>NC_140582.1:815547695-817947695 GCF_964204655.1 Triturus cristatus
ACAGGTTTTCAGTGCTCCTGAAGTAGTTGACACAATCAGTGGTGCAAGCCCATTAAGTGCATTTAATTTACATGCCCAGGGCACCTATAGTGCACTTTACTAGGGACATATAAGTAAATTAATTGTGCCAATTTGGTATAAGCCAGAGGTACCATGTTTTGAGCAGGGACCACAAGCACTCTATCACTGGTTAGCAAAAACAAAGTCATCAAAAATAGGTCTGGAGGCAAAAAGTTAGGGGAAAACCACGACAAGGATACCAGGTCTAACACTACTTCTCTGACATGTCTTGTTTTTCATAAAACAAAAGCTATACAATTCCAACTTGTTTACCTCAGTTAACTCAAAGACTTGTTTAGCTCACATAGTTAAATGAGGGAAAAAAACACTTAGCATTTCAAAACTCAAATATCGAAAATAGGGAAAAAAATTAACTTTCCAATCTACCCTCTAAAATCTCCCCCTCCCTCCACCCTTCTCCATTAACCTGGTCAAGCCACGCTCCCTGGTGAGTGTGGCTAGGGCCGGGCACCCCTCTGGGCCCTCTGACTCTTGGGAGGCACTGTGGCTGGAGCGGTAAACACCCCATGTCTCTTTCCATTTCCCGTTGTTTCGTGGTTACAAGTTCTGGATGCTAATCCCTGGTCTACTCAACTCCAGCATCTCTCTCAGTTCCCTGGATCCTTCGCTGATCTGCCAGTGACAATTGGGGACTTTTGGTTCTCCTCCTTTCACCTATGAACTTCTTTTTCTCTTTTCCTCATCTCCTTTTATGCCCTCCCCTCATATTATCCTTCTTCTGTTTCCTCTTCTGTGCCTGACTTTCGTCTTGCTCCCCTCTGTCCTTCTTCCTGTAGGAAAAGCGTGAGTGTATTTTATGTATAGTGTTGGTTTCAAAATGTTTTCTTCTCTCCATTTTTGTCTAGGGAGGATCGAAAAGGACCCTACACCGGTCGTTGACACAGCAATTGGTAAGTACAGAGTCTCATCTGGTTCAGATTCACCCCCTTCCTCACATCCCTTTTACACCTTTCACCGTTAGTGCAGTTCAGCTTTCCCAACTGCCTCTGTCCCACAGTTTTGAGGGCGTGCAATGGTCGATCAATATCTGACCAAGCAAGATCATACATCTTTAAATGAGGAATGTGTAAGAGGAGAATATTTTACCTCCTTTTAGATATAGCTGTTTGGGATTGGATGCTTGAACTTTGTAGTAACTCCAGGAACTGATAGCAATCATTGGTCACTAAAGCTTACTCTAGCTCTTGGTTGGTTCATACATCATCCTGAGCAAAGTAGTTTAAACCAAATAGAGACTCTCACCAGTAATAACTATAGATCAATTAAATGGCCAAAAGCGTTAGCTAACCATGAAATTCAAACACAGATTTATCATCTTTTCTATCTGTCACTTGCCCCATATGTGGATCTCCCAAAGTGCAATATTCCAGTAGCTATTGTTCATCAACAACTATTTGATCAATTAAGGAATCTTTTCCAAAGGCCTATTTGAGATCTACCATTTATTTTGCTTGCTAGCAGGAAGAACAATCAATGGTATAATATAGAATGCCACTAAGCTAAATGTTCCCTCATTCTTGCAATTACATCCTGCATTCCACCTAAGATCAGGAAATCTAGATCCGGTTCTAAGTATACACCTATCAAAAGTAAAAGGGAATGGGATGGGGCTGTCTGGATCGACTTCTTGGAGACTTCGAGGGCTAAAGATGTGGCATCCCTCTGACATATACTTGCACATGGTAGCAGACAGGGTAGCTATCCTCTTGATAAGTCGATACAACCTACAGTATGAGTCTCTTATTTTGAGAGTCTCTGTTCCTCTGTACCTGCATTGGATGCCTTCCTGGCAACAGATTCCAATGCATCTGTGGACCTTGTGCCTCTACTCCTGATACATTCTATTTTTTTTCTATGACTGAAAGTTTGGCTCCCGTAGACACAGTAAAACCAGGCAAAGCACTGGGATCTGATAGAATTCCAGGGGAAATCTTTCGCCATGATACGCAATTATGGTTCCCCTACACAAACTTATTATCAAATGCTATAATTAATGGAACACAGATCCCCGAATCTTGGCCCGGGGTGGAAATTGGGGCTATATACTAAAAAGGGGGCAGGGCAATGCTAGGGAACTATTTATTCTATATTTTTATTTATTTATTTATAAGGTTTTATATAGCGCGAACATGATGCATGGGGGTATCCGAGCACTTTAGAGATGATCGGAAGGAAGAAACAGGAAAGCTAACAACAACATAATCAAGAGAGGTATTGCATGTGGTCGTTTACAAACTGAGGAAAGATACCTCCACAGGACCAAGTCAACAGGACATTAGACAAGATCAAACATTCGAATAATAATCATGGGTGTAAACATGGAGTCATATTTTGTGACCTATAGCAGAAATTTGTTCATAAGTAATATTTTAACTTCTGTTTTTTGAATGATGCAGTTGAGGGGATCAGTCTGATTTAAGGAGGTAGAGTGTTCAAAATTCTCGGGGCAATACCTGACAAGGCTCTGTTGCAAGTTTTATATTTTATGGAATTTCTGTGGTTTTAGCAACAAGGTGCTGGTGCTTCTAGAGGATCTGCATCCACCATATAACTCTAATTTTTGTGCCAAGTATCTTCGGGTGTTGTAGTGTAAGGCTTCATGGGTCATGCAGGCAATTTTTAACTGTATCCTTGCCTCATATGGGAACCAGTTTAGGGATTTTAGATCAGGAGTGATGTGTTTGTTTCTTTTGGTTCCTGTGATGAGCCTTACAGCAGGGTTAAGAGAGGCCCTTAAAGGAGCCAACTTAGATCTAGGAAGGCCACATAGGGTTGCACTTCCATAGTCCAGTTTGGGAACAACTACGGCTTGAACCGCAGCCATGAAGTCATCCAGGGGGAGGAAAGGTTTTAGTTTCCTTAAGTTGTTTATTTGGTAGTTTGCTCCTTTGGTGGAGGTTCTAATGTGCTCCTGCATATTCAGGGTCTTCTCAAGTGTTATTTCCAGAGATCTCGTGGAATCTATAATACGTAGTGAAGCGTGGTGAGCAGTCGAGAGTATTCAGTTGCTTCATCCATAATTGAATCTCAGGAGAATGTTTGGGTGGGACGATTAGGAGGGATTCCATTTTGAGGGCATTTAGTTTGCAGGTCAGTGTTGGGTTTTTTGTAGAGTTGTGTTAAGTGACCTTATATCTTCAGGGGAGTAGATTTTCAAGTAGAGTTGGGTGTCATCAGCATACATGTGATAAAGAATGTTGGATACTTTCAGAATTTCAGCTAGAGGCTCCATGAATAAGTTGAAGAGAATGGGTGATATAGAGGACACCTGTGGGACCCCTAACGTGACCGGCGAGGTATTGGACAGGGACTGGTTAACCTTGGCATTTACTATCTTGGTCCTAAGTGGTAGTATAGTAGATTTGATCTCCCTGAAAATAGTCAATGGTAATGGGTCATTGAAGTGATTTGAGGGTTTCAGAGCTGTTAGAATTTTGTGAATGTTGCTTTCTTCAAAGGTTTTGAATGTGGGGGCTCAGCTGACCGTGTAGGATGGAGACTGATATGCGGTGTGACCTGAAGGTGCTCCCATGCTGCCGCAGATCATTTTCAATATTTTTTGTTTTTCCCAGGATGAAGGAGGCAAATTCCTTGCAGTTTGGCAGCGGACTGGACCCAATTATAGAAAGGTTAATTTGGGTATTCGATTGTACTTTGTCAAGTTTAAACTGTTTTTTGGTCGATTTCTGGTTTGATCTAGTTGGGTTCTGAAGAAATTTGCTTTTGAAATTCTGATGCATTTGTTCTAGATGTTCCTCATCAATCTTAAACTTTTGAGCTGCTTGAGGGACAGACAGATTCTCCAAGATTGATCTAATAGTCTCAGATTACATCTTTCTGTGTCTAGGCTGCAATTGAACCATAGTTTAGATAGTTTGGTGGACAAACATTTTAGTAGTAAGGGCGCAATTGAATCTAGAATGTTTATCATTGAATTATTGTAGTGATCTGTAAGAGCTTGAACATCTAACATGTCCACCGGAGGGGGCATGATGTTGTTGCTGAGTGATATCAGCTCATTCAGGTTTATGTCCAGCATGCTCCTTTTCCATTGTTTGGGTTTCTTTAGTTGAGTCTTTTTTGAACTCACAAAAGAATGATGGATTAAACCCAGATCCTTGTGACTAGGGGAGAATGTTTGCATTGTTCAGCAGTCCGTCCATCAATTGTTTCTTTTGCATTTGTCGTGCTAAGTGGGAAGGGTATGCCCAGAAATGGGTCCCATGCTCACTGCGCCACTGGATTGAAGCGAGCCTGGCTGATGAGGCGTGATGCCCCGAAACCGGTCCCAGGATGCTTGTTTCCGGTCCAGGGAGGACCTGGCTTGGCAGTTCGGGCTGGAATGTTCCCATAAGAAACAGGGTCAAGACTGATTTGCATATGGCTGTGTCCAAACTGGGGTGGTGTGGTGAGCAAAATAATGATGGATTAAACCCAGATCCTTGTGACTGGGAGTGAATGTTTGCATTGTTCAACATTTTGTTCATCAATTGTTTCTTTTGCATTTGTCACCCTAAGTGGGAAGGGTATGCCCATACGTGGGTCCTGTGCTCACTGCGCCACTGGATACAAGCTTGCATGGCTGATGAGGGGTAATGCTCCGAAACCGGTCCAAGGATGCATGTTTCCGGTCCAGGGATTTGCCCACATTTTCATCAAAATTTTATAATCTACATTTAGGAGACTAATTGGCCTATAAGAGCCAACTTCCCTAGAATTTTTTCCCTTTTTAACGAAGCTAACTATTGATGATTCCTTAAAGGCTGTTGGAATTTTCCCTCCTGCACTAACAAAATGAAAAAGGTCAAGCATAAAAGGAAGTAATTCTGCTGAGAAAACTTTATAAAATTCGGTCGGCAGACCATCATTCCCACAAGCCATACCTCCAGGCATCGAAGTTAGAGCCCTGGAGATTTCTTCTACTGAAAAGTCGGTCACTAAGGCCTCTTTTTGACCTGTTGAAAGTTGAAGGAGAGCTAGATCTTCAAAATAAGACTGTATAGCATGATTAGCTACCTGGTAGTCAGTTGAGTAGAGGTATTTATAATGATCTATAAAGATTTTAGAGATATTATCTTGTCCCGAAACTAGATTCTGAGTTCAAGGAATTAACACTTCATTAATTACTGCTGCTTCTTGTTTAACCCTAGTTGACCATGCCAGTTCTTCATAAGTTTTTTGCTGATATGCTTTTGTACTGCATATCTCTTCCATGATGAAAAATTCCCTCAATTCCCGTTTGGCCCTGTTAAGTTCCTCTCCAGTTACCTGACCCCTGATAGAGCAGCCTCTCCTTTTATTTGTCAAAGCCATCTCCACTGCTTTCTGGAGTTCTCCAATTCAAGCTTTACGCTCTCTAACTTGCGCTGGCATAAAAGATATCATTTGTCCTCTAATTGCTACTTTAAACGACCCCCAAATTGAAAAAAGACTTGCTGTTCCTCTGTTAATTTAAAAAAATTCCCCAACACATTCCTTCGTATCCCCTACCCACTGTTGGTTGGTTAAGAGAAGTTGATCCATCTGCCACCTGGATTTCTCTCTAGCCCCCAATCCAAAATCAATTTCTGTTTTTATTAAAGAATGGTCTGAGAAATAATTAGCCATGATCTCCGTATTTGAACAGCTCAGAGAGCGTGATACTAGAAAGGAATCAATACGGGAAGCTGACCTAAATTGGCTGGAATAATAGGTAAACTGTTTCTTTTGTATTTGTCACCCTAAGTGGGAATGGTATGCTCAGACGTGGGTCTCGTGCTCACTGTGCTACTGGATTCAAGTTAACCTGGCTGATATGGGGTGATGCCCTGACACCGGTCCAAGGAAGCTTGTTTCTGGTCCAAGGAGGACCTGGCTTGGCAGTTCGGGCTGCACTGTTCCCATAAGGAACAGGGTCAAGACTGATTTCCACATGGCTGGGTCCAAACGGGGGTGGCATTGTGAGCAAAAGAATGATGGATTAAACCTAGATCCTTGTGACTGGGGGTGAATGTTTCCATTGTTCACCATTCCGTCCATCAATTGTTTGTTTTGCATTTGTCCCCCTTAGTGGGAAGGGTATGCCCAGACATAGGTCCTGTGCTTACTGCGCCACTGGATACAAGCTAGCCTGGCTGATGAGAGGTGATGCCTCAAAACCGGTCCCATGATGCTTGTGTCTTGTCCAGGGAGGGCCTGGCGTAGCAGTGCGGGCAGGACTATTCCCGTAAGGAACAGGGTCAAGACTGATTTGCATATGGCTGGGTCCAAACTGGGGTGGCGTAGGGAGCAAAAGAATGATGGATTAAACCCAGATCCCTGTAACTGGAGGTGTATGTCTGCATTGTTCAGCATTCCGTCCATCAATTGTTTCTTTTGCATTTTTCGCCCTAAGTGGGAAGGGTATGCCAGGACGTGGGTCCTGTGCTCACTGCGCCACTGGATACAAGCTAGCCTGGCTATTCAGAGGTGATTCCTTGAAACAGGTCCCAGGATGCTTGTTTCTGGTCCAGGGAGGACCTGGCTTGGCAGTTCGGGCTGGACTGTTCACATAAGGAACGGGGTCAAGACTGATGTGCATATGGCTGGGTTCAAACTGGGGTGGCATGGTGAGCTAATGAATGATGGATTAAACCCAGATCCTTGTGACTGGGGGTGAATGTTTGCATTGTTCCGCACTCTGTTCATCAATTGTTTCTTTTGCATTTGTCGCCCTAAGTGGGAAGGTTTTATTCAGACGTGGATCCCGAGCTCACTGTGCCACTGGATTCAAGTTAACCTGGCTGATGAGGGGTGATGCCTCGACACCTGTCCCAGGATGCTTGTTTCTGCTCCAGGGACGACCTGGCTTGGCAGTTGGGCTGGACTGTTCCCATAAAGAACAGGGTCAAGACTGATTTGCATACGGCTGGGTCCAAACTGGGGTGGCATGGTGAGCAAATGAATGACGGATTAAACCCAGATCCTTTTGACTGGGAGTGAATGTTTGCATTGTTTAGGATTCCACCCATCAATTGTTTCTTTTGCATTTTTCGCCCCATGTGGGAAGGGTATGCCAGGACGTGGGTCCTGTGCTTACTGCGCCACTGGATACAAGCTAGCCTGGCTGATGAGAGGTGATGCCTCAAAACCGGTCCCAACTGCCAAGCCAGGGAGGACCTGGCTTGGCAGTTCGGGCTGGACTGTTCCCATAAAGAACAGGGTCAAGACTGATTTGCAAATGGTTGGGTCCAAACTGGGGTGCCATGATGAGATAAAGAATGATGGATTAAACCCAGTTCCTTGTGACGGGGGGTGAATGTTTGCATTGTTGAGCATTCCGTCCATCAATTAGTTCTTATGCATTTGCCAACCTAATTGGGAAGGGTATGCCTAGAAATGGGTCCCGTGCTCACTGCGCACTGGATTCAAGCTAGCCTGGCTGATGAGGGGTGATGCCCCAAAACCAGTCCCAGGATGCCTGTTTCTGGTTTAGGGAGGACCTGCCTTGGCAGTTCCGGCTGGACTGTTCCCATAAGGAACAGGGTCAAGACTGATTTGCAAATGGCTGGGTCCAAATTGGGGTGGCGTGGTGAGCAAAAGAATGATGGATTAAACCCAGATCCTTGTGACTGGGGGTGTATGTTTGCATTATTCAGCATTCCGTCCATCAATTGTTTCTTTTGCATGTGTCACCCTAAGTGGAAAGGGTATGCCCAGACATGCGTCCGGTGCTCACTGCGCCACTGGATCAAGCTAGCCCGGCTGAGTAGGGGTGATGCCCCGAAACCTGTCCCAGGATACTTGTTTCCGGTCCAGGGAGGACCTGGCTTGGAAGTTCGGGCTGGACTGTTCCCATAAAGAACAGAGTGAAGACTGATTTGCATATGGCTGGGTTGAAACTGGGGTGTTGTGGTGAGCAAAAGAATGATGGATTAAACCCAGATCCTTGTGACTGGGGGTGAATGTTTGCATTGTTCAGCACTCTGTCCATCAATTGTTTCTTCTGCAATTGTCACCCTAATTGTGAAGGGTATTCCCAAACGTGGGTCCTGTGCTCACTGCGCCACTGGCTACAAGCTTGCCTGGCTGCTGAGGGGTGATGCCCCGAATCCGGTCCCAGGATGCTTGTTTCCAGTCCAGGGTGGACCTGGCTTGGCAGTTCGGGCTGGACTGTTCCCATAAGGAACAGGGTCAAGACTGATTTGCATATGGCTGGGTTCAAACTGGGGTGGCATGGTGAGCAAAAGAATGATGGATTAAACCTAGATCCTTGTGACTGGGGTGAATGTTTTCATTGTTCCGCATTCTGTTCATCAATTGTTGCTTTTGTATTTGTTGCCCTAAGTGGGAATGGTATGCTCAGACGTGGGTCCCGTGCTCACTGTGCCACTGGATTCAAGTTAATCTGGCTGTAGAGGAGTGATGCCCTGAACCGGTCCCAGGATGCTTGTTTCTTGTCCAGGGAGGACCTGGCTTGGCAGTTTGGGCTGGACTGTTCCCATAAGGAACAGGGTCAAGACTGATTTGCATATGGCTGGGTCCAAACTGGGGTGTCGTGGAAAGCAAAATAATGATGGCTTAAACCCAGAACCTTGTGACTGGGGGTGAATGTTTTCATTGTTCCGCTTTCCGTTCATCAATTGTGTCTTTTGCATTTGTCACCCTAAGTGGAAAGGGTATGTTCAGACGTGGATCCCGTGCTCACTGTGCCACTGGATTCAAGTTAACCTCGCTGATGAGGGGTGATGCCCCGAAATCGGTCCCAGGATGCTTGTTTCTGGTCCAGGGAGGACCTGGCTTGGCAATTCGGGCTGGTCTGTTCCCATAAAGAACAGGGTCAAGACTGATTTGCATATGACTGGGTCCAAACTGGGGTGGCGTGGTGAGCAAAAGAATGATGGATTAAACCCAGATCCTTCTGAGTGTGGGTGAATGTTTGCTTTGTTTAGCATTCCGTCCACCAATAGTTTCTTTTGCATTTGTCACCCTAAGTGGTTAGGGTATGCCCAGACGTCGGTCCCGTGCTCACTGTGCCACTGGATTCAAGTTAACCTGGCTGATGAGAGGTAATGCCCCGAAACCAGTCCCAGGATTCTTGTTTCTTGTCGACGGAGGACCTAACTTGGCAGTTCAGGCTGGACTGTTCCCATAAGGAACAGGGTCAAGACTGATTTGCATATGGCTGGATCCAAACTGGGGTGGCATGGTGAGCAAACAAATGATGGTTTAAACCCAGATCCTTGTGACTAGGGGTGAATGTTTTCATTGTTCCGCATTCCGTTAATCAATTGTTTTTTTTGCTTTTTTTGCCCTAAGTGGGAAGGGTATGCCAGGACGTGGGTCCTGTGCTTACTGAACCACTTGATACAAGCTAGCCTGGCTGATGAGAGGTGATGACTCGTAACCGGTCCCAGGATGCTTGTTTTTTGGCCAGGGAGGACCTGGCTTGGCAGTTCCTGCTGGACTGTTCCCAAAAGGAACAGGGTCAAGACTGATTTGTATATGGCTGGGTCCAAACTGAGGTGGCATGGTGAGCAAACGAATGACGGATAAAACCCAGATACTTGTGACTGGGGATGAATGTTTTTATTGTTCCACATTCTGTTCATCAATTGTTATTTTTGTATTTGTCGCCCTAAGTGGGAAGGGTATGCTCAGACTTCGGTCCCGAGCTCACTGTGCCACTGGATTCAAGTTAACCTGGCTTATGAGGGGTGATGCCCCAAAATGGATCCAGGAAGCTTGTTTCTGGTCCAGGGCGGACCTGGCTTGGCAGTTTGGGCTGGACTGTTCCCATAAGGACAGGGTCAAGACTGATTTGCATATGGCTTTGTCCAAACTGGGGTGGCGTGGTAAGCAAAAGAATGATGGATTAAAACCAGTTCCTTGTGACTGGGGGTGAATGTTTTCATTGTTATGCATTTCGTTCATCAATTGTTTCTTTTGCATTTGTCGCCCTAAGTGGGAAGGGTATGCTCAGACGTGGGCCCCGTGCTCACTGTGCCACTGGATTCAAGATAACCTGGCTGATGGGGGTGATGTCCTGAAACTGGTCCCAGGATGCTTGTTTCTTGTCCAGGGAGGACCTGGCTTGGCAGTTTGGGCTGGACTGTTCCCATAAGGAACAGGGTCAAGACTGATTTGCATATGGCTGGATCCAAACTAGGGTGGCATGGTGAGCAAAGAAATGATGGTTTAAACCCAGATCCTTGTGACTGGGGGTGAATGTTTTCATTGTTCCACATTCCGTTCATCAATTGTTTCTTTTGCATTTGTCCCCCTAAGTGGGAAGGGTATGCCCAGACATCGGTCCCGTGCTCACTGTGCCACAGGATTCATGTTAACCTGGTTGATGAGAGGTAATGCCCCGAAACCAGTCCCAGGATGCTTGTTTCTTGTCCAGGGAGGACCTGGCTTGGCAGTTCAGGCTGGACTGTTCCCATAAGGAACAGGGTCAAGACTGCTTTGCATATGGCTGGATCCAAACTAGGGTGGCATGGTGAGCAAACAAATGATGGTTTAAACCCAGATCTTTGTGACTGGGGGTGAATGTTTTCATTGTTCCGCATTCCGTTCATCAATTGTTTCTTTTGCATTTGTCGCCCTAAGTGGGAAGGGTATGTTCAGACGTGGGTCCCGTGCTCACTGTGCCACTGGATTCAAGTTAACCTGGATGATGAGGGGTGATGCCCAGAAACCGGTCCCAGGATGCTTGTTTCTTGTCCAGGGAGGACCTGGCTTGGCAGTTCGGCCTGGACTTTTCCCATAAGGAACAGGGTCAAGACTGATTTGCATATGGCTGGGTTCAAACTGGGGTGGCATGGTGAGCAAAAGAATGATGGATTAAACCCAGATCATTGTGAGTGGGGGTGAATGTTTGCATTGTTCAGCATTCTGTCCACCAATAGTTTCTTTTGCATTTGTCACCCTAAGTGGTTAGGGTATGCCCAGACGTCGGTCCCGTGCTCACTGTGCCACTGGATTCAAGATAACCTGGCTGATGGGGGTGATGTCCTGAAACTGGTCCCAGGATGCTTGTTTCTTGTCCAGGGAGGACCTGGCTTGGCAGTTTGGGCTGGACTGTTCCCATAAGGAACAGGGTCAAGACTGATTTGCATATGGCTGGATCCAAACTAGGGTGGCATGGTGAGCAAAGAAATGATGGTTTAAACCCAGATCCTTGTGACTGGGGGTGAATGTTTTCATTGTTCCACATTCCGTTCATCAATTGTTTCTTTTGCATTTGTCCCCCTAAGTGGGAAGGGTATGCCCAGACATCGGTCCCGTGCTCACTGTGCCACAGGATTCATGTTAACCTGGTTGATGAGAGGTAATGTCCCGAAACCAGTCCCAGGATGCTTGTTTCTTGTCCAGGGAGGACCTGGCTTGGCAGTTCAGGCTGGACTGTTCCCATAAGGAACAGGGTCAAGACTGATTTGCATATGGCTGGATCCAAACTAGGGTGGCATGGTGAGCAAACAAATGATGGTTTAAACCCAGATCTTTGTGACTGGGGGTGAATGTTTTCATTGTTCCGCATTCCGTTCATCAATTGTTTCTTTTCCATTTGTCGCCCTAAGTGGGAAGGGTATGTTCAGACGTGGGTCCCGTGCTCACTGTGCCACTGGATTCAAGTTAACCTGGATGATGAGGGGTGATGCCCAGAAACCGGTCCCAGGATGCTTGTTTCTTGTCCAGGGAGGACCTGGCTTGGCAGTTCGGCCTGGACTTTTCCCATAAGGAACAGGGTCAAGACTGATTTGCATATGGCTGGGTTCAAACTGGGGTGGCATGGTGAGCAAAAGAATGATGGATTAAACCCAGATCATTGTGAGTGGGGGTGAATGTTTGCATTGTTCAGCATTCTGTCCACCAATAGTTTCTTTTGCATTTGTCACCCTAAGTGGGAAGGGTATGCCCAGACGTCGGTCCCGTGCTCACTGTGCCACTGGATTCAAGTTAACCTGGCTGATGAGAGGTAATGCCCCGAAACCAGTCCCAGGATGCTTGTTTCTTGTCCAGGGAGGACCTGGCTTGGCAGTTTAGGCTGGACTGATCCCATAAGGAACAGGGTCAAGACTAATTTGCATATGGCTGGATCCAAACATGGGTGGCATGGTGAGCAAACAAATGATGGTTTAAACCCAGATCCTTGTGACTGGGGGTGAATGTTTTCCTTGTTACGCATTCCGTTCATCAATTGTTTCTTTTGCATTTGTCCCCCTAAGTGGGAAGGGTATGCTCAGATGTCGGTCCCGTGCTCACTGTGCCACTGGATTCAAGTTAACCTGGCTGATGAGGGGTGATGCCCTAAAACGGATCCCAGGAAGCTTGTTTCTGGTCCAGGGAGGACCTGGCTTGGCAGTTCGGGCTGGACTGTTCCTATAAAGAACCGGGTCAAGATTGATTTGCATATGGCTGGGTCCAAACTGGGGTGGCATGGTGAGCAAAAGAATGATAGATTAAACCCAGATCCTTGTGACTGGAGGTGAAAGTTTGCATTTTTGAGCATTCCGTCCATCAATTGTTTCTTTTTCATTTGTCACCCTAAGTGGGAAGGGTATGCTCAGATGTGGGTCCTGTGCTCACTGTGCCACTGGATTCAAGTTAACCTGGCTGATGAGAGGTGATGCTCCTAAACCGGTCCCGGATGCTTGTTTCTGGTCCAGGGAGGACTTTGCTTGGCAGTTCGGGCTGGACTGTTCCTATAAGGAACAGGGTCAAGACTGATTTGCGTATGGCTCGGTCCAAACTGGGGAGGCATGGTAAGCAAAAGAATGATGGATTAAACCCATTTCCTTGTGACTGGGGGTGAATGCTTTCATTGTTATGCATTCCGTTCATCAATTGTTTCTTTTTCATTTGTCACCCTAAGTGGGAAGGGTATGCTCAGATGTGGGTCTCGTGCTCACTGTGCCACTGGATTCAAGTTAACCTGGCTGATGAGAGGTGATGCTCCTAAACCAGTCCCAAGATGCTTGTTTCTGGTCCAGGGAGGACTTTGTTTGGCAGTTCGGGCTGGACTGGTACCATAAGGAACTGGGTCAAGACTGATTTGCATATGGCTGGGTCCAAACTGGGGTGGCGTGGTGAGCAAAAGAATGATAGATTAAACCCAGATCCTTGTGACTGGAGGTGAAAGTTTGCATTGTTGAGCATTCCGTCTATCAATTGTTTCTTTTACTGGATTCAAGCTAGCCTGGCTGATGAGGGGTGATGCCCCGAAACTGGTCCCAGGATGCTTGTTTTCGGCCCAAGGAGGACTTGGCTTGGCAGTTTGGGCTGGACTGTTCCTATAAGGAACAGGGTCAAGACTGATTTGGATATGGCTGGGTCCAAACTGGGGTGGCGTGGGAGCAAAAAATGATGTATTAAACCCAGATCCTTGTGACTGGGGGTGAATGTGTGCATTGTTCAGCATTCTGTCCATCAATTGTTTCCTTTGCATTTTTTGGACTCACAGCATCAGTGACGCAGAAGGTGATGCGGTGGTGGTCTGTCCAGTCGCAGGGGATGATAGATTCAAGGTGGATGTTGTCTACCTTCACAATGATTAGGTCCAAGGTTGCACCCTTATTCTATGTAGGACTTGGTCATGTAGGTTGAAGTCTCCAAGGAAGATCTGGGTGTCTTGATGTCCAGCATCGGTTGAGATGATTTCCATGATGTGTTCAATGAATGTGAGGTTGTCACCCGGTGTATGGTAGATTTCGTGAAGTTTGCAAAGTGGTTGTTGTTTTTTGCAATATCAATGCAAGGTATTCGCAAGAGAACAGAGCAACTGTGTATACCTGTTTCAAGGGATTGTTACGGTAAGGCAGGCAACGCCAACATCTGGTCTCTTAGCTCTATCTAATCTAGTGATGTTGTGACTAGGGAGGACTAGTAAGTCCAGTAGAGGAATAATTTAGCCATGTTTTGGTCAGGATTAAGAGGTCGAGCTCATGTGTAAGAATTAGGTCAGTGATATCTGGTGCCGCCACCCCTGCCTGGCCGCTTTCCTTCCTGCTCCTCTCGCGTCCTTTTTCATTAAAAAAATCACTACGTTGTATGTCTTGCGTGTGCGCATGTGCACATGCAAGACGTACAAGGTAGTTTTTTAATGAAGACAGACGCGAGGCAGCGAGGAACGGGAAGAAGAGCAGCCAGGCAGGGGAGGTGGCAGAAACACAGGTAAGTGCCTTCTTTTTAGCATTTTTAAACCATTTGAGAGGAGGGGGGAGCGAGGAGGGAGCAGAGCGGAGCTATGTGTAGCTCCACAGAGTTTTTTTCAAACTCCGTGGAGGTACGCGTAGAGGCACTACGCCAGCTCCACCCAACCTTAATGGTAATATGCTTAAGATTAGCTTTGTTTATGACTCTGGTGTTGTGCCTAGGTTCTCTTTGTGAATTCACAAAAATAGTTTGAATTTGGCCCTGAGTGTCCACATCAACTAAGTTTGTAGAGTTTTAAGTAAGAAGGAGTGCACAAATGTCACTGTCAGATAGTCAATCGTTCAGTCTAATAGGCATGGAGGGGCCTTAGGGGAGTGTATGGTTCTCCTTCTCAGGCAAGGAGAGGGGGAGATGTGTGAAGGAAAAATAGTGTGGAAGTTAGAGGACTGGGCGTGGTTACGACTAATGTTCATCAGAGTCCTGGTGGGTCACCGATTGAACACCAGCTCTATGGTGATAGTTATGAGTCTTTGTAGTTCTGTCTTAAGTTGTTAACTTAATGATTTGCCATCTCAGCAGAACCTATATTCTGTTAACATTTCTCCCTCTGCTTTGCAATTGAAAGATAACGATTGACTCCCTCTCATTCCTGCTGCATCCTGCTCCCTTGATCTAGACTTACATAATTATGCCCTAGGATAAACTAATAATTACTGTTCTGTCTTTAGCTACAACATATAAGTTGGCTTCCAAAACTCTTGGTCAATCTAACAGCCCAGATGAGGCAATAGAAAGAGTATTGAGTTTGTCAGAGAAGCTTTTAGGACATATTATCAACAGCTGTATACTGAGAGTACAATAGCTAGCTCAGATCAAATAGACGATTATTTAAGATGAGTACCGGTAAGAAAATTGTCCTCAGAAGATAGAGAGTCCCTGGAAGGGGAAATAAGTTGGAACAAAATTGAAACAGCATTAGCCGGTAAGGCTGCAGGTAAGGCCGCAGGGCCCGACGTGATCCCAGTGGAATTTTATAGAAAGTTTGCACCCCAAATAAACGAACATTTGACCAATTTACTGAACAAAATTTATAGAGACCCCTCTCCAGAATCTTGGACTATGGCAAAAATGGTTGTTTTTCTAAAAAAAAAAAAAACAGCGGTTGATCTTAGTTCATACAGACCAATAACACTGAACGGGGATGCAAATGTTTTTTCTGAGATTTTAGCTACATGGTTGGCGCAGGTCATGCCACAAATAGTGTCCAGTCGTCAACATGGCTTTATTGCAGGGCGAGATATGACATATCATATTAGAAGAGTGATCACACTGTTTGATGCAGTACAAGTGTCAGGGGACCATATGACTCTGTTCTTATTGGATGCAGAAAAAGCCTTCGATAGGGTTTCCTGTCACTTTCTCTGGCAGACGATGCAGATCATGGGCATTGGGTCAGAGTTTGTACAAGCAGTCAAGGCCCTATACTACAAACCAGGAGCTAATATTTTTGTCGCTGGTGATTTATCAGAAAATATAGAGATCACATGCAGGACACGGCAAGGGTGTCCCTGCTCTCCCTTGCTGTTTACACTGTCTATAGACCCGCTGATACGGAAATTAGAGCTAAACTCAGCAATCCCGCCAGTTGTAGTACAAGGATACGAGACAAAAATCTTAGCGTATGTGGATGACATTGAAATGAAATGAAAATTGGAGCTTATAAAGCGTGCGGCTACTCCAAGGAGTGTCCCGGCGCTGCTGGACCAAGGGAACAGAGGAATCAGGGATCTGAAGCCCGCACACTAGAGCAAGGCAGGGCCTAGTGTTTAAAAAAGCCAAGTTTTCAACTGTCTCCTGAAAGAAAGCAGGTTCTGAACCATCTTAAGATAAGGGGGCAAACTATTCCACAGGTGGGCGGCTAGCACTTGGAAAGAGCGCCCGCCAGCCCGAGACCGGGCAAAGCTGGGAATACGTATAAGGGCCTGCCCAGAGGACCTCAGGGCACGGGTGGGCACGCAATGGTGGACCCGTTTCCTCAAATAAACGGCTCCCGTGCCATGAAAGAACCGGAACGCAAAAACCAGTGCTTTAAATTGAATCCTCTTACGGATTGGGAGCCAGTGCAAAGTATTTAGATGGGAAGACATATGTGCTCTGGGCCCCACCATAAGAATGGCCCTGGCTACAGCATTTTGAGCCACCTGCAGGTGGTTATGTAGATACTCAGGAAGACCCAAATATAACACATTGAGATAGTCAAGCCTTGGGATGATCAAGGCCTGAACTACCGTCTTCCGGTGCTCTACAGGTAGCATAGGGAGAAAGTTACGTAACATTCTCATCAAGCCAAAACATGTACCGACCACAGTCTGAATTTGGGCCTTCATAGTTAGCGAAGCGTCTAATTTTACTCCTAGATTTTTCACAGCAGTTACTGGAGCCGCCGGGGGAGACATGTCGCAAGGCCACCATTCGAGCCAATAATCACAGGGTGGACAGCCGAAAAAAATTATCTCTGATTTTTCAGAGTTACATTTCAATTGGTCGAACTGCAGCCACGAAAAAACTTTCGATAAACAGGTGTTAATCTCCTCACTACTGAAGTCACAACCTGTGTCATGCATGAATAGCAGTTATGTATCATCGACGTAAAATATAATCTTAGCGCCATGCAACTCAGCTAGAAGAGCAAGAGGAGTCATATAGATGTTAAAAAGGGATGAACTCAAAATGGACCCCTGTGGGACCCCCACCTCCAACGGGGCAATGGGGGCCCAAAAAGGGGGGGACCATATTTCTTGATGGCGGTCATTGAGGAAGGAAGCAAACCACTTCAGTACCGTGCCCCTGATGCCACAATCCGACAATCTGCGCAAAAGCCGCGGAAAGATCTAAAAGTATGAAAACCGCACTTTCTCCTCTGTCCAATTGCTCTTTAATGGAGTCAGCGACTGCCAATAAAGCTATTTCAGTGCTGAGATGGGTCCTGAAACCAGACTGACTATCATGGAGAATTTGGTAGGCCTCTACATACTCCGTCAGTTGAAGGTTGACGTACTTCTCAAGAGTTTTGGAGTGGAATGGCAGTAGTGATATATGCCTATAGTTTGCGGCAACATTAGGGTCTGCCGAAGGCTTTTTCAGCAAGGGGATAATTTTAGCCCTTTTCCAATGGCTGGGGACCAACCCCTGCTGTAATGAGGAATTAAGAACCAAGTTGACGGCAGGATTAATAATCTCTGCAATGCCCGTCATTGTTTTTGCAGGACACGGATATAGAGGAGAGCCGGACTTCAAAGAATGCATAATCTCAAGAGATTTCTCGAGAGAGATAGGCGAACATTTAGTAAGGAGCTCACTAGTGTCAATGCTGTCCCGGCCCACTGCGACTAGTCCAGCTTGCAAACCAGGGGCGGGGGTGGTGAAAGACTGTTGGATGGTAACAATTTTATCATAGAAATAGTTAGCAATATTATTAACCCAAGTAGACGTGGGGGTGAATGGAATACTCACCAAACTCCTTAACAATTTTAAAGATTTCCTTACTCCTGTTGCTGGCAGCCTCAATTTTTGAGGTAAAAAAGTGTTGCTTACCCTCACAAACGCCCTTATAATATGTTTTAAGGGCCAGTTTGTTTCTCATTTTTGCTGTTGGGTCAAATTGCCGTGGTAATGTCTAAACCTGAAATGGCTCTCAAAACTATTGAAAGGGAGGTGTCTGGATACTCGTTGAATAAGGATAAGACTCAAGTAGTGATAAATTAGAAATGGGGGACATAAGAGTAGTAAAAAAAGCAGTGTATTTTGGTATTAGTATCAACGCGTAGGTAGACGAAATCGTTAAAGACAGTCTAGACCCTCTTATAGGAAAGATGAAAAAAGACCTAGGAAGACTAGATAACTTACATCTTACAATTGTTAGGAGGTGTAATTTAATCAAAATGATTTTCTTCCCTAAAATACTTTATTTGTTTAGGTCAATCCCATTAGAATTTTCAAACCAATGGTTGAAGGCGCTTGAAGCTGTGTTCGCAAGGTTTTTATGGGCCTACTCCAAGCCTAGAAGGGCATTGTAATATCTCTTGCTCCCAAAAGACAAAGGATGGTGTTCACTGCCAAACCTAAAGTTGTATTATTGGGCTACCATGTTGCATTATAGCCCTATGTTACTTTGACATTTGCACATCAATAAATCTTTACAGGACATACCTTCAATTTATGAGCTATTGATTGGTAACAAAGCCTTGGGGTGTTTTTGGAGACAACTTGAGTTTAGCTACTACAAGAAAGTTAAATTCAAGTGTATATTAAGTGCCTATAAAGTTTGTGCTGGGGAACGGAAATTGCTGAAAATAGGTAGAGTTAATTATTATACACCATTGTTGACTAATGAAAATCTGCCATTAATATTTGGGGATCAGTGCATACAAAGATAGTCTCAATTAGGTATTAAAAAGCCTAGGAGCTTTCTATTCCTCCACTGCGATTGTCTCATTTGAGGAGCTATGACATAAATTTGGTATTAACCATAGAGACTTTTTAAAATATATGCAAGCCAGCAACTTTTTGCAGCGTAAGGGGGGTGGCTCGGTGGGCAATGGTAGAATTGAGCTGGTTGAGAAAGTAACATCATTAGCCGAAAATAGAATTGGGAAATTGTACCATATTCTGAATTCAGAGATGAAAGATGACCTTGAAAAGTTTTTGCTAAAATGGCAAGAGAAAGTGTTGATCTCGAAATCGGAGTTTTATAAAGCTTTCGATCTCTCGCAATCTGTTCTTATGTCAGCTAATTTGCAAGCTCAAATCTTCAAGACCTGATTTATGTTATACTACAGCCCGCTAGGATAGCAGAGTGGGGGTGGGGGCAGAGGTACGAGCTGTCCTTGCTGTTCCATTTTTGGTGCGGATATAGTGCATATATTCGCCACGTGTAATGCCTTGAGCCCTTTAAAGGATGAAATTACCTGTTTTCATGAATATAAACTAGAGAGAAAAGTCAGCCTGACTCCAAGCCTTATCTTATTGGGAGTGCAAAATGAGGGATGGATAGCCAAGGAAGAACGTTTCTTTGCAGTTGCAATGGCTTATTTCAGGCTGACTATAGCATCGGCTTGGCTAGATCCGAACCCCCTGTCGTTCCATCAATGGTTGAACCGGCTATTAGTAGGCCACAATTTGGAGAAGGCTGTGTATGCTAGGAAAGGCAGACAAGCAAAGAAGAGGGGAAGTAAAATTTGGGCTCCTCTCAGTGGCTGGGTAATTAACTAGTTATGCAAAGGAGTCTCAGGGGAAACTCTGTTTACCAGGTGAGAGGGTGGGACCCAGGAGGTCAGGCGATAAGCCTTTTCTAAATTTCGAAACCAAAATTAGTTTTAAGTGCTTGTTTGGTACAGGTAGCAAGTCGATTATGAATTTGTATGTTTATCTAATGATTGATCCATTCTCTGTATATCTTGTGGACAATTTGAATGTAAAAGGGGAAGGAAGCCCTCAGGTTAAGGGGGAGGGGTTTGTAAAAAAATACAATTTCTTTTTTCCAAAACTTGAATATTGAAAGAAGGGAAAAAAATTAACTTGCCAATCTACCCTCCAAAATCTCCCCCTCCCTCCACCCTTCTCCACTAACCTGGTCAAGCCAAGCTTGCTGGTGAGTGTGGGTAGGGCCGGGCACCTCTCTGGCCCTCTGACTCTTGGGTGGCACTGTGGCTGGAGCGGTAGCCTCCCCATGTCTCCTTCTACTTCGCATCATTCCGTGGTTACAAGTTCGGGTGCTGATTCCTGGTCTACTCAACTCCAGCATATCTCTCGGTTTCCTTGTTCCTGCGCTGATCTGCCTGTAACAATCAGAGAGTTTTGGTTCCCCTCCTGCCACCTATGAACTTCCTATTCTCTTTTCCTTGTCTCCTTGTATGCCCTCCTCCTCATATTATCCTTCTTCTGTTTCCTCTTTGTCTGACTTTCGTCTTGCTCCCCTCTGTCCTTCTTCCAGTAGGAAAAGCGTGAGTCTGTTTTTGTTTAGTGTTGGTTTTATCATTGTTTCTTCTTTCTATTTCTGTCTAGGGAGGATCGAAAAGGACTCTGCGCGGGTCATTGACACAGTAATTGGTAAGTACAGAGTCTCATCTGGTTCAGATGCAGCCGCCTACTTGCACCCCTTTTACCCCTTTCATCGTTAGTGCAGTTCAAGTGCCTACCCCTTGTATTTAGTCGGGAGCTAGGACAGGGAAAGCAGAATGCCTGGGGACTTGAAAGGGAAGCCTCTAGAAGATTCTCCTACCTTTCAGAGGAAAGTCAATAGATATAAATATTGGATCTCAGGCAGCACCTCTTCAGTACACATCTGGACCTGTTGATGCTCTAACAGGAAGAAGGACTGCTGTGCTGCTGAAAGGACTACCACTCTGCTGGGCTGATGCCCTGACATGCTGACCTGCTGTCTGCTGCCTTCTTGCCTGGGTGAGAAGGACTGGACTTGCATCTGTTGAACCCAGGAACCCAGAGGAATTCCAAGGGCTAGTTGGCTGGCCTCCTAGCTTGAGCCTCAGGTACAGAATTCGCCAACAACCTCGACCCAGCACCGTGACTCTGCCATCTGTGAGTCTAACCTGCCAAATGGTGCCACCCCTGTCCTGTACCCTTGGAAGTGAGACTAAGGTGATTTGCCAGTCTCTGTGGACCCAGTGGAACCAATGCATCTCCTCTTTTGTGTGCATTCCGGCCCACAGCCTCATCAAAACTGTTATTGCGCTTCACATCCTCGGCGCAGGCCCTCACACCCCTCATCGACGGCAACCTTGCCGACTGTCTCCACATCAC
Organism: Triturus cristatus; assembly: GCF_964204655.1. Taxonomy (NCBI): domain Eukaryota; kingdom Metazoa; phylum Chordata; class Amphibia; order Caudata; family Salamandridae; genus Triturus; species Triturus cristatus. The sequence goes on from NC_140582.1 coordinate 815,568,711, forward strand.
TGCCTCGCAGCTCCTCAGAACAAACGCATCGCCCTGACTCCACGCCGCATCCTCGATGCCAGCCTTTCCATCGCATGCCCTTGTCAACGGGATCCTTGACGACGATACAGGACCTCGCACTGCAGGCTCACTGCATCTTGGAACTAACACATCGCTTTGGCTGCATGACACCTGATTTGACGTGGACCCCCACAATGTTACGCATACCTGGAGTAAAGGTATTTGTTCAGCGAGCCTAACTGGGTCCCGGTAGCCAGCCCATGCTTCATTGCAGTCGGCCTGAACTTGTGACTTTGTACTGGTTTGGCACAAGCAGATATCTACAGTTGGCAGTTTGTGTTTTTTGGCTCTTTTTTCACAAAAATATTTCAACCTGCATATCTCTGGTTCTTCCGATTGGATATTTGTCATTTTAGTCTTGTTTATTTTTTTTAAAGAACTCTATTTTCTAACTTGATGTGGGCTCCTTTTTGGGTGTTTATCACTTTATTACTGTTTGAAAGGTTACGCAATTCTTTACACATTGCCTTTAAGTTAAGCATGACTGTTTTGTGGCAAGCTACCAGAGGGTTGAGTACAGGTTAATTTAGGGTTGACTTGTGCCTCACTCTGACACGGATTGTCGTTTCTACTTGACCAAGGCTCACACCCTAATCAACCAGTATTCCAATTTCCTGCTCGACCAGATCCAAAGACCCAATTTCTCACAACACTGAATTGAGAGGGTGTTTTTATGTATATGGATACCCAGTTTTTCTTTGAAAAACGGTATTGCACAAACAACAATAATTACTAACAATGGTACATAAAGCATTTGCTCCATTTTTGCCTCCAAAGCTTCACATGGGCTAGTCTCCCACAACAGTGCCTCGGTGACAGAACAGCAGCACAACCTAGCCAATATTTCAGAATGCATCATACATATGAGGATGGATGTAGAAAATCTTCCACTGCATGAACATGCCAACCGAAGCCCCTTTGATAATTATCATATCTCAAGTAAACAACTTTCTTTCTGCCCTCTGGTCTGTAGCGAGAGCTGATCTCAGAAACCAAAGCTACCAACCATGTAATATTGATCTCAGTGCTCACCCAAAAACTCCAAATCCATTTCGCTAGATTCTGTGGCTGATAGTGCCTACTTTTAAATATTCTGTTTAGTGAGAATCTTTAATTTTCATTCTGGATCTTACCATGAGCGCTAGGCCTCAGTTTCAATTATTTGTATTCATAACTGCATCTGAGACCTGTTAACACAACCTTTGCATTTAGCCATACTTCTCTTCTTGAAGGTTCATTCACTTACAGTAAAGACTTGAAGAAAGTGAAGAGAGCCTAAGCTCGAGGACAAAAAGGGGGTGAGGAGGCAAGAGAGAAAAAACACTTGCTCCAGTAGGTTAGTTGCTAGAAAACCTGAACTGGACTCCCAGGACAACAGTATGGCACAGCATGACAAGCTACAGGAGGGGAGCACAACTAATCTGTTAAAAGAGAGCGACAGTAAGCTTGAGCCACAGTGACTCACTCTAACTAGAGTCACTCACAACAAATATAAGCTTACACGGTGAGGCGATGATGTGCCCTGTGACTAGCCCCAAAACAAACAATCCAAAACTATTTAGATATTTTCACTAACAGGACATGTAAAACTTAAAAGAACATGTCCAAGCTTTTAATTATAATGCATCCTGGCTTATGGGCTATCTAAGGCCTACCTTGTGGGTGACTTATTTGTAATAAAAAGGGGGTTACGGCTTGGCAAGTGGTTTATTTTGCCAAGTTAATTTGGCAGTTTAAAACTGGATTCAGGCTCCAATGGCAGAACTGGAACTGCCATTGGAGCCTGAAGAGGCTGCTTAAGTGGGTTGCAAAATAGGTGCTGTAGGCCCTGTAGTAGCATTTAATTTACAGGCCCTAGGTATATGGTATACCACTCTACAAAAGGCTCATAAGTAAATTAAATATGCCAGTCAGGTGTAAGCCAATTTTACCATGTTTAGGGATGTAAGCACTTTGTGCACTTTACCACTACTAACCAGTGCCAGAGTCCTAAGGCCAACAAAAACGAATTTTAGCACAAGTGGAGGGCAAAGGGCAAAACGTTTGCATGAGGACCACCCTAAGGCTGACAGGTCTAACAGTAGAGAAGAACTCTGCAGCACTGGTGAAGCTGTAAGTCATTGTAGCAAAGGGATATCACAGGATGAAAGTCAGAGTGGTGGTAGCACATGAAGGACCAAGGGGTATCCTAAGAGGGAACGAAAGCGTGGGAGTAAAATCAGATGCAATTAGTATGAAAGCAAACAGCTTATAACAACTGCAGTTGCTAGGCATCTGCTTTCATATCGGAGGAATATTTATAGTGTTCTTCATAGATTCACCTGGAGACCCCTGACCAATCCCAATAGTTTCAGTTTTCCTTCTTTCTCTATCTCCTCCACGTCTGAAGTTTCTGTTTTTGTGATGTGCTAGTCTTGGAGAGCTGGACGCCTGCTCGTATTGAACCTCTGCTGGTGCAAGCTTGAATCAATCTGTCATTGTAGCCAGGAGTGGAACAGGGCAGGACAGGGAATGAGCCATGCTTGAAGCGTGTTGCTTGTAGTGGCAGCCAATTTCTTAGCTTTATTGGCTGTTTTTCTCCACTCTTCCAACCTTTAATTCTAGTATCTTCTGAAATTCTTCTCCAACATCTGTTGAGGAATGTAAACTGTTAGTAGGAAAGCTCAGCAGACCATTGCATGCAGCCATTTAGGACCTCTACTGTAAGAATTAGGAACCAAGCTACTGTTTCATAACCAGATCCATCCTGAGATGCGGTGGGGAGGGAAGAGGGACAATGTGATATGCCTTTTGGTAGGAAGCATGAAGGTGTCCAACTCTATGCAAGTTGGTCTAGTTGCGTTGATTGTGATCCACAGAAGTCACCCAAGCGATGCACTATTAGAAAGGTAATGTGCAGGTGCTACATACGTGTTGCATGACCAAGAATTACAATCATGTTGGTTTTGAATGTGATTATTTACAGTAATCTCTTTAGGACACTATCCTATTTACATATTAATAATTTATAAATCTGTTTCCAACAGTGCCTTCCTTACAGCCACCAAAGGAGTCCCTTGAACAAGTACTTGTCAGAAACCCCACAACTGGCTGGTACAGCCCAGGTACTGTAAATGCAACCACCCTAACGCCTGGTGACTGCCTGTATTGACATATTCGCTGGCAAGAAAACATGACATGTTGGAACATTCAACAGGGTCCTATGGGGCTGATTCCCAAGAAGTTCTGTTAGTAGGTGTAACTATATTTGGCTTGAGCTCCTAGGAGTAAGTCACACTTCTCCATGGAGGGAAGGTTTGGGAAAAGGGCTTGCGGGTGACTTATTTGTAATAAAAAGGGGGTTACGGCTTGGCAAGTGGTTTATTTTGCCAAGTTAATTTGGCAGTTTAAAACTGGATTCAGGCTCCAATGGCAGAACTGGAACTGCCATTGGAGCCTGAAGAGGCTACTTAAGTGGGTTGCAAAATAGGTGCTGCAGGCCCTGTAGTAGCATTTAATTTACAGGCCTTAGGTATATGGTATACCACTCTACAAGGAGCTCATAAGTAAATTAAATATGCCAGTCAGGTGTAAGCCAATTTTACCATGTTTAGGGATGTAAGCACTTTGTGCACTTTACCACTACTAACCAGTGCCAGAGTCCTAAGGCCAACAAAAACAAATTTTAGCACAAGTGGAGGGCAAAGGGCAAAACGTTTGCATGAGGACCACCCTAAGGCTGACAGGTCTAACAGTAGAGAAGAACTCTGCAGCACTGGTGAAGCTGTAAGTCATTGTAGCAAAGGGATATCACAGGATGAAAGTCAGAGTGGTGGTAGCACATGAAGGACCAAGGGGTATCCTAAGAGGGAACGAAAGCGTGGGAGTAAAATCAGATGCAATTAGTATGAAAGCAAACTGCTTATAACAACTGCAGTTGCTAGGCATCTGCTTTCATATCGGAGGAATATTTATAGTGTTCTTCATAGATTCACCTGGAGACCCCTGACCAATCCCAATAGTTTCAGTTTTCCTTCTTTCTCTATCTCCTCCACGTCTGAAGTTTCTGTTTTTGTGATGTGCTAGTCTTGGAGAGCTGGATGCCTGCTCGTATTGAACCTCTGCTGGTGCAAGCTTGAATCAATCTGTCATTGTAGCCAGGAGTGGAACAGGGCAGGACAGGGAATGAGCCATGCTTGAAGCGTGTTGCTTGTAGTGGCAGCCAATTTCTTAGCTTTATTGGCTGTTTTTCTCCACTCTTCCAACCTTTAATTCTAGTATCTTCTGAAATTCTTCTCCAACATCTGTTGAGGAATGTAAACTGTTAGTAGGAAAGCTCAGCAGACCATTGCATGCAGCCATTTAGGACCTCTACTGTAAAAATTAGGAACCAAGCTACTGTTTCATAACCAGATCCATCCTGAGATGGGGTGGGGATAGAAGAGGGACAATGTGATATGCCTTTTGGTAGGAAGCATGAAGGTGTCCAACTCTATGCAAGTTGGTCTAGTTGCGTTGATTGTGATCCACAGAAGTTGAAGTACTGGGTATTTTAGACCCAGCGGTGCAGGGGCACACACCCTATGACTTCTGGGTTCACCCTGTTCCAGACCTACAGAAACACAGAGTCTTCTGGGTGAAGTCAAAGATTTGTTTATTGGCTGCAGACCAATGACAGGTATCCTAGAAGTACAACAGCGTGTATGTTCTCAGGAGACTGCTGAAAATCATAGGAACGAACTTCTCCTTAAGTACAAAATATCATGCTCCAGGCACACATTCCTTGGTTTACGATATGGCCATTACAAGTATACATTACAAACGAAAAAGCAGAGTCATGATGACCATCCCACATTCCAGTTCGGCCAGCCCACAATGATTTACACAGTAAGGTTCAGATCCCACATTGTATGTCAATAGACCCCCCAATAAACATGAGCATCTCCTGTTTTGGGAAACAAGTCATAAAGCAGGAACAAGCAGGTGTGGAAGAGATTAGCCGGGGGATTGTATAGAATGAAAGGGTTTTATGACGGGTCAAGCCCTGATGCTAATCACAGGTGGACGGAGGAAGGGGAGCTCGTGAGACCGGTTTGACCTGGGGCAGCAGAGCCAGCTGCCCAGGTCACAGAGAAGTCAGAGGGAAAGCCCATGTACTGTGAGGCCCGTATTTACTCCATTATAGCCTATGTGAGGGCAATGACAAGATGGCCACTGCTTCCAAAATGGAACCCGCGTAGTGAAGCAGAATAGCGTGTACACAGTGCATTCATAGCTAGAACGGTATATAAAGCACTCGTACATGCCGCATTTACCATTTGCGGTTCGCTAATACCAAGATAGACAGGGGTAGGGCCCTGTCCCCTACGCGGTCCCAAATATTAAAGTACGACAGACCCTCCTTTTGCCCTTACATAGGCAATCACTATACTCATCTTAATCCGAGTCTAGGTCAATGTCCGCAAAGTCATGGAGATGTTGCTGTAGCATCATCCTATTACTTAGTTCGTCCCTCGATACAGGTTTCCTTACACATAAGGTAGTACAGAGGCCACATATCGCGGGAGCACACTGTATACACAGACAGAACAGGAAAAGAATGGCTAAGATCATTCCAATGACCATCAGAACTTTCCAACCCCAGGCAGATATCAATTCCCAGAACCACCCCACCAGTGACCAATCTCCCTTATCCACGTGTATGGCTTCAGATATTTTATGGAGCTTGGAGATGGCTTGATACACTGTTGGAGCATTATCTGGTATGAAAATGCAGCAACTGGATTGGATGACCTTGCATACCCCACCGCGGTCTGCAAGAATAACGTCTAGAACCATGCGGTTCTGCAGAGTCATAAGGCGATCCGCTTGGAGCTCAGCCGTCAGATTACTAAGGGCACCAGCCGTTACATTGACAGTGGATTCAACCACACGTGTCAGCTGTCTCAGGTTCCTACTATTGACCATAGGTCCCCAAAACGGCAGGAAACCCAAGAAGAAGTCTCCTGCTTCCTGACCGGCAGTGTCCTCCTTACTAATCACACCTCTCACAACTCTGGTCTTGTGATAGTCAGAGGCGGCAGTAAATGTCGGCGGTAGCAAGTTCGCAATATAACATGTGCCCGAGAAATCAGGGGGCAGCCATGTATATGCTCGGTCATGACAGATGAAATAGGTGCCCTTGGCAGCCAAAAACGCAGGGGAAAACTGTGATGGGAAGGTGTACGTTTCAGTACAGTCACTCCTTCCCAGTTGAGCTCTAGGATTCTGACCATTACCCTGTAAGCAGAACCGACCCATGTGGGGTACGACCCAGATTGGAGATGAGATTTTTCGCTGTCTTTCACCCAGACTAATACTATACCCCGTCGCGTTCCATCCTACATAAGGTCTCAGCTCTTCTTTGGGAATGGATGAGTATGCATCAATATCCCTACTCATATCGGCAACTCCTTTCATCAAAGCCTTATTATTGGTGATAGGTCTGATGGAACGCGGTTGGCGAGGGGAGTATGTATCTAGAGCATAGAGAAACATGGTTTGGAATGCCCATGACGATCCATTGTAACTATACGGCAACACCAGGTAGGGAATACCCTTGTTAATGGTATGTGGCATTAACCCACACACCCAGCAATTGGTCGTATTCATTACTAGTTGGTGCTGGTGCAAGAGCTGGATAAACGAGTTATTTACGAACTCTGATCGTCTGGTCTGTTCATGCTCAGGCAAAGGGTGAAAAGAGTGAGAGGAGGCAGTAGAAAGAGGTATAGGCTGTTCAGTGGGTGCAATGGGCTTTTGAGCGGAGAAAAACACAAATCCTACAATAAACATTGTTATGCTACACAGTGTAAAAAGGCACAAAAAGACAAAACATTTACTTTTCATAATTTTACACATCCTTGCGTTAAAGTTCATTTCCTCAATCGGTCTCTCCATCTTAAAAAACTCCATCCTCTACTCGGGCCGCTCGCGGTGGATGAGTTTCTTCTGCTGAGGGGCACGCCTGCCAGTCCAGGGAAACGCCCTAGACCAACCATAACCGTTGACCTAGCGTCTTCGGCCTGTACCCCAAAGTCTTGGCACCGCGACCCTGCGGCAGAACCCGGATGGTGGTTCGAAAAACAAAAATCAAGAAAGTCCTTCAGATGGGAGAGCAAAAAATGTCAAAAAAGAAATAGTGAGGAAATCTTTATTTGTCCATGGGCCTTGGTCTCAAATTATAGCGGAGACGGCCAGATGCTGTTTGGTCTTGAAACAAAAGTTCAGGCTCAGTGGTGTCCAGTCGATTTGATGGTGGCACAGCTTCCTGCAGAATATTGTCACTCTCTTGGTCTGAAACTGTGTCTCTTAAGCGTGCGTCACTGAATGGTACAAAACGAGGTACAATGTCTGTCTCTGAGTCGGCGATACCCTCCTTGACCCACTGGTCATATGGCAGAGGCAAGGGGACTACTTTGCAGTGGGTACCATGAATCCAGTGCTTCTTCCCTTTCACTCGCACTGCTGATCTTGTCGAAAGAAGAACAAGATGAGGGCCGATCCAGCGAGGCTCGTCGTTGCTCTTACGCTGGAAATTTCGGACTAGCACCCACGTACCAGGGTTGATAGGGTGTCCAGGAGGTTCAGAGGCTTGGGGAAGAGTATCATGTACCTGTTGGTGCAAAACACGCAGTTTAACAGTCAAATCATACAGGTAATCGAGCAGTACTGGATGTTCTATCTCACTAAATTTCGCCGGTCTTGGCACGCCCCATACATTAGCCGGGCGGCCAAAGACGACCTCATAAGGGCTAAGTCCCACTCGTGAGTGTATGGTCATTCTGGTGGACAAGAGTGCTAAAGGCAGAGCGTCAGGCCATTTAAGACCGGTGCTCGCCTGGATTTTGGCCAGCTTGAGCATTAAGGCTCCATTGTAGCGTTCTACTAATCCAGCTGATTGGGGGTGATTTGCAGCATGGAACTTCTGCTTTATCCCTAGCCCTTCACATACATTCTTCATTACTTTACCCACAAATTCACTTCCGTTATCACACCACACCATTCTTGGCATCCCAAACCTAGGGAAGAACTCCTTCACAAGGGCTTTGGCTGTGGATAGGGCAGTGTTATCTTTCAGAGGATAAGCCTCTATCCATTTTGAGAAGGCACAAACAACCACCAGTACATATTTCAGGTTGTTGCATCTTTCCATGTGAATAAAGTCCAGCTGCAAAACTTCAAATGGACATGATGGGGGTGCAAAGTGACCAGCTGGAGTTGGGGTTCCCCTACCAGGGTTGTACTTCAAGCATACTATGCAATTCTTGACCACATTCTCTGCACACTTGGGAATCCCAGCATTCTGCCATACTGGAGCCAACAACTTGCATATACCTTTCGTACTGATATGTGCCATTCCATGTGCCATAGTAACCACTGGAAGCACATATGCATCAGGCAACAACCATCGCCTATGTTCTGTCAGATCAATCCAACAACCATTCTCATCCAACTTACCCATACTTTCTCTCCACTTGCTTAACTCTTCCTCTGTGGCTTCAGCTTGAAGCGACTTCACACTCTCTATTGTGTTCTCACACATTCCCACATCATTAACCCATCTTGCGGGACCTGCAACATACATTCTAGTCTTCACATTCTGTGCTGTTTCTTTCGCGGTCTCATCAGCAAACGCATTCCCACGTCCAACATCATCTGTGACTTTCCTGTGCGCACTGCATTTCATGATCGCAACTTGCAACGGTAGGGTCAGTGACTCAAGGAGATCATTCACCAACTTGCCATTCTGAATTTTAGCTCCATGCGACGTCAGGAACCCACGCTCCTTCCACAGTCGCCCAAAATTATGAGCCACGCCAAAGGCGTACTGGCTATCTGTGTATATGTTCACTCTCATTCCTTCAGACAACACACATGCTCTCGTGAGGGCGATTAATTCCGCTGCTTGGTCCGAATTATGTGGCACTCGTGCAGTTTCCACGACCGTGTGCAAAGTCGTGATAGCATATGCAGCAGTCGTGTCACCATTAGGGAGCTTGAAACATGAACCATCTACCCATAAAGTGCCATCACACTCAGTCAGGGGAGTATCTTTTAGATCTACTCTCCCTTTCGTCTCTTCTTCTGTCCTGAACAGACAATCATGTTGCTCAATCTCATCTGAGTCTGCTGGAATTGGCAACAATGTGGCTGGATTCAGCGTATTGCATCTCTTTATGTGTATGTGGTTAGCTAACAGTGTAAGTTCATAACCTGATAGCCGCGCACTAGTCAAGTGTTGTGTCTTGGTCCTATTTAATAATGTGTCTACAGCGTGTGGAACCATAACAATCAATGTATTGTCCATTACCAAACCAGCAGATTGTCGGATAGACATCGCTGCAGCAGCTGTCGCTCTCAGACAGCTTGGCAATGCCCTCGCTACAGGGTCCAAGGTTGATGAAAAATATGCGCATGGGCGCGGTCTGTCACCAAAAGGCTGTGTTAACACTGACAACGCACATCCATCTTTCTCGTGAACATACAATGTAAAAGGCTTACTGTAGTCGGGAGTACCCAACACAGGTGCTGAACATAATGCATTACGCAATTCCACAAAACTTTTCTGGCACTCTTCAGACCATGGGATAGGATTCGGTGTGTCTTTGCATGTTAAGGCTAACAAAGGTTTTGCCAATAAAGAAAAACTAGGGATCCAATGCCTACAGTATGAAGTGATGCCCAAGAAAGCACGTACTTCTCTCTGTGTTTTTGGCACACTCAACTGTGCAATGGCTTGAATTCTTTGTGGGGTCAGTTTCCTTCCCTCCTTCGATAAGAGATGACCTAAGTAGGTCACTTCTTGTCGACAATATTGCAGCTTAGAGAGAGACACTTTGTGATGGAAAGCGGATAAATGGCGCAACAGTGACAATGTGGCTTCTTTACAAATCTTTTCAGTATCCGCGGCGATTAGTAAATCGTCCACGTACTGAATCATGATAGCGCCACTAGGTAAAACAAGTGCATCAAGCTGCGCTTTCAAAGCCTGACTGTATATGGATGGACTCTCACAGTAGCCCTGGGGAGCGCATTTGAAGCGGAAGCTTCGGCCTCCCAGACTAAAACCAAAAATGTCTCTGCTCTCTTCTGCAATTGGGATACTAAAGAAAGCATTCTTTAAATCGATCACTGAAAACCATGCAGCAGAGGCTGGAATCATTGTTAATGAGGCAGTTATATCGGGGACAACCGGAAACTGTGGCACAACAATCTTATTAACCTCTCTAAGATCAATCACAAACCTGTAAACAGGTGGCTGTGAAGGATCCGTTCGTTTTAAGACAGGTAAAATCGGACTATTGCAAACGTTGCCTCTTGTCTCTTCAATCACACCCTTATTAATCAAGTCGCTGACAATGTCTAACAATGCTTTCTGCCCTTCATTAGAGATCTTGTACTGGGGAATACGTGGCAGTCTGACATTAGCCTTTAAAGTCACCACATATGGCGGTATCTCCAAGAGGCCCACATCATTGGGACCAGTAGCCCAAAGGGCATCCGGAAGGGATGACAATTCAGGTGGCATTGTATTTTTAGACAGATACATTGGGGAGATCACTTTTTTGCCTAATGTAAGTTGTACTCCTGAAGGAGAACAATACAGTGTAGCGTGCAATCTTTTTAACAAATCTAATCCCAGCAAATTCTCACCACAACCTGTTGTCAGGATTAGGGGTGCTTTCAGCTCGCAAGGTCCAACAGAAAGTGACATGGGACTGGAAATCGGGTTCCTAACTGGGGCGCCAGAAAAACCTACTGAAACATTTATATCGCCAGACAAAGGTGCGCCAGGGAGTTTTGAATGCATGATTGAACTCTTTGCAGCACCAGTGTCTAGCAGAAAAGGCTCCGTTACATTTGCTGTAGTCACCTCAACATACGGTCCACTCTGATCCACTGGCACTGAAACAACTCCCTCTCTCTGTCTACGGCTGTCCTAGTAATCATTATTCTCTGCATCATCGTCCTCTGCATAGTAATCATTATTATAATACTGGGCCGTATTACTATTCGCGTTAGCTTGCTGATCAAAGCTATTGATGGTACTTTGAGGCGGCAGAGGACGCGCGTTCTGGGGAACACTTCCACGCCCTCTGCCTCTAGGTTCTTGCTGACCACCTCTACCTCTTGCGCCATACATATTACCGTTCCGCTGCATTAATTTAGGGCAACTATATTTAAAATGACCTTCCTCTTTACAGTATGAACATTGGTTGGGACCTACAGGGACACGTGGTTGGTAATACCCGTTCATTTGCTGATTGTTCTGAAACTGTTGGGGTTGGTGATAGACACCTTGGGGTTGCCTATAATTATTCTGACCTCCATGTGGCGGATAGGCCTGCTGTAAAAGGACCTTTGTCTTTAGTTCCTTCGTTTTCTTCTCTGTTCTATCTTTCTCGTCCTTATCTCTGTTTTCATAATACTGTGCAGTAGCCAGTATTTGCGCTGAAGAAGAAACAGCCCAAGAACTTTCTGAATCTTTTAACTTTTTACACAGGTCAGGAAGTAAATTCTGCACAAACTTATCCACAAACAGCCGTTGGCCACCCTCAGTACTCATATCCTGCCCACTGTGGTCAATAAATGTTTCTTCAAACCTAGTAAAGAAGTCTGACACTGTCTCATCTTTCTTCTGCTTGCATGCAGATAACTTGTCCCAATTTACGCGCATCGCAGGCATTATTGTCTTCATATACGTGATGATTCTACCAGGCAATTCAGCTACTAAAGGTTCTGGTTTCGCACCACCAGTTTGTCTAGCATCAGCAGCAACAATGTTAGCCCATGTATCCCCTAATTCTGCATTGTGATCTACATTACGAATTGATCCCCATAGAGGCTGTGGAACAACATTACCAAACAACATGTCTATGTCGGCCAGATTCATAATGCATGACCCTGCCGTCTGTGACAACTCTTTATAATAACCTGCTGGGTTCTTACGGGGATCAGGCAAGGACTGCTTAAGCGCTAACACCTCAGAGCGCTTCCATGGAACATGCACCCAAACACGCTGGAAATGCGCTGCCACAGCGGGGTTACCACCGACAGCTGCAACCGCTTCCTTCCATACCGGGGGAACTTCTCTCATAGGGTATTGTCGCGCTTTCGCCCTTTTCCCCACAAGGACATCTTGTTCAAACAATGATTGTTGACAATCATCATTCCTGAAGGACAATACAACCGCAACTGCTTTATCTACTTCGCGGTCCACAATTATACCAGTTCCAAAATCGAACCTCACTCTACACAACTCCTGCGGGTTCGGATTTTTACCACTATCCTCCAATTCTTCACAGAGAATTTCGCACATTTTATCAAACACATATCTCTGTTTTGGGGCATCCCATTGATGGAAAACGTTGACAACTGATTCCACATTATACAGTGAAGGAAAAACGATCCATCTACGCGCCATGTTATCTATTACCTTTTTCTCATCGGGGTTAGGCAATTGGCTGCGCAACTGCTTACGCTGTAAACCAGGAGTCGCACCAGACGACTCAAAGAGAGGAGACATTAATGTAGTAACCACATTAGCTAAGCGCTGTCGCGCCGAAGGAGAAGCTGAGGCGAGAACAGGGGGAAAAACAGAGGGAAGAAAAGAGGATGTAGAGACAGGTACTGGAGTGGTGGAAGGAAGAGTGTTAGGGGAGGCAGCTGCTGGATTAGGCAAAGTCGCAGGAAGTGCGGGGGCAGTTGGAAGCACAACTGGCGGCCCTTGAGAGGGCTGCGCTACAGGGATAGGAACTGGCTGCAAAGCAACTGGCGGTTGCGGCAAGGCTTGCAGTATATGCACTGGAGGCGGCATATTTACAAGCTGGGGAGGCGCCGTGGCAGTTTGAGCATACGGGGGTGGCGAACTCAACAGATGTGACATCAGGGGATCTTTCTCCTTTTCTTCTAACTCATTCTGCTTAGAATGTGGCAAAGCTGGGTAACATTTGTCAATCCCTAACTTACGCTGCCTGTGCAATTGCTCATTCATTTGCTCCTCTTCATTGACATACCTCTCTCTCTCTTATTCTTTTTTGCTAGCTTAATTTCCTTTTGTTTGGCTTCCTTTCGCCATAAGCGGAAAGAGTCAAACATCGCCGGCCGGGCTTTCTTCTTAAACAATTTAATTTCCAAATTATCTAAAATATCGGTATCAAAACTACCATTTTGGGGCCATTTTAAAACACCATCTTTCCTGGTGTAGTGGATCCACACTTCGTTATATGCAATGGGGCCTACGCCATGTTTTACATAGAGCTCATAAGTTGGAGTTCCAACCGGAGGAACCGGACATGATTCCTCTAGCTGGAAATCTTTTCCACAACCCAAACAGAATAATCTACCAAATAGTCCAGAACCAGGCATCTTTGCTCACTAGTCTAGATCCAAACGTCAAAGGATTATCGATTACGATATTCTCGTGAATACACGAGTCCTCTGGTTTTGGCGTTTGCAAACTCCAAAGTACCAAATTACCAAATCAAACGATCCCGAAGGATACCAAAAACAAACGGGAGACGCTCCACTTATACTTAACTGAATATTGCTGATCGATGGCGTCACCAGAAGACTCTCTCGATTGTTTCGCTCTCTCAAAACTCGTCAAGGGTCCAAAACAGGTCGATTAATCAGGGCAGCAGTCCTTCGTAGCCGTTGGGACGCGGAGAACCTCGCAGAAAAGACTTTCGGACCACGTCGACATGCAGGGGTCGATGAAGTGGCGGCCTTCCTCCGGAATTTCCACACGAAGCTCCTCACGAACCTCTGGCTTGGACTGGTACCGCTGAAATCGTCCCGAGTTGGGCGCCAAACTGAAGTACTGGGTATTTTAGACCCAGCGGTGCAGGGGCACACACCCTATGACTTCTGGGTTCACCCTGTTCCAGACCTACAGAAACACAGAGTCTTCTGGGTGAAGTCAAAGATTTGTTTATTGGCTGCAGACCAATGACAGGTATCCTAGAAGTACAACAGCGTGTATGTTCTCAGGAGACTGCTGAAAATCATAGGAACGAACTTCTCCTTAAGTACAAAATATCATGCTCCAGGCACACATTCCTTGGTTTACGATATGGCCATTACAAGTATACATTACAAACGAAAAAGCAGAGTCATGATGACCATCCCACATTCCAGTTCGGCCAGCCCACAATGATTTACACAGTAAGGTTCAGATCCCACATTGTATGTCAATAGACCCCCCAATAAACATGAGCATCTCCTGTTTTGGGAAACAAGTCATAAAGCAGGAACAAGCAGGTGTGGAAGAGATTAGCCGGGGGATTGTATAGAATGAAAGGGTTTTATGACGGGTCAAGCCCTGATGCTAATCACAGGTGGACGGAGGAAGGGGAGCTCGTGAGACCGGTTTGACCTGGGGCAGCAGAGCCAGCTGCCCAGGTCACAGAGAAGTCAGAGGGAAAGCCCATGTACTGTGAGGCCCGTATTTACTCCATTATAGCCTATGTGAGGGCAATGACAAGATGGCCACTGCTTCCAAAATGGAACCCGCGTAGTGAAGCAGAATAGCGTGTACACAGTGCATTCATAGCTAGAACGGTATATAAAGCACTCGTACATGCCGCATTTACCATTTGCGGTTCGCTAATACCAAGATAGACAGGGGTAGGGCCCTGTCCCCTACGCGGTCCCGAATATTAAAGTACGACAAAGTCACCCAAGCGATGCACTATTAGAAAGGTAATGTGCAGGTGCTACATACGTGTTGCATGACCAAGAATTACAATCATGTTGGTTTTGAATGTGATTATTTACAGTAATCTCTTTAGGACACTATCCTATTTACATATTAATAATTTATAAATCTGTTTCCAACAGTGCCTTCCTTACAGCCACCAAAGGAGTCCCTTGAACAAGTACTTGTCAGAAACCCCACAACTGGCTGGTACAGCCCAGGTACTGTAAATGCAACCACCCTAACGCCTGGTGACTGCCTGTATTGACATATTCGCTGGCAAGAAAACATGACATGTTGGAACATTCAACAGGGTCCTATGGGGCTGATTCCCAAGAAGTTCTGTTAGTAGGTGTAACTATATTTGGCTTGAGCTCCTAGGAGTAAGTCACACTTCTCCATGGAGGGAAGGTTTGGGAAAAGGGCTCATTGTTAGAGTATTTATGTGAGACATGGTGTCAAGTGATGCTCGTACCTAACAAAACTTTTTTACTGGTGTGAGAGACGTCATATAATGTCCAGTTATGTACCCTTCTCCCCTTCTGGGACCATTCTAAATCCTATCTGTTTCACCAATCCTTAAATTAACCCAGTCAACACTTACACTGAAATATTGAAGCACACTTCTGTTTTAAGTTTTTATGCTCTAAGTCCTTGCTTTATCCCTCTTACTGCTTTCTATTTCCAGTGGGCTGTAAAATTATGATCCCTCTGCAAACTCCAGTTTGCTCAGGGATCAGAATTCCAAGCAATGCAGAGCTTACCACACGATTCAAATAATTAGAAGGCTCAGCACCCCACAATGTTCCCTAGGTCGGCGAGTCAGACCTGACGATATTCAAGTGGGAATAACACTGAGCAGGCAATGAGGTCTGGTAAGTCCTGGGTCCTGCCCAATTCAGGTCAGTAGTTGTTCAATTCGGGATGTTATGTCTGTTTTGCAAGTTTGAACTCCGAACAAGATGTCGGCTTAATAAAAACCCATCGCTGTCCGTCCCACTTAAGATGAGGTAACAAGAAATAGGGGGAATGGGCCTAATCTGGTTGGGCCAGACAAAACAGAATAAGTAAGTTTACTCCAGTTTGGTGACAATAACTGCGAATTGCTTAACCACGATACTGTTTTTATATCCCAGTAGAGTGAACGTCTTTAGTGTGAATATATTCAGAAATGGAATTACTTCATAAAATATTGTATCTTTTGATTCATTGGAAACACGTGACAATTTTTTTCATGTATTGACTTCACCACCACAATGTGTTAAAGTGCTGAACGAATGTTAATACAAAACAATTAAGATTTTTAAAAAGTAATTAAAAAGAGAATATGCCAGATATGAACCATATAAAAATAGCTCTACTGAGGTCTAGAATTTACCACACTCCTTCCACATCGGCCACTTAAATCATTCCAGAGTGCTAATTCATTCTACGAGTGCGTTCTTGTGTTTTTGGTGACATTATGGGCCTTATTACGATGTCGGTCGGAAAGGCTCTGAAAGGTAGTTGGATTCTCCTAAACTGCGTCGGAGCCTTTCCAACAGACTCTGAAACATTTCCAACTGACCGATTACGATGGAAAGGTAACCGTCGGTCAGTCTGATTCGGTCCCGACCGGCATTCGGAGACTCCAAGTCGATCAAAGCCGAATAGTACAGCTCTATGGACCACGTTTCTGACTGACATATTACGAAGTCGGATTCAGACATTATTTTGGAATCGGTCTGTCTGACACGGAACGGCTGTCGGAAACTGACTTTGGGGGCCCGTAGCAGACCCTGACCCCCTTGACCCCGAGGCCTACGGTTGGGGTCGGTGGGGGTACCCAAGGGACCCCCCCTTTAAAACCATGCACAATGTGGCAGGCATTATGGTGTGCCTGTGACAGGGTGCAAGGTTTTCCGCAGCCACCCCTTTTTTCAATGAGAGCCTGTGTTGTCGTGCAGAACACTGGCTCCCATTGAAGTAAATGGGAGACTTTCCTAACTGTGTTCGGAACCATCATAATCGGTCGAGAGGACCTGCTGAATATGAGTCAGTCGGAACGAATACTAGACGGTGTCGGTCGGAAGAGTTTCTGACCGACAACTTAATGAGGACTTTTATGTTTTGAGTGTGTTGATATCTGCTGCCTGTGTGCGAGAACCTCTGTTTGCTAAACTCTAAATGTGGCCTAGATTCTTATATAGATGGAGCAACATTACTGTCTATTAAATCAATCACATGAGGTGCTTTTTACAGCGCACCTCCTGAACTCAAATATTTAAAAGTGCTCTCCTATATAATAATAAAGTAAAAGGAGGGTCTAAAACAAAATGTTTGCCTGGGATCACACAATATTGACAAGCAGAGAAGCTGCTATTTATTGTAGGTTATCTGATTTTACATTTTGAACTTCAGTATAGATACACTTTACTGAATTTCAAAATGTAAAATCAGATAACCTACAATAAATAGCAGCTTCTCTGCTTGTCCATATTGTGTGATCCTAGGCAAACATTTTGTTTCAGACCCTCCTTTTACTTTATTACTACATAGGAGAGCACTTTTAAATATTTGAGTTCAGGAGGTGCGCTGTAAAAAGCACCTCTTATGATTGATTTATATATATATTATCTACTGGCGGTCACCAGTAGATAGTTATAGTTGGAACCTAGTTTCCATAGGTAAAACCTTTTATTAAAGTTAAAGCGCAGAATCATTGTTACATTATCTCCGTGGGGTACAATAGTCATTCAGTACAGTGAATTGGCGTTTATCACAACATATGTTAAGGATTTAAGGGGTCTTCAGGTCTAGTTCGTCTCATCGCCATATCTTCAGTGGGAGAAGTACATATTTCCCCTTTAAATGCGTTCCAGCCTCCCCATTTTTTATTCCACTTCTTAGGGCAGTCTCTTCGTTTGTAGACCTCTTTCTCTGCAATCATACATTTATCCATTTCTGCCACCCAACCGATCCCCAGAACCCCAGAGCATTGCCACAGCTCGTTTCACCAATAAGTATTCTAGCGCCACCCATTGCTGTTCCACTTCCGTTAGGTCGGTGGGCTCCCATATATTTAGGATCCCCATTTTCGGTGATAGGTGGATGTGTTTACCCAGTGTGTCTTTCACCTTTGTAGTTGTTCTATCCCAAAAAGGGCGTATACGGAGACAGTCCTATAGGATGTGATAAAAGGTATCGTCTTGGCCGCATCCCCTAAGGCACAACGCATCACACCGGCTACCTATTTTAGCCAGGAGGACGCCTGAAAGGTAGGACCTATGGAGTACTTTTAATTGTATGAGGCGGAAGTGGTGATTTATGGCCGTTTCTCTGGGGGACATTAATGCGGTCTGCCAGTCCTCATCGTCCAATTCCCCTAAGTCCGCCTGCCAGCGGTCTCGTAGAGATTCAAAAGTGTCGGGTAAGTTATTGCAGAGTTTACGGTAAGTGCAGGAGATGGCTTTAGTGGTTCCGTAAGTAAGCGGTCCTCTAAGGGGGTGGCGTCTGGTAAGGAGGGGAGGTCGGGGATATTAACAAGAGTGGCGTGTCAGATTTGTAGACATCGGAAAATCTCTCCTTGTGCGAGAGTGTGTTTGATTTGTAGTTCTTTGAATGTGCGAATTTTCCATTTGGTGATCAAGTCTCCTAAATTAGTGATTCCAATAGTGTCCCACTTATCAAATCCCCTGTGGAAGCAAAGTGATCCCAGTTGTTGCGAGGACCACAACGGCGTAGTTTTACTGAACATGTCCGCCCACCCCAGGCGTTTATTGGCCTTATGCCAAACGGCAACCGTGTGTGACATAGGCCCCAAGTATCATCCTTTTCGAGCTTTGCCCCATACATCCCTCTCGACCTGTTTGATATTTTTCTAAATGGAAGGCTGGGTTCTTTGGGGCCCGTGGATCCAGTGGTTGACGGGTACCAATTGGGAGGCCCAATAGTAGAGGTAGAGATCCGGAATGGCTATTCCCCCGTCATACCACCCCTTGGTGAGTTTCTGAAGGGTAATACGTGGTGCTTTCCCATCCCACATAAAGGTACAGAGCTCCCCCTCTATGGTGGTGAAATAATTGTCTGCTATGGGGAATGGGCAGTTTTGAAGGACATATAAAAACCGGGAAAGTGCTAGCTTTTTAAATAGAGCTGCCCTGCCAAGAAGGGACAGGGTCAGCGACCTCCAGTGTCTCATATCATCCTGAAGCCGCTTCAAGGGGCCTAAAATATTATGTTCATAGAACAGTTTGGGGTCAGGTGTGATAAAGATGCCCAAAAATTTAAAACCTGCCATGGCTTGTTGAATTGAGTATACGCGAGGTAGACGAGGCGGAGGGCCGTGCAGCACGTGTAATACCAATTTGGACCAATTAATAGAGTAGCCCGCGTATTTACCCAAAGTTGGTGATAACGTTAAATAAACTGTTTATGGAAGCTCGGGGGGATGCCAGGTATATAAGGATGTCGTCCACATAAAGGGATATTTTGTCTTCTGTATCCTCGCCCCACTTTAGTCCCCTTATAGAAACGTCTTGTCTTATCCAGTAGGCTAGTTCGGGGGTCAGTGCAAATAGTAAGGGGGACAGAGGACAGCCATGTCTGGTGCCTCTGCGCAAGGCAAATGTCCATGAAGTGGGGTTGTTCACCCTGACCTGACCCAGTAGATCCTTGTATAGCAATGCTACCCATTGTCTGAAACCTGGGCCGAAGCCCAACCGTGCCAAAACCTCAAAAAGATAGGGCCACTCTATCGAGTCGAACGCCATAGTGGCGTCTAATGGCAGTATGACCGCATCAACACGTAGATACTGTTGTCTACCCAGGACATTGTTGACCCGTCGGATATTAAGAGCGGTATTCCGACCTGGTATAAATCCTGATTGGTCTTCATGGACCAGAGAGGGGAGTACAGCTATTAGTCGAGATGCAAGAAGTTTGGCCAACACCTTGGCATCTGAATTAATTAATGAATAGGCCTATAGGAGCCACAATTTGCTCCTGGTTGACCCGGTTTGCTGATGACTACTATATTGGCTAGCCATTGATCTAAGGGAAGGATGCATCTCTCCCGACTTTCATCATACATATTTTTAAGGTGTGGAGCTGCCTTGAGAGCCATCCCCTTGAGGAACTGATAGTGTTGGTAGAGCCATTTCCTCCAAGAGCTGGTGAGAGTCCTCGAAGAAGTACGCGGTCCTAGATGTATATATGGCCTCTAGGTGATCCGCAAACGTATCCGCTACCTCCTGGGGGTCTGTTACCTGCCTCCCATCTTCCAGTTTGATTTCTGGGACCCATTGCGACTCTTGATCTCGTTTTTCCAGCCATGCCAGCATTTAACGGCCCATTCCCTGAGTTCATAGAACCTATGTTATGTGTGAAGCAGTCTGACTTGGGCTTTTTCTCTTGCTAACACTTTATATTCTAATTGTTTATTTCGGAGATTGTGGGCTGTGGCTTCAGTGGGAGAGGTGCTGTGCTCTGTCTCCAGAAGGAGCAGGTCGCTCTCCAACCGGGTTAGCTGTTCGCTATGGTTTCGGAGGTACCCTATTTTTAAAGCTAAAGCACGACCCTTGATTACTGCCTTGTCGGCTTCCCATATGGTGTTTGCTGAGTCTACGGAGCCCATGTTTTCAGTGAAGTAGTGAACAGTGTGTTCGGCCAGGTCTTCTTTAATGTCTAGAATGGTGAGCAGCCGTGGATTGATAATTATGGGGCCACGGGCTGAGCGTCGGAGAAAGGTGAGTTCAACCCTAAGGGGAGAGTGATCGGAAATACCCCTTGGGAGTCCCTAGGGATGTCGGAATTGCCCTATGTCTGGGAGGAAAGTAAGAAAATAGTCAATGCAGGACACACTGTTGTGTGCATTGGAATAGTGCGTGAAATGAGTTCCATCTGGATTCAACGTGCGCCATATATCTGTGAGTCCCAGTGCTTGGGTAAAGTCTGCCAGGGAAGTGTTACGTCTAGGAGATGGTCTTTGGGGGTGTCTGTCGATCGTATCATCCATAGTCATGTTAAAGTCTCCACCCAGAATGAGCGTGCCCGGTGGGAGATCTATGAGTATTTGGCTGAGATCTTGCAGTGCCGTTTTGCCCAGGGCCAGTGGGAGATAGGCCGAGATTATATTCAGCTGCTTTCCTTCCCAAGTGGCCTCTAGAACTGTGAATCTACCCTGGGGTTGGCCCAAGTGCGAGTGGGAGTGAGGGCGAGGTTTTTGCGTATGAGGATACCTGTACCTCTAGAGCCAGACGTAAAACCTGCATGGGCTACAAGTCTGTATCCCCATCTGTGGAGCGCCTTACAGCTGTTACCTACCAAGTGAGTTTCTTGCATTAATACCAGATCTGGCGAGTGTCATTTAAGGTACTGCAGGAGTATCCCCCTATTTTGCCACCCAGCCCATTGATGTTCCATGTCAATATCGATAGTTTTGTATTCTTAGAGTCAGCCATGTCTAGCAGTTCGAGAGAGCGAGTACGGAGCCCCATGCCAATAGATGCTGCCCTGGCAGTGGATCAGGCGGTAAAGAGTAGTATGTGACCACGATGTTAGCGGGAGCCCCTCTGTTCTATGTCCCCAGTCTGTCAATAAACACTGTTGTGTATCCTTGTGAATTGAAGATTCCCCACTTACTTGTGTGTGCTGTGCGAGAAAAAACAAACAAACAAAACCCCAACCAACCCCCCCACCCCTTTCCTGAGCCCCCCTCCCAGCCCCCCTGCCAGTGGAATCTGAACTATCCACTCCCCAACAAGGCAGAGTGCCTGTCGCCCACCCTCCCATTGGTGAGGTGCCTGGCTAACCACCTCCATCTCCCGCCGTTAATCATAGTATTAGTATTATGCAGTTAAACATCATTCAGTTCTGTCCAATCCTTTGATAATGTCTCCTGATAATGTCCAGACAGTGAGGTGTATGTTCGGTTCCGTCAGTCCCAAAGTGGATATGCAATTTATTTGTTCTCAGGGAGTCATTGCATGGGAGCTGGGAGATACTGATCCGGCAAATGTAGATCTAACTCATAGACCTGGGTTAAAGCAGTGGGAACCCGCAGCTTGAGTCAATGTAAGTCCTCCGGGTCCTCCTCCGATTGTCTCTCGCTTGTAGCGGGAAGAGTCCGCAGGCTGCAATTAGGGCCACTATTGTTTCGTCCATCGGAGTGTTTTTCCGCTCAGCACCATCCCTCCACTCAGTCCCAAGCCTCCTCTGGGGACAGGAAAAACTAAGTCTTACCTTCGGACTCCACCCGGAGTTTGGCCGGGAACAGCATGGAGTATTTGATATTTTTGTCATGGAGGGCTTTTTTTAATGCTGTAAAGCTGCGTCGTTGTACCTGAACTTTGACAGTGTAGTCCGGGAAGAATGTGATGTTTGCGTAGTCCATTTTCAGTGGAGGTCCGGCCCTTGCAGTCTGTAGGATAACATCTCTATCCCGGAAATTCGAAACCTTTGCGATCATAGGTCTCGGAGGAGCTCCGGGTTTAGGGTGTCCCCCGGCAACCCTGTGGGCTCACTCAATGGAAAAGTAGCTTGAGAGACTTTTAGGTTGGAGTTTGTTGAGGATGAGGTCCTCCACAAAGAGGTCATCTGCTGGCCCCTCCATTCGCTCGGTGTTGGACCCGGCCTCGTGGCATGGTACTTACCCCCGTGGATTGGGCCCGTTCCCCGCCCCGGCCTTCACGGGCCACCCTTCTGAACTACACCGAGGCCCTTCATCCTGAGCTGCACGAGGTCGCATACCCCTCGTGGCTCCGCCATCTTGTTGGCACCCACGTGACTCTGTGCACCAGCCAGCGCGACCCCGCTCAACCCGGCCTCGACCCCAGCAAAGCCCCGACATCGAGGCACCATTAACTGGCCAGGGGGTGCCGCAGGAACCATTCATCGCCCCCGGCGGAGGACAGTATCGATGGGACCCCCAACTGTCCTCCCCTCTCGAGGTGTGATCACCCTGCAACTCCCTTGGGCCTGGCGCCTCTCCTGCTGGGCGTCTGGCCACCTCCACCCGGCCTCTCCGCCCCCACCGGGCGCCTGGGTCCGGACATCAAAGGGCTCCAGACCTATATCTGGGGCAACCCCGCCACAGATCGGCAGTTGTATCCCGGAGTCGAGAGCCCTGCTGATTGAATCGCGGCTGACCCTACGGAGAAGAACTCTTGTCGGAACCATCACGAGCCCTGCTGACTGCGTCGCGGCTCCTTCTTGTGAACACTTTGAAGCCACCTGGAACATCGGAGCCCTGCTGACGCTGTCGCGGCACAACCTCGCTGAAACCTCCCTCGGAGCCCTGCTGACGACGTCGCGGCTCGAGCTGAGCAGAAACCATCTTGAGAGCCCTGCTGATTGGATCGCGGCTCTCCCCGAACTGTACGCCAGAGCCCTGCTGACGCCGTCGCGGCTCGACCCCTCCGAGATCCGGAGGTCCTCCAGCTTGAGGATAAGAACTGGGCCCCAGGTACCCTCGTACCGCACTCCTACCAAAGACTGTCCCGCTACCCCTACCCTTCCAAAGAGACACTGAGACTTTTGGTGGATCCCTCGATCCCTTCGTGTAAATATTGACCTCGTAACCTTTTTATTGCTGATAAAGAATTGCTTGTCTTGAGACAACCTCCTTGAGTCCGGTGTGGTGGTGTTACTGTGCTAGTACGTGATAGGAGAAGGATCTCTCAGGAGACTTCTCGGCAGCGCTCGGCTACTTCGTACAGTGTGAGGGCCCCCCTTGGTGGTCTCGCCGACTCCTCGGGGTCCGCCTTCCAACATTTGGTGGCCAGCGACGGGATCCGAGCCGAACGCAGGACGTACCAGCCAGTACCCACTAGCTACCCATCCAAACGTACAGTAATCATGAGCAGCCAGGAAAACAACGCGACAATGGAGTTCCAGCCCGAACGGCTGGAAGAATATACGCACAAAGAGTTAAAACAGTTCTGCAAAGACAAAGGCATTGCAACCACCGGCCTAGGTACCAAAGAGGACATGCAGAAAGCTCTGAGGACATGGCTGGAGGCCGGGGCAGGCCCCTCCCAGGAAGAAGGTCCCTTGCCCCTGACTGAGACCACATCAACCGCACTGACTCCGGCAACCGGAGGAAGAAAGAGCCTAGAAACCGGCCTCTCCGAAGAAGAAATACGAGAGCGGGAGAAGGTCCGGAACCATGAGCTAGAGCTCGCACGACTGCGGCTGGACGGCGAACTCCAGCTGGCGGAAAAGAAACTGGCCCTAGAGCAGCTACGGCTTCAAGAGGAGATAGAGGAGAAGAGGCGACACCGGGAGTTGGAGGAAAAGAAACTGACCCTTGAGCACGAGCGCAGTCTCAAGGAGCTCGAAATCAAGGCCAAGAACGGAGGGACCAACGCCCCCAGTACTAGAGACACTCTACCGCCTGCCGAGACCAAGGTACATATCCCGAAAGAGGTCGTCAAGGAGTACTACAAGAATAACGACATCCAACAATGGTTCAAGGCCTACGAGGTGGCCATGACCTCTCATCGGGTGCCCCGAAAAGACTGGGGCGTGGGCCTGTGGGGGCGGTTCCTGAGTGAGGGTCGAGACACACTGCTCCAGCTGCCGGAGGAGGTGATGACCTCCTACGATCACATGAAGGAGGCTCTGCTCACCCGCTACGGGCTAACCGCAGAAATGTACTGCCAGCGGTTCAGAGACTGCAAGAAAATCCCGGGCACCACCTGGGTGGAATATGTGGACTTTTTCAGTCGGGCCCTAGAAGGGTGGATCAGAGGTAGCAAAGTAACCACCTACGGGCAGCTGGTCGACCTCATCGTGTGGGAACATCTCTCCAACAATTGCTTCGTGGAACTGAGACAGCACCTCCTCGACAGCAAAATGACCGACCCATGAAAACTCGCCGTCGAGGCCGATCGATGGGTCAACTCCCGGGTCCCCCGGAACTCAATGGGGGAGTACCAGAGGAACCCCACCGGACCCCCCCGCCAACACGGTGGAGGGGAGGGCCGAACAGGAACCGAGACCCTCCCGCCGGGGCCCCCAGGAGCCCCCCTCGAGGGCCACCGCAGCAACAACTCTCCCCGAGCCTAGCCCGAAGGGGGGCGCCCCCGGCCAGACCCGGACCACGGCCACCAGTAACGTGCTACGGCTGCCAACAAACCGGACACTATGCCAGCGATCCGGTCTGCCCCCTGAACCGAAGAAACGGGGCCAGCGGGCCCCCGCCCCGACAGCTGGCGGCCGCCGCCCTGGGAGAAGGAGAAGAGGAAGAGGAGACCCTCGACCGAGGCACCACTGAATGGGAGCCGGCAGCCATGTCCCTGGTCTGCCTGGGTAGCCGAGAAATGGTACCCTGCACCCCCATCCCAAGCAACACCCAGAAGTACCGGCAGCAGGTCACGGTCAATGGACAACGGGCCGAAGCCCTTCGTGACACCGGCGCCAGTGTCACCGCTGTCCGCTGCCACCTGGTGACCCCCGAACAGATCCTACCGAATGTGCTGTGTCCCGTCAGGACGGCCGACAACAGCGAAAGCCTGTGCCAGATGGCCCTGGTCCCCTTCGAGTGGGGAGGGGTGACGGGCCTGCTGAAGGTGACGGTACGCGACGACGCCCCCGTCGACTGCCTCCTGGGGAACGACTTGGAGAGTTCCCCCTGGGCTCAAGTAGAGCGACGAGAGCACCTCCGAATGCTGGGACTATCTGACTGGGCCTGTGCCATCACCCGGTCCATGACATCCCGGGCCCCCCGCTCATCCACGGCCCCCGGGGCCGCCCAGCCCGAGGGGCTCGCACCACCTCCCGCCAGCAGCGAGGGGGAGGCGGACACCGACCCTGGACCTAGTGAATCCTCCCCCGAAGAGATGGCTTCCCCGTGCGCCCTACCAGAGCTGACACCATGGCGACATGAAGGGGGCCCCACCCGGGAGCAGTTCCAACAAGAGCAGCAGTCCTGCCCCACTCTCGAAGGGGTCCGCCAACAAGCGTCCGCCCAAACCAACGGGGACCAGACCGGCACCCACTGGGTCTACTGGGCCGAGGGCCTGCTATACAGTGAGCAGAAAGTGGCAGAACTCGGGGCCAGCCGAGTGTTGGTGGTCCCCCTCCGCTTCCGGGAGTTCCTGCTCAACCTGGCACATGATGTGCCCCTCGCCGGACATTTGGGGCAAGACAAAACGTACAGCCGTCTGGAGACCCACTTCTACTGGCCCCGGACGCGGAGAGACGTGGACAACCACTGCCGGTCCTGCCAGACCTGCCAAGCCAGCGGGAAGACGGGGGGTCGGGTCAAGGCCCCCCTACAACCCTTTCCAGCCGTCAGCACCCCGTTCGAACGGGTCGGAATCGATATCGTGGGGCCCCTGGACCCCCAGACCACCCTGGGCCACCGCTTCATCCTGGTCCTCGTGGACCACGCCACCAGGTACCCGGAGGCGGTCCCGCTAAGAACTATAACGGCCCCCGTGGTAGGCCGGGCCTTAATGGGGATCTTCTCCCGAGTGGGATTTCCCCGCGAAGTGGTGAGCGACAGAGGCACGAACTTTATTTCCAGATACATGCGGTCCCTGTGGCAGCAGTGCGGGGTCACATACAAGTATCACCCTCAGGGGAACGGACTGGTTGAGCGGTTCAACAGAACATTAAAGGGAATGATCCAGGGCCTAGAAGAGCCCCTCAGGCGGAGATGGGATGTCCTGCTGCCGTGCCTCCTGTTTGCCTATCGGGAGGTCCCGCAGAAGTCCCTGGGGTTCAGCCCGTTTGAACTATTGTACGGACACCCGGTCCGCGGACCGCTCAGCCTGGTCAAAGAGAGCTGGGAGACGAAGCCCCAAGGCGCCCCTCCTGTCGTCTACCGATACCTCCTGACCCTCCGAAACCAGACCCGCAAGTTCCGAGCCATGGCCGAAGCCAACCTCGAGGCCAGCCAGGAGGACATGAAGCGGTGGTACGATCGGAACTCCTCTACCATAGAATTCGAGCCAGGTCAGAAGGTATGGGTCATGGCCCCGGTTGAACCCGGCGCCCTCCAGGACAAGTGGACCGGGCCCTTCAAGGTAGTGGAGAAGAAAAGTCCCGTCACCTACCTGGTCAACCTGGAGTCCCCCCGGAACCCCCTCCGGGTCCTACATGCTAACAGGCTAAAACCCCACTTTGCCCGGACCGAACTGAGCCTGCTACTGGCGACCGACGAGGGGGGCGAGGACGACTCCGAGCCCCTGCCCGACCTCTTGCAGTCCAACGTCCATGATGGAACAATCGAGGGCGTCCAACTCGCCTCTTCCCTGACTCCGGAACAGCGCAACGACTGCCAGCAACTGCTGCAGGACTACGCAGCCCTCTTCTCCCTCACCCCGGGGGTGACCCACTGGTGCGTCCACGACGTCAACACCGGGGAGAGCCCCCCCGTGCGACCCAGAGCCTACCGGGTACCCGACCGAGTGCGGGCATGCATCCAGGCCGAAGTAACGAAGATGCTGGCCCTGGTGGTCATCGAACCCTCCGACAGCCCGTGGGCCAGCCCTGTCGTCCTGGTGCCAAAGGCCGCAGCTCCCGGCCACCCCCCGGAGTTGCGATTCTGCGTGGACTACCGAGCCCTGAATGCAGTGACCAAGACGGACGCCCACCCTATACCCAGGGCCGACGAACTCATCGACCGCTTAGGGACCGCTCGCTACTTGAGCACGCTGGACCTCACCGACGGGTACTGGCAGATCCAGCTCACCCCCGGCGCCCAAGAAAGATCCGCCTTTTCGACCCCGGATGGGCATTACCACTTTCGGGTGATGCCCTTCGGAATGAAGAACGCCCCGGCCACTTTTCAAAGACTGGTGAACAAGGTTTTGGCCGGGCTTGAGGCCTTCAGCGCGGCCTACCTAGATGACATTGCCGTGTACAGCAACCACTGGGCAGAGCACCTCCTTCACATTAAAGCCGTCCTGGCCGCCCTCCAGCGGGCCGGGCTCACAATCAAGGCCAGCAAATGCCAGATCGGCCACGGATCCGTGACCTACCTGGGCCATCAAGTGGGGAGCGGGCAGGTGGCCCCTCTCCAACCGAAAATAGATGCCATCCAGGCCTGGGAACCCCCCACTACCCAGACCGCTGTCCGGGCCTTCCTGCATCTCACCGGTTAATACCGGCGGTTTATCCGGGACTATGGGAGCATTGTTGGCCCCCTCACAGAGCTAACGTCCAAAAAGCAGCCCAAGAAGGTGCACTGGACACCCCGCTGCCAAGCAGCCTTCGACACCCTAAAGACCGCAATGTGTACTGCCCCGGTGCTACAGGCCCCTGACTACAATAAGGAGTTCGTGGTGCAGACAGACGCCTCCGAGTATGGGATCGGGGCCGTCCTGTCCCAGGCCGATGAAAAGGGGCTCGACCGACCAGTGGCCTTCATCAGCCGACGGCTACTGCCCCGGGAGCAACGATGGAGCACCATCGAGCGTGAGGCCTTCGCTGTGGTGTGGGCCCTTAAGAAACTCCGGCCCTACCTCTTCGGTACCCACTTCCGGGTCCAGACCGACCACCGGCCCCTGCGGTGGTTAATGCAAATGCGGGGCGAGAACCCCAAGCTGCTGCGGTGGTCCATCTCGCTACAAGGGATGGACTTTGACGTTGAACACCGGCCCGGCAATGACCACGCCAACGCCGACGGCCTGTCCCGCTTCTTCCGCCTTGACGAGGAGAATCCCCAAGGAGATGGATGACTCTCCATGCCTTCGGCTGGGGGGGACGCCTGTTGGACCCGGCCTCGTGGCATGGTCCTTACCCCCGTGGATTGGGCCCGTTCCCCGCCCCGGCCTTCACGGGCCACCCTTCTGAACTACACCGAGGCCCTTCATCCTGAGCTGCACGAGGTCGCATACCCCTCGTGGCTCCGCCATCTTGTTGGCACCCACGTGACTCTGTGCACCAGCCAGCGCGACCCCGCTCAACCCGGCCTCGACCCCAGCAAAGCCCCGACATCGAGGCACCACGAACTGGCCAGGGGGTGCCGCAGGAACCATTCATCGCCCCCGGCGGAGTACAGTATCGATGGGACCCCCAACTGTCCTGCCCTCTCGAGGTGTGATCACCCTGCAACTCCCTTGGGCCTGGCGCCTCTCCTGCTGGGCGTCTGGCCACCTCCACCCGGCCTCTCCGCCCCCACCGGGCGCCTGGGTCCGGACATCAAAGGGCTCCAGACCTATATCTGGGGCAACCCCGCCACAGATCGGCAGTTGTATCCCGGAGTCGAGAGCCCTGCTGATTGAATCGCGGCTGACCCTACGGAGAAGAACTCTTGTCGGAACCATCACGAGCCCTGCTGACTGCGTCGCGGCTCCTTCTTGTGAACACTTTGAAGCCACCTGGAACATCGGAGCCCTGCTGACGCTGTCGCGGCCCAACCTCGCTGAAACCTCCCTCGGAGCCCTGCTGACGACGTCGCGGCTCGAGCTGAGCAGAAACCATCTTGAGAGCCCTGCTGATTGGATCGCGGCTCTCCCCGAACTGTACGCCAGAGCCCTGCTGACGCCGTCGCGGCTCGACCCCTCCGAGATCCGGAGGTCCTCCAGCTTGAGGATAAGAACTGGGCCCCAGGTACCCTCGTACCGCACTCCTACCAAAGACTGTCCCGCTACCCCTACCCTTCCAAAGAGACACTGAGACTTTTGGTGGATCCCTCGATCCCTTCGTGTAAATATTGACCTCGTAACCTTTTTATTGCTGATAAAGAATTGCTTGTCTTGAGACAACCTCCTTGAGTCCGGTGTGGTGGTGTTACTGTGCTAGTACGTGATAGGAGAAGGATCTCTCAGGAGACCTCTCGGCAGCGCTCGGCTACTTCGTACAGTGTGAGGGCCCCCCTTGGTGGTCTCGCCGACTCCTCGGGGTCCGCCTTCCAACACTCGGGCACTCCAAGAATACGGATGTTGTTTCGTCTAGCCCTCCCTTCATAATCGTCGAGGAGCTCTTCCATCCTTTTCTGCTGATTCTGTAAATGTGCGACCTGGTCTTGGAGAGTAGAGGTGTCGGTTACCAGGGTTGCCGTAGTAGTCTCAACTTCCCGAACTCTAGAATTCATTTTCTTCAAATCCGCTCGCAGAAGGGTTACTTCGATATTCACTGAGTCTATGCGTGATTCCAGGGATGTTCACACCCCTGCTATGGCCTCCATAACATCTTCTAGGGTGAGGATTTTTGCCGGGGGGCAAGGTTGTGATGTTTTGGGTTCCCCGCCCGATGCCATCTCGGTATCTTCTCCCTGCTTCGTCCAGGCAAACTTCGCCAGCCGTTTTTGAGCTTGTATTTTTAGACCTCTATTGTTAGCCAGAAGTCCGCCTGGTGGGGTCACACCTGTAGTTGCCGCCGCCTGCGCGGAGGAAGGGCTACCCTCCGCCGGCCTGTCGGTGTTCCAGGTGGATCCTGTGGGCCAGGAGACAACAAAGGCCCTTGCGCTGGTGATTCTAGGTGGCTGATTTCCAATAACCATTTACAGCCAGGTAGGAACCTTCCCACTACTAGTACCAGGGCCCCCGGAGGGTCAGGCTAGCCCCGAACTCGTATTATGGCGGTAAAAGCAGCTACCAATCTGGGTATCCTTGATCAGCTCAGCGATCCGCGACCCTCGGAGTGATTGTGGTCCAGTGTCACACAGTTGCCGCCTTGAAGTAGGATATACCGCGTTCTAATGTGTGCGCAGTGCTGGTGGGGCGTGTTGATTAGGCCGCGCAGCTGTTGGCCCGGTGCTGCGCCCTTCAGCGTATGGGACACCTAGGATGGGGCAGGTCTTGGGTCAGCTGCGATTGCAGGTGAGGACGTATCCTTGGAGGCCTCGCCAGCTGTCAGCGCCTGGGGTGAGATAGCCCAAACGATCTCTTGGAGGGTAGGCCACAAGTCCGGGGCCTCGATTACTGTCAGCTACCCCGGCTGCTCCTCGCTCTGCTCGGACAGCGGGGATAGCGTTGCACGTTCTACTTCCCGCCGCTGCCCCCAATCAGCACTCACTCACCTCAGGTCACCGGAGGGCAGGTTGAAGTCCGATGCTTCTCTGTAGTTCCTCAGGAAGGCCCCCAGAGCCAGGGACCTCAATTAGGTCGGCTCGTAGATGCGAGAGCCGCGTTTGGCAGTATACCGCTGCAGTCGTCCCTCTCCGCTTCTTTACCTCGGTAGGTTCTCCCCAGCTCCGACCAAGACAGGTTCTCAGGGGTTTCAGTGGATGCTTCCTGTGCCCAATTCAACTTTCAGGGAGAAGTGGTCATAATCTGTGGTTCACGATCTGAGCTGTCTGTGTCGCTTGTCCCCGGCCGCCATTTTGGGATCGCCCGGGAGGCTCCGAGTCGGACTGTTCACCCGGCTCTAAGTCCAGCAATTGTGTTCTGGGACTGGCGCCTCCGAGGTAGATTGGTTTAGGGAGAGTTCCCCAGTGTTATAGGGAAGTCTCTGGGTCGATGGACTGACAGATTATCAGATTTTCCGGCGAGGGCTGAGGAGCCGCCTTAGCAAGCGACTATTTCCCTTGGCCGCTAGCCACGGCCCATGGAAAAGCATTTTTTTGATGTGCTTATAACTTTGGCGTCGTTTGATGAATCTTTATGAAATTTCCAAAAAGTTCCTCTTTTCAGATCAGCTCCTATCCTGAAAGTTTGGGGGTGATTCGTCAAAGGGGGTTGAGAAAAAAGGGGGGTCCCAAAACTTGTTTTCTCCATGCAATTTCCATAGGAAACTTTAGACAAGGCTACAGCTCAAACTGCTGAACAGAATTACGCCAAATTTGGCAGGGAGAAAGGTCTTGGTCCAGAAAGCATGCTTTTGTTGAAATGGGGTATGTCCATTCAGTAATTTTAGAGAAATATCCAAATTTACAGATATCGATATTTGAGAATTCTGACATCTGATTGGCTGAGGCGTTACGAGCACGAGCGTGCGGCTCATTGGCTGAAACTGTTGAAACTAGGAAGTGTGGGCAGCCATTTTGTGACTGAGTTGAAAGGCGTAGGTCGGAAAAAAAGAGAATAATTGTATAGAAGGGTATAGTAGGAATGCTGTGGTCTTAGTTTAAGCAGTCTGTACGGTGCAGAGGCAGGGAGTTTGAATGTTGCGTAGGCCATGAAAATTACGTTCGCAGAACAACAGTGCGCGGTATTGCAGCAAGGTTGCGTAAGCTCTGGAAATCCCATCGGAAAAACAATGCACCATATTGCGGCAAGCAGTGTGTAGGGTGCACACATAGGTAGTGTGAATGTGCGGTATTGAGGGTATAGTAGGAACACTCTGGTCTTAGTTTAAGCAGTCTGTACGGTGCAGAGGCAGGGAGTTTGAATGTTGCATAGGCCGTGGAAATTACGTCCCCAGAACAACGGTGCGCGGTATTGCGGCAAGGTTGCGTAGGCTCTGGAAATCCCGTTGGGAAAACAATGCCCCTTATTGTGGCAAGCAGTGTGTAGGGTGCACACGCAGGTAGTGTGAATGTGCGGTATTGTGGCAATGTTCAGTAGGCTGTGTAAGGGTGCACACACAGGTAGTGTGAATGTGCGGTATTGCGGCAATGTTCAGTAGGCTGTGTAAATCATATCGGGACAATAACAAAGCACCGTATTGCAACTTTCCTTTAATATAATGCGCAGTAATGTTTACTTATAATGCGGTGTTCACTTTTTTCACGGCCAGTGTCACTTTCTTAGACGAAATTTAATATTATGTGGAAGGGCGTGTTCTGTTCCTATGCCCGGAACAAAATTAACGTTTAATTGGCTGAGGTGTTCCAACAACGAGCACACTGTTCATTGGCTGCGAACCACTGAAAGTAGAAGTGTTGCCAGCCATTTCCCCCCCGTCCGTGGAGTAGCAGGGACATCTGATTGGCTGACGTGTTCCAAGAAGGACCTTCCCAAGCTTAATGTTCATTGGCTGCGAACCATTGAAAGTAGAAGTGGTGCCAGCCATTTCCTCCCCTTCCGCGGAGTAGCAGGGACATCTGATTGGCTGATGTGTTCCAAGCACGACTTTCCCAAGCTTAATGTTCATTGGCTGCAAACCATTGAAAGTAGAAGTGTTGCCAGCCATTCCCTCCCCCTCCGCGGAGCATCAGGGACATCTGATTGGGTAACGTGTTCCAAGCAGGACCTTCCCAAGCTTAATGTTCATTGGCTGTAAACCATTGAAAGTAGAAGTGTTGGCAGCGATTCCCTTCCTCTCTGCGGAACACCATGGACATTTTATTGGCTAAAGTGTTCCGAGTACAAGTTTGCTCAATATTGGCTCGGAACGGTTAACTGTTGTGAACCATTTTGTGACGCACTTCAATGGAGTACGGGAAAACAAAGTAGTAGCGGGGAGGGTAGGAACACTATTAATTCTGTACAGTGGTCACAAGGTGGTGGAATGGGATTGTGAAGGTACATTTTTTTTAAATATATTTTAAGGGCCATTTATATAATTTGCGTGTGGTGTACAAATCACTGGGGGGAAATAACAGAGTGTGTTGCGGTCTTCTTTTTTATTGAGTTTGCAGGTGGGATACTTCCCAGGAGCACTATTTACTTATAATGTGGTGTTTACTTTTCTGATGGTGAGCTGTGGTTGCGCAGCAAAGATTTCAGCCTAGGTTTGAAACAGTTTTTATTAAGCAATTACAAATATACTTTCTTTGGAAACTGAAGCTGTATATATCAAAGGGGGGACCAATAAAAACTCAATTCATAAAATATCCCTTAAGCGTGGCCACACCCTTCTTTTTTTCTGCTATAGTTTGTAAAAGTGTTGCCCCATATTCTTGATAATATAAGAGGACATGAGTTACTTTTAGATAAAGTAGAAAAGAAGTGCTACAAGAAACACTCCCGCACTCCATCATCTCAGGTCACAAGAACAATAAAAAGTAAACAACAGTTAAACACAAATGACTTTATATTACGTACAAATGTACGCTTTATCATTTTTAAAAATTTCTATTCTGTAGAATTCAGGATAGGTCTGTCGTAGTGCTTAGAGGTCGCTCACTGCGCCGCTAAGAAATCACATACTCTTTTAAGAATATATAGGATAGTAGTATAAGAATATACACTACGGGTCCTATATATTCTATAGGGAGAAAGTGAATAGGAACGGCAACAGAGAAAAATATAAATACCAAAAAAAACATTCAGAAATGCAGGGTTTATCAAAGGTATTCACTATGAAAGTATGCAAACTATCTTTTTTTAAACTGCAATTTCGAAAAATATTCTCACTGTAAAAATATCTGATCAAGTAAGTTATAAAGGTCAGTAAGCTGTATTTCAGATTGTTTAATCCTGGCAGCGACAAATCTCCACTTCCTGTTGTGTGGAAATATGACACTCTATTACAATATACAGAGTGTCACTGATGTCACACAAAAAGGAAAAGGAGCACAAACTCATGAATACAAAAAAAGATCAATATGAAATACTTCTCAGCGATGAATATGTTCAGAGCTTCTTTTCTTCGGGACTTCAAAATCTTTCATCTTTGCGCCGACGAGTCATAAACTCCTCTGAGATTACAATGACTATTAATATTATAATGTACATATTCACAGTATATGATCCAAAGAGGGAAACAGAGTTTGAACCAGAAGGTGCTGACGTTACATATAAATCTTTAGTCTACGCGCCGACGGGTCATAAACTCCTCTGAGATCATAATGGGTGGTTATTATAATAAACATATTCACAGTATATGATCCCAAGGGGGAAACAGAGGAAGAACCAGAAGCTGCTGACGTTACATATAAATCTTAAGTCTTCGCGCCGAAGGGTCACCAACACATCTGAGGTCAAGTGTAGTGTCAATATTATAATATACAAAGTCACACTATATAAGCTCAAAGGAGCCAGAAAAGGAACAATGTTTGTTGTATTCTGTCTGTTTCTGAAAACAAGCTGCTGACGTTACATATATATGGCAAAAACAACCAATAACACTTTTTTCTAAATACAAGTGTTTAAATATTGACAAATAGCAATGTATTATAAATATCTACTATGCCATACTAAAACAACTTACAACTCAGGATTATGTTTTGTGGCCAGAAAAGAAGAATCCCACTCTCGAAAAGAGCACCTGCATCACTGAATGGACACGCGTAAATAACTCGCAAAAACGAAACTAATCAATCAACGATTGTGGTTTGTATACTTTTTGGTTAGTGAGTAGTCTAAGGAAGGAAGATGTGGCTCCGCACATTTAGATGTCACGTTTTACAGTTGACACATGCTCACGTTGTAACTGTTTAACTTGTGCACCTGTTGGGAAAAGTTACAAAATGTGTAGCGGTAAAGGTTTCGATTTCGATCCTAACACGTATAAGGTCCTTAATATGTACATACGTTGGAATGCTTAAAAACGGTTACCCGGCAAACCGTGTCATTTCTATTCTCATGATTAAATACATCTATTTATTGCCATAATTCTAAATAGAAGATATAAAATAAATATCTTTCAAAATAGAAGGAAAAAAAACGTGCTAATATTTCTCATCACTATGGTTTTAAATTAGGATTCAAACATTGTTAAATTATAACTTATAACAGACTACTGTTACAGTTAGTTTTTCATTACAAAAAGTATGCACGTCTTTTTAAAATTTACTTAAAAACAATATAGGTTTCAGGGACATTGTAGGTAGAAATTAGCATTAATAAAACCTTCGAAATTCACTGAAAAAAACATAGGTTTTACAGACGTTATAGTTAGAAATTAGCATTTAAAAAATCTTTGAAATTCACTGAAAAAACTATAGGTTTCAGGGGCATTATAGTTAGCTGGACATTTTACACGTACAAAACCATAGAAATTCCACTGTTATAGTTAGTTCCGCTAACTATAACTCGCTCCCCCGCAATGCACTGCTCATGATGTCACATATTACATCATTCATGGCATGGTCACTGATGACATCTCAAATGACATCACTGATGACATCATCCAGTGACTGTGTGTTTCTGTAAAGTTTAAATTTGTTTTTTTAAATGCCAAACTGTATTGAAGTGAGTGGTTGTATAAGTGTCTGGAATGGGAGATTTAGCAGGTGTGTGACTGATTGTATAAGTGAGTGATTAAACGTGTATATGTGTGTGTCTTTATTTCCTGTTTTACAGCAAATGTACTGTCTTAACTTTTATTCCGAGTCCAGA
This sequence comes from Triturus cristatus, assembly GCF_964204655.1. Lineage (NCBI taxonomy): Eukaryota > Metazoa > Chordata > Amphibia > Caudata > Salamandridae > Triturus > Triturus cristatus. The sequence goes on from NC_140582.1 coordinate 815,604,588, forward strand.
ACAAAATAAGAGACATAGGAGACACGACTCAGGACCCACTGACCCAACTACCAAGAATGCATTTATGCACCCCAAACACTCCCCTGAAGCTACCCCCTGGGGTTTAGATCCTGATCTCTAAATGTTTGTGCCCTTTGGTTGTGAAATCATCTGAATCCTGTAAGGCCCATGAGTTTGCATAATTCTCAAACGTCGGATGAACAAGCCCATATGTCAAGTCGTGTTGTGTGGTTCACATTTGTAGAGAGTTTGCTCTTCGTTATAGTCTTATAGGCATTTCCATTTCAATTTGCTGTCATATGGCATAATATGTAGTTAAATTACTACATTACATTGATGTGTCACACATCACTGTGGAATCGAGTCATAATAATAACCCACTGAAAATGTAGAATATTCTACATATTTTTTCAGGTGTAGATGTCACAAGTTAAGAATTTCACCAACCATGCAGATTTGTTTCAGTTTTAAGTGACATCAAGCGAGCCTCCTCAGGAGTGTGCCCAGTGAGTGGTAGGTGTAAGGGAGCTGCGCAACCACATGATTGTAATTTTTCATTTATTCACACGTTGTTCACATTTTTAAAGGTACACCCACATGATCTAGGTTTAAGTGGTGCAGAAAGTGTGGGAAGTGCCTATCACTACTCAAATTTCAGAAGAAGTATGAGAAAATGGAAGACTTCATATTGAAAATGTATTCTGTGGAAAGAAGAAAGATATTGGTAAAATATTACCAAATTCAGACAGATACACATCTGAATTTTCCACAGCACTGGACTTCCAAATATGGTGTCAGGAAAAATATCTAAGTTAATGCCATGCCTTTACACACATACGTTTTGAAAGTCACAGGCAATTGGGTATGCATGTATATTGTATTTCTATAGCAGAATCCTAACCACAAGGCAGGGAAGTGCTGTACATGGTCAAAGACAAGCATAAAGTCAAAGAGTAACAGGAGAGGAAGTTGGGTTGTGAACGGTTAATGCATTGTGATTGTGTATTCTTTCAGGAGGTGTGTCTTCAACTCGGTCCCCACATAGAGCAGTGTTGGGGGGGTTCTGATGGGTATGTGGATGTTGTTCCAGCTCCGAGTCCTAGGTGCATAGATTGAAAAGGTCTGATGCCTTTTTTACATATTTTGTTAATCTGCAATGTGATGGTGTCCTGGCTGCGTGGTGCCGAGAACCACCAGAGATGAGCTTGTCTGCAAGATAAGTGAGGGCGCTGGCCGGGATATATTAGTAAATGATGCAGTAGGTTTTGAAGATGTGCATGGATGCGGCTGGGTCTTTCACAAATTATGTACAGAGATATCATTATTGGCAATGTCCACACATCCGAAGATCTATGACTGCTCTTGTGAAACAAGCCTGTGTGTTTTGATGCCATGTTAAACGAGGTCTAAGTTCATAGGAGAGGTTGGAATCTTTTCCTATTAATGTGTGTTTCCATTGCTATCATGAGGAATTGATGAAGCAAATTTAGCGGAAGGGTCTTTCTTGCAAAAAAATGAAATGTCCAAAAGGCAAGTTAAGGAAACAATTTCAAATCACCGCCACTAGGTGGCACCAAATTACTAGAAGAAGCCTAAAAATGGACTGTATATCAACTCACGTGGGAATGCTCCAATAATGTATTGCCTAGAGCACCAAAAGTATTTTCATGGTTCTTGCCCATAAAAATATTTGCAAACTTTCATGAATGAACAGAAATGACTACACAACACCTATAATCAACTCTCTACTACATTCTACCAATGACTTAATGAATATTGCAGGTAAAATTCATCTTGGCGAGGCATAGTTTGAATATTTCATCATGGTGGCATGATTACCCACCTACCCTTGAGTCTCGCTCAGAAAATACAGAGCAATGCATAGTCGTAGTCCCCTACTTTCCAATCCTGGGTGAAAATTCAATTATGCTGGTGTCATTTGCGGGAAATTCACTTTATGCTATTTACGTGAAATTCCCAAACCTATGCCATTACGACACGTCACATAATTGCACCACAGTTGCAGCAAAATTATAGTGCTGGACCGTGGGAACAACATGAGTGACCACAGCGCCAGCAGCTGTCGTTTTTAGCACTTTTGTAATGCTCCAAATTTTCGAAATGCCCCACTATTCCATTCCTGAAGTGTCTCAATGGTTGCATGTCAGTGTATTATGAACAAAAATGTCGACATGCAAAAATATTGTGGCCGAAATATCGACAAACAGGATATTGGGAAGGTAAGAATATAATAGGCAGTGTAATAAAAAATTAACATCTACGTATCTTGAATATATAATCAAATTAATATGGTGAGTTAAGTATAGTAAACTTATACTTACAAATATGTACTTACCATCATGATTTTCTGGTAGTTTGCATTTTGATATTTAAAACTTCATATTCTGCTAGTAAACCCGTCTCAAAAATACATAAATATCTCAGCTTTTACTTGATTGCCGCGTGAGATAAGCAAGCACCCCATGACATTAGTAAGGACTTCCATTGAACAGCTATGTGTGGGATGCACCGGGGCAATAGAAAGGAGGGAAGGAAGATGGCAGCTACCCGAGACCCCATTGAGCTCCTTTTGAAGGGCTAATTGGATTGGGGCAGTCAGTCGAGGCCAGTGGGTTTGAGACAGTCAGTTACATGCTGAGCTCATCTCTGATTGGTCACAGGCATTCTTGCCGAAGGAGGGCAGTAGACTGGAGGCACAGCAGTCACCAGCCGGTTTTATCTTTGAATGCTCGTTCAAGTATTGAGGAGTGGATTCTTTTCATAAATGCTGTCAATAGTGTTAGCCTGATAGAAGCCGGTAGCTGAAATGATGCTCAGCTAGGAACAGAGCACGGCCGGGCAAGAGTGAAGACAATGTCGTGCTGACGAGAAACTCTTAATAGGATTGGAAGAATTAGGAAAGCTGAGTGAGCAAGAAAGGAGGACCGATTAAAGCTGGCCTAGTAAAGCAGTAATCCGATGATGCCGGGCTCAAGGTTGTATGTGTGCATCTTAAGAGCGCTGTAAGAAAATGGAACATAAGGGATTGTCATTGGCAAGCAGCAGATATCACATTTCCATAGAATCCTTTCATATACACAGTTGAGGTCGCCCTTAATCTACTGACTTGCAACTGTCGAATTTTGCACGAACATTTTGCACCATCGACAAGCAGGAAACCTACATTTGTGCCAAATGGACAGTGCAAAAACGTGTTTCTCTGGTCACCAGGTACCAATTGTGCTGCAAAATAACCCAGGCACATAGGATGATCAGCTCACTTACAGGTCTTTATGGATACGGTCTCTATTCCCGCACCTTTCACACACACATCGCTGTTTTCATGCGTGTTTGTCGAATTTGAAGGGAGCCAACCATGATTGCAGTGTCGAGCATGCACGCGGCCATCTTATAAAAGCATAGGGCTGGAAGCTGTGTGGTAATGACCTGGAGAATGGTGGCCGCCCTACATGCACCTGCACATTTGGAAATGTTGCCATCGGGTTGCACCGCACCAGTCCAGCCGATGTATGGAGACAAAGGCATACTTTGTCCAAATAGTGCTACACACACTAGACACTGTGAGAAGATTGCCCTTAAGCCCCCTTAGAGGCAGGGTTGGGCCACTGTAAACATAAAGCGCCCAGTTCCATGAAAGGTTGTGTATGTTTAAGTATGGCTTGCACATTGAGAAAGGCTCACACTGTTCATGACACCCTGACAGCTGCTTCCAAAGCCAGCGCTGCCTGCCGAGGTGCTGCGTTCCTGAGTGGCAGGGTGGAGAGAAGCTCCCGTGAGAGAGCTACCCAGATGAACACTCACAACAAGTGTTCATAGACAGCTGCACTGCAAGGCCAGTAACAAAAACACACCGCTGAGGCCAGGGCTCAGGATTTGAAAAAATGAAGCAGAACACATACACACATTAAAAGAACGAACAAAAGAATTTGCTGCTGGAACCCAACAATGAAGTCAGTTCTCGGAAACAATCGCCCTAGCAGGGACAAATGACAATACTGCTCAGGAAGCAGGGTGCCTTAGAGTGGCAGGCGACATTGTATCTCACAATTCAAGACCATCACAGGAATGCTTTCTAGCCTGTGCTGCGTACTTCAAGTCATTCTGTGTGTGTGCAGGAAGTGAGGTCATTGCTGTTAACAGGTGCTTTTAGATACAGCTTCTAAGCTAGGTCCATGCTAACAAAAGCAATCTAAACCAAACCTTCTAACGCAAGGACGCCTCTCATTCATTCAGCTTTATCACCCTTATGCATCAAGCCAAAATCCAGTCGGTAAAATACCGATTCGGTAATAGCTCCCGGTATTGTGTGAAAAATACCCAATCCCAATGCATCAACCCAAAACCCGAGCAAATAACGAATCGCTAAATAAATAACCTCGAACATACCGAATCGCTAATACCCAAAATGCTAATTTACTGAATCGCTAAATACCGAATTCGCTATTACCGAAATCACTATTAGCTCCCGGAAATTGCCAATAGCAAATAACGATTCGCACCCCAATGCAACAAAACTCGCTAATAATAAAAATCGCTATTTTGCCAGAGCTAAATAAGGGGAATCAAAACCTGGAGGTAAAGTCACAAAAAAAAAAAATTTAAAAAAAAAAAAAAAATCCTACATGTGCAAATGATTGAGGCAATCACTAAACCCTTAAATTTGGCCCAGGAGACCCTGTTGGCTCACACAAAATGGCTGCCCTCTACGTGCTTGCAAGGAGGATGCGGATCAATGCAGCAGGACAGCGCAGGAGAAGGGTCCAGGAGCGAGTGTTCAGACTGCGCATAACCCTGCTCGGCCAGAATGAGGACGAGGTGTACCAGAAATATCGCCTCAATCGCGCTATGATCATGCGCCTGATTGCAGACCTGGAACCATTACTGCAGCATCAGACACACCGGACAAATGCAATCCCTGCGCACGTTCAGGTCCTATGCAGCCTGCACCTACTGGCCTCAGGGAGTTTCCAGGGGGTAATTGCGGTTGCCGGAGGTGTTTCGCAAAGCGCACTGTCACGCTTCTTCCAAAAATTCCTAGATGCCATGCTGACAATGCTCCACAGACACATCAGCTTCCCCACAACCCCACAGCAGTTGGACCGCACCAAACAGGCATTCTACCAGGTGGCACAATTTCCACATGTGATTGGATGCATCGACTGCACGCATATCCCCATATGCCCTCCGTCAGCAAATGAGTACCTTTTCAGGAACCGCAAGTCATACCACTCGATCAACGTGCAGGTTGTGTGCGATGCCAACAACATCATAACGGACCTAGTGGCACAATTCCCAGGGAGCACACACGACTCATACATCTTCCGCAACAGTGGAATGCACAGGCGACTACTCAATGGAGAATTTGGAGAGGGACTCCTGTTAGGTAAGTAGAACTACGCTTCCCCACACCAACACCACACATGTATGTACATCACCAATGCTAAGTCTATGCTTCTATCTTCTAGGTGACAGTGCTTACGCCCTGCGGGAATACATACTAACCCCATACCTAAATCCAGCAACCCCGCAGGAACATCGCTACAGCGCTGCACATATCAGCACGAGGAATGTGATAGAGCGGACTTTTGGGATTCTCAAGAGCCGCTTCCGTATCCTCCACAAGACTGGCGGCGCCATGCTATACCAACCAGACACATGCTGTCGAATAATTGCTGTATGTGCAATGCTGCACAACATTGCCACCAGAAGGGGGATACCCATGGAGGTGGACAGGGATGACGACCCCCAGGCTGACCAACCACCCGCCCAACGACGACCGGCACACATCCCAAACACAGCAGAGGGCCATAGGAGGCGGACAGACATAACGCAAAATCATTTTTGACCCTGGGTAAAATGAGACATTACAAGTTGGTGTTGGGTGCAACTGTTTAATGCACAGTAGCACTGAGGATTGTGCAACAGAACTAGCATTGTGAATCATGCTCCGATTGCATAAATGTAAATAAAAGGTTCCTTAAAGTCAGGCCTGTGCAAACACAATAATTGGATGGCCATGGTTGCTCCACCATGGACCTGCAGCATGTCCAAATTTCTAGTGGCGCTTGCCACGTACACCAAGCCTCCGCTCAGGTGCATCCATACCCTCACCACGGCCTGTCCCCGTGGAGGCACGCGAACTTCGGCGCCTGGTGCTGGCCTCTGCCAGTGACACGCTGCTGACACTGGAGGCAGCCTCACTGGTGTCATCCCCTCCCAATGCTGCAGCACTGCATGTGCTGCTCTGGAGTTGTTCCACAGCAGTGGTGATGTGTCCCAGTGACTTGGCCACATCACCGCAGAAGTGCCCAAGGTCCACCTGCAGGGAGACTGTGTGGCGTGCCAACACAGCGGTGCAGTTGCTGTGCCGTTGTATGGCCTTGGTAGCGGCGGCAGAACGCAACATTAGCTGCCGGTTACTCCTCCTCTGGGACTCATGGCCCTCCCTGATGGCACGGGTGAGCTCACGTACCTCCTCCCTGAGCTGAGCATTGCCATCAGCAACCGCAGTGGTCTGGTCCCTGACCGCCGTGCCCATGTCCCTGACCGCGGAGCCCATGTCGGTGACTGCTGCAGTCATGGCGCGCATCTCCCTCGCTAGGCGCACGATGTTGCAGCTGATGCTAGCCACATGTCTTCCCTGCAGGTTCTGTGTGCGCAGCATCCTCTCCTCAATTGCAGAGGTTGTTGGGACATCCTGGTCAGCTGAGGAGACGGAACTGCGACGGGCCCTGTGACGCCGTGCGTGTCTTGAGCCTCCATGTGGTGCAGCAGGTGGTGTGGATGTGCGCTGCGTGGGTGCCAATTGCGGGGGGGGGGTTGCCATCTCCTGCAAGGGCGCAACTTGGTGCCTGTGCCTCTGCGGTATTGTGGCTGTACTGGCTGCAGGCTGGCTTGCTGGTGCCGTTGCTTGTGGCGCAGGTGGTGGTGCCTTGGCTTGTGGCGCAGGTGCCTTGGCTTGTGGCACTGGTGCTGGTGCCGTTGATTGTGGCGCTGGTGGAGGTGGTGCTGGTGGGGTGGCAGGTGTTGGCGGTGCGTGCGCATCCTGCGCAGTCTCCTGGTCTGACTCCACGGGTGTCTCAGATATGATCAGCTGGTCGCTGTCGTCAGAGTCCCCAGGTGATGCATCTGTGTGTGAAACAGTGCATGATTAGTGGGATGATTACACCTACATAGTGTTGTACCCATCAATGTCCCTCTGTGGTCCAACAAATGAACAGTCTACAGCCATGTACAAAATATGTGTTGTGTGAGGATTTACGCCTGTACCTGCACTCTGGGCTGACTAGACTACAACTCCCAAGATGCAGTAGTGTCATGTGTGGAACTGTCTGTGCCAGAGCTGCAGACACAGTGAGATTGGGCTGGGGGCATGGGTATGGATTTACGCTATGCTGGGTGTGGCACAGGCATGCATCTTACCTTGGGCACTTGTGGCTGCGCCGGACGTGTCCATCTGGATCACCCCCACGACGGCTTCCCGCTCTATCGTCCCTTCCACAAGGTCCTCCAGGGCTGTGTTGGATGGTGCAGTGCTTGTTCCGCCTCCAGTCCTTCTTGCCTCCCGGAGCCTCTCAGCAATCCTCTCTTTTGCGCGCTTCCGGAGGTCATACCACCGTTTTTTAAGGTCGTCGATGCTGCGGCTAGTGACGCCAACCGCATTGACCCTCTCACGGATGCGCTGCCAGATGCGCCGCTTCTCGGTCTCAGGCACCTTGAGGGACAGCTTGCCAAAGAGGCGGTCGTGTTTGCTGGACACTCCCTCGATGAGGTACTCCAGCTCCCTGTCCGAAAACTTCTTCTTGCGCTTGCGTGCAGATTCAGCGCTGGATGGCACTTCCTGCGACATGATGGATGTGTGCTGTGAATGGCAGAATCTGTGTGGCCTCACTCTGCACAGCCTGTCCTTCTTTCCAGCTCCTGTCTGCTCCTCTGTCGAGGCTATGTGGGTGGGGCAGCAGTATTTCCTGGTTGGTGATGTCATCAGCCTGTTCCCGGAGCGACGCGGCAATTTGCGATTTCGCTATTACCGATTCGGTAATTGCTAATTCGGTATTACCGAACTCGCTATTAGCCAAATCGGTATTACCGAACTCGCTATTTGCTAGTGGGGCCGTTTGCGTGCCCCGCTATTAAGGAATCGGTAAATTTAGCGATTTTTAAGGAATCGCTAAATTTAACCGAATCTGTTGATGCATGCCAATTACCGATTCCTTAATGGCGATTCCTTATTTTTCGCTATTAAGGAATCGGTATTAGTTTGGTTGATGCATATGCCCCAAAGTTTTTTATATTGACAGCGACTGACTCATTTTAAAAATACTTGATCTCAGCCCTGCAGCTGTTGGAATGTTATTTTCTTAGAACTCCGCCTGCATTCTTGTCTGAATCCTGATGAAAAGTTTGCTGGTCAAGCTTGAATTTAAATGTTTCATCAGAGCAACCTGTATTGTTTTTGTTGCAGCAGGGCTGTGCTCAACCAGTCAAGCTGCATTTGAGGCACTAGACCATTAAATCGTTGGCAAAAATATTTTTTGGGGGAAAAGTTGTCCGTATTCTATTTTATGTGTTTAATAAGTCTTTGGATAGTGTCCCTAAATTCCAGAGCGTGACAGATCACTTTAGACCAAAATTTCAGTTTAAAAAAAAGGACAATATTTGCATCAGAAATGTGATAGAGATATATAAAAAAAAATGTACATTACAAAAGCAAAACATAAAGATGATGGGTGGAATGCTTGCAAATAGTGTCAGCAACTGGAAATCGCTTGGGGCTCATATAATGTTATGCAGAATTTTTGGAGAGTGCACTATCACCCCGGAGGGTATCCTGGCACTGAGCAAGTGTGAGTCTTGGCACATCTAGGGCCCACTGGGACTAATCGGGAAGCCAGGTCTTCAGCTTCTTGTGGAACTCAAGGAGAGAGTAGGAGGCAATTTTTGGAAGTGGTAGATCATTCCACCCTATACAAGCGATGTAGGAGACACTCGACCGTCGGTTTTTCGTATGCATGGTATTTGTGCAAAAATTAGTCCGGATGAGCAGAGGTGTCTGTAAGGTTTGTGAACACAGATGCGACTGTGGAGGTATCCAGGACCAGTGGTATGTAGTGGCTTGAAACTGTGGGTGAGGAGTTTGAATTGTGCTAATTTGTGAATGGGGAGCCAGTGGAGCTCCTTCAGATGTGGTGTGATGTGAATGCAGCGTGGGAGGTTGAAAGTGATTCTGGCTGCTGAGTTCCGAATGGTCTGCAGCCTTCTGGTGAGTTTTTTGTTGATCCTGGAATAGAGGGTGTTACCGTAGTCCAACTTCCTTGTGACCAAGTTGTGCATGACGGTTTTCTGTGTGCTGATTTAGAGCCATTTGACAATGATCCTCAGCATCTTCAGGGTCTGGAAGCATGAGGCGGTGACGGTATGACTTGGATGGTCATGTTGAGTTTGCTGTTGATTATCCTGAGGTTCTTGGTATGGGTGGTGGAGGTGAGTGTCATTCCTACTAGCCATGTTCGCCACCAGGTGGTGTCCCGTGGTTACATGCTCTTCCCGAAGATCCAGTGGGAGATTTCAGTCGTGCAAACATTAAACTTGATCCAGGTACTAGGCGTCTTGTCCATGAGGGAGAGCATTATTTGCTTGTCGTTGGCGTATGAGGGGACTTTGATAACCTGAGATGATGATACTGGTTAGAGGGATCCTGCATGAGTTGAAGGGGGTCGGGCTCACGGAGGATACTTGTGGAACTTCAAAGATGAAGTCATGGGCATCCGATGTGTATAGTGCCAGGTTGACTGACTAGGTCCTTCCAGTCAGGAAGGAGCTGATTCATCAGAGTGCGCATCCTTAGAATCCAATGTCTTGTAGGCGTTGGATAAGGATGCGGTGGAAGACTGTGTCAAATTCTGCGGAGAGGCCCAGGAGGATGAGGGCCACCATGTCTCCTCTGTCCAGAGTCATGCAGATGTCGTCCATGGTGGCGATGAGGGCAGTTTCTGTGCTGTGGTTGGGTCCAAACCAGACTGAGTTGTGTCGAGGAGTTAGTGGTCATTGAGGTATTCGGCGAGGTGTTTGTTGATTTTCTCTTAGACCTTGGCCGGGCATAGAAGCAGGGAGATAGGTCTTTAGTTGGCGAGCGTTGAAGAGTCTGCAGAGGGTTTCTTCAGCAATGGGAGGACAATAGGGTGATTCCAACCATCTGGGAAGGGCAAAGAAGAGGTGGAGGCATTCAGAATGGGTATGAGCATGGCGCTGATGGGTTACGGTCTTCTGGAGTAGGTGTGAGTAGGTGTAGTTGGGGCAGGGGCACCTGAGAGTATGGACTTTAGGGTGGCTGCAGTTTCTTCTGGGGTGATGACATGCCATGTGGTAAGCATTGGTTCTTTGGATAAGATCGGGAGATGTTTGGCATTGTCTGTCGGGTCCGGTTGTGGACTAAAGTATTGAGAGAGATTGTTGCATTCCTTTCCATTGTAATTTCCTCAATATCTCAATCCAAACAAAGGCCAGCTATGTGCAAGTCAGCTTTGGTCCTGCTCCAGTAGGAACATTCCAGCACAAACTGCCAAGACAGGTCCTGTCTGAATGGGGATACAAGAGATCAAGCAACACCAGACCAGGAACCCCATACCCCAGTGAACAGGAGAGTCAAATCTCAAAAAAATTACCATTCTTATTAATCTAAAAAATTAAAGATTTTTTTATGAAAAAGAGAGTGAAAGAAAATTGGTATCAGAGTCAATTAATTAAAACATCACTAAAACAATTGAAAATGTCAGTTACCCATTTCTGTAGCTTACATATTGCAGTATCTCAAACATCAATATTATATCAACGTGAAAAACACAAAACATGTGTTGCCAGTATTTTAGGTGGATATGGGAACACGTTTTGAATTGTTAATGTAGTGTTTTTTTAGTTTTAGGACTGAAACATTTTGGCTCCTAACTGACTCTGTAGAACTGTGACGTGGGTTTCAGAGGGGAACACACTGAAAGCTTGTTTTAGTATGTTGAGTTTGCAGTTACATGCACACGAATAAAGACTTGTATTATTAAGCTCTATGTGTGGCATAGTCATTGGCGGGTACCCAGGATGGGGAAGACTATACAACTGACAACAAGATAGGGGATAAGTAACCCAAAGAATGACCATGCTCTTCCAGAGAGTTTGCCGTTGGTCCAAGCAAACTGCTCATGCATGCCACGTGTGTCGCTGTCAAAATACGGAATCGACGCTTCATGCATGTGGAGTCAAAGAGCAACTTCAGCCACAGTAAAGCAGGTACAGACAATGAAAACATTACAAAAAATCTACACATCAATGGTCGAGAAACTGTTGATCAGGCCATACATAAAGGAGTGATAGTGCAAAAGGCAGTTACACATTAATACAGAAAAAGCGCTAAAGAACTGAAGTAGTCAAATACTAACAACATACATGAAAGCGCTTGCTGACAGAATAAGTAAGAAAGAAGTATATTGTCATTGCACTCACAAGAGCCTCGATAAGTGGAGCTTTATGACCTCAGACACGAGCGAGGAGAGCCAAGAAGAAGCACAAGATTTGTGCTTACTGAGTGTTCAATACCTGAAGTGGTCCAACAACAAAGCTGCCAGGTGACAGTTCAGAACAACTCAAGAGGTCTCCAACGAGTGAAGGGCTTTGAAGGAGGCCAAGGAGGAGGTCACTGTTCCCTTGATTGTCCATGATGATGCTGATACTGGCCCATTGCAAGGCCTCAGAAATCGAGCAAATGATGCAGGCTCAAATGGACAGCCGATCGTACCAGAAAGAACTCCACCATCACTGTCAACAACTCTCGTAACTAGTTACCATGCTGCTTCCTTCCTGAAACCACCACAACCTTTCAATACCGCTAAAAAGTTAAATATTGGCGATAGATGGACTGCTTGGATAGAGACATTTGATGATTTCATTGCTACACTAGAAGAGACTAATAACAAAAAGATCATGAAGTGTCTCAAAAGTCTTGCTGGTGATGGTGTGAAAGAAGTCATAATGAAAATGCCGCAGACTGATGAAGAAATTACATATGGCCAGATTAAAGAGATGCTGAATCTCAAGTTCAATCCAGTACCAAACGTTGATTACAAAAGATGCACTTTCAGTCAAGAATACTAGAAAATTGGTGAAACCATTGATGAATTTGCGGAGAGACTCGATGCAAGCATCAAACACTTTAAGTACAATAAATTAAATGATGAAAAAGCTTTACAACTCAGAATTGTTGATGGATGCTTGTCAGATTCATTCAGATGATGAATGCTGAGAGAAACTCTTAGTCTGGAGCGAGTGTTGATGGCTGCCAGAGCTGAGGAGCATGCTGAAAGACAAGCTGCTGACATGAAGGCTGGAGGTGCCCAGAGTGAATAAGTAATGAGTATAAAAAGTACGACGAAGCAAAAGACTGAAGGACACAAAGTGATGTCGACACGTAAAAGGAAGTTGTGCTATAAATGTGGATTTTTATTTCCACATGAAGGTAAATGTCCCGCCATTGGACAGCTATGTAAGGGCTGTGGGAAGGAGAACCATTTTGTGAGAATTTGTAAAGCGAAGGAAAACGTAAGTGTGTCACAGAGCAATGACAAAATGGGCGCCAGAACATTCCAGAGACAACGTTCAATGCATACCCACAAGGCCAAGCAGCGACATCAATTGAAGCAAATCGATACTGAATGAAGTCAATCATCATCTAAATCATCGTCAAACCGTTATTCCGCCTCAAAATCAAGTGAAAGGGAGGAGCATGGTTGCCCCATTTCGATGTTTTCCTCATAGAAACGTGCACATGTCGACATGACTGCATATGAGGACAAATGTCAGTCAAAGAAAAGTCGACATGCCAAGCACCAAAGTCATACAAACATTGTCCGAAGGTTACATTAAAAATAAATGGTTGCTCGATACCTTTCATCATCAACAGCGGTGCATTGATAAACATAATGCCTAAAGAGAAATACAATGAATTATCTTTAATGCCACAACGTACGCCTTCGGAAACCAAAGTTTACACTTGGTCTGAATCGGCGCCTATAAAAAGTCAAGGTTCATTTGTGGCGACAATGAAACAAAAGAAAAGGCAAATGCAAGACCCCATTCATGTGTTTCAAGGTACAGCGTCCAGTGCCTGTCTGCTCAGTTTCAGTAATGTAGCTGATATGTGACTGATTTCTGTGAATCACAACACAAATGCTCACCATGAAATAGTAAGTCAATTCCCTTTGTTGTTTCATGGTTAAGGAAAGCTTAAGACTATGAAAGTAAAGTTGCACATAAATGAAGATGTCCGTCCTGTCACTCAGAGACATAGACAAATTGCTTTTCATTTAGAAGAAGCTGTTGAAAAATAACTTGAATCGCTATTTAAGCATGACATTATCATGTGTTTAACTGGTCCGATGCCATGGTTTTCTCCCATAGTGGTATTGCCCAAAAAGGACAGTGAAGGAGCTCTACCCACATGCGTTGACATGCGTAAAGCGAACAAGGCAAATGAGCGAGAACGACATCCAGGTCCACACATTTCTTACATGATAACACTATTAAATGGTGCAAAGGTCTTCTTTCGCCTTGATTTAAATAAAGTGCATCATCAATTGGAATTCAAAGAAGATTGCAGGTACATTATAGCCTTTTCTATACATGTTTCACTGTAGACCCAGCAATCCCAAGGCTGTAAAACAGCTGGGGGACTGCTAGCACAGGCCCCCAGCCACAAAATGAGCACTTAGCCTGCTCTAACCAATCCCGGAGCTGCTCTCATGCTGAAAACAGCATGAGAGCAGCTCCAGGACTGCTTGGATTCACTTTCCACTGTGCAGGAAGGAAGTCCTTCCCTTTCCTGCTCGTGGACACCATGTTCAACAGGAGAGAAGTGCTGCACCGGGCGGGAGCAGCATATATGGTGTGATTTGAGCAATCACGCATCACCATATTTTCATATTGCTAGCTGCCACTGCAGATCAGGTCGAACCATTATTGCGCAAAGAAGGTCGATTTTGAATAGATTAATTGTACATATAAATACATATGCTGTTTTGTAAAGAAAATGACATTGTTTATTTAACAGAGGGGGAGATCTAGGGCCAGATGTACAACCCATTTTTGCATGTGCAAACAGGTTTGCGACCCATTTGCACATGTAAAAACCTACAGGGCCATGTACAAAGCCTATTTAGTGAGTCACAATTTATTTGCAACCCTCTAAATAGGTTTTGCGACTCGCTATTAGGAAGGGGCGTTCCCTTCCTAATAGCAAATCACAAGCCATGTAAGAATGTTTTGCAACCGCAATTGCGGCCACAAAACACTCGCAATTTACTACCCTTTTCAAGAGGGTGGTAATGTTCTCGCAAATGGGAAGGGGTCCCCAGGGGACCTCTTCCCCATTGCAAATGTAGGGGAAAATATTCTTTAGGGGCAGGCAGTGGTCCCAGGGACCACTACCTGCCATTGAAAAATGAAACAAAAACGTTTCATTTTTTAAAAAAAAATGCATCCCGGTTTCCTTTAAGGAAAACGGGCTGCATTTAAAAAAAACACTGCTATATTGAAAAGCAGTCCAAGACATGGAGGTCTGCTGAGCCCAGCAGGCCACCATCCCTTGGAGGGCCAGCCATTCCCAATGGGGTCGCAAATTGCGAGTGCCTCATTAATATTCATGAGGCTCGCATTTTGTGACCCCATTGGGAATAGCAATCAGTGGTGCAGACACTGTAGTACATACCAATTTGCGAGTCGCAAATTGCGAGTCGCTATTGCGATGCAATGTGCGAGTCACAAATTCCTTGGTCGTACATCTGCCCCCTAGTGTTGTGTGAGATTTAGGATGGAACCCTTTTGGCTCCTATTTTACTCCATAGAGCTGTGGCGTAGGTGTCAGAGGGAAACGCAGTCAAAGCTTGTTTTAGAATGTTGAGTTTGCAGTTACACACACATGTGGATAATTAAGCTCCGAATGGCGTAAGAAGAGTCTGAGTTAAGTAGAAAGATTTCTACCCATGAATCATCTCTTTTTGTTAATAATTGTTTTTGTTAATAATTGAGGTGATTGCTGAATCCTTTGGATTAAGGAAGTATATTACTGTTCAGTAAATGTATTTATAATCAAATTAGTGCCTCCTAGTTTATCATTATTGAATTGATCCTAGGCAGGTGTTCGTGATAGCGGTGAGGATCAAACTGCTCGGGTCTAGTTAAAAGTACCCACAATATTCTCTACAAAATATGGTTATTATATGCACTTTCCATGACTCTCAGGTTTAGAGGATAATGACTGACCATCACCTAATCGCAACCATCTGAGGGACATGAGAGCTTGGTTACATCTTGCAATGGCCCGGGAAGGTCCTTGTCCTTGGTTGCTGCTAATAGGACAGGTTCTTTGTTTGATCTAGTCAGCTGGAATGTTGCTGGCTATCAGTCAAAACTACAAGATCAGAACTGGACTGAGTATATCTCCAAATTTGATATAGGGATGTTGCAAGAAACAAGCAATGGTCACAACTAGGCAAAGAACACTGGAGGGGGTTGGTGACAATGATTCACATTTCAAAGGTTTTTAGGGTTATTCACACTGCTTGTAACAACCAGGGGATATTAATTTTGTGGGTTATCCTTACTAATAAGTTTAATTAGTTTGCTGTTCATTTTTATAACGCAGTTGGTGAGCTAAGATGTCAGATTGATATTCTATTATATATTTTGAATATAAAGCATTATAAAGCATAGAGCTTCTGGAGTATCTAATGTATTTTAATGCATTAATATGTAGAGACTTTTTTTTCTTCTCATGACCCCCTCTTTTTATCCCCTGCTCGCCCCCGCCGCCCGACCCACATTCATCCATATCTTATTCCGTTCTCGTGCAGGTGCATTCATCTCTAACAATCCTCAGTTATACACTTAACAAGTTTAAAGTGCCAGGTGCTAAAGTGCGCTGAACAGTCCATTGATTCTTCGAGTTTCAAGCTTCTGTTACATAGCAGCATCGGTAATTAAGGTGACAGTTCAGGCTGATCCCCAAAAGTGCTAATTGCAAAGTACTTTGTAAACAAAAATGCAGTTTAAAGTGCCAGGTGCCTAACAAATAACAGATATCTACGCTTAGAATGCGGTCCTTTATTTGGATATATAGCCCTTTAGTAGTTAATGAATTCGACAGAGTCAGTGATATAAAGTGCTTCATTCAAAGTGCTCAGTACATGTGTAAGGGGGCATACTTGTTATTCAGCCCAGTCTGCTACAGGCTTCCATATTTCTATTCCCTTCCTTTTTGCCCTGCGTCCCCTGCGCCTGTAAATAGCCTTTTCTAAATTAAATATAACCAATATCCACGCCACCCATTGCTGAATTGAAGGGAGCGGTCGGGTCTAACCAGGCCGATGCTATGCACAACCTATACACTGCCATTGCTATCATTAAAATCATACCTCCTTCTTTTTCCGTTAAGTTGGATATTCCCAACAAGATTGCTGGCACATCTAGCTCGACCTGCAGCTGCAATTTCTCCTTTAAAAACCCCTTTATGGGAGGGCGTGGCTTGCAGCCGAGCAAGATGGCCGCAGCCTAGTTGGGCTCCGAGGGTGAGATCGACTCCCCTGACATCCGTGTAGCATCCGTGCAGTAATCCGGCTCCAAGGTCCTAGTACTGACGGCGGAACAGAAGCGGCACCGAACGATCCGACCCCGAAGTTTCTCAGGCGCCCAGGGCGCGAACAGCGAGGTCCGGAGATCCGAGGCCTACACCAGCACTGAAAGCCGGGGCCTCGAGTGGCGGAGGTGCCCCGATCGGAGCACGGCTGTCTCGGGGGCGGAGGCGGCGTGCTTGCGGCCCCGGGCGGACCGTTGCCTGAGCGAATGTGCGAGGCCTGTGCGACATCGTAGAGGGTGACCCTGCGGAGGCGACACGATCGAGCACAGCGATCCTGATCGGCCCCTGCTGCGGGGAGGGGCCGGCGGAGTAGAGCCGAGGCGCTGCCCATCCTGGCTGCCTGCTGCGCTGGTGGGGACTCGTGGCTGCCCTGCTGCCACAGGCGAAGACGACGCGGCGCCGCCTGATCCGATCCGGAGCTGCCCGGACGCCCGGAGCGTGCACAACGAGACCCGGTGAGCGGAGGCCTGCATCGGCGCTGAAAGCCGGGGCCTTGAGTGACGGAGATGCCCGCGACGGAGGGCGGCCGTCTCTGAGGCGGAGGCGGGGTGTCTGCAGCCTCTGACCAACCGTTGCCTGAGTGGAGGGGTGAGGACAGTGCTACACCGCAGCGAGGGGCCTTGCGGAGAAGTACCAATCGGGCCCGGTGAACCTAGTCCGCCCCCGGCTGCGGGGCTCAACGAGTGCAACGGAGAGGAGGTGCTGCTCGCCCTGGCTGGCTGAATAAGGGCTGTGCGACCGCCTGATGCCGGACTTCGCCGAGACCTGGGCGCTTCGCAGTGTTGCCTGAGTTGGACGCTACCCAGTCAAAGAGGTCCATTCCGCCGGCTCGTCAGTGGCGAGCGGGAGGGAGAGGGCCACCGGCTACGACCATGAGCGGGAAGGGGCTCAAAGGGAATTCGCAGGGCAAACTTGATAAATTCGCCTATACTAAGGACTCCTCCGCGACGCCGGACCGTGGCGGGCGCACCGAGAAGATGGCGACGGACAAAGAGACACCTAAAGTAACGCTGGAAGACATCATGGCTGCCTTGACACAAGTACAGACGACGGTGGGGTCAATCTCCACGGATGTGTCTCTTCTCCGAGCGGACTTCCAAAAAATGTCCGCCAGGGTTGCGGATGTTGAGCAGGTGACGGAGACCCTAGCAAAAGACTCGAGTTATCTCCTACAAAAGATGTCCCAGTTGGAGACGGACAACAAGCGCATGGCGGCCAGGCTGGACGATCAAGAGGGGCGCTCTCGCCGCAACAACGTGCGCATTACAGGGATCCCCGAAAGCGAAGGGCACCCAGCCATGGACCTCTACATTGAGGACTTGATCAAGTCCAAGTTGCAACCCAGAGGCCTGTCCGCCTTCTTCTCGGTGGAACGCGCCCACAGGGTGCCCGGCGGCCCGTCTTGGCCCGCCTGTTCAATTTCCGCGACAGGGATACCATTCTTCAGGCGGCGCGGGTGGCGCCACCCATCCGTCTCCAGAACTCCACAGTGTCCTTCTTCCCGGACTATACGGCCGCGGTGGCGGCTCAGCGCCGAAGTTTCCTGGAGGTCAAAAAGAAGCTGAGGGCCCGGGAACTTCCCTACGCTATGCTCTTCCCGGCGCGACTCCGTGTAGTGGCGGATGGCAAAACTGTATTTTTCAACACACCGGAGGAGGCCCACGACTGGCTGGAGGGCTGGCGCCCGGCTGCGGGTGGTGGACGCTCGGCCCGAAAGCCGAGACGCATGGGGAGTGAGGAGGACTCTGGGAGCCGCGACCGGCGCGCAGAGGAGACTGAGGGGGAACCCAACGGCTGATGCCGAAGCGGCGGCGTGAAGCCGGAGACTAATATCTGGTGCCCACCGATGCTGGACTGACCTACGTCCTATTGCCAGAGGGTCTGAACGATGGGACCTGGGGACAGGGGATGTCATGGTCTTCCTCGGACCCCACGCTCCTTACAGCGCAAGTACTGGTTGGGGTTTTGGGAATGGAGCACTCTGCTGAGTTGGGGTGGCGGGCAGTTCTGAGTCCGTGTGGCAGGGAGGCAGGGAGGGGGGGGGGGGAATGGGGAATGTTATGTAGTTTTGTTTGTCTGTTGAGGTTCTGTAGGACAAGGGCCTTTGACCTAAACTCACCACACTTTCATTGCATGGCACATGCATCACGCCACGCTATCCGCACCATGCTCCGTCACTTTGCCCAACCACCGTAATGTCTGCGATGCAGCGTGACCCACCCCCTGCCAGCGCTCTGACTCCGGCGCCACCCCTCTCTTTACTCACATGGAACGTACGGGGCTTGGGAGATAAAATTAAGAGGGGCCTGGTCCTGCATAGTCTCAAAAGATGCTCCCCGACGGTGGCCTTGCTCCAGGAGACCCACCTAACTGGCTCCACCACTAAAGCGCTTGACAGATGGGGGTATAAGATGGTGGCGCACTCCGAATTCACCTCTGGGTCCCGGGGGGTTGGTATCCTGCTGCGGTGTCGGTCCCCCTTGCTCGTGCTGAGTGTACACACAGACGGGGCTGGGCGCTTCGCCGCAGCGCACGTACAATGGGAGGGCCGGCCCATCAACATAGTGTCTGTCTATATCCCGCCCGGACTGCATGCTTCGGCGCTCCCGGCACTCAGTGAATTCCTGCTCGCACTACCGGAGGGAGAGGTATTATTGGGTGGCGACTTCAATGCGGTAATGGACGACCTCACTGATCGGTCTCCACCTAGGGGAAAGATTGGGGGAGTGTCTCGCCTCGCGGGCTTCGCGACGGCGATCGGATTAACGGACATATGGAGGCTGCATAATCCGACGGCACAGCACTACACGTATCACTCCGGGGTACATGACAGTCTCACCCGCATTGATTACTTTCTAGGTTCCCCTGGTTGTCTCCAGAATGTTGACAGTATTAACATTCAACCCAGAGGCATATCTGATCACTCCCCGATCCTCCTGCAATACGCCAGTTATCACCTACTGCGCCGTCGCGTTTATCCGCTACGCCCTAGCTACATTCGCCTACCAAAGATCAGTAAATCCATAGTGCAAGCGACGAAATTCTACTTCCAGGAAAATGCGACTTCGGTCGCCTCCCCTGCGACTCTCTGGGAGGCGTACAAAACGGTGGTGCGGGGCCGGGCGATGGCCGCCGTATCGGAACACAAGCGCGAACAGGTAGCTGAACTACAATCGCTTGAGATCGAGCTCAGGGCGGCGGAGGCCCGCCAGGCCGCGGCGCCCTCCCGTGCAACCTCGCATGACCTGTATGTGGCTCAGACGAAGTACAAAGAGCACCTCACGGAACGAGTCCGGCAGCGCCTTGAGGCTTCGAGGCATACAGTTTATGATGTGGGGGACAAAACTGGTAGGTTACTGGCGTGGCTTGACAGGCGCGGTGACGGCGCCAGGGGAATTGCGCAGCTGAGTACTGATGAGGGATTGACAGTAACAGACCCGCGCGTAATAGTGCGCACTCTGGCGGAGCACTTCCGTGAAGTCTACTCCTCCAGCTCGACCATGACGGTGGAGATGGCACTGACTTACATCAAGGACTTGCAGATGCCCAAGCTCTCCCCTGAGGCTCGAGAGACGCTTGAGGCTGAGCTCACGGTGGAGGAGCTCCAGGCGGCTATCGGCGCGCTGCAGCCCGGTAAGGCGCTCGGACCGAACGGCATCCCAATCGAGCTTTACCAACGACTCTCCGAGACGTTAGCGCCGCACCTGCTGAATATGTTCACGCATTGCCTTGAGGTGGGGGAACTCCCTGAGGACCAGCGGACGGCCACCATTGTGGTAATTCCGAAGCCGGGTAGGCCGGTGGACCGATGCACCTCATACCGTCCCATCTCACTGATCAACGCGGAGGCAAAGATCCTCGCGAAGGTGTTGGCCGCCCGGCTCACACCTCACTTATCTGACATTGTACACCCGGATCAATCCGGTTTTATGCCTGGCAGGAGTACGTCTCACAATCTGAGGCGGCTGCATGGGGTGCTGGCCCGCGTGGAGCGGTTGCAGGAACCGGCTGTTATTCTTTCCCTTGACGCCCGAATGGCGTTCGACATGGTGGAGTGGCCCTTTCTTTTCGCGGTACTCCAGCATCTGGGGTTCGGACCGAAAT
This sequence comes from Triturus cristatus, assembly GCF_964204655.1. Lineage (NCBI taxonomy): Eukaryota > Metazoa > Chordata > Amphibia > Caudata > Salamandridae > Triturus > Triturus cristatus. The sequence goes on from NC_140582.1 coordinate 815,625,388, forward strand.
TTTGTGCCTGGGTCCAGCTCCTCTATACTAAACCTCTAGCCCATGTCACGGCCAACGGACACATGTCGGAGGACTTCCCATTGACGCGTGGCACGAGACAGGGCTGCCCTCTGTCACCTCTGCTTTTCGCCCTAGTGCTTGAGCCGTTGGCGGCTTGGATCCGCTGGGAGCCCATGATGCGGGGCCTCCGGTGGTCCGCCGACTGGGAGGACCGCGTCTCACTCTACGCGGATGATATACTGCTATATTTGTCCTCCCCGAGGAGTTCCATCTTGACGCTCTTGAACGTCTGCGAGATTTTTGGCCGGGCGTCTGGGTACACCATTAACTGGTCGAAGTCGGTCCTCCTGGTACTAAGGGGCCCACCCCCGCGGCTACCGTCGAGTTGCCCGCTCCGGGTGGCGGAGGAGTCTTTCAAATACCTGGGAATACATATCGCGCTGGATCAGACGGAATTCTTCAAGCGCAATCTAAGCCCTCAGATAGACCGCCTGAAGCGGGACGTGCAGTACTGGGGAGCGCTGCCCCTGACCCTGGTCGGAAGAGCGGCGCTCTTCAAGATGATGGCTCTGCCGCGGTTTCTCTATGTACTGGAGAATACCCCATTCCAGGTGCCTCCGGCCTACTTCCGTACGATAGCGGCACAGGTGTCCAGCCTGCTCTGGGGCAACAAGCCGGCGCGCATAGCGCAGTCCAAGCTGGTTTGCGGGTGGTATGATGGGGGAATTGCACTCCCGGATATCCAGCTTTATTACTGGGCGGCGCAACTGAAGGTGATCAACCAGTGGCTCCACGCACCTCAATCTGACCCGGCATTCAAGGCGGATAGGGACGTACTGGGTGAGAGGGGTATGCTGTCCCCGCTATATGACACCCGACTGATCTCGAGGATGATCGGCCCCCTGCGGCAGACTATATCCATCTGGCATGCTGCTCAGGCCAAGTTGGGATGGCGAGGAGTCTTGACTCAGCTAACACCTCTGTGGGATGCCAGGAAGCTGGGACGTCTGAGAGACAGCAAGGGCTTCGACGCGTGGGATACCATTGGAATATCGACGATCGACGATGTGTGGCAAAAGGGGGAGGTTGTTCGGTTTGCGAGCCTGCAGCAGCAATACGAGCTGGCCCCCTCGGAATGGTTCCGCTACCTCCAGATGAGGCATGCCTTAATGACACAGCTGGCTCCTGGAGCGAAGGTTCCGGAGGCGTCCCCGCTGGAGGACAGGTTGCTGACGGAATATATGCCAAAGAAGGCCACTTCCTTCACGTACCGCAAGCTGGTCAACAATCTACCGGACCCTATGGGGACCCTGCGGGAGCGATGGGCTGACGAGCTGGGCGATCTTGATGACCCAGAGTGGCGTTAGGCACTGGCCTCGCCGCGCGAGGCGGGTATACCCTCAAGGCTGCGACTGGTGCAACTTCGTATATTGCATCGCTCCTACTACACCAGATGCTTACTACACAAGCTGGGCAGGGCGCCACATCCCTTCTGCTTGCGGGGTTGTGGGGAGGAGGGAACCTTTTACCACACTATCTGGGACTGCCCAATCATTCAAGACTTTTGGAAAAGAGTGCTGCGTACAATGTCACAGGCGTGTGGGATATCGCTGTTGCCGGAACCCAGACGCTGCTTGATAAATGTGTGGGAGCCCAATGACCTTAATCGTCAGACGCAGGGTTGGGTGACGCTGGGCATCATAACGGCCAAAAGAAATATAGCCCAAAGATGGGGTGCAGAGGAGGTGCCGCTGCTTTCCACGTGGCGCAAGGAAATGGACGCAGCCATGTTTGCGGAGCGTTCTGTATTCATTAGACGGGGATGTCCCCGCAAGTGGGCCAAGGTCTGGGGGGCATGGAACAAGTACAGGGGAGAAATATGCGAGCCACCGCCTCTTTCCGATGAGGAATCCTCTGACTCGGATGGCTAAGGGAACCTGTGGGGCGGTGGGGGGGTGGGGAATCGGAGTCTTTCGAAATGCATTAGAACTTGGGTTGGTTGAGGGATTGTGCAATGGGGTGGTGCTCTTCCTGAGGATATGTATACGAGGTTCGTTTCTATGTCCTACTGTTTTCACTGTTTTACAAAACAATAAAATTCTTTTTTTTTTTTTAAAAAAAAACCCCTTTATGTCCCTGACCGGTGGGTCGAGCTTGATACAGGTCGCGAACATATGAATTATGTCCGCCTTGTGTAGAGAACAGCGCGGGCAATAAGCTCCCTTTTGGTCACTTCATTTCGCTGTTCTGTTTGGAGTATAATAAATCCCAAAACATGTCTTTTAAAATTGGACTTGAAGATTGGCCGGTATTGAAATTGTCTGGGTGCTTAAAAATATCTTGTGGAAGGTGGCCCCCGAGATCTCTTGTCCTTCTTGCTGTTATTGGAACATATTTCCATATCATCTTTGGAGAGCTTGTTCAGTTGCTTATAGATAGTGCCAATTCTAGGGGGAATGGGCAGGGTAATTCTGTCCACCAGTTCAATTCTCCCACACTGGTCCAACTTTGCCCTCATTTTTTTAAAAAGTACCTAATCTGCAGATATTTGAAGTCCCTATGTGTAAGGCCGCATTTAGAGGTCAATTCCATGTATGATCTAATACCCTCATGGGAATGTAAAGAAACTAGCTGTTTGATACCTGCTTCAAACCAGGTCTTAAAAGTTAAATCGCTAAAAATATCTGGTAGATTTCTGTTCTGCCATAATGGAGTATCATAATTCAGCCTTCCTAATCCAGTTAGGCGCCGTATTGCCCACCAGATTTTGAAAGCCGTAAGTAATGTCTTGAACCACACTCTTTTGTAATGCCCAAAGCTTAGCTGATGCCAGAGGCATCCTCAGGCATCCCGATCAATCACAAGTTCCCATGGAGTGGGAGATTTAGTTTGCATTGTACTGTTGTCGATGCTCAGGAGAGTGGTAAGATGTGTGAGTGAGGTTGTCCACCAATGAATTTTTTAAACCAAAAATTTGTGAAAGCAAGCGGTATTGCTCTAAAAAAGTATAGCAATTTAGGAAAATAAATCATTTTAATTATGTTGCTTCTGCTAATGAGAGTTAGGTGTAGGTGGTCCAGTTTTTCTAACGCTTTCCTGGTTTCCTCCGTGCAACTCCCCAGATTTTTTTTTAGAACCCGATTATCATTAAAAGAAGTGACTTCATTAACAACTATTTGGGTTTTCTCCCGGTTCAGGGCGTAGCCTGAAAGTAAGTCGTATTTTCTTGCCTCCTCTTCTATTACCCCCATATCCAGTTCTGGGTGTGTAGTTACAATGGCTATGGCAAAACCAAAGGGGATGATGGACGGAGTATTGAACAATGCAAACACTCACCCCCAGTCAACTGATCTGGGTTTAATCCATCATCATTCTTTAGCTCACTCTGCCACCCCAGTTCAGACATGGCCATATGCAAATCAGTCTGACCCTGTGCCTAATGGGAACAGTCCAGCCCGAACTGCCAAGCCATGTCTTCCCTGGACCAGAAACAAGCATCCTGGGACCGGTTTCTGGCTAATCAGCAGTCATCAGCCAGGCTAGCTTGAATCCAGTGGCAAAGTGAGCAAGGGACCCACGTCTGGGCATACCCTGTTAACTTAGGGCGAACAAAGCAAAACCAAAGAGGATGATGGACGGAGTGTTGAACAATGCAAGCACTCACCCCCAGTCAACTGATCTGGGTCTAATCCATCATCATTCTTTAGCTCACTCCGCCACCCCAGTTCAGACATGGCCATATGCAAATCAGTCTGACCCTGTGCCTCATGGGAACAGTCCAGCCCGAACTGCCATGCCATGTCTTCCCTGGACTGGACACAAGCATCCAAAACCGGTTCTAGAATGCTTGGTTCCAGTCCAGAGAGGACCTGGCTTGGCAGTTCGGGCTGGACTGTTCCCATGAGGCACAGGGTCAAGACTGATTTGCATATGGCTGGGTTCAAACTGGAACGGCATGGTGAGCAAAAAAACGATGGATTTAGGCCCAGATCTCTGTACTGGGGTGAATGTATGACATTGTTCTGCATTCTGTCCATCAACTGATGTTTTTGCATTTGTCACCCCAAGTGGGAAGGGTATGCCAGACATGGGTCCCGTGCTCGCCATGCCACTGGAATCAAGCTATCCTGGCTGAAGAGGGGTGAAACCCTGAAACCGGTCCTAGGATGCTTGTTTCCAGTCCAGGGAGGACCTGGCTTGGCAGTTCGGGCTGGACTGTTCCCATGAGACACAGGGTCAAGACTGATTTGCATATGGCTGGGTTCAAACTGGAACGGCATGGTGAGCAAAAAAACGATGGATTTAGGCCCAGATCTCTGTACTGGGGTGAATGTATGACATTGTTCTGCATTCTGTCCATCAACTGTTGTTTTTACGTTACAATGGTTATGTCAACCGCATAGGCCAGAACTTTACTCTCATGGTTGTATCTCACTATTGGGGGAATATTGTGGGCTGCTGCAAATTGCTTAAGAAAGGGGTCTATGTACAGGGCAAATAGGGGGTGAACAGGGGCACCCCTGTCGAGTCCCCCTTGTAATTTCCAGTTGTTGAGTAATTTCACTGTTTATAAGTACACTTGCTTCAGGATCTTTATACAGGGCTGGTACTGCTCTTAAAAACCTGTTGCCCATTCCTTTCTTTTGCATTGTTGCCCATAAAAAGGGCCAGGAGACCCTATCAATAGCATTTTCGGCATCTAAAAAAATGGCTGCCCTAGGGTCTCTTGACATTTGATTTACATTGAATAGGGTGATGACTCTTCGAATATGCTCTATAGTTCCGGGTATAAAACCATGCTGTCCCTCATACACCATTATGTTAATCACCTGTGAGAGCTGTGTGGCCAATACTTTGGAGTAAATCATGACGTCTCCATTGATTGGAGTTATAGGGTGGTAGGAGCCCAGCTCCTGAACAAATTTGTCTTTTTCGGGGAAGACTATGATTTTTGCCAGCGCCCAGGTTCTTGGTGGTGCCGCCCCATATGCTGTCTGAAGGAACTTGGATGTCAGAATTTCTTTAAGTTCCTCTTTAAAGATTTTATAGAATTCTGTGGGGATTGGGTCGGGCCCTGCCGCTTTCCCCCTTGGAAGGTTTGACATTGCCTCTTCAATTTCATCTCATACTATTGGGGACTCTAACGCCTCCCTCTCCTCTTGTGTCAGAACCTCTATCTCACAAGCATCTAAATATCTGCTCATTTGGTCTACCACATACCCTCCCCCTCTCCCCACATCCTCCATAAACAGTGATTGATAAAATCTAAAAAAGGCTGCTTGTATGTCACTAGACTCTGTTATCCACCCTGACACCGGATCATTTATTGACAACATTTCGCAGTGTGTCACCTTTAGCCTTGTTCTGACGACCAAGAAATGACCCACCTTCTCCCCACATTCATACACCTCCTCCCGGTGAGCTAGTGCCTTGTCTATAGTTTTCCCTGATAGCTCCCCTTGAATTTTTGTCTTTGCTAGGGCCACCTCCCCTTGTGCTTCTTTCATCCCCCGGTTTTGTTTTAGGGTCTCAACTAATTTTTCCTCTGCCTTGGCTAGTATTTGCAGACTAATACTCCTCAGATGTTTTTCTTTTTTCCTTTTCCTACTTGAGTACTGTATTGTCGCGCCCCTCACTCCTGCTTTTAAGGTGTCCCATACCACTCCCAGTAGTGCTGTCCCAACATTTCTCTGCAGAAAGTCAGGTATCCATTCCTTCAAGTGGCCTACATAATCTTCGTCTAATAGGAGGGCCCTCTCGAAGGTCCATGCGGAGCTTTCTCAGTGGATCTTCCTTGCTCAAGCTGCAATACCGGTGGGCTGTGGTCAGATAGCACTCTAGGGTGCCGATTTGTGGAAATTGCAAATTATCTCTGTTAGCATAAGCTGAAACTATCTTGTTTGTGGCATCAATTTTTTCAGCTATGTAATTTTTCCATCCTCTGCTGCTCGTCTTTTTCCCTGCCTGTGCTGTCTATTTTAGTTAACTTCCTGACTCAGCTAAAAGCATTATGCCTGATAAAGAGTTTGGAGCTTCCAGACCACCTGGTCTCAGACTCAACTGTCAATCTCTTAGTGCTGCCATAAGCACTCCTGCTCCCCCTCCTACTTTGCTGACTAAGTGATTTCCCATTTGCCCATGTTTGTCGGTAGTTATTCCTGTGTAGGCCTGTACCTTCTATTTGTAACTACATGTTTACCAGTGCAGAAAACTCAGTATAAAAGGCCCATGGTCTGTGTATTCAAGCCACTACCTCCTGGAACACTTGAGGGTGTTGTATGGACGTGGTCTCACTCATGAGAGAATAAACTTGTTATTTGATATTCCAGCTTCCGTGCCAATCTCTATTTTGTTGGTCTAAGGACCCTTGGACAGATAAGGGTGAACCCCTGCACCGGTGGGCCCCTAAAAAGGCTAATTTCCACAGTTTGATTCTACTTCTTCCGAAAATTATAGAGGAGGCAAAGAAATAATCCAGCCAAACGTGCCTCTGGTGTGGGACTGAATAGAAAGTGAACCCATGCTCCTTGGGCCTCTTTAACGACCATACATCCACCAAGCCGTGTACCTGGCATAAGTTGCATAGTGCTTGGAAAACCCTTGGCTTCCTCCTCTTATATCTTTGATCTTGTTCCCATTTGGAATCAAGGTTTATATTAAAATCGCCACCCACAATCATTGGCAAGGGCCAATGTGCCAGTTCGTTGGGTAATAATTCCAATAGAGACGGATCGACGACATTTCTGCCATAAACCGAGCAAAGTGTGAAATTCGGAATCTCTGGGGCCCTCCCATTCACAATGACTCATCGATCTAACCCATCCAAGCGCACATTAAAAAATTGCATTGATTTCTTCTTACATAGTATCACGACCCCCCTTATATGAGTTCCCAGTGACATGGCCCCTACCACCGTGTAGCTCAGGTATTTCAATAAATCTTTCTGAGACCCATCAAGGTGAGTCTCTTGCAAGCAGCCAATGTCTGCTTGCAGCAGTTGCAATCCTTGCGCCACTACCTGCCTCTTTTTAACATCGTTTAGCCCACAGATGTTCAATGTAGCTATATCTAGTCTCCCCATTCTCTTGATTTCATTTGTTTGTCCTGTTTCCCATGTTCGTTATACAAAAAAATGATAATCCTAGCTGCCACCCACTTCAGTACCTTTACCCGCCCCACCACCTCCTTACCTCCACCCGCACCACCCTTTGTGTGAGCCGCCCCCTCTTTCCCCACACCCACCCCCTGCCCTCCCCTTTCAAAAAGGCAATCAGGCATAGCCTTATCGATGTGCGACTGACCCACTGCCCCCCATCTCCCTCGATCCATGAGTCCCCATTTTCTTCTTTTGGCTGCACAGTCTCTATTGTTCCCAGTCTTGTTTATAACTTTTGTAATGTACCAATTTTCTTTTTTCCTCCCCCCCCAATATTTATTTGGGAGGTCCTTTCCCTTAGCTTTTTTCTTTATTTCTTCTAGATATTCCTGCGCATGCACTTCAGAGGTGAAGCTGTGAGTCTGGCCGGGTTTTGCAGGAAGACCTCAGCTCCAAGTTTTTGAAAGGGAGAGAAGAGTTGAATTAGACGCCACCGTCTTTCAACTGTTGCATGTGCGAAGTCTGGACACATAAAGAACGAGACCCCGTTGCTGATCTTTGGAGCATTAGGGCGGGCTTTATCAAATATCAATTGTTGCAATGGAAAGTTACTAATGAAAACCAACATTGCTCTAGGTTTTTCTCCAACGTCCTGCGTTTATTTCCTCCTGAATAAGGGAAAGCAATGGGCCCTCTGTATTTCCATATCCCAATCCCAGTTTGTTTGTTTAGGAAAAGCGTCCTTTAGGAGTTTTACCATGTAGCTTCTGGGGTCATTTCCTTCCAGGTCTTCCGGTATCCCTAAGAAGCGCAGGTTATTCCTCCTCTGGCGGTTTTCGTAGTCTTCCAGTTTGGTCATGACATCAATCATAGCTGCACCTTGTTCCGTGCCTTGCGTCTTTAATGATTCCAAATCAGCTTCCAGTGCCTCTGTCCGCATCTCGACCGAGGTCACGAGATGTGCAATTTCCCCAAAGGTTTTGTTCAGCTTGTGAATTCCTGGACTTTTTTTGCGGCGATCCTGGCTCTACACCCTTCATTTCTGTTTTCTTCCTGCATTTGTTTAATTGATGTTAAGATGGTCAACAGGGAAGGTTCTTTAGTTCCAACCGGCTCGTCTCCTTTCTCAATTTGAGGCCATATCTGTGTGTCAGAGTAATCCCATTTGAGTTGTTTTCTAGTGCTTTTTTAAAGGCTTCCTTTCCTGTTTTTATTCTTGTTCCTTGATTTTTTTCTTTTGTGTTGATTAGGTTGAGGAGCTGGAGCTGGAGCTGTCTTCTATGAGAGAATCCCCATTTGATGACCATCCTCCTGCTCTGATGCCTCAGACTTTTCAGTCAATTAATAGAATTTCCCCCCCCCCATGGCCTTCTGGTGAAAGGTGTCAGCTTGCGCCGGCAGGTTTCTGGAAGTTCCTGGGCCTTGGGTATTGCCCGGGATTTCTTCCTCACAGCTTCCTCCCCATGGCCAACCTCCTTGACGTAGACCCCATCTGCCTTAGGTGTTGGCTGGATCTGCTCTCTTGACCCTAGATCTTTTTCTGCCAGTCCATAAATTAGGTCAACGGGGGTAGGGGTTCCCTGCTTGATTCCAGCTGAGCCTGTCAAGTAGCTCCTGGCTTCTTCTTCCCCTCCTGCATCCTCCTTCTCCTGCTGAGTCTCTTCTGTTAATGTCCTGTCCCCCCTTCATTTTGCATATTAGCCTTTTCCAGGGTGGCCCCTGCCACTGACAGATTGGCAAACCTTGAAGCTACCGTTGGCTGAGCAGGCCTCCCCTCTACCTGTCCTCTCGATCTGACAGCAGTCTGCTTCTTTGTACCGGCATCACGCTTCACCTTACCGGTCCCGCCTCGCTGCTTCAGCTCCAAAGACGCACCATTGAAGTCCTGGGGTTGGCCACCTGTGTGCACTCCGCAGATGCCGGGGGTAGACGAGACACGTCCTCTTGTCTTTCTCCCCACCTTGCGAAGCCATCCGGCGAGTCAGAGGGTTCCTGGCCTGCCGCCAGGTACTGTGCTTATGCCGAAACAAGAATTCCACAAGTACGGTCGCTGTCAGCCGCAGCGCGATCTCCAGTGCCTCCCACCACCGGCTGCATGCTGCGTTGGTTCTCTCAGGCTATGGGGCCACTTGCAGAAACATCAATCCATCGAGGAAGATGGAGGAACAACGGATGCAGTTAGTCTCCCGCCATCTTTGCCGATCTCAATAGGTAGAGACTTAAATGCCAAATAGGTACCAACACCATTATGAATGACCTATATACAGTTATGGATAATATTCAGGCTGTTGATCACAGAAGGCTGAAACACTTGCAGGCCCTTCCAAATTTTAGATTAGTAAACACTTCTGAAATTGTGAGGGATCGTTTCAAGCAGATACCCACATTTGTGGGTTGGGTCAAGGCACAGCAATTTACTATATTTTTATTACTGAGTATTTGGGCCGGATGGTTCTTTCGGGGGCGGAGGTGGAGGGGTGGTAAGTACCAATGAGCATAGTGACCATAAGCCTCTAGAATCGGTACTTAATATTCCTGACAGTAAGTAAATATGCAAATCCCTGAGGCCAACAGAATTGAGCATAAGGAATACCGGGCTTAGGGTGAGTTGGCAAAGAGCCCATATCCCGTCTGTGTTGACTGCCATTACAGGATCCAATTTTTCCCTGATCATTGAGTGCTTACTGGCAGATAACCCCTCACCACCTGAAATTGTATTCACATTTGGAAAACTGAATCATTTTATCAGAGACTTTACCCAGGATGGTTTGACAGTACATGCAGAGCTGCGAATAAAAGGTTACATCTAGCCCTTCAATGGAAATGTAGAAATAAGATACTGTTTGCAGTTGCTAGGTTGAAATACAAGCAATTCATTAGAAATAGAAACTTAGGGGTGAAGGCTGAAATGTGGGAGAAACGTGTTCAAACATGTAAAGAGAAGGATACTTCGAGATTTTGGAGCATTGAAAACAAAGGGAACATTAGTACCTCTATGACTGAAGGGTTAGAATCAGATATTACCCTGGAGGATTGGTTGGACTAATATAAGCGAATGTACTCCCTTGGGGTAAATCCTGGCAAGGACGAGATGGGTGAACCTCCAGAGTTCTCCCTGGAGATTAGATTTGATCTTGAGAAAGTCACAGTGGCTTAGACAGACCGTCCAAAAAGGTGCTGGGGCAAGATGGGGTCCTGATGAACCTTTATAAAGTGAACATTCCTCTGTGAGTACCCATCATCACCAACAATTTTAATGCAGCAGTCTCCCAAAAAAATCCCAGTACCAGTTTTTAGTAAAGGTAATAGAACGGACCCTAGGTATTATAGACCGATCTCTATGGTGTGTTCACTGGTGAAGGTGGTGCGGCGTACAGTTTTGCATTGGATAGAGGACTGGATCAAACAAAATAATATTCTTAGCTTTGTGCAGTATGGGTCCAGAGAAGGTCTTGGGACACAAGAACAGTATCTGAATTTACACCTCCTGATAGAAAAGTAAACGATCGCTCAAAAGAGCTCATTATATCTTGCTTTTATGGATCTTATTAGCCCTTCTGATCAGGTTAATCGTTCTAAGCTCTGGTGCCTTTTATTTATTTTAGTTCTTCCCCATTCGATTGTTAACTTGTTACAGGCATTGCATGCAGGGGTTAATGCATCAGTTAGGTATGAGATAGAGGGCGAGTGCACCAAATCTTTTAATCTGTCTATGTGTGTCTGTCAGGCTTGTGTTCAAGCCCCTATTTTATTTATTAATGAGCTGGACTCTAGTCGCACAGGGGAAGGATCTCCCTAAGGTGAAAGCGAAGCATTTCCCTGCCTTATTTTATGCCGATGATGCAGTTTTGCTTTCATACACTCCTAACGGCCTGCAAGGCCTTACAGGTGCTTTAGTTACATTTATGGATGACTTAGATCTAGAAGTCAATATATCTAAAATGCACTTCATGGTGTGTGGAAAGCTGCAATGTAAAACCAGACCCATGATGATTATGGGACAAAAGATTAAGCGGGTTAGCGAGTTCTCTTACCTGGGTTTCACCTTACCTCCCGTGTCAGTTGTTTGCCCTGTTATTCAAAACATTGTACCGGTTTTAATCACTCTGTGGGAGCCTTATTTGGGCTGGAGTCTGGTCTATTAACTAACTGTGCCTTTACTGGAAGTGTACACACCGAGTATGGCTTTTAGGGCATCTATTTGGGGGTATCAAACTTACAGCAAGAGCAAAAACGCTTTTGTAAGTGTCTGTTTGGTGTTGGCTTAGGTAGCCCCTATTTTCTTTACACAAGGAAATAGGCTTAAGTTATGAGACTTACATGTGCTGCTAGAGCAATAAAGAAATTGGGGAAGCCATGATAGATAACGTATATTATTTTTAAGAAACTGAGGGTATTGAACCTTATCTCTCACAGGTCAAAAATATTTGGCAAAGATCACGCCTGACTAGTTTTCAGTTGGGCTCAATCGGATGTAATCTTTGCTTCCCTTTAGAACAATATGATTCAAAATCTATTTTATTGTGCCCATGTGATAGAACCTCGCTGCAGACACTGATGCACTTTACGTACATATTTTGAATCTTTTAGACATATATATTTATTACCTATTTTAAGAGTTCAGAGCTTTTGACAATGTAGAACAGCGTTTTGCTATCTCTGTATGTTATCTGACCCTGTTTTGTATTTCTCATTAAGGGCATTTTTAAAGGGCGCACTACCTTGATGCCATTCGGTAAACTTTTAACTCCCTTTTTTTATTTACATATAATTTCGTACAATTGATGTTTTACAATGCTCTTTTATAATTATTTTTTAATAATACAATATAGATTTAAAGATTCTATCTATATCTATCTATCTATCTATCTATCTATCTATCTATCTATCTATCTATTATCTCTCTCTCTCTCTCTCTCTCTCTCTCTCTCTCTCTCTCTCTCTCTCTCTCTCTCTCTCTCTCTCTCTCTCTCTCTCTCTCTCTCTCTATATATATATATATATATATATATATATATATATATATACTCTCCACGAATCCCAATCATTCCAGGAAACACTCAGACACCCAAATTGCTGCAGTTAATTTAATGGCAGGGTAAAAAACGACGCGTTTCGGCTTTACGCTTTGATCACGCTCGCAAATATACAAATTCGCCATGATTAACTCCACCTCATCGTCCTCATTAAAGGACGGACTCACCCACACAAGTGCCTATACATAATAGCAACTGTTGCAGCCATTTTTAAATGTTAAAAATATCATTGATTATATCATATATATCGGCCAAGTTTCGATGGATATAAATTGTTGAACCACATTTTGTACATTCATAAATAGATACAAATAAATATAGATAATCCGCTTGTTTGCCGCCATCCGCAACAATATCAATGACGGTCACAGAACGCCAGATAATATATTTCAAAATCTCATAGACTAAAATAAGTCTATTGCATCGTTCTCCATAACCGCACTTCTTTCTATTTGCTAGATGTACGTGTTTAGCATGATGTAAACCTGATGCCCCACCCCTCCGGGTGTGCTAGCTGGCACGTTATTTAGCAAGCACCAGTGACGTAAGTTCTTGTTCGTCACCGATGATTAATATAAGTCTAGTATTCAAATATTCCTGCATAAACCAATACTGCCCAAGTGGGCTTCATGATACAGCAATATAATATATACAATATGTTCCAAACCTCTGCCCCAGTAGGCAAGCTTAATAACCACAATTCAGGTTTTAAAACCAACATTAATGGAGAACAAAACAATTATTCCCAATGAACATAAGCGTCCATGTATAGTCCATGTGGTAATTTCCATCAATCCAACGTTTCTTCTTAGGTTCCAAATTAACAGTTGCAAAAAGTAGTGCCACAACCTGTAAAAAATGATTAAAATTATTGATGAAACAAACTGTTATACAGACCAAAATTTATATATATACTCAATTGTGTAAATGGATTGCCAGTTCTTCGCTTAAATTTAACCCCTTGGGTGCCAAACTCTCCAAATCAATAATATACCGCGATTCCAGTTTTCTCAAGGACAACTCTCTATTACCACCTCTCACACCCAGATTTACATTGTCGATAACCACCATTCAAACCAATGTGTCGTCCTGCATATGGCTTTCATGAAAATGGCGAGCTATGGGGTACTGTCTGTTATTATTTCTTATGGCACGAAGATGTTCCAATACCTGCTTTTTTGCTTGGTGTTTGGTGCTGCCCACGTACCATCTGTTACATGGGCACATTAAGACATATACACAGTGAGTTGTGTTGCATGTAAGATTCTTCTTGATTATAAACTCCCTCTTGTAGTTAGGTACCAACAATTTATCACAGTCAATACTCCCTCTACATGCCTTACAGTTTCGGCAACATCTAAAGCCAGGTGTACCCCTAGACTTGCCTATATCCTGTTCTGTAACATGATTGGGACTCAACTCATCTCTCAATGATCAACCCTTTCTGAATGTGATCTGTGGACTTCTGCCCACATTTTTCTTAAGAAGATCATCGGTAAGTAATACATGCCAATGTTTTTTGAAAATTTTGCGTACCTCGTTCGCCTGACCAGAGAATGTTGTAATGAACCTGATACATTCACTACTCTCCTCCTCTTTCTTAGAGTATAGTAATTCATTTCTGGATTTCTTCTCGACTCTAGAAACTGCTTCATGAATGATCTTCTTACTGTAACCCCTGTCCTTGAACCTCTGACACATGATTATCTCTTCAGACTTATAGGCGATATCAGTGCTACAATTTCTCTTAGCGCCCAACAGCTCCCCGTAGGGGATGCAGTGCACCAGGTTACGAGGATGGCTGCTACTGGCACTGAGAATACTATTTCCTGCAGTCTCTTTCCGAAATAATTTGATCATCAGGTTATTATCTTTGACTTCCAAAAGGACATCCAAAAACTTCCATTGATTTTTTACTGATATGTTCAGTAAACTTCAGATTGAGTCTGTTTATATTCAATTTATCATCAGAGGTTTGGAATATATTGTATAAATTATATTGCTGTATCATGAAGCCCATTTGGGCAGTATTGGTTTATGCAGGAATATTTGAATACTAGACCTTTATTAATCAACGTTGACGAACAAGAACTTACGTCACTGGTGCTTGCTAAATAACGCGCCAGCTAGCACACCCGGAGGGGTGGGGCGTCAGGTTTACATCATGCTAAACACGTACTTCTAGCAAACAGAAAGAAGTGCGGTTATGGAGGACGATGCAATAGACTTATTTTAGCCTATGAGATTTTGAAATATATTATCTGGAGTTCTGTGACCGTCATTGATATTGTTGAGGATGGCGGCAAACAAACGGATTATCTATATTTATTTGTATATATTTATGCATGTACAAAATGTCGTTCAGCAATTTATATCCAACGAAACTTGGCCGATATATATGATATAATCAAGGATATTTTTAACATTTAAAAATGACCACGACAGTTGCTATTATGTATAGGTACTTATGTGGGTGAGTCCGTCCTTTAATGAGGACGATGAGGTGTATTTAATCATGGCGAATTTGTATATTTACGAGCTTGATCATGGCGTAAAGCCTAAACGTGTTGTTTTTTACCCTGCCATTAAATATATATATATATTATCTACTGGCGGTCGCCAGTAGATAGTTATAGTTAGGACCGTGTTCCCATAGGAAATCTGAAAATTCTATTTTGAATAACTTTGGCGCCGGTTGACGAATCCTCGCGAAATTTTCAAACTAATGGGACGCTCCGCTCAGCACCTACCCTGAAAGTCTCGGGGTGATTCGTCAAGCGGGGGCTGAGAAAAAAGGGGGGTCCCAAAACGCGTTTTCCCCATGCATTTTCCCATAGGACCTTTAGTCGAAGGTACAGCCCGAACGGCTGAACAGAATTACTTGAAATTTGGCAGAGAGGTAGTCCTCAGGTCAGGCATGTGTCTTTTGCATATATGGTGTCAATCTGTTCAGTAGTTCCTGAGAAAATTTCAGTTAAAAAAGCACATAATTATCTATAGGCACGCACCGTGCGCGCACCCTAACGTGCGCAGGCGTAATTCTGATTGGTGGTTACATGTCAGTCAACGTTCGAATCGGTCGAAATCAGGAAGTGTCGGCCGCCATTTTCTGTGTTTTGGTTGTGTGATAGTGAAAAAGAAAGGTGGAGAACGTGAAAAGGGGGCAGGGTAGAGAGTTCCTGACGCCCTAGCCTTTGTCAGGGGGTCCCTGAAGGACCCCGAAGGATGAAAAAAACATTTTATTTTTTTTTTCAAAAAATCGCGGGGTGCGCGCACCGTGCGCGCACCGGTGAAAAACGTTAAAAAAAAAAAATATTTAAACAAGCCATTCCATATTACAGGATACAGTCAATCTATAACTATATACATAGGTAGTTTATTGTAAAATAAATATATAAAAAATATAATAATACATACATAACTTAGCATTTAAAAAACCTTACAAATTCACTTAAAAAACCAAAGGTTTCACACACGTTATAGTTAGGAATTAGCATTTAAAAAACCTTGCAAATTCACTTAAAAAACCATAGGTTTCACACATGTTATAGTTAGCTGGACATTTCACTCGTAAAAAACCATTGAAATTCCCCCGTTATAGTTAGTTCAGATAACTATAACTCGCGCGACCGCCACTCTATCACAAGGATGATGTCATGAGTGATGCCACTGACCATGTCATGAGTGATGTAATATGTGACGTCATGAGCAGTGGATTGCGGGCGCGCGAGTTATAGTTATCTGAACTAACTATAACGGGGGAATTTCAATGTTTTTTTACGAGTGAAATGTCCAGCTAACTAAAACATGTGTGAAACCTATGGTTTTTTAAGTGAATATATATATATATATATATATGTATATATACCACGAAATGCTCACTTGCGGGTAAAGAAAGCAGGACACTGCTCCGGGATTCAAAGTGGCTTTATTCAGGCAGTTTGGAACGTGCAAAGAGGTCCGTGAAACGCTTGAGGCAGACGCGTTTCTGGCCGTAAGGCTTTCATCAGTGCCGGATTCACAGGTGTAGTCTCTTCACCTGGAGTACTATTTGAGCCTGCAGGGACCACTCTCAGTAGAACAGTCTCTTAGCTCCTCCTCCTATTCCCAGGTGCGTGCCTCCTCGCACAGCATTTCCGGGCAGGCTGCATTCTGGATCGTGTAGTTTCGTGGAGACTTCATCAAGTGGTGAAGAAAGTCCAAAACACACAGTGGTGTCCCCTATCATGGCGATTAACTACATGTTCCGCCGCTGCCTGCCCAGATGCAGATGATCCGATTTGTGCCACTCGATACCCTTGATCAGGCGTATAAATAGTCCTCCTCTCTCCCATTGCAGACGGTACAGCTCTGTGGCAATATTTCCACTTGGGGGGGCTCTGCGTTAGCAATTTCATTGCGCCATCAAGAAAGTTTAGTTGAATTACGCAGAGCACCTGACCGAGAGTGCGTGTCCTTTGCCGGTTTCAACCATACCGGCTATAAACACCACGAAATGCTCACTTGCGGGTAAAGAAAGCAGGACACTGCTCCGGGATTCAAAGTGGCTTTATTCAGGCAGTTTGGAACGTGCAAAGAGGTCCGTGAAACGCTTGAGGCAGACGCGTTTCTGGCCGTAAGGCTTTCATCAGTGCCGGATTCACAGGTGTAGTCTCTTCACCAGGAGTACTATTTGAGCCTGCAGGGACCACTCTCAGTAGAACAGTCTCTTAGCTCCTCCTCCTATTCCCAGGTGCGTGCCTCCTCGCACAGCATTTCCGGGCAGGCTGCATTCTGGATCGTGTAGTTTCGTGGAGACTTCATCAAGTGGTGAAGAAAGTCCAAAACACACAGTGGTGTCCCCTATCATGGCGATTAACTACATGTTCCGCCACTGCCTGCCCAGATGCAGATGATCCGATTTGTGCCACTCGATACCCTTGATCAGGCGTATAAATACTCCTCCTCTCTCCCCTTGCAGACGGTACAGCTCCGTGGCAATATTTCCCCTTGGGGGGGCTCTGCGTTAGCAATTTCATTGCGCCATCAAGAAAGTTTAGTTGAATTACGCAGAGCACCTGACCGAGAGTGCGTGTCCTTTGCCGGTTTCAACCATACCGGCTATAAACACCACAAAATGCTCACTTGCGGGTAAAGAAAGCAGGACACTGCTCCGGGATTCAAAGTGGCTTTATTCAGGCAGTTTGGAACGTGCAAAGAGGTCCGTGAAACGCTTGAGGCAGACGCGTTTCTGGCCGTAAGGCTTTCATCAGTGCCGGATTCACAGGTGTAGTCTCTTCACCTGGAGTACTCTTTGAGCCTGCAGGGACCACTCTCAGTAGAACAGTCTCTTAGCTCCTCCTCCTATTCCCAGGTGCGTGCCTCCTCGCACAGCATTTCCGGGCAGGCTGCATTCTGGATCGTGTAGTTTCGTGGAGACTTCATCAAGTGGTGAAGAAAGTCCAAAACACACAGTGGTGTCCCCTATCATGGCGATTAACTACATGTTCCGCCGCTGCCTGCCCAGATGCAGATGATCCGATTTGTGCCACTCGATACCCTTGATCAGGCATATAAATACTCCTCCTCTCTCCCCTTGCAGACGGTACAGCTCCGTGGCAATATTTCCGCTTGGGGGGGCTCTGCGTTAGCAATTTCATTACGCCATCAAGAAAGTTTAGTTGAATTACGCAGAGCACCTGACCGAGAGTGCGTGTCCTTTGCCGGTTTCAACCATACCGGCTATAAACACCACGAAATGCTCACTTGCGGGTAAAGAAAGCAGGACACTGCTCCGGGATTCAAAGTGGCTTTATTCAGGCAGTTTGGAACGTGCAAAGAGGTCCGTGAAACGCTTGAGGCAGACGCGTTTCTGGCCGTAAGGCTTTCATCAGTGCCGGATTCACAGGTGTAGTCTCTTCACCTGGAGTACTATTTGAGCCTGCAGGGACCACTCTCAGTAGAACAGTCTCTTAGCTCCTCCTCCTATTCCCAGGTGCGTGCCTCCTCGCACAGCATTTCCGGGCAGGCTGCATTCTGGATCGTGTAGTTTCGTGGAGACTTCATCAAGTGGTGAAGAAAGTCCAAAACACACAGTGGTGTCCCCTATCATGGCGATTAACTACATGTTCCGCCGCTGCCTGCCCAGATGCAGATGATCCGATTTGTGCCACTCGATACCCTTGATCAGGCGTATAAATACTCCTCCTCTCTCCCATTGCAGACGGTACAGCTCCGTGGCAATATTTCCGCTTGGGGGG
Source organism: Triturus cristatus (assembly GCF_964204655.1). Taxonomy (NCBI): domain Eukaryota; kingdom Metazoa; phylum Chordata; class Amphibia; order Caudata; family Salamandridae; genus Triturus; species Triturus cristatus. The sequence goes on from NC_140582.1 coordinate 815,643,759, forward strand.
GCTCTGCGTTAGCAATTTCATTGCGCCATCAAGAAAGTTTAGTTGAATTACGCAGAGCACCTGACCGAGAGTGCGTGTCCTTTGCCGGTTTCAACCATACCGGCTATAAACACCACGAAATGCTCACTTGCGGGTAAAGAAAGCAGGACACTGCTCCGGGATTCAAAGTGGCTTTATTCAGGCAGTATGGAACGTGCAAAGAGGTCCGTGAAACGCTTGAGGCAGACGCGTTTCTGGCCGTAAGGCTTTCATCAGTGCCGGATTCACAGGTGTAGTCTCTTCACCAGGAGTACTATTTGAGCCTGCAGGGACCACTCTCAGTAGAACAGTCTCTTAGCTCCTCCTCCTATTCCCAGGTGCGTGCCTCCTCGCACAGCATTTCCGGGCAGGCTGCATTCTGGATCGTGTAGTTTCGTGGAGACTTCATCAAGTGGTGAAGAAAGTCCAAAACACACAGTGGTGTCCCCTATCATGGCGATTAACTACATGTTCCGCCGCTGCCTGCCCAGATGCAGATGATCCGATTTGTGCCACTCGATACCCTTGATCAGACGTATAAATACTCCTCCTCCCTCCCCTTGCAGACGGTACAGCTCCGTGGCAATATTTCCGCTTGGGGGGGCTCTGCGTTAGCAATTTCATTGCGCCATCAAGAAAGTTTAGTTGAATTACACAGAGCACCTGACCGAGAGTGCGTGTCCTTTGCCGGTTTCAACCATACCGGCTATAAACACCACGAAATGCTCACTTGCGGGTAAAGAAAGCAGGACACTGCTCCGGGATTCAAAGTGGCTTTATTCAGGCAGTTTGGAACGTGCAAAGAGGTCCGTGAAACGCTTGAGGCAGACGCGTTTCTGGCCGTAAGGCTTTCATCAGTGCCGGATTCACAGGTGTAGTCTCTTCACCTGGAGTACTATTTGAGCCTGCAGGGACCACTCTCAGTAGAACAGTCTCTTAGCTCCTCCTCCTATTCCCAGGTGCGTGCCTCCTCGCACAGCATTTCCAGGCATATATATATATATATCTTGCTCCTTGGGGTGTCCAACATGCGGGTCGCACTCGATCCAGCGTGCGCCTTCCCCAAAGCGTTCAGTAGCGTGGGCAGCTGTACGTCTGAATTTAAAAGCACCTGGTCAGCCCGACGCGTTTCGAAATTTTCTTCCTCAGGGGCCGTCAGTAAAGTGCATGAAGGTTACTTTCATCCTACATTTCACTATATCGTGCGCCCAGATGGGCTGTTCCTTATGACACCACACGTTGTGTTTATGGGAGAAGTAGTCCGTTTATTAAGTCCTGAATGGATGCACTTTTTAATGAATGCTCAATCCCCAGGCTCTTGCATGGGCTTCAGACTGCATTGCTACCCCAATCCATCACGCAGGTCTCAATTGTGGGACTCTCTGAATGACGGGTCCCATGACCCCCGTTTACCAGGGTGGTGCGATCCCAGCGGCAGGAATGCCGCTTAAATATCTTGCTCCTTGGGGTGTCCAACATGCGGGTCGCACTCGATCCAGCGTGCGCCTTCCCCAAAGCGTTCAGTAACGTGGGCAGCTGTACGTCTGAATTTAAAAGCACCTGGTCAGCCCGACGCGTTTCGAAATTTTCTTCCTCAGGGGCCGTCAGTAAAGTGCATGAAGGTTACTTTCATCCCACATTTCACTATATCGTGCGCCCAGATGGGCTGTTCCTTATGACACCACACGTTGTGTTTATGGGAGAAGTAGTCCGTTTATTAAGTCCTGAATGGATGCACTTTTTAATGAATGCTCAATCCCCAGGCTCTTGCATGGGCTTCAGACTGCATTGCTACCCCAATCCATCACGCAGGTCTCAATTGTGGGACTCTCTGAATGACGGGTCCCATGACCCCCGTTTACCTGGGTGGTGCGATCCCAGCGGCAGGACTGCCGCTTAAATATCTTGCTCCTTGGGGTGTCCAACATGCGGGTCGCACTCGATCCAGCGTGCGCCTTCCCCAAAGCGTTCAGTAGCGTGGGCAGCTGTACGTCTGAATTTAAAAGCACCTGGTCAGCCCGACGCGTTTCGAAATTTTCTTCCTCAGGGGCCGTCAGTAAAGTGCATGAAGGTTACTTTCATCCCACATTTCACTATATCGTGCGCCCAGATGGGCTGTTCCTTATGACACCACACGTTGTGTTTATGGGAGAAGTAGTCCGTTGATTAAGTCCTGAATGGATGCACTTTTTAATGAATGCTCAATCCCCAGGCTCTTGCATGGGCTTCAGACTGCATTGCTACCCCAATCCATCACGCAGGTCTCAATTGTGGGACTCTCTGAATGATGGGTCCCATGACCCCCGTTTACCAGGGTGGTGCGATCCCAGCGGCAGGACTGCCGCTTAAATATCTTGCTCCTTGGGGTGTCCAACATGCGGGTCGCACTCGATCCAGCGTGCGCCTTCCCCAAAGCGTTCAGTAGCGTGGGCAGCTGTACGTCTGAATTTAAAAGCACCTGGTCAGCCCGACGCGTTTCGAAATTTTCTTCCTCAGGGGCCGTCAGTAAAGTGCATGAAGGTTACTTTCATCCCACATTTCACTATATCGTGCGCCCAGATGGGCTGTTCCTTATGACACCACACGTTGTGTTTATGGGAGAAGTAGTCCGTTTATTAAGTCCTGAATGGATGCACTTTTTAATGAATGCTCAATCCCCAGGCTCTTGCATGGGCTTCAGACTCATGCACTTTACTGACGGCCCCTGAGGAAGAAAATTTCGAAACGAGTTGGCTGACCAGGTGCTTTTAAATTCAGACGTACAGCTGCCCACGCTACTGAACGCTTTGGGGAAGGCGCACGCTGGATCGTGTTGGACACCCCAAGGAGCAAGATATATATATATGTATTTATATGTCACAAACGGTTCACTTCTCCCGGATTCTCAGGCGCTCTGAAAGGTGCGTAACCAGCGCGGTTGAACCAAACCGCAATTCAATGATAACAAAACCTTATATATATATATATATATATATATATATATATATATATATATATATAGATATATATAGATATATATAGATATTATCTACTGGCGGTCGCGAAGCGCACCGAGCGCCCACAGCGCGCGCAGGTTGTGCGCACAGTGAAAAACCAGAAAAAAAAATAAAAAATAAATACATAACTTAGCATTTAAAAAACCGTACAAATTCACTGAAAAAACCATAGGTTTCACACACGTTATAGTTAGGAATTATCATTTACAAAACCTTGCAAATTCACTTAAAAAACCATAGGTTTCACACATGTTATAGTTAGCTGTACATTTCACTCGTAAAAAACCAATGAAATTCCACGTTATAGTTAGATCAGGTAACTATAACTTGCGCGACCGCAATCCACAATGTGTAATTTCAGATGTCATCATTGATGTCATGAGTGATGTCACTGACCATGTCATGAATGATGTAATATGTGACGTCATTAGCAGTTTATTGTGGGCGCGCAAGTTATAGTTACCTGATCTAACTATAACGTGGAATTTCATTGGTTTTTTACGAGTGAAATGTACAGCTAACTATAACATGTGTGAAACCTATGGTTTTTTAAGTGAATATAGATAGATATAGATATATATGTGGGGTTTTTAAATGCAATTTCCAAGGATTCAAACTCTTGTTTACATATATGTTGCACGCTTTCTGGATGATGATGGATTCCAAAATGCAATTTCCTTGTATTTTTTTTTTTTTTAGAATGAGTTATGTCTGCATATTGCATGCACTTTCAGCGTAGGGTCTAGGTGTTGTGTTTTGCAGTCAGTTTTATATTAATTCATTTATTGGATGCAGTTGAATTGCGGAATTGATTTACTAGCAGTTTCCTTTAAGAGTCTATCATCCACACAATTTTATTCTGCTGCGGTTTTTATACAGGGTTATTCTTTTATGCTTCTTACGCTTTATCCTTTAGAAATGAGCTTGCATAGAGTTTATTTCAAACAAAATTTCCCATCCACGTTTTTCCAGGCTGTTATTTTCCTAACAAAATCCAATATTTTGCTGTGTACTTTCAGGGCGCCTTATCCATAACTACAACAATGAAGCATTCTTGGTGCAGACTGAAGATAAAACCCTGATAACATTATACCCACAAGATATCATACAGGACAGTGAAGACAAGAGCACGGTTATCCAGGTAAATGGTTTATGAATGAAAGTTATTAGCAAACTTATTTAACACCTAACATCAGCTTCAGTAACCATACTCAGTTCTTTCTAGCGCAGAATGTATCGCTAACCTTTTGATGACTTCCTGTTTTGCCTGTGTTACACATATTTAGTAAGTGTGGCTACAGACGTCTTTAGCTGTATGGCCGATCTGTGGTTACCAGTACTATAAGATAGGCATGGATCGTGCTTTATGTCTGCCCCAGAGGAACCCTACTCCCTTACCTCATGTTTGGATGTATTCTTTCACCATCCATTGCAATAAGTGGCCTATTTTGCATTTTGACGTACACTTAATCATAAAAACATTCAGTTTTTCATCTCATACATGTATGCAAGATTTATCAAAATATGTTTTCTACATCGTCATCAATATAATCTTTTTTGTTAGTGCTGGAGCACGAACCTGACCATAAGATTGCCACCTATATTATTTTCAGTGAGGATGTTCTAAACCCAAGATGGCCATCGACCACCAAGAGCCTTAATATTGCAATACACCTGACTGGCTCTGAGGACCTGTGCCATTGTAATGCATGAGGGGCTATTTACACCCCTTTTCCCTCCCATTGGGCCATCACAAAGTCCTGCATTGTTGTGCTGCTTTTCATGCTTTCATTGTACTCTCAGCATAATTCCTATAACACACAACTATTTGACCCCTGTCGTAAAATGGGCAACAGAGCACATCCCACGACCCTGCAAACTAGGTCCAGGAGACGGCTCTTGGCACTGCAGTGGGCACCACTCACCCCCAAGCAGAGACAGAAGCCTGGCTCAACCCTCTCTGCTCCTCAGTGCAGCATTGGTGGAGGCTGCTGGTAAGCGAGCTCTCCTGGCAGGATTGAGGGTGACTGCACACCCTTCTTAGGAAGCAGCAGGAAGTGTCTGATGTGGTGCCGGTGAGCTGTCCTAAGGCATACCCTTCAGAGAAAATCAGTCAATAAGAAAATAAAATGTTGCTGCAAACGCCCCTGTTTTTGTTGTTCACAAACGTTGACAAATGTGTGCATGTCCAAGTGTTATGTGTGTGTGATACAGGAACTGTCACATCACAGCAGAGAAGGGAGCGCTGGACTCAAGGAAGGAGTATGCAAACTGTGTGGGAGCTGGCACAAGTCATACATGTAGAACCAGTGAACAGCCTCTCACGCCTGCCTCACCATTATATCCAGTGTCCTCTCATTCAACTGACACACAACTTTTCCTGAGCTCGGCATTTCATTTTCTGGATGGTAACGCAAATTCTTATTAACTATTAGTTTTTTTCTCTTTCGCCGTTTCTTTTTTTGTTTTCAGCATAGCATCAAATACATCAGTAAGCAGGACATACAACCAAACAGCTGTTTTGCCCAAAAATGATATGCTTAACGAGTCAAGTGACTTAGTCCCTCTGGACAACGAGGTAAATACATCAGTAAATGTTGTCATATGTCTCAACCTCCAACTACCTCCCAAGCATTCCTTTACAGCGAAGGGGCTGAGCCCAGGCGTGTCGAAGGTCCTATCAGAGGCAAAATAGCACAGTTGATCCTCTGGCAAGAGTGGGGTGGAGGAGAGGAGGCAACCAGCAAAACAAATCGTACCCATCCACGTCCCCAAAATTGTATCAAACTTTTGAGGGCAGTCCCTGGCAGCATAGACTGCAGGTTCAAAGTCCAGCCGTGATCCATATGGTGCCTCCCCTCCAGCACTGTTGAGGGCAGCTGTGCCCGCCACTTTCTAGCAGTATCGTTTTTGGCTATAAACTAGCCATGGCCAGTGAGAGTGCTGTGTGCCAACGTACCTCCAGACTCTACCATTATTCAGAGCAAAGTCAGCTTGGGGGACAGGTTGACGGGCCGCCCCACAAACGCAGCCAGGGACTGCTGGATTTGGCATCAATAACTTCGGATATTGGGACGGTCCTGTATCATGTGCATCAAAGTGCCTTTTGCTGTACTGCATCTGGTTGAGGCCAAGAGGTCTGCCTCCCCATCTTCTGCAGCAGCTCCGAGATGTAACATATTCCGTACAAGTAGAGAAAGTACCCGCAAGTGAGTGGGTAGCAATCTTAGCTTGTCACCATTCATCATCATCAACGGGGCCCAGGTCTACCTCCCAGTGAGTTCGCAGGCGCATCACTGGATCGAGGTGATTAACAATCATTGAGTGATAGAGCTACGAAATACCACCAATAACCAAAGGCTCCAACATGAGCTTAGCCTCGAGGGTGCTGAACTCTGAGAGAAGCATCATCTACCCCCGGAGGGGATCAAGCGTGTGTTGCAATTGAAGACATTGAAAGACCTGTGATTGATGCATGAGGTATTTCCCTTGAATGTCAGTGAATGATTTCATGTATTCTCCCTCCCATATGTTTCCCAATTTCGAGATCGCAATATTGTCCCAGTCCTCAAACTCGAGTGACCTAGGGGCGGAGGGGAGCCAATCATTTTTAGGCTTCTTCACTTAACAAATACAGGGCGTCATTTAAGGCATAAGAAAGCAATTGAGTCACTAAAGGCTAATTCTTCATACTATATCTGCTTAGAAAGCGAAGCCCTCTATCAAATGTGCTGTATGCGCAAGAGTTTCTTATATCAGATGTTCTCATATACTTAACCTACTTTTCAAAACGAAGCATTAGCAAATCCAGTATCTCCATAAATCACCCCAGGTATCGTCCTTACAGCAACTCAGAGAGCAGGAAGGATAAAACTCCACCCTATCAACACCTAACAGCAAAAGATGACATGTCCCAATTGTACACAGGTAATCCACTTTACTCCAATTGTATTTTCTTGTTGCGGTGAAGTGTGTCGCTTTTCTACAGGCACCACCTGACCTAGCTAGAAAATGAAACATCCAGTAACCTACCAAGGATTCCTCCTGGGCTTCTCCTTCTAACAGACCTCCTAAAGATCCTCTTTCCTCAACCTATGACTGTTGTCCCCAAGCACCAGGGATTAAGGTTGTGAACAGGAGCAGGAGGATGGGACATAAGTAATGGGAAAAGGCAGAGAAATCAGAGTAATAAAGGATTCTGGTAATTAATTGGTACATTACATCCTAAACCTAACTTCGTTGCAGTCCTTGCATGTTGAGGTTATACCAGAGTGATATACTTATGGCCTGATTCCAACAGAACACAATCAATTCAAAATCAAGTTAACAAATGTTATAATTAAGTAAATTACATTACAAAAGATGAATTTAGTCTGAAATAATTGCTTCAATAATTGTGGTTTCCAAATCATAGGACCTTTAATCCCTCACATCCAGATGATGAGAGATAAACATTGAAGGAGTCATCCATGTAGCTGCTAGGATGATATCCTTGACACATACCTCCCCAGCTTTTTCCCATGAAGCCGTCATCCCATAAGTGGATTACTCCTCCATTGACTCAGTCATAACAACACCCTGAGCTTCATAGACCATAGACAACTGGAGTTTTGATCCAGTGAATCATGGAGGATGAAGAGACCTTGTTTCACTTTCGTAAAGCTCCAAAATTACAAAGAGTCAGTCACAAAGTCTGAAAGCTGCAGAACAGGATATGTGAATTTGAACTGCCAGAGTTTCATCGAAGAGGTGGTAAGACTCTTCCTCCTCCTCTGTGGATAGCTTAAGAAAAAAGGAGAGCAATGTGATCTCCTACTCAGTATGAAAAGTTGAGACAACCTTAGGTCAAAAAGCAGGCACTACACCTAAAACAAGTCTACCTAGAAACATTTCCAAATGAGGAGATTGCAACAAAAAGAAGCCAGTTCTCGAAGTCTGTGACCTGATACAACGGCTACTAAAAAAAAAGAATATAGAGTCAAAATCTTGAGGTCCATGTCCCTCAAGGGCTGAAACTGTGGAAGCTGCAGGCACACATAAGCCTTTGTTAAAGTGCTGTCAGTCAGAAGCAGCCAGTTGGAGGCCCCTTTTCTCAGCCACCAAACGGAAAGATGAACAGTTCTACAGCCATGACAGAGGAGGACTCAGTAGTGAACATGGAACCAGAGGAAGGATCCATTATGGAGACTTGGCCAGCTGCCTCAGAAGGGGAACTATCCAATGCAAGGTCAAATGGGAACTAGCAGGATAACCTCCACTTTTGCTTCAATCAGCCAGATCGGAAATCTGTTTGTCAAGGGAAAGAAGAAAGGGTACAGCAGTAGAGGTAGCCAAGGAGAGGTCAGAGCATCCAACTCCAGAAATTTAGAGAGAATACATGGAAGAAGAGTGTTGTTGGCATTTACAAACAGATCAACTTGAGTCGTAAAAAGAAGAATGCATCATTCTTAGTTGATCCACAATCACCAAGTCTACTCCAGGAATGTGTGAGCCTGTCAGAGGTTGCCTGAAAGTAAAGAAAAAAAGCGCTATGACACGTCCAGCATTTTGTTTCCTTTAATTTCAACCATGCTACAAAGCAGCCAGGCTGCTGTACAGCATGGCTGTTGGAAAGTAGGTTATTGGTAGGGGCAAATTAGGTCTGCCACTGGCAATAAGGCCACTAACACATGGTAGGACTCAGCATAGGTCTTAGAAAATTATTCATATGCTCTTCATGTAGCCGGATCCGGTGAGGGTTCACCGGCTTCAGAGTTCTTCTAGTCCCGGTCAAACTCTGGAATTGGACCGATGGAGCTTTTAGCGGGATGAACCTGGTTGGCTTGGCCGGCTCTCGGGTGAAGGCAGGCGGCCTGGCTGGCCAGGTTGAGTCGGTCCCTCTATGGAGGTTTTTTTCCAAAGTTGCTCCAAAATTCTCCAAAGTTCTTGAACTTCTTCCTGAAGTTCCTCAAGGGGTCCCAAAGTGTCTCAAACTCACTCCAAGGGTCTGGAAGCTCCAAGATGGTCCTTGAAAGTTGAGGACTTCAGTTCCCACAATCCACTGGTACAAAACCCTTACAAATCCACTAGTGGTTCTCCAAGATGCGGATTTAGGTGGTGATGTTCCAGATGAGCTCTTTTAACCTGTAGCTTTCAGGGAGTCCACTCTTTAGTTATTTTTCAGCAAAATATTCCACAGGGCTGTAGTTTCAGATGGTGCAGTTTTCAGAAGTCAGGCCTCAGAAATCTTTGCACAGCAATCTTCTCAGCTTGGCAATGTCTTGCTTCAGTAAGTTTCAAGCAGCAGATCTGAGAGGCTCTGTCCCTCTCAGATACTTATTCCCAGTTCTCTGGGTCAAGCAGGAGGTCACTGCTGACCAATGGGAGCAGGCCAATTCCCCAAAAATATGACCACATCCTGCAGAGTGTGGCATTATTTTGTCCCAGAGTGCACCAGATCTTCCAAATTAATAATAGCTGAGTTTCCAGCAGAGCGTCAAGAGCTGGCTAAACCCACCCCCTAGGATGTCTTATTTCCATAGACTCTCCCCCTACCATCTGCACATACCTTCCCTAATCCTAGGTCTGGTTGGGGTCATAAGTGTGGAGTGGAAACTGACACTGTGGCCATCCCTCTGCCTTTGAAGACCATGGTTTATGACTCCTCCCCCTGCTCTGACATTTCTGTGTAGCAGCACACTGCCCTCTCAGCAGAGCTGGTTAACTCAGGGGCTCCTTATCACCTCTTCAAGGCAGCCTGGCTAATCCACTTAACTCTGATCAATCAGGACAGACCACTGGAAGGCTGAATTTGGACTTACAAACAAGAAAGTCTTATAACTTCTTGTATATACACTTTAGGAGAAATTTAACAATATGATGTTGGATTTATTAATACAATTCTGGGAAGTCTTTGAATGTATTTCTAGCCTGTTCCTATCAAGAGTTATTAGTTACTAACCTCTAGTCATGTTAATTCACACAAATAAGAAGCACTCAATTCAAAACAATATTTCCAAACATCAATTTTTTGGATTCAAACATAAGCATCATTTATTCTTAGTTGTCATCTTCCCTCCCAACAAGAAAGATGTCTAATATATCACATATAAATGTCCTCTGAATATTTGAGGTACTTCCTCCAATTGCATATAGAACTGGTTGTTTTAAGATGATTTGTCAATAAAGTTCTTTTTCCATCCTTAGCGGTTCTAATCCTTTTTATATATTCCCATCAATCCATCAAGGAAAATTGTTTCACTTCCTTTTTATGATGATTTATCATTGAGATTCTTTTCAATCCATTAAAGGATTATTCCATCCTTTTATATTTCAGTCCTTTTATATTCCAATCAATCTATCAAGGAACAAATGCTTCAAATCCTTATTTCATACAATCTCAACAGCCGACGCGTTTCGTCCCCTCCTGGGACATCATCAGGGCTGTGAAATAAATAAATATTCCATCAGATTTTCATCCTATATGCAAATAAATTCACATCCTCCATTCCTTATACATCATTTCCTGCCTGTTAGAATGGGGAACCTCTGGTTGGCACAGGTAGGTACTTGTGATAAGCAGCGGTCCCTTCTTCTATTCAGGGCGAGGGAATTACCCCTTCAGAACAACCCCTGCTCACCCTATAGGTAGTGTGGCGCGAGCAGTCAGGGCTAAACTTCAGGGCGCTAGTCAGTTAAGCATTTATGATCACACACAGTAAATCACAACGATCCCCCACAAATGGACACCAGGCGTAAGTTGTATCAAAAATACGGATGCTTTATATAAAAGATTCTTTGTTACGCAGGCATGTACAAGACCATCAATAACGGTTGCGAAATGGAAGCCACAAGATGATAATTAGGCACTGTTCTTGTTTTTGGTAACTTATTCGATCACGAGCGCTTCACAGGGCTCGGTTGAGTCGGTCCAGTCACGGTGAGGCGCAGCGTACCCGGGATACAGTGATACGGGGAAATCAGAACGTTGCGGACCCCGAGTCCGATAGAGAGTTCACTGTACCTGGGAACGTGCGGTGTGGTTGGACGAGTCTTCAGGGGAGATGCAGGTTCTGCACCTCGTGGGTCTTCCGGGTCAAGAATTCAGCGGGCGGCTCTCGGTAGACAGGTGCGGCCCAGGGCCTCCGACACGGACTGTGCGGTAGGTCACTGCGGAGGGCGGCACGGTCAGACTCAGGCTGAGAGGTGAAGCGGGGCGGCCGGATACGTTACGACGTACGGGCGGCCGTCCGAGGCTGGATTTCACTTCCCCACTAGAAATCCGGCGGGAGGGCGAGAGGGCACCAAGCGCGCTCCAGTAGCAGGCAGGTGACAGGGAAGCGGGACGGCCAGACTCGACGGATCCAGAGCGACTCAGGTAGAGCGGGGCTCTCGGCGAGTGGAGGCGGCCAGGCTTCTGGGTGTCACGGCCCTAGGAGGGATGCGAAGGTGCGCAGGGCACTCCGGCGGGAGAAAGCACACGGCTCGAATTCTCAGACGAGCGGAGGCACGGTGAACCCACTGGTCCTGGGGTTCAGTTCAGGGGGCAAGCTCTTCTTCCAAGCCCTTGGAGATAGTTGAAGAACAAAGTGCAAAAGTCTCTTTCAGTCTTTTTCCTCTCCTTCCTTAGCAAGGCACCTACTGCAGGCCAGTCCCACAGGTCAGGGAAAGTTACTCCTCCTTCAGCTTCTTCCAGGTCCTTCTAGTCAGGCAGAGTTCCTTCGTGGTTCAATCTGGATCTGATTTCTTAGGAGCCAGGCTCCTACTTTTATACAGGGATTCTTTTGTTCTTTAGCGCCAGGGGGCCTGGGCCTGGCTCAGTCCAGTTTTGGAGCACTCTGTTGTGGTGACTCGGCTTGTTCCTTTCAGCAGCAGGGCAGAGACATCAGCCGCTCCACAGGGGGCGGCGCCGGCTTTGTGGTGGCAGAGCACAGGTCTATTCAAGAGTCAGGGTGCACTCCTCCCACCCATCCTGGTGTAATCTCTCTACCCACCACCTGGCAGCCAACCTGTCTCCTGGAATCCCCCAGCCCTGCTCCTGTACTGTTGCTAGGCAGAACACACACACACAGCAGAGTCGGACTGAGATGGTCAGGCACGCAAAGGCTAACTTTCTAAAAGTAGCATTTGCAAACCCAGGATATTAAAATAACCTTTCCTAAAAGATGTATTTTATTATCCCGAGTTCAGGCATACTAAACATGACTTCCTACCATGCTCTCTGAGTCCACTGGGGTCACAGCGTGTAGCGATCCCAGCAGCCCATTCTGGCCTATGGAGAGCAGGTAGCCTTCAATAGTGAAAAACGAAAATGGCTGGAATTCACTACTAAGACACGCCACACACATCAGGGCATGTCCTACCTTATACCTACAATGCACCCTGCGCTTAGGCCTACCAGAGGGGTGACTAACGTGTAGTTAAGGGAAGGTTTAGGGACTGGTAAGTGGGGACACTTGCTCAGTCAGCGCGACGGTACCAGACCGCGCGCAGGTTCTGCAGTGGCAGACCCTAGACACATTTTACCTCGCTACTTCGGTGGGTGGCACAACCAGTGCTGCAAGCCCACTAGCAGCATTTGGATATACGAGCCCTTGGCACCCCTGGTGCACTTTACTAGGGACTGATAGTAAACCAAATAAACCAAACGTGGAAGTCAATTCACATAATACATTTTACCATAGGGAGCACTTGCACTGTGGCACTGGATGGCAGTGGCACAGTGCCCTGAGCAGCTAACACCAACACAAAAACACATTGAGGCACAGACAAAAATGGAAGGGTGACCCACGCCAATGGTGCCAGGTCTAACACGTGTCCCCTCCAGCTGAAATGTGGGGAGAACTACCCTACCCCAGGGAGTTCTTCATCACTAAGGCGGAAAAACCTGGACAGACCGTCAGCATTGGCGTGATCTGTGCCAGGGCGATGCTCCACCGTAAAGTCCATACCCTGTAGGGAGATGGACCACCTCAACAGTTTTGGGTTCTCACCCCTCATTTGCATCAACCATCTGAGGGGCCTGTGGTCGGTCTGAACCCGGAAGTGAGACCCAAACAAGTAGGGTCTTAGCTTCTTCAGCGCCCAGACCACAGCAAATGCTTCTCGTTCTATCGCACTCCACCTTTGTTCCCGGGGAAGTAGCCTCCTGCTAATAAAGGCTACGGGTTGGTCAAAGCCCTCCTCAGTGATCTGTGAGAGAACAGCCCCTACACCATGCTCTGATGCATCCGTCTGCACCAGGGACTCTTTGGAGAAGTCAGGAGCCAAGAGCACGGGCGCCGTGCACATGGCAGTTTTCAGGGTGTCGAAGGCTTTCTGACAGGTGTCAGTCCATATCACTTTTCTGGGCTGCTTCTTCGAAGTCAGCTCTGTCAAGGGGGCAACGATGCTGCCATACCCCTTGACAAACCTCCTGTAGTACCCGGTGAGTCCTAAGAAGGCCCTCACCTCCGTCTGGGTCTTTGGGGGCTCCCAAGCCAGGATGGTTTCAACTTTGGGTTGGAGGGGCGCCACCTGGCCGCTCCCCACTTGGTGTCCCAAGTACACCACTGAACCCTGCCCGATCTGACACTTGCTTGCCTTGATCGTGAGGCCTGCCTTGCGCAGCGCCATCAACACTTCCCAGAGATGTTGCAGGTGTCCTTCCCATGTGCCGCTGAACACTGCGATGTCATCCAGGTAGGCGGCGCTGAACTCGGTCAGCCCAGCCAACACCTGGTTGACCAACCTCTGGAAGGTGGCAGGGGCATTCTTCATCCCAAAGGGCATCACCCGGAACTGGTAATGCCCATCTGGTGTAGAGAATGCGGACCTCTCTTTGGCCCCATCAGTTAAGGCGATCTGCCAGTACCCAGACGTTAAGTCAAACGTGCTGAGGTACCGTGCAGCCCCTAACCGATCGATGAGCTCATCAGCTCTGGGGATGGGGTGCGCGTCAGTCTTCGTGACTGAGTTGAGTCCTCGGTAGTCCACACAGAACCGGAGTTCGGGCGTGGCACCCGGCGCTGCAGCCTTTGGGACCAAGACCACTGGGCTGGCCCAAGGACTGCTGGAGGACTCAACCACCCCTAGAGCAAGCATCTTCGAGACCTCCTCTTTGATGCAGGCCCTGACCCTGTCAGTTACCCGGTAGGCCTTGTGCTTCACAGGTAAGCTGTCTCCCGTATCCACATCATGGACGCACCAAGTTGTGATACCAGGAACCAGGGAGAACAGATCAGGGAACTGCCCCAGCAGCTGGCGACAGTCACCCTGTTGCTCAGGGGTCAGGGTGGGTGAGAGGTTAACTCCATCCACTGACCCGTCTCGCTCTGAGGCTACCAAGAGGTCAGGAAGAGGCTCGGACTCCTCTTCCATCCCGTCATCGGTGGCCAAGAGCATGCCCACTTCGGACCTCTCCAAGTGGGGCTTCAGTCGATTGACATGTAGGACCCTTAAGGGGTTCCTAGGAGACCGCAAGTCCACCAAGTAGGTGACAGAACTCTTGCGCTCCACAATCTCAAAGGGTCCTGTCCACTTGTCCTGGAGTGCACAAGGCTCCACAGGGGCCAGGACCCACACTTTTTGGCCAGGTTGAAGCTCAACCAGAGTGGCATTCTGGTCGTACCACCGCTTCATTTCCTCCTGGCTGGCTTCCAGGTTTGCCTCAGCAAGTTGCCTGAAACGCCTAGTCTGGTTCCGGAAAGCCAGCATGTAACTGTATACATTCTGGGGAGGTTTCCTGGGAGATTGCTCCCAGCCTTCCTTGACCAGACTAAGAGGTCCTCGTACTGGGTGGCCGTACAAAAGCTCAAAGGGACTGAACCCTAGAGACTTTTGTGGCACCTCGCGGTACGCAAAGAGAAGGCATGGTAAGAGGACGTCCCACTTACGCCTCATGGGTTCCTCGAGACCCATAATCATGCCCTTCAGGGTTCGGTTGAAGCGCTCAACCAACCCGTTTCCTTGGGGATGGTAAGGGGTGGTGAACTTGTAGGTTACACCACACTCTTGCCAAAGGGACTTCATATATTTCGATATGAAGTTGGTGCCCCTGTCAGACACCACCTCTAGAGGGAATCCTACTCGTGAGAAAATTCCCATCAGTGCCCGTCCCACCACGGGGGCCGTCACTGTCCTCAGAGGGATGGCTTCAGGGTACCGGGTGGCATGGTCCACCAAGACCAGGATAAACCTGTTGCCCATGGCTGTCTTGGGGTCCAGTGGCCCCACAATGTCAATCCCCACCCGCTGGAATGGGGTACTGACCACAGGGAAAGGTTGGAGTGGAGCTCTCAGCTTCCTTCCACTCTTGCCACTTGCCTGGCAAGTCTGGCATGTCCGGCAGTGAGTGTCAGAACTCCTGCGTATTTGGGGCCAATAAAAGTGGGTGACAAGCCTTTCAAAGGTCTTGTCCTGCCCCAAATGTCCTGCTAACGGTACGTCGTGAGCCAGCCCCAGTAGGAAGGCTCTGAACTTCTGGGGTACCACCAGCGCACGGGCTGACCCAGGTTCAGCAACCTTAGGCTCGGAGTATAGGAGGTCGTTCTCCCAGTAGATCAAGTGAGTTCCGGACTGATCACCATTGGCCTGGGCTGCAGCCTGCTGCCGCATACCCTCTAGAGAGGGGCACTCTTTCTGCTCCCTGCAGAATTCCTCCCTGGTGGGGCCTCCTTCTTGCTGCCAATGGGTCAGCTCAGGCAGGTCCCCCAGTTCGGCTATCTGTTCCCCGGTAGGCTCCAGGGCATCCCCCTCAAGGTCTGCTTCCTCCTGGGCCGTGGGAACTTCAGGAGCCGGATTCCCGTGCCTCCCTCGCCCTCTCTCTAAGGCCGGTTCCTGGGCCTCTCCCTCAGGCTCCAGGGTTCCTTCAACACCCCTACTGGCTGCCATCGACCGGGTGGTCACGCACGCCCAATCAGGCAAGCCCACCATCCGCAGGTGAGTTGTCTTCTCCACCTTTTCCCAAGGGGAGCTCTCCAAATCGTTACCTAGGAGACAATCAACAGGCATGGCCTCTCTCACAGCCACTTGCAGAGTACCAGAGACCCCCCCCCACTCAAAGGGAACCTGAGCCATTGGACACTGACTCTCTGTGTTGTCAGCGTTGACAACACGGCAGAATGCGTGCGGGACAACCTGCTCTTGAGACACCAGGTGTTGCTTGACAGCAGTCACACTGGCTCCAGTTTCTCTAAGAGCCCCCACCCTCTTGCCATTTATGGTCACCCACTGCCCATACTTTTGAGTATTGGGGGGCAGCTGGGCCTCAGCGACCATCTCACTGTCTCCTAATGAGACTAGGGTCATCTGTACGGGATCCCCCGCCCCTTGGACGTCTATCTCCCTCCCCAAGGCTACACTATTCACCTGCTTGGGGGGTGGAGCACCAGAGGGTGCTGGTTTACCATACAGGGGGCACTTGGGATCCACGGAAATGTGCCCCAGGTTGTTACACTTGTAACATCTGAGGGGCCCTCTTTGAACAGGGTTACCTGGCGGGGCCCCGGTCTGCTTCGGGGGTGGGGGTGGCTGAGAACCTTTCCCTTGGTTCCCTTGGGAATTACTTTGAGGCCCTTTGTAGAACTCCCTCTGTTTACCCTTGTCCCCCCCACTCTTCTGCTGGGGACCCTGAACACCTTTGGCGGGGCCTCCCACGGACCCTTGTGGACCCTGGTGCTGATCCAGCGGTCCGCCTCCTCAGCAAGCTTCCTCGGGTTGGACAGCTTGCTATCGATCAGGTGTTGGCGTAGCTCAGGAAAACAATTATCCGACAAGTGCTCCCATGCGATTAAATCAAACAGCCCTTGGTAATCATCCACCTTGCTACCCTTCACCCAACCATCCAGCGCTCTGCAAAAAAAGGTCACATATTCTACATAAGTGGTACCAGGTTTCTTGGTGCAATCCCTAAATCTCTGTCTGTACAATTCAGGAGTCAACCCATACCTTGTCATAAGAGCCTCCTTCATGTGTGGATAGGATGTGTGGACATCAGAGGGGAGGTCTAGCAGTGTGTCCCGCCCCTCACTCAGGAACCTTCCCCACAACCCCGCTCCCCAATCCTTCTCAGGGACCCGGTGGGAGGACATGGCTACTTCATAGGCCCTAAACCACTGCCCAATATCATCCTGCTTATAATATTCTTTGACTACATCTTTAGGAATGTGCACCCTTGACTCTGTTGAATTGCTGCCACCAGAGGGTGAGTTGTCTAAACTCCTGGCCTTGAGATCCAACTCCCTCATTTTTACCTCATGCTCCATGGCCAGTTTCTGCCTTTCTCTCTCCATTTGCAGTTTTGCCATCTCCACCTCATGTGCTCGTGCAGCACTCCTGTCGGCCATCTCCTCTGGCGACAGGCCTCTGCTAGGCTCAGAAACACCTTCTGGGGGTATCACCTCCCGGGCATTCTCTGGGAACTTTGATTCGTGCCAGGCTCTCAGCGCCTTTACGTACTGATCCTTAGTGGTTAGTCCGCTTTGTTTAATTCGGTACTTGGAGAGATATCCTTTCAAGATATCATTGTTGCACTTCCGCAGTGCGCCTTCCTCCCAATCGATGTCATCAACTCCAGAGAATACGGAGGACGCTCTGCTCCCACTGACTGAGCTAGGCATGGTTTCTTAAGGTGGAGATTCTTCTTTAGCAACAACTGTCAATCAATCTGTGGCTGCGTTATAGGTCTGCGCTACGTGGTGATCAATAATTCACTGTATGTAAATCATAAATGCAAATTCGAAATCCCACCGCTGCCACCAATGTTAGAATGGGGAACCTCTGGTTGGCACAGGTAGGTACTTGTGACAAGCAGCGGTCCCTTCTTCTATTCAGGGCGAGGGAATTACCCCTTCAGAACAACCCCTGCTCACCCTATAGGTAGTGTGGCGCGAGCAGTCAGGGCTAAACTTCAGGGCGCTAGTCAGTTAAGCATTTATGATCACACACAGTAAATCACAACGATCCCCCACAAATGGACACCAGGCGTAAGTTGTATCAAAAATACGGATGCTTTATATAAAAGATTCTTTGTTACGCAGGCATGTACAAGACCATCAATAACGGTTGCGAAATGGAAGCCACAAGATGATAATTAGGCACTGTTCTTGTTTTTGGTAACTTATTCGATCACGAGCGCTTCACAGGGCTCGGTTGAGTCGGTCCAGTCACGGTGAGGCGCAGCGTACCCGGGATACAGTGATACGGGGAAATCAGAACGTTGCGGACCCCGAGTCCGATAGAGAGTTCACTGTACCTGGGAACGTGCGGTGTGGTTGGACGAGTCTTCAGGGGAGATGCAGGTTCTGCACCTCGTGGGTCTTCCGGGTCAAGAATTCAGCGGGCGGCTCTCGGTAGACAGGTGCGGCCCAGGGCCTCCGACACGGACTGTGCGGTAGGTCACTGCGGAGGGCGGCACGGTCAGACTCAGGCTGGGAGGTGAAGCGGGGCGGCCGGATACGTTACGACGTACGGGCGGCCGTCCGAGGCTGGATTTCACTTCCCCACTAGAAATCCGGCGGGAGGGCGAGAGGGCACCAAGCGCGCTCCAGTAGCAGGCAGGTGACAGGGAAGCGGGACGGCCAGACTCGACGGATCCAGAGCGACTCAGGTAGAGCGGGGCTCTCGGCGAGTGGAGGCGGCCAGGCTTCTGGGTGTCACGGCCCTAGGAGGGATGCGAAGGTGCGCAGGGCACTCCGGCGGGAGAAAGCACACGGCTCGAATTCTCAGACGAGCGGAGACACGGTGAACCCACTGGTCCTGGGGTTCAGTTCAGGGGGCAAGCTCTTCTTCCAAGCCCTTGGAGATAGTTGAAGAACAAAGTGCAAAAGTCTCTTTCAGTCTTTTTCCTCTCCTTCCTTAGCAAGGCACCTACTGCAGGCCAGTCCCTCAGGTCAGGGAAAGTTACTCCTCCTTCAGCTTCTTCCAGGTCCTTCTAGTCAGGCAGAGTTCCTTCGTGGTTCAATCTGGATCTGATTTCTTAGGAGCCAGGCTCCTACTTTTATACAGGGATTCTTTTGTTCTTTAGCGCCAGGGGGCCTGGGCCTGGCTCAGTCCAGTTTTGGAGCACTCTGTTGTGGTGACTCGGCTTGTTCCTTTCAGCAGCAGGGCAGAGACATCAGCCGCTCCACAGGGGGCGGCGCCGGCTTTGTGGTGGCAGAGCACAGGTCTATTCAAGAGTCAGGGTGCACTCCTCCCACCCATCCTGGTGTAATCTCTCTACCCACCACCTGGCAGCCAACCTGTCTCCTGGAATCCCCCAGCCCTGCTCCTGTACTGTTGCTAGGCAGAACACACACACACAGCAGAGGCGGACTGAGATGGTCAGGCACGCAAAGGCTAACTTTCTAAAAGTAGCATTTGCAAACCCAGGATATTAAAATAACCTTTCCTAAAAGATGTATTTTATTATCCCGAGTTCAGGCATACTAAACATGACTTCCTACCATGCTCTCTGAGTCCACTGGGGTCACAGCGTGTAGCGATCCCAGCAGCCCATTCTGGTCTATGGAGAGCAGGTAGCCTTCAATAGTGAAAAACGAAAATGGCTGTAATTCACTACTAAGACACGCCACACACATCAGGGCATGTCCTACCTTATACCTACAATGCACCCTGCGCTTAGGCCTACCAGAGGGGTGACTAACGTGTAGTTAAGGGAAGGTTTAGGGACTGGTAAGTGGGGACACTTGCTCAGTCAGCGCGACGGTACCAGACCGCGCGCAGGTTCTGCAGTGGCAGACCCTAGACACATTTTACCCCGCTACTTCGGTGGGTGGCACAACCAGTGCTGCAAGCCCACTAGCAGCATTTGGATATACGAGCCCTTGGCACCCCTGGTGCACTTTACTAGGGACTGATAGTAAACCAAATAAACCAAACGTGGAAGTCAATTCACATAATACATTTTACCATAGGGAGCACTTGCACTGTGGCACTGGATGGCAGTGGCACAGTGCCCTGAGCAGCTAACACCAACACAAAAACACATTGAGGCACAGACAAAAATGGAAGGGTGACCCACGCCAATGGTGCCAGGTCTAACACTGCCTATTTAACAATCTCCATGGTCGATCAGGATATATAGACATATCATTACTAGTTTTTAACAAACACCTGCACAATTATCCTCATGATACACATCATGATTAGAAACGCTCCACATTATAAAATTCACCTCGTACAATACACTACCACTCCCCCAAAAAATTTTTACCCCACATTCTTATCTGGATTCTATTTCCACATTATTGCATCCTATGTCCTGCTTACCTCATCCTTCCCCAGTGTCCTATCACCCAGACAATGTAAATCCTTTCATTGTACCTTATTCTAGTTATGTATTTTTATACAACGCTAATTTTACTGTGTTATCGACCAAGTCCCCCATCCACTGTAGTCGATTCCTATTCCCCAATCTTAATTATGCTGTTGTGTTAAACCTGTCACTTCTATTTAACACTCTCAGTCCTAATAGGTTTTAAAATCATCTCACCTTCTTTTTCCAAATAACTGAATGAGCTCTTCCCGAGCTTATCTTATTATTTAGTTATCCGTCAATATCAACAGTAACCACCAAACATTATAGTTCCTACATGGAAGACAAAGGAGAAAAGATATTCTCCACCAGTTCAAACTTATCTTAAATACTCTCAACCCAATGCCCCACTTATCATAATTGAGTCAAATTTCCCCACATTATTTGTATGCCATTACCAATGACCTATGATTTCAAATTCAATACTCCCCGTCTCAACAAGATTTACTCTCTTCTCACCTTATTCTCCCAAAATTCTTGGTGAGCTTTTCCGGGACTATTTTCTCATATGTTATTCATCAATCTCAACATTGACCACAAAAACTTCTTTTCCTCCATTGAAGACAAAGGAGACCAAAAATGTCTCCAATTGTTCTATTCATTTCTTGATTCTACACCCCCTTCTTTCTAGAATCTCTCACCCCGTACCTGTATGAATTCAAGCGTAGATACTGCCCGGCTCATCTCTCACCACGGTCTATTCCGTCTTTCCTGCTGCACACAGTGACCCATCCCGTTCCTCAGAATATAACTCGTAGCCCAGCCAATCACTGTGAGCCATTTCTCATTCATCAGCCTGTTCTCTCTCTGGTCCACTGTCTTTCTGACCAATCATCCTACACCATTCCAAAAGCTGTTGTGCCAACCAATCCTCATTCACCCTTTTAAACACCATGCTTTAGCATATCCTGTTCCCTCTCTGGTCCGCCGCATCATCCAGTCCATGGACCAATCATCCTACACCATTCCACAAGCTGTTGTGCCAACCAATCCTCATTCACCATTTTAAACACCATGCTTTAGCATCTCCTGTTCCATCTCTGGTCCACCGCATCCTCCAGTCCATGGACCAATCATCCTACACCTTTCCACAAGCTGTTATGCCAACCAATCCTCATTCACCATTTTAAACACCATGCTTGAGCATATCCTGTTCCCTCTCTGGTCCACCGCATCATCCAGTCCATGGACCACCAAATCTCATAACTGCCAACCCTGCGGGAGCACTATTATCAACCAATCTCATTCATTCCTCTGTTGGCTGCAGCCAATCATTGTCTATTATTCCAAGCCATGATATCGTTCCCGTCTTTTTCTACCCCACTCATACAAAAGAAATGGTCCAAATAACCAATCACTGCAGTGTGTTGCCCTGTCCTATTTGTTGTATCGAATCACCGTGCACCATTTCAAATCCCAGTCTCTTATACTGATCCAGTCACCCCACTCTATTAACCCAAGCAGTTCGAGTGCTGTAATTCTATACTGCCCATCGTGGTTTGTCATCACGTACCCCGGACTGGCTATCCGTATCATCAACCCTGTGTCCAAACCGAGACAATCATAGTGACACATCACCAAACATCTTCTATCATGCAAAATCGGCATATATCCCATCGTCGTCTGTCCCACTCCTACAACCGAGACAGTCCGCGTATCCAATTCCTACAGTACATCACCTTGTCCTATTTGTCGAGTCCAATCAACATGTACCATTTCAAATCACGGTTTCTTGTCATGTTAACCTATGTGGCCTGGGATTTGCAATGGGAAAAATGACTTGGGCAATTTTTCCAGCACTAGGGCTTACAAAAACATATTTTATAAGTACTTCACTTATTTCTACAGGACACCTACCCCATGTGCAACTAGGGGAGACTTTAGGGGTTCTGAATCTGTAAAAATATTGCATATACTCCCTCCACAGTGCTCCTAGCATCAAAGTCGAATTTGAGCAGCACTTTACCACAATGTGGGGAGTGAAATTTGAAATTTCACTTAACCCATGACATATAAAACTCATTTTATAAGGGTGTACCTTATAAATATCTGACCCCACACCCCATGGACACCTATGGGACACCTTGGGGGTTTCTAATATGCCAAAACATTGTAGGTTATCGATTTTTAAGTGCCCCAAACCCCAAAGTCGAGTTTGGGCACAATTTACTTTTTAAAAGCAATCCTGGCATCCAGGGCTGCTTTTAAACTGACCTCAGGCTTCAGCAGTGCACACATGTAAGTGCAAAAAGAGCTGCTGGCCTCTAAACTGCCATGCCCTAGGGTACTAGGGACTTCTAGGTAGTTTCAGTCCCCCTGCCCTATTATATACTAGGGGCTTAAAGGGTAGGTCATGCCAATCACAGGGGTACCCCACCATAGCATTGTGTACCCTAGTGTATGTAGGTGTTTTAACTGTATTCTAATGTGTCTTTTTCAGAATAGCACTGGCCCTGGGCCGGGTCAGGCAGAGCCCAGGGTCAGTCAGAGTCAGTTACCACCAGTAGCAGTCAGGAGAAAGTTGGGGGGTGCCCAGGGCACACGATGACTTTGCAACAATGGCTAAACAAAACATCAACAAAGCCAATAGCTCTCGTTTTCTTTACTTTCAGCCATGCTGCTGTACAGCATGGCTAAACAAAACATCAGCAAAGCCAATAGCTCTTGTATAGGCAAGACCGATTGGCTTTGTCAAACTTTTTATTGTAGTGGGAAAGGGGCATGCAACGACTGGAAAGCAGGTAGAAGGGAGGTGGGGTAGGGCAAGCAACAATGGAGGAGGGAGCGGGTTGGATGTGTGAAGCAACAACAGGGTGAGGAGCCAGTGGGCCAGTAGGACAGGGCAAGCAAGAACAGAGGGCAAGGAAGAACAGGGGCCAAGCAAGGACACAGGAGGGGATGGGAGAATGATGCAAGTGTCAATGGGCAAGCAACAAAAGAGCATGCCAGGTGGGGTGGGGGATGGGAGAAGTTACAACAAAAGTCGAACAAGCAACAACATTGGGGCAAACAGCAACAATGGGGAAAGCTTCAGCAACTGGGGAACAAACAACAATTACAGTCAATGCAGCAAGAGTAAACAAGCATTGGCATAGCCAATAGGTCTCGCCTTTGGGACCTTATAAGTGTTTAGCCATGCAACAGTTGCATAACTAAATACTTATAAGGTCCCAAAAGCGAGACCTATTGACTATGCAAAGCGGACGTGCGGCCGCGAAAGTGAAAGTAATCGCGGTAAAGCGCGGCACGCGCACCCGCGCACATGCACTGTAGCTCTAGGCTGGCCTGGTAGCACTTTTTGGAGCCCTCTCAATAAGTCTCGCCAGACCAGCGCATGTGCTGGGTCAGGCGAGACCTAAAAAGGAGCTGCGCTGCCTGTCCGTCCTCTGCATCCTGTCTCCATCTCTGGCAAAGAGATGAGTTCAGAAACAGCCACTCGTTGGCTGCAGGAGTGTCTGGGACAGATATACAAACATAGCGGTCCTCATGGGATGCATGGTAACCAGAGTGGGATACTGGTTTTCAAGCCACAGGCTTCCAAATATATGTGCTTAGCATTTTAGCATTGATTGGGTCACTTTTTCAGGTCTGGCTTTAAATGTGGCTTGCCAGTGACCTAACACCAACTGCCATTGTTTCTGGATTTGAGCTGGCACCGTGAATCAGATATTCAAGTTCACCTTTTAATGTATGCACCATAACAGAGGAAAGCATTGAGCCAAAGGCACGAGTCATGGCCGTCCCCCATAAACAAGTAGGGTGCATACTCCAGGACTGAGAAAAAACCTGCTGTGGGTGGTGTGGTAAATAAAGAATACTTTCAGAAGCCGTTGGAACCAACCACTACCATTCCGCTAGCCTTCCATGGCCACTCTTATTGCCCCACAGTCATCAACACACCTTCCTGCCATATCAGCGCAACCTTGATGCTCTGGACTTCATACACTGCTCTTCTACCTGGTGGATTGCCTTATGCCAACCACAAAGTGCTGAGACGCAGGATCACGGTTGAGGCATCTTGCCCTTGCTAAGCTAATGTTGCCAGTGCCCCCTTCTTGCCATCCAAGGTCGTGTGGGCCACTCCAGCATCCAAGGTCGTGTGGGCCACTCCAGCATCCAAGGTCGTGTGGGCCACTCCAGCATCCAAGGTCGTGTGGGCCACTCCAGCCCAGAGTTTAGATGCATTAGTTCAATAATCCTGCAAGTGATGCATGGCCTGCATCACGCATATCTGAGCCCTGGTTTATCAAAGGGACCTGCCGGCGGCAGCGTTGTCCTGCACAGATCAGCTTTTCACACATGGCCCTGGAACCATAATGCAACACGTGCACAAATGCTGACATTTTTAAAGCCCTAATGAGGCATTCACAGCTTAGGCTGCACTAACTAGTGAAAAAGCACTATGTATTGTATTGTAATTGCATTTATATAGCACTTACTACCCCTGACGAGGCATTAAAGCGATTTTTCGCCAAGTAGCACGCTACTCCAGAACCCATAAAGGATTAGTGGTGAATTAGTATAGTCAAATATGAAAGTAATTTGAGTGGTGGATATATTAGTCAGTTATTTGGATTGAGAAGGATTGTGGAGGGATAGAAAAGGGAAACAGGTTTGCATTTATATAGCGCTTGCTACCCTTGATGGGATAAATGTGAGCTGCAAAAAGGTAGGCATTACTTTTAGGGAAATCCAGTATCCCCGGATTAAGGGTGGAACTGTTTAATTTATGTGATGTTGCTTATGACTTGGCTATTGAAGTTAACTCAAATAAAAGTACTGACTGGATAATCAGCTAATTGTGTCTGGTTGTCGCGTGCTTTGTGTCTGAGCCTCTGTCCCACACCATCCCCTAAAAGTAAACCTTGACTGCTCGACTTTGAGAGTTAAAGCCCAAACAGACATACGTGTTAAATCAGTGAGCTTGCTTTAGCGTCGGATTCCTGTTGTTACGGGATAACAGGATTGTCCCTACTGCCCAAGAGCTCAAGAGGGCGAGGAGAACAAGAAGCAACGCAGAAGGTTCTCTCCATAACTCCGCGGCACGCGCAGTGACGTGGCACAGGCCTTTGTTCCATGCTTGACTCAGCAGCAAGCAGTACTCGCCGATGTGTAGAACTACCAGCAGTACACACATGCCATCTATCATCTAATATTCTTCTCAGGTGTAATTTACTTTGGTCTTCAGCCACGCCCCTTTTTATGTCAAAAAGAACTGAATAAAAACTGATTGAAATTATTTTTGCTAGATGAAGTTTGGGAATCTGAAAAGACCCCGGGGCGTCAGCTCTCCCCTTCTCCTGGTGTGCATACAGGATCACCCGATTTCCAGACATACATTAATTGGCCTCTCTCTGTGTACACATGAGATCTTCCAGACTAGTTGCACGTTCGCCACAAAGCCAAAAATGAACAGAACAAAATCTAATCACTGAAACGTTATTGTCAATTATCCAATGAAATGTGGAGCAAGTTAGGCTGCACTGCTTTAAGGAAATGGCTAACGGCCATTAGGAAGCAATGTGCATGCGTCTCTCTCCCAATCCTTATGAAGTGCAGTAAACCCAGGAAAGCCATCAGTGCTCTTCAGCGCCGAGGCAATCACGAGCTGGCTGCAGGATAGCAGAGCAGAGCGAGCACAAACATAGGCAAGGAACAAAAACCACATGCTGAGAACCCACTACAATTAACGCATTAAGCTGTGCAGTTTTACGGAGTCAGTGAGCGTAGCACTCCAGTCCCTGCGTCCAATGCTTGTGGCGGTGTGTTGTCGTTGCGCGCACATACAAAGCAGGGCATGACATGTAAGCATTAGAGTCGGGTCAGCAAAAGGAAAAGCAGAGGATGTTTCAGGCAGAAATGCAAAGAAGAAAAAAACAAGCTCTTTAAACCAGTAACAATGTTACAAGCGCGGCCGAAACGGACCGCGCTTGTGCAATTGAAGCTGCCCGCGATAACAATAAACAAGCATTGGCCGCTAAAGCACTTAATGAGCCATGACGGCTGGTAGATAAGAAAGGCAGATGGCGGCTGGAGCCAAAGCTATGGAGAAGGGAGGGGGGAGTGGGAGCTGAGGAGCCATTAGATGCCAGCTGTGCACGTGCATGTGATCGTGCACTCAAGCTTTAGGCCAGCCAAAAGACTGTGGGTAGCACTTTGAAAATTCCACTTACAAAATATCTCGCACAGAGCAGCGCAAGCGCTAGCTCAGACGAGACCTAAAAAAGGGCCTCAACCATAGAGCAAACAGTGGAAAGACAGTCATTGGGTACAGAAGCAGTACTTGGTCCATGCTCCAGGGGAAAATAACAAATAAAGCCATCTCAACCTGACAAAAGAGAAGCAAGGGAATGAGAGTGGTGAAGTCAACCAGTGGTAAGCAGTGGGTAGGCTCAGAGCCCCCTCTAAGCTAACAAAATATCTTGCATGTATCAGCACATGGTTTGACTCAGGTGAAACCTAAAAACAGTTCCCATTTCGCCTGCAGATTTCCACCGATTGCCATTGTGCTTCCCCTCATTTAATTCTTTCAGTCTGCTTTAGATGGCACTTTCATTCCATATATTTGATCTCCAGTACTTTACAAAGCCCATGATGATGATCAGAAGGGTGACTATGATGTTGTCAAGACCACAACAGTCTGAGTGGACCAAGGGACTCCATACTAAGTCCACGGGATCACTTTTGAAGTGAGATGACTGGGCCTTTCAAGCTGTGCCTCTTGAAGGGAGAGTCTTGGTCAGAAGAAGCGATGATGAAGTTGTGTTAAAACTTTCTTTTATCCTAGGTGTACATTCTAATTATGTAGTAATTCTTGACACATGTTGTTAGAAATTGCGTCTCTAGCTGGTAGAGTCATTCACCCTGTCCAAGTAGGTACCACCTTCCTAATCAGGGTTAAGTCAGATACACACCCTAAATGAACCTGTACTAACCCACTGGTAGCTTGGCATAGAGCCTAACTTAAGAGGCAATGTGTAAAGGATTTGTGCAACACTAAATACAGTAAAAGAGTGAAAGCACCACATGAAAATAATCCCCACCAGGTTAGAAAAACAGAACTTAATTTAATTAAAAAAACAAGATCAAAAAAATAAATTCCAATAAGTAGAACCAGATTTATGAATTTTTAAAGAATATCTGGATTTATAGGGCTTAGAAACATAAAGCGCCAACAGGGGCTGACTGGTCTCACTGAACCAGGTCAAATCTGAAAAGTCAGGCCGACTACAATGGCGCATGGGTCAGATAAAGGAACCACGCAGGGCCTGCTTCCAACAGTACCTTCTCAGAGGATGTATCAACAACGAGACGTGGTCAGAGGCAATGCGTTGCAGTTGATCTGTGGGATTGTTGGCGGTGTGTCAGTTCCAAGTTGCACAGTTGGAAGATGTGTCGTCATCGAACCCCTTGTAAGGCAAACGATGTGTCATCATCGGGCTGCTGGCGCTGTGATGTTCCTGAATCCGTGATATGTTAGCGTAGAAGGGAATGCATCAGTTCTGACCGTCTCAAAGTCGACGATCCATAGATTTTGGTCCTGCAGCACATGAAAACCCACTTCCAAGGGCCCAGGATTCGACTGCACCACTTGGCAGGGTAGGACTCACAGATTGCAGAGTCCAGGTGCTGGTTGGTGTACTTGACTGAAGTCTTTGATATCCCTGAGACTTCAGAACAGAAGGCATGCAGACAAGTGCTTGGAGTCATTCTGGGTGCAAGTGGTGTAGGCCCAGTCCTTCTCACCCGGGCAGAGTGATGCTGCTCACTCTGCCTGGGTGAGAAGGACTGGGCCTGGGTTGTAGGCAGGTCAGCACAGCAGAAAAGCAGTTCTTCCAGAGCAGCAGAGTGGTGGTCCTTCAGCAGCACAGAAGTCCTTCTTCCTGGCAGAGTATCCACAGGTCCAGAAGTGTACTTAGTTGGTTTGGTCCGAAGTCCAGTTCTTATACCCAGTGGTGCCTTTGAAGTGGGGGTGACATCAACGAGGGGCTTTGTAGTGCAAAAGGTCCTCCCTTTCATGCCCTCGCTCCATATGCACTACAGGGGGTATGCAGCTCTTTGTGGGGGACAGGCACAGCCCATCCAGGTGCAAGTGTCTGCTCCGCCATCCCATCCTGCCCAGGGTGGCCTATCAGGATGTTAATGGTCATCAGGATGTGAATAGCCAATCAGGCCCACATAAGTTCCCTTTGTGTGTGACTGTCTAGAGGGAATGCACAAAGCCCAGCTGTCACCCAATACAGACGTGTTTTAGAGACAGGCACCAGGCACCCAGGGCTTAAGAGCAGAAAAATGCCAACTGTCTAAAAATGGCATTTTTAAAGTTATAATAATAAATCCAACTTTACCATTAAAGAGGACTCATCATTTCAACTCCTTCTCAATCAGGAATTATACTTAATAAATGTAATAAGGAATTCCCAATGATAACCTGTGAGAGTGGTAGGCCTCACAGTAGTTAAAAACGAATTTGGGAGTGTTTCACTACCAGGACATGTGAAACTAAAAATTATATGTCCTGCCTTTTACTTACAAAGCACCATACCATATGGGCTACCTAGGGACTGCCTTAGCGGTGACTTATGTGCGATAAAAGTGCCATTTTATGCTTGGCAAGGGGTTTTAAATGCCACATCGACATGGCAGTCAAACTGCACATACAGGCTCTGCAGTGGCAGGCCCGAGCCATGTTTAGAGGGCTACATAGGTGGGTGGCACATTCAGTGCTGAGACCTACTAGTAGCATTTAATTTACAGGCCTGGGGCACCTATAGTACACTTTAGTAGGGACATATGAGTAAATTAAATATGCCTATTGTGGATATACCAATATTACCATGTTTTAGGGGAGTAAGCACCTGCACTTTAGCACTGGTTAGCACTGGTAAAGTGCCCAGAGTCCTAAAGTCAACCAAAACAGATCAGCAAGAAGTGAAGCAAACAGGCAAAAGGTTTGAGGGAAGCCCACACTAAGGCTCACAAGTTTTACGCATGTAAATTTGGTTAATTTATTTCCTTGTAAAGTAGTCCCCTCAGTGCTATAGAATAAAGTAGGTCTTTGAATGACCACGGCTGAAGGATGATTGGGGTTTTCCCAAACTCATTGCATTCAAAATGAAGGCAGTTCTGTGCCTAACTACTATGCGTATTCAAAGTTATGTCTGTGTAATCCATGGGAGGATATCCAATTAAAGTGTTGAACCTTGGCAGCTGGCAGGTGAAACTGTCAAAACAACCTTCAGAGTCTTAAAATAAGTTGAAAGTAATAAACCAATAATTATGTGATTTGGCAGTGACCACTTTTTCAGTCAGCTGGCGTTATTATGTGTGTGTGATTATTGTCAGTTGAACTACACTCTACAAGTAATCTAGGAACTTGTCATAGATTGTCTACCTGAGTGCTAGGAATACTAGCATAAGACAGCAACATTACAAAATTAGTTTGTCTAGTTCAAGTATTCTGCTTAATACAGTGCTGCTTCGAGTCTGCCTAGGATGGCGTTATTATGGAGGAGGTAAGGTTGATGAACATCAATATAGGTAAGTGAAGGTCAACAGTGGTGAAATGCCTCATTACATCTTCATTAAAGGCCTAGTTTCAAAGAGCACAAATCTGTCATATGGCTGGAAAGGTGGAATTATCCCCTTTGCTGCGGGGGTAATTCCCTCACGGTGCGGGGGGGCAGGGTGGTGAGCACAACATAACAGCCTTACACAGGTGATCTTTTACCTAGTAGCTTACTTCTGTCTCTTCGACAACAGGCTCTTGGTACCATATCTTAATGCCTGTACCTGATGTACATAAACATGTCCTCAGGCCCGGTAGATTTATTCTGTATAAGGGTCACCACTTTCTTTTCATTCATGGTCAACAGCCAGCTGTGCATGATCATATTTGTTTAGAAAAGGATTAGCAGGGGAGTAACAAATGTTTTCAAAACATATCAATTCTAGAAAAACCCTGGAGTGACGACTTTAGTAAAAAAAGACTCTCCCTTAAAAGACAGAGGAGAATTCCTTCCAAGCTAAGACGAGGCTCTGCCAGCTGATCCTTTGACAAGCAGAGATCTGACATCCCTTGCAGGCTGTAATCCTAGAAGCAGAGACGGGGTCCTTCATTCAGAACCATCAGGTGACGGGTTAGCACTTCCCCTGGCGATTTTTGGCTACATTAGGTTCCATTAGGACATATCTTAGCACTTACACATACATGTTTCACCTACCCATCTAGGCTAGGCACAGTTAGGTAGGCTATGCATCATAGGAGTCCCCCAACGCTATTGTTTTATACATTATGCTTTTATTCATCTTATAGCACTATGATAGAAATGTATCTACTTTTTACGATATTGGTACTAGCGAATACATTTGTCTGCTCCTGTCTTTTGATTGTCGCAGCTAATATGTTTTATACTAGACTGATGCTTGACCAATAAATAATTATTGAAACCATTAGGACGTATCCTAGCACTTACACATACATGCTTCACCTACACATCTAGGCTTGGCACAGTTAGGTAGGCTACGCATTATAGGAGTACGCAGATGCTATTGTTTTATTTAATATGCTTTTATTCATCTTATTTGCACAATGGTAGAAATGTATCAACTTTTTACGATATTGGTACTAGCGATTACATTTGTCTGCTCCTGTCTCAGCTAATATGTTTCATACTAGACTGATGCTTGACCAACAAATAATTATTGAAAGTGTTCCAATCGTCATTCTATGTATTCTGAGAAAAGCAAGCACGTGTGTCTGAACGAAAGATACCGTATTGTTTCCACGATACCTGAGGAATCAGGGTTGTCATGTTCAGAGGTTGCCAGAAACTACCGACACCGCTGTAGAATAGTGGCACTAGTGCTAGCAGGTCTAACAGCTGTCTCATCCTTCGGGGGTGTCCAGAGTCTGTCTGCACACCAAGCCCTCAGTTTAGATCATCCAAAACGCACAGGTCCTGGGGGGGTCCTAGGAACTACACGACAGGCTTATAACATCTGCAGTTGTAACACCCAAGTAGATAGACAAATGCTGTTTTTTAAAATCACCATTCCCTGCAGTCAAGCAGTTGAAGATGCCACTCACTTAGGTTGTGGAGTTATTCTCTGTTATGGTTTAGACCTTAGGGGGTAAATTCACAAATAGTTTGACATTATGTTTATTTTTACAACCATGATAAGCCAAGCATTGGGAAAGTGCAGCTCTTAGATTTATAAGGCGTACATGAGGTCTTCTACATGCCTTCTCAGATCTACAACCTCTACAGGGTCGTGGCAGGAGGGTATCCCATAACTCCAACTCAATGAGACTAAAGGTAGAGAGTGATTCAATGAGATCATTGTACTTCTTCACCACAACTGATAATTCCAGGTAAGACTCTTACTACCCTTTGGAATCAAGCATTGGCAAAGTCTATATGGCTGGCATCGGCAAGCTGATGCTATGGCTATTTTATTTTATTATTACTTTATATTATTTTAGAAGCTTTCATGCAAACATATACATAAGTAGACCGATGCACGTGTTTCTTATAATATAGTTCTTATTGGCTCAAAGATAATATACTATTCGTTTTGAATTACAATTACTGTAATCAAAAGACATCATTTTAACACACAAAATGAGATAAAAAAGGATAATGGATGGAAAGAAAAAATATTGGCAAATTAAAATAGTAGCCTGCAAGCCCGGAATGGAAGTGGACTTCCTTTTAGGTTGAAGTGGGATCACTCGCAGTACAAAAATGTCAATTACCGAAGTGGGCTGGCACATTGCCCCATGCTTTATTCCGTGGTGGGCAGAAACAAATGTGAGTGACAGCTGAACAGACAAGCTTACCCACATCCCTTCTATGTATTTATTAGTTATGATTTTTTGGATTACAGAAGGTGAAACAGCTAAAGCTGCCTCCAGGCCAGACCTACAAATCTCAGGAAGCTTGATATTAACCATGGGCAATGAAGACAATAGCTACAAACCTGCTCCCAATGGCGACAAGATGTATTTTCACCAAGTTGCCTTTTAGGCAGATGCTCTTCCTTGCTAATTCCATCAGAGCAACCATTCTGAAGGCTCTCTCCATAAACTGATGCATTTACATTACTGTCTTCCTGGTTCAAGCAGTGATATTTGAAGATTGTGCTCTGGAAATGTTTGTTTCCAGCAGCACAATTTTAAATTGCGGTTACACTTGGCTAGTATTTTTCATTTTATTTCATATCCTATCCATTTACCAAAGACGAACTGCAGCATTAAACTGTGCGTAACATTGTTCGCTCCTGAATGCATCTCTAAACATCTCTAATACTCCCTAAGCCAAGGCTTTGGCATAAAACAAGCCCGTTGCACTGAGTATGACATCATTTTGCACAAGGGCCTTTTAAGCTTCAAATGTGAGTAGCCTAAAAAGCATGGTAATGTTGCTTTGCTGCTAACCAGTGTCACAGTTAGAACCTTCAGACAGCCTGTACAACTTCTTGATAAATAGTTCTCCAGGAATTTTCGTATATAGAGGTTTTAGGCAATTCTCAGCTATTTTAACAGATAATGTTTTCTTTTGCTAGAAAATAATTTAAATTTAGATAACAAATCTTTGACTGATGTACTGTTGATGTGGCCCTTTCATGTAATTGAACTGTTTATGTCCTCGACAGGAAGGAGATGCTGTGGTATGCCCTTACCCTATGATCGATGTGCAGTACTGTCCAGCCGTGGTGCTCCAGGATCTTCCTATGATGTGGTTACAGGTACTGGGAATGACTAGTTTCATGTAATAAATATGAATGGCTCGGATCTTTCATACTGTTTAGAAACAGAGTTCATAGGCAATTTTACATTTAAGTATATGAAATGGATGACCCTGTTAGTAATACATTGCTCCATGTTCCTCCCATGGTGCCTATATGCACTGCAGAACTCCCTATGTCCAATACCTCCTACTATGTTTAAGAAGTTGTACAGTGGGTTGGGCGCGGAAGAGGACTATGGTAGGACTGTCAGTGCTCAAGCTATAGGCTGAGAAAGGGCAGTTGGGTCTTATGGGCCTGGAACTACACCGTACCTCCAACATGCAGTGCGATGATGTTCAACAGAGGACAATTGGGAAAAGTGATTGTTAGCAGAAGTGGAGGGAGCAGAGAAGCTATCTTATGGCAGGAGCGCACCAAACACCTACCTGCTCTTATATATTGCGTCAAGTGGCTTAGACATGGGAATCAGTGGTAAAGCGGGTCCTGAGGGCACCGCCCATTTCGAGGGACCTACCGGTGGAGAGGCTCCAGCCATTTATATGAATTGGTCAGGACATGTCCGTGAGACGGTAGACGGAGGGAGGGTGAATAACAGTGGGAGATCTATTGCCAGGAGACACCTGAATAACATTTCAGGAGGCACGGAGGACCTTTGGAGTGGGAGCAGGACAATTTTTGCAGTTTTCAAAATTGGATCAAGATATTCAGGGAAATATGGGCAGGGTTTCCTACAGCCCCAACGATATCACAGACGGAGGCAGTGCTACTGGAGGGGGATCCCAGGTTAGGACTGTGTCCAGACTCTACATGGCATTGAAGAAAGACAGGCCAGTAATAAAGAGTTGAACAAAAATGGGAGGGCAACTTACAGGAACCACTGACAGACAGAGAATGTGCATGGGCACGTGTCCAGGTGAAAGAGATATCCAGTAAAGCTAGGTTTAAACTGGCACTTTACCAGGTGGTTCATCAAACATATCTCACACCTGCAAGGTTCCATCGCATTTACCCCCTAGGACCAGACAGGTGCCTTCGATGCAAAATAGAATAGGTAGATTTCCTACATATGGTCTGGACTTGCCCTGAGGTCGCAGTAAATATAAACTACAGGAAGTGACGAGGATCCCACTGGAGCCCTGTATTAAGCTGTGTCCATTGGGGCTCATACCCACCCCCAAAGATGGAAAGATGCAGAGACGTTTGCACAGCTGGGGTTCATACTGACAAAAAGGTGAATTGCTATCCATTGGATGGCATACGCGGGACCTACTGTGTTAGCATGGCTGAGTAACATTGACGAATGGGCAGTAGCTGAAGAGAGAAGAATGAGAGATATAAGAACAGATGCGAAAGTGGAGGATGATTGTCTGATATGGGTCAACCTGCTGTGCAGTTTGGCAGATCCGGAAAGGGAGAATCTGTCCCAGGGAGAGGGGTCGACAAATCGGAGATCTGGTAGGGGTCACACCCCTCCGCATGGTGGACGGCCTGGAGTAACACAGAGATGCTCTCTTGGGTAGGATGAACTATGTGTAAGGGCAGACCTTTTCTCTCCCTTGGATGACCTCAAATAGGGGAGCCCTAACTAGCGAGGTCGGTGGTAGGGGAATGGAAACTGGGTACCATGATGTGATGACCCCACATGGACATGTTATCATGTAAAACTGGATTGTTATTACTAAGGGGCATGGATCGCCACTATCTGTTGTGGTTGCATGTTGATAACACAATAAATAAAGATGTTAACCAAAAAAAAATGCTCCAGGTGATACAAAAATAATTGTACTGAATGGTTTGCCCATTGCTTTCTGTAATAGTGTCTTGTAAAAGGTATCCCCCACCATTTGCCCTGAAATGATTAAAGAAATGACCACCGGTTGCCTTCCAAACTCCTTTGTGGCCAGGAAGCAGTGCTGCATTTCACCTCTCTAGTTATAAAGCAGCGATTTGCAAATAAACATCTCAAACTGCAGTAGATCACGCGGAAGAGAAATCAAGTTTGAACAATGGAATCTGGAACTGCAGCTCAAGCTTTTGGAATGGGAAGACAAGGAATGATGGCACATTTTTATAAACTGACTATCAATTTGATGCACCCCTGTGAATGCGGGGGTCCCATTTTAAAGAAGTATAAATTATAGTATAATAAATAGCTTACAGGAAAGGGATATTATTTTTATGACTGTTAATATTGTTACGGTTAAAATTATGGTTATTACTTTTGTATTATTGTTAAAGTCATGGTTATCAGAGTTTGTTTCCAACAAACTATGAATACTGCTGGCTACCTCAAAGCCAGGGCGTGATGTAAAGTTCTATTGTAATTTATGCTTAGGCCAAAAACTGTCTTCCACCATCCAACCAAAAGGCCCACTCAACAGGTACCATCTTTTTCAAAAACCAAACTGATCCTCCATTTGTGATAGCGCAGTAGAGGTCATTTCACAACTCAGTCCCTTGTTAAATAACAGGGGTTTCTCCAATATGTTTCTCCATTATTTTTTTTGAAAAACCCAGCAATGGCTGTTCCTAAATCTGATGATCTGGCTGGATCACTTTTAAATAGTGTAGGACATTGTTCCCACAGTGCTCGATGGGCCACACGAAAGTCTTTAAATTCAATCTATTGCTTTATTGGGAGTCAGTGCAAAATCACACTCGGATTTTTGACTGAGAAGGATAAAAAGTGTGGACGAGAGGCTGATAA
Source organism: Triturus cristatus (assembly GCF_964204655.1). Classification (NCBI taxonomy): domain Eukaryota; kingdom Metazoa; phylum Chordata; class Amphibia; order Caudata; family Salamandridae; genus Triturus; species Triturus cristatus. The sequence continues at coordinate 815,679,505 of NC_140582.1, forward strand.
AAATAGTTTCTCAGTTGATGTATTAAAGCATAATAAGTCAGAAATGTTCAAGTATTGATAGCTGTGAAAAGAGTGCAGCACAAACATAAAGGAAGATAATTAATAACAAATGTGAGAGTCATCTGCAAAGAACTGGTACGATAAATAAAAATAAATCATAATGGCAAACAAAGGAGAAATGTAAATAGAGAATAACAGGGGAGTTGAGCCTTGTGCAATCTCAAAGTGAAATATGAATAGCAGCCAGAACTATAATAATAATAATAATAATAATAATGAATTTATTGTTCAGTTAGTTAAAACCATAACAATATTACATACACTATTTAGAAAAAATAAAATTGCATACGAGTTAGATTATTCTAAAAACGTCATAAAATATACATAATTGTAAAAGTATTCTTCAGATTTTATCATTGAGCTAGTTTAGCTTTCAGTTTTTGTTCATGAATGCGTAAAAACTTAATCAAGTTGCAGTTCATTTGGGAATCGGTAGAGTCCAGTCCTCTTATAATAGCAGTTCTCTGGCATTCCTGGATGGTCTGCTTCCCCCTGATAGCTCAATTTTTTGGGCTAAGTACATTGGTGTTTTGTAGTGGAGTGCTTCGTGGGTAGTACATGCCAGTTTAAGTTGAATTCTGGCTTTATATGGTAGCCAGTTAAATGCCTTCAGATGTGGAGAAATGTGGTCGTATTTTCTAGAACCTGTAATGAGTCTTACGGCCGCATTGAGACAGACTTTTAGTGGTGCTGTGGAGATTTTAGGTAGACATGTTAAAGTTATACATCCATATTCAATCCTTAATATAACTAATGACTGAACTGCCAATTTGAGGTCCGCCGTAGTAATGAATGGTTTTACTTTTCTAATATAGCTCAGGTGAAAATGGGCACTTTTGCCATTGATTTGATGTGGGTTTTCATATTCTAGGTTCTTATCAAGCGTGATTCCTAGTGATTTGGTCGAGTCAACTAGGATAGGGGTGCAGTTTAGCGCTGTGATCAGTTTGGTCCATTCCTTCACATTTGCGGGGTTCTTTGGAGGTGATATTAATAGGAATTCCATTTTTGTGCATTTAATTTCAGATGATTGCTAGTTAAGCATTGTAATGAAACTTTTAAGGCCTCATTCATTGTCTTGATCTCTTTCAACGATGAGATCTTGATGTAGATCTGAGTGTCATCTGTGTACATGTGATAGGATATGTTTGCGTGCCGGATAATTTCTGTAAGGGGTTCCACATATAGGTTGAATAGTGATGGAGATAATGTTGATCCTTGTGGAACTCCAATCGAATTAGGGCATGATGGGGATAGCGTCTGGTTGATCAGGAATCTTTGTGTTCCGTTCTGTAGGTATGATTCAAACCATTTCAGAACATTTCCAGATAACCCCATCCTGTCTTCAAGTCGGGCTAGTAATTTTTCATGATTTACTGTGTCAAATGCATATGACAGGTCAAGAAGAACTAGTAGACATGTTTAATTGTGATCCAGGGCCTGTAGAGCACCATCCACTATATGTAAGATTGCTGTTTCCATACTGTGGCCTGGTCTGAATCCAGATTGGCAGTTGTCCAGCAGATTGAAATTTGTGATGTGTTTGCTCAGTTGATTTTGCACACATGTTTCAATTAGTTTGGCAAGTAATGGAATATTGGTCACTGGGTGAAAGTTATTTGGGTCTGCCGGGTCCGCTGTAGATTTTAGGTTTTTTGATGATGGGGAGGACTTGAACTGTTTTTAGGCACTCTGGTAAGACCCCCTTGCGATAGTGAGGCATTAATTATTTAGGTCCATATTGGGACGATGATATGGTTGATTCTTTTTAGGCATTTAGAGGGGAGGGGATCATTGTAGTGGTTATTTGGTTTGATATCTGAAAGAGTTTTGACAATGGTATTCTGGTCATATAACTTGAAGGTCGACCATTGTGCTTTATTTTTTGTCATATCTTGAGCGTTTTTCATGGTATCATCGTTCTGTGATGGTAATTGGCTAGAGATGTTGTCGGCTGCCATCCCGAGTTCTCTTTCTAGCGAGTTGGCCTTGTCTGTGAAGAATGTTGAGAATTCCTCGCAGAATTCCTCGCAGCTTGAGTTTTTGTTGCTTCTTGAGCAGATTTGGCCAATTTATTGGATTGTTGTTTTAACATCTCGAAAAGTTTCCTGAGAGTTTTTAGCTGGGGGGATGATGGGTGCTGTCTCCATTTTCTTTCTGCTAGTCTCAGCCTCCACCTGTCTTCATTCAGCGTCCCATTAAACCATGGATTTTAATCTTTCTCTGCAATTCTTTTCAGTTTTAGCGGCATGTTGGAGTTGACTATATTCGTCATTGATGTGGTGTAGTGATCAGTGAGTTCGCTAACGTTCAGCAAGTTGTTAGGCGGATTTAGATCCTTCTCACATAGCGTTACTAATTGCTCAATATTAGGGTCTTTGGTGTCCTGTGTCCAGTTTTTAAGTTTGACAGGTTTCGTGGTCTTATTCTTTTTTATGGTGGATATATGGAAGGTTATGGCATGGTGATCGGACCAATTGCAAGGAACAATTGAGTGGATTATAATGTCCTTGACTCTAGAGATTACCCAGTCTAAGGTTGCCACTTTCGAGTGTGTTGGCAGTGTGCAGGCTTGAGTAAGGTTTAGATCTGCTAAAAAGTCTTTGAGTACGTTGACCTGTTTGTCATTATTATCTTCCCAGCGTAAATTAAAGTCGCCCAGGAATATATCATTAGTGTGAATGTTAGAGTTAGCCGAGATGATCTCCATTAACTGGTCTATGAAAGGGGCATTATTGCCTGGTGGATGGTAGAGCCAGTAGCGGTCCGTGGAGGGAGTTCCGTGGGGTGGTGAGGTGGGGCGGGGGAGGGGAGGGGCAGGGTGGGGAAATGTAAACACCGAGATATGGATGAACGGAGGTAAGTACACATTTAAATAAATAAAACTAATTTCGTTGCGCGTGCTGCATCGCATTTTGCGATGCAGCGCGCGCAAAGGAATTTGTTTTATTTATTTAAATGTGTACTTACCTCTGTTCATCCATATTCCGGTGTTTACATTTCCCCACTCTGCCCCTCCCCTGCCCCGCCTCACCGCCCCACGGAACTCCCTCCACGGACCGCTACTGGGTAGAGCGCATGCAAGTTGCACCTTTGATTGTCTGCAGTTCTTATAGCGAGACCAAGGTATTCACAGGATTCCAGAGGGTCGGACTGTAGTTGGCTGACCTCGATATCAGATCGCTGTATGCAGGCTATACCACCTCCTGTCTCTTTTAGTCTGTCTAGTCTCACAATGTTATAATGAGGAGGTACCAGTAGATCCATGAATGGGAAAGAAGATTCCGTGAGCCATGTTTCTGGTAAGATTGTCACGTCAACTTCCTGACTAATGATGAGGGCAGCAATATCTGAGGCATGTTTTGCTGCGGAACGACAGTTGAGCAGTAGGTATTGAAGTGGTTTCCCTGACATATCCTATTTCATCTCTTGAGTATTGGCGGTTAACTGGACTTGTTTTTGGTTCTTAAGGTTGGGTTTTCTGTTATTAGGCCAGGACAATTTATTTGCATCGATCGGGACTGATCTAATTTCCTTACCTCTGCTGACGGCGGTAGACTCATGAGAGGAGTAGGGCTTGGGTTTCATCATCCGATAAATATTTAAGATTTTGTATGGTTGATTATGTCTATTTGATAATGGCATGGCTATCCCTTTACTCTTTCCATGAAGAATATGCACTGATTTTTTAATGAGCTCGACTTTGGAGTGAGTGCTTACAGTGATTTGTAGTATTTTTTCCATAACTTGTAATGCATTTAGAATGTCCTGCAACATATTGTCCGCTTGTATTTGAAGAGTTTTGATTTCACTCTGAGTATGAGGTGATATACTAGAAGTTCGCATCTGCCTGTTTTGTTTGTGTCCCGGTGATTTAGATCCGTGACTTTTTCCATGTTCCTTCTTTTGTCATTAGTTCAGGTGTTTGCACCTCCCCTGTGTATGATGTGAGATGCGCTCCCTTTGTTCTGAGAGCAAGATATCGAGCTGGGGGATACGAGTTTCGTATGGGCGCAGATGCTATTTGTACTGTCATAGAGGGGGGTTGGAAGAGGTGTTAGCTTCCCTAACCTTTATTGCTGGATGGGGGTTCCCATTAAATGGCTCATATGTGGGAGTAATCATATCCTGGGGGAGAGGTACTGATTTTTCCCGATGTAATGGCGTAGGGGCGATATTAGCGTATAGTAGAGATTCTTCTCCTATATCTGTACAGTTCCTGTCAAATGTGTCCCTTGGCAAAGTTGTCTCTCCTGGCAAAGTTGTAGGTTGTGGCTGTTGGGGGTCTCTAGGTATTATGACATCTATGGTGGTTGTGTTGGTGGTAGATAGGGTGACTGCTAGTGTGGTCAGGTGTTGTTGGGAACTTGTGTTATCTAGCCACTCTTTTAAGGTTGCAAATAGGTTGTCAAACTCTTTTTCAACTCGTTGTTGGCTGCTTGTATAAGCACAATACCATTCTTGTAGATAGTTATGCATAGTTCCACTCTTAATCTTGGTGACGGGATGATCAATAGTTTAGTACCATGTGGGATATTGCTTATATTTTATATGTTGAGCATCTTCGACATGACAGTGCGCTATTTAGCTGTTTTTCTGGGGAAAAATATCAAGTCATTTACAATAATGCCCATTTACAGATTAAAGGAGGGATCAGGGATCAGCGTGTCTTGGTTTTTCTAATTAAATTGTGTTTGAATTTTTTGGCTGCATTCTTAAATAGGTTAGTTGGGTACTTTCTGACGTAAGAATTACTGCCTGCTGATTTTAAATTGGCTCCGGCCATAATTACTGAGGGCGATATATTATACTCCGTGGTGGTCCTGCAGTGGTGACCTCACTTTGCTGTATCCTCTAGTCCATTACCTGTCTCAAAAACATCTACAAGTCTATGAGTCTTGCTGTGGTTCCTGCTAATGTCTTTGCTATTCTCTAATTCCTTATGTTCTTGATCATTCGGGTAGTATCCTCATCAAAAATAGATATTATTTACTTAGGTAAGAATTGATTAGGACTTATGAAAAAAGTACTTTCCTATGCTATTTCAAATCCAACACTTCCTTCATTGGAGGCTATAGAAGGTCATAGCCATTCCAAGATGGCCGCCATCTTGGCGATCTAGACTCATCGTGTAGCTGTAGACCCTTATTTGTTTTTATTGCGCAGTTCTCTTTCTAGTGCCATTTCCAGATTGCTACCATTTTGGAGGAAATAGAGTTGAGGCAATATGAAGGAGCATCCCTGTGCTCAAAATGGCTGGGGCAATAAAGCAAAACACGTGAGCAAAATAACACAAAAGAGAAGAAAAATTGCTGCACAACTATCTGCACTGTATCGCTACCTAGCTTATTATCCAGCCAGCTCTCCTCGGCAGGTCCGATGCGTGTGTGAAAAAATTAACAATCCCAAAGCAGAGAGGTACGAAGAAAACGCCAGCGATCTAGGGCTGATCACACGCCCTTCGCACCCCTTGGAGAAGCACAGATACGTCTCCGAGCTTCGTCGAACTGGGAGTACTCTCGATCAATTAGGACCGAGAACCCCCGTAGGTCCGCAGGCTCTATGTACCCTGGGGCTGAATTCACTTTGGAGCTGACGTGGATGATTTGGAGCGTGTGCCGTGACCACGGACAGTCACGGACGGCTGGTCGGGACTGGTGGCCCGCCCGGAGCTGATGTGGGGTACAGGCGGGAGTTGAGGGCAAGGAAAAGGATAAGGTGGTCGAGCCCCACCCACTGCCAAGGGGCATTAATTGCAGTGGACAGTCCCAGAACGTACCTCCACAATGCACCTCTCCCCACCAATGCTAGTCTCCGCAGTTCAGGGGATGCCGTGAAGTCTTCAGCGGTGATGTGGAGCATCTCTGTGGAGCTTCGGTGTTGATTGATTGCGGGTGGGCGCCGTGCGTGCAGGGTTTCCTTGGGCCAGGTTCAGCTTCCTGGGGCAAACGGCGTATCCTGGCCCTGATCCTCTACCTGGGGTTCATTGCCATGGAAGGCTGGGCGAGCGACAGATCTCTGATAGTTCCAGCCGGCTGATGAATGAGGAGATGTCCGGTTCGATGTCAGAGGGCACCGAGCGAGGGGGGGTGCCACCTATGTGTCCGTTCGACTCCTTGTTGTCGTTGGGGGCGACAGCTCCTATTTGCCAAGGAGAGTGCAGCCCCGGGGGGACCCTGCCAATGCAGCCTGCAGTGCTGGTCCAGGATCGTCTGAGAGAGACCGGAGATGGGAGTCGTTGTATCCTGATTTCTTTGTGCTATGGGTCCAGAAAAGCCAGATTGCAGGTACAGAAACGTTTAATTTCCTCCTTTAAATCTTTTAATCGTTGCTTGGTTCGTTTGTTTGTTCGTTGGGCACGATAGGCTAGGTTTACCAGGGATTAACGCTGATGGCTATCCCTTACCTCAGCGGGAGAGAAGAGAAACTCTGACACAGAATGTACCATTTGGACTGCAAGTGGGCTGTACACAAGCACTGCTGCCGCTCTCTCATTTTCATTGCCGAATCTCGTTGAATATGGACCTAAGTGACTTGATAAATATGATATCAGGAATATCAGGAATGTCAAAGCCTTGAAAAGCTCAAGTATGATAGACATTGAAGGGCGAAACACGTGTCGGCTGTTTGGCTGCTAGTGAGAAAAAACAAACTGTCAATGTACATGATTACCATCAAAAAGAATGGACTGTTTTGATCACATTCCTTTGCTTGTGCATAAATAAAGGTTCATATTGAAAAACATTTTCAGGCCTTTTGCAATCACTAAAAAGACTACTAAAAATATAGAGGAGGAGTCTGTCTCATACTAGAGTAACGTTCAGCAAGTTGTTAGGCGGATTTAGATCCTTCTCACATCGTGCTACTAATTGCTCAATATTAGGGTCTTTGGTGTCCTGTGTCCACTTTTTAAGTTGGACAGGTTTCGTGGTCTTATTCTTTTTTATGGTGGATATATGGAAGGTTATGGCATGGTGATCGGACCAATCGCAAGGAACAATTGAGTGGATTATAATGTCCTTGACTCTAGAGATTACCCAGTCTAAGGTTGCCTCTTTCGAGTGTGTTGGCAGTGTGCAGGCTTAAGTAAGGTTTAGATCTGCTAAAAAGTCTTTGAGTACGTTGACCTGTTTGTCATTATTATCTTCCCAGTGTAAATTAAAGTCGCCCAGGAATATATCATTAGTGTGAATGTTAGAGTTAGCCGTGCTGATTTCCATTAACTGGTCTATGAAAGGGGCATTATTGCCTGGTGGATGGTAGAGCGCATGCAAGTTGCACCTTTGATTATCTGAAGTTCTTATAGCGAGACCGAGGTATTCACAGGATTCAAGAGGGTCGGACTGTAGTTGGCTGACCTCGATATCAGATCCCTGTATGCAGGCTATACCACCTCCTGTCTCTTTTAGTCTGTCTAGTCTAACAATGTTATAATGAGGAGGTACCAGTAGATCCATGAATGGGAAAGAAGATTCCGTGAGCCATGTTTCTGTTAAGATTGTCACGTCAACTTCCTGACTAATGATGAGGGCAGCAATGTCTGAGGAATGTTTTGCTGCGGAATGACAGTTGAGCAGTAGGCATAGAAGTGGTTTCCCTGACATATCCGATTTCATCTCTTGAGTATTGGCGGTTAACTGGATTTGATTTTGGTTCTTAAGGTTGGGTTTTCTGTTATTAGGCCAGGACGTTCTATTTGCATCGATCGGGACTGATCTAATTTCCTCACCTCTGCTGATGGCGGTAGACTCATGAAAGGAGTAGGGCTTGGGTTTCATCATTCGATAAATATTCAACATTTTGTATGGTCGATTATGCCTATTTGATAATGGCATGGCTATCCCTTTACTCTTTCCATGAAGATTATGCACTGATTTTTTAATGAGCTCGACTTTGGAGTGAGTGCTTACAGTGATTTCTAGTATTTTTTCCATAAGGTGTAATGTATTTAGAATGTCCTGCGACATATTGTCGGCTTGTATTTGAAGAGTTTTGATTTCACTCTGAGTATGAGGTGATATACTAGAGTGCGCATCTGCCTGTTTTGTTTGTGTCCCGGTGATTTAGATCCATGACTTTTTCAATGTTCCTTTTTTTGTCATTAGTTCAGGTGTTTGCGCCTCCCCTGTTTATGATGTGAGATGCGCTCCCTTTGTCCTATGAACAAGATATCGAGCTGGGGATACGAGATTCGTATGGACGCAGATGCTATTTGTACTGTCATAGAGGGGGGTATGGAAGAGGTGTTAGCTTCCCTAACCTTTATTGCTGGATGGGGCTTCCCATTAAATGGCCCATGTGTGGGAGTAATCATATCCTGGGGAGAGGTACTGATTTTTCCCGATGTAATGGCGTAAGGGCGATATTAGCGTATAGTAGAGATTCTTCTCCTAGATCTGTACAGTTCCTGTCAAATGTGTCCCTTGGCAAAGTTGTGCCTCCTGGCAAAGTTGTAGGTTGTGGCTGTTAGGGTCTCTAGGTATTATGACATCTATGGTGGTTGTGTTGGTGGTAGATAGGGTGACTGCTAGTGTGGTCAGGTATTGTTGGGAACTTGTGTTATCTAGCCACTCTTTTAAGGTTGCAAATAGGTTGTCAAACTTTTTTTAACTCGTTGTTGGTTGCTCGTATAAGCACAATACCGTTCTTGTAGATAGTTATGCATAGTTCCGCTCTTAATCTTGGTGACGGGATGATCAATAGTTTAGTACCATGTGGTATATTGCTTATATTTTATATGTTGAGCATCTTCGACATGACAGTGCTCCATTTAGCAGTTTTTCTGGTGAAAAATATCAAGTCATTTACAATAATGCCTTTTTTCAGATTAAAGGAGGGGTCAGAGATCAGCGTGTCTTGGTTTTTTCTAATTAAATTGTGTTTGAATTTGTTGGCTGCATTCTTAAATAGGTTAGTTGGGTACTTTCTGATGTAAGAATTACTGCCTGCTGATTTTAAATTGGTTCCGGCCATAATTAATGAGGGCGATATATAATACTCCGTGGTGGTCCTGCAGTGGTGACCTCACTTTGCTGTATCCTCTAGTCCATTACCTGTCTCAAAAACCTCTACAAGTCTATGAGTCTTGCTGTGGTTCCTGCTAATGTCTTTGCTATCCTCTAATTCCTTATGTTCTTGATCATTCGGGTAGTATCCTCATCGAAAATAGATATTATTTAATTAGGTAAGACTTGATTAGGACTTATGAAAAAAGTACTTTCCTATGCTATTTCAAATCCAACACTTCCTTCATTGGAGGCTATAGAAGGTCATAGCCATTCCAAGATGGCCGCCATGTTGGCGATCTAGGCTCATCGTGAAGCTGTAGACCCTTGTTTGTTTTTATTGCACAGTCCTCTTTCTAGTGCCATTTCCAGATTGCTACCATTTTGGAAGAAATAGAGTTGAGGCAATATGAAGGAGCATCCCTGTGCTCAAAATGGCTGGGGCAATAAAGCAAAACACGTGAGCAAAATAAGAGAAAAGAGAAGAAAAATTGCTGCACAACTGTCTGCATTGCATCGCTACTTAGCTTATTATCCAGCCAGCTCCCTCAGCCAGTACAGCGATGGGCCTCTCCTCAGCAGGTCCGATGCGTGTGTGGAAAAATTAACAATCCCAAAGCAGAGAGGTTTGAAGAAAACGCCAGCGGTCTAGGACTGATCACACGCCCTTCGCACCCCTTGGATAAGCACAGATGCGTCTCCGAGCTTCGTCGAGCTGGGAGTTCTCTCGATCAATTAGGACCATGAACCCCCGTAGGTCCGCAGGCTCTATGTACCCTGGGGACAGTCACAGACAGTCACGGGCGGCTGGTCGGGACTGGTGGCCCGCCCCGGAGCTGATGTGGGGTCCAGGCGGGGGTTGAGGGCCGAGGAAAAGGACACAGTGGTCGAGCCCCACCCACTGCCAAGGGGCATCAATTGCAGTGGACAGTCCCAGAACGTACCTCCACAATGCACCTCTCCCCGCCAATGCTGGTCTCCGCAGTTCAGGGGATGCCGTGATGTCTTCAGCGGTGATGTGGAGCCTCTCTGTGGAGCTTCGGTGTTGATTGATTGCGGGTGGGCGCTGGGCGTGCAGGGTGTGCTTGGGCCAGGTTCAGCTTCCTGGGGCAAACGGCGTATCCTGGCCCGATCCTCTACCTGGGGTTCATTGCCATGGAAGGCTGGGCGGGCGACAGCTCTCCGATAGTTCCAGCCGGCTTATGAATGAGGAGATGTCCGGTTCGATGTCAGAGGGCACTGAGCGAGGGGGGGTGCCACCTGTGTGTCCGTTCGACTCCTTGTTGTCGTTGGTGGCGACATCTCCTACTTGCCAAGGAGAGTGCAACCTCGGGTGACCCTGCCAATGTAGCCTTCTGTGCTAGTCCAGGATCGTCTGAGAGAGACCGGAGATGGGAGTCGTCGTATCCTGATTTCTTCGTGCTGTGGGTCCAGAAAAGCCAGGTTGCAGGTACAGAAACGTTTAATTTCCTCCTTTAAATCTTTTAATCGTTGCTTGGTTTGTTCATTTGTTCGTTGGGCACGATAGGCTAGGTTTACCAGGGATTAACGCCAATGGCTATCCCTTATCTCAGGAGCTCCAATCAAGCACACATTAATTGACTTGAAATGTACAGCTCTACCCAGAACAAGTAAAGCAATCAGCAACAATAAACTCCACCCAAACATAAATTTGGGTTGTGATGTGTGGAAGGGACTCCACACAGGACTAAGGTAAATGCATATAGTAAAAGTAACTGCACTGCATATAAGGTAAGTAAATGCATACTAAGCACTTGAAGAGACACCCGTCTCTGGAAAACACAAGAAATACGTACTACAATGGGTGGTTAAACAACACCAACCCCTAACCACGTAAGAGTGGGAAACAATCATTAACATTCATTTCCAATCATATCCATACACATGCCAGGAAACATACGTCCAAGTACCTTAGGGAAGCAAGAATAAAGCATTAACATGTTAGCACATTAGTAAGCATAGTACAACAACATGTATATGGCATAGGACATAAGGCCTCAGTAACACACTCTGGAACATCTGGTGAGCGATCTCTCACCCGAAACTCCTCTTGAAATACAAAAGTACAATACTAATGTAAGAAGAAAACCAATGCAAATGGTGAAAATAAGACACTGCAGCAATATAATAATCGCAGTAATCCATTGCACAAGAACAGGAGTTGTGGAACAACAAATAATATATTAAACGTTAGCAGAAGAGGTGTGCCTGTCACCGAGGAATGCAGAAATAGGATATGACAGGCGGGCAGGTAAATTACAAGAGGAGGGAGAAAAAAAACAAAGCAACAGGCATCAAGCAGTAAGTGCAGTCACCATAGAGAAAAATATTTCGTTATGCACAGTTCCAGAAGTCTTGAGTCACAAACTAATGCTAGAGGGGCAGAAGGTTTTCCCAAACTGAAAACAGTACCTGCTGTTGTTGTAAATTGAAACGACGATGTGATTAAGCATTTACTAAATACATTAATTCCCCTTTTATAGATCATGTTTTCTCCGTTATGTTGACCAAAGTTCGGACTCCATTTTGTATTGTCATGCTTCCACGTGTTCCCCACGAGAAGAGTCCAACCTCTGTGTTAGTTGTTCTTGTAATCTGCCTAGTAACAGTCTATAAATAGCTCCTTTGTCCATCTGGCACATGCCCAGACTTGACCACATCTGTTATCAGTTAGCCTTGCTTGACCATGTTTTCGCGGGCTCAAGGAGTGTGTTAGCTCCGCCCACATATTGATTCAGTATCGAAAATGACCATAAATGGTAATGTTCTTCGGCCTCATGTTGTATCCACCCACTTATGAGCCCCTCTACTGTGTATAAAAGGGGACCATGTACGAAGGTTCTTTGTGCTACTCTATGCAATACTGAAGAGTGTTGCGTGGATTGTAGGACCACCCTTAAGGGTTAATAAATGCTGTCTTTGTACTTTGCAGTTTCCGTGCCAACTTCCTTGTAGATTCCATTACAGGAGAGCGAACCCTTGTGTCCTGCGGGCCTAGCTGGGGCCTGTATTCATCAATTGGCGCCCGTCACGTGGGGCTCATCGGCGACTCGGATGCTCGAAGGACTGGTCGCGACGAAGGTGAGGAATTTGGCCGGGGACGTGATCACTGCCAGCGGCGTCTTAGCCCTGGCATCCCAAGGTTTTTCTTCCTTCCCTTCTGAGCTGACCGTCTGGGTGGCGCCGGTCCTCGACTGAGACCTCTTCTGTCGGTCTTGCCGTGAAAGCCGTTTGGGCGATTGTGGAGCTTGGCAGTTGGAATCTGGACTCTTGATTGGTAAGAACCGGTGTACGGTACTTGCTCCGAGTTTTTGAAGCCTGATCTGGCTATTTGAGTTTGATTTGTGATGACTAGTCATATTTTGTATTTGTCTTTGTGAATATATATGCGTTGCAACACATATAGGCAGGTAATGTGGAGAGATTTCTCCGGAGCTGTGTAACTTTGAACGGCGCAACGATTAAGTGCCATTTTTTCTATAATATTGCATATTTTGCATTATTTCTGAGCATGCCTGCTTTCAGCGCACTCCGTAAGTGGTGTTGCTGTTTCGGAAACCGGTTGAACCTCGAGGAATCTGCTCCAGCTCCCCCAGAGGGGACTCCTAATAGGGATATGTATGTGAAGCATGGTCTTTCTTCCATAATGTACAGCACAGTATGGAGGAAATATACAAAAAAAGATCCTGAGTTGCGATGGCCTTTGTATGGATCGTTTGATATACGTAAGATTGAGTATGTGGAACAGTGTATGTGTAAGCGACGTGCTCGTCAGGATATGTTTGAGTGTGTGCGGTTGTGGGTGAAGGAGGTGCGTGAGCGAGAGAAGCGTGAGAAAGCGCTGTTTGATAAAGAACAACGGAAGAATGATCATGTGCGAGCCCAGGAAGCGAAGCGTCGGGAAGACAGAGAACAGACAGAGAGACAAGAGAAAGAGCGTAGGCTGCAAGTTTCGGGTCAATATGCTGTTCGGCAGCCACTTTATCCTGTCCTTAATAATCTTGATGATGATTTTTATTTACTAGATCGCTCTCCGCCCCCTTATGTCGGCGCATCTGCCCCGAGGCCGCAAGATTCTGTCCCGGGTACGGGTAAGGTAGATACGCGGTCCATGTTATCTGCTGACCATATGGCTGAGCTTCGGCAAATTTCCTTCCGTGCACTTAAGGGTAAGGTGTCCGTGGACGAATTGTTCCATACTTGGGGGTCGTGGCAGGATAGAGAGAGATTGTATTTTTTGAGTCATTTCGCTGAGGAAGTGATTGCTGCTTTTCGGAAATATTCTAGTGTCTTTGAGCCTGAAGAAGTGACGTCGGATGCTAAAGCATTGCATGATGGTGTTTTTTCTCCCTCTAAGGCTCCTGATACGGCTCGGCGGCTATTCGCCTTGCGGGACGCGGTGCTGGCCCATAAAGGAAAAGCGCGCCCACGAGCAGGGGAGGAGACGCAGTCGGATTCGTGTACCGCCGAAGGCCACTCATCCACCTCTCAATCAGATAAGAGCGATCTAGTGCATGCTAAGCCAATGCGCGAGGCGGCGCCTTTGTATGTTCCTCCTAAAGGAGCGGGGACTAGCTCGGACATTACCTCCGCCGATGCTAAGGGATATTTTGTGTATAATTGGGTTTACACTCCGTGGCATAGGGCTGATGTTATGGCGTTGAAGAATGCGCTGCCCGACCCCCGCAAGAATCCAGCGGCCTTCTATGAAGAAGTTGAGGGGGCCTTGAATTCTTGCGTTATGACTTTAGCAGATATAGATTTGTTCTTTGGGCTTATTCTACCACCAGATATGTGGCGATCTGTGCGAAAGGTAGATGATGTTGCCACTTTTAAGGCTCGATGGTCCGAACTGGAGGATGAGGATAGGGAGAGGAAGCCTGCGCAGAAACCGCCCCAGAATATTTTAGATCTCCCTGCTGCTATTGTGGCTAAGCTAAAGACAATTATCCCCCCTAAAAAGATTGACTGGAATATGTTAGCTGCATGTAAACAGAAAGTTGACGAGTCAGTTGCGGACTTCTTTACGCGCTTTGAGGAGACGTTTCATGATTTTAGTGGACAGTCGCTTACCGACGATACGGGACGCCACCTTTTTGCGGATAAATATGTGGCTAATCTGCTGCCGGCAGTTGCGGCCCGTCTAAAAGCGAGTGAAAGTTCTTGGTCCTCCGCTACACCGACGGCCCTCCTGACTATCGCCCAGTATTATGAGCGTCAGGAGCAAGAAGCAAAGGGCCAGGAGGAAAAGAAATCGAAAGATTTGAAAACTAAGGTGATGTTGGCACAAGTCTATGGCCCGCCTCGACGGGGTAGTAATAGAGGTAGGGGAGGATCTTATGGTCCTCCCTCGGGCCGATCTGATTTGAATAGGAACCAATGTGCGTATTGTAAGCAATCGGGTCATTGGGCTAGGGACTGCCCGGTGTTGCATGCATCGCGTCAGGGGCATACCCACGGTGGCCCGCGAGGTAGAGGGGGTTTCTCGAACTTTCGAGGGAACTCTAACGAACAGGCTCGTTTTGACTCTGCTGGGCAGCACCGAGATAGATCAAATGTTTTCGATCGCCAGCATCAGTATCAAGCGTCAGGGATTGACCGGTCGGGGTACCATGACTCTCAGCATGCATAGGAATGCGTTGGATGGGGGTTAGAATCAGTTGAGGTGCCGGTCGATCAGAAGGGCCCTTATGTATCGGCTGAGGTTTTGGGCTCTACTGATCAGTTCCTAGTGGATACAGGAGCGACACGTAGTGCGCTATCTAAGCAATTGGTTCCGGGGGCTCCCCCATCCGGCTTAATGGTCACATCGGTAGGGTTTGACGGTACACTCTCCCGAAGCCCTCTTTCACAGCCCCTCATGTTTAAGGTTGATTCTTTTTCTGCACCCTGTCCGTTTCTGCTTGCCCCGTACACACCGGACAACATTATGGGTCTTGATATGTTAAAGCATTTTAGGGCTACGATCCGCTGCTCCCCTGCTGGTGTGCGGGTAATATTGAATGACAATTACCCCCGATCAGAACGGATGTGTGCGATGTCAGAGGATGCGCTGTTAGCTACCCTCCCTCGTGCTTTGTGGGCAACTTCGGATACTGATGTGGGACAAATGGTGATTCCACCGGTCCACATTAGCGTCCAGGAGGGGGCGGTGTTACCACGCCTCCCACAGTACCGCATTTCCCAGGAGGGGGAGGAGGCTCTTATACAGATAGTGCAGGATTTGATAGCGGTAGGGGTAGTGGAGGAAGTCCCCTACAACATTTGTAACAGTCCGATTCTTCCCATACTGAAAAAGGATACGGATGCCAGAGTTTATCGGTTTATAATTGATTTGAGAGAAGTGAACAAGATCGTGATACCAATACCCAGTGGTTTCCGATATCACGACGTTGCTTACTTTGGTCCCGCCTACGGCGACTATGTTCTCAGTGATTGATTTGAAGAATGCCTTCTTTTCCATTCCCATTCACCCTGATAGCCGATATCTTTTTGGGTTTACATTAAATAATAGATCTTATCGTTTCTGTAGGATTCCCCAGGGCTATACAGAAAGCCCTAGTATTTACAGTCAGGCTTTGAAACGACAATTGGATTCCTTTGTTCTGCTCGAGGGGGTCGCCCTCATTCAATATGTTGATGACATCTTGCTGGCGGCTGACACCCAAGAGTTGTGTGAAAAAAGTACGTTATCCTTACTTTCTTTTTTAGCGTCCCACAATCATAAGGTATCTAGGAAGAAATTGCAATTCTGTAGACCAAAGGTGACTTATTTGGGTCACCTTTTGTCTAAGGAGGGAAGTGCACTCACACCGGATCGTATCCAAGTAATTTTGGATACACCGAGACCGTCCACACAGAAGGATGTGCGTGCATTTTTGGGCCTCGTTTCTTTTTGTAGACAGTGGATATTGGGGTTTTCGCACATAGCTAAGCCATTGTTAGCCCTCTTGACAAAGGACACGCCTATCCCAATCCCTTCGTCAGATGAGTGTGATACTGCTTTTCAGCAACTCCGGCAGGCCCTTTGTTCAGCACCAGTGTTAGGGACCCCTGATTATGCAAAACCCTTTTCGTTGTATGTGCATGAGAAAGATGGATGTGCATTGTCAGTTTTAGTGCAGATGCACGGCGATAAGCAGCGCCCTTGTGCATATTTTTCGGCTGTACTTGATCCTGTCGCCCGAGCATTACCAGGGTGTTGTCGCTCGGTTGCGGCGACAGCTGTGTCAATACGCCAAAGCGAGGGAATTGTGTTATCTCATAAGCTGTTGGTATTAGTCCCCCATGCTGTCGATGCCCTGCTCAATCTAACGAAGACGCAGCATTTGACCAGCGCCCGTTTAACGGGATATGAGTTGACGCTTTTGGCTCCTCATATTACGTTGAAAAGGTGCGTAACGTTAAACCCGGCAACATTGTTGCCATACCCCGAAACCCAGCCTGAGGCGCGGAAAGCGCATGATTGTATTCTCGTGACTGAGGAACAAACAAAGGGTCGTATTGATCTCCAGGATACGCCCTTTCCAGATGTAGATGGAGAACTGTGGGTGGATGGATCATGTCTGAAGCTACCAGATGGTACGACTTCAGCAGCATATGCAATTACCACATTACAAACGATAGTGGAGACAGCACGCATACCACAGAAATCAGCTCAAGCAGCGGAACTGATAGCATTAACACGAGCATGTGAGCTCAGTACAGGACTATGTGTGAATGTTTATACAGATAGCCGCTATGCCTTCGGAGTAGCGCATGATTTCGGCCTACTCTGGAAGGAGAGAGGGTTTTTAACGTCACATGGAGTACAGATAATGCATGGAGAGTTAGTTCATAATCTTTTAACTGCACTGACATACCCAAAGAAAATTGCCATCGTTAAGTGTAGCGCCCATAGGAAAGTAGTTGATAAAGTTGGAGAAGGGAATGCGTTAGCAGACCGGGTAGCACGGGAGACTGCGATGCAGCCCGGTACTACTGCCATGTATGTAGTAAAGTCACAGGTGGAAAGATGGCATGATGCGAAGGAGGAAGTGCGAGAAATGCAAAGGATCGCTTCTGACAAAGAGCGGGAACAATGGGCTAGTGAGGGAGAATTGGACGATGAGGGTTGCTGGAGAAATAAGCAGATGGATAGATGGAAATTACCCACGGCTTTTGTACAACCTATGGTTCAGATGGCACATGGGCTAGCACATGTTGGAGCTTCCGCAATTGTGAAATTGCTTACCCAAGTCTGGGAGCATCCAGAGATTGCTAGCACAGCGAAGAGGGTGGTGCAGACTTGTATGATCTGCCTGAGGTATAACCCAGGAAAGGGTACTCGAACTCCAGCAGGAGGGTTTGTGACACCCACTGCACCCTTTGAGGTTCTGCAGATGGATTACATCCAGCTGAAGCGCTGTAATAATCTGAAGTATGTTCTAGTAGTGGTCTGCGCTTTCAGCAAATGGGTTGAAGCGTACCCTACGAAAGACAATACTGCAATGACTACTGCGAAGCTGCTGCTGAAGGAGTTTTTCCCCCGATATGGCGTTTGTAGACTTCTGTGGAGTGATAACGGCCCTCACTTTGTAGCGGATGTTATAAAGTATGTCTTGAAGGGCCTAGGCATCACTCAGAAGTTCCACGCCGTGTTTCACCCTCAGTCTGCAGGCCTAGTTGAGAATTATAATGGTACACTGAAGCTTAAGATCGCCAAAATTCAAGCTTCGACGTCTTTGACTTGGCCAGACGCTCTGCCACTGGCGTTATTGTCAATTAGATCGGTACCGCACTCTCGAACTGGCCTTACGCCATATGAGATTGTTTTCGGACGCCCAATGAATATTTGGGGTCCACCAAGACCTAAGGCTGTGTATGATATACCTTGTGTAATGATGAGCGATTATCTGGCACAGTTAACGGATAACTTGGTTTCTATCCATCAACAGGTCCGAGAGGCGCTCCCTGATCGGTCTACCGGCGAAGGACATGGTCTCCGGCCCGGTGACCATGTCATGGTGAAAGTCTTCGACAGAACGAACAGTTTGGAGCCGAGATGGGTGGGCCCTGAGCAGGTCCTCCTCGCAACGAGGACGGCTGTGCGAGTCTCTAACAGAAAGAATTGGATCCACTCCCTGCACTGTAGGAAGGTGCCGCCCGGGTTGGTGGAACCTGCCGTGCTGACCGATCAACGAGAAATCTTGGCTGCAGAGACAGGCCGTGCTGCGGAGCCAAATGCCACTGAGGAGCTCTTTCCGGACCACGCGACTCCTGGAGGAAGGCGATATCATCTTCGACCAAGGAAGTGAGTTTTCCAGTACCGGGACATACTGTCAGAACGGCCCTTGGGTTAGTGAAACGGAGAGCCGATGAGGCAAGGGGAGGGGATCAGCCCTGCATTAGTGTAGCGACACCCGTCTTGGCCCGCTGGTGAAGAAATCAACCGCTGCCCAAGGGGAAGAGTTCTGACAGACTTTTAGTTTCAGGAAGATATTGGGCTTTATTTTTACTTTGATATGGTGAAAAAGAAAATCCTTTGTGCATTAGGGTTCATGTTGACAGTAGCCATTGTTGGGATAACCACATGGTTCGTGGAGGATGTAACTCCCGCTCGGAAGATTCTTGTGTTGACAACTCCGGTGCCTGAGGAGCACTACTTTTATACTTTACCATATCAAGAGTTGAAGCATCGACAGTCTTACTTGAATAACACTTTCATCCAGATGCTGCATCATACCCACGTTGCTACGAATGCTACGAACTGTTGGATATGTGGGATGATGCCAGCTCATCAGAAGAAAGGAGGAACGCCATTTATACCACTTCCTTTCTCTCATAATGGCTCTTGTAGAGCATGGTATACTTTGCTTTTTGCCACTCGGAAACCAACAGTGGGACGATTGCTTTTTAGACTTAATAAAGAATGCCATCAAGACAAAAATGGGTATCCACAAGCGAATGGGACAATTTGGGAGTGGGAAGAGTACCGACCAGACAATGAATCCATTCCCTACATCTTCACGAACACAAGAGACACTGTGGGAAAGGACAAATTTGTGATTCAAGTAGCACAAGCTCAAGCGGACCTGTGTGTCCAGAGTGTGGGTTTTATCCCTGTTGGTGTTAGTGATTGTATTACTGTTCTGAATATTGATGGGTTGAACAATAGTACCTTCTTAGCCTCCCATAATACGTACTTTGTGTGTGGAAATAAAGGTTATTACCGTCTGCCGGCTGGGTGGTCTGGGGTATGCTATGTATCATTTCTATTACCTCCTGTATTCCTAGCACCCGCATCTTATCATAAGGATCTGAAATTATTGAATAATGTGACTGTAAATAGGTATAAACGTACCTTATCAATTGATGATGTAGATCAGACTGATACCAGTCTGCAACAGTATATTGATTTTAACTTAGGACTGTTTTTCTTTGTTGGAGCTGCCCTGAACAGTAGGAAGATCCGAAGATTAACAAGAGTGGTAGAAGCTGTGACAAATCAGACTGCTGCTGCTCTTGGGAATCTTACGGAGGAATTGCAAATTACTAGAATTGTTGCATTGCAGAATCGTATGGTATTAGACGTTATGCTAGCTGACAGAGGAGGAGCATGTAAAATTATTGGAAGTAGCTGTTGTGTGTTTATTCCTGATCATACGCCATCAGTTTATAATGCCATCAATAAACTGCATAAAATTGCAGCTGAGATCCATACAGAAAACGGCACTTAGTCCTTTTCTGGATGGTTTTGGGCGTTAATTACTGCCTGGGGATGGAAGGTTCTAACTGGTCTCTGCATTATTGTAGCGGTTCTGTTTTTGTGCTGTATCTGTATTCAATGTGGTCCCTTGCTCTGCTCATTATGTGTATCATTCTGTATCCCTGATAAGAAAGCTATTGCCGATGTTGCTCACCAAAAACGTTTAGCTAAAGAAGTTGAAGAAATGATGACAATTGACATACATGATGATTATCCTAACAAACCGGATGTCTTCAGTAAATGCTGAAAGGGTCGTCTGTTGTAAATTGAAACGACGATGTGATTAAGCATTTACTAAAGACATTAATTCCCCTTTTATAGATCATGTTTTCTCCGTTATGTTGACCAAAGTTCGGACTCCATTTTGTATTGTCATGCTTCCACGTGTTCCCCACGAGAAGAGTCCAACCTCTGTGTTAGTTGTTCTTGTAATCTGCCTAGTAACAGTCTATAAATAGCTCCTTTGTCCATCTGGCACATGCCCAGACTTGACCACATCTGTTATCAGTTAGCCTTGCTTGACCATGTTTTCGCGGGCTCAAGGAGTGTGTTAGCTCCGCCCACATATTGATTCAGTATCGAAAATGACCATAAATGGTAATGTTCTTCGGCCTCATGTTGTATCCACCCACTTATGAGCCCCTCTACTGTGTATAAAAGGGGACCATGTACGAAGGTTCTTTGTGCTACTCTATGCAATACTGAAGAGTGTTGCGTGGATTGTAGGACCACCCTTAAGGGTTAATAAATGCTGTCTTTGTACTTTGCAGTTTCCGTGCCAACTTCCTTGTAGATTCCATTACAGGAGAGCGAACCCTTGTGTCCTGCGGGCCTAGCTGGGGCCTGTATTCATCACTGTGAAGTTCAAAGATCCATTGTACCGATCCGATGTCGAGGATACACTGGACCGATCAGATGTCCTTGAAAAAAAATACACGTGTCGAGTCCAATTAACTTTATTTTTTTTAAAACATGGTGGCCAAAACACGTAATGTGCGGGGAACTGTACATAAAATCTTGGTGAAGGCCAAACTTAAGATAGTGACACGTTTTGGATGCTGAGCTGGTTGGCTCACGGCGCTTCCATGCAGCTAGGCGTCACTCAGCAAACCTGAGATCCATACGGGCAGCGATATGATGAAGGCGTGCAGCGTCATAGAAGGCAGAAGAAATACAGCACGAGTACTGCAGGTAAGGTTGTTCGCGCTGCAGGACAAGCCAGTACAGTTTGAAACCAGGACACACAAGTGCACTTGCAATCCAGGTGCACCATGAACAAGAGTGGCAGGAGAGGCAAAGGAAAAGTGAAAGATGTCAAATAAACTGATGAAACAGTGAAAAAAAAAGGAGCAATGAAAATCCAGAGAGGCACAGCAGGGTTTGACACGTAAGAGTTGGGTCACACCAGGAGTAGGCAGCAGTAAAACCATAAGGTACTGGCAAGCAGCAGGTCAGGCAGGGAAGAAGATGGGAACATTCTTGTTCTAAAGCAGTAGCACTTTCTCAGGGCAACAGGGCATGTACTTCATGTTGCAAGGCAGCATGGCAGGCAAGTAGAATGACAACCAGGCAGCAAAGGGAGGCACTCTCCTAAAGTAGCAGTACAGGGAACACCTGATCCAGAACAGCAGGGCAGACAGGTAGCAGGACAAGGAGGCGGTGAAAAACTGGACGCTCTCCTGGGAAACTGCACTTCTGGAAGCACTGTCCCAAAGTGGCAGGGAGGGGACAACTGCCCCTAAGGAGCAGGAGAGGGAACAGGAAAGTAGAGCAGGGACTGGCACAGAGTAGTTGGGGGTGACCGATGTAGGGGTCACTGGTGGGGCTCACTGAGGGGTGCCAGTACCCTTTAAGTCTGTAGCATGTAGTTTTAAGAAGTCCTTTTCCTTCAAGTGTCTTCAGGATGCAATTTTGAGTAGTTCATCAGGTGGAACACGCAAGTTCTTTTCCAAATCGTCGCCAAAATATGTTGTAAAAATGATAAGTAGTCCAGGTAAGTTTCCAAATAGATTTATCAAGTAGATTTATTATAAGTAAGATGTTACAAGGATGAGAGTCCTCACTGCTGCTCAGCCCATCTCCAAATGGCACTCATACACACGAACATTCCATTCACCAACATTCTCTCACACAGACACTCAGGCTAGGCAGCAGCAGTATAACACTTACCTGACATCCTTAACCATCCCCCACCATCCTCCTCTACTTCCTTCTCCATCCTGCAGCGTGGCTTTCTGCATTCAGTCAAAGCTGATGAGTGGGCAACTAGTTTTGTTATCAACTGGTGCTACGTCATAGCAATAAATTAACAGATTCAAATTCTGATGTAAACATTAGAGGCTTCCTATGGAAGTCATGCATAACATTTGGAATTATAGATGGGTAACAGGGAATTAAGGGGATGTTTTACACCGAGGGGTTCTTAGTGGCATCAAATAGACGAGTGTGAAAAACATCCCCACAATTAGTTTTTTCCCATCTATAACTTTATATTATGGATGCCCCCAAAATCAGTGTAGAAAACAATTGATTACCCTCATACAGCACTGTAAATACGCACAAGGTAATTTGCCCAAATTGTTTTTTTCCATCCAGGTTTTTGCAACAAATTAAAAATATAAAATAAAAGATTCCAAATGTGAAAGCGATTCAGAAATGCAATGTAAGCACCTATGACACTAACACAGTGAGTGCGAAAGGGTTCTCAAAATCAAAGAGGCACAAAGAAGAGGCCCCCTACAGTTCCGAATAAGGTTCCACCAGTCATTTGAATTTGTGCCACTCCATTCTCAATTGACAGTGTTGTTTATATATTGTGTTGACTTACCACTCATTGACAATGTGTTACCATTTAAACAATGTTTTTAATTCATTTGTGGTATGGTTGTGAGTTCATTTAATGGATATGAAAGTGAATGAATGATTTTCAATCTTTTCCATTGTCTAAAAATTTAATAAATGCTATTTTTTGTATTTTTGATAAATGTATTGTTGTTCATTGGTTCTTTCTGAGAATTATTATATATGTAAGACCATTAATTATGGTCTACATTTTGGTTGCCTCAAAATCAAAGAGTTCAGCTGCCAAACACAAATCACGAGTTGAGCTGTCCTTCCTGTCCCAAGTTGTCGCCAGTGTTAAATAGATAATCCGTAATGATGAGACATAGTCCATGGGTGTAAGGGAAGGAAGATTTATTGTTTAATTCTTCACGGGAAAAACAGCCCAGCTATCCCGTCAAGCTCTGCCTCCAGTTTGACTTCAAAGCCAAACATTCTCAGAGCTTCTTACATCCTGGAATGTGCCGGTGCGGATACACATTACCACACATCCACAATAGGGGGAGGTTAGAAGCAGGCAGCGGGCCTCATGCTGTAGTCGCATAGCATGCCTTTGGAGTACTGACAGACCCACTTAGAGTGTCTTTTTTGTCCACAGGTTCAGTATTATGATGGGACTGAGGGTTATGTGGCTCAGGAAGAAACCTATGTCATTAGCGACGCCAAGAAAGAAAAGATCACAGCAGAGATTATTTCTCAAGAAGAGGCAATCATCGGGAGAACTGTTGTTGCAAGAAATGACAAGGATGGAAGATATTACATCGGTACACAATTTTAAAATTCTTCCTGTGTTTTTTCCTGCGTTTTTAAAGCATAAATAAGTACTAACATTTTGCAAGAAACATGTAGTCAAGGAGGTGCTGAAAGCTGCTGATGCAAGGATTTGGCAAACATAGCTGTAAGGAATGAATGTCATAATGGACATAATACAAGCCAACAAAGATCCTACGGTGTGGGTTGAGGGGCAGATTTCTGTACCCTAGAGGGGCCCCCTCCCCTGAAGAATATGGTGAGGAGCCCCCGAGACTCCATATCTCACAGACATTCCTAGGCCTTAAGGTGGATAGGGGCATCCTGGAGGGGCTGCAGGGGCCTTTGTTAACCTCAACAGCCTATGCAGAGTGCCTGAGGTTAACATATGTAAAACAATGAGAAGTAGCTACTCTGCAGCCTGTTCTCTGGATGCGAAACACTGTATGTTCCCCCAGACAAATGTAGCAAACATCCAAAAATTCATTGTTAAAGGGGAAGAGAGCCTGGGGAAGGCCTCTTATACGGCCATTGAACGTGAAAAATAAGAAATACACCAGAAGAAAGAAAGAGGAAAAGGAAAGCAAGAGAAAAATGAAACAGGAGAGGGGGGGAAATGAGAGAGAGAGAGAAATAAAAAAGGACTTTTGAGAGGACACAGCATAGAGATCACTGAGAGAGAGAAGGGCATAGGGAAAGTTAGAGGAAGAGAGAGAGGGTAGGAGAGAAGGGGGATGACAGTCAAGGGAAAGAGAAAATGTGATGCAAGGGAGTAAGAGAACACTAAGGAGACTGGACTCCGATCTTCTGCACACAGATCACAATTCAATAGAAGGGCATTTGTGCAGATGGATTGCCCAGTGGGCAGTACAAATGCTGTGCTGCATTTTCTAGCCCTACCATCCCTCATTTAAGTAGCAAGGGGGAGCCTGGTTATGAGTTTTCACATGCTGGTCCCATTAAGTCTGCCAATCCCTCAGTTGGTAGTTTTGGTGACGTTTACGGGCATTAAAGGTGGAACTTTGATGTCCCCTGAGAAATGAGGGATTACAAGGTGAATTTTTAATTATGGATCCAATTACCTGGTAATTCCCCATTTTCCATAGTTTAACTCAGACATTTTGTGAAATTTACCCACATTGTATCAAAGAAAGCAGCAACTGTGCACTCCTGGCCAAGAAGTGAGCTTGTTAAAGTAGAAAAACATCCAGTGTTCTTCCCCATGCTTTCTAGAACCAGATTTGGTGTTTTCTTCTTTGCCTTTCTCATTGGCACTCCTTTCCATTGCCTCTTGCATTAGCCCAGGACCATGTAAGCATTAGCAATGTTTTGAAGACATGGCTTTTCTCATTCACCTAGACTGAATATCGTGGATTGTTTTTTTTGCTGTCCTTAGTAATAGCGCCATGTAATACTCCAGTGTAGTAGAGTACTTTACAAGTTCTTAAAATTTAAGTTGGAACATAAAGGTAAGTAAATTATATAGCTTCACTCTCCAAGCGTGGAAAAATGGAAACTGGAAGGAGAATGGTGCAAGTAAAACTCGTTTGAATCACATCTGGAAGTCACTTTGATTAATACCCTTGACATATTTTGGGGACAGTTGGTAAAATAATCTAGTAATGATGTTGTTCATTGATTGTGAACTGGTGAGTTGTCTCTGCAATCAGGAAAATTCGGATGTGATCACAGCCCTCATGCGGATCATAGAATATGCAGTACTCTCCCGGTCTCAACAAAGGGAAGATTGACTGCAATGCCTTCATTTTTCAATTTCGATTTGCTAAGATGGACCTCAGCTCTCAAACTGGGCTAAAATTCTGTGGATTCTTTCTTTGCTTGGAACATTACTAAGTAAACCATTTCTCTTATTTGGGTAATGGAAAAATAATATGTTTCCATAGCAAGTCTAGAATATATTCCTCCAACTTCTGCCTGTAGTCCAGTCAACTGGCAAAAGTGTCATCATGAGCTAAATATCCTGCTTTAAAGCTGAATACCAGTCAGATATGCCCTTGACACATTCCTGTTAAGCGAGGCATCTGCCCTGCGCCTGATCCATATCTAATGATAGAGCTGATGACCATGTAAATGATCCACTGAGTTTTGACTGCAGGTAAAGATAAAGTATGTGTTGGTATGAGAACATCTTCTAACTAAGTAATCAGAGGGGAAGTGTCGAACACGTGTGTGTGTGTATACACACACACACAATGGCTAATCTCCCATAAAAACATAGTCAATGGGACTCTATGGAGGTAAAACAAAATTTTCTTAAAAGTACCATAGTCTCACCCTTTCGTAGCTTTGGCCGCTGGCAAGACTTGCTATCAGGATCTGTTATGGGTGCACGGATCCAACCAGTTAAACTGTATCACAGTTATCTCAACCAGTCTTGTAAAGAAAGCAACATCTTTTATAATTAGGATCTTTGGCCCTGTGGTAGTGGATAATGCTGAAGAAACTCTGCAGATGGGGTTATGAAGACCACTATTCCCTTTAGCTTTAGAAGTGTCTGCTGCAGTCTGTGTTGCTCTTGGGTCTCAAACAGATCAAGTCACATAAACCTTCAGTAAATTGGTTATCCATCAGCAGGCTGGCAGGGCACATCAGTATGCACACTGGTTCAAAGGTTAAGTTGAGGAGGTGTTGGTTTGACTCTGGTACTCAGTTGCACTCCAGTAGAAACTCTGGCTCAGGAGAATAGACATCCTTTTCACGATTTAGGAATTAGGAAACATCTTCAAGATCAAGGTCTGCTACAAATTTAGTGGGCCCTACAAGGTTCTGTGTGAAGAGTGAATTCAACATGATCCTGTGATGGTTGCTCCCAAGCCACTGAAGTCACATTTGTGACATTCTGTAATTTTAAGATGGCATGCACCTTAGGTTATGGACTAGAGCTCATTCGTCACCTTACTTTCACACTTATGAACATAAATAAAAGAGAATGCATGAAATTAGGATTTAGATCCAACAGGCTATGTTGCCGACAGTAAGGTCAAAAGATATCCTCACCAACCTGAGGTAGTCCCCTTAGGTGAGGCCAAAATGTGTGAAGTACCCCAATCAGGGGAGCGTGGCTATGCTTCGATGTGAGCAGATGTAAGCTTGGGGAGCTCTCCGGGTCTGTCATTGCTCCTGTGTAATGTAGACCCTGTAATTCCCAGTTTTTGCAGTGAATACATTGTGCATGAGCCTTCCTTCAGGGTCTAATGCCTTGTGAACTAGCTGAGCAGTGGAGATAAGACACAGAATGGCTTAACTAAAAGAGCGGAACAGCACCAATCTGGATTCTTAGATGGCAGTGGCACTGAGGGATCAGCAAACAGATTGCGGAGCGGATCTCCTCTAAAGGGTTTTGGTGCTGTACTGGGATCCTGAATAGGGAGAGGCACTTGGTGAACGTGTTGGAGAGCCCACAGTGCTTGGGCAAGAGTGGCCAATGTGCGTCGCTTTGACCGCACTAACTTGGCCTGCCCTTGCATCAGTGTGCGATGGCTAACGCAACCGGTTCCCTGCAGATCCACTTGAAATAGTGGCTGTTTGCTGCTCCCAAGTGAAGCTCTACAGAGCCACACCTGGCACTTTGGTGCATAAATTGGTTTGCAAGGCGCTTCACATTCCTTGTCCTGCATGGAGGGTAGCCCTTGCTGAGGAAGGCGGCACTCTGCTGGGCTCCCTAGATGGGACACCCACCTGTCCCCGGACTGCTAGGCAGAAGCGTGGTGCAAAAAGGGATAATTCAGTGGGCTGTAAATTCCTACATGTAACATCTCTCCATGATGTGGCCAGTTATGTGACTCCGCCTGTTCCTTTTAATAGAGATTTTCTGCTTCATCGAAGTACAGCACAGGGGCACTTGTCAGAGCCTTCACATCAGGCAGATGATCTGTGTCTCTGGCACCCAGGTTGAACTCAATATAGCTGATTTACCAGCTGCGGCCGGCCTCGTGGCAGGTTTAGATTACCCATCTGCTGATACCCAGCCTACAGGGATCAGTAAGTAGTGCTGAGTGAGAGTGGCGCTATACAGAAAATAATGGTAAAGCCAACCCCGGAGAGGGCTCCTCAAATGAAATAAATCAATGAGCTGCAGCATCCTGGGGGTAGTGAGGAAGGCCACAGGATGCCTAAGGTGGAAACAGCTCTTGAAAGTCATACAGAACAATTTGAAAAAATCCCAAAAGCCAAAATGGACCTGAAGGGTTTTTTGAAGGGCAAGATTGATGATGGGAAGGTAGATTTTGGTCTTCTCCATTCCGACTACAAAAGGCTTTCTGAGAGAGTTGAAGTAAACGAATTTACTCTGGCTACAATGTGGCCCTCAGTGCAGGAGTTACAGAAACAAATGCAGGTGTTACCTGAACAAGTTGGGTATTTACAGGTCAGTGCGGAAGACGCAGAGAGTCACTTCTGTAGGAACAATATTTGCGTCACAGTTTAACCTGAGGGGTTGGAGGGACAGTTCATGGAGTGGCATATGGAAAAGTGGCTTCTAGAAAATATCTTTGAGAGAACTTCCCCACTTCACTTTGTGGTTTAACGAGCTCACAAAGTGCTGGGTCATTCCCCGACCAATGGCACTTAGGCTCCCTAATTATAGAGATAAAGATTGTATTTTATACGTTATACAACAACACGGCCCATGGATGGTAGACAATAGCCAGGTTAATTTGTTCCCACACTACACAACATGGACAGAAAAGCTACAAAGCTCTTTTCTGGAGTTCAAAGCCTATTGCAGCAACTGAATTTGCAGTATGCCTTGTTGTTCCCTGCACGTCTGCATGTCCCTATGTTCAATACTCAGGCAGAGGTTTAGGAATGGCTTGAAACCGAAGTTGTATCAATATCGGACCAGGAAAAATGGAGGAAAGCAAGGCACCGTAAGGACAGGCATGGGCGTCTTAGATGGAGTGGAAACTTGTTTCGTCCATCAAGAAAGCCATCAGAAGAACGAGCCAAAGTGGTGACAGACTTGGAAACATATGACCATACTCAGGTAAGGTGCATGACTAGTCCTTTGATGTACTCAGAGGAAGAATATGAGTAAGAGGACTAAGTTGACGCTCTACACACTGGCCCTGCAATGACTCCTATAATGGCAAAAATGATTATTTGATTTAGCATGTGGCCCTCAGAAATGTGTATGACTCGCAGCACTGCCAATCACGTCCAAGAGGAGAGGGATCGTGGATTCGGTCAGAAGGGGGTGATTTGCAGGGTTGCGGTTCTGTAGGCAATCTAAGATTTGAGTAACACTCTGGTCAATGTACGCCTCTCCCCTACAGAGCACAAGTGTGTGGTGTGAGTCCATAGGTGACACGTTGAGAGTTGATGTTTTGTTGTTAATATATGTTTTATTTGTATTTATTTATACGTATTCAGGCTGGAATCCTTCAGATTGTAAAGGATTGTCCTTATGCACCAGTATTGGTTACCATGTTTCATGTAATGAGATACCCAAGGGGCAGAGCATTGTTAATGGATTATGGATGTAAGTGAGGTTTTCACCAACAACGCTGATATCTTAGACCCCTATATGGCACGATTCATTTAATTGGGTTACCTGGAATGTCAGAGGCTTGGCTACAGTATCTAGACTACACGAAATGTACTCCTGCTTAAAAAGATAGGAACATGAGATAGCATACCAGCAGGAAGTACACCTGCTGCAGCCTGACCTGGACGCCTTGCAACGCTCCTGGAATGGGCTGATAGTGGGTTCTAGTTATTCTTCCTTGGCCAGGGACACTAAGGTGTGGGTGGCTTCTGAGGTTCCATTTCAGGTTCTGCAGACACAAACGATCCTGTGGGGAAGAATATGATTCTATATGGGACACTGGCGGAAACTCCTTGAGGTGTAGCTAATGTTTATGCCCGTAAAACGGACCAGAAACAGTATTTAGAGTCACTACCTCATATTTAGCCTAATACTGTGACTGCAGTGGCATTAGGTGGAGACTATAATACATTGTGTTAGAAGTGGTGCTGGATCAGATCTTTACCCACATTAAGGGGAGTGCAAAGTGCTCTGGTTTCACATGGGTTTGCCTCTTGGCTTGGGTACAGAATTTGCAAATGGTAGCTCTATGGAGAGGGATGTAGCCGGAAGCCCATGAATACACATATTTCTCACCATTGTATGGGCTATTTAACGGATTGCACCTGTTCCTTGGTACTGGGGGTATTGAGAGAAAGGTGCAGACTATAGATTATTTGACTAGGGCTCAGTCAGCTCATAACCCTGGCTGGCAGCATCTTAAATGGAATGAAGACATCCCAAGTGTCTCACTGGGGAGACTACAGCCTGAGGCTTTGTACAATGCTGCATTTCATGCAGTGATAATTGAGCAAATTCATAGGTATTTCATAGAACATAAAGGGTCTGCCTCCAGTACATCTGTTGAATGGAACACCTTCAAGGTGGTAATTCGAGGACTTTGCATTAAAACATTTATGGAGATAGGCTTGGTCTACGTATGTTAAATACAGAGGCAGAATGAAAGGTCTGAGAGCTGGAATGTCAGGTGGTAACCAATAATGACAGACAAGTGGAGTGTTCTGCAGCCCATATAGACTATAGAACCCTGGTGGATCGTCTGTGTCAAGTCGATTATAAAACACGTCTCTTGGGCAGCCACAGAGAGGGAGATGAATCTCGTCTGTTCGTTGTCTGTTTGCTTAAAAAGAATAATAGTAACAAACCTTGGTGTGCTGTACGCAGTTCTACAGATGTGGTGGTTGGCTCACAGGGAGCTATCAACTCTGTATTTACACATTATTACTGAAAGTTGTATGCTATCAATTCCATATTCGATGAGTCGGAGGTGGCGGCCTACCTGAAATCACTGGAGATACCGCAGCTCACTCACTCGCTAAATGAAGTGTTGGGGGTCATCAATATGTCCAGAAGAGGTATCCTGTGCAATTAAACAGTTGGCCACAGGCAAGACACTGGGTCCGGATAGCTTACTTTCCCAATTTTAAGCCACCTTAAGAGTGACGCTAGTCCTCAAATTAATGAAACATATGCAGATGTGTATGATACTGGTCTATCACCAGATTCCACTAGAGAGTTGTACTGTTGAAACTAGACAAAGACCTGCCAGATGTGATATCCTATAGGCCCATTTCCTTACTGAACATAGAAAATAAGATCTTGAGAAAGGGACAGGCCACCATCCTGCTGCGGGTAGTAGGGATGATAATTCATAATGATCACAATAGGTTCATCCAAGGTCGAAATGTTCACTTGAACTTGCATCGCCTTTTCTGTGTCGTAGAAATGGTACAGAGGAAGGAGGCAAACACTGAAGTGGCATCTCTAGACACAGAAAATGCATTTGACATTCTTCCATGGTGGTATTTGTTTGAGGTCCTTGCTAAAATGGGTTTTCAGACTCGTATGTTACGACGGATATGATTGCTGTACTCTTTGCCTTTTATGAGGGTGAGTACAGGTCGTGTAGTCTCAGAGCAATGTGCTATATTCGGGGTTACCTTTTCGATGTTCACGGAGCCTTTGACTGCGAAACTGAGTTCTAGGGCTGTTGAGTGAGGTATACGACTTCCAGGGAGAGATCATATTATTTCACTATATGCGGATGATGCTCTTTTATTCTCCAAAGTCAGTCCTGTAGGGCTGGATCCATGCCAGATTTTTAGCATATCCTCATTTAGATAAATGTAGTTATCTTAAAAATCTGGCATGGGTCCGGCCCTCCAGGACAGACTTTGGAGAACCCTGCCTTAGGGATCCAATACCACATATGCCAGATGTATTTTAGGAACTATCAGTTTTCATACAGGTCTAGGGCTTCAAAATTAATGGTGGAAATATAGTATTTTCCCACTTCTGCAACATGTACCCATTCCAGGTTAGACGCCTATGGACTTTGGCTTAAATGGGAGCCAGGTGTTTTTAAATACCTGGGGGTGCAGGTATTCCAAGAACATGAACCGCTATACGTTTGAAACATGGGAACAGTGATGGTCTCGGAGAGACACTCACTTCAATTTTTTATACTATTTTGCAGCCCTCCCAGTATGGCTAAATTTAGGAGTTACAATCGGTGCTGGAGACATTGATATGGAATAGGGACAGATGCAGAGTGGCTCTAGGGAAAGCAACATGGCCACTAGATGCAGGCGGCAAGGGAGTGCCAAATTACGTGGGATACTGTCGCTCAGCAATTACAGTGAATCATGCACTGGATAGGGGAAGTTGACGATGCAAAGAGTGTGGAGGTCAGGAGATGTCTAGTTAGACATTCCCCGGTGGATATATAGTGGGGTAGGGTTGTGTTGCCGTCTCAGTGGCCCAGGACACTGTGCACAGTGACTAAGTGCTGGAAACAGTATATGAAGTGTACAGGTGGTGGAATGCCATACTGCATGGAACTACCCACGTGTTCTCTCTTTTGACATAAAACATAGGGATGCACAATTTACATAAAATTTTAGAATTGAAGCCAGAATAGATATAGTTAGAGACCTTTATAGAGAGGGTGCTATGGCCCACTTTGAGATGCTATGAGCTGATACGGAATTGACACCAGGCTATTTTTCTATATATGGGGCTTTGGCCAATGTGGTGCGATTAACGTGGAGTGCAGGATTGCATGAACCCACGAGTAAGGATACATTAACACTGCTATTGAACATATCGGCTCTGGCCGGGCTGGTGAGAATGTTCCTGGGTGCACAGGACATCTGCCCAAGATGCCTATCTGCAGGGGCTGATTTTTGCCACATGATGTGGGACTGCTGGATGACAGTCCAATTTTGAGAAGGTATACTGGCAGAAAATACAGATTTAGCTTGCATTCATGGCCGGCACCGATCGTGGTTGGAATGGAGGGTGTTAGGGAAAATGAAAATAATTTTTGTAATAATTTGTTTTTTAAAACTTACCATACTGCTGCATCTCTCCTCTGTCTCTCTTCCTCGACGCTCAGCACCACCGGAACGATCAGGAAGCACACCCAGGCCACCTAAGCCAATCACAACGCTGCAATCCAGCGTTGTGATTGGTCTGAGCGCCGCGATTCATTGCTCAGCCAGGGAATGGGAGCCTGAGCATGTTCTCCATCCACTCAGCCTGAAATGCAGCCTGGGTGGAGAACATGATAAGTGCGCATGAATGTTTGGCCGGCCCCAGGCCAAACATTCATGCACACTTGCAAAGCGTGCTCGCCACTCCCCCTGCTCCAGTGTCAGAGCAGCCCCACCCCACCCTGCAGAGCTGCCGCAGCAGGACAAAATAAAATGATCATACCCTCGAGTTATAATTTTTTTTTCCCTTTACTTCGCTGCTGCACAGCAGTGGGGCAACGCTCCTCCGCCTTATTTATTTTATTTATGGTTTTATAAAGCGCGTAGTCACCCAGTGGGTATCCCAGCGCTGAACCTTTTTACTCGCAAAGGGGATTTGGTCAGTAGAAGTGACGGCTTAGGGGAAGAGTAGGGTTTTGAGGGATTTTCTGAACCAAAGGAGGTTGGGTTCCGCTCTGAGGCTTAGAGGGAGTGCATTCCATTTATTTCCTGTATTGACCGAGAAACGGCGGCCACCTATGCGGGCCTTTTTCACCTTGGGAATAGTAATGAGGTTTCCGTGCTCCGAGCGGAGCGCTCTGGTGGGTCTATAGGGGGTGATCCAGTTGTTGAGTATGGGAGGGCCGGTGTTGTGTAATACCTTGTGGGCGAGACAAAGGGCCTTGAAAGTGACCCTTTCCCTGATAGGGAGCCAGTGCAGCCTCCTAAGTGCGGGTTTGGCAGATGATCTAGCCGGGGTGTTCGTTAGGAGTCGGGCTGCGGCGTTTTGAGCTTTTTGCAGAGTCTGAAGAGTGGATTCTGGAGAGCCCAGGTAAATGGCATTGCTGTAGTCCAGCCTGGATAAAATTAGGCCCTGGATCAGCATGAGACGCGGCTGGAAAGGTAGTAGCGGGAGTACCTTCCTGCAGGATTTAAGTAGACCGTAGCATATGCCGGCCGTCTTTCTTGCCTGTGTCCTGAAGGTAAGATCGGTCTCCAGCCACACTCCAAGACTCTTGACCTCCTTCTTGGGAGTGGGGGGTTCACCCATGCAGGCAGGCCAGATGTTAGAAGGGAGGTTCATGGTTTTATGTCCTAGGAGCAGGATCTCCGTTTTGGAGCCGTTTAATTTCAAAGCAGAGTCACTCATCCACTGATGTACATTGGAGAGACAGTCGTGGAGATTAGAGGGCTCTAACTTGGGGTGGGAGAGTGTCACCACCAATTGTGTGTCGTCAGCATAGCTGACGATAGTGACTCCGAAGGGAGAGACGAGTTCCTCCAGTGGGGCCATGTAAACGTTAAACAACGTGGGGCTCAGGGATGAGCCCTGGGGCACGTCGCACTGGAGGGGGATGGAGGGGGAGCGGCTTTCGCCTTCCCATACTTGGTAGGAGCGTCGAGAGAGAAAGGACGATAGCCATTTCAGCGCTCTGTCTTTGACCCCGATATTCTCCAGACGTTGCGTTAAGACCTGGTGGCTGACCGTGTCAAAGGCCGCGCTTAGGTCTAGGAGGACCACTGCCACTGATCCTCCTGTATCGATGATTTCTCTAGTTCTTTCTACTGCTGCGAGGAGAGCAGTGTCCGTGCCCTGACCTGGTCTAAAGCCTGTTTGTGAGTCGTTGAGGAGTTGGTTTGACTCTAAGTAGTGCGACAGTTTTTTATTCGCAAGTTTTTCGGCGACTTTACCTATCCAAGGAAGGAGTGAGATAGGTCTGTAGTTGGAAAGGTCTGCTGGGTCAAGCGACGGTTTCTTGAGAAGCGCTTTGACGACAGCCTCCTTCCAGTTTGAAGGGACCTCTCCCTGTTCCAGCGAAATGTTAATGAGGGCTGTCAATTGGGGAACTATGGTCAGCGGGATGTTTTTAGCGAATCGTATGGGGACTGGGTCACTAGGGGCTCCGCTCTTGATTGTGGTGAGTATAACACTTATTTCCTCTTCTGTAACTGGGCCGAGCGACTCCAAAGAGGGCTTGTCGGGAGGGGGCCGCTGCTCCTTAGCTCTCTCTATGGAGTCTGAGTTGGCGGTCGGGAGGGAGGTGAGGATTTTTTTTATTTTTTCGTCAAAGAAGGTGGCCAACTTGACGCATTTTTCCTCCGCTGCTTTGGGGTCCATGGGTTGCTGTGGGGGGTCAGGGACATGGAGGAGTTCTTTGAGGATGGAGAAAGTCTCCTTGGATGAGCAGGAGGAGCTTTTTATTTTTTCCTCATAGTAAGCCCTTTTGGCGTCTTGTAGGGCACGTTTATATGCTTTAATTGAGAATTGATAAGCGCTTTTCTCTTCTATGGACTTGTTTTTCCTCCACGTGCGTTCTAACTTTTTGCATTCTTTTTTAAGGGCAGTGAGGGCGGGTGTGTACCAGGGGGCGGGGTTGATTCTTTTAAAATGTTTTAAAGTGTTGGTTAGTGGGATGAAGCTATCTAAGGGTCGGACTAGCCAATCCGTGAATTCTCTGTCCGCGGTGTTTGGCTCCGTGGATAGGGGGGCGATGGTTTCACGTAGTTTGGCCTCCCATTCCTCTGGTACTAACTTGTGCCATCGTCTGGTTAGTATCCTTGTTTTTTGTTTGAGCGCTGGTGTCGTTTCGAGTGACCAGTGCAAAAGGATCAGCATATGGTCTGTCCAGGGAAGGGGAGTAGGGTCCTGGACGTATAGGTTCTTAATGTTGGAGAAGATAGGGTCAAGAAGTTGACCTTTCTCATGGGTGGCTTTGGGGTTTTGCAGATGGAGGTCGGCTGTAGTGAGATCAGCAAGCAAGTTTGCTGCGGCATTGTCCGTGGGGTCCAAAAAGTGCATGTTAAGGTCCCCTAGGAGGAGATAGTTAGAGACTGAAATAGTCTTAAGTGAGATGTGGTCCATTAGAGTATTGGTGAATTCGCCTAGAGAGCCTGGTGGCCGGTACACTAACAGTCCCGAAAGGGAGGTAGATGGAGAGATCTGGATAGTGAAGTGGCAGTTCTCGCAGTCTTTAATGGTCCCATATTCAATTCTACATTTAAGATGGTGTTTGTAGAGTATGGCGAGGCCGCCACCTCTACCGATTGGTCTGTTCAGGCAACATATTTGGTAACCAGGGGGTGTTGCATTGGCCACATCGAAGTCATTGTGCGGGGTCAGCCATGTTTCCGTCAGAAATAAAAGATCTAACACCGCATCCTGAACGAGGATGTTAATTTCGTGGGCGTGCTTTACTAAGGATCTGCAATTCAGAAGGCCAAGCCGAAGTCCTTGGTGGCGTTCCGTTTCCTCGGGTCTATTGCAGCGGATGCATCCTGCATAGGGGGTGTCTTCCTTGAGGATGTATTTGCACTGGGGATGTTTTTTCGGGTTCCAGGCGAGCAGTGATCCTCGGGAGTATGATATGCGCTTTTGCAGATTGGGCATAGTGGCTAGGCCTAAGGCCGTCTGGGCCCGGACGGGCCCAGACGGGGTTGCCTTTGGCGCGCCTTCGGCGCGCTGACGGCGCGCCCGCTGCGCCCGTCCGCTGCGCGTCCGGTGATTGCACATCTTTTGAGGGAGCGGAAAGGGGCGGGTGGGCGTCGCCTAGGGTAGGCGTGGCCTCGGTTCCTCGCCGTCAATGGCGGCAGAATCGTTAGCTTTCACAATTGTTTGTTTGCAGCGAAGATCGCTGTTTTAGGCGTTTCTGTAGCCCGTTTCTGGTGGAGCCAGGCAGGTGAGTGCAATTTTAAAATCAGGTGTTCGGCGAAGTAGTGACACAAGATATACAGATTTTTTAAAAAGGTGATCTCCCGGCTTCCGCCTCAGGAGTAAAGCAAGTTCTGAAATCGACGCCCTGTCAGCAGCGTTTTATACTGGTTTGGGCGGGTGGGCGTCGCCTAGGGTAGGCGTGGCCTCGGTTCCTCGCCGTCAATGGCGGCAGGATCGTTAGCTTTCACAATTGTTTGTTTGCAGCGAAGATCGCTGTTTTAGGCGTTTCTGTAGCCCGTTTCTGGTGGAGCCAGGCAGGTGAGTGCAATTTTAAAATCAGGTGTTCGGCGAAGTAGTGACACAAGATATACAGATTTTTTTAAAAAGGTGATCTCCCGGCTTCCGCCTCAGGAGTAAAGCAAGTTCTGAAATCGACGCGCTGTCAGCAGCGTTTTATACTGGTTTGGGCGGGTGGGCGTCGCCTAGGGTAGGCGTGGCCTCGGTTCCTCGCCGTCAATGGCGGCAGGATCGTTAGCTTTCACAATTGTTTGTTTGCAGCGAAGATCGCTGTTTTAGGCGTTTCTGTAGCCCGTTTCTGGTGGAGCCAGGCAGGTGAGTGCAATTTTAAAATCAGGTGTTCGGCGAAGTAGTGACACAAGATATACAGATTTTTTAAAAAGGTGATCTCCCGGCTTCCGCCTCAGGAGTAAAGCAAGTTCTGAAATCGACGCGCTGTCAGCAGCGTTTTATACTGGTTTGGGCGGGTGGGCGTCGCCTAGGGTAGGCGTGGCCTCGGTTCCTCGCCGTCAATGGCGGCAGGATCGTTAGCTTTCACAATTGTTTGTTTGCAGCGAAGATCGCTGTTTTAGGCGTTTCTGTAGCCCGTTTCTGGTGGAGCCAGGCAGGTGAGTGCAATTTTAAAATCAGGTGTTCGGCGAAGTAGTGACACAAGATATACAGATTTTTTAAAAAGGTGATCTCCCGGCTTACACCTCAGGAGTAAAGCAAGTTCTGAAATTGACACGCTGTCAGCAGCGTTTTATACTGGTTTGGGCGGGTGGGCGTCGCCTAGGGTAGGCGTGGCCTCGGTTCCTCGCCGTCAATGGCGGCAGGATCGTTAGCTTTCACAATTGTTTGTTTGCAGCGAAGATCGCTGTTTTAGGCGTTTCTGTAGCCCGTTTCTGGTGGAGCCAGGCAGGTGAGTGCAATTTTAAAATCAGGTGTTCGGCGAAGTAGTGACACAAGATATACAGATTTTTTAAAAAGGTGATCTCCCGGCTTCCGCCTCAGGAGTAAAGCAAGCGGAGGATCCGCCACTGTTAGCAGGTACCACAATGAATATGTTCCTTGAATTTAGTTTATTGTGATTGATGCCTCATACTAAGAATAACAAACAGATCTGTGCATTTATTGATTTGGCCTTAATACTGGCAAAACAAAGGATAGCAAGGACTTGGAAGGCTGCAGCGGCACTGAAGATAATGGATTGGTTGGTGGAAGTGCATAGGTGGTCAGATTCTGAAGTGGCTGCCATACGCTCATCACAGAGAGTGTTGGGGAGGGCTATGCCTCATTTGGATTGGAATTCAATTTTAACTAAACTTGAGGCGAAATCGGATGAAATGCCCTCATGTATCATTTCTGGGACTTGTTGTCCTGGTCGATCTGAGTGATTCTCTGACCCAGGGACCAGATTTTTGTGAGATGAATAGGAGAGATCTGTTCTGCAAATGCGAGCAATGCAGTTGTGACTCGCACCACGCTCAGTTGACATATGTTGGATAATAGCTATGAGAACTCCAGCCCGATTAGTTTGGTTGAGTGTGCCATGTAGAGTATATCTCGCTTACAGTAAGACATGGCGAGTTATAGTTTAATAGAGTTCTGGTGTGTTCACAGCTGTCAAATTAAATTAAATTATTATTTATTGATTAGTAGGAGGTGTTTTCAGACAGTTATGGGAAACACTGGAGATGATTAGTGATGAGTTACACCATCAGTGTTTCTTTCCTGGAAGGAGGTACTAGATCAGATTAAAAGTATCATTGGGTACCTGGAGCAACATCACTCAGCTTCCATAATACTGAATATACGTTACCCTACTGTTGAAGGTTATGACCAAAATTAATAGGAATTTAATTTTAGATATGTTCCTGGCATCTAAACTGGAATTTAAACTTCAATGGAAACCAGCTGACGTGCCTTAAAGTGCAGTCTCTAGGGACATGGACCCAAATATTGTGGAATATCCTCACCGTGGAGCCCCAGATGCGTTCAATCAATAATAGCTATGAACAGTTTGACCAGATGAAGACATTGTTGATTGATCAGTTTACCATTGACATTAAAGGTGTCCTTGAACACACAGGGCACGGTGACTGTATTGGAACAACTGACCTTCTCGCCAGTAGTTATGAGGTGAAGGAGAAGGCGCCGTCATGATGGACTGCACTGCGATCTGGTAGCAACAACCCATGTTGGTGATGGTGTTGAGTAGTCCAGCAATGTACACAAAATATGTTTTGTCTATGGATGGCAGTGTACATCTAATCTAGGGGCTTTTTAACTTTCTCCATTGTTAATGTACAATTCAATAAAACGTTTATCAACAAATAAACTTTATCTTGCCATATAAATATAAATTTGCTTTGTTTCACTCATAGTTGCGTATGTCCACCTGATGTCATAACATTTTCTGCTATATTTGCAACCAGTAGAAATATATATTTGTATCTTAACAAGAATTGGTGGTATGATTCTTGATTATAGACATCCTGTGTATTCTGTCCGACCCTCTGTCTGAAAAGAGAAAATGCAATAACCTAAACAAGGGAGTCGTGGAAAGAGGATCGTTTCTTCTGCAGCCTATTTTAAAAGTAACACACCAGTTGAGGTTATGCGGATCTGACAGCTCATAACCACCAGTTACAGTAAGGCCTACACATGCATAAGGCCTACACATGCATAAGCTTCACCTGTGCTAGAACTCATTACTGTTGAAGGCTACACAGAAGCACAAGAGGGTTGAGGCAAGAATATAGAGCTCAGTGAAGACTACAATCAGGGGCTCAAAATATCAAAATATTTTCTGATTACTTAAAAAGTAAATGAGGTATAAGGACCCCTTTTAAGAAGAATGTGCTTGACTTCTTGTCTGTCGCATGTTCTTCTGGAAGAGCTGGTAAAACTCAATTTCAAAATACCAGCATCATTTTCGTGAAATGACAAGGCATAGTTGCTATGCTCAAAAGCATTTTTACCATATTTTCCTCACCCCAGTCCAGCCACTACTGCGTGAGCCCTGAACACTGCTGCATGGACAGGATAAATGACCACAACAAATATTAACTTCACTTGCAATTCCATGAACTTCGCAATGTGCGTGTAGTCTTCCTCTTCCTGTAGTGCAACATGTTGGGCTTAAAAGTTCTTCATAATGCTTTTTGCAAGGCAAGTCTCGTAGTCACTGTTCTGGCTCATGGAAGCCTTACGTGGCATCACACTGAACCATCTCCGATAGGAATGGTTCTGTTTCCTCCACCAGATTCCTCTTAGCCATGGACCTTAGTAGGATTAAATGTCTTGCCTTCGCCTTAGTTTAGAATAGGAACTGCTGCCTTCTCTTGCGGTGAGACATTTATTTCTTTGCACACATCTCACCTTTGTATAAAGTTTCTAATAATTGACATCTGTTCCTTCCCCAGGGGAGTGAGACACCCTTCGATTTTGCTGGCCTTTGGATACATCTCTCAGTCATGGCTCTGGGTAAAAAGGTCCATACTCTTCTTCTCCCTGCAATTTGAGGGCTAGAGAAGAGGAGGTCAAAGTAAATGATCCCTTAGAGCATGCCTTTAGCAGGCTCCATCAGTCTCACAGCAACATTGATTCTGGTTCTCTGCAAACAGCTCACAGCCTGACATACATTTTTAGCTGCAATCTGGTGCCACTATAAGAGAACCGCTTACCGACATGTCCACCAACCCAATGCTCCGTGTGTGTCCCATGTGCATCCCCGCGTAGCACATTCCATGGCAATTGCAAAGCAAGCACCAGAGGACTGTGCTCTCTGGTGGGAACATCCATTCTGTCCTGAGGCAGACTAAGATTGCAAGAGCTCCCGGAGCATGCCTTAGACCACGAGGCCGGAATATGGTACAAAGGAGTCTGTGTGGAACTTAGGAGCAAAGGATCAATCTCGCGCATGGCAGAATTTGTAGGTAAAGTCTGTGACAAGCAACTTTGGCAGTCCTATTTCTAAATATCAAACAGAAATCAGAGTCATTCTGTATGTTTCGTAGAAGTATTAAATCATTTATTTTCTGCATTTTCTGAAGTAGATATGTTTACGTTCAATAAATGAAACATATTTGCACCTTCACAAGATGGGAAAAGATTTGAGGTATGGGATAGTATGCCATATTGCCATTTCACAAACAATTATGCAAAGTGTAATTATTCAAAAAGTATGGAAGAAGCATTTGATAATGCGATGGTGTTCTTTTTTATACAAGGTACAGTTGCACCCCGAGAATGGAAAGGACCCCGCTTTGTGATTGAATGGACAGATGGCTCGCAGTCCATTCAGTTGGCTACTCACATGTTTGCTATTCTGCCAGAGATGCACAACCTGGGCGTAGGAAGCCACGTACTCGCCGTAGCCGACACTCACCCAGAATCCTTTGCCTACATGCCTGGGATGGTCATGAAAACAAACAACAAGGAGTGGCATGTCCAGTTTATTAATGGACAAAGGTAAGTGTTCTGGAACAGAAACCTGAATTTAAAGGCAGACATCAGTGGACTCAACCCCACAGGACTGAGTGCCATGTGGCTGCTGGATGGCACTGAACAAGGCATGTGTGTTCAGTGCCAGTCTTCCTAGAGATCTGCTCGTTACAATCTAGACAGGGTGCCAATGATGAGGTAACAGCAGGGGGGAGAAGCTCCATCAGTGGTAGTCGTTTTGTCAAGTTTATGGTTTTAGCTGGAGTTAACACTCACTCGAGCCTGTGGATGTAAATAGTTTCTTGATACAATCAATTGCTAATGAATTAAAATATTTTCCTTATTTCCCTTAATCTGATTAATCTAATTAAGCTTCTATTAGCTGGCTCACCCTGAAACACATGTAGGCACAGCATTTATCTGCCACTTTAACTATAGTCAGTATCGACGCTGTCATCATAAGCCAGGCTTCTCACCTGCACGCCCCTGCGCTCACTCACTCGCAAACACTTGCAGTCCAGCACTCTTCAGGAACCCTCATACACTCCTTCACCTGCAGACTTCTCATCTCTTCTTCGTCTTGTATCTGATCTACCGACCACCAGGAAACGGAGAGAGCTCCATCGATAGAGTCGCCGACTGTCAGGCACACACACATTCACGAACAGCACCAGGAGCATCAGCTTAGGAAATCCACCCCCAAGACCCTCCGATAAAGAAAACACTTGGGAATTGTCCACGTCGCTTTTTTTCGGTTAATTCCCTGTTTCCTGATTGTGAAACATAACTATCAGAGCCCTTTAAAGGCACATAATCCACAAACCGCCCACTGATTTCAGATAAGTAGCGAAGAGGGATATTTTAAGACTTGGAATTCCCTGCTGTGACAGCCACCACATTGGTAATAATCTGTAGCACAGCAAGGTGGCTGAGACCCCCAGTCATTCGCTCATGCCTGGATTCAATGCTGGCAACACTGAAAGTTGCACAGGCCACACTAGAATAATGTGATTGTGAAACTGCATGTTATGCATGCCACTTGCATGCCGCTCTTGAGCAATCACAGAGCCCGTAATTTCACTCTCAGACGTGGATCCCTTCTTGTTACATCCCTAATAGATTCAGCTCGAATGAAATTATATGGTTACTCAGTACAGAACGACTCTGTCTGTTAACCCACCTGATTTTATCTTTCAAAAGGCGAGGTCGCAAACAAATGAGAGAGATTTAGGGCAAGGGCCAAAGGAGATGTGCCGAAGCCTGTCTATTTAGAGCTGCTAATAGCTCACACAGGGACATTTTAAGGATTTTGGGGGCCCTGGGCCAAGCATATTTTGGGGGCCCCTGTTAGGAACAGTTTTGAATTCATGATCCAATTTCAGCTTTTTCATGCCCTCTTTGGCTGGGTCATTGAAAATGCACATGCGCACTCGTCCAAATTCTAATGATATTTACATGTAATATTCAGGGATAGTTATGTGCATGGGCGTAGGAAGTGTGGGGGACGTGGGGATATATCCCCCACAGATTTTGGAGTGGGGGGACACGGGGGACAAGGGTGTGGGGGACGAGGGGACAAAGGAATTTCCCATCTCCCTTCTGTTATCACAGGGCCATTAGCACGCGAAAGCGCTACCTAATGGCCCTGCACTTGACCTGCCTGGAGTCAGGCCACCCGCCCTCTGCCTTTTGTTATGCTGCAGGAAGGCTCAGCCGTTCTGGGAAGGGCAGAGAACGGAGAAAAAATAAACGCTGTCTCTTTCCTTCATGGCAAGGACCGTGTCCACTACTCCTGATCTGCCTCTGGCGGCTGCCCTCCTCTCTTTATTCCTCCATCTCTTTCTGTCTCTGTCTCGCTCCTGCTTACGCGCTGATTTCAAGAGGCAGCTCTTAAGGTACTCTCTCTTGCCTGTCCTTTTCTTTTTTTGTTCCCCTGTGAAATTGATCCAAAAAAGGCTGAACACTTTGGCTGTAAATGTCCTCATTTTCTGACCGTTTTCTATTGAAAAGAAACACCTCGGAATGGAGAGAAAAAATAGTTAAATACCTAAATAAAGCAATACAGAGTGGACAGCAGACAGGCCAGACTGTTATTTACACCCACACACATTAGCGCCACTTTACGGAGTTTGCCAGTGAAAGCGCTACTTTCTTTTTTATCTTCTTTCCTTGAACAACATTGTTTTCCCAGGGTGGGTAAGTGCGCCATTCCTAAAGGTACTGCAATACCTGGTTGATGGGTAGAGTGGAAACGTTTAATATGATCGTTTTCAACTTTTTAATTATTTTAGCTTATAAAATGCGGCTCTGTGTTTGGGGATGTGGTCTTTTTTAAACCAAACTGCATACATTTTGAAAGGATATAAGCAATGGACATTGAAAGGTGTCCCTTCCT
Source organism: Triturus cristatus (assembly GCF_964204655.1). Classification (NCBI taxonomy): domain Eukaryota; kingdom Metazoa; phylum Chordata; class Amphibia; order Caudata; family Salamandridae; genus Triturus; species Triturus cristatus. Next base: position 815,722,740 of record NC_140582.1, read on the forward strand.
GGTCCTGTAGCCATGTCTTGAACTTTTCAGGCAAAATCACTTACTGATTTCTGAATAATGAGTTTAAAACTGTTAAGGTAACCATGTTTTTTTCTGATTACAGTTCACATGCTTTGCTTATTCTTGCATTCCCTATGAGTGTTTGCTTTTTCCAGGGTGTTATTCATTTTTTTTCAGGCAGCATTTTACTGTTGTCTAGTGCATAATTTGAATTTAGTCGCAGCACAATTGAGTTGTGCTGAAGGCAGTGCGAGTTTCTCTCAGTGGGGCAGTATGTTGTTCAGTGTGGGAGAGAATGTGGCACTCTGGCCAGAGCTGCTGAATTTGGAACTGGAGAACCATGTTCAGACCTTCATGACCAGTTCACCATACCACACTCCTGACAGAGCTTATTCTGATGCTACACCTTAGAAGGCCCAATAGACCTTAGAAGCCCAGGTGTCTTAGCACCCGCAGGTGGACCTGTCCACCACAATCCATACTGCAGTTCACTTCCAGTCTTACGGGCAGGCATATGAAGAAGCACATCCTAGATCGACAGTGAATCTGTCACTGAGGTCACAAGACCCTTGAGGCCAGTCCACCTCACCCATTGGTACCTCCATTGGCCTTTTTCCAGCACTAGCAGTGCAACTTGCCAGGGGTTGGCAATGTAGGATTTGCATGCACACCAAACTTAGGGGGAGATTATAATGGCAGTGGGACCGCCACGTCACCCCGTCGGTGGCGGTCCCACCGCCATTGGTGACTGCATCACAGCCCGCAATATTACAATGGCGGGTGGTTACCTGGCGGTCGGAAAGACCAACCACCACGCACCCGACGGGCTTCTTGAGCCCGCCGGTGTGGTGGAGGGGCTTGTGGTTCCTACAATGCTGGTGGTGCCTACCATGCACCGCAGCAGGGATTACGATGTCCCTTACCCGCCAGCTTATCAATGGCGGTTCACCTGCCATGGAAATGCTGGCGAAAGGGACATTGGGGGCCCGTAGCAGGCCCCTTTACCCCTGGCCCTCAGACATGGGTCCTGGGGGGCATCTATGATGCCCCACAACATATCACTGCACCATGTGGCAGGCACCGATATATTTAACATGTTCCTTTTTTTTTTTTACTTTGCGGCGGATGATGCAGCCAGCAGCACCTGCTGCAATGTAAAAGATAGGCACTGCGAACACCGTAGTGGCAGTCACATTGTAATGCCTATCGTGGGGCCCCCACCTGGAAGGCCAGCGGTCCCATTCCCCGATTCGATGGCGGTGGTACTGAAGTCCGCCTGCCATCGTAATCAGCCCCTAAGTTTGCATTTTATGAATATGATTCAGCGGGAAATAAATTGATGTTTGCAATTTAATTGACTTTGGTTGGCCTCTTATCTATGAGATTTCCCTGTTGAATGTGCCTTTACATTATACATTTTTGGTTGTATGAATTGATTGCATACTACACTCTCCTACAGGTATTAATTTGAGTGTCATTAGGAGTGTCTGGGACCAATTGTTTTCTTAGGAATTGTTTTCTTTACTAACCTTTGCAAAGGGCCCTAAACTTCACAGCAACACAAGTCACATTTATTTTAGTAATTTGGGATCTGTTTGAGCTACAAAATTGTTTTGGAGGAAATCGTTAGATTATGCAGCAGATGATGTATTATGTGGCAAATATGATACAGCCATAGTTAAGTGGAAAACATTTTTCCACTTAATTTTGCCCCAACATTGTAGTTGATCAATTTGTAAGTTCCCCAAACCCAAAAGTCGAGTTTGGGCACAGTTTGCATTTTAAAAGCAGCCCTATAACACAGGGCCACTTTTAAACTGACCTCAGGCTTCAGCAGTGCACACATGCAAGCGCAGAAAGGGCTGCTGGCCTCTAAACTGCCATGCCCTATTATATTCTAGGGACTTAAAAGTGGTTCTAATCCCCCTGCCCTATTATGTACTAGGGCCTTATAGGAGAGGTCATGCCAATCATAGGGGTACCCTAACCCATAGTGCACCCTAGTGTATGTAGGTGTTTTCACTGTATTTTTAAGTGCCTCTTTCAGAATAGCACTGGCTGTTTAGGCAGAGGCCAGGGTCAGTCAGTCAGGTACCACCAGTACCAGTCAGCAAAAAGTTGGGGAGTGCCCAGGGCGGCTTTGCAACACTAGAGAAACACAAACTCAGAATGTAAAACATAACACCATGGTTGGGGGGTTCTCTTCAATAATCAGAATTGATTTCTATCCTAATGAACCCATTTTCCAACATTAGGATAGGGAAAGACTGGGGAAAAATCACAACATTCTAATCTATACAGTGAAGTTTTTATGCAGCTCTTTGATGACGGTTATTAGCTCACTGTTCAATGTTAGGATTTTAACTTATAAACTTCAAATACCAAAAGAATATCTCAGACAAAAGCAGTAACTCACTGACCTATTGAATTAAAACTTTCACTAGACAAGCCTTCGATCTCTCTCAAAAAAAGAACATTAATCACCAAAGTTATCTTCACATTTTTATTGTTGCCTGAAAATTGCTGGAGACCAGGAATGCAGCAGCAGGTACTTTTCAAACCCTAATGCACTTGCAAACACGACGCCCCCACCCTAAGTCAGCGGCCTTTGTTTGCTTTGTGCATTAAGATGCAAGATTCATATATATGTTTTTTTAAACATTTGGTCTCATTACTATATGAATGTAAATAACAATAAAGCATACATGCAAACTGTGACTACATGCCCGCTTTTCTCAATATTTCACTCCGAAAGTATGCGATTGTATTTGTTTAACGGGTGGTGATTTGTATAGGGTCACTGGAAAGTGCACAAGGTTGTCCCTGTCCCCCCCAGAATTTTAGTGTCTCCTACGCCCCTGGTGATGTGTGTTTTCAATATTGTAACGTAGCAGCTGCTCACTAATATTACTGCAAATAATCTCTGTGACACTCTCCCATTTCTCATATGTGTGGTTCTGATTTGATTTTATAACTTGTTTATGGCTGTTGCATGTCACATAAACACAACTTTTCTCTACAAAATGTCTATAATAGACACTCACATATCAATCACATGGAAAATAAAGCAAAGGAAAACGGTATTTGAAATAATCTGTGTAAGAGTTATTCAAGGTCATCAGGGCAAGACTGCAGAACAGAGCTGGGTCTGTCAGGGGGCCCCCTGAAGGTCTGGGGCCCTGGGCCAGAGCCCACTTTGCCCCTGCCTTAAAACGTCTCTGAGCTCACAGTGACCATTAATAGGTAATTGTACATTTTACCCACCATTAAATAAAAGGCACATGAATCTGTGACATTAACATATAGTCTGCACAGTTCTCTTTCTATTCCGAATGCAACAGACGTGACCTAGTGCCCACATCGCCTTTTCTTTCCACGCCGTTGCTTCATCCCTGTTTAATCAAGCAGCCTAGGTATGCACAGTTTGGGCTCATACACCAAGAAAGAGTTATTTGGGATTTTTCACAAGATGGATGCCTTATCTACCCAGGGCACGATGACTTACAAGTGCTGGTCCTGCGCGATGGTACTCGGTGCCTATCTCAGGTAAAAGCACACACTGGGTAATCAGCGAAGGGGCCTTGCAGCCCTTTCTACTGTATACAATTCAGCCACAGATGTACCTAGGACCATTTACTCATTTGCATGTGTCAAGGAATACTCCTTTGGTCTGGCATAGGCTTCCTCAATGGAGCATGCCCCAACACACCACCCAAGTGAGGTGGAGAAGGGGGATCCACCAGGAGGTGGTACATGTTGTGTGCTTCTTCCTCGGTTTCCTGCTAGAGGACTCAGCCCTGCCACATCAAATAATCTCTAGACTAGCCCCTTGGCGCTATAGCGCAGAGAGAGACCGCTCGAAGAACGCGTGAAACCCTGCGTTTGGTCCCGAACGAGGCACCGTTGGGCCCGCATGAGAGCAGGTGGTAACCCCTTTTCAGTGGAGATACGTGACATGCAAAGGGAGAACTAACAGATACCGGAAGCACTGCTGCTGCTGAACCAGTGAAGCCAGACAAGTGCATGCTGGGCACCAGGGCAATCCCCCAGCATGCTCCACAGCAACCAGAGGCGCGCCCTGGTTCGCATGCACGTGTGTTCTCTCAGGTGACAGCAAACTTAGGGTGTGTAATCACTTTACTGGCAAAGCATTTAAAAGCCTAATCTACAAGTGTCAAAATCTTAAACTAAATTGCCAGTGTTGCTGCTATGGAAATCAATTTAAAGTCACAGTGAAATGTATATAGAACGACGACTAACACAACTTGTGACTGTAACTGTCAGATGTTGTTTTAAATTCCACCTCCTGACGGGGGCTGTGGAGAATTATATTCACGTTTTACGGTAATCTTTGAGGTGGAAATACCGCCCTTCAGTTTTAAGTCTTCTCATAATCACTGTTGTGCATTGTTGGTGTTTGTATTTGTGCACCTGTGTGTGTGTATGTGAAACATGGTGGTGTTTTTATATGTGTATGCAGGGCCGACTGCAGGGAGGTGAGAGCAGTGCGGCCGCACTGGGCGCTGACCAGGGCGGGTGGTCACTGACCTAAGGGGTGGCGCTGTGTTTAGCAATAACTTACAATTTAAAAGAACCTGCTGCAGTGTTCCCTGTGCGTCCAGCTTTCAGGCAGCAACAAAAATGTCAAGATAGCTCATGTGATTAATGTTCCTGCTAGAGAGAGAGATCGGAATGTTGTCTAGTGGCAGGTTTGACTCCCCATAAAGTAGCGCAGAGGGTTAATATGCCTGCTGCACAGAACAAATCTGTATTTTATGAGGATAGCTGAGTGGATTAGTAATGCCAGCCTCTACCAGCGCTTTGAAACAAATGAAATGTGTGGGAGAGAAGGGCTATGAAGAGTTGAGGGGCACTGTTGCCGGGTGGTAGTAAGAGTATCCGAGTAGGAGGTCATGGGGCGGGTGGAGAACAGCGCTAAAGCCGGCCCTGTGGTTATATGTGTTTCTATGCACGTGTCATGGTGTGTCTCTGCATGGCTTGTGACTGTAAAACACTTCTCAAATGAACTCTGGTCCCGAATGTAGCGGCTCAGTGCTCTTCTTCAGTGTGGTTCCAGTGTAAAAATCTGGCCCGGCATGCCAATAATAATGTGTTGCCTTTTTATTTTTTTTCCAGTGCACTGCTGCATCACCGCAACCAAATGTACAGGATCTCAGAAAAGTACTACAAGTTATCTGAGATGTTCTTTGAGAAGGTTCACCGATAACTCAATGTATTTAGATACATGACTTGGAACTATGACAATAATGTACAGAATTTAAAAAATAAAAAGTGGTACAAGTTTTTGTTTCTTTATGCTCTGATCTATTTTGTGAAATACAGTGAAAACTGCTTTAGCATGTTTCAAATAATTTATTATATTTTTTCAGCTGCGTGGGATGTAGTGGAGAATTTGAAACTTCTTTCGACTCGTGGCAACATCCCTGGAAACTTGTTCCTCAAATACAGAACTTCACATTTAGCACAACAGGGAAGAGCATTCCATAAGACAATAAAAATGTGCAAAACGTCTGTTCAAAAATCCATCTATTTGCATGCACCTGCCTCTGATTATTTAGGTCTCGCCTGACCCAGCGCATGCGCTGGTCTGGCGAGACTTTTTGTGAGGGCTTAAAAAAATGCTTCGATGGCCGGCCTAGAGCTACAGTGCATGTGCGCGGGCGCGCGCTTACGAGCAGAGTCTTTCCTCCTCATGCTCATTAAGCGCATCGCTCGCCGCGCTTGATCGCGAACGCGATCACTTTCACTTTTGCGGCAGAGCGTTTACGATCGCGCGGCCAATGCTTGCTTCATTTCTCGTTAAGGTCTTCGTCGATTTCCAGTGTGGTTCGGATCCCAAGCCGCTCTCTCCCTCGCCTTCTCTTCTACTCTCCAGTGAACATGCTTCAATCTGTGCTCCCTCATCTCTTTTTCTTAGGACATAAAGGTGTAATGAAGTATTGATCATGTTGCAGCAGCCACCAGATTGTGAGCAGAAGATATAAATATATATATAAATATCGATGCACAGATGGACTATCCAATGATATGACAGAGCCAGGGACAGCGTAAGTGACATCACACACCTTTGGACACCACAATATCAAGAGGGTTTTTTACTTTATTGTCTTTAGTTAGTGTGATCTTGGATTGTAAGGGTGATAGAGCTCTTCACATACTCGATAAATATATGTACATGCATTTACATGCTGGACATACCAGAGGACATGTGCACCTCAGGCGATATGACGCTTTCATAGAGAGCAGTCATAAAGGGAGATATATATACATATATAGGTTGCAGCCCTGCACTGGAACAATCTTGTGTGCAGCAAATGTTAGCTAGATTTACCATACTATCCTTTTTGCAAGTAGATTTTATCATCTTCAATTAGACCAGTTGATCTTCAGAAAATATTATAAGTAAGTAGACTCACCAAAACATTTGTGATTGTTTGTGCTGGTTTGAATACGATAAAAAAGAAAGTGGCAAAGCTTATGTTGGTTTGTTTGGAGCCCTGCAGAATATGGCGCATTTTGTGCTTGTGGAGATAAAAGCATAGTAAAGTGTTGCATTTTTTAGCTCTCTTTTCCTCTTACGTGGTCAATTTATCTTCTAGTTATTTCAGAGTATGTTTGTGTAGTGCCTTGTAGGCGACGCAGGGCATCTTGTACGTGCCATGTGCTCCTGGAGGCAGCCATTTTAATAATGCCTGAATAGGACTGTAGGAATGCTTTTATTGGAGGAAGTCTTGCCATCTGGAGCCTTAGAAATAAGAATTACTGGATTGGATTGTGGCCATGATCGCATTTGTTACTCATGTCTTTAAATCAGGCCCGGGAGGGAAATATTTGCTGTTACATATTACTCTGAGATGGTATTGGTGCCTGCCCTTTAAGTGGGTGTCCAAGTTAAGTTTTGAGCTTTAAAGGACACAAAAAGATTTTTCTAAAGAACACGTTCTTGGTGCAGTCCCCATTTTGTCCAGGTGATTAGTCCAGTCTTTGGTGAGGTCGCAGTTTTCTTTGCAGAATAAAACATGGAAAAGAAGTTCTTTATTCTGGGAATCAAACTTTATATAAAAAAATTTCATCCGGGTTTTATGGTCAGGAGGTTGTTTTGGGAATTCAATTTCAGATGCACAGTTCTAAATTTATAAAATAACCAGTGTCGAACCCCAAAGGTTTGCTCGGAAGCCCTGGGTGGCGCTATTGAAGGTGTGGGTCAAATACCAATGCTGCATTGTCTTGATTACGCAGCATACCCCTTTAATACACCACAAGACACTCCCTGCCTTTTTATCTCAATCTTGCTAGTTTTTCCATCCCAGGTTCCTTCCTTTGTCACTATTTTACGTAATTCACTTCTTCCTTCTTTCCCCCTTTCATGCTTTCCTTTCTCTCTCATGATTCAGATGAGTGTCTATTGAGGAAAAAACAAGTGCTGGTCACAAAAGATTAGTGCTGGTCTCCCAACCTACAATCTTCTGCTCAAATTATGCACTGCCAGTGCAACTTTCAGTTGTCATTTGTGTACTCGTGGAAGACAACACCCTATTTCATCAGGGGTTCAGCTAGTGGCTCAAAGTAAAGATTAAAAAGCATTGGCATAGCCAATAGGTCTCGCCTTTGGGACCTTATAAGTGTTTAGCCATGCAATGGTTGATGTTGCTGCACCAAGGATATTGCGCTGGATAACTAAACACTTATAAGGTCCCAAAGGCGAGATCTATTGGCTATGCCAATGCTTGTTTATTCTTTATTTTAAGGATCTGGCTTGCAACTGATTTTGTCATATAGGCAGTGAGGAGCTGGTAACAGTTTGGCTATTTCAGCTGGCATTGTTAACTTTTCTTAAGTTTCCAAAAGTGTGCATAAAACATGCAGGCGGCGTTGTAATCAAGTACCCCATGTGGGCTGCAGCACGGTTTTCACCACCCACAAGTGGCATCAAACACGTAGCTTATGGGCTGACAAGAACCCATGTCTCATGGTGCACAAGGATTGTATAGGAAATAATGTCATGTAAATATAAAATCTGCAATAGGTAAATCAGCCCTCAGAAGGCCGTGCTACAGACGGGTTGAACTGCATAACGTTCACCCTGATCCTGACCCACCTGCATGTCTGCAGAGGTACATCAGTTGATTTCTATGCTATAAGTTGGGGCGGCTGCAGATGTACACATTAAAGTATACGCAAAATAAATTGATGGAATGCTTGAATTACTCTCAGCCACTGGTAATTACCTAGGGCCGCATTCCTGTCCATCGTTATTTTGCACACCTTGGCACCTCAGTTTGGACCCAGCCATATGCAAGTTAATGTTGGCCCTGCTCAGCTGGAAACAGTCCAGCCCAAACTACCAGGCCAGGTCCTGAACTGAAACACAAGCAAACCAGGACCAGTTTCACCCTAGTTAGGACTCAGCTGCCAGGTATAGCTTGGTTCCAGTGACACAGTGTGCATGGGACCCACGTCTGGGCATACCCATCCCACTTGGGCGACACACTAAAATATACAAACATTTGATGGATGGAATGCTTGAATTAATCTCAGTCACTGGTAATTACTTGGGCAGCATCCCAGACCATCATTATTTAACATGGCAATTTTGACAAAGATGTAAATATGGACCTTGGGAATAGATTTTCACTAGATATCATAGGAACTAGTTCACATTGATGAAATATGGGCAGCAGACTGTATTTTATTTTTTCAATAACCAGGGAATTCAAGCAGTACCTATTGGGTCCAATTAATGAAGCACTGTTCTTGCCACTCTCATATTGGAGTTATGTTGGAATCTGGAAAATTAGAAAATGAAGACTGTTGAAGGGGAATCTACCATCTGTGTGAGAAAGGACTAAAAATTGTAATTCTTTTTCCTTGAATCTGGTCTCTTGTTCACCCCACAAAGAAAAATAGCAGGAAGGGTGTGCCTACTGCTATGTACCAACTTTTCTTTTCGAAAGCATGGCAAGAGAAAAGTGTTCAAGAAAAAAGAGTCTGTGACAATGTCCTCATAAGAAACAGCAAGACCAGATGAAACTAAGCATTTGTCTGTCTTCATATTACCATGGAGGGCACAAGCCCATGACTTTAGCACTCAGGCAAGAGGACTCTTTTTGAATAAAATGGAGTTAAGAGTGCCTGAACACGTACATTTAATCTCCTTCACGTGGTGATGTGCAAATATTCTCTCACTGGAATGTGTGGCATATGAGAATCACACATTTCCAATGAGAAACGTCACCCATACGTGTCAACCATATATTTTAATCAGGGAACTGCTGCAGGATTTCAATTCCTTAATGGATATACTGGATCTTAAAATATTTAGGAGCTCATTGTAAGTTTGGCAACCAGACCAGGTGTCACTCCAAGTGAGTCATAGACCTAGATCTCTAAAGAGAGTGTCCATTTCAAGGATGTTGGCATTAGCCCGCTCTGCAGGGTCACCACTAACTTTCTGCCTTCCCCCTGTTCTTTTCTGAAACAGTTTTGTTGACTTTTAGGACTCTGTGCACTTTACTACTGCTAACCAATCCTAAAGTGTGTGTTCTCTTCCCCTAAAACATGGTACAGTTGGCTTACACTTGATTAGTACATTTAATTTACTTGTAAGTTCCTCATATTTGGTACTACGGGTAATCAGAGCCTGTAAATTAAATGTGGGCAGCAGCACTTATTGTGCCACCTACTAAAAGCAACCTTTTAAAACATGTCTCAGGCCTGCCATTGCAGCCTGCTGTGCAGTTTTAAACTTAAAATTCGACCTAACAAAATAAACCTTCCTTTTTAATGTATATAAGCCAGCCCTGAAGTACGCCCTAAACTGCCCGTTGGGCAGGGTGCATTGCATTTTAAAATAAAAGTAGGGCATGTGTTTTTAAGTTTTACATGTCGTTTTAGTGAAAAACGCATATATTCGTTTTTCACTACTGTAAGGCCTATCTCTCCTATAGGATAACATTGGTTTACATTATTACATTTAATAAGTGCTAACTTTTGATTAGGAACATGTAAATGCATTATGTTTGGACTCAAATCAATTGTAATTTAAAATCCTCTTAAATGGTAAAGTTGGATTTTAGTAATCATTTTAGATTATAATTTTTAAAATGCCACTTTTAGAAAGTTGTCATTTTCCTGCCCTAAACTTTCTGAGGCATTCTGGGATTTTCCAGCAGCCTGTACTTCTTAATTGCTCCCCCCCCTCAGGAATACGTTCTAGACCCAGACATTGAGCAATAGGACTTGGGTGTAACTAGAAGGGGAAGGGCAGAGCTGTTTCCTGCCCCACTTACATTTCAAACGGCTGGCTCCAGCACACTCACAATGGAACTTGAGACCAGCCTTCTCTCACTCTGTACCGCTTGGAGCCCGGGATGAGGAAATCAAGGGAAGGAAGGAATTTTCCAGAACCAGATGTTGAGGTGGACTAGAAAATTCCTCCACTTCAAAGGGTGGTACCAGGTATAAATATTGGACCTCCTGAGCCACGCATCCATACACTTTGAGACCTGTGGAATTAAAAGAAGAAGGACGTCTTTGTTCCCTAGAGGACTGCCCGGCTACTTTAGGCCTGCCTTGTTCCTCAGAGGACTGCCCTGCTACTTTAGGCCTGCCTTGTTCTTCAGAGGCTGCCCTGCTGCTTGAAGCCTGCCTTAGTCCCCAGAGTACTACCCTGCTGCTTGAAGCCTGCCTTGTTCTTCAGGGGACTGTCCTACTGCTTGAGCCCTGCCCTGCTCTCTGAGAAGGAAGACTAGACCTGCTCCCTTCATCACAAGCTACTGAGTGTGACTCCAGGGGTCAGTTGGCTGACCTCCTGTTCTGCGTTACATGGACACAACAAGGTCTAGAGGCCTCCTTGCAACTTCACAGCTGGCCGGCTGTAACTAGCCCTGATGGGACCTTCAAATGTGCCTGCCTGAGCCCTGCCGGCCTCTGCTGGAGTGAGTTACTGATCCCCTAGAGGTGCCTCCCCAGATTCTGGACCCATGGCTGGCATCACTTGACCTCTTCCTGTGAAATCCTTAAGTTTTGAACTCTGTGCACAGGAATTTGACAAGGTAACTTTTTCAGTGGGACTATGTCCCTTTGTCTGACCTGCACTCTATCGCGGTCAGCCTGAACTTGTGACTTTTTCCCAGTCTAGTAAGACTAAATACCCACAGTTTGCGCTTTCTACTTCATGGCATAATTTTTACTTAAACCTTTAGAATTGCTCATCTTCAGTTCTACTGACTGGATTTTTGTTTATTTGCTCTCATTTTATGTATTAAATGTTACTCTATGTTTCTATTAATACATGAGAGGGTTAAGCACAAGTTAATTCAGTGAGGTTTGTGGTTCACCCTGACAATGATTGTGGTTGTGGCTTGAGAAGGGTTTTCACTCCCTCCATCAAAGACCCAATTTCCTACACAAGACTTACATACTAAATGTATTTGGTGTGCTGGGAGTTTTCACCCAGTGAATGGGGTGCATTTTTACGTTTTTCTGTCCAGGACCACCACAGTTTTAATATTGGTCCTGGACATAAGGGACACAGACGGAAATAGCTTTGGATGGGTTGACCTTAATTTTGGGGCTCATCGAATGCCATTTCCAATGGCGCAAGGACAACCAAAAGTGTGCTCCAGAGGGTGCCGCTGGTGGTGGTTGTCTCATTGAAAATACAGCAAACCACTGTATTCTAAATGAGTCCTTGTACTGATTTCCTCAACCTTAGATCTTCTGATTGAAACAGGGTTTGCACCTTATTAACCAAGACAATATATTCCTCCAGTCCCAAACAACACAGAGGGCATATATGCACAAGAAAATTATAGCACTTTTAAAATTGTAAAGCTCAGATGAAAAAAGAACCCTCAAATAACATGAAACAGAAACCAGACCAGTGGAGTACGGCAAATGCCAGTCCATGGTAGACAACAAAAGACACACAATTGATGGACGTAATGCAGAACAAATCAAAACATTCACCCCCAGTCAAGAGATCTGGGTTAAATCCATCATTCTTTTGCTCACCATGCCACCCCAGTTTAGACCTGGCCATATGCAAATCAGTCTTGACCCTGTGCCTCATGGGAACAGTCCAGCCCGAACTGCCAAGCCAGGTCCTCCCTGGACCGGAAACAATAATCCTAGGACCGGTTTCAGGGTTTCATCCCTCTTCAGCCAGGATAGCTTGATTCCAGTGGCACAGTGAGCCCAGGACCCACGTCTGGGCATACCTGGCGCACTTAGGGTGAGAAAGCAAAAGACACACAATTGATGGACGGAATGCAGAACAAATCAAGCCATTCACCCCCAGTCAAGAGATCTGGGTTAAATCCATCATTCTTTTGCTCACCATGCCACCCCAGCATGCGGTGGCGGAGTGAGAGAAGAAGAATGATGATGGATTAAACCCAGATCAGTTGACTGGGGGTGAGTGCTTGCAATGTTGAACACTCCGTTCATCATCCCCTTTGGTTTTGCTTTTGTCTATGGTAGACGGCCTGAAGTTAAAGGATACAGGACGAGGATGACAGCAGGATGCTGTTGCAATCGGGATATGTGCTGTTGTTTTATTCACTGGAAAATTAGGGCATTAAGTGCAGAAGTGCTTCAAGGTTGAACGGCCAGCATAATATTAATAATTCCAATAATTACCAGAAGTGACTGTACCTAGAAATGTACTTGCATTTGCGCTAGCTGGTCGAGGGAGAAGTACGTTGGTGTCATTAAATTCAGGGTAGCAGAGTCTAAGGGTGGCTGGTGAGTGACAACCCCTCACCCCTCCAACCCCCCATGTCACCAGATACAGAGTTTAAAGACTGCAAACAGTGTGCTTTATGAGCATCACCAGTATGAAAATGAAAACCAATTTTGGCAAATATATTTTAAGGTACAATATCACAATCAAATTGATTTCAGCAACTATTATTGGTTAAATGACTAAGATCTGATTTACTAGCTCCCTTAGCTTCCTAGTTGCACGTGTGATGACCAGAAAGGCTACTGGTCCAAGAATTTTTTAATAAGGTAGGTTAGCATATTTACTACTGCTGTTAAGCATAATTACTACTATGCATAGCGAGACAATTATTATATCAAAGATGGTCACATACCCACCCATGTCTCTATCTCCTCCTTTAATTAGCTGAGTATCTGTAAGTGCCCTACTCCAAATTTTCCAGTAAGTTGTGAAGGAAGCTATTGGCCAGTTACATGACTGCCACCCACAAGGTCCTACTTGTTACATATATAAGAAGTAACTTAGCAAGGAGCTTGGCTTCCTACGATCAAAAATAAAAATATCTGAATGAATAGTGTTACGTTAGAGCCACTGACAAGTCCAAGGTCTGTGGGAGCATAAATAAATCGCAAGAAGAGATGGGGGATCCAGATTCCAGATTGAACACCCATCAGAGTGAAAGTTGTTCCAGCTGTGACCAGCGGAAAATGTGACGTTGGCAGGGTACCATAACCTCAGCCCTGTCTCTAACTCTCTCTCTCACACACACACACACACACACAAACACTCAGTGGTGGCTCCTCCATAGGGGTGTCTGGGCGTCGCCCCACTGCTTTCTCACAGTGCGAGAAGCAGAAACATGAAATGGTAAAAACCACCATTTTATGTTTCTGCTTCTCGCACTGCGAGAAAGCAGAAGTGCCTGGTTGGGGCCGGAGGGTGGGCGGTCCTGCTCGAGGGCAGGGGGGAGTGGCTTACCCACTGTTGTGGGTACTGACTGTTTGGTCGGCCCCTGAAGCTGACCAAACAGTCAGTACCCACAACAGTGGGTAAGCCACTCCCCCCTGCCCTCAAGCACGACCGCCCACTCTCCCTTTTTCACTATGTATGAGAAAATGGCACGGCTGGGGCGCTCTCACCAATCACAACGCTGCCATTGAAGCTTTGTGATTGGCTACAGGAGGGGAGGAAGCATGCCTGTTCTTCCTGTTCCGGACCCCCCAGGAGCAGAGGTGGCGCAGGACCGGGACCAGGTAAGTTATATTTTATTATATTTACTCCCCCACATCCGCGCGATAACCCCCGCGTGACCCATTCCACCCCCCCATCCCCCTCCCCAAGAATTGCGAGCCCAGACTGGCGTACTGTAGGTACAAGGGTTGGCAGATGCATGAGGCAGTGCGGGAGACCCTGTGCACTCAAGATGCTGTAGGCATGCTGATCTCTGGCCTGGCGTCTCAGATGATGCCTGGGTAGGCACAGGGAGGAGTCGCCTCTTGCGAGCAGAGTTGGGCGGAGTCAATGGTGGCCGCAGTTGCAGCAAAAGTAGGGCCGGGGAGAGGTGCGGGTAGGCCACTTGCCGTGTGGTAAACAAAGGCGCCTGGGAGGAGACACAGCCTCCCGGCGTCCGCAGAGGATGTTTCTGGAGCAGGGACTTCAAGGCCCGAGTCAAGGGAAGGGGGCAGCCCCAAGTTGTAAAGGAGGGTGTGCCTGTAGGCACTTTAACTGATGATTTGGCAGCAGAGGCTGCATTAGAGGGGGACGATATGCCTGTCAACCAGGCAGGTGCAGGCAGGACTGGGGCAGTATGAGGGTCTGGGCCGGTCAATCCGGTAGGAAAAAGAAGATGGGGATTCCCTGCAGAGGCCCCATGTTGTGGAGGGAGTGGGGGTGGCAGAACAGGCTCCGGTGTCAGCAGCTGGGGGTGAGATTACAGAGGCTCGGCAGTCAGCATGGTTGTGGTCAGACTACGTAAGTATCCAAGCCCTATATTTCTTTTTAGCTGAAAACTTGCAAAGAGTTCTAGGCTGACTAACATGTTGATAATACGGTATTGGGAAACAATAAAGCAAGTTGAACATGAAACTTATTTACTTGTGGGTGATTCATGCCTGATTTATGGTGGAGATTAAGTTTATTGTCTCTTTAAATGCTGGCCTGGTGCAGAGAGGAAAGTGGTGTAAGTGGAACTGGAGACGCGGGTGTTATGTTATAGTTCAGTGGCCCTCTGACTCTTGAGGAGCCCTGGCCTCAGCTCTGTGTGCTGTCTTTATGGCCTGACAAATGGCTTACATCTTACTGCTTGCATTTGGAAGTAATAAACACACTGGTTTGCTGAAAGCAGCCGCTTCTAAACGCAAGCAATACAATTCAAGCCATTGATTTATCAGGACATAAACAGCTGCATCCATTCCTTAACATGCAAACATTGTAATGTGAATCCAGTGCACCTGACACTCACTTGTCGAGATGCATGTTGCTAATATGTACAGTGAGTTTTGTTTTCCGGTGCTGTGTAGGGTTTCAGAGCCCTTTGCCTCACACACACTTTATACAGAGACAATGGATCTCACACGTGTGTAAATCAGTGCATAGGGAATATTACATAAGACAAAGAGGACTATATGGTGCAAGCATCACATGTCATACATACTGGTGGTAGGCACTGGGCAGTATAGTCTAAGATTGATTGTTTGGTCTGGAATAGCTCAAACTTATACATTTTAAAGATAGCACTTGGATGTGTTGACTTTAGTAATAAAATGAACCCTTTTTAACAACATTAGGATAATGATTGGAGAACAAAAGCATAATGCTCTAACCCATGCCTTGCTGTTTGTATGCAACTCTTTGATGACCCAGTTAATAGCTCTCTCTGCTATGTTAGGCTTGTAACTTTTAAAATGCAAGTACAAAAAGCATCTCTCTGACAAAAGCCTTAACTGACCCATTGAACTATCTACATTCTATGCACTTTTGTGATCTGCCTGGTACATGTTCTTTGCAGCAGGCATATTAACCCTCTGCACATTACCATTGCCCTGGGCACAGACTTCGAGAATGAGGAAATGGGTGGGCTGTGGGCATATATTAGGTGAAGCGTGAAGGTCTGTTGATCACATTATAAATTCCCCAAATCCTCTCATTGTTTACATCTTAGTGAGTAATAGTACCCAGCACTTATGCCATTGCCTACCATTGATTTGCCAACACTAATCCAAAGAACCCCTTTTTACCTAAATTGAAACCACAACTGCTTTATTAACCTTTATCCTTTCTCAAATTTGCTTGTAAATGCACCATTTGCCTACTCTGTCCCAAAACCGCTCTTATGTAGCTCAGGCTCGCTCGCTATGCTCACTCGCTACAGTGCACTTGGCCACAACTTTTACGCCCTACCACTTTCAAATGTCACCAGCCACCACTGCAAACACTTGTCATTTTTGGCATTGGGAGTTCAGAAGAGTAGCATGATTAACCCATAAGCACAGCTGAAACAGCTGAAAGAGTAGCCACTAATCATCACCATCATTCACGTTGACTCAAACACCCTTATCTTTGTTTGAGATGCACCTTATACTCTGACATCTCTTCCTTACCTTTTTGGGATATTTATTTTGGTCCTTACCAATACCAGCCTAACTCGGTGGGCCCTCTTCACCTCCCCAGACCCTTCTTCATGCTCGTTTTCCAACCAGCTCTCTTTCAAAGTTTCACCAAGCCCGCCTCTTCAAGGCCCTGGTGCCAAGGTTCTCCTTTACCAATTTCCATGCCATACGTCTTTATGATTCCTGCCTCTTGCTAGATGATCAGTGACTGGAGGAACCCACAGTCCCCAAATACATCCATTTAAAATGAAGTTCCGGCCAATGATAATGGCTCTTCCTCACATCTTTTTCTTCCTGTACTATTCTCTATCCATCTCTTTAACCACTTCCATGCAAACAATTGTACAATTTCTTCACTACACATCCACCTTATTGTGTTATGTGACTCACTTTGTTGTAAAATGAGTACTTACATTGAGAGGCACCAATCAATTTAGTTTACTTCCACTCAATCACTTTCAGTTATAGGACTTCAAGTTTGTAAATGTTCATTGCCTTGTTTGAATGGGGTAGACTCCATCCTCCAATCTCTTCCCCTGCTCCAGTTCACCTGATTCGGGTACATATTCACTGACTGAGGCACCTCCCCATCACATCACTGAACCCTCCAACATGCTCCTTAATATCTCCTCCCTCTCTGAGTTTCTTACTTGATCTTCTTCTAGGCCCTCATTTCTAGGTTTTTTATCTGCCATCTTAGAGGCAATGAACCTTTCAGCCCAAGTGCATGATTCGAGAAGATCAGTTTGAGGACGGTGCCACGGCCGGTTCTCATTCAAGCATTTTTGGAGCCCCACACAAAATGGCAATAGTATTGTAGACTCTTCCCTTAGTTAGGGTTGAATCTTTATGTCTTCATTTGTGGCCTGTTGTAGTCGTTCCTAAGGCGGATGCCTAAAGTTGCCGTAATGTAGCACTAGTCTTGACTGCAAAGCCCAAATTTCCATTCCCATGATTGAGGAGGACTTTCACAGCGGTCTTGTATGCCTTTCCCTCACTCTGCTCTACTCTCCAACAATTACTTGTCAGTTTCACCAGCAGACAAACTGCTTGATACAAGAGGGCAAGTCCCCTTGGAAATAAACAACAAGCATTGACAACGCCACTAGGTCTCGGCTCTAAAATGCCGCCGTATTAGCTTTGCCAATATGTTATTGAAATTATGTGTGTTTGGGGATGCAAACACACAGCCATTGTCACAAATATGTTTTAGGATTAGTCTAAAGTACCTTTCATGTTGTGAAATATTTTTCCAACCCCATCAAACACTATTACCCCAGGAAATAATTATCTCCACATTTAAAAAAAGTTTGTTACACATCATTCTATGTGCTCCCACCAGAGAAAGATTTTTGTTCAACAGAAATCTTTAGAAAATGTGGTTATTATTTATTAGAGTGGTATCAACAACTGGGTCGATAATCCTGCAGAGAAGAATCTACTAATGAGTGATATCAGACAAAATTAATGAGGAAGGAAATGGACAATAGTTACTCGGTTGAAGACATTGTAAAATGTCTTTGTTATTTTTATTGTACTAATGTTTATTTACTACAATATCTGCAAGTAATGAAAAGTATTTACTATGATGAATTAAAACATGCAATCGAGTCAGTAGTGAGAACACACCAAAAGGAGGTGGAATGCCTCCTTGTATGACATTGCATCTCCTTCTGTTGTTACTAGTCAGATATTTTAATTTTCCTTTGTACAAAGAAATGTTCACTACAATGAGCTGACAGGGACTTCTGAACATTTCATATGCATAACCAGGTGACTGGGCCTTTGAAGCCAGTCTTCCTATAGACTTTCTGGCTCCTCTTACGCAGGGGAGTGCCATAAGCAAATACGTAGCTCCAGAACTTCGCGTTGTCTGGGGTGTCGAAGATTTGTGATTTGCTGCCAAGTTGGATACGAAGCCGAGCTGGATATAGCATCGCATATTTAACATTCGCCTTTTGCAAGGTGTGTTTGATATCAGCATACTTGCGCCGTGCATCTTGCAGCACAAGTGTAAAATCTGGGAAGAGCGCCAGGCCAGACCCCTGAAAAGAAAGGGTGCCACGCTCCCGGGCCAGTCGCAATGCCGTGTCACAGTCCTGATAGTTGAGGAGTCTAGCAATTATTCGTTTTGGAGCGCACCTAGCACCGGGTGTGATCCCAAAGTGCAGTGCGTTCTTTCAACCGCAAATGTATTGGAAAAAGCGTCCCTGCCAAAAATATCCGTCAGGACTGCCTCCACAAACTTAGCTAAGGGGCCGGTATTTGTGGATTCAGCCACCCCAGAGATGCTCACATTGTTGCAGCACGAACACGCCTCCAAATCTTCGGCCTTGGCAGCCAATGTCTTGGTCAAGCATTCGGTCTGCTCTAATCTCTTGCAAGCCTGAAGTTGCGCGTCCTCCAAGGTTGACACCCGCTGTTCAACTTCTCCAATGCGGGCACTGTGGCCCTCAGGGCGCCCATGAATATCGTCCAATCGAGTGGTGAGGGTGTCTAGCTGTGCCTCAATGGCCTGGAAGTCAGCCAACAGCTCAGCCAAAATGACGGCGGTGACGTCCATCTGCCGGACCGCAACTTTGGGTGGGCCCTCTGCCCCTTCACACCGGGGAGTAATCGCAGCATCACACGTTAATTGGCGCTGTTTATGGTCGGTATGCCCCATCACGTTCAGTAGCACCTGTGTGCACGTATAAGGCAGGAAGTTTGAGTCTCTCGTGCCAGTGCGGCCTGTGAGGCTATTAAAATATAGTAGTCCTTAGGAATTGTAGTAGGCTAATGCATCCGTGAATGCATGAGTAGTTGTGCACACCTATGGGGGCTCAGCATGTGCCCTTATTGTCCAGCAGTGCAGAGCAGGGGGGGCAGTTGTTATCGACAGGCATCTGGGAGGGAGGAGCAGGGGGCAAGCCAGTGTACGTGGGGCACAGGTAACAGTATGCCCATCAATAGAGTGCCACCAGCAGCGCCGTGTCAGGCACACGATTGTGTGGATCTGGAGCCCCCACTCAGACAAGATGTCGCATCGCCGATCCCCCCGAGCCGATCACCTAGCGCTTTGGCGTTATATGCCCCCTCCGCCACACCCACTCACAGCAGTGTCCCGGAGCTTCCAGGGACTGGATCAGGGATGCCGATCTCCTCCACTCCGGCAAAGTCACGCGTGGCTGAAAACGAAGCCGCAGGCTGCCAGGCAGTGCCACTGCACTCTCCGGGCCCCGCCCTCAGACTCACCCGAGACCCCTGTCGTCGTCTCAGGGCCTCCGAGGGCCACGTCAGGCTCTTGAGAGCGGCGGTCATGTCACCATGCTGCGGGCCGTGTTTAGAGACGTGAATGGCTCATCTGGAAGCCGCTCGTCCGCGGCGCCGTCTCCGGTGCTCCACGAGCAGCATTAGCGGCTGGAGGAAGTGACAGGTGGATCTTCGGCGTACGACTGCCTCGGAGCTTCAGAGTCAGGCGGTCATCTTGGTCGCAGGCTCTGCCACGCCTCCCCAGCAAATACACAATTTGAGCATGTTTTCCATTGATGGGTAGAGAGAGGGACATAATTTTAATAAGCAAGCAAACCCGTGAGTAGGCTGGAGGAACTCAAGCTTCCAAATTAGCCTTCCAACATCTTGAAATTATTGTGAACGGTCTGTTTGTTTCGCAACATTCAGAGAAAATACTGAAATTGTGGAGAGGTCCCAATGTAGCAACTTTGTCAGGATAGGTTCAGGGCCATTCACCAACCATTGTTGAGTTACTATGTTTAAGATGGGGCTCCCCTCCAGTAATCAGAGCACTGCTGTTCTTAGAAAAGACAGGAAGAACAAGGCTGTTTTCTGCTAGGCTAACTTATATACAAGGATGGTTAGGGAACTTGTATTCTGCTTTCTCTTGATCCTCAGCTTTGAAGAAGAAGCTCAAGAGTCAGACAAGCTGGCCACCTGGAGGCTATATTGAGAAAATGGACAAGAATGGTTACTTAGGAGAAGATCCAGTTGACCAGTTTGAAATGGGCTGTAGCTGGGCACTGAGTGAAGAAAGTGGCTGTTTCCTGGTATTCTTGAAGCTCTCTCAAGACGTTTGGGAACTTTAGAAGTGAGCGAAAGGAAAATAATATTAACCGGTAAAGTGAGGAATTCGAAAATATTCCACTCCTAGGGGACTGGGACAAGACTGGCAAGATTTCCATGTTGAAACCTTTTCAGCATGACACTCTAGGATGTAACAGGAATATGAATGGTAGTAAGGTATCCAGTCTTGTGGAAACCTCGCAGCTTCAGCATCAAGCTTTGTCTAGCTGAAGGATTTTGAGTACCACAAAAGTGTGTAATCATCAACATAGAGTAGAAGTGCACGGAATGGTGGCAAAGTGATCCCAAGAGCAAAAGGGCCTTGGCAGCTACAGAGTGCAAGTTTGTCCCACATGGAACTTTGGGTGCCAAAAATAAAGGCTGAAGCTGAACCCTGAATTCAACATACCAGATCTTGTAAAATCTTCAATAAGCAAAGGTCATTGGAGAATTTTGATTTTAATTTGAAACATTAAGTCATAAAGTAAAATAATTGTCTGGTATTAACTGATAGACTAGCCAACTCATGTTCCCTTATGGTTGGCCTAAAAAGGACCCTAGAAACTGGTGACCTAATATCCATGGTCTAACACTGACTTCTTGCATTACCGTTATTTTCTTTAGACACTTTTGCTTTCTCTTTATTTCTTTAAAAATCTGTAACTGCTGAGCCCTTCTTAAACAATTTGTATGATTCGTCTGGGAGTTTTATCAGATTTTTTAACTTTAAAGTTGTTTTGGCTCTGATAATTTCATTAACACATCTTTTCTAGATAAACCCTGTCACTTTAGCCACAGCTAGTAGGGGAAATCAATGCGGTCCAGTTCACAATAGTTTATTAGACTAGCTAGTAGCCATTTAAACAATGATAATTTCAAAGCTATTTTAGGTAAAGTAATGATTGTATTATATTCTTTAAAACATTTTTTAAAAAATGCAACAGCACGACCTGATATTTCATAAGACAATTCAGAAGCCATTTTATCAGATGTCATGTCATATTTTACATATAAGGATTATAGATACATTTATACCGCATTATTAAACTCTGGACAAGGCATATAAAATAAGTCATCAGGATATTTTTTTTAGATCGACAAATGCCTGCATACGTTTTCATAGACTTCAGATATAATTGTCTTGGAGACAATCTTGACGTAATCGTTTACACTACTCATCAAATAAGTCAATGTATTTTTTTTCAGACATTTGGGGGCATATATACAAGGGCATTGCACCACCGGAACGTCACTTTTTCCGATTTTCCAGTGGCGCAATGCCCTGCTCCATATTTACAAAGTGGCGTTAAACCACTTTTCGTGGCTTAACGCCACTTTGTAACTATCATTCCCTTTCACGCAGGTATCTGCTAAAGGGCGTGCAATGGGTGTCGCTGTGTGCGTTCCATTGCAACACCTATTGTTTTTTGACGCTGACCCAGATTTACAAGGATCTGTATATCTGAGGCAGCGCCAAAAAACAAACGCTACCGAATAGCAGTCGTTAAAGTGGCGCAACAAGGAAGAATACTTTTATTACTCCTCGTTTATGCTCTTTCTATGCGAGCTGAAGTCTGCACACATAAAAAGAGCAAATTACCTTTAAAGCAGGTTTATGTGCAGGAAGGTGTCCCTTACAAATACATTAACAATGGTGGTCAACACCCAAGCAAGTAGCACAGGGCAATTACCTGATGAGCTGCACTTAATTCAGGTAGAAAGCTGGCCAGTTACATCGGAATGACTCTCAACTGCTCAAGAATCTTGCCTAGACACATTAATATTGATCTAGGAAAACATTTTGAGGCAATGTGCGAAAAGAAAATAATCTGTAATTCCTAGATATTCATGGGATCTGTTTTTAGGTCCAGACGAGACGCGGCTTTAGCTGTCTCGCTAGTCTACTGCAATACCAAAATCGTTGAAAAAAAACATCGAAATATACATGCTAAAATGGGGGCTTTTGTCAACCTTTTTAATTGGTCTATTCAACTGTCATTTGCATTCCTTTTCAGCCCACCGCAGCATGCATGGATGGAGCAATAAGTCAGCTCCTTTCAGCCATTAGCTCTCCTGCACTTTGAGTGTGTGTATTTTACATGACCACATGTGCACGCTCATCTAAAAAGGAGCACTCTTCAGTGTCAGGGGTCTCAGGACAATTCAAAGCCAATAGTAACATCTCTTTTCACCAAAAAGAATCACATTTGCCGGTGATGTGCATTGGTACGAACTATGGTTTTATATCTGTTCTAACTGCATCTGCATGTTAGGAAAAACCTATACTGCTCTATTAAAGTTACATGTGTTAGTTATTGTTTTACAATTTAAAATGTTTATTACAAGCCTATGACTAGCACATTAAAACAGTAGATAGTCTTATTTGTTTCATATTTTTAATTTCATTGCATATGCTTGCAATGTAAATACTTATTTTTAAAAGAACCATTGCAGCAGCATGCAAGGACAGACACATTGGCTTTGTCAGTGCTTGTTGAATATGAAGTATAACGGCATCAGGGCAAGTAACATAGATTACATCTTAGTGCATCTGAAGATGTGGCATACCCTTGTGGATATGGAGGTTAAGATACGGATAGAAAGCGACCATAATCCACTGATCGCTATTTTTAAGATTGGGCTGGGAGATAGTAGGGACCGAGCCACTGAAATGATAGGTCCAGCTGTCGCCCTAACAAATGATGAACGCCACCTTAAGTGGCGTAATGTAGTAGAGCACCTTGATCTCATAGATAGCATTGAGACCTATGTCGAAGAGGCATTGACACTTATGAGGGTAGTAGGTACCAACAGCCAACCCTTAGCAGAATTTGAAAGCATACACAAAAACCTATTTACCAAACTCAAATCCTGTTTCTGTAGGCCTTCCTCAGGAAATCAAGTCCCGAGAAGCAAACAGGAGGACTGGTTTAATGCCTCCTGTAAACAAGCTCGTAGAAACTTGAGACAAGCTCTAAAAACAAAAGATCCAAGTAAGATCAAAATAGTTCGTAGGACTTATAGAAAGGTCCAATGGGAAGCAAAAAAGGAATGGGAGGAGGGTGAGTGGCAAGACTTAAAAGCAGCATGTACAGATAAAAACCAGAAAAAGTTCTGGAATATTTTTAAATGGAAGAATGGCGAAAATACCGACAGTCCCCATAATCATGTTCCCCAGAGCTCCTGGGTAAAGTTTTTTAAGTCACAACACTCAAAAGGAACTGAGGATGTTAGTACGTACCGTCAGGAGAGGCTGTTTTATAACAGCCCTGTGTTTAGTACCGAGGAGGTTGATATTGCGCTCGATATGGTTACTCAGGGACATGCACCCGGTATGGATTGCATTCCGGCCGATGTATTCTTGCATGACAGACCAAGATGGAGTTTATATATCACCCACCTAGCTAATGCTATAGCGCAGGGAATGTCTATCCCTTATTCTTGGAGAGGTGCTGAAATTGTCCCGATATACAAAAAAGGGGACAAATCATTGGCTAGTAATTACAGGCCCATTAGCTTAATCGATGCAATGCAGAAAATCTTGGGCCGGCTGGTCTTGGGCAAGATCCAAACCTGGATGAAGGCTAGTAATGTTCTAAGTCCTCTACAGGCTGGGTTACGCCCAAAAACCAGCACCATTGATCAGATCTTCAGGTTTGTTCTCCTCTATTGGAGGACGGTGGTCTTAGAAAAAGGGGTTTTGTATGCCGTGTTTGTCGATCTGAGGGCGGCCTTTGATCTGGTTCCTCGCAGTAAGCTATGGCAAGTATTGGAGGGGCAGGGGATGGCACCGGAGTTGTTGGCATTGGTCGTCCGCTTGCATGAGGATAACTATGCCCGGGTTCGATGGGGCCGGCAGGGTGAGGTAACGGAGTGTTTCCCCGTGGAGCGGGGAGTCCGGCAGGGCTGTGTCTGGGCACCGACCCTGTTCTCACTCTTCGTGAACGGGGTTGACGAGTTCCTCGCCCGGGTCCCCTCGGATGCACCGGCCATGGTTGGCATTCGAATCCCAGTCCTCATGTTCGCGGACGATACGCTGCTGATCTCCAAAACTCCGAGTGGCATGCAGCTTACCCTCCGATGCTTTGAAGAGTTCTGCTTGCTGCGTGGTCTGGAAATAAATGTCTCTAAGACCAAGTTCATGGTTCTTACCGGCCCTAATCCGTGTAGATCTTATAAACCCTTTACTGGTGTAATCTCCATGAATGGTTCGCCCTTAGAGCAGGTCGATGCATTTACCTATCTAGGAGTCACGTTGCAGAAGAACATGCATTGGAAAAGCCAGTTAGATTTAACTATCTTGAAGTACCAACAACAGACGGGCTCCCTTTTAAAGAGATTTAAAACCTCGAAAACGCAGTCAATAGGCCCACTCCTTGAAATTTATTTGATGAAGGTCCGCAGCTCATCTTTATATGGATCTGAGCTATGGGGGTATGGCAACAATCCGAGACGCTTGAATGCCATGGAGAGTGAGTTTATCCGAAAAGTTGTCGGCGTGCCCCAGAGTACTCCTCTGCTACCTCTCTTTTGGGACCTTGGTCTAAAGACCCTACAAGATACCGCTAATTTGCGGCCATTGTTGTACTGGCGTAGGGTCTGGTCAACTTAGGTGCTCAAACACTATGCCCTGTGCCTAAAAGAAATGATGGAAAAATATATTTTTCATAAAATAGACTGTCTGAGGTCTATCAAATCACTACTCTGTAGACTAGGATTGAGTAATTTATGGGATGACCCCCAAAATGCGGTCTTCCCCTCAAAAGACAGTATGAAAACTAAGTACTGGGAGATGATCGCTATGGAATTAGCTTCCAATGGGAGTACATCGCATCTAACAGCCAGATTTCTAGAATTTAAAGCCCATCCTAGACAGGAACTATACTGGGGCATGATCGAAATACCAACTGATCGTAAACTCTATTTTCAGTTTAGGATAGGTACCCTCCCTATTCGTTCATTCACATCCAAATGGGCTAAAGGGTCCGAGGATAAATGCCCCAAATGAAGGGATATGTCTGAATCTTTGAGTCATTTTTTGTTCTTTTGCCCCCTTTATGTGCTTCCACGCAAAAAATGGGTAACACCCGTTTGTCGGCTCATAGGCACTAGAAAGCACGAGGAGGCATTAAGAATTTTGTGTACAGATCCAAGCCCGACCATCGCAATAGCAATGGCAAAATTTATAAAGTGGGCTTGGATAATACGGTCCAGACAGCTCCTTACGAAAGTACCCAATGAATAGGTACCCAAATGTAGCCATTCAATTCCTGCAATTATTTGTCTATTTATCCATTTATACTCATACATAAGATTCCTAGACTAGGATATTCTGTTGTTTTGATAGACTTATGATGAGGAACACTAAACATTGTTGTCTAAAAATGAAATGTTTTTAATCGTCTGTATGTACAGTTTTAATATTATTGTTTATTTTAAATGGAGTTTAGTGTAACATATTGATTCTTAACATGTAGAAAATCAAGTTTTGTTTTAATTCATGTTGATGTAAATGGATGGTATATGTTACTTTTATGACTTAATTGTCGAAATAAAGTTTTTTGAATTGGTAAATTGGAATATGAAGTAAATCAACGAAACAAGCCATGTAAATAACAATTCACCCATACTTGTAATGTGACAAAAGAAGGGTGAATAGCCAGGAGCTTTTTAATTAGTGTTCGGGATGCCATTTGGTCCTGGTACATATATTTTATCATGCAGAGCAAGTTCATTTCAGTGATTCCAGTAACCAGATAATAATAATTCATATTGGCAAAGCGCGAACATATCACCCTTAAGGATTTCGAGGCGCTGAGGGTCGTCAGGGAGATTAAGTGAGCTATTCAGGGCCGGACTGGCCGTAGCGGGCACCGGGCATTTTCCCGGTGGGCTGCTAGGGTGGGGGCTGGTTTTGGCCCGCTAGGGGGCTGTTTTTGTTACAGGGGGCCTGCAATATCGGCCCCCTGTAACAAAATTGGCGAGACCAGCTCGAGCAGACAGCTCGGCCACACCTCACCTCTACCCCCAGGGGGCCCAGCTGAGCAGTTTGCCAGAGCCGGTTTAAGTGCCCAGTCCGGCCCTGGAGCTATTGCCCAGAGTCACATGATGCTGCGCTGAGCTGCCGCCCGGGAACGAACCGCGAGCCCCATGCTCCGTAGTCACCCGCTCTAGCCACTGCACCATATCTCATACCTCATAATCTTACTGAAATTATTTTTAAGCAGATGGCACGAGTTAAGCATCCTCACCAATTCATGTGATCGATAAAGCTTGGCAATTTAGCCAATGCAGCCATCTCCTTTATTACAAACAATCCCTTATTATGAAGACTAGAGCATAATTAATGCTTTTTACACAATAGCCTTTGAAATACTTTCCTGCAATGATAGTATCCATAATGTTCCAAATTGTCCACTTAAACACACATTGATGAAAACTGAAAGCTAAGCTTCACGCCTTCTCACTAACTAAACTATGGTAAACATTGAGAATGGCAACTGTAAGACAGAAAATAAATTCAAACTAAGGAAGTCATTTAGGTCAAAACTCCTGAGAACAGCTCACAAATCTCTCATCCACAAGACTAGGGCAAAATAATTTCAGCTGTTAATCGGTTAAAAGTATCCTCACTCCTTCTTCTTTATCTTCAAGCATTCCACCAATCCTAACACTACCCTCTTCTTTAATTACTTCACACTACTAGTGCTCTGAATAACATCTTGAAATATTCACAATATTCTCTCTACTCCTCAGACCTCTGTCAAGCCTTCATGTTCCTGTACCTCTTTCTCCCGTGTACAACTTTCAACTTATTTATATTCAATCCCTACTGTCTCACAACCTTAAATACCTTGATTCACAGATGATCACAACCCTGCCAATCTTTAAAAAAATATAGCTCTCTTCAAACCCAACCACACCGATCATTATCTAAATTGGGAATGCTTTTCTTTCACAATGAATCTTTCCCTCGTTCCTAAATGCAGGAAAAATTTCCCAAGAGTTAAAAAATTCTCAGCCTTATCTCGAAGACTTCAACAGCTACAGTCCAACTAGAAAAGGCACATATGAAGCAACAAACCCACTGGCAAAGTGGTGCCTATTTAGCTAATTGACTGCACCAACAGAAATAAAACTTATTTGGCACCAAACATCAAGCTACCGAAAGAGCTAATGAATAATGACGACCGCTGTCCATGCTAAGGGGAAAATATATGGGTCATGGGTGATCATGACTGTTACATGCTGGTGGTTAATGGCCTTTTAATTCTATTTATCACTACTAAACATAAGGGTTTACTGATAAGTATAGTTACTTATATGAAGATTGACTGTAACATCCTGGATTGGTTCTCATCTTACTCATCTGTAGGATACAAATGTGTCTAAATTGGACAAGATGGGTCATCTCCTCTCTAGCTGTCTGGTGGGGCACCATGGGACTCCATCTTATTGCCTTCGTTATTCAACAATAACATGTAGCCGCCTCATTCGGTTGTGTCAAAATTGGGCATATTCATACACCAATTCACTGATGATACCATAGTCTGTCTCTCATAATGAAATTTCCAATTTGAAAGCCTTTCTACGCAGAAGGTTTGACTGAACATTGGCTGAATGCTTCCTTTCTAATGCAGAAACAAGGACAGAACTTGCTCTGTTCTTCATAAACTGATACTTTTATCCCGCAAGATGGCATTCATGCAGCTCGATCACTGGTTCTCAGCCACGTTGATGACAGAGGTACAATCTTAGCAGAACAATGGAGGTCCTCTATTGTGGCCATCAAACACATACTTTACTCCACAGCATCTCTCACATTAGGAGCTAAGAAACCACATAGAAACAGCTCTAATGACAGTAGTGAAGCTACTCCCCACCTATAAATTCATGTTCCTTGTGACATCTGGAGAGATGAGCAGTTCAACTGTTGATTGGGGCTGTTAGCCCCGGTCAAGCAGCAACCACAATCCTTGTCAGGGCGAGGCAAAAGCCAACCCGAAATTAACCTGTGCTCAACTCTCTTGTAGCTTGGCACAGAGCCGTCAGGCTTAACTTAGAGACAATAAGTAAATTATTTCTGCAACACTTTGAACAGATATAAAGTGAACACATCATACGAAAAGGATTCCACACCATGTCAGAAACTTGTAATAAATAATACAAGACCAGAACTACAAAACTCCAATGAGCATAAACAGAAATATGCAGGTTTAAAGATTTCAGTAAAAAATAGCGCCAAAAACCATAGAGCGCCTACAGTAGAAATCTGGCTGCACCGGACCGGGAAAAAGTTACAAGTTCAGGCAGACCGCGATGGAGTGCAGGACGGCTACGGGGACCCAGTTATGCCCACCAAACAAAATACCTTAAATCTTGGTTTACAGAGCATTGCGGGGATGCAAGTCGAAGATGCATCGCACAGCAGAAGCGATGCATCAGTTCTGAGATGCGATGAGGCTGCAATTTGAGGTCCTGCATTGTCGTCGAGGATCCCGTTGACTAGGGCTTGTGATGCGAAGTTCAGGGTCAAGGATGTGTCATGCAGTCGGGCGATGCATCGGTTCTGAGGGGCTGTGATGCTGCAATGTGGAGTCTGGCATTGTTGAGGCAGCCGTCAAAGAGAGATGTGAGGGTCTGCGCTGAGAATGTGTTGTTCAGGGGTGGTTCTATTGAGGCTGCAGGCTGCAAGGCCGATGTGGGTCTTTGCAACGGGTTCAATCCACACCAAGACACCAAAGAAAAGATGCATCAGTTACGCTAGGTCCACAGAGGCTTGCTGAGCCCCTTAGAGCACTTCTAAGGGTCCAGAACAGGGTTGGCATCACTTGGCAAGGTAGCCTCACAGATGACAGAGTCTAGCTGCTGGGGTAGAGGTTGTTGGAGCCTTCTGTTCCTGAAGCTCAAGCCAGGAGGCCAGCCAAACAGCTCTTGGGGCTCTGGGTATAAGAGATGCAGGTCCAGTCCTTCTCACCTAGGCAAGAGAGCAGCAGGTCAGCACAGCAGGGCAGCCAGGGCAGCAGTTCCTTCAGAGCAGCAGTGCAGCAGAGTGGAAGTCCTTCAGCAGCACAGCAGTCCTTCTTCCTGGCAGAGTAGACACAAGTCCAGAAGTGTGCTGAGGAGTTGTTGTATGAGATCCAGTATTTATACCCAGTTGTGCCTTTGAAGTGGGAGAAGCCTTTGAAGGGCACAAGTGCCCTGCCTTCCTTGCCCTGCCTTCAGACTAACTGCAGGGGGTATGCAGCCCTTTTGTGGAGGCAGGACATGGCCTATTCAGGTGTCAGTGGGCCATGCCCAGCGCCCCCTCTCCCATCCTTCCAGTAATTGCCCATCCAGACACACCTAAATTCCCTATCGTTTGTGGCTGTCTAAGAGGAATACACAAAGCCCAACTGTCAACTACACCCAGTCATGTGACCAGTACCAGGCTGCAGGCACCAAATAGCTAAATCAGACAAAATGCCAACTTTCTAAAAGTTTGAGCAAACCTCATATAGATTTGGAGATGCACTCCTTCCCTTTGTTGTATCAGTGGTTTCAACCATCGTTTCTCTCTTTGTTTTGTAGTGCGTGCAGACAGTGTAAGTGAACCGTCCCGTCTCACTGCTTATGAAAACTCAAACGCAGGGTGCACCATTTGCGCACCCCACTGTCGCACTGCGAAGTGAGGAATTGTACCTCCATTAAACCAATTATAATCCATTTTTTTCATTTTTTACCATTCTTTCAAATTCCTCTTGGTATCATTCCATTGTTTCACCACTCTTACTGTATAAATCACCACGGAGACAGCAATGTTGCCTTTGAATGCTTTATCCACTAGTTTCACGTGCCTCCTGCTGCCAATCCAGGCTTTTCACAGCGACATGTTAAGTCAACCATACTTCCAAAGCATGAACTCATTTAATAACATAATGCATTTCAAGCCATGCGGCTCTTCTTCAGGGGTTTGCTAAAACAAATAAAAACACGACTGAAATGGCTACATTATTGCTGACATGTCAAAGGCAACGTTGCTGTCTCTGTGATGATTTATACAGTAAGAGTGGTGAAACAATGGAATGATACCAAGCGGAATTTACAAAATGGCAAAAAATGAAAAAAATGGATTTTAATTGGTTTAATGGAGGTACAATTCCTCACTTCGCAGTGCGACAGTGGGGTGCGCAAATGGTGCACCCTGCGTTTGAACTTTCTAAAAGTGACATTTTAAAAATTGTAGTTTAACATCTGACTACATCATAAGTTTGGAATTTTCATTATAATTCAAAAGACAAGAACTGGTTACCTGCTTCCATCAGGAAAGTACAGCCTATTAAATGCAACAAGGACACTCTAATGTTATCCTATGGTAAAGGTAGGCCTTGCAGGAATGAAAAATGAATTTAAGAGTTTTTCACTACCAGGACATTAAAGACATAAGAGTATATGTCCTACTTTTTAAATATATTGCACCCTGCCCTATGGGCTGTCCAGGGCATACCTTAGGGGTGACTTGCATGTGTTAAAAAAAAGATTGGTTCGGGCCTGGCAAAAGGTTTATTTTGCCAAGTCAAAATGGCAGTTTAAAACTGCCCACACCGGCTGCAATTGCAGGCCAGAGACATGTTTGAAGTGCTCCTTAAGTGAAGTGGGTAACACAATCCGTGCTGCAGGCCCACTAGTGGCAGTTCTTTTACAGGCTCTGAGCACAGGCAGTGCTACTTTACTATGGATTTGCAAGTAAATTAAATATGCCAGTTGGGTATAAGCCAATTCTACCATGGAGAGAGCACAAGAACTTTAGCACTGGTTTGTAATGGTGTAATGTGCGGAGTCTTAAAGTCAGCAAAACATGATGCCTGAAGGCAAAATGTTAGGGGGAAAACCACACAATCGAGGCCAGATCTTACAAACTGGCCTTAAGGGTCGGGCAGTGTTTGACGCAGGTTTCTCTCAGTGTTCTTCCTCCAGGCTGTTTGCTGAAGAGAGGCTCTAAAGTTCCATCCTACTGAATTCGGGCTTTCTTGTCTCTACAGTTCTTCTTACCTACTTGCTGCACCGTGAGTGGGTAGTCTACCGGGACCACTATATCTGTTACTCTGGCAGTTCTTTTGTAGCGTTGGTATCCTGGTTCTTCCAATGGTCACTCTCTTTCCTTAGCAGTGAGCTGGAATCAATGCCGGACCTTTCCCTCCATTAAATTCTGGAAGAGTAGAGGTGGAAATACACAGCAACAAGGAACCAAAGCACCAAACAACAATACATGGAGGAAAGGTCAGGAACTAGACTGTAGAGAACCAAGGGAACTGATAGGGAAACAAACAAAGGTGCGGGAATCGAAGGCTCAATGCAAACTGTAGAGCAAGTAAATGCAACTACGCAACATGTTGCCAGGCAAGTAACACATGATGAGAAGGCCTTTTGTGCTGTAGCTACCTACGACAACCCAGAAGTGTGTAACTCAAACTGTAAGTTAAATCTCACCTTGTAGAAGTTAGTGGTCTGGATTCTGACTGGCTTGGTCATTTTCTGTCTCCTTGTCTCTCCTCTTACGGATATTTTGATACCTGCCTGATTCCCTGCGTAAAATGGCCCCGGTATGTGCTGCCTTCACACCAGAACCTCTGACTCTATTCCTCACAACTCGGAATTGTGACCCCCTAGTTGTCTGTGCAGTTGCTCAGCTTTCTCTATTATACTGCACGCTGTGAGAGAACTTCACTATACACAGTAAGGCTTTGTATGTCTCCTTATGTTTTTGTAGTGTAACACAGTGATCTCTTCTCGTATTAGCACGTCACTCTCTGCCTAACTGCGAACAGAATGCGCGCCTTCCAATAGCATCGCCTGTCATATTGAATTCATCCCGTGTAACGGGCGTCTGAATATCAGGTGCAGTATAATGGCCGTTCTGTCGGTGTCATTTTCATCCGACTGCAAATCCCGTCCTAAATCCGCTGCTGGGTCAGGGAAATCCGCCGTGAGCCGCCTGGAGGAAGCTCTCCCTCTGGATGGAATATTGCGCCAAACAAAACATCAATGGCCCCAAGTTATCGGTCCAACTAGAGGAAAATCGTTACTGGCTGAAATGTGTGGATATGCCGAGGAGTTCAGTGTGCAGGAGTTTGTCTACTCTGGAAATGGTGCGCGCTGACGTCAAGGGTTGTGGGAGTCGTTAGCAGAAGACAGTTGCGTTGACCACATTGACAGAGGTAAGCGAAATGGCGCCATAAAGTACAGACTTCAAGACACGTGAACTTATTTTCTTCGGAGTGGACTTCAAGCACTATCAGTGTGCTTTGTTTGAAAACTCAAAAATGTGTACATTTGTATATATACACATGAGAATGTGAGAGAGGCTGTGTGTTTGCGGTGTGCCTGTCTATGCATGTTGGAATGGGTTTATATGCCTTTGTGTGCTTGTGCTTATGGATGCATTCGCCTTTTGTGTGTGTCTTTGTCGACCTCGGGATGTCCATGCACGTGCATGTACCTTTGTTTGTCTGTGTGGATGTATTTATTCGCGTGCGTGTTAGGTGCAAGTATTCCCCTAAATGAGTGAAGCTCCTTTTTAACTACAGGGCCAGTTTACAATCAACAGTGCTGAATGCGCTCTGGGAAAACACGGTCCTATTCACAGAAGAATGAATGAGTACAGGCTGTAGGACATCAGTGGTACTCATTTACGCACATGTGTTTGAGAATCAGCTCTGAAACGTACAAATCCCCTGTCGTAGAGGTGCAAAAAGGACACAGCCCTTTCTATTTATAATAAATGCATTTCAATATTCTCTGAATTGTCCTATTTTTTTCCAATTTTAGACGTTTTGAGGGTAATTTACATAAGTCTGTAAGAGTATGTAAAATAATACTACTGGAGTATTACTTTATGTACTTTGTGACGAGGCCCCACGAGGCCCCACAGCCATGGTAGCGGAAATATGTTAAATGTTACTACGGGTAATTATGATGCAAGAACAGCAACATTTAGAGAGGTGCTAGTTTCGTTTGTAGATTTTAAGATTAGGCAACGTAAAACAGATAGCATAAAAAAAACATAACGGAATGTGTTTTTGTAAAATGTACATTGACCCTTGGTTCTCCTGGCTCTGACACAACAGATATGTTTTGTTATACAACTCAATTTTACTCATTTTATTGACCTCAGAAGGATGAAAGGCTGAGTGGATCCACTGGAATTCAAGCATGTGACCATGAGGTCAAATAATGCTTCCAGCAGTGGATGCATTAGTTCATTGAGCCACCAGACCCACCATTTCTTCTTGGCTTAAGTAGGAAAAATGTTGTGGTACCATGATACAGATGAGGACAATCAAGAAACACAGTGGCTCAAATGACAGGCTGGTCTTGAGGTGTTCCACCTCAGTCATTTCAGGTCATTCTTCCATGCACTGAATGCATATTCATATTTTAGGGGTTCAATGTATTGAGAGTCTGACAGTGGTGGCTGGTGACATTTGAAAGTGGTGAGGCGTAAAATTATTGGCATGCTGCACAGCGGCGAGCGAGCGCAGTGACAAAACAACACTTGAGACGTGCAATTCAAGTCGAGAGCACAGAAGGATGCGTAGAATGAAAAGACATACAATTCTTTTCTGTAATAGTTATCAATTTGGAAAGTTAGCAATAGTGTTTTCGCCTAAAGGACTAGCTGACAACATGCATGTTTATCGTCCAGGCGGCGTACCCATCCATTTTAGCTTGAACTATGGCGCCTCTGATCTGAGCTCTGGTAATGGAGAGCCAACCATAGCAACGAGTTAAGACTAATATGAGTACTGATACATAAAAAAGCACAGTATGTCCAGCCCACAAGTACAAAGGTGCACGCCGGGTAATTCATGGAACACAGCAGACACACCTTCGGGGGGGGGGGACTCTCCTGGTCAAACAGGCAAACAAATTACAGCTTTAATGGAGGCTGCTTAAAGGGAGAGACATCACTTGTAAACCTCAGATTGAAGGCCCCCCTAGACAAGAATGATGTTGGACTCAACACCAACTGAGATCAGGGGTCACTACATGCAGAGGACATTCCAGAAAATAAAATGGTCCTAGAGGGGGAAGAGAGACAGAAAAAACAATACACGAACACTGTAGGAATTGCTTTGCCGCTAAACTGCTCTGGTGTTGAGAAACACAGCAGGGCCAGCTGCAAATCAGTATGCAACAGCGGGCGGGAGCAGGTCCCTTATTGTTGCAATGGCAGCTGGAAATGAGGGGATTTTTTTCCAAATGTGTAAATAGCACATCATTTAATCCAATATCATAAATCATATGTGGGTCTTTGCAGAGGGAAGCTACGTTTCTAATCATCAGAAATCTGTGCTCTGCACTACTGTGACATGGCTTTAAATAAATCTCGAGCTGTTCCACGGAAGGCACAAAAAACCCACTAACCTCCAATCTCCCAAAAATCTAGTTTGCGTAATGCAACCCCCGGTTTTTAACAAGCATCCCCACCAAGCCGGCAGGAGTCACCAGGGAAAGCAAGCTGGGCAAGGGGAGAACAACGGGTTGTGCTCTGCGTTTTCAACCTTATTCGCCTACATGCGTAAAATATAAATTCTACAGTAATTATTGGACGGGTATTATCACATATGGAAATTAAATATATGACCATTGGTCTGTGCGCTCAGCAGAGAGGCCATGAAATGAAAGACCATGTATTCTGAACACCTTACTGACACGTTGACAGCCACTGTGAGAAACTGGTGCTGCCTTCAGCCTCGACTCCAGAGCTCTCAGTCGGGGTCCTGGAGGAAACAGACTTCAAACTATGAGCTATACAAGAGTAAGCACTACACAAAATAGTTAACACTTTTGGTTAATGCAGGATAAAATAAACCACGTGTAATATAAACAAAAACTAAATCCCTGGAATGGATTACGTTAATATGTTTTACACTTGCTGAAAAGTGCACAAGTGTTTTTGACAGTAAAGGTAAGGGCATGAATATAATGCCCAATAGCGATGCGTTTCCATGTACCTAGTCTAAGACCCTGAGGGACCCGGCCCACTTAAAGCCCTGGTCACAGATCAAGAAGCGTCTCTAAACAGTAGCGTGGCTTTGCAAATTCAGCTCTTTAGACTGAACTGACGCTGATGAAACCTCGACAGAAGATTCCCTCACAGTGCCCCACAGACCCGTCCAATCTCACACCTTCCACGCCGCCGGAGACCATTGTCTCCAAATTAACAAAAGCCTGAATCTAAAGTCATGTGCACAAGATCACATGATAGAATACAGTACTGGGACTGAGGTATCTATGCCCAGTGCCCGCATGGTTGGACAACGGCACCACCTGGGCATTTCATGCCAGTCTTACTGTCCCACTGAACCCAAGCAGTGTCTGACGCATCCCGGGTGACGCACCTGTGTTACAATCTGTGGTGTCGTCAGGCAGATGCCTACTTGCAGCGCTAGGTCAGCTGTGTGTAAACATGGACTACTGTTTACACATAAGCCTTCTTGTTTTGCGCCAATGACGTTCCGAGAAGGAAATGCTTTTGACCTGCTGCATCGTTTTGTGGATAATTTTAAGAGAGCATAGAAGGTAAAAATGAAACTTTTAGGACTCATAAAGGTTCATGCCAGGCTATGAGATTCCAGACCACTTGGTCCTCTTGAAGAATGTCTGCAGTCTTATCCAACCAGCAACCGATTACTTTTAGCGGTATCAACTCTGTGAGAATGAGGATAGAGACAACAGTGTTTGCGTGAAGGCCATACTTGAAAATATTTAGCAAATTTCAAAACACGCAAAATTTACCTGTTTAATTTTCAATTTTGATGAAGCCGATTTCAGGCTTGATTTAATATCCAAAATTGCTCTGCAGGTCAACTGGATAAGTTAATGAATTTCGAAATTTCCTCGCGGTTCATACACTTTCGGGGGTTCGTAATGCGGAACGTGCAATGTGAACCCCAAGAACTGCCCGGACTGTCCAAAGACCAAGGAGATCGTGTGGTGCACGAAGTTTTACATGTTGTCTGTACCTTAAAACACGTCGATTTTAATTATTCCCAAAACCCTATTTCGCATAAAACTATATAATTGTATACGTACTTAAACACATTTAGTCGCGAGCTGTGGTGTCAAAACCTGGCAGAGTAGATGTGGCTTTCATTCTTTTGATCCTGATAAAAATGGATGCCAATTTTAATTTAGGTGACGATAATTACGCTTTAAAATATTCTTTTAAAGTATTTTAGATACAGTGGCTGCATAAACTGAAAGTTATAATTCCCTCTGATCAGTGCCTGGACTTTGTGGATAATTTTAAAAGAGCAAAGAAGGTAAAATTGAAACTTTTAGGACTCATAAAGGTTCATGCCAGGCTGTGAGCAGTCACGGCTCACGGGTGGCGGGGGGAGGGATGTCGCGCGGGGGTGGGGGCCGGGGGAGAGTGTTAAGATAAATTAAAAAAAATCCTTATCCTACCTGAGGTCCTTAGCACGTCCGCGCCGCCTAGGGTCCGTCCGTTGGCGCTTACAGCCCCTCTCAGGCTCTCAGCCAATCCTGGCGCTGCCAGCTGCGCCAGGATTGGCTTAGGGCATGGTTACTGCTCGCCCGCCTGCCCATTAGGAGACCGAGGTTTGAGCCTTTGCTCAACCCTCGGTCTCCTAATGGACATGCGCCCGCCAGAGCAGACACTAGTGTGCATGACTGGGCATGGAGCGAAAATTCGCTCACCTTCCCCAATCTTGCGCACTTGTGCTGCTGCCTGTTACCCCTGCCTGGTCCGTCTGACAATCATGTCAGTCAACATGACGCCAGACCGCCCACCCCCTTTAGGCTCTGAAGGGGGTGGGCGGTCCGACGTGATGCTGACTGACATGATTGTCAGTTCTCCCTCTGCTTCTTTGAACTTAAGTAAACTGATTCAGTTTACTTAAGTTCAAAGACACCGACGCTGCGGGCGATGCTGCGGGCGGGGTGGCTACGTCCCAACGCCCTACTGGACGCACCGCTACAGGAGTCTGATCCTCACCCACGCCTCTTATACAATCAACTATACTATTAATGGACAGGTGCCCACTCTGTACTTCATTCCTGAACAGTTGCAGTGCATTGCTAGTGTTCAATACAGTACACTGGGGCACTTGTTCTCTTCGCATAATCCATGCTGGGCGGAGTGCAGTTCACAATGGCACTGGAGGCTGAATGACTATGGAAACTTCTCGCTACCATTGCTGTAAGGCTGTAACACACACTTTGTGTCCTTTGGCCTTGGCTAGCAGGTCACAGGCCCCAGAGAGAAGTGTATACTTCTTCTGTACCAACTAACAAGTGGGAGCATTGGAGGCCCACTCGCAACGCCCACCAGAAATCACACTTCAGTCAGTCTCTGAAGTGGTCTACCAGGTGTGCTCGCTGGTTCTCTGAAGGACCGTCATAACCTTCCTCGTAAAAGGAAATGCACTGAAGATTGAGGAAATGGGAAATATTGACACCATATTTTTATTTAAATGATCTTCTAGAATACATCAAACAAGGAAGTGCAACCTACCTATGAAAGGAACCAGAACTATGACATGCACAGAGCCTGGCACCTGCATCGTCCCTAGAGGGAGGACAAAGAGCAGGGGTATGGAATGGGAGGCAGGGGACAGGCTGTGATTTCCTGCTCACCGTATTCACACTGGAGGACTAGGGCAGCATTTCATTCTTGTGCCGCCCCACAATGCTTTTAAATAGAGCGCTGTTTAATTTCCAAGGAGGGTGCTTGAGGTGGGAGATGTCCTCACACAAGACTAGGGGATGGTGGCATCTTCCACGCTACACCACTGGATTTTTCTAGCATTTTAGTTCTCTCCACCACTTTTAGCTGGATCTTTAACATAGACTACTGCAAGAGAGGCTCCTAATGCAGGTAGACGTATAAATACACTGTCCGTAAAGGTGTTCAAAGGTGCAGCTTGATAGCAGATGCCTTTGAAGGAGTTGCGG
The DNA here is from genome assembly GCF_964204655.1 of Triturus cristatus. NCBI lineage: Eukaryota > Metazoa > Chordata > Amphibia > Caudata > Salamandridae > Triturus > Triturus cristatus. The sequence continues at coordinate 815,761,116 of NC_140582.1, forward strand.
TTCTACGTGGGCCAGATGCTTCTTGGCTTACACTTCATCAGCTACTCCCCATTCAGTTGTCAGAGCTCTTGCTGGCCTTTGATCCTTAACTTTGGTTAGGGAAGGGAAAATGAAGTCAGCCTTTATAGTTTGGCTTCATCATACCACAAAAGGCTGCCCTGGATGAGATCAACAATCTAGTCAACCAACAAAATGTAGTCTGCCTGAGAGTGTACGAAGATGCAGAAAGCCAAAATATTTACGCAATTTTATTTGAGCAGGCTGATAGACCAGTTTGTTCCAGACTTGAGAGTCGACCTGATCGTGCTTGTCATCACCCACGTGCGAAAGAGAGTGCAGCTCAGGCTCATTTATCACCTGCCCAGTTCGAAGCAGGATTGGTGTTTAACTTCCTGGAATACTTTTATTGTTTGGTGGGTGTGGTATCCTAGGTTATAGAATCACTTCACGAAGTGGTTCTGTAACCTAGGAGATTGGGACGGTTGAGGCAGACTGGACTGAAGACTGCCATCTCAGCAGCTGCTTCGTGGAGTGGTCCTGTGGATGAGGTCTACTTGAACTTAAACTTAAATAAACTTCTTTACGTTCTCTATTATACACGATATCTTCATTATTACACTGGTGACGACTTGAAACAACTCACGCCTTACCGGTGATCGGATAAAAGAGGATCAATACGGAGAGCTTCAACAAGAAAAGGACACCAGACCTCAACACGGATACCAAAATCACCCTAACAGCAAGTACTTTGTTTTATTTGAAATTATTAATCTTTATGTGAGTTAAACTATTACTAACGTTCTCTAAAGCTCGCGCTCCGCTTACTCATCTCGGACTCGCGCTCCGGTTCCTCGCACGCAGCTACTCTGACTCCACCTATTGCTCTATGACCTATCAGTCGCCTTTGCCTCACTGGATTGGTTGTGGTCTATGAAACGCAACGTTTCACGATGCGTGATCACGTTGGCGGCCATCTTATTAAAGGAAAACTTCTCGGATTGCGTGAAGATACATAAAGTGAAAGGTGAAGGCTACGATGGGCATGCGGTAATGCGCACATCAAACACAGATTAATAATTAAATTGAAGGACAGCGCCAGCGCGGTTATACGCACCCCAAAAAAAAAAAGCGCTGTGACGCGCACACCATTTAAACCTTCGTTATCACACGTTCTTTCACTTTTATATGATAAAGACAACAGCGCGGTGACGCGCACACCAAATAAAGGTCATACACTTTCAAGTTTTCGGTGACACGCACACCTGTCTAATATTTAGCGTGCACCAATTTAAAGCTGTGATGCAATCAATTTGAAGTTGGTTACTATCTAGCACGCACCATTCTTATTTCTCTGTGGTCTCATACGCCATTTAAATACTCCCTGTTTATGGCACGGTGACGTGCACACCATTTTAAGAATTTTCTTTCTTTATTAATTTTGTATTTTCTCATTTCTACTACCACTATGGCTATGCAAAATGTTCCTACACCTTCATTTTTCCTAAATTCACCGGGTGATCCACCAATAAAATGGTCTAAATGGAAGAAGGTGTTCGCTGATTATGCAAGAGTGTGTGGTGCCAATTTAAGTGCGGAGAGGAAAACATCTCTTTTGTTACATTGTCTTGGTTCTGAAGGTCAAGATGTGTACGCGCATCTCCCAGAACTAACAGAAGATATTGTGGCTGATTTAAATGAATACTAAATTGCTATAAAAAAGCTTGATATTCATTATCTGCCTAAAGTAAGCATGGTTTTGGAAAGATATCACTTTGGAAGAAGGATGCAACATGAAGGTGAGACTGTTGAACAATATATTACTGTTCTTCGTAAATTGGCTTCTACATGCAATTTTGGAGCGTCCTGTGAAGAACGTCTTCAAGATCAATTCATGTTAGCGTTTAATTTGGAAAAAGCCAAAGAATCTATGTGGGAGAAGAATGATCCATCTTTACATGAGGTGTTAACTATGGCCAAAACTTCTGAACATTCAAAGGCTTGTGTAGAAGTGATAAAGAAAGATGCCTTAGCCACAAATAAAGATGCTGATGCAAGTGTAAAGGTAGTAGAAAAGGACAAGGATAAATTTCAGAAACCTATTTCATCCAACACAAAGTATAGTTCTCAAAACAAGTCTGCAAATAAAAACTTTGTAGGAAAGTGTTTTTTCGGTGTGGAGATACGGGACACTGGGCCAATAACAAATTAAGTAAGGTTTGTGGGAGGAAAGGTCATGCTTCTAAATGTTGTAGATCGAGTTCATTAAGCAAGAGCAAAGTTAGAGAAGTTGAATGTGATGATGAAAATTATGTGGAAGAAATTATTATTCTAGAAAACTGCGTTGAGAAACTTGATGGTCCACTCGAAAAAGTATTAGTGAATGACAAAGAAGTTCTTATGCTTTTTGACTCTGGTGCGAAGATTACTTTGATACCATTTACATTTTATGAAAAAGAACTTAAGAATTGTGTAAAGTTACTAAAACCAGATATAAAACCTAGAGGATATGGTGGTGAACCAATAAAACTAGCTGGATATGTTTGGGGTTCTATAGAATTTAAGGACAGGATCATCTCTGGAAAAATGTATGTTTCGATCAAAGGAGACTTGTTGATAAGCTGGTCACATCAACGAGATCTTTTTGTTTTTCTGGATCCTAATGCTAAACCTATGGTCTGTTTAAGAGATAGACTCTATGTCAATTCAGTTGGAATTGATTGTAACAACCTGCTGGATACATTTTCTGAAGTCTTTAAGAATGAGCTTGGGTGCTTAAAGAATTATGTTCATGAGATTAGGTTGAAGGAAAATGCCATTCCTAAAGCTGCCAAAGTAAGAAATGTTCCCATGGCTGTTAGAGATAACATGAAAATAGAATTAGACAAACTTGTTGCCAATGGGATAATTGAAGAAGTTGAGGCTTCTCTATGGGTCTCCCCAGTTGTGATGGCCCGTAAGGCCAATGGGGAGGCTCGTCTTTGCATAGATTTGAGGGAGCTAAATAAAGCAGTGGTTGTTGATCACTATCCCTTGCCCAATATTAGTGAAATGCTGAGCATGCTAAATGGCGCCAAATATTTTTCTTCCCTTGATCTTAGTTCAGCCTACCACCAAATTAAACTTACTGAAAAATCTCAAGAATTGGCAACTTTCACCACACCCTTTGGTACTTTTAAATTTCTAAGGATGCCATTTGGGCTTATTTCGCCTGCTTCCGTTTTTCAGCGAGCCATGGAAAGAATATTAAAGGGTGTGGTGGGGGTGAAAATCTATCAAGATGAAATCTTGGTCTCGGGTTCAACTGAATTAGAACACAACACAAGACTGTGTCAGGTTTTAGATATCTTATTGAAATCTGGTTTGACTTTAAAAAGGGCTAAGTGCAAGTTTGGTGTTCAAGAGATTGAGTACTTGGAACATCTTGTCACAAGCAAAGGAATCCAACCAAAAAAAATGTTGGTTGACACGATAGAGAATTTACCTTCTCCGAAGAATATAGAGGAGTTGGTTAAATTCTTGGGAATGGCTGAATTTTACAACAAATGTATTCCCAAGTTTGCTCAAAGGTCATTATCTTTAAGGTTTTTGTTAAAGAAGAACACAGAATTTGTTTGGTCAAATCTATGTGAAAAAGAATTCTTGGATATCAAATCCAGTTTGAAGAATGCGTCTGACCTTGGGAGTTTTGATGTTGGTGATGATGTGATTGTGAAGACTGATGCTAGTTCTAGAGGTTTAGGTGGTGTATTGTTGCAAAGATCAAGAGGTGTGTATAGAACGATTGCTTTAATTTCTAGAAGTTTGAGTGGTGCTGAAATTAGTTATTCAGTCATCGAAAAAGAAGCTTTAGGTGTTTTCTGGGCAGTAAGGAAACTGAAAAAATTTCTTTAGGGGCGAAGTTTTGAAATAAAAACGGATCATAAGCCACTTAAGAAGGTTTTTTCAAAGAAGGGTGTGGATCAGATATCAGGTCGCATACGTAGGTGGGTTATTGCTTTGCAAGAGTTTGATTTTCAGATAAACTATATTCCTGGTGCTAGTAATTTACAGGCAGATTGTCTTTCAAGATTGGTTGATGAATCCGTATGTGACATAGACTCTTTAGAGGAAAGTTTTGCTGGTGAAGAGTTTGAAGAAGATTTTAAGGTGTGTTTTGTTACTGAAGGGATAATACAGGAGACACAGTGGAAAGTTTCCTTGGAGAAGGATGTGTGTTTGCAGAAGGTCATGAAAATGGTTTTAGAGGGTTGGACGGTAAAAAATGAGGTTGAGGCTTTTTTAATGAGTTTTTGGGAAGTTCGCAACAAACTCTCTATTATTGATGGTTTACTCATGAGAGGGAGTAAACTTGTTCCTCCGGAAGATCTGAGATTAATTTTGAAAAAAAAGGCTCATTCCAGTCATATGGGCATTTCTAAAACCAAAGAGAGGGTCAGGGAAAATTTCTGGTGGCCTTCGATGAATTTAATGATTGAAAGAGAGGTTTGGATTGTGCGAAAAGTGACAAGGTGTTAAAGTGCAGAACGCAACCCATGGTTGTCAGAGAGAGGGCGGCTGGTCCGTGGGTTGACATTTCAATGGATATTCTAGGTCCTATAAGAGTCAGTTCAGTGGACAGATATGTGATTGTTTGTTTGGACATGTTGTCACGGTGGCCAGAAATAAAGGTTGTGAATTCAATTGAGTCTGGTGACGTGATAACATTTTTAGAAGAATTATTTGAGAGAGAAGGTTTTCCGTCCTGTCTCCTTACGGATAATGGGGTGCAATTTACATCTAGGCAAGTTAAAGAGTTTCTTAAGGAGAGAGGTGTAAAGCATAAAAAGGCTTCACTCTATCATCCGGAGTCTAATGGTGTTGTTGAACGCTTTATTAAGGTTTTAAAGGAAAGTCTTTAGTTGTCTCTAAATTGTGAATCTAACTGGGTAGAAGGATTGAGAAAGAAAGTGAGAGACTACAGGTTGACTCCTCACTCTAGCACAGGGGTCTCACCTTTCTGTTTGTTTAAGGGGAGTTTACCTTGTTGTGAGGTAAGTCCTGGTTGGCTCATCGAGAAAAGGTTAAAAGTTGAAAAGGAAATTTGTGTTCCTACAGGTTGGGAAACCAAAGAGGAAGAGAAAAAGTTGGAATCCAAGATAGCGTATGACGTGAGAAAGGCTGTTAAAGAAACTAAGTTTGAAATAGGAGTTTGGGTGAGAATCAAATCTCCAAGAAAAGGTGTAAAGTGTTCAAAATTTAGCATGCCTTGTCAGGTTAAGAGATTATTTAAAAATGCTGTCAAGACTGATGACAATAGAATTTGGAACTTAAACAGAATTTCTAAATGTTCTTATGAGCCTGAAACTGTCCCTTCGTTTTCAAATATTAGACCAGCTTCCGGTTCTGCTACTTTGAAGACTAAGAAATGTGGGTCTGATAGAGTGCTGGTCAGACCTAAACGTGAAAAATGTAAACCTATTGTTTTAACCCCTTCAGTGCCCATGACGAGATAGTCTCGTCATGGAGCGCGGTTGCGCTGTGCCCATGACGAGACTATCTCGTCATGAACCCCGCCCGCTAATGAAACGCCCGGCACAGGGTGTGGAAAGGGCGGGGCACTGAAGAGGTTAAAGATTATGTTTAATATTGTGTTTCTTTTAATTCAATTGTTTGTTTATTATAGGTAAGGAGGTGATGTGGTATCCTAGGTTATAGAATCACTTCATGAAGTGGTTCTGTAACCTAGGAGATTGGGGCGGTTGAGGCAGACTGGACTGAAGACTGCGATCTCAGCAGCTGCTTCGTGGAGTGGTCCTGTGGATGAGGTCTACTTGAACTTAAACTTAAATAAACGTCTTTACGTTCTCTATTATACACAATATCTTCATTATTACAGTGGGCTAGAGCACAGAGCTGTTTAAAAGTCACGGACACTGATTAACTAGCGGACAAGAAAGAAATGGCGTCCGCTTTCTGCCTTCTCCTGGTGTATCTGGAAAGCCAACATTTCCTAGCAGTTTTTGGTGTGTTTGCCTGTCTATAAGCATATACTTTACTTTGAAATATTCCTTTCCTGGGAAGTCAGAGTGGCCATTGGCTTCCTGGGTTTCTTCCCTTTACCTTGATGAGGTATTAGACACAAGCCTTGCCAGATGTATGCCCTTCATAGCAACAACGACGTATCCATCAGTCTGAACTTGGCTCAGTTTTCATAGGAATTGACCTTCCCTGGTATTAAGCTATATTTGGTTGTGTGTGGTTCTGCTTCCCTAAATAGAAAGCTTCTTTTGAGGAGGTTTATCTGGGCACACTTTATTAGTTCATTAGTAAACTCATGTTTAGGCAGAGTTCCTCCCACAATCTGAAGTTCGAGCAGCATTTGATGCAGCTGTCTACAGGTGTGATGAGGCCCATCAGAGTTTAGGGTATTTCCGTCGCCACTTTAACAGGGCGGTCAGGTAACATAGTTCAAAGTCAGGCTCCTCGTGTTGAGCATTTCGTGGATTCGCCTGAGAGCATGAGATTAAAAAATCTAAGGCCGCATTAGTAAACCCAGCTTTGGTCTCTCAGTGAGGTTGGATGTGGACATGTTCACAACACAGTCATCTTAGCATCTCTGTCCAGAATTGGCTGCACTGTGCATTTGGGGACATGCTTCTGAGAAGAGAACTACGTCCATATTGACAGTAGTTCAGATGATCATCAATCCATTAGCGTACTGTTATGACAGATTACTCATGTAGGTTTGTAAATGTTGCATTCCAGAGCTGCTTTCAGAACCCATCTTTCCCTGTGTTTCAATATTTAATTGCTGGCACACTTTATTGTTTCCCAGGGATTGGCATTTTGTGTCAGTACCTGCACTGACACCACGTGTGTTCACCAAAAGAGACTGGCAATAAGGACCAGTGGTCCATGTAATCTCAGAAGTGCAGAAGCAAAGATCGGCTACTCCCAGATATAAGATTCATTCCCAGGTGCAGTCCTTGGGCACAGGGAGCAGCACACCTGCTGCTTCAATCACATCTACAGCCACGTGGGAAGCTGCAACAAACAATGGAGACAAGCATGTTGGCACGAGAGCCACGAAGGAGTGATGAAAGTTATTGTCTTGATAACATCTTGGTTGCCTTTGTTCTACACAGTGATGCCGCCCATTGCCCCTCTTCTGGAGTGTCTCTATTATTGCTGTTGTGATGATCTTTTTCTTTAAGTGGACAGATCAGTAGCGTAGACCATTGTCTGTATTGTGTGCCTCTCGGTTGTAGGCTTCTTTTTATCCCATGTCAGATAGCAGCATTTTAATTATTGTTTTAATTCAAAAGAAAACCAGAAGGATTTAAATAAGATTACCATTTTGTTTTGAATGTCAAACACCATATCACTTCTACCAGTTACACCCCAAACAAATTAAAATAACAAGTCTATTAATTATCATGTTGGCGAACCCAATGGGTCTTGCATTGGCAGCGAACTATTGTCTTTACAAATGCTTGTTTTGATTTGTCTATATTTTTGCAAACCTTCATTGGTGGGAAAGCTGCCGGGCCCTCATCAATCTAAAAAAAAAACATTGCATTGGCTAAAAGCAAAAATATTTCTGTGGTCTCAAAAAAGCACACAATGCTCCACCTCGGCAGAAGAGAAGGTAGATACCTTTTTGGCGAAGTGCTTCTTGTGAAAAAGCAGAATGAAGCTACTCACAATTAAATTAGCCAATTGCTGGGCTGGGCTGGGCTGACCCACTGCCCCTTGCTGAATACTCCAGTGGATGGAAGAAAAATATGAATGGCACAATAAAAGGCCAATGGAAAAAGACTGGCTGAAAGACCCTAATTACATCATATGTATCATTTAGTACAATAAAAAGGTCATGGCTAACGTCAGACCTAGAAATAATCAATAGATAACAAAATGAATGGGTACATTATGTATCTTTAAGATATACACAGTCCGCAATCTTTCCTATCTGTGACAGCCTAGCACACAGGAACAGAGAAAGTAAATCAGCTTATAGGAGGCTTGAGTTCAGTAGGGATTTAACTACACATAAGCGCCCCACAATAACGTAAGGATGTATGCTGTGTAACCAGAATACCCAAACAAAAGCATCATTCATAAATGCAAGAATCAGACAAGGATGTCTAAAACCCCGTTCAATGATGCGCTCAGAATTATATCATGTTTTATAGGGTGAAGGGATGACAAGGGAAATCAAACGATTTGGAGGGGCTTCATTTGGACAACAATAGGAACCATTCTGTGTATTAGTGGGGTGTTAAGTGTATGAGTTCCTACAAAGGCAGCTGAAAAAAGACTATTGAGGTGGAATATTGACCGGCCTTGCTGGTGTAATCAAACCCAATACAACTTCCCCCTTTTGCTATTGTTGTGTTATATTTACAACACCTGGCTGCTCAACAATTATTTGGAACCCATCTTATCCCGTCTTATCTTTAGTCCCCACTCTTTCCTATCCACATACCAAAGCCTGGAAGGACCAGCAGCAGCAAGTCACATTTTTATGGACCTCCTCCATCCAAACAAGAAAACATTTGGAACAGGTAAAGGGGAAATTAAGAAAAAAATAGTGCATGCATTTAATTTCCAAATTAACTTGCCTTGGAGAGGAGGTAAATTAACTAGGAAAATAGTACAACGCCACAGACCAGCTTCAGCTGTCTGCTCCCGAGAATAACAGCACAGCCGCCACCCTCGGTACCACGACCGCTGCCCCTATAGTTTACTGTCAGTCGCTGCATGGGTTCCCCGGAGGTTCCACGATGAATCACTTTTATCTTTCAGCCATGTTATTGTCTCTAGCAAGATGAATGCTGCCAGTTGATGTCCAGGAGGGCACTGTGTGCCCTGGGGACCTGGTAGGGTGCCACTATTCAAGAGTCACATGTTGGTTATAGGTGCCCCCCCAGTCATCTCTTACAGGTCACCTAGAGCCTTACTGAATCAGCGTGAAAGCAAACAGTGCCTTCATAATTTACCCGTTAATTACCTTCCCTATAGTTATTGGCCCAGGCTGCAGGCAAGGGGAATACGGCTATTATCACCCCCCACCCAAGCCAGGGGGCACCGAGGTGGCAGGAGCGGCCTCTCACCTGAAAGCTCGGATGAAAAACATGTCCACATGGTTCTGTGGCATCCTTCGGCCTCTTCCCCTGAAGCAGCCTGCTCAGGTGTTGCTGTCCGAGCTTCTACCCTTGCTTTTGCTGGGAGGGTATGTGAGGCTGAAGGGGCAAACCGTGAGACTGGAGCTGTTTTTCTCATCCTACCTTTTGGATGAGAGGCGCTTCTGTTTCCGCGGCACTCTGCATTTTGATTTCCCCCAAACATCCGTCTTGAATTGATAAGGAAATTATAGGTTCACGCTGAAGTTTCTGATCCTGAGGCTGATCCTGGGGCCTCTAGAATAAAGCCACGATTATCCCTACATGCCTCTGTCTGCTTAGAGGAGTTGTTTAGAAACTACAAGCAGCAAATACAATAAAGGAAAACAAAACACGAGGCTATTTTAAAATGGCAATGATGACCAACGCACACGCGAAAATATCTTTGTGAAATATCACAGCAGAGCAGAGTAGCCACAACACCCCGTATAAGGAACCCACGGCAGCATTGCATGTAATAAAACATGGACAGCAGTAGAGGGAGAATTGCAATGACTTGACCCACAAATCACATGAGTCTGAGACACAAACGAGAGCAGGAATCTCCGCCGCCTCTGCCATCCATTCTAGTTAATGAGGATTCAAAAATGTAAACAGTCTGGAGCACCCGAATAATCCTGCTCATGTCATTTCTCATGTCTTATATTTAAGTGGTGTCAACTTATGCCTCTGTGGTCCCATCAGATGCCCAGACATTCCCAGTGTAAGCCAAAGCAGACATTAGATCCATAAGTTACTACTATCAGGAAGATGAAACTGCACATAAGCCCCCTGGGCTCCTTTAAACGCTAATAGTGAGGGACCTGGAATGAACTGATGTTGAACTGCTTTATTCCCACTGCATTCCAACAAGGCACAAAAGGCAAACATAAAGTGATACTTATTTTCACTGCATTTATGTTTGTGACTCATTGTTTTGTATTAGGTCTATGCATCCCTTGTACCCGAGTAGTGCAGTATTAAATCATAGAAGTTGTTTTCCATGCCCTTCATATTCCCGGCATGCATCTGGCCTTCACTGCTCATCATATTTACTAACAACAACAGTAGGTTGTCTGAAGAGAAAGGTTTACTTTGCTTTATCTTTAATAAATAATTGATTCAAAGCCCGTATAAATATGTATATCTAAGTTTTATTGATTGAATGCTATTGGTTAGTTTTCCTGTGACTTGGAAATTTATATAGGTCACCAGGTTACCACAACGAACACCAACATCATGCATCAAACTTACCACGCATGCACAACGGCCACAATAACAACCCATTCTCATTCACCGCACAAACATTTACCATTACAACGCAAAAAACAAACACGCATTACACACTGCTCATCTTAATAAATATTTTATACTAAGGCATTTTTTTTAATGTAGATTTGTTTTAACAAATGTATTTAACAAAATCCAAGATATAAAGGGTTAAATCTGTGCAGCAAGGCACAGTCACACAAAAGGGATATGCTTTTAGAAGAGTTATTTCCTTGTCTAAAATTTATGTTACATGCAATTTGTGAGACTGTATAACTTGTTATTCTCATTTCACTTTTGCTGCACTGTGCTAATAAACTTGATTTGGACCTTTGCACTTTAGTAATAAAGGTGTAAATGTATGTTTTTTTAGTAGAAGCACAATAAATAACGTGTTATTGGGCCATATATATATATATATATATATCACACAAAAAAGTCTCTCGTTACCGGGGCCACCAACCCTTCAGGGCGGCTTCTGTCAATGGGCACGGAGCAGCCCATCCATTTCCACACGAAAAAAGAACCATCAGAAGCCCATTGCTGGCGAAAGAGGCATTTATTGGAACATCCTTGCACACAGAATTCTCCCCAGCACCTAACGTTTCGGCCTCATCCGGCCTTGCTCACAGGCGGGAGAAAGATTGTCAACTGCTGATTGCGCACCTGTGTGCTTTTCACATCATTTTGTCTCACGTGACTGAAGTGGAAAATACAAGTCCCAAGGTGCACCACTTTCTTAATGGTAAAACTACTAAATAGGAAGTCCAAATAAATTCACTGTGGAATCTTGAGTACCTGTTTAGTGGTGCCGCTTGTAGTCTGGAAATACTTGTCAGCCAGGTAAGTTGATATTATTTGCATATTGCCCAGAGTTTTCATGACGCTGCAATTGGATGCACTCTCGCCGACACGATCGTGAATGGTAATCCACCATTCCGAATCCCTTCCAACACGCTTTCCTTTTCGCCATATTGGTCATTCCTATGTAGGTCGGAAGCGTGAGTGGGTCATGCCCCTCAATGAAAATCACACAAAAAAGTTTCTCGTTACCGGGGCCACCAACCCTTCAGGGCGGCTTCTGTCAATGGGCACGGAGCAGCCCATCCATTTCCACACGAAAAAAGAACCATCAGAAGCCCATTGCTGGCGAAAGAGGCATTTATTGGAACATCCTTGCACACAGAATTCTCCCCAGCACCTAACGTTTCGGCCTCATTGTAGGAAGGTGGATATCTGACTATGGTTACCCCCAACATTTTGCCTAGTGTCTAGCTGGTTTTTCGACTTAGTTGGCCTGAGATCCTGCCATTCAGGGTCTCAGGCTGTCTGCTCTCTCTTTAAAATGGACTCCATGTACCCTAGGTACATAACCAATTGGTAAGGATCACCTTATTGGACCCTGTACAGTGTACCCTAGGTACCCAGGGCATAGGTGTACCCTAGGCCTCCCAGGGGCTGCAGCATGTATTATGCCACCCCTGGTCTGGCCTTCCAATCAGACACAACTGGCTGATCACTCAGCTGGGGCAAGGTCGTGTAATCACCCCTTGCTTAGGTGTAGTATTCCTATACCTACCTTATATATAGACACATGTGTACCTATCAGTCACTCCTATGGCAGGCCTTAACAATCCTGGAGGCAGAGTGCTTGGTAACATGTGAGATGGTGCTCTAGCATGAGCTGAGCCTGTCTGCAGCTTTCGGAACCATGTCCTTATAGCTGTTCTATGATATAGCCTACCATATACTCTTAAAGCGCCTTATAATCTTAGACGGTTATGGTAACTATGGTTTGGCTTTATCGAAACATGTCGTGTAAGGTGTCTAACACTGTGGAATAATACCCCCATGCCATTTCTGGACATGAGAATATTATTCCCCCCTTCTAGAGGGAAAGACATGTTAAAATCATACTTCACTGTTAGCCTCTGACCAAAGCCTCAGCATCACAAAATGGATGCTGCTGCCACGACACAAGTCTGACCTCCTGCAGCTGGGAGTGATCCCAGCCAGGGAGGCCTGGACAATAGGTTTCCTGCTTGGGGAGGTGCTAGCACCTCCCCAGACAGCCTTTAGTGTATTGGGGCAGGGTGGGCTGAAAGGAATGAGACATGCCTGGGGCACACAAGGTGTTCCTTGCATAGTCCAGTTCAAACCGGCGCTGGGGCACTCCAGCCCCAGCTCTGGCGCGAAACTGGACAAAGGGAAGTGGGTGTAACCACCCCCTCCCAGGTCCCACCCATAAGGCGTGACCTAGCAGGTATCCCAGCCCCCCAGATTAGTATAAGAGTGGGAGTTGGGCCTCAAGACTTTAGATTATCCTGAACCTGCAAAACTGAACAGAAACTCTGGACCTTCGACATTCGACGAAAGAAGAAGACTGAAGAATCTCCCTTGTAGCCAAGGAGTGGCTACCCTGTGCAAACAGGCACCATCAAGAGACTACCCTTTGCTTTGCGACCGTTCTACGAGGAACCGACTGCAGAGCCCGACCAGAGCCTTGACTTCCAGACTTCTCCGACCCTCATCCACATCTGCAGCAGAGCTGAGATCCGTGGAGGCGACGAGCGACGTGGGACCGGCTACCTGGGAAAAGTGGCTAGTAACTTACAGCGCAGCTTCTGAGGCACCCTCGAAGTTGTGCACCGGGGATTGAGAAGCCCCAACCCCAAGCACCATCTGCACCGAAGATCAGCCCCCCACACTCCACGAGTCCTGCGTGGGGCCCTTCAGCATTTTCCTGCTTGCCGCGTCTGTCCGGTTGCTTGCCCGCTGGCTAGTGGCCTCTGTGACGACGCACCCTGAAATCTTCTGTGCTGGTTTGGCTCCTCCAGACTGGCTCCCGCTTCTCTGCAAAGAAGAAGCACCCCAGACCTTCCTGGTCTGCACCAGAAGCAAGTCCTTTGTTCTTCGTGGGTTCCGCTTGCCAAGGCTTGGTGAGTCCTAGTCCAACTTCGACGCCGCCGACAGCAAGAGCCTTCGTGGGACAGCTCGCCTCCTGGTCCTGGTCGTCCTCGACGCTTCCTGGTCCTCCTGGCTGCAGCGACAAGCTTCACCTTCACCTGCAACTCTTCACGACATCGCCTGGTTCCTTCCTGGTTCCACGTGGTCACTGGCTAGTGACCTTGACTCTGTCCCTTCTGCTTGCAGGTTTCTTCTCTTCTTGATCCCAGCCTTGGGATCCACCGGACACTCTCCCCTGACTGCCTGTCAGCATCTTTCTTCAGGCATCCATAGGAGTCGACGACGAAAACGACGCATCTTCACCCCTATGCACCCGCAGCCTGTGGGCTAGGTAACTTGGGTACTCCGGTGCTCATCAGGATAGTGACTATCCTAGTGTCTAGTTTTCAAGTCTCAACTTCCTAGCTACTCCGGAAGTGTCCTAAATCTATCTATTTCTAAACTGTAATATTGCTATTGACTTTTACGCATTACGCGTGAGTGTTTCCACTCTGCACACGAATCCCGTGGGCCTCCCACTTCCTAACTAACGCTAGTGTAGTGTAGCCCCAGCGATTCCCTAGGCGTAGGCCTATTCTATTTCCGTGACAGTGGTTCTTATACCACTTACTTAGTATATGGTTTGCGTGGCCCCTAGGGCCTAACTGTATTACTTACCTGTGTGACTTACTGTATGCATTAATAAGACTGTGTTGTACTTACCTCTAATCTCATAAAGAGTGCTGAGGGTTTGCTTAGAATAAATACACTTTATTTTATATATATATCTGTTGTGGTGTCCTTTCATTTGGTATTCAAGGGATTATATATGGTATCACAGCTGGCTTCACATGCCATTCAGAGTTTAGCCTAAGACTGCTCTTGTCCATGCTACCACTAGGATAGCTGGTCTATAAGGTTGACTTCACAACCAATCACCATAAGGGTATTTGGACTGATATAAGGTGTACACTATAACTAGTGACATCATACATCAGGCCAACTTCTCACATTGGTGAGCAGCGGTTGGGATCTGAGCTTGCTGTTGTAATACCATTGTAATCTTGAGATACTAAATTGAAAGATCACACAGATATTGTCTAGGTACATATAACATAGATTATTATACTTAAGTCCTACTGGACTTTGTAGTTGTAGGTTGAAGGGAGTAACACACCCTGACTACAACTACTAGAAAGGTTTAGTAGATACAACTAGTGTAGGTAGGTGCACACACCACACCCTCACTAGATCATGTCTCTGAGAGTAGATCAAGTAGATGCTCTCTCAGGAGGATCAGGTCTGCAAAAGATCCCCTCTAGATATGATACCTTAACATTCCAGGAGATGAGACAGTTGTGTACCTCCAGAGGAATAAAACAGGGTGCAAACCCTACCCTCCTTCAGTTAAGACAACTCCTAGAGGAGTATGATGCTCAGAGGGCATCTCAGGCAGGTGCCCTAGGCACAGAGGAGGGTCTACCCACCACAGAGGAGTCAGATGGGACTTCAGATGAAGAGGTAGACAGCCAGGGCCAAGTAGGAAGACTTAGCCAGGCTAACCTAAGTTTACATGGGAGTTTGCATGGGGTCCCCCCATACAGACCCCCAAGTAGGCTTTCACAGAGAAGCAGGAGGGACAGATCCCCTTCAAGGGAATCCATCCACTCCCATGTTTCTAGCATCTCTAATGCTTCCTCTCACAGGGGAATGACTTCACCTGAGAGAAAGGAGCATAAAGCCAGAATGAGGGAAGCTAATCTGAGGATTCAGAGGGAAGAAATTGCCCTTGCCAAAGAGAAGCTTGCTCTGGCTAGAGAGCAAAAATTGTGTGGGTCAGAACCCACTGGTGGCAGCAACATTCCTAGAGATAGGGATAGGTCTTATGACCATAGAAACCTAAGCAAGATAGTCCCCCCATATCAGAATGGGGATGACATCCAGAAATGGATGACTGCTCTGGAGAGGGCCTGCAAAGTACAGCAGGTACCCCAAAGTCAGTGGGCAGCTATCTTGTGGCTCTCCTTTTCTGACAAAGGTAGAGACAAGCTCCTCACAGTCAGTGATGAGGATGCAAACAATTACAAAGTCCTGAAGAGTGCTCTGATAGATGGGTTTGGCTTAACCACTGAGCAATATAGGTTGTTGTTCAGAGACACCCAGAAGACACAGACACAGGACTGGTCTGATTTTGTGGATTGTGCCACTAAGGCTTTGGAAGGTTGGTTAAATGGCAGCAAGGTGCGGGACTATACAGGATTGTACAACTTGATTATGAGGGAGCAGATCCTTAGTAATTGTCAGAACCAGCTTCTCCATCAACACCTGGTAGACTCAGATTTGACCTCTCCCCAAGAATTGGGAAAGAGGGCAGATAAATGGGTCAGGACCAGGATTAGGCCTAAAAATCAGGGTGGTGACCAAAAGAAAGATACCACCAAGCCTCAAGAGAAGGGTGGGGATAAAGCAAAAGAGAAATCTTCCTCAGGGCCCCAAAACTCCACACAGGGTGGTGGGTCCCAAGCTCCCTCCTCTACCACAGTTAAAAAGCCTTACTGCCATGTGTGTAAAACACCTGGGCATTGGAAAACTGACAGCAGTTGTCCACAGGCTAAAAACAAAACTGTTCCTCCAACTACTCCTGTCACACCACCTATTACTGTCAGCAGTAATCCCCCAGGTGGTGGGAGTGCCCCCAAAAATTTGGTTGGGTTTTCTTGGGGAACACAGGGGGATCCTGGCTTAGCCAATTCCCCTACAGCAGCTACTCTTGTCTGTGATGGTGGCATGGGGTTTGCCAACTTCACTGCCTGTCCCAACACTTTGGGTAGGTACAGACAGGAACCCTACATCAATGGTAGAAAAGCTGAGGCCTACAGAGACACTGGAGCTAGCATCACTATGGTGGCCCATAGGCTAGTTCCCTCTGAGCAGCTTTTGCCTGGTTTCTCATACCAGGTAACTAACATTGATGGCAAACAGAACAGTCATCCCATGGCAGAGGTATGTCTCAGCTGGGGAGGTGTCACTGGCCCTAAAAGGGTGGCAGTGTCTCCAACCTTGCCTGTGGACTGCTTGCTGGGGAGTGACTTAGAACTCTCAGCTTGGGCTGGAGTTGAACAAGACACCCATTCTAAAATGGTAGGCCTTTCCAAAAAGGGTAGTGGGGTTGTGCCAGTCACAACCCCTGTCCAAGTAGCTTTCCTCCCTGAAAAGGTTGGAAGGGCAGTGGTAGCCACAGCCCAGGCACAGACAGACTTCCCTGTAGAAATTGGCAGAGCTGTGACAGTCACAGCTCAAACACAAACTGAGTGCCTTCCTGAAAAGGTTGGCAAGGCTGTAATGGTCTCAGCCCACACTCAGACTGATATAGGTGTAGTGAAGCCTGAAACTATGGATCACTCCACACAAACAGAGAGTAGTGGGGAGGAAGAAAAGTCTCCCTCTCCCCAGACATTAGGAAGAGGTCAGCCTCCTCAGGGATCTGACCTCACCCCTTGTGAAGGAACTGCCCCAGAGGTAGCCAGGCCTGGCCTGGCAGAGCCTCTGATGTCAGTGGCCCCTTCCAAGGTGGGACCCAGTCTGGTGCAGGTAGCCTGCCTCTCTCTACCCTGCCTCAGTCAGCCCAGGGCTGCAGAGGTCACGGAGGCCAGTGGACCCCAAGAGGGCCCCTGTCCCCAAGAACCCCCCCTTCAAAAGAATGAGGATTGCCTGGTTAGTTGCCCTAGCCAGGTGATGGGTAAAAACATTTCTGAGGGATCCCCTTCACAGGTAGTTAGGGACCTCCCCCAGAGGGATTCTGTGGGGCACAGGCAAACATGGGACCTTAGGGCCCCAAACCTGACCTGTCCCTCCAGTAAGCCCACAAAAGGGACCCAGCCTCCAGCTTTAGGTAGCCAGAGGCTGACCCTGAGAGCACAGTGCAACTCAGTTAGAGAAAGAAAGGCATCCATGGTGGAGGATGATTGGAGGAAGCTGAGGCCTCACTTTGGGGACACTCACTTCAGTACTCCATCTCAACACCAGCCTTTTACTTTGCAAAGACACACCAAAGGTAGGGATTCCCTATGGTGGAGACCCTATGATATCTTTAGGATGAGGGATTGCTTAGTGGACCATGAGACAGGGGGTAACCATGCCAGTGCTGGTTCTTCCTTATATGGCCACTCAGGCAATAGAGGCTTACCTTGTCAAGGCCAGCCTTATCTCCTTTCGTTTGGGGGGGGTTGTGTAGGAAGGTGGATATCTGACTATGGTTACCCCCAACTTTTTGCCTAGTGTCTAGCTGGTTTTTCGACTTAGTTGGCCTGAGATCCTGCCATTCAGGGTCTCAGGCTGTCTGCTCTCTCTTTAAAATGGACTCCATGTACCCTAGGTACATAACCAATTGGTAAGGATCACCTTATTGGACCCTGTACAGTGTACCCTAGGTACCCAGGGCATAGGTGTACCCTAGGCCTCCCAGGGGCTGCAGCATGTATTATGCCACCCCTGGTCTGGCCTTCCAATCAGACACAACTGGCTGATCACTCAGCTGGGGCAAGGTCGTGTAATCACCCCTTGCTTAGGTGTAGTATTCCTATACCTACCTTATATATAGACACATGTGTACCTATCAGTCACTCCTATGGCAGGCCTTAACAATCCTGGAGGCAGAGTGCTTGGTAACATGTGAGATGGTGCTCTAGCATGAGCTGAGCCTGTCTGCAGCTTTCGGAACCATGTCCTTATAGCTGTTCCATGATATAGCCTACCATATACTCTTAAAGTGCCTTATAATCTTAGACGGTTATGGTAACTATGGTTTGGCTTTATCGAAACATGTCGTGTAAGGTGTCTAACACTGTGGAATAATACCCCCATGCCATTTCTGGACATGAGAATATTATTCCCCCCTTCTAGAGGGAAAGACATGTTAAAATCATACTTCACTGTTAGCCTCTGACCAAAGCCTCAGCATCACAAAATGGATGCTGCTGCCACGACACAAGTCTGACCTCCTGCAGCTGGGAGTGATCCCAGCCAGGGAGGCCTGGACAATAGGTTTCCTGCTTGGGGAGGTGCTAGCACCTCCCCAGACAGCCTTTAGTGTATTGGGGCAGGGTGGGCTGAAAGGAATGAGACATGCCTGGGGCACACAAGGTGTTCCTTGCATAGTCCAGTTCAAACCGGCGCTGGGGCACTCCAGCCCCAGCTCTGGCGCGAAACTGGACAAAGGGAAGTGGGTGTAACAACCCCCTCCCAGGTCCCACCCATAAGGCGTGACCTAGCAGGTATCCCAGCCCCCCAGATTAGTATAAGAGTGGGAGTTGGGCCTCAAGACTTTAGATTATCCTGAACCTGCAAAACTGAACAGAAACTCTGGACCTTCGACATTCGACGAAAGAAGAAGACTGAAGAATCTCCCTTGTAGCCAAGGAGTGGCTACCCTGTGCAAACAGGCACCATCAAGAGACTACCCTTTGCTTTGCGACCGTTCTACGAGGAACCGACTGCAGAGCCCGACCAGAGCCTTGACTTCCAGACTTCTCCGACCCTCATCCACATCTGCAGCAGAGCTGAGATCCGTGGAGGCGACGAGCGACGTGGGACCGGCTACCTGGGAAAAGTGGCTAGTAACTTACAGCGCAGCTTCTGAGGCACCCTCGAAGTTGTGCACCGGGGATTGAGAAGCCCCAACCCCAAGCACCATCTGCACCGAAGATCAGCCCCCCACACTCCACGAGTCCTGCGTGGGGCCCTTCAGCATTTTCCTGCTTGCCGCGTCTGTCCGGTTGCTTGCCCGCTGGCTAGTGGCCTCTGTGACGACGCACCCTGAAATCTTCTGCGCTGGTTTGGCTCCTCCAGACTGGCTCCCGCTTCTCTGCAAAGAAGAAGCACCCCAGACCTTCCTGGTCTGCACCAGAAGCAAGTCCTTTGTTCTTCGTGGGTTCCGCTTGCCAAGGCTTGGTGAGTCCTAGTCCAACTTCGACGCCGCCGACAGCAAGAGCCTTCGTGGGACAGCTCGCCTCCTGGTCCTGGTCGTCCTCGACGCTTCCTGGTCCTCCTGGCTGCAGCGACAAGCTTCACCTTCACCTGCAACTCTTCACGACATCGCCTGGTTCCTTCCTGGTTCCACGTGGTCACTGGCTAGTGACCTTGACTCTGTCCCTTCTGCTTGCAGGTTTCTTCTCTTCTTGATCCCAGCCTTGGGATCCACCGGACACTCTCCCCTGACTGCCTGTCAGCATCTTTCTTCAGGCATCCATAGGAGTCGACGACGAAAACGACGCATCTTCACCCCTATGCACCCGCAGCCTGTGGGCTAGGTAACTTGGGTACTCCGGTGCTCATCAGGATAGTGACTATCCTAGTGTCTAGTTTTCAAGTCTCAACTTCCTAGCTACTCCGGAAGTGTCCTAAATCTATCTATTTCTAAACTGTAATATTGCTATTGACTTTTACGCATTACTCGTGAGTGTTTCCACTCTGCACACGAATCCCGTGGGCCTCCCACTTCCTAACTAACGCTAGTGTAGTGTAGCCCCAGCGATTCCCTAGGCCTAGGCCTATTCTATTTCCGTGACAGTGGTTCTTATACCACTTACTTAGTATATGGTTTGCGTGGCCCCTAGGGCCTAACTGTATTACTTACCTGTGTGACTTACTGTATGCATTAATAAGACTGTGTTGTACTTACCTCTAATCTCATAAAGAGTGCTGAGGGTTTGCTTAGAATAAATACACTTTATTTTATATATATATCTGTTGTGGTGTCCTTTCATTTGGTATTCAAGGGATTATATATGGTATCACAGCTGGCTTCACATGCCATTCAGAGTTTAGCCTAAGACTGCTCTTGTCCATGCTACCACTAGGATAGCTGGTCTATAAGGTTGACTTCACAACCAATCACCATAAGGGTATTTGGACTGATATAAGGTGTACACTATAACTAGTGACATCATACATCAGGCCAACTTCTCACACTCATCCGGCCTTGATCACAGGCGGGAGAAAGATTGTCAACTGCTGATTGCGCACCTGTGTGCTTTTCACATCATTTTGTCTCACGTGACTGAAGTGGAAAATACAAGTCCCAAGGTGCACAACTTTCTTAATGGTAAAACTACTAAATAGGAAGTCCAAATAAATTCACTGTGGAATCTTGAGTACCTGTTTAGTGGTGCCGCTTGTAGTCTGGAAATACTTGTCAGCCAGGTAAGTTGATATTATTTGCATATTGCCCAGAGTTTTCATGACGCTGCAATTGGATGCACTCTCGCCGACACGATCGTGAATGGTAATCCACCATTCCGAATCCCTTCCAACACGCTTTCCTTTTCGCCATATTGGTCATTCCTATGTAGGTCGGAAGCGTGAGTGGGTCATGCCCCTCAATGAAAATCACACAAAAAAGTCTCTTGTTACCGGGGCCACCAACCCTTCAGGGCGGCTTCTGTCAATGGGCACGGAGCAGCCCATCCATTTCCATACGAAAAAAAAACCATCAGAAGCCCATTGCTGGCGAAAGAGGCATTTATTGGAACATCCTTGCACACAGAATTCTCCCCAGCACCTAACGTTTCGGCCTCATCCGGCCTTGCTCACAGGCGGGAGAAAGATTGTCAACTGCTGATTGCGCACCTGTGTGCTTTTCACATCATTTTGTCTCACGTGACTGAAGTGGAAAATACAAGTCCCAAGGTGCACCACTTTCTTAATGGTAAAACTACTAAATAGGAAGTCCAAATAAATTCACTGTGGAATCTTGAGTACCTGTTTAGTGGTGCCGATTGTAGTCTGGAAATACTTGTCAGCCAGGTAAGTTGATATTATTTGCATATTGCCCAGAGTTTTCATGACGCTGCAATTGGATGCACTCTCGCCGACACGATCGTGAATGGTAATCCACCATTCCGAATCCCTTCCAACACGCTTTCCTTTTCGCCATATTGGTCATTCCTATGTAGGTCGGAAGCGTGAGTGGGTCATGCCCCTCAATGAAAATCACACAAAAAAGTCTCTCGTTACCGGGGCCACCAACCCTTCAGGGCGGCTTCTGTCAATGGGCACGGAGCAGCCCATCCATTTCCACACGAAAAAAGAATCATCAGAAGCCCATTGCTGGCGAAAGAGGCATTTATTGGAACATCCTTGCACACAGAATTCTCCCCAGCACCTAACGTTTCGGCCTCATCCGGCCTTGCTCACAGGCGGGAGAAAGATTCTTCGTTCTTCTTTCTTCTTTTTTCGTGTGGAAATGGATGGGCTGCTCCGTGCCCATTGACAGAAGCCGCCCTGAAGGGTTGGTGGCCCCGGTAACGAGAGACTTTTTAGTGTGATTTTCATTGAGGGGCATGACCCACTCACGCTTCCGACCTACATAGGAATGACCAATATGGCGAAAAGGAAAGCGTGTTGGAAGGGATTCGGAATGGTGGATTACCATTCACGATCGTGTCGGCGAGAGTGCATCCAATTGCAGCGTCATGAAAACTCTGGGCAATATGCAAATAATATCAACTTACCTGGCTGACAAGTATTTCCAGACTACAAGCGACACCACTAAACAGGTACTCAAGATTCCACAGTGAATTTATTTGGACTTCCTATTTAGTAGTTTTACCATTAAGAAAGTGGTGCACCTTGGGACTTGTATTTTCCACTTCAGTCACGTGAGACAAAATGATGTGAAAAGCACACAGGTGCGCAATCAGCAGTTGACAATCTTTCTCCCGCCTGTGAGCAAAGCCGGATGAGGCCGAAACGTTAGGTGCTGGGGAGAATTCTGTGTGCAAGGATGTTCCAATAAATGCCTCTTTCACCAGCAATGGGCTTCTGATGGTTCTTTTTTCGTGTGGAAATGGATGGGCTGCTCTGTGCCCATTGACAGAAGCCGCCCTGAAGGGTTGGTGGCCCCGGTAACGAGAGACTTTTTTGTGTGATTTTCATTGAGGGGCATGACCCACTCACGCTTCCGACCTACATAGGAATGACCAATATGGCGAAAAGGAAAGCGTGTTGGAAGGGATTCGGAATGGTGGATTACCATTCACGATCGTGTCGGCGAGAGTGCATCCAATTGCAGCGTCATGAAAACTCTGGGCAATATGCAAATAATATCAACTTACCTGGCTGACAAGTATTTCCAGACTACAAGCGGCACCACTAAACAGGTACTCAAGATTCCACAGTGAATTTATTTGGACTTCCTATTTATTAGTTTTACCATTAAGAAAGTGGTGCACCTTGGGACTTGTATTTTCCACTTCAGTCACGTGAGACAAAATGATGTGAAAAGCACACAGGTGCGCAATCAGCAGTTGACAATCTTTCTCCCGCCTGTGAGCAAGGCGTGATGAGGCCGAAACGTTAGGTGCTGGGGAGAATTCTGTGTGCAAGGATGTTCCAATAAATGCCTCTTTCGCCAGCAATGGGCTTCTGATGGTTCTTTTTTCGTGTGGAAATGGATGGGCTGCTCCGTGCCCATTGACAGAAGCCGCCCTGAAGGGTTGGTGGCCACGGTAAAGAGAGACTTTTTTGTGTGATTTTCATTGAGGGGCATGACCCACTCACGCTTCTGACCTACATAGGAATGACCAATATGGCGAAAAGGAAAGCGTGTTGGAAGGGATTCGGAATGGTGGATTACCATTCACGATCGTGTCGGCGAGAGTGCATCCAATTGCAGCGTCATGAAAACTCTGGGCAATATGCAAATAATATCAACTTACCTGGCTGACAAGTATTTCCAGACTACAAGCGGCACCACTAAACAGGTACTCAAGATTCCACAGTGAATTTATTTGGACTTCCTATTTAGTAGTTTTACCATTAAGAAAGTGGTGCACCTTGGGACTTGTATTTTCCACTTCAGTCACGTGAGACAAAATGATGTGAAAAGCACACAGGTGCGCAATCAGAAGTTGACAATCTTTCTCCCGCCTGTGAGCAAGGCCGGATGAGGCCGAAACGTTAGGTGCTGGGGAGAATTCTGTGTGCAAGGATGTTCCAATAAATGCCTCTTTCGCCAGCAATGGGCTTCTGATGGTTCTTTTTTTGTGTGGAAATGGATGGGCTGCTCTGTGCCCATTGACAGAAGCCGCCCTGAAGGGTTGGTGGCCCCGGTAACGAGAGACTTTATTGTGTGATTTTCATTGAGGGGCATGACCCACTCACGCTTCCGACCTACATAGGAATGACCAATATGGCGAAAAGGAAAGCGTGTTGGAAGGGATTCGGAATGGTGGATTACCATTCACGATCGTGTCGGCGAGAGTGCATCCAATTGCAGCGTCATGAAAACTCTGGGCAATATGCAAATAATATCAACTTACCTGGCTGACAAGTATTTCCAGACTACAAGCGGCACCACTAAACAGGTACTCAAGATTCCACAGTGAATTTATTTGGACTTCCTATTTAGTAGTTTTACCATTAAGAAAGTGGTGCACCTTGGGACTTGTATTTTCCACTTCAGTCACGTGAGACAAAATGATGTGAAAAGCACACAGGTGCGCAATCAGCAGTTGACAATCTTTCTCCCGCCTGTGAGCAAGGCCGGATGAGGCCGAAACGTTAGGTGCTGGGGAGAATTCTGTGTGCAAGGATGTTCCAATAAATGCCTCTTTCGCCAGCAATGGGCTTCTGATGGTTCTTTTTTCGTGTGGAAATGGATGGGCTGCTCCGTGCCCATTGACAGAAGCCGCCCTGAAGGGTTGGTGGCCACGGTAAAGAGAGACTTTTTTGTGTGATTTTCATTGAGGGGCATGACCCACTCACGCTTCCGACCTACATAGGAATGACCAATATGGCGAAAAGGAAAGCGTGTTGGAAGGGATTCGGAATGGTGGATTACCATTCACGATCGTGTCGGCGAGAGTGCATCCAATTGCAGCGTCATGAAAACTCTGGGCAATATGCAAATAATATCAACTTACCTGGCTGACAAGTATTTCCAGACTACAAGCGGCACCACTAAACAGGTACTCAAGATTCCACAGTGAATTTATTTGGACTTCCTATTTAGTAGTTTTACCATTAAGAAAGTGGTGCACCTTGGGACTTGTATTTTCCACTTCAGTCACGTGAGACAAAATGATGTGAAAAGCACACAGGTGCGCAACCAGCAGTTGACAATCTTTCTCCCGCCTGTGAGCAAGGCCGGATGAGGCCGAAACGTTAGGTGCTGGGGAGAATTCTGTGTGCAAGGATGTTCCAATAAATGCCTCTTTCGCCAGCAATGGGCTTCTGATGGTTCTTTTTTCGTGTGGAAATGGATGGGCTGCTCCGTGCCCATTGACAGAAGCCGCCCTGAAGGGTTGGTGGCCCCGGTAACGAGAGACTTTTTTGTGTGATTTTCATTGAGGGGCATGACCCACTCACGCTTCCGACCTACATAGGAATGACCAATATGGCGAAAAGGAAAGCGTGTTGGAAGGGATTCGGACTGGTGGATTACCATTCACGATCGTGTCGGCGAGAGTGCATCCAATTGCATCGTCATGAAAACTCTGGGCAATATGAAAATATTATCAACTTACCTGGCTGACAAGTATTTCCAGACTACAAGCGGCACCACTAAACAGGTACTCAAGATTCCACAGTGAATTTATTTGGACTTCCTATTTAGTAGTTTTACCATTAAGAAAGTGGTGCACCTTGGGACTTGTATTTTCCACTTCAGTCACGTGAGACAAAATGATGTGAAAAGCACACAGGTGCGCAATCAGCAGTTGACAATCTTTCTCCCACCTGTGAGCAAGGCCGGATGAGGCCAAAACGTTAGGTGCTGGGGAGAATTCTGTGTGCAAGGATGTTCCAATAAATGCCTCTTTCGCCAGCAATGGGCTTCTGATGGTTCTTTTTTCGTGTGGAAATGGATGGGCTGCTCCGTGCCCATTGACAGAAGCGGCCCTGAAGGGTTGGTGGCCCCGGTAACGAGAGACTTTTTTCTGTGATTTTCATTGAGGGGCATGACCCACTCACGCTTCCGACCTACATAGGAATGACCAATATGGCAAAAAGGAAAGCGTGTTGGAAGGGATTCGGAATGGTGGATTACCATTCACGATCGTGTCGGCGAGAGTGCATCCAATTGCAGCGTCATGAAAACTCTGGGCAATATGCAAATAATATCAACTTACCTGGCTGACAAGTATTTCCAGACTACAAGCGGCACCACTAAACAGGTACTCAAGATTCCACAGTGAATTTATTTGGACTTCCTATTTAGTAGTTTTACCATTAAGAAAGTGGTGCACCTTGGGACTTGTATTTTCCACTTCAGTCACGTGAGACAAAATGATGTGAAAAGCACACAGGTGCGCAATCAGCAGTTGACAATCTTTCTCCCGCCTGTGAGCAAGGCCAGATGAGGCCGAAACGTTAGGTGCTGGGGAGAATTCTGTGTGCAAGGATGTTCCAATAAATGCCTCTTTCGCCAGCAATGGGCTTCTGATGGTTCTTTTTTCGTGTGGAAATGGATGGGCTGCTCCGTGCCCATTGACAGAAGCCGCCCTGAAGGGTTGGTGGCCCCGGTAACGAGAGACTTTTTTGTGTGATTTTCATTGAGGGGCATGACCCACTCACGCTTCCGACCTACATAGGAATGACCAATATGGCGAAAAGGAAAGCGTGTTGGAAGGGATTCGGAATGGTGGATTACCATTCACGATCGTGTCGGCGAGAGTGCATCCAATTGCAGCGTCATGAAAACTCTGGGCAATATGCAAATAATATCAACTTACCTGGCTGACAAGTATTTCCAGACTACAAGCGGCACCACTAAACAGGTACTCAAGATTCCACAGTGAATTTATTTGGACTTCCTATTTAGTAGTTTTACCATTAAGAAAGTGGTGCACCTTGGGACTTGTATTTTCCACTTCAGTCACGTGAGACAAAATGATGTGAAAAGCACACAGGTGCGCAATCAGCAGTTGACAATCTTTCTCCCGCCTGTGAGCAAGGCCGGATGAGGCCGAAACGTTAGGTGCTGGGGAGAATTCTGTGTGCAAGGATGTTCCAATAAATGCCTCTTTCGCCAGCAATGGGCTTCTGATGGTTCTTTTTTCGTGTGGAAATGGATGGGCTGCTCCGTGCCCATTGACAGAAGCCGCCCTGAAGGGTTGGTGGCCCCGATAACGAGAGACTTTTTTGTGTGATTTTCATTGAGGGGCATGACCCACTCACGCTTCCGACCTACATAGGAATGACCAATATGGCGAAAAGGAAAGCGTGTTGGAAGGGATTCAGAATGGTGGATTACCATTCACGATCGTGTCGCCGAGAGTGCATCCAATTGCAGCGTCATGAAAACTCTGGGCAATATGCAAATAATATCAACTTACCTGGCTGACAAGTATTTCCAGACTACAAGCGGCACCACTAAACAGGTACTCAAGATTCCACAGTGAATTTATTTGGACTTCCTATTTAGTAGTTTTACCATTAAGAAAGTGGTGCACCTTGGGACTTGTATTTTCCACTTCAGTCACGTGAGACAAAATGATGTGAAAAGCACACAGGTGCGCAATCAGCAGTTGACAATCTTTCTCCCGCCTGTGAGCAAGGCCGGATGAGGCCGAAACGTTAGGTGCTGGGGAGAATTCTGTGTGCAAGGATGTTCCAATAAATGCCTCTTTCGCCAGCAATGGGCTTCTGATGGTTCTTTTTTCGTGTGGAAATGGATGGGCTGCTCCGTGCCCATTGACAGAAGCCGCCCTGAAGGGTTGGTGGCCCCGGTAACGAGAGACTTTTTTGTGTGATTTTCATTGAGGGGCATGACCCACTCACGCTTCCGACCTACATAGGAATGACCAATATGGCGAAAAGGAAAGCGTGTTGGAAGGGATTCGGAATGGTGGATTACCATTCACGATCGTGTCGGCGAGAGTGCATCCAATTGCAGCGTCATGAAAACTCTGGGCAATATGCAAATAATATCAACTTACCTGGCTGACAAGTATTTCCAGACTACAAGCGGCACCACTAAACAGGTACTCAAGATTCCACAGTGAATTTATTTGGACTTCCTATTTAGTAGTTTTACCATTAAGAAAGTGGTGCACCTTGGGACTTGTATTTTCCACTTCAGTCACGTGAGACAAAATGATGTGAAAAGCACACAGGTGCGCAATCAACAGTTAACAATCTTTCTCCCGCCTGTGAGCAAGGCCGGATGAGGCCGAAACGTTAGGTGCTGGGGAGAATTCTGTGTGCAAGGATGTTCCAATAAATGCCTCTTTCGCCAGCAATGGGCTTCTGATGGTTCTTTTTTCGTGTGGAAATGGATGGGCTGCTCCGTGCCCATTGACAGAAGCCGCCCTGAAGGGTTGGTGGCCCCGGTAACGAGAGACCTTTTTGTGTGATTTTCATTGAGGGGCATGACCCACTCACGCTTCCGACCTACATAGGAATGACCAATATGGCGAAAAGGAAAGCGTGTTGGAAGGGATTCGGAATGGTGGATTACCATTCACGATCGTGTCGGCGAGAGTGCATCCAATTGCAGCGTCATGAAAACTCTGGGCAATATGCAAATAATATCAACTTACCTGGCTGACAAGTATTTCCAGACTACAAGCGGCACCACTAAACAGGTACTCAAGATTCCACAGTGAATTTATTTGGACTTCCTATTTAGTAGTATTACCATTAAGAAAGTGGTGCACCTTGGGACTTGTATTTTCCACTTCAGTCACGTGAGACAAAATGATGTGAAAAGCACACAGGTGCGCAATCAGCAGTTGACAATCTCTCTCCCGCCTGTGAGCAAGGCCGGATGAGGCCGAAACGTTAGGTGCTGGGGAGAATTCTGTGTGCAAGGATGTTCCAATAAATGCCTCTTTCGCCAGCAATGGGCTTCTGATGGTTCTTTTTTCGTGTGGAAATGGATGGGCTGCTCCGTGCCCATTGACAGAAGCCGCCCTGAAGGGGGGGTGGCCCCGGTAACGAGAGACCTTTTTGTGTGATTTTCATTGAGGGGCATGACCCACTCACGCTTCCGACCTACATAGGAATGACCAATATGGCGAAAAGGAAAGCGGGTTGGAAGGGATTCGGAATGGTGGATTACCATTCACGATCGTGTCGGCGAGAGTGCATCCAATTGCAGCGTCATGAAAACTCTGGGCAATATGCAAATAATATCAACTTACCTGGCTGACAAGTATTTCCAGACTACAAGCGGCACAACTAAACAGGTACTCAAGATTCCACAGTGAATTTATTTGGACTTCCTATTTAGTAGTTTTACCATTAAGAAAGTGGTGCACCTTGGGACTTGTATTTTCCACTTCAGTCACGTGAGACAAAATGATGTGAAAAGCACACGCGTGCGCAATCAGCAGTTGACAATCTTTCTCCCGCCTGTGAGCAAGGCCGGATGAGGCCGAAACGTTAGGTGCTGGGGAGAATTCTGTGTGCAAGGATGTTCCAATAAATGCCTCTTTCGCCAGCAATGGGCTTCTGATGGTTCTTTTTTCGTGTGGAAATGGATGGGCTGCTCCGTGCCCATTGACAGAAGCCGCCCTGAAGGGTTGGTGGCCCCGGTAACGAGAGACTTTTTTGTGTGATTTTTATTGAGGGGCATGACCCACTCACGCTTCCGACCTACATAGGAATGACCAATATGGCGAAAAGGAAAGCGTGTTGGAAGGGATTCGGAATGGTGGATTACCATTCACGATGTGTCGGCGAGAGTGCATCCAATTGCAGCGTCATGAAAACTCTGGGCAATATGCAAATAATATCAACTTACCTGGCTGACAAGTATTTCCAGACTACAAGCGGCACCACTAAACAGGTACTCAAGATTCCACAGTGAATTTATTTGGACTTCCTATTTAGTAGTTTTACCATTAAGAAAGTGGTGCACCTTGGGACTTGTATTTTCCACTTCAGTCACGTGAGACAAAATGATGTGAAAAGCACACAGGTGCGCAATCAGCAGTTGACAATCTTTCTCCCGCCTGTGAGCAAGGCCGGATGAGGCCGAAACGTTAGGTGCTGGGGAGAATTCTGTGTGCAAGGATGTTCCAATAAATGCCTCTTTCGCCAGCAATGGGCTTCTGATGGTTCTTTTTTCGTGTGGAAATGGATGGGCTGCTCCGTGCCCATTGACAGAAGCCGCCCTGAAGGGTTGGTGGCCCCGGTAACGAGAGACTTTTTTGTGTGATTTTCATTGAGGGGCATGACCCACTCACGCTTCCGACCTACATAGGAATGACCAATATGGCGAAAAGGAAAGCGTGTTGGAAGGGATTCGGAATGGTGGATTACCATTCACGATCGTGTCGGCGAGAGTGCATCCAATTGCAGCGTCATGAAAACTCTGGGCAATATGCAAATAATATCAACTTACCTGGCTGACAAGTATTTCCAGACTACAAGCGGCACCACTAAACAGGTACTCAAGATTCCACAGTGAATTTATTTGGACTTCCTATTTAGTAGTTTTACCATTAAGAAAGTGGTGCACCTTGGGACTTGTATTTTCCACTTCAGTCACGTGAGACAAAATGATGTGAAAAGCACACAGGTGCGCAATCAGCAGTTGACAATCTTTCTCCCGCCTGTGAGCAAGGCCGGATGAGGCCGAAACGTTAGGTGCTGGGGAGAATTCTGTGTGCAAGGATGTTCCAATAAATGCCTCTTTCGCCAGCAATGGGCTTCTGATGGTTCTTTTTTCGTGTGGAAATGGATGGGCTGCTCCGTGCCCATTGACAGAAGCCGCCCTGAAGGGTTGGTGGCCCCGGTAACGAGAGACTTTTTTGTGTGATTTTCATTGAGGGGCATGACCCACTCACGCTTCCGACCTACATAGGAATGACCAATATGGCGAAAAGGAAAGCGTGTTGGAAGGGATTCGGAATGGTGTATTACCATTCACGATCGTGTCGCCGAGAGTGCATCCAATTGCAGCGTCATGAAAACTCTGGGCAATATGCAAATAATATCAACTTACCTGGCTGACAAGTATTTCCAGACTACAAGCGGCACCACTAAACAGGTACTCAAGATTCCACAGTGAATTTATTTGGACTTCCTATTTAGTAGTTTTACCATTAAGAAAGTGGTGCACCTTGGGACTTGTATTTTCCACTTCAGTCACGTGAGACAAAATGATGTGAAAAGCACACAGGTGCGCAATCAGCAGTTGACAATCTTTCTCCCGCCTGTGAGCAAGGCCGGATGAGGCCGAAACGTTAGGTGCTGGGGAGAATTCTGTGTGCAAGGATGTTCCAATAAATGCCTCTTTCGCCAGCAATGGGCTTCTGATGGTTCTTTTTTCGTGTGGAAATGGATGGGCTGCTCCGTGCCCATTGACAGAAGCCGCCCTGAAGGGTTGGTGGCCCCGGTAACGAGAGACTTTTTTGTGTGATTTTCATTGAGGGGCATGACCCACTCATGCTTCCGACCTACATAGGAATGACCAATATGGCGAAAAGGAAAGCGTGTTGGAAGGGATTCGGAATGGTGGATTACCATTCACGATCGTGTCGGCGAGAGTGCATCCAATTGCAGCGTCATGAAAACTCTGGGCAATATGCAAATAATATCAACTTACCTGGCTGACAAGTATTTCCAGACTACAAGCGGCACCACTAAACAGGTACTCAAGATTCCACAGTGAATTTATTTGGACTTCCTATTTAGTAGTTTTACCAGTAAGAAAGTGGTGCACCTTGGGACTTGTATTTTCCACTTCAGTCACGTGAGACAAAATGATGTGAAAAGCACACAGGTGCGCAATCAACAGTTAACAATCTTTCTCCCGCCTGTGAGCAAGGCCGGATGAGGCCGAAACGTTAGGTGCTGGGGAGAATTCTGTGTGCAAGGATGTTCCAATAAATGCCTCTTTCGCCAGCAATGGGCTTCTGATGGTTCTTTTTTCGTGTGGAAATGGATGGGCTGCTCCGTGCCCATTGACAGAAGCCGCCCTGAAGGGTTGGTGGCCCCGGTAACGAGAGACTTTTTTGTGAGATTTTCATTGAGGGGCATGACCCACTCACGCTTCCGACCTACATAGGAATGACCAATATGGCGAAAAGGAAAGCGTGTTGGAAGGGATTCGGAATGGTGGATTACCATTCACGATCGTGTCGGCGAGAGTGCATCCAATTGCAGCGTCATGAAAACTCTGGGCAATATTCAAATAATATCAACTTACCTGGCTGACAAGTATTTCCAGACTACAAGCGGCACCACTAAACAGGTACTCAAGATTCCACAGTGAATTTATTTGGACTTCCTATTTAGTAGTTTTACCATTAAGAAAGTGGTGCACCTTGGGACTTGTATTTTCCACTTCAGTCACGTGAGACAAAATGATGTGAAAAGCACACAGGTGCGCAATCAGCAGTTGACAATCTTTCTCCCGCCTGTGAGCAAGGCCGGATGAGGCCGAAACGTTAGGTGCTGGGGAGAATTCTGTGTGCAAGGATGTTCCAATAAATGCCTCTTTCGCCAGCAATGGGCTTCTGATGGTTCTTTTTTCGTGTGGAAATGGATGGGCTGCTCCGTGCCCATTGACAGAAGCCGCCCTGAAGGGTTGGTGGCCCCGGTAACGAGAGACTTTTTTGTGTGATTTTCATTGAGGGGCATGACCCACTCACGCTTCCGACCTACATAGGAATGACCAATATGGCGAAAAGGAAAGCGTGTTGGAAGGGATTCGGAATGGTGGATTACCATTCACGATCGTGTCGGCGAGAGTGCATCCAATTGCAGCGTCATGAAAACTCTGGGCAATATGCAAATAATATCAACTTACCTGGCTGACAAGTATTTCCAGACTACAAGCGGCACCACTAAACAGGTACTCAAGATTCCACAGTGAATTTATTTGGACTTCCTATTTAGTAGTTTTACCAGTAAGAAAGTGGTGCACCTTGGGACTTGTATTTTCCACTTCAGTCACGTGAGACAAAATGATGTGAAAAGCACACAGGTGCGCAATCAACAGTTAACAATCTTTCTCCCGCCTGTGAGCAAGGCCGGATGAGGCCGAAACGTTAGGTGCTGGGGAGAATTCTGTGTGCAAGGATGTTCCAATAAATGCCTCTTTCGCCAGCAATGGGCTTCTGATGGTTCTTTTTTCGTGTGGAAATGGATGGGCTGCTCCCTGCCCATTGACAGAAGCCGCCCTGAAGGGTTGGTGGCCCCGGTAACGAGAGACTTTTTTGTGAGATTTTCATTGAGGGGCATGACCCACTCACGCTTCCGACCTACATAGGAATGACCAATATGGCGAAAAGGAAAGCGTGTTGGAAGGGATTCGGAATGGTGGATTACCATTCACGATCGTGTCGGCGAGAGTGCATCCAATTGCAGCGTCATGAAAACTCTGGGCAATATTCAAATAATATCAACTTACCTGGCTGACAAGTATTTCCAGACTACAAGCGGCACCACTAAACAGGTACTCAAGATTCCACAGTGAATTTATTTGGACTTCCTATTTAGTAGTTTTACCATTAAGAAAGTGGTGCACCTTGGGACTTGTATTTTCCACTTCAGTCACGTGAGACAAAATGATGTGAAAAGCACACAGGTGCGCAATCAGCAGTTGACAATCTTTCTCCCGCCTGTGAGCAAGGCCGGATGAGGCCGAAACGTTAGGTGCTGGGGAGAATTCTGTGTGCAAGGATGTTCCAATAAATGCCTCTTTCGCCAGCAATGGGCTTCTGATGGTTCTTTTTTCGTGTGGAAATGGATGGGCTGCTCCGTGCCCATTGACAGAAGCCGCCCTGAAGGGTTGGTGGCCCCGGTAACGAGAGACTTTTTTGTGTGATTTTCATTGAGGGGCATGACCCACTCACGCTTCCGACCTACATAGGAATGACCAATATGGCGAAAAGGAAAGCGTGTTGGAAGGGATTCGGAATGGTGGATTACCATTCACGATCGTGTCGCCGAGAGTGCATCCAATTGCAGCGTCATGAAAACTCTGGGCAATATGCAAATAATATCAACTTACCTGGCTGACAAGTATTTCCAGACTACAAGCGGCACCCCTAAACAGGTACTCAAGATTCCACAGTGAATTTATTTGGACTTCCTATTTAGTAGTTTTACCATTAAGAAAGTGGTGCACCTTGGGACTTGTATTTTCCACTTCAGTCACGTGAGACAAAATGATGTGAAAAGCACACGCGTGCGCAATCAGCAGTTGACAATCTTTCTCCCGCCTGTGAGCAAGGCCGGATGAGGCCGAAACGTTAGGTGCTGGGGAGAATTCTGTGTGCAAGGATGTTCCAATAAATGCTTCTTTCGCCAGCAATGGGCTTCTGATGGTTCTTTTTTCGTGTGGAAATGGATGGGCTGCTCCGTGCCCATTGAAAGAAGCCGCCCTGAAGGGTTGGTGGCCCCGGTAACGAGAGACTTTTTTGTGTGATTTTCATTGAGGGGCATGACCCACTCACGCTTCCGACTTACATAGGAATGACCAATATGGCGAAAAGGAAAGCGTGTTGGAAGGGATTCGGAATGGTGGATTACCATTCACGATCGTGTCGCCGAGAGTGCATCCAATTGCAGCGTCATGAAAACTCTGGGCAATATGCAAATAATATCAACTTACCTGGCTGACAAGTATTTCCAGACTACAAGCGGCACCACTAAACAGGTACTCAAGATTCCACAGTGAATTTATTTGGACTTCCTATTTAGTAGTTTTACCATTAAGAAAGTGGTGCACCTTGGGACTTGTATTTTCCACTTCAGTCACGTGAGACAAAATGATGTGAAAAGCACACAGGTGCGCAATCAGCAGTTGACAATCTTTCTCCCGCCTGTGAGCAAGGCCGGATGAGGCCGAAACGTTAGGTGCTGGGGAGAATTCTGTGTGCAAGGATGTTCCAATAAATGCCTCTTTCGCCAGCAATGGGCTTCTGATGGTTCTTTTTTCGTGTGGAAATGGATGGGCTGCTCCGTGCCCATTGACAGAAGCCGCCCTGAAGGGTTGGTGGCCCCGGTAACGAGAGACTTTTTTGTGTGATTTTCATTGAGGGGCATGACCCACTCACGCTTCCGACCTACATAGGAATGACCAATATGGCGAAAAGGAAAGCGTGTTGGAAGGGATTCGGAATGGTGGATTACCATTCACGATCGTGTCGGCGAGAGTGCATCCAATTGCAGCGTCATGAAAACTCTGGGCAATATGCAAATAATATCAACTTACCTGGCTGACAAGTATTTCCAGACTACAAGCGGCACCACTAAACAGGTACTCAAGATTCCACAGTGAATTTATTTGGACTTTCTATTTAGTAGTTTTACCATTAAGAAAGTGGTGCACCTTGGGACTTGTATTTTCCACTTCAGTCACGTGAGACAAAATGATGTGAAAAGCACACAGGTGCGCAATCAACAGTTAACAATCTTTCTCCCGCCTGTGAGCAAGGCCGGATGAGGCCGAAACGTTAGGTGCTGGGGAGAATTCTGTGTGCAAGGATGTTCCAATAAATGCCTCTTTCGCCAGCAATGGGCTTCTGATGGTTCTTTTTTCGTGTGGAAATGGATGGGCTGCTCCGTGCCCATTGACAGAAGCCGCCCTGAAGGGTTGGTGGCCCCGGTAACGAGAGACCTTTTTGTGTGATTTTCATTGAGGGGCATGACCCACTCACGCTTCCGACCTACATAGGAATGACCAATATGCCGAAAAGGAAAGCGTGTTGGAAGGGATTCGGAATGGTGGATTACCATTCACGATCGTGTCGGCGAGAGTGCATCCAATTGCAGCGTCATGAAAACTCTGGGCAATATGCAAATAATATCAACTTACCTGGCTGACAAGTATTTCCAGACTACAAGCGGCACCACTAAACAGGTACTCAAGATTCCACAGTGAATTTATTTGGACTTCCTATTTAGTAGTTTTACCATTAAGAAAGTGGTGCACCTTGGGACTTGTATTTTCCACTTCAGTCACGTGAGACAAAATGATGTGAAAAGCACACGCGTGCGCAATCAGCAGTTGACAATCTTTCTCCCGCCTGTGAGCAAGGCCGGATGAGGCCAAAACGTTAGGTGCTGGGGAGAATTCTGTGTGCAAGGATGTTCCAATAAATGCCTCTTTCGCCAGCAATGGGCTTCTGATGGTTCTTTTTTCGTGTGGAAATGGATGGGCTGCTCCGTGCCCATTGACAGAAGCCGCCCTGAAGGGTTGGTGGCCCCGGTAACGAGGACTTTTTTGTGTGATTTTCATTGAGGGGCATGACCCACTCACGCTTCCGACCTACATAGGAATGACCAATATGGCGAAAAGGAAAGCGTGTTGGAAGGGATTCGGAATGGTGGATTACCATTCACGATCGTGTCGGCGAGAGTGCATCCAATTGCAGCGTCATGAAAACTCTGGGCAATATGCAAATAATATCAACTTACCTGGCTGACAAGTATTTCCAGACTACAAGCGGCACCACTAAACAGGTACTCAAGATTCCACAGTGAATTTATTTGGACTTCCTATTTAGTAGTTTTACCATTAAGAAAGTGGTGCACCTTGGGACTTGTATTTTCCACTTCAGTCACGTGAGACAAAATGATGTGAAAAGCACACAGGTGCGCAATCAACAGTTAACAATCTTTCTCCCGCCTGTGAGCAATGCCGGATGAGGCCGAAACGTTAGGTGCTGGGGAGAATTCTGTGTGCAAGGATGTTCCAATAAATGCCTCTTTCGCCAGCAATGGGCTTCTGATGGTTCTTTTTTCGTGTGGAAATGGATGGGCTGCTCCGTGCCCATTGACAGAAGCCGCCCTGAAGGGTTGGTGGCCCCGGTAACGAGAGACCTTTTTGTGTGATTTTCATTGAGGGGCATGACCCACTCACGCTTCCGACCTACATAGGAATGACCAATATGGCGAAAAGGAAAGCGTGTTGGAAGGGATTCGGAATGGTGGATTACCATTCACGATCGTGTCGGCGAGAGTGCATCCAATTGCAGCGTCATGAAAACTCTGGGCAATATGCAAATAATATCAACTTACCTGGCTGACAAGTATTTCCAGACTACAAGCGGCACCACTAAACAGGTACTCAAGATTCCACAGTGAATTTATTTGGACTTCCTATTTAGTAGTATTACCATTAAGAAAGTGGTGCACCTTGGGACTTGTATTTTCCACTTCAGTCACGTGAGACAAAATGATGTGAAAAGCACACAGGTGCGCAATCAGCAGTTGACAATCTCTCTCCCGCCTGTGAGCAAGGCCGGATGAGGCCGAAACGTTAGGTGCTGGGGAGAATTCTGTGTGCAAGGATGTTCCAATAAATGCCTCTTTCGCCAGCAATGGGCTTCTGATGGTTCTTTTTTCGTGTGGAAATGGATGGGCTGCTCCGTGCCCATTGACAGAAGCCGCCCTGAAGGGTTGGTGGCCCCGGTAACGAGAGACCTTTTTGTGTGATTTTCATTGAGGGGCATGACCCACTCACGCTTCCGACCTACATAGGAATGACCAATATGGCGAAAAGGAAAGCGGGTTGGAAGGGATTCGGAATGGTGGATTACCATTCACGATCGTGTCGGCGAGAGTGCATCCAATTGCAGCGTCATGAAAACTCTGGGCAATATGCAAATAATATCAACTTACCTGGCTGACAAGTATTTCCAGACTACAAGCGGCACAACTAAACAGGTACTCAAGATTCCACAGTGAATTTATTTGGACTTCCTATTTAGTAGTTTTACCATTAAGAAAGTGGTGCACCTTGGGACTTGTATTTTCCACTTCAGTCACGTGAGACAAAATGATGTGAAAAGCACACGCGTGCGCAATCAGCAGTTGACAATCTTTCTCCCGCCTGTGAGCAAGGCCGGATGAGGCCGAAACGTTAGGTGCTGGGGAGAATTCTGTGTGCAAGGATGTTCCAATAAATGCCTCTTTCGCCAGCAATGGGCTTCTGATGGTTCTTTTTTCGTGTGGAAATGGATGGGCTGCTCCGTGCCCATTGACAGAAGCCGCCCTGAAGGGTTGGTGGCCCCGGTAACGAGAGACTTTTTTGTGTGATTTTTATTGAGGGGCATGACCCACTCACGCTTCCGACCTACATAGGAATGACCAATATGGCGAAAAGGAAAGCGTGTTGGAAGGGATTCGGAATGGTGGATTACCATTCACGATGTGTCGGCGAGAGTGCATCCAATTGCAGCGTCATGAAAACTCTGGGCAATATGCAAATAATATCAACTTACCTGGCTGACAAGTATTTCCAGACTACAAGCGGCACCACTAAACAGGTACTCAAGATTCCACAGTGAATTTATTTGGACTTCCTATTTAGTAGTTTTACCATTAAGAAAGTGGTGCACCTTGGGACTTGTATTTTCCACTTCAGTCACGTGAGACAAAATGATGTGAAAAGCACACAGGTGCGCAATCAGCAGTTGACAATCTTTCTCCCGCCTGTGAGCAAGGCCGGATGAGGCCGAAACGTTAGGTGCTGGGGAGAATTCTGTGTGCAAGGATGTTCCAATAAATGCCTCTTTCGCCAGCAATGGGCTTCTGATGGTTCTTTTTTCGTGTGGAAATGGATGGGCTGCTCCGTGCCCATTGACAGAAGCCGCCCTGAAGGGTTGGTGGCCCCGGTAACGAGAGACTTTTTTGTGAGATTTTCATTGAGGGGCATGACCCACTCACGCTTCCGACCTACATAGGAATGACCAATATGGCGAAAAGGAAAGCGTGTTGGAAGGGATTCGGAATGGTGGATTACCATTCACGATCGTGTCGGCGAGAGTGCATCCAATTGCAGCGTCATGAAAACTCTGGGCAATATTCAAATAATATCAACTTACCTGGCTGACAAGTATTTCCAGACTACAAGCGGCACCACTAAACAGGTACTCAAGATTCCACAGTGAATTTATTTGGACTTCCTATTTAGTAGTTTTACCATTAAGAAAGTGGTGCACCTTGGGACTTGTATTTTCCACTTCAGTCACGTGAGACAAAATGATGTGAAAAGCACACAGGTGCGCAATCAGCAGTTGACAATCTTTCTCCCGCCTGTGAGCAAGGCCGGATGAGGCCGAAACGTTAGGTGCTGGGGAGAATTCTGTGTGCAAGGATGTTCCAATAAATGCCTCTTTCGCCAGCAATGGGCTTCTGATGGTTCTTTTTTCGTGTGGAAATGGATGGGCTGCTCCGTGCCCATTGACAGAAGCCGCCCTGAAGGGTTGGTGGCCCCGGTAACGAGAGACTTTTTTGTGTGATTTTCATTGAGGGGCATGACCCACTCACGCTTCCGACTTACATAGGAATGACCAATATGGCGAAAAGGAAAGCGTGTTGGAAGGGATTCGGAATGGTGGATTACCATTCACGATCGTGTCGCCGAGAGTGCATCCAATTGCAGCGTCATGAAAACTCTGGGCAATATGCAAATAATATCAACTTACCTGGCTGACAAGTATTTCCAGACTACAAGCGGCACCACTAAACAGGTACTCAAGATTCCACAGTGAATTTATTTGGACTTCCTATTTAGTAGTTTAACCATTAAGAAAGTGGTGCACCTTGGGACTTGTATTTTCCACTTCAGTCACGTGAGACAAAATGATGTGAAAAGCACACAGGTGCGCAATCAGCAGTTGACAATCTTTCTCCCGCCTGTGAGCAAGGCCGGATGAGGCCGAAACGTTAGGTGCTGGGGAGAATTCTGTGTGCAAGGATGTTCCAATAAATGCCTCTTTCGCCAGCAATGGGCTTCTGATGGTTCTTTTTTCGTGTGGAAATGGATGGGCTGCTCCGTGCCCATTGACAGAAGCCGCCCTGAAGGGTTGGTGGCCCCGGTAACGAGAGACTTTTTTGTGTGATTTTCATTGAGGGGCATGACCCACTCACGCTTCCGACCTACATAGGAATGACCAATATGGCGAAAAGGAAAGCGTGTTGGAAGGGATTCGGAATGGTGGATTACCATTCACGATCGTGTCGGCGAGAGTGCATCCAATTGCAGCGTCATGAAAACTCTGGGCAATATGCAAATAATATCAACTTACCTGGCTGACAAGTATTTCCAGACTACAAGCGGCACCACTAAACAGGTACTCAAGATTCCACAGTGAATTTATTTGGACTTTCTATTTAGTAGTTTTACCATTAAGAAAGTGGTGCACCTTGGGACTTGTATTTTCCACTTCAGTCACGTGAGACAAAATGATGTGAAAAGCACACAGGTGCGCAATCAACAGTTAACAATCTTTCTCCCGCCTGTGAGCAAGGCCGGATGAGGCCGAAACGTTAGGTGCTGGGGAGAATTCTGTGTGCAAGGATGTTCCAATAAATGCCTCTTTCGCCAGCAATGGGCTTCTGATGGTTCTTTTTTCGTGTGGAAATGGATGGGCTGCTCCGTGCCCATTGACAGAAGCCGCCCTGAAGGGTTGGTGGCCCCGGTAACGAGAGACCTTTTTGTGTGATTTTCATTGAGGGGCATGACCCACTCACGCTTCCGACCTACATAGGAATGACCAATATGCCGAAAAGGAAAGCGTGTTGGAAGGGATTCGGAATGGTGGATTACCATTCACGATCGTGTCGGCGAGAGTGCATCCAATTGCAGCGTCATGAAAACTCTGGGCAATATGCAAATAATATCAACTTACCTGGCTGACAAGTATTTCCAGACTACAAGCGGCACCACTAAACAGGTACTCAAGATTCCACAGTGAATTTATTTGGACTTCCTATTTAGTAGTTTTACCATTAAGAAAGTGGTGCACCTTGGGACTTGTATTTTCCACTTCAGTCACGTGAGACAAAATGATGTGAAAAGCACACGCGTGCGCAATCAGCAGTTGACAATCTTTCTCCCGCCTGTGAGCAAGGCCGGATGAGGCCAAAACGTTAGGTGCTGGGGAGAATTCTGTGTGCAAGGATGTTCCAATAAATGCCTCTTTCGCCAGCAATGGGCTTCTGATGGTTCTTTTTTCGTGTGGAAATGGATGGGCTGCTCCGTGCCCATTGACAGAAGCCGCCCTGAAGGGTTGGTGGCCCCGGTAACGAGGACTTTTTTGTGTGATTTTCATTGAGGGGCATGACCCACTCACGCTTCCGACCTACATAGGAATGACCAATATGGCGAAAAGGAAAGCGTGTTGGAAGGGATTCGGAATGGTGGATTACCATTCACGATCGTGTCGGCGAGAGTGCATCCAATTGCAGCGTCATGAAAACTCTGGGCAATATGCAAATAATATCAACTTACCTGGCTGACAAGTATTTCCAGACTACAAGCGGCACCACTAAACAGGTACTCAAGATTCCACAGTGAATTTATTTGGACTTCCTATTTAGTAGTTTTACCATTAAGAAAGTGGTGCACCTTGGGACTTGTATTTTCCACTTCAGTCACGTGAGACAAAATGATGTGAAAAGCACACAGGTGCGCAATCAACAGTTAACAATCTTTCTCCCGCCTGTGAGCAAGGCCGGATGAGGCCGAAACGTTAGGTGCTGGGGAGAATTCTGTGTGCAAGGATGTTCCAATAAATGCCTCTTTCGCCAGCAATGGGCTTCTGATGGTTCTTTTTTCGTGTGGAAATGGATGGGCTGCTCCGTGCCCATTGACAGAAGCCGCCCTGAAGGGTTGGTGGCCCCGGTAACGAGAGACCTTTTTGTGTGATTTTCATTGAGGGGCATGACCCACTCACGCTTCCGACCTACATAGGAATGACCAATATGGCGAAAAGGAAAGCGTGTTGGAAGGGATTCGGAATGGTGGATTACCATTCACGATCGTGTCGGCGAGAGTGCATCCAATTGCAGCGTCATGAAAACTCTGGGCAATATGCAAATAATATCAACTTACCTGGCTGACAAGTATTTCCAGACTACAAGCGGCACCACTAAACAGGTACTCAAGATTCCACAGTGAATTTATTTGGACTTCCTATTTAGTAGTATTACCATTAAGAAAGTGGTGCACCTTGGGACTTGTATTTTCCACTTCAGTCACGTGAGACAAAATGATGTGAAAAGCACACAGGTGCGCAATCAGCAGTTGACAATCTCTCTCCCGCCTGTGAGCAAGGCCGGATGAGGCCGAAACGTTAGGTGCTGGGGAGAATTCTGTGTGCAAGGATGTTCCAATAAATGCCTCTTTCGCCAGCAATGGGCTTCTGATGGTTCTTTTTTCGTGTGGAAATGGATGGGCTGCTCCGTGCCCATTGACAGAAGCCGCCCTGAAGGGTTGGTGGCCCCGGTAACGAGAGACCTTTTTGTGTGATTTTCATTGAGGGGCATGACCCACTCACGCTTCCGACCTACATAGGAATGACCAATATGGCGAAAAGGAAAGCGGGTTGGAAGGGATTCGGAATGGTGGATTACCATTCACGATCGTGTCGGCGAGAGTGCATCCAATTGCAGCGTCATGAAAACTCTGGGCAATATGCAAATAATATCAACTTACCTGGCTGACAAGTATTTCCAGACTACAAGCGGCACAACTAAACAGGTACTCAAGATTCCACAGTGAATTTATTTGGACTTCCTATTTAGTAGTTTTACCATTAAGAAAGTGGTGCACCTTGGGACTTGTATTTTCCACTTCAGTCACGTGAGACAAAATGATGTGAAAAGCACACGCGTGCGCAATCAGCAGTTGACAATCTTTCTCCCGCCTGTGAGCAAGGCCGGATGAGGCCGAAACGTTAGGTGCTGGGGAGAATTCTGTGTGCAAGGATGTTCCAATAAATGCCTCTTTCGCCAGCAATGGGCTTCTGATGGTTCTTTTTTCGTGTGGAAATGGATGGGCTGCTCCGTGCCCATTGACAGAAGCCGCCCTGAAGGGTTGGTGGCCCCGGTAACGAGAGACTTTTTTGTGTGATTTTTATTGAGGGGCATGACCCACTCACGCTTCCGACCTACATAGGAATGACCAATATGGCGAAAAGGAAAGCGTGTTGGAAGGGATTCGGAATGGTGGATTACCATTCACGATGTGTCGGCGAGAGTGCATCCAATTGCAGCGTCATGAAAACTCTGGGCAATATGCAAATAATATCAACTTACCTGGCTGACAAGTATTTCCAGACTACAAGCGGCACCACTAAACAGGTACTCAAGATTCCACAGTGAATTTATTTGGACTTCCTATTTAGTAGTTTTACCATTAAGAAAGTGGTGCACCTTGGGACTTGTATTTTCCACTTCAGTCACGTGAGACAAAATGATGTGAAAAGCACACAGGTGCGCAATCAGCAGTTGACAATCTTTCTCCCGCCTGTGAGCAAGGCCGGATGAGGCCGAAACGTTAGGTGCTGGGGA
Organism: Triturus cristatus; assembly: GCF_964204655.1. NCBI lineage: Eukaryota > Metazoa > Chordata > Amphibia > Caudata > Salamandridae > Triturus > Triturus cristatus. Next base: position 815,803,733 of record NC_140582.1, read on the forward strand.
GAATTCTGTGTGCAAGGATGTTCCAATAAATGCCTCTTTCGCCAGCAATGGGCTTCTGATGGTTCTTTTTTCGTGTGGAAATGGATGGGCTGCTCCGTGCCCATTGACAGAAGCCGCCCTGAAGGGTTGGTGGCCCCGGTAACGAGAGACTTTTTTGTGTGATTTTCATTGAGGGGCATGACCCACTCACGCTTCCGACCTACATAGGAATGACCAATATGGCGAAAAGGAAAGCGTGTTGGAAGGGATTCGGAATGGTGTATTACCATTCACGATCGTGTCGCCGAGAGTGCATCCAATTGCAGCGTCATGAAAACTCTGGGCAATATGCAAATAATATCAACTTACCTGGCTGACAAGTATTTCCAGACTACAAGCGGCACCACTAAACAGGTACTCAAGATTCCACAGTGAATTTATTTGGACTTCCTATTTAGTAGTTTTACCATTAAGAAAGTGGTGCACCTTGGGACTTGTATTTTCCACTTCAGTCACGTGAGACAAAATGATGTGAAAAGCACACAGGTGCGCAATCAGCAGTTGACAATCTTTCTCCCGCCTGTGAGCAAGGCCGGATGAGGCCGAAACGTTAGGTGCTGGGGAGAATTCTGTGTGCAAGGATGTTCCAATAAATGCCTCTTTCGCCAGCAATGGGCTTCTGATGGTTCTTTTTTCGTGTGGAAATGGATGGGCTGCTCCGTGCCCATTGACAGAAGCCGCCCTGAAGGGTTGGTGGCCCCGGTAACGAGAGACTTTTTTGTGTGATTTTCATTGAGGGGCATGACCCACTCACGCTTCCGACCTACATAGGAATGACCAATATGGCGAAAAGGAAAGCGTGTTGGAAGGGATTCGGAATGGTGGATTACCATTCACGATCGTGTCGGCGAGAGTGCATCCAATTGCAGCGTCATGAAAACTCTGGGCAATATGCAAATAATATCAACTTACCTGGCTGACAAGTATTTCCAGACTACAAGCGGCACCACTAAACAGGTACTCAAGATTCCACAGTGAATTTATTTGGACTTCCTATTTAGTAGTTTTACCATTAAGAAAGTGGTGCACCTTGGGACTTGTATTTTCCACTTCAGTCACGTGAGACAAAATGATGTGAAAAGCACACAGGTGCGCAATCAACAGTTAACAATCTTTCTCCCGCCTGTGAGCAAGGCCGGATGAGGCCGAAACGTTAGGTGCTGGGGAGAATTCTGTGTGCAAGGATGTTCCAATAAATGCCTCTTTCGCCAGCAATGGGCTTCTGATGGTTCTTTTTTCGTGTGGAAATGGATGGGCTGCTCCGTGCCCATTGACAGAAGCCGCCCTGAAGGGTTGGTGGCCCCGGTAACGAGAGACCTTTTTGTGTGATTTTCATTGAGGGGCATGACCCACTCACGCTTCCGACCTACATAGGAATGACCAATATGGCGAAAAGGAAAGCGTGTTGGAAGGGATTCGGAATGGTGGATTACCATTCACGATCGTGTCGGCGAGAGTGCATCCAATTGCAGCGTCATGAAAACTCTGGGCAATATGCAAATAATATCAACTTACCTGGCTGACAAGTATTTCCAGACTACAAGCGGCACCACTAAACAGGTACTCAAGATTCCACAGTGAATTTATTTGGACTTCCTATTTAGTAGTTTTACCATTAAGAAAGTGGTGCACCTTGGGACTTGTATTTTCCACTTCAGTCACGTGAGACAAAATGATGTGAAAAGCACACGCGTGCGCAATCAGCAGTTGACAATCTTTCTCCCGCCTGTGAGCAAGGCCGGATGAGGCCAAAACGTTAGGTGCTGGGGAGAATTCTGTGTGCAAGGATGTTCCAATAAATGCCTCTTTCGCCAGCAATGGGCTTCTGATGGTTCTTTTTTCGTGTGGAAATGGATGGGCTGCTCCGTGCCCATTGACAGAAGCCGCCCTGAAGGGTTGGTGGCCCCGGTAACGAGAGACTTTTTTGTGTGATTTTCATTGAGGGGCATGACCCACTCACGCTTCCGACCTACATAGGAATGACCAATATGGCGAAAAGGAAAGCGTGTTGGAAGGGATTCGGAATGGTGGATTACCATTCACGATGTGTCGGCGAGAGTGCATCCAATTGCAGCGTCATGAAAACTCTGGGCAATATGCAAATAATATCAACTTACCTGGGTCACAAGTATTTCCAGACTACAAGCGGCACCACTAAACAGGTACTCAAGATTCCACAGTGAATTTATTTGGACTTCCTATTTAGTAGTTTTACCATTAAGAAAGTGGTGCACCTTGGGACTTGTATTTTCCACTTCAGTCACGTGAGACAAAATGATGTGAAAAGCACACAGGTGCGCAATCAGCAGTTGACAATCTTTCTCCCGCCTGTGAGCAAGGCCGGATGAGGCCGAAACGTTAGGTGCTGGGGAGAATTCTGTGTGCAAGGATGTTCCAATAAATGCCTCTTTCGCCAGCAATGGGCTTCTGATGGTTCTTTTTTCGTGTGGAAATGGATGGGCTGCTCCGTGCCCATTGACAGAAGCCGCCCTGAAGGGTTGGTGGCCCCGGTAACGAGAGACTTTTTTGTGAGATTTTCATTGAGGGGCATGACCCACTCACGCTTCCGACCTACATAGGAATGACCAATATGGCGAAAAGGAAAGCGTGTTGGAAGGGATTCGGAATGGTGGATTACCATTCACGATCGTGTCGGCGAGAGTGCATCCAATTGCAGCGTCATGAAAACTCTGGGCAATATTCAAATAATATCAACTTACCTGGCTGACAAGTATTTCCAGACTACAAGCGGCACCACTAAACAGGTACTCAAGATTCCACAGTGAATTTATTTGGACTTCCTATTTAGTAGTTTTACCATTAAGAAAGTGGTGCACCTTGGGACTTGTATTTTCCACTTCAGTCACGTGAGACAAAATGATGTGAAAAGCACACAGGTGCGCAATCAGCAGTTGACAATCTTTCTCCCGCCTGTGAGCAAGGCCGGATGAGGCCGAAACGTTAGGTGCTGGGGAGAATTCTGTGTGCAAGGATGTTCCAATAAATGCCTCTTTCGCCAGCAATGGGCTTCTGATGGTTCTTTTTTCGTGTGGAAATGGATGGGCTGCTCCGTGCCCATTGACAGAAGCCGCCCTGAAGGGTTGGTGGCCCCGGTAACGAGAGACTTTTTTGTGTGATTTTCATTGAGGGGCATGACCCACTCACGCTTCCGACCTACATAGGAATGACCAATATGGCGAAAAGGAAAGCGTGTTGGAAGGGATTCGGAATGGTGGATTACCATTCACGATCGTGTCGCCGAGAGTGCATCCAATTGCAGCGTCATGAAAACTCTGGGCAATATGCAAATAATATCAACTTACCTGGCTGACAAGTATTTCCAGACTACAAGCGGCACCACTAAACAGGTACTCAAGATTCCACAGTGAATTTATTTGGACTTCCTATTTAGTAGTTTTACCATTAAGAAAGTGGTGCACCTTGGGACTTGTATTTTCCACTTCAGTCACGTGAGACAAAATGATGTGAAAAGCACACGCGTGCGCAATCAGCAGTTGACAATCTTTCTCCCGCCTGTGAGCAAGGCCGGATGAGGCCGAAACGTTAGGTGCTGGGGAGAATTCTGTGTGCAAGGATGTTCCAATAAATGCCTCTTTCGCCAGCAATGGGCTTCTGATGGTTCTTTTTTCGTGTGGAAATGGATGGGCTGCTCCGTGCCCATTGACAGAAGCCGCCCTGAAGGGTTGGTGGCCCCGGTAACGAGAGACTTTTTTGTGTGATTTTCATTGAGGGGCATGACCCACTCACGCTTCCGACTTACATAGGAATGACCAATATGGCGAAAAGGAAAGCGTGTTGGAAGGGATTCGGAATGGTGGATTACCATTCACGATCGTGTCGCCGAGAGTGCATCCAATTGCAGCGTCATGAAAACTCTGGGCAATATGCAAATAATATCAACTTACCTGGCTGACAAGTATTTCCAGACTACAAGCGGCACCACTAAACAGGTACTCAAGATTCCACAGTGAATTTATTTGGACTTCCTATTTAGTAGTTTTACCATTAAGAAAGTAGTGCACCTTGGGACTTGTATTTCCACTTCAGTCACGTGAGACAAAATGATGTGAAAAGCACACAGGTGCGCAATCAGCAGTTGACAATCTTTCTCCCGCCTGTGAGCAAGGCCGGATGAGGCCGAAACGTTAGGTGCTGGGGAGAATTCTGTGTGCAAGGATGTTCCAATAAATGCCTCTTTCGCCAGCAATGGGCTTCTGATGGTTCTTTTTTCGTGTGGAAATGGATGGGCTGCTCCGTGCCCATTGACAGAAGCCGCCCTGAAGGGTTGGTGGCCCCGGTAACGAGAGACTTTTTTGTGTGATTTTCATTGAGGGGCATGACCCACTCACGCTTCCGACCTACATAGGAATGACCAATATGGCGAAAAGGAAAGCGTGTTGGAAGGGATTCGGAATGGTGGATTACCATTCACGATCGTGTCGGCGAGAGTGCATCCAATTGCAGCGTCATGAAAACTCTGGGCAATATGCAAATAATATCAACTTACCTGGCTGACAAGTATTTCCAGACTACAAGCGGCACCACTAAACAGGTACTCAAGATTCCACAGTGAATTTATTTGGACTTTCTATTTAGTAGTTTTACCATTAAGAAAGTGGTGCACCTTGGGACTTGTATTTTCCACTTCAGTCACGTGAGACAAAATGATGTGAAAAGCACACAGGTGCGCAATCAACAGTTAACAATCTTTCTCCCGCCTGTGAGCAAGGCCGGATGAGGCCGAAACGTTAGGTGCTGGGGAGAATTCTGTGTGCAAGGATGTTCCAATAAATGCCTCTTTCGCCAGCAATGGGCTTCTGATGGTTCTTTTTTCGTGTGGAAATGGATGGGCTGCTCCGTGCCCATTGACAGAAGCCGCCCTGAAGGGTTGGTGGCCCCGGTAACGAGAGACCTTTTTGTGTGATTTTCATTGAGGGGCATGACCCACTCACGCTTCCGACCTACATAGGAATGACCAATATAGCGAAAAGGAAAGCGTGTTGGAAGGGATTCGGAATGGTGGATTACCATTCACGATGTGTCGGCGAGAGTGCATCCAATTGCAGCGTCATGAAAACTCTGGGCAATATGCAAATAATATCAACTTACCTGGGTCACAAGTATTTCCAGACTACAAGCGGCACCACTAAACAGGTACTCAAGATTCCACAGTGAATTTATTTGGACTTCCTATTTAGTAGTTTTACCATTAAGAAAGTGGTGCACCTTGGGACTTGTATTTTCCACTTCAGTCACGTGAGACAAAATGATGTGAAAAGCACACAGGTGCGCAATCAGCAGTTGACAATCTTTCTCCCGCCTGTGAGCAAGGCCGGATGAGGCCGAAACGTTAGGTGCTGGGGAGAATTCTGTGTGCAAGGATGTTCCAATAAATGCCTCTTTCGCCAGCAATGGGCTTCTGATGGTTCTTTTTTCGTGTGGAAATGGATGGGCTGCTCCGTGCCCATTGACAGAAGCCGCCCTGAAGGGTTGGTGGCCCCGGTAACGAGAGACTTTTTTGTGAGATTTTCATTGAGGGGCATGACCCACTCACGCTTCCGACTTACATAGGAATGACCAATATGGCGAAAAGGAAAGCGTGTTGGAAGGGATTCGGAATGGTGGATTACCATTCACGATCGTGTCGGCGATAGTGCATCCAATTGCAGCGTCATGAAAACTCTGGGCAATATGCAAATAATATCAACTTACCTGGCTGACAAGTATTTCCAGACTACAAGCGGCACCACTAAACAGGTACTCAAGATTCCACAGTGAATTTATTTGGACTTCCTATTTAGTAGTTTTACCATTAAGAAAGTGGTGCACCTTGGGACTTGTATTTTCCACTTCAGTCACGTGAGACAAAATGATGTGAAAAGCACACAGGTGCGCAATCAGCAGTTGACAATCTTTCTCCCGCCTGTGAGCAAGGCCGGATGAGGCCGAAACGTTAGGTGCTGGGGAGAATTCTGTGTGCAAGGATGTTCCAATAAATGCCTCTTTCGCCAGCAATGGGCTTCTGATGGTTCTTTTTTCGTGTGGAAATGGATGGGCTGCTCCGTGCCCATTGACAGAAGCCGCCCTGAAGGGTTGGTGGCCCCGGTAACGAGAGACTTTTTTGTGTGATTTTCATTGAGGGGCATGACCCACTCACGCTTCCGACCTACATAGGAATGACCAATATGGCGAAAAGGAAAGCGTGTTGGAAGGGATTCGGAATGGTGGATTACCATTCACGATCGTGTCGCCGAGAGTGCATCCAATTGCAGCGTCATGAAAACTCTGGGCAATATGCAAATAATATCAACTTACCTGGCTGACAAGTATTTCCAGACTACAAGCGGCACCACTAAACAGGTACTCAAGATTCCACAGTGAATTTATTTGGACTTCCTATTTAGTAGTTTTACCATTAAGAAAGTGGTGCACCTTGGGACTTGTATTTTCCACTTCAGTCACGTGAGACAAAATGATGTGAAAAGCACACAGGTGCGCAATCAACAGTTAACAATCTTTCTCCCGCCTGTGAGCAAGGCCGGATGAGGCCGAAACATTAGGTGCTGGGGAGAATTCTGTGTGCAAGGATGTTCCAATAAATGCCTCTTTCGCCAGCAATGGGCTTCTGATGGTTCTTTTTTCGTGTGGAAATGGATGGGCTGCTCCGTGCCCATTGACAGAAGCCGCCCTGAAAAGTTGGTGGCCCCGGTAACGAGAGACCTTTTTGTGTGATTTTCATTGAGGGGCATGACCCACTCACGCTTCCGACCTACATAGGAATGACCAATATGGCGAAAAGGAAAGCGTGTTGGAAGGGATTCGGAATGGTGGATTACCATTCACGATCGTGTCGGCGAGAGTGCATCCAATTGCAGCGTCATGAAAACTCTGGGCAATATGCAAATAATATCAACTTACCTGGCTGACAAGTATTTCCAGACTACAAGCGGCACCACTAAACAGGTACTCAAGATTCCACAGTGAATTTATTTGGACTTCCTATTTAGTAGTATTACCATTAAGAAAGTGGTGCACCTTGGGACTTGTATTTTCCACTTCAGTCACGTGAGACAAAATGATGTGAAAAGCACACAGGTGCGCAATCAGCAGTTGACAATCTTTCTCCCGCCTGTGAGCAAGGCCGGATGAGGCCGAAACGTTAGGTGCTGGGGAGAATTCTGTGTGCAAGGATGTTCCAATAAATGCCTCTTTCGCCAGCAATGGGCTTCTGATGGTTCTTTTTTCGTGTGGAAATGGATGGGCTGCTCCGTGCCCATTGACAGAAGCCGCCCTGAAGGGTTGGTGGCCCCGGTAACGAGAGACCATTTTGTGTGATTTTCATTAAGGGGCATGACCCACTCACGCTTCCGACCTACATAGGAATGACCAATATGGCGAAAAGGAAAGCGGGTTGGAAGGGATTCGGAATGGTGGATTACCATTCACGATCGTGTCGGCGAGAGTGCATCCAATTGCAGCGTCATGAAAACTCTGGGCAATATGCAAATAATATCAACTTACCTGGCTGACAAGTATTTCCAGACTACAAGCGGCACAACTAAACAGGTACTCAAGATTCCACAGTGAATTTATTTAGACTTCCTATTTAGTAGTTTTACCAATAAGAAAGTGGTGCACCTTGGGACTTGTATTTTCCACTTCAGTCACGTGAGACAAAATGATGTGAAAAGCACACGCGTGCGCAATCAGCAGTTGACAATCTTTCTCCCGCCTGTGAGCAAGGCCGGATGAGGCCGAAACGTTAGGTGCTGGGGAGAATTCTGTGTGCAAGGATGTTCCAATAAATGCCTCTTTCGCCAGCAATGGGCTTCTGATGGTTCTTTTTTCGTGTGGAAATGGATGGGCTGCTCCGTGCCCATTGACAGAAGCCGCCCTGAAGGGTTGGTGGCCCCGGTAACGAGAGACTTTTTTGTGTGATTTTCATTGAGGGGCATGACCCACTCACGCTTCCGACCTACATAGGAATGACCAATATGGCGAAAAGGAAAGCGTGTTGGAAGGGATTCGGAATGGTGGATTACCATTCACGATGTGTCGGCGAGAGTGCATCCAATTGCAGCGTCATGAAAACTCTGGGCAATATGCAAATAATATCAACTTACCTGGCTGACAAGTATTTCCAGACTACAAGCGGCACCACTAAACAGGTACTCAAGATTCCACTGTGAATTTATTTGGACTTCCTATTTAGTAGTTTTACCATTAAGAAAGTGGTGCACCTTGGGACTTGTATTTTCCACTTCAGTCACGTGAGACAAAATGATGTGAAAAGCACACAGGTGCGCAATCAGCAGTTGACAATCTTTCTCCCGCCTGTGAGCAAGGCCGGATGAGGCCGAAACGTTAGGTGCTGGGGAGAATTCTGTGTGCAAGGATGTTCCAATAAATGCCTCTTTCGCCAGCAATGGGCTTCTGATGGTTCTTTTTTCGTGTGGAAATGGATGGGCTGCTCCGTGCCCATTGACAGAAGCCGCCCTGAAGGGTTGGTGGCCCCGGTAACGAGAGACTTTTTTGTGAGATTTTCATTGAGGGGCATGACCCACTCACGCTTCCGACCTACATAGGAATGACCAATATGGCGAAAAGGAAAGCGTGTTGGAAGGGATTCGGAATGGTGGATTACCATTCACGATCGTGTCGGCGAGAGTGCATCCAATTGCAGCGTCATGAAAACTCTGGGCAATATTCAAATAATATCAACTTACCTGGCTGACAAGTATTTCCAGACTACAAGCGGCACCACTAAACAGGTACTCAAGATTCCACAGTGAATTTATTTGGACTTCCTATTTAGTAGTTTTACCATTAAGAAAGTGGTGCACCTTGGGACTTGTATTTTCCACTTCAGTCACGTGAGACAAAATGATGTGAAAAGCACACAGGTGCGCAATCAGCAGTTGACAATCTTTCTCCCGCCTGTGAGCAAGGCCGGATGAGGCCGAAACGTTAGGTGCTGGGGAGAATTCTGTGTGCAAGGATGTTCCAATAAATGCCTCTTTCGCCAGCAATGGGCTTCTGATGGTTCTTTTTTCGTGTGGAAATGGATGGGCTGCTCCGTGCCCATTGACAGAAGCCGCCCTGAAGGGTTGGTGGCCCCGGTAACGAGAGACTTTTTTGTGTGATTTTCATTGAGGGGCATGACCCACTCACGCTTCCGACTTACATAGGAATGACCAATATGGCGAAAAGGAAAGCGTGTTGGAAGGGATTCGGAATGGTGGATTACCATTCACGATCGTGTCGCCGAGAGTGCATCCAATTGCAGCGTCATGAAAACTCTGGGCAATATGCAAATAATATCAACTTACCTGGCTGACAAGTATTTCCAGACTACAAGCGGCACCACTAAACAGGTACTCAAGATTCCACAGTGAATTTATTTGGACTTCCTATTTAGTAGTTTTACCATTAAGAAAGTGGTGCACCTTGGGACTTGTATTTTCCACTTCAGTCACGTGAGACAAAATGATGTGAAAAGCACACAGGTGCGCAATCAGCAGTTGACAATCTTTCTCCCGCCTGTGAGCAAGGCCGGATGAGGCCGAAACGTTAGGTGCTGGGGAGAATTCTGTGTGCAAGGATGTTCCAATAAATGCCTCTTTCGCCAGCAATGGGCTTCTGATGGTTCTTTTTTCGTGTGGAAATGGATGGGCTGCTCCGTGCCCATTGACAGAAGCCGCCCTGAAGGGTTGGTGGCCCCGGTAACGAGAGACTTTTTTGTGTGATTTTCATTGAGGGGCATGACCCACTCACGCTTCCGACCTACATAGGAATGACCAATATGGCGAAAAGGAAAGCGTGTTGGAAGGGATTCGGAATGGTGGATTACCATTCACGATCGTGTCGGTGAGAGTGCATCCAATTGCAGCGTCATGAAAACTCTGGGCAATATGCAAATAATATCAACTTACCTGGCTGACAAGTATTTCCAGACTACAAGCGGCACCACTAAACAGGTACTCAAGATTCCACAGTGAATTTATTTGGACTTTCTATTTAGTAGTTTTACCATTAAGAAAGTGGTGCACCTTGGGACTTGTATTTTCCACTTCAGTCACGTGAGACAAAATGATGTGAAAAGCACACAGGTGCGCAATCAACAGTTAACAATCTTTCTCCCGCCTGTGAGCAAGGCCGGATGAGGCCGAAACGTTAGGTGCTGGGGAGAATTCTGTGTGCAAGGATGTTCCAATAAATGCCTCTTTCGCCAGCAATGGGCTTCTGATGGTTCTTTTTTCGTGTGGAAATGGATGGGCTGCTCCGTGCCCATTGACAGAAGCCGCCCTGAAGGGTTGGTGGCCCCGGTAACGAGAGACCTTTTTGTGTGATTTTCATTGAGGGGCATGACCCACTCACGCTTCCGACCTACATAGGAATGACCAATATGCCGAAAAGGAAAGCGTGTTGGAAGGGATTCGGAATGGTGGATTACCATTCACGATCGTGTCGGCGAGAGTGCATCCAATTGCAGCGTCATGAAAACTCTGGGCAATATGCAAATAATATCAACTTACCTGGCTGACAAGTATTTCCAGACTACAAGCGGCACCACTAAACAGGTACTCAAGATTCCACAGTGAATTTATTTGGACTTCCTATTTAGTAGTTTTACCATTAAGAAAGTGGTGCACCTTGGGACTTGTATTTTCCACTTCAGTCACGTGAGACAAAATGATGTGAAAAGCACACGCGTGCGCAATCAGCAGTTGACAATCTTTCTCCCGCCTGTGAGCAAGGCCGGATGAGGCCAAAACGTTAGGTGCTGGGGAGAATTCTGTGTGCAAGGATGTTCCAATAAATGCCTCTTTCGCCAGCAATGGGCTTCTGATGGTTCTTTTTTCGTGTGGAAATGGATGGGCTGCTCCGTGCCCATTGACAGAAGCCGCCCTGAAGGGTTGGTGGCCCCGGTAACGAGGACTTTTTTGTGTGATTTTCATTGAGGGGCATGACCCACTCACGCTTCCGACCTACATAGGAATGACCAATATGGCGAAAAGGAAAGCGTGTTGGAAGGGATTCGGAATGGTGGATTACCATTCACGATCGTGTCGGCGAGAGTGCATCCAATTGCAGCGTCATGAAAACTCTGGGCAATATGCAAATAATATCAACTTACCTGGCTGACAAGTATTTCCAGACTACAAGCGGCACCACTAAACAGGTACTCAAGATTCCACAGTGAATTTATTTGGACTTCCTATTTAGTAGTTTTACCATTAAGAAAGTGGTGCACCTTGGGACTTGTATTTTCCACTTCAGTCACGTGAGACAAAATGATGTGAAAAGCACACAGGTGCGCAATCAACAGTTAACAATCTTTCTCCCGCCTGTGAGCAAGGCCGGATGAGGCCGAAACGTTAGGTGCTGGGGAGAATTCTGTGTGCAAGGATGTTCCAATAAATGCCTCTTTCGCCATCAATGGGCTTCTGATGGTTCTTTTTTCGTGTGGAAATGGATGGGCTGCTCCGTGCCCATTGATAGAAGCCGCCCTGAAGGGTTGGTGGCCCCGGTAACGAGAGACCTTTTTGTGTGATTTTCATTGAGGGGCATGACCCACTCACGCTTCCGACCTACATAGGAATGACCAATATGGCGAAAAGGAAAGCGTGTTGAAAGGGATTCGGAATGGTGGATTACCATTCACGATCGTGTCGGCGAGAGTGCATCCAATTGCAGCGTCATGAAAACTCTGGGCAATATGCAAATAATATCAACTTACCTGGCTGACAAGTATTTCCAGACTACAAGCGGCACCACTAAACAGGTACTCAAGATTCCACAGTGAATTTATTTGGACTTCCTATTTAGTAGTATTACCATTAAGAAAGTGGTGCACCTTGGGACTTGTATTTTCCACTTCAGTCACGTGAGACAAAATGATGTGAAAAGCACACAGGTGCGCAATCAGCAGTTGACAATCTCTCTCCCGCCTGTGAGCAAGGCCGGATGAGGCCGAAACGTTAGGTGCTGGGGAGAATTCTGTGTGCAAGGATGTTCCAATAAATGCCTCTTTCGCCAGCAATGGGCTTCTGATGGTTCTTTTTTCGTGTGGAAATGGATGGGCTGCTCCGTGCCCATTGACAGAAGCCGCCCTGAAGGGTTGGTGGCCCCGGTAACGAGAGACCTTTTTGTGTGATTTTCATTGAGGGGCATGACCCACTCACGCTTCCGACCTACATAGGAATGACCAATATGGCGAAAAGGAAAGCGGGTTGGAAGGGATTCGGAATGGTGGATTACCATTCACGATCGTGTCGGCGAGAGTGCATCCAATTGCAGCGTCATGAAAACTCTGGGCAATATGCAAATAATATCAACTTACCTGGCTGACAAGTATTTCCAGACTACAAGCGGCACAACTAAACAGGTACTCAAGATTCCACAGTGAATTTATTTGGACTTCCTATTTAGTAGTTTTACCATTAAGAAAGTGGTGCACCTTGGGACTTGTATTTTCCACTTCAGTCACGTGAGACAAAATGATGTGAAAAGCACACGCGTGCGCAATCAGCAGTTGACAATCTTTCTCCCGCCTGTGAGCAAGGCCGGATGAGGCCGAAACGTTAGGTGCTGGGGAGAATTCTGTGTGCAAGGATGTTCCAATAAATGCCTCTTTCGCCAGCAATGGGCTTCTGATGGTTCTTTTTTCGTGTGGAAATGGATGGGCTGCTCCGTGCCCATTGACAGAAGCCGCCCTGAAGGGTTGGTGGCCCCGGTAACGAGAGACTTTTTTGTGTGATTTTTATTGAGGGGCATGACCCACTCACGCTTCCGACCTACATAGGAATGACCAATATGGCGAAAAGGAAAGCGTGTTGGAAGGGATTCGGAATGGTGGATTACCATTCACGATGTGTCGGCGAGAGTGCATCCAATTGCAGCGTCATGAAAACTCTGGGCAATATGCAAATAATATCAACTTACCTGGCTGACAAGTATTTCCAGACTACAAGCGGCACCACTAAACAGGTACTCAAGATTCCACAGTGAATTTATTTGGACTTCCTATTTAGTAGTTTTACCATTAAGAAAGTGGTGCACCTTGGGACTTGTATTTTCCACTTCAGTCACGTGAGACAAAATGATGTGAAAAGCACACAGGTGCGCAATCAGCAGTTGACAATCTTTCTCCCGCCTGTGAGCAAGGCCGGATGAGGCCGAAACGTTAGGTGCTGGGGAGAATTCTGTGTGCAAGGATGTTCCAATAAATGCCTCTTTCGCCAGCAATGGGCTTCTGATGGTTCTTTTTTCGTGTGGAAATGGATGGGCTGCTCCGTGCCCATTGACAGAAGCCGCCCTGAAGGGTTGGTGGCCCCGGTAACGAGAGACTTTTTTGTGTGATTTTCATTGAGGGGCATGACCCACTCACGCTTCCGACCTACATAGGAATGACCAATATGGCGAAAAGGAAAGCGTGTTGGAAGGGATTCGGAATGGTGGATTACCATTCACGATCGTGTCGGCGAGAGTGCATCCAATTGCAGCGTCATGAAAACTCTGGGCAATATGCAAATAATATCAACTTACCTGGCTGACAAGTATTTCCAGACTACAAGCGGCACCACTAAACAGGTACTCAAGATTCCACAGTGAATTTATTTGGACTTCCTATTTAGTAGTTTTACCATTAAGAAAGTGGTGCACCTTGGGACTTGTATTTTCCACTTCAGTCACGTGAGACAAAATGATGTGAAAAGCACACAGGTGCGCAATCAGCAGTTGACAATCTTTCTCCCGCCTGTGAGCAAGGCCGGATGAGGCCGAAACGTTAGGTGCTGGGGAGAATTCTGTGTGCAAGGATGTTCCAATAAATGCCTCTTTCGCCAGCAATGGGCTTCTGATGGTTCTTTTTTCGTGTGGAAATGGATGGGCTGCTCCGTGCCCATTGACAGAAGCCGCCCTGAAGGGTTGGTGGCCCCGGTAACGAGAGACTTTTTTGTGTGATTTTCATTGAGGGGCATGACCCACTCACGCTTCCGACCTACATAGGAATGACCAATATGGCGAAAAGGAAAGCGTGTTGGAAGGGATTCGGAATGGTGTATTACCATTCACGATCGTGTCGCCGAGAGTGCATCCAATTGCAGCGTCATGAAAACTCTGGGCAATATGCAAATAATATCAACTTACCTGGCTGACAAGTATTTCCAGACTACAAGCGGCACCACTAAACAGGTACTCAAGATTCCACAGTGAATTTATTTGGACTTCCTATTTAGTAGTTTTACCATTAAGAAAGTGGTGCACCTTGGGACTTGTATTTTCCACTTCAGTCACGTGAGACAAAATGATGTGAAAAGCACACAGGTGCGCAATCAGCAGTTGACAATCTTTCTCCCGCCTGTGAGCAAGGCCGGATGAGGCCGAAACGTTAGGTGCTGGGGAGAATTCTGTGTGCAAGGATGTTCCAATAAATGCCTCTTTCGCCAGCAATGGGCTTCTGATGGTTCTTTTTTCGTGTGGAAATGGATGGGCTGCTCCGTGCCCATTGACAGAAGCCGCCCTGAAGGGTTGGTGGCCCCGGTAACGAGAGACTTTTTTGTGTGATTTTCATTGAGGGGCATGACCCACTCACGCTTCCGACCTACATAGGAATGACCAATATGGCGAAAAGGAAAGCGTGTTGGAAGGGATTCGGAATGGTGGATTACCATTCACGATCGTGTCGGCGAGAGTGCATCCAATTGCAGCGTCATGAAAACTCTGGGCAATATGCAAATAATATCAACTTACCTGGCTGACAAGTATTTCCAGACTACAAGCGGCACCACTAAACAGGTACTCAAGATTCCACAGTGAATTTATTTGGACTTCCTATTTAGTAGTTTTACCATTAAGAAAGTGGTGCACCTTGGGACTTGTATTTTCCACTTCAGTCACGTGAGACAAAATGATGTGAAAAGCACACAGGTGCGCAATCAACAGTTAACAATCTTTCTCCCGCCTGTGAGCAAGGCCGGATGAGGCCGAAACGTTAGGTGCTGGGGAGAATTCTGTGTGCAAGGATGTTCCAATAAATGCCTCTTTCGCCAGCAATGGGCTTCTGATGGTTCTTTTTTCGTGTGGAAATGGATGGGCTGCTCCGTGCCCATTGACAGAAGCCGCCCTGAAGGGTTGGTGGCCCCGGTAACGAGAGACCTTTTTGTGTGATTTTCATTGAGGGGCATGACCCACTCACGCTTCCGACCTACATAGGAATGACCAATATGGCGAAAAGGAAAGCGTGTTGGAAGGGATTCGGAATGGTGGATTACCATTCACGATCGTGTCGGCGAGAGTGCATCCAATTGCAGCGTCATGAAAACTCTGGGCAATATGCAAATAATATCAACTTACCTGGCTGACAAGTATTTCCAGACTACAAGCGGCACCACTAAACAGGTACTCAAGATTCCACAGTGAATTTATTTGGACTTCCTATTTAGTAGTTTTACCATTAAGAAAGTGGTGCACCTTGGGACTTGTATTTTCCACTTCAGTCACGTGAGACAAAATGATGTGAAAAGCACACGCGTGCGCAATCAGCAGTTGACAATCTTTCTCCCGCCTGTGAGCAAGGCCGGATGAGGCCAAAACGTTAGGTGCTGGGGAGAATTCTGTGTGCAAGGATGTTCCAATAAATGCCTCTTTCGCCAGCAATGGGCTTCTGATGGTTCTTTTTTCGTGTGGAAATGGATGGGCTGCTCCGTGCCCATTGACAGAAGCCGCCCTGAAGGGTTGGTGGCCCCGGTAACGAGAGACTTTTTTGTGTGATTTTCATTGAGGGGCATGACCCACTCACGCTTCCGACCTACATAGGAATGACCAATATGGCGAAAAGGAAAGCGTGTTGGAAGGGATTCGGAATGGTGGATTACCATTCACGATGTGTCGGCGAGAGTGCATCCAATTGCAGCGTCATGAAAACTCTGGGCAATATGCAAATAATATCAACTTACCTGGGTCACAAGTATTTCCAGACTACAAGCGGCACCACTAAACAGGTACTCAAGATTCCACAGTGAATTTATTTGGACTTCCTATTTAGTAGTTTTACCATTAAGAAAGTGGTGCACCTTGGGACTTGTATTTTCCACTTCAGTCACGTGAGACAAAATGATGTGAAAAGCACACAGGTGCGCAATCAGCAGTTGACAATCTTTCTCCCGCCTGTGAGCAAGGCCGGATGAGGCCGAAACGTTAGGTGCTGGGGAGAATTCTGTGTGCAAGGATGTTCCAATAAATGCCTCTTTCGCCAGCAATGGGCTTCTGATGGTTCTTTTTTCGTGTGGAAATGGATGGGCTGCTCCGTGCCCATTGACAGAAGCCGCCCTGAAGGCTTGGTGGCCCCGGTAACGAGAGACTTTTTTGTGAGATTTTCATTGAGGGGCATGACCCACTCACGCTTCCGACCTACATAGGAATGACCAATATGGCGAAAAGGAAAGCGTGTTGGAAGGGATTCGGAATGGTGGATTACCATTCACGATCGTGTCGGCGAGAGTGCATCCAATTGCAGCGTCATGAAAACTCTGGGCAATATTCAAATAATATCAACTTACCTGGCTGACAAGTATTTCCAGACTACAAGCGGCACCACTAAACAGGTACTCAAGATTCCACAGTGAATTTATTTGGACTTCCTATTTAGTAGTTTTACCATTAAGAAAGTGGTGCACCTTGGGACTTGTATTTTCCACTTCAGTCACGTGAGACAAAATGATGTGAAAAGCACACAGGTGCGCAATCAGCAGTTGACAATCTTTCTCCCGCCTGTGAGCAAGGCCGGATGAGGCCGAAACGTTAGGTGCTGGGGAGAATTCTGTGTGCAAGGATGTTCCAATAAATGCCTCTTTCGCCAGCAATGGGCTTCTGATGGTTCTTTTTTCGTGTGGAAATGGATGGGCTGCTCCGTGCCCATTGACAGAAGCCGCCCTGAAGGGTTGGTGGCCCCGGTAACGAGAGACTTTTTTGTGTGATTTTCATTGAGGGGCATGACCCACTCACGCTTCCGACCTACATAGGAATGACCAATATGGCGAAAAGGAAAGCGTGTTGGAAGGGATTCGGAATGGTGGATTACCATTCACGATCGTGTCGCCGAGAGTGCATCCAATTGCAGCGTCATGAAAACTCTGGGCAATATGCAAATAATATCAACTTACCTGGCTGACAAGTATTTCCAGACTACAAGCGGCACCACTAAACAGGTACTCAAGATTCCACAGTGAATTTATTTGGACTTCCTATTTAGTAGTTTTACCATTAAGAAAGTGGTGCACCTTGGGACTTGTATTTTCCACTTCAGTCACGTGAGACAAAATGATGTGAAAAGCACACGCGTGCGCAATCAGCAGTTGACAATCTTTCTCCCGCCTGTGAGCAAGGCCGGATGAGGCCGAAACGTTAGGTGCTGGGGAGAATTCTGTGTGCAAGGATGTTCCAATAAATGCCTCTTTCGCCAGCAATGGGCTTCTGATGGTTCTTTTTTCGTGTGGAAATGGATGGGCTGCTCCGTGCCCATTGACAGAAGCCGCCCTGAAGGGTTGGTGGCCCCGGTAACGAGAGACTTTTTTGTGTGATTTTCATTGAGGGGCATGACCCACTCACGCTTCCGACTTACATAGGAATGACCAATATGGCGAAAAGGAAAGCGTGTTGGAAGGGATTCGGAATGGTGGATTACCATTCACGATCGTGTCGCCGAGAGTGCATCCAATTGCAGCGTCATGAAAACTCTGGGCAATATGCAAATAATATCAACTTACCTGGCTGACAAGTATTTCCAGACTACAAGCGGCACCACTAAACAGGTACTCAAGATTCCACAGTGAATTTATTTGGACTTCCTATTTAGTAGTTTTACCATTAAGAAAGTAGTGCACCTTGGGACTTGTATTTCCACTTCAGTCACGTGAGACAAAATGATGTGAAAAGCACACAGGTGCGCAATCAGCAGTTAACAATCTTTCTCCCGCCTGTGAGCAAGGCCGGATGAGGCCGAAACGTTAGGTGCTGGGGAGAATTCTGTGTGCAAGGATGTTCCAATAAATGCCTCTTTCGCCAGCAATGGGCTTCTGATGGTTCTTTTTTCGTGTGGAAATGGATGGGCTGCTCCGTGCCCATTGACAGAAGCCGCCCTGAAGGGTTGGTGGCCCCGGTAACGAGAGACTTTTTTGTGTGATTTTCATTGAGGGGCATGACCCACTCACGCTTCCGACCTACATAGGAATGACCAATATGGCGAAAAGGAAAGCGTGTTGGAAGGGATTCGGAATGGTGGATTACCATTCACGATCGTGTCGGCGAGAGTGCATCCAATTGCAGCGTCATGAAAACTCTGGGCAATATGCAAATAATATCAACTTACCTGGCTGACAAGTATTTCCAGACTACAAGCGGCACCACTAAACAGGTACTCAAGATTCCACAGTGAATTTATTTGGACTTTCTATTTAGTAGTTTTACCATTAAGAAAGTGGTGCACCTTGGGACTTGTATTTTCCACTTCAGTCACGTGAGACAAAATGATGTGAAAAGCACACAGGTGCGCAATCAACAGTTAACAATCTTTCTCCCGCCTGTGAGCAAGGCCGGATGAGGCCGAAACGTTAGGTGCTGGGGAGAATTCTGTGTGCAAGGATGTTCCAATAAATGCCTCTTTCGCCAGCAATGGGCTTCTGATGGTTCTTTTTTCGTGTGGAAATGGATGGGCTGCTCCGTGCCCATTGACAGAAGCCGCCCTGAAGGGTTGGTGGCCCCGGTAACGAGAGACCTTTTTGTGTGATTTTCATTGAGGGGCATGACCCACTCACGCTTCCGACCTACATAGGAATGACCAATATAGCGAAAAGGAAAGCGTGTTGGAAGGGATTCGGAATGGTGGATTACCATTCACGATGTGTCGGCGAGAGTGCATCCAATTGCAGCGTCATGAAAACTCTGGGCAATATGCAAATAATATCAACTTACCTGGGTCACAAGTATTTCCAGACTACAAGCGGCACCACTAAACAGGTACTCAAGATTCCACAGTGAATTTATTTGGACTTCCTATTTAGTAGTTTTACCATTAAGAAAGTGGTGCACCTTGGGACTTGTATTTTCCACTTCAGTCACGTGAGACAAAATGATGTGAAAAGCACACAGGTGCGCAATCAGCAGTTGACAATCTTTCTCCCGCCTGTGAGCAAGGCCGGATGAGGCCGAAACGTTAGGTGCTGGGGAGAATTCTGTGTGCAAGGATGTTCCAATAAATGCCTCTTTCGCCAGCAATGGGCTTCTGATGGTTCTTTTTTCGTGTGGAAATGGATGGGCTGCTCCGTGCCCATTGACAGAAGCCGCCCTGAAGGGTTGGTGGCCCCGGTAACGAGAGACTTTTTTGTGAGATTTTCATTGAGGGGCATGACCCACTCACGCTTCCGACTTACATAGGAATGACCAATATGGCGAAAAGGAAAGCGTGTTGGAAGGGATTCGGAATGGTGGATTACCATTCACGATCGTGTCGGCGATAGTGCATCCAATTGCAGCGTCATGAAAACTCTGGGCAATATGCAAATAATATCAACTTACCTGGCTGACAAGTATTTCCAGACTACAAGCGGCACCACTAAACAGGTACTCAAGATTCCACAGTGAATTTATTTGGACTTCCTATTTAGTAGTTTTACCATTAAGAAAGTGGTGCACCTTGGGACTTGTATTTTCCACTTCAGTCACGTGAGACAAAATGATGTGAAAAGCACACAGGTGCGCAATCAGCAGTTGACAATCTTTCTCCCGCCTGTGAGCAAGGCCGGATGAGGCCGAAACGTTAGGTGCTGGGGAGAATTCTGTGTGCAAGGATGTTCCAATAAATGCCTCTTTCGCCAGCAATGGGCTTCTGATGGTTCTTTTTTCGTGTGGAAATGGATGGGCTGCTCCGTGCCCATTGACAGAAGCCGCCCTGAAGGGTTGGTGGCCCCGGTAACGAGAGACTTTTTTGTGTGATTTTCATTGAGGGGCATGACCCACTCACGCTTCCGACCTACATAGGAATGACCAATATGGCGAAAAGGAAAGCGTGTTGGAAGGGATTCGGAATGGTGGATTACCATTCACGATCGTGTCGCCGAGAGTGCATCCAATTGCAGCGTCATGAAAACTCTGGGCAATATGCAAATAATATCAACTTACCTGGCTGACAAGTATTTCCAGACTACAAGCGGCACCACTAAACAGGTACTCAAGATTCCACAGTGAATTTATTTGGACTTCCTATTTAGTAGTTTTACCATTAAGAAAGTGGTGCACCTTGGGACTTGTATTTTCCACTTCAGTCACGTGAGACAAAATGATGTGAAAAGCACACAGGTGCGCAATCAACAGTTAACAATCTTTCTCCCGCCTGTGAGCAAGGCCGGATGAGGCCGAAACGTTAGGTGCTGGGGAGAATTCTGTGTGCAAGGATGTTCCAATAAATGCCTCTTTCGCCAGCAATGGGCTTCTGATGGTTCTTTTTTCGTGTGGAAATGGATGGGCTGCTCCGTGCCCATTGACAGAAGCCGCCCTGAAAAGTTGGTGGCCCCGGTAACGAGAGACCTTTTTGTGTGATTTTCATTGAGGGGCATGACCCACTCACGCTTCCGACCTACATAGGAATGACCAATATGGCGAAAAGGAAAGCGTGTTGGAAGGGATTCGGAATGGTGGATTACCATTCACGATCGTGTCGGCGAGAGTGCATCCAATTGCAGCGTCATGAAAACTCTGGGCAATATGCAAATAATATCAACTTACCTGGCTGACAAGTATTTCCAGACTACAAGCGGCACCACTAAACAGGTACTCAAGATTCCACAGTGAATTTATTTGGACTTCCTATTTAGTAGTATTACCATTAAGAAAGTGGTGCACCTTGGGACTTGTATTTTCCACTTCAGTCACGTGAGACAAAATGATGTGAAAAGCACACAGGTGCGCAATCAGCAGTTGACAATCTTTCTCCCGCCTGTGAGCAAGGCCGGATGAGGCCGAAACGTTAGGTGCTGGGGAGAATTCTGTGTGCAAGGATGTTCCAATAAATGCCTCTTTCGCCAGCAATGGGCTTCTGATGGTTCTTTTTTCGTGTGGAAATGGATGGGCTGCTCCGTGCCCATTGACAGAAGCCGCCCTGAAGGGTTGGTGGCCCCGGTAACGAGAGACCATTTTGTGTGATTTTCATTAAGGGGCATGACCCACTCACGCTTCCGACCTACATAGGAATGACCAATATGGCGAAAAGGAAAGCGGGTTGGAAGGGATTCGGAATGGTGGATTACCATTCACGATCGTGTCGGCGAGAGTGCATCCAATTGCAGCGTCATGAAAACTCTGGGCAATATGCAAATAATATCAACTTACCTGGCTGACAAGTATTTCCAGACTACAAGCGGCACAACTAAACAGGTACTCAAGATTCCACAGTGAATTTATTTAGACTTCCTATTTAGTAGTTTTACCAATAAGAAAGTGGTGCACCTTGGGACTTGTATTTTCCACTTCAGTCACGTGAGACAAAATGATGTGAAAAGCACACGCGTGCGCAATCAGCAGTTGACAATCTTTCTCCCGCCTGTGAGCAAGGCCGGATGAGGCCGAAACGTTAGGTGCTGGGGAGAATTCTGTGTGCAAGGATGTTCCAATAAATGCCTCTTTCGCCAGCAATGGGCTTCTGATGGTTCTTTTTTCGTGTGGAAATGGATGGGCTGCTCCGTGCCCATTGACAGAAGCCGCCCTGAAGGGTTGGTGGCCCCGGTAACGAGAGACTTTTTTGTGTGATTTTCATTGAGGGGCATGACCCACTCACGCTTCCGACCTACATAGGAATGACCAATATGGCGAAAAGGAAAGCGTG
Organism: Triturus cristatus; assembly: GCF_964204655.1. Classification (NCBI taxonomy): domain Eukaryota; kingdom Metazoa; phylum Chordata; class Amphibia; order Caudata; family Salamandridae; genus Triturus; species Triturus cristatus. Next base: position 815,825,670 of record NC_140582.1, read on the forward strand.
TTGGAAGGGATTCGGAATGGTGGATTACCATTCACGATGTGTCGGCGAGAGTGCATCCAATTGCAGCGTCATGAAAACTCTGGGCAATATGCAAATAATATCAACTTACCTGGCTGACAAGTATTTCCAGACTACAAGCGGCACCACTAAACAGGTACTCAAGATTCCACTGTGAATTTATTTGGACTTCCTATTTAGTAGTTTTACCATTAAGAAAGTGGTGCACCTTGGGACTTGTATTTTCCACTTCAGTCACGTGAGACAAAATGATGTGAAAAGCACACAGGTGCGCAATCAGCAGTTGACAATCTTTCTCCCGCCTGTGAGCAAGGCCGGATGAGGCCGAAACGTTAGGTGCTGGGGAGAATTCTGTGTGCAAGGATGTTCCAATAAATGCCTCTTTCGCCAGCAATGGGCTTCTGATGGTTCTTTTTTCGTGTGGAAATGGATGGGCTGCTCCGTGCCCATTGACAGAAGCCGCCCTGAAGGGTTGGTGGCCCCGGTAACGAGAGACTTTTTTGTGTGATTTTCATTGAGGGGCATGACCCACTCACGCTTCCGACCTACATAGGAATGACCAATATGGCGAAAAGGAAAGCGTGTTGGAAGGGATTCGGAATGGTGGATTACCATTCACGATCGTGTCGCCGAGAGTGCATCCAATTGCAGCGTCATGAAAACTCTGGGCAATATGCAAATAATATCAACTTACCTGGCTGACAAGTATTTCCAGACTACAAGCGGCACCACTAAACAGGTACTCAAGATTCCACAGTGAATTTATTTGGACTTCCTATTTAGTAGTTTTACCATTAAGAAAGTGGTGCACCTTGGGACTTGTATTTTCCACTTCAGTCACGTGAGACAAAATGATGTGAAAAGCACACAGGTGCGCAATCAGCAGTTGACAATCTTTCTCCCGCCTGTGAGCAAGGCCGGATGAGGCCGAAACGTTAGGTGCTGGGGAGAATTCTGTGTGCAAGGATGTTCCAATAAATGCCTCTTTCGCCAGCAATGGGCTTCTGATGGTTCTTTTTTCGTGTGGAAATGGATGGGCTGCTCCGTGCCCATTGACAGAAGCCGCCCTGAAGGGTTGGTGGCCCCGGTAACGAGAGACTTTTTTGTGTGATTTTCATTGAGGGGCATGACCCACTCACGCTTCCGACCTACATAGGAATGACCAATATGGCGAAAAGGAAAGCGTGTTGGAAGGGATTCGGAATGGTGTATTACCATTCACGATCGTGTCGCCGAGAGTGCATCCAATTGCAGCGTCATGAAAACTCTGGGCAATATGCAAATAATATCAACTTACCTGGCTGACAAGTATTTCCAGACTACAAGCGGCACCACTAAACAGGTACTCAAGATTCCACAGTGAATTTATTTGGACTTCCTATTTAGTAGTTTTACCATTAAGAAAGTGGTGCACCTTGGGACTTGTATTTTCCACTTCAGTCACGTGAGACAAAATGATGTGAAAAGCACACAGGTGCGCAATCAGCAGTTGACAATCTTTCTCCCGCCTGTGAGCAAGGCCGGATGAGGCCGAAACGTTAGGTGCTGGGGAGAATTCTGTGTGCAAGGATGTTCCAATAAATGCCTCTTTCGCCAGCAATGGGCTTCTGATGGTTCTTTTTTCGTGTGGAAATGGATGGGCTGCTCCGTGCCCATTGACAGAAGCCGCCCTAAAGGGTTGGTGGCCCCGGTAACGAGAGACTTTTTTGTGTGATTTTCATTGAGGGGCATGACCCACTCACGCTTCCGACCTACATAGGAATGACCAATATGGCGAAAAGGAAAGCGTGTTGGAAGGGATTCGGAATGGTGGATTACCATTCACGATGTGTCGGCGAGAGTGCATCCAATTGCAGCGTCATGAAAACTCTGGGCAATATGCAAATAATATCAACTTACCTGGGTCACAAGTATTTCCAGACTACAAGCGGCACCACTAAACAGGTACTCAAGATTCCACAGTGAATTTATTTGGACTTCCTATTTAGTAGTTTTACCATTAAGAAAGTGGTGCACCTTGGGACTTGTATTTTCCACTTCAGTCACGTGAGACAAAATGATGTGAAAAGCACACAGGTGCGCAATCAGCAGTTGACAATCTTTCTCCCGCCTGTGAGCAAGGCCGGATGAGGCCGAAACGTTAGGTGCTGGGGAGAATTCTGTGTGCAAGGATGTTCCAATAAATGCCTCTTTCGCCAGCAATGGGCTTCTGATGGTTCTTTTTTCGTGTGGAAATGGATGGGCTGCTCCGTGCCCATTGACAGAAGCCGCCCTGAAGGGTTGGTGGCCCCGGTAACGAGAGACTTTTTTGTGAGATTTTCATTGAGGGGCATGACCCACTCACGCTTCCGACCTACATAGGAATGACCAATATGGCGAAAAGGAAAGCGTGTTGGAAGGGATTCGGAATGGTGGATTACCATTCACGATCGTGTCGGCGAGAGTGCATCCAATTGCAGCGTCATGAAAACTCTGGGCAATATGCAAATAATATCAACTTACCTGGCTGACAAGTATTTCCAGACTACAAGCGGCACCACTAAACAGGTACTCAAGATTCCACAGTGAATTTATTTGGACTTCCTATTTAGTAGTTTTACCATTAAGAAAGTGGTGCACGTTGGGACTTGTATTTTCCACTTCAGTCACGTGAGACAAAATGATGTGAAAAGCACACAGGTGCGCAATCAGCAGTTGACAATCTTTCTCCCGCCTGTGAGCAAGGCCGGATGAGGCCGAAACGTTAGGTGCTGGGGAGAATTCTGTGTGCAAGGATGTTCCAATAAATGCCTCTTTCGCCAGCAATGGGCTTCTGATGGTTCTTTTTTCGTGTGGAAATGGATGGGCTGCTCCGTGCCCATTGACAGAAGCCGCCCTGAAGGGTTGGTGGCCCCGGTAACGAGAGACTTTTTTGTGTGATTTTCATTGAGGGGCATGACCCACTCACGCTTCCGACCTACATAGGAATGACCAATATGGCGAAAAGGAAAGCGTGTTGGAAGGGATTCGGAATGGTGGATTACCATTCACGATCGTGTCGCCGAGAGTGCATCCAATTGCAGCGTCATGAAAATTCTGGGCAATATGCAAATAATATCAACTTACCTGGCTGACAAGTATTTCCAGACTACAAGCGGCACCACTAAACAGGTACTCAAGATTCCACAGTGAATTTATTTGGACTTCCTATTTAGTAGTTTTACCATTAAGAAAGTGGTGCACCTTGGGACTTGTATTTTCCACTTCAGTCACGTGAGACAAAATGATGTGAACAGCACACGCGTGCGCAATCAGCAGTTGACAATCTTTCTCCCGCCTGTGAGCAAGGCCGGATGAGGCCGAAACGTTAGGTGCTGGGGAGAATTCTGTGTGCAAGGATGTTCCAATAAATGCCTCTTTCGCCAGCAATGGGCTTCTGATGGTTCTTTTTTCGTGTGGAAATGGATGGGCTGCTCCGTGCCCATTGACAGAAGCCGCCCTGAAGGGTTGGTGGCCCCGGTAACGAGAGACCTTTTTGTGTGATTTTCATTGAGGGGCATGACCCACTCACGCTTCCGACCTACATAGGAATGACCAATATGCCGAAAAGGAAAGCGTGTTGGAAGGGATTCGGAATGGTGGATTACCATTCACGATCGTGTCGGCGAGAGTGCATCCAATTGCAGCGTCATGAAAACTCTGGGCAATATGCAAATAATATCAACTTACCTGGCTGACAAGTATTTCCAGACTACAAGCGGCACCACTAAACAGGTACTCAAGATTCCACAGTGAATTTATTTGGACTTCCTATTTAGTAGTTTTACCATTAAGAAAGTGGTGCACCTTGGGACTTGTATTTTCCACTTCAGTCACGTGAGACAAAATGATGTGAAAAGCACACAGGTGCGCAATCAGCAGTTGACAATCTTTCTCCCGCCTGTGAGCAAGGCCGGATGAGGCCGAAACGTTAGGTGCTGGGGAGAATTCTGTGTGCAAGGATGTTCCAATAAATGCCTCTTTCGCCAGCAATGGGCTTCTGATGGTTCTTTTTTCGTGTGGAAATGGATGGGCTGCTCCGTGCCCATTGACAGAAGCCGCCCTGAAGGGTTGGTGGCCCCGGTAACGAGAGACTTTTTTGTGTGATTTTCATTGAGGGGCATGACCCACTCACGCTTCCGACCTACATAGGAATGACCAATATGGCGAAAAGGAAAGCGTGTTGGAAGGGATTCGGAATGGTGGATTACCATTCACGATCGTGTCGCCGAGAGTGCATCCAATTGCAGCGTCATGAAAACTCTGGGCAATATGCAAATAATATCAACTTACCTGGCTGACAAGTATTTCCAGACTACAAGCGGCACCACTAAACAGGTACTCAAGATTCCACAGTGAATTTATTTGGACTTCCTATTTAGTAGTTTTACCATTAAGAAAGTGGTGCACCTTGGGACTTGTATTTTCCACTTCAGTCACGTGAGACAAAATGATGTGAAAAGCACACAGGTGCGCAATCAGCAGTTGACAATCTTTCTCCCGCCTGGGAGCAAGGCCGGATGAGGCCAAAACGTTAGGTGCTGGGGAGAATTCTGTGTGCAAGGATGTTCCAATAAATGCCTCTTTCGCCAGCAATGGGCTTCTGATGGTTCTTTTTTCGTGTGGAAATGGATGGGCTGCTCCGTGCCCATTGACAGAAGCCGCCCTGAAGGGTTGGTGGCCCCGGTAACGAGAGACTTTTTTGTGTGATTTTCATTGAGGGGCATGACCCACTCACGCTTCCGACCTACATAGGAATGACCAATATGGCGAAAAGGAAAGCGTGTTGGAAGGGATTCGGAATGGTGGATTACCATTCACGATCGTGTCGGCGAGAGTGCATCCAATTGCAGCGTCATGAAAACTCTGGGCAATATGCAAATAATATCAACTTACCTGGCTGACAAGTATTTCCAGACTACAAGCGGCACCACTAAACAGGTACTCAAGATTCCACAGTGAATTTATTTGGACTTCCTATTTAGTAGGTTTACCATTAAGAAAGTGGTGCACCTTGGGACTTGTATTTTCCACTTCAGTCACGTGAGACAAAATGATGTGAAAAGCACACAGGTGCGCAATCAGCAGTTGACAATCTTTCTCCCGCCTGTGAGCAAGGCCGGATGAGGCCGAAACGTTAGGTGCTGGGGAGAATTCTGTGTGCAAGGATGTTCCAATAAATGCCTCTTTCGCCAGCAATGGGCTTCTGATGGTTCTTTTTTCGTGTGGAAATGGATGGGCTGCCCTGAAGGGTTGGTGGCCACGGTAAAGAGAGACTTTTTTGTGTGATTTTCATTGAGGGGCATGACCCACTCACGCTTCCGACCTACATAGGAATGACCAATATGGCGAAAAGGAAAGCGTGTTGGAAGGGATTCGGAATGGTGGATTACCATTCACGATCGTGTCGGCGAGAGTGCATCCAATTGCAGCGTCATGAAAACTCTGGGCAATATGCAAATAATATCAACTTACCTGGCTGACAAGTATTTCCAGACTACAAGCGGCACCACTAAACAGGTACTCAAGATTCCACAGTGAATTTATTTGGACTTCCTATTTAGTAGTTTTACCATTAAGAAAGTGGTGCACCTTGGGACTTGTATTTTCCACTTCAGTCACGTGAGACAAAATGATGTGAAAAGCACACAGGTGCGCAATCAGCAGTTGACAATCTTTCTCCCGCCTGTGAGCAAGGCCGGATGAGGCCGAAACGTTAGGTGCTGGGGAGAATTCTGTGTGCAAGGATGTTCCAATAAATGCCTCTTTCGCCAGCAATGGGCTTCTGATGGTTCTTTTTTCGTGTGGAAATGGATGGGCTGCTCCGTGCCCATTGACAGAAGCCGCCCTGAAGGGTTGGTGGCCCCGGTAACGAGAGACCTTTTTGTGTGATTTTCATTGAGGGGCATGACCCACTCACGCTTCCGACCTACATAGGAATGACCAATATGGCGAAAAGGAAAGCGGGTTGGAAGGGATTCGGAATGGTGGATTACCATTCACGATCGTGTCGGCGAGAGTGCATCCAATTGCAGCGTCATGAAAACTCTGGGCAATATGCAAATAATATCAACTTACCTGGCTGACAAGTATTTCCAGACTACAAGCGGCACAACTAAACAGGTACTCAAGATTCCACAGTGAATTTATTTAGACTTCCTATTTAGTAGTTTTACCATTAAGAAAGTGGTGCACCTTGGGACTTGTATTTTCCACTTCAGTCACGTGAGACAAAATGATGTGAAAAGCACACGCGTGCGCAATCAGCAGTTGACAATCTTTCTCCCGCCTGTGAGCAAGGCCCGATGAGGCCGAAACGTTAGGTGCTGGGGAGAATTCTGTGTGCAAGGATGTTCCAATAAATGCCTCTTTCGCCAGCAATGGGCTTCTGATGGTTCTTTTTTCGTGTGGAAATGGATGGGCTGCTCCGTGCCCATTGACAGAAGCCGCCCTGAAGGGTTGGTGGCCCCGGTAACGAGAGACTTTTTTGTGTGATTTTCATTGAGGGGCATGACCCACTCACGCTTCCGACCTACATAGGAATGACCAATATGGCGAAAAGGAAAGCGTGTTGGAAGGGATTCGGAATGGTGGATTACCATTCACGATGTGTCGGCGAGAGTGCATCCAATTGCAGCGTCATGAAAACTCTGGGCAATATGCAAATAATATCAACTTACCTGGCTGACAAGTATTTCCAGACTACAAGCGGCACCACTAAACAGGTACTCAAGATTCCACAGTGAATTTATTTGGACTTCCTATTTAGTAGTTTTACCATTAAGAAAGTGGTGCACCTTGGGACTTGTATTTTCCACTTCAGTCACGTGAGACAAAATGATGTGAAAAGCACACAGGTGCGCAATCAGCAGTTGACAATCTTTCTCCCGCCTGTGAGCAAGGCCGGATGAGGCCGAAACGTTAGGTGCTGGGGAGAATTCTGTGTGCAAGGATGTTCCAATAAATGCCTCTTTCGCCAGCAATGGGCTTCTGATGGTTCTTTTTTCGTGTGGAAATGGATGGGCTGCTCCGTGCCCATTGACAGAAGCCGCCCTGAAGGGTTGGTGGCCCCGGTAACGAGAGACTTTTTTGTGTGATTTTCATTGAGGGGCATGACCCACTCACGCTTCCGACCTACATAGGAATGACCAATATGGCGAAAAGGAAAGCGTGTTGGAAGGGATTCGGAATGGTGTATTACCATTCACGATCGTGTCGCCGAGAGTGCATCCAATTGCAGCGTCATGAAAACTCTGGGCAATATGCAAATAATATCAACTTACCTGGCTGACAAGTATTTCCAGACTACAAGCGGCACCACTAAACAGGTACTCAAGATTCCACAGTGAATTTATTTGGACTTCCTATTTAGTAGTTTTACCATTAAGAAAGTGGTGCACCTTGGGACTTGTATTTTCCACTTCAGTCACGTGAGACAAAATGATGTGAAAAGCACACAGGTGCGCAATCAGCAGTTGACAATCTTTCTCCCGCCTGTGAGCAAGGCCGGATGAGGCCGAAACGTTAGGTGCTGGGGAGAATTCTGTGTGCAAGGATGTTCCAATAAATGCCTCTTTCGCCAGCAATGGGCTTCTGATGGTTCTTTTTTCGTGTGGAAATGGATGGGCTGCTCCGTGCCCATTGACAGAAGCCGCCCTGAAGGGTTGGTGGCCCCGGTAACGAGAGACTTTTTTGTGTGATTTTCATTGAGGGGCATGACCCACTCACGCTTCCGACCTACATAGGAATGACCAATATGGCGAAAAGGAAAGCGTGTTGGAAGGGATTCGGAATGGTGGATTACCATTCACGATGTGTCGGCGAGAGTGCATCCAATTGCAGCGTCATGAAAACTCTGGGCAATATGCAAATAATATCAACTTACCTGGGTCACAAGTATTTCCAGACTACAAGCGGCACCACTAAACAGGTACTCAAGATTCCACAGTGAATTTATTTGGACTTCCTATTTAGTAGTTTTACCATTAAGAAAGTGGTGCACCTTGGGACTTGTATTTTCCACTTCAGTCACGTGAGACAAAATGATGTGAAAAGCACACAGGTGCGCAATCAGCAGTTGACAATCTTTCTCCCGCCTGTGAGCAAGGCCGGATGAGGCCGAAACGTTAGGTGCTGGGGAGAATTCTGTGTGCAAGGATGTTCCAATAAATGCCTCTTTCGCCAGCAATGGGCTTCTGATGGTTCTTTTTTCGTGTGGAAATGGATGGGCTGCTCCGTGCCCATTGACAGAAGCCGCCCTGAAGGGTTGGTGGCCCCGGTAACGAGAGACTTTTTTGTGAGATTTTCATTGAGGGGCATGACCCACTCACGCTTCCGACCTACATAGGAATGACCAATATGGCGAAAAGGAAAGCGTGTTGGAAGGGATTCGGAATGGTGGATTACCATTCACGATCGTGTCGGCGAGAGTGCATCCAATTGCAGCGTCATGAAAACTCTGGGCAATATGCAAATAATATCAACTTACCTGGCTGACAAGTATTTCCAGACTACAAGCGGCACCACTAAACAGGTACTCAAGATTCCACAGTGAATTTATTTGGACTTCCTATTTAGTAGTTTTACCATTAAGAAAGTGGTGCACGTTGGGACTTGTATTTTCCACTTCAGTCACGTGAGACAAAATGATGTGAAAAGCACACAGGTGCGCAATCAGCAGTTGACAATCTTTCTCCCGCCTGTGAGCAAGGCCGGATGAGGCCGAAACGTTAGGTGCTGGGGAGAATTCTGTGTGCAAGGATGTTCCAATAAATGCCTCTTTCGCCAGCAATGGGCTTCTGATGGTTCTTTTTTCGTGTGGAAATGGATGGGCTGCTCCGTGCCCATTGACAGAAGCCGCCCTGAAGGGTTGGTGGCCCCGGTAACGAGAGACTTTTTTGTGTGATTTTCATTGAGGGGCATGACCCACTCACGCTTCCGACCTACATAGGAATGACCAATATGGCGAAAAGGAAAGCGTGTTGGAAGGGATTCGGAATGGTGGATTACCATTCACGATCGTGTCGCCGAGAGTGCATCCAATTGCAGCGTCATGAAAATTCTGGGCAATATGCAAATAATATCAACTTACCTGGCTGACAAGTATTTCCAGACTACAAGCGGCACCACTAAACAGGTACTCAAGATTCCACAGTGAATTTATTTGGACTTCCTATTTAGTAGTTTTACCATTAAGAAAGTGGTGCACCTTGGGACTTGTATTTTCCACTTCAGTCACGTGAGACAAAATGATGTGAACAGCACACGCGTGCGCAATCAGCAGTTGACAATCTTTCTCCCGCCTGTGAGCAAGGCCGGATGAGGCCGAAACGTTAGGTGCTGGGGAGAATTCTGTGTGCAAGGATGTTCCAATAAATGCCTCTTTCGCCAGCAATGGGCTTCTGATGGTTCTTTTTTCGTGTGGAAATGGATGGGCTGCTCCGTGCCCATTGACAGAAGCCGCCCTGAAGGGTTGGTGGCCCCGGTAACGAGAGACTTTTTTGTGTGATTTTCATTGAGGGGCATGACCCACTCACGCTTCCGACTTACATAGGAATGACCAATATGGCGAAAAGGAAAGCGTGTTGGAAGGGATTCGGAATGGTGGATTACCATTCACGATCGTGTCGCCGAGAGTGCATCCAATTGCAGCGTCATGAAAACTCTGGGCAATATGCAAATAATATCAACTTACCTGGCTGACAAGTATTTCCAGACTACAAGCGGCACCACTAAACAGGTACTCAAGATTCCACAGTGAATTTATTTGGACTTCCTATTTAGTAGTTTTACCATTAAGAAAGTGGTGCACCTTGGGACTTGTATTTTCCACTTCAGTCACGTGAGACAAAATGATGTGAAAAGCACACAGGTGCGCAATCAGCAGTTGACAATCTTTCTCCCGCCTGTGAGCAAGGCCGGATGAGGCCGAAACGTTAGGTGCTGGGGAGAATTCTGTGTGCAAGGATGTTCCAATAAATGCCTCTTTCGCCAGCAATGGGCTTCTGATGGTTCTTTTTTCGTGTGGAAATGGATGGGCTGCTCCATGCCCATTGACAGAAGCCGCCCTGAAGGGTTGGTGGCCCCGGTAACGAGAGACTTTTTTGTGTGATTTTCATTGAGGGGCATGACCCACTCACGCTTCCGACCTACATAGGAATGACCAATATGGCGAAAAGGAAAGCGTGTTGGAAGGGATTCGGAATGGTGGATTACCATTCACGATCGTGTCGGCGAGAGTGCATCCAATTGCAGCGTCATGAAAACTCTGGGCAATATGCAAATAATATCAACTTACCTGGCTGACAAGTATTTCCAGACTACAAGCGGCACCACTAAACAGGTACTCAAGATTCCACAGTGAATTTATTTGGACTTTCTATTTAGTAGTTTTACCATTAAGAAAGTGGTGCACCTTGGGACTTGTATTTTCCACTTCAGTCACGTGAGACAAAATGATGTGAAAAGCACACAGGTGCGCAATCAACAGTTAACAATCTTTCTCCCGCCTGTGAGCAAGGCCGGATGAGGCCGAAACGTTAGGTGCTGGGGAGAATTCTGTGTGCAAGGATGTTCCAATAAATGCCTCTTTCGCCAGCAATGGGCTTCTGATGGTTCTTTTTTCGTGTGGAAATGGATGGGCTGCTCCGTGCCCATTGACAGAAGCCGCCCTGAAGGGTTGGTGGCCCCGGTAACGAGAGACCTTTTTGTGTGATTTTCATTGAGGGGCATGACCCACTCACGCTTCCGACCTACATAGGAATGACCAATATGCCGAAAAGGAAAGCGTGTTGGAAGGGATTCGGAATGGTGGATTACCATTCACGATCGTGTCGGCGAGAGTGCATCCAATTGCAGCGTCATGAAAACTCTGGGCAATATGCAAATAATATCAACTTACCTGGCTGACAAGTATTTCCAGACTACAAGCGGCACCACTAAACAGGTACTCAAGATTCCACAGTGAATTTATTTGGACTTCCTATTTAGTAGTTTTACCATTAAGAAAGTGGTGCACCTTGGGACTTGTATTTTCCACTTCAGTCACGTGAGACAAAATGATGTGAAAAGCACACAGGTGCGCAATCAGCAGTTGACAATCTTTCTCCCGCCTGTGAGCAAGGCCGGATGAGGCCGAAACGTTAGGTGCTGGGGAGAATTCTGTGTGCAAGGATGTTCCAATAAATGCCTCTTTCGCCAGCAATGGGCTTCTGATGGTTCTTTTTTCGTGTGGAAATGGATGGGCTGCTCCGTGCCCATTGACAGAAGCCGCCCTGAAGGGTTGGTGGCCCCGGTAACGAGAGACTTTTTTGTGTGATTTTCATTGAGGGGCATGACCCACTCACGCTTCCGACCTACATAGGAATGACCAATATGGCGAAAAGGAAAGCGTGTTGGAAGGGATTCGGAATGGTGGATTACCATTCACGATCGTGTCGCCGAGAGTGCATCCAATTGCAGCGTCATGAAAACTCTGGGCAATATGCAAATAATATCAACTTACCTGGCTGACAAGTATTTCCAGACTACAAGCGGCACCACTAAACAGGTACTCAAGATTCCACAGTGAATTTATTTGGACTTCCTATTTAGTAGTTTTACCATTAAGAAAGTGGTGCACCTTGGGACTTGTATTTTCCACTTCAGTCACGTGAGACAAAATGATGTGAAAAGCACACAGGTGCGCAATCAGCAGTTGACAATCTTTCTCCCGCCTGGGAGCAAGGCCGGATGAGGCCAAAACGTTAGGTGCTGGGGAGAATTCTGTGTGCAAGGATGTTCCAATAAATGCCTCTTTCGCCAGCAATGGGCTTCTGATGGTTCTTTTTTCGTGTGGAAATGGATGGGCTGCTCCGTGCCCATTGACAGAAGCCGCCCTGAAGGGTTGGTGGCCCCGGTAACGAGAGACTTTTTTGTGTGATTTTCATTGAGGGGCATGACCCACTCACGCTTCCGACCTACATAGGAATGACCAATATGGCGAAAAGGAAAGCGTGTTGGAAGGGATTCGGAATGGTGGATTACCATTCACGATCGTGTCGGCGAGAGTGCATCCAATTGCAGCGTCATGAAAACTCTGGGCAATATGCAAATAATATCAACTTACCTGGCTGACAAGTATTTCCAGACTACAAGCGGCACCACTAAACAGGTACTCAAGATTCCACAGTGAATTTATTTGGACTTCCTATTTAGTAGGTTTACCATTAAGAAAGTGGTGCACCTTGGGACTTGTATTTTCCACTTCAGTCACGTGAGACAAAATGATGTGAAAAGCACACAGGTGCGCAATCAGCAGTTGACAATCTTTCTCCCGCCTGTGAGCAAGGCCGGATGAGGCCGAAACGTTAGGTGCTGGGGAGAATTCTGTGTGCAAGGATGTTCCAATAAATGCCTCTTTCGCCAGCAATGGGCTTCTGATGGTTCTTTTTTCGTGTGGAAATGGATGGGCTGCTCCGTGCCCATTGACAGAAGCCGCCCTGAAGGGTTGGTGGCCACGGTAAAGAGAGACTTTTTTGTGTGATTTTCATTGAGGGGCATGACCCACTCACGCTTCCGACCTACATAGGAATGACCAATATGGCGAAAAGGAAAGCGTGTTGGAAGGGATTCGGAATGGTGGATTACCATTCACGATCGTGTCGGCGAGAGTGCATCCAATTGCAGCGTCATGAAAACTCTGGGCAATATGCAAATAATATCAACTTACCTGGCTGACAAGTATTTCCAGACTACAAGCGGCACCACTAAACAGGTACTCAAGATTCCACAGTGAATTTATTTGGACTTCCTATTTAGTAGTTTTACCATTAAGAAAGTGGTGCACCTTGGGACTTGTATTTTCCACTTCAGTCACGTGAGACAAAATGATGTGAAAAGCACACAGGTGCGCAATCAGCAGTTGACAATCTTTCTCCCGCCTGTGAGCAAGGCCGGATGAGGCCGAAACGTTAGGTGCTGGGGAGAATTCTGTGTGCAAGGATGTTCCAATAAATGCCTCTTTCGCCAGCAATGGGCTTCTGATAGTTCTTTTTTCGTGTGGAAATGGATGGGCTGCTCCGTGCCCATTGACAGAAGCCGCCCTGAAGGGTTGGTGGCCCCGGTAACGAGAGACTTTTTTGTGTGATTTTCATTGAGGGGCATGACCCACTCACGCTTCCGACCTACATAGGAATGACCAATATGGCGAAAAGGAAAGCGTGTTGGAAGGGATTCGGAATGGTGGATTACCATTCACGATCATGTCGGCGAGAGTGCATCCAATTGCAGCGTCATGAAAACTCTGGGCAATATGCAAATAATATCAACTTACCTGGCTGACAAGTATTTCCAGACTACAAGCGGCACCACTAAACAGGTACTCAAGATTCCACAGTGAATTTATTTGGACTTCCTATTTAGTAGTTTTACCATTAAGAAAGTGGTGCACCTTGGGACTTGTATTTTCCACTTCAGTCACGTGAGACAAAATGATGTGAAAAGCACACAGGTGCGCAATCAGCAGTTGACAATCTTTCTCCCGCCTGTGAGCAAGGCCGGATGAGGCCGAAACGTTAGGTGCTGGGGAGAATTCTGTGTGCAAGGATGTTCCAATAAATGCCTCTTTCGCCAGCAATGGGCTTCTGATGGTTCTTTTTTCGTGTGGAAATGGATGGGCTGCTCCGTGCCCATTGACAGAAGCCGCCCTGAAGGGTTGGTGGCCCCGGTAACGAGAGACTTTTTTGTGTGATTTTCATTGAGGGGCATGACCCACTCACGCTTCCGACCTACATAGGAATGACCAATATGGCGAAAAGGAAAGCGTGTTGGAAGGGATTCGGAATGGTGGATTACCATTCACGATCGTGTCGGCGAGAGTGCATCCAATTGCAGCGTCATGAAAACTCTGGGCAATATGCAAATAATATCAACTTACCTGGCTGACAAGTATTTCCAGACTACAAGCGGCACCACTAAACAGGTACTCAAGATTCCACAGTGAATTTATTTGGACTTCCTATTTAGTAGTATTACCATTAAGAAAGTGGTGCACCTTGGGACTTGTATTTTCCACTTCAGTCACATGAGACAAAATGATGTGAAAAGCACACAGGTGCGCAATCAGCAGTTGACAATCTTTCTCCCGCCTGTGAGCAAGGCCGGATGAGGCCGAAACGTTAGGTGCTGGGGAGAATTCTGTGTGCAAGGATGTTCCAATAAATGCCTCTTTCGCCAGCAATGGGCTTCTGATGGTTCTTTTTTCGTGTGGAAATGGATGGGCTGCTCCGTGCCCATTGACAGAAGCCGCCCTGAAGGGTTGGTGGCCCCGGTAACGAGAGACCTTTTTGTGTGATTTTCATTGAGGGGCATGACCCACTCACGCTTCCGACCTACATAGGAATGACCAATATGGCGAAAAGGAAAGCGGGTTGGAAGGGATTCGGAATGGTGGATTACCATTCACGATCGTGTCGGCGAGAGTGCATCCAATTGCAGCGTCATGAAAACTCTGGGCAATATGCAAATAATATCAACTTACCTGGCTGACAAGTATTTCCAGACTACAAGCGGCACAACTAAACAGGTACTCAAGATTCCACAGTGAATTTATTTAGACTTCCTATTTAGTAGTTTTACCATTAAGAAAGTGGTGCACCTTGGGACTTGTATTTTCCACTTCAGTCACGTGAGACAAAATGATGTGAAAAGCACACGCGTGCGCAATCAGCAGTTGACAATCTTTCTCCCGCCTGTGAGCAAGGCCGGATGAGGCCGAAACGTTAGGTGCTGGGGAGAATTCTGTGTGCAAGGATGTTCCAATAAATGCCTCTTTCGCCAGCAATGGGCTTCTGATGGTTCTTTTTTCGTGTGGAAATGGATGGGCTGCTCCGTGCCCATTGACAGAAGCCGCCCTGAAGGGTTGGTGGCCCCGGTAACGAGAGACTTTTTTGTGTGATTTTCATTGAGGGGCATGACCCACTCACGCTTCCGACCTACATAGGAATGACCAATATGGCGAAAAGGAAAGCGTGTTGGAAGGGATTCGGAATGGTGGATTACCATTCACGATGTGTCGGCGAGAGTGCATCCAATTGCAGCGTCATGAAAACTCTGGGCAATATGCAAATAATATCAACTTACCTGGCTGACAAGTATTTCCAGACTACAAGCGGCACCACTAAACAGGTACTCAAGATTCCACAGTGAATTTATTTGGACTTCCTATTTAGTAGTTTTACCATTAAGAAAGTGGTGCACCTTGGGACTTGTATTTTCCACTTCAGTCACGTGAGACAAAATGATGTGAAAAGCACACAGGTGCGCAATCAGCAGTTGACAATCTTTCTCCCGCCTGTGAGCAAGGCCGGATGAGGCCGAAACGTTAGGTGCTGGGGAGAATTCTGTGTGCAAGGATGTTCCAATAAATGCCTCTTTCGCCAGCAATGGGCTTCTGATGGTTCTTTTTTCGTGTGGAAATGGATGGGCTGCTCCGTGCCCATTGACAGAAGCCGCCCTGAAGGGTTGGTGGCCCCGGTAACGAGAGACTTTTTTGTGTGATTTTCATTGAGGGGCATGACCCACTCACGCTTCCGACCTACATAGGAATGACCAATATGGCGAAAAGGAAAGCGTGTTGGAAGGGATTCGGAATGGTGGATTACCATTCACGATGTGTCGGCGAGAGTGCATCCAATTGCAGCGTCATGAAAACTCTGGGCAATATGCAAATAATATCAACTTACCTGGCTGACAAGTATTTCCAGACTACAAGCGGCACCACTAAACAGGTACTCAAGATTCCACAGTGAATTTATTTGGACTTCCTATTTAGTAGTTTTACCATTAAGAAAGTGGTGCACCTTGGGACTTGTATTTTCCACTTCAGTCACGTGAGACAAAATGATGTGAAAAGCACACAGGTGCGCAATCAGCAGTTGACAATCTTTCTCCCGCCTGTGAGCAAGGCCGGATGAGGCCGAAACGTTAGGTGCTGGGGAGAATTCTGTGTGCAAGGATGTTCCAATAAATGCCTCTTTCGCCAGCAATGGGCTTCTGATGGTTCTTTTTTCGTGTGGAAATGGATGGGCTGCTCCGTGCCCATTGACAGAAGCCGCCCTGAAGGGTTGGTGGCCCCGGTAACGAGAGACTTTTTTGTGTGATTTTCATTGAGGGGCATGACCCACTCACGCTTCCGACCTACATAGGAATGACCAATATGGCGAAAAGGAAAGCGTGTTGGAAGGGATTCGGAATGGTGGATTACCATTCACGATCGTGTCGGCGAGAGTGCATCCAATTGCAGCGTCATGAAAACTCTGGGCAATATGCAAATAATATCAACTTACCTGGCTGACAAGTATTTCCAGACTACAAGCGGCACCACTAAACAGGTACTCAAGATTCCACAGTGAATTTATTTGGACTTCCTATTTAGTAGTTTTACCATTAAGAAAGTGGTGCACCTTGGGACTTGTATTTTCCACTTCAGTCACGTGAGACAAAATGATGTGAAAAGCACACAGGTGCGCAATCAGCAGTTGACAATCTTTCTCCCGCCTGTGAGCAAGGCCGGATGAGGCCGAAACGTTAGGTGCTGGGGAGAATTCTGTGTGCAAGGATGTTCCAATAAATGCCTCTTTCGCCAGCAATGGGCTTCTGATGGTTCTTTTTTCGTGTGGAAATGGATGGGCTGCTCCGTGCCCATTGACAGAAGCCGCCCTGAAGGGTTGGTGGCCCCGGTAACGAGAGACTTTTTTGTGTGATTTTCATTGAGGGGCATGACCCACTCACGCTTCCGACCTACATAGGAATGACCAATATGGCGAAAAGGAAAGCGTGTTGAAAGGGATTCGGAATGGTGTATTACCATTCACGATCGTGTCGCCGAGAGTGCATCCAATTGCAGCGTCATGAAAACTCTGGGCAATATGCAAATAATATCAACTTACCTGGCTGACAAGTATTTCCAGACTACAAGCGGCACCACTAAACAGGTACTCAAGATTCCACAGTGAATTTATTTGGACTTCCTATTTAGTAGTTTTACCATTAAGAAAGTGGTGCACCTTGGGACTTGTATTTTCCACTTCAGTCACGTGAGACAAAATGATGTGAAAAGCACACAGGTGCGCAATCAGCAGTTGACAATCTTTCTCCCGCCTGTGAGCAAGGCCGGATGAGGCCGAAACGTTAGGTGCTGGGGAGAATTCTGTGTGCAAGGATGTTCCAATAAATGCCTCTTTCGCCAGCAATGGGCTTCTGATGGTTCTTTTTTCGTGTGGAAATGGATGGGCTGCTCCGTGCCCATTGACAGAAGCCGCCCTGAAGGGTTGGTGGCCCCGGTAACGAGAGACTTTTTTGTGTGATTTTCATTGAGGGGCATGACCCACTCACGCTTCCGACCTACATAGGAATGACCAATATGGCGAAAAGGAAAGCGTGTTGGAAGGGATTCGGAATGGTGGATTACCATTCACGATGTGTCGGCGAGAGTGCATCCAATTGCAGCGTCATGAAAACTCTGGGCAATATGCAAATAATATCAACTTACCTGGGTCACAAGTATTTCCAGACTACAAGCGGCACCACTAAACAGGTACTCAAGATTCCACAGTGAATTTATTTGGACTTCCTATTTAGTAGTTTTACCATTAAGAAAGTGGTGCACCTTGGGACTTGTATTTTCCACTTCAGTCACGTGAGACAAAATGATGTGAAAAGCACACGCGTGCGCAATCAGCAGTTGACAATCTTTCTCCCGCCTGTGAGCAAGGCCGGATGAGGCCGAAACGTTAGGTGCTGGGGAGAATTCTGTGTGCAAGGATGTTCCAATAAATGCCTCTTTCGCCAGCAATGGGCTTCTGATGGTTCTTTTTTCGTGTGGAAATGGATGGGCTGCTCCGTGCCCATTGACAGAAGCCGCCCTGAAGGGTTGGTGGCCCCGGTAACGAGAGACTTTTTTGTGAGATTTTCATTGAGGGGCATGACCCACTCACGCTTCCGACCTACATAGGAATGACCAATATGGCGAAAAGGAAAGCGTGTTGGAAGGGATTCGGAATGGTGGATTACCATTCACGATCGTGTCGGCGAGAGTGCATCCAATTGCAGCGTCATGAAAACTCTGGGCAATATGCAAATAATATCAACTTACCTGGCTGACAAGTATTTCCAGACTACAAGCGGCACCACTAAACAGGTACTCAAGATTCCACAGTGAATTTATTTGGACTTCCTATTTAGTAGTTTTACCATTAAGAAAGTGGTGCACCTTGGGACTTGTATTTTCCACTTCAGTCACGTGAGACAAAATGATGTGAAAAGCACACAGGTGCGCAATCAGCAGTTGACAATCTTTCTCCCGCCTGTGAGCAAGGCCGGATGAGGCCAAAACGTTAGGTGCTGGGGAGAATTCTGTGTGCAAGGATGTTCCAATAAATGCCTCTTTCGCCAGCAATGGGCTTCTGATGGTTCTTTTTTCGTGTGGAAATGGATGGGCTGCTCCGTGCCCATTGACAGAAGCCGCCCTGAAGGGTTGGTGGCCCCGGTAACGAGAGACTTTTTTGTGTGATTTTCATTGAGGGGCATGACCCACTCACGCTTCCGACCTACATAGGAATGACCAATATGGCGAAAAGGAAAGCGTGTTGGAAGGGATTCGGAATGGTGGATTACCATTCACGATCGTGTCGCCGAGAGTGCATCCAATTGCAGCGTCATGAAAACTCTGGGCAATATGCAAATAATATCAACTTACCTGGCTGACAAGTATTTCCAGACTACAAGCGGCACCACTAAACAGGTACTCAAGATTCCACAGTGAATTTATTTGGACTTCCTATTTAGTAGTTTTACCATTAAGAAAGTGGTGCACCTTGGGACTTGTATTTTCCACTTCAGTCACGTGAGACAAAATGATGTGAACAGCACACGCGTGCGCAATCAGCAGTTGACAATCTTTCTCCCGCCTGTGAGCAAGGCCGGATGAGGCCGAAACGTTAGGTGCTGGGGAGAATTCTGTGTGCAAGGATGTTCCAATAAATGCCTCTTTCGCCAGCAATGGGCTTCTGATGGTTCTTTTTTCGTGTGGAAATGGATGGGCTGCTCCGTGCCCATTGACAGAAGCCGCCCTGAAGGGTTGGTGGCCCCGGTAACGAGAGACTTTTTTGTGTGATTTTCATTGAGGGGCATGACCCACTCACGCTTCCGACTTACATAGGAATGACCAATATGGCGAAAAGGAAAGCGTGTTGGAAGGGATTCGGAATGGTGGATTACCATTCACGATCGTGTCGCCGAGAGTGCATCCAATTGCAGCGTCATGAAAACTCTGGGCAATATGCAAATAATATCAACTTACCTGGCTGACAAGTATTTCCAGACTACAAGCGGCACCACTAAACAGGTACTCAAGATTCCACAGTGAATTTATTTGGACTTCCTATTTAGTAGTTTTACCATTAAGAAAGTGGTGCACCTTGGGACTTGTATTTTCCACTTCAGTCACGTGAGACAAAATGATGTGAAAAGCACACAGGTGCGCAATCAGCAGTTGACAATCTTTCTCCCGCCTGTGAGCAAGGCCGGATGAGGCCGAAACGTTAGGTGCTGGGGAGAATTCTGTGTGCAAGGATGTTCCAATAAATGCCTCTTTCGCCAGCAATGGGCTTCTGATGGTTCTTTTTTCGTGTGGAAATGGATGGGCTGCTCCGTGCCCATTGACAGAAGCCGCCCTGAAGGGTTGGTGGCCCCGGTAACGAGAGACTTTTTTGTGTGATTTTCATTGAGGGGCATGACCCACTCACGCTTCCGACCTACATAGGAATGACCAATATGGCGAAAAGGAAAGCGTGTTGGAAGGGATTCGGAATGGTGGATTACCATTCACGATCGTGTCGGCGAGAGTGCATCCAATTGCAGCGTCATGAAAACTCTGGGCAATATGCAAATAATATCAACTTACCTGGCTGACAAGTATTTCCAGACTACAAGCGGCACCACTAAACAGGTACTCAAGATTCCACAGTGAATTTATTTGGACTTTCTATTTAGTAGTTTTACCATTAAGAAAGTGGTGCACCTTGGGACTTGTATTTTCCACTTCAGTCACGTGAGACAAAATGATGTGAAAAGCACACAGGTGCGCAATCAACAGTTAACAATCTTTCTCCCGCCTGTGAGCAAGGCCGGATGAGGCCGAAACGTTAGGTGCTGGGGAGAATTCTGTGTGCAAGGATGTTCCAATAAATGCCTCTTTCGCCAGCAATGGGCTTCTGATGGTTCTTTTTTCGTGTGGAAATGGATGGGCTGCTCCGTGCCCATTGACAGAAGCCGCCCTGAAGGGTTGGTGGCCCCGGTAACGAGAGACCTTTTTGTGTGATTTTCATTGAGGGGCATGACCCACTCACGCTTCCGACCTACATAGGAATGACCAATATGCCGAAAAGGAAAGCGTGTTGGAAGGGATTCGGAATGGTGGATTACCATTCACGATCGTGTCGGCGAGAGTGCATCCAATTGCAGCGTCATGAAAACTCTGGGCAATATGCAAATAATATCAACTTACCTGGCTGACAAGTATTTCCAGACTACAAGCGGCACCACTAAACAGGTACTCAAGATTCCACAGTGAATTTATTTGGACTTCCTATTTAGTAGTTTTACCATTAAGAAAGTGGTGCACCTTGGGACTTGTATTTTCCACTTCAGTCACGTGAGACAAAATGATGTGAAAAGCACACAGGTGCGCAATCAGCAGTTGACAATCTTTCTCCCGCCTGTGAGCAAGGCCGGATGAGGCCGAAACGTTAGGTGCTGGGGAGAATTCTGTGTGCAAGGATGTTCCAATAAATGCCTCTTTCGCCAGCAATGGGCTTCTGATGGTTCTTTTTTCGTGTGGAAATGGATGGGCTGCTCCGTGCCCATTGACAGAAGCCGCCCTGAAGGGTTGGTGGCCCCGGTAACGAGAGACTTTTTTGTGTGATTTTCATTGAGGGGCATGACCCACTCACGCTTCCGACCTACATAGGAATGACCAATATGGCGAAAAGGAAAGCGTGTTGGAAGGGATTCAGAATGGTGGATTACCATTCACGATCGTGTCGGCGAGAGTGCATCCAATTGCAGCGTCATGAAAACTCTGGGCAATATGCAAATAATATCAACTTACCTGGCTGACAAGTATTTCCAGACTACAAGCGGCACCACTAAACAGGTACTCAAGATTCCACAGTGAATTTATTTGGACTTCCTATTTAGTAGTTTTACCATTAAGAAAGTGGTGCACCTTGGGACTTGTATTTTCCACTTCAGTCACGTGAGACAAAATGATGTGAAAAGCACACAGGTGCGCAATCAGCAGTTGACAATCTTTCTCCCGCCTGTGAGCAAGGCCGGATGAGGCCGAAACGTTAGGTGCTGGGGAGAATTCTGTGTGCAAGGATGTTCCAATAAATGCCTCTTTCGCCAGCAATGGGCTTCTGATAGTTCTTTTTTCGTGTGGAAATGGATGGGCTGCTCCGTGCCCATTGACAGAAGCCGCCCTGAAGGGTTGGTGGCCCCGGTAACGAGAGACTTTTTTGTGTGATTTTCATTGAGGGGCATGACCCACTCACGCTTCCGACCTACATAGGAATGACCAATATGGCGAAAAGGAAAGCGTGTTGGAAGGGATTCGGAATGGTGGATTACCATTCACGATCATGTCGGCGAGAGTGCATCCAATTGCAGCGTCATGAAAACTCTGGGCAATATGCAAATAATATCAACTTACCTGGCTGACAAGTATTTCCAGACTACAAGCGGCACCACTAAACAGGTACTCAAGATTCCACAGTGAATTTATTTGGACTTCCTATTTAGTAGTTTTACCATTAAGAAAGTGGTGCACCTTGGGACTTGTATTTTCCACTTCAGTCACGTGAGACAAAATGATGTGAAAAGCACACAAGTGCGCAATCAGCAGTTGACAATCTTTCTCCCGCCTGTGAGCAAGGCCGGATGAGGCCGAAACGTTAGGTGCTGGGGAGAATTCTGTGTGCAAGGATGTTCCAATAAATGCCTCTTTCGCCAGCAATGGGCTTCTGATGGTTCTTTTTTCGTATATATATATATATATATATATATATATATATATATATATATATATATATATACAAAATCCAAGTTGCGGTAAACTGGGGTGCTGCCTGATCGCTGGTGGTGCACAAGAGGTAGCGCTACAGCTGGCGCTAAAAATGTAATAAAAACAATTCCCCAATCTCCTATGATTGAAGAGCCGGCACTCGTAATCATGGGTATTCTCCTGTTTATTGCATGGTTACACTCCCCACACAAACATCACAGGGACACGTTTCGGCAGTCTTGCTGTGTTTCTCGACCTTTTGTGCGCCATATTGGTGCTTATTTTTAAAGCTTTACATTCATGAAGATGCCCTTTCAACATTTAAGGGGGTATGCATTTGTATTTGGGAAAATAGTAACTATATACAAAAATGCTGCATAGATACAATTACTCAGAAAAGGGTCACAACAGAGTAAAACCTGCAAATAAGATTGCTACAAGGTTTTTTACTTCCTGTGCTACTATGAGTAATATCCTTCAATTCGTCTTAGTTTAAAAAAATCCCATCATACATTTTTATGTTACTTGCAAAACCTGGACTGAGTTCCTCCAAGGTTAAAAAGACAGCATTTCAATCATGTCTCTTTTAAAAACTAAAAAGTCACGCATTTTCTGTCTATTTAGATAGGATGCTTTCCAGCGTAGTCGTCCCGTCATTGTTATCAACTCCTACATTGTACCTCCATATCCACTATAACTCACGCGACCGTAATCCTCTGCTGATGACATATGTGTCTTTATGAAAAAAAATATTTGTAATATATGTATAGCTAAAATTTAATGGAAGAAGACATGGGCAAATAAGTGTCTAAATACAGTATTAGCATCAGCAGAGGATTGCGGTCGCGTGAGTTATAGTTGCCTACAGTAACTATAACGGGGGAATTTCATTGGTTTTTTAATCAGTAAAATCTACAGCTAACTATAACATGTGTGAAACCTATGGTTTTTTCAGTGAATATATATATATATATATATATATATATATATATATATATATATATAAAGGTTTCCCCTAGGCGAGACGCACCCACAGGCAGGCAATTCAAGATCAGGGAAGGTCTTCCGGTAAACCACACCTCAGCCATTCCTAATGCGTTTCGGGCCTGACGCCCTTCCTCATAGGTGGACTGCAACATGATGACCAACACACAAGGCTCCCAGTATTTTCCCTCTTTTTATTTGCAATCTCGCTCAGGTAAGTAAATAGCAAGGCATTCTGGGACTGGAAGTCTCAGTAATTCCACCCAAGTTGCCACTGGGAAGCTATAGTTAGGATCATAGGACATAGAATTTTTGGGTTTGTTAATAATGTTGGTGCCATTTGACAAATCTCCACAAAAAGTTCCAAAAAAAGACTCATCCACCTCAGCTCCTTTCTAAAGAGTTTTGCCGTGATTTATACAAGCGAGGGCCAAGGAAAAGAGAGGGGGTCCAAAAATTATTTTCCCAATGCAATTTTCCATCCAAAAATTGGACAGTGATGCAGAAAAAATGCCACAACCGAATTACACCAAATTTGGCAGAAAGCTAGATTTGTACCTAGAAAGCGTGCTCTTGTGTTTTGGTGTAAAAAATTCAGTAGTTTTTGAGAAATTAAGGTTAAAAATGTATGTATATATAGAGACGAGGAGGAACTGCGGACCCAACAGATCAAAAGATAACATCTGATTGGCTGCCAAAACATCAACAAAAATGTTGCAGCAGCCGTTTTAGGATTCGGGCACCAAATCCCCTGTCTCAAAAAAAGATTTAAACAAATCTAAGGGCAGGGTAGGAATCCCCTGACCCCCTTGGCCTGGTGGAGTCCAATTGTGCTAAAAACTGTACTTTAAATGTGTTATGATAATCATCATTAGGAGAAACTGTTTTGATTATTTAATTTTTCGACAGAATGTATAAAAAAATGGCTTTGGTTTTGTTTCAATAGGAGAAAACCATAATATGCTACATATACCAATTATTTGCACATAGTGGAATGGGGATCTCTTGCGTAATTTGCACAACAAGCACTAGCACTTTAAATTGCCAATTGTTATAACGAAATGGAATAGGCACTTGCCGAATATGTTTGTTAAAAACAAATATCATTTGCACTTGCACTTTGAAAAAAATCCTAAATTTATAGAAATGTATGGATATCTCCGACCATAGTTGACTATTAAGAATGTGTGAAAGGAAAGGTATTCCTGCGGTATAAAGAATAGTTTTAATTGTTGGGTCGCTGAAAGATATTTCCTCTCTCTTCTCTCCCTCTTTTGAAAATATACAGAGAAGTAACACACTCTAACATGATTTCGGAGAAAATATGAAGGGAGGAGAGGGGAATAGGCATAATGTGCAATATAAAAACATGTTAAAGGAATAGGAACGAACATGTTAAGAAATGGCGGCCAAAGTGCATCAAGCAGAGCCTGTGATTTAATATGTTGAGTCCCTCTTTGATGTCATTCACCAATTGTGTATTTTATTGACAAAAAAATGGTGCACAAACATCGTGAACAAGGCAGCGTGAGTCTGCCGAAACGCGTTGATGTTACACCTCGTTCATTAAAATAAAGACCGAGTGCCCAGTTTTAACTTTGGAGTGCTGGATGTTTATTTCACAGAAGAAATACACCTATAATTGGATATTTGCAAGACGCGGCGAGAAACGTCTTTGAACCAGCACCACCGACGGTTAGGAAGCACGCCAGTACGAATCACTACAACGAGAGAGGAAAGGAGACAGGCGTGCCCCTGTGTAAGCTGCAATCGAAAAACTCCTGGAAGTCGTTCGGAGTGAAGGAGCCACAAACTCGTAGCGGGAAACCGGAGGTCGGAGTATCACGGAAACCGCGGTGAGTAATTGTGGCTGAACTCTGGAATAAAGGGAGGGAGCAGAGGCAGCTACGGGAGTTGGACTGGGGAAAACAAAGAGCCTACACGAAAACCCAAAGCTGTGAATTCAGCCCCGGGGAGAGGAGAAAAGGATAACGCCCCAGCGGGAAAAATAGGCACCGGCAAATAAAATGAGTGATGAGGAGTGTGCAGTGAGGGAGCAAGAAGCTCTAAAAATCTTTGAGGAAAATGCTCTACCGACAGAAAATACAAGGGGAGCAGCGGCATCAAAAGTGAGCAGCGATATAGCTAGACAATTACAGGAATATGAAAAACTAAAGAAAAGGGAGATCTCACGTTGGTGGGAAGTGGCATCCCTGCGACAGTATCTACAGGTGGAGTGGGTGCCTCGTGGACTGCGTATAATGATCACCCCGACATATGAAAATCCTCAGGTGGAAATGCTCAGTGAATGGGCGGACAACAGTGCAGCTAGCTCGAACAATATGATTCGCATCTTAGTAAAATATGCGGAAAAAGAGCGCCTGGAAGTGGTTACCAAATTAAAGGAATTGAACGATATCTTGGAGAAAAATGATGATAAGGCCAAAGTGAGTAAGTTTAAAAGTGATTTAAAAAGCAGGTTGGAAAAATATGAAAGACGTATCAAAGATAGGAAAGCCACAAAATTCTTGAGAGATAGTATAGAATACGAATCGGGACGGATCTATACATTCGCCAGGAAATTCGATTTGGAGAGGCGGCAGAAGATTTATAGTGGCCAAGTAGACCACCAGGAGAACGTGCAAAGTGAAGTCAGCTCAGACACTGGCTCGGAACAGGAACCAGAGGAGCAGAGCAATAGAGGGGTGCGAGATGTGAGGTTAGCTGTAACTGAGGAATTCCGTTTTATGCTTTTGGAACAACAGACAGACCATCGCATGACAAGAGGACGCGGGAGAGGAAGAGGCCAAGGAAGAGGAAACAAAGAAGAGGAGGCGAGGGATATAGGAGGAGCACAAGATTGGCAAGCAAAAAGATCGCTGCGTTCCAATACGAGGAAACAAAACAAGAAGTAATTGACAATACAATGGTGATCAATTTGAGCAATATGAAGCTAACGGAAGACGAAGAATCGATTCTGAAATTAGGTATGTCCTTCTGCAGTAGTAATGAATATAATTACCCCAGCAACAGAATGGACTTATATCGCTTCATTAGGAAGCTCAAATTGTCGAAAATGCATTTGAATCAACGCAATATTAATCGAGCACCACAAGAAAGAGCACTAGAACCCTCTAACGATGAAGCCTCCCTGAATATAAATGACATACCCACTCTGACAGATATAATCTCACTGGCTAGTGAAGATAACCCACCAGAAAATGAGGAACAATCAATGCTGTTTATTGGAGGGATGAATCAAGAAGATCATACCCCATTTCGACCACCATCTAGATTTTTGCCCCAATCTATAAGAGACAACCTCGACATTTTTGGGGAAAATGTAACCAAGGACATGAAACAACTATATGTTGCGGTAAACCAGAAGAAAAAGAAAATGTGTACAAAAAAAGCACTTTTCCACAAGACAGTGAATAAACTCCAGAAAGAAGATGGAGTACTGATTAAACCCTCGGATAAGGGAGGGAACATTGTTCTTTGGGGTAGGGAACTGTATAAAAAAGAGGCCCTCAATCAATTGAACAACAATAACTGTTACATCCGGATAAATATGAAGGAATATGAAAGAATGAAAGAACTATTCTTCATAAGGCTGGATGTGTGGAAGGATAAAGGCTTATTGAGCTGGGATGAATATAAATTTATTAAAAGAGATAAACCAACGATCCCGGTGTTCTATATGCTCCCCAAGGTGCATAAGAGTCTCACCAGTCCACCAGGGAGACCAATTATTTCATCTTGTGGGAGCTTATTTGAGAACGCATCACGCTACATAGATTACTTTTTAAATCCGATTGTAAAATCATTGTCTTCATACATCAAAGACTCAACGGATTTTTTAAAGTGTATCTTTGACATACAATGGGATGCGGAGACCATATTATTATTGACACTCGATATTGCAACACTGTACACCAGTATAAGACACATAGATGGTTTAAAGGCAACTGAATATTTCCTAAATAGAAGATCAATTCAACTCCTGGAACACAACAAAATGATTTTAGAATTAACGGAATGGTGTCTGACAAAGAATATTTTTTTGTTTAATGATGAACTCTTTCAGCAGGAACAAGGGACTGCGATGGGCACCTGTTTCGCCCCCAGTTATGCGAATTTACATCTTGGCTGGTGGGAGGAACAGGTGCTCAGAGGCAGTCCACTGGAGCACTGGTCAGAACACATACTACTGTGGGTTAGATTTATCGATGATGTCTTCGTGCTGTGGCAGTGCACGGAGACAGATGTAGAATTATTCATCAAAGACCTGAACCGGAACTCAATTAATTTAGAGTTTGTAGGTCACCACAGCAAAGTCACTATAGACTTTTTGGACATCCGGGTCAAACCGGTGGGAGGGAAGTTGGAGACCTCAGTGTTCCGTAAGGCTACCGCCGGAAATACAGTGCTCCATGCGGGAAGTGCCCATCCATCTGCATTAATTAGGAGCATCCCCTTTGGGGAGTTCTTTAGAGCAAGGAGAGCATGCAGTAATCAGAACGAGTATGATAAAATTGAGAATGAGATGACCTGCAGGTTCATCCAAAGAGGATATTCCCCGGCTGTAATAAAGGGGGCCTCATCTAAGGCAAGGAACCTAGACAGACAGAAAATCCTGTTTGAACCATCAAGAACGAAACAAAGGAAAATACGGAGAGAGGAGAATAAAAATCATATCAATTCTAGATTCATAACAACGTTCAATGAAAAGCATAAATCTGACACTGCACGCACCTTTTCCCTCCTGAGGCGGAAGCCGGGAGGTCTCCTGTCTTTCCCTGTATTTTAATTCGTTTTTATCAGCGTTTGTACTCGCCACCTGTTATTCTCCACACCTGATCCTAGAGGTGTGTTGAGACCCCCCAGCGCCCAGCAGCGCCCAGAATTTCACTCTTACCCGTCCCTGCTGCTCCGGTCCCGCTCTCGGCTGAGAGCACCGGGCGCCGGCTTTTGGCGGCCATCTTGGGTCGGGTTGGGTTGGGGAGGCCATTGATAGCACTATAAAAACAGACAGTGATGGCTCCGCGCAGCGGACGCGACCAGCGGACGCGCCGGACCTGCGCCGGAGTCGTGCCAGAGTCCTGCCCGTCTGCGCCCGTCCGCGTAACGGCAGCGACCGGCACGGCGGCAGACTCTGGCCACAGGCTCTCCTACACCGCAACGGATTTATTATCCTATAACTTGAATATTACGTCCTGTCGGCCTGTCTTTCCAGCACGTTACAAAGGTAAATGTCGCTGCCCTGGGTGTGGATGGTACCCTAACATCTACCGGGTTTCTGAGGGACCCCACTTACTCCCTGTAAATAATTTTAAGTGTTTACTGTTAAATACCCGTTCTTTGCATAGACACGCTCTGGACATTTTTGAGCTATTGACCGTTGAGAAACCACTTTGTCTAATGCTTACAGAAACCTGGCTCAATGAGTCTTCTAACCCTGATATAGCGGCAGCCATTCCTCCCGACTATATAGTCTATAGACAGGATAGGGCACTGGGTAAAGGTGGGGGTGTGGCTCTTGCAGTTCAAAGATCTTTTGCTTGCGCAATCATTCCTTCCTCACCGATCTCTGGCTGCGAATCCCTCGCCTTCTCTATTACACTTTCCCCACATCAATCATTCTCAGGGTTCCTAGTTTATAGACCTCCTGGTCTGCGTGGTCTCTTCTTTGATGAGCTTCAATCAGCTATTTCCACTCTATGCCTGAAGGTGGAACACTGCATAATGCTTGGGGATTTTAACATTCACATGGATGTCGAGTCGGACAGTGAAGCTATTAAAATCATGGACATCACTGCTCCCCTTGGTCTAACTCCCTACATCTCTAGTGCAACCCATGTTATGGGTCACACTCTTGACCAAGTGTTCTCCACCATCCCCCTCATTATGTCCCGTCCCACTCCTGTTTTGTGGTCTGACCACTCCCTGCTCAGCTTTCTAATTCAAGGTAGAAGCAAAACCTCTTGTACCAACTCTGACCAACTGAGGTACTCCAGTAGACCCTTTCATAAAATTACTCAGGAGAGCCTTGTTCAAGCGTATCAAGAACATCCTTGTATCCTTTCCCGCCATCTCGAAAGTGACCTTGAAACTTTTCAGAAATGGCTTACAGATAGGCTTGATGATCTTGCTCCTCTTTCTACGCCTCGCTCATCCATTAAGCGTAGCTCGGCCCCTTGGTTCTCAAAATCACTGACTCTTGCTAGGCGAAACTGTAAGTTAGCCGAAAGACTCTGGCGGAAACAGTACGATCAGGAAGCTAAGTCCGCCTACAAAGCATCTATTAAATCTTATCATGCGGCTATCCTAGAGGCCAAAAAGAATTATTTCGCCAACAGAATTGAAGCTGCATCAAACTCGTGTAAAGAAATTTTTTCCATTGTCAAAGAGTTTGTTTCTCCTAAATCGTGTTCAGTCCAGCATAAGTTCTCTGAACCTTGGGTAAAGGAGCTGGCCATCTTTTTTAACATGAAAATCAAACTCATCCAAGAATCTTTTCCTCCAGTTGTCCCTAATGTACCTATGATTGATTCAAATCTGTTGTCTTTGCCTTCTGATACGTGCCCCACTCTATCAGAGTTCCCACCTCTAACGGAATCTACTTCTTTGGATCTCCTACTCAGAATTAAATCAGGCTCTCCGCTTGACCCTTGTCCGGCGAGTTTTTTAGCTAGGAATGCAAATATTCTTAATCCCTTGATCTTCCCTGTCTTGAATTTATCCCTGTCCAGTGGCATAGTTCCGCCAGCATGGAAGAAGGCAATGGTTGTTCCCCTTCTAAAAAAACCAGGCCTTGATCCAGAGATACATGCGAACTATAGGCCCATATCTCTCCTGCCCAGTCTGGCTAAGATCGTCGAGAAGCACGTCCACTCTGTGCTTTCTTCCTTCTTGGAAGATCAGGGGTTACTCCATTCTACCCAATCCGGCTTCCGCTCCAATTTGAGCACCGAGACCGCTCTTTTGGAAGTAAACAAAGCCATTAAGGAAGTTCTCGACGCAGAGGGAAGAGCTATGCTGGTGATGTTGGATCTGTCGGCGGCCTTCGACACCGTTCCGCATGAGGCCCTCTTGAGAAGACTTCACGAGATTGGTCTCCGTGGAACGGTGATTGAGATCTTACCTAGCGGGTCGTCGACAAGTGGTCTGGGCCCCGCCGTACTCCGCAGAGGTGCCGCCTATGGATGTTGGAGTCCCACAAGGGTCGGTGCTGAGCCCGACCCTCTTTAACATCTTCATGACTCCACTGGCGGTACTTGCGGAGTCCATGGGTGCCCAGATCATATCATACGCTGACGACACCCAGCTTCTCTTCACCTGCAAGAAGGGCATGGAGTTTGACGGGGAGAGCATCCGTGGTTGCCTGGGGGCTGTTTTCGACTGGTTTCAGCGAAGCAGCCTCAAATGCAACCCTGATAAATCTGAGGTGCTTTTCTTTGGCTGTCAAGCAGATCCACCGTGGCAGGAATGGTGGCCGGTGTGTATGTCACCCCCCTCCTCTTCCTCTGTGGTTGCAAAAAACTTGGGGATCAAAATCGACAACACCCTTTCGCTGAAAACACAGATCACAGGTCTCTCCAGCAACTGTTTTGGTCTGTTAAAAATGCTGCGAAAATTTCTTCCTCTGCTCCCTCTTATCCACAGGAAGCTGACGGTACAAGCTTTGATTTGTTCCAGGATTGATTACTCTAATGTCCTCTACCTGGGTTTACCGGACTACCTCCTGCACCAACTTCAGGTAGTTCAAAACTCCGCAGCAAGGGCGATTTTTGGCCTACCTCGACAAGCTCGGGCGTCAGAGCTGCTTTCCTCCCTCCATTGGCTCCCAGTAAAGAAGCGGATTACTTTCAAGGCTCTCACTTTAGCCCACAAGGCACTCCATTTGGTAGGGGCCTCTTACATTCAGAAACGGCTTCTTTTTTATAAACCCACCAGATCTCTCCGATCTGAATGTCTTGGCCTGGCAACGGTTCCTCCCATCAGAAGGGCCAGGATAGGTGGTCGTTCCTTTACACATCTTGCCCCAAAACTATGGAACTCCTTGCCTGTGGATCTGCGCCGTACTTCTAATCTGCTTGCTTTTAGAAAGGCCCTGAAAACTTGGCTTTACAAGCAGTAACTTGTTATGTTGGTGTTTTCTTCCATCTTCTCTCTCTGTTTGGGGTCAGAAAGCGCCGGGACACTCCCTGGAGTAGCCGTGCGCTATATAAGCAACCCCAATAACATAACATAACATAACATAAAGAAATAAGATCTATTTTAAACAAACATTGGCATCTAGTGAGAAATGATCCCGTGTTAGGCCCTAAAATGAAGAAACACCCTGACATCACCTATAAGACATCAAAATCATTGAAAGACTTGGTTGTAAGGAGCGAATATCAGGAAGCAAAAGGGCGAGCTCCGAACCTGGTTACATCAGAAACCAGGTTTTAAAAAATGCCCAAAATGCAAAGCGTGCCAGCATGGCGTAAATTGCACTGACTTTAAAACATTTTTTAATAAAACCATTGTTATTAAGAGTTTTTTGACCTGTAAATCTAGCTATGTTGTTTACTTGTTATGATGCCCCTGTCCGAAAGTATATATAGGGAGTACAACCCTTCCTGTATATAAACAAATTTTACAGCATAGGAGGGCAATCGTAAACCAAGACAGAACATATCCTATAGCACGACACTTTGGGACCCATCATCAAAGTAACCCGGTGTTCTTACAATATTCCTGTATAGCTGAAGTCCCGAGGAAAAAGAGGGGAGGGGACAGAGAAAAGGAATTAAGGAGATTGGAAACATATTTCATCCTAGAATTTAATTGTAAAGAACCACAAGGGCTAAATGTGGACGAGGATCTCTACACATGTCTGTCTTGAAATACTCAAAGAGGAATAGAGGATGGGAAACTGCACACATGGTAAACCATTGATGATATGGTGTTTTCTCTTTTCTTGCCCTTCTTGTTTTTAATGGTGAAAATTTGTCAACATAGAGGTGAATTCAACATGAACAATCGCTCTGCTGAAAAAATCTCAAATATGGTCTTAATATTTGTAAATATGTATGTATGTGTGGTAATAAAGTTTACATAAGCACTTGCACTTTAAATGTGTTATGATAATCATCATTAGGAGAAACTGTTTTGATTATTTAATTTTTCGACAGAATGTATAAAAAAATGGCTTTGGTTTTGTTTCAATAGGAGAAAACCATAATATGCTACATATACCAATTATTTGCACATAGTAGAATGGGGATCTCTTGCGTAATTTGCACAACAAGCACTAGCACTTTAAATTGCCAATTGTTATAACGAAATGGAATAGGCACTTGCCGAATATGTTTGTTAAAAACAAATATCATTTGCACTTGCACTTTGAAAAAAATCCTAAATTTATAGAAATGTATGGATATCTCCGACCATAGTTGACTATTAAGAATGTGTGAAAGGAAAGGTATTCCTGCGGTATAAAGAATAGTTTTAATTGTTGGGTCGCTGAAAGATATTTCCTCTCTCTTCTCTCCCTCTTTTGAAAATATACAGAGAAGTAACACACTCTAACATGATTTCGGAGAAAATATGAAGGGAGGAGAGGGGAGTAGGCATAATGTGCAATATAAAAACATGTTAAAGGAATAGGAACGAACATGTTAAGAAATGGCGGCCAAAGTGCATCAAGCAGAGCCTGTGATTTAATATGTTGAGTCCCTCTTTGATGTCATTCACCAATTGTTGTGTATTTTATTGACAAAAAAATGGCGCACAAACATCGTGAACAAGGCAGCGTGAGTCTGCCGAAACGCGTTGATGTTACACCTCGTTCATTAAAATAAAGACCGAGTGCCCAGTTTTAACTTTGGAGTGCTGGATGTTTATTTCACAGAAGAAATACACCTATAATTGTATATATATATATATATATATATAGAAAAGGTTTCCCCTAGGCGAGACGCACCCACAGGCAGGCAATTCAAGATCAGGGAAGGTCTTCCGGTAAACCACACCTCAGCCATTCCTAATGCGTTTCGGGCCTGACGCCCTTCCTCATAGGTGGACTGCAACATGATGACCAACACACAAGGCTCCCAGTATTTTCCCTCTTTTTATTTGCAATCTCGCTCAGGTAAGTAAATAGCAAGGCATTCTGGGACTGGAAATCTCAGTAATTCCACCCAAGTTGCCACTGGGTAGCTATAGTTAGGATCATAGGACATAGAATTTTTGGGTTTGTTAATAATGTTGGTGCCATTTGACAAATCTCTACAAAAAGTTCCAAAAAAAGACTCATCCACCTCAGCTCCTTTCTAAAGAGTTTTGCCATGATTTATACAAGCGAGGGCCAAGGAAAAGAGAGGGGGTCCAAAAATCATTTTCCAAATGAAATTTTCCATCGAAAAATTGGACAGTGATGCAGAAAAAATGCCACAACCGAATGACACCAAATTTGGCAGAAAGCTAGATTTGTACCTAGAAAGCGTGCTCTTGTGTTTTGGTGTAAAAAATGCAGTCGTTTTTGAGAAATTAAGGTTAAAAATGTATGTATATATAGAGACGAGGAGGAACTGCGGACCCAACAGATCAAAAGATAACATCTGATTGGCTGCCAAAACATCAACAAAAATGTTGCAGCAGCCGTTTTAGGATTCGGGCACCAAATCCCCTGTCTCAAAAAAAGATTTAAACCATTCTAAGGGCAGGGTAGGAATCCCCTGACCCCCTTGGCCTGGTGGAGTCCAATTGTGCTAAAAATTGTATTTTTTGTAGCAGGGACCTGGAGGGTCTAGGAGGCATTAGGAGAGAAGGGGAGGGGCAAATGCCCCCAATCACTTTAGGGGCCCGGCAGACCCCAATGCCTGAAGCCTCTGTTTTTCCTTTTTATTAAAAGGTGTCATGCTGTCCCTGCCCAAAGCCATTTTGTGGCCTTGGGGACCCCATGGTCCAGGGTACCCATATTAATGTTTTTTAAAGAAGGAGACTGGGGAGTGTGGCCCCCCCTACCCAAGCCCTTTGATGCCCCGGGGGGACCCCATCAATTGGGGGTCAAAACATATATTGTTAGGGGATGGGGTGGGACCCCCTTCAGGAGCCATATAATGGCCCCAGAGACCCCATGCCTCAGGTCCCATAGGAGCCAGTGTCCCGGGACCACATCTCATGGGACAGTGTGTTGTTATGGATATGTTGCGTAGCCAAAAGGCAGTGGAGCACTGTACATTGTCAAAGTCCAGCATAAAGGCAACAAGTGATAGAAGAATTAGCTGGTCTGTCAAGTGTGAATACATTGTGATGTAGTGTTCTTTAAAGAGGTGTGTCTTCAACACCTTCCTAAATTGGAATAGTGTTTGGGCTGTCCTCATGGAGACAGGGATGTTGTTCCAGATCCTGGATGCTGCCTTCTTGTTTTCATTTCTTACACTTCTTAGTCTACAGCCTGATGGTGTTCTGGCAGGGTGTGTGCTGAGAACTACCGGAGATGGTGAGCTTGTCCGTAAGGTAAGTGGAGTCATAGTTTTGATAGCTTTGTAAATGATGCAGATAGGTTTTGAAAAAGGTACTGGCCACCATGGGTAGCTAATGGAGTTCCATGAGGATAGATTAATTCTGGGCCTAAATGAGATGTGCTGTGGTGTGTTGAACGCCCTTAAGGGGTGCCAATGTGGAGCCAGGGAGGCCATTGAGCTGGGCGAGACCAACATCTAGATGTGAGAGTACAAAAAACGTAAACAGCAGTTTTGAAGTCACTGTATGGAAGAAACTGTTTCACTTTCTATAGAAGAGAGAGCTGGCACCAAGCAGTCTTTGTTTTTGGTAATGTGTTCCATAAGGATGATGTTGGTGTCCAGCGTGAATCAAAGTTACGTGCCATTCAGTAAAAGTTAAGGTTCAAAGCCATCAAGGTTCATGTCACTGAGCCAGATTTGTACTGTTTCATATTTGTTGTTCTTGGCAAATAATAGGAATTCTCTCTTGGATGAGTTGAGATTCCAGTAGGTGCTCACTATCCAGGTTTGGGTGATTTGCAGGAAGAATTTGAGGTGCAGGATGCATGAAGCAGAAGAGACTTTCAGGAAGAGTTTAAATCATCAGCATGTTGATGAATCCTGATGCTGTTATTTGTGAGAAGAGTATCAAAGGACAGTATGGAACCCTGGGGGACTTCACAGGTGTTAGGGATTTTCAGGGACCTAAAGGTGCCCATGTGAACAACTCATGTAAGATGGAAAGGTGGAAGGAAGACCAGTAAAGGACTCCAGGATGCATAGGGTGGTGGGATGGTCTTCTGTGTTGAAGGTAGCTCAGAGGTTCATAAGTATCTGGAGGGAGGGGTTATCTTCATCTATTATCAGGAGTGCATCATCTATGATATGTTAGGTAGCATTCTCCATGCTGCAGCATAATGTGAAATCAGATTGGTAGTTGTGCAGAAGAGGGTTAGTATTAATATGATTTTGGAGTTGAACATAGACTGTTTTATCAATGATCTTGCAGATCAGTGGTAAGTAGGTAGTAAGGTCACCAGGGTCTACTGTTGGTTTATTTAGGAGTGGTACACTCTGATCTGTCTTGAGAGCTTCTGGGAGATGCCTTGAGTGAGGAAGCATTCACAATAGTGAAAGTGGTAAGAGAGCATCCCCAGAGAGAGCTTTGATGAAAGACAAGGGTAAGACATCTTCTTCATAAGAAGTGACTTTAAGGAAATTGAGTTGAGAAAAATGACTTTTTAAATATTTTTATTGCATTTTCCATTTAATCACATTATTAGTAGCTCATAACATAGAATCACATATATCTGTACTTAGTTCAGACAACACCAGCATGCTTAATCCAAGTTTTCACACAATGCAATACTCTTTCTGGACTAGTGGCTGTATCTGGAAATACAGACTGAATTTTACTTCACTGTTCTAACTATCACATTAACAATACAGCAACTCTAAACATAACGGTCACTGGTCTCTTGTAATGCATCATTAGTCGTCATGTGTTAGCAGTCTGTGTTCACGGAGGAAGTTCAAAGGCTTCCTGCCACTGCAGCTCTAGATAAATCTCTCAATAATTGCGACTGGACTGGGGCTGGTACCAGGTCTTGGTGCTCAAATGCCTTTGAAATCTCCCCAAAGTCTCCATTATTGGATATTTCCTACTGTTAACTCGGTCTTCTTATTTGGTCCTAACGGGCTGCAAGTCCACTCTAAGCATACTCGTCAGAGACTTATTGTTGGAAAACGAGGTAGTATCTGTGAGGCCTACACAAATAACATGACTACATTTGTCCTTCACTGGGAACCAAACACCCAATTGTCGCGCCTGACTCTCAGAGGGTAGTGTTGCAGAACAGTCTGAGGCTTCCTCAAGGGAGGTGGTGTGGGCTAGTAATCGCCATTACAGGTGCGCAGGAATAACACTCAATAATTGATTGTCCAGTCTGTACTTTGCTTTATAAAAGTAAGAGTACATTTATTAAACACACACACTACTCAATACTATGCACCAATTTACAAATATACATAAGCTGTTGGAATTACTTTGTGACACTGCATAACATCTCCACCACTACCACAGGGGGGGTGGGGTCTAGTTCCACCACTCCCATGTATGCACATCATATTGCCCCCTAATGCAGTTAGTGAAACATACCCTGGAGCGAGGGCCCTGCGCACTGGCATCATCCCAGTGGCGACCCACCCCATCACCTCAACAAGCATTTAATTTAAAATAGGCACACCTGCCCTGGTGACCCATAACCCTAACTGAGCATTTCCTACTGACCATGAAGTATACACCTCTACATCTTAAGGGCTAACAGTCTGGGTTCTTCATCTAAGTGCAGCAGCGGGAATACATGTTTAAGCATCACTTTAGAATGACGGTACTCATCACATTTATGGATCATTAGAATGCAGTGCAATTACAGCCCCTAAAGGCATCACAGATGAAAACACAGGATTAAGCATATGCAGCCAGACACCTTAGCAGGAATGTCTGGCAACCCCACCCCGCTTTGCTTATGACATCACCTTACACAGGTACTTCACATTACACAATGATAGCAAATTCATTTCTGGTGCAACTACACCTCTTCACCTCCAGGGGATGCCCTTCTCCAGACATCCCCAGCTCAGTCCTTCATTCCTTGATTCCTTGGTGCACATCCCAATACACCCTAGCTATAGAACAAAAGTTCCAGTCCAGGAGGTGTTAAAATGCTGGCTAAGCCCTTGAGGGGTTATTCTTTTCAAGTCCCCATGAGACTTAGGGAGGGACTCCTCTTTTTCGAGCTGGGGGAGGCTGCGTCCTCGTCACACATGTGGTGGTGACCCCGATCTCCTGGCGCCACCACAACCAGAGGAACCGCTGTTTTTCTCTTGCAGGCCGGTCCAGGCCTGCCAGGCATTATGGGGCGATTCTCCCATTCCCTGCGCATATTATAGCACCGGTTCTCCCGCTGCATTGGGGAGAGCCGCGATGTGGGCCTCCGGCCGTGTCTGCCTTTCGTTGAAGGGTCTGGTTCCACCTGGACCCCCAGGTGAGCATTTCAGCTCGGGGAGCCCACCTCCAGTCGCTCCTTTTGTTTGTCGGGGGCCCGGTCCTACCCGGGCCCCTGCCTCCTCCTTCTTCCTTTTGGGGTCCCGGTCCCACCTGGGACCCCCGCATGTCCCAGCATTGGCGGGCAGCCCGGGGAGCCCACCACCGGCTGCCCCCACCGGCTCCCCGCCCGGCCAGCACCCTCGGGTGCTGCCGAGGGAGCCGGCACCACATTTCTGGTCTGCCCGCTCGGGCAGATACAGAGGCTCGTGCTGGTCCAGCTGGCCTTGGGGGAGTGCAACGGCACTCCCCCCTCCTCCTGGCAGCCGTGGGGGAGTGAGATAGCACTCCCCCATCCTCCCTCTGCACTTCGGGGACCTGGAGATGGGGTCCCGGGCCCCATGGGCATTTCTTCACGGGGAGCGCGCTCCCTGGCTTGCCTTCTTCCCTGCCGGGGCCCGAAGTTGGGATCCCGGGCACCTCCTCTGCATTAATGGGGAGCGCGTCGGAGCTCCCCGACTTGTGCTCTTCTGCGGGGGCCAGGGTGGGCTCCTGGAACCCCACAACCACCTCTTCATTGGAAGCACTTCGGAGCCTGGGATTGGGGTCCAGGGCCCCTGGAGACCTCTTCACGGGGGTCTCGACGGCGCTTCCTGCCTCCTCCTCCTCACATGGGGCCCGGAGTTGGGATCCCAGGCCACTCCCTCTACACATCTTCACGGGTAATGCAACGGCTCTCCCCGGCTTCATGTTCTGTGGGAGGGTGGGCTCCTGGCACCCTGCAGGGGCAACTTCCGGGTGTGCGCAATGGCGCACCCCAACTTCACTTCTTTGGGGGCCACCCCGGGGGCATTCTCTGGACCGGCAGTGGAGCCCCATGCGCTTCGTCGTCGGTTGGCCACAGGTCAAAGGTCGCCTACCTTCTGGGGGGCATATCTCAGCCCCCAGGGGTCCGATCTTCCTGGTTTTGGCATCTTCTTGCTCCTGGTGGCGCTCCTCAGCCACTGGGAGCACTCTCTTTTGCCCTCTGGGTCTCACAGAGGGTGGATTCAGCAGGGAGCTGCCCTCACTGGCTCCCTGCACCAGCCTTTCGCCTGCCTCTCCTCCTGGGCCTCTCTTCTCCCTGCGCAGAGGGCCTTGCTTCTGCGCACTGGTCCTGGTCTCTTCTCCTGGCGCTGTTCAGGATCCTGGGATAGTCAGGGGGTTCCTCCTTCCAACCATTGCGCCAGGCTCCAGCAACAATCTTCCTCAGCAGACCACACCCCAGATACATTTGAATTTGAGTT
Organism: Triturus cristatus; assembly: GCF_964204655.1. Classification (NCBI taxonomy): domain Eukaryota; kingdom Metazoa; phylum Chordata; class Amphibia; order Caudata; family Salamandridae; genus Triturus; species Triturus cristatus. The sequence goes on from NC_140582.1 coordinate 815,864,622, forward strand.
TTGCCTAACGAATTGCTGGGAAGATTAAAGTGAATCTACACATTTTTTAAATGGAGTCCATGAGATTTTCACCCCAACGAGGTTCTCTGACAAAATATGGTAAATGGTACATTTTAGAGCCCAGTGAACCCAACACAAGTTAACATGTTGGAAAGATTAAAAGTTGGCTCTAGGAGTTCTCTCTCACAAAGAACCTTTTTGTAAGTGTGTGATAATTGGTGTATATAAAAGAATATTAGCCTTTTTTCACAGGTGAAAATGGGACAATACTTAAATAATTTTTTTACCTGTGGTTGCAGTTCTCCAAAGAATGTATAGGCAGAATAGGGGCAAGTTTAATATTTTCAAAATTCTTTAGGGGCTTATTTACTAGCCCCTTGCGCCGCCAGTGTGTCAGTTCTGATATGGGAACAAGTGACGTACCGGCAGTGCAAGGGGCTTATAAATAAGCCACTTAGTCTGTAAAACCTATGAGAAATGGCATTATTAAAATATTATTTTAGTGCATGGCAGGGGGATTCTTACTAAAGTTTAAAAAAAAAAGAATTTGGATAAATGATAACATCCGTTGAGAAAAAAGGACACGCTTTCAACACAACTTTGCTGAGTGGGTGATATTTTTCTCATTGATTCACACAGCTTTCTACAATCCCATGAAGCTCATTTGCATTTGTCTAACTCTCACAAATTAAATAACTTGCATTGTACATGTTGCTTGTTCATATTTAGCTTTACCTTCTTCATATTCCTCTAGAACTAAACAATACTGTCGGCTAACCTACTGGTACCGATGTAATTGACTACAGAAGTCTGAAAGCCTGAGACAGCCATGAAGGGATTAAAAATGTGCTACTTCCGTGGAGTGTACACTTAAAGCCTGGCGACACATAGCTAATAAAACACAAGCACCATGCATCTTCTTGCCACTGCTTCCACTGGTATATCATCCACAGATGCCCCTGCTGCAGGAAGGGGTGTTCAGAAAGATGGCCCGGATCTGGAATATTCGCCAATGGGGCGATTTATATTTAAATGGTAAATTCCGCACCCTACACCAACTCTTCTTGGACCCCCAGCCCACCACAATGGAAACATTTCTATACGCACGCTTAAGGCATGGGTTGAAAGATTGCACACCCGAATATCCAGCTGAGCCTGGGGCACTTGCACCACTACACCATATACTACGCACACCCACAGCCTCACATCTAGTGTCCGCACTATATCGTGCTATGTACACTGATGCTACATATTCCACGTGTGCTGCCTGGGAAAAATGGTCAGCCGAACTGGAACAACCTCTCACTGACAAGCAATGGGAATTTTGCTGCAAGCAAACTGAACAAATTTCCTCAAATAGCTGTCTACGCATCACTCACTATAAATTTCTTCAGCGTAGTTATTACACTCCATTAAAGTTATACAAATTTGGGTTACGAGACACGAACAAGTGCGACAGATGCAGAGCGGAAACTTGCTGACTTTCCCCACCTAGCTTGGTCGTGTCCAGGTGTGTACGAATTCTGGACTATGGCCTTTACTGCACTAGACCACATGGGTTCTATACAAATTCCGAGATCCCCTCTGGTGGCTCTGCTTGGCTGTATTGAACAGATCCCGGCAAAGCACCGCAAAGTTGTGTCCTTTGGTCTCATGCTGGCAAAGCAACGAGTGGCCTGTCGATGGGGTCGAGGGAGAGCACCTAAATTCAAGGAGTGGCTAGGAGATATGATTTTATGGCAGGATTAGACATGCTTATATGCTGAACTACTTCCGATTGCTTCACGCCCACGGTATATATAGGGCCCGCTCCGGGCATACTTGCTGGCACACCCGGACTCTGGTGAACAGGACGCATCTGTGCAACCTATGAAGCAGCAGACTGCCCGCCCCTTGTGGACGGCTTCCCCTTGGGGACATATGTAACAAATGTGCAGCCCCTATCATGTACCATACAATGCTGTATCCACGACCTGGACTACCGGGAAAAGAACAAGGGTAGACCATACAATGTTATGTATCGCTGTGACTATATGTAGAAAATGTTGTGAGCTGGTCCTCTATAAACCGATGACTGTTTCTTGCACACGAATGTGAGCTATGTATGTATCATTTTCAATAAAAGCTAAAAAAAAATTATAATAAATAAAAAATGAAGGGATTAAAAATGTGGGCTGCAAGTTACTCAAAGATATCAGCTGCAGGCCCACCAACCTAATGAGCTTCATTATTGAGTCACCATTAATAGTTTACTGCAAAAAAACTACTTTGTATCAGTCATAGAAAAAAATGGGACATTTTCTAAATGTCTACTGTAAGAAATTGAATTTTTATTTGGGTGGGTGACTGCCCACTTCAAGGAAAAATCACAACCCTTGTCAGGGTAAACACTAAATGTCACTAAATCAAGCCAACCTCGTCCTCCTTGTAGCTATGGCACAGAGCAGACAGGCTTAACTTAGGGCAATGTGTAATGTATTTTGGCAGTGCAAAAACAGTAATAGAGTCCAAATGAAAAACTATACAAATCCCAAACAGAATTAAAAATAGAGTAACATTTAATAAACAAAATGAAAACAATCTAATATGGGAACCCGTAGACATGATTTTTTTTAAATTTTAAGTAGACATAGCGCCTAGAAGAGCAAATTGCCAATGGCAGTCAATGGCCACAGTAGATCAGGACCGAGGTGTAATTTAAGGGTGACGGCTATGGAAAGCAGGTCGAGTACATCAACCAGGTATGTCCTGGTCAAAGATTTTATCTTCTAACTTTAGTCCTTTAAATCTCAATCCATGACAGTAGTACACTGCTGAAGCCCCCCAGGACCTATGGGGAGGCACTTAGAGACTTACAGGCAGAGGCCAACATCTGGGTGCAGCTCAGGTCCAATTGTCACTGGTCAGATGGGTACTTTCGTGAAAAGGTATCTGTTGTATCCCTGTAGCTTAAAGAAGAGGTCAGCCTTATGACCCTTGGAGTCCACTTTCTCTGCCCTGGGAACAAGACGGAACAGATCCAGTCCTTCAGGGCTCCTCCCAGGTCACAGACAGCAGGTACAGTCCTCGTCTGTTCTTCTTCAGAGCCAGAAAGTGTTTATAAGTGGGTCCCTGGAGGTGCGGCATTCATTGCTGGCATGAGTTAGTAGGTTCGAATCACTGCTGGGCATCCCCTAACCAATGGTCTAAAAGTTTCCGGGGTCAACCCTACCCACTTTGGCCATTTTCAAGATGGCAAAACTATTTTGCCACACTATACATGTGCACTGAGAGCTGTGTGTGTGTGTGAGGGGAGTATATAACAGGAATCCTGGTTTACCCATGTCTAACACCAATATCCAGCTTGCAGCAACCACTGTACCCCCAATAATCCCAGAGTCATAAATCTGGTAGAACTAAATTAGAATTTTCCAGCAACCAGATTGTGGCTACATAAGAATCGCCTTGATATCCTGTTTCCCTTCTTTTCAAGATGTGCCACCAGTGTTACATACAAACCCAGTAGGCCTCTGAAGCAGGAGTTGAAACTTAAGCAGGAATTGGCACTGTAATCTCAAAAAGGATGCTCACAGCCCCTACCCTTTTGCAGAGCTCAAAGACGTCATCCCTGCCCATTCAGGTCGAATTGTCAAGCATAGCAACCTATTTTATCAAATTCTAATCCCTAGCTAGGGGAAGTTAGACAGCGACTGCAAATTACACTCCAGGAACTACAGGCAGGTTAAAGGTAGCTTTCTAGAAGTTACTTTTCCTTAATATTTATTAGAAATCCACAATTTAATTGGATTTTAATAACTATTAAAAATATATAAAACATTATTTTTTCAGTTCCCATTGTCGAGATACAGTACTAGAATTTTGATATGTACTCGTTTTTCTTGATAGAACAGCTGGGCCAGCCACAGTGAAAAATAACTTTTGGGTGCTAGTCAGTGTAAGGACATGTTAACATGACATTTCTACATGTCCTACTTTTAAATACCATGAAGCCTGTCTTGTAGGCCACAAGCCCTACATAGAGGTGTCTTATTAAAATTTAAAAGGGAGATTTTGTTCTGTATTTATTATGACAAGTCAGATTGCAGTTTTTACACTGTTACAGTCAGGCTACACAGTGTAAGCCTAAAGCCATGTTTGCGCTACCACTGTAATGGGTGGCACAATAGATACTGCAGTCCACTGGGGGCATTTTACCTACAGTCCCTGGGTACAACTTATACCATATACTAGGGTTTTATAGGTAAATTAAATACACCAATTAGGATTATGCCTGCTCAACCATGTTTAAAGGAGGAACACTGGTACTCAACTGCTGATTAGCAAAAGGTAAAGTACACAAAGTTCTAAAGCCAGTAAATTGATAGGGCCCAGCAAAAGATGAAAAATCTGTGATGACCACACAGAAAATGTGCATTTGCTACATTTACACAACCTTATCTTTTCATTTTTGAAAAGCAACCATAGGGTGGCCTTATATTTAGTGCTTTCAGAATGGCAACACCTGGTGGTCTTCATAAACAGTACTTTAAGAGCTCCCCAACTTTTTTTAAGGCACTAATGCAGGTTCTCTTTCACTTGAAGGAGCCACAGACTCTTGCACTAACATACATGCAAGGACGAGGACATGAGAATGTGGAACTTCTCTGAAAACCTGTTCAGAATCCTTATCCTTTCACACATGAGCACTCACACCTATCTCAGTGATAATAAAGAAGAGATGGAAAGAGAAAGGCACTCCTAATGTCTAATATCATACCGGCATAAAGGTTTATCAGCATGGCACAGGCCCACTTACATATAGGTAATCTTGTACACAGTCACAGGCACAAACCCAAAGATATGCATGGGCCTCAAGGCACCTTTCATCCCAGTCTGTGCCCCACAACACTCCCACTAATCTGTGACACTGCATGTTGAAGCAGCGCAGAACCAGAAGTGGAAGAGACTAGGTAAAACAAGAAGAATCTTTTGAGCCGTCAGTTGTACTGGAGGCTCTGAATGTTCTGTAGTGACCGATTGAAAGTCAACCATAAACAATTCTCTGGTGCTGAGGTTGTGACATCAGCAGGGCCACAGATCAGGTTGAAAATAGGCTAACTGAACCTGGTGGCACCAGATCTTGGTGTCATGGCTGCACAGTGCAGTTAAAATAGTAAAATGCCCCAATTGCCCAGGCACATGCTGAACGATTTTATTCAGCCTCATTCTGACTACATGAAGCAAGGTCTAGCACCAGGACAGTGATCCCCATGAACAGCATGAATAGCAACAGCAAACTAAACTTTCATGAAGTGTGTATTCTTATACAACACATAGCATGTTTGAAATTGTTCAAGAAGTACCTTTCTATAGAAAGGGGGAAAAGACATGAGACTAGTGGCATCAGCGTGGGTATGTTGAAATGTGGGATGAGTAATTTCAAAGTTCTACAGCAAAATGTCTTCAGTTGAATTTGTCCTCATTGATGGCTTGGAACATGTGTATTTAAGACAGCTATATGCCTATTACCAAAGTATGATAAGGATAAAGAAGATGAACTCTATCTTGGTGAATACTTTGATTCATGGTACCCATCATCTGATGTTCAATTCAATTTTCACATGAGACACCTACATCAGTGCTCATACCAACCCTATGGCTCACTATCCTCAGGATTAGCAATGCTGAGGATGCTGGAATTCAGCAAAAGCTTTGAGCCTTAGAATTGTCCCCGTAGGATCTCTTGTAGGTGTAGAGCCTGAACAGAGCTCTGATTTTACACATGAAATCTCATGGAGACCCAAGGAAAGACAGCGCCACCAGAAGCTCACTTAGCATGGACATCTACATCATGCCTCCTACTTCTTTATCCTTAAACACACTCTGTCATAAGACCAGAGTAATGAATCAGGTTGTAGACGATCCTAGAATGCAAACCTGACACAGGATGAATTGGACAGGACCTATGTGCTATCAAAGCTAGTCTAGGTCTAAAGACACCCAAGTGGAAGAGATGCTGGCTACAGTATCAGGAATCAATCCCAAGAACCCGATCAGAGGAGGGGGAGCAGTCTGGAGGCCTAGACAAAAAAGCAAGTTAAAGAAATCCAGCCTCATGGAACCTTTGGGATTGTGTGATTGCTTCAATATTGCACCATAGAAAATGGTGGGAAATTTTGAAAACACAGGTGGAGCATCCTGAAAAAGAGTGCTAGGTATTCCTAATGCAGGCCTATTAGAGCTTTTGTAGGGCTTGAGTCAAAAGTAAATGTGGGGAATCATTCTAATTCTGTCACAAGGTATGTTTATCAGCTTGTTGGAAGTGTACATTTGTTTGTAACTGGAAGATTTGTGTGACAGCTTCTCACTGAAAGCTACTTGATTAGTAGCAGCACCAAACAGCAAGGACAAGTTTCTTGAGTTAAACCTCACACTAATCCAATGACTCCCGAACTTTAGAGCCAAAACACATACGCAAAACAAGACTATTTAACACACAAATTGTATAGAAGCATGTGTTTTGTAGTACTCTATGCAGCTCCTCTCCAAATTCAAAGCACTGTAAATAACAGATGTGACTATTTACAAATTTATTAACTTTGGAAAGATGGAAGATTGAGTCTGCCCTGCCATCATGCGCATTTGTGAGTTGCAGATCACTGTGAATGTTAGAAGGAACCATGAATATTTGGCCATTCTCTCTGGCATCGTGTTTATTATCCATTTCTCCTATCAGCACATAAAAGCCTGGGAATTCGGACAACATTTCTTTGTAGGTGCAATACTAAATCCAACGACAATACATAATTTAATTACAGCAAGCTATCGTGCATAAAAGCCCCAGTTAGCCAAAGCAGAAATACAAACTCACACATGCACACTTGCAAACACACACATACACACTACCTGACCAGGATTTTCTGCTTTTTGTTCCCCCCTGCAGTCTGTCCCTCTCTCACACACCATTTCACCAGGAGAGAGGGTGGTTTTGGAGGACCTTAAGCTAAGGCTGGCCTAGACTCTACTTGATTTGAAGCTGAGAGTATGCATAGGGCAGCGACAGAATGCAGCAATGCAAGCAAGCCTCATTAGAGAGTGAAACCTGGACCTGGATGAGAGTATGCCATGCTATCAGTTCTCTGGTGATAGTGGCCAGTACACAGATTCATGATTGAAAGTCTGTAGAAAAGGTATATGACTGTGCTCTAGAATTACATATTTCTTGTTAGTGTCCCTTTATGAAAAAATAGGACTGGAAGCACTTCTCAAACCTAACACAAAAGTAGTAGAGATCTCTCTATTGGAATACGTAGGTTTTTATATAAAGCTCGTTGAGAATCTGCATGAAACTAACGTTTTAGTATTCCACATAAATGAGTGTCACAGCCTCAAATAATAAAATAAACACCAATCTGTCATAGGGCAACTTCAGCAGTCTCAACATGACATCAATTTTTGTATGACTAGTGTGAGCAAATAATGAATTCGCTTTTGTACTAAATGTTGGTACTTATATAGTTTCAATATTTTCAACACAAAACAACAGGCCCCTGAATGGTCAAACTGTCACACACTAGGCATAGAAATGTACATCAGGGGCTTAATGACAAATAGAGATGTCACAAAGCTACATACAGAGAAAGTGTCAGGTACGGACAAATGGTCGCCAGGCTCACCTGCAGTTCACCAGCTGTACAGTGGTCATTCAAAGCACAAGCATCAGCCGTGCTGTTGGGAAGAGCCAGGCATACCATGCAACGGAGCACTCTCTGCTTGGTGGTGATTCATATATTGCAGACTTTAATAGTTGTGCTGCTTACACATTGGCAATGCATGTGTGCCCGTCAGTGTTTCCTTCCTCATCCAGCGGACTGAAATTGCTGGGCTGAAACATCTTTTCTCCGAGTGTAGCAGTGATGTGACGCCTTGTCTGGCCTCACTAGCACCTGCTAATTTCCTAAGCCAGGTTATTTCACAGAGAGGCAGGAAGGAGGAACCTGGCCTATATGTGACCCCACCTGGGCAGTGGCCAACAGACAGCCCCCACCCTATTCACTCACTACCACATTACGAACCCATTCAAAGACGAGCAGTGCTACAGCCTCTGAGAACCCAGAATCAGGTACTGGGCTAAGGGTCACCAAAAAAACGTTACCACGATTAAAGAGACAGAAAAGCTCAACAAACCTGAACCCAGTATTTTAGGGGGACCAGGCATACATATAGGCTGTCCCTGTGGCTACGGCCTTGTTTAGAAAGAGGACAAAAAAGCACTAAAAATTGCCTCTTGAGCCAGAACTGAGTTTAGACACTCAGTGGCTCACCATTCAAGTCCTCTCTCACTCATTCTTGCAGTCATGCACTCATCTATTCATCTGACTCTTTTTTGCATTCACCCAGTCACCCATACACAACAAAATACACACACACAAAGTCAACCTACAAATGCAAGATACATTAAAAAATAAATACAAGTACAAAAAAAATGAATAAGGCAAGTGGGTAGTGGACATATGCTTGCTAAAGAAAATAAATCGAAAATTAAATATAGCAGTGAAGCACTATCTTGAAATGGTATTGTGCATAGTGTATCATTGTTTTAAAAGTTCCAACACGGCTGATATGTTAAGAAGCAATGTTTTGGCCATCTTTCAAGATGGCGGCTCAATAAACATGGTAATGGACAACAGTCTAAGAATTGACATTGCATGGTGTAGCATTGTTGTACTGATCCCAGATGGCTGACATTTTGCTTAGAAATGATGCAGCCATCTTGGCACAGTAAAACAATGATACACTACTAGTACTATCTGGGAAGCTGCTGACTTAAGAAAACAGAAATGCAAAAAAGAAGAAGGAAAGAAATGCCCTTCAAAAGGACAACATGGAAAACAGAAGGACTGAACCACTAGCCTTGACACTGAAGGCACACTCAGTTTTCAGCAGATGTGCACAAGTGTTCAGAAGAAATGCTGTCTGTTATAATCTACTTGTTGGTTAATGCATCCTCCCCTGTGTTGTTCTTTGCCTTGCTGCTCAGCCAATGGTGAGGTCATTGGAATGTTCAGAGTGTTTGTGCTTGAGGGAGAATCAGTTGGAGTGGATGGGCTGAGCAGCAAGGAGGCTGCTCCTGGTGGGGCATTATATGGATCTTACCATCTTCCTGTAACCTGTAACTGTAGAAGTAACCTGATGATTAAATCCATATCCTTTATCTACAAGACCTGTCTACATGGAATACCTCATTGTAACACTGGCAATAAGCGGAAAAGACCCACGTGAGCATGGAAATTTAATGAAAGACCAGAAGAGCTCTGAAGTGTCAGTTGTAACAAAGATAAATGTAAGGAGAAGACATGAGGATAAAGATAAAGAGAGATAAAGAAGAGTTGCGCCTGGTAGCCCCACCAGTGTCTATAAGAATAGACAACCTACAGGCCAGCGCAGTGTGCAGCAGAAGCGTGAGAGGAGTTAATTTGTTCACGCTTGAGGGAGAGCATTGAGTGAGAGGCTCGCACTCCAGCTTATGAATTTGGGTGTCCCTGTCTCTGTGTCTCAGTGGAGCTACACATGTGAGCAGGAGTCCAGAGTGCCTACATACATGGGACAGCATCAATCTGGAGATTCAGCTTCCCTGCCTTCTACTTGTGTGGAGTGGTACTTCGTTGGTTGTACTCGCTCCCCAAATTGTGTGTTCCTTCTGTGCTTTACTAGGAACTATTGGGGGCACCGCTGTTTTCACTGGCAGAAATTTGGGCGAGTTTGGGCAGTTGGCAGTTTAACCGCTGTCCCTGCGGTTTAAAAAATAAACAGCGCAGGGTTCCCTGCATGCGATCCTATCTGCTTCCTCGAGCCCTGCTGTGCTGTTTTCGTGGGATCCTTTCTGATGCAATGGTATCCGAGCAGCTTGGGACTGCTTAGGGATGCTTTGCTGCTTTGACGTGCCGTGAGCAACCCAGCGCGACGTCAACTACGTGCCGCCATGTTGTTTTCCTTAAAAGCGAATCGGCATTTCTTCATTGGAATCTCGGAGGGGCTGGGAGCCCTGCTCTGTGTGACACTCAGTTTGTACAGCTGTGGTGGTAATTGTCGTCATCACCTTTCTCGGATCGGTGTGCATGCTGGACTATGGACCTTGCTGAAGCGGATGGCATCAGGAAAGAATACATTAAGAGAGGTAGTATTTCAAGTGTTTTCTTCAACAAACCTAGGGTCCCTGTTGCAGCCGCCCGAGGCAAAGTTCTTGTTTGACTCTATGAAATGGAATTCATCGGTGAGGTGAGGTGTTTTACAAGCTGGTCACATCACTCAACGCGAGTGAGATTTAGCTTACTGGTGGTAATAAGAGACATTGTTGGTTGTTCATGGTGGCACATGCTCAATATTTTGCATGTTTCTAATGTGTGTGTCAGATGTATGCCATGCTCAATTTTGATACAATGGTTTACCATGTTTTTTTAAGTGTGTGGTTCTTTTGCTAGGTGGGTTTTGTGGTGCCCACTGTGAAGGGGTTGTGATCACACCCTGTGTGTAATTGTTGCCTCGTGTGAGGTGTTGAGACTATGCGTTGGGTTCCCCTGCTGCACCCTTTTGCTGCTATTTCGCCGCCGCCGCAGCCCTCACGCCACTCTGCCTGCCTGTCAGCCCGCAACGCGAGGGGGAAGAAGGGACTGGCCAGGCTTCGCTCGTCGGAGCTAGAGACTACAAGCCCCAGGATTCCCTGTGCTAGGGCGCCAGGTAGTGAGGTCACCACGTGCCAGGAGGCGCATAAACGGCGGCCCGGTGCGGAGCCCCCTGTTCCCCTGCTGCACCCTTTTGCTGCTATCTCGCCGCCGCCGCAGCCCTCACGCCACTCTGCCTGCCTGTCAGCCCGCAACGCGAGGGGGAAGAAGGGACTGGCCGGGCTTCGCTCGTCGGAGCCAGAGACTACAAGCCCCAGGATTCCCTGTGCTAGGGCGCCAGGTAGTGAGGTCACCACGCGCCAGGAGGCGCATAAACGGCGGCCCGGTGCGGAGCCCCCTGTTCCCCTGCTGCACCCTTTTGCTGCTATCTCGCTGCCGCCGCAGCCCTCACGCCACACTGCCTGCCTGTCAGCCCGCAACGCGAGGGGGAAGAAGGGACTGGCCGGGCTTCGCTCGTCGGAGCCAGAGACTACAAGCCCCAGGATTCCCTGTGCTAGGGCGCCAGGTAGTGAGGTCACCACGCGCCAGGAGGCGCATAAACGGTGGCCCGGTCCCTCGCCCCATGAGGTCGCGCGCGGGACGTGCCGGGAGAAGCTCGGGACAAGGGCGGGACCGTCTGTGGCCGTCAGAGGCCAAAAGAGGCTGGGCTGGGCCACCCCCCTTATTGCCTGAGGTAGGACACCTTTTGTCTGGTGCCACTGACTTTCTGCTGACTGGGGCGGTTTGTCCTGTCCAGGACTATATGTGTTAGATATTCGTGGAGCAGCTCATGTGGCGCCTTGAAGGTGCTTCTTGCCACGCCGGCACCTGTACGTGCTATTGAGGCGGCACGTGCCCTGGTTTTTTTCCGCTATGTCAATCTAGGTTGTGAGTGATTGGGGGATGTTGTTTATGCTGCGAGTTTTCATCGTTTTGCAAGGTGTTAAATCTTTAAGTTTTGAGTATTGTTTTTTTTCTTGTTATGGCTAAAATTAACAGTAAGTGTTCTGTAATGGGGGGTACTGGGACATTAGATGCTTTTCTGAAAAAGGCTGAAACTGTTGTTTCTAGAGATATTGAAATGGTGGAAAGGAGGCTATCGTTGGAGCCATTATCCCAGCCTAATTTTGTGACACGACCTGGTGATCCTATTTTAGGCTCAAGTATTTCACAGGCTGGTTGTCATTTTTCTGTGGAGCCTGCGGCTGAGCTTAGCTCGGTTATTCCTCCAGGCTCCGTGAATATTCCTAGTCCTCTTCTCTCACGCCCAGCCACACGTACTAGCCAGTCATGTGCCCTCCCTGTTGCTTCTATGTTACCCGCAAGACGTCCCACACCTAGTTTGGTCACATATTCTTCCATATCACTACAACTACCATCATGCTTTGCACTGGTTGTGTGTGGTCTCATACTGCCTGACGGCGAATCAGAGCACTCGCTGCCTTCAAATAGAGATCCGCCCTCTCCTTCTTTGCTTGGCTTCTCATTTCCGTTGAGGATCCTGCCCGTCCTGTTTGATTTATCCTGGTTACTGGAAGAATTCGCATTCCTGCACGCCACTTGCGGCGTCCTCGTTAACTATCCTGTTACTGATTTAGAAAGGCTTTGCAACTGTATCCTTTTTGGGATTCCGCTTTGACCTTAACCGTGTCTGCATCACCTCTACTGAGTGCTGCGGTTCAGAGAACACGCTCCCCTTTTCAACACCGGAACTTAATTTATTTTGGAAGTCAGACAGGCAGCATATTCGATCAAACTGCTGCGAGCGAACGCGCTCATAAAGTGCAAGGTAACCGGCATTTAAATTCACCTTCTCAACAACGCAGTAAACGGTGAATATCGTGCTGGAACAACTTCAAGAATTGTTTTCAACAAAACCTTATAACAACGAAACCTGCTGTAACGCTGACATTTCAAGGTACGCGTGTGTAATTAAATTGCTGCCGATCCTTGTCTCGAGACCTCGTTGAACTCCAACGCCTGTCCGGCGCTACAATACTTACCTCACTTCATACTTCCTGTGGAATTTAAAACATTCTGTTTCCCTCGGACACAGCGTTTATAAATTTGTTCAAGTGGAACTTTTACCTTGAGCTTCAGCTGTTGTATGCTGAGATTGCATTTAGACTTTTAAGTGCTCAACACTTACTGGGAGACTACCTTCTTGCCTTACGTGCTTGCATTGGAAACGCTGTTGTTTATACCAAAGGTGAGTTGAGACCATACACAATCTTTTTTAGACACACGTAGATACCGCACAAGCTGTAATATATACATTGTTAAGATATTAATGCGTGAACGTCCTTTTCTCTTTCACAGCCTCTACTAGTGCTTCCTAATACATTGTTCCCTCCTGCGCTGTGTCTCCTTCCTGGAAGTTCCGAGTCTACTCATCACTCCCTGGGGTTACATGTGATCTTCCCGTTATGTTATATTGGGGAGCTTACCGTGACCTCGAGGAAGGTGGGATCTAGCTTCGCTCCTGAGGATTGATTGTGGTACAACCTCGAGCCCCGAGCCTTGACAGAAAGCCAAGCCCACGTTTTAAATAATCCCCCAAGCGAAGTATGGACAAAGAGACTCTGGTACCGGGAGTATCTACTCCTGGGCATCCTGAACTATCCATGGCGGATCTCGCTGCGGCAGTAGTTACTTTACAAACTGAACTTAGATAGGTAAAAACAGAAAACCAAAGATTGGTCTTGGAAATAGACATGTTAAGAAGTCAGAAAACCCTAGGTGTAGACAGTGGATCCCAATATAAGAAACCTTATATTCAGCCTGCTCATTTTCAAGTTCCTTCCTTCCCGAGTACCTCTAACTTAGACAACCCAATGCCCCCTGTGAACGTCACTGTAGTCACAGCTCCACAGACACCATTAGCCATGCCTGCGAGATTTTCTGGTGATAGCAGTAAATTCGCTGTCTTTATGAATCAGTGCCATTTACAGTTTCTCAGTAAGGCGGCAGCATTTCCTGATGACGCTGCAAAAGTAGCATTCATTATATCCTACTATCGGGGAATGCTGCATTGTGGGCCGTTCCTTTAGTGGAAAATGACGACCCAATCTTGTATAATTTAAGTCAGTTTAAAGACAGCATGAAACGCCTATTTGCCAGACATTCTTATATGCAGGCTAGTGATAACGAGTTACTTGGGTTAAAACAAGGTTCCAAAGATCTACTAACCTATATAACAGCTTTTAACCGCCTGGTTACTGAGACGCAATGGCCTGAGGCTAAGAGAACTTCATTATTTTACAGAGGGTTGAGGGATGAACTAAAAGATATTTTGTCCCAAATTGTGGATCCTCCTGAAGATTGTGCATCTTTTATAGATCTAGTTGTAAAATTGGAACACAGATTGCATGAACGCAAAGGGGAAAAGGTCAAGGTAGAATATACACGTTCCAGATCCCTAGAATAGAAAAGAAAGACCTAAAAGACACCAGTGAACCGATGCAAATCGGAAGTATCAGAGGTCCCTTAACACAAGAAGAAAAAGACAAGAGAAGAAAGTTGAATCTATGTCTATATTGTGGGAAGGAAGGGCATTATGCCCAAGAATGCCCTGTCAAATCCCGTGCAGAGAAAAAGCCTCCTGTGAACAAGACAATTTCTGTAATACAATCGGAAAACTTCTAGACTTGGAAGGTTATGAGACCATTCTTCCAAGTCGAGATAGTCCACAGGTCTCACCCTTTCTGGCAAACACCTTCTCTCTAATATCCAGACATTTGACAATTTCAGTAGTGCTTATCTTATCCCCACAGCATAGAAAATCCTTATCTGTCATGGTAGATTCCGGAGCTACTGGCAATTTCCTTGACATAGCCTTAGCCAAATCGTGTGGTATTGAGTTTATTCGAAAAACACAACCCGAAAAAGTAAGAGCTGTGGATGGATCAGCTCTATCTTCGGGGTTAGTAACGTTCCAGACCCCCGAGTTACTTATGACATGTGATAATGGTCATACGGAGAAAATAATTTTTGATTTGATTGATACACCTCCTTTTGGGGCAATTGTGGGAGTTCCTTGGTTACAAAGACATAACCCCAGCATAGATTGGAAAAATCGAACCCTCACGTTAAATTCGTCTTATTGCATAGAACATTGCTATCAAGACATGATACAGATGCACGTTCCCTTGTATTGTGCAGGGTCTACCTACCCCTCTACTCTTCCTGTAGAATACCAGGATTTCGCTACTGTGTTTGATGAAAGCAAGGCAGTGGAATTACCCCCACATAGATCTTTTGATTGCAGAATAGACCTAGTCCCCGGGGCAGAATTGCCTCTTAGCAGAATCTATGCCCTTACGGAACCTGAAACCAAATATTTGCAGGAATATCTCACTGATATGCTTCAGAAAGGTTTCATCCGTCATTCGACCTCACCAGTGTCTTCACCCATATTTTTCATACCCAAGCAGGAGGGTGGCTTAAGAGCTTGCTTGGACTATCGCGCCTTAAACAAGGTGACAATAAAAAATAGATACCCTCTTCCACTCATCTCTACTCTCTTAGATCAAGTACGCAAGGCCAAAATCTTCACCAAACTGGACCTCCGTGGAGCCTATCATTTGATTCGCGTACGAGAAGGAGATGAGTGGAAGACGGCCTTTCGCACCAAGTTCGGTCTGTATGAGTACTGCGTAATGCCTTTCGGATTATGTAATGCTCCTGCTGCCTTTCAATTCTTTATTAATGAAGTGTTGAGAGAATATCTAGATGTCTTTGTAATCGTATACATCGACGATCTTCTCATTTATTCCCAAGATGAACAGGAGCATGTATCCCCTGTTAAGACCGTTTTACAATGTCTCCAAGACAATCATCTATTCGCCAAGTTAGACAAATGTCTTTTTCATGCTAAAAAGGTTGACTTTTTAGGGTTTGTGATCTCTGCAGATGGAATACAAATGGATCCAGCTAAGGTATCGGCCATACTCAAATGGGCAAGTCCACAGAACGTGAAAGAAGTGCAATCCTTCCTCGGGTTTGCAAATTTCTATAGGAGGTTCATAGATCATTTCTCTGATCTAATCCGTCCTATCACGAGACTATTAAAGAAAGGAACTCCCTTCCTATGGGATGAGGCTGCTGAAACGGCGTTTCAGGAATTAAAGAACAAATTCACTTCAGCCCCCATAATAAGGCATGCTGATGAGACACTACCTTATTTCCTCGAGGCAGACGCCTCACAATATGCTGTGGGAGGGATATTGTCTCAACAAGACCACAAGACAGGAACGCTCCATCCCATTGCATACTTCTCAAAGACCCTGCTCCCGGCGGAGCAAAACTACACGATTGGAGAAAGAGAGCTTTTAGCCATTAAGCTAGCCTTTCAAGAGTGGCGTCATTATCTCCTTGGTTCACCTCATGTAATCACTATCTACTCCGATCACCGTAATTTACAATTTTTTTAATCAGCTCGAGCTCTTACACCAAGACATATACGATGGGTGTCCTTCTTTAGCGAATACAATTTTGTCATTTCTTTTCGTCCTGGAAATCAACACGGTAAGGCAGATGCTTTATCTAGATTAGGTATTGAGTCCAAATTGTTCATTGACAAACCAGTACCTATCATCCCTGATAACAAAATAGTGGCTATAGGTGACAAGAACCAAGAGGTCCCTGACTCAATCATGACAAAACTCTCTGGAGAATACTCCACTATGTCTCCCGAAGATTGGTTAACCGATCCTCTCAATAAAATCGAGAACGGTACCTTTCTCCATGACAATTGTATATATGTACCCACTGAAGAAATTCGTGGAACCATCCTTCAATGGTGTAATTCTTTACCATTAGTTGGACATCCGGGGCAAGAAAAGACCCTTCAAATATGCAAGAGATGGTTTTGGTGGAAGGGAATGAATCAGGAAGTACTTACGTTTGTGAGGGCTTGTCCCACATGTGCACGACAGAAATCATTGCATTGTGCTCCTGCTGGACTTCTTCAACCATTACCTATCCCACCAACCCCTTGGCACTCTATTAGTCTTGACTTTATCACTGATCTGCCCAACTCAAGAGGATACACAACCATCCTTGTTGTAGTAGACATGCTCTCCAAGATGTCCCATTTTATACCCTTAAAACAGGTACCCAAGGCCTCAGAACTTGCAGACGTTTTTATAGAACAGATAGTTCGTTTGCATGGGTTGCCATCAATCATTGTGTCCGACAGAGGGCCCCAATTTGTTTCTAGATTCTGGCAAGGATTGTGTCAAGCTTTACACATAGATCATCGTCTATCATCTGCTTACCATCCCCAAACAGATGGCCAAACAGAGAGGACGAATCAAACGTTAGAGCAATACCTGAGATGTCTATTAAGTACCCTCTCGAATGATTGGGTTATGGCATTAGCCCTCGCTGAATTTGCCTACAACAATTCCATGCACTCTGCCACCAAGATTTCCCCTTTCTTTTTCTCTCAGGGTTATCACCCTAAATGTTTGCCCCTACATCTCCCAGTATCCCTATCAGAAATCCCGGCAGTTACAGAGCATCACACAAATCTACAGAAAGTATGGAATCAGGCAAAGAAAGAACTATACGAAACTAAAATGCAGATGAAAACACAAGCAGACAAACACAGACAAGAAGGACCTAAATATGAAATAGAGGATCAAGTGTGGTTAGCAACAAAAAACCTCCGTCTAGCAGGGACTAGAAAATTACAACCCCGATATGTAGGGCCCTATCAAATTGTAAAGGTTATCTCCCCTGTAGTGATGAAACTCGAGTTACCCCAAGAAATGCAAATACATCCTGTATTCCACATCTCCTTACTGAAACCATATATCAAGCCTTCCTGTCCTGAACCTCCACCTCCTCCCATTTCAATAGAAGGGGAACTTGAATATGAGGTCGAAAAAATAATAGATTCCCGAATTTATCAAGGGAAATTACAATACCTGATAGATTGGGTAGGTTACCCCGCAGAGGAGAGATCCTGGGAATTAGCAGACCATGTGCACGCACCTCAGCTAGTAGGTAGATTCCATGCCCTACACCCCAACAAACCTCGCCCGGTTAGGCTACCTTTAAGGGGGAGAACTGTTACCCGCAAGACGTCCCACACCTAGTTTGGTCACATATTCTTCCATATCACTACAACTACCATCATGCTTTGCACTGGTTGTGTGTAGTCTCATACTGCCTGATGGCGAATCAGAGCACTCGCTGCCTTCAAATAGAGATCCGCCCTCTTCTTCTTTGCTTGGCTTCTCATTTCCGTTGAGGATCCTGCCCGTCCTGTTTGATTTATCCTGGTTACTGGAAGAATTCGCATTCCTGCACGCCACTTGCGGCGTCCTCGTCAACTATCCTGTTACTGATTTAGAAAGGCTTTGCAACTGTATCCTTTTTGGGATTCCGCTTTGACCTTAACCGTGTCTGCATCACCTCTACTGAGTGCTACGGTTCAGAGAACAGGCTCCCCTTTTCAACACCGGAACTTAATTTATTTTGGAAGTCAGACAGGCAGCATATTCAATCAAACTGCTGCGAGCGAACGCGCTCGTAAAGTGCAAGGTAACCGGCATTTAAATTCGCCTTCTCAACAACGCAGTAAACGGTGAATATCGTGCTGGAACAACTTCAAGAATTGTTTTCAACAAAACATGATAACAACGAAACCTGCTGTAACGCTGACATTTCAAGGTACGCGTGTGTAATTAAATTGCTGCCGATCCTTGTCTCGAGACCTCGTTGAACTCCAACGCCTGTCCGGCGTTACAATACTTACCTCACTTCATACTTCCTGTGGAATTTAAAACATTCTGTTTCCCTCGGACACAGCGTTTATAAATTTGTTCAAGTGGAACTTTTACCTTGAGCTTCAGCTGTTGTATGCTGAGATTGCATTTAGACTTTTAAGTGCTCAACACTTACTGGGAGACTACCTGCTTGCATTGGAAACGCTGTTGTTTATACCAAAGGTGAGTTGAGACCATACACAATCTTTTTTAGACACACGTAGATACCGCACAAGCTGTAATATATACATTGTTAAGATATTAATGCTTGAACGTCCTTTTCTCTTTCACAGCCTCTACTAGTGCTTCCTAATACATTGTTCCCTCCTGCGCTGTGTCTCCTTCCTGGAAGTTCCGAGTCTACTCATCACTCCCTGGGGTTACATGTGATCTTCCCGTTATGTTATATTGGGGAGCTTACCGTGACCTCGAGGAAGGTGGGATCTAGCTTCGCTCCTGAGGATTGATTGTGGTACAACCTCGAGCCCCGAGCCTTGACATTCTACTACTAAAATAGTTAAGGGCAAAAGAAAGCGAATAAGGGTCCTAAAGGCATACGTCAACAAGTTAAACAACCCAGGATCCTAGATTCCGCTTATGGGTTGGTTTCTCAGGAAAGTTCTGCGGCCACTTTGTCCTCGGTTGACAAGAGTCATGGGATGAATGAGAATATCGATCAGGGGGAAACAACTACTACGGGAGCGAAGATGGTTGATTTAATACAGATTATGGACGAGCGATTGAGAGCAATTTTACTGCCAGTTATGGACAGACTTAATAAAATTGATGACAGACTCGCTCTCATCGAACGTCACATTGTGAACCAGGAAATTTTACTGCCAAGGTTAAATCCATCTGAGAGGCTCCCTTCAAGTGGAGTAGAAAATAGAGTTTCTGAGCTAGTTGAGCCTACGACGACTATTGCTCCAGCTCCCACTAATTCACTATCAGCCGCTTTGGGATCTAACGGTGGTGCCAATTTCAGGCATAGGGACATGATAGGGAGATCAAGTCTGCTTCTTGTGCAGCCATCCAGGGAACGATTTTTGCACTTGCCGCCGGAGGCCTACCCGTATACTGTTATTCTGGCAAATGTTCCAAAACCTAGCGATGGGAGGGAAGAGCATTGGTCTTCCTTAAAAAATAAAGCCCTCCATTTCTTGGCAGGCAAGACAGTTTTGGGGGACCGTCTTTTTGATAGTTTTAAGATGGTTAGAAGGGTCCCATGGGTTGGAAAGTCCAATAAGTCGTTGAGGGGTGACTGTGTTGTAGTGAGCTTTAGTTCTCCTGATTTAGTAGCAAACATCCTAAGACAGGCAGGGTCGTTTAGATTACATCAGGATTATGTTAATATTCTCCCGTTGGGTTTTTTTTACCCACCCCACACTCTGGGGACCATTGGAAATAGTGGACAGATCCCTCATTCAGTCCCTGTGAGTAGGACTTTGGCCCTTAGCAACAGATATGAGGTCCTCAGCACTTTAGATGTCAATGATTGACTCAGTGTAGCCAACACTCAGGCCCTCCATAATGATCCTAGTCTGGCTCTTTTTGAAGAACCTGGGACAGTGCTGACTGTGGAATATAATACGGACCTTAATGGTCTTGGTGTTAGTATTTTACCCCTAAAAGCAGTCTATGGTGAAGGAACTAGTCAGAGAACCTCCGAGGTGGTTCAAGTAGATGTGAGTGAAATAGTTCCTCCTGTTACAATTGGTAATGCGACTGCCACGGTCCTCATAAATAGTGAGGTTGGTGATTCTCAAACACGTTTATTAAATCCAGTGAATTTTGAGCCACAAGAGAGGGGGTTGGGGGGGGGAAACCTCATCAACAAATAAAATCATGACTCTGTCATGGAATATTGCCGGTCTGAGAACGAAAAGAGGTGATACAAATTAGGAGGCTTTTCTTTCTACCTATCATATAATTGCCCTGCAAGAGACGTGGGAGGCTAAAGATCCTTATTATTTGGATGGGTATCAGTCTTTCACTAAAAACGCTGTGCCTTCCTCGATGGGGAGACCTCGGGGGGGGGTCTCCTGTTACTGTTCAGCCTCAAGTTATTGTATAGCACAGAGCTATTAATGACGAGTTCTCCAAACATACTGGCGGTTAAACATGAAGGTGCCAATCTCCCGTCATTATTAGTGGTGAATTTTTATAACTCATTTACTAGGTTGGATGAATTGGAGCACCTTAAAGCATTGTTTACATTTTTGGATGAGTTTGTTGCAAGGAATGTTACACCTTATTCCTTTTTACTTTTTGGCGATTTTAATATTCATGTATGTCATCTTAATTGTTTTGAAAATTTTAATTATGACTATTGCCCTCATGAGATAAATCACTTTGAACACTCTAAGGGTGGGATGTACCTAGAGCATATTGTATCTGCCCTTCACTTACTTGCTCCCGTACAAGATTCTTTATTTCCTGTCCCTACATTCACTGGACAAGGCCATCATAGTATTATTGATTACATTTTTATTTCTTGTCTTTTGAAGGACCTCATAGGTTCCTTTTGTGTCACTCAAAATGCCTTAAATGATCATAATCCTCTGAGTATGGAAATTAATATAAATGCTGTGTCTAGGTCAAACCCTCTGCCTGTGATTGCTAATTTAAACTTAGTCTCTACTCATCAGGGTAGACGCTTGAGATGGGACGTTATTACCCCAACTGATTTCCTCAGGAATCTGTACAATAGTAATATGGTGGATCTAAGTATATGTTTATCAACAGAGTCACAACCAGTTGAAATCCTTGGTGCTTTCGAGAGAATAACTAAACAAGTAGCGGGTCATTTAACCTACCATGGGAGACCAAGGCCTAAGAAATTTAAAAACTGGTTTCATCAAGCATGCTCTAGTGCGCATTCTGTACTTCTAGCGGCATTAAAAGAGAGTGGGAAAGACACAAGGAAGGTTGTGGAGGCAAGAAGGTCCTACAAAAAAGCAATAAAGGCAAGGAAAATTCAGTTAAAGAATATGGCTTGGGAAGAATTGTCGGAAGCAAGTGTTTTAAAAAATAGCACTCAATTTTGGAAAGTAATTAATAGCCCACTTTTTAATGAGTCAGAGAACACAATCAAAGACTGTCTGATTCCACCAGATAAATGGGTGGCTCATTTTAGTGGGCTTTATTCTGAAATTCTTCAAAGAAAATCCAGTGAATTATGGGGACATAATCTTGACTTCGAAAATTCATTTCAATGAAGAAGAAGTCCAGGAGGCAATTGAGTCAATGGCAAAAAGTAAAGCCCCAGGTCCGGATGGTGTTCCCGTGGACCTCTATAGGGCAGATTCAAGGTATTGGGCGAAGCTTTTAACTTCTGTTTTTAATGCAGTTTCTAAGGCGGGTGCTCTGAGTTCTTGGGGTAAAGCAGTCATAGTACCTTTATTTAAAAAAGGTTCAAGAGAGGATCCGGCATGTTATCGGCATATTTCTCTCTTGGACTCTGCTATGAAGATAATGGGTAAAGTAGTCCTCGCAAGATTAACAAATTGGCTGGAGGATAAATCCATTATTTCAGACTTACAATATGGGTTCAGACAAGGAAAGGGCACGGTGGGTCAATGCCTCAATTTACATCTTATCATTGGGAAGTACACGGTCGCTAAGCAGGGGGATTTACATTTAGCGTTTATGGATTTGTCCACTGCTTTCGATCTTGTAAATCGCCAAAAATTGTGGGCCTCCCTAGTGGTATTGGGGCTGGACCCGGTGTTGATTGCCTTTCTGGCACTTATTCACGAGGACACCACCGCTGTCGTCCGCTACAGTGATGACGGGAGTCTGTCAGAAGCTTGGCAGGTGAAGCGAGGGGTAAGACAAGGGTGCATTCTTGCTCCCCTGCTCTTCTCGCTCTACATTAACAATCTGGGTGATGCTTTAATTTCGACCACCAAGGATATCCCCAGAGCCGGCACTAAATTGATCACCGCATTATTGTATGCGGATGACACTGTTCTGCTGGCAAGAACCGCGAGAGGCCTACAAGCCCTTTTAAATGGATTTAACGATTTTATGGTTTCTTTAGACCTATTAATAAATTTTAAAAAATCTCATTCCATGTCAATCGGTGTGGGGGGGTGAAAAAGGTCAAATTCTACTGTAATGGGCAAGAGCTCACAAAAGTGCAGACCTTCCCATATTTGGGGATCTTCTTTGATGATAGGAGAACTTGGGTCATGCAACGTGCCCAGAAAAAGAATATTCTTGCTAGGGCTACAGGAGCCCTGTTGGGCTTTGCAAAACGTTTGGGTTGTAAACCCCTGCCCGCGGTCATGAAGATATATAGCGCCAAGTGTGTTCCCATGGCCCTATATGGCAGCGAGGTATGGGGTTACAAGGCCTCGACAGAGATCCAATCAGTAGAAAGCACCTTTTTTCGGAAATTGCTGTCACTCCCCTCATCTGCTCCCATTTTTAATATTCATGAAGACCTGGGGGTAGGTTACCTTACTGATCAAATTTCTGTGGCCCCATTACTAGGCTGGCTAAGAGTTTGGGCCCAGCAACCTCCGAATCTAAATCAACTTATTATTCAAGATTGCCTGACTCTTGATAAAGCCATGTGTATTCCTTGGTTGCGATACATCAAATCTAACTTGGAGTCACTTGGTTACCTCGACCTATTTGATAAACCAAGCGTAATGAGTAAAATAGAAATAAAGGCCATCAAGACTCAGTTTATGAGTAGAGCAATGTCGCTGAGGGAAGAAGGGGAATTGGGCAAGGCGACAGTCAGGAGATTTGTCATGTTAAGTACAGGCAGTGAGATTCAGCCATACCTGACATATATAAGCAAACCATTCCATCTGTTTTTGTTAATAAGGTTTAAGCATGGCATGCTTCCCTGGCTGTTAGCTTACCCGAAGGGTTTCTTCAAAGAGGGTACCCTGGGGCCCTGTCCTTGTGATGGCACCTCAGAACAAAATACGCTGCACATGGTTTTCTTTTGTAAATTTTACACTTCGCAGTGCAAGAAATGTATCTGCCCCATCCTTAAGAACTGTAATTTTGAGCAAGTGAGGCCCGCATTGGTTTATCTGCAAATGTTAGGGTCACCACTGGTATGTTTCGGGGTAGCCAGTTACATCACAGGGGCCATTAGGTGTAGAAATCGGGTGTAGTCCTTTGGGCACCTCCCTCACTATTAGTTTAGTCTGATAATTGGAGAACGTGGATTAATGAATTAGATTTGGTTTTATGGAGATGCTAAAATTATAGAATCACTGGGTTGACATACTTTTTACTGTGTTGTTTGCCAATTATACTGTATTATTCATTATTTATGAAAACTTTGTTAATTGTGTTTATTTTGGTATTGTATCAATGGATTTTTCAGATTATTGTAATTGTAACTATTTGCAATATGAAATATCGTCGTATGCTTTGATGGTTTTAAAATTTTTAACTGAATAAAGCTATTGTTGACTGACTGGCGTTGTGTGCTACATTTTTCTGAGTTTCCCTGTGTTAGAGGGAATGTATTGAGTTTAGAGATACCCTGTGATTGTGTTGGGTTTAAGGATACCCTGTTATGGTATGGGTTGGGTCATACCCTGGATCATACCCTGTGTGTAAGTGCAGTAGAGGGTTGGGATTCCCTGGTCCTGCTGTTGGTGTTATGCCTTGAGTGTGAGGCAAGGTGGTGTTAGATATCCACTGTACGGGGTTGTAATGATACCCTGTGTGTAAGTGCAGTAGATGGTTTGGAGTCCCTGGTCCTGCTGTTAGTGTTGTGCCTTGAGTGTGAGGCCAGGTGGTGTTAGATATCCACTGTTTAGGGGTTGTGATGATACCCTGTGTGTAAGTGCAGTAGAGGGTTTGGAGTCCCTGGTCCTGCTGTTAGTGTTGTGCCTCGAGTGTGAGGTGAGGTGGTATTAGATATCCACTGTTTGGTGGTTCTCATGATACCCTGTGTGTAATTTTGTCGGGATGATAGATACCCTGTTTGTTCGAAGTGAGGTGGGTTGAGTTATGTATTACCCACTGTTTATGGGTTGTGAATATACCCTGTGTGGAGTTTTGCCTTGGTGTGAGACGAGGTGGGTACCCTGTGGTAGTGAGGTGTTGTGGTACCTGCAGTTTGAAGGGTGAGATATTCCTTGTGCTAAGTTGTGTATGGAGTGTGAGTTAACGTGGGTGAGCACCCACTGATTTAAAAAATTGAAAATTTTTACTTGTGTTTTTCATACTTTTCCTTGATTGGAAGGGCATGTAATTTTTTAATGAATTTATTGGACTTTTCGTATTTGTGTCTTATCATCTTGCAAGCATTTGATTTTCTATAATCATTATAAGGGGGAGATGTGTTATAATCTACTTGTTGGTTAATGCATCCTCCCCTGTGTTGTTCTTTGCCTTCTGCTCAGCCAATGGTGAGGTCATTGGAATGTTTAGAGTGTTTGTGCTTGAGGAAGAATCAGTTGGAGTGTCTGGGCTGAGCAGCAAGGAGGCTGCTCCTGGTGGTGCATTACATGGATCTTACTATCTTCCTGTAACTGAAGAAGTAACCTGATGAATAAATCCATATCCTTTATCTGCAAGACCTGTCTACGTGGAATACTTCATTGTAACACTGTCACTCACATAGCAAAAGAATCAATGGCAGATGTGCTACAATAAGCGTTTGTCAAAGGGGGGTAATCAACACCAAAGTCCTTGGATACTATACCAATCTGTGAGATTCCATGTAACAAAATGTCTGTTTACCATTTTTTACAAATTTTAACAACAATCCCTCCTGAAAATCCTATTGATTTTGACATATATTTTTCACAATCAATATGGCAGCCCATGGCCTTGTCATAACTTTTCGTAATAACCAAATCAGATTTATGGCATCTGACATAACGTTTCTCAATGAACCAATAGGCCTAAAGACATCTCATTGGCTAGTTCAACATAACAAACTCAGGCCCAACATATTCAGTACAAGCCTTCCCGTAAGGTGGCCATCAGGTATATAGTCATAAAATAAAAAAATATGAACAAAAGCATTTTTGCCCAAACTATTTAAAATCCCTCCTAAAAAGGGGCCTTACAAAGATTATCAAAGTGGACATTTTCTACCATCAGATGTTATGAGAGGGAGTTTCAAAACTGTAGCTACCTATGGTAAAATGTGAGATTTCATGCAGAAAGTACCTGTCGGCAGGCTTTAACACAGTGTAATATTAAAATACTCTTAAAGACCTGTTGGCTTTAACAAATGCTTTGCACAATAAGTAAGTCAAGCCTACTGTCTTTCTCTTAACTTTTCATAAAAACCTTACCAAATGAACCAATCAGGCCAGTAGCATGGATAATTTACTTTTCAACCTATTCAACTCAGGCCCACTGTAATAAGAATACGTTTTAACAAAAGACAAAAGAAGCACTCTTTTTCTTTGGAGGCACTCACCTTCAGCTAAATCAAACATGTGTAGAGAAGAAGTTCAGCCTCCTCTCTCAGTATTGCGTGTTAAAGCTTTTTTTCTAGTGGTTACATAAGTTATGGCAAATGCTCTGCAGTCAAGAAATTGGTGGTTAAATTTACAAATCCATGTAACTAGTAATATTCAGCAGTGCATAACAACTTCTTCTTGAAAAAGGTAAGTATCTTTATTTTAAGTCCCTACCTCCATTATTGTCAATGGGAGGCGTTGTAGTAGCAGTGATTAGCCATGTTTGGTGCTGAACTTACTCCGGCTCTGAGCTGAAGTAACTTTTGCTTTAACCCCTTCGCTGCGGCGGAAATTCCGCCGCAGCGCTGGGGGGGGTTTGGGGGCAGCGCGGTGGCGCGGTGCTCATGACGGAGCCACTCCGTCATGAGCCACGGTTGGGCTGTGCTCATGACGGAGTGGTTCCGTCATGACTCCGCCCACGGCGCTAATCGCCCGCACAGGCGGGGAATTAGCGCCGCGTGGGCGGCGCGGCCGCCAACGGCCGCAGCATGACGGAACCACTCCGTCATGAGCACACGGCAACCGTGGCTCATGACGGCGTGGTTCCGTCATGAGCACGGAACGAGTTAATAACTTTAGAACTGCAGTTTGTTTGGCCCTCCCAAAAAATCTCCTGTACCGTTCCTATATCCCTCTTTACTTCTTCTGAAACCACTCCCATACAGCAATAAGTATGCCCTTTTTCCAATCATTCCCCTGGTCCCTCCCACGTTTACTACTAAGTAGTAAACTTATATGTGTGAGGTGGAGATTTACAGTTGAGGGTTCTGAGCAGCATTTTGTGGTACATTAATAGTACTATTGTAGTATTACAGAAGTACTACAAAATGCAGTTTGTGATTTGCCCCAAGTGTGTGTGTGGGGGTGCACATATGCATGTATGCATTCATAAATGAATATGTGAATGTATATAAGTTCATGTTTGTGTGTGGTGCGATAGGGTGATGAATGGTAGGGAGTTGGCAGTCTTTTTCTTACCTAATGATACCATATTTGACATATTGTTGCCATTCCTGGTGATATTCTGGCTATTTCTGGCATCTTAGGGACCCATCCATGACATAATGTGGCACTGAATGTGACATGCTGGCTATGCTTTGCATAACAAAGGCTCATTCATTACATAGTATGGGCATGCGGGTGACAGTTTGACCATCACTGGCACACTAAAAGCACATTCTTGAAGTTGTGTGGGTATAATTCTGGGCAACACTTTGGCTATCCCCAACATGCATCTGCCCATCCTTGGCATATTGATGTTGTTCAAAACAAAATCAAGACTATCCATTACAAAATGGGAGCTTTAGCAAATTGATACTCATCTTTCTCTTATTGTGGCCAATCTTTAAACAATTCAATCACTGACATGCCAGCAAAAATCCCTGCCAAAACAGTAAAACTTCTAACACTTGAATATGATTAATATGCATAAAAGGCAGAATGTGTCCATATGTGACAGTAGCACATGTGAGTGTTTGGAGCAAAGGACACTCTGATGTTTAGTGACCAAATTTTCCATGAAAATGACAAGCTTCTGTCTTGAGGAAATGCACTCATTTGTGTATTTTTAGGCCTTGTCTCAGTCTCACCAGCATCACTTCATCAAAAATGTCATAAATGAAAAACATATATATATATACATATAAATACATACATAGAGGTGCTTTGGGTCAGCCATTTTTATCGATTGGTTTGTTCGGGTGCAATTCACATACTGCTATCATAGCATACAGCATGGGCTAATGTGTCAGCCTACATAGCCATTGCCTCTATTGAGGGATGGCATTGTGACTGACCACATTTACACAAAATTCAAAAAAGAAACTGCGCACACCAGGGCCGGGGCCAGGACTGGTGGGCCCAGCAAAGGGGCCAAGTGCTACGGTGGTTCAACCTTTACTTTTTCTAGAAAGAATGTGTCCTCGCATTTAGATGGCTGTATTTCTACTTTGTTGTCTTTTAGTATTTATATTTATCTCGCATATGCTTGCACAAATAAAATATAATTTAATAAACATTGCATTGTTGCTAAAGCAAGACCTATTGGCATTACCACATTTATTTCTTTTTTGTGGTGTTTTTCCAGAAACTGGCAAGCTGATGTTTCGGGTTAAAATGACTGCATTTCTGAAGTATATTTGAAGCTTATCTGGGTGAGTGCTGGCCCGCCTGCAGAGCACTTTCTGCAGCTTCACGTGCATCAGTGTATGTAGTTTATCAGAGGCGAAGGCCAGATATCGGGAACAGGCAGTCAATGCAGCCAGAGGGCCAGTCTCTCAGCTGGGACCCTCATCAATGCTTCCCCCCAAACCTTGCAGCCCATAACAAACGAGTAGTACTAAACGTAGTAGCAAATGTGATAACATGGAAGGTTCAATTCCAGGCCAGTAGTTCCACCAGGGCACAGAGCTTAATGTACGGGAGGGTAGGATACCTGCAGGAGAATTGGGGTGGGCAGCGAATGGAGATCGGGAGAGGCTCTATTGGCTCGGGTGCTTTGCCATAACTTGGAGCCTGCTGACATTGTTCACCCCAATCAAAGTACAGATCACATAAAAAGCAGCAACAACTGTAGAAATATGCAGGTTCAATGTTGTCAGTATTTCTGTGCACAGATTAGTAAACAGCAGGGTAGGACAAGGGAGGGGATTTAAGAGTGAGCAGCAAATGGCAACAGATGGCCCGTCTGTCAGCTGGGACAAGAAATGCATCTTGAGCCTGTTCGCAATCGTCACACATCCTTTTCTGCCCAGGCAGACGCTGTAGTGTAAAGTTTAGCAAAATCTGTGAAACCATTTAAGGTCAATTTCAAGGCTGTAATTCTTGTTGAGTAAAGGCTTATTAGTTTTTTTTTTTATCTGCATTGTGTCCTGGATATCTACCGTGGTTAAGTATTTTACAAACATAGCAGATTGCAATTATTGCTGCATTTTTAATATCTCTTTATCTCCTATTGTTCCCTTCTGGCACCTTTTATTTTTGAAATAGCAAAGCTGCTTTTTAAGCTTCTTTACAAATATGTTTGAGATTAACGTTTACTGTCTTGTTCCTTTGCCTCTGCTATCATTTGAACATCTCAAGCTCTGCTCTTCCGTATTCAATTTCTGCTTTTGGAGAGCATCTCTTTTGCTAATTCTTTTTTTCTTTTTATGCAGCCATCAATTAGTTTATCCTTACAGTTATCTGTGGACTTATGTCAGACCCAATTTGACATATTCCATTTTGACCACTATGGGACAGAAGATTATTATTGCGGCTCATTTTGTCAGGGATGACATTGAGGCTCTTCAATGCAATGATTCTTGTTCATTTCAACCCTTGACTAAATACATACAGACTAAGATTTTAGTTTTACCAGAATTAGGACAATGGGCTGTGTTCTTTTGGAAATTTTTTGCGGTATTTCCCAAGCCCTAACTTTTCCGTCTTTGCTGTATGAGATTTCTTGACTCTTCGTGACTCCTTTCCCAAACTCTTTTCCTAAATTATTTTTATATTTATCTTTAGGGAAGTCTTTAAGGCACTTGTGATATAAGTATTTCCCTATATTATAAGGATCCTTTCACAGATTTCATGATTTAGGATCAGAATGGAGCTCTACACCTGCTTCTCTTTCCTCTCAAGTTAATTTATTCTCCATCTGCAGATTGTACCTCCACTGATTTACTTGCAATACCCCTTGATGGAGATTTATTCCAATGTCAATTATGTCTATATCTTTGTAATTCACTTGTTCCTTATATAGTGCCTTTTATGGCGCCTGTTCTTCCCTCTTTTTTATGTGCTGCAGTGTTTGATGTTAGTCTACATGTGTAATTACTGTAATTGATTCCTCTCCGTTTCACCCGTAGGGATATAACATCGATAACAAACGGTGATGTCACTTTAAGAGGGCTTCAATATTCCTGCACAAACTTTAATTTTAAATCTATGAACAAAAAACATTCATATAGTGTTTTGGTACCCCTAAGACTATCATGGCGCTTGGTGACCTCTAGGTTAATTACACAGTGGAGGTTAAAAGAATGCAAAAAGAAAGGTTTTAATGTTTTCCTACATAGAAGATGATCGTGGAGTGTTCTCACGGAAGAGGAAGGGGTTTTCATGTGTTTTGCAGCCACATGGGAGAATGATCATTCACTAATACAGGCTTTCATGACAGTGAGAATATTTAAAAGATAGGTGGAAGAGGAGAACTTGAAGCATGCCTGAATATTTATGTTATGAAGCGCTTGATGATAGAAGCATAGCAGTATGAAAATGAAGCAGTTGGCTACAGGAAGCTGATAAGAAATTGAGTAGAGGGTACCGAGCCCTATAATGAGATGTCACTGCATTCTGAATGGGTTGCAGTTGAGGGGTAAGGCAGGCGTGGAGATAAAGGTATTTGGGATTCATAGACACCAAGTGTGACACAATATTTACTTAACAATTGATTTCTGGCAGTCCAGTCGAAGAAATGTGATCAATTTAGGTAGTGTTTTAATGTAAAAGAAATAGATAGATGAGAGCTTTCAGATTTGATCTCATAAAAAGTAATGAGTGATAAAAAAATAAAGCCATGTTTCTTTACGCTGGTTGTTATAGCTTAGAAGTTTGCACAGATTGGTATTTCATAATCTTAGGCACATACACCTTGGGTTCTCCAAATAACATTAGACTTTTTGACTTTCCATCTCCTTTTAATATTAGATAAGAATATTAAGTAAAGGAAAGTATTGACCCCCATCATTCATGGCAATACATTTGACTCAATATGCGGTTGAGCCTGGGACTTACAGGTCACACTGACGGAGGGATGCCGAGAACAGGTCCTACAGGCCCCTCCACCCAGACAGACCATGGGGCATATTAGTGCTACCATATAAATACACCGTGTTCATCAATAACCGTATGTATATAACCAAGTGCGCTCAATAGGCGCACGTTATTAGTCTAATTTTTCACATTAATTTAGGTTTCTGCACGGAGTGGTACACGTGGGGCTGGATCCCATGCTGTCCTGAAGAAGAGGTTAGGGGATACCTCGAAACATGTTGACAAAATAATAGGCAATATAACCACATAACAGTTATATTTTTCCTGTTATTAACCCCTTTTTATCTTACCAGCTAGGAGTAGGAATAAATTGTTAACTCACTAGTTAGGTATTTTTAACTAACACAAACACCACTCCCCCAACACTGCACAACACATAGTTTCACACAAAAAAGTGCTCCTACGTAAATCTCGCAAGTCGTAGCACGCCCCAAGCAGTAGATGCTTAGGATGGCCCCAATGATGAAGCATGTCACCTAGGGGCAACCCTGGGTGAGTGAGGGGACTCTAGAAAAGCATTTTTCTTTTCTAAATTGTTGAGGCTCACCAATTTGGTGAACCCACTGTCTGTTGACTTAGACTAGTTTCTCATGATCCATTATCTATGGATCAATTGAGTGTACTTTAATGATATAGGAGGACGAACCTAGCCTGAACCTCCTTCTCCCTCTTATTCTGACAAATACATTTGACTCCTCATTAACCTCTACGGGTTTTATTATTTCCATCCTATTTAATATCATCCTTTGTGGTCTTTAAATGTTACGAGACTTCAAATTCAATGTTGGTCCTTTGCTACCATTTTTATGTCTCGCTACAGACTGCATTAGCTGTCAGCCAGGTCCTGTATCAGCACAACAATATACTACAAACATACAGAGAGGGGCTCTGGATCATCTCCTTCAGCCATTGACCTGTTTGAGCTTGTTTGGGCAAGTCCCCTTCAAAGCAGCCGTAAAGGAGCAGCTGGTGAGGAGGACGTTAACAATGGTGTGATGTAGGCAGGTGGCAATGCCTAGTCAGTAAAGAGAGGAGAGTAGCGTGCAATGACCAATGGTGTCAAAATCAGGGGATAAGTCCAAGAGTTAAAGAATGGAAGTGCATCAGTTGTGATGTGTGAAGGCGAGATATAAGAACGAGGGCTTTTCTGTTGAGTGGAGGCCACAGAAACCTAACTGGAGAGGGTTAACTAACTTTCTTGATAAGAGATAGAGTCTGAGACCACTAAAGCCAAATAATTTCAGTATCTTAATAAAGAAGAGACATTGCAATAATTGGTGATATTTGGATGGAGAAGAAGAATCAGCAGTATGTGTAGGTGTATCTTACAGAGCGCAAACCTAGCCAATAGCTTTGTGCAGAGCTCAAGGGAATGTGCGATTGGATGGGTAGTTGGTTTTTGAGAGTGCATTATGATGCAGTGTTAAATGTGCATCTGTACTTCGTTACTACATTGAAGTATGGTTGAGGCAATTTGTTGAATAGTGGGGGGGCTGTTCCAGATCCTGGGTGCGTAGATGAGGAAGGCTTTGATTTTTTCTCTCTTTAACTTCCTCATCTCCAATTTGATCATGTTCTGGGTGCTGCTGTGCTGAGAGATGGTGACCATGAAAGCCAGATAAGCAGGGGTGCCGGACATGAAGGTGTTGTGGGGGATGCAGCTGAGTTTAAAGATGGTGCAGGCTGGCAAGTGCAGCCATAGGAGTTCCATGAGGGTGAGGTGAAGTGGTCTTAATTCTTCAAGCCCTTGATAAGGCATGCTGATGTATATAGGATGCTCTTAAGTGGTAGAAGTGTGGCATCTGATAGGCCTTTGAGGGGGGTATTGTCACCCTTCATCTTCGAGTATGAGGGCTTGAATAGCAGTCTGAAAGTGCTTCCTGGAAGTAATAGTGTCACTTTCTTCAGTAGAGAAAACTGGCATTAAGCTACATTACATTTTTGGCAATGAGTTCCTTGAGGGTGAGACTGGTTCTCAGGGTGAGTCCAAGAAACTTGGCTTTGTGTGAAAGGTGGGGTTCAGATTAATCTAGGTTCATGCCGTTGAGCCAAGTATGGACTAGTGGGTTCTTTTTGTTTTGTCCAAACAGCTGGACATCTGGTTTGGTGTGGGGAAGCTTTAGGTGCAGGCAGTGCTAAAATGAAATGAAAATGTATTTTTGAAGTGCAGAAATACTCTAAGGTGTGAAAGCAAAAGACTGGAAAAGCACTAGGGAAACCTAATAAACCTAATGGCTTTAGAGGGAAAGGAGCCATGTCTTGAAATTTCGTTTGAGTAATGGCTGATGATCAATTTCTGTGATAGGACATGACAGATTATTCCACAGTTTGTAGTGTAAGAAAAAGATCTAACATCCCATCTGGAGCAGTGAGTCCTGGGCGCTACCATTAACCTATCATTGGCTGAGCTTAGCACCCTTCTGGGTGAGTACCATTGAACCCTAGGAAACTGAAGGCCAAGATTATACAATGCCTTGTGTGCCACATACAGGACTTTGAACATAATTCCTTTCCTAACAGGAAGCCTGTGTAGATTCCTCAAGTTTTGGTACACAGACTGTTGTTAAGGGACGTGCAAAATGAGCCAAGTGGCTGCATTGTGGACCACCTGAACTTTGTTGAGAGAGGTGTGATTGATGTTACGGTACAGCGCATTGCAATAGTCCAGCAGAGATGGCACATGCTCAAGAATGACAACTTTATGCAAGTCCGCTGGAATAAATGAAGAACGTTTTACGAAGATCAACTAATGTGAAAATAGGGGGAAACTGTATGGTTCACTTGCATGTCAAATGAAAGCTTTTCATCAAAAATCACCCCAAGATTTTTAGCTAAGCTCACGGGGGGAGGAGGAGGGCCAAGTGTCTGTGTCCACCAGATATCAGTCCAGATAAAGTGATGGCAGCCAAAAACAAGGACCTTAGTTTTATCCATATTACGTTTAGAGTAGTTGTCCTTTATCCATTTGCTAATTTCCAACATACAGCTTTTAAAGTGTAAAGCTACTGGGAGAACATAATCAGTAATACTGTCTATAATCCTGGTATAGTTGGCATACCAAACAAAACTAAACGACTACATAAATGTTGCTAAAGAAGAGACATACAAATTAAACAAAGTGGGACTCAGGGATGGTCCCTGGGGAACTTTGCATGGTGAACAGAAGAACCTACCATCCTGAGACCTAGTTACCAGGAAAGGTTGCAGTAGATTGAGCGCATTCCCTTTGATCCCAGCAGAGAAAGACAAGATTTCAACAGTCTGGGAGAGATCGAATCAAAGGCTGCAGAAAGCTCTAACACAAGAAGTGCCCCGGCCTCCCCACCATCTACCACTAATCTCACACTGTCTGCTGCAGCTACAATGACTGATTCAGTACTATGCTCACTTTGGAACTCAGACTGTGACAGGTCCAGAAGCTCATGCATATCAATAAAGACCATCAGTTACTGATTAAGTTGTTTTGTCAACATCTTCGCCAGAATCGGCAACAACAATAAGAGACAGTCGTTTTTAAGTTCTTTAGGATCAATAATGGGCTTCCTCTACTGAAGGATGCCCAACACTGAAGGACACTCCCACTGTCTCTACTGAGACGAGCTGCCCTCTTTAAGATGATGGCATTACCTAGATTCTTATATGTCCTGCTAAACACCCCCTATCCGGTCCCTGATTACTACTGTCAAGATAGAAGTGGAAATCCGAACATTGCTGTGGGACGGGAAGCCCTCACAAATTGCCATTCACAAACTGTGCAGGGGGTGGTATGACGTGGGATTGCGCTCCCATATATACACACGTTGTACTGGGCCAGTCAACTGGCCATAATTAATCAGCGGAAATATGGCTCCCAATCCGACCCCGCCTACCATACGGATAAAATAATGATGGGCCCGAGAGGACTTAATCAGGCACTATATACGGATCCACGGAAACAAACACTCACCCGCCCCACACATCAAACAGTGACACTCAGGCACGAAGTCACAAAGAAATGGCTGATAAGGCGAGTCCTGTCCGCAAGTGGGTTGCTGGCAAAGGCGAAGTGAGAGCTATATTATCAAGGCTGTCTGGCTCATCTTTTGGCGTAGGCATGCCTACATCCATAACCCCAGCCTCTATAACCCCCACTTCAGGACCTGAGTTTCACGGGCAGGAGACACCTAATAGCTCCAAACTTGGGAATGGAGATGTGGATAAAGCGGGGGTTTCTATCTGCCCAAAATTGATTGTGACATCTTCTAATAATGAGTCCAGTAATGAGCATTTGTTAAATATGATTCTTCAGGCGCTTCAATCCCAGAGGACAGAGACACAGGAATACTTTAGACAAGCTAATGCGGATAGAAATCTGATACAGCAAGTACTGTCTGAGGTATCAAGCAAAGTGGCCGGCTTGACATAAGAGATCTCAGACTTACAACAATGTGTGGTAAACACAGAGGATCTGTGTCCAGCTACAGCTAAAGCTGTTAGGTCACATGATGATCAATTGTTATTTCTTAAGGATAAGGTCGTGGACTTAGAAAATCAACAGCGAAGGCATAATTTGAGAGTGTTCGGCATACCGGGGGAGAAAGAGAGGGCCGACCCTCGGACATTCATTGTACAGCTGTTTCAGAGCTCGTTCCCTGACGTATCGGACTGGGATTGGGACTCACAGATACAAGAGCGCATAGACTTCCACCATTTCTAAGCCACGAATCCAGAGCTAATAGGCAACATCCGTGCCCTATGATTATTTACTTTGGTAATTTTCTGCTACATCAAGCTGTCTTTCTTCGGGCCCGCTCCGGCCTAGCCAGTTCGTTATCATTCTTTGTCAGGTCGGATATCTGTAAGGAAACTATGGCACAGCGCTAGCAACTTCGCCAGCTGATCAATCCTATGAAAACTGCTGGGGCTCAAGTTTTTCTTCAAGAACTTGCACATCTAAAGGTTATACTGAATGGTCACACATAGACTTTATATATAGCTGCTGAGGCCCAGCAGATACGTAGTTCTTGGGGGGTCCCCGGGTAGGAAGGACTCTCTGGAAACCTGGCTTCTGAACTTGGTTAATTGATTATTGGCTATTGGTTTAGCTTCATAAGCTTCCTATTATAAAGCTTACTAGAAGCTAGAAGTGATATGGATGTATCAGAAGATGGCTAAAGATTTAAGGGGATGATATGATGGGGGGCTGAGATCAGTATTTTCTTTCCTATCTTTTCCACTTTCCCTTACTCTATGCCGTGAAATGAGGATTAATTTACTGTCTTGTGGGATTTTTGAGTGGTCTTATTCTTCCACGCCTTGGGGGCAATCTTCACAATGGGTAGTATGGGGGTACCTCTGCTCTCTTTCAGCTGTCAGGTCATTTACAGCATGGGTGGGGTGATTTCTTCTTCAGGAAACTGGGGTGGGGATGGCTTTCTTGCGGCTGGCTGGGTGGGTTGCAGCTAGTGACAGGGTTGGGAAGGAGGGGTCTATAAATAAAAAAGGATTGAAGGGAATAGACTTACATTTGATTATGGGAATGTCTGACATGGCTTCAAGCAGGATTTTCCAACTGGGTGCAAATCCTCTGTTAATATTATTTCTTGCTCAGGTATTAATGATAGTTGGGGAGCTAAGCATATTTTTTCTTGGGTTTTTGCTTTTAATGCCTCATTGAGATAATTAAATGTCTGTGCGGGAATGTGGCTGGCTTAAATTCTGCCAATAAATGGCAGATGGTTCGGGAGGAGCTTAGAATTTATAAGCCTCATATAGATGCCCTTACTGAGAACCATCTATCTCACAAAGACTGACATTTTTTTAGGCATTTAGACTTTGATACTTGACTGCACCTCTCAGACCGTCTCTATTAGAGGAGTTGCCATTCTGATAGATAAATCATTCGATTGTACCCTCCTCAAGGCTTTACATGATATCAGAGGCAGGTGGATAATCGTTCAGGTTTTGATTAAAGAACAAAAGTTTGTATTATGTACAATTTATGTACCAAACTCTGATGAACCTCAGATGATTGATACCCTAGCATTAGAATTGTTAGATTAGCAAGGTGAGCTAATTGTTATCAGCGATTTCAATTGTATCCTTGATCCTGAAATAGATTCTACTAATCGGTCTGCCTCAACTAGGATGAGGAAAGTCAGAGCAGCAATCTTAGAGATGGTGCGCCTGCTTAATCTTAAAGATATATGGCGATCATTATTTCCTTTGTTGCCTAGCCACACTTATTAAAGTGCACCATATAAGCACTATTCCAGGATCGATATGGCCTTTGTTAATAGCAGAAGTTTGAGTAGGGCCAGGTGTGAGGTATGCCCTAAAATTGTATCGGATCATAATCCTATTTTACTGTCATTTTCGATAGGGTTCACCAGCAGGCGTTTGTTTTCCTTCCCGAGATATTTGCTGGCTGATACTGACTATGTTGTACATGTTAAAAACTGTTTCAGGGATTTTTTGTCTGACAATGAGGGCACTGCCTCCCCCTCGATAGTCTGGGATACACTCAAGGCCCATATAAGGGGGGTCACTCAACAGTATATTTTTCGGCAGAATAAGAGTAAAAACACTGCTCTTAAGCTGGCTAGTGAAGCGATCCTGCAGCTAGAAATAGCTCATGCTGCAGAGGCCAGGATACAAGGGGTGATGCAGTCACATTCGCATACATACCCTGTCTTTGATTGAAAAAAGGGCGACGTTGGAGAGGATATTCAAGGAGAAAATAGGGGCTAGATATAATAAAAAATTGGGCTATGCAATATGAGTATGAGGAACAAGTCGGCAAGGTTTTAGCACATCAACTCTCTGATATAAGTGTGAGGCGTGAGATAAAAGCTATTAGAGGTGAAGGTAGTCAATTGCATACATAACCACAGTTAATAGTAAAAGAATTTGCCCGGTACTGTAACATTTTATATTATAGCTCTGGCCCATTTAATGAAAGTAAATGTCTTGAATACATTGGAAAGTGCAATTTACCTGGGCTCGAGGAAGAACAGGTATGGTCTTGAACATGGCTATCACCAGTGAAGAAATACTTGATGCAATAATGGCTCTCCCGTCGGGCAAAGCTGCTGGTGACGATGCAATACCTGTTGAGTCTCATAAAACATTTAAGGATTGTATGTTTCCTCTGATGATCAAAGTGATACAATATATTAGTGAGAATGGGAATACACATAAGTTGTGAGAGACAAAAAATATTGTTTTTTTCCTAAAAAAGAATAAACCATCAGACGAGTGCGGGTCGTATCGCCCAATCGCACTTATTAATGCAGATGCTAAGGTATTTGCAAAAGTATTGGCATCTCGCCTTGCATCTTTTATGTCACAATTGGTTTCACAACATCAGCACGGTTTTGTACCGGGTAGAGATACCACAGCACATGTAAATGCTACCTTAATAGCCGTTGATGCCGTGAAAGAGCTAAAGTTGGAAATGGGAATGGTCAAGCTCAATGCGGAGAAAGCATTCGACCGAGTTACTTGGGAATGTCTCTGGGCCGCCTCAGCGGGGTTTAATATCCATTGTCTATTTCATACTTGGGTCAGGGCTCTGTATAAGAAGCCGAAAGCCAAATTAGTCTATCAACAAACACAATCTACCGTATTTTCGATATTAAGGGGCACTCGTCAGGGCTGCCTCCTTTCTCCTCTTCTTTTTGGTTTATACATAGAACCCTTTATAAGCTCGCTCCTTGCTAATTCACTCATACTTCCGTTTCAATTAAAATCAAGCAAACTGAAAATAATGGGATATGCAGATGATATAGCCGTCTTCTCTGCAAAGCCTACGGAAGCTGTAGGCTTAATTCAAGCAGAAGCTAAAAGGTTTGGCACCTTCTCTGGCTATAAGCTAAACATAGATAAGACGCAGGTCCTTCCTAATTTTCATACAAACCGGGTAGTGTCTGGGGCTTGCTCGGTCACAACATACGTAGGGGTGCAGATTTCTCCAAATACTGAACAAATCATAAGTTTAAATTACGATCCACTCTTAAAGTCGATTGTCCTAAAGATGAAGAATTGGCATAAATTGCCAATCAGTGTTATAGGGTGCTGTAACATCATTTAAATTATTATTTTGCCCAAATTTCTTTATTTGTTTCGAGCAATTCCAGTACGTGTTCCGAATTTTTTATCAAAGAAATTAGAGGGGGCACTCAGTAGTTTTATTTGGGGCTATAAACAGCCGCGTCACGCAATAAAGTATTCTAAATTACCGTAAAGGAAGGAAGGGATTCAACTACCTGATTTTAAATATTATTTCTGGGCCTCATTTGCTGGCAACTTCGTAGACTTCTTTCTGCTGGTACTCAAAGCTGTGTCTATAATCTTGCAATCGGCACCGATCCTAACTATTTTAAAAGAGTCTGATTTAAGACTCTTCGAGACATAGCTAATATCTAGCGAGAAATAGTGCTGAACTGTTCCCTACCCGAAGTACATGGTAGTGTCCCATTGTGGGGCAATCCTCAATTTCCGGAAATATTTCATGACACACAAGCAAAACGTTGGGCTAGTTACGGGGTGAGCCAACTAGGGCACTTATATGTTATAAATGGGCTTCGCACTTTTGATGATTTACAAAGGGGAGCTGGCCTCCCAAAACAGATGTTTTATAAATACTTACAAATCCGAGACTATCTTCGGGGACACAGAGGTATAAGAACACTTGTGGAATCTGACACAATGACTTACTTACACTCATTAACAAAGCTAACTATCAGCCAGGCTTACCAGTTATTTTCTCAAACCTGGAGCAATGACAATTCGAAGTTGGCATCTAAGTGGTGTAAGGCAATGGGGCAGGAGGTTACTCCTGCACAGATTGAAAGTGCACTGGGTACGTTAGATGAGGCTGTGTCTTCCACCAATCTAAAATTGCAGCAGTGTAAAACCATTTACATGTTATATTATACCCCAGAGCGAATAGCTCGATGGTCAGCCGGTAGGGGGACTATCATGAGTGATAAGGCTAGGTGCCCCCTTAATGTGGATTAATTGCTGCAGATACTCTGCACATGTTTGTTACCTGTCCCGATCTGACACTTTTTTGGAAAGAGGTTGATCAGATAGTGGCAGATCGGCTGGGTCTTAACTTGCAACTAACCGAGGCGGAGAGAATGCTTGGTTATAAGCATATATCTGATCGGGGGTTAACGCCCTCACAAATTACCATTCACAAACTGTGCAGGGGGTGGTATGACGGCGGGATTACACTCCCAGATATACACACGTTGTACTGGGCCAGTCAACTGGGCAGAATTATTCAGTGGAAATATGGCTCCCAATCCGACCCCGCCTACCATATGGATACAATGATTATGGGCCCAAGCGAACTTAATCAGGCACTATATACGAATCCATGGAAACAAACACTCACCGGCCCCACACATCAAACGGTGACACAAAGAAACTAGGGCTGCAGCACAAATTGACTCAATTCACACCATTGTGGTATGCGGAGTGTCTGGGTGGCCAGAGCCGATGCCCCGGATTCGACAAATGGGACTTAATTGGCATTTCAAGAGTTGGGGATTTGTGGTTAAAGGGCAATGTAAAACCTTTTATTAAACTATTAGAGGATTACAAGATGGCTGCACCCGAGACATTCAGATATCTCCAGATCAGCCACGCTCTTAAATCAGCCATTCGATGAGATACGGTTCTCCCAGAGGCACTCCACTGGATGACAGACTCCTAAGCAACCGCATAGCCGATCTCTATGGTATATAAAAAAATACTTGGGGGGGGCGGAGCTTGGCTCTTGACGAACATGGCCGCCTGAGCCCGGAGCTCCTCCGCACCGGCCTTTAATCCGTCATTTATCCGAACACCCTTCAACGCACACTTGCTTCTGGACGGCTAATTCTGGGTCCGAAAGCCTCGGCGCCCGGGATCTGGAGCTTGGGGCTCCCGAGACCCCCTCATTCCTGAGCTGCGGAGCAGAGAGGCGAGCGGAGGGCTGGGCCTCGCATCCCCGAGGTGTGCTGGACGGGAGGCGTGGCTGCGTCGCCCTGCGTGCGGCAGGGCTCCGTCGGGACGGGCCGGTCCCTGGAGCAGACGCGGCGGGACTCGCCCGGCCCTCTGCCGACTCGCATCGGAGCGTGGACGGGGCACTGCAGGTCCGGTGAGAGATCGAGACGGCCCCGCGGAGCGGACCGGAGGCCGGAGCCTTCCGACAGCATCGGGGAGGAGTGGGCCTCCGTGTCCAGCCGCCCGCGCCCCGGCCTGAATTGGGATCCTGCAGAGTGAACAAGTAGCGGTGGCTGCGCCGTCTAAGCAGAGGTCAGTGTGGGATGTGACAGCGCATTCATCTGGACGGCTCGGGCTTTGCCTGGGTGGGGTTCGCTGCGGCCTCTGCGGCTTACTGAGGAGAGTGGGTGCGCCTGACCAGGTGGCCGACCTCGCGCTGGAACCCCCCGGACGACGCTCCCTGTGGACCGCCGGCTGGGGCCTGAAACTTTGACCTACTGGGCATCGCCCGGGGACCTGGTGCTGCTTCGCCCTGACTCCTATGCTGCCAGGTTGGGGAGGGCGCTCTCACGGAGGTCCGGCCGGGGGGCCGGGGGCAGTGTTTCCCCTGGGACGACGAGCCCTTGGACGCCGCGGGCGGCGGCTGTCGCGCCTCATGGGTGTATTGAGCATCTGGTGACCTGGTAGGGAGCGGCTTCGCGGCCCTGGTGCTTTGGGGACTCTGAACTCGGTGTTGCCTCCCAACTCTGGTGC
This sequence comes from Triturus cristatus, assembly GCF_964204655.1. Taxonomy (NCBI): domain Eukaryota; kingdom Metazoa; phylum Chordata; class Amphibia; order Caudata; family Salamandridae; genus Triturus; species Triturus cristatus. Next base: position 815,906,040 of record NC_140582.1, read on the forward strand.
TTCCTGGCGACGGGGAGTTGATGCCCCCGGGTCTGGCAGCGTCATCTCTGGGCCCACCCTACACGCAGGTCTGATACTTCTGCGATAGACTGGTACCTCGAGTGACCGGGCGCAGCCTCGGTGCCTGCCTGGCGCCATGGGAGGGAAGGGCCACCGTGGTGGGGCACAAGCGAAGCTGGACAAATTCGCATTTCTTCCAGATCGGAAACAGTCCCCCCCCGCTGACAAGCCTGCGGAGTTTACCCTGGCAGACGTCATGGCCACGTTGACGCAGATGCAGGCCTCAATCGGTACGATCTCCACGGATGTGGCGCTCCTCCGGGCAGATGTCGCTAAAATCAACTCTAGACTTACTGAGGTTGAGGCCACCGCGGCGACCCTCACGCAGGGCACGGCGGACCACCACAAACGCATACAAACTCTGGAACTGACGCAAAAGCAACTGCTGGCCAAGCTGGAGGACCAGGAAGGTCGGTCCCGACGCAACAACGTGCGGGTCGTTGGTGTGCCAGAGAGTGAACGCGGCCCGGCATTAGACCTCTTTGTGGAAAAACTGATTACCGACCAGCTCAAGCCCCGTGGGCTCTCCAAGTTCTTCTCGGTGGAAAGGGCACACCGGGTACCGGGCGGGAGGCCACGGCCTGGGGCCCCCCCGCGCCCGATCCTGGCCCGCATTTTCAACTTCCGTGACCGAGATGCAATCCTCCAGGCGGCGCGTACCGCCTCCCCACTGAGGGTGGGAAACAGTACAGTCACCCTATATCCGGACTACACAGCGACTGTGGTGCGACAGCGGAGAGACTTTATGGCGGTTAAGGCGGACCTCCGCTCTCGAGAGCTTAAATACTCAATGTTGTTTCCTGCGAAGCTCCGAGTGGAGGCAGAGGGGCGCACATGGTTCTTTACATCGCCGGCGGAGGCCTCGGAGTGGCTCGAGGGATGGCGTCCGGCTAGATCAAGGGGCAGGGGGGAGCGTGCCCCTGGCGGCCTCTCCGCCTCTCCCGGGGACCTGGATGTCGAGGAGTCGAGAGCAGGCGATGGAACGCCGTGAGGCATGGCGGTATGGAGACAATCGGACTTGCGGACACTCGGCGATCTGCGGCCTTGATGCGCCAGACGGCCCAGTGGGGCCTTGAATTTGCAGGAGGCTGAGAACCCGGGGCCCTTTGCTCGTATCTGACCTTTGGCTGCTTGAAGGGACAAGCCTATGGTGTGGGGATCGGCGGCTGAACAGTGAGCGGTTTCCCCCCACACGCACGTAACCAGTTTATGGGAACTAAGCACTCTGCTGAGTTGGGGTGGCGGGTAGTTTTAAATCCGCATGGCAGGGAGGCAGGGAGGGGGGTGGGGGGAGGGGGATTTTGTTGTTATGTTGCTTTGTGTTTTGTTTCAGGTTCACCTACCACTCACGGGCGTTTCAGGCTGACTAGGCAGGCACAGGTGCACAGGGGTGGCATACTGCCGTGGACATTTTATGTATCCCTCCCTGAAGATGGCATCACGTAGCACGACCCAAGCGACCACTGACACAATGCCCAGCGTCCCTACTCAGCAGCGATGTTCTTCATTTGCGGTCCTATCCTGGAACGTTAATGGTTTAGGGGACAAGATCAAGCGTGGCCTAGTGCTGCAATACCTCAGGCGTAGGGGGCCCGCGGTGGCACTCTTGCAAGAAACGCACCTAGTGGGTTCTACCACCAAGGCCCTAGATAGATTGGGGTTTAAGATGGTGACCCACTCAGAGTTCACGACAGGATCCAGAGGGGTGGGCATACTGATTAACAAACGTTTCCCCCTGATTCTTCTAGACTCCCGTAGGGACGAATATGGCCGCTTCGCAGCACTCACCTGCCAATGGGAGGGGAAGGTGTACAATCTAGTGACCGTCTACATCCCCCCGACACTACACCAGGTCTCCTTTAGGGCACTGGGTGACTTCCTGTTGGCACTCCCACATGGGGAGCTCATTATGGGTGGGGACTTCAACGCAACCATGGATCCTACACTTGATAGGTCGTCACACAGGGCGCACGGTGGTGACACCTCCATTCTTACAGAATTCACCGCCGCGCTGGGCCTGGTAGACACTTGGAGAGAGTATAGGCCCAGTGAGAGACAATACACCTTTCTTTCCGGCACACACCATACCCTTTCACGCATAGATTACATCTTCACTTCACCTGCCGGGTTCAATGGGGTGACCGAGGTGTCGCACCTTCCTAGGGGCATCTCGGATCACTCACCGGTGGCCATCACGTTTGCGACCAACGACCTGTGTAAACGCAATATGTTTCCGGTCCATCCCGGATATCTCAAAATCCCTAAAATCAGTAAGGCCCTTAAAACTGCGACCAAGCACTATTTCACCGAAAATACTGACTCCGTCAGGAGCTCAGCAACCCTCTGGGAAGCCTTTAAAACTGTCCTCCGCGGACAGGCCATCTCCATCATCTCGGATCACAAGAAAACCCAGCGGCAGGCGGTGCTGGAGCTGGAGCGGTCGGTAAACGAGGCAGAAACATCCCATACACTACAAGGGGATGAGGATTCGGCACATACACTCCGCATGGCGCAGCAGGAGTATAGGTCCCATCTGTGGGAGGCAGCGCGTGCTCGGCAGGTAGCGACCCAACACACAATCTATGAACTTGGGGACAAGGCGGGCAAACTGCTGGCGTGGCTTGAGAAGGGGGACCGAGCGGCGCGGTGGGTGGCTCGGATCCGGCTCGGCGGGGAGGAATTTACTTCGGAGCCTCAGCGCATAGCGGGGGCGTTCGCGGCTCACTACCAATCCGTCTATACACCTGAGGCTTCCTCTACCGTGGCAGACAATGAGCTCTTCCTTCGGGACATCGCAATGCCACGACTGACTTCTTCGGAAACAGAGGCCCTCGAGGCGGATTTGACGGATGAGGAGATAACGCTGGCAATTCTGTCCCTTCGCACAGGGAAGGCGATGGGGCCCAATGGACTCCCGATCGAATACTATAAGCAAAACTCCTCTCTAGTGGTCCCGCACCTGCGGGCCATGTATAGGGACTGTCTATCGAACGGGATCCTCCCCCTAGATCAGAGGATGGCTACAATAGTGGCGATCCCGAAACCCAACAAGCCGGCGCACGAGTGCTCCTCTTATCGCCCGATTTCGCTGCTTAACGCCGAGGCTAAGATTCTAGCAAAGGTACTGGCAACACGACTGCAGCCTTACCTCTCAACCCTAATCCACCCTGACCAGTCAGGATTTATGCCACACCGGAACACCGCTCTAAACATACGGCGTCTCCATGGCATCATTGCTTGCCGCTCCTCGATAGAAGAAGATGCGGCCATACTCTCATTGGATGCTCGGATGGCATTTGATAGGGTAGAGTGGCCTTTCCTGTTCGCCGTTCTCCGTCACATGGGGCTCGGCCCCAAGATTTGCGCGTGGATTCAGCTTCTATACACCCAGCCGCTTGCGCAGGTGGTGGTAAATGGCCGTGTCTCTGACCCCTTCCCTCTGGGCCGGGGGACGAGGCAGGGCTGCCCCCTCTCCCCGCTCCTCTTTGCCATGGCTCTCGAGCCCTTGGCAGCATGGGTGCGGCAGGATCCGGTGATCCGTGGCCTCAAATGGATGCTGGACTGGGAGGATCGTATCTCCCTTTATGCAGACGATATTCTGCTTTATCTTGCCTCGCCGGCGCGCTCTATCGCCTGTCTCCTCGACATATGTGAGTCGTACGGACGGCGGTCAGGATACAAAATCAATTGGGAGAAATCCATTTTGTATATGCTCCGAGGCTCCCCGCCTCGGCCCCCGAGGGGATGCAATATTCTAGTGGCCCAGGAAGGATTCAAATATCTTGGGGTATATGTCACTGCAGATCGGGATAAATTTGTGGCCGAAAACCTAATGAAGCCCCTCCAACGGCTTCGTACCGACGTCAAACACTGGCGCGCCTTGCCCCTGACTTTGCTTGGAAGGGCCTCGCTCTTTAAGATGCTCGCCCTCCCTAGATTCCTCTATGCGCTACAGAATACCCCCTTCCCGGTGGCGCCCTCTTATTTCACGGCTGTTAATGCTGAGATCACCCGTCTCCTTTGGGAGGACAAGGCGCCTCGGATTGCTCTCCACAAGCTTACCAGTGGCTGGTACGACGGGGGCATAGCCCTCCCAGATATCAAAACCTATTACTGGGCGTCGCACCTCATGATCATAAATCAGTGGCTCCATGTGTCGAGGGATGACCCTGCTTACCGTATGGATAGACAACTGCTTGCTCCGGGAGGGGTGATGGGCGCCCTTTATAACCCGAAAAGAGGTCGCGTCCAGGCAGGGCCCGCTGCACATACCCTCCAGATATGGTTTGCGGCACAGCGTGCGATGGGATGGGCGGGTAGGATTACCCAGGCAACGCCACTATGGGACGCTAAACAGCTTGGGATACTGCGCACCACCAAGGGATTCCATCAGTGGGATCTTATCGGCATTTCTAGGGTAGGGGACCTCTGGCGGCGGGGAGAGGTGATCACTTTTTCCCAACTGCAGGCAGAGTACGATTTGGCCGACACCGAACATTTCCGCTATTTACAAATCCATCATGCACTTCGGACGGCGATTTCACCTGGGACTCGGCTCCCTGAGTCATCGCCCTTGGAGGACCGGCTCCTCGCTGAACACCTGATTCAAAGAGCGACGTCCCTAACATACCGGAAAATAATAAATAATCGCCCTGACCCCTTTTTGGTCCTTAAGGGGAAATGGGAGGCAGAACTTGGGGACTTCGATGATACGGAGTGGCAGGCCGCGCTATCGTCCCCCAGGGAAGTGGGCATATCGTCCAAATTAAGGCTTGTCCAGCTTAAAATTCTGCACCGCACATACTATACCCGTACACTTCTATTCAAATTACAACGGACGGAGTCCCCGCTGTGCCTCAGGAACTGTGGCCTCGAGGGAACCTTCCTCCACACCCTTTGGGACTGCCCTATCATAGCGCTTTATTGGAAAGGGGTGTTCCATATTCTTTCCCAGGTAACCAAAATCCTCACGCTGCCTGAACCTCGGCTCTGTCTCCTCAATGTCTGGGAGCAGACGGACCACGTAAGAGTAGCCCAGCTTTGGGTGACATTGGGGCTCATGCTCGCAAAACGTAATATAGCCCAGCGATGGGGATCGGGGCAGGCACCTACCCTGGCACAGTGGATCCGAGACATGGACCTTGTAATGGTGACGGAAAAAGCTGTATATGTAAATAGAGGATGCCCAAAGAAATGGTCCCAGGTGTGGGGTGGCTGGAATGTGTACAGAGGGAACATCTGTGAGCCCCCACCCGATACATCAGAATCTGACCTCAGCGACCATGACTAGTTGCCCTGTCTCTCACAACGGTTGGGGATGGGAACTACTGTGTTGTACCTTTTGCCTGCCTCTTTGTCTCTGTAATACCTGTGCTGAATTGTTAAGATGCATCCTAATCTGCTTTGTCCTAAGCCCTGCACTGAAAGAGTGGTTTTTACTTTCTGTTTTGTTGAGTAACCTAATAAAAAGATTTAAAAAAAAAAAAAAATACTTAATAATATGCCAAACCCGCCTCAGACCCTACGCACAAAATGGCAGATTAACATAGGAATAATGGACGATGAGGACTGGCAGGAGGCGTTGGCATCACCGAAGGAAGTGGCCATACCCGTAAAGCTCAGACTAATCCAACAGAAGGTTCTCCAAAGAACATAAATTTCATGCATTACTCTAGCAAAAATTAAGGAGCAGGCAGACCATAGTTGTAACAGAAAATGCAGACCGGTAGGTACATTCAATCATATAATATGGGACTGTCCCATTATCCAGAAGTATTAGCGAGCCGTGGAGCGACAACTTCAGTTGGTCTGTGGGAAAGAGCTCCAGCATACAACTCTGTCTCCTGAACATATGGAGTCAAACAGACCTTAGTAGGAAACAACAAATATGGTAAACTTTGAGGTTTGCCATTGCAAAGTGCAACAATGTACGAAAATGGGGAATTGAAGATCCGCTTACCCTGAAGGAATGGGAGAGGGACATGGATTGGTCAATGATTGCAGAAAAACATATTTACGAACACAGAGGTTGCCCTAAAAAATAGGACACAGATCTGGGGTGGCTGGAACACACAGGGGCCAAATCTGCACTCCTGCAGTGCTCAGACGGCAGCTGCTTGGTGGGGGAGGGGGAACGAGAGGGGAGATTGAAGATCTTGTATAAGAATCTTTTCCAGATGACCGCTTTGCGGCTGTGTGTATGCTAACACATCATAATGCTACGTTGTTGACTTGATTGCTGGTATGTAACTTCTTCTTTGAAATAAAAAGTGTTTAAAACAAAAAGAATGGGCTTCCTCAATAGAGGAATAACTATCGCTTCTTTCCAGGGTTTAATGAAGTAACTCACCTCAATTACGTTAAGCGCCCAAGTCGATGGTTTGCCTCTGTGTCAGCATTTAAGTGAAGAATTTTAGGAGGGCATGGATCCATAGAAACCTGAAATTAATTCAGCAAAAAAGCTTCGTAAATTGCACCCCACCACACCGATATATGAGGAAGGAGTCCACATCCTGATAAAATGTTAAGTGAGGCCACAACAACAGCCTCCTTAAGATTTTCACACAATATTTTTTTTTCAGTTCCGCTAGCAGATGCACTAGATACACTGTGATAGTGGAGAGATGAAATAGCTTTGCCTTAGAAGCCAACGGCCTAATGATTTGACCAGCATAGAGGGATGGTTTCTCCAGCTTGGATCCAAGAGTTATTGGTAAAGATCCCATCAAGAGTATGACCTGCAGCATGGGATGGAGACTTCACAATTTGAATGAAGCCAACGATGACTATAATATCAATCAAAGGACAAGCATCCACTCCCAACATGAGTATGCTTCCAAATTAAAAATAAAATCCCCTTTAATTGTGGAATTAGTTTCATGCTAAAAGGGTTCAAGTACTTGGCCCCAGGAATACAGAAAGCTTGCCCTCACACAAAGAAAAAGAAGAAAGAGGCTCAATCGCACAATGCATGTTGTTTCTAAAAATTATTGCAAGGCACCACTTAGCCTATTTAGGCGGCCCTGCCTAACAATCGTGTATCCCAAAGGGATCACCGACACAAGGTCTGGACCAGAGTGATCATGCGTCCAAGATTCTGTGACAAATGCACAGTCTGGATTTCGGAACTGGCTAAAGTCCATAACTTTGTTTCTATCTTACCAGTGAACTAGCGTTGATAAGAAAACAGACTAAGTTGTGATCCTCGAGTCCAGCTCTCTTAGCTGATAGCCTGGAAGTATGAGCATGCATGAACCTCGACAGTCTGATAGAACATGAATTCTTGACCCTCATGTGAAAAGCACACTTAGGACAGGCAGCAGGGCAAGAGCTCTCAATAGTAATCAACGACCATCCATGAGTATCATCTATATTATGTAGATTCAGCAGTTGGGCCCAGGGTTAGACCAAGAGTGAGGTTGAATCTGAACTGAAACTGCCAGGGATTATGGCACAAGGTGCAGTCCAGGAGGCTTGCCTTAGGCATGCCAGCAGCATGCCTGCTGCCCAGACGCACTACGGTCAGCTTAAAAAAGCCCGTCCTACAAAGGGGGTTGGCTAGACCATGACGCGGTTTGTTGGCCGAACAGACAGCACGGGGGACAAATTATATCAGACCATAAGTCCAGAAACTTCTACTTAGAGTCATAGGCCACCCTTTGCTGCAAGTATATGAGGAAAAGTAAAAACTAAAAGAATAGTGAGGAATTAATAAAGCACAGACCAAATAAAACACCTGTCAGTTCAAAGATGGCACTGACTACAATAGGAGCTAGACACCTCAGTAAACCAGCACTAAGGTGCTGTACATGGAAAATAAAAGCCCCCTCCCCCCTAGAAGAGGAAAGAGAATATGCAGGCACTCCAGGACTGATTTACACACTCTAGGATTTGTGTTTAGAGGCTGTGGGGACGTGCTACTATCTGCTGAAAAAATACCATCCTAAGAAGGCGGTGGTATGGCTAAGCCATGACGTGCTGCATCAGCTGAACAGACAACAAGGAGGACAAATTAAAATCGACCTGAAGGTAAGCAACTCTTAGTTACAGTCAAAGGCTCTCCTTAGCTGCAAGCATATGTGAAAAGATAAGTAAAAACTAAAACAAAAGTAAGAAATTAGAAAAATAGAAGCCAAGTAAAACACCTAATTGTCACTACAATGACAGCCCTGGCTACAATAGGAGCCAGATACCTCCATAAACCGGCACCAAGTCACCGTACAAGTAAAACAGAAGTGCACCACCGAGAAGGAGAAGAGAGTAGGCAAGCACTCCAATACTACAAGAATGATTTCCACCGTTTCAGACTTGTGTTTAGAGGCTTTGTGGATGTGCTACTATCTGCATGAAAAAAAGACCACCCTAGGAAGTGGGTGTGGCAAGGCCGTGACGTGGTGTGTCAGCTGCATAATCAACAAGGCAGACAAATTAAAACTCACCTGGAGGTAAGCAACTCCTACTTACATTCAAAGGCTTCCCTTTGCTGCAAGCATATGTGGAAAGAAAAAAAAATAACAGAATAGTGAGAAATTGGAAAAACAGAAACCAAGTAAAACACTTAATTGTCACTTCACAGATGGGGCTGACTAGAATAGGAGCCAGGCACTTGACTTTGAAAAAGATGTAACCCTGGGGGAACTCCACGGGTTATCTTTTGGTACCTGGAGATGCCCATGTGAATAAATAGGTATCATTGGATTGGGAGGAGGAGAAACAGTGAAGGGTATTTGCTTTCAATAACATTCAAAATTTCAGAGAGTGCATATGTGTGGTATGGTCAACTGTGTCAAAGGCAGATGAGAGGTCCTGTAATTTCAGGAGGCAGGGATCATCTTTATCTGTGGTCAGGATAGCATAATCTGTGATTTGCAAGGTAGCTGTCTCTGTACTGCAGCGGGATCTGAAGCTGGATAGATAGTTATTCAAGAGATTGCTGGTGTTGACATGATCTTGAAGTTTTGCACAGGCTGCTTTTTTGCTGATTTTGATGATGAGGGATTGGTTGGTAGCTCATAAGGTCCTTATGTTATAGTGTGGATTCCTTTAGGAGTGTGAGGATCTTGCCTGCCTTGAGAGCTTTGGGAAAGATGCCTTGATTGAGGTAGAAATTGATGATATTGAATGGTGTGAAAGAGCCTATTCAGAGAGGGGTTTGATGGAGGATGAGGGTAAGAAATCATACTCATATGTGGTGGCTTTGATAGAGTTGAGAATGTAGAAAAGGTCTTTGAGAGACAGGAGTTTAAAGGATAGCTATTGTGCGATGTAGTGGATGAGAAACAGGTTTAGGGCTGTCAATAGGCTGTCGATTTCCTATATTTTTCTTTAATGAAGTGGGTGATGGCTTTGCACTTGTCGGTGGAGTGTGGAATAGGAGGTGTATCAAAGATTGTGAGTTTTTAAGTGTGCAAACATTGCAAGTTTTGTCAAAGTAACCTGTTTTCTGCAACATCTAGTCTGTCCTGACATCACTTGTGTATTTTGTGTGGATAAAGAGTTCTAGCTGGAAATCCACACACCAAGAGGCACCAACACTGTGTGTGCACCACTGACCTCTGCAATGCAATGTAAGATTCGAGCATCTAAGAAATTCAGAGGAGCACTTCTCCATGTCTGTCTGTTATATAGAAGTGAACAAGGGCTGCAGATATCTCTTGTTATTTCATTCTTGTGTTGTTTAAGAGAATGAAGTCGCTGACGATGTGGTGTGGGACGTTGGATGGATTAGGTGGTGAGGAGCTCAAGGAATTTGTCGATGAAGTGCTTGTTATGTTCAGGAGTCTTGTAGATATGGTATAATGTGAAAAACTAAGTTGTGGAGAGTTGGAAGTGGTGTTTGAGGAGCTTCATGGGGTTTAGTGTTACTTGCTCACCTATGGTGCAGATCAGGAGGACTTATGCATGTGAATAATGACCCACATTGCATGGAGCAGGTCAGAAAATGGATGAACGAAAAACTGTTTAAAGCTTAATTCGGGTAAGACCGAAGTCTTGCTGTATGGAAATGAAACCTCATTCTAGTCGGCTCTATGGTGGTCATAGGAGTTGGGCATTCTTCCCACTCCAGTTCCAAAAGTCAAAAACATAGGATTTATGTTTGACTGTAACCTGCCATTTGAAAGTGAAATTAACACTATTACATGTTCCTCTTTTTACACATTGAAACTGCTGAGGAAGGTCTTTCCTTTCATTCCTCAGGAGTTGCAGAAATCCATGGTGGCAGCCCTTCACTGTCCAAGCTCGACTACTGTAATGTTCTATTCCTTATTGTGCAGAAAAAGCCTTCAAATAAGCTACAGGTTGTGCAGAATGCAGCAGCCCGCCTATTGTTAGGCAGCTCTGAACATCAATCTGCTTCCCAAGCCTTGACTAAGCTACATTGGCTTCCCATGAAGAAGTGTATTGCCTTCAAGGGACTCTATATAGCTTTTAAGGCATTACATAGATCTGGCTCCATTACCTGAGGCAACGTTTTGGCTGGTACACTCGCCGTAGGTCCCTATGTTCATCTTCTGCAGGTAGTGTAATTGTTCCCAGAGTCAGAAGGTCAAAATGGGGGGGAGGGGGCAGAAACTTTGTTACCTGTGCCTCCAAACTTTGGAATACTCTTCCCCCTGATATTAAGAAAATTACTGGACTGCTACCCTTCAGGAAAGGTCTGAAAACTTGGTTTCTCAACCAATAGGTCACCTTATCATGTCAATTCCTGTCATTGCTTTTAGCCTTCCTCTTTCCAGTCTGGTCAGCACCTAGACACTTCCGGGCAGGAGTGCGCTTTATGCATTTGCATTTAATTTAATTTAATTTAATTTCAGTGTGGTCTTCTTTCTTATGAACACAGTGTGCATGCTGGATGCTGTCTCTAGGGTAATGGGGAATTTGCTACAATGTGTGGTCAACCATGTTTCAGTGATGTAGAGTGCATCACGATGTGGGCTGTGATGTCTGGAGCATAGTGTGATAGATGAGAATGAGATGAAATGTGTTTTTGATAGTTTGAATGTTTGTGATGGTTACTGGGATATATCTGATGCTGGGACTATAAGTTAAATGGATGCTATGTGAGTGTTTTTGAGACCTCAATCTGGTCATGACTGTTTGGATTGTCAGTGCATTGCGTGAGTCACATGATGAGCTTTGATAGTGCTGAATATGATTTAATAAAATATATGTAACATTTCTGCATTGCAACAACAATGCTAAACTTCACAGAACTGTATTTTACTGTGCTTAGTATGAATAGGCCAGAACTAGGTCTCAAATCAATTTTTCTGTTCTAATGCAGCCATTATAATATGAGTGTGTCTTTGTTCACCGCACGTAACCAAAATGTGCACTTGTGATGCTTTGATTACATGCTGTGCCAAGCGTTGTTTTGCATTCTTCTTCATGAACATAGCCAGTATCTTTTCACCTCAATAAAGTTCTTGTTTAATATTGAATCCCACAAGGGTATGCGGAGCCTTTCAATCTTTAGTCAGATCCTGAAGAAAGATTTCAGGAATCCCACAAGGGTATACAGAGCCCTTCAATCTTCAGTCAGATACTGAAGAAAGATTTGGAAAATCTGCAGCTGCCCTGTATCTCATTGCTGGAGCAATGTATGGATGATGTTATGGTTGCATCTAAAACAAAGGAAGATTGGAAGTTGGATAAAACTGCACTCTTATCCCATCTTGCTGACAATGGAAATAAGGTACCTTCCACAAAAATGCAGTACTGTATGAAAGAAATGATCTATCTCTGTCATTATGTTGAAAAGGGGACAAGAAAAGTGTCTTAAAAATATGTTTCTGCAGTCCTGAGAATGAACACTACCAAACAAACAAGGTAAAGTTAGCATGATCCTGGGAATGGTTGACTACTGTACACAATGAACCTAATTGCAAAGCCTTTACTGAGGCTTACTCACAGTGATGTTACTGATCCGCTACCATTAGACGATGAATGTATGAGTGGCTTTCTCTAACTCTGAAGCGCATCTGCTCAGGAATGCCAAATTACAAGAATAACTTTTACCTATTCTGCCACGAAAGAGAAGGGTGTTCTCTATCAGTGTTGGTTTAGGAACATGGTAAAAGCAAAAGACCTGTATGTTATTTCTCTATCCCAATCGATCAGCTTGGCGCCACACTTCCTGGATATTGGAAGTCAATTATAGCAGTTTGTCTTGCAATTCAAAAAGTGAAGGTATTTTGATGGGTGGTGTATCATTCAGTTGAGATCTTACTAAACATGGGCAAATCATTTTGGTTGCTGACAATTCAGAATATGTAATACCCTGAATCCATAACTCTTTTTTACAACCAGAGCTGCGGGAAATAAAGACAGTGATGAGGATTATTAACATGCCTGTCCTGATTTAACAGAATAATGTACTAAGCCAAGACAAAACATACATGATGGTCCACTTTAACAGTCTGATCAGATTTTATTTGTTCTTGCCTAAGAGACTTTTATGGCGCATTGAGAGCAACTTACACAGTTTGCACCACATCAAATATTGTGGAAGCATCATACTTGTCTGATGTAACTTTAGCACAAGTAGCAGAATTAATTGCACTTAGGAGAGCAAGTTGTTTATCTGATGGATTGTTTAATCTATACTAACAGTTAGTATGGTTTTGGCATGGTACATGATTTTGGCCAGTGGTGGTCACAACAGTGTTTTATGATGTCCTCTGGTACACCCATTAGGAGTGGAATGTATGTTCTAAACTTTTTGGAAACTGCAATTTCCTAAAGAAATGTCAGTAGTGATATTGTTCAGCCCATAAATCAGGATCTGATATGGTTTCACTTGGCAATAAGTATGCTGAGGAGGTGGCTAGATATTGTGCCCTCAAGTCAAGTATCATTAATTCAAATTAACAAGAACAATGTAAATCTGAGAATGAAAGAAAATATTGTATTCTATTGACAATAATTCAGACATTGAGTGCACCAATAGAACTCCAAGATGAGGCATCAGAACCACAGAAAAATAAATGGGAAACAGCAGGATATAGAAAAGACTGAAAGGGCCTGTGAGTGACAGCTAACAAATAATATGTTCTCCCTGATTCAGTGCTACAAACAGGCAAAATCATGACCCAACAGATTTGGGATGCTAAAGTCAGAATGTTTAATAAATATATGTTTGATCCAAGATTTAGAGCATTTACTGATAATTTAGGTCAACATTGTGTTATAGGCCAGGACGGCAGTCCAGGCAGAAAACTAGTGGTGGCTTTAAGTGTCATAGGACAGTCTGAAGATCACTTTACTAGGATTCAGCTTGATTTCCTGGAGATGCCAGGTCATAATAATCTACATTTCTAGGTTGGTGGAAGACTACCCAACTAGGCAAACTGACAGCATGACAGTGGCCAAACTATTAATGAGAGAAAGTTCAGTCTGCCAACCTCTTTACAGTCAGATAAGGGCACTCATTTTCTGAATGCAACAATGAAAGTGCTATGCACAGCTCTGCAAATTGAAGAGAAAGTTCACTGTAGTTCCAGACCATACATATCGGAATTGTTGAGAAAGTGAACGCACTGTAAAATCCAAACTGATGAAAGTGTGTGCCTTGACTTCATTGCTTTGGCCTGTCACACTCCCTTTGTTCTCATGAGTATTAAAAGAAATTAAACAGAACAGGTCTCTCTCCTTTTGATATTTTAATATGGAGGGCCATGAGGATTCTATGCGCTCCAACAGCTGTACATGTGTCTATTGGTGATGACATTGTATTACACTACTGCAAAAGTCTGGTGATGCTGTGCGTTCTATCTCTCACCAGGGGAATTTTCCTACATCTTAAACAGTGAACAGTCAGTAAATAAAAGATCAACAAGAGAATGAGATTGCCTTATAAAAGATACAGAAGTCCATAGGTGATCTATTTTGCAGGCGATGAGACAGAAGAGGAAGATGATGATGTGGAAGTTTATAATCTAATAGGGTGCTGTAGATTTTCTTCTGAGGAAATGCTCTGTGGAATTTGATAAACAAACTCTAAATAAGAAGAAGAATACTGATTTTTTTTATTTTTGTGTGTGCATAATATATTAGCTAGATCTATTTTGATTTGTACCTCAAACAAGGGTTTGAGTATTTCCTTGAATATCTGATATATGGACTGTACTGAAACAGTGACCTAAATTCCTGAAAAAAATGTTTTTGAGTTTTTTGGGTTTTTGTTTGTTAGCACCTTCAGATTAGTAGGAGATTTTTTAAATGTTAGAATCTTTTCCTTTTCCTTTTTCTCCTAGTGCTTTATAGGAGTATTGCAAAGGAACAATTGATGGACATAATGCTGAACAATGCAAACATTCACCCCCAGTCACAAAGATCTGGGTTTAATCCATCTTTCTTTTGCTCACCACGCCACCCAGACATGGGTCCTGTGCTCTCCCTGCCACAGGCGTTAATCTAGCCTGGCTGATGAGGGATGAAACCCTGAACCTGGTCCCAGGATGCTTGTTTCAGGTCCAGGTAGGACCTGGCCTGGCAGTTCGGGCTGGACTGTTCCCATTGGAAGACTGATTTGCATACGGCTGGGATTAAACTGGAATGGCATGGGGAGGTAAAAACGATAGATTTAGGCCCAGATCTCTGTACTGGGGTGAATGTTTGACTTTGATCAGCATTCTGTCCATGAATTGTTATTTTTGCATTTGTAACGCCGAGTGGGACGGGTATACCAAGACGTGGGTCTCGTGCTCTTCATGCCACTGGAGTCAATCTAGCCTAGCTGATGAGGGGTGAAACCCCAAAACCGGTCCCAGGATGCATGTTTCCAGTCCTGGCAGGACTTGGCCTGGCAGTTCAGGCTGGACTGTTCCAATGGGGAACAGGGTCGAGACTGATTTGCCTATGGCTGGGTTTAAACGGGAATGGCATGGGGAGCAAAAAATAAAGTATTTAGGCCCAGATCTCTGTACTGGAGTGAATGTTTGACATTGGTCAGCATTCTGTCCATCAATTGTTTGAATCGCCAATGACCTAAGTTACCCTCATTCGGGAAAGTGTGACCCATTTTGGATTGGTGCACATGTATCAAGGGAGGATTTACCAAATTCTTTAGGGGCCTTCCTCTACCTTTAGGAACCAGACTGTGACACAGGCCGCCTTGATTCATATCCTTAGTCCTAAAGAAGACCCGTGGAAATGTTTCTTATTCTTATTTGCACTCTTTGAATAGGGGTCAACGTACAGATCAGACATTCCGTACTAGCGCTTTACATATAATTTCTCAATAATTAGGCTATATGTGTTAATTTATTTGCTAAGTTATTACGGATGCCCTTGTTTTAACAAATTCCTTCCTTTCTTTTTCAATGTGTATTGTCAATGTTAAATGTTGGTTTATATTAACTTTGTGGCACTTATCTATGTATGTAACAATATACGGTGTTAAACTGTCTTGTATAATACATTTTTTAATGTAGTGTGCTACACAATATATTACAGTTAATATGTCGGTCACTTTTTGATTCTATAGTGTCAGTCTCAGTGTTTTTGTATCTGTATGGTAATGTTAAACTATGTGGACTATATACCATTGAGTGCTTTACCTAGTGGCCAGGACAAAGTAATAAGTTTAAAAGTAATTCTGCTCTACTCAACAGAATCAACCATTAGTACATACTATTCTTTGCTGATGACACACTGCTGGGCTAAAAAAACTACAAAACTGCAACTTTTAATTGACCGCTTTGTGGAGTTCTACACTGAACAAGGTTTGGAGGTAAACCCATTGAAGACAAAATATATGATTATCAATCTGCACAAATCATGTAGGGAGAAGATATCCATGGGTGGCAAAAGCCTGGAAAGGGTTCATGATTTTGAATACTAGGTTATAAAACTAAATAATATTATGTCCAGGGGAAAACCTATTAGTAAGAGCTGATTAAAACTCCAACAGAACATCTCTGGCATTCTAAAAGTTTTCAAATCAACAGTATCCAGATCAGAGTCCCCTGCCCTCATATCTACAATGTCAAAGCCCTTGGTGGCACATTATAAGGAGTTGAATTATGGGGCTTATCAGAGCTAAGCGACTTGACCACACTTAAGAATGCATTTTTGAGCTCTTTGATTAATGTCCCCCACAGTACTCTATTGCTCCTGCTGTTTTTTGATATAGGGATGAAGCAATTGCTTTCAAAGACGAATTTTAGACCACTGCTATACTGGCAGAGGCTATGGAACATTCAGAAATTACAGACATATCACACAGCCTTGGAAGAGGTCATCTCTCTCGAGAAGCAAAGTAAAATCCCCTGAATTAAGTGTAAGATTAATTTTTTACCATACTTGATTTTGCTAAACAGTGGAGGGGCAGGACGGGATCTGATTGGATAATCAACATAAGCATATTGAAAATATGAGCTGGAGAAAGAGTTAACCAATTACTGTCTCAGGACCTTATCAGTTGCCTTTTTGGGCATTAAAAGTACAGAATTCTGTTAAAGCGATTTTGATTACATTACCCTTCCAATCGATAGGCAACTGTATGTGAAATTTAGATATGGCACTTTCATGGTTAATGGCTTCTCCTCTAACTGGCAGAACCTTAACCCCTTCAGTGCCACGCCCTGTCCCCCTCCTGTGCCGGGCGTTGCACTAGTGGGTGGGGTTCATGACGAGATAGTCTCGTCATGGGCACAGCGCAACCGTGCTCCATGACGAGACTATCTCGTCATGGGCACTGAAGAGGTTAAGCACCTGTATAGTGTTTATCATGCTTGCAATACAGCATTGAAAACAATGGCACACTCAGTGTTTTTCTGCACAAGCTATCACATTCCTAAGTGGAAGTGGATAATCCCAATCTGCCAGTGGCTGGGGGGCAACTAAGTCTATTGAGATCGGACATGTGCAAATTCACTGTATGTAGTGTGGTAAAATATTTTTATAGCACCTGGTGCATTATGAGAAATGTAATTGAAGAGCCGACCACTATAGGACTTTAGAAGTATGTTAAGAATGGCCCATCAGGAAAGGTGGGCGGTACCATCATTGGGTCAAAACTTCTTTTATTCTTGTACACAACAGCATGCAGTGTGGCAAACATCCCTATAGCACCTGGCTCATTAGGAGAAAGCTCATTGATGAGTTGGCTGCACATGACGCTTCACAAAAACAACCTAACTAGAACTGCTGGTGAGTTTTATGAAATTGAGGAATACTATTCTAATGAACTAATTTTAGCCCCATTCTTACCTGTCGAATAATTTAATGATTTTAGCAATATGAATTGTTAATGATACTGTTATACGTTTTATCGCATTTCCAATAAAAATTGCAGGAATTGTTCTATAGTTTTATATGTATACACGGACCAATCTTATTTGGTTTTAATTAACCTATTACAGAATATATATATAGATATTACCTACTGGCGGTCGCCAGTAGGTAGTTGTAGTTAGGACCGAGTTTCCATAGGAAATCTCAAAATTCTATTTTGAATAACTTTTGCGTCGGTTGACGAATGCTCGCGAAATTTTCAAAACTAATGGGGCGCTCCGCTCAGCTCCTACCCTGAAAGTCTCGGGGTGATTCGTCAAGCGGGGGCCGAGAAAAAAGGGGGGTCCCAAAACGCGTTTTCCCCATGCATTTTTCCATAGGGACTTTAGTCGCAGCTACAGCCCGAACGGCTGAACAGAATTATGTGAAATGTGGCAGAGAGGTAGCCATAAGGTCCATGAAGTGCCTTTTGCAGGTCTGGTGTAAATCTGTTCAGTATTTCCTGAGAAAATAGTATTTAAATCAATATATATATCTGTAAGCGCGCAGCGTGCGCGCTGGGTGCGCGCACCTTGCCGTGCGCGAGCCCAATTCTGATTGGTTGTTAGATCTTAGTAAACATTCGAATCGGTGGAAATCAGGAAGCGGCGGCCGCCATTTTGTCTATCGCATAAAGAGGGGGTGATAAACAAAGGGGGAGAACTTGAAAAGGGGGCAGAGTGGGGAGAAATTGACCCAGTAGGCATTGTAAGGGGGTCACAGTAGGACCTTGTGGGGCAAAAAAAAAGATTTATATTTTGTTAAAAAATATCGCCGAGTGCGCGCACCCAGCGCGCACCCGAAAAAAAACGTTATTAAAAAAATCAAAAAAAAATCGCATTTAAGTGTTTAGATATAAGGTGGCTCTAAAAAGAGCCCTTGTGTTTATTGTTTGTTTTTTGGTACCTACAAGTAAGTACCGATGCAGAGTCTAAAGTTCAAGAGGAAGACTCTGTTGCCTTCATCAGTGAAGTGTACACCATCTCCTCTATAAATGTCTTGCATGTTGTAACGCAAGTTGTTGTGGTATATAGAACCCATACCATAGTCTCTGAGGAAAGCAGAAATAGATTTGTTGACGTGCTTCCTTGCTTTGTCAATCTGCGGACAAAATTGGTTGGACCAGTTCCACTTTTGCCTTTGGCATATGTTAGAATATACGAAGGCAGTTTGTGGAAAAAGCGACATCAATTGCACAAAGGTGTCCTTAATAAGCATTTCCAGACCTACCCCAGTTAAAGTGCCTAGGTCATTTCCACCACAGTGCACAATAATAAGGTTAGGCTGTGGGAGATGTAGAAAGGTTTTCACCAAAGGCATTAATTGGTGCCACTTTAACCCTCTCTGACCAATCCATTTGATGTCTACATTTGGCAAAGCAAGGTCTCTCACCATACCTCTTTTTACTGCAAATTTTTCACTCCAGAAGACATAGCTGTGACCTACAATCCACACTGTGAACATCTTCAAAGGAGATCTGGATGCACTCAGGAGGTGTCTTTCAGTAGAAAGGCAAAAAGAAAGGAAAGACAGTTGAAAAAAGGGGGCACACATACTTTTTTTAAAAAAAATAACTCATTGGCTATTTCAAAGCATTCTACACTAAAAACTAGGCTGTATGTTTAAATTTTAAAAAGCATGTATTGCATTGGTTCAGAAAAAAGTGTGAAAAAAGAACATTAGTTTGGATTTGCTGTTAGGTTTGAAAAGTCAAGCACTCTTGCTCTTTGGAAATGAAACATTGTCTGTTGAACTTCTGACCTCTCTGCTCACACCTGTGTTCTATGACCTGTTGCTATGGTAGCAGGCAGAAGTTAAGTTGGGGGAAGGGTACATTTGGAAAGGGGTTGAAGTTTTCAACCAATAGAAATGTGTGATTTCATTTGAAAAAATGTGAGAAGTACTGAGATTGAAAATTAACATGTATATGTGTGAAAAAAGAGAGGGAAACTGTGCCATTAACTGGTTCGGCTGAGAGGAGAGAGGTGTGGAGCTCAGTGATTCTGGTCTGATAAACTGCTGTGTGACTGCCACATTTCTTTCACAACTAACTCATTTTAAAGGTGAGTTATGAGTTTGAGAAGGGGTGTTTGTGGTTAATTTTGATATATAAAAAAAATAATGATTATTTGTTTAAAGTTGTGATTTACATTTTCTGTTTTGCGAGATATTTAACTGTTTTGAATATGTAAAATATTATGGAGTATGTTTTCAACATAAGATAATGTGTACTGGTAACAATGAGGAATACTGTTTTGTGCCTACCATCAAACCATGAGTCTGTGTGCAGAGAAGAATTGTGGGCAGAGATTTAATTTGTGTTGCTGTAGAAAAGTAAGACTTGCAGTTGAAAGAAAAGGACAGCTTCTTTTTAATTGTGATGGTTAGCATTTAGCAGAAATCACTTTGAAAAAAAGAGAGGAAAATGGCAGCACATTTGAAAAAAGCATTAGTTCTGTTAGAATTGATAACCCAGGAAAGGGGCAGCCTGTGTTTTGTACCTACCAACACAGCATGAGTCTGTGTGTATATAGGAATTGTTGTCTGAGATTTAATTTGTGAAGTTGTTGTTCAGTAAGAAATGTAGTGCTAGGAAAGTGGCTGCCTGTGTTATGTGCTTAAAATGATGACATGAGTCTGTGTGCACACAGGAATTGTGGGCAGAGATTTAATTTGTGAAGATGTTGTTCAGTAAGAAATGCAGTCCCATGGAAGGGGCAGCCTGTTGTGTTTACACAAATTATCCCTTAGCACACATGCACTGTTACATACATCCCTGCAGTCTTCATGCAGTTCTGGAAGTCTCTTTGCTCATCTGTCAAGCACCAGACAATCCACAGTGTTCAGAAACACACTCTTGGCACACACGCAGCAGCTTCTCCAACACTCTCATGTGTAGTACTCAGCTCTGTGTGCTGTTTCAGATAGCACTGTGTAATGCAAACACATTCAACGTCACCATGGCCTCATTTAAATTGATCTTGTTTATTCACTCACTCTATAACATATGGACATGGTCTTAAGGAGCTGTTAGGAAATGTGCTGTTTTCTGCTTCTGTAAATAATAAGGGAAATGTATCAGGCTGTAACAGTAATTTGGTACTATTCAGGGACACTGTTTTGTTCCAAAAAACATAGCATGAGTCTGTGTGCGCACAGGAATTGTGGGCAGAGATTTAATTTGTGAAGTTGTTGTTCTGAAAGAAATGCAGTCCCATAAAAGGGGCAGCCTGTGTTATGTGCTTAAAATGATGGCATGACTCTGTGTGCACACAGGAATTGTGGGCAGAGATTTAATTTGTGAAGATGTTGTTCAGTAAGAAATGCAGTTCCTGGAAAGGGGCAGCCTGTTGTGTTTACACAAATTATCCCTTAGCACACATGCACTGTTACATACATCCCTGCAGTCTTCATGTAGTTCTGGAAGTCTCTTTGCTCATCTGTCAAGCACCAGACAATCCACAGTGTTCAGAAACACACTCTTGGCACACACGCAGCAGCTTCTCCAACACTCTCATGTGTAGTACACAGCTCTGTGTGCTGTTTCAGATAGCACTGTGTAATGCAAACACATTGAACGTCACCAAGGCCTCATTTAAATTGATCTTGTTTAATCACTCACTCTGTAACATATGGACATGGTCTTAAGGAGCTGTTAGGAAATGTGCTGTTTTCTGCTTCTGTAAATAATAAGGGAAATGTATCAGGCTGTAACAGTAATTTGGTACTATTCAGGGACACTGTTTTGTTCCAAAAAACATAGCATGAGTCTGTGTGCGCACAGAAATTGTGGGCAGAGATTTAATTTGTGAAGTTGTTGTTCAGTAAGAAATGTAGTGCTAGGAAAGTGGCAGCCTGTGTTATGTGCCTAAAATGATGGCATGACTCTGTGTGCACACAGGAATTGTGGGCAGAGATTTAATTTGTGAAGATGTTGTTCAGTAAGAAATGCAGTCCCATGGAAGGGGCAGCCTGTTGTGTTTACACAAATTATCCCTTAGCACACATGCACTGTTACATACATCCCTGCAGTCTTCATGCAGTTCTGGAAGTCTCTTTGCTCATCTGTCAAGCACCAGACAATCCACAGTGTTCAGAAATACACTCTTGGCACACACGCAGCAGCTTCTCCAACACTCTCATGTGTAGTACACAGCTCTGTGTGCTGTTTCAGATAGCACTGTGTAATGCAAACACATTCAACGTCACCAAGGCCTCATTTAAATTGATCTTGTTTAATCACTCACTCTGTAACATATGGACATGGTCTTAAGGAGCTGTTAGGAAATGTGCTGTTTTCTGCTTCTGTAAATAATAAGGGAAATGTATCAGGCTGTAACAGTAATTTGGTACTATTCAGGGACACTGTTTTGTTCCAAAAAACATAGCATGAGTCTGTGTGCGCACAGGAATTGTGGGCAGAGATTTAATTTGTGAAGTTGTTGTTCTGAAAGAAATGCAGTCCCATGAAAGGGGCAGCCTGTGTTATGTGCCTAAAATGATGGCATGACTCTGTGTGCACACAGGAATTGTGGGCAGAGATTTAATTTGTGAAGATGTTGTTCAGTAAGAAATGCAGTTCCTGGAAAGGGGCAGCCTGTTGTGTTTACACAAATTATCCCTTAGCACACATGCACTGTTACATACATCCCTGCAGTCTTCATGCAGTTCTGGAAGTCTCTTTGCTCATCTGTCAAGCACCAGACAATCCACAGTGTTCAGAAATACACTCTTGGCACACACGCAGCAGCTTCTCCAACACCCTCATGTGTAGTACTCAGCTCTGTGTGCTGTTTCAGATAGCACTGTGTAATGCAACACACATTCAACGTCACCAAGGCCTCATTTAAATTGATCTAGTGTAATCACTCACTCTGTAACATATGGACATGGTCTTAAGGAGCTGTTAGGAAATGCGCTGTTTTCTGCTTATGTAAATAATAAGGGAAATGTATCAGGCTGTAACAGTAATTTGGTACTATTCAGGGACACTGTTTTGTTCCAAAAAACATAGCATGACTCTGTGTGCACACAGGAATTGTGGGCAGAGATTTAATTTGTGAAGATGTTGTTCAGTAAGAAATGCAGTCCCATGAAAGGGGCAGCCTGTTGTGTTTACAAAAATTATCCCTTAGCACACATGCATTGTTACGTACATCCCTGTAGTCTTCATGCAGTTCTGGAAATCTCCTTGCTCATCTCTCTTGCACCAGAGAATACACAGTGTCCAGAAACACACTCTTGGCACACACACAGCAGCTTCTCCAACACTCTCATGTGTAGTACTCAGGTCTGTGTGTAATGCAAACACATTCAACGTCATCAAGGCCTCTTTTTCTTTGCTCTACTCTAAACACTCAGCCAGGTTGCAGATACTTATGGTATGAAGTAGCTGTTAGGAAATGTGCTCTTTTCTGCCTCTGTGATTTTCCAGGTAAAATGTGTAAGGTTGTAACAGCAATTATCACTTGATCTAACAGAGTAGTAAATGTGGTTTGAATTTGCAAATCAAATTCTGTTTTCTGCTTAGAAGCACACCATGAGGCTGTGTGTGCACAGAAATTGTGGCCACAGATATAATTTGTGTTGCAGTTGTTCTGTTAAAAAATGCACTTGCGGGAAAGGGGCAGCTTGTTTTTGTTCAACTGTGGTGGTTAGTACTGTGCACAAATTAGTAAATGACAAATGAGAGACAAATGGAAAAACATTTGAAAAAAATGAAAAGTAAAAAAAAATATTTAAATGAATTATAATTACAAAAAGGATTTTTTTTTAGTTCCTTGCAGGTATTGCTGAGCAACAGTGAAAAAAAAATGCCTTTAAGGACAAGAAAAAGGAAAGAAAAGCAACAACAAGTATATCTGGACAAAACTGGGGAAAAAAAATAGCAGGAGAAGCTGGTGATGGCAAAAAGAAAAAATCTACTGGTAAGCAGAGCAGAGATTTCATAAAACAGATTTTCAAAAAACAAAAAAATGGCAAAAATAACTGCAAAACAAAGAGAGTTTTATGTACAAAGCCACAACACAGTCAACAACAGAAAAAAAAAGCTAATGTACAATCAGAAGTATGTCAAACAGATTTAACACGAAAATTAGATTTTAAAAACATTCGTCGAAAAATGTTTCAGAGAAGAGTGATGTTAAATTTGCTAAAGGATGTGAAAAAATATAAGAAAAAAACTAAATTTATTAAGAAAAAAAAATTTATAGAAAAAATTGTAAGTAAGGCTTTGGAAATAAAAAGAAAACTTTTTATTCTAATTTTGATTAGGATGCATAGATTAGAAAAATTTGTGAATGCAATGAAGTCACAAAGCAAAAGGAAAAGAGAAGTGAAAAAAAGTAACTTTTGTAAAGTGTTTTTGGGAGAATGGAAACACAGTTCAAGTACTGAACCATTTTTTAATGAAGAGAGTTATCTTCAAAGTAATAGTTTGTTGCATGCAGTTGACACTAATGGTAGAGCATATGAAGTGAAGGATGGTTGTGTGATGCAAAAAGAGAAAATGGTCCCTAGAAATGAGGAAGAAGTAATGGCTGCTGAGGCTATGGGGAGACGTCCAAAAGCCTCAGTGTATACTTGGAAATGTAGTAGTATTTGTACTGTGCGTCAGGAATCTATTGATAAATTACGTGACTTTCTAAGAGAATATAGTAAAAAGAGTGTAAAACAGAAGATGAAGGTGCTTCAAACACTAGATCCATGCAGAGTGAGAGAAAATACTGGTTTGCAGGGACATTCTCTGGCTTGTCTATCTAGAAAAGTGTGTAAAAGTGTTTTTCATCATTTTAGGATGCTGGCTGTTCATCATACTGAAATGAGAAAGTTTGTGAGAACATTGTATTTTGCTAAAAGTCCAGCAGTAAAGTTGAATGAGTTGAATAATGCTCTGTTCCGTGGATCTGTATCAGATGTAGTGAAGGTTACTGATGAGATTCAGTTTTGTTACTTTGGTCCAGAAGAAGAAAGTGCAGAAAATGACACAGTAAATGATGAAAATGGGGAACAGAATGTAGAACTCATTATTACTAAAAATTTTGAGGATGAAATGACAAAATTTACTATCACCTCTAATGAAACACCAAATATTACTTGTATTTGTTGCCGCAGAAGTCATTATAAAAATCAAACAAGGAATATTGATCTGTATAAAAAAAGTGAAAATGAAGATAATTATAAGTGGAAGGATTTTGCAACATATATATTTCTTGAAAATTGTTTTGAATTGGGTGAAGATCAGCGTATTTGTAAATACTGTTATAATAAATTAGAACAAAATAGAATGCCGACCAGAGCTGTACATAATAATTTAGAATTGGATGCTATTCCTGCCGAACTTTCTGAATTAAATACATATGAGTCTATACTTATTCAATGTGTTCATCCGTTCCAGACCATAGTACGTATGGAGCCCAAAACTGGAAAATTACCTCCTTCTGATTTACTGAGAGGTTTAAAAGGAAGAGTGGTGTATTTGCCCTTGGATTTGAAAAAAAATATGGAAACTATTGATGCAGATACTTTGGAAACTGAACCATTAGTAATTCTGGTTAATGGTGTACCTACAAAGAATAAGAAGATTTGGCAAGAGCTGGTGGATGTGCGAAAAGTACAAAGAGCAAATTTGTATTTGAAAAAAATAATAAATGGTATGAATCAATTTATATAGAAGAAGAAGAAGAAGATTTACAAGAAGACACAGAAACACCAACTGGTCAAATTGAAAAAGTGGACAAGTCAAAGGAAGAAGAAATTTATGAACATTTTAGCATACATCCTCTTCATTCGAAAGAAGTTATGGGAGACACTATTGATCTGTTTCAGATGAAGAAAGCAAAAGGAACTCCCGTGAGTGTATGGGAGGAGAGCTTGGAAGCTCGATGTTTTCCTCAGCTGTTTCCTACAGGAAAAGGTGGTCGATACGATGAACGCCCAGAACAGATTCCAGCTTCTGAGTATCGGACTACAAGACTATATGCAGAAGATCCTAGATTTCGTCAAAGTATTCCATATTTGTTCCATCTTTTATTTGAAAGCGACTTGTCTGCATTATCTTATGCAGTAAATCACATTTTGAAAAGTGGAGTACATCTACATAATGTGTCTGCTAAGGATTTTATGGAGAAAGTGCAGCACCGAGATGATCATTTGGAAACACAACTGATCAATCTGATGGCTTGTCAGCGTGGGACAAATGAATATTGGTACCGACGCCATGGTGAGTTAAAATGCATGTTACGAAATTTAGGAACTCCTACATGGTTTGTAACCCTAAGCTGTGCCGAGTACGCTTGGGATGATTTATTGGATTTTCTACGAGAGGCAAATTCAAACATTAAAAACATTGAATACAAGACAGCTGGAGAACTGTGCTCTTTGGATCCGGTTAATGTTTGCAGATATTTCAATCATAGATTTGAGGCTATGATGTCCTTCATCTGCAATAAAAAAAATCCACCTCTTGGAGAAGTAGTGGATTTCTTTTGGAGAAAAGAATACCAAGCAAGAGGTGCTCCTCATATTCATATGCTGTTGTGGATCAAGGATGCCCCAAAGTTTGGAACAGATACTGATGAAGCAGTGTTATCTTTCATTGAAGAATATGCAACATGTGCTATACCTAAAAGCACAGAAGAGAAAAAGTTAAAAGAACAAGTTTTACGTTTCCAAAGTCATCGGTGTGGAAAATACTGTCGACGGAAGTACAAGACCAAAGATAAATTCTACACAAAGTGTCGATTTGGATTTCCTAGATCTGTTCTTTCAAAAGGAAGAGTCAACAGTTTTATGTCAGCTGTGCGACATACTATAACCAGAAAGTCTCCAAAAAATACCTATAACCTAAAAAGAAATGAAGAGTCAAAATTTATAAATGACTTCAACCCAGTGATTTTAACAATGTGGAATGCTAACATGGATATCCAGTATGTGGCAGACAATTCTATTGCTGTTGCTCGGTATGTGACATCTTACATCACTAAATCTGAGAAAACAGAATTGAAGGAAATGTGGGAAGAGATTTCTCACGAGAAGACTGTCAGTAAGAAGCTGTACAGTTTCAGTTTAAAGATGTTATCGCATCGAGAAATTGGATCCTACGAATGTTCAGATAGGTTATCATCTGCAAGTCTTTACTCGAAATCCAGAAGAATAATTTGGGTAAGCTTAGGCCTTGCAGGAATGAGAAATCGGGTACTGAAATCTGTTGGAGAAATTGAATATTTGGCCGAGAATGACCCAGAAAGTACAGATATTTTGAAATCAAACATGTTGGACACATATTACCCAAAGAGAAGTCATCATCTTGAGAACATGTGTCTCTATGAAGTGCTGCAGAACTACATTTATTCACGGAAAGCCACAGAAGACATCAACCATGGAAAATATAAAGTCATTGGTGAGGAAGGATGTTTGGTGAAGCAAACAAAAGGAAGTTTGATAAATCACAGGAAGCTGAGTTGCGACACTACTGACAAAAAGGAATTTTACTACTTGGCTCTTTTACAGCTCTTTAAACCATGGCGTTCAGAGGACGAACTACTGGGAGAATTTCAAAGCTATGAAGATTCTTTTAATGCTAGCAAAGACAGCATAGAATGCAGTACTTTCACAACTTATGTCCAAATGTTAAATGAAGAAAATGAACAGGAAGCAAAAATTGCAGCTGAAGTAGCTAGAGACAGTTCTCAAGACAGCCAAAGTTCAGGAACAATTAGTCAAGATCCCCTCGGACAACCGATCATAGAAAATGAAGCTGCAGTAGCCATGACTGAAGTAGAAACGGCTATGAATCAAGCACAGGAAGATTCAATTGACTTACTAAATCTGGAAAAACAACTGAATGAAGAACAAAAAGAAATTTATGAAGAAATCATCAAAAAAATTGATCAGTGGACAAGCTGGAACTGGTAAAAGTTTCTTAATAAAAGTCATCAGAAGCTACCTACAGCAAAAAACAGCTTCAAATTTGTCTTGTGTGGTAACTGCTCCAACTGGGTTAGCAGCCTATAACATAAAAGGAATTACCTTACATCGCTTGCTAATGTTACCAGTGGAGCATGAGAACAAAATAGAATACCACAAACTAACTGGAGAAGCATGCCTCGAAGTTTCAAGAGTGTTGAAGAAGATGCAAGTTCTCATTATTGATGAGGTGAGCATGGTTTCAAATTTAATGCTTGCCTTTGTGCATTTAAGAATGCAGCAAATTCTAAAGAGAGACTATGATGTGTTATTTGGAGGTAAACATGTCATAGTTTTTGGGGATCTTCTGCAGCTCACTCCAGTTAAAGGACAACCAGTGTTTAATACTGTGACACATGAAGACACGAAGAAGTCATTAGGAAGCATTGGTAATGCGAATATTTGGTCATTCTTTGAGTACAAAGAACTCACTACCAATATGAGACAAGCAAACGACGAAGATTATGCAAATATTCTGAAAGATATCAGAATTGGACTGCTCACAGAAGTTGGCAAAAAAGCATTACAGAGTCGGTTGCTACATAACTTATTTCCAAATGAAGAAATAGTTGCAGAGAAAATATACCAGAACATTGCAGAAAAAAATACTGTAATCTGCTTAATGCCAACACTACGTGAGTGCTCGATATTCAATGAGGAACTTTTGAAATTGGAAAACGAAGAGATTAAGAAAATGGAAGCAGTGGACAAAATTGAGGATGGAAGAATTACTATCACATTAACAGGCAAACTGAAAAATAAATTGGATTCACTAGAGAAGAATATTTCCAAAACAGCTGGATTAGAAAAAAATCTATATGTTTGCATGAATTGTCGAGTGATTTTAAGGAGAAATTTGGATGTAGAAAAAGGTTTAGTGAATGGAGCTATGGGAAGAGTTGTGGGTTTTATTAATTATCAGAAAAAAGAAGGAATTGAATGTTTAAAAATAAAATTTGATCAGATAGAAGAAGTTAAAGACATTTGTCGTTGTTCAGTTCGTTTCATGCTTGTAAAAGACTTATATGTACGTAGGAAGCAGTTTCCATTTTCTCTAGCATATGCTGTTATGCTGTAACTATTCACAAGTCTCAAGGATTGACTGTAGATAGTGCTTTTGTAAACATTGGTTCTACTGTGTTCAAAGAAGGTATGGCATATGTTGCTTTGTCACGAGTGAAAACCTTATCTGGTTTATTTATGATAGACTTTGATGACTCAAAAGTTAGTGCTGATACAAACTGTGTAAAGGAGTACAATAGATTAAGAAGAACCTATGCTCCTCATTTAGGTCAGTATCCTGTGATTGAAAAACGTGTTGTTTCTCGGAAAAGGAGATTTGAAAATATCTGTAATGTGGATGAACAGAACAAAAAAAAAATGGACAGTGATGTGATAGCAAGGAAAAAGAAAAAGGACAGTGTTGAAGAGGTTGTTGGTTGCCATTTTGAAAATAGCTCTGGTGTCAACTGCTATGCAAATGTAGTGCTGAATGTTGTATTTTATCTTGAAAAGTTGCTAGAACAGATAAAAGTAAATCATGGAAAAAGATTGTGTTCACTGCTGAGTCTCCTTTATGAGAAGCTGAGTACTGATAAAACTGAAATAGAAAGTGCTACTGATGTTAGAAATCTTTTAGATGTATGTTCTGGTTCTACACAGTTTAAAGAAAATATCCAGCAAGACGCTCAGGAATTCTTAATATTTATTTTGAGTGTACTAGAAGATGAAGGAGTAGAAGTAGAAAACTTATTTGGTGTCTCTTACAAGTGGGAACATTGCTGTGAAAACTGTATGAACACATGTAGTAGTAATGTTGATTCCGAAAGGTTCATATTTTTACCATTACCACAAAGTAAATCAGTGACTTTTAGTAAATTAGTTAAAGATGCCAATCACAACATGGAATGTTCTGAATGTAAATCTGACATGTTTTCTACATTATTTTTACAGAAATATGGTCAGTATGTAATTTTAATGATGCAACGTTGTAGAAGTGATGGTTCAAAATTGGACACTTTAATAAAGAAGTTTACAGGACAGCAATTATCAATTTCTGGAAAAACTTTTGTTACAGTTGCAATAATTTTTCATGAAGGAACTACTGTAACTTCTGGACATTACACAGTTTATCTAAAATGTGAAAAAGGCTGGACACTGTGTAATGATTCCCAATTGATTTTCAAGCAACGTTTGCCTTATGATTTACCCAATTCTTACTTAATTTTTCTGAAACCTAAATTTTGAAAACTAAAATCTGCATCTGAAGAAAGCATTTTTTGTCATTTTAAAGGTTTATAATTGAAGATATCACTTAAAAAGGATTTTGAAATTACTATTTGGCCTAAAGGAAAAGTAATAAAAACAATTGTGGACTCCTTTGACAGAAATTATTTTGGCATGTGTGCTTTTGCGAGAAGGTTTAAAAACGGTTTGTCTAGAAAATGTTTATTCTTCTAGAAAAGTACTTGTATTATATTTTTAATTTTTCTAACAAGGTATATTTTAGTGAGGATAGTTTTGGGGCTTTTTTTAAGCAATCTTTTAGATTGTTTTTTTTTTGCCCGCTGTTAAATGATGAATACAATTGTTTTCACTATTTTAAGTGAAAAATAAAAAAATTCTGAAAACAGCAAAAAAAGGGCAAAAAATTGCTTTGTAAAATATGTAAAAACATGTAATGCTTTTTGTAATGTATGATTGAATATTAATACTTTTTTTCTTTTTTTGCAGAACTGGAAACAAAAAATAAAAAAAAAATTCTGTTCCCTTGCAAAATACTTTTTATAATTTTTTTTTTAGAAAAAAATTATTTTTTTAAAAAAATAAGTGGAAAATAATAGTATTATTCAATCCTCCCTTTTCATGCTTCCATTTCTTCACCTCTTTTTGTATATTAATTTTTAAAAAAAAACAAAAACATTTAAAAAAAAAAAACCTTGGGTGCGTGCAGGGTGCGCGCACCTCAAAAAAAATTCAAAAAAAAATATCTCAAAAAAAATTTTTGGGGGTTTAGTTTATAAGTGGCTCTTAAAAGAGCCCTTGAGTTAATGGAGGGAAACAGGAAGAGAAAAACGAAAAAAAAGAAAAAACATCTATGGCCTAGTGCACGGATGCGCATCAAATTTTCTCTGAAGGAGATCAAGACTGGTCTCCCCCACAGAAATAAGAGAACCACAATCAGTGCACCGTGTAGACAACCTCGCCAAACAAGGTGGACCAACAAGAGGTGTAGAAACAGGTGAAGGCACCATCGCAGCTGAAGTGCTCGCCTGAGCTGCCGAAGATGTGCTCGGCTGAGCTGCTGCAGATGTCGTCGGCTGAGCAGGTGGAGGGTTTGCTCCAGAAGCTCGACGAAAAGTTACTGGATGCATTTTGTTAACATGTCTCAACATAGTGTGAATGCTAAAAGAATATTTCTTGTTAGGATTCCCACGAGATAAGACTTTTTTACAAAGTACACATGTAACTTTCGGTGCATTTACCTTTTTCAGACCTTCTGGAAAAGTGAAAAACTGCCATATAAAGCTGTCTTTCTGCTTCCTGTTCCTCTGCCTCTCAAGAGTGTCCTGGTCACTGTCTGAAGTTGGTTGCTGTTCAGCCATTGTCTCTCAACAACAGAATAGCTCCTTCTCCAAAGGAATCAGAACTAATAATGAGGGGAGTAGGTGTGGTTTGGGAAGAATCTGGAACTGAAAGTACTTCAAACCAATCAAAAGTGATGATTCTTGATCACATGACTTGCCATGAGGGGATTGGGTGTGGTATTGAAACAATTAGAAGCTGAAAGTAATGATAACCAATAAGAAATATTGTTTTATTATGCATAAACCCGAGGTGCGCGCACTGCGCAAGCTCCGAGCGCGCACCTCGTGATTACGTATGCGCGAACGCGTAAGAGCGCATGTGCATACGTCATATGCGCGTACCTAGCGCGCATACGTTGAACACGCGTATACGCGACCGTTATTGCGCGTAATTTTAGCGTATGCGGAAGTAAACCACGTAGAGCGCGTAGGACGCATGCACGCATGCATATGTACGTACGCACACATACGTACTGGGTGCACGCTCCCAGCGCGCACTATGACGTATATTTGTGTACGTAAATAACGTACGACGGAATTCATAAAAAACGTACGAAATAGTACTAGGAGCGCGCTCAGAGCGCGCACCCCAAGAATTTATATTAAAAAAAAAAGTGGACAAAAAATAATTAAAAAAATTAATACAAAAAAAAAAAATTATCCTAATTGAAATTTAAAAAAAAATAAAAATAAAAAAAAAAACAGATAAAATATAAATGAATATATAGGAATTTTATTTTTAATAAAAAAAAAATATCTTTAATTAAATAATACAAAAATTAGCATATAAAAAACCGTACAAATTCACTGAAAAAACCAAAGGTTTCAAAAACGTTATAGTTAGGAATTAGCATTTAAAAAACCTTGCAAATTCACTGAAAAAACCAAAGGTTTCAAAAACGTTATAGTTAGGAATTAGCATTTAAAAAACCTTGCAAATTCAATGAAAAAACCATAGGTTTCACACATGTTATAGTTAGCTGGACATTTCACTCGTGAAAAACCAATGAAATTCCCCCGTTATAGTTAGTTCAGCTAACTATAACTCGCGCACCCGCAATCCACTGCTGATGACGTCACATATTACATCACTCATGACATGGTCAGTGACATCACTCATGACATCACTGATGACATCTCAAATGACATCACTGATGACATCACTGATGACATCAACCTTGTGATTGAGTAGCAGACCTCCTCTCACCCTAATATAACCTTTGATACACACATTCAAAAATAGAAACTACAATGTTCAAAATAATGGACATACCAATACCAGTTACAACAACCAATTCAATAATTCAAAGATCCACATACAAATCCACTCATTCACCAACAGTCCTATACAGTCACTCATACATGTACTCACTCATCATATGTACTCATACACCTATACATCCTGTTACATAATGTCACTCGTCCATAGAGTTACTCACACACATAGTCACTCATGCTAATAAAGAATCAAACATACATTTACTTGCATATACAGTTATACACACACCACCACACTTACTTATACGGAAACTTACACATACTTAGTCTTTTAAACAGTCACTTATAGAAAAACATACTTATTCATACAGGAACTCTTTCAATCTCTTACTCTCACATATACTCAATTAAAAACACCAATAGTCACATATACTACTATAAAACATATGAAGTTGCTCATAGAGACACTATTGACACAGTCATTCACTCACTAACACACCAATACACACACTCATCCACCCAAACAGTCCTGCACACATGCTGTCTTCAACACATACAAACAGTGAGTCACTCATTCATGCACCTATGCACTATGTAATACCCCCCACCGAACCATGCAGACACTCAGACTGATTCTCAAAAAACCAACTAATAACCTATATAGACACCCATGTAGCTACTCACCAACTCATGCAGCCACCTATACACAAAGTGAGAGACTGATATAGATATTTACATACTTAAACATTACTCACAAAGCCATGTATTCACTATGATACACTGAATCAGTCACATAATCAATTTTTCATAAACAAATCATCCATTTAGACATTTATATACCCATTTATTCTTCCATCGACCTTGAGATATACATATATAAAACATATTTAATTTGAAGAAAAACACACATTCACTGGATGATGTCATCAGTGATGTCATCAGTGATGTCATTTGAGATGTCATCAGGGATGTCATGAGTGATGTCACTGACCATGTCATGTGTGATGTAATATGTGACGTCATCAGCAGTGGATTGCGGGTGCGCGAGTTATAGTTAGCTGAACTAACTATAACGGGGGAATTTCATTGGTTTTTCACGAGTGAAATGTCCAGCTAACTATAACATGTGTGAAACCTATGGTTTTTTCATTGAATATATAGATATATATATTTATATATATATATTTTTTTTTTTAAACCTTGTAAATTGCAGTGGTGCAGGGTTTCTGGCCCAAAGCCCTTTCTCACCCTAATAAACCCAAACAGGAAAAATCCTTGCATGTGTCCACCCTTTTCTGGGGACAGCACGTTAGTAGGACACCCTGAGGAGTGGGTTGAAGTAGGGAAAGGAAGGAAGTGAAGAAAACAGTTGATTTCCTAACCTGCAGCATGTGGGGTATGCACCTGCAGTAATTGGGAGGTTAATAAGTGTTACACCTGACAGACATAGGGTGGTGTGCCCCCAACCTTTTGGTTGCCTCCCTGCATTTCTCTGACCATTTTTCTGACCATTTTTCTGACATTAGGACTCTGTGCACTTTACCACTACTGAACAGTGCTAAAGTGCTTGTGCTCTCTCCCCTAAACATGATAATATTGGGTTAACCCCAATTGCCATATTTAATTTACTTATAAATCACTATTAAAGTGCACCACATGGGCCCTGGACCTGTAAATTTGTGGTTTGGTGTCGTGTCTCTGGAGTCACAATTTAAAATCACAACTTATGGTAAGGCTGGATCTTAAATTAATTTCAGTTTAGCAAATGTCACTTTTAGAAAGTTTCAAAAAGAACAATTGAATGACAAACAATGTCAAACTTTCATTTCCAGTCAAAGATCAGGGCCTAAATCCATTGTTTTTCTGCTCACCACTCCATTCTAGTTTGGACCCAGACATATGCAAATCAGTTTTGACCCTGCTCTACATGGGAACAGTCCAGCCTGAACTGCTAGGCCAGGTCCTCCCTGGACCGGAAACAAGCATTCTAGGACCGGTTTCGGGATATCACCCCTCATAAGCCAGGATCGCCTGAATCCAGTTCATATAACGGACCGCCACACACAAGGGGACCTTAGGTGTGTCTTGATGGGTAGATGGGAGGGTGGAGCTGGGCATAGCCTCAAACCTACTCTTAAATAAGCTGTGTTCTGTCCACACACAAAGGGCTATATACGCCCCCATGTAGTGAGTCTGGTGCCAAGGAAGGAAGGGTAGACCTCTGTGCACTTCAAAGCTATCTTTGAAGTCTCCTCCAGTTCAAAGGCACAACTCGGTATAAATACTGGACGACTGACATCATAACGTCAATACAATTCTGGGCCTGTGAAGACTGTGCCAGGAAGAAGAACTGATGTGCTGCTGAAAGGACTGCAACTCACCTGGACTTAAGCTTTGCTGGACTCTTGCCTTGCTCCTGCCTAGGTGGGAAGTACTGGACTTGCATCACATGAAACTAGAATGACTCCACGGGCTTGCTGGCTTGCCTCCTGTTCGAAGTCGCAGGGACATCAAAGTCTTCAACTCATCCTGCTACAGCACCTGGACTTTGCTTGCTGCACGCCTTACCCTGCCAAGTGGTGCCAACCCAGTCCTGGGCCCTTAGAAGCAGGGCCGGACTGGCCGCAGTGGGCACCGTGCAATCCCCTGGTAGGCCGCAAGGGTGGGGGCCGGTTTTGGGCCTCTGGGGACGTTTTTGTTACAGGGCCGTTTTTTCAGCATAGCTGCAAAATCGGCCCTGTAACAAAATCGGCCGAAAACCGGTCCTGGCAAAGAGCTCGACTGCACCCCCAACCCCCTTGGGGGCCGGCCGAGCACTTTTCCAGGGCCGGTTTTGGTTCCCAGTCTGGCCCTGCTTAGAAGTGGGTATAAAGTGCTGCCAAAACCAGAACCCACACATCCTCATTGAAACTGGAGCACCTTTGTGTGGGTTGGAACCAGCACATCCTCGTCGAAGCATAGAACGGAGCTGGTGCATCGCACTCAGAGCCAGTGCATTGTCTTCACAATCAATTCATCGCCTTCTGAGAGATGCATCGCCTTCGGAGCCAACACCTTGCACTCACAACCGATGCATCGCTACTGTTAAGAGGAGAAGCTCGATGCATTTCGCTAACTGCGTGGCTTGACACCAACGCATCGCTTCGGCTGCACCTTGCATCTTCTTTAACATCGATGCAATTCCGGATCGAGCTACTGTTGTTAAGCAAACCTAAGTGGGTTCCTGTATCAGACCCACGCTCCATCAACTTCGACCTGAGTTTTTTTATTTGCCCCTGTCTGGTGTGACCAGATATCCCTTTAAAGTTTCTATTGCTTCAAAGCGCTATTTTACATTTCGTTTTTAAAAGTCATATCTCGACTTCTACTTGTTGAATTTCTGTTGTGTTATTCATGTTTTCTTTATAAAGTTATTATTTGCTTTCTAACCTGGTGTGCGGTCGTTTTGTGATGTTTTCACAGTGTTACTGTTTGAAGTGTTGCACAAATACTTTACACATTGCCTCTTAAATTGAGCCTGACTGCTCTATGCCAAGCTACCAGAGGGTGAGCACAGGATAATTTAGGGTGTGTTGGGACTTACCCGGATTAGAAATGTGGTTCCTGCTTGGACAGGGTGCATACATCTGCCAACCAGAAACCCAATTTCTAACAATAAGGATGTCAAACAAATAGGACACTGGATGTGAGTGCCAGAGGATTTATGGTCTGAGGGCTGACAGGATTAGATGGGGTGCAGGATGGATTTGCCTCTTTAATTCTAGGAATGAGTTCACTTGGGGATGTTATGTCACAATTTGAGAGAGCAGCTGAGCGAGAATGTGATGCAGTGGGTGTGCAGCAATGCGTTGCAGGAGAAGTGTGAAATATAGTCATGGTACCTCTGATGGCAGTGATTTCTGAGGAGAAATAAGTAGCAATATTGTTGACAGATAAGGTGACTATGACGTTGATGGGGACTGTGAATAACAAAACATGGGCTGGGATGCTACCCCGAGCGATTGCTAGTGGTTAGACAAATTGCAAGCATTGCTCCCGTCGCCTTTTCTTTTTATCGATGTACCGCCCTAAGTGGCCAAGGGTATGCTAAGACATGGGTCCCATGCTCACTGTGCCACTAGAACCATGCTATACCTGGCTGATGAACTCTTATCAGGGTAAAATAGGTCCTAAGTTGCTTGTGTTCCAGTACGGTGATGACCTGGCCTTCCAGTTTGGCTGATTTGCACATGGCTGGGTCAAAACTGAGATGGCATGGTGAGCAATAGAACGATGGATTGGAATGCTACTCAAGCGATTGCCAGTGGTTGGTCAAATTGCAACCATTCCTCCCATCATCTTTTGTGTTTTTCATAAACAATTTGACTTCCCAGTATTGTTTTGTGTTTTTCGGGCACTATATTCTCCTCTTTCAACAAACGCATAATTATCATGCAATACAAAAGAGAAATGTGTAATGTGACTATCATGTCCACACCCTATTTAAAATGTAGGTGGTTTACAAAATGGTCATTTATCTGTGTTAATAACTGTTTTGGTATTTTATAATCGTGCACTTAAGCGTCTCTTATCATCAGCGATGTCAATTATTGTGATGTCATCGGGATTAAACTCATGCAACATCAATTTTTGGGAGGATTCAGTGTCAAAGATCATATGATGTACTTATAATGATGCCATTGGGTCAAATGGTGGTTATGCGATGTCACTCCCACTATCCCTGGCATTTTGGTGAATCAACGTCCATGTTACTGGGTCACAGCTGTGGGACGTGGGGTTCATAATCAGTCCCATCAGTTTAATTATTGGTCAAATTGACTAGTGACACATATTGTTTACATCCTTTACATTTCCTCCTGAATTAGCTGATTGGATTCATTTATTTAGATTATTTGTATGGAGCAGCCTCGTGCAAAAGATAAATAATAGGTTAATCAAAACGGAGGTGGAGTGGAGATTGGTGTAGAAATAGCTATCTAGGTATAGACAATAATGTCGTTCTGGACAAATTAGTTTTAGAACTCTTTTCCTGGTATAATAACATTCAGAATGAAATAAGTCATGTGTGATTTAAAGTGCCATGTATTCTCCTGTATTTGTAAATCACGCTTTACAGAGCAGCTCCGAATATAACAGTGGTGAAGGATTCCTGTTATGAGCAGGCTAAACAGGGTGGGTGTCCTTATGTTGTGAAAGATTAGCCTAATCAGCTTTATTTTTAAACCTATGCAGGAGGCTGCCAAGTTATTATCTTGATCGCACGGTAACTGTACATTATGTTACAAAAGGTCTACTGAAGAATGAAACGACAAGAACAAGAATTTTGAACTGTAAAAAACGCAGAGTATTCACACTGCCGCCAACATAACTGATTGCTATGTACAATTGTGAAGTAGAATAAAGTAGAGTAGAACTACATAAAATCTACAATTTATTTTTATCTAGTGTACTTTTCCGAGGAGTTCTCTGCCCCTCCAAACACAATCAACTGTAGTCTGTATGGCAGGGTGATCCCTGTGGCGGAGGGGTTGCCTTTTGCCTGAACACTACCAGGTACCTATGCTTAAAGCAGTTTTGCAATAGGGTTTATGCAGCCTGGCACCATGAGGATGTTCATAATAATTTCCAATTTTACTCTTGGCCACGCACTTTTGTGGTCCCGCCCTTAGTCTCTGCTGCGTGACCTACAGAACAGCCGCCATGGTCAGGGCCGGACTGGGAATCCAAAGCAGCCCTGGCAATTTTGTCGGACCAGCCTCTAGGGGGTGGGGTGTTTGCAAGTGTGAAGCACTGCTGCTTTTGTTACTGGGTTCCAATATTGCAGCACTGCTGCAAAACCGGCCCACAGTAACAAAACCAGCCCCCATCCTTCCAGCCTCCTGGAGAAACGCCTGATGCCCGCTACGGCCAGTCCGGCCTTGGACATGGTAATACTATTAATAATGATCCATATTTGTAAAGCACGAACATATCACCCCTTAAAGTTTCAAGGCACTGGGGAGATTAAGTGAGCTATTGCCCAGCGTCACATGGTGCTGAGCTGCCGCCAATCGAACCATGAGCCCCACGCTCCAGAGTCAGCTGCTCTGGCCACTGCGCCACCTCTCCCTGGAGTGGGGTGGATAAGAGAACCTTATTTCAGTGTGTAAACTGCCCCCCTCCCCCTCTGCAGTAACACCTTTGTCTTCTTCCTGGCAGAAAGCCGTCTGAGCAATGTCTAGCAGATGTAGTAGGGGCCGGACCCCAGTCATATACACCATAGCAATGCCATGTCATTTCTTTTTGGTGCTGGACCCAGCAGCCCAGAAGACACAACATTGATCTCCAACCCACCCGTTCCTGTGATACAGGCATGGGTAAAACTAAGAGTGTGGCAGAAAGTCTGAAGAATAAATATGGTGAACAGCATATAGGCCCTTAGCT
Source organism: Triturus cristatus (assembly GCF_964204655.1). Lineage (NCBI taxonomy): Eukaryota > Metazoa > Chordata > Amphibia > Caudata > Salamandridae > Triturus > Triturus cristatus. Next base: position 815,944,571 of record NC_140582.1, read on the forward strand.
GGGTCTAAAGCTGTAAGTCTTAAAGGACTAAGGATATGTGTTTGGGGCAGGCAGCAGGAGAAGCTTGGCCTACAGGTGGCTTTGCTTTTAACTCTAGCCAGGAGTCCCCCCCATTGGATGTATACTGTGGTTGGCGAGCAGCCGTCGGGCGCTGTTACCACTCCTTGGGTTAAGATGCCAGAGAATAAATCATCATGATGCGACTGCTTCAGTCATGTTGGAGTCAAAATGTTGAGGCTGTGCTAGCTTATGTTGTTCCTCAGGTCTAAAATCATATAGTAAGTGCTCAAGTATTTGTAAATAATATGGCAAAGAACCATGCCGTCATTATTGTAATATTAACAGCAAGCTAGTGTCTGGTTTAAAAACAAAGAGTCTCATTTTCTCCTGACTGGTGTGTGAAATGACTTACCATTGTGCCCAAACTAATGGCTGGATTATTGACCATTACTCCTCATTCCTCAGATCCTCCTTTCTTTCTCTCAGTTCTTGCTGTAGTTGGGAATGCCCTCTGCCTCTCTTTATCCGCCACCCCTCTGTTCTTGCTCTTGTTCTTCCCTTTCCATGAAACCCCTCAGCTCGCCCACCCATTTTTTCCATAAAAGGCTTCGCTTACCCCCAACAAATCCTGCAGTTTCTCAAGCCCCTTTTCTTTCAATATTTCTCACAAAATACTTCAGGGAGGAGTGGAGCGTACATAAGTACTGGGACGAGGAAGAAGAAAATGGAGTAGTGAACATTACCAGTTAATCCAGACATTAACTCCTTATCCCCTGTTTTGTCCCATTCCTTACATTAGAGGAGAAATACCCAAGCGGTATGCCTTAAATCCATTTGTACTACAAACCAAGGAAGACACACCACTCACTAGAAGTAATGCATCAGATCATTTTCTATTGTTTCCTTACTTATGGCAAACAAAATAAGTGGCATATAAATACAAAAAGATGCAACACATTTGTCAATACACTTGTCCTAAAAACACAGGGGCAGATTTATGAGCCCCTTGCGCCACTTTTGCGTCACTTTTAACATGGGAAAAGTGACGCAAAAGTGGCGCAAGGGGCTCATAAATCTGCCCCACAATTCTGAACCTTGAGCTACATCAAGCCTGTAACGAGCCACAAATGTGGGCTGGTTAGACCAAGTTGTAGCTCTACAAATATTTTAAATTGAGGTTCATTCCCATTCTGATCAAGAAGCAGACAGGTTCCTCGTCGAGCTTGCTTGAAAGGAGCCTCAAGCCCATTCCGCCCAGAAACTGAGCAAATAACCGTTCTTATCCACCAGCCTTAAACAGACATGTGCCCTTTTTTGTTGTGACAAAATTAACAAAACGATTATCATTTTGTATACATTCCACAGGCCTCTTCATATAAACTTGAACTGCTCTTACTATGTTGAATGCAAGTGCCTGTCCTTATCCGACTCGGGATTTAGACAAGAGATTGGTAGGATTACTTTTTGATGTTTGTGAAAAGATACATTTTTCTTTGGAATAAATCCTGGACCTAATTTCAACACCATATGGTTCTCAAACTTTCTGTAAGCTGTCATTGCTGCCACTAAAACACAATATTTTAAAGATAGGAATTTCTCACATGTTTCTTGCAATGTTCCAATGGAGATGCCTCTAGGTACTTCAAAGGCAGTAGCAGATGGAGCAAGTTCCATAACATTGGTTTTGTTAAAGAAAGTGTCTGGATATAGCACGGAATGCGCTAACATCTATGGACCTGTCCTGCGTGATGCACTAATCGAAAGCTCCTGAGCTTGCATAATTTCAGGAGCACAGGAGGTTGGAGAGTGTGGGGGTTGTCTGGATAGAATTCTTGTGCCTGAGATTTAAGTGCTATAGGGAACATCTAAGTTAAGGTGGCTGCATGTCCCAGGCAGTCACAGGACGCTCATGACACTTGCAAATAGTTGTGGCCATCTTACTGGCGAGAGTATCAGTTCCTCGCGGTTCACAGTATTCTGAATATTCTCTGCATGTAACATTGCCATCAGTGGGGCCAACATCGTTGTGGATAATCTTAGAAAAGCTTGCAGTCCAGATGGAAGAACTTGGAATTGCCACTGGAGATCTCCCACGCAAAATTTCGGAAAACGTTCCTGATACTGCCTTATTAGAATGTGGAGATATGCATCCAGAAGATCTATTGCTTTTGATAATTAACATTTCCCTCGAGCTATTAGAGGTAGAATCTGTTGAAGAGCAATCATCTTTTAATTGTTTTCAGATCGCTTGTACAGCCCTAAAATCTGTTCCCGCCTATATTCTCCTAAACTGTTGGAGGCCACGGGAACAACTGAGTTCTACTGTGAACCTATGGCTCTCATTTGAACCAAAAATTATACATTTTCTTTTAAAGCCACTGATGTTCTTCTGTCTTGTGGCAAAGCCATTATTACCACCCCTGAATCTGAAGAAATTAAATTGAAGTCTATTATGTGTCCAAATATCCATCCATTCGTTCTGGATTGTCTCCAAACTTCTTGAAAGAAAGATAGCGTGCTTCTTACTGGACCTGAGATTCCCAGAAACCTGCATGTACAGGAGGACTGCTGAACATTTCCAATAGCTTCTATCTCAGCTCTAGAGCTTGACTAATACTAGACATTATGGGAAACAGAAAATGAATGCTTCACTGGCATGATGAAACTGAACTTGGAGGTATTATCTACCCCTCCTTATTACCTCTCTCTCCAGTTCTGTCTTAGGCAGGTATCCAGCACAAGTGCAGTTCTATCCCTCTTTGAGTTTGTGCACTCAGTTACTCTAGAGGTCTCCCATTTTTCTGATCTCCCCACATAGGAGTTCAGTCCGTGCTTTAGGCACGGTCTGCGGGGACCTGTGGCATCTGTCTTGAACTGGGGTCAGAACCACGGCATGCAGCAGTGGAGGTCACCGCACAGAGTACGTGCAGGTGTACTGGCTCTGACACCATTACAGGAGTCCAGCTGGTTCTAAGCCCACTTCTAGGCTTCAGGTAAGTTGGAGTTGCGGGCCGAGAGGCTATGTTGAGGAAATCTTGCTCCAACAACATGACCCTGCCATGGTTCGCGTGGATGAGATAGCTGCACAGGACGCTCAGGTACAGTTTGTCTTTGCCGCGCCACCATTAGTTTGGGCACAGCTCAACCTCACAGCAGTAAAGTCCACTCAGGTACAACTTCATGATGATGTAGCAGCACAGTCCACTCTTGCACAGCACAACCTCATGAAGATCAATAGCACAGTCCATGTAGACATACATTCACAAAGCTACAGCATCACCATCCACCCAACAGAACTTTACAATGATACAGTGGCATGGTGCGATCGGTCGCATCTTCATGATGATGCAGCTCCACCATCCGTTCAGGCATAGCTTCACAATGGCTCCCGACTGGAACTGCTCGTCAGCAGAGACTGCTCTCACATCCCTGTAGCCTGCCAGTTACTCTCTCTTGAGTCTCTCTCTGGGTAGATAGACAGATCCTCAGCTCTGGTGTCAGCTACTTCTGCCTGTCCTGGTAGTCAGTACATCTTGCAGGGTTGGTGCATTCTCCTTCCCTCTCATACCCAGGCAGGTCAGTCTCCAGGACATTCAGGACAGGAAGTCACCTCTTCCTTCCAGGTCAGACTCCCGGTGATGCCCCCTCACCTCTGGACAGCTGGCTGTCAGGCATCTCTGATTGCACAGAAGTCCTATGAGTTCACCGTGGAGCACTACGTTCCTTTGTCAAGGAGAACTTGAGACTGCAGAAACAAGTGGGTCAGCAGCTCACACTTTTACACTGAAACAGCTGACAGGGGATATCAAAAGAGAGAAAGGGCCTGTCGCACTCTTAACAAGAGACACTGAAGTCCCACTGTTCCCTTCCTCCATTTACCAAATGGCAGTGCTCAACAAGACTAATCAGAAACTCCTTGCAGCAAAACGACGTAAACAGGTTTCTAATGGGAGCCTTGTCTCCACGTTCCCATTTCAATGTTCAGGCCCCTTCCCTCCAGTTTCAGTAATGTAAGCAACACACTTCAATTATTTGGTTAAAAAAAAACTTCACCTTCACCTTGTGCATATAAATGGGACCGGAGCTTTCTAAATGGAACTTAAAGACCTCCATTACGCTGGCTTACTCATGCTCACATTGTATGCATCACCAGGCCACATACCTATATGCACACAAACGTGCACTTGGGATGCTAGTTCTAGGATCTGGGTTAGCAGGTAGCAGCAGAATTTGCAGAGTGGGCCGGTATACCTCCACTCCAGTGACATAGATAAAGAGGTCTGGTCACTACTACTGATTCCCAAAGCAAGTTACGAAACCACCACCACTCTTCCTGCTTAAACCATGACAGAGATGGTATTCCATGGTCACGCAAAGGAGGGCATGCTTTGTTCATCTCTCTGGGTTCAGGACCTCATTTGTCTCAAAGGACAGTCCTAGACTAGCTTGAGGTCCATGCCCACTGTGCCACTGAAACCAAGTTCTACCATACTGAAGAGTCCCAAATAGGCAGAAACCAGTCATGGTTTGCTTCAATCAATCATGGTTCTTATAGAGCACGAAAATCACCCTCAAGGCGATGGGGGGAGAGGTTCTGCAGTTCAGTCGAAGAGCCAGGACCAGGTCTTGATGTCCTTCCTAAATGTCACGTTATTGATAGAGTGCAGATGGCTGGAGAGCTGGCGGAGTCCTACATACCAATACCTCGGATACCTCAGATTGCTGGGATATTCAAAATGAGAATAGAGAAGAAAAACAGTAAAATGGTGCAGCAGGTCTTTTATCCATCGAAGATCATTGTTTATAACAGTGCTGAAATAGCAAAGGGTATTGAACACATTGCTAGATAGATAAGTAAAGGAATGAAGCTTCATGAGGAAGGAAATTAAGCAATGCACGGTATTCAGTCACAGTCTAAGAATAGAGAGAAAATTAAAGGGTCAAGAAAGAAAAGTGTGGAGGGAAAAACATGCTCCAATGTTCTACATGGGAAGTGCCTAGGCATGTCATGAACATTTACAAACATGTAGCAAAGAGTATTATGAGTGCATGTGCAAGGTGAACGGTGATGATAACATGGGTGTGAACATGTTGGGGGCAGAAGAAATGCTACATGTGGAGGAAGGAGAACATAGACCATCTTATTATTGGGTGGTGGTGGAGGGAGTTGGGATGTGAATGATGAAAGATTTGTGATCGCCATATACCTTAATCAAGACAGAAGAAAAGAGTATCTTTCCTGATGAGAAGTTGATAAAGCCTACTGTGAAACCTTCTGCACGTAGTTGTAAACCCATAGAAGTCAATCTAGACTTTAAACAGACTTGAGGTTTAAGGGAAATAAGATATGTTACATAGTATACTGGCTAAGTTGAATCAAGTTTGCTTGGAAGAGAACAGCATTTGGGTTTTAATATTATTCTTGATTTCAATCACTTCATCATGTGTTAAGTACACATAATGTGTGTAACGATTAAAGAGGTTATGTGGAGAAAATGTTTTCCAAAGGTCTTCTGTAAGATGGATAGTAACTAAAGAGTTTCAAGCACAAAATAATTTAGACAGATGTAACTATGCCATGTGCGCATAAGGTGCAAAAAATACCAGAGTCACCTAGGAACGAACTGAGAAAAGAAATGGCGAGGTTATGCAATAACCCTGGTCGATGAACTCCACTCCGTTCATGGAGTTTGCAGAGTTTTCCGCACCAACTCCCCGCAGAGCACGCAGAGTTCCTAAAATATCAGAGAGGTGCGGAGTTTTTTCCCTCGCTCCCGGCGAGATTTTTCCTTGCTTGCCCTCGCCAAGGTCTAGTTGCCGAGCGCAGGTCAGGAAAATCAACCTCCTAACGAGATTTATCAATGCGGGTGGTCGGATTTCTCAATGAAAGTGGCTGCGGTAGGTCGAGACCACTCGTATTGAGAAACCTTCCGTTCACATTGAGAAAGCTGCTGCTCGAGTTGAAAATCTACAGGAGCAGCAGAAAGGAAACTGCGCCCTCTTGCGCTGCGCATTGTGCCATTCTCTATGATTTTATGGCCCGGGACAAACACCCGGCACTCAAAATCACTGCGAGCAGCAAACCCAAATGCACTCCGTTGCTCGCGGAACTCCACGCGGCAGAGTTTTTTTGTCACTTCATGAAGTTCTGCAGAACTCTGCAAAATACGCCCAGGCTTAGTATGCAACAACAACTTCATTTAAATTTGAGTGGTTGCTCCTCTAGTCCTTGTTACCTGTGTACAATAGTCGACTTGCAACTGGATGAACTGCCATCTTTTACCAAATATCAGTAAAATATTATATTGCTGTGCTTTAGAGGGAAACTATATTTTACACCTCTAGACGCATTATTGGCTTATTATCAAATTAAACTTCACAAAGGCTTACATCAATTAAAATGGTTTGTGACACCTGATGTGGCACATCATTTCGAAAGGATCCCATTTAGACTGTCTGTGGATGCATTTTAATGCACCATGCATACATTGTTGGAGCGATAGAGGGAGCAACAGAGAGGAAGTAACATACTTTCAAGATGACATACTACTGGGCGTGGGAATGTGCAAAAGAGGATGTTGAAATTTGAGAGATGAGTGTATTATGTGGAAGAGTAAGTGTTGCAAAATTGGTGCACAGAGTGTGCATTATCAGAATTACCACGTATTGAAATATGGCGTGGAGCCTAAGAAGTTCTTGGGTGAGACTGTGAAACCTGTGAAGAAAACTGCTTGTCCACCAAACAAGCATAGATTTTATGCAAACTTTATTCTACACTTAATGAATCCTTTACTAACTCTTCTGAAAAGAATGAAAGCTTTGTGTGGGTTCAGAAGTGCATGATGGGATTGAAAAAAGTGAAAGGAGATATTTTGAGTGCTGCTCCATTGAGGTTATTCAATATGCATGATTGAAGAATTGTGGTGACGGATGCCAGCATTAATGGGTAAGGAGCAGCGCATTTTGCCGGTAATGAATGGTAATGAGGAAGAAGAGGTATAAGTGTTTAGAAACATTATGATAACAATACATTATTCAGCACTCATTAAAACTTTTATAATCATTTTAGTCCATATAAATCTCAATTGACACAAACTGTCAAACACTATAAAATGTGTAGTCTAAAATCATTTCAGTGTACTTAAATACAGTTGCTAAAAATGTGCTGAACCCATAACATAACCTCATATTATTACATGCTAAAATTATTTTCAATAAATCGTAAACACGACGAACATTTAAAACTCTAACAATCGAGAGTTAAAAACTTTTCCTATCCACAACAAAAGTTCTACAGAAGACAATTAGATGACCCAGAGTTAAGAGATATTGCTTATAAAAAGGAACACAGAACAGTTTCCATTCGTGCATAATTTGGTGTCCCTCATTTTTCAAAAGATGGCCCCTGTCAAAACCTGAACATAAGTGTCCACCGTCTAACCATAGAGCTCTTAATGTCACGCAGATAAGGGTGTAAAGCACCACCATAATCAGCAGTTGTATTTCTTGTACCTACATCCTCTAAATCACACCATCTAGTTGTATCCTTAAATACTCTCTTTACGACACTCATTTGTTTTACTGCAGATAAACCCTGTGTATCAAAAAAGGCGTGAGCCCAAGTCTGTCCTTAAAACACTTTAGATTCCTCATCCACGGTGCTACATTAGTAAGCTGTAAATTATCTCTAATCAACTGCCTTAATGAGCCCTCTGCTGTATTCCATAAGCAATCCCAGTAATTAAAAATTTGGTGGTAATTATATATTATATTGGTCAAACCTAGTTCTAACAACAGTGCACTATTAACTGTGCCCCTCGGCAGATTTAACCATCTTTTTCAAATATTATTTTCTATTATCCTAAGGCATTTAATGCCATTTCTCCAAGAATACTTCACAACCATACAGGAGCAAGTTTACTATTTACATATTAGAAGTTTCTTTCAGCACTTCTAAGGATTTATGCCTCAGTTTCACATCCATCTTAAGCAATACCCCTGCAATCAACCATGCTCTTTGCTCCTGTTTAACCATGTGTGTTTTGAAATTAGGATGGTACTTGAAAAGGAGACCTAAATATTTATACTCGTATTAACCATATCTAGTTACACCCCACCCAACCACCATTTCTACTTTTCCTTCTGTATAATTCTATCTGAGAAAACCATTACTTTTGTTTTAGCAATATTTATTATTAACTCATTTCGCAAAAGAATGTAATTGTCTCTGAAGACCTACTGGGGTAAGATCTATGACCATGTTGTCAGCTTGAAACAATGAGGAAGTAGCCTTGACAACCTATTTCGGAGCAAAAGAGCGAACCTTAGTTAGGGCTATCACTGCGTTGGCTACGTATATAGAAGACAGTAGTGGGAATAATATACACCCTTGCCTCAAGCCATTAGGTATTTGAATCTTCCTCGATAAAGGAGCATTACTTCCCATGTCCATTCTTGTCCATGACTCCTTGTGAAGTTTGATTATATGTTTTAGCAACCCTGGTGAAATGTTCCACTTAGACTTTTTTCCCACAAAAGGGTCCGATTGACAGTGTCAAATGCCGTTGACAAAGGTGCATTGTAATTAAAAAGTTGAACTTGTACTTTTAAGTTTTACATGTCCTGGGAGTGGAAAATTCCAAAATTCCAAAATTTGTTTTTCACTACTGTGAGGCCTACCTCTCCCGTAGGAATACATTGAGTTGCTAGCTTTTGATTAGGAAAGGTAAGCATTTCATGTTTGGTGTCTGAGAAATTGTAATTTAAAACCCTCTTTAATCGTAAAGTCGTATTTTAAGTAACAATTTTAAAAATGTAATTTTTTTGCATGTCGATAATTTGTAATTCCCCCGACTCACACCTTTTTTCATTTAGTTGTTCTCACTCTCAACTTTATTGCATGTGTCAACTTTATTGCACAAGCCCCGCAGGCTTTCCCTCTCTCCTTACATCAGTCCCGTACTGCACGCTAACCAGCGTCTTTTCGACAAAACGCAGGATTGGGTTGATTGCTTTTCCTTATCGGTTTCAGCACAGGGTTATGGTAAGCCTCAGTATACGCTCCTCGTTAAATTTTTTCACTTTCTGGACTAATTAATTTTTAACACCGTCTCATTGATTTCTTTCTTCATAGGATGCACGTTTATTGAGATCACTGTGATTTATAGTCGACTGTTGTCCCCAGACTGCGCAGTTTGGAGGTATCGGTCACGTTTGTTTTTAGTGTTTCTGCACAGCATGTTCTGATGCACGTTAGTCTAGGCATCATCACAGTTCAGAGGTTTTGATCTAATTCTTTGATGTTCGACTCATGGTATTTACTGGTCGTTTTCTTGAACTTTTAGTTTTGTCAAATCTAGTATTACGAATTATCATTGCAGCAATCTTTTGTTTGTAGATTCCCTGATGAAGGGCAACTGCCCATGCCCGTGGGAATTGTTTACTCAACGTGGGAACTGTTCTATTACCACCTAACTCATGCGGAACAATCTTTCCCTGTGACGTGCCTGTATTTGCACAATAAAATATGAATGAGCTACATTCTGCGCTTTATTGATGATTAAATGATGGACTTTTGCACACTGTACTCTTGGATTAAAATTGTCTGTATATACAGTATTGAAGTTCGTTTACTCATTGAATGTAAATGGTTTACACTTTTCTACTAAATAATAGTAGTGCACCTTTTGTGTCTAGGACATCAGTCCTAGTTTTCTCTTTCACTTTGAATTTGGCGGCCGGGCTGAGCCTCCTCATAGGGGGCACACTTTAGAAAACTATTCTGCTTCTCCAGTTTACACTACATTATATTTTTGTTTACTCAGAGTGCAACCCAACTGTTATTTTGCCTTTCTACATTTTTAGAAAGTTTGTGGGTCACATGACTGAGTGTATGTGAAAGTCTGGAAAGGACCGAAATAACCAGACCTTCGTGATGAAACAAGACGTTTTATTCTTTTTTAAACACAAACTGAAATATAGAAGACCGGACGGTTAATTCGTCTTAGTTGTCTTCGCCTTTATGATCAGGGTCTTCTTCCCATCATTTTCTCACTGGTCATGGAGCTATTCTTGACCTCGGTAAAACAACAAAGAAAATAGAATTTCGGATAAGGAGGGGTCCTAGGGGATTTTCTTACCAAGGGATAAGGAGTGAGGGTTTACCAAGTGCTTAGTTTGGCACCTAGGAGTTATGCACATGTGAAGGTAGGGTGATCGGGATCATAGAGATGGGTGGCGTTCCCCCGCTAACGCCGACTTTCAAACCCCGAAAACTTCGCACACACCTGAGATAGCCACGTTCCTCCGGGAACATGGCGGGCTGTAGCGCGAGGTTGTTGGCCTCCTGGCTCTTCCAGGATCTTCCCCACGGCTTCTCTCGGCTCCGTCATCAGGAGCGAACTGCTCTCTTCCTCTACCTCTGTACTCTGTGACTTCTTCAGGTCTAGCATTCTCTCGTCCTCTGCTGCTTCCGGATTCTTCTCTGCCGCGCTCTTCCCCCGGGTTCCTCGCTTCTGTCATAGGCCCGCCGGACGTGACATGGAGTTCAGGGGCGGAGCAGTCCAGAAAGTGTTCCCAGTTAAAGGAGCCACCCAGAACACAGGCGAAATCTGGTGCCGGGGTGGGAGTTGAGGGTACGATCCACCCTGGCGAGTGCGTTGGCTGCAAAGCGAGAAAAGCATCCATTCCATGAGGAACACACCACCATTTGGGAAAACCATCGGTGTCAGCCTGTGCCTTACATGGTCTGTAACAATGTAGTTGGCATTTTGACTTTGTTTATTCCTCTCAGACAGCCGCACAATCGAAGGATGAGGTGTACCTGGATGGGCCATCACTGGCAGGATGGAGGAGCTGGAGCTTGGAACGTCCCCACTTGCAACTGAATAGTGTGTGCTCTGCCTTCACACAAAGGGCTTGTCACAACTGCATTGCTCACACAGCTAGCTTAGAGCCAGGGCAGGAGAAACAGGAAGCTTCTCTAGAAAGTTCTTCTACTTCATAGATGGCACCAGGCATAAAAATAGGATCCTTAGACCGACTTTTCAGTTTACTCTCTGGACCTGCAGAAGGACTCTCAGAGGACAGCCTGTTTTGTACTTCAGCAGGCTGAATTGCTGTACCTGGAAAGTTTGTTCTGCTGCCTGAAAACTGCCTTGAACACTCACAGGACGGCCCTGCTGTTTGAGCCCTGTTCCACTGCTGAACCCAGGGCTACCAGAGTTATTCTGAGGGATAGCCTCCTGATCAGAGCCTAAGGAACAGAAAAGGCTCCAACCATCTTGAACCCATACCTGAACCCAGCCTGAGTGAGTCTTGGCCTCCCAAGTGGTGTCCCCTCAGTCATGGACCCTTCTTGGTGGTGCTAAAGGAACCCAGATAGCCAAAATACAAACCTTGGGACTTAGTCTATCCTATGCTCGTCTATCTGCCCTTGGTGCATTTGCCGGTCAGCCTAACTTTGCATCAGCTAACCACAACATTTTTCTCTGCAGCAGCAAATCCTGTTCAGCAGACCTTCCCGAAAGGCGTATCCTGCCTCTTGGATCTCTCGTCGGCTACAGCCTCTAACCCCATCCCACTGGAAATTTTCAACTTCCAAAAAAGAGACTTCGTCCAAACTTATAAATCTTCACTGCGTCTTCGTCCAGCAGCTCCCCAATGACAACACCTCCTTCTCGAACACCGTCTGCAATCTTGACCCACTTAACTTTACCTTCACAAGGAACTTTTTACTGAAATGTCTTTTAAGTCTTAAGGTAAGAGCTGACCAGGCCCAAATCACTTTTGTATCTGACTCACGCTCCATCGTAGTCAGCCATATTTTTCAACTTTGACCCAGTTTGCGGGTCTAGATGTCCTCTGTTGGTGTTTGATGTTTTAGGCACTAATTGTTACCTTAAACTTTATAAAGCCATAACTCTGGTTATATTAATTGGATGTTTGTCATTTTGGTGTCAAATAATTTATTAGAATGTTCTCTATTTTCCTAAACTGGTATGGGAGTTTTCTTTTGTTGTGTTTTCACTTCATTACGGTTTGTGTGCTGCATAAATACTTTACACATTACCTCTAAGTTAAGCCTTACTGCTTTTGTGCCAGGCTACCAGAGGGTTAAGCACAGGTTAATATAGTGGCTTTTGAGGTTCACCCTGACAAGAATTGTGTCTGTTGCTTGAGCAGGGTTAACACCCCACTCAACCAACAACCCAATTTCTCACATAAATGATATGCTTCAGGTGTCTGTTGCATGTCTCTGAAACTAGTGAAATTGACAGATTGACAGTGAGGAAAATTGGGGTTGAATTTTTTAAATCTATTTGGTACTTTAATTTGGGTCTGCACTCTGTACAAAGGTGATGACAGATTATTGATCAATGCCCCATTAACTACAATTCACTCATTGTGAATGTTTCAAATTACTTTTTTGATAGATGTTTTTGTCATGAAGGTTTTCCAATGATTTCGTACTAGGTAAAGGCAGCCAATTAGTGGAGTTGGAAACACATTTGATTTAGTCTCTACTCACTTCCAATCTGGAATTTGCCAATAACTGCTCAGAACAATATGAGTCCATCAAGAACTGATCACACGTCCCTATCTCAACCATTGAGTGGTACAAGAACCCTGGGATGACCTGTTACCCTTCTTCAATCTCAAAACCACAGAGCTCTGACCTAACATGAATGAAAAACGTCTCTGTGCTAGATACAAACTTAGACTTATTTGCAGCCTTGTCCTATTAGGACTGGGAACCACGTTTGGGTTAAAAGACTACTATAATGTTTCAGATCATTACTTAGGTCACACCCATCAAGTAGGACTCACATGTAAAAAAAAACCATGTAATTACTGGTGTCCCTCAAGGATCTTCCCTCTAGCAGGTTCTCTTCAACACATACATAGCCGTTCTCATAGCAATCCTCAATAGCCACAACATCAGTTTTCACATATATACAGATGATACTTAAGTACAGATGAAGACCCTGTAAGAATGAGAAGAAAGTTGAGATGTGCGTTATTGCTTCCATCATGTACAAAACGTCCAACACATGTATGGCTAACAATTGCATATGCCTGAATAGCGCCATAAGTGAGACAAAACTCAGTGGCCTAAAAAACCCTGAGATATTGGTTATTATCTAGCCCCACAAGTCTTACTCCCATCCTAACTAAGTTGGTCAGAAACCTGCGAGTCATTTTTGACCATGAACTATCCTTTTCCACTCAAGTCCATTCTGTAATCACATACCCATGTTTTAGCAACCTCCCACTTCCATACGCCCCCCCCCCCCCCCCCGCCATCTCTCTGGTGCTCCATTGCTTCCTTTGGTTACAAGAGCTCCTTAAAAAACTACAAAATAGAAAACATTATTGGAGTGAATCACATATGAATGTATTTAGGAGCAATGGTTTAGTAGGAAACTTTAATGGAGTTATTTTGGATAACGTACAATTGGCAATGATCAAGCGGGCAAACTGGTCTATTTATGCCAGTCTTCATATGGGAATATATTGCTATTCATCCTGTTGTGAGGTAGAGGTCGAATCATGAAACGCAACAGAGATTGGATGACTTGAGGGATCATTAAGAAATTGTAGTTGAGTGTGAATTTAAGAGCAGCAAAACTAAAAACAAATATAGGGTGGCTGCTTTAAAATAAGCGGTTGTGGGCTTATTGCTATGATAAGAATGAAAAAGTCAGGAATTATCAGAAGAAGACAGCCAGGTTATCTAAGCATAAGCATGAGTATAAAGCAAAAGTAAGCTGTTTTCCCCCAATAGTGTGAAGAATATGTGAAAAGCTGTGTGATGGAGCATAGAATATGTAGTGAAGGATGAAATCAGTGGTAAACGTAGGTGTTTATTGGGAGATAGATACGTTTTCATTTTTGCATATTTATTGTTTTCTGGTCTTTATTTTGCTTTATATTTGTTGTTTTGGAACTATTGAGTTTGTTTTTTAATTTATGTTTGTAGGCTGAAAGTGGAGGTGGGCGAGTGACTGAAGGCTTTAGCCATGCTCAAGCGAAATGCATGGCTTTAGCTGTGGTTCAGCTCGAGAACCTCTTGGCTCCTTGAGCCTAAAATGAGTCAAACTTTCATCTGTCTTCAGCCTGCCATCCATGGTCTAACCTTTTGCACCAAGAATTATAGTGTAAGTGTTTTTGAAAAAAGTTCTCTATAGGAATGAATTGTTCTAGTTTACTTAAAAAATAGCACTACCAATCACTATTGAGATACAATTTATGTATCAGACATACTTTATATAGACTTTCAACTTTATTGCGTTTGCCTTACTACTTGTCTGTAGAACCATAATCAGTACTCTTTGATAATTCATTATACATTTTATTAAATATATTTTCCCCATAATATGCATAAAAATACACGAAAATGTTCAGCAAACCTTCTATTCCATTTCTTAGAAGGTAACGAAGGGGTCCAAATTTATGTAATGTCAAAGGTACTCTTGAGAGTGTGTCCACACTACATTAGAAAAGACTAATTTTGCTTTATAGTCTCATCTCTTACTCTAGTGGAATCATGTGATTCTTCATTGTACTGGATGGTGCCTCTCTTGAATATACTTTTGACGTGTTTTGGCCTTGTCATTCTGGCCTCCTCAAAACAAAATACAAGAGAATGCATAATACATGCACCTAAAAAATATATTCATAAATATCATCATTTGAGAAGTCTTGAACTATTATTTACAAATGGTCTTATTACAACTGGCTCAAACTCATCAATTTAGGAAAAATAAAATTATTTCACCATTGTAGTCTGCCTGGTTAGACCTTGGAGATCTCTGTGTACTTGATTATAGTACATTTGCTGTGCTGTTATCATTAATTGCATAGATGCTGATCATATTCTCTTTGTGATCTGTTTTCACATGCCTCCTGTTACACATCAACTTGTACTGGTACACCCTGTCACTTACATTACTCTCTGTTGTATTTGGGAAAGGGTAACTCCCTCTCATATTCATCCGTCTGCATCAACTGCGTAAGACTAGGTAATATATAAGCCTTAATGACCTGTTAGCTTTGTGTGACAACTATATCCACCTTTAGTGAATCTTAAAGGTACTAGTATTGCTTTCAGGGATGGAATAGGTATGGCCATGGGAACAAATGGTGGTATTTTCTCGTAGTTTAGATACGAGGTATGAAGGTGAAGCATTTAATACTACTTACGTTAGTTACCTTTATAAGTTCTCTCTTATTCTGCAGTGCATAGCAGTTGTAGGCAACTGGGTAATTTTCCTCCGATATCTTATCTTAGATGCCTCAGCATGGAAATAAAAGACATAGAGATCTATATCTTGCTACAGATATTTGAGGCCCGCACTTAATCATATAGATTTGATGCCACTGGCAAGCATGACTCACAATGTTGACTCTATGTTATCCTCTCAGCCAACTCTCTAGCATTCACTGATAGCGGCCACTCTGTAGCTTTCGTCCGGCACTGCGTTCTTATTTTGAATATCCGTTGCTGCTCTTGGAATTGTGAAAAGAGGACTTGTCATCTTTTCCATGTATATATATATATATATATATATACACCTCATTGTTTAATTGCATTGAGTACTGTGTATTCGGCATGTAGCGCATTGGAAAACCTTCCTCTTCATGTTGGGGGTTTAAAACTCCCCTACATAACGTGTTAACGCCACCGCGTCATGTGTTATTCTCTTTGTGCGGCTAGTCACTATCTTTTTTTTTGTTTCAAGAGGTGGTTTATTAAAGAAAATTAAGTGAACATGAATACTTCATACAGTAAAACATTAAATATTACATATGTAAAAATATCAATATTACATATTCTATTTGAAAGTGATAAAATACATTAAGAAATATAAAGATCTGGTTCTTGGAAGTCTTAATGTAATAAGGAATTAGAAGAGAAGCTTAATATACTGAGTATATGCAATCGGGGAACAACCTTTACAACGCAACTTTTACCTCGCACTACCATTACAACGAAACTGTTACAACGCGAGTGCATTGACAACGCAGGACATTACAACGCAAGTCTTTACATCGACTTGCACTAGATGGCGTGCTAACATTAAAAATAGTGTAGTTTACTATCCCAACATCTTCCCTACTGTTACGTGGACTGGAGTTGGAATAGTAAATTACACTTTTTTAATGTTAGCACGCCATCTAGTGCAAGTCGATGTAAAGACTTGCGTTGTAATGTCCTGCGTTGTCAATGCACTCGCGTTGTAACAGCATGCGTTGTACCAGCATGCGTTGTAACGTCATACATCCTATGCAATCATATAAAAATTACAAAAATAATATATCAAACAATGTCATTGGTAACATAATGGAAGTCAGGGAGGCTTTGCAACTTCTTGTAGGAAGGGGGTGGAGGCAAATGATTTTTTTGCACTATTATCTAAAAATTGTGTGACAGGAGACCATAGTTGTACACATTTTTTAGAAAGAGATATAGGATACACAAAGGTTGTGTCCAATCTGTGGTTAAGAAAAACAGCGTACCAATTATTTGCTATCTGCTGCAAAGCAACTGCTAGCAACAAGTCTATGATTTGTATTTGCGATTCTTTCATTTTCCAAGCAAGTGACAAGCTCCCCAAAAAATTTTGATGGGAGAAAAGGGGGCGGTGGTATTCAAGATGGTATTAATTTGAAACCAGACCTGTTTCCAAAATTTAAATACGTATTGACATATAAATAGCAAGTGTTTTGAATCAGACAATTCATGAGAACATGTCCAGCAAGTGCTAGGAATTTCATTGTGTATTTTATGCAAGCATTCTGGTGTGCAGAGGAGGCTGTTATAAATGAAAAAATGAGTTTGTGTAGTGTTGGCCACTCTAGATGATTTCCTGATTTTGGTCCATAGCTTGTTCCATAGGGAAATAGGCCAATCTGTGCCAAAATCAGTTTCCCAGGAAAGTTCTGTTTTGGTTTTATCCCTATTAATGGAAGGTTGTGTTAGGCGAGAATAAATACTGGAAGCTTTGGGGTTTAAGCAAAGAAAATTATTCCATGTAGAGTGGATTCAGGGAAGATGAGGGAATTATCGATTGAAAGTGAGTATAAGCTTCGAGTATTGCAGATTGTAAAACTGAAAATTGATGTTGAAATAAAGGTGCAAGTGAAAAAGAGAGCGCACCTTTGAAAATGTGAGAAGTAAGCCCGTTTCAAATAGTTAATGTACCCAGAGTATACCTTTATTCCTCCATGTTTTCCAATAAATGGGTATGTTGTTAACAAGTAAAAATTAGTTATGTCAGATTGTGGAAGCGAGAAAAGTGTCAAGAAAGATCACGCGGGGCTGAATGGAGGAATGTTTCTAATACCTTACATGAGTGTTTGGTCACTGGTGTAGATATTTTTTGTGGTTTACGAGTGAAGGAAAATGTTCATGAAATGAGAATGGTGATATGAATGAGGTCTCAAGATCAACCCATAATGAGGAGTCTTCTGAAGGGTCGGACACCCATTTCGACAGTTGCTTCAGTTGGAAAGCTTTATGATATTTGGAAAAATCGGGGAAGTTTACACCGCCTTCTACTTTTGGGCGCACTAATTTTTGCATTGACATTCTTGATTTTGTTTTTTATTCCATAAAAACGCTAAGAGGATAGAATTGATTTTATGAAGGAACTTGCCTGGTATGGAGATTGGTCTATTATGTATAATGTAAAGTATGATAGGGGCAAGCATCATTTTATTGGTGTCAAGGCGCCTCTATCAAGATAGATAAAGGGGATGCCATTTTGTAGTCAGTGCTGTTAATTTATCTATGCACTTAGCAAAATTTAGGGAAATGGATGTCTTAATAAATGGGAAAACCATAAACCAAGGTATTTGATGTGTTGAGAGTTCCATGTAAAATTAGAGATCGTAAAATCTTCTTTAAAGGTATACTTAGTTAAGGGCAATATTTCGCATTTTTCGTTATTTAATTTGTAATCAGATACCAACTTATATGACTTAACCTCTTCTAAAGAGAGGAACATTAGTATATCATCTGCATATGCTGCTAGCTTGATCTGTTGACTATTAGTAATGAATCCTGTTATGGAATGATTTTCTCGGATTTTGGATAAAATGGTTCAAGTGCTAAATTAAACAGAAAAGGAGATAATGGGCACCCTTGACGTACACCTCTATTTAGAGTAAAATAAGGAGATATAAGACCGTTAGCAAAAATAGCAGCTTTGGGTTCATGGTAGAGTGAAGCAATTAAGGAGATGATTTTCGGGCCAAATCCAAACCATTTAAGGGTATGAAGAAGAAAAGCCAGTAGACTCTATCAACGGCTTTTCTGCATCCAAGGCAATCGCTGCTAGGGAGTCTGAAGAATGTAATGATGTGGATAAAATATTGAAAAACAAACGTGTATTATCAGTTATATTACGTCCCTCGACAAAACCTGATTGTTCTTTACCGAGCATCAGAGGGGGATGTGATTCCAGTCGAAAGGGCTAATGTTTTAGACAAAACTTTAGAATCCATATTGACTAGGGAAATGGGTCTATAATTTTTACAATAGTGTAGATCCTTGCCTTCTTTTGGAATGAGACATATTAGGGCCTCTAAGAAGGAACCCGAGGATTTACGTGATGTGGTGAATGAGGAAATAAGAGTGTGTAGGTGTGGGATAAGTAATTGGGCAAAATGTAGATAGAATTCAACTGTAGAGCCATCTGGGTCTGGAGCTATATCTTTTCGTAGGGTCCTTATCGCATTTAGCATTTTGGTCTGCGTAATATTAATTTCTGAAAGGTCTAACTTCGTTGGGGACTTAGCGCACTTCTTTATTGTAGAAATATAATGGGTAATGTCTACATCTGTGGGGATGTTCTCTGGTGTGTATAAAGACTTATAAAACTGTACAAATTTCGGAATCCTTGAGTTTTGGTATTTGATTTTCATCAATAATAGATTCAATTTGAAGCCTATTTTGTTTAATTTTGAGGTAATTGGCTAACAGTTTGCCAGATTTATTTTGACCTTCGTAAATCTTCGCACTGGTTTTCCGTAAATATAGGGAATCATTTTCAGTAGAGACCTAATTAAAATTAATTTTAGTATTAATGAGATCAGACAAACAGTCCTTTGATTTAGAGGTGTAAAAGGAGTGTTCCAATCTTTTAATTTTAGTAAGAAGTTCAGTATTCAGAGTATGGGAAATCTTATGTTTATTGGACAACAAATCAGATAAAAAAAAGTCCTGTGCAGTGGCTTTAAAAGCATCCCAAATTGTGTGGAAAGGAATGTTATCAATTTGATTAATTCGAAAATATTCATGAAAAAAGGAAACAAAAGAAGTGTTGAAGTTGGAGTCTAAGAGTAAGGATTTATTAAAACACTATCTCTTAGGCAATACAGGTTGATATAAGATATCCAATTGAACCAAAACTGGAGCATGGTCAGAGATAAGTATGGGACCTATGTCAGCTGAATATAACGATTGGGAGACATTGTGTGAGATGAAGAAATTACCAATTCTGGATTGGGTTTGGTGAGGTGGGGAGAAAAAGGTATATTCCCGCGATGAGGGGTTGCAGAGTCTCCAGGCGTCCATTAGATTCCTCTGTTTTATAGTTTGTAAAAAAGCTTTATGTGTTTTACTTGGAGTAAAAAAAGTTGTAGAGATGACTCTTACTATGGTATGCTCAAGAAAGAAGGTTTATTAAGTAAATACATCCATGTAAGAAGGGGCTCTGGAGCAACTGACACAGAAAGGAATGTTAGAGATAGAACACTCATCTCTTGCTCCACGAGCTCATTGCATTCTAAGCCAAAGGCTTAGTGAATACACATTACCACATATCTCCCTTTTTTTTTAAAGATAAAAAGAAAAGGAAGAAACAGTAAAACAGAAATTAAACTCTAAAATATTCCTAAACACATACATTTCTAAGATAACAAAATATACTATAAAACTTTCCCTTAGAGATAAGAAGAGGTTAAGCAACAGAGTGAAAGTGAATAATCAAAAAACAGTAAATTGATTCAAGTTAGAATACACCAACCATCATCCCCCCTCCTTTAAAACTTAAATGAGAAACACAATCATCAAATCTTTTAGGTCTCGAGTGAACACGATCACTTCTACGTAGAACAGAACTGTTTTTAGGGTAATTTACAACTTTCTTCAGAACTTAAAAATTACGGGGAATTAAAGCTACACGAGTAATGCCCCACCAGTTCCCATCAGAAAGTTTCACAGAGTTCTTCCTTATTTCACAAACTTGAACAGGATCCTTATATTTTGAAAAACCTTTCCCAACCATGACGGGATTTTTGACACGAACCCAGTCTCCCATTTTTAGCCTGCAGGGCTTCGTAGGAGCAGAATATTTATTTGTACATTTTTTAAGATTGAATAGATTGGAGTTAGATTCAGCAGATTTGCACCAGCTATTGACATCCCCTGGTTTAGGCAACACTTTTAAAACCCAAAAAGTTACACAACACAGTGACAGCTTCTCTACCCCTCATAAGTTCAAATGGAGATTTGCCAGTGACTGAGTGTGTTGTGGTACGATGTGACCAAACCAATTCTTGAATTGATTGTGCAACATTCATGTTACTCTTAATTGAAGCTTGAATACACTCAACTAACACTTTGTTGAAGCGTTCAATTTTTCCATTGCTCTGGGGATGATATAGTGGTGTTCTTAAATGTTTAATCTTACAAATCTCCAGGAAAGAAGACATTTCAGAAGATACAAATTGAACCCCATTATCAGTGAGTAATTCCTCTGGCAGACCCTCTCTAGAAAAAACATTCAAGTACTTATTTTGTGGTAGGTTCCAACGCAGGTTCAACTTCAACCCATCTAGAGAGGTGATCTACCACTACAATGAGGTCTCCTAAATTATAGGGTAAAATTTGATACGGGCCCAAAAAGTCAACACCAATGTGTTGCCAATCTTTCTTAGGACAGAGATTTACTGACTCAACTTGATGTTCAGGTATCAACACTTTGTCACTTGACTTACATTTAATGCAATTTGAAACAAAATCTTCAATTTCTGAGTCCATACGGGGCCACCAGAATCTTTCTCTGACCTTTCTCTTAGACAAGGTAGTGCCTAAGTGACCACTATGTGCCAAATGTATTACTTGTGGATTAAGAGAAAAAGGTACAACTAGTTTTTCTCCACGAACTAGTAGGTTACCTTCTAAAGATAACTCATCTGCGATTTTCCAAAAGGGTTGCAAGTCACTCTTTAATTGGGATTCTTTAGGCCAACCGGATTTTACCAATGTAATGACGTTTAAAATGCAATCTGATTGAATGGCAGTAATCCAGTCATTTTCAGAAAAACTTGCATCCCCTATATATGCAATGAAGCATTCTTCAATTTCGGCCTCCCAATCATAATTGTCTGATTCATCAATGGGAAGTCGAGAAAGACAATCTGCACGGGAGTTTCCCCCCCCCGGTATATATTACACCGTAAATGAAAATTCTAACAATTTTGCTGCAAGTCTAGAGATTCTAGCTGTTGTTCGTTTAATTCTCTTTCCAGATAAAATGTTCACTAAAGGACAATGATCAGTTTTCAAAGTGAAGTGTCTGCCCCACACATATGCTTTGAATTTCTCTACGCTCCACACACAGGCTAGCAACTCTTTTTCAATTACAGAATATTTACGTTCAGGAGGTCTTAGGGTACGGGAAGCAAAACCAATAGAAACTCATGTCCATTTTTAGTCTGAGTGAGAACAGCCCCTAAATCGTATTCACACGCATCAACTGTGATGACAGTGGCTCTTTTCTCAGAAAAAGATTGCAGGGCAGGGGCATCAACAACCCTCTCTTTGATGACTTTGAAGGATTGATCATAAGAATCTGACCAAGTGAACTCCGCATTTTTCTTTAGGAGAGGTCTGAAACATTCAGTTAGATTGGCAAAGTTTTTTAAGAACTTTGCATAGAATTCACAAAGTTCCAAAAAAGAAAGTAATTGTTCTTTGTTTTTTGGAGCCGGTGCATCCAAAATACTTTTTACAAGGCATGGTTTGGGCTTTACACCTTCAGCTGAAAAGACATGACCTAAATATTCTATTTCTTTTGTTTTAAAAATACATTTGTCTTTCCTTCACCTGGCTCCTCTAGATTCTAGTATGCTCAAAACATTATTCACAACAATATTATGTTCTGGTTCAGTTTCTGTAAATACCAAGATATCATCTTGAAATACTGCTACTTGGGGTATGTGATGAAACATGTTTGACATCAATCTCTGAAAGACTGCGGCAGCAGATGCAATGCCAAAAGGCATTTTACAAAACTCAAAAGTTCCTTCTGGAGTGACAAAAGCAGTTAGATGGCGAGAAGATTTGTCTAAGACAACCTGGTGATAAGCTAACCTAAGATCTAGCTTCGTGAACCAACAAGAATGGCCAATCTTGGTGATGAGATCTTCTATCCTTGGTAGGGGAAAATTATCGACCCAAATCGCCTCGTTTACAATTCTTAAGTCAACACACATCCTGAGTTTACCAGTTTTTTTCTTCACGAGAACTATGGGAGACAACCAAAGGGTTCCTTCCACTTTCTCGATGATGCCTTGTTTACATAAAACTGAAAGCATATCAGATAGTTCTTTTCTGATGCTTAAGGGTATGTTACGTAATTTATGTTTAACTGGAGTAACTTGTTGTTTAACTTTTATAGAAAAGACAAAATCTGAACTTTTGCCTAGTCTGTCTTAAAAAACTTTGTTAAATTTCTTTTCCCAATCAAATTCTGAGGCAAAAGGGGTCTTATTATCTTGGGAAATATTGATAGATGCACTGGTACTGGAAATTTTGACTTTTTCAATAGTGACAGGATTACAAGAACCAGGCCTTATGACTAAATTAAGCTCAGCTTGGTGAATGAAGCCTAAGACATTAATGCCTTTACGAGCAACATAAACTTTCCCATTGATGTAAGAGTCTAAAAATTTGATATTAGTTGAAAAATAACCAAGCAGGTCCACTTTGCTGCCCTCAAATGCCACAGTAGTCACATCTGGAGGAAGCAGAGAATGTTTACTCCAAGAAAATGTATATTTTTGATGATCTATGATCGTGATGCGAGCACCAGGGTCTACTAGGAGTTTGATAGAGATTCCGTCAATCCAAACTTCAATTTCTGGATCTGTAGCTGAGGAAGAATTAAGTTATTTTACACATCTGACACCCAAAAGTAATTTGTTATTGGTATCAGAGTTGTCCTTTTCAACTTCCCAATCTTCAGTGATTAATGAACTAATAGGATTGTTGAATCTACCACCTCTGCATACCTTTGAAAAATGACCCATTCTCTTACATTTTTTACATTGTTGATCATGTGCTGGGCAATATCTAAAGGAAGAGACATGGTTAGGTGAACCACACCTGAAACAGATTATTTTTCTCTGCGGAAAAGTTTGAACAACGGGTTTAGCTGGAGTTATGCTCTTTTTTTGGTCAACAGAAGGAGTGGGTTTGTTAACGACAGCTCCTGAGACACTAGTTTTATTGAGAGACTCTTCAAGAAACTTTACATCTTGACAAGATCCCTCAATACTTTTGGCTATGTCAATGGCTTTATCAAGAGAAGGATTTTTGCAAGTGAGTAACCGTTCTTGAATTTCTTTGGAACTGCATCTGACAACAGGCTGATCTCTAATCAACTGAGAAGTGAATTCTTCAAATTCACACGTGGAGGCTAACACTTTTAACGCAGTAACATAAGTGTCAGTATTCTCTGAGGGTTGTTGTACTCTAGTAAAAAACTTAAATCTATGAACAACTAGATTTTTTGATTTTGCAAAATATTTATCAAGTTGAGCAATTCCAGCATCAAACTCATCAATTTCGTCCTCTGAACCATCATAATCAGGTAGATGATCAAAGATGTTTTGTCCCTCAACACCAAGATGATAGTACCTTAGACCTTTCTTTCTGTCAGGTTTGAACTTATTAGCGTCAATTGCCACAAGATTAGCCTTGAAAGAGCGAAGTGGTGGATCACCAGGGTCTTGCATGAAGGGTGCGGGTGCTGTAATGTTCTGCATGTTGTTTGATCACAGCGATCAAAAAAAAAAAACAATTGAAAGAAGAGGGAATAAAGCGTGCAAATCGCTGTAGAGAAAAGAAAAAAAAAAGAAAGATAATTGACTTGCACTTGATAGTAAGCGTGCAAATTGCTGAAATAAAAATAAAAAATGCAGCAAAAGTATGGAAATTACTGGTTACCAGATATGCACAAACGACGAAAAGCGTGCATATCGCTGAATAATAATGTAGTTTGATTGTGTGCACATCACAGAAGGAGCAAAAACGTGCACGACGTTGAAAATAAAAGTGAATTCGACTTGATGAAGTACTTGTGTGCACATCACAGAAGAACAAAGTGAGAAGGTTGCAATTACGAGTTGAGCCACTGGAGGCGCTGTTTAGTATCTATGACCTCGTTAATCATAGAGAAAACACGGAAGATAGAGAAGGCTGTAGAAGGTAAGAAACGTTTCTCTTCCTTTCTTATCTTGAATACATGAAGAGTTGGAGCTCTTACACATGTAACTTGTGAGTTAAAATGAAGACGTAAACGAAGAGTTGAAGCGCTTACATGTGTAGCGAGTGCGAGATAGAACGAAGACGCCAGCGTGTAATGATTTGAACACACGCTCACGACGTGTGATGAAAGATTCTGGTAGAGGCTGACGATAATATTGAACAAAAATGGAAGAGATTTATTTATTTGTTTAATTCCATAACACGTTCAGGTTGGGCGAAGCAGAGATTCTGTCACGCTCCAATGCCCTATGCGTTGCCGTTAGGAAAGAGGAAGATTCTACCACGTTTTTATGCACGGCTGCTTGGAATAATGTTTGCGATGTGATAGTTAAATGAAGACGGCTTTCGCAGTTCACTCAAAATGTTAATTGGTGTGATGTGCGCTCTATCGATGCGTTAATTAGTACAAAATGAAGCACGCTCGCTGTAGATTACTTGCTGACAGTCACAAAAGGAATTGTTAGGCAGCAGGATGAACGTTGAAGTAGTTCAACACTTAGTGTAGATTTGAAGAAAGTTAGTTTGAAATGACGAGAAGTAAATTAAAATTGAACAGTTCTCTCACCTTGAGCGTTGACTTACTGGTAACAAGTTCCTGCCAAGAGGATTTAAATTGTCACTGGCTCGTTCTCTGGCCCCTTCTTTGTAAAATTCGAAACTTGGTTGATAGGAGGACATCCAAAATGATCCCGGTCGTCGCCAATTTTTTAGAGATGACTCTTACTATGGTATGCTCAAGAAAGAAGGTTTATTAAGTAAATACATCCATGTAAGAAGGGGCTCTGGAGCAACTGACACAGAATGGAATGTTAGGGAAAGAACACTCATCTCTTGCTCCACGAGCTCATTACATTCTAAGCCAAAGGCTTAGTAAATACACATTACCACAAAAGTCTTAGAATTTCGATCTATAAAAAGATCAACCACTTGATTACAGTTTCCTGTGAATATAAAATTCTCTGAAGGATACTTTACAAGCAGTTGAGAGATTTGAGACCAAAAAGGAGCATCCCCAGTAGTAGGGGCGTATATATTGAATAAGGAGACTAAAGTCTTTCCTATCATTAAATAAGTGAATAGCGATCTACCTTCATTGTCTGATTCCTGAGAGGTAAGCTTAACATTCAATGCCTTATGACATAGTTTAACGACGCTATACCTTTTACCATCATCAGGCAAGAAATAGATTTCACCCACCCAATTCTTTTAAGTTTTAATGATTCAATCTCCGTAAGGTGTGACTCCTGAAGTAAGGCTATGTTAACATCTAGTTTAGATAAATATGACAAAACTCGTTGTCTTAATGGGGGAATTTAAGCCTCTGGCATTCCATGTGGGAAAATATTTAGAAACATAAACTAATCATACAAAATGAATAGTTAACTAAACCAGCAATAACACCAATAATGTCAAATATAAACCTTGCAAAATGTACGAAAGTGATATCAATGAAAACCAATAGATATGAAGAGGGAGAGAAAAAAGAACAAGAAAATTGATAAAAAAGAACTATTATAGGTAGTTGGTTTAAGGACAAGAAACAAGATAGGCACAGAAAAAATAAAACTTGCTATTAGAGATACTAGAAGAAAGGAGACTGTACCTACATAATGTCCAAAACATGTAAGGGGTGGGGGGATGAGGCCACATGGAATGATGACACGTCCAGAGGTGAGGTAGGGGAGACTTCAGGACAGACGACATGCAAGACGAAAATATCAGACAATACGGAAGTGGAACCTGAAATGAGAAATATTGGTTACAGCCATCACAGCGTTTTTGGTAATCTAGAACACATTCTAGTATCTAAAATTTAAATCATTATAGTCAGTGGAGAAACTGAAGATTTGAAAATGACAATACAGATTATTTAGAACGTGTGGTAGATGTGTCCATAGTTTCTGGCCTGCACGAATTGAGGAAACATTTTAGCCAGGCTGGATCCTCATATGTATTATTATTATTATTAAAGGTTACTTTGAATAAGCAGAAGTGAAATAGTCCAAAATGTGCTACAATAGAATATAGACCTAGTCTCATAGTGAGAAACTCTCGGCATCTGTCCGCTGTGGATTTTGCATAGTCTTGTACAAAGAAGAGATGGTAACCCGATGATGAAATGCTGTCAATACCTTGAATAGATCAGTATATTCAAGAAAATACAGTATAACTTCTCTCGGTTTTCTCATGCTAGAAGACGCTGCATGTGGAGGGACCAATCTATGAGCATGCTGAATGTTCAGAATAGTACCTTCTGGTAGATTCAAAACTGTCATCAGAAATTATTTGAAGAAATTGATAGGATCATAGGGGATGGATAGGGGAGAGGAGTTGGCATAACGGCTAGGGCGGTCGACCTCGCATCTGGGTTTGAGTCTCGGCAACAATGCTGAACATCCTGTGATTCTGGGCAAATCACTTAATCTCCCCGTGACTAACACAAAAAAAATGAATGTGTCTTTATGTAACGCAACTGGTACTATGTAAAGCGCTCTGATACCCGATACCTTCGGGTCAAGTTTGCCCTACATAAAACTTTGTAAAATAAAAAAATTAATCAGAACCTTCCGAGCCTTCTGGTAAACCATATATTCGAAGGTTATTTTGCCTGCTCCTGTTTTTAAGATTTTCAATCTGCTTCTGTAAAGACGTAACCTGGGTTTGAGAGCTTCCACTTTGAAGCAGGATGAATGTAGAGATTCCACACTTTGCCCAACCTTGGTGATTCTTCTGTCCATCTTTGTCCTACCATCTGTTGGGACTCGTAGTTTGGAATTTTTTTCCTCTACGAAAGGACGAAGAGCGCAAATCTCTTCTAAGAGAAGGTCCATAGAGGATCGTCTCTATGGACCTTCTGCTTTGGTGGAGAGAGAGAATCTTTTTTCAACCGTTTGGCTGCCGCTTTGTTCGCTGTAGAGGAAGCGTGTATGCTGGATGAAGAAGCACCTTTAAGTGGCGAGTTCAGAGAATCCTCCATTGAGGCAAGAAGAGCGCGGGAATTCGAACAAACTATAGACCTTCAAGTTGTAGATGCCAGCAGGAATTATAAACCTTCAAGTTGTAGATGCCAGCAGGAATTATAAACCTTCAAGTTTTAGGTGCCAGCAGAGATTTTGCCCTCCTCAGTCCGCCCATGCGAAAAGGCAGTCTAGAGTAAGACACAGGAAAGTAATGCGGGGAAGGTCCTTGAGACCCTTCAGAGCAAACAGCGAGTAAACAGTCTCTTGAAAACGGGTTATTGTGCAGCTCCATAGCTTCACAATGTGCAGGAAAGAAAGCACTATGTGTGTGTTAAATACTCTAGTATAGTGCAAAAGATAGAAGCTCATGCAAAGTTCATGCAGATTTATAAAAAAACAGGCATCTGTTCCCTTAAGCAACTTCAAGTGTTGAGGAGCACTGTAGAGAATATTTTAAAGTTCAAAATCCTTGAAATGACCAAATGGTAGAATATTTCTATTCAAACTGCCTGTATCAGCATCGCAGGATATGAAGGTCTGTGAGGCAAAATAGCGCGGGAGACCGGACCTTCCTAATGCGCGTATGTATTCAAAATGGCAGACGTCATATTGACGGAGCTGCTCGTTCCAGCAATTAAGGAGCGTTTGGGGAAAACAGCTCCGCGTTTGAAGAGACCTTCATCTCTGTCTTCCACGAGGTTCCAACGGCCATATGTCCATTTTCAGTGGTATGCGGCGTGAAAAGTGCAGCAAAGTCCCTCAGTCTCCGTGCTGCCTCTGAGAGAGTCACAGAACCACCGCCATCCTCCTTGGGCGCTAGCCACACCCCTCTAGTCACTATCTTCTATCAGTGGTAACTCCTCTGCTATGGCGTAGCATCACCCTCCCTGCCAGCACTCTCAGAAACAATAAAACAAAAAACAATAATAAAAAAGGTTTAAAACCCGTTTTGTTATTGTTTTATTTTTCTTGTGCCGAGTCTTGGGGGGCGGGGCCAGCGTGATGACAGGCTTAAAGGGGTGCAGTGGGCACTGCCTTCACTGTGAGTGTGGGTTTGGCCGGCCGTCTCAGGCCGGCCAACCTCACTTGCGCAGTGAAGCTCTCGCCAACCCGAGCTGTGTTGCTGGATTGGATAGAGCAGGCACATGCTCCCAGTCTGTCTGGAAGCACAAATCATCGACACTCAGGCTAATCCTGAAGCTGCTCTCATGAATGAGAGCAGCTTCAGGATTGGCCGCAGGGCAGTCTGGGAGTCTGTGCCTGTCTGCAGAGGAGAGGAGAAGAAAAGGGCGTTCCTGGAAGGCGGTAGGTAATTTCTTTTTTCTTTTTTTATTTGTTTCTGTCATCGTCTCCTTCACCCCTGACCTCTCCCCTATATTTTACCTGACACGAGCCACTCCTGTCTTCTATTGGGCTTTTTATCAATGTTAATGGATGCAATTGATGCATACAAGTCAGTATACCGTACCTTTATGAACAGACACCCAAACGTGATATTTTTATCTTCTTTTACTTCATATGTTTTCTGAACACCATCTTCTCGGACACAGTCATCATAATTTACCCAAAAATTACATTTTATATACATATTTAAACTGTCTGTAGGTCCCTTTCATATAATATGCAGTCACAAGTTAAAGATTCATGACCGCATCCGCCTTATTTCATTAGTAAAAAATAATTCCTCATGATCATTTATACAATTTAAAACAGTGCCCTTATTACAATTAATTTTGTTTCTAGTCAGTTTATTTGTGTTTCAATGAAACAACCCCTCATGACTTGGATTCCCACTGCAATTAACGTCCAGGAAATATAATTTCTGTATGTTTTAGATCTTTATAATGCAATACCAGGAGATCTCTATATTGATCCCATTTAATCCTGGATGTATGTTGAATAATTCTCTTCTTCACTTCATGTGTTGTCTGATCTATATAATATAAGCTGCAAGGGCATGTGATACAATAAACCACATTTCTTGTGGTGCATTTCAAAATAGTGAGTTATTTCACAATGGTTCCATTTAGGCAAACGTCTGTTAGTGGTGTATTTTCACACAATGGATGTGCTACATTTGGAATCTCCTTGTATAGGAAGTAATGCTAAATAAAATGGAAGAACTGCATTCGATTTTTTCATGTTTCTTGCTGCTTTAACGAAATACTGTTGTATATTTCTTTCGTTTTGTGAAAGCAAAAATTGGTCTTGTTACATTCAAATTCCACAAGAGTTTCCAGTTTTTTAGTATTATCTTTTTGATGTTATTGGTGTAGGGACTGGATGTAACTACAAATGTCAGTGTGATCACAATGTCTTTTTTCTTTTTAGGCCGAGCCTGAGCCAGCGCGAAAGCGCTGCTCTGGCGATCTATTGTTGGTAGAGTATGGAGGAGAAGCCCCGCCCATATTTTTCATTGGCTTGTGTGTTTGTCCTTCATAAAGGCTGGCATTTGATTCCTTAATAGGCTTGGTAGTCCCTCCTTAGTACGGCCATGTTGTAATTTGTATCCTCCCGTGGCTACTGGCCCCTTTACTTGGTTGTTACACTGTACGTTTACTTTTTCTTTATTAAGCCGGGACAATGGGGGACGCTATTGCATTGCAAACATTTTTAAAAAATGTAATTACTATGGCGCCTGCTTCATGTAGCGCGCTATGCGCTTTACAAGCCATCACCCGCACAAGTTTTATAGACACGAGCGCCGCTCCGTGTTTCAGTACGGTGCCTGCATTGATTCTTTTTTAAAAATGTAATTATTATGGTGCCTGCGTTACGTAGCGCGCACTGCGCTGTACAGGCCATCACCCGCAAAAGATTTATAGACACGGGCACTCTCTGTGTTTCAGTACGAGCTCTCTTTCCCTTTGCGCACCCCATGTCTGTCACTGCCAATGCCTCCACGCCCGTGTCTCTCTGTTCATCCGCACGTACCTCTGCCTTCTAATAAAGCCTCACCCGCTCTTTCTCCCTCGGTACCCACATTTCTTTCCCAATCCCCCGAACTGCTATCCTGTTCTGTTCCTTTGTGTCTCGTCAAGACCTCAGACCTCCTCCCCCCTTCCCAACTCTTGCGCAACTGCCAAACCCATCTGCATTCCGTTTCCAGTGGCTCCGGGTCGATGGCAATCAAAAAGATGAGCCCCACACAGCCCAGTCCTCATCTTCTCAGCTGTCCGCCCTGGAATCCTCTTCCCAATGCTCCACATTTCACTAACTACGCACGTTACCACTAGCAACTTCATGCTTCCCACACTCATGTGGACGTCTCTCCTTCCCCCTATTTCCTATGTTCACCACCTCTAAGTCCCTGCTAGATCTCACACCCCATCTCTTTATGATCCCCGATTGTTTACCCTCATCCCCTCTCCCTGTGCTCCCGACCCCAGTTAGTAGAGGAGTAGGGATAGGGTAATGCCCCTAGTGGTCTGATGCAATTAATAGGCAGAGTAAACATGGCACAGAACCAACAAATACATGTATAGATAAACATATAACTACAATATATTATGCTATAATAATTATTTCCGGTCAGTGGCGCAATCAGATGTCAATCTTCACATTCTTCAACAAAAATTATTATGATCAAATTATATCTTTTTATTGCACCACTTTGTAGGTGGCATATTATTATATTGCACCGTTGATGATATAGGTTTAAAAGTAAACGTGATATCAATTTAAAACTAAACGTGATTGACCAAACACAATTAAAACAAATATCACGTGCCTTGAATATGGCGTTTTTTTACGTCCATGATGGAATGAGAAGAGGGTGCGCTTCTTTGTCCTCGTTCCTTGCGACAGGGGCATGCAGACTTTTTTTAACCAAGTGTACAAATGAACTGACTTTTAGTTTGGAGGGGGGGGGGTCGGAGGGAGTGGAGAGGATATGAGCCACCTGCAGCTGTGGCATAGGCTTTCACTTTCACCCCGGTCCTTATGCCTTAGACTCGGCTCGCACTGGGTTGAGATGTCTGTGATGCGTATTTGAGAAATACCCAACTGATCCACAGTCTTCTTTTTATGCCAAGCCCCCTGGGAGGCCAAGTAACAAATACATTCTGCTCCCCTCTCCACCTCCTTAAAAACAAATCCTGCTAAAACATTTAAGGGGGTGCAGGTTGGTGACTTTTCCAATTGGTGTGTATGAATGTGTCCTTGTGTAGCATAAGTGGTGCTCATGTAAAGCGCTTCTACATCTTTGGGTCGTGTTTGCGCTATATCAAGCTGCAAAAAAAAAAGAATTGGTGGGGTGTTGAGGGTGGCTTTTTCTCAGCAAGCAAAAAAAAACGACTGACATACAGACTGTAGATAGATGCAGCCTAAATAATTTTACTTGTGCTTTAGAATTTGTGATGGTGCATCAGAACTGCATGTGCACAAAGTGAACGGAAACATCTTACATACAATTTCCACAGGTTTTCTCTTGCTTTCCGGTGTACAAATAGTCCACACGCTCTCTGCCTGTCAAAAGTTATGCATTCACATTCTCTCGCTGTAGATTTCTGTAGTCTTCATTATTTAATGGAATACAGCATTTCAAAACGTAAATACCAGGAGTGTGTGAGCACTGCCAGGAAAAGTAACTTTCTTCTTGGAGGGGACTTCTCCATCGCTTTAACCTGGCATAACTCGCTGCCCAGTACAAACATTGTGGTGCACTCTTTATATGTACGTCAATCATTTATGAAAGCTTTGTTTCTTAAAAATACACTGGTGATCAAAAAGCACACTATTCCGCTTAGGCTCGTACAGCTTAAGAGACTTCACAGAATAAACCTTTCAGGTCCGACGCTTGTGAAGATGGGCTATAGGACTGACGCAGACTGCACGAAGAGATGTGGGCAAGACGGAACGTTCATACACATGATCTGGGAATATCACGCAATCCAGGAATATTGGCCGGGGTGGCGAGTTGTATGGAAGAAGTAATGGGTGTCACGATTGACTGCAATAAAAAGCTGTGCCTCTTAAATGTTTAGGGTGCCACTGATTTAAACACCAAGGAAAAAATATGGGTGTCATTGGGGATGATGATTGCTAAACGAAATATTGCAAGGTTGTGAGGGGTGCAAGAACAGCCAAACTTGAGACGTTGGGGAAATGATATGGATCATTGTATGTTCAACGAAAAGACAGTGTATGAATCAAGAGGCTGCCCCAACAAGTGGACACAAATATGGAACAAATGGAACTGTTATAGGGGAGAGATCTGTGAACCGCCGTTGTCTAGACAAAGGCATGAGTCAGAGTAGTGTGATCCCACTCAGATTGATGGTGCAATGTTTTACACTTGTTGGTAATTTATGTATTTGGAGGGGAATAATGCTGATGTACCACTGACAGGCATGCTTTTACGTTATTTTTACCTTTGCTACCTTGTCTTTAATGAAAAGAAATGTTAAGAAAAATAAAGTACACTATTCCATATAGAGTGCTGGGCTGAATTAATTTTGGGAGGATATATTCAAGGCCTTGTTATGCTGTGCTGACAAAAGTAAATTAATTATCTTTAATATCCTCCTCAAACTCCAAATTTGCCACTTGACCACTTGACTATCTCAGCACACCTTCTCAATGACGGGTTTTGTTTGCATTTGATGTCTGTTAGTTTCTGTTTTTCCAGTTTGCAGCCACTTAATAGGTGCTCTTTTTGAAGATGCGTTATTGTTTCCAGTCCCAGTAAGTCATTAGGTATTTTATTGCACCCCTTTTCTATTTATGCACCTGCAAAAACTATTTTTTTTAGGTCTTGGCTAAGTAGTGTTTGCGCTGTCTCTTCAAGACATGTTGTATTCTGAATAGTATAGTGTGCACTTTTTTTCTTTAAATAATAACTCCACAGCACACAAAAAACATTTAGCAGACCTCTCTACACATCTACATATCTTTTCTAGTCAGTGACATTGCAGTCCTAGCTGTCTTTAAACCAGGGGCATAACACAGGCCCCCGTAGCCACCGCGGTGCGGGGGTGCACCCGAGCTGCAGGGAGCCCCCTCAGCACAGTACTCGGGCCTGAGAACTCCGGATTAAATCCAGAGCGGGGGCCCCTCCATGTACCTTGCAGTGGGGCCCTCTCAACTTTCGTTACACCACTGCTTTAAACAGACAATACTTGTGTCTTGCGCCTCTGTTCCTGCTGCGTCAAATATATATCATCTGCCATGGCTGTCTGCATACAGTGCATGCCTGCGAATGACCTCTGTTTTCCATAAGTGGGCTCTAAGTAACGCTTACCATTGCTGCGTGTACTTTGCTCAGTTACATAACGTTAACATAGCCATAGCTTCACTGTACAGTTGCTAGAAAAGTTTATAATGTGGCATACCGTGCACTTTTTTTCTTTAACCCGTTCGACGCGCATGACGGAACGGTTCCGTCATGCACGTCGGTTGGGCTGTGCTTATGACGGAACCGTTCCGTCATGGCCCCGCCCGCGCACGGAACCTTCAGCGTGGCGCGGAAATCCGCGCCGCGCTGAAGGGGTTAAATAATGAATTCACTCCAAACAAAAAAACATAAATAAAAACATTGCTATTTACAATGCCAATAGCTCCAACTCCAACAAAAGCGAGACCTATTGCATTGCAAATGCTTGTTTTCCAATGGTGTCTCACACGGGGTGTACCATTCACTTTTGAGAGCAGTGCTAATGAGTTTTTGGGCTACCCCCTTGCCTGGACAGGGATTGTAATTCTTGCATCTCTATTTGAGATATTATGGCTGTTTTTCCTTCTGGTTATAGTTCTAAAGATGAGTAAGAATGAAAAGGCAATATTGTGAAAGTCTATATTAAGAATGTCTCACACATAAATAATATCTCATGAGTGACAAGTAGAGCTATTTGTTTGAGTATACTGGAACAATTCATCCCAACAGAGAACCTTTGTCAAAAACATAGTGTACTCAGGCTCCAACTAGGCTATTCGAGTTCTCCCAGAAAACCTCTAAGAATTAAAGACAAAGCATTAACCTTTGATGGAGAGATCTAGTTGCTGAATTGCACAACGTGAAACCATAACACCTGCAATCATGGCTTCCCCTTTTATTCAGATTGTGCAATACAAAACAGATATCACTTTTGTGTTTGATTTAATGCACTGTGCAATAAACTAGTAACCATAATCCTCAGAAAATTGTTATAGATTTGGAATGCATAGCGATTTTCACTGCACTCAAAATATACCCACGTAATGACAATCAGGGTTGCTTCTATCAAATCAAACATTGTATATAGTGGCATTTACTAAAATCCTCACTATGCCACTACCCTAGAATTTGCACATTAGATGAAAAAACATATAACTTCTGGATATGTCCCTGTAACATAAATGAATATCCAAAATGACATTCTAATTGATTCAAATGCCCTTATTACCAAAAGCATGCAAATCTGGCCCCAATTAATGGATCATTTTGAAGATACTTGGATTGGTCATATGTACTAATTAGGAAATAGACAGCAACCCAAGTATCACCTTCCATTGTGGAATGTCTATGACAGCTCCATGTTCCAAGAAGCAAAGACAAATAATGCAGTGGAATGGTTGCACAATGTATCCCAAAGAACACTTGGAAGATGCCAACTTGCCCTGTACCAATTTTTATAAATACTTATAAAACAACAAAGCTACCAGGAACTAAGAATGGAGTAATCCCTGACCCACATCAAGACAAACAACCTAAAACAACTGTAACAAAATCCATAAAATTTGACCACGCAAAGTATTAACGTTTCCCAAAAACCAAGGCCTACCATATCTTCAATAGCAAGATACCTACTTTAAAAACACCAAACTAAACTACGGCACAATGTAAAATTTCACAAGTGGCCGAAAACAATTATTTTTACTATCATATAATATTCTAACAAATGTTAAATATCAATCTAAATAGTAAAATGAATATGCAACAAATAATAATTCAGCCAGATATTACAAAGTTCAAAAGACTTTATTTGGTTTAAAACAAACCATAAAAGCATACATATAAAAAGCTGGTAGGGAAATGTATCTATTTACAATATACAATATATACAAAGGATTTACCATACAGTCCCTATTGAAATCCAAGTAAGGTGCTTCAATGCAGTTTAAAAACATGCAATACAGCTGTTAAAACATTTCCCTTAGCCAACCATTTAATTATCCTTATTTCCCGACTATTCTCCAATGTTTGACAGCAGAGAAAATAAATCTATAAACAGTTACACATACCTGATCAGTCTGGAGCAGTTGTAAATATGCTAGAGCCACTTTGCTAATGTTTAAAATCCTCAAAAGAGGTTTGAGTATCCGTATTCTCTATTCATTATACAGCTCACAGAAGAACATTTGCAATTGAGATTGGGGCGTGATTGAGTTGTATGGACAGGATACTAGATCTTTCATAGTAAACACTTTGGAGGGGTGAGTAGGACAACAAAAAATGGGTCAAGCAAGTCTGAATTTTAACAGGAAGAATCTTTGGTGGTGTGGCGCCTTTAATGGATATGGCTCAAGATACGGTGTAGTGCATAACGGGAGGTATGCCATCACCATCCCCTTCCTCTGTTCCCCCATCTGTTTTCAGCTATGTGGTGTAAGAGTTCCCTTTTTACCAGTGGTCTAATATGGCGGTCAATACACGTTGGCTGTGTTAACAACTTCATCCTACCGATTGCTTGTAGTTCATTTTTAATAACGTAAGCCATTTAATCTTGTGTGCCCTGATAGGTTTAAGCAATCGGTAATTACTGATTGTGTCAGTGCTGCTTCAGGCCTAGACCTGACTGACAACCAGAG
This sequence comes from Triturus cristatus, assembly GCF_964204655.1. NCBI lineage: Eukaryota > Metazoa > Chordata > Amphibia > Caudata > Salamandridae > Triturus > Triturus cristatus. Next base: position 815,980,880 of record NC_140582.1, read on the forward strand.
CAAAATAGGTGCCATCCTTACTGAATCTCCCCAATACTCTAATCCTAGTTCCCTGTGCATTATTATAGAGGGGATGCAACAAGTGAGGGACAGAAGTCTATGCAGAAATGTACTTTCGCTAGGCTGTAGTTGTGAATAATCAGTGTGCCCCTATTCCCCAGCACAATAGGTGGCAATTGCTATAGGTCTAGCTTTATAGACAGTAATCGCCATGTCTAATGGCATAGACCCTAGTTTAGAGTCATATTTCAATGGGGACACGAATGCTTGCTCAAACTGCATAACCCTTATACCTTTTAGATACGTCCAGGTGCCCCTGCTTTCAAATGGGATCCCAAAGTATGAAAATGTGGGGACACAGTGCCACAAATATGGAAAGGAGATAGTCTACTTCGTGGTTGCCTGCAGACTAAGGCATAAAATTTGGTTTTATTCGTAGAAAGACTCAAATTGGACATAAATGCCACAAAGCTATACAAAAGTTTCTGGAGTCCCCTCCCCATCCGGGCCATAAGCACTCAATCGTCCACAGACATCATCTGCCTACATAAATACAGGTAACTGACTTGCCTGACCCCTTTCTAATCTTTATATAAGGCATGCATTCCCCATTTGGCCCAAACCTAATCCTGCCTTCTACGTCTGCATGCAGCTGGGAGAGGAGGTGTTGTGTTATAACTTTAAAATTATAGTGCCTGTCACTGCGTGAGCATGTAAATCCATTTAGAGGTCTGTGTAAGCTCCAGTGACAGTTGCAGGGAGGAATTGGACAAAGAAGGAGTGCACTATTGGTGGTGTTCAATATATGAATAAAAACTTTGGTTTTTGCTTTGTTCGCCATAAGTTGGCAGGGTATGCTCAGACGTGAGCCCCTTGCTCACTTTGCCACTGGATTCAAGCAAGCCTGGCTGAAGACGGCTGAAATGCCAGAAACCGGTCCTAGGAAGCTTGTTTCCGGTCCAGGGAAGACATGGCTTGGCAGTTCGGGCTGGACTGATCCCATGAGGCACAGGGTCAGACTGATTTGCATATGGCCATGTCTGAACTGGGGTGGCAGAGTGAGTTAAAGAACGGTGATGGATTAAACCCAGATCAGTTGACTGGGGGTGAGTGCTTGCAATGTTCAACACTCCGTCCATCATTTCCTTTGGTTTTTGCTAAAAACTTATTCAACCATACTTGGCTTTGAGTATTGACTTGGCAATTGGTGACGAGTTGACTTGAACACGACTCCTCGGACCTAGCATGTTTTTGGCATATTTTGCTGTTCCCCCTCATGAGAACACAAACAGAACTGTTGCTGCTTTAACCTCCTCTACTCTTCATGCATCATTCTACCTGGAAGTGGGTGCTGTTTCTTTGCGGCAAACATTGTTTGTGGTAAGATTGGATAGACATTTTATTTAGTTACTGCTGCGTGGCATTGGACGGTTGCACTGAGTCCTTTGAAAGTTTTTGGCCCAAGCGGCCTGCTTTGAGGATTCCATGACATTCGCCTGAGGTTGCCATGGTCCTGCCATTGCTGTGTTCGCCTTAGGTTGCCATGGTCCTACCATTGCCACGTTCCGATGTTTGAGCTAATACTGCGTTTTAAAATGCCGGGCTGCATCCTGGGGGTGACGCTTACGTCCGCCATCTTGGAAAAAGTGCACCTATTCTAAATCATATGATTAACTATTGAATGCAGAGGCCTTCCTTATTTATTTTTTTGGGGGAAATATTATGCTCTTTTAAATATTGCAGTACTTAGCACGTATGTTATACGTGTGAAGTATCTCCAATGTGTTGGGTACTGTGTGACTGGATCTGGTGCCTACGTTTTTGGGTCCTGCACCCAATCTTGTGGCAATTGTATTTTTTTCAGGCACAATATTTTCTAAGCTTTTATCCTTGTGATGAAAATGTACTACTTTTGAAGCATTGACCTTTCAGGGGAAGGGGAAGTTAGGACGCTGTATCATATTCTTGCACAGTGAACTAGTCCTCTCTTTTAGACATGAGTGCGCAAAAATTTTCGTTGGTGCATCCACAACCATTTTGGCCAGCGGGTAGTTTCCCATGTATGAAATGGGCAGATCGGAAATCATATTTTTTAATTACATAGCAACTGCGGATGAAGAAGGCACAATGTCTCCTGCTGAAGAAACAAATATTTTTTTTTCATTCCATTGGACCAGAATGGTTAAACATTTTTGAACAAATAACTAGAGATGTTGGGGGTGGTGGTAGTGTGTTTCAAAATGTTAATGCTGATTTTGACTGTTATTTTTCTCTAAAGGTATGTATAGGTATAGTAAGATACACATTTTTTCTAAAGAAACAGGAAACCAATGATATTATAGATGATTACGTGGCAGCCCTTAAGTCTTTGTCTTTAGATTGTAATTTTGTCAACCTACAAGAAGATTTAATAAGAGATCAGGTGCTGATGGCTGTAAATGACCCTGCTATACAAGAAAGATTGTGAGTCAATGGAGATGCTAATTTGAAAGACATCCTGGCGATTGAGTAGGAGTGCTAAAGTTATTCAAACAGAAGTGAACGATAAAAGTAATGAGTGTGTGAGTAAACTTGCAGGTAAATTGACTCAGAAAAAATTAGAAAACAAAAAATTGAGGTTAAACAGCATGAAAAAGGTGAAGAAGGTGGACAAAACAGGAATGATTTAAGGTGCTACCGCGGTAATATCAAGTTTAATTTAGCACACATCAAATCATGTCCAGTGATAAAACAGAAATGCTCTAATTGTGGAGTGATTGGGCATTTCTCAAAGGCGTGTCAGAAGACGAGAAATGGAATGGTCAAAAGTTTAGAAGAAGACTCTAGTGAGAAAGATTCCACTCAGGAGGAAGATGTAGGCAAGTTTGTTTTGAATATTGAAGATTCTACCGCTAAGGTGTTAAACATTGATAACAAAAAAAGTAAAAAATAAAACATTATGTGATATGAGGATTGGAGGGGTGAGCCTGCAAATGTATGCTGATTCAGGGTCACCATATGCTATTGTTATTAAAAGTGTATGGAGATCTACGTTTGTCGATAGAATTGGTAGTGAGTTGGCGAAAACAGACATCAGTCCTGAGGGGGTATTCTGAAGAGAAATTTGAAATGCTATGGTACCGGACACTCACTCATAGGTTTGAAAATGGTAATGCTGTGAGCAAATTGTATGTAGTGAAGAGAGGACCCTCTGTACTATGGTGGTATGATCAGGGTAACTTAAACATGATATTGAACCCCAATAGCCCGGAACCTGTGATGATTATTGATGAGAGGGAAAGTACAGGACAGAATGTGTTACTTAAATTTTGCAACATGTTTATTGGTAAAATTGGAAAATTGAGTGATTTGGATCACAAAATTGTACTTAAAAAAGATGCTGTACCAAAAATACACAAGGCTAGAAATATACCAATTTTACTCAGAGAGGAAGTTGAAAAAGAACTACAGATGTTAGTAAAGGAAGACATTATTGGAGAAGTTGAGTCTTCTGAATGGGTTTCTCCCATTGTAGAAGCCAGGAGTACTAACAGAAAATTAAGGTTGTACATTGATAAGCGCAATTTAAATAATAAGATAATAGTAGATCAATATCCTTTGTCTAAAATTTCAGAAATGCTAGCTCTTGTAAACAATGCTAAAGTCTTCCCTACTATAGATGTATCTTCAGCTTATCCTCAGGTTGCCCTGAAGGAAGAATGCAGATCATACACTACATTTGTTACATCAATTGGCTGTTAACGGTATAAAAGAATGGCGATTGGTCTTGCTTCTGCGGCAGCAGTTTTTCAACGTATGATGCACCAGTTATTTTTCAAGGTCCCAAATGTTAAATGCTTCCAAGATAATATAATTATATATGGGAGAAACAAAGAGGAAAATAATGATATATTGGAAAAAGTGTTGGTAATATTGAATGAGAGGGGTGTACCATAGAATTTACTAAGTGCAGGTTTGCAGTGGAATCTGTTACCTATTTAGTCCATTTGATAAGTGTGGACGGAGTCAAGCCCAAACCTGATTTAGTAGAGGCAATTCAACTAGCACCAGAACCAGTGAGTAAGGATGATGTGAGATCTTTTCTTGGTTTCACAGAATTTTATTCTAAATATGTGAACAGTTTTCCCACAAGAACTTTTAATATTTGCCAGTTACTCAAGAATAAGGGCAGTTTGAGTAGAGCAATGACAGTCAAATTGAATTTGCTGATGATAAGACAGCCATTGCTAAAGCTACATCTTTGAGTGGTTTTGATCCCAACTTGTTGAGTGTGATTACTAATGATGCAGGTTGCATGGGAATAGGTTCTGTATTGTCACCAGTAAAGGACACAGGTGAGGAAGTTGGTATTGCATATGCCTCAAAAGCTTTTAGACCATCAAAAATTAAACACTTATTTATTGAGAGAGAGACCCTAGCTTACGTGTGGGTGCTGGAGCACTTTAGATCATTTGTGTGAGGTTAGCAATGTTTGTTATGAAGCGACCATAAACGTTTGGTGAAATTACTTACATCACATGGTATGATAAAAACATTTGCACGCATAGCAAGAATGGCTATGGGACTGCACGATTGTACCAGGAAAAGAAAATGTTACAATGCCTTTGCAGATTAAAAAAGACATTAGTGTTGAATGGGATGAGTACCACATAGCATGGGTACATGATCATGGTCTTATGGCTGTAGATAAAGAAATGTGGCTGAAAGAGTATGGTGAAGATGACTTTCTACAAAATGTGTTGGTGTACATAGTTAATGGATGACCTACAAAAGGTGCACTTAAGTCTTAAAAAAGAGGTTTGGGGGAATTTACGAATGAATTGACTTCGGAGCATGGTATAATTTAGAGAGGAACCAGGGTTGTTCCACCGTCTAAGTTGAGGAATAATATTACCATGCAAGGTCATACAGGAATTGTTAAAACAAAGCAGATAATTAGAAAAGGATATTGGTGGCCGGGATTGGATATCTTTATAGAGAGAATGATTGGAAATTGTGCTAATTCTGATCTGACACTCCAAACTTTGAAACCTAGTATGTGTGACCATTTTGTTCCTAAAGAACCGTGTAATACGGTAGCTGTAGATATTTTTGGTTATTGGAGAGCAACAAAAGTAAATTATTGCTGTTATTGATACCTTTTCGAGATGGCCAGAGGGGCAGCTGGTGGAGAAAGTTGACACTGACATGGTTTCTTGTTTTTTGGATAAGATGTTCACACTGGAAGGATAACCGGTCACCATCATCACTGATAATGGTGTACAATTTGTGTCCAATAAAGCTAAGAATTATTTTAAGAGAGTGGAAATCAAACATTGCACCACTTCTCCTTATAATCCCAGAGGCAATGGAATGATTGAAAGATTTAACAGGGTACTTAAGGGGGCTATTCAAATAGCAGTGAGTGATAAAGAAGAATGGGAACAAAAAATGTAAAAAAATGTATGGATGTATAGAATCACTATCAATCATATGACAAAAATATCTCCATTTGAAATTATGAGAGGTCGTCTTCCAAGAACTAAAAGTAACCCTGCATGCTTAAAAGATTCTACCTCTTGTAAAGTAGATTTAGAAATGATTAGGAGAACTAGTGAAGATGCCAATACAAAGTCATGTTATGACAGTAAAAAGGGATCAGTGATTGGTGGTTCAGGCATTAAGTTTGGTATGTTAGTTAAAGTTATAAAACCTTGGAAGGTGAGAAAAGGAGAAAGTCAATTTAGAGGTCCCTTTGAGGGGGCACAGGTTTTGAAAAATGCTGTGAGTTTAAGTGATTGGAAAGTATGAAACCTCAAAAGATTTGCTCTTTTGAAAGGTGAAAATCACATATATAGAAAACAAAATCTTGATGGTGTGATTAAGAACTTTGATGGAAAATTATGGAAAGAACAGGAAACGCCTGAAGGTAGAGAAAACATTATTACTCCTGAAAGAATGGGAAATGAAATGAGAGTTGAAAATGATTTACAGGCTACTGCCGATCAGTCTGTCAATATTGAGGAAAAAGTTGAGCAGTTTCCCGTGGAAGGAAAAAGGTTGTGAAGGAATCCTGTGTGGATGTCTGATTATGTGTGTAAGGAAAATGGTTGAATGTTGTTTTGTTGTACTGTAGTACAATTTTAGCATACGTTTTCTTTTAGGTAGGTCTGGTATAAATATGTTTTCCTATGTATTTTATCTTGCTTTTATGTAGTTTTAATTGTCAGGACATATATATTGATTGTTATATTGTATTTTATTATGCATTTTTTATATTGAATTTATTTACAGCACTCCGTGTTTACTGCCGTTCATTGTGTAAAAGAAGGGGATGTGCTAAGTTAGAACTTTAAAAATCTAGTGCATGTCACTACACAAGCATGTAATTCTATTTGGAGTTCTGCGTAAGCGTCATTGGCAGTTGCAGGGAGGAATTAAATGAAGGAAAAGTGCACTGTTGGTGGTTTTCAGTATATGAATAAATACTTATTCAACCATACTTGGCATCGAGTATAGACTTTACAGGAGGTGAACAATTTTGGGATTGGAAACTTTACTTAATAACATAGTCGACAACTTCCCCCTTAGAACATTATCAAAGGGTGTACTTAGATCCATAAGCACCAGAAAGAGGCAACCCTCTTTGGCGACCACACATTTAGTCAACACTAGATGAAGGTTCAAACACTGACCTGCCATTCCTAGGCCCTGTCTGAGACCATACTGTGCAGATGTGAAAATGCCTTTTTCGTTTGCCCAACTTTCCAATTGATCTAACAAGACTCTGCCCAATATGTTTACTGTAGCATCAAATTAATAATATTGGTTGGTAGTAGTGAGGGTCACTTCTATCACCCTTTTTGAGAATTGGGACAGTAGTTGTCCTTGACCAAGAATTGGGGGGAAGAGCACTGATCGCGCTTCTGAGCGCATTAGCCAAGATTGGGGCCCCAAAGACTAAACTGTATTTTGAAAAGGCCAACCAAGACACCACCTGGTTCCGGTCCTTTATGGCTTGGGAACCGGTTTATCACCAAAATGACATCCCCAAATGAGATTGTTAGCTCTTCTGTACTTGCTAGGCTACGGCTATATTCGGTGGACACCTGTTATCATATATCTTAGTAAAATACTTAACCCAATCGTGCTCAGGAATAGATACATCCATGCTACTGCTGGGGCAACTTGAGAAGAAGGAAGCATTAACTATTTTCCAGCATTTGGTTGCATCATTACTAGCAGAAGCACTAGCCAACTGGTCCTATGCCTCCCCTCTGATTTCCTCTTTCCTTCACTTAATGGCTTCTTTATAAAGCACCCTACCTTTCCTAATGTCTAAAAAATCCCTTGGTTAGGCTTTAAGGGCATGTAGAAGGCTGTGTGAGCTCAAGAGCAAGTCTTATTGAACCATTTACTAGACCTCTGTGAGTGGTGATGCTTTGGTACAGTTAGTTACTCCATAGCCTCCTTGCAGATTTCAGAGAATGCACCCAAAACTAGCCACAGATCGGGTTTGTCACAAAGACAACGCTCAAACTGTCCCCTTAAGCTGTACTAAAAAATCTTTAGGTTCCATATCCCTCCACTTCCATTGTATTCTCTACTATCTAGTGCACGTGATCGTGCAGACCATCTTATCCACAGGTACCAAGGGCAGCCCTACGCATAAACCCAGAACCAGCAGATTGTGATCACTTAAAACACTGTTCAAAATCTGGAATTTACAGACCTTTCTGGCCCTATCTTGGACAATGCAATGAAGTTGATTATGGAACCCTTACCTCTCATTGTGTAATTGCGTGATATACAGTTTCACTTGCCACTACATCGCTACCAAGAATAAGGTCATGACTCTGCAATAACCTATTCAGTTTGTCACCACAAAAATTATAGACACAATGTAGGAAGCTGGCTCTGTATATACTATACCAAAATGAATATAGTGTGCATGGAGTCCAGTGGGACCCCAAAGGCAGGCAGAGGTAAAAGTAGATAGCACCTTACTCTCTATCTGAGGTAGTGTGGGCGAGCAGTAAGGCTCTATCAGAGGGTAGTGTTAAGCATTTGTTGTACACACTCAATCAGCAAATGATGTCACACAGTTAAAGACTGAACTCAGACCAATTTTGTTAGCATACAAATATTGTTAAGTTATTTTATTTCTAGAACCAAGCCAAGTCTGGCACATGTAAGTGAAATAAATGCGTTGCCAGATATTATGCAGTGTTTACGAGTGAATGCAAGTTCAAATGCAGTTGTTTGAAATACAGGTAAGTCAAGATATTGAAATTACTGAACAGATTACTTTTTTGTTACTTTTTAGATTACCTTTTAAGTTACTTTCTTCTACTCAGTGTGATTATGCCTAGCTATCACACTGGGACATTTCCTAGAGAAAAGGTAAGTAAATTCAATTTTGCATAATTGTAATTTTTCAAGTTTCCAAACAAATCAACTCCACACTTAAAACATTTTTCAGAGAAAAACAGTCAATAGGTTCCTATGGAGAGAAATTAAGTTAACGGTTACCAGGTAAGTACTCGGTGTTTGCGGTTGAGTTTCTGGGGTAAGAACAAGGGTTCCCCCAGGGTTAAGGATGCATTCTTGTTATACCCTCAGCGGCACTAAGGCAGCTGGGTCGAGAGGGCTGAGGCCCAATGTTATCCAATGGGGGACAGGGGGCCTCCGTCTGGTGGCTGCTTACGAGCAGGCCACTAGGTTGTGGGAGCAAAGCTCCTGGTGTTAGGCTCAGGACAAAGGGGTATCCAAGTTAGCACACGAAGTGCACCCGCAGCGGCAGCTAGGTGCAGGGTGCTGTTTTGGCTTTGCGTGCCCTGTTGTTTTTCAAAGGGGATTTTCGTTTTTGGTTTTTAGCTGCAGGCTCAGTCCACAAAACTTCCGGGAGGTATCAACAGCCGGGCAGGTAAGTAGGCGTTTGGGGGGGGGTCTCCGTACAGGCGACGTCGGGGAGTCCTGGAGGGGTCAACCCACAGTGGACTCGGACTCTGGAGCACTGGAGGACCTTGCTGAGACTGGTGGGCCACTTGAACTCGGGCCGTAGGTGACGGGTGCAGCGGTGGTTCCAGGCGTTGGGTTTTTACGTCCTCAGCAGGCTCGGAGTCTTTCTTGGCTGTTTCTTTTTAACAGAGCTGCTGTTCACAGGAAATCTGGTCTTTGTTGAAGGGATTCAGTCCCCCCAGGGTTCTGGAGGTTGCTGACTGCAGGACAGGGTGACGTCTGGCGCAGGATCTCTGGAAACTGCAGACGTGCCGGTAGGGCTGGGGACAAGTCAGTTGTTCTCTGCAGTCTCCTCTGCTGGGCGTCTTCTTTTGTCCTTCTTCTTCGTAGGTTGCGGGAATTTGTCTTCTTGGTTCAGGGCTGCCCCCTAAATACTGTATTTAGGGGGCATTTCAGGGGTCTCGAGGTCAGTAGCCAATGGGCTACTGACCTTAGGGTGATTACACCCTTGGTGTGCTCACCCCACGTGGGGGAGTGAGCACAATCCCTAATCCCTAATCCTGATTGGGGAGTGCCTGCCATCTGCAAGATGGCGGGCACTGAAGAGTGGGCTTCACCTCGCCTTACCCACCTGAGGGGTGGGGTTGGCAGAGGTGGACACACCTTCTGGGCTAATTTTTCCTGCCTGTCTTCCCACCGAAAAGGAGAGGAGACAGGAAGAGGGCCTGCTCCTGATAGCAGGAGAGGCTGGGTGTTGCATTAGAAAGGCTGCAAGGCCTTTGAAGTTCCCTTGCCACAGATGGCTCTTCCTGGCCTGGGGGAGGTGTGAACACCTCTGCCTAGAAAAAGCTTTGTTTCTGGGCTCAGGGAGCAAAGGTTACCACCGCCGGGGTCCAGAAACATGTCTCGTGTGGCAGGCTGGTGTGTATCAGTCAGGGAACACACATGGGGCAGGTCGTTTTTCAGGGGCATCTCTAAGATACCCTCTGAGTCATTAAATCCCATACTGGCATCAGAGTGGGTTTAATGTCCTGAGACGTTTGATACCAAACTTCCCAGTTTTCAGTAAAGTCATTATGGTGCTGTGGAGTTCGTAATGACAAACTCCCAGCACCATATTCTCTTAGTGGCAGGACTGCACTTACAATGTTTAAGAATTGGTTTAGACACTGTAGGGTTACAGGGCTCATGCATCTGTACCCTCACCACTGGTATAGTGCACCCAGCTAGAGGGGTGGCTGACCTATGCCACAGCAGTGGGTTGTAGCCTTGGCATACAAGGATGTGTGCCAAGTCGACTCTTCACTTTGTTCTGCACCAAAACATGCAGCCTGCAATGGCAGTGTGTGTGTGTAAAGGTACAGGGCCTCTAAGGGTGGCACAATAAGGAATATGTGATGTTACATCGCATGCTCTACAACGCATGCGATTCATGCACGGTCGTTACAACGACCATGTTGTGACATCGCAAGCCATTACATCGCAAGTCGTTTCTATGACTTGCTGTAGGGGGCGTGCTAGACTTAGGAATAGTATAATTTACTATTGCAACTCCAGCGTGTGCAACAGTAGGGAAGGTGTTGGAGTAGTAAATTATACTATTCCTTAGTTTAGCGTGCCTCCTACAGCAAGTCGTAGAAACAACTTGCGATGTAATGGCTGCGTTGTAGTGCATGTGATGTAAACGCTATTTACCCACAATAAGTGCTGCAGCCTTTATAAGCCTTTCCTGACCACAGTGCCCTTGGTACCCATGGTACCTTTTACAAAGGACTGACAAGTGGTCAGAGAGGTGCCCATTGGGGCTACAAGGTACAGTTTTTGGGAGAGAACACAGGCCCTGGGAACATGATTGGCAGGGACCCAGGGCACAGCAAGTCAAAGTGCATCAGTAGTCTGGCAAAAAGTGGGGGTTACTGCAACAGAAATCCAGCTTCCTACACAAAATGCAAAAGATTAGAGAAATCAAGATCTGCTAGACCACAAACACGATGATCAGCAATAGGGCAGAATCTGAGATTGAAATCTAACCCCCATATTATTACATAAACCTCCTTCAGGCCTGATAAAACCATAGCTAAGGTACAAGCAAGTGAATCAACAATTTGTATATTACTACTGACATATTGTGATATAAGTTGGTAAGTGTCATTAAGGGTGCTTCTAACAAGGTCAGACAAATTATTTGGAAGAAAGGGGAATCCACTCAAGTCTTCACCACCTTAGCTGCCAGGGTAGTACTAAGAGTTAGAAGGTCACCACTGTGATGCCCTGAGGGAAATGGAAATGCAGGTGAAAACACAGATAAAAACCATTGACATGTGTATTAGACTGTGACCAGGTTTCCTGGAGGCATACAATGTGCTGATTTGATATTAAGGTTGCCCAGTTAATATCCAATAGTTTGTTACGAATTCCTGCAATATCGTAAAAGAGGACAGTCATATCAGGGCACGTAACCATTGTACCAAATGTGGCTTGGGCTTTAAGAGCTTTCTAGGGCAGTAGGGCAAAGCCAGCATGTCCCTTACAAAAAGAGTCCGTAGGATAATTATGATCGTTGGCAGCAGGCAAGAACACCTGGACAGTTATTGGGTGATGGATGAATAACGATGCCCATGTCCTGTTCCCCAACATCGAATTGGGACGAGTAAGAAATTTGCCCAGTCATTATAATACGGGAGTTGGGAAGGCTATTTGGGTTGACCTGGTCAAAGCTGGTACTTGTTGGCTCTTCAAGGCCAGTTCGTCCCATGGGTGCATCAAATAGGGGCATGGTGATATAGCAATAAGGCAGTCAGTCAACCTCTTCCAGAAGAGCAAAGCGATTATATGTGTGTACAATAAAACTCCTGCTGCCTTCCTGAATGTACTTAGATCTTGGCTTATACAAAAGAAATCCAAAGGGACCGGATGTATTCCTTGGGCAAGTCCTTGCAGGTTACCAAACCTCTCCAAGATGAACCCCACTAAATCTGTGTCCCAAATATTGATAACAATGCAATCACCTGGATCCACCTTGCAAGATTTAGCCACCCATTGCACCTTAAAAAACTCTGATTATTCCATCTGAGAAAAGATCACTTCAGATACATCTAAGGGTAGTGCCAAACCAGTGGATCACCTTATTCTTCAACTGCTGATCTGATTCCAGTTGTACTGGGTCCAAAGGGGGGACATTCTACAGGACAACTACATATGAAGTGCACTCGGTGAGAAGGTGTAAGATCAGGGGGTTTCTGTTTTCAGCCCTTACTAGTGGGGGAGTATAATATACTGGCGAAGGGACTTTCTTTCTTGTAGGGCGCCATGCAGAGCCCGCTGTGGGGGGCTGGTTCGTGTAGGCTGAACCTGCTGGTTTAGCCTGTGAAAATTCCCTTTCCTCAACAGTTTCCATTGTGGCAGTTGTATTTGGAGGCGCAGTTTCAACATGGCAAGGCAATAGCCCTATTGTTGTGGGCAGGTCAAATGGTATGGATTGAACATGTATAATCAACTCCTTCAGGATCCTGTCGATAGTTTGCAACACCGTGAACATAGAACCAGAGGACTCCTTACAGGTGGCACAAATTTCCTTGGGGACTGGCTGTATTTACCTTGCCCACTGATCCAGTTTGTGCTTTAAATTGATCCTTGAGCTCAGAGGGCCCACCTTGTTTACAGACTGATCTGGAACAGTGCTCTTCTTCCCACAATTTTTTTGTCGCACACACCAAGCGGAAGCCAGTTTTTATTCTTTTATTTGGTGGGAAGGCTAAAATATCCAAGTTTAAGCTTTTGCCAGTTTGGGGCTGGTGCTCCATCATCGCTACAGAAATAGGCAAGTCCCTCACAAGCACACAGAAGTACGCCGGGTCATGAATTATTTAGTTGACTTCATGAACGTGGCCCCATGTACTGTGGCGAGCGCTTACACCCTCTATTAGACTTTGGTGAAATGTCAGCCTGCTCAACACCAGTGTGTAGTGGCAGGGGATTTCCTGGTGGCTCCCAACCTCTCCTCCACGGATTCAATCTCGAAGTTATTGACAGACACAGCAGTAGTCAGATAGTTAGTGATCGAGCTGGCCCTCCGGTTATCATTTGTACTGGTAGCAATCACATTAGCCTTTCGCTTACCCCTTGTTCAGTGATGACAGGATCTGATCTGTAAAACGTGAATATCTTCATACCAAGAGAGGTGGCCCAGCCTCCTCCGGGTGCAGCTGGACCTGCCCCTGGCCCGGGCTTCCCTTGCGCGCGGCCCCCGCTGTGGTACAGTCGGTGCCCTGAAGAGGGCTAAAGCCGCCAATCACCGCTGTCACTGCCAGTGCCGCCTCCTGGAGGCAAAGTGCAGTGGAGCTAAATGGGAGATGAAGTCCCCCTCCTCGTACAGGCAAAAACAACTAGTGTGTCCCCCAGCCAGATACTTAAAAATTGCAATAATTAATATTTTAAAATAAATATAGAAAGCAAAACAACTTTGACAGGTTTAAATAATCAAACACATTTGTTTTACATATATACATATCCTAACATAATAAAAAAAAGTAGTAATATTTAATAAAATTAAATAAATAACAACAATAAAATAATGTTTCCCACCTAATAGAAATATATAGAAATTAAAACTACATTTATGGTTTTGATGATGAAATCCTTGTAGATGAGATCACAAACCAAACAAAAAATTACAAAAAGTATCCATCAAAAGATTCCAAATACTTCAAAAATAAATCAGGCAAGAATAAAACATCCAATATGACTTCACATAAACCCACAACAATTGTAAAAAAGACAAACACTCCAGAAAAACCGAAGAATTATGGAACAAAAGGGAAAAATGATATTGATAAAAAAATAAGCAACTATGTTTACTTGAAAAAAAGGCATGCAGGTTAATAACCACCTACTATATCCGAAATAACAACCGGTAAAGAAAAAACATATAAGCCCACCTAAACAATATTTACAACCCACAGTTGTATATCATTAAAAACATAACTTCATATACAAAGTACACAAATTACATAAAAATATTATACAGATTACAAAACAAACAACCCAGTAAAATTATGTTACATAACAATTACTACCCTAACTAACTCTTAACACCGCCCACAAACCCTAAGCCGTTAGAAAGTTTCTATAAATAACTCTTACCTGAATAGGAAAGAGAAATTGCTACCTCAAAGTCCTCAAATAGACCAAAATAACAAAAACAGACTAGAAAATCAAGCAAACTGTAAAAAGAAAGATTGATCAAGTATCTAGAATAAATAAGATCACTGATTTCTCAGTCTCTTCCAAATAAGAACAGCTTTCTGAATAAAAGAAACTGCAAAGCAGAATATTAATGAATGTAATTGCTAGAGAAAAAGGATGGTCGGGATGGATTGCCTCAACTTGCATTTCTGCAGTATCGATTAGACTTCATCTTTTCAGCTCATCATAATATTTACAACAGAATATAAAGTGCATTTTGTATTGTTCTGAGGCATCGTCACATGGGCATTTGATTAGTGGACTGGACCAATCATTTACCCTCTGAAATGAAACGAGGTGATGGATCATATTGCACCTGAATCTTGTTTACACAAATCTGTGCTTAATATTGCGTACAAACTCCAAATAAGGAGTGGGACTGTCAGTAATGAGCAGCATTTGATGCAAGATGGCGCTAGGCTTTCCATTTTCTCTGATAAAACCTTTCCTCGTGAAGTAGCTTCATACATAGAGTTATAATCTCTGCTTTACTAACTGTTTAAGGACACTGGATCCTTACAAAATTCAGATCTACACAGCCTATAACAGAAAGTCTTGATATATTTAATCCAAGGGGTCGTAGCAGTTAAGTCCAAAGTTAAATAGTCCGTAATTACTTTTATTTAATATTTAGAAGAGCTTCCGGGTGCATCCAGATCCTATCCCACAAAAGCATTGTGCAAAGCCTGATAAGATCTCCTAAAAAGGCATGCCCAGCTCTTTATGGCAGATGAAAGTGGAGTAACTCTGAGGCGCTACAAGGAGTTTCCTTCAACACCATTTTCTGCTATTTGCAAGTAGATGAGATTGTTATATTCTGAGACGCCTGCCTTCGAAACACATTTTGCCCGGTAAATAATGCCCATTTCTTTCAGCGATTAGGAATTGCAGCAACAAATGTATCCAATTAATATTTTCTTGCCATGGTCAGCTGTGTCCAGGTACCTCGGGCATTCAAAAACTACCCCGAAGTAGGAGTTTCTAGTAGTTTGAGACAGTTTTAGCTCCTCCACTTTGAATTGGCAAGATTTCTTAGTATTCGGTCCTCACATATTAAAACTTTTACCCAGGTTGACCCTCAAATCCAAGTCAGTTATAAAATCCACAAACACATTTATTAATGACTGTTGAACAATGGTGGGGCAAAGCCATGAGCACTGCGTCATCAGCATACAGGAGGGCAGGAAAAGGGAAATGTGCAATCTGAGGAAAGTCCCTGCACCAATCCTCTAACACCCTACCCAGATTATTAATGCATAGGGTGAAGAGAAACGGTGCAAGTACACAGCCCTGCCTCACCTACCTCGTTATGCAGATGTCTTGGGTACATTCCACATTTATATGGAGCCTCACTTTGGCACTAGGCCCTGAAAACATTTCAATGAGGAGATGAACTATTGATACCTCTACTTCCAGCTGGCTCATTCAACATGACATTTACTATGGTTGACACAGTCAAAGGCGCTTGACAAGTCCATAAACACCATATATAGAGACACCTTCTTGGCCAGCGTATATTTCCCAATAAAAAGCTTTAAATTAAGACATTAAGACATTGTTTGACGGTGCCTATCTCCATTCGGAACACATACTGGGTATCCAAAAGCATATGATAGTCCTCAGCCCAGCCCTCAAGCTTCACTAATACTATTTTTCCTGTTACCTTCACCAAAGAGTTCAAAAATAGATAGGACGATAACATTATGGGTCCAAACGTTTTTCGTTTTTATAAAGCAGGACTATGAGATAATTAGACCATGTCTTTACTTTGCCTGATCTATAAACAGATCTCAATACCTTGGCCAAAAAGAGACATCATAAGTCTATGCTAGGTTTCAAAAGGTCAATAGAGATAATACTGGGTCCAGGGTTTTTTCCACTCCAACTATTCTCAATAGCTGTTATCACTTTCTCTAGTGAGAATTCTTGAATCCTGAATTCTAGTAGGATGAGGTATTATCACTCTCCTCAAAGTTGTTAGGATTCTGCATCTCGTGTTCCACTAACTCGTTATCTGGAGTTGAATAAATTTAGTGCAAATGTGATGTCCACTGATAGAACAGAATTTCAACCTCTCTAATAGGGGCAGTTGCATCTCTAGCACGGGTATTATTAATTTCTTGCCAAAAGGCGGCACTATCATAATGATTAAATGCTGCAATTGCGCTGACCCTGCCTCATCTTTTATTGTCAGTTTCCTTTTTACCTTTCTTCAGGTTACTACTTCTGACTTGTTTCTAGTTGGTCTATCGAGTCCATTCATCAATGAACTATGAATTTTGCTGCATTTAGTGCCAAACCAGGCAATAGGTTTGAGATGACTGTGTCACAATGTACTCCTTCAACCCTCTTTGACGCTTCTAGTAATTTCCATGAAGGTATTTCCCCACCCTTGGCCTTCTCATCTAGGCAAACACTAAAGTACATATTGTTATCCTGCATTCCTTTCTATAGAAACCCCTGAGGATTAACCGTGTTCCATCTCAGCATTATGACATTGGGGCAGGCTGGCTACTTTTATGCTTTTTACATGATCCAAAATGTTGAACCTTTCAGTGCTGTTCAGGGATTTAATATCAATACCCTGACTGTTATGGTCACTTATCCAATTCGGTGAGTTTAAAAATTACACAGAAAGAACTCAGACTTTTTGTAGTCAAAATAACACTGATTATGGTCCTAACATACCTATCTGTTAAAGTGCATTTGAAAGGTAACAGCACACAGTTGTATAAATATAGCTGTCTGTTGGCGCCATCTTGGAAAATGTTTTGTAACATATGAAACAATTGATAATATGTAAGTGGAGCTGCGTTGCAGAAAGGTGTTCAGAGGCCACGCCCCTTTTTACACCTCTCTGCAACACAGCTCTGTGGCGCTTACTGGAGGTACCTGGTGGGCTAGTTGGCCCCCAGGGACCCTCAGGATTGAAGAGGAATTAATTCCCCAACTTAAAACGCGCCACTGGGTGTGTTTGCACACATGTCACCTCAGGCCCCGCCCCCTCCCTTCACCACTGTGCAAACGTGCCCCGTGGCGCGTTTTAAGTCGGGGGATTAAGTACCCTTGAATCCTGAGGGTCCCTGGGGTCCAACTAGCCCACTAGGTACCTCTAGTAAGCACCAGGGAGTTGCCTTGAGAGAGGTGGTCCAAGGCCATGCCCCCTTTTTACACCGCTCTGCAACGCAGCTCTGTGGCGCTTACTGGAGGTAGCTGGTGGGCTAGTTGGCCCCCAGGGACCCTCAGGACTCAAGGGGACTTAATCCCCCAATTTACAATGCACCAGGGGGTGCGTTTGCACAGTGGTGCAGGGAGGGGGCGTGGCCTGCTGTGACAAGTGTGCAGACGCGTGTTTTAAGCTGAGTTCGTGTGGGAGATTGTTCTTGCAACTGTATTTTTCTAAAGGCAATTTGCTCACTGTAGGACAGAAAGTCTACTTGATAAGCGGGAATATTGTTTTGCTGGTGTTTTGAGAGGGAGCGGACCACCAAAAACACTGCCTGCCATTTGATCTATTCCTGTTGAAGGCAGTAGTCCGACCCACACAAGTGCGCAACTGTTTTTATCTGGACAAGAGTGGGAATGTTGGGTGGTAGAAATATTATGGATCCCTGCAGCTTCGTAACTTTCTCTCAAAGAAATGTGAGAAACATGCCTTTTTTTCAAAGGTTAAAGTATGAAGTGCATTGTGAGTAAGAAAAGGTGGAGGAATCCATGCAAGCAAAACCACCCTGCAATCTCCTAAGTGTCTAATTTTTAGAAATGTCTGGATCTGGTATGTTTCTCTGGATGGCGGCTGAGCTATGGCCCAAATTCACCAGCTACCTACATTGTACAAAACAAGCATTGATTTTGTGATGAATTGGGATATCTCCAGGTCAAGTTTTGATGTGCCTCATGTGCCAGAGTCAGACAAACAGGTGGGCTACAGTTTTTATTGGGAATTACATTTGTTTTTACCATTTTATCTGCTTATTTGACTCACAAGCATAAGTAAGTGTGCAATGCATAACACATTTTGCAAAAGGCCTTCTGAATCACAACAGTATGGTCAACTCCTAATTCAGATATGTACAATTAAACACTGTTTCAAAATGTTGTGCACATATCAGAAATGCCTAGGTTTTCTATATGAAATTCAAAAGAAGTCAGCGCACTGCAAGTTATTGTACTAATCATCTATAATCTCGAAAACTATTTTTTCAACGTGTGATCATCAACATGATTCTTTTATTGATCGAAGAATTGTCACGCACTATTAGGGATTTAGAAGAAGAGATGAATGCAATCAAATCAGACCTGTCAACTCGTTGTGAGGCATATTACTGGAAGCTCACCTTAGATGATCTCAACAATAAACTTGATATCTATGGCAAAGAGATCCAGGAGAGAAAACGACGTAAATTCCGGCGTGACACTATTGACTACAAGTTGAACGAAGTGTATACATGGGCAGAGGTTTATTCTCGCAGGCAGCCCTACCAAAAACCTAACACCTCTTCTCAGGAGTCAGTAGTGTCTGATCGTGAATTAGATCCAGCACGGGTACCAATCACTTCTCCTCCAGAACCCACTACCTCCAATGAGCAGTCAGCAGTTACAGATGTATCCCAGCCATCTCCATCCCAAACACATTCTTTTTTAGCGAGTGGTCTATCTACAGGTCGCCCCCAGATAAAAAACAAAACATCCGGGGTAAAAGAGGCAGATGTCCGAAGCATAAGGAGCAAGGGCAGAGCCTTGTAATCAATATCTCTTCAATTGAACTGACATCAGCGCAGTTACGGGTCCTCAATAAAAGTACATCCTACGTACCGGTTCACCACACCAATTCTTTTGAGGTTGAAATTTCGGTGCTCAAATTTATGAGAAATTTACATTTAAAACATTTTTTTGCTAATGTTGTTCCAAGCCAACTCACCCAAATTTCCACTGACAATGATCTTCAAGCTGAACCTGGCATTTTCAAACCTAAAAGTGTCTTCATGCCACCTGTTTCCCATAAAACATTAGACACGTTTGAAATTCTTATTCGCAAAGATTTGTCAAAATTAAAATTCTATACATCCATTGAGACCAATTTCAAAAAACATGAAGCCGCCATCATTCGGCAGCTAGCAAAAGATGACACACTCATATTCCAAATGGCAGATAAGGGCGGTGTCCTTGTCATTATGGATAAAACTTTCTACGAAGGTAAAGTGGCTTCGTATCTACAAGACACCACAACCTACCTCAGATTAGATCAAGATCCGACCATGATGATCAAAGACACTCTTCTCCAGATTTTAGATCATGCTGAAGATATGTCATGGATATCTTCGAAAACACGAAGTTTTTTGTTAGTGACTCATCCTAGAAGACCCACGCTCTACATGTTGCCTAAAGTTCACAAGAACTTACATGATCCCCCCTTTCGACCTATTGTGTCAGGTTGTGATTCACTGTTTACACCTTTAGGACAATTTGTGGATCATTTTCTACAAAAATGTGTTCAGTCATGGCGTAGCTATGTTAAAGACACCACGCACTTTTTAAATCTTCTGAATAACATGGCTGAACAATTTTCTCCATCTTGGCTCTTGTGTACTATAGATGTCACAGCGCTTTATACATCAATACCGATAAAGGAAGGCATCGAAGCGTGTGAATGGGCACTTCTCCAGTTACCAGAAATAGCAACCACCAAGGTGTTTATTCTTGAACTTTTGACATTCTGCCTTCAACAGTTATTTTCAGTGGCAAGATGAATATTATTTACAAATCAGCGGTACCAGCATGGGTTTTTCTGGGGCCCCTGTTTATGCCAATACGTTCATGTCTAAGTTTGAGCATGATCACATCTTCAATAACAGCCAATGGAGCACTAACCTGGCATTCTACGTACGTTTCATTGATGAAATGTTTTTGATTTGGACAAACTCACGAGCATTACTTGAAACGAGCATCAATGAATTGAACGACAAGAATGCCCGCATTAAATTTACACATAACATAAGTGTAGAATCTCTGCCATTTTTGGATGTATTAATCACCAATAACAGTAATTCTTTTTCGACTTCTGTTTATTCCAAACCTACAGACAGGAACAACTTATTTATGTATTCCAGTTTTCATCCGCCTTCTTTGTTACAAAACTTGCCTTTCTCCCAGGTGTTACGTACCAAAAGAATAACATCAGACCCTAACCAGTTAGATGAGGCACTGTCTGAACAATGCACTAAATTCAGAGCACACGGTTATCCGGACCACGTGCTAGATGCAGCAGTGGTTAAAACCAAACAAAGAGATCGCAGTGAATTGCTATCATCCAAACCAGCCAAGAGTCACAACAGACAAGTGTTTGTATCTAAATATTCCACCAATTCGTTAAACATCAGCAAAATCATTAACTACAGGTGGGTATTACTCCAACATGAACCGGATTTCAACGGTTTATTTTCTGAACCACCTCTCTTTGCATACACACACAGCAGGAACATCAAAGAATTGTTAAAAAGATCTCCAGCAGTTAATCCGGTACCCTTCACTGGCATGCGCAAATGCCACAATTGTGTAAATTGTCACAATGTGATGACTGGGAATGTCATTAATCACCCACATTCTGGTAAACCTATTTCACTTAAATACAATGGAGATTGCAATAGCACTAATGTCATCTACACCACTAAATGTCCCTGCGGACTTCTTTATGTAGGCAAACCTTCACGTAAAATCAAAATTCGCATCTCAGAACACAAAAGTTCCATTCGGACAAAAAGTTTTAAGTCCCATTTAGCAACGCACTGGTTACAACACCAACACACCAATGCTCAATTGAAATTCATGATTTTAGAAATTGTTTCATCTAGATCAGGCACAGATACTTCCAAGGCTTTAGCTCAAAAGGAGGTTTGGTGGACTAAATTTCTCCATACATTAGTACCAGCAGGGCTCAATGACAAATTGGAAATGCTATGTTTTCTTTGAAATGTGTAGTCTGTAAGTACTGTCCTTTCCATTCATTCATCAACCACCAGTTTATCTACGATTTTATTTCTCGTAGAGCATTGGTTTTTTCTCACTGGGCACTTTTCAACAGTACTTTTGATCACTTACAGTTTGGTTCCTATTTCCCGCACGTTTTCCTATTCATGTGCATCACTCATGAGTATTATACACAGTAGCATGTTAACAATTCATAGGATATGAGGAGGACTGATGCTCATGTACCAGCTCTTCCACGATGTTTTGGGTATTTACTTCGTTAGATGTCCTATATTCACCAATGAGATATACACAAGTTTGTAAAAGCTTCCGTATCTTTCAAACTTGATTAAACACACTGCCAGTTGCTAGTGGCTTTGTCACATCTACGCCTCTGCCACAGCGTTTTTATACTTTGACTGCAGAGCATTCTTCACTCATTTGGAAATATCTGATTTGCTTTACTTAAGAACAATGAGTGGGCCATTTATTCATTAATACGTTTTTTGAGATCGCATGAGTCATTGGTTTTAAGTCAAATAGACTTGAGTTGCTGTTGACCTACGAGGAGGTCGTTTATTTTTTCTATTCTTCCACGTGATGCAGGGCAAGCACGATGGGAGCAGTTATCTGCTCCAGTCCTCTTTTGTCGTTCATTGATAACACACACGAGGTGACGTCAGACGTGGTTCAGTGATTTTAAAACGTACGCGGCTCCTCGCCGCTTTTCTATACTACGCGTACACGCAATTGTCTCGCCGTCCAGCTCTAACGAGATTGAATCAACAAATCTAAGGTAAAGGGGAGCCTTTGGTCAACAGCTTGAGTATCTTGCCGACACCGAGCAGCAACCATTACGGTTCAATGACCGCAGAGCGGTTTACCATTCTTTTCTGTGTTGTTCCTTTTGTTCTCAGGTCTCGTCGTTGTCAGCCATTGTCATATGGTCACGTTTGGTAGTTATTCCAACAGGGGACTTTCGTCCTTAGAACAAGTCAGTGTTCTCGGTTTCTACAAACATCAAGGGTCATAGCCACGTGTCATTGGGTAATTTGACTGTTGCACATGATTTTTTCTTTGATGTCCACATTCTATTGGTTTTAGAACAGCGAGTTCAGTTTGAGCTTTTTATATTTCAGCACACTTGTTGAAGTCGTCGCTCTCTATAGTGAGTATACGAACATACACATGGTACTACATATCCAGGTATCATTTGGAGGCAGTATTCATCAACAGTGTGTTTGCTCTGCTTTTGTAGCTGAGAGGACATATATTTCAATACTCAGCATCAACTTTACAGATTTCTGCGATTTCCAGTAAGGGCCATTATTCAAGTACCATATTCTTCTTTTCTTCTAATTTTTTTCTTTTTTCCTTCTCGAGCACATCACTGGTCACTCACAGAGGGAGCGGTTTCTATTGGTCTTTGGTTCTTCTCATCTTTACACAAAATGACGCCACCAGATTTCAGACACAACTTCATTTCCACTTATTTTTGTTTCCACCACAAGAGTTGATATTTGTATGGTCAAGGACATGTACAGGTGTGTTCTCACCACTCTGGTCATGCACGTTGTATCTGCAGACAATATGTGTATTAATTTTTTAACATTTCATATAGTGAATATTTGCAGATGTTCTTTTATTTCATTTTTTCAAATATAGGCCCCTGAAGAAGGGATTTTTGAGAATCCCGAAATGCATTGGGCATCAACAACCACAATCGCCGTTTACTTCAGTGTCATAAGTTCCATGCTGATTTTTTTTTTAAAATGAATTGAGATTGATAACTGATATGTTTATGCAGTATCTAACTATTATGTTTGTTTCAACAAAAATACTTTCCTCATTTTGATGATTGACAGCTCAATAATTAAAGGAGCATAATTTGTGTTACGAGAAATGTTAGTGATTCTTTATGTTTCATTCGAGTAATAACATACCCGATTCAGTGTACATTGTGAAACAGTCTGTAGTTTTTCCATTGCTGTGCATCCGGTATACAGGTGCAGCAGCACCTGCTTTTTAGTTAGTAGGTTTTCTATATGGCCATTTTTCAATCCTTAGATTTTGCCATATGAATTGCTGCATGGTCGGTACATGATTAAAAATTATTATAAGCAGGAGCTCAGTAGTTGGTTCTAAGTTTTGTGTGTTTTTTGGAAACCTACAAACCCCATACATCCTTGTTTCCAAAAGAGTCTGACAGAATAAACAGTATATAGCATTTGTAAATTGGCATTCGTGACAAAAAAGTACAGAAGAAAATGCAATTTTTTCTGGTTATTTACATTATTTTTTAATTTCAACAATTAGTCTGTATGAGAGAACGTTCAGGGATCTATACAAATGACCCCATGCTGAATTCAGAATGTTGTTTCCTTTTCAGAAATGTATAGCTTTCAGGGTTTCATACTTGTTTCCACCACAACTTCAAGTAGGTTGAAGCCACAAAAATAGGACAAATGTACAACTTCTTACAGAGATGCAAAACTGTTGTAAAAATGTTTTTATACACCTCTGCTTGTTCCAGAAAGCTGGGAAGATGGTGACCATAGCACAGCAAATCTTTAATTGTGCCATTTTCAGAAAAAGACAAACAAATGCATTTTTACAGCACTTTTCCCATTTTTCCCAAAAAGAAAAACACAAACATTGGCTACATTGTAGCTATGTTCTCTGTTACTAATGGCGTTGTACATGACATTGTTTTGTAGTTATCTTTTTTTGTGGAATGCGATATAAGGAGAAGCCCATACATTGATTGAGTTTTATAGATATTCATGCTCAGTTTAAGGTGAACCTTGTGAGACTGAATGGAATTGTGAACTGCTTCAATGCAACCCAATAAAATTACGTAATTTGCATTGAGAAGTGTAGGCAAAGGTAAAACAAATACAGTTACACAAAAATAAAACATAACCGTAGGCAGACCGGGGAGTCAGATAAGGCAGAATTCGAAGCAGTTGTAGCTGTGTAAAAAGCAACATTGCTCCTGTGTGATGAACTCATTCATTAGCTGGAGCCCTACTGCCATGTGAGCTTACAGTTACAGTGTCCATACTAACAGTATCCCCGGAGCACCAGACTGACACAGTTTAGAAAGCTCACATGGGAAACAAATGGTGCAGAGCTACATGAATCTGAAGTAGCTGAGCCCAATTGACACTTCCGTGAAGGCTCAGTAAGCTGATGACAGGCTGGGAAGATTTGCTTTTGGCATTAGGTTAGCTGTTGCAAACAGCGACCTCATACACAGTTCAGTGAGTACCAGAAAATCAGTCACACAACACATCTTTTTGGTGCAAATAACGTTATTTAAAGAGTTTCTTAATTTTTTTTTAGATTTTGCTTTCTTTTAATTAAGGCTGCGGGTAATGTGTGATTTGGATAAGATCCTAATGGACTTAAAACAACTTTAAAATATCTTTAATTATAGTGCCTGGCCAGGAAGACCGTGTAAACTGTGCTTGTCCATATGATGGCTCCCACGCAGTATTTAAGAGGTGTGCTATCTATGACCAAGTGGAGAGGTTCCCACTGTCCTTGTCTTACAGTGCGATACATTTCAGGAGCATTGCTTGGGAGATGCTTATAGAGCCACTGGGGCCAGGTAAATAAGGAGACAGAATGGGAAGGATGGAAATAATGACACGGGGAGTAGGGCCAGAGACAGAGACTAGAAGGGAGGAAGCGAGGGCGAGACATTGAGACAGGAATATAGAGTGAAAGGAACATGGAAACGTATTTGTACCAAAGGACCTGTGCCGTCAATTGTGTGGAGCACATTAAACTGTGTGTGATCTGTTAGAACTGGGGGTCTCTAGTTGGCAGAGGTAGGTACCTTTGGCCAAATAGGGACCCTTGCTTCTAAGTCAGGGAAAGGGGATTACACTACTGGATAACCCCTGCTCACCCCCTTGGTAGCTTGGCACGAGCAGACAGGCTTATCTCAGAGGCAGTGTGTTAAGCCTTTGCGAACACATACAGTAATACAATGAAAACACTACAGATGGACACCACACAGGTTTTATAAAAATAAGTATGCTTTATATACACTTAACACAAGACCACAAACGACAAAAATCCACAATACTGCACTTTAAATTGGTTTCAAGATGGTAGAATTATCTTAATTCAAGTTGTTGGTAAATGCGACACAGTTCTCACAAAAGTACCTTGATGCGTAACGCAAAATAAACAAAAGGCTCGCAGCGTTGGAGATGCGTCGGTTCCTTGCTTCAGGGGAGACGATGCGTCGCGCCTCAATGCTTGCGCAGAGTAGAAGATGCGTCTTGATCCTTACCGGAGAGGAGGTGATGCGTAGATTCTCGTGCTGCAGCCCAGTTGCGATGCGGCAAGATGGGGCCTCGATGCGATGTGACAATCCGGTGCGATGCGATAAGATGGCGCCCTTGATGCGACGACATTGAGACGATGCGACACGCACTAGCAGCCTTGCGACGACTCTCGTACTTTGGAGCCTCGACAGGCCCTGCGACACGCTTCTTCGATGATGCGACGGCAACCCTCACAGTTGCGACGCAATTTTCCGACAGCAGACATCTGCGACGAAGGCACGCTTCTGGGAGATGCGGCGACAGCACGCTTCTCCGGCGATGCGATGACTACAGCTGCGACGGCGACACGCTTCTTCTTGTTGTGTCGTGCTTCCAGCGATACGCAGGCTTCTGCAGATGGAATTCCCAGCAAGAAATTTCAGAGGGGAGCTGGTGGTGAAGTCTGTTGTCCCTGAGTCTTCAGCAGGAGGCAAGCACAAGTTCAAGCCCTTGGAGAAATATTCTGCAAGATGATGAAGTACACACAAAGTTCCTTCCCCTCTCCTTGGCACTGAAGACACCACTGTAGGCCAACCCAGCAACACAGCACACTGGCAGGGGGGCAGTCCACTCCTATAGCTTCCTTTGGTTCTTCTCCTTGGCAGAGGTTTCTTCTTGTTGTTCCAGAAGTGATCTAATTTCTTGGGCTCAGGGTCCCACTACTAATACCCCAAAATCCTTTGTCCTCTTGAGGCAGAGGGGCCTTTGCCTTGTTCAAACCGGTTCTGGTCAGTTCTGGAGCACTTTGTTTACCTGACTCCTTCTTTCCTTTCAGAGTGCAGGGCAGAGACATCAGACACACCACAGGAGGTGGAGCCAGCATTGTGGAGGGAAGGCACAGCCCTATTCAGGTCCCAGGTGCAACTCCTCCCACCCATCTAGATGCAGCTCTCTCTATTCACCACTGGGACGACTCACCCTGTCTCCTAGAATTCCCCAGCCCCGTCACTCAAACTCCAGACACACAATACACAACCTAGCAGAGGCAGGCTTGGACAGTTAAGCAAGAAAATACCTACTTTCTAAAAGTAGTATTTTCAAACACAGAATGTTTAAACCAACTTCACTAAAAGATGTATTTTATCATTCTGAGTTCAGGCATACTAAATTCGAATTTCTACCATGTTCCCTGAGCCAGTTAGGATTATAAAATATAATAATCAAACTGCCCATTCTGGCCTATGGAGAACAGGTAGCCTTGCAATAGTGAAATACGGAAATGGCTGTAATTCACTATTAGAACATGCCACACACATCAGGGCATGTTCTACCTTATACTTACAATGCACCCTGCCCTTGGGCCTACCATAGGGGTGTCTGATATGAAGATAAGGGAAGGTTTAGGGACTGGCAAGTGGTTGCACTTGCCCAGTCAGCATGGCAGTACCAGACTGCACACAGGCTCTGCGATGGCAGACCTGAGACACACTTTACAAGCTGCTTCTGTGGGTGGCACAACCAGTGCTGCAAGCCCACCAGCAGCGTCTGATTTACAAGTCCTGGGCACACATGGTGCACTGTACTAGGGTCTGACCAGTAAATCAAATAACCCAATCATGGAGTCACTAATCAATACATCAATTTAACATAGGGAGCCCTTGCACTGTGGCACTGAATGGCAGTGGCACAGTGCCCCAAGCATCTAAACAAGCGAAACATCAAAAACAGAGGAGGCAATCAGTAAAAATGGAAGGGAGACTCACGCCAATGGTACCAGGTCTAACATGATCTGTATTTGGTATTATTACTTTGGAGGGTTCATATTTGGAGTAAAGAGGTAATAAACTGGATTCTGGTTTCAGCAACTATCGTTAAACTGGAACTGGAATCCATTGGGACCCAGAGAATCTTGCTGACTGTACCCGAGTACTGCACAAGCGTGAGGCTGCGACAGATTCATTGGGCCGGGCCAGCACCTTAAGTGTGCTTCGCATTGGGAGTCCATGTATTCTTTTCCATCCCAGCGACCGCAGAATATCTCTGTGCTACTAAACTCCATTTCCTTTTGACAGCGTGTTAGCCCAGCTGAGCCCAGCTCATGCTCACAACTGAAATCTTGCAGATGGCATTTGGCGAACTGTGAGGTTGTGCAGGCTGGAGCACAGTAAATGGAAGAGAGGGGGAGGTAGAGCACGGAGAGCAGGTTTAAGGGGCAGGGAAAGAGCCATTTTCAGTGGGGACTGGATCCAGTCCGTAGACGGAGCAGCAGTGAGCCCGCAGAGCTAGAGACCAGAAAAAACAGGCCCAGGAAGGGGAAAGGGATGGTCAGCAGAGCCTGAAACGAGGAGAGCAGAGAATCTCACGGCCTCACACCGAAGCGAGATGGGGGATGCACGCAGTGAAGAAGCGATGGGCAGAAAGCAAAAAGGCTGCACCCCAAGTCGTGGCTTGCGAGAAACAGGAAAAAGAGTTCATCCAAACAACACATGAACAATGGAAGCGGAAGGAGATTGCACTTGGCCAGTGATCCTGTGCGAAAAAACGGAAGTGACATATTGCTGCATGAACCATTTAGGAAGCAACAAAGAAGAGCGATGCTGCACTAAACCAATCGGAAAGCAGCAGGCGGGAGCAAAGTCCTTTTGGAATACAGCAATTCTGGCATACAGGGCAGGCGCGCTGCCTAGGTTCTACTTTAAAAAAAGGTGACAGCACTAGAGGTGGAAAAGCCTCACCCTACAAGGGGTGAAGGCACCTGTCACATATATAGTGATGCTAAAGGTATTGCTACATGGATAGTAATGTCTGTATCTGCAAAAATATATATATAACTGTGTAAACAAAACCTGAGGGAAGAGTGGAGAAACCTCATGTACTTAGGCCTAATCCCCGCACCTCCCTGCCATTTTCCTGCCACAGATGCCTGCTGTATTACACTTAAATACAGGAGCAGCAGTGTTGTGATGGGAGTATTGGCAGGGCTGTGATGGGAGTATGGCTTGGGCAGTGACTGACATCAGCAAGCCCCACTATACGTATGGTCCTGCGGTCCAGCAAGGCCTCTGCTGGATGCACGCATTTGCAAAAACAACAGTTGATCTGGCTGACTACCCACAGGCCCTGCAGGCACAGCAGAGCTGAGGAGAATCCTGGACATTTCCTAGAGCTTGTTGGGTCATGGCAATCCTTAGTTTTACTATATTGTGCAAGCCAGTGGTTCATTTGTAAATAGATAAGTGCCGGGGATCTTGTCAGGAGGCAGCTTGCACCAGCTCATTTCTCCTGTTAACGCCGCCTAAAACAGAACCAACTACTAACTCTCTTAGCTGGGAAACGATGTGGCGTAATGGCCAGAGCTGCCGACTTTGGAGCTAGGTAACCAGGTTCAAGTCTTGGCGTTGGCTTAAGGACCTGTGATTCTGGGTAAATCACTTAGTCTCCTGGCAAATGAATGTGTTCTTAACTGGTGCTCATAAAAAGCGCTGGTGTTGGTGATTAAGTGCTGGTGCTAACCACTGGCTCAAATTGAGCACTGATGCAAGCACACCTCATCAATAGTCGAATCCCTTCAACTCCTTTGACGGTACCAGGGGTGCAACAATTTCCGGCGCAAGGTACTCCCAAGGGATAAAGTGGCCTCTCTCCAGTGGGTGGTGGCAAGAGAAATCTCCTCCTCCCATGAAATGTGTAGCATAAATACAAGGTACATCCCAATGCACGTCTGGGTGAAAGGACAAGATGTGGGTGTCAGTCAGTGGTCGAAGTGGGCGGGATCGGCAGGGCACGGTGTGCCCCTACTTCTTTAATTTATTAGATTCAGTTCCCCTACTTTTTTTTTTTAAACACACGTCCCAGGATGGCAGAAACAGCTGAAGCCTATAGCCAAGGCTGGGCTGGGCTGTTCTGGGACGGGCGGTCGGGCATAGAAGGAAAATGATTGTCTCTTCCTTCTTGCCCGGAGAAGACAAGGATGGTGTCCACTCCACCTGCCCTGCCGCTGGCAGCTGCCCCCCACCTCTTTCTTACTCTTCCTCCCTCTATTTCTGTCTGTCTCTGACTAGCTCTTTCTCACTTACTGAAAACCGTGACTTCAAGAAAGGTTATTACTCCCTCTTTCCTCCTTTCATTTATTTGTTCCCCTGTTGTTAGACCTGACATCCTTGGCGTGGGTTTGTCCCCTATTTTTTGCCTCTGCTACCTGGATTTTTGATGCTATGCTGGATTTCGTTTTTGCTGGTTTAGATGCTTTGGACACTCTGCCACTGCTAATCAGTGCCAGAGTGTAAGTGCTCCCTGTGTAAAATATCATATTGATTGGATATACCTGATTGGCATATCTGTATCACCATGAAGTCCCTAGTAAAGTGCACTGTGTGTGCCAGGGCTGGTGGTGACAGATGCTACTAGTGGGTCTGCAGCGCTGATTGCGCCACCCACCTGTGTAGCCCTAAATTGGTGTCTCAGGCCTGCCACCGCAGGCCTGCCTGCAGTCCCCGGACTGCCATGTCCTCCTGGCCAGTATCCACACTGACCGGGCCTAACCCTTCCCTTTTTATACACGTCAGTCATCCCTATGGAAGGCCCAAGGTACCCCCCTGGGCAGGGTGCAGTGTATGTAAAAGGTAGAGCATGTACTAGTGCAGGTAACATGTTCTGGTAGTGAACAACGGCCATTTTGTGTGTTCACTGCTGCAAGGTTATCTTGCTCCATAGGCTAACATGGGGATGGCCGGTGCCAATGGCTATCGGCCTATCTTCTCATAGGAACAAGATAAGGCATGAGTATTTGATATCCCTGAGCTCAGCATTTAATAACACATCTTGTAGGAGAGATTGTTTCTAAATCCTGAGTTGGAGGACAGTACTTTTTAGAGAGTGGCTGTTCTCTTGTCTGACCCTTCTGTGTGCATGGGCGCGCTTGTGGATTGACTGTCTGGCTTGCGAGTGACAGGGGCTGGGGATCCCCCGGGAGGTTGGCTGAGTCAGCCCTCTGCTGAATGGCGACATTTGCAAGGAGAGTGGAGGGAGGAGATAGCACCTGGGAGTGAATAGGGCTGTGCCTGCCTGCCACACCGCTGGCTCCACCTCCTGCTGGGCGGCTGACGACTCTGCCCCTCACTCTGAAAAGAAAGCAGAAGCCAGGAAAACAAAGTGCTCCAGCAACACCCAGAACTGGATCAGACCGGGCTCAGGACCCACTTGCACAAAGACTTCAAAGACTTTTAGGGGTATAAGTACAAGACCCCTGACAACAGATTTTTAGATTCTACCATCAAGAGGAACCTCTGCTGAAAGACGGACCGCTGAAGAACTAAAGGAAGATTGCCGTGCTGTGTGCTCTAAGGGCTGACCTGTTCTGCTGGACGACTGAAGCTGAGGAGGAGAAGGGGTCTTGCTGTGTGCTGACCCTACCCACTTGACTAAACAAGACTTTGCTGTGTGCTGTGTCTTAAACTGAATCTCCAAGGGCCTGAGAAGAGCTGGCCTCCTGTTTCGCAACCCAGGGATAGAAAGGTTGCCAAAAACTCAAGACTCTGCTGTGTCCCCCCTGTGCTGCTGTGTGCCGCAGGGACCGTGGACTGTTCTACCAAGCTTCTCAACATCTGCCTGTGAAGTGGGCTGGCTGCTCTCTATCTTGCTGGAGAGTGCCGCGCTGACCCAGGCCTGACACCGGTTGCCGCATCAAGAAGACCGACGTGCTCATCGGCACGTGCCTTGCCGCGACCCGGAGGCCTGAAGCAGATCAAGAGTCGTACTTCCCTGCTCTACGAAGCCGCGCTGTGAGTGGCTGACTCCGGTGACGTCGACATCGTCACTGGGGGCTCGTCGAGGGAGTTGTGGAAACCTTGCACCGAACAGCCCAAGGAGCGCTTTTACAACGAGTGCCGCGACACCGCCGGAGCAACGTAGCTGCCTAAACAACAAGAGCCTACAAACTGATTCAGTCTCAGTGAGTATCGAATCACACAAGAGACTAGAGACTATCGTCTTACGATCCCGACCGACCAAGAAAGCGAATATTGTGTAAACCTGTGATGCTTAATTTCAACTGCGGAAACTAGATAAAGAGATATTAATTTTGATACAACTTACCTGTGTGGTCTACGTTTGTGGTGTACTCGGGGGGTCATTGTAGTTGTTAAGTGCGAATACCTTACACATTGCCTTGGGGATAAGCCTGTCTGCTCGAGCCAAGCTACCTAGAGGGTGAGCAGGGGTTATCTACCGTGTGTGTCCCTGTACCCTGACTAGAAGCAAGGGTCCCTATTTGGTCTAAGGTGCTTACCTCTGCCAACTAGAGACCCCCAGATCTAACATTGGTGGTCAGCGGTGCGGATTAGAACCAGTATTTGCACTTGACCTGCAGTGATTCTTCGTACATCACTAATCTAGTAAGCAGTTGCATTGCACGAAGTTTTTGCGAAGACTATTCTTGGAGGATCGACGAAGCGTCATGTCTCTGAATGGAGTAGGTGAGGAGTCGGAATTGCAATTCGAAGTGAAAAAGTTGCTCGAATATAAGAAGGAGCAACTAAAGCAATTCTGCAAGCAGCTTGGATGCCCAGTGAAGGGCGGCGCCAACAAGACGGAGCTACAGAAAGCTCTAGGGCCTGGTGGGAGGCCAAGAATGGCGCAACAGATGAAGCTACTGGAGGGGATGGCACACCGGAGCACGGATTCGGATCCGATGATCTGCCAGTGAATAGGCCAGCGTCGAGGGCTGGCAGCACCCATTCCGGTAGGAGCCTTTCTCCAGAGGAGCTGGAGGAAAATCAGAGGATTAGGGCCCATGAGATTGAACTTTTTAAGCTCAAAGCTCAAGCGGAAGAAAGGAAACTGCGCCTTGACAGTGAGAAAGAGGCGGAGGAGAGGAGGAATGCTCTCGCTTTGGAAGAGAGAAAACTCCAGTTGGCTCATGAGTTGAGCATGAGGGAGCTGGACATTAAAGCTAAACAGGTGGAGTCCAGTCCGAATGGTGGCAGCGCACAACCAGTACAGGCGGGTAAAGTATACATACCGAAAGATTTGGTGCAGAATTATCAGAGGGGTGAGGATATCTATGCATGGTTTAGATCCTATGAGCTTGCCTTGAAGATGAATGAAGTGCCTGAAAAGAGTTGGGGAGCGGGTTTGTGGAAGCATTTTGAGGCCTCTGGGAGGGATGTCTTAGCACCCTTAGAAGCAGCAGGTACCTTAACCTACCCCACTATGAAGGAGGCCTTATGCCTCAGGTATGGGCTTACACCAGAACAGTACCGCCAGAAGTTTAGGAACTTCAAGAAGCTTGATTCAAGTACGTGGGTGGAGTGTGTGAGTATGTACACGCGTGCACTGGAAGGTTGGATAAAGGGCAGCAAAGTTACTGATTATGTGGGGTTGTGTCACTTGATTAGTTGGGAGCACTTGAGTAGTCTATGTGTTCCAGAGCTGCGCCAGCATCTTTTAGACAGCAAATTAACTGATCCCAGTGAGCTTGCTAAGGAGGCAGACCGCTGGACTAGCACCAGGGTCAACAAAGGGGTGGTAAGTATGCCAGCCAAGGGTGGACAGGGTCCCCAGCAGAAAGGTGGGGAGGACAAGGGTAACAGTAAGGAGTTCTCTAAAGGGCCCCAAAACAGTTCCCAGAAGAAGGAGTCCCAACCCCCAAGCCTAAGCGGTCTTGGCCCCCTAAGGGCAACAGACCACCGCCTACTTGCTATGCTTGTAGGGAAGTGGGGCACATCGCCCCTAAATGTCCCAAGAAACCCCCAGCACCAGCTGCTGCTCCAGTCCCAGGGTAAGCTAGTGTAGCTTTGGGAGGGGATTTGATTTCCAGTGGGGAAGAGGGATTAGCTATGATGACCCTTGTCTCGTTAGGAGACCAAGAGATGGTCCAGGATACCTTGATACCCGCGAACACTAAGAAATACGGGCAAAAGGTGACCATCAATGGGAGGGAGATAGAGGCTCTGAGAGACACCGGGGCGAGTGTGACATCTGTCAGGTGTCAGTGGGTGTCTGAAGAGCAAGTCATTCCCAATGTGCTCCGCCCAGTAGTGGCCGCTGACACTTCAGTGCGCCTCTGCAAGATGGCGCGTGTTCCCTTTACATGGGGGGAGTCTCTGGTACCTTAGAAGTCTGTGTCAGTTATGCCTTGCCGGTAGATTGTCTGTTGGGTAACGACCTGGAGAGTTCTCCATGGAAGGACGTAGAGCATCGAACTCACTTGGAAATGTTAGGACTGCCAGCGTGGATCTGTGTATCCACACGTGCCATGACAGCCAGTAAGGGTGGATTAGTAGAACTGGAGCCTGGAACAATGGCCCAGGAACCTGCCAGGAGAGGAAGGGGCAGAGGGCGCGGGAAACCGGCCCCCACTGTTCCCACGGTCCAGGAGGAAGCAGAACCTGAGGGGGATGCCCTGGAACCTACAGGGGAGCAGGTGGCCGAACTGGGGGAATTGCCTGAGCTGACCCATTGGCAGCAAGAGGGTGGTCCCTCCAGGGAGGAATTCTGCCAGGCTCAGAAGGAGTGCCCTTCTCTCGTCGGTGTGCGGCAGCAGGCTGCAGACCAGGCAGCAGGCCTAGGGTCCAAGGAACATTTGATTTACTGGGAGGATGACTTACTTTATAGTGAGCCTAAGTTCGCTGAGCCCGGTGCAGCCCGTGTGCTGGTGGTACTCGAGCGCTTCAGGAACTTCTTACTGGGTCTGGCTCACGACGTGCCTCTCGCAGGACATCTGGGGCAAGACAAGACCTATCACAGGCTTGTCACCCACTTCTACTGGCCCCAGATGAAGAAGCACGTCGGTACCTTTTGTAAGTATTGCCAAACATGTCAAGCCAGTGGTAAGAGCGGAGGGATGTGCGTGGCGCCCCTCCAGCCGTTTCCTGTAGTGAGCACCCCTTTCGAGCGGGTGGGCATCGATATCGTAGGGCCCCTGGATCCCAAGACCGCCTTAGCCAACAGGTTTATCCTGGTCTTGGTGGATCACGCCACTCGGTACCCGGAAGCCGTCCCTCTCAGGACAATCACCGCCCCCGTGGTGGGCCGTGCATTGATGGGGATCTTTTCCCGTGTGGGGTTCCCCAGAGAGGTGGTCTCCGACCGAGGTACCAACTTCATCTCTAGGTACATGAAGTCACTGTGGGAGGAGTGTGGGGTAACGTATAAGTTCACCACTCCTTACCACCCTCAAGGAAACGGGTTGGTTGAAAGGTTCAACCGCACCCTGAAAGGTATGATTATGGGCCTAGCGGAGCCCATGAGACGGAAGTGGGACGTCTTGTTACCATGCGGTACAAAAGGGGGTGGTGATGGACGGAGCATCAGAACCAATCAAACACTCACACCCAGTCAACAGATCTGGGTTTGATCCATCACCGTTCTTTAGCCCACTCTGCCACCCCTGTTCAGACATGGCCATATGCAAATCAGTCTGACCCTGTGCCTCATGGGAACAGTCCAGCCCGAACTGCCAAGCCATGCCTTCCCTGGACCGGAAACAAGCTTCCTAGGACCGGTTTCTGGCATTTCAGCCGTCTTCAGCCAGGCTTGCTTGAATCCAGTGGCAAAGTGAGCAAGGGACTCACGTCTGAGCATACCCTGCCAACTTATGGCGAACAAAGCGGTACAAAAGGGGGTGGTGATGGACGGAGCATCAGAACCAATCAAACACTCACACCCAGTCAACAGATCTGGGTTTGATCCATCACCGTTCTTTAGCCCACTCTGCCACCCCAGTTCAGACATGGCCATATGCAAATCAGTCTGACCCTGTGCCTCATGGGAACAGTCCAGCCCGAACTGCCAAGCCATGCCTTCCCTGGACCGGAAACAAGCTTCCTAGGACCGGTTTCTGGCATTTCAGCCGTCTTCAGCCAGGCTTGCTTGAATCCAGTGGCAAAGTGAGCAAGGGACTCACGTCTGAGCATACCCTGCCAACTTATGGCGAACAAAGCGGTACAAAAGGGGGTGGTGATGGACGGAGCATCAGAACCAATCAAACACTCACACCCAGTCAACAGATCTGGGTTTGATCCATCACCGTTCTTTAGCCCACTCTGCCACCCCAGTTCAGACATGGCCATATGCAAATCAGTCTGACCCTGTGCCTCATGGGAACAGTCCAGCCCGAACTGCCAAGCCATGCCTTCCCTGGACCGGAAACAAGCTTCCTAGGACCGGTTTCTGGCATTTCAGCCGTCTTCAGCCAGGCTTGCTTGAATCCAGTGGCAAAGTGAGCAAGGGACTCACGTCTGAGCATACCCTGCCAACTTATGGCGAACAAAGCGGTACAAAAGGGGGTGGTGATGGACGGAGCATCAGAACCAATCAAACACTCACACCCAGTCAACAGATCTGGGTTTGATCCATCACCGTTCTTTAGCCCACTCTGCCACCCCAGTTCAGACATGGCCATATGCAAATCAGTCTGACCCTGTGCCTCATGGGAACAGTCCAGCCCGAACTGCCAAGCCATGCCTTCCCTGGACCGGAAACAAGCTTCCTAGGACCGGTTTCTGGCATTTCAGCCGTCTTCAGCCAGGCTTGCTTGAATCCAGTGGCAAAGTGAGCAAGGGACTCACGTCTGAGCATACCCTGCCAACTTATGGCGAACAAAGCGGTACAAAAGGGGGTGGTGATGGACGGAGCATCAGAACCAATCAAACACTCACACCCAGTCAACAGATCTGGGTTTGATCCATCACCGTTCTTTAGCCCACTCTGCCACCCCAGTTCAGACATGGCCATATGCAAATCAGTCTGACCCTGTGCCTCATGGGAACAGTCCAGCCCGAACTGCCAAGCCATGCCTTCCCTGGACCGGAAACAAGCTTCCTAGGACCGGTTTCTGGCATATCAGCCGTCTTCAGCCAGGCTTGCTTGAATCCAGTGGCAAAGTGAGCAAGGGACTCACGTCTGAGCATACCCTGCCAACTTATGGCGAACAAAGCGGTACAAAAGGGGGTGGTGATGGACGGAGCACTGATTTGCATATGGCCATGTCTGAACTGGGGTGGCAGAGTGGGCTAAAGAATGGTGATGGATTAAACCCAGATCAGTTGACTGGGGGTGAGTGCTTGCAATGTTCAACACTCCGTCCATCATTTCCTTTGGTTTTTGCTTTGTTCGCCATAAGTTGGCAGGGTATGCTCAGACGCGAGTCCCTTGCTCACTTTGCCACTGGATTCAAGCAAGCCTGGCTGAAGACGGCTGAAATGCCAGAAACCGGTCCTAGGAAGCTTGTTTCCGGTCCAGGGAAGACATGGCTTGGCAGTTCGGGCTGGACTGTTCCCATGAGGCACAGGGTCAGACTGATTTGCATATGGCCATGTCTGAACTGGGGTGGCAGAGTGGGCTAAAGAATGGTGATGGATTAAACCCAGATCAGTTGACTGGGGGTGAATGCTTGCAATGTTCAACACTCCGTCCATAATTTCCTTTGGTTTTTACGTCTTGTTACCATGCCTGTTGTTTGCCTACAGGGAGGTGCCTCAGAAGTCCTTAGGGTTCAGCCCCTTTGAACTGCTGTATGGCCACCCTGTTAGAGGACCTCTCACACTGGTGAACGAGGGGTGGGAAAAGTCCCGTGGGAAAACCCCCCAGGATGTGTTCAGCTATGTGCTGGCCATCCGCAACCAGACGCAGCGCTTCAGGAAGCTCGCTCAGGAGAACCTAGAAGCCAGCCAGGAGGAGATGAAAAGATGGTACGACCAGAATACCACTCTGGTTGAATTCATCCTGGGCAGAAAGTGTGGGTAATGGCGCCGGTGGAGCCTTGTGCGCTCCGTGACAAGTGGACCGGGCCATATGAGGTGGTAGAGCGCAAGAGTGAGGTGACCTACCTGATCAACATGAAGACTCCTAGGCAGCCCCTTAGAGTCTTGCATGTGAACCGCCTCAAACCCCACTTCGAGAGGTCTGAAGTGACGATGCTCATGGCTACAGATGACGGTGGGGAGGAGGATAGTGATCCTCTCCCTGACCTCCTGGCAACCAAGGAGCAAGACGGGTCAGTGGATGGTGTGGTCCTCTCGCCCACCCTGACCCCAGAACAGCAGAGGGACTGTCGCCAGGTGTTGGGTCAGTTTGCCTCCCTGTTCTCCCTGACCCCAGGTGTCACCAATTGGTGCGTCCATGATGTGGACACTGGAGATAGTCTACCGGTGAAACAGAAGTTTTACAGACTTCGGGGTACTGGCAGATTGCCTTAACTGAGGGGGCTAAGGAGAGGTCGGCATTTTCAACACCAGAGGGGCACTTCCAGTTTCGCGTCATGCCCTTTGGATTGAAAAATGCCCCTGCCACCTTCCAGAGACTGGTCAACCGGGTACTGACCGGGCTGGAGCAATTCAGCGCTGCGTACTTGGATGACATTGCTGTGTTCAGCTCCACTTGGGAGGAACACCTCTGTGAAGTGTTGAGGGCACTGCAGAAGGCAGGCCTCACTATCAAGGCCAGTAAGTGCCAGATAGGGCAGGGATCAGTGGTGTATTTGGGACACCAGGTGGGGAGCGGCCAGGTGGCGCCCCTACAGGCGAAGATTGATACCATTCTGGCTTGGGAACCCCCCAAGACGCAGACAGAGGTGAGAGCCTTTCTAGGACTCACCGGGTATTACATACGGTTCATCAAGGGATACGGCACCATTGTTGCCCCCTTGACAGAACTAACCTCTAGAAATCAGCCCAGGAAAGTGAATTGGACCGAGGCCTGTCAAACTGCTTTCGATGCCCTGAAAACTGCAATGTGCACAGCACCGGTGCTTAAGGCGCCTGACTTTTCGAGTGAGTTCGTAGTGCAGACAGACGCTTCAGAGCAAGGCGTGGGAGCAGTACTCTCACAGATGGACGACGAGGGCGGGGACCAACCCGTAGCTTTCATTAGTAGAAGGCTACTTCCCAGGGAACAGAGGTGGAGCGCTATTGAAAGGGAAGCATTTGCTGTGGTCTGGGCCCTGAAGAAGCTGAGGCCCTACCTGTTTGGGACTCACTTCCGTGTTCAGACCGACCACAGGCCCCTCAGATGGTTAATGCAGATGAGGGGTGAGAATCCAAAACTGTTGAGGTGGTCTATCTCCCTACAGGGAATGGACTTTACGGTGGAACACCGTCCCGGAACAGAACACGCCAATGCTGATGGTCTGTCCAGGTTTTTCCGCCTTAGTGATGAGAACTCCCAAGAGGGTGGGTAGTTCTCCCCACTTTCAGCTGGAGGGGACACGTGTTAGACCTGACATCCTTGGCGTGGGTTTGTCCCCTATCTTTTGCCTCTGCTACCTGGATTTTTGATGCTATGCTGGATTTCGTTTTTGCTGGTTTAGATGCTTTGGACACTCTGCCACTGCTAATCAGTGCCAGAGTGTAAGTGCTCCCTGTGTAAAATATCATATTGATTGGATATACCTGATTGGCATATCTGTATCACCATGAAGTCCCTAGTAAAGTGCACTGTGTGTGCCAGGGCTGGTGATGACAGATGCTACTAGTGGGTCTGCAGCGCTGATTGCGCCACCCACCTGTGTAGCCCTAAATTGGTGTCTCAGGCCTGCCACCGCAGGCCTGCCTGCAGTCCCCGGACTGCCATGTCCTCCTGGCCAGTGTCCACACTGACCGGGCCTAACTCTCCCTTATTATACACGTCAGTCATCCCTATGGAAGGCCCAAGGTACCCCCCTGGGCAGGGTGCAGTGTATGTAAAAGGTAGAGCATGTACTAGTGCAGGTAACATATTCTGGTAGTGAACAACGGCCATTTTGTGTGTTCACTGCTGCAAGGTTATCTTGCTCCATAGGCTAACATGGGGATGGCCGGTGCCAATGGCTATCGGCCTATCTTCTCATAGGAACAAGCTAAGGCATGAGTATTTGATATCCCTGAGCTCAGCATTTAATAACACATCTTGTAGGAGAGATTGTTTCTAAATCCTGAGTTGGAGGACAGTACTTTTTAGAGAGTGGCTGTTCTCTTGTCTGACCCTTCTGTGTGCATGGGCGCGCTTGTGGATTGACTGTCTGGCTTGCGAGTGACAGGGGCTGGGGATCCCCCGGGAGGTTGGCTGAGTCAGCCCTCTGCTGAATGGCGACATTTGCAAGGAGAGTGGAGGGAGGAGATAGCACCTGGGAGTGAATAGGGCTGTGCCTGCCTGCCACACCGCTGGCTCCACCTCCTGCTGGGCGGCTGACGACTCTGCCCCTCACTCTGAAAAGAAAGCAGAAGCCAGGAAAACAAAGTGCTCCAGCAACACCCAGAACTGGATCAGACCGGGCTCAGGACCCACTTGCACAAAGACTTCAAAGACTTTTAGGGGTATAAGTACAAGACCCCTGACAACAGATTTTTAGATTCTACCATCAAGAGGAACCTCTGCTGAAAGACGGACCGCTGAAGAACTAAAGGAAGATTGCCGTGCTGTGTGCTCTAAGGGCTGACCTGTTCTGCTGGACGACTGAAGCTGAGGAGGAGAAGGGGTCTTGCTGTGTGCTGACCCTACCCACTTGACTAAACAAGACTTTGCTGTGTGCTGTGTCTTAAACTGAATCTCCAAGGACCTGAGAAGAGCTGGCCTCCTGTTTCGCAACCCAGGGATAGAAAGGTTGCCAAAAACTCAAGACTCTGCTGTGTCCCCCCTGCGCTGCTGTGTGCCGCAGGGACCGTGGACTGTTCTACCAAGCTTCTCAACATCTGCCTGTGAAGTGGGCTGGCTGCTCTCTATCTTGCTGGAGAGTGCCGCGCTGACCCAGGCCTGACACCGGTTGCCGCATCAAGAAGACCGACGTGCTCATCGGCACGTGCCTTGCCACGACCCGGAGGCCTGAAGCAGATCAAGAGTCGTACTTCCCTGCTCTACGAAGCCGCGCTGTGAGTGGCTGACTCCGGTGACGTCGACATCGTCACTGGGGGCTCGTCGAGGGAGTTGTGGAAACCTTGCACCGAACAGCCCGAGGAGCGCTTTTACAACGAGTGCCGCGACACCGCCGGAGCAACGTAGCTGCCTAAACAACAAGAGCCTACAAACTGATTCAGTCTCAGTGAGTATCGAATCACACAAGAGACTAGAGACTATCGTCTTACGATCCCGACCGACCAAGAAAGCGAATATTGTGTAAACCTGTGATGCTTAATTTCAACTGCGGAAACTAGATAAAGAGATATTAATTTTGATACAACTTACCTGTGTGGTCTACGTTTGTGGTGTACTCGGGGGGTCATTGTAGTTGTTAAGTGCGAATACCTTACACATTGCCTTGGGGATAAGCCTGTCTGCTCGAGCCAAGCTACCTAGAGGGTGAGCAGGGGTTATCTACCGTGTGTGTCCCTGTACCCTGACTAGAAGCAAGGGTCCCTATTTGGTCTAAGGTGCTTACCTCTGCCAACTAGAGACCCCCAGATCTAACACCTGTGAAATGGATCCAGAAAGAAAAACACTTTTGCTGGAAATGTTGTCATTTGGAACATTTTTCTATTCTAAAGTGCAGCCTTGGAACGGAGAAAAAGGAAGGTTACATATGCGAAAAATAACTAAATAAAGCAAGATACAGTGTGGTCGCAAAGTGGCCAGATTGATTTTATTCACACCCAAATAAATTAGCGCCACTTTACACAGTTTGCCAGTGAAGCGCTACTTTTGTTTTCTCGTCTTCTTTGAACAACAATGTTTTCCCCGGGTGGGGAAGTGCACCATTCCTGGGGGTACTGCAATGTCTGATTGATGGGTGGATTGGTAAACCGTATACTTCAGCTCTGTGTTCAGGGATTTGATATTTGTAAACCATACTGCTTACGTTTTGTAGGGACATATGCCATGGACATTGAAACAGGTCCTTTCTGGGAACTGTAGTTATGTCTAACTTTTTCAGGCAAAAACACCCATTAATTTCTGAATAATGAGTGTAAAAGTGTCAAGGTAATCATGTTGTTCCTGCTTACATTTCACAGGCTTTACTTAATCTTGCATTCACTTAAGTGTTTGCTTTATCCAGGATGTTGTTACTTTTTTTTTTTTTTAGGCACTATATTGCTCATGTCTAGTGCGTAATTTGAATTGAGTCGCATCCAAGTGTTTATAGCGGGGCACAAGTGGGTTGTAACTGAAGGCAGTGCAAGTTTCTCTCAGTGAGGCAGTAAGGTGTTCAGTGGGGGAGAGGATGTGGGACTATGGTCAAAGCTGCCGAATTTGGCACTGGGGAACCAGGTTCATCCTTCATGACCAGTCCACCAGACACTCTGGAGGGAGCTCATTCCCATGCTAGACCTTAGAAGGCCCGCAAGACCTTAGAAGCCCTTAGCACCAGCAGGTGGACCCTAGCAGTGGCAAGTGTGAGTTAACCTTGAAGGCCTGTCCACCACAATCCATGCTGAAGTTCACCTACAGTCTTGCGGGCAGGCCTACGAAACAGCAGACCCTAGAGCGACAGTACTCGGTCACCGTGGTCACAGGACCCTTGAGCAGGGCGGATCTAGTGTGGTGCGATTGCACTGGGCGTTGACTTTAGGTGGGGGTATCAAGTTTGCAAGTATACTATGTTTCTAAAAGGACTCGCTGTCTCCTTCCTGGCCTCCAGCATTTTTCGGCAACAATAAAAATGTCATGATAACTCAGGTAATTCATGTTCTACTTAGAGAGAAATAGAGTGTTGTCAAGTGGAAGTTTTGACTCTTAGTAAGTTAGCGCAAAGTGTTAATGTGCCTGTTGCAAAGAACATGTACCATACAGATCACAAAGTGCACATAATGTGAATAGGTCAGTGGGTTACTACTTTTGTCAGTGAGATCCTTTTGTTACTTGCAGTTTATAAGTCACAATCTTAACATAGAGGAGTGAGCTATTAGCTGTCATCTAAGAGCTGATTGCACACAGCAAGGTATAAATTAGAGCGTTATGTTTTTCCCCAGTCTTTGACTATCCTAATGTTGCAAAAAAGGTTCATTTGGGTAGAAATCAATTCTGTTTAGAGAACCCCCAACCATGGTATTATGTTCTAAATTCAGAGATTGTGTTTTTCCAGATCAATCACTATTAAAATATACTGCCTACTAGTATGGTTGTCATGTGACTACTACACCTTGTAGTCCTTTGTCTCATGTAACATTTCCTATACAGTGATTTACACATGTATATTTGATTGTCGCTGTGTAATGTGTGTGATGTAAAGTGCTCTGACACTCTACACTGGTTTCAGTGGCTCTGCAAATCAAATTAAATGCATCTGATTAAGAGTGTGGTTATGTCGACTTGAGGGGCACTGTGAAAGGGTAGTAGTGAGGGAGTCCGTGGCAGAGGGATTCATTGGGGGGCACCAACAAACATTGTCGCACAGGGCTCCACCAGCGCTAAAGCTGGCCCTGCCCTAGAGGCCAGCTCCCCTCCAGACCCCCTTACCCTTTGGTACCTCCATTGGCCTTGTTTCAGCAGTGTTAGCTGCAACTCAACAGTGATTGGCAATGCAGGATTTGCACGCACACCAAACTAAGTACACAAACTTCAGAGTCTCTCTGCTTCATGCACAAGCACTTTTAACACGTGCTGCCTGCTTTGGGGCCACTGGAATTATGCAGCAATGAAGGACAAAAATAAGATGCAGTATTGACTAAATTATGCAGTGAAAAAAGGCTGCAGCGTAATGCGGTATATTTTCTGATACTTTATTATTTTGACATTTTTAGACATGCTAACAGTCTCAGTCTGTGCAAAGATTTTGCCTTATTAGTACCAGTGTAACATACAATCAACCTTTGCAAAGGGTTGTCCACTTTGCAGAAACATAAGTCAAATGTTTTAGTAACTTTTGATCTGTTTGAGCAACAAACAATGTAATAGTTAAAATCGTCAAATTATGCAGCAGATGATGCATTATGTGGCAAATATTGCAGACAGACTTGGATGAGATGCACACTGTTCATAATCAAATGAAAAAATATGTTTGCTTATGAGATAACACACTCTACTATCTTTATGACAGCACTTATTTTAATTCAATCAGTATTCTTTAGTACTTC
Source organism: Triturus cristatus (assembly GCF_964204655.1). Classification (NCBI taxonomy): domain Eukaryota; kingdom Metazoa; phylum Chordata; class Amphibia; order Caudata; family Salamandridae; genus Triturus; species Triturus cristatus. The sequence continues at coordinate 816,024,291 of NC_140582.1, forward strand.
TGTTAGTACTTTTTCATTATACTTGGTACCATTAAATTAGTACTGCATATTTATTTCACACACAACAACTTAATGTTATAAATTCCTTGAATCCATAATTCAACATAAATGAAACATCAAAACGCTACACAATATTATGATCATGTTCATTTTCATGCCCGATGCATTTCAGGACCTCAGTGTCCCTTCTTCAAGGGCATAGCGCCACAAAAAAAGTCCAGTAGTTGATTGTATTTGGTTGTAGGTGATCCCTGTCGCGGTTAAAGTTAACACATCTCCTTCCTGCACGATCTCCGGCGTTTTGAATTCATTTATGTTGAATTATGTATTCAAGGAATTTATAACATTAAGTTGTTGTGTGTGAACTAAATATGCGGTACTAATTCCATGGTACCAAATATAATGACAATGTACTAAAGAATACTGATTGAATGAAAATTAGTACTGTCATAAAGATAGTAGAGTGTGTTACATCATAAGCAAACATATTTTTTAATTTGATTGTGAACAGTGCGCATCGCATCCAAGTCTGTGTACTTGTTGGTTTTAATAAACGTGTGTCGACAGCACACGCAGCAGTGAAGCACCACTAAGCTAACTTGTAAAAACTTTACATTTAAAATGAGGAGGTGGAGAATCAGGAGTGCACCGCTATAACATATCACTGCAAATATTGCAGAGCCGCAATTATATAGAAGACATTTGCAAACTAGGATATTTTGCAATTCATGTTTGAACTGCTCTTGTGGAAAAAAGGAGGAGAAGTGCTGATGACAGAAAGTCCATGTCTCGGAGACAAATGGCTTGTGCTTCCACTTTTAGGAGTATTTGGGCCTGAGTATGAGTTATTGACATTAAAATACATTCACTTTGTGAATGTATTTTAATGTCAATAACTCATATTAAACTTTGAATAAACGTGTATCCATTGGTTGAATTAAATAATGGAATCAGCTGTAACTGGGTGGTGAAGTGCCAAACAAATACTAAAAACTAGAATAATTTGCTCTTTCTGGCCACACCTCACAGTTATTTTTATGTACGCCTAGTTTTCAAGGTTCTGTTTTCGCTCTCGCCGCTTCTTCTGCAGTCTTTCGATGCAATTGTGACCTCCTGTGGCCGTGAAGGAGCACTGCAAGATCCCACTCAGGCACAAATAGAATGACGAGTGTTTCATAAAGATGAAAACACTGGGACTTATTCACATAAAGCATTTTGATGTAGGTAAAGTGAGGAGGCGGGTGAGCCAACAAATTAACAGGGAGAGCCGAGCCAAATGTCTGGCTGGGTTCCAACATTGTTGTCCATGCACCAGCAGAACCCTAAAAAGGTTTAGCAGGTAAACTGTGGAACAAATACCATATACAAATATGATAAAGACTCTTGAAAACCCTGTATGTGGCCTAGATGTTTACATGTAACAACATTATAGTCTATTTAAATCAGATGCAAAAGTGGCGCTTGTGCAGAATTCAACCTGAATTCACGCATTTCAAAGTGTTTTAACATGCAATAAAGAAAAATGAATCACAGTGAAATAAAATCTTTGCCCTAGAATTTTCACAGTTTGCTCAAGTTGGGAAACAGGAAGAAATCCTAGCACATTGTGCCATTCAGCTAGTAGATGGGTATCTATTTCCTTTTCCTGTTTTATATAAAAGGTTAATGTTTCTCGTTTCTAATTCTTGGTATATTAGGTTACAGCGTGGGTGACAGGCAGGGCCGGCTTTAGTGCTGGTGGCGCCCTGTGCGACAATGTTTGTTGGCGCCCCCCCAATGACCACCTCCACCACGGATTCTCTCACTAGCACCCTTTAACAGTGACCAAGTCTCCAGAACCACACCCTCTCAGATGCCTTGAATTCGTTATACAGCACCACTTATACCAGTGTAGGGTGTCCGAGTCACATGTCATCCATACTGCAGGCAGTATAGTTAAAGAGTGCTTGGTGTGGAGAAGCACAAACTCAGAGTTGAAAAAGAAACAGCATAGTTGGGCGTTTTCTTTAAAAATAAGAATCGATTTCTAGCCAAATTAACCCTTTTTGCAACATTAATCAATGCTCTAATAATGTATACTTTGCAGTGTGTATGCAGTTCTAGGATGAAAGTTGATAGCTCACTATCCTATATTAGGACTTTAAGTTATAAATTGCAAGTAACAAAAGGATGTCTCTTTTGAAAGCAGTAATCTGATGATCTGTTTACATTATATGCACTCTGTAATCTACTTGGTGCTAGTTCTTTGCAGCAGGCATATTAACCCTCTGCACTAACTTTACCCAAGTCAGAACCTCAACTATACAAAATGCTGATCTCTCTCCAGGAAGATAATTAATCACACGGCTTATCTTGACATTTATGTGAGGCCTGGTAATTGCCGGGGAAAGAAACGCTGCAGCAGGTGCTTCAAAAGCATAATAAACTTTGAAACAGGGCGCCCCCAGGAAGCCAGCAGCCGGTGCGGTGGCACCAGTCGCACCCCCCTAAAGCCGGCCCTGGTGACAGGCAGAAACCGCATTAAAGCTCGGCTCGTTTTGGGCTTGGGGGTCTAGGAGGACATCGAGTTGACTCATGGCTCTGGCTCGAGCCTGGCTCGAGCTTTCAGTGGCTCACCTACCTCTTGTAGAGTAGTACTGAGTGGTACTAGTCGCATACTACAAAATGCTATTCACAAATCTATGTGAGCGTCAGTGGAGCAAGGGGTGCTGCCATTAGTGTAACATCACTGTGAATTGTGAAAAATGTAAGTGTCACACAAAGAGCAAGGCCCTCCTCCAGAGGTCATTGGAATCAAGGTGCTATTGATCGCACCTCATAAATAACGATACCCCTTGGTACGTTATGTATAGGGTGCAATAAATAGTGCCTATTTTGGGGAATAGCATGCAGATGTTGGTATTTAATGGAAGAAATGCATGGTATGGTAAATACTGGTCACTTTTCCCTTGTTAAATTGCGACAGGCTTGGCCTATTGAAATTTAATGAAGGGTGAGGCGTTTAACACACCCAGTTATTACTGAGTGCGTTAAATACCACCTGGAATAACAACAGGAGTTTTCTATGGGGTCAGAAAACACCGGTCCACTCATAGTCAGGGCCCACGAGTAGAAAATAAGTCACACTTATTCAGCAGGAGAGTGGTAGTGGTGTAGTTTCTATCTGGTGGGGCCTTTTGGGGCACACCGTCACAGGTATATTATTGAAGCATGGGGTGGTAGAACACTGTCATTTACAGGCAGCACATATTTTCCATTGAAATGGCTACTTAATATGTACATACATTTATTACTGATAAAACTATACAGCACCAAACAATAATGTGTGGAAATTGGGTTTCAGAAAAGATTTGTCATTTGTGCAACACTAAGAAAAGTGTTTTAATTTGATTTTAGCCTGTTAAAAAAAAATCCATCACACTTCAGAATTACAAAAAGGGTTTTTTTTTTGTTGCTTTCATGACTGTTGATATTCTTCAAAAAATGTGTACAGTTCATTTATAGGTATATACATTTTGTTGTATGTTCACAAAAAATTGGAAACCTACAGCCTTTCCTTTCACACCAGCAAGACTGTGACATACACTTTTCAAAAACCTCGAATTTTGCAGCCCAAAAGAAACCCATCTATCTGTATGTTAAAAGAATAAACAGCAATTTGTCAGAAGACATAGCCTGACATTTGACCTCTGTCTCTGAATGTACAGAAAATGTGACAAGATAAAACTAACATTTAAAGGCATCTTCATTGACCATACGCTTTCAGAACTCCAGCATGGGGGTGTTGGGGGTGCTGCAGCAACTCCGTGCCCCTACTGCCAGCGCCTATGTTGCGCAGACCTCTGCCTCACCTAGCTTTCCAGTGTGGAGATCTCCACCAATGCGACGTAGTTCATTGAGTCTGTACAAAGGCTTAAGCACATGTACAATGCATAGATGAGCCCAAAGATCCAGCAGGTTGGGCTGCTGCAGCTTTCCACACTCAAGGTGTTTTGTTTTCTGTTTTACTCCAGATTGTGAACAGCTGAAAATGGCAGGAGTGATCAACACACACCGCACATTTGCGGTTGTTCCCAGGATGGCAGTGCACCCTATGGACGAGGCGATAGAAAGGATGGAGAGTGGTGAGTGCAGGTACGTAAGCCCCTTGTCTGTATTTCACCAAACGGACACCTATACTCTTTGTCATGCCATCTTCCACTGTGCAGGTGTGTTTCACTATTTCCTGTTGATAACGATGAAAACTTTCATAATTTTAATGATGTTGACTGTCAGTGCGATTGACATGGCTGTCCTACTCCTGACCACATAGGTTCAATGTACTTCCATGTACTCCATATTTCCAAACTTCCACAACTTTCAATTCCAAGTAATAAAGAGAACACAGTTCAGGAGTCCATTTTAGGAGACTTACAGCTTTCAAACGCAGGCGGAACAATTCCCAAAGGCACATGTAAAATATGACATGCGTAGTTTATGTTTACACGTGGCCATAGTTAGCACCTGTTTATCTAATTCATAAATGTTCTAGGAGTACACATGCAAAACTTATGTGTACATAGTTACCAAGGGGAAGTGAGCATTAGTCACACAAAAAGGTGACTCATGCCTGCTTTGCTAAACCCTGCTGTGTCGAAAATGGAAGTTTAATCCAGTGGCGTCTGGCATGTACCAAAGGTGGTGGGCGGGGGGACATAAAAAAATAAATAAACACCCTTACCTTGATACATGACACAACTTCCTCCTCCACCAGTCTTGTCTCTTCCAGTCAGGTTCCAACGCGGGACCCCGCCAACTCCCCTAACCAATCCTGGTGCTGCTCTCACCAGCAGGAGAGCAGCGCCAGGAATTGGAGGGAGTGGCCTCACTCAGCTCTCTCAAGAGCACTGGAGGCCTGTGCTTTCTATAACCCAGCTGTCTAAGACACGCCCCTCCACCATATCTAATCACTCAGCATGCTTATCTAACCTGTCTGACATACTATCCATTCTGAATGTTAGCGCATTAATCTTGCCATCAATCTTTGTGAGACTGTGCTGCATAGTCAAAACAATCTGTTTTAGTTCCCTGCTTTTTTCCGGCTTAGGATCGTCAGATGTGGACCCATGCGCAGTTGCGCCACTCTCTCGGGCCTTTGGGGTTATCTGGAGTTCAAATTGAAGCTTGGATTGTGATGGTATTATGATCCCATAGCAAAGGCAAATTAAAGAAACGCCATCAAAGCATACCATAAATCGGTCCAGAAGACCAAGGTGGTGCACTATGCTAACATGATTACTACTAGCAGCAACCCAACCAAAACCATCTTTGCACTCTTGAAAGATATGCTAAAATCCCCGTCTGCTGCTAACAGTACCATATCCTTCAATTCACAATGCGAGACACTGGCCAAATTCTTTATTAGTAAAGTGGAGGGAATTTATAGCACTTTTTGCCTAGGGAATGTACTTCCGGCCAATGGGAAAGTCCATCCTCTGACCCTGCGGCTCACTCCCTCCACGTTCTCCCGCCTATGTCTTCAAAAGACATGGATGTTCTGTCGGCCAAGGTAAAGTCAGGGTCTCCTGACGACCCTCTGAAACCCAACCTTTTTGTAAAATTTCAACACTGCCTCCTATTGGATTGCAGGAGCTGATTAATAGGTTGATATCATTGTCTGCCATTCCCAAGCCCTGGAAACATGCTAAAGTTGTTCCCCTGGAAAAAAAAAACGACGCTGGATGCGTCTCAGCCGGAAAACCTTCAACTGATATCTCTGTTCCCATTGCTTTCTAAAATCATGAAATCCTATGTCAATATCATCCTGACTCAATATCTGGAAGCAAATTCAATTCAAGTTATATCACAAAATGGCTTTCGACCTAGACATAGCACCGAATCTGCACTGCTTGTGGTTACGGAGCAGCCTCGGTCCGCCCTGGATGAGGGCAGAACCTCAGCGCTGATTCTGCTCGATCTGAGCGTGGCCTTTGACACCGTCTTCCATAAGATCATGCTACATCGGCTAGGGGAGATCGGTGTCAATGATAAAGCCTTCGCCTGGTTTTCATCTTTTCTGGCCAACCGGTCTTTCCAGGTCTCTGCTCCCCCTTTTTCCTCCTATGTCTACCTTTTACGCTGTGGTGTTACTCAGGGCTCTGCCCTGAGCCCCACTCTAATTAATAGTTACATCCTTCTTCTGTCCCTCATGGCTAAAGCCCGGTACATCGCCCTGGTATCATACACCAATGATATTCAGCTGGTGTTCACCTTCTCCAACAACCCCAACCAGGATCTGGTGAAATATCAAGACGACCTCACGGCCATCTCTGAATGGATGGCTGATAACTATTTACAACTGAATTCCACCAAATCAGAGTTCCTCCTGGTGGGCAGAGATACCCATCTGTGGGGCAGTCAATGGTGGCCCTCAGCCCTTGGAGTACCCCCTCAACCTAAATCTATGGTCAAGAACCTGGGAGTTCTGGTGGGTGGTGCCCTCTCGTTTGAGGGGCACGCCAATGCAGTGGCAGGCACTTGCTTTGGTTTGTTACGCAGCCTGAAGCCCATCTTGGGACTTTTTGGTGCACCCACTCGACAGGTGATTGTCCAGTCCACCGTTCTGTCAAGGTTATACTTCTGCAAGGGGTTGCTCCTTGGCGTTAATAAATCAGTGACAAAAAGGCTTCAACAGGCCCTGAACGCGGCTGCCTGCACTCTCTTTGCACTCCCAAAGTACTGCCATGTCTCAGACCTTCTTCGTCGGCTCCACTGGCTACCTATGGAGCAGAGAGTCTACTTTAAAGCTCTCTGTACTACTCATAAGATCCTCTATGACCATTGTCCTCAGATCTTGAGTGATATGTGCTCCCTGTACGTCCCTGCATGGGCTTTGTGCTCTGCAGATTTGCATTTGGCTCGAGAACCACGAGTGCACAGGGCAAGAGCACCTGCCCTTTGGAACTCCATCCCTCTCGCTACCCGCAGCAGGTCCGACCATTGGATCTTTCGGAAAATGATCAAGACGTGGCTATTTTCCAGTCACTAGCTTCCTTTGCTATTCACTCTGCTATATGTAGCGCTGGGACGACCTGTTGCTGGGGCAGTCATGCGCTCTACAAGTTTTTAACATATAACATTTATCTAACTCACCCATGCCGCTTGGTTGTGCCAACCATGTCCGTCACTCAAAACATGGAGCACTTTGTTAAACAACTCTTCATTGACCTGCTTGGAAGAGAAACATTTTCTGAACTATTTGTTGTGGAATGGGCCCATCGCTCCTTTGCCTTGCGCCCGATCCTGGTGGCTCAGCCTCGCCCTATTATCGCCAGACTACTCAATTACTGTGATAGGGATGCTGCTCTATGGAAAGCCAGTGAGCTGAAAGTGCTCCAACACGACGGCTCCAAACTCTCCCTGCATCCAGATTTCAAACAAGAAGAACAGGAGGCGAGGTGCCTCTTCATACCTGCCAAGAAGTGACTACAGCAGTTGCAGGTAGACTATAGCTTGCTCTACCCTGTAAGGCTGCAGGTGCACGTGGATGGAAAACCGACAATCTTCACTTATCCAAAGCAACTTATGCGGGTTGAAAACACAAAGAGACTGCTGGAACGCGCCGCTGCTCCCCTGGTTCAGACCCTGCAGATGCAGGATGCACACAAGACTCAGGCGATTAATAATTCCCTCTATCAGACTGGGGTACGACCCCTGTGGCTTTTCTCCTGTGGTATTTGACATTATCAGGACGAGGAACACGGTTATAACTAGTGGAAATATGGCCTGCTTTATAAGACCTCGCTTCCCCTACCTGTAGAACTACTAGTGCGGTCACTTTTGAAGTGGTTGCCTGAGCATGCCCTTTCAGATATTGCTGGGTGAACTGTTCTGATGTAAGAACGTTCTAATGATTATATTATGCCTAGGTAAAATGCCGGAACCGCACTATAACATATTACACTGCATTAGAGTCCGCAGCAGGATTCATGTGGTTTGCATTGTTAGATTATATGTATTGTGCACAAACTATGTTAGCTAAACAGCCTCCTTGTGGCTACATGCTGTCAGGAGTTATAGACTGGGCAACATCTGTCCCCATGTGTGATCCACTTGGTTTTGTTTACGAATATCTAATGGAGGTATTGGGTCAGATGATTGTTTGCTGCGTGAGTTGTGACTATTCACAGCGAGGGTGGAGGGTGGTGTGGGTATCAGATTGTTGCTTTGTAGGTACTGGTTCTGGCTATATGGATTGAAAAAATCATGGTGGAACATCTCAGAGTATACGCGGTGCGTAGAAACTGACCGATTATATGCAGCATGCAGCAGAGGGACCTTCGGGCACCTCGCCGCTCGGGTTCATCACATGGAATGTCAGGGGACTAAACGACTATAGAAAGATCCGAAGCTGGTGACCTCCTTGCAGAGACACAGGGTAGACGTAGCGATACTGCAGGAAACGCACTTGGCCCATGGGGGGGCATAGTTCTGATGCAGCGCAGTATGCAGGGACAATAAGTAGCGGCTGGTTTCACTAAGCATGCCAGGGGCGTCTTGGTTTGGGTGCGCAGAAGATCAGGCGTTACACTGCAAAAGCTGTGTATAGTCCCAAAGGGCAGATATGTGGTAGAGCACTGTCATAAGGATGACTTAGTGGCTTTATTAGTAGGGATATACGACCCAAACTTTGAGGAACCACAGTTCTTCCATGCCCTGAACAACTAGCTGATCTCATGGGGGGACATGCTTCGAATATGGGGGGTGCGTTTAATTGTGTTCTCTGTCCTTCCCGTGACCTATTGTGGAATCCTCCTCAGAGGCTCTCCGTGACTGATCAAGCCATTGCAGAGATACCTGCATGGGAATGTATGCTACATACGTGGCGGTACAGATACCCTACGGGGAGGGATACACCCACTATTCGTCCGTGCACAATATTCCAACCTGTATCGATTATTGGCTGCTATCCTGGGGGCTGGCTTCCTGCAAGCCTCTCCCACGCACTTATTCTGATCACTCTCCAGTAATATTGGCTTTAGATTTGCACTCGCTGCGACCGCCCGCGTTTGCTTGGCGCTTTCCCCCATATTCTCTACTGGACTCTGCATTTCGTGAGGAGCTGGTTCAACCTACTGATGAATTTTTCCACATTAACATTGGTTCACTGGATAAGTCTGCAACAATGGGAAGTGTTCAATGTATACATTAGAGCCATCACACTATCTAAGCATGTGGGGGTCCTTCAATCATTGCGCACTCGCCTTGCATGATTGGAAACATAGATTGCGGAGCTTGAGCGGCTGCATAGGGACACGATGGAGCAGAGTTTCTTGGGTGTTATCAGGTCTAAAATATAAGAATTCCATGACACTGCACAGAGTCAGGTAAATCAATTAGGCCAGTACGCTGTAGCACATATGTATGGGGAAGGGGAGCAAACTGGTTCAACTCTGGCAGCAAAATTACTCCCCGTAAGGACGATGATGTTATCCTCGAGTTACGAGATGAGCAAGGGCAGGCCCTATGTTCAGCTGAACGGGTGTCTGCTCGCTTTCGTAGCTATTACACTGCTTTATATGAATCGCGGCTTACTTATGATGATAATGCTGCCACAGACTACCTTGCTAGCATTGCAATGCAGAGATTGACTGTTGAACACAGAGAAGATCTTATGGCTCCATTACAACCTGAGGAGATACGCACAGCCCTCAAGACCATGCCCTCTGAGAAGGCCCCGGGCACTGACGGGCTTACGGTGGCCTTCTTTACGGCATTCCAGGATCGACTCATTCCCCACCTCCTTATATGAGGAGATGGTGAAGGACTTTGGGGACGGGCATTAGTGATGAACAGTGGTGTTATTGCTGCTCTGTAACTAAGGCACATTAATTGAATAGTCAGCACAGGTTAATACACTTTAAGTATATTAATAGGGTATACCACACACCGGTGTGGCTGTACTGGTATGGATTGTGTGATAGTGCAAGCTGCCCTCGCCGCGGGTAAGATGAGGTGAGATTTGCATATCTTGCTTGATATTGCCCTGGAGTACAGGTATTCTGGAGAGCGGTGTTTCGGGGCCTAGTGTCCACACTGGTGCACAGCTGGACCCCCTCCCTCCTATTGGTGCTGCTGGGGGCTAGGATAAAGGGTACAATGTGGTGTTAGATGGCTGGTTGCTATTGGCTTCCTACTTGCGAGGCACTGGGTGGCCATGCGATGGGTTCAGGGACCGCTTCCGCAGCTGAGGGAATGGCAGATAGACATGGTCTGCTGCAACACACAGTCAAACAGTTACTGTGAGCTCCTTCCACCTTATAGTTGCCCCAGGGATATTTGGGAACCTTACTAGATTTTTTTGACTAGGACCAAGGAGAAGGAAATGGAGATGGTGGCTGTATAGGAATGATAGATGGGCCTTATTCTGTAGACACCCTTGCAATGCGCTGCTTCCAGTCTCCCTTCTGGATAGAATGGCTTCATTGCGTCTGCGCGCACAAATTATGTTGCTATAGTTTAATTGGGCTCCTGGAGAATACCTGGATGAGGGCTGAGGCATAATGTAACAACCACCCTGGTTCTGTGACTCAGTGTAGATCTGAGACTATGTTAGGATTACCCCACTGGCTGTCAATACAACTGTCGTTGCCTGTGATAGATGTCAAGTATTACTGTAATTACAGCCATACTAATATCTATGTCATACTGTAATATATGTTTAATGTGAAAATAAAAAATAAAGCTTAAAAAAAACGAATGAAGAGTTTTTTACTGCTAGCAGATGTAAAACCTGTCCTACTTTTTAAATACATTGCACCCTGCCCTCTGGCTGTGCAGAGTCTACCCTAGGGATGATTAGATGTATTAAAAAGGAAGATTTGGGTCTGTCAAAATGTTTATTTTGCCGGGTCGAAATGGCAGTTTTAAAACTCAGCTTGTTTAAAGGGCTACTTAAGTGGGTTGAACAATGAGTGCTGCAAGCCCACTGGTAGCATTTAGTTTACAGGTCCTGGGCACAGGTATTGCCGCCTTACTAGGGACTTACAAGTAAAATAAATATGCCAATTGGGTATAAGCCAATTGTACGGTGTTTTAAGGAGAGAACACAACCAATTTAGCACTGGTAAGCAGTGGTAGAGTGTGCCGAGTTGAAAGTCAGCAAAAAAGGAGAGTTGAAGGGAAAATGTTAGAGGTAAAACCAGGCCAAAGATGCCAGGTCTAACAGCACTATACATAGCACCTGAGTTATTGCTCTGGTATCGAACACCTGAGACTATATGATCTCTATAACCTGTCTTATTGCTTTTCTGTCATATCCATGAACTTGTAAGACCCCGCTTATCCCAGGAGATAGTTCTGCTGTCAGATGCCTAAGAAATAGCTTTGTGCTCATTAACTTTATCCTATAAGACCTCTGCAACCTCAGTGCCACTTCTTCTGTCATATGTCCAATCCTGAAGGATCTGCATGAGTTGAGAGGAATCTTTACTGCTTCAGCCTTGTAAGTCTATGTAACCTTAGGAATAGCTCTGCTCTTGTAGGTGTAAACCTGTAAGATCTGCATAAACTCAGACCTCGTTTAGTGTCATGTGCCTGGTTATTTAAGCTATGTCGGCTATGGCAAGGCTTTGCTCTGTGATGCCTGTGCCTGTAACATGCATGTATCCTGCCTAACAGGTCTCCTGTCTGAGGTGTTAGCTTGTAAGGTTTCTGTAAGATGAGGGCTGTGATTAATGGTGCCCATGTCTGAGCCTGTAAACACTTTGTGGTGAATGGGTATGACTGTTTTAAAAGGATGGAAAGCTGTGCTGTCATAAGCGTCTGCCCTTCCGTGCTTTCAAAACTTGGATAGCTTTCCTGTCAAAAGCCTTAACCTGTAGGATACTTTAAGCTGAAGGATGGCTCTTCTATGATGCGTCTCAGCCGGTAGGACCTGTGTGACCTAAGACATAAACTTCAGGCAGATTCCGGAGCCTGTTAGATGTGTGTAACCCACGGGTGAGCTTTGCTGTCCCATTCTTCTCTAGGAACTTTCAACCTGTAATATCTAAACCAGGGGGAAGGTTTACTGTACATCCTGGGAGGTCTGTGTGACTTGCAGAATAGCTCTGCCTGAATGTCTGTGCCTCTATATTCATTGTAACTACAGGGTCCGCTATGAGACCTGATCCTTTCAGACCACTGTGAAGACTACGCAATGCATAACTATGTCAAGGCTGCCCGGGGGGCCACGCAATGGCCCCTCAACAGGGCGGCCGCCTTAGTGCCACAGGAAGGCACTGGAGTCGGCCTCCTAGTTTCCCTGGGCGTGGGACCAGGTGGACTTCCGGCCGGCCACTTCCGGTAGTGGGAGGGGGGACAGGGGTACATATACTGTCCCCCACCCACTGGGCAGCCTCTTGTCCGGTGCCCGTCTCGCCTTTAGGTCGCACGACGCCTCGCTGCATCTTCGCCTCTCGCCTCGTGTTGTCTCGAGTTCCGGTGAGTGGTCGCAGGCCCCCCCCCTTGCCTATGCACTTTTATGATGGTGCAGCATGGCTGGGCGGCCCAGCTTCGGCTGGTTGGCTGCCGGGGGGTGGCGCGGCCATGGAGATGGAGCGGGGGTGGGGTGGGTGGCGCTGTGTGTGCGAGCGAACTCTCTCCTGCTGGGCAGCGGTGGGGGCATCGCGCGCCTGTCGACTCCACCGATAGCAGCCATGTGGCCCAATGATTAAGGCACTGGCCTCCTAAACTGAGGAGTAACGGGTTCGGTCCCATTTGGGGTAGGGAAACAAACAATTCTGCGGCGAGAGGAGGCTCATCGCACCTTTCGGGGGACTGGGCTGGTCAATCATCCTTGCCGGGCCCGATGGCCCGTGGTGCCCCTGGTGCGCTCTCCGCTTGCAGTGGGCGCCGGGCACACTCGGCGGTGCTCCGGGCTGGGCGTGCCCGGGGTGGGCGCCGCCGAACATGCTGCCACCTGGGAGCCCTATCTTGCGTGGTGCTCCCCCCCCCCCGGTTTAGTTTGCTTGCCTCGGCCTCCCTTGGTCGCGGGGCGTCCCGGGGGGGATGTGCGGTGCACGGCAGTGGGAGGCGTGGAGCGCCTGTTTGGCGCGGTGCTCCGAGGCGCATTCGGCTGGCTTTGGGGCAGGTGACCGGGGATCGAGTTTCGAGGTGGCGTCCGCGTCCGGTGAGCCTTGGGCAAGTCGCCTAGTATCCCCGATACTGAAATTTAATGTGGATGCGGGCTCACTTACAGCGCTCCATCCAGGTTTGGTCGTTTCAGTGAGGTTGCCGAGCGGTCCGCATTGCCGTGGACTGCGGGGCGGCACTTACCTCGGCGTCTGGGTTGCCATGCCTCCCGGGGTGGCTGGGCATTGCACGGCAGTTGAGGGGGTGGAGCGTCTGGCTTGCGCGTGCTCTGTGGTATGGCTGCTGACGTTGTTGCGGGAGGTCGGGGATTGAGCCTCGAGATCGCGTTTGCATTTCCCGATATCCTGGGCAAGTCACTTGTTGTCGCCATGACTGATTATGTAGTGTTTGTGCTGTTCGCATGCATGGCGCTCCTGTTCCCCGGGTCGATTCGCGCTGGGTACGCCGCGTGGCCTGCTCCATGCTATGTGAAGTTAACGTTGGGTAGTTTTTACAGTGGCCAGTGGGGGGCACAGCCAGTTCGTTCTGATGAAAACATTGGTACAGCTTACCACACAATTTTAGCTTACAGTCCTGCCCCTTGCAGCTCCGCCAGGAGGAGTGTGTGGGGGGGGGCCTGCAAGGGGTAAGGAAATGGAAAGCGATCTGGGTTCGAGCTTATTTCCAGTCTACTCGGTATATGTGTAGCTTCCTTGATTTAGTATTGATTTCAGTAGCTTTGCAGTCTTCAGGAAAATGAAATAGTCCGGTCAATTAGGCCCTGCCTAACTAAAGGGCTGTATTTCATGCTCCTGGCATCATTCAAAAGCATTGCCACGGGTGGACCGCAGGCCATGCGAGGCCAACGCGGTATCTGCAGCATCTGTACTTTGGCCATTTTGATAATAGGCACCTTCCCCCACCTCACTAGATTTCCTGGCCGGTCTCCTCTAACCCTTGGTCAAGAATGCCATGGGATGACGTGCCCATCAGTTTGCGGGATCAGATGTCCTTCCATTTCTTCACCAAGATATAGTTAAAGAGTATCTTCATGTTGGGCAACAAGAAACATCTGTTATTCAGAGCCAAGATACCCACGGGGTAGGCGCGCTCTACTATTACACGTTATGCCATTGCGTGGGAGTAGAGATTAGGTAGATTTGGGAGGGACTTTGAGAAAGTGCCTCTCAATACTAGAGCTAGAAACAGGGAGCAGGATGCCCTCTGGATTTCTGCTGGCTGGTTCGTTCATAGGCGGAACCTAGAACTACTCGCAGTTTTAATTTAAGAGCATTGTCCCTGTCTGCGGAGGCGTCCAGTCAGCTGCTTGCAGGATCTGCTACTTTGTTATTGCCACACTGCACTACAACGCCTAAGATCGACATGGTATCACATTATAACATCTGTTGGGGTGGGGCACGAACATCAAGCTGATCCCTAGTGGGGGTGAGCAGCTGGTACGTGCCAGGTATTTGGCAAATGTGTTGATTTAACGGGGTGTGTAGCGTAGAATTCCACACAGGGAGGAACTGATACCATGGTAATGCATAAATTACACCTTGGTCGCCTGTACCTGAAAGGGTTTGACATTGTGATGTACAAGGTTATGAGTACATTCATTCATTTACAGAATAGTATATAGTATGTCCATTGGATATTGAATACTGCAGGAGGAGGGACCTAATCTTGGTGCTTACAGTCTTGTTACACGCGAGAGGTGCATCATGTGCATCACTTACAAGCTATTGGGCCACAGCCAGGTCCACTGTATGGGCACAATTAAGGACATCTGGAACATCATGAATATCCTGCCAGGATATGCTGTTCCCATAGATCACCCAGCCTATAACTTCCATGATACGGACAACAACAATAAATTCTTTAATCCTGTACAACAAATAGGTCAAGCGAATACCAATAGTGGTCACCTTGTGAGGGGTATAATTCCAGAGCGTCTCACTGACGTGGATGTCCATAGTAAGGGGTAATTAAGAAAAACCCGAAGGGCAGCCCATCATTCGGGAAAAGAAAGGGATGTAAGGCACCACGGTCATTAAGTGTAATGTCCGCCAGTGGTGCCGCTGTAGGAGGAGGAGATGCAAGGGCGCCATTACGGCAGATGCGGCAGGTGTAAGTTAAGGTCATAGAGTCCTGACAAAGGAGGGGGGGAGAGAACGAGTAATGTTGCTCTACGGATCTGACCTGTGAGGATCCTTTCTTATCCTGTTCACTACTGGGGGCAATTTGCTGCGAGATATCTCTCTGGCTTGGCGCCAGCACCCTGATAAAAACGTTGCTATCAAGGTCGTACGATCTGATAGCTTGTTCCATCACAGGTAGTCATCTCTCACCCTACAGGCCTCTCCAGTGGCGCACTCCTGGGCTAGGCTTTCACATTGCGGCACTCACTCGGTCATGAACGCAACCGATGATACCTAGGTAGCCGGTCCTTGGGCCACACAGCACGCCCTGTGATGCCAAGGTTAATTGTTATTCAAATCATGTGCGCAGCTGTGATCGGGTCACCAATGCCGCCGCGTTTCCCCCAGCAGTTCACTAGGTGCTCAGGGCAGGTCACGTTCCTCAGTATATTCATGCTAGCGAAGGACCTTTGAGTCGGGGGAGGACAAAGACACCAACTAATAACTCATTGTAAGGGTGCAAGTGAAATTGAATCTCACAGCTACGCTGGACCAGTGGCAGTAAGCGGGATCCTATGAAATACTTTGCTATGCACCGCCATTACCTTTTAATCTGCATACAGAGTGCAGTTCTTTGCAGGGCTCAGCAGTTCGGGCCTGTTGAGAGTAATCAGTAACCGTGCCTCAGAGGCAAGGTCTACAGCATTTCGTGCGACTACTCCCTCCAAGTCAGGGATCTAGGCCAAGCAGGGGGGGCAAGATCTCCTCACGGTGAGGAAGTTGTTAATTTCCAGAGATGGTGCAAAGCTGTTTAGAGTGATTTTGTTCAGGAAGTGCCTTATTTAAAATTAGTAATTGGTAAAGGGGTGGAGTTACTAAATTTTTGTTATCCGCAGATACGTTTGCATTGGAAGGATCACTGCTTTTCAATACGGAGGTTGATTGTCCCTTTCCCATACGGGTATGGTGTGTGGAGCCGGGCATTTCGAGGGCACTTCGCCTGTGGGGAGCGGGTTGGGCCACGTGTTTTGGACTGGGGCCAAATTGCCACACTTACTTTGGAGAAGATTAACCTTTGCAAGGGGTAAAACAGCCTGATTCCCTGGACACTCCTAGGGTGCTGGGCAGAGGTATGTGGGGTGCACATGTGTGAGCTGGGCCCCATCGGGATGCTGGCTGCGGCTGAGTGGCCCTTGCATTGTTTGCCTTGTTTCTGGGCCAGTGAGGTTACTTTTCAGGGTAAGGTTTGAATTCTTAGTGCGTTTGGATACTTTGGCAGGTTGCCCTTACTCATCCTTATGGCGTTATAGTTGTAATTTTGTGGAGTGTTGAACTAGGTTGTAGCTTGCAAGGAACTCATTAGTTCTTGCAGTTCCTTCATTGCAGAACAAGAATTTTAAACATTCTTCAAGGAAGCCATTATTAGCAGGAAGCTATTTAACTATGGATAGCAGTGGTTGTGGGTTCCAGCACAACAGTAGTAATGGATTTACATTTCCTTTAGACAGGCCAAGGCACATACACTTGTAATGAAGTTTAGCTGTGTCGTCAGACAGTTGGGTGTTCATAAGGTATGAGCTGCCCCTCCCCAAGCCTGAGACACTAACACGGCGCTCGTATAGAATGTAGACTTGGGGGTTTACGTTTATGCCTATGAAAATCAATTTCTGCCCTAGTACTTAGCTTTGCACATGAGGAGAATTTGCATGCTACGGCACTTTGTTAAATTAGGAACCGTGTAGAGCGTGCTTCAGCTATATCTGACATAGACTCAATACCATACTCAGGCCCAGGGCGAGGTGCACTGGTAACTTTTGGTTCCCTCGTACAGCTTCATTTAGTGGTTAAACAGGACCATGGGGGATACCTGTGGCAGTATTGCCATGCCAGAACGTACATAGGGATGAAGTAACAATGTCCCTGTGGCGCATCATGATATACTCATTGGTAGGAAGTTTCTTAAAAGTTCTTTGGGCCTTTCAGTGCAAGGTTAACAGAGACGATTTTTATTAGACTCTAACACGAGTGGTTTCCAACACTGTTGGTTAGAAGGGATGCTGTCAATCGCAGAACTCAAACTAATTAGCATTAAACATACTTTTACGCGACCTGCATAAAGCGTTAAATCTGGTATTAAAGGGATGGCATGCCAAGGGAGATATCTTCCTTTTCACTGGATACCCTTAATCCAACACGCCTAGTAAGCAGAGGATGCCTGTGGAAGTTGTTAGATCTGTTACTAGTTAAAAGGTACTATGAAGTAGTCAGTGGCACTCAATCCACAGGTACTTACTGGACACATATGGTTCAATACACACTCCGTTGGACAGGACTGCCCCATCTCGATCACAGGGAAGTAAAACATTACATGGGTTGGGAAACATTTGCAGACGTTGGTGGTTAGCGCGCACACATGGGTGTTCGGAGGAGTTTGGGGGCAGGTTAGCAGGCATCATCTTGTCACTTCTGTCAGTGCCAGCGGACCCCTAGGGTGACCGCGCGCTCAAATACACGTCATGTTGGAAGTAGGTCCAGGAGGAAAGGTTGTGCTGAGTGAGGCAATAATCCAAAGCGATTGTAAGATCTTTCCAAGGGTCACATCTGTTTGGGCAGTTTGAAAATTTAAAGTACATCCAGGGATCCCCCTCCTTTATGTCGGATCCTGCTTATTTGTTGTTTCCGCAGAGTTGTGGCAGGTTAGCTGCCCCTAACTGGTGAGTTTGATGTTTGGTTGAGTCAATTGACCGAGTACAGACATTTTCGCTGGGTATATCTTGGCAGGCAGGAATACCAGGCATGATTTTAGCAAAGGTGCAAAGGCAGGTAGCAGTACTTTGGGGTATGTGATGTATTTCTCGCTGGCAGGCCGCCAGGCAGGGGGACCGTGTACCTAGGTCACTTACATCAGGCAGTGATGCCCAGTGGAACCATGTGGGGGACTGCACAGAACAGGATACTGCTCAGGTTAGATGCCGGCGAATTATGGCTGCACTACTGCAGATGGTAGGTTATTCGCATGCGGGGTATGGTGATGGTCATACCTTTTTATTCTCAGGATCACTCCCTGTCTAGTTTAGCGGTGCTATTTGTACCTTCATTAGCACCAGCAGCGGCTCACAGGGGTAGCAGCAGAGCTTCTTTTATTTCGCTTGGGATGGGAGCTGGCAATGTCATAAAGCTTTGCAGCCAGAAACTGACTAGGACAAGTCGTTCCTGTGACGGGGCAACGGGCACTAAGCTGTAGATCCAGCTAGTCTCAACATAATCCAGGGTACTGTCACTGATTACCGTAAGGCCGTGGGCGACACTCGATTAGGCATTTACTGTCAGTTGCTGCTGGTTGGTGCCATTCCCAAGAGAGTGCGGATTACCTTGTTAGTGCTGAGATGGAGGGGATGAAGCACTTATACGGACAGCTACCAGAGCACATTTTGCAGTCATAGTGAAGGTTATATTGATTATATTGCTGGCATGTTACCAGTTGCTTCAGTTAAGCCAAGTTACCGTGGGAGTTGTCAGCGAACAGTCAGACTGCAACGTTGGTTGTTAGCCGGTTTGCAGGCCTTTTAGATATGTGTCTAGCTGAGGCATGTCCAAGTTTGGGTTATGGTGCCTGTAGTCTGCCCTGTGATGCAAGTTGACAGGCAGGTGGAGCATCAGAACAGAAAGGGGCTTGGGTTCGACCGCTGGTCACAGGTTCAGATCCTGGTCGGTCCACCTAGCAGTTCAGCTTTCTGAGGTCATTGAAACAAGTACCATTGAGTCGAGGAACAAGAACATGTGCAATATCTCCCGCCTTATAGCCTTGGCTGGCAGCCATGCAGGTTGTGAAAGTTGTCATCCAACTAGGGCGATATGGTCCATATGATATGGGGAAACCCATGGGTTAACACATTTGGGCTACAAAGTATTAGAAGAACACTTGGCATTCCCAGTATTCAATAAAGAGAGGTATCCCCTCTGGTTCATTCTGTCCTGTCTGCTCCCTGGTATACTAGCAGAAGTTTGGGAGGGCAAGGCTTCATAGAGGGTGGTGACTGACGGAATGCGATGGACATACTCCGACTAGTGCTAGACTCAGATAACTGTGAAAGGGGAAGTAAGGCGGGCTTGTCAACTCTTACCTCCACCCGCATTGGCACTTCCTGGCAGGAGTGTCTTGTCAAGGGTATTGCTCTTCAGCCAGGCAATGTTAACATTGAACCAACACCTAATTATTGGTTTTAGGTCAAACCAGTCAAAAATCCATGGGGAGTTTAGAAAGGATGGGGGGGCACCTGTCCAGAAGGGGCATGCTGGCCTCCGGTCCTGTATGGGCTAAGACTTGTTTTGGCTGGACCTGGGTGAGGCCCGGTATCAGCATGTTGTAAGTAAGGAGGCCTACCTTGGTGGGGGGCCCTGGTTGTGACGGTGGCCACCTCCAGAGCTGTGGAGGAGTTACAGGGCGATCCAGAGTCTGCAAGTTACCAAGGGGTACTTCATGCAGCAGAACAGTATGGTGCTAAACCAAGGATACCCAGGGATGTCTTAGCGTTGTCCCCTGGAAGAACTACGGCGCCCCGTTAGTCCTACGGGCGGTTGTGGGTCTGAGCAACCGGGGGCTGCCTGGAACGCTCCGCCCACCTTTTGGGGGGCGTGAGTAAGGGAGTGGACTGGTGGTCCACTGATGGGAGGGGTGGCCCCTCCCAAGAATTGGTAAACACCGATTGGCGACGGCCACGGGGTAATTTGGCTTATGCCGGTTAATCCATCTTATAACTATCCTATTTTTAATATCCCCACCAGTAATAGGTATAGTTCACTTGAAGGTGTAGACTGACTTGGGGTTTTAGATAATACTATTGAAGTGGGAACTGACACCATTACCTCTGATGTTGAGCTCCAGGATAAGATTAATGGGATGATGCCTATGACTTCGGAGGAACCAGTCGGAACCAACCAGATTGGCAATAGTAATATAAGTTTTTCCAGTCAGTGTTGTGTTCCTACAGAATCAACAGTCCTTCTGAGTCATCCCTCTTGTAATTCTATTGTAAGCATTGACCTACCAAATGTGCACCCACATTATAATCTTCTAGTCACTCCACTCCATGAGAGCCTCCCTACGAATGAAATTACTAGGGTTTTATCTTGGAATGTAGCAGGCATGAACAGTAAACTTGATGATCCTGAGTGGGGTACGTTTATTGATAGTTATGAAATCTGTATGTTCCAAGACACATGGGCAAAAAAAGAGGTTCTCAGATCGGGATATGTTAGTTTTCACATCTTGGCATCCTCGAGTGGAAAAGGTAGACCCTCTGGGGGTCTTATTACTTGGGTATGCTTGCATCTGGGGTGCTCTGTATCCCAAATTGATACAGGCTCCAAAGATATATTATGTGTCAGGCTTCAGTTCCCATCTAGGCCCCCAGTTGTCCTAATAAATGTATATTCACGGCCATCTCCAAAAGGTATTGAATCCATTACCTTAGAAGAATTAACTATCTTCCTTGGTACTATTGACACCAACCAGTTTATTATATTAGGTGGAGATTTTAATTGTCAATATGAACCATTGGAAGGTTTACCACTGGATAGTTTGTATGATGAGGACCAGTTTTTAAAAATTCCGGAGTCAGGTTGCCCTAAAGTTAAAATTTGGTCCCCCCTGGTGATCCAGATGAGTTGTCTCACCATGAGGCACAGTCTTCGTGCATGTAACGGGAGAGCATCATCTGTCACATCTAACAACCATACATTCTATAGTAAGAATAGGGGGTCTATTTTAGACTATATTTTGACTAATTCATATTTTTGGGATATGATGGTGGACTTCAAGATAATTCCCCGCATTGATAGCGACCACTCCGCCCTCATGCTGGAACTAAAAGCATTAAACTCAGGGATTCCGCCTGACCCAAGTAACCCACCTGATCCTAGGCTTGTGGTCTCCTATTGTAGAAGGAGAGTGAAATGGTCTAATTTTATTGATTCTGAAACAAAAATGGCCACTTTATATGATGCCTTGCTCCCGGTTTTTAAAGATGCATCCAATTTATTCAATATGACCAATGAGAGTCCAAATATCCACTTGGTCCAATCAAATTTTGAAGAACTGGGTAAAATTACCTATGATTTCTTTTTCCCAATAAAAATATGCAAAAAAAATAAACAGCCCATCCATCCCTGGTATGACAGTCTGTGTCGCAAAGCGAAAAAGGAATTGGTATTAGCCATTAAAAATCGTGATCGCCTTATAATTAGGATGGCAAGAGCAAAATATAAATCTGTCATAAACAAATCCAAACAAAATTGGGAAGTTGAAAAATGGGCTACCATGAAAACCGCATTGGGTGATAGAGACATGAGGACTTTTTGGGGTATTGTTAATTCAGGTTCAACTGTTCTTCGCAGTGCGGTTGAACCCAATCTGGATGAACAGACTTGGCGGACCCACTTCGAATCTCTGTACGCTAAGGAACCTGAAGTAGCCCAAGCCCCTGGGCTTGATTCACCAATTTCTGCTGTAATGAACAACGATGATTTGGATCCTTTATCTGAAGATGATTCGTTTCCAATCATCTCTATAAAGGAAATCAATATTGCTTTAGTTAGCATAGCAACAGGAAAAGCCCCAGGGTTGGATAAGATGCCCGGTGATCTTTTTAAAAGCGAACCTGATATCTGGGCTCCCTATCTGAGGATGCTTTTTAACTCAATTATCCAAGGCATGAAGATTCCTAAAAGTTGGTTAGGTGCGGAAATCATTCCGATTTTTAAAAAGGTTCCCCTCTTCTCCCGACTAACTACAGACCTATAAGTCTGATTGATATTCCTCAAAAAAAAATTGCGAGAGTCCTCCTCCTTAGACTACAGTCATGGATGGAGGAGAGGAATATCTTGTCTATTTTTCAGGCTGGTTTCAGAGAAAAACTATCAACCCTGGACCAAGTCCTAAGACTCCAATTATTATATTGGAAGACTGTCTGCCTACAGGGAGGTAGTCTCTTTCTAATATTTGTTGATCTTAGATCAGCATTTGACTTGGTCCCGAGAGAGAAGTTATGGTCTGTTTTAGCCAAGATGGGGGTTCCTGTTTATTTAATACATCTTTTTAAACGTTTACACGAATGCAATTATGCTCAAATTAGGTATGGGAAGGATGGCAATCTTACTGCCCCTATTCCAATAAACCGTGGAGTTAGACAGGGTTGCGTTCTCGCACCCACCCTGTTCAGTCTTTACATTAATGGCGTAATTGACATTCTTTTAGCAGCAAAAGATTTAGATGCCCCCAAACTAGCTACCCGCAGAATTTCGGCCATGATGTTTGCCGATGACACCCTTTTGGTCGCTAAATCGGCCATGGGGATACAAAAGGTTTTGGATATTTTTGAAGAATTTTGTAAGGATCGTGGTCTTGAAATTAATCTTCAAAAAACTAAATTTATGGCATTCAACTGCCCAAAAAGTACACGTCCCAACCCATGCCTACATGGTAAATCTCTCGAAAGGGTGTCTTCTTTTGTGTATCTAGGACTAACAATTACTGAGTCCATGGATTGGGGGGTTCATACCGCTAAATCTACCATAAAATTAGCACAATCTTCAGGAGGGATCATGAAGGTTTTTAACACTTCTAGTAAAAGAAATGTTAGCCCAGCTCTGGAAATTTATAGGGCTCAGGCAAGGGGTGGAGCATTGTATGGTGCAGAATTATGGGGTCACTTAAATACGTCAAAATTATTGCAGGTGGAGAACCAATTTTTAAGACAATTATTCAGATTACCCCGTAGCACACCTTTGGTCCCGCTACGCCTAGATACAGGTATAACTCCAATAGATGAAGTTGTAGGACTCAAACCCATCATGTATTGGCGTCGTTTGTGGACAACCCCCGAACTTACATCTTACAGGGAGGAGCTTACGGAGGTATTAAGGTCATGTGGTTCTCTGAAAATCCCATGGTTCGACCATATAAGACTCCTCCTATCTAGCCTGGGTCTGGGAGATTGCTGGCATCACCCCGAGTCTGCTTGTTTATTAATATCAAAGGGCCAAATGAAGACCTGCTATAGCGAGCATAGATTAGCACAACTCCATAATTCCTCCGGGGTTGGGAAATGTACCAGTGCCTTTTTAGAAATTAAATCACTTTCCTGTTTTGAACCGGCAATTGATCTTATAACTCCACCTGCAGCCAGGAAGCTTTTTTTACAATTCAGACACGGGGTACTTCCACTGCGTTGTTTTACATCCAAATGGAGTAAACAAAATCCGAGCCATTGCCCCATGTGTGATTTTCCTGTGGAAACAGAATTGCATGTTTTTTTCTGCTGTGTTGGATACCAGAAGGCAAGAAGGCGCTGGTTGGCACAGATCTGCAGGAACCTCGGCACCAGGTCGTGCCTAGAAGCATACAGGATATTGAAATCCGACACTGGTATCCCAATAGTTTATTCGGTTGCTGGATTTTTATTTTCGACATGGTGTACTAGAAGGGCCCTTCTGAAATCCCAAAATGTAAACTGATTGTGCAAACTTATGGTAGAATTGCATTTTTAACTGATTTTTTATACACTAGTATTAAATATAGGATTCTTTTCTCCTATTTTTATTGAAGATTGCCTTTTTTAAGCTTAAATTATATATTTATTGTTCCATGAACTCTCCGACAAAAACTGTATTACTTCTGTCCTAATTCTATGACTCAATGATTCGATGATTTTCTCAATCTGAAATTGTATGTATAACTGTATTGTTTCATTTATTCTAATGTACTTTTTAGGACATTTTGTCCGAAATAAAGTTTTGTATTGATTGATTGATTGAATTTGGCTTATCAGATGGGCAGGCGGCATAAGGTTGGCCTGCCCTGGGATCGCCCGTAAGATAACCCACCATGTTGGCATATTTGTTATGCAAATAAACCTGCAGCAATTTTCTCCACTAACAAGGTGTCGTGTGGTTTATTGATGTATTGTGCTGCATGTAAACTGACTACTGTTGCCGATATTGGCACTATGAGACCATAGCCTGTAGACGTATGTAATCCGAAGGATATGTTACTGTATATGAAGAATGACAGCTCCGAAGGTTGAGCATCAATGTATGTAATCACTGTACATATTGCACTATCGTGTCTCGAAAAGCATATCTACTACATACATTTGTGTATGCATTACCAAATTACAGTCCAAGTCATTACCACGGGCACTGCCTTCAACACATCAGCGCGTCGTTCGTCTTGCTCGTCCCAGTACTTACACTCCTTGGGTGAGTCAGTACTCAGCCTCAGCTCAGCTCCCTGGCGAATGCGGTGAGGATCAGAAATCAAAGCAGATGCTAAAAGTATACTTTTCTTTACTACGTTCACATTGAGGCTAACATCTCTAATATTCTGGCGATACGAATGTCGGAGGAAAAGTACACACAGTGCCACAAGTTTAAGTCAATATCTTTTCATTTTGCACTTCAATATGTTTTCTACAAATCACTGCCTAATACGGTTTAATAAAACAGACGTGGACATAGTTACAGAAGGCTGGCCTCAAATTCGAAAATGTTTCTGAGCTTCCACAAGCCGAGTGCAGGGGGCTCCTTCGGGTAAACCTCTAAGAATCCTCTAAAAATCTAGGAATCTCCTATTTCTCACTTTTGGAGTCTTGACTTGAGCAGGAAAGTTATATTTTCAGAAATATGCATCCAGTGCGTGGTATGTGTAAACATTAAAAACAGCAACAAAACTGGATGTCTTTCCTGTGAGCATCTCTCCAAGCTTGCGAGGCAACTAGCACTTCAAATTAATAAATTTTACTTTTAAGAAAAACTTTAGGCAACAGATGTAGAAAAGCATCAACAAATACAAAGATAATTGCAAAACATACAAAGAATTGAAATGATTGGCGCAGGTAACACTGCACAAAATGGTGACTGTTCCCCAGGGGGCCTCAAAGCAAGACTCAAAGTGCGGAAAGGGAACTGGAGCGGCAGGGAGCCGGTGCAGAAACAAGGATCCCTTGCCATTTCCCAATGCCCCCATTCCTGCTCTACCCCGTCACCACCCCATGTGCCACCTCAAAGAGCCCCCTCGGAGGGGATATCTATGGAATAATGCCCAACCACATGATAAAGTGCAGGGTAGTAGACCAGAATTAAAGTTGGCAAGTGAAAATAAAGTGCAACAGAACCTTGAAGAGCTGGGAGACGGGAGGCAGAGAACCGCCATAAACTCATATACAATGGAGGTACCATCAGCCCTGTAGAAAGTATGACTATTACAAGCACTTACATGAGGAAAGTAGCACTATCACAATAGCTGCTGTAGTGAGCAGAAGAACGAGGGGCCATCTTGGAGTGGAGCTGGGTGATACATTTACTGAAGAGGAATAATTAAACACTGCTGCACAAGTATACTACATGGCACAAAGTACCTAAGCCCCTAGTTAGTGAGTAAGACATGCACAGACAGTGGGAAGTTTAAGCTTCTGAAAGTTCTTTTTCTCAGAAGCATAAATGTAGAAAGAAACTTTGTGATGGTTTCAGCTAAAACTTTCTCTGCTTAGTTAGTCTTGACACCCACATCCTAAAACCAACAATCGAACTAAGGCCCACACTCGCTACCTTTCAATACTCAAGGTCAGCCAATGGAGTTATCCCAAGTGGTAAAGGTAATGGGAGACTATGTTGCATTATTCTGATCACAAACTCCCTAAATCTTTGGCAATGCAACAGAGGTAGCTACAGCATCTACTATGTTTGCCCTAGTAACGGATAACAGAAGCTTTGAAGTGACAGAAAAATACTATTAAACGGTGAGAGCAATGAGTTCCAGAAAAGCTTCTATCAGAGTTGTCATCCAGTTAGAAACTTAAAAGTTTGAAATGGAACATCTGACCAGAGAGTAAAGAGACACAAGTGAATAGTGATGTTATCCCTGGTAATAATGTCCTTCGTGATATACACAATTATACACAAATGTATTATGTTGCTGGTCAAAACACTGTGTCTCGAAAAAAAAGCTCTTGTCCTTATAGTAGCACTAGTTCATATTGAAAATTTGAAATACACATATTGACAATAATAATGCAGTCGGGAACCATGTTTTGAATGGTTCTTTAATGTCTCTTCTGACCTCCCTCTGCACAGGTGGTCCATGGTGATCAACTCAGACCAGAGGAATTTATTCCGCGGGGAGATGATACAACAATATACAACTATCATTGTTCTATACTTCCACAAGGAACTCCTTGGTAGAAAAATCTCTTTCAGACCTCATTTGGGGAGCAAGCAAAGTCTACTGGGCCACAGCCATGGGGCCTGGCGGCATTGGTCTCTGATGCCAAGGGACCGTCGTATTTTGGCTCTGCAATCAAGGCCAAGTAAATCCCTTTAGCACTTAACTTTACAGGCTTTTCATGAAGGTTAGTGAGGGGGTACAATAAGCTCAATACTCAACAGACACCCATCAGTGCAATAATGTTATTGGCTAGCCCAATTCTTATCTTTATAAAAAGATGGTACTTTATTGCAAGCTAAAACGCAATATTATACACTACATAACGTGTATTTGTAAAGTGCACGGTCACCTGAGAGTAGCTTGGCACGGAATAACAGATGTTTATTTTTACCCAACTCAATGGTACTCATTTTATAGACCTCGGAAGGATGAAAAGCTGAATGAACCTGCCGGGATTTGAACCTGTGACCATGAGGTCGAACACAGCCCCCCTACAGTGGACACATGAGTCTACTAAGCCACCAGACCCGGTTTAAAATAACATACACCAACATAAAGAGTATCAGATACCCAGATTATGGATGTGAGGCTAATACTCCCAGGTAAGGTGTCCCACTTTCTCACTATGCCCCTTATAACCCCCCCTCTCTTTACTCTAGGGGTGCTCTGGTGTGGGGAGTAGTGCAGGTGCAGCACTATTTCCCCTTGGTTACCATCTTTGGCAGTAATAGACCCCAATCTCTCACCATTATTCTAGGGTCACAGTATGCCTCACATCAGCCTCCTGCTCTTCCGTCCATGTCCTTGCTGCGCTGCGGAGAAGATGGGCCACCCACAGTCAGGCCAGGATGTCTCCCCCATTTCTAGCAGGCAGGTGCGGGCCGCAGGGTAGTGTCATGGAGGCAGCTGTGACATGCAGCTGTCTTCAGATGGCAGCACTCTACTTGGTGGACAGCATCAGCAGCAGGTGGGCCACTTCTTCTAGACAGGTCAGTCGTGTGGACCTTCCTAGAATGGGGTGTCAGTGCATTCCTCTTCTAGGCACACGTCTGGGATCTTTAAATGGGTTGCTTTGAGGTGCTTCTGAGAAGCAGGTGTGGATCCAGTTAGAAACACTTGGTACTAGTGACACAGGTAGGCTCTCAATCACCTCAGCACACTTGTAAGTGCCTTGAAGTACCAGCTTTCACTTCCTGTGATGTAGTCCACATGGGCACACAATTGTCAAGTGCTGGGTGCTAGTGACAATGGCAGTCCATTCAGGTCACTTTTGTGAGTCCCGTGGCATTACAGATTTTTTCTTCTGTGGGACAGATTGTTGTGAAAAAATGGGCAAGTGTCAATAAGTTACTTTAGGTAAATGAGCGAATGCCACAAGTCAGGGTTGGTCCCTTTTTAACCAGCGCACACCTTACTGACACACATGGGCAAGTGCCATGGCTGAAGCAGCAGGACTGACAGGAGGATTCGAATTGCCACATTTTGCAGATGCCACAAATCCTCCCCTTCAGCACCAGTAACTGCCTCCAAGTCTCAAGTATGCCAGTCATGCTCTTCAAGAGTCTCTGGTAGATGAACCAACAGCACCATGGTCAACTGCACAGGTCCAGAACAGTAGTCAGCTCCTCCTGCAGGGATGGCTTGCTCCCTCCCTTTCTGCCAGGCAGGACTCCGAAGGCATTAAAGATCAGGGAATACAGTAATTACTTCAGATCAGACTCCATGTGATGTCCCCTTACCTCTGGAAAGTAAGCTGTCAGGCAGACTCCAATCATCTAAAAACTCTGTGGCGCACTCCATTCTTGAATGAAGACAATTTGGAGCTGGAACAATGAGTGGGTCAAAAGCTTCCTGTTTTAAGCAGGGATGGCAGACATGAAAAGTGTAGTCTCTGTTTCCCTTAAAGAAGTGATTTGGATTGCTTTTCATTCCACTTGACCATCACAGGCTGTCTTCCAAGCTCAGCCTTTGTCTAGAACAAGGCTCCTCAGAGCAGGGCCATCTCCAGGCTGGAGCACAGACAACAGAGGAACAACGAGGTGTGAACAGTCTGCACCGTACTACCAACAGCCACATTCAAAAGTTATCACAAAGAGACAAAAGGCAGACTCCTACCATCCACTAATGGGGAGTCTTCAGAAGACTAATAAATAGCCTTCTGTGTCAAAATGACCTAATTGAATTTCTAAGGGGAATGTAAGCAATACACTTCCACTCCATCTTGTGCAAATGAAAAGTTCAGGGGCTTTGAAAATGGAACCCGCAGCCCTTTGCCACTCTGCCTCACTCACACAATCATTAATTGTGTATTATGCTTAACACACATGGCATACACCTATCCAAGCACTCGGGAACTTGGTGCTAGAATCCAGGTTTAATGGCAGCCATAGAAGTTTACATAAGTAGGTCAGTACTCCTCAATTCTAGTGACACAGAGAAAAAATGTGGTCATGCTACGATTCCTAAAATCATGGTATGTTGCCACGCTACATGTATACAACCTGTGGGCCTGAAGCACCAATTGTGCCACCCACTACAGTAGCCCTTTAAAACAAGTCTCAGGCCTGCCATTGCAGCCTCTAGTGCATTTGTAAACTGCCAAATCGACCAGGTAAAATAACTTTTGCCAGGCCTAAACCTTTCTTTAAATACATAGAAGCCACCCCAAGATAGGCCCTAAATATCCCATGGGAGAGGGTGCATTGTATTTTAAAAGAAGGATGTAGGGTATGTATTTTTAAGTTTTATATCCTAGTAGTGGAAAACTCCTAAATTTGTTTTTCACTACTGTAAGCGCTAATCCTCCATAGACTTACATTGGGTTGCCTTATTACATTAAGTAAGTGCTAACCTTTGATTGGGTGCAGGTAGAAATAACATATTGGGAGTCAAATTAATTGAAATTTCAAAATCCTCTTTAATGGTAATGTTGAAATATAGATGACAATTTTGGAAACGCCACTTTTAAAAAGTTGCCATTTTCCTGCCCACAAGTTTGTGAGGCCTTTTTGGAGTTCCCAGCATCCTGGGTCTGTTAATGGCAACCCTATTAAGGATGCGTATTGGGCTCCGACAGTAAACAATGGGAACTGGGTGTAGCTGGGAGAAGGCAATCCTGCCTTGATTATTAGAGGAGGAGCTGTTCCCTGCACGATCTACATTCTAAAGGGCTTGCCCCAGCACACACAAAGGAACCTGACACTAGCCTTTTGTCTCCCTAGATGTCTTGGAGCCTTGGCATGGCAAGAAAGGAACTTTCCAGAACAAGAAGTGGGGATAATCTAGAAGATTCCCTCCCTTCAAAGGCTGGCACCAGGTGTAAATATTGGACTTTCATAACAACCATTTAGCACACTACAGGACCTGCAGACATTACAGAGGAAGGACTGCCTTATTCCCCAGTGGACTGTCCTCCTGCTTGCTGCATGCCTTGTTCCCCAGATGACTGTCCTGTTGCTTGAGGCCTACTTTGTTTTCCAGAAGACGGCCCTGCTGCTTGAAGCTTGCCCTGCTCTCTGCAAAGGAAGACTGGACCTGCTCCCCTCCTCCCAGGCTACCTGAGTGACTCCAAGGGTCAGCTGGCTGACCTTCTGTCAGTGCTACATGGACACAACAAGCTCCTGAGGTCTCCTTGCTAATGTCCAGCTCATCTGCTGCAACTGGACCTACCTCGACCTAAAACTGGACCTGCTTGAGCCCTGCTGGCCTCTGCTAGAGTGAGACGCTGGTCCCCAAGATGTGCCTCCTCAGGTCATGGACCCTTGGCAGGCATTAGAGTTCACTCCTCTACAAGAAGTTTTGGGCTTTACGCAACCGCGAATGGGCCTTTTCGTGCCTACATCCTGCCACCAGCAACAATCGCCAATGCGAAGTTCCGATGAACCCAACTCTTCTTGCTACAGTGACAGCCAGAGATGACCGGCAAAGCAAGATCTGCTCTTCACGATACAGCAACAACAGCCCGCGACAACCGCCAATGCAAATCTCCAATAACGACCATCCATGACACCTGACTGGCTGTTCGTGCTACAGTGACGACCAGCCACAAAACTTTACCTGCTCGTCCAGGCCTCCTCCGCCACGAGCTGGACACTTCACGTGCCAGACTTTGACAAGGTGATTATTTCAGAGGTACTAACCTAGTTCATATATCCGGCCTGTGCTCCAATGTGGTCAGGCTGAACCTGTGACTTTGCCCCAGCCTAGCACGACCAGATGACTGTTAGTCGGTCATTGTTCTTTTAGACACTATACTTACCTAAAACGTTGGCGTTGCATATCTCTGGTTCTACTGATTGGATTTTTGTCATTTTGGCCGCATTTTATTTATTTAAATTGTCTCTTTTTTTCTAAATTGGTTTGCGATTTTTATTGTGTTTTGTGTTTTCTTTATTACTGTCTGTGTGCTGCCTAAACATCTCACATTTTGCCTCTAAGTTAACAGGTTTTGTGCCAAGCTAACAGAGGGTTAAGCACAGGTTACTTTAATGACTTTTGGTGGTTTACCCTGACAAGGATTGTGGTTGTTGCTTGAGTAGGGTTTGCCCCCCTCAAGCAATAAACCAATTTTCTACAGCCAGCATATTGAAACATGTCAGTGCAGTATATTTCAAAGGCTTTGGAGTAACTAGCAATAAAGTCTTTATGGAAATGGAAAGTTGCCTGTTTTGGTTGGGCCTCAATCTTTTAACAACTTTGAACGCTGTTTCCCCAACTTTGGATACAACTGATAGGGCAAAGATATTGAGGGAGCAAAAAAGCAATTTCCAATAGAACGAGGTGTCAAACTTAACAAAATACCTGGAACTGCACCTTTGTGACAAACACACACACACACACACACACACATATATGTATATATATGTGTGTGTGTGTGTTTGGTAGTAAAGGGCCCACACTCACGTGTGTGTGTGTGTTTGTGGGTGGGCCCTTTACTACCTATTTTGTTTTCTAAAATTATCCATGTGCTTATTTAGTCATTTGAGGAGCAGTAGTTGGGATGTTGTCATCAGTGATGTCATCAATAATGTCATTTAACATGTGAGTGATGCATTATTTTTTTCTGTGGATTTATGGTTGTAATGTAAAGTAACAGGCCTAACTAATAATAACACTTTAATCTTAGTTTTTTCCAGTGAAGGTCTTGTTTTTTCTTAAAACATAAAGTAATATTTACGGTTAGGATACCTAACTATAACATCACTTTATGCTTTGACCTTTCAGTGCTTTTCTAGTTTTTTTTAAAAATCATATTCACACAACTCCTCCACAGAGGACAGCATTTGGCCGTACACACCAGTGGGTTAGTGGTTGCTGTGTTGGCCCTGCGCCAAAGCCCAAACGGATGACTAACCTCCCTCCACACACAGCCTTCAGCCGTGTGCTGCGAGAGATTGGTCACAGAGCCTGACCTGCAGCCAGGTCTTGCTCACAACCCCTGCGGGCAGCCACCCCCCACCATTCACGGCCTTCACTTATGAATGCCGTGGGGTTGGTAGCTGCGCTTGTCCTGCACCAGGCCCTACCCAACCCCCCATAGTCACCCAACCCCAATACATATGTCTGTATTTTCAATCTTTTCTATCCAGGACCCTCATTATACCATAGCAGCCCTCTCGTGTCACCAAATGCCTCTATTTTACTTATGCTGAATAACAGTGTGTTTGCAGACTGTAAAGTCTCCTCTGTGAAACACTACTTATAGGAGAGGTTTACATCAGGAAAGATTACTGAACCATTACTCATTACAACTGTGCAACATGTATAATACTTTTATGCTGCTGTTTTGCAGGGATCAGTTCCTACCATGTGTCACAACGCTTTGCAATGTGAACAACAGCAACAATAAAGATGAGTAAGTAACTTCTAATTCAAAAAGATGAGATATGGTAATCTATTGGCTTCTCGTGTGATAAATATTTCAGGTTTTTCAATTATAATAGTTGTGTGCATGCTTTTAAAATAATAGTAATAATGTTTAACAGTTGTGTGTATGCTTTTAAAATAAAGCCCTTGGCTTGTTCAGTGATCATTATTTACTTCTATGTAGGCATATATATTGAGTAGCATCTTTAAAAGATAACAAAGTAGTGGATGTTTTAGCAATGTTTTTCAAGTATGCATCTGACTCATGCCTGAATAAAATCATAATACATGTTTATGATAAGTAAATACAATTCATAAAGCATCAGCACTCAGATAAGTGTATTCTAATTATGCATTCCGTATACAAGTATACAACATGCATGTAATGAATGCATAAATGGACAAAGTGGTGCAATAGACATATTCTGGGTTATGAATTGCAAATCTGGTCATTGTCCTGAACCCCAATTGATTTGGTATAAGCAGAGCATAACCTATGATAAAAAGCACATATCAGTCCAGGTTTTTTAGAGATGCATGTCGTGAAGGGTAGGCAATATGTGCAGGGAAAATGCTAGACTGTGAAAAAAATGAAAAAGTAAATTTCAAATTTTTCTGACCCAGTGAATAACCAAATATATGCAGTGCATGCACTTAGACATTACCTTATAAAGTAGAATCTACAACCCTATTTTTCTGCAGAATGGTTTTTATTAAAAATGATTAATTTCTCAGTGACACTAGGGTAGTTCAGAGAAAGGCCAGAGAGCGGCATTCATTTTTTGAAATCGAAAAGTCTTTACTGCCTCTCAAAAGCTTAGAAATGTATGCTGTTCTTTAACCTCTAGAAGTAAGGAGTTCCAGATAAGATGTCTAAATACAAATAACTTTTTTTCTTTTTTCCAGCAGAAACCTTGATGGCTTGGTTTAGGGTTATGAAGAGGGCGATATCCACTTCTTTCAGACAGGCCAATTTAAAGATAATCTGTGTTTCCACAGACAGCCAGTGTAGGAGTGTAAGAGGTTATGCAATGCTGAAATCCTGTCAAGTTTATTAAGAGCTACTGTCTCGCTTTTTAGAACATAACTACATCTTGGAATCTATGTAATTAGGGTTCAGACCAGGGCATAGTACAGAAGCAGTTTGTTGCCTGTTCTGGATGAATTACATCGGGTGACGGATATGGTAGACCTGGTGGCCTTAGTGCCTGGATTTGTCAGCCACTTTTGATACAGTATTGCACTCGATCCTTCATTCCAGATTGGCAGAGGCTGCTATCTGTGACCTGACTCTATTGTTGTGTAATCATATCTAGTGGATCTGTGCCAGCTTGTGTTTCTTCCACCTTAACAGTCGGGATATAAAATCATTCAGCAAGGAGTCCCACAGGGATCGGCACTGAGATCTCTGGTTTGATATCTACATCCAACCTCTGTTGACATTATTAAAATCATGTGGACTCATTTGTATGAATTATGTCGACGATACCCAGGTGATCATCTCAATAGATCCATTGGGTCTGGTTTCCTTCAGATTCCTTCCATCTCTGTATGACGGCTGTCACCTCCTGAATGGGCGTGATCTCTTTGAAGATCAACTCTGATAAAACTGAGCTACTCTGGATTCACAACACTGCCCATACTATTTTTTGTCCTGCAAATCTCTGGCCCCCAGGCTAGCCTGTTCTTCCTGAACCCTCACAACCTGTGAAAAACTTTTGTTTTTTCTTGGACTCTGATCTCTGCATGGCTAGACAAGCTAATCACCTGTCCTCTTTTTGCTGCCTATTGTGAAAGGTACTTCTCCCATTGGCTGTTCGTTGGATAGTAGTCAAAGCAGCCATTTTGAGTCATCTGGATTATTGCAACACCGTGTTCGTGGATGCGTTGCTTGGAGAGCTGAAGAAACTTCAGCACATACAAAATGCAACTACCAAACTTGCTCTGGCCTGCCACTGGTGCTCTTTTTCATCTGCGGCATTGGATGCTCTTTATTGGCTTTAGTGGAGAAGACAATCTTTAAGTCAATTTGCCACGTCTTAGAGGCTATCATTATACGGGACCCATAGATGTTAAAACGAGCGTTTATGCTTTGTTCGAAGAGGGTTTCTCTGATCAGCGAGCTCAATAAAACTGGTAACATAACATGATATAACATGATATAACGTAACATAACATACATAACACATTTAGTGCAAATATTGTGATCTGATATTGTAGAAAACCACCTTCTGGAAAATTTGCATAAGCCAGATTGGTATTAATATGTAAATCAATAATGATTATAAGCTGTCTATGAATGGTAGGGCTTGTTCCAGCATCCTAATGCAACAAATAAGACTGAACTGATATGGAAAGTTCAGATTGTCTTCTCAAATCACTCCCTTCTTTCTGGCCCTTTTAGCAAGCAAGTGTACAGAGGCCAAAGAGGTAAGAAGGCTGGGGGTAAACGTATTTGTCCTCTAAATGTTTGTCAAGAGCCTTAGAAAAGTATCTTACTTTTAGCCCCATTGATTTCTAGCCCTTTGTTGTCCATCCAGGTGGCTTCATCTTCTGATTCTTTTTTAAGGTAGCAAATCACCTAGTGGATCTCTGACCTGCAGATAAACCTGGGTGTAATCCACATAAGAATGAAATAATAAGCCACTGTCTTAACCACTGCCCTAATAAAACAATTAAACAGAAGTGGTGAGAGCAGGTGTTGGACTTGGCCATTTCTGCAGGATCTTTCCTAAACTTTTTGCCTTAACTTTCCGGTTGTCTGAACCAGTTTTTCTGGCTTGTAGGACTTTGCGCAGTTTACTACTGCTAATCAATGCTAAAGTGCCTGTGATCTCTCCTCCAAACATGGTAAGATTGTCTTATACCCAATTGGCACATTTAATTTACTTATAAGTCTCTAGTATAGTGGTAATACATGTCCCCGGGGTCTGTAAATTAAAATGCTGCAAGTAGGCCAGCAGCACTTATTGTGTCACCCACTTAAGTAGACATTTAAACATGCCTCAGGCCTGACATTGCAGCCTGTGTGTGCAGTTTTTACATTCTCATTCTACCGGACTGTGTATTACCATACCTGCAGAACTGGAGTTCGAGTTCATCAAACTGGAGTGCTACACAATGGCTGAGCACAAGGAGTTCTGTAAGGAATGGAGACTTCCGACCAAATAAGGCACCAAGAAGTTGGAGCTTCCGAAAACTCTGAGAACCTTGGAGGAGGCTTATCAGTTGCTGACAGCTACAGTTGCTCAGGATGAGAAATATCATGTTGAGGAGCAAGGAGAGGGCCTGGATGTATGTATTGAGATGCAGCACACAGGGGAGTGGGATGACTTACCTCCTGAATTGGAGAGCCCTCCCAGAGTTGAAAGCAGTGTATCCTCCCAAGGTCTGGCCCCTGAGGAGCTGGCGGACAGGAAAGCTGATAGGGAGTTTAGGCAGCAGATGGCAAAACTTAAGGTGGAGGAAAAGAAACTGGCAATGAAGGCTGTAGCAGAGAGAGCTTTTGAGGAGAGAAAAATGTTGTTGGCTAATGAACTGAGTCTTAAGGCCAATCAGCTGTCAGAATCCAGCTGAAATGGTGGAAGTAATACCGCAGTGTCCAAAGGAGATCAAGGCATCCACATACCCAAAGATCTGGTGCCCAGCTTTGAGGTGGGGGTGACATTAATAGTTGGTTTGGAGCCTGTGAGTTAGCCCTTAGATAATATAGGGTCTAAAAGTGGGTTTTGGGGGCCAGTCTGTGGAGGCACATGCCAGTTGTATGTAGGGATACCCTGTTGGCTGACCAGATGCCCTACACCCTGTGAAAGCAGCCATTTTCACTAAGTTTAACCTCACCCCAAAGGGATACCACCTAAGGTTCAGTAAGAGTCACAGACAGACTTGCCAGTCTTGGGTAGATTTTCTGGACACCTGGTTAACTGCAAGCTCCCTCACCAAGGGAGATGGCAAATGAGGCAAACCTCCTTTGTCTGGAAGGTACCTGCGAGTGTCTACGAAGGTACCTGGGAGTAATTCTGAGGAGGCTGTTTATACCCCCCCAAACAGAGTGAGGGGGAGGTACACAGTAATACAGACAAGTCCCAGTACAATGTGGGTGGACTTTTTCCCTGTGTCCCTTCTAAAAATTGGGGGCGCGATTCTAGTGGGCAGTGTCCCAGGGTATCTCATTTCAAACCCCAGTGATTTGATTGCCTCAGATGGGGTACAAGTGCGAGGACCTGAGCTGCACCAAAAGACTACCCACTGTTGGGAACCCCACAGGGGTATGTAGCCCCCTAATGTCCACTGACTGCATTCTGAGTACTACCTTACTGCCCATGTCTGGAGAGTTGGAAGGAGCAGCCATCCAGGGTGCACTGAAGGCTCCTTTTTTGGGTGTATCCCTCTAAAGCGAAGGGCACTGAGGTCCAGGTAAAGGGACGGGCGGAAGCACTCAACCCTGTCGCAGTTCAGCCTCAAGGTACAGACCTTGCGCTGAGAATCCAGTCTCCGGTTGCCACCCCAAGACTAATGGGAGGTAGAGTGGAAGTAGGGTGGTTAACACCCAGGGCAGTTGCCCCTACTCTGAGAAAGCTCAGAGGTCTGAGAACCCTCGGGAGTCTATATGGAACTTTTAGCCAGCCCCAAGGCTGGAAGGGAGGCCTACCAAATGTCCCAGTGATCCAGCACGAGAGAGACCGGGGAAAAAGAGAAGGAGGAGGCAAATTTACAACTATCCCTTCCTGCGTCGTAGACCCGACGTCACACTAACTCATTCACACACGCAGTCATTGGTGGGGCCCATAACACCAACACTCACATGTCTCCACTTACGTGTCTACACACAGGAGGGATGATAGGATCAAGCGCTGGACATGTGGGGGAGTACCTTATTACCTATAGGGAAGAAAAGTATTTTACAGAAATATACATTAGCATCCCCACCTTTAGAATCCTAACCTTAAACATCAAGACACTCCACCACTTGGTCGACGGACCAATCAGTTGGACTGGTCGATGGTGATTTAGAACCAGCTAAAACACATTTAAGACTCAGAATCCTCTACTCTCTTCATTGAAAAACCACAAACTCGTAATTTCTGTTAATTAATTCTTTGTTTATCTAAATTTTGTTTGCAATTAATATTAGCATTTTGGTTAATCAAAGCACAAATCGCATGACATTTATATTTACCTATTCTTGCTATTTGGATTTTTCCTAATTCATTTGGCTCTGCATAACCAAATTTACCGTTGAATTGTCCAAATAAAGCAGGCCAAAGCTCAAAGTCCAAAAGTTCTTTGCTCAGCACGTTACAGTCCCAAATATCTCCAAAGGACCAGAAATCGTGCAAGCATCTGTCATCGCCTGTGGGGTCGATAGGGGATTGCGGAAACGTCCGATGTTCACGGTTTTGAGGTTCTCATAGATTTTGCTGGTTCACTTCCTCTGTCCATGTTGCCCTTATGCAACAAAGTAAAAGTTTTGCTTGTATGTCCCAATTTTTCATTTAGACCAGATTTTACTGACTGAAGTTTGGCAGTCCTCCATGTTCCTATCCTTGACCAGGAACACTGTGACTTGGGGTCGCCTGGAGGTCCACTGAGCCATCCGAGTCTGCACAGTAGGCATCGCGCTCACAAGACGGTGGCCACTTCCGAACTCCATTTTGGACGCCATATTTTGGTAGGCCCAAATGCCAACTTAAGCAAGACAAACACAAAAGAGTAATTAATACAAAGGAATGAAGATTCTAATGTTAAACCCTCACTAATCCCTTTATGTATTAGTATTTTCCTAGCTTATAGCGACATTTAAAGCAATAATACTCACCCTTACGGTCCAAAACGGGCACGCAAACATCACAGAAGCAACATATATCATGCAATATCCTATTACCACATGCACTACTATTAATATGCGTACATAATTTAGTTATTAGAGTTATTTTGCCATGCAAATAGCAATAAGTCCCACGTGTAATTGGTGTATGCAAATGGTTGATTTAGTATAACACAGCAACCCGTTAGTCAAATTATAAGTAGGTTATATAATTAGTATTTTCATGCAAAATAGAGGAGGTATACAAAATTTAGCTTTACCTGCTCCATCAATCCCCCCTTTGGTGATTTTTAGTATCACCACAAATCCCAAAAATGTTGGTAAAATTTGTCAATAGAAATGAATTCAGTTATTCACCTAACACTTTACCAGGCATTACTTTATTCAGTTTATGGACTACAGGTACTTGTGAAAATATGTTATCTACATCTGAAAAATAATATTCTAGTTTCCCTATTTTGTAAAACAAACTTGCTAATAATGTACATGTTATTCCATATGTCACTGGAAGGTGATGGTACGTCACTCCCACTGATGCAGGCAACTGCATGCATACGTAGCAGTCTCTCACATCCATTGTTTTTACGTATTCATACAATAATTTTGAGAAAACATTGTTAGAAAAATCAGTTATGGACCTATCTTTATGTAAATAATTTCTATCTATTTTAGTTGGATAAATCTTCTGAATCTTTTCTACACCAGTTGTATTCTTACCATGACCTTTTATTGTTTCTAATGTAACTTTAAATGAGACCATTAAAGCTAACACACTCCACAAAAGCATTAGTGATCCTGTACAACAACAACACATTTTGCACCATCTTTGATGGAACACACATGCAGATTTTCTGCTTTCTGTGTTTGCCATTTCGGAAAATGATCAGTGTCTGTTGACTTAGCCTTGTCTACTTCACAACTAGTTTTGTCTAAACCCAAGGCTCTAAGCACCTACTTGGTTCTTTTCTGTTATGTCTTTTATCTAGTAATTTTCAAAATTCACCTTTGAGAGCACTTTTGTCTCTTCAGTTTGGCATTTGATCGTCTTTCACTTTTCTTTCACAATCTTGATTCAGAATTTCCTGAACATCCGTCTCTTCCCCGATGTCGGACAAGATAACTCTCTGGATTTCCAATTCTTCGTCGTCCTCAACCACTTCTGGTAGTCACCTCTAGATCTCCTTGGCTGTCTGCCTCTTCTTGCACTTCAGGAAGTGCCACATACGACCATTCTGGTGACTTATACTTCTGGTTAGGTTTTCTCGTTCGCTTGCTTTCTTCTAATGGTGTCTGTTCAACGTCTTTTGATTTCTCTTGGCTAGACACCTCATTCACTTGTTCAGCTCTGGATGATTTTACTCGTGTCAATCTGTATCTCAATCTCTTTATCTTGTTTGGCCAAATTTCATCCTTTGCTGGCCTTTTTAACTTACTTCCCTTTTCATTTCTCTCAGTTCTCCGCGCTCTTTTTCTCAGGACTCGACCTTCTGGTACTTCTTCGTCACTGTCCTCAGATTCAGTTCCAACTTGACTCTTACTTTCAGTAGTCTTTCTTTCCACCACTTCCTTTTCCTTATCTACTTCTGTCCCTCCTCGTGGTTCTTCCACACAATCTTCCTGCTGACTAGCTGTTCCTTCTTCTACCTGGATGTATGGTTTCCCTACATCTCCTTGGGGGTCTTCCGCAAAAATCTTTCCCTCTCTCTCTGTATCTTGTACCTTACCATCTACTTCTGTTATTTCAGGTGGAATTTCTCTTGGCTTTTCATACTTAACTTCTTTATCAAGAAGTTCTTTGACAGTCTTTTACACTCTCGTGTGCTTGTTCTGGTTCAGTGTCTGATTCTGAGCTGGTGTCAGAAATTTGCAATTTTCTTCTTAATGGTAGATTCTCTGGCGCTATAGTTGAATTTGGTTCCATGTTAACTATAGTCATTTTGTACAGTACATCCCCATCAGGAGTCTCAAAAGCTATACCATCAGGAGTACAGAATATTGTTCAGTTCATTTTGCACAGCAAGTCTCTCCCTAACAAACTTACAGGGCTTGAATTGCACACGACAAAACGGTGCATTTCAGAGAATTTCCCTATTTTGACTATAACTGGTTCAGTGAGATACGTTTTTATCTGTCTGTTGGATACTCCAACTACTTGGATCGTTTCATCCGAGAGAGGAAGATTTTTTACATCAGCTGACCTAACAGTTGAACGAGTAGCACCAGTATCTACTAGGAAAGTAATGTTTTCGTCATTTACCTTTCCATCCACAAAAGGGGCTGTCTGGTCTACTTCTAGAGTTGCGCCAAGTACGCACTCTTCTTCCTCTCCTCGGCACCGTCAATAACATTCTTCGGACTCACTTTCATCGCGTTGTAGCCAATACTGCGAAACAGCACTAGCGCGCAGCAGCTTAGTTTTCTGTTCTTCGTTGTAGAATCCTGTCTCATTACTGTATTTCTGAGGATTTACGCTCTGTGGAAAAGGCGGTTTTGGCACCTGACTCTGTTGGGCAACAACCTGCTGCTGTCACTGCGGTTGACAACTCACCTCATTCTGCACCTGTGGATTCAATGATGCATTATCACCATTAGCACTTGGGGGAAATTTACACTCGGTTCTCCAATGCCCTATTCTTCCGCAATTATGACATGGCCACTTCTTTTTGGCTTCTTCTATACTAATCTGTCCTTTCCCTTTCCCAATGTTGGGTTTTTGTCTCATATTCGTACCATTTGCTTGTTCAATCAATTGGGCTTCCTGTCTCTCTGCCACTTTTACTGGAGCCCACATGGCTTTTTCTTTTAATTTACGCTGCTTTGCTTCAATCTCATCACTGAAATATGTTGCATGTCTCAGTACCTAATCTATCTTTTAATTTTGCCAATCGACTGTGTGCTGTTTAATCATTTCACTTACTTCAGGACGCAACCCATACACACATCGATATACAAAATGACTCAAATCCTTCTCACTCAAATTTTCATCACCACTGAATTGTTTAAAAGCTAACAACAATCTCTCATAGTAGGCGTGTATAGATTCTTTTACTTCTTGATGAGTTCTATCAATTTTTACCCAATCAGTTTCTTTAGGAGGCACTTTGTTTTTCAGGAAGGTAACTACCTGTTCATATGTTCTCATTACTTCTGGATCAGGAGCACCAGTTTTTGGATCTCTAGGGTATTCTTGAGTAGGCCAACCTATTGTAATTTTACATTTTGTCCATAGGTCTGCCGGCACAATTATGTCAAATAAACTATTCAAATCAATCCATAGTACTTTTGATAATTTTACAAACCTGACTACCTGCCTGTACCATTCAGCCGGCTTCTCGCGCAAGCGAGGAAAGTCATTTGTGAATGATAAAAGGTTTTGTCTGGTCCAGGGGACATGCACATAGCCTCCGCCTGGAATCTCCCTCATGGGACATTCAGTTACCACTTTTTCTTTTTCTCTTACTGGGAAAGCTGCAAACATTTTGTCTGTTGCATCGTCTCGTTTTCGAAACCACCTACTTTTCCATTTGTCTACATTGCCCCAATTTCTCAGTAAAATAATTAAATCTTTAATCTGAGTTATTCTTCCTGCAGTATTCAAATTTTCAATGTCTTTTTCAGAAAAAGTCTACTCTGTATGGTTTTTGTAATGACTTTACCTTTTCAAAGTCGATACCCATTTCACTTGCTACTTCTTCCAATCTTTCATGTAAATTTCTCGCTCTCCACGTTATACTTTTGCATAGAAACATTAGTTCTTCATCCGGATAGGCTTTTAACTTTTCTGTGGGAATAGTTCCTACTATTAATTCTTCTAATACTATTTTTAATTTAGACACATCCAAAGGTCGAGGTTCAGCATCTTTTTGCTGTAAACTCCTTAACCATTCACTTAATTCATCAGAAGTAGGACCTACAGGAATCGTTTCATTTCGTGTTTGTTCTAAACATTTTGGTGACCCTGGTACTGATTCTGTCGTCATTATTGCTCTATTCGCTAAACTCTGATTTACAGTCAAATATTTAGGAGTACTTAGTCCGGCGGTTTCTATCACCTGTCCCCATGGGTTTTCTCTTGAACTTCTTCTTTCCATTTCGGTTTGTTTATTACTGTTATAAGGAATTGTCAGACAACGCTCACTATCCTTTTGCTTATCAAAAATAGGCATTACGGGTCCTATTGTTACAGGAACAGTTACAGCTTCCATGTTTTTAGTCAATTCCCTAATCTTTTCAGTTAACTCTAAAGTAGTTCTTGCTAATTCAGCTGAATTTTCATTTGTCATTTTACCAGGTTATGTATTTTCTGCGTCTCTAAAGGGATTATTTCTTCCTACCTCAGGTGGTATTGACTCAAACTTTATATTTTGTGGTGATTCTTTTACTGGGGCACTTGGTATCAACAATGTGGAATTTGGTTGGTGTGGGGTGGATTTTTATAAAACATGTCCTCAAGAACTTCATCCTCCGACTCATGCACACCATACTTATAACCTTCTGCTCCTGTATTATTTCTCTTCTCTGTACATTTTCTACTACTAGTCTCTTCAGCACTTCTCATAGGGAACATACCATCAGCCATATTTGCACTTCGCCATCTCCTCATTCTATCATAATGATTCTCTTGTCCATACGGTCTACCAAACATATATTTGTACCTTCCGCCACTCCGCTGTCGTTCCCTGTCATACATCTCATCTTCCCATTCTGTCAATGCTTCAAACTGAGTAGGTCTAGGTCTCAGTTCTAATCTCATCATTTTTTCTCTTAAATTCCTCAATACCGCTAAATTGAATGAACCATGTTCTGGAAATGCTAAAACTCTATCATCTTTTGTATACTTTGCTCAATTGTTTAACCAAATACATGTATGATATCGATATTTCACAACCATCAAGGATGCGGGTGATTTCGGTGGAGGAAGCAACTGTCCCTCTCTAGTCACAATCGGTTTGTCCTTTTTAAATAAGTTCTTGATCTTTCCGAACCAGGACTTTTTCTCTTTTTCTGGTGGACCGTAATACATCATTTTCTTTTCTTAGTATCACTAGATTTCTCTTAGACTATTCTGTTGTTTTATCCAATCGTAGCGCGACTTACACTAACGCACCAATCCGGAGCGTCTATGTCACTTTTGCAATTCTCCAATGCCAGCGCGACTCACACCAACACACCAATCCGGAGCGTCTACGTCACCCTGCAATTCTCCACTCCTAGCGCGGCGCACACTAACGCACCAATCAGGAGCGTCTACGTTTCTTACTGACTGGCCAATCCCAGCACGGTCTTTTCTGATGTCAGCTTTTCTCGCAAATTTTTCTTACGTTCTTTTTACTGAAAATCTGTTAGTAACGACATAAAAACGCCATCATTATCTGTTTCGCTAACAAAAGAGATAGTCTTGACCTTTTTCACAAGAATTCCGTCTTTCCCGAGAGCAGCGCTTACCTCTGCCCTACTACGGAATCATTCCATCCGTCGATAAAGTAGCACTTCCCTCTACCTTACCCTTCTAGCAAGCATTAACTAACCGCTTCTCTGGAAATAAGACACCTGTTGGAGACGCACTGCTCCTGAGAAATAAGACCAGAGTTTCACAATTAAGTAGAATGCTATTTCATTTACACACATTCATACGGGAAATGTAGTTCATCCACACAGAATCCTGTCTTTCCCGAGAGCTGCGCTTACCTCTGCCCTACTACAGAATTATTACATTTGTTAATAAAGTAGCATCTACTTTAACCTTCTTTCAAGCTTAGGGAACACCTATTACCTTTCCAGTGATAAGCGTAATCAGAGTTCACGTA
This sequence comes from Triturus cristatus, assembly GCF_964204655.1. Taxonomy (NCBI): domain Eukaryota; kingdom Metazoa; phylum Chordata; class Amphibia; order Caudata; family Salamandridae; genus Triturus; species Triturus cristatus. Next base: position 816,068,244 of record NC_140582.1, read on the forward strand.
AACTCCTGTTACTTAAGACCAAAATTTCACAGGTGGCCTTTGCAACCCATACACCTCTTTGATACAGAAATGTCCCTAACAATAACACACGGCGATGTTATCAAATCGAACCCAGACAATGCGTCGTGCAACTTCAATCGTCACACGTTTTCCATGTGTACCTACAGGGCAACAAACAATTCACCATGTGACTTCACTTGCCACAGGCCATCCGACTTCCTACATCCCAGAAATCTTCAAAACAACATAGAATGCAACGTGACTCAACATAGAATGTTAGTACATAAATCAATCAATATTCAAATTTGGAACCATACGCAATAATCACCAAACCAATGCAATAAAGCCATCATACTGCTACCAGAAAAAACTTATCCAGCGCGAGAGAGACCAGGGAAAAAGAGAAGGAGGAGGCAAATTTACAACTATCCCTTCCTGCGTCGCAGACCCGACGTCACACTAACTCATTCACACACGCATTCATTGGTGGGGCCCATAACACCAACACTCACACGTCTCCACTCACGTGTCTACACACAGGAGGGATGATAGGATCAAGCGCTGGACATGTGGGGGAGTACCTTATTACCTATAGGGAAGAAAATTTATTTTACAGAAATATACATTAGCATCACCACCTATAGAATCCTAACCTTAAACATCAAGACACTCCACCACTTGGTCGACGGACCAATTAGTTGGACTGGTTGATGGTGATTTAGAACCAGCTAAAACACATTTAAGACTCAGAATCCTCTACTCTCTTCATTGAAAAACCACAAACTGGGGATTTCTGTTAATTAATTCTTTGTTTATCTAAATTTTGTTTGCAATTATTAGCATTTTGGTTAATCAAAGCACAAATCGCATGACATTTATATTTACCTATTCTTGCTATTTGGATTTTTCCTAATTCATTTGGCTCTGCATAACCGAATTTAGCCGTTAAATTGTCCAAATAAAGCAGGCCAAAGCTCAAAGTCCAAAAGTTCTTTGCTCAGCACGTTACAGTCCCAAAGATCTCCAAAGGATCAGAAATCGTGCAAGCATCTGTCATCGCCTGTGGGGTCGATAGGGGATTGCGGTCATCGAGTAAGAAGGCAGCATTCTACTCCTCCCTATTCTACTACCCTTTTTATAATGAAATTCGGGATAACATGAAACATTTTTAGGCTAAAAAGGCCGATGATTGGCTCATTGGAAACGTCCGATGTTCACGTTATTGAGGTTCTCATGGATTTTGCTGGTTCACTTCCTCTGTCCATATTGCCCTTATGCAACAAAGTAAAAGTTTTGCTTGTATGTCCCAATTGTTCATTTAGACCAGATTTTACTGACTGAAGTTTGGCAGTCCTCCATGTTCCTGTCCTTGACCAGGAACACTGTGACTTCGCGCTCACAAGACGGTGGCCACTTCCGAACTCCATTTTGGACGCCATATTTTGGTAGGCCCAAATGCCAACTTAAGCGAAACAAACACAAAAGAGTAATTAATACAAAGAAATGAAGATTCTAATGTCAAACCCTCACTAATCCCTTTATGTATTAGTATTTTCCTAGCTTATAGCGACATTTAAAGCTATAATACTCACCCTTATGGTCCAAAACGGGAACGCAAACATCACAGAAGCAACATATATCATGTGATATCCTATTACCACATGCACTACTATTAATATGCGTACATAATTTAGTTATTAGAGTTATTTTGCCATGCAAATAGCAATAAGTCCCACATGTAATTGGTGTATGCAAATGGTTGATTTAGTATAACACAGCAACCAGTTAGTCAAATTATAATATAAGTAGGTTATATAATTAGTATTTTCATGCAAAATAGAGGAGGTATGCAACATTTTGCTTTACCTTGTCCATCCCCAGCATAGAGCTTCCACTTGGCAGTAGATGGTCCAAGGCCTGGCTCTGATAGCTGTCAATGGCCTCTGTTGGTTACTGTCCTTATGGGGCAGAGATTTCCTTGGGTTGGGGACAGATGTCTGATTCAAGAGGTACAATAAGCCACATCACTTTGTTGTCCACGGTGATACTGTCTGCCAACAGCGATGCATTTGTGAGCAAGTTAAAGTTAGGCACTTCACCGAAGCGGTCCACAGATGAGGAGGAGGGTTCCCCATGGATTGGTCCAGTGACTCAGGAGAGTTTAGACAGAGGGATTTAACTGAGTTTAGCAAGGCATGAAATTGGCAAGTGCCCCTGCATAACAGGTCCTTTATCCATGTTCTCTCACCTAAGCAAGGAAGTCCATCAAGCTATTTATTAGTCTACCCTGGCTTCTGACTGGAGGAGGGTTGTTTTAATGTGGTCCTTTCTGCAGGGTCATCTCCAAACTTTTTGCCTTCACATTCCTGTTTTCTGAACCCATTTTTGTTGGGTTTTAGAACTCTGTACACTTTACCACTGCTAGTCAGTGATAAAGGGCTTGTGCTTTCTCCTTTAGACATGGTAACATTTGTTAAACCCAATTGGCACATTTAATTTACTCGTAAGTCCCTAGTAAAATGGTAACACATGTGTCCAGGGTGTATAATTGAAATGCTACCAGTGAGCCTAAGGAACTGATTGTGACACCCACTTAAGTTGCCTTTTAAACATGTATCAGGCTTGCCATTGCAGCCTATGTGTGCAGTTTTAAACTGTCATTTCGGCCTGGCAAAACAATGTATTTCAATACATATAAGTCACCCCTAGTGTTGGAAGGCGGATCCCGGGGAGGTTGCGGAATACATTCCCGACCACCCGGGGGTCCACTTTTCCCAGAGTTAGGCCGAGCAAGAGCGGGGAGGCCCTTCCTGGAAGGGTCTCGTACCTAGGATCGCACACGCTGCACTCACTCTCTTCGGATAGAGGGACACCACACAGGAGTTCTTTACGAGATAATACTCTTTATCGTTGGTTGTCAGGGATCTTTATGATCCGGACGGCAGGTGCAGAATTAGTGCCACAAGCGGCAGCGATCTCGTGATGCGAGGTAAGGGGTAGCGGGACAGTCTTTGAATCAGTGTCTCTGCGGAGTATCCGGCGCCCAGCTCTCAATCCTTGAGCTGAGGGATGTTGCTTCTTTCGGCGGTCTCTGCCGATTCTCTTGGAGGAGCGGGCCGCGAGTCACTCAGCAGGCACCGGAGGTTCGTAGTTTGGGGAGCCGCGACGGCGTCAGCAGGGCTCAGATGGTTCAGAGTTCGGGGAGCCGCGACAGCGTCAGCAGGGCTCAGATGGTTCAGACTTCGGGGAGCCGCGACAGCGTCAGCAGGGCTCAGATGGTTCAGAGTTCGTGGAGCCGCGACAGCGTCAGCAGGGCTCAGGTTGTTCAGAGTTCGGGGAGCCGCGACAGCGTCAGCAGGGCTCAGATGGTTCAGAGTTCTTCAGTTCGGGGAGCGATCGAGCCGCGACCAGGTCAACAGGCTCTCGTCAATCCAGGTCTTCTCTGCCTCCCGTCCCTTCAGCACCCCTTGTTATACTTCCCCTCCTCTTTGAAGTCCGGAGTCCTTGCGGAGAGGGGTCTGGTGCCTGGGGGCGGTGTGTCGGGATTTCCTGTCGCTCGGCCCTTTGATCTGTTCAGGTGGGTCTGGGAGGGACTCCAGACACCCAGCAGGCGAGGCGGCTGCTCACCGGGGGCCTGGTGGTCGATCGAAACCTCCCTCGGGGAAGAGACCAGAGGTGTGACAGGGTCGGCGCCTCTCGGTCTGGTTTGGGGGGTTTCACTCTCCCTCGGCTGGGCATGCATGTAGGGGATCTGGCCGGCCCTCGGGATGTTGGGCCATGGGGGCCGGAAGTCTGTAACATCGAGGATCGGTGCGGTTGCAGGGTAGCTTGCTGGTCGGGAGGGCCCACGCCACGAGGCCGGTCTCACATGTGCCCCCCCCAGCTGAAAGGCGGGGATAACTACCCATCCACTTGGGGGTTCTCCTCGCTGAAGCGGAAGAATCGGGACAGGCCGTCCGCGTTGGCGTGGTCCATCCCGGGGCGATGTTCTACAGTAAAATCCATCCCCTGGAGGGAGATGGACCAGCGTAGCAGCTTGGGGTTTTCCCCTCGCATCTGCATCAACCACTGCAAGGGTCGGTGATCGGTTTGTACTCGGAAGTGTGTTCCGAACAGGTAGTGCCGTAGCTTTTTGAGGGCCCAGACTACTGCGAAGGTCTCTCTTTGAATAGTGCTCCACCGCTGTTCTCGGGGCAGCAACCTTCGGCTGATGAAGGCTATGGGCTGATCTATGCCTTTGTCGTCGAAATGTGAGAGGACTGCCCCGATGCCGTGTTCCGAGGCGTCCGTCTGGACCACAAACTCCTGGGTGTAGTCGGGGGCTTTAAGCACTGGAGCCGTACACATAGCGGTTTTTAGGGCGTCAAATGCTTTCTGGCAGGGGGGAGTCCATTGTACTTTCTTGGGGTGTCTTTTGGAGGTCAGCTCTGTGAGGGGGCCTGCGATGCTGCCATAGTTCTTAATAAACCTCCGGTAGTAACCGGTGAGGCCCAGGAAGGCCCGGACTTCCGTTTGGGTCGTGGGGGGTTCCCAGGACAAGATGGCGTCGATCTTTGGCTGGAGGGGGGCGACCTGTCCGCTTCCCACCTGGTGCCCCAGATAGGTTACGGAGCCGTGCCCAATTTGACATTTGCTGGCTTTGATGGTGAGTCCGGCCTGGCGCAGAGCCAGCAGGACTTGTCGGAGGTGCTGGAGGTGCTCGGTCCATTGGGAGCTGAATACTGCTATATCGTCGAGGTACGCCGTGCTGAACCCCTCTAGTCCGAACAGGACCCTGTTCACCAGCCGCTGGAAGGTGGCCGGGGCATTCTTCATTCCAAACGGCATCACCCTAAAGCGGCAGTGCCCATCCGGGGTGGAGAAGGCGGAGCGCTCCTTGGCGCCCTCGGTGAGGGCAATCTGCCAGTATCCACAGGTTAGGTCGAAGGTGCTGAGGTAGCGAGCGGCCCCGAGGCGGTCAATGAGCTCGTCTGCGCGGGGGACAGGGTGAGCGTCTGCTCGGGTGACCGCTTTGAGTCCTCGGTAGTCCACGAAAAACCTCAGCTCGGGGGCGATACCCGGGGTAGTCGCTTTCGGAACCAGGACTACCGGGCTGGCCCAGGGGCTGTCGGAGGGTTCAATCACCCCGAGGGCCAGCATCTTTGCTACCTCGGTCTGGATGCAGGTTCGGACCCGATCAGGGACCCGGTAGGTCCGGTGTCTCACGGGCGGGCTGTCGCCGGTGTTTACGTCGTGGACACACCAGTTGGTGACCCCAGGGGTTAGGGAGAAGAGGTCCGCGAACTGCCTTAGTAGCTGGCGGCAGTCGTCGGACTGTTGGGCTGTGAGGGCGGTTGATAATCTCACCCCCTCCACGGAACCATCGGTCTCTTTCGCCCCCAGGGGGTCTGGAAGGGGCTCGGTGTCTTCTTCGGCCCCATCGTCGGTGGCCAGGAGTAAACTCAACTCCGTCCTTACAAAGTGGGGTTTGAGGCGGTTCACGTGGAGAACCCGGAGGGGGTTCCGCGGGGACTGCACATCAATAAGATAGGTGACTTGGCTCTTCCGCTCGACCACCTTGAAGGGTCCAGTCCATTTATCTTGGAGAGCGCAGGGTTTCACCGGGGCCATGACCCAGACTTGCTGGCCCGGCGGAAACTCGACCAGCGTAGCATTCTGGTCATACCAGCGCTTCATCTCTTCCTGGCTAGCCTCGAGGTTCGCCTCTGCGAGTTCTCGGAATTTCCTGGTCTGGTTGCGGAGCGCCGAGATGTATCGGAACACATCCGGAGGGGTCCCCCGGAGAGTCGTTTCCCAACCCTCCTTGACCAGGCTCAGGGGTCCCCGGACGGGGTGTCCATATAGCAGTTCGAATGGGCTGAACCCCAGGGATTTTTGTGGAACCTCCCGGTAGGCGAACAGGAGGCATGGGAGGAGGACGTCCCATCGCCGGCGTAGAGGTTCTTCGAGGCCCATGATCATTCCTTTCAGTGTCCTGTTAAAGCGCTCGACTAGGCCATTCTCTTGGGGGTGGTACGGGGTGGTGAACTTGTACGATACTCCGCACTGCTGCCAGAGGGACCTCATGTATCTGGAGATAAAGTTCGTACCCCGATCACTCACGACTTCATGGGGGAACCCCACGCGGGAGAAGATCCCCATCAAGGCCCGGCCCACCACGGGGGCCGTCACGGTGTGGAGGGGGATGGCTTCGGGGTAGCGGGTGGCATGGTCCACCAGGACGAGGATGAACCGGTGGCCCTGGGCGGTCTTGGGGTCCAGCGGTCCCACGATGTTGATTCCTACCCGCTCAAAAGGAGTACTGATGACGGGGAAGGGTTGTAGCGGAGCCTTGTGCTTCCCCCCACTCTTTCCGCTGGCCTGGCACGTGAGGCAGGACTTGCAGTGGGCCTCCACATTCGCTCGCATCTTGGGCCAATAGAAGTGGGTGACGAGTCGCTGGTAGGTCTTATCTTGGCCTAAGTGTCCGACCAGGGGTACATCATGGGCCAGGCCCAGGAGGAGACTTCGTAAGCGCCGGGGTACCACCAGTACTCGGGCCGATCCCAACTCGGCCGACTTCTGTTTGCTGTACAGGAGGCCGTTTTCCCAGTATACCCAGTGGTTGCCGGTCCGGTCGCCTGCTGCTTGGGCCTCGGCCTGTTGTCGGGGTCCAATGAGGGACGGGCAGGTGGATTGTTCTTGGCAGAATTCTTCTCGGGAGGGACCTCCTTCGCAGTGCCACTGGGCCATTTCCGGCAGGTCCAGAAGCTCGGTTAGGGGTTCGGGGTCGGGAGGCACGGACCCCTCGTCGGGAACGGTTGCTTCGTCCGGAAGGGGGTCGTTGGCCCCTGGTGGCGCATTCTGGACCTCGGGGATGGTGGCGGTGCTCAGCAGCATGGCCTCCCCCCCCTCGGAGGAAGGCACTCTGAGAGTCATCGAGCGCGTGGTGGCGCATACCCATTCGGGTAGGCCCATCATCTCGAGATGGGCTCTTCGTTCCACTTGTCCCACGGAGAATTCTCCAGGTCGTTGCCCAGGAGGCAGTCCACGGGCTGGGAGGTTCGGACCGCCACTTTTAACTTGCCAGTGACTCCCCCCCATTCGAAGGGAACTAGGACCATCCGGCAGAGGCTCTCGGAATTGTCTGATGATACGACGGGACAAAAGGCGCCGGGCAGGATCTGACCTTCGGAGACCAGGTGACAATGAACCGCCGTGACACTTGCCCCCGCGTCCCGGAAGCCCTCGACGCGGTGACCGTTGACCGTCACCTGCTGTCGGTACTTCTTCGTGTTGGCGGGTAGGGACGTTCCGGGGACCATCTCCCGGTCCCCTAGGGGGACCAAGGCCATGGCGGCTGGTTCCCATTCTTCGGAGTCTTCCATCTCTTCCCCCAGGGCTACGGAGGCCATTTGTCGAGCCGGCGGGGTGGTTGTGGCGGTTCGCTGGTACATGGGACATTGAGGGTCGCTGGCGTAGTGTCCGGTCTGTTGGCAGCGGAAACAGGTGATCCTCACTCGGGGCCCCGGCCTCCCCGGTGGCCCGGTGCTGGCCGGAGGTGAAGCTGGAAAGGGTGGAGGTTGTCCCCTGGGGGGGCTAGGGGGGATCCCCCCGGGAGTTCCCTTGGCCGGCCTTGATTCCCTCCGCCCCTCTGGCGGGGGGTCCCTGACTGTGGCGGCCGTAGTCTCCCACGGGACCCCGGGAGGCCCGGGTGTTGACCCACCGGTCAGCCTCGACGGCCAGTTTTCGAGGGTCTGTGAGTTTGCTGTTCAGGAGGTGCTGGCGCAGTTCTACAAAGCAATTAGCAGACAAGTGTTCCCATGCGATTAGGTCGAACAGCTCCTCAAAGGTGGAGACCTTGCTGCCCTTGATCCACCCGTCCAAGGCCCGGCTGTAAAAGTTCACGTACTCCACCCAGGTGGTACCGGGTACATTTCAGGGGTGAGCCCATATCTGGCTACTAGGGCCTCTTTCATGTGACTGTAGGAGTTCATCACCGTGGAGGGCAGGTCCAGCAGGGTATCTCTCCCCTCGCTCAGGAACCGGCCCCACAGTCCAGCCCCCCAGTTTTTCTGCGGGACTCGGTGGGAGGTCATGGCGACTTCGTAGGCTTTGAACCATTGCTGGATATCGTCGTTCTTATAGTATTCCTTCACCACATCCTTGGGGATGTGGACCTTTGGTTCCACGGTGGAGGAGATCGGTTGGGTTTCCGAGGGTCTGGCCTCCGCCTTCTTAGCCTTGAGCTCGATCTCTTTCAGGCTACGTTCGTGCTCCAGTTGGAGTTTTCTTTCTTCGTGTTCTCTTTGTCGTTTCTTTTCCTCAAGTTCTCCTTGTAGGCGTAACTGTTCTACCGCCAGCTTTTTTTCGGCCAGTTTTAGTTCTCCTTCGATTTTTAATCTGGCTAGTTCTAGTTCGTGGTTGCGACCTCTCTCTCGGTCCACTAGTTCCTCTGGGGATAGGCCCCCCTCGGGGGCGCCGTTCCTCCCCGGGGTGCTTCGTGGTTCGTTAGGAGGCTCTCCTTCTGTTTGTGTCCGGGGAGTCCCCGCCTCGACCCAGGTTTTTAATGCTCCCTGGAAGTCCTCTTTCGTGCTTAGTCCAGTGGTAGTGATTCCCAGGTCTTTGCAAAATTGTTTCAGTTCTCGGTGCGTATAAGATTCCAACTGGTCCTCTCGGAATGTCGTGCTCGGGTCGGTGCCTGCGGCACCTAGGGAGGTTTCTCCTTCCATTTCTTCTTGGTAGTGCGTTAGCCGTCTACTGCACGATCTCTAGGTGTTGGCTCGGATCCCGTCGCCTGCCACCAAATGTTGGAAGGCGGATCCCGGGGAGGTTGCGGAATACGTTCCCGACCACCCGGGGGTCCACCTTTCCCAGAGTTAGGCCGAGCAAGAGTGGGGAGGCCCTTCCTGGAAGGATCTCGTACCTAGGATCGCACACGCTGCACTCACTCTCTTCGGATAGAGGGACACCACACAGGAGTTCTTTACGAGATAATACTCTTTATCGTTGGTTGTCAGGGATCTTTATGATCCGGAAGGCAGGCGCAGAATTAGTGCCACAAGCGGCAGCGATCTCGTGATGCGAGGTAAGGGGTAGCGGGACAGTCTTTGAATCAGTGTCTCTGCGGAGTATCCGGCGCCCAGCTCTCAATCCTCGAGCTGAGGGGATGTTGCTTCTTTCGGCGGTCTCTGCCGATTCTCTTGGAGGAGCGGGCCGCGAGTCACTCAGCAGGCACCGGGGGTTCGTAGTTCGGGGAGCCGCGACGGCGTCAGCAGGGCTCAGATGGTTCAGAGTTCGGGGAGCCGCGACAGCGTCAGCAGGGCTCAGATGGTTCAGACTTCGGGGAGCCGCGACAGCGTCAGCAGGGCTCAGATGGTTCAGAGTTCGTGGAGCCGCGACAGCGTCAGCAGGGCTCAGGTGGTTCAGAGTTCGGGGAGCCGTGACAGCGTCAGCAGGGCTCAGATGGTTCAGAGTTCTTCCGTACGGGGAGCGATCGAGCCGCGACCAGGTCAGCAGGCTCTCGTCAATCCAGGTCTTCTCTGCCTCCCGTCCCTTCAGCACCCCTTGTTATACTTCCCCTCCTCTTTGAAGTCCGGAGTCCTCGCGGAGAGGGGTCTGGTGCCTGGGGGCGGTGTGTCGGGATTTCCTGTCGCTCGGCCCTTTGATCTGTTCAGGTGGGTCTGGGAGGCACTCCAAACACCCAGCAGGCGAGGCGGCCGCTCACCGGGGGCCTGGTGGTCGATCGAAACCTCCCTCGGGGAAGAGACCAGAGGTGTGACAGGGTCGGCGCCTCTCGGTCTGGTTTGGGGGGTTTCGCTCTCCCTCGGCTGGGCATGCGTGTAAGGGATCTGGCCGGCCCTCGGGATGTTGGGCCATGGGGGCCGGAAGTCTGTAACATCGAGGATCGGTGCGGTTGCAGGGTAGCTTGCTGGTCGGGAGGGCCCACGCCACGAGGCCGGTCTCACACCTAGGGTATGCTGTAAATAGTCCATAGGGAAGGGTGCAGTGCAATTAAAATGTTGGACATTTAATTTTAACTTTTACTTTTCTTGGTAGTGAAAAACTAGTGTGAGACCTACCTCTCGCATAGGACAACATTGGGTTCACTTATTTCATGTAATAAGTGATAACTTTCAATTGGGATCAGTTAGGAATAACAAGCTTGGTGTCTTTGTAATTTAAAACCGTCTTTGAGAGTAAAGTCGAATTTTAAGTCATAATTAAGGAAAATGCCACATGGAGAAAGTTGGCATTTTCTTGTCCTATCCGTGTGGTGCCTGCAGCCAGTTTCCTGGGTCTTTCGACTAGGATAGCTGGCAGTTGGTCTTTGTTTATTGCTCCTAGACAGTAAGACAAATAGAGAATAAGGATGGGCTGTCTCTGACTTGATGACGGGAAGGAGCTGAAAGGCTTTGCCCAACACATTCACAAAGGGTTTTGAAACTAATCTTTAGTGTCCCAGACAAGCTGCGGTCAGGGCTGAGAGGTAGGAAATTCCAAACATCTCTGGAGGGTGGAAACCTCCAGAACCTTCTCTTGCTTCAGAGTGGGAACCAGGTATAAAACACCCTCGGAGCCAACTCTTCATTATACCTCTGGACCTGTGGAAGACTCAGAAGGATTGCTGTGCTGCTCTTCAAGAAGTACTGCTACTCTGCTGCTCTGTTGCCTGGCTGCCCTGCTCCCATCTGCCTGAGTGAAAGGATTGGATATGCATCCTCATCAAAGCTTTAGGCACAGAAAAGACTCCAACCAACTTGAACCCAGCAATTGAACTATGTTGTGAGTCTGAGTCTTACACACAAAGTGGTGCCACCCCAATCCTTGGCCCTTGGAAGTGGACCTGAAGGGGTTCTACCAGCCCAGTTGTGGTCCTGTGAGCAGAACCGATGCAGCACAATGCATCTCCTCACAGCCGTATCGGAACCACCGCAGCGCAACACATCCCAAACGCCGGATCTTGCATCACAGCCCACAGTCTCCTCTGAACCACGGCTTGTTGCAGGGATTCTGCTCATGCACAGAACTATGCACAGGAAACCAGGACCTCAGTGAATTGTGGTGTACTCACCTCAGTACCCAGAACCCCTATCCGACTAGCATCAGTATCTCATTTGTTCTCCGTATCATCTCGAAGCTACCAATGATTAGACAACCCAGAACAAGCGACTTAGAGTACTCTCAGGAATGGTGGGAATCAGAAACACCTTTTCGTTATTATTCTCATATCAGTCCACAACAAGAGTAATCAGAGACACGGTAAAGTTCAAAATGTTTATTTTTAACTACGTGCTCTAAGGTGCAGTACTTTGGCTAATATAAGCAGGCAAATGATTAAAAATAAAACCATCAATACCATAAAAAATGAAGGGAGAAATCATATTAAAAATGATAGTGGAAAACAAGTCCAACAATACTTTGTGAACCACCGCCCCTTGGCTAGTAAACTAGTTTTAAAAACTAATAGAAGGTCTCTTAGGTTTGAGTGGGGAACCCCATACCTCAAAGATCAGCTTAGGTGAATCACATCACAGGATCAGCTCTGCTCTCTGTGTCTGGAAAGGTTTTCTCCAAGTGTCTGAAATCATGCATGCAAATGCAATATTAAAGGCATCCGAATTTCAGATATTTGCAGCTGTGTGCGTTTTGTGTCTAGAGCGTGGGCCGATCAACCTGAATTCAACAGCATACATTGTTATTTGACCTTGACGGCTTCTGCACACAGTGTTCAGACTAAGGTCACGGTGCACGTCTAGGGATGTGAACAACAGACCGTTCTCATGTGAAGAAAAAGAAAGCAAGCAGTTTTACGTGTAATAACAGCTACCTGTAGTGTCGTGTGCAAAAGCAGCAAAGTGGCAAGATGGCGTTTAGCTTCTTAAACGCTTATGCTAACATAGCACTGTGTGTACATAAAACCCCGTCCTCACTACACCCTCAGAATAGGAAAGCAATGTAGGAACGCAGAGTTCAAGTTCGAGCGAGACAGAACCAAGTTCATGTATTGCCAAGCCATATTGTTGGTAGTAAAAGTTTGGAAAATTTGTTGGGAAAAGAAAAAAATTAAAACATCTCTCAGGGGCGTTATACAGCCCAAAGTGGATTAAAAAAGAGAAAAACAAAAAATCGGGATTAGGACGTGCGGAAGATGGACAACTGCCAATTTAATTCATCAATGTGTAGGCACAATAGTTGCAACTGCCTCCAAGAGGAAGTCATTATAATGTTCAGTAAAAGAGTCAGCCATCCAGTCAAGTAAAGTAAATGAACATACATGTTCTTCGATAACCGGAGCCTCTAGCGCCATCAGAGGACAACCTGCGTGTTCTTCAAGATAATTTCTCGCCAAGAAGTCATATGCTGCCGCATATATATCCCAATTCCCTAGGACTCCGTGCGCCGCTCCACATGCCATAATCCCGATACCAGAACTGTCCAACTCATGAGCCACTAAGGGACTCATTAGTCGATGTTAATCCGGGGCAGGAGACGCCATGTTCGACAGGCACAAATCCAGAGCCCATTCGAATGGACAATCTAGGCAATGGAAAACAGTTTGCACACAAGTAAAGTATGAGAACCGGAAGGATAATCCATAGGCTACGCTCAAAGTGGCCAGTGGTAATGTTCCATAATATTCAAGCATCCGGTTGCGCAGTTGAAGCAGCCGGTGCAGGTTGTCGTGTGATACATATCGTGTAGCCATTGCGGAGCAAGCAAACCAACAGCAGCACACCAGCAGTCAAAGCGAGAATCTACGGAAGCCCGCCGAAGACGTATCACACCAAATATTGTTTGGAAAGAGGTCACAAGGCCGGAGCCCACAACTTTGAAAAAATGCTCCAAGCCAGTTGCTGACGAAGCATTGAAGATAGTATGAATCAGAGCACCGAAATGAACAGGGGAGATCGGTATGCAAAAGCGCATGCACCTCGGTGCGGGTGTTTGCTACGTGAAGGACAAATGTTTCACAGGAGGAAGTCAGGGCGACTTCTTTTTGAGACAATAGAGCCCTTATTCTGCTCATCTTGTTGAACTCTGCTTTCAAGGTTGGGATGGAAGGCCAGATGGATACATCCAGTCTCCCATGCATGGGTGGGAAAAGGACATTTTTACAACAGACTACGCGTTGTGAGACAGTTACAATGTACAGAATCCCCATTAGCATCCCGCAGCATGCCTCATTATTTAAAAGCAAATAACTACCGTTAGCTAATAACGTAAAAGTTGGTGTAATTGCTGGCACAGGATTTCCCTTCAGAATGCAAGCTAAATTCGGTGCGTGAATGTTGCATGTGCCATACAATTGTATGTTCCTACAGACTACTGAGTGATCAGGTGTGGAAGTGCATTCCTCTCCTTTTAAATAAACCTCTTTACCCTCTCTCAGGTAAATGGGAGTGACCAAACTTCATGCAGGAAAGCGGTACCCAATGGTTCGTACCTGCCTAAGGCATAGTGTTTGTGTTATAATCTTATATGTATTGTGTAGTTGGTATCTCCCTACACCCCTTCCCCAACCAGAAAGTGGTATGTTCCGAGGGAGCTCACCTTAGAATGTTCAGGTGAGCTCCAGTCAGTTTGAGAGCGGATGGTCACGAATAAAGACTCTAAACTTCAACTGGTGTGCAGTATCTTATTTACAACACTGGCGACGAGGATCCCCCATAAATGTACCCATCTCTCCATGGACTAAACTAGCTATAGACATTGTGGGTCCTATGGACATACTGGGGACACAGAAAAGATTCATGTTTGTGTTGGTGGATTACACTTCCCATTGGGTGAATTGTAAATTTACAGAGTCCACCACAACTTCCAATCTCATTGCGTTTCTAAAAAACATCTTCGTGTACGAAGGAATCCCCGCTATCCTGGTAACGGACAATGGTGTGCAGTTCGTCTCTGATAACATGAGAGAGTTTTTGGAAGAACACAATATAAAGCATGAGAGGACTGCTCTCTATTGTCCAAAAGCCAATGGGTTAGTGGAGAGGGTAAATCGGATGATCAAAGAGCAAATACAACTGGCCATCACCAATGGGTTGAATGTGGAAGAAGAGTTGAGAGAAGCCTTATGGGCATATCACACCACGCCCAATGGGGTAACAGGAATATCCCCGTTTGTGTTTCTCAGAGGAAGGGAACCCAGCACCAAGATGAACCCAAGGTGGTTGGGGGGAGGAAGAAGAGTTGTACCAGACTTAGGTCGTGTGGAGAGACGTCTAGAGTCTCATCAACAGAAGTACAAAGCTTGGTACGATGGGAAACATGGAGCTAAAGAGGTAGAGATAAAACCCAACTCCCAAGTGTGGGTCAGGAAACCGGGTAGGGTGCAACAGGGAACGAGCAAATTCGGAGCACCTCAAACAGTGGTAAGCACAAGTAAGAGTGTTGTTCGCCTGGACAACGGACAGACATGGAGCAAAGACAGAGTTGTAAACACTGAATGAATTTCGTGTCCCTATGTTTTGTAATCCCTTCAAGGGGAGATGTGTTATAATCTTATATGTATTGTGTAGTTGGTATCTCCCTACACCCCTTCCCCAACCAGAAAGTGGTATGTTCCGAGGGAGCTCACCTTAGAATGTTCAGGTGAGCTCCAGTCAGTTTGAGAGCGGATGGTCACGAATAAAGACTCTAAACTTCAACTGGTGTGCAGTATCTTATTTACAACACTTTCATACATGAACTGAACTTAAACAATGGAAATGGTAAAGTGATCAATCCATGGATAAGCCACACAGCTGAGTTAGATTCGGCCACAAAGAATGGTAAAGGTTCCAACTTTTCAATATGCAATAACGAGTATGTCGCATCTTTCATGGTCATGAACTGTTGTTTAGCAGTCAATTTAAACGGCAGGAATAAAGATGATGTGTTCATGTAGTCCCAGGGGAACTTTCCCAGCCTTCAATGTTTGTAAAGTCCATGCAAACTGCATTATAGAACGCAATTGATTTTGACCATGGTATAAAACAGACATATCATCCTGTACAATATCCACAACAGATGAAAAAATATTATCTAACGTGTAAATTCTGGAAGAAAGAGTGTTAAAGCTATTATCAATGACAGCTAGCACCTTTTCTAATTTGGCCTGATCAATAGACCTTAATGTAGAAACAGCTTCCATTTGAAATAATTTCCAAACTTCGTTGTAAACAGCACACACCCATCTTTTGGACCTGCCACCCACCGGGCCTTTAACAAAATCATTCAAATCTACCTTGTCATTCAATTTGGATAAATTAAGTTTAACAGATGCCAAGGTGGAATGTTGCAGCCAGGTCTGACATAACTTCCCTACAGAATCGGTAGTAACAGAATGGGAAGATTCAAATCGGGGGTGCACCTTAACCTGTGTATAGCCGGGGTACAGACCCAGAAAACGATGTTGACAGGAATCTGAACTTTTCTGCCATATTAACCATCCTTTAGGATCTAAGTTAGAAATGTTGAAGGATGTATTAGTAATGAAAGACTGTAATTCATCAAGGGGGGACAATTCTGTGTGATTATCCCAATTTTGATATGCGCCCAGATTAGGGATAGTAGGGGAATTCAGTTTTTTTTAAGTGGCCAATCCAAAGCAGGTGGTTTGAAAAATGGTAGAATTCAAAAACACCATGTAGTTTGGGATAAGGCACGCACAATGCAGAGCTTCTGTACCTTGTACCTGCCAAACTTTAGAACCGCAAACAGATTTAAGATCAATGGTATCTTTCCACAGCTCATAGCCCCCTATAGCTAATTCATCCATAAAGTAGTTGGAATACAATAATTTAGTGTGGGTCAATCTAACCTTGGATGCTGACTCAGCAGCCATTTTAAAATAAAAGGCTTCAGGTTCAGATATACTGAAATCAGTAAAATATGTAAATTTTTTCACCAGAGTTTTGGAGCTGCCTTCAATTGCTGCTGGACAATGTTCCCATTGTGTATAATTGACGAAATTTCTAAACGTATTTGCTTTATGTAGGAAATGACTGCCATAGTGTTGGTAGCAAAACAACTCTCCATAATTTGCTGTGTCTACAAATCTTCAGCATCAAAAGCAGCATAATATTTCAAATCAGAAAAAAGAGCCTCTACGGCTTGGACATCCCAATCATCAGAGCATATCTTTTGTTTCACAACAACCCCCATAGAAACACGCAGTACATTGGGGACATTTATCACCTCTGTGGGACCATGAATTTGAAATTTGACAGCATCCCATACAATCCCATCTAACACAGGCCAGGCAGTAATATTAACAAAAGTCTGGTCTATCTTCATGATGTGTGACGAAGAGTGGGGTGCCAAAGTTCCATCAATTAATCTAATTGCAGATCTTTCGGTAAAATAGTGGCCATTTACTATCGAAAAAATACAACCACAAATCCAAATGACATAAACAAAAAAGTAGTTATGAGCAGCAGCCAAATGTAAGTCCAAGGGGGAATTAAAAAATGTCTTTTAAACCAAATTTTCGATGGGGCGTTCGAAGTTATAGAGTTAGTGTCGAATGAAAAACGTGACTGGTCAACTGTACTTGGTTGTAAACCAGTCAACGACCCATCTATGGGATAAGTATACTCAGTATGTTCAACAGGACCACCAGCCGGTGGAGTCAATAAAGGATTAGTAACTGTATGCATCTCGATGGCAACGTCAGGCCTGATAGTATTTGCCGGAGCCAAAACAGAATTTCTTAGCATTGCTGGACACGAGACCACTGGAG
Source organism: Triturus cristatus (assembly GCF_964204655.1). Taxonomy (NCBI): domain Eukaryota; kingdom Metazoa; phylum Chordata; class Amphibia; order Caudata; family Salamandridae; genus Triturus; species Triturus cristatus. The sequence goes on from NC_140582.1 coordinate 816,084,952, forward strand.
TCTTACTAAGAAGAATCGGCCACTCGTTGTAGTTTGACATTGTCAATGGAGATGTACCTGTTATCCTTGCGACCAGGAAGTGGAGGTAAAATGACTGTTCTTGTACCCTGCACGCCAAGCATTGGAACCGGTGCACGATAAGAGGGGCCAAACTCCTTAATGTTCTCCACCTTCTCACGGAGCAGGTCACCAACTCGAGGTAGCCAGCCGGCTACTGGAATCTGAAGTGCAACATCAGTTGTGGAGGGCAAGTGTTCCTTTGCAAGACTGTCTCTGGTCTCTTGTAGATTCTGTAATACAGCAGAATGATCATCTACGTCAAAGAGTGCGGCCGACGCCGCCATGTCTAGACCATCAAGGTCCGGCACAAACATCTTTATGCCAAAGAGCATTTCGTATTTGGTCCGCCCACCCAGAGACCTTCTAGGGAGATTATTAAGTGCACATTGAACGCTATACAAAGGGGCCAACCAGTTCCGGCCAGTACCTAAAACCTTAGCTGTCAGGGATTGCTTTGAGTCACGGTTAATTCATTTTACAACGCTATTGCCCTCAGGGCAGTATGAAGACGAAAATTTGACTTGGACCCCCAAAGATCTCATGGCATCCTTGTACGCCTTAGAGGCGAACGCTGGACCCTGGTCAGAATGAAAGGTACCACATGCAAAAATTCCCACAAACACACGCAAATGCCTGATGACAGTTCGAGCATCAGCACTCCGTTTTGGCCAGACCCATAGAAAACGTGTGCACGAATCCACTGCAACTAAGATGTACTTATACGCAGTATCAGAGGAGAAAGGACCGCAGTGATCTAAATAAACACACTCAAGTGGTTTATTAGATATGTACAACTGTGTTTGAGGTGGACGCGCAGCAGTCAAAGGTTTAATCTGCTGGCAAATGTCACAATTAAGGACATAAGCACGAGTCTGTTTATACAATCCGCGCCACCAGTAACGTTGTTGTAAGATAGTAACAGTCGCAGAAATGCTGGCATGAGCAGAAGCCATACCTTCGTGAGCGGCTGCTATCAAGGAAAGTCTGCAGTCCGCGTTAAGAATCAATCTGTCACCAACGTCGTTAATTCTCATATAGGGAACTTTATCAGGACTTAAATGATAAGAGTATTTAGAAGGGAAACCCCGAGGGTAATTATCACCCTTCTCTGTAGCAGCAATAGCTGCCAAGATGTCATTATCAATCTTACTTTTGGATCTTGTAACTGCTGCTACTAGATATGTTGCCACTGCTGTTTTCGCTGCCTCGTCAGCTAAACTGTTGCCAACAGTGTGGACACCTACGCGTTGGTGCCCAAGAGTATGAATTACATTCAGGAGCGGCAGACGTTGCTTAAGTTCTGCGACTCAAACCCAAAGCATTTTATGCTTGACTGTCCTACCCTTGGAATCACGATACTCATTTTGAGACCAAAAGAATAAATTGTCGTTGTAATACTGAACACAGTATAGGAGTAGTCACACGAGGATCAGCAAACTCTAGTGCAAGCACCAGAGCCCGAAGCTCTGCCAACTGGGCGGTACAATCACCTAATGTCTGCGTGTGCACGACATCAGATTTGAATTCACCATTCACGAAAGTACCAGCCACTATTGCGCAGGCTGCTGAATAAGCATGCTTAGAATTCGTCGCCGGTTGCGCCGAACTGTCAGTGTAAATGATACAATGGTAATCCTCAAGCTGGCGCAAGGACAGAGGAGCTGGATGAACAAATTCATACTGCAATTACTCCTGAGTCTGCAATGAGGCATCAAAGATGTAAGTGACATCCGGAGATGTCAAAGAAGTGGCCCATTGTATCCAACACAGATGCAAAGCTTTAGAATTTGGTACACTGGTTACTGCCTCTGGGGCAAGATACGGTGTGACAACCAACATGCGTTTCCTTTGCGACAACGCTCTCTCTTTCAGAATCGCCATCTGCACTGCAGTCAAAACTTTTTCGACAGTGGAAAAGCGCATTTCAGCCGAAGTGTACAGGTGTGACTTGTAAGCAATAGTGACTGTGTCGCCTTCATTGAACGTTAAGTATGTGAAACCCACTGTGCCAGGCACAATTCTTATTACCAGGTTTTTGTGGTTATGACGCGTCTGTAAGTATTTAGAAGCAAGAAGATCAGCCTGCAAAGATTGCAGGATAGCTGAATGTTCTGGCAGCCAGCTCGATTTGGAAAAAGTTGGTTGTACCAAGGCATATAGTGGCTTGATACGCTGGGCATAATCGGGAATGTAAGTACGGCCGAAATTCAAAAAACCCAGCAAAGATTGTAGTTTTTTCAGAGTTGTTGGAGCACGCAAACATGCGCACTTTTCCAGGAAGTGTGGTGCTAAACCTAGACCTTCGTTGTTGAGTTCATAGACCAAAAACAACACTGTATATACTGCAATGTGTGATTTTGCACAGTTAAATTTGTAACCGAAGTCCGCAAACATAACAATGATGCGGTCAACGCGACACAGATGCGGCCATAGTTCGTCGTCTGTGAGATAGATATCATCAACATACGAGTACGCATCAGGGTCAATGCTCTCTAACATAGAGACTACACGTGTGGCAAAGACACCTGGACTGTTTTTGTAGCCCATGGCTAATCTTTTAAATTATTTCTGTTTGCCGCCAGAAGTAAAGGCTGTCCACTGGAGATGTGAAGTGTGGTCTTAAACCTTTTTCTCACAATACTATCAACGAGGGCTGAACTGTGGGTATTCTGTACCGCACAGGTCCGACAATAAGAGTTCAAATGCCGATAATCCCAAACTAAGTGGTACGACCCATCAGGTTTGGTTACAGTGAAAGGAGTATTATTACTGAGTGACACACATGTTTCAATTACACCTTGATATTCCAATGGTTCAAGGATTTCTGCGATGTGAGATCTGGCCTCGCGGAGCATCGGATATTGGGGTTGTGGCTGTGGCATAGACGTAATGGAATCTCATGGCTCGGTGATAATTTATCCTGCCCGACCTGAGTATGGTCCAACGCCGGAGCAAGCACCTGTGCCCACTCTTCTGCAAAGTTCTGAGCTTGCTCCTTCGGCACAGTGTGCGCAAAAGATGGGAGGATTACCTCCTCCCCTCTAGGAGCTGTCAAAACAAAAGCTGGGGGCCAGTCTGCCTCTGCTAACAGAATGTCATATGTAGATGTCAGATTTTCCCAATAAATCCCTTTTATGGTACGTTGTATGTCACCTTGTATTAAAAGGACTATGTCATATAGTCTGTCAGGGGGAGCCACTATAGTGTCAGCAGTTTCTACGGTAATAAATGTGTCAGTTGCTGTCGCCTTCAGATATGGACGCAATGCTTGCTGCACTATTGTAACTTCCGTCGCGCTGTCTAGCAGCGTTAGTGCCCATTTCAGGTTCCGAAGCTGCGTTCTCACTATCTGTGGCATACCTCGCTTTTAGTGCAGCAACCTTCTTTTTCTGAAACGGGCGTTCTCCTCCACCGGACTGTGAGACCAATGTTTCCTGTGAAGAGGAGAACATTGTTCAGGAACCTGAAATCTATCAGGAGACCTAATTCTAGTGCGATCGCGCAATTCATAAGTGCGTTCAGTAGTCACTTGAACTGGTGATGCGGGACGAGACCCCTGTTTCTGTTGCTGCTTCCCCTGTTTCTTAGTTTTCCAATTTTGTTTAGGAAAAGCTGGACGGTCGTCTTTAGGAGGCGTAACCGTCTAAGTTTGCGGTTCCGCTATTGTTTTAGCAAAAGGCTTAAGCCCCAAACTATTGCGGCCAATGGTATTATATGCAATAATTTTCGGTAACTGTCGGGGTTTATCGACGTCGGTGACGAGGCGCAGTTCATTCGACACTTGAAAGTTAACCGCATCTCCCTTGACGTTAGCAAGGATGAGATCAGAAACTACGTCGAACACACCGACAAGCCTCATTCCTAACTCGACTGCCGCCTCCGGACCGTGTTGATCTTGAACACGCTTAATCACGGAGGGCAGTACAGTCATAGACAGTGTGCCGAAGCACTCGGAGTAGACTGCTGCAAACACTTTACCTCAGTTCTGACAATCATTAACCTCCGGGACCAAGTCTTTCTGCAAACTAATGGTAAGGATCCTGTGTTTTTCCACAGGAGTAGAATTTGGAAATACTGTTTCCAGCTGGTCAAATTTCTCAGCAAGCCAATAAGGCATATCGTCCTTATTCTGGGGGCGCTTGCCCATTACCGAATTAACCATGACGGGACTAATAGTGATCCCGGCCGGGCCAGATGGTTGCGCCGCAACCCCAGGTGCCCCCACCTGGACATTGTGAAAGACGTATTGCAATAAAGCCCTTTGTACCGTAATCAAAGCGGCATGGAGCTGACGTACGTCATCCAGCGGGGCTTGCAAATTACGTGGATGTGGTGTAAACCCGGCCAAGACTGACCAAGCGGACTATTCCCATGAGGCACAGGGTCTGACTGATTTGCATATGGCCATGTCGGAACTGGGTGGCGGAGTGAGCTAAAGAATGATGATGGATTAAACCCAGATCAGTTGACCGGGGGTGAGTGCTTGCAATGTTCAACACTCCGTCCATCATCCCCTTTGGTTTTTCCCTTGTTCGCCCTAAGTTGGCAGGGTATGCCCAGATGTGGGTCCCTTGCTCACTTTGCCACTGGATTCAAGCTAGCCTGGCTGAAGAGGTCTGTTACCCCGAAAACAGTCCCAGGATGCTTGTTTCCGGTCCAGGGAAGACATGGCTTGGCAGTTCGGGCTGGACTGTTTCCATGAGGCACAGGGTCAGACTGATTTGCATATGGCCATGTCTGAACTGGTGTGGCGGAGTGTGCTAAAGAATGATGATGGATTAAACCCAGATCAGTTGACCGGGGGTGAGTGCTTGCAATGTTCAACACTCCGTCCATCATCCTCTTTGGTTTTGCTTTGTTCGCCCTAAGTTGGCAGGGTATGCCCAGACATGGGTCCCTTGCTCACTTTGACACTGGATTCAAGCTAGCCTGGCTGAAGAGGGCTGTTAGCCCCGAAACCGGTCCCAGGATGCTTGTTTCCGGTCCAGGGAAGACATGGCTTGGCAGTTCAGGCTGGACTGTTCCCATGAGGCACAGGGTCAGACTGATTTGCATATGGCCATGTCTAAACTGGGTTGGCGAAGTGAGCTAAAGAATGATGATGTATTAAACCCAGATCAGTTGACTGGGGGTGAGTGCTTGCAATGTTCAACACTCCTTCCATCATCCCCTTTGGTTTTGCTTTATGCTTTTAGGCATTATTTTAACTTAAATCTTTAAGATTGTATTTCTCTGGTTCTACTGATTGGATTTTTGTCATTTTGATCTCAAGTAAGTTATTAAAGTAACTCAATGTTTCTAAATTAGTGTGGGATTTATTGTGTTGTGTTTTCACTTTATTACTGTTTGAAGTGCTGTATAAACACTTTACACATTGCCTCTAAGTTGAACCTGATTGCTTTAGTGCCAAGCTACCAGAGACTTAAGCACAGGTTGATTTGGGGTTTGCTTGTGATGTCACACTAACTGGAATTGTGGTTGCTGCTTGACTAGGGTTCCACCCCCCCCCCCACACATCCAGTAACCCAATTTCTCACAGCAGGAATCCTTAAGGAAACCTGCCCTCCACTTTACCATTGGAGATTGCAATAGTCCTTATTTGGCACACTGTGGTCAACCTCATAAAAACAAAACATATTATTGCATGACATTGTGGACCCTGTACTTATGTGGTAAGTTCACATACTTCCGGAACAAATTGACGTGAAAGGCACCCCCGAATGATCTCAAAGGAAACAAATGAGATATTTTTAGTAGTTAAACAATCTCCAAAGTGCATTGCAATTGCTACCCCTGAGTGAGCATTCATTAAATCGCACTTAAGGTTAGTTGGTTTCAAAGACGTGTATTTCTTGTCCAACAGCACAGATTGATATATACTTGTACTTTAGTTCCTGGATTTTGAGAAAATAAGCATTATTTGCTCCTCTTATGGGAACGGTACCATAATATATGTCATGTTAGAGTAATGTTGATACGTAATAGACTTTGGAAAAAACACACTTTTAACACAAGCCCCATGGTTTCCAACTTAGGAAATATAATAAAATAAATGGCAGGTTCATATCGTTGGGGACATGTAGGGCAGGTGTCTCTGACTGGCCAGACACTGTAGAACAGAACATGCAAAAACAGTCTTAGCCTAAGTGCGAGCAACAAATAATTGTAAGTCATCAATTATGTAAACAAGGAACTGTAAATAATTACCCAAAAGGGAGAGAACTATACACATTCCCAATCACAGATCACGTATACATTGTTCAGTCTAAATCAAAAGACCTGTGATGGTCCAGCATTATATCATTAAAATGTGCATACCCATAATTTATGCACGAATGTTGATTCTGAGGCACAATCCCTTTATAAATGGCTGAAGGGGCAGTGTGGTGTGTATATTGTAGTAGGAAAGTCCTATTTGGAGTACACCTTGCATATAGTGACAAAGTGCATAGACTTGTGCATATAGCAAAGTTATGCTATTAACACATTGAATCGTCCAACATGCATTGTTTCTCTTTATAGAGAGGAGAAAAAGAAAAAGAAGAAAGAAAAAAAGAGGTAAGGATTGCTATTTATTAAATTATTTGGCACTAGAATGGCCAGTGTCACGGACTAAAATGCTCTATCTAGATATCTTTCATGATTGTTTGGTTTTTTACAGTAAGGCTGAGAAAAAGGAAAAGAAAAAGGACAAAGATACGGAAAAGAAAAAGGACAAGGGAAAAGATAAGAAAAAAGATAAAGAAAAAGTTGGGAAGAAGGAGAACAACAAAGAGAAGGAAAAAGCAAAGGAGAAGGAAAAAGAAAAGGAGAAAGAGAAAGAAAAAGACAAAGATAAGAAAGAAGAGTAAGTTTCGAGTAGTGTGGGGATGATCAAAATCTAAATATGCTTCGTATGTTTGATTGAGAAAATTATTTGCTTATGATTTAGAAATGTTTTGGAAACTTTTCAATGCCAGATTGCTGTCAAGTCCTTCTTTCGGGAAACCAGTGTGTAAAAATCTCAGAGCACGTCGAAAATAAGTAAAAATATGTTGTGCTGCATTTCTCATGTAAAATCAAAATTCCTCATGCAATGATAAAAACTGAGAATAATCTTACCAAAGTTGATAAAATTCCCAAAGCCTTTCCTCCTACCCCCACCACAAAGTCATACGTCAATTTGGATGTTAAAAAATAAATTCCTGCCGTTATTTCATAAACCTTCACCAAACCTATGAAAAACATTAAAATAATCTGTCATTGTTTAAACTTTATAAAAGCAAGCATAATTCTACCCAAAAGTCCAACGTAAGCAACCAATCAAATTTATTTTAACAAGTAAATCTCCTAAATATGTTTTAGAACCTTTAAATAAATGAATCAGTGACAAAGCAGTAATAAAATGTACTTCTATAATTGTTTACCAAGCAACTCGGGCTTCTTAAGAAGTCATAAACACGTTTTATCATTTTAGGATTGGATGGACGTTTTCCTAGTCTATCTGCTCTCCAAGAATTGAATTACAGCACTTCCATCACAGCAGCACCATGTCCCTCAACAAAGGTATATCACATTAACCAGTACTACACATCTCCACAAACGCACCTGCATCATTCTCCCCAAAGAAGTTGCTGAAGGCCATTGCTTTTCAATTTAAACACATAGGTCCTGGTTACAAGACACCCTCTTTACAAGAGGCAAATCCTTCCCTATTGTTTCGGCTACAGCTTTGAAATTAATTGGGCATGTTTCACCGATCACTGCACGGTGTTGACATCAAGGAGGATTGAGTCCCACATTTTTTCAAATAAATTTGTGTCATTTAGTCACCATGCTGTGTTGGCTGCTACCATCTTGATCCTGATGATGACCCCTTTTAGTATGTATGACGATACATCGCAAACTAAAACAACGCGTGCTTTTACAACGCGATTTTTAGTTCACATGTACCGTCACAACGCATGTTTTTACAACGGATGCCATTAGTTCGCATTTCCTTTGAAATGCTTACTAAATGCCTTTACAAGGGACCCCATTTCCCCGCATGTATTTACAACGCAAAATAGCCCCCAAACACTAACACACTACCCTACATAACACACACTCCACAGCACTACCCTACAGTACAAAACAGTACACTACCCTAAAACAGTACTCCAAATACGACCCTACCCCTATGCACAGTCTGTCCCCTTTACATGAAACACTACCCTACACAACGACCCCCTGACACGACCCTAAACCCTAAAACAATACCATACACTACAACTCCCTGACACTACCCTAAGCCCTAAGCCCTAAAGCCTAAAACACTAGCATACACTACAACCCCCTGACACTACCCTAAGACCTAAGCCCTAAAGCCTAAAACACTAGCATACACTACAACCCCCTGACACTACCCTATATATTTTCACACAGAGAACTCTCATTTTGAGTCATTCTGTTTAAACCCTGCTTAATATCAACCCCTAAATTGTATATGTTGTAAATAAGCACTTGTGCACTTTATTCACAAATGTCACTTCGCACCGCACTGTTTTTTGGAGCAGCTACAATATGAACTTTCTGCTAAGGCTTTGCCACGTTGATTCATTGTGTATCCGATAAATTGTTATTCTGTAGTGTTCTGATACTCATTATTGTACGGTTGTCATTGGCCTAGGGAAGACGGGCTTTTTCCTCTCCCCAAGGGGATTACTGTTTTGTATAATAGACGGTTTACAAAAGAGTCGTTTTTCCCCCTGCATGTGCAGGGGTCAGATCTATGAGTAGGGTGGTATTTACTGCATTCGGCAGGTACCAGGGGCGTTAAATATCTCACCCTTCATTACAATTTGGCAGGTCAAACCTGCCAAAAGTTAACAGGTGAAAATTGTACGGTATTTAAAATATCTTGCAGATTTTTTTGCAATAAGTACCAACATTTAAATGCTATTCCCCAGAAATTAGTACTGCGTGCTGTTTATTGCATCCAATAAATAATGTAAACAAGGGTATATTTATTTATCTGGTGCAATGAAAGGCACCTGGATTTCGAAAACGTGGACTCTGGCCATTGTCTCTGGAACCTCTTCCACTTAGAGTCATGGCCTTACCAAATATCTTTTAACTGTTGAAGAATCTCTAAACGTATTACTCATATGTAACTTTCTGAAAGTAAACATACCCGTCGCAAATAGAGCTAAGAAGTATTATCATAGACACATTATAGGACCAACATCAGAAGAATCACCTCAGCCAAAATGTACTTCTCTGGACTGCCTCACAACCACACCTGTAACTTTGTTTTGACGTCTATGACCTATTCATGAAAATCCCACAGATTCAAGACACATGCTGAAAATATTGAGTTCCCTGGTGTGGAATGTTACAAATATTGCCATATGTTGTAAGTAAGTAGCTCCCAGGCAAGTCTGCATAAAACTGTGACTTACACCAGGTGGCATCTCACAATTAATTAGTTCGAGTATGTTTGTACATGTAACCGTTTCAACTAGGTGGCAGTTATAAAGGGCCAATTCCAAAAGTTAGGCGGTGTATTTTAGAACTCTTGTGACCCCTGGCTTTGAATACATCATACAGGCCCATTGATTTGTAAAAGGATTATCGAGTTTTGTTAGAGTCTGAATTTCAATAAGGGGTCAAGGTTAGGAGGTGTGACCCCTGAAACGAGCAGTTACCACCAGGAATTGAATGGTGCATAGCAGACTCATCACTTGGAAACTCAAAGATGCTTGCCAACATTACCCTGACATAGAGAAGAATAAACCTGGAAATCAGGAACATGGAAGGGTCAATCTGCCAAAGGCCTTGGTTGCATGACTTCCATGAACGTGAGTGAGAATGTTTGAGAGAGAAATTGTCATCCAGTAGAAATGCTAAATAGTGATACTGCCTCAACTCAACACATTGAGAGCAGGAATAAAACAAGGTCAAACTACTGATAGCTCAGAAGCATGTTCAGCGCAGACTCAAAGAAACCCCTAATGCAATATCTCACTGAGGTGATGTAGTATAGTAGGCACACACAAGTACATCGACTTGCAATATCACAAGGAATTGCTATTGCATGCATAGTAGTTCTGCAGCATTTCAAAGCAAGCCTGCTCAAAACAAAGGGCTGCATCACCTGAAGTGGCAAGGGCAGGATGCTCGTCGCCATGCCAACATCTTGAATGTAATGAGTAACAACACTGCTGCTGTTCATCTGTGAAAAACAGTAGACAGGTCCTTCTCCTTTGTTAGACAACACATTAGCTTCCAACCCTGTTGCTAATGTAATGAAGTAGAACTGATGAAAGTGAAGGGGCTATTAATGTTTGGTGGATGCATAACATCTGCCAACAATTGGTGAATGTTGGTGCTGTGGACTAATGCATCAACTGCAGGATTTCTGAGTTTGACCGTATTGTCATGGGTTCTAATCCCAGCTGGTCCACTCAGCTTTTTCATCCTTCTGAGGTCAATAAAATGAGTACTGTTGAGTTGGGTAACAATTAATTCTGTCATTTCAGTCAGCGCCAAGATACCCCCAGCTAGGGTGAACATGCAGTTTACAAATATAGATGTTATGCTATGTATGTTATACTCTATATAAGCAAATGGGACATCTGACATTTTTTGCCACACGCCCTGCCTTTACCAAACTCTAAATAAAGACTTTATTACTATTCAGAGATATGGCCATCAATAAAAGGCTCCCTGCAAGCCTCTCATCAACCTTCCAGAACGTTTCACCTACAAACCCAACAACCCGATAAGGCACTATAAATTACTTACCAGTTTGACGTATCCTGTTTCTTGCATGGCCAGACTTTGCCCACGCCACAGTAGAGCAGAGGTGGCATTTAAGACAAATGTATTCACCATTTCAGAAGCTGGGGGCCGTAGTATACCTACAAAATCCAGCTAAATTAAAAGTTGTTTTTAAGGGGCATACACAAAGTTTGTTCTCCGAGATTCAGGGCCTGGAGTATTTAGATGAATTGCGGGGGTCCTGATATTTGAGCTGAGGCCAAAGTAGCCAATCCCGAAAAGAGAAGGGAAACTCCAAGGTTAATTATAGGGGGCGAAAGGAATTTAAAGTTGTGCTGGATACGGGTTAAAAGGAAATGGGAGGGCAAAAAAAAGAATGAAGAAAAATAACAAAAAAAAAGAAAGGGCTATCACGCTGGTCCGTCGGCTGCGCTGCCGCCTCTGGTGCAGGAAACCAGGGTTCGAGCCTCGAGGTCGCGTCCACATCATGTGATTCTGGGCAAATCACTTAATCTCCCCGTGCCTGAATGTGTAATGTAAATACGGTGCTATGTAAAGCGCTCCAATACCTTCGGGTCGAGTTTGCGCTATATAAATATGCACACAAAACAAAAAAAAACTGTAAGGACACTGACAGGTAGTTACAAAGGTATTACTAGTGGTGACTGGAGAGGTTAGGGGGGTGGGATGGGGGGTGGGATGGCGAGTTTGGTATTGCAGACGTCTTCACACAGGCTAAGCCTGGTTGCTCACTTGTTGGGAGAGGGTGGGGGGGCGGCGCTTCGAGGGGCTGGGGCTGGGCGGGTTCGCTCCTAGGCTTAGGGTTGGGGGGTAGGTTTGAGAGAGGTAGGTAGGGGTCCCTCACGCTCATGAGGAAAGAACTAAGAAAGATGCAGTCTGTTAAGAGGGGGGAAATTACAGCAGTTAAGAGCCAAGGTCTGTTTATACCTGCAATGGGAGATAAATGGAAAGTGTGCATCACCTTTATGAATATTGGCGGCCTGAACGACCCTAAGAAAAGAGCTAGAACCTCGATAGACCTACAGGTGCTGAACGCAGATATTGTGTGCCTGCAAGAGACGCACATTGAAGGCTCACAGAGGGATGTGCTAAACACAATGGTTTATAGATTAATAGGTGGGACGTCACAAAGGGGTGCGCACTGGGGGGGGGGGTTGCAATTGTAGCCTGAGGCAACTGGCTAAAATTTACACAAGTGCGGGCTGATACACAAGGCAGATTGGCAATTGCAGTGTGTCACCCTATTAGTGGAGACAAATTTACACTGTGCTCGGTTTATGGCAGTATACTTGACAATCCTTATGTTTTTAAGCAGATAACTAATGAACTGACTTACCGACCCTTACCAATTGTCTTATGTGGGGATATGAACATCAATCTGCCATGTAACTGGGATATGGGAGCACAGCAAAGATAAACTGGCTGAAAACCTAAAGTATTACAAGCATTAGAAGGGGTTTGTAAGGTTCATGGCCTCATTGATTGTTTTTTTTTTATTGTTTTTTTTATTGTCCTCATCTCACCAAAAGCATCTGCAATTCTTGAATAGCCGCTTTCCCAACCTGTGCGCCCCGCAGCCACTGCATTCACTTCGGTCCCAGACCGGACCAGCCCCTTCGTTGGTAGCTTAGTGTAATCATAGGACCAACAGATATTACAAACAACCCAGGCCTCTACCCCAATCTATTAAGGTCTGCCAAATGTTTAAACAATTGTCATTATCGCTATTCTGGTCCAGTCTGGCCATTGTGGAAGCAGCTTTGACCAAGTCCTGGGGCTTTGGAGGCGAGGGATCTCTCCACTTCAAACATATTTCCCTTTGGGCGATTAAAGTCAAGTACAACAAAAGAACTCTGTGCATATGCCTCAGTTTCTTGCTCTACAACAAAAAAATGATGGACGGAATGCTGACAATGCATACATTCTCCCCCAGTCAAGAGATCTGGGTTAAATCCATCGTTCTTTTGCCCACTACACCACCCCAGTTTAGACATGGCCATATGCAAATCAGTCTTGACCCTGTGCCTCATGGGAACAGTCCAGCCCGAACTGCCAAGCCATGTCTTCCCTGGACCGGAATCAAGCATCCTAGGACCGGTTTCTGGCTATCAGCCGTCATCAGCCAGGATAGCTTGACTCCAGTGGCGTAGTGAGCACGGGTCCCACGTCTGGGAATACCCATCCCACTTAGGGCGAAAAGCGTTACAACAAACAAATGATGGACGGAATGCTGACAATGCATACATTCTCCCCCAGTCAAGAGATCTGGGTTAAATCCATCGTTCTTTTGCCCACTACACCACCCCAGTTTAGACATGGTCATATGCAAATCAGTCTTGACCCTGTGCCTCATGGGAACAGTCCAGCCCGAACTGCCAAGCCATGTCTTCCCTGGACCGGAATCAAGCATCCTAGGACCGGTTTCTGGCTATCAGCCGTCATCAGCCAGGATAGCTTGACTCCAGTGGCGTAGTGAGCACGGGTCCCACGTCTGGGAATACCCATCCCACTTAGGGCGAAAAGCGTTACAACAAACAAATGATGGACGGAATGCTGACAATGCATACATTCTCCCCCAGTCAAGAGATCTGGGTTAAATCCATCGTTCTTTTGCCCACTACACCACCCAAGTTTAGACATGGCCATATGCAAATCAGTCTTGACCCTGTGCCTCATGGGAACAGTCCAGCCCAAACTGCCAAGCCATGTCTTCCCTGGACCGGAATCAAGCATCCTAGGACCGGTTTCTGGCTATCAGCCGTCATCAGCCAGGATAGCTTGACTCCAGTGGCGTAGTGAGCACGGGTCCCACGTCTGAGAATACCCATCCCACTTAGGGCGAAAAGCGTTACAACAAACAAATGATGGACGGAATGCTGACAATGCATACATTCTCCCCCAGTCAAGAGATCTGGGTTAAATCCATTGTTCTTTTGCCCACTACACCACCCCAGTTTAGACATGGCCATATGCAAATCAGTCTTGACCCTGTGCCTCATGGGAACAGTCCAGCCCGAACTGCCAAGCCATGTCTTCCCTGGACCGGAATCAAGCATCCTAGGACCGGTTTCTGGCTATCAGCCGTCATCAGCCAGGATAGCTTGACTCCAGTGGCGTAGTGAGCACGGGTCCCACGTCTGGGAATACCCATCCCACTTAGGGCGAAAAGCGTTACAACAAACAAATGATGGACGGAATGCTGACAATGCATACATTCTGTCCCCAGTCAAGAGATCTGGGTTAAATCCATCGTTCTTTTGCCCACTACACCACCCCAGTTTAGACATGGCCATATGCAAATCAGTCTTGACCCTGTGCCTCATGGGAACAGTCCAGCCCGAACTGCCAAGCCATGTCTTCCCTGGACCGGAATCAAGCATCCTAGGACCGGTTTCTGGCTATCAGCCGTCATCAGCCAGGATAGCTTGACTCCAGTGGCGTAGTGAGCACGGGTCCCACGTCTGGGAATACCCATCCCACTTAGGGCGAAAAGCGTTACAACAAACAAATGATGGACGGAATGCTGACAATGCATACATTCTGTCCCCAGTCAAGAGATCTGGGTTAAATCCATCGTTCTTTTGCCCACTACACCACCCCAGTTTAGACATGGCCATATGCAAATCAGTCTTGACCCTGTGCCTCATGGGAACAGTCCAGCCCGAACTGCCAAGCCATGTCTTCCCTGGACCGGAATCAAGCATCCTAGGACCGGTTTCTGGCTATCAGCCGTCATCAGCCAGGATAGATTGACTCCAGTGGCGTAGTGAGCACGGGTCCCACGTCTGGGAATACCCATCCCACTTAGGGCGAAAAGCGTTACAACAAACAAATGATGGACGGAATGCTGACAATGCATACATTCTCCCCCAGTCAAGAGATCTGGGTTAAATCCATCGTTCTTTTGCCCACTACACCACCCCAGTTTAGACATGGCCATATGCAAATCAGTCTTGACCCTGTGCCTCATGGGAACAGTCCAGCCCGAACTGCCAAGCCATGTCTTCCCTGGACCGGAATCAAGCATCCTAGGACCGGTTTCTGGCTATCAGCTGTCATCAGCCAGGATAGCTTGACTCCAGTGGCGTAGTGAGCACGGGTCCCACGTCTGGGAATACCCATCCCTCTTAGGGCGAAAAGCGTTAAGACAAACAAATGATGGACGGAATGCTGACAATGCATACATTCTCCCCCAGTCAAGAGATCTGGGTTAAATCCATCGTTCTTTTGCCCACTACACCACCCCAGTTTAGACATGGCCATATGCAAATCAGTCTTGACCCTGTGCCTCATGGGAACAGTCCAGCCCGAACTGCCAAGCCATGTCTTCCCTGGACCGGAATCAAGCATCCTAGGACCGGTTTCTGGCTATCAGCCGTCATCAGCCAGGATAGCTTGACTCCAGTGGCGTAGTGAGCACGGGTCCCACGTCTGGGAATACCCATCCCACTTAGGGCGAAAAGCGTTACAACAAACAAATGATGGACGGAATGCTGACAATGCATACATTCTCCCCCAGTCAAGAGATCTGGGTTAAATCCATCGTTCTTTTGCCCACTACACCACCCCAGTTTAGACATGGCCATATGCAAATCAGTCTTGACCCTGTGCCTCATGGGAACAGTCCAGCCCGAACTGCCAAGCCATGTCTTTCCTGGACCGGAATCAAGCATCCTAGGACCGGTTTCTGGCTATCAGCGGTCATCAGCCAGGATAGCTTGACTCCAGTGGCGTAGTGAGCACGGGTCCCACGTCTGGGAATACCCATCCCACTGAGGGCGAAAAGCGTTACAACAAACAAATGATGGACGGAATGCTGACAATGCATACATTCTCCCCCAGTCAAGAGATCTGGGTTAAATCCATCGTTCTTTTGCCCACTACACCACCCCAGTTTAGACATGGCCATATGCAAATCAGTCTTGACCCTGTGCCTCATGGGAACAGTCCAGCCCGAACTGTTGTAACGCTTTTCGCCCTAAGTGGGATGGGTATTCCCAGACGTGGGACCCGTGCTCACTACGCCACTGGAGTCAAGCTATCCTGGCTGATGACGGCTGATAGCCAGAAACCGGTCCTAGGATGCTTGATTCCGGTCCAGGGAAGACATGGCTTGGCAGTTCGGGCTGGACTGTTCCCATGAGGCACAGGGTCAAGACTGATTTGCATATGGCCATGTCTAATCTGGGGTGGTGTAGTGGGCAAAAGAACGATGGATTTAACCCAGATCTCTTGACTGGGGGAGAATGTATGCATTGTCAGCATTCCGTCCATCATTTGTTTGTTGTAACGCTTTTCGCCCTAAGTGGGATGGGTATTCCCAGACGTGGGACCCGTGCTCACTACGCCACTGGAGTCAAGCTATCCTGGCTGATGACGGCTGATAGCCAGAAACCGGTCCTAGGATGCTTGATTCCGGTCCAGGGAAGACATGGCTTGGCAGTTCGGGCTGGACTGTTCCCATGAGGCACAGGGTCAAGACTGATTTGCATATGGCCATGTCTAATCTGGGGTGGTGTAGTGGGCAAAAGAACGATGGATTTAACCCAGATCTCTTGACTGGGGGAGAATGTATGCATTGTCAGCATTCCGTCCATCATTTGTTTGTTGTAACGCTTTTCGCCCTAAGTGGGATGGGTATTGCCAGACGTGGGACCCGTGCTCACTACGCCACTGGAGTCAAGCTATCCTGGCTGATGACGGCTGATAGCCAGAAACCGGTCCTAGGATGCTTGATTCCGGTCCAGGGAAGACATGGCTTGGCAGTTCGGGCTGGACTGTTCCCATGAGGCACAGGGTCAAGACTGATTTGCATATGGCCATATCTAATCTGGGGTGGTGTAGTGGGCAAAATAACGATGGATTTAACCCAGATCTCTTGACTGGGGGAGAATGTATGCATTGTCAGCATTCCGTCCATCATTTGTTTGTTGTAACGCTTTTCGCCCTAAGTGGGATGGGTATTCCCAGACGTGGGACCCGTGCTCACTACGCCACTGGAGTCAAGCTATCCTGGCTGATGACGGCTGATAGCCAGAAACCGGTCCTAGGATGCTTGATTCCGGTCCAGGGAAGACATGGCTTGGCAGTTCGGGCTGGACTGTTCCCATGAGGCACAGGGTCAAGACTGATTTGCATATGGCCATGTCTAATCTGGGGTGGTGTAGTGGGCAAAAGAACGATGGATTTAACCCAGATCTCTTGACTGGGGGAGAATGTATGCATTGTCAGCATTCCGTCCATCATTTGTTTGTTGTATCAGTTTCTTGCTCAACATGTCATCGTCTATAAATAGCACCATAGAAATATTTAAGCACATTTTTTTCTCTGAATATCCCACTTAAAGCTTCCTCAATTCCTTTCCAGAAGGGGAAATGTTTGGGACACTCAAAGAAGATGTGTAATTCATTGGCCTGACTAAGGTCACATCTTGGACATTTAGGGTTTGAAAGAGGGGCAAACTTTGCGATCCTGGCAGGTGTATAATATAATCTATTGATGACAAAAAATGGTTCTTCTTAAATTTAGCTGGCTTAATGTACTTATACAACAGCTTCAGAGATGGTTCATAAAGGTCTTCAATATTACATCCAAGTGGGACTTGATTCCATATATGAGTTGATGGGGGGAGTTCCTTATCTTCTGCTTCTACCAACATTCTATACCATTTTGAGATTTCTTTACATTTAGGATTTATATCTTGGAGGGAACACTCAACCTCCCATAGCCCTTGGATATTTCTTTTCTCAGCTGCGAACCAAGAGACCAGTTGTATACATTTGAATGTAGAGAGGCCCTCTCCAATCTTTGCTCTTAAAACTTCCCATGGAAGTACCCCCTCAGAAGATACCAGATCTGACCAGATGGAGATACCTGCTCTTTTAAATTATATTGCCAGATAGTCTTTAAGAAACTCCGGTGTCCCAGGGAAATCCCAAATTGGGGTGATTTCCGAATAATACCCTATCCCCCATCTGATTCTAATCTTATACCAAAGATTAAGAGCATTCTTTAAAACTTTCAATCAAACTTTTCTGAAATATCTAGGTGCTCCGAATTTATATAGAAAACCTTCTCCGCCCTCCTGCCTTATCATTTCTGCTAATAGTCTGCCCCATGTTGATTCGTCTGGTTTTGAAAGCATCACCCGAATGTTTTTAAATTTAAAAGCAAAACAATACCACTTTAAAGCGGGGAGAGCCAATCCCCCTTTAATCAGCCTGCGCCTCAATTTCTTCCAAGCCAATCTGGCCCCTTTATGTGCCCAAATAAAGCTTGTGATCTTACTTTGGACTTTGCTAATATCCGATTTTGAAAAGGTAAGGGGAATAGCATTAAAAGGATTCGTTAATTTAGGGAGTATGACCATTTTGACCAGGTTAACCCTTCCATAGATTGTTAATGGGAGATTTTTCCACCTGGCTAATATTCGGCCAACTTCTTTTGTAATTCTATTCAAATTAATCTGCGGGATTTTCTCTATCTCTTTGATTATTGTAATACCCAAATATTTAAATTCTTTGCTAATATTGCCTTCCCAATTATCTATATTCCAAAGCATCAGCTCGGTTTTAGAAGTGTTAGCGAGGTACCCCGAATAGGCTCCGAATTCTAGCAACAGAACTTCAACCCTTGGTATTGTTGCCCTTGGGTCATCCGTCTATAGTAGCAAATCGTTTGCATACAGGGCGACCTTACTACTGTACTGATGGGATCTAAAGGGTGTGATCAGTTCATCTGCCCTGATAGCTTGGGCCAGGGGTTCTATATATATGTTAAAAAGCAGAGGTGAAAGGGGGCAACCCTGTCGAGTCCCTCTAAGAATATCAAAACTAGATGTTAAGACACCATTTACTAAAATCTTAGCAGATGCTCCCTGATAACAGTTTACCAGACTTTGAATAAAAATAGGCCCAAACCCCATAGACCTCAAGACCTCCCAAAGATAAACCCAACAGACTCTGTTGAACGCCTTGGCTGCATCCAATGCCACTACAGCCAAGGTTCGCATCAAGCAGTGGCAAGATCTATATTACCTATCAGCTTTTGTGTTAATTCTTGGATATATCTTTTGGGTATAAAGCCCTTCTGATCAGTAGTGATCAACTGTGGGGCAATTTTAACAATCCTCCCTGCTACAATACTCATGAAGATCTTGTAATCAGCATTCAGCAGGGAGATCGGTCCATAGGAGTCTTCCCTTTGCAGATCTTTCCCAGGTTTTGGAATAAGAACAACGGTTGCCTCCTTCCAAGAGTTAGGTATCTTACCTTCTGACTGATAAACAGTGTTAAACAAAACTCCCATAATCGAGACCAATTCTTCCAGCAAAAGTCTGTATATCTCGCTAATGAGGGCATCTGTGCCAGCTGCTTCGTTATTTTTACACTTCCCAATTTGTTCCCTAATCTCACCCTCAGTTATTGGGGCACCAAGAAGGTCGCGGCTTTCATCTGTTAACTGCGAGAGGGATTTTTCCCTCAGCCAGATCTTAAGGGACTCCAGGTTAGGTGTAATTTCCTCCTTATAGAGCTCTGCAAATAAAGAAATAAGCTGTGCTTGCATATCTGCTAACCTACTCGAAGTATCTCAATTTTCATTGATAATTAATTCACCTATATGGTTTTTTGCACGATCAGCCCTGGCTTTCCATGCCAACAAAGCTCCTGCCTTCTCACCATATTCAAAATTCTGCATGGATTTAAACGACCACTGTGTCTTACATTTTTGATCAAGCATAACTCTGAATACCTGACGTGCGTTGTCCAGATCTCTCTGTACTTGGGATATTCTATCTGTGGCCCCCTGATTAGATCTAGAACTTTCTGCCTCTAACTGAGAGATTTTATCCTCAATTAGCCGAAGATCTCGTGCTTCCTCCTTATTCTTTGCACTAATACGGCGATGTAGGAATCCCCGTATGAATGCCTTAAAGGCATCCCACACAAAATCCAAAGATGTGGAGCCCATAATATCCCTAAAATAATTTTGAGTTGCACCTTTAAGATCTCTTACAATCTCGGGATCAGATAAGGCAGATCTTTTGAGTCAACATCTAGGTCTTACATTACTTCAACTCCCTTTTAAGTTAAATGCTACAGGGGCATGGTCAGATATGTGACTAGGCAGAATGTCTATCGATGTCGTACTCTCCACAATAGACCGACTGATCAAGACATAGTCGATTCTGGGGAGATGTCCATATTTTCTGCTGTGAAATGTATAACCCTGTGTATTATTCTTCTTTGCCCTCCACAGATCTACAAGCTCTAACTCATGTAGCATATTATTCAAGGCCTTGCGTACCCAGGGAGCTCCCATGTGATGTCTCTGGTTTGATCTATCCTTTCATGGGTCTAAAAGAATATTAAAATCTCCACCAATTACTACTGACAAAACTTCTTCCATCAAGACCCATTGTAACTTACATATATATGTGGGATTGTCTATATTAGGACCATAGAAGGAGACACATTTCAACTCCGACCCTCTGAAATCTAATCTAGCCATTACCCATCTCCCGAACTGATCAGTTTTACTGATTTAATAGTACAGCCTGCTCCTTGCTTCATTAAAATGCCCACTCCCTTGCAGTGGACCATCTGCTCTGACGCACAATAGTGTTTTATCCATGTGTGCTTATCAAATACTACACGACTCTCTTCTTATTGCTCAAGTGGGCCTCCTGGATTAAACAGATTTGGCCAGAGCTTTGTTCTAAATACTTCTTTACTAACCTCTGTCTATGTGGGCAGCGTAACCCATTAATATTTCACGATAGGAATTTTAACTCTCCACTACCCATTGCAGGATCTTAGCTGTGAGAGGGTGCCCATCACCTTATGCCTACACCCAAAGCCGAGACTCCGGAGCGGGTCGCCTAAAAAAGATGGTTGAGATACAGGACTTTAAAAAAAAAAAAATCCCACTGTTCCCCCACCCGTGCTCCCCCCTCTTCCCATCCACCATCACCACTGTGCCCCACCCCCACCCCTCTGGGGAACCCTCCCTACTATTAGGCTATGGCGTAAATGGAGTCTGGTCCTCGGGTCAATTAACAACATCATTACCCGTTTTCCTACCCTGAATCTCTCTGGCCCTGGGCCTCCCTGATTTTGAAAAGATCAACCTCCCTTATACCTCCCCTCCTTCCTTAATTTTTTGAATGAGATCGTCTACCTCATCTACTGAATGAAAAGTGTACATATGATTTTTCTACATAACACAAAGAGAAGCCGGGAATCTCAGTTGTGCCCTGGTCCCCAGTTTATTTAATTTGACCATTTGTTTGCCCATCTCCCACTGTTTCTGTGCCGTAGTACGACAAATATCGGACCTGATATTAAATGTAAAGGTGTTAGAGAGGGCGTTGGATGTAAGTGCCTACACTTCCAGGTCTGAGTCTTTGGGGGTAGAGCCTGCACTAGAGACCACGCAGAGCCTGCAGTAAGACATGAGAGGCTCGAGAAAGGAAAGCAACTCTCCCAGCAATTTCCCAAGGTAGGGCGTCGAGGATACGGTCCGGCTCAAGATTTGGACGGTTGGCCGGGGGAGGAAGGTAAGAACATATTTGGCCCGTACCAACCAGAATTTACTGCTGGATTTCAATTTAATCAGCCTGCTGCTGCTATTAAGGAAGCAGGGGGAGGAGGTGGAGGGAGGGGAGTTTTATGGCATGTGGAAGAAGGCCAGCAAGTAAAGGTGGCATCTGTTATAAAAACTTGCAGATACACTCTTAGAGCTCGGGTAGCTCAACTCCCTCATTCCGGACTACACAACCAAGACTCCTCTCCACCAGTTATTGTAACCCTGCCATCTTCTCAAAGAAGGAAAGGAGGTGAAGCAAGCGAAAGGGTAGGGGTGGCAAAAGGAGAAAGGACGGACCTCTCAGGGGGCAACAAATGTGGAGGCAGGGGTAGAGGGAGATGGAAGAAATCGCTTGCCCCCAAAATTAAATAACCCATCCCTGAAATCATATTATAAGGTCCTAAGTGCCCCTTGCCCCCCATCTACTGATGCAGTTGGCCGGGAGGGCCACTGCTCTAACTTTATTGGGGAGATGGATTTGGAACAATCTCAAAATAAGTCACTTTTGGCAACAGCTCAAAACTCCCCTGCTCTCCCAGTCTCTGACAATTTGGCAGTAGTATCACCGGAGGATCATTGTGGCTCCCAGACTCTTGTCCATTCTGTAGTCCCACTATCAAACCGCTTTGCTAAATGCAAGACAGTGAATCAGTCTCCTGCCCAGAGTCATCGCAACAAGCTAATCCATCTCAGCTTTCCCAACATATTTCACCCTCTAGCTCAGGGGCTGGGGGTGGCTTGGTGGCTGATATTTTAATGGCACTTAAAGACGAGATAGGGAGCAGATTCACTGTCTCTGAAAATAACCAAGCGGCAATACAAGCCTTGTGCGCTGTATTAGCCCACAAGCTGGAAGAGGTTTCCTCAAGAACAGATGCGCTTCAGCAGGAGATCCCAAGGATTAAGGAAGCTATGAATGCTTCCTCTGCAGAAATGGCTAAATTAATGAATCAGAACAAGGAACTGAAGGATGACCTTGAACGGTTGGAAAATCACTCCAGAAGGAACAATTTGAGACTAATCAATGTTCCCGAAGTCTTAGAAGGTTCAGAGCTCAAGGGTTTTGTGATCTCATTATTTAAGGAGACTGTGCTAAAAAACCCTATTAACCCTGATAATATTCATCTGGAGCGAGAGATACAAAGGGTACATCGTGACCCTTATAAGAGGAACCCAGCGACACAGAAGCATAGTAAATTTCCATACGTACACTGTAAAGGAGGCAATCTTATCATCAGCTTTGAAGGAAGGGTCACTTACAAGGCCTCAATGATTGGTGGAGTAGGAAGAGATCTCTGGAGCATGGGTAACCATATTTTTCAGCTTCAAATCATAAACATGCTCAATTAGATTATTTTTTGGCATCAAATGCATTTATATCGGTTTGTAAAATTTAGTGATAACCGAGGTTTCTTTTGTACCATAATCCATTTGTTCTAGAGATACAGGGAATAGGGGGAAAACGCAAACTACATGGAGTATTGAGCGTGCCCTGCTTGCAAATAAAGATTACTGTAGACACATTAGAGAGTGGATTCCGATATTCTTTAAAGAGAATATCGGTGGCGCTTCATCTAGCATGGTCTGGGATACATTTAAGGCATGCCTGGCGGGGAGACATTGAGGTTCTCTTTGAATCATGGAAAGGAAGAGAAACAACTGATACGAGCTAAACAAGACAGCTTAGAGGCAGCAAAAGAAAATCTGGTCAGAGTATAACAACAGGGAGGAGAAATAAAGGAAGCCCAATTAGGGGTAATGTTAGCTAGGGCAGCAATTAATGCAATTTATGCCAATAGGGCAGTAGAAAAGTATACAGTTTAAGATGTGTTATTAATGCCTATACTCCGAAGATATTAGACATACTCCTTTGCAGACAGAAGTGATTTTGAAGACAGCATTTTTAAATAAACTGACCATCGGTGAGAGGGAGTCTCTGGAGGGGGCTCTATAATGGGAGGAGATCTAGTTGGCGTGGTCTAATCTTCCTTCTGGTAAAGCTGCAGGGGCTGATGCAATTCCTTCGGATGTTTATAGAACATTTGCTCCCCAATTGAAAGATCATGTGACTGCATTATTTCATCAAATTTATAGCGGAGCCTCTCCTCCAGGGTCATGGTCCAGTGCCAAAATTATTGTGTTTCTGAAAAAGAACAAACCACCGGTAAAACTAGGCTCATACCGCCCGATAAAGCTAATCAACGGAGATTCAAAAATCTACTCCAAAGTTTTAGCTGCACGATTAGTGCAAATAATAACAAAACTAGTGTCTAATCAACAGCATAGTTTCATTGTGGGGAGGGACACTACAGACCAAATCAGGAGAGTAATCTCACTTTTTGGTGCAGTACATATCAGGAGACCCTATGGCCCTGATCCTACTAGATGCGGAAAAGGCATTTGATAAGGTCTCCTGGTGTTTTCTTTGGCAGACAGTGCGGGTAATGGGCATTGGACTAGGGTTTATTCAGGGAATTAAAGCCTTATACTGCAAACCTGTAGCTAATATCTGTATTTCTGGGGACAAATGACCGGGCCTGAGGTGATCTCTCGGGGAACTCGACAGGGATGCCCATGCTCTCCACTTCTGTTTGCACTTTATATTGACTCGTTCATATGAAATGTAGACCGAAATACTGCAATTCCACCAATAATAGTGCAAGGGTTTAAAAGTAAAATTTTTGCATATGCTAATGATATAGCATTAGTGGCCCCCAAACCAGAAATTGCACTCAAAATAATCGAGAAAGAAGCCATACTTTTTGGAAGATTTCCGGCTACTCCTTGAATGAAGACAAGACCCAAATTGTTAATAATGATACGATTTTGATGGTAGACAAATGAGTGGTAAAAAATGCGCTATATATCTGGGTGTCTTCATATCATTCGAAGTAGATGAAATTGCAAAAGAAAATTTGAAGGCTCTCATAGAAAAGACTAAAAAAGAGCTTTTTAGATTCATTAATTACAGTGATATCCTTCTGAGGTCAATTAAATGCGTACCGTTGAGTTGGGTAACAATACACATCTGTTATTTCAGTCTGCACCAAAATACCCCAAGCTAGGGTAAAAATATAGTTTACAAATACACACGTAATGCTATGTTTACTCTAAATAAGCAAATGGGGCATCTGACAATTTTAGCAAAACGTCCTGCCTTTACCAAACTCTAAATAAAGACTTTATTACTATTCTGAGATATGGCCACCAACCAAAGGCTCTCTGCAAGCCTCTTATCAACCTTCCAGAATGTTTCACCTACAAACCCAACAACCCCCTACGGCACTATAAATTACTAATAAAAATGGAATTACAAAATTCCAAATCACTTAAAACTACATGGTATATTTACAAAACATGAATAAAATTCATATAAACAATAGTAACGCATAAAAATAACATATCCAATAAAACACATTAAAAAACTATAAAACAATTTTTTTAACCACTTTATTACTGAAAATGATATTAAAAACATCGATATTATTTAAAACTTTATTACATACCTCATAAAACGATATTCTTGTGAACTATACTTATAGATCACAATATTTTATTTCCAATATTTCTGTCGCCTGATATTTTCAAGTTGATATTTTGTCCAACCACAAGTCATGATACCTTAACCATCAAATCCTTTAAACACTTGTTTACCACATCATACCTAGACCAAGAATAGTGGTCATTTTGTAACTAAAATAATCAATTTCCAGCAATTTCCAACTATACCCTAACCTGTAACATGCAGTTATCATCAGACTTCTTAAACAGCCTCGCAAATTGATGATGACAGAAAAGAAAGGAACGGTGAAAGCCATGCAAAAACAGAATATTCAATTTTGTTTCAGCCTGAATGTTATTGTATAAAGCTATAAATATTCGTCATGTTGTGTTGCTAGATGTATGGCTCTTCTGCAAAACCTATTAATAAATAATAAAAATTGCTGTTTAGTCGCTTTCGCAAATATGTGAGTATAGAATGCAAAAATCAAAGAAAATTATCCCTACATTGGTAATAGGACAATGGAGAAGTGTGTATTGTAAGACTCAAAGAAACAGAGAAAAACATCTAAAATAGTAAGCAGAAAATCGGGGAATTGTGAAGCAGACATTTTTGCAATGCTTTGGAAGTGAAAACATACACCTGCTTCAAAAAATGAATGATAGAAGTGAACATGTTAAGTATGGTGGAATAATTGACTGATATAGACAAATGGAATACACCAGAGGACACCAATTAACTTTATTCGTAAAACGTAATATAAGTAATAAACCAGATAATACAAAAGTAATCACTGGGTGCTCTTTTTCTTTTTAAAGTGGATGTGTTTTATGACTCTCTAATAATGCCTTTTGTTTTTATTCCTGTCTAGACCGAAAAAAGATGTTATGGTCATCGATCCATCAGGCAACACCTATTACAACTGGCTGTTCTGCATTACTATGCCTGTCATGTACAACTGGACCATGATCATAGCGAGGTGATGTGCAATAACCAGAATATTTTGTCTTGTTGGAATAGGCTGAAATGGAAAGAAATTATTAGGAAATGTTCTGATCAATAATAGCAATTTCTTTTGCGCCTGATAGATAGTTTCAAAAGTTTCAGACTGCAAAATTTTAAAGAATTGGAAATCAGACTCTAATTGTATTGATTAACTTACCTATGCAACAAGCTTTCTGAAATTAAGGTAAATCCGAAATTCTGGATCCGAAATTAATGTAATCCGAAATTATGGATTCGCAAATGTGGGACTATTACCTGCTGGGTCCAGAAACTGCTAGGTTTCTCATGGTGGGTTTGTAATGACAAAAGTCTCCTCTGTGCGGACAGCTATGCCCCTATACCCTTTTTCAACTGTCCATGCTTACCACATTTATCCCCATTGGCACAGACATCCTTAAGGCTACTGACCGTTGCTCCATATAGCTTTGATGTTGCGTCACCCAGGCAATGGCCTCTCCTGAATTAGATGTACACCATAGTGTCCCCTCCGCCCAATGTGGAGACTGGCTAGTACCCTCTTACAAAGTTCCGAGGAAACTGGCTATTTAAACAATATTATCCAAAGGAGAGAACATACAGGAAGGGTGAGAACAGATTTTAGTCACGATCTAAATGATTTATTAGTGGTTCCATACTGATTTTAAAAATTGTTGTAAGCTGTAAAATGATTTTGCCCTCTGAAATATGTCGAGCCTTTTGCTGAGATCTAATGTACAAGCTTTAAGGGATAACTGT
Organism: Triturus cristatus; assembly: GCF_964204655.1. Classification (NCBI taxonomy): domain Eukaryota; kingdom Metazoa; phylum Chordata; class Amphibia; order Caudata; family Salamandridae; genus Triturus; species Triturus cristatus. Next base: position 816,111,602 of record NC_140582.1, read on the forward strand.
TTTCTTTTATAATTGTCAAATAGAAATTATGGTTGGCCACAGGCCCAGAATTTAAAGTGGTCTAAAATGCTAACATTATATTCATGACACATGTGGGGCACTCCTGGACCCCATGTTGCTGGAAGTGTGGCTGCAGAATTAAAAGCATTTACTGTGCAAGAGCCTGCAGTAAATTAACAAAAGGAGGGCTTTACTTGTGGCATGAAAATTATGGTTTGTGCTCCAGAAGACAAAAATTATGGCACAGGAACTTCAGATTCTCAAATGTGTTTCTCATCCATGAGAAAAATAAAAGATAGTAAGCCGAGTGAAACACACAATCATCCCAACTGCAGCAGTTGTTTGCCAGTATTCTAATCTAGCTTCACCAGTTGTTGTGTTGAGCATCTAGAATGCTAACATCCTCTATTCATGACAAAAGTAAGACATATCGTGACGCCATGAAATAGCAAATGTTGACTTTAGAATCTTTCCTATGGGGAAGGCTAAAGTAACCTAGCAATGTGGGTATTAATGATTCTAAAGCTGCATTCTCCTGCAGCATGTCTGTCGGTTCTGTGACCTAGTTAAACACCATAGTCCTTTCTTAGATTACATGATCTTTACAGGAAGTTGTCAGGTTACAAAGGTGTACCGATATGTGGATTGGTACTGTAATGAGGATTATCTCAGACACTAGCTATGAATCTCCTGAGTAGGCATTCACATCTAGGAACCAATCAAAATGCTTCAGTTTGATAGTGTATGGCTGTCTAGTCTACAATTACATATAGTGGCTAGACCTTTTACTTGTACTCCCTGAAAAAGAAGTCTATTGAAATTGTACATTTAAATCTGTTCAGTACTCCATATCTATGGTACTTCCCTTCTCCAGGGGCACTGTCTGCCTTTGCTCTGAAGATATGGTACATGAAGCACAATGGGAGGCCCCTCTTCAATTTTCCTTAATTTCAAGCATCAGCCACTGAGGCTTAAGCCCAAGAAACTGTAGATGCTTCCACGGGTTGAGGCAGTCAATACCATACTAAGCTCAGTGATTTTCTCACAACACCACCTGGATAAGACTGATTTGACTAGGTGGTGAAGAGCAAAACTTACTCTGCTCTGCAACAACATACTCCCATTTGGACTGCTCTGTCCTGCTACCATAGAGACCCAAGTACTAAAGAGGGGTCCTTGTTCATTTCTATTTTGGATCCAATAGTAATGTGGCACCAAGACACCAGTGGCAAACAGCTCCAATTCATAACATTGAAGCTTAACATCCTGATCTAGACTAGCAATTTGTGCATTGTAGGCCATTTTGGAAACGTGTGATGCCTGTTAATCTTTCATTGTGGAAACTGAAAATGTAAGCATATTGTCACTTGTCAATGTCTCCTCTAAATAATCCTTTAAGAAAGGTGAATGGGCAGCCCCATCCAAAGCCATTCATATTCTCCCAGCAGCTGTAAAATAGGTAATAATGGAATGTTCACTGAGATAAAAATAAATCAGCTGATATGAAGATAAGAAAGAAATAAAGCACTTTCAAAGATAATTATCATGCCAAAAATAAATATATGTTAACATACCCCCCTTCCCATAAAGAATCCAGAATCAACAACATTCCTACAGTAAACAGGCTTAAGGATAGCTGTACACCAAGCACAAGAACCCAGAACTACAGATATACTACAGAGTGCATATCAGAGTCCACAGAACAGTGAATGGACTGTCAAGATTGTAACTGGCAGTCTTGTGATTCTATTTAATTATCATTTTTAGAAGTCCTTGCTATATACTTTGAGGAGTTGTTGCCAGAGGTTGGGAGCCATCATCTTACTCGTTAACTGGATCTCATAAATTGCACACATACAATTCGCTATGGCTGGACATAATCTTGGGAAGGTCAACACTGTATGGTCATGTAGGCAACTTTCCACTGTGGTGGAGGAATTTACTCCTCACTTCTGCAAACACATGTTGCAATATTATATTCAACTCATTCCTTAAAATGGATTAAGAATGGCATGGCTCAGTGCACATGCACCCCTAGAATTTGTCTCACTGTTAGCGCAAAGGTTAAAAATAAAAAAAGGAAGGAACATATGCACTCATTTGCAAGGAAGATCACTAAGCACCTTATGAGTTTGGTGGACAGGGTACAAACATGGAGTACCCTGTTCTTCAAACTTTCAGTTTAACAGCTCTATTTTGAGTCAGATAAACCATCATTCTTCTGGCAAAAGAGCCTCTGCTGCAGTGCTTAATTTGTGCTGGTGGTTTCCGGTGCTCAGCATCGGCACTTATTTCATGGGGCCGAGTCTATAGGAATTTTCTCCCCTGGGCAATAGGCCTGGTAATTATAACAAATAATTCCAGTTCATCTGTGAAATCAAATTTAGTTTTCGTTGGGATTGGCAGGATTATTTTCAGTGGCAGAAGCAGCCATGACGTTATGAGAGTGGTTTGTATGAGCAGCTGGAGTAGCGAGACGGCCCTACTAGCCAGGTGCCTTACGTTGCGGCGGAGGTGGGCATGCTCAGGGCCCCATTTCTGACCAGAGAGAGGTATGTATGTTGGCGTGGGTGGGCTTCCTAGGGGGTGCACCACGCAAGGGCTGTTGACTGATCTCTCCTCAGCTACTATGGCATCTACCATTGAGGGGGGGTGGAGGCAGCTCATGCTGCAGACCCCACCCTCTCCACTGGGTGACAGGTTTGGAAGGACAGTCCCGGGCAAAGCAGGTCATGATGTTTGTGTCTCCTCGTACCTTCAGGTAGCTGTTTTGCTAATTAAAGCCACTCTAGTTTTTCAGTGGTGCCAGTTCCAAATCTTGGAAGTCGCAGATGACTCTTTTTTTTTTTTTTTTTTTTTTTTTAAGTTCAAAAGGTTTTTATTGAATAAGTAAAGGTGTCAATACATGAGAAAGAATACAAACATATCTTCAAATAGAGGAGAAAAGTAAAACATGGTAATGAAAATCTACAATTGATCAGAGGATAACAAAAGTTTGAGGCTAAATAACAAAAAACAGCGTTGGTAATAATGAGCAATAAAGTAACTTATATAGAGAGAATAGTGCAAATGAAAAGCAATGTCACTCAAGGAGGCTTAGAGACCTCTTGCTGAATAGGTGATACATGAGAGGAGCGTTTAGCACAGGTATCTAGGTACAAGGTTACAGGAAGCCATAAATCATGTCGTTTAGCAGCTAAACTAAGGGGGTGCACAAAAACAGTATCTAGCCTGTGATTATAACAAACATTGTACCACCATGCTTTAAAAGAAATATTCGTAAAGTTTTTCCAGTTGACGGTGATTTGCTGGAAAGCAACAGCTAACAACAAATCAACAATTTGCGTGTTAAGATCAGTGTCATCCCAACAAGGAGAAAGGCTCCCTAAAAAAATATTGACAAAAGAGAAGGGGGATGTAGTGTGGAATATAGCATTGATTTGGGCCCAGACTAGTGTCCAGAAATCTTGCGTGAAAGTGCAAGAGAAAAGCATGTGAAAAAGAGTGGCGTTAGGAGCAGAACAGGACCAACAGAGATCCGGTGTAGAAGAAAATCTCTTATTCAACACCTGGGGAGAAAAGAGAAGTCTGTTGTATATGAAGAAAAGAGTTTGTGTAAGGGAAGCAGCTCTAGATGTCTTGCGAAGTTTGGTCCATAATTTATCCCAAAGGGAGGTGGGCCAAGAAATGGCAAGGTCAGATTCCCACTGTTCCTCAACTTTGGATTTTGGTCTAGGTGTGAGGATTGTATGAAATGAGTGGTATAATGAGGAGGCTGTAGGGTGAGTACGCAAGAAGGAATGAAGCTGTGAGGTAGGATTGGGAGGGTGAGGATGCACGCGGGGGTTAGAGAGAAGAGCATAAGTGGACATGACTGCATTTTTAAGCGCAAGATACTTGCAGGCAAAAGAACGGGGAAGATGAAAGTGTTGGCTGAGAACGGAGAAGGATAAGAAATCAGAATTAGAGAAGAGTGGAGATACCGAGATTAAACCCCTCTGTCTCCAGGTTTTCCAGTAAAAGGGCTTGCGATTGATGGTTATACTGTTGTTGTGCCAGATAGTAGAGTTAAGAAACTCTGTTACAGAGGAAGGGGGGCCTGGGGAGGTGGAGAGAAGCAGCTTGGCTGTAAACTTATGGATAGGAATGGAGGAAAAGTGAGGCTTACGAGAGAATGAGAGGTATTCAGCAAAAGTGAAGGGGGATAAGGAAAGTGGCTCAATGATAACCCATAAGGGGGACGGCTCGGCAGGGTCTTGCAGCCAATGGGAAGCTTGCCGCAGAAGGAATGCCTTGTGGTAAGCGGGAAAATTCGGAAAATTAACTCCACCCTCAGACTTGGGGAGTTGCAATCTGAGCAGGGACATACGTGGTTTTTTGCCGGACCAGAGAAAGGAAGAGAGAATAGTGTTAATTTTCTTAAAGAACTTAGCAGGGATAGGAATTGGGATGTTGGAGATGGTGTAGAGGACTAACGGGGAGAGCATCATTTTAATCGTATCAAGACGACCCCACCAGGAGAGGTATAATGGGTGCCATCTGGAAGTGAGGTCGGATAATTTCTGGATGCATTTATTGAGGCACAACGAAACAGTGTCAGAGAGGGAGGAAGTAATGTGTAAACCTAGATATTTGATGTGTGAGGGGCTCCAAGTAAAATTGGACGCCATAAAGTCCGGTTTAAAAGTGAACTTAGTAAGGGGTAAAATCTCACACTTGTCATTGTTTAGCTTATAACCTGAGATCTGAGAGTAATCATGGACTTCAGTTAGAAATGCGGGAATGGAAGTTGTGGGGTTAGACATGAATAGTAAAATATCGTCTGCGTAGGCAGCAAGTTTAATGTTAGTGTGGGAAACTTGGAAGCCGTGTAGGTTGGGATTCTGACGAAGCTTTGAAAGAAAAGGTTCCAGGGCCAAATTAAAAAGAAAAGGGGAAAGAGGGCATCCCTGACGAACGCCCCTACCTAGATTGAAAAAAGAGGAAACTAGACCGTTGGCGCAAACCGCCGCTCTAGGGCTGGAGTAAAGGAAGGAGATAAAAGAGATGAAACGTGGGCCAAATCCAAACCATTTGAGGGCGGAGAAAAGAAAAGTCCACTCCACCCTATCGAACGCTTTTTCTGCATCTAGGGCAATGGCTGCTAGTGAATGTTGGAACTGTGGAGATTTAGAAAGGACATTAAACAAAAGTCTGGTGTTATCTGTGATGAAGCGACCTTTAACGAAGCCAGATTGTTCAGGGCCTAGCAACTCGGGAAGATAGGGGTCCAATCTAATGGCGAGAGATTTGGCATACAATTTATAATCAATGTTGACCAAAGAAATTGGTCTGTAATTCTTACAGTGCTGGGTGTCTTTGCCTTCTTTGGGGATGATACAAATGTGGGCGTCTGAGAATGTACCTGAGGAAGAGCCATTTAATATGAAGGAATCAATAAGGGAGTGGAGTCTGGGTAACAACAATTTGGAGAAATGCAGATAAAATTCAACTGTGAATCCGTCTGGCCCAGGGGCCTTGTCCCTCTTGAGTGACTGAAGTGCTGTAAGTAATTCATCGCTGGAGATTGGTGATTCAAGGGCGGATAAATCAACAGGGAAATTGGAAGGTGGTTGGATGGTGGCAAAGAAAGTAGCAAGAGAATGAGCAGTGGGGTGCGTCTCAGAAGAATAGAGTTTGGAATAAAACTGGGAGAATTGCTCTAAAATATCAACATCTGTATGCTTTAAAACATAATTAACATCGTAGACAGATTCAATATTCAGTTTGTTTTGTTTGACTTTTAAATAATTGGCTAAGACCTTCCCCGCCTTATTTTTACCTCCATAGAATTTAGAACTGGATTTCAACAAATACAATGAAGCATCCTCAGTGGATTGTTTGTTATATTGCATCTTAGCAGCAATGAGAGCAGACAAACTTTCTTGCGAGTGGGATGTATAGAAGGAATGCTCTAACTTTTTAATCGTGCAAAGGAGGTCACTGGTGCGTTTACGAGCATTCTTGCGTTTAGTAGCTACAAAGCTGATAATAAAACCTCTGGCTGCTGCTTTATAGGCGTCCCAGACAACGTGGATAGGCATAGTGGGTGTGTCATTAATGGTGAAAAATTCTGTGGTGAAGTCTACAAAGGAGGCGGAGAATTTGGGATCGAGGAGTAAGGTGTTGTTGAAGCGCCATCTCTTTGGTTCAGTGGACTTGGGTAAAATATCAATGTTTATCGAAACGGGGGCATGATCAGAAAATAAGATGGGGCCTATGTCAGCGTGGGTGAGGGATTGGGACACATGGTGGGAGAGGAAAACATAATCAATACGTGACTGGGAGTGGTGAGTCGGGGAATAGAAGGTGAATTCTTTAGAGGTAGGATTGCAGAGACGCCAGGCGTCAATGAGCTTATGTTGGGATATCGCTTGAGTGAAAAGCTTGTGAGATTTATTAGGGATAAAAGGTGCCTTGGAGTTTCTGTCTAAAAAAGGATCAAGGGGTAGGTTACAATCACCTGCTAAAACAAAATTATCATCAATATATTCAGTAATACGGGAGGCCATTGCGCGCCAAAAAACCTGATCACCACCAGTAGGGGCGTAGATATTAAGGAGGGAGAGAGGGACGCCTTTTGAGGAGAGTTTGACGTACAACCATCTACCTTCAGGGTCTGATTCAGAAGCTAAGAGCAAATGAGCAAGAGATTTGCGAACCAGTACAACCACACCATTTCTCTTGCCATCACCCGGAGATGAAAATACAGCACCCACCCAACCTCTCTTAAGTTTAGCAGCTTCATCATCAGACAGATGTGTTTCTTGTAAGAAGGCAATATCTACATTTAATTTGGCTAAATGAGAGAGAATTTTTTGTCTCTTGATAGGAGAATGCAGACCTTTAACATTCCAGGATATAATTCGAACTGACATTAAGGATTAATCAAAAAGTGGGTAAATTGGAGAGTAGGACAGCAAGGAAATGCCTCGTAGCGGGCAGGGGCACAAGAAAGAAAAAGAATGAGGTGAGAACTGACGTGATGAAATAAGAAAAGAAGAAAAAATGAGAGAAGAACCAGTGAAGCCATAAATATAGGGGAGAGCCAAGAAAATAGAAAGAATGGTAAGAAGATACAATAATTCTGAGAAATAGTGGTAAATAAGGTCCAAGGGAGAATCAAATAGGTAAAGGGAGATGAATACGAGCAAGAGAGCCAGTATGCAATGGGGAGAAGAAGGAATGACTCGCAGATGACTCTTTACAGTGGCTTAACCATTTTTCGTATTTTTTCCGTAGAGTTGGGGCTAAGGAGCTTGATTACACACAACGGGGGAGTGATTCAGTTACGGAGTTCAGAGGCTGGAATCATAACAGTACATTTTAAACAAGAAAGTGCCTCAGAAACCATAAACCATAAATTAAATTTTTCTTTGTACCACAGATGTTTTTGTAATTAACTCTGATTCAAGATTACTATTTACAATTATCTTTAAACATACCCTTGGTATTTTCTTGATAGCAAAAGAGCAGTATCTACAATATTTACATTACTTACATATATAAGGACATTGACATCACAATCGACATTCTTTCACATGGATACACATATGTCTTTACAATCAAATTCAATACAAGTACAGTCACTTTGCAGCTGAAGAGTGTTTTTTTGAAAACTCTTATAGTCCTACTTATTTTAGTCTGTTATTGGGACATTTATTTTTTCGTCCTCAATATACTATATTCCCTGGGTCCTGCGGGGATCAGAGACTATTTACACACTTCTAGCTCGAGCTTATACTTTCCAGCTCGAGATGCCTAATCAGTTGGCATATTTTTTGTCCTTGTTTGCTCTTGACCTCCTAGTTTATGGTTGCCAACGCGTTTCGACCTTTGTGATGGTTGGACCAGAACATTTTATTTATATGAAGGTCTTCATCAGGACGGGACTGTTTTCTGGTAGGACATCTAATACCTTGTACTCGTTTCTCACTGAGGTGCGGTTATTCACAATCAGATCTTAATGCAGTGGAAGCTTACAATGTCTGTAGCCACCTTTGTCTTGTCTCTTTAATTAGTTGCCTCCAGTTTCCTGGCAATCTCGTTCTTGTCCACAGTTGTTTGCGGTCCAATTTCTAATGTGGCGTCTTCCATGCTTCGGGGCTAAGGAGTTTGGCACTAGTCGATCAACTGCCTCTGCTTTGCCCAAGCACAAGAGTTTCCTCTCTTCCTCGGAGACCCAGTACCCTCCTCTTGGTATCAATACTGCTCCTGTCCCAGGCCCTTCTCCAACCCTGTGACTGGATTACCTATGCTTTCTCCTGACTACTGAAGGAAATTGTGTCTTTTAGACGTCTGTGTGTAGAATTTATTTTCGGTACTTGAATGAAAATTTCATGGGCCAATTTACGTATTGCTTGCTTTTTGCTTTCTACAGAAATATGCTGTTCTATGCGGATGCACTATTTGGCTAACAACTGTCTGTTGCTACATACCTGATTATTATGTAGCCCAGTTTTATATAGTGCCACTATGTATTTTTATTTACTCCACATGTATCTCTGTGTTAGAAAATAATTTGGATTAAAAGCGCCAGCTGCATAGTTCCTTGTGTGTTCCAGCAGGATTCAGGCAGCAAGAAAAATGTCAATATAACGCTGCCCACTGGTGATTAAATGTTATGTTCCTGTTGGAGAAAGATTGGAGTTTTGTCTAGTGACAGTTTTGACTGTAGCGCAGAGGGTTAATGTGCCTTCTGCAAACAACATGTACCATGCAGATTAGAGAACTGTATTTATGTGGATAGGTTAGTGGATTTCTGTTTTTGTCACCGAGATCCTTTTGTTACTCGCTGTTCATAAATTACAATCCTAATATAGCACAGACGGCAGACTCAGTTGAACTTTGTGCTTTATTAGTTCAAGAGTGCATGTGGAAGCCTCTCTGAATGGAGTTGAAAGTCTGACTTCATTTTGGAATAGGTGGCAGTGGGATTTTGTGACGTCTAGCCTGATCGTCTAATAGAACTATTTGTTTGAAGCATGAGAGCTTGATTCTCCATCAAAGTGTAATCCCAATGTTATTTATATCTGGCACTTTATTATCTTTTGGATGCCACAGACATATTTTTATGGCACAAAACATTGACACAGTTAAAGTATCACCATTGAGTGTCTTGGACAGCACAGCTATACATTGATGACAGAGGTGTACTCTTTTCTTGCTGTCCCTCAGTATCTGCTTTTCTTCGTCCCCTTCACAATACACTCCTTGCCTTGTCTCGATTCTTCCCTACGTCTGTGTTTTGTTGCCTCTCCTCATTAACTGCATTTCATTTTTCACATTCTCATCTTTCCCTTCCACTCTCCTTTCACGCGCTCCCTGCTGTGTGCTCTTCTTTCCTTGCCTTTCGCCTCTTTCCACTTTTCATTCGTCTCATGTTCCACTCCAATCTTGCACTCCCAATCTCTGCTTTCCCCACTTCTCTTCGCATTCTTTGTCTACTGTATCTATCTTTGCCTTCAGACCTATCCTCCCTCCTCACTCTCCCTTTTATGTTTTTACTTCTTGTGCATATCTGTATATACCCTCCAGGAATCATAGTTTGATCTCCGGATCATAAATTTAAATGTTGGAGTGGCCACTCAGTCTTTCATCTTTCTGAGTTCGATAAAATTAGTGCCATTGAGCTGGATAACAACATTTTTAATTTGGTGTCAAGGCCCCTTCTGGTGAATATGTGTTTCACAAAACATATATGTTGTGTTAGGGACACAGAAATGCATTATAATCTTTTGTTTTTCAATGTATTTGCAATATTACATTGTCATTATTCCCTCTGTCCCTTCTTGACCCAGTACCTTTCATACTCATATCCATTCTCCTGACGTCCTTTCTTTCCTTAGTCCCATATTTTTCCTTTCCTTTTTTCTCTTCCTCAGCATCTTCAGCCATGCCTCCTTTCCTCTTTCCATTTTTGCTTCCTTACACCCTCACTCATTACCTATCCTTCCTCCATTGGTGCATTTCTTCCTTCTTCCTCCATGCGTTCCTTACTTTCTTTTTTTCATGCTCCTTCCTTCATCCATTCTTTAAATTCTTCCTTTCGTAACCTCAACCTTTCCTTCTGCTTTTCTTCTTCCTTTCCTTTCTGCTTTCTATTCATCCATCACACATCGTTGGCATCTTTTCTCACTCTATTCCTTCATGTCTACCTTTCACATTCTTTTCTTATTTTGGCCTTCTTTCATCCATTACTCATTTATTTCCTCACTCCAGTACTCCCCTTCCCACCTGCATTTGTTGCTGCCTTCTTTAATGCATTCCTTCCTTCACCCATTCATTTATTTCAAACAGCACAGTACAAGCACATTCTCTTTAGTGTACAAAGCTGCCTCAAGTCCTCAAATGACCTTTCCTAAAGTTGCATTTTGAGATTTACACACATTCTCTTATTTTAATTCATTTTGTAGTTGTTGTTAAAGGCTTGCCATATGTTACATTATGTTATGCTATATTGATTTGTATAGCACACCAATCCCTCGAAAGGGTATCCAGGCGCTTCGGCAGGTGTGTAGGTGTAAGTTCCCTGAGGTGCTTATGTGAAGAGCCAGGTCTTCACCTTATTGAGGAACTCACAAAGTGAAGAGGTGGCTATATTTGTGTTGAGGCTTGTGGAGCCAATAAAGGAAGCGGCTGGGGCAACTGGAGGACATGGGTGTGGCCTCTTAAACATTGTGAGCACCTGCACTTAATAGTTTGCAAATTAAACACTACTATGCTGACTAGTGAAAACCATTGACCTTGCAGCAATATGTAAGAAAGATGGCGGATTGAGGCCGCGCACGGCACGCAAAGACTCTCTCTGTGCTTCTCTCACTAGATCTCCAGTGAACCACCACCGATGGACGACAGCCTCCCTCATCCCAGCAATGTATGCGTCTAGGTCCGGGCTGCAGTAAGGGATTTGTTTGGACTTATATCGCTTACCCTCATACTAACTCTTTAGTACGACCAAATGTGTCTCATCACCACCGTAAAAGAAAAGATTTGTGCGAGTCGCGCTGCACGGTGGTCCATTCAGGCAGCTCCGCTAATCGCACTTCAAATGCTGCAGGCAGCAAGAGCACGAGTACGAGCACCCGCCAAGTGTTACACTCGCACCTGTGCCTCCGGAGAAGAACAACATTTGGCTGTGCCCCCAGAGGTAACGTCAGGGATCCAAATGGCCCGTCACGCGCCAAAGGATGGCGTAACAAAGCCCTAGCTTCTGCTCCAGCCTCTGGCAACTCAGCAAGCAAAACCACGGCCATTTCCGATAAGTAGGACACAGGGAGCAGCGTTAACACTCTGCCAACAGGTGAGCCAAAACTGTTAACCTTGCCAATACATACCCTCCTGACTGATGGTGAGATACTCTCCGGGTTTAGAGTGGAAGCTGGGTCCGGGTTACAGATTGGGAAACTCATTTTGAAGTTGCTACAATTAGGGAGGGCAACTGAATTACTTCAGTCTTGTGGATCTGAGAACTCCATCCCTGGTTTTGTGATGGCCGAAGTACAAAACGCTGCAGTACAGGACGGTAGGAGGAGCAAGGCTGGTGCAGTTAACGAAGACAATAATGAGAATGAGAACACCGAGAACACTGAGAATCCGTTTCCCCTTTTGAATGTCATTGTTAATTCTGAAGTAGTTAACAAAATAATTGAATTAGCAGTGAGCAGCCCGTCTAATGATACAATACTGGAAACCTTTGCTGAAAAAGATGGTCCTATAGGTTCCAGTGATAGTCAAATCAAAAAATCGACGGTCAGTTTAATGACAACTACCACAGCTGTTGGTTCCACTGGCCCTACTGGATCAATTTCAGAAAAACTTACTAATTGCACAGAGACCATTGCTGAGACCATTACTGAGACTTTTGCTGACCTACCAAGTGCTATAATGTAGTTGATACTGTTGGCGGTGTCGGGTTAGCCCAAACTCCGACTATTTCAGACACGGAAGGGTTCAGTCTGGCTCGAGGGACAGAGAACAACCAATGTAATACCCTTGGCGGAGGGAAGGGTGCAAAAACCAAAAGCTCAAAAACGACTAAGATGACTAAAGGAGGCAAAGGTCATGGCTGGGGGGTAAAGCCAACAGTAACGGACGCAACGGGGAGATTACAAGAGGCTTCAGTCAAGGTTGGATCAGGGGTTAGCCCGCTGTGCAAGTAGGTATCCCAAAAAGGCGAAATGAAAAATATTTCAAATGTTAGCAGTACAGCAATTACTCCAACTGAAATATTAGAGGGGGAGGGAGACGGAGCAGATGCTGAGCAGCAAGGATTAATTGAAGCTCCAGAGAAGTTTTCTTCCACTGCTGCTTGCTCATCGTCAACATCTTTAGTCTTCTCCCCAGCCTCAAGCCCTGCAGTACTATGATCAATTCTATCGGAACCAGGTGCTTTTGCTAATCGTCGGGAATTGACGGAGGAGGAGCCTTCACTGCTTAGGATTATGCAAGCACTGAGCACCCAGAGAACAGAAGCTCAGGAATACTATCAGTAGGCTAAAGCAGATAGCAGCGAAATTAAACAAACTCTGATGGAGGTAACATCCAAGGTCGGTCAGCTTTCTTCTGAAGTCATTGATCTACAACATCGAGTTGCTGCCATCGAAGAGTCCAACATGCATACAGTTAATTTAGCAAAGGCACATGATTCCCAAATGATGTTAATGCAATCTAAGATCAAAGACCTTGAAAATCGCCAGAGCGGTCAGAACATACGCATTTTTGTCGTCCCAGAAGGAAGGGAGGGCAACGATCTACAGGCTTTTATTTTCGATCTTTTTCAAAAAGCCTTTCCGGATTTAGCAGATTGGGATATGGACACTCAAGTTCAACGGGCACACAGATTGCCACTACCATTGGCAACTACTCACGGTGGTCAGTCCAAATCCAATTTTGCTCGGCCAATCCTTGTGTTCTTGGGTAATTTTCTATTACGTCAAGCCATATACTTCAAGGCACGCCCATCAGCACCAGTCAAGGTGGACGCAATGTCTATCTTTGTGCGTTCTGACCTATGTAAGGCAACAATGGACAAACGGTGGAAGCTCCGTCAATTGATGGATCCTTTCAAAACTGTATGCTCACAAGTGTTTTAACAGGAGCCGGCTCGTCTCAAGATTATAAAGGATGGTCAACAGCATTTTTTCTTTAATGAACTAGATGCTAAGCGAGCGTTGTCAAGATGGCAAACAATCGGCAAGGAGTGAATTAAAGTCCTGATGCAGCATCTATTGTACTTTAAGAGAGGTTACGGGGTTACAAATGCTAAAAAAGCTTTGTTTAGGACCTCAGATGACTCTTCAATGTATTGCTTTTTTCTTGCATAGGAACAGGAGATATAGTGGGAGGCCGGGGCATGGTGTCGGTATCAAGGGTTGGTAGGGGGAGTACAGAGAGGTCGTCTTCGGTAAGCTGTCATTCATTCTGGGACAACAAGGAAGGGGGCAATTCCTTTTCGCAAGTACTGGGGTGGGGAGGGGAGGTAAAGGGAAGGGGGTTTTGGGAGGGGGTATAAAAAGCCACAATTTAGTCAAATTCACTTGGGCAGAGCACCGGGACAGGGGGCACGTAATCACGATACTGATGACTGGATCGGGTTTACAAGTTTTGTTTAATGTCCAAATTTAAATGTATGCATTGGAACGTAGCGGGACTCAATCAAGTTGGTAAGCGACGGCTAGTAACGGAAGAGTTACGTGCATTTAAACCTCATTTCTTGAGGCTTGCGGAAACGCATATTGCATATAAAGATTGAGCCCTGTTAAAACAATTGGGATATGATGTTATTGTATGTACTTCGCAAACGAACTCTAGTCGGGGGGTGGCCTTATTAAAATCTAGGAGATATCCGGCTGTTGTCCTTCGGACACTTGCTGATTTCAAAGGGAGATGGGCAATCTCTCAAATGATGATTCACAGGCAAAAGTTTACAATATGTATGGTATATGGCCCGAATATTGACTGTCCGGATGTCATATATCAATTGAGTTCTGAGTTATTCGAATGGCCTGGTGAGATGATCGTGATGGGAGATTTTAATTGTATTCTGGACAGAAAGATTGACACTACTAATGCCACTGCCCGTGTTAGAATGTCTAGGACTAGGGCTGCAATTTTAGAATTACTTCATCTGCATCAGTTGGAAGATTCTTGGAGGAGGTTATTTCCAAATATACCAGGTTATACTTTTTATTCATTTTCACATAAACATTATTCAAGGATCGATATAATATTTGCTAACAATACTATCTTAGAGAACGCACTTGTGGCAGTATGCCCTAAAATTACATCTGATCACAATCCGGTTATGTTAACGGTGCAGTTGCAGTTAAATGTACAGAAACCAATCAGGGATTTTACTTTTCTTAGACATCTCCTCAGTAATTTGGAATATGTGGAGTTTATGCGAATGGCACTTGAGGAGTATATAGATAATAACTTGGGCTCAGCATCAATAGCAATAGTATGGGATTGTTTAAAAGCATGTGTTAGAGGGGCAACGCAACAATATATTCTCCAACAAAATCGATAAGGCCGCTGCCAGATGGAGCAGGAACAAAAGCTTTGTCTTGATTTGGAGCGGCAACATGCCACAGCCATTGACGCTCAAAATGTGGGTGAGCAGCTGATCTATCAACAGGTTGTTGAGGCAAGAGCTAAACTAAAAAGAAGATTGAGGGATAAAATCGCAAATGATTATCAAAAGTATAGAGCCAAACAAAAGGAATATGGTGAAAGGGTGGGCTGATTGCTGGCCAAACAAATTGCAGATCATAGGGCTAAATCACAGGTTAAACTAATTAAAGGCATAGATGGTTTGGTTTACACTAGGACTAGGGATATAGTATAACAATTTAAGCTATTCTACACCGATCTGTATAGTGATTCGGTTGGCTTTGATCGACAAATTGCTGTAGATTATATACAGGAGTGTGCAATGCCAGTTCTGGATTTGTCGCTTTCTGAGCCCCTGCAAAAAGATATCGGTTTGAGGGAAGTTGAGGCAGCAATTAATGTTTTGCCTGCTGGCAAGGCAGTTGGCGAGGATAAGATCCTGCTCGAATATTTTAAGATCTTTAAAATTACATTGATCCCCATCTTCCATGAGCTATGTATTGCGATCATGCAAGGAGAAGAAGATCCCCCTTCTTGGAATGCAACTAATATTGCTGTATTTCCAAAAAAGGTGAAACCTATAGATGATATTAGCTCTTATAGGCCTATAGTGTTGATTAATGCAGATTCTTGCTATACGAATGGCCCCAGCGATACATTTACTCAGAGCAGCAACATGGCTTTGTTCCCGGAAGAGGTACTGCTGCACATATCAATACGGCGATTGCTGCTTTTGAGGTCTTGGGTGAACATGGCCAGCAGCTGGGGATGTTGATGGTGGACGCCGAGAAGGCCTTTGACCGAGTGACTTGGGGAACTTTAAGGGCTACAATGTCTTCAATAGGCCTCGGTCAAAGGTTCATCTCGGCAGTACAGAAATTGTATAAGAACCCAAAAGCTGCAATTAAACTTAATGGCCATTCTTCATCCTTCTTTTCGGTTCAAAGGGGTACGCGGCAGGGGTGTCCACTCTCCCTGTTATTGTTTGCTATTTACATTGAGCCTTTTATTAAGCACTTATTATCCAATGTTGATATTTCTCCAGTTACTTTAAATGGGGCAGATCTAAAACTAACCGCTTATGCCGATGATATCGCTGTTTTTTCTACTATGCCAGTTAATGCTTTAGTTGCGATAACCCATGAAGCATAGCGATTCGGTTTTTTATCCGACTATAAATTAAATCTTAATAAGACACAGATGATATTGAATTTTCAACTTGAAAGGCCTCCAGCAGCTTTAGGGATCACAAATATGGCAATTTATTTGGAAGTCTGTCTTAGTAGTCAAAATAATGATATTATTGCATTAAACTATGAACCGCTGTTGACGAAAGTAGTGACAAAATTGCGAAGTTGGCATCGGCTACCCCTTAGCATATATGGGAGATGCAACCATCAAAATGAATGTCCTCCCGAAGTTTTTGTATTTTTTCCGCACAATCCCACTGAAGATACCATCGACTCTTTTTAAAGGTCTTGATAGCGCTTTCGTAGTTTTATCTGGGGATACCGGCGTGCCAGGAGAGCTATTCGATATATAAAACTACTGTACAAGCAAGGTGGTTTCAAACTCCCAGATTTTAAACTGTGTTTTTGGGCTGCATTCACTGGGCGAATACAGAGTCTACTTAGAGGACCTGAAAATGATGATAGCTGGCTTGCATACCAATTGGCTGATGGGCAAAGCACTGGGTTTTTATTGTACAAAACATCTTACCCCAATTATTATAAGCGGGTACGATTCAAGGTAATCAGTGATGTTACTAGTATCTGGCATGAAATATGTAAAACATATGCATTACCCGATTTACACGAATATGTCGCATTGTGGGGGAACCCTTGCTGCCTAGAATATTTCATGATTATGGTGGGAAGGAATGGCAAAGTAAGGGTATGACGCAGTTGAGTCATTTATACGATGGGCAGGGATTCCGATCTTTTTTGTCTTTGAAAGAAGAATTTGGTCTGTCACAAACTAATTTTTTTAAATACTTCCAATTCAGGGATTATTTCATTTGTGGTTGGGGATTATTAGAGCTGGACAGTTCTTCTGAGATTCTGTCTATATTTTTTAGTACTACTGGACAGGGAAATATAGGTAAAACTTATCAGATATTTATAGCAATGGTCAGTGATGATGGTTTACAAATTACAGCTAAACTTAGACAGACTTTTAATTGTAATATAAATAAAGAAGAGATACAGGAATCCCTATGATGAATACAGGCCCCAGCTAGGCCCGCAGAGTACAAGGGTTCGCTCTCCTGTAACAAAAACTAGAAGGAAGTTGGCACGGAAACTGCAAAATACAAAGACAGAGTTTATTAACCCTTAAGGGTGGTCCTACAACCTATACAACACTCTTCAGTATTGCATAGAGTAGCACAAAGAACTTGCATACACAGTCCCCTTTTATACACAACAGAGGGGCTCATAAGTGGGTGGATACAACATGCGGCGAAAAGCATTACCTTTTATGGACATTTTCGATACAGAACCAATATGTGGGCGGAGTTAACACACTCCTTAAGCCCGCGAAAACATGGTCAAGCAAGGACTAACTGATAACTGATGTGGTCAAGTCTGGGCATGCGCCAGACGGACAAAGGAGCTATTTATAGACTGTTACTAGGCAGATTACAAGAACAACTAGCGAAAAGGTAGGACTCTTCTCGTGCTGAGCACGTGGAGACACGACAATACAAAATGGAGTCCGGACATTAGTCAACATAAGACAAGAAACATGTTTTAACTAGAGAGAATTCATGTCTTTAGTGAATGCTTAATCATATCGCTGTTTTAGTTTTCAACAGACGACCCTTTCAGCATTTACTGAAGACATTCGGCTTATTAGGATAATCATCATATATGTCAATTTTCATCATCTCTTCTACCTCTTTAGTTAAATGTTTCCGATAGGTGACATTGGCAATAGCTTTCTTATCAGGAATACAGAATGACACACATAGGGAACAAAGTAAAGGACCACATTGGACACAAATGCAACAAGAAAACAGAATTGCTACAATAATACAAAGACCAGTCAAAACCTTCCACCCCCATGTGGTGATCATTGCCCAAAACCATCCAGACAAGGTCCAAGTGCCATTTTCTGTATGGATTTCAGCTGCAATTTTATGTAGTTTATTGATGGCATTATAAACTGATGGCGTATGGTCAGGAATAAACACACAACAACTACTTCCGATAATTTTACATGCTCCACCTCGGTCAGCTAACATAACATCTAATACCATACGATTCTGTAATGCAACAATTCTGGTAATTTGTAATTCTTCCGTAAGATTCCCAAGAGCAGCAGCGGTTTGATTTGTCACAGCCTCTACAACTCTTGTTAATCTTCGAACTTTCCTACTATTTAGGGCAGCTCCAACAAAGAAAAACAATCCTAAATTAAAATCAATATACTGCTGCAAACTAGTATCAGTTTGATCAACATCATCAATAGATAGAGTACGTT
Source organism: Triturus cristatus (assembly GCF_964204655.1). Taxonomy (NCBI): domain Eukaryota; kingdom Metazoa; phylum Chordata; class Amphibia; order Caudata; family Salamandridae; genus Triturus; species Triturus cristatus. The sequence continues at coordinate 816,129,737 of NC_140582.1, forward strand.
TATACCTATTTACAGTCACATTGTTCAACAACTTCAAATCTTTATGATAAGATGCAGGTGCCAAAAATACAGGAGGTAATAGGAATGCTACATAGCATACTCCGGACCAACCGGCTGGCAAACGATAATAACCCTTATTCCCACATACGAAGTATGTGTTATGGGAAGCTAAGAAAGTACTGTTATTCAACCCGTCAATGTTCAGGATAATGATACAGTCACTAACACCAACAGGAATATAACCCACACTCTGGACACACAGGTCCGCTTGAGCTTGTGCCACTTGAATCACAAACCGTTCTCTCCCTACAGTCTCTCTAGTGTTCGTGAAAATGTATGGGATCGATTCATTGTCTGGTCGATATTCTTCCCATTCCCATATTGTCCCATTCGCTTGTGGATAACCATCTTTATCTTGATGACATTCCCTATTAAGTCTAAAGAGTAATCGTCCCACTGTAGGCTTCCGTGTGGCAAAAAGCAAAGTCTACCATGCTCTACAAGAGCCATTATGAGAAAAGGGAAGAGGTATGAATGGCGTTCCTCCTTTCTTCTGATGAGCTGGCATCATACCACATATCCAACAGTTCGTAGCATTAGTAGCAACATGGGTGTGATGCAACATCTGGATTAAAGTGTTATTCAAATAAGACTGACGATGCTTCAATTCTTGATACGGAAGGGTATAAAAGTAGTGCTCCTCAGGCACTGGGGTGGTCAAAACAAGCAACTCACGGGCAGGAGTCACATCCTCAACAAACCATGTGGTTATACCAACAATAGCCACAATGATAATAAAGCTTGTCGCACAAAGAATCTTCTTCTTCTCCATCTTGTAGTAAGAAGTCAATATCTTCCTGAAACTAAAAGGGTTGTCAGAACTCTTCCCCTTAGGCAGCCGTTGATTTCTTCACCAGCGGGCCAAGACGGGTGTCGCTACACTGATGCAGGGCTGACCCCCCCCCTTGCCACATTGGCTCTCCGTTTCACTAACCTAAGGGCCGTTCTGACAACTTTGGATACAGCAATCACTTTCTTGGTCGGAGGTGATATCTTCCTCCTCCAGGAATCGTTTGGTTCGGGAAGAGCTCCTCAGTGTCGTTCGGTTCCACAGCACGGCCTTTCTCCGCAGTCAGGATTTCTCGATGGTCGGTCAACACAGCAGGCTCCACCAATCCAGGCGGCACTTTACGACAGTGCAAGGAGTGGATCCAGTTCTTCCGATTAGAAACCCGCACAGCTGTCCTCGTTGCGAGCAAGACTTGCTCAGGACCAACCCATCTCGGCTCCAGACTGTTCGTCCTTTCGAAAACCTTCAGCATCACCTGGTCCCCAGGTCGGAGATTATGACCTTCACCTGTGGACCGATCAGGGAGCGCTTCTCGAACCTGTTGATGAATAGAAACCAAATTATCCGTTAACTGTGCCAGATAATCATTCATCATTACACAAGGTACATCATGCAGTGACTTAGGTTTTGGTGGACCCCAAATATTCATTGGGCGTCCAAAGACGATCTCATAAGGTGTGAGACCGGTCCGAGAATGCGGTATCGATCTAATTGACAATAATGCCAGCGGTAAAGCGTCTGGCCAAGTCAAAGAAGTCGAAGCTTGGATCTTAGCGATCTTAAGCTTCAGAGTACCGTTATACTTCTCTACCAATCCCGCAGACTGAGGGTGAAATACTGCATGGAACTTCTGGGTAATGCCTAGACCCTTCAGGATATACTTTATAACGTCTGCTATAAAATGAGGTCCGTTATCACTCCACAACAATCTGCAAACACCGTATCGAGGGAAGAACTCCTTCAATAGCATCTTGGCTGTAGGCATTGCAGTATTGTCTTTCGTAGGGTATGCCTCAACCCATTTGCTGAAGGCACAAACCACTACTAGAACATACTTCAGATTGTTACAGCGCTCAAGCTGAATGTAATCCATCTGCAAAACCTCAAAGGGTGCAGTAGGTGTTGCAAATCCTCCTGCTGGAGTTCGTGTACCCTTTCCTGGGTTATACCTCAGGCAAATCATGCAGGTCTGCACTACCCTCTTTGCCGTACTAGCGATCTCCGGATGCTCCCAAACTTGTGTGAGTAATTTAACAATTGCGGAAGCTCCGACATGCGCTAGTCCATGTGCCATCTGAACCATAGGTTGTACGAAGGCTGTGGGTAACTTCCATTTATCCATCTGCTTATTTCTCCAACACCCTTCGTCATCTAATTTTCCATCATTGGACCATTGCTCCCGTTCTTTATCAGAAGCGTTCCTCTGTATTTCCAGCACTTCTCTCCTAGCATCGTGCCATTTTTCTGCCTGTGACTTCACAACATACATTGCAGTATCACCAGGCTGCATCGCAGTCTCTCAAGCCACCCGGTCTGCCAGAGCATTCCCTTCTCCAACTTTATCAACCACTTTCTTATGGGCACTACATTTAATTATAGCAATCTTCTTTGGATATGTTAATGCAGTCAAAAGGTTATGAACTAACTCCCCATACATTATCTGCGCTCCATGTGACGTTAGAAACCCTCTCTCCTTCCAAAGTAGGCCGAAATCGTGCGCTACTCCGAAGGCATAGCGGCTATCTGTATAGACATTCACACACAATCCTGCACTGAGCTCACATGCTCGTGTTAATGCTATCAGTTCCGCTGCTTGAGCTGATTTCTGCGGTATGCGTGCTGTCTCCACTATTGTTTGCAGTGTGGTAATTGCATACGCTGCTGAAGTCGTACCATCTGGTAGCTTCAGGCATGATCCGTCCACCCACAGTTCTCCATCTACATCTGTAAAGGGCGTATCCTGGAGATCAATACGACCCTTTGTCTGTTCCTCAGTCACAAGAATACAATCATGTGCTTTTCGTGCTTCAGACTGAGTTTCCGGGAACGGCAACAATGTGGCTGGATTTAACGTTGCACACCTCTTTAACGTAATATGAGGAGCCAAAAGCGTCAACTCATATCCCGTTAAACGGGCACTGGTCAAATGTTGCGTCTTTGTCTGATTAAGCAGGGCATCAACAGCATGGGGAACTAATACCAACAGCTTATGAGATAGCACAATTCCATCGCTTTGGCGTATTGACACAGCTGTCGCCGCAACCGAGCGAAAACAACCAGGCAACGCTCGGGCAACAGGATCAAGTACAGCCGAAAAGTATGCACAAGGGCGCTGCTTGTCGCCGTGCATCTGCACTAAAACTGATAATGCACATCCATCATTCTCATGCACATACAGTGAAAAGGGCTTCGTATAATCAGGGGTACCTAACACTGGTGCTGAACAAAGGGCTTGTCGTAATTGCTGAAAGGCAATGTCACACTCATTTGACCAGGAAAGAGGAATTGGTGTGTCTTTTGTCAAAAGTGCTAACAATGGCTTAGCTATGTGTGAAAATCCCAATATCCATTGCCTACAAAAAGAAGCAAGCCCAAAAATGCACGCACGTCCTTCTGTGTGGAAGGCACTGGCGTGTCCAAAATTGCTTGAATACGATCTGGTGAGAGTGCACGCCCCTCCTTAGACAAAAGGTGACCCAAATAAGTCACCTTTGGTCTACAGAATTGCAATTTCTTCTTCGACACTTTGTGATTGTGAGATGCCAAAAAGGAAAGCAAGGACAACGTACTCCTCTCACACAGTTTAGGAGTGTCAGCCGCCAACAAGATGTCATCGACATATTGTATAAGGGCGACACCCTCGGGTAGAACAAAGGAATCCAATTGCCTTTTCAATGCTTGACTGTAAATACTAGGGCTTTCTGTGTAGCCCTGAGGGACTCTACAAAATCTATAAGACCTAGTATTCAGAGTAAAGCCGAAAAGGTATCGGCTATCAGGGTGAATAGGGATCGAAAAGAAGACATTTTTCAAATCAATAACTGAAAACGTGGTCGCCGTTGGCGGGACCAAAGTGAGTAACGTCGTGATGTCAGAAACCACTGGATACTGAGGTATCACAATCTTGTTCACTTCCCTTAAATCAATGATAAACCGATAAACCCTGGTATCCGTATCTTTCTTCAAAATGGGTAAGATAGGACTGTTGCAAACATTATAGGGAACTTCTTCCACTACCCCCACCTTAATCAAATCCTGCAAAATCTGTATGAGTGCCTCCTCCCCCTCCTGGGAAATACGATACTGAGGGAGGCGTGGTAACACCGCACCCTCCTGGACACTAATGTGGACAGGCGGAATCACCATCTGTCCCACATCAGTATCCGAAGTGGCCCACAAAGAACGAGGGAGGGAAGCTAATGCAGTATCCTCCGCAACCACACACATCCGGTCTGTCATCGGGTGATTATCGTTTAAAATCACCCGTACTCCAGCGGGGGAACAGCGGATCGTAGCTCTGAAATGCTTGAGCATATCAAGACCCATAATGTTGTCAGGCGTGTTCGGGGCAAGCAGAAACGGACAGGGTGCAGAAAAGGGAGCAACATGGAATGCAAGGGGTCGGGAAAGAGGGCTTCGAGAGAGTGTACCATCAAACCCTACCGATGTAACCATTAAGCCAGATGGGGGAGCCCTCGGAACCAATTGCTTGGACAGCGCACTGCGGGTAGCTCCTTTATCAACTAGGAACCGATCAGTAGAACCCAAAACATTTGCTGAAACATAAGGACCCTTCTGATCAACCGGCACTTCAACTGATTCTAACCCCCATCCAACGCAAGCCTATGCATGCTGTGAGTCATGATACCCAGAACGGTCGTTCCCAGACATTTGATACTGGTGTTGCCTATCAAACACATTAGGCCTATCCCGTTGCTGTACGCTAGGCTCAAATCGAGTACGATCATTAGAGTTCCCTCTATAATTCGAAAAGCCCCCTCTACCTCTCGGTAGTCCCTGACCACGTCCCGGACGAGATGCATACAACACCGGACAATCTCTGGCCCAATGACCCGACTGTTTACAATACGCACATTGATTTCTATTTACATCTGACCGACCCGAAGGGGGACCATAGAATCCTCCCCTACCTCTATCGATACCCCGACGAGGCGGACCATACACTTGCGCTAACATCACCTTTGTTTTCAAATCTTTCGATTTCTTCTCCTCCTGCCCCTTCGCTTCTTGCTCCTGACGCTCATAATACTGAGCCATAGTCAGGAGGGATGCCGGAGACGAAGTGGACCAAGAACTTTCACTCGCTTTTAAACGAGCTGCTATTCCCGGTAATAAGTTCGCCACATATTTATCCACAAAAAGATGGCGACCCGTATCATCCGTAAGTGACTGACCACTGAAATCATGAAATGTCTCCTCAAAGCGCGTAAAGAAATCTGAGACTGATTCATCAACCTTCTGTTTACACGATGCTAACAAATTCCAGTCAATCTTTTTAGGGGGAATAATCGTTTTCAGCTTAGTCAAAATAGCAGCAGGAAGATCTAAAATAATCCGCGGTGGTTTTTGCGCGGGTTTTCTCTCCTTATCCTCATCCTCAATCTCGGACCACCTAGCCTTAAAAGCGGGAACATCATCCACCTTCCGCACAGATCTCCACATATCCGGTGGTAATATGAGCCCAAAAAACAAGTCTATATCTGCTAAAGTCATAGTACAAGAATTCAAGGCCCCCTCGACCTCTTCATAAAAGGCCGCTGGATTCTTGCGGGGGTCAGGCAATGCATTCTTTAATGCCATAACATCAGCCCTATGCCAGGGAGTATAGACCCAATTATACACAAAATATCCCTTAGCATCGGCGGAAGTAATATCTGAACTAGTTCCCGCTCCTTTAGGAGGAACATACAAAGGTGCCGCCTCTCGCATCGGTTTAGCATGCACTAGTTCGCTCTTATCTGAGTGGGAGGTAGATGGTTGGTCATCACTGATACGTGGATCCGACTGCTCCTCCTCCCCTGCCTTTAGGCGCGCTCTCTCTTTAAGGTCACTCGCCGCGTCCCGCAATGCAAACAGTCGCCGGACCGCATCAGATGCCTTAGAGGGAGAAAAAACACCGTTACGCAATGCTTTAGCATCTAATACTACATCATCAGGCTCAAAAACTTCTGAATATTTCCGAAAGGCAGTAATCACTTCATCAGAAAAGGTTTCAAGAAAATACAACTTCTCTCTATCCCGCCACTTTTCCAAAGAGTCCAACAATTCAGCAAGGGATAACTTGCCCTTAAGTGCACGAAGAGAAATTTTCCGAAGCTCACTCATACGCTCGACTGACAACATAGACCGCGTGTCTACCATATCCGAAACCAATCCAGACTCCTGTGATCTCGGGGCGGACGCGCCAACATAAGGGGGCGGAGAACGATCTAATAAATAAAAATCATCTTCAAGATTAGTAAGGACAGGATAAAGTGGCTGGCGGACAGCATATTGACCCGAGACTTGCAACCTACGCTCTTTCTCTAGTCTCTCCGCCAGTTCTCTTTCCTCCCGACGCTTCGCTTCCTGTGCTCGCACATGATAATTTTTCCGTTGCTCTTTATCAAACAGCGCTTTCTCACGTTTCTCTCGCTCACGCACTTCCTTCACCCATAACCGTACACATTCAAACATGTCTTGCCGAGCACGCCGTTTACACATACACTGTTCCACATACTCAATCTTACGCATATCAAATGATCCATACAAAGGCCAGCGCAACTCAGGATCCCTTTTGGTATATTTCCTCCATACTGTGCTGTACATTATAGAAGAAAGACCATGCTTCACATACATATCCCTATTAGGAGTCCCCTCTGGGGGGGCTGGAGCAGATTCCTCGAGGTTCAACCGGTTTCCAAAGCAGCAGCACCACTTACGGAGTGCGCTAAAAGCAGGCATGCTCAAAAATAATGCAAAATATGCAGTATTACCAAAAATGGCACTTAAATTTTGCGCCGTTCAAATTTAAACAACTCCGGAGAAATATCTCCACATTACCTGCCTATATGTGCTGCAACGCATATATTCTCACAGTAATCAACACAAAATATGACCGGTCATCACAAATCAAACTCAAATAGCCAACCCAGGCATCAATACTCGGAGCAAGTACCGTACAACGGTTCTTACCAATCAAGAGTGTCCAGGTTCCAACTGCCAAGTTCCAAAATTCGCCCAAACGGCTGTCACGGCAAACCGACAGAAGAGGTCTCAGTCGAGGACCGGCGCCACCCAGAAGGTCAGCTCGGAAGGGAAGGAAGAAAACCTCGGGATGCCAGGACTAAAACGCCACTGGCAGTGATCACATCCCCGGCAAAATTCCTCACCTTCGTCACGACCAGTCCTTCGAGCATCCGAGTCGCCGATGAGCCCCACGTGACGGGCGCCAATTGATGAATACAGGCCCCAGCTAGGCCCGCAGAGTACAAGGGTTCGCTCTCCTGTAACAAAAACTAGAAGGAAGTTGGCACGGAAACTGCAAAATACAAAGACAGAGTTTATTAACCCTTAAGGGTGGTCCTACAACCTATACAACACTCTTCAGTATTGCATAGAGTAGCACAAAGAACTTGCATACACAGTCCCCTTTTATACACAACAGAGGGGCTCATAAGTGGGTGGATACAACATGAGGCGAAAAGCATTACCTTTTATGGACATTTTCGATACAGAACCAATATGTGGGCGGAGTTAACACACTCCTTAAGCCCGCGAAAACATGGTCAAGCAAGGACTAACTGATAACAGATGTGGTCAAGTCTGGGCATGCGCCAGACGGACAAAGGAGCTATTTATAGACTGTTACTAGGCAGATTACAAGAACAACTAGCGAAAAGGTAGGACTCTTTTCGTGCTGAGACACGACAATACAAAATGGAGTCCGGACATTAGTCAACATAAGACAAGAAACATGTTTTAACTAGAGAGAATTCATGTCTTTAGTGAATGCTTAATCATATCGCTGTTTTAGTTTTCAACACCTAGAAACTATAGACTCAGCTGTAACATCTGTTAATTTGAAACTTCAGCAATACAGAACCATATTTATGCTTTACTATACTCCAGAGCAAATTTCTAAATGAGGTAACAACGTAACTGCCAATAAAACATATTGCCCGAAATGTCAAGAATATGCTGCAGATGTAAATCGTATGTTTTTTACAAGTCCAATGTTGAAGGAATTTTGGTCCAATATAACTCTCTCCCTTGAGACCTGGGCTGGCTATGACAACCTCGTTTCCGGGAAAGCGTTGGTATTGGGAACATTCTCTGAGTTGGGTTGTCTTACGAAACCCTTTGCTTCTATTATTTCGGCCTGTGCTCGACTATGTATTGCCCGCTCTTGGATTCAAAGTACGAGTCCAAGCATTAATGAATTCTGAATTTTGCTAAGGGAGATTTACGAAATGGAGATTGCATTAGCTAAAGTTAGAGGCCCTCGGTCCTGGCTAAAATTTAAAAGGATATGATTCAGTCTCCAATGGGATTAGGAATCCAATGTATTAATTGGATATATTGATAATATGGTTGTCATCTTTTCTTTGTTTTTTATGCTCGTATGTGTCCTGCCAATGCTAATGCCAATGATTTTCAATGGTCTATCTCTGTAGTTCTTTTGTAATGTATTTATGTTTGTGGCTATAAAAATTAAAACATTTAAAAAAAGAAAACCATTGACCTATGACCCAGTGGTTGTTGGGCCATCGGTCAATGGACATCGGACCATCTACCAATTGAAGGCTGACTTCTCAACATCATTAATTTCCTGACCAGGATCACCAGGGCAAGCTTGACGGTCCTAAAGAGAAAAAACATAAAAATTACCCCTACACACTAGGAGAAAATTCCCAGTGTGCAAGGACCATTCCTTTTTTGCTTTATAAAAACAAACTCCCGCTCAGATCCTTTGTCGTAGAAGAACTGAAAGAAACCATTTCATTTTCTTTGCCTAAATAAACATTTAATTTTAGTTGCCATTACTGAAGTAAAGGTATATTTATTGAAGAAATATAATATCCGGATTGAGGTAATAGCATGTAGAATGAGGTGACTACCTGTTTGTTCTATGGCAATAAGTAATAGCAATCCCACTCCCAGCTCGTATCACATTGTATTCATCACATCGCTCAATTAGCATATGTCATGATATGTGATTTTCGAGTTTCAGGTCATACTACCATTATAAATGCGCTAAATAACTGAAACTATACAAAACAATAATAGAATCTAGTCCTAGAAAATCATTAGTCAGAAAGGTTTTGATATCACACACAGGAAACACTGTGGGAAAAGCCACAGCTAGTAAACATGCAGCCTTTGTAATCAGAGATGAAAATTGCTAAATGTAAAACAAACAACAGTACAATCAAAATAGCATTCCTCTGAGTTTTAATATACAGAGATGATAACCGCAGAGTTCTCTAACTGTATATCATGAATCATTTGGGCATTTTGATAAACAATATTGAGACTCTCCAATTTGGCTTTTAACTACAAAAAACATTTTCAGTGACTAAATAGAAAGTACGAAAATGTATTTGGGAAGGACTGACCTATGAAATTCACATGATCAAACCCAGGTTTGAAGTTTTAAATAAGAATCCTGCAAGATAAAAACATGCCTATCTAAAGAAATGGAACAAAGGATGAGTAACAACATAAACACTAATAAAATATTTGGTTTACTCATTCTCTCTGGCATTTGGTCTGGTGATGGTACCTGTGGGTGGTACCTATGCAACAATTCATGTTATACTGAATTAATTTTACGGATCGGTGAACAAAATAAAACAATGCCCATAAAAATATGCCTTGACTAATGAACAGGGTAAGGCATGGCATGAAATCCGACAAAGTTATTAGACATTTTCAGAAATAAAACTTTGGCTTATCCCTAGTAGATACTGCACAAAGCCACGGGTTTTTCCTCTGAGAGCTATGAGTAAATTAAGCAATTCCAAAGCAACATTAGAGTAGAAAAACAATCAGTGACATTTCAAAACCAGTTTAGGAAAAAGAAGAAGAATTTTAAAGGCACTAAAATCGTCAAAGTTAGATTAAGTAAGCTAGAAATATGAAGTTTTAAAGTCTAGAAAAAAACAGTGAGAAAAAAAAAACAAAGCTCCAGTGTGGGGCAATGGGCTTGGGTGATTGGTGCCTTTGCAGGGTCATTATGATTGTGTGTATGTTAGATCCATTCCTGCTGTTCTTCAATGTTCTTCGGATTTAGAAGACATTATGAGTGTGAAACCTTCCCGCCAGTACAAGGCAGGGCACTGGGCAGCTAAGGTTCAATGTATTTGGATGTGATAAAACACAGCACAGATTCCAGTGCCAATCTATCTAATGGTACCCCACAGGAAAGTGGCCCTACTGGTCTCATTTGTCCCTGAGCCAACAGATGAGCAGCTGGTCTGACCTTTGAGAAGCCTTTTTAGTTCTTGGGTAAAAGGGGCAAGCAGGTTAGAACACAGTCCTTTCCAAAGACAGGTGAAGAATCTTTTGGTTCTGATCTTCTCCAGTTCTTCATGAGGTGCTGATGGTGAGACATTTTTCTTATAGTAGTCACATGAAAGGGATTTGGCACGAGATCCCAATCCCATACTCAGGCACAAACCCTCAGTCAAACCAGCATTAAAGCCACACTTCCTGTCCCCTTACTCTAAATCCATCCCAGAAATCCCTGCTCTGGGGATCTTTCAAGATGGCAGGACCTCAAAAACTCTAATTAAAGCTTTTTGCCACCAAGCCATTCTCTTAAAATAAGTAAACTCCTTTGGAAAAACAACCCAAACTGATTGTGATCCCAGGACACTTCCTTTGATGAAAAGAGACAACATTGCTGGCAAGACACCATACAAAGTTGCTTCTCACAACAGAGCCCTTATAACTATGGCATTGTTTCTCTGGGACCTCCTGCCTAACCCTTTTTATTGCCTATCTGTTTCTCTGTCACTCTCCTCTCCTCACGTTCCAAGATAAATATGGGCACATGCTCCATATATTAACCACTCCTCTCTTCCTGCTCCTCTCTTCCTGCCAGAGATAAGCTGTGTGGCCAAAGTACTTTCGGTTTACCAGAAAGGGATACCACATATAATCATCAGAACTGGGAACTGTTCGTTACTGCCACCGGAGAAGGGGCAGCCGGGTATAACTGTTTAATGACTATTTAGGTTTCAAGATGAGATGGGCAGCTTTTATTAAAATTATTTCTGGTGCATATTTATCAAATACTCAGTGCCACCAATGTACTGACAATTGACAGCTATTACAGTGGTGCATACATTATTTTCATAGCCATTTTATTAAAAAATAAGTCTTTCATTTGTAAGCAGGGTTTTACAAATGGCAAAGCATACTAAAGCCTATGCAGTGAAGTAGAACTATTAATGCTGTCACTGCTGGGACAAACCAATCCCAAAAGAAAAAAAGGGGGGCTTCGGAAAAAGATGCACTGTCATACACTGTCTAACAGCGAGGGGAGACTATTCCACAGCAGTAGGACATTTTTAGTTAACAAAATAGTTTTTTGTATACCAAGGTAACTGAACACTACTAATTCATTGTTTGAATGTAATCTTTAAATGTATTTGCAATGATGCATACTTCTACTGAAAGGCTGTAACTTTGGAACGCAAGATGCAGGAGTATCCAACGTTGGTCCATGACGACCAGATGTATTTATTAATAATAATAATAATAGTAATAAAAATAATAATAATAATAATATTCATATAAGCAATATCATATTATAAGTAATATTTCGCATGAAAAGTCCAAGATTCAACAATGCAGTCTTTTGAGGAAATGCACCTCTCCAACGCCCTCAGTATCTGACAATGTCAGAAATGAACCCACCCTTCTATTGTCCCTGTAATACCTAAAAAAAAGCATCTGTTTAGAGACCATCTAGCAGATAATACTTAACTCCCAACTAGCACTCGCCCTTACCACTGTTACCCACCAAACTGCCCCCATACTGTGATATGCTGGCTTTCTGCCCTCTACTTCACACCCTACTCCCTGCAGCTACATTCGTACACATCTTGTATCATGTTAATTCATCCTGTCCTTCATGTTAATTCATCCTATCCTCAATGTTAACGTATGAAGCCTAAGAGGCCATTGAACTCTTTCTCACAAGTTGTTTGTGGCTATAATGTTTGAACACCTTCTTGAGGTCTCAGTTTTTCAATGTATATCAAATGTTTGTTGTTATAATGCAAACTGCCTTCATCTTTCGCTATGCCTGAGCGCTTTATAAAACTGCTAGATAAATAAATAAATACATGTGTCCATACCGAAATTGGTGTATCGATCCAGCCCTCATGAACATATGATGACCACCTGTAACATAGAACATGAATCTAGATGTTGATGGATGCTGTCATCCATCTTTGGATTTCAAGGGTAGCCAGCAGTAAACAATGGAGTCATTATCTATTGTAGTCTTTATGCAGCACTAACACATTTTACAATAAACAAGGTCTACAAACAGAATATAGCCATCTGTAGAAGAAAAGGGCAAGTAAATTGAAGGGGTTACCACATGCCAAAGAGTACCCCAATGACCCCAGGTTTTTTCATTTCCTTTCAGGGCCTGCTTTGAAGATCTTCAGCATGACTACATAGAAATGTGGTTCGTCCTTGATTATGCGTCAGATATCATCTATATTCTTGACATGTTTGTACGGACGCGTACAGGTAAATATGATCCATAATGGCGATGCTTACAAACGTCCTTGAATTCATGCAACACAAAATGTTAGTGTAAGCACATCAGAGTATCTCCGGAGAAATCAAACCAATAGACAAACTAAAATGCAGGTGAGCAAGGTGTCCTCAAGTTTTTCCCCATTAAATATGTGTGGTGTTCTTTTTTACATAATGCATAACTAAAATCCTAGAAATTGGCTGGTTGATTTAAAAACATAATAGTGAACAAATACATTTTCTGGATTAAATTGCCTGTCCTGTTCATCTGGCAACAGTATCAAACTTTCCTCAAAGTATTTCTCAAGTACCCCATCGGTGAATTTTGAATGCCTCCTGTTGGAAGTGGGGGTCCTTGGCCCTCACCGCTGCCACCAAAGGCTGGAGGCGGGAGTTCCTGTCCCACACCGCTGTTGCCAGGTGCGAGATCCGGACCCCTCGTTTCAACTTAAGGCTAAGTAAGGACACCGTCTGAGATAGCCCTGCTCACCCCCTTAGTAGCTTGGCACGAGCAGCCAGGCTTATCTCCAAGGCACAAGTGTACATCACGTGCAACCACACTCACAGCAACCCACTGATGTCACCACAAATAGACGCCAAATAGACGCCACACGAGTTTTTATAAAACGAGTATAATCTTTATATAAGAAGAAATACGATATGACCACACGCTACAAAACCAACACATGGTACAGATGGATTGGTAGGTTCTAATCCCAACCACCGCTTCCAACCCATAGTTCAGTTTACTTCTAACTGTTCCCAAAAGGTTAGGTCGTATTGCTAGAATCATACACGTTGCAAAAGAAAAGAAATACTGCAATGTATAAAGATATACCCCCATACTGTGCACTAGAGAAACAATGCCATACGTAGCGCCACAGTCATGTACTTTGCAACAGAAGGAATAATGCACTGCGTATCACTACCAGCCTTCCCTGTGCAAGGAAGAAACAAAGCAATGCGTCACACTACAATCATGTACTTGCGCAATGGAAAAACAATGCAAGGCGCCACGTAATAATCCTGGACTATGCGATGAAGAAATAATGCAATGCGCCACATTACAATCATGTACACTGCAAGGGAAAAATAACGCAGTGCGTAGCGCACCCGGCATGTAGTTCGTCAGGCACAATTAAGGTCAGGCGTCATACGACAGTTTGATGGTTCGTTAGCAGCTGTAATGCAAAGTGCAATACGACAGTCTAGGTGCTCTGTTAACAGTTGCCCCCACTCATGGATCAATGATGACACCAAGTACTGCTTCTCACTCCGGCCCCAGTACTGGCCCTCCTTGGGTCAGCATGGGCCTAGATCCAAGCTGAAGCAACAGGCTTGCGCAGCTGCCAGAAGCAAGAGGCCAAGAGAGTGTGCCTCCGGGCCCGCACCCCACCCCAGGTGGGGATCCACTTTACCTGGGGTGGCGCGACCCCACTCTCCTCTCCTCCTTCAGCGACTTGGGCCTTGATCCAGAACTCTGTCAAATGGGCATGGCGAGCTCGGGCCGGCGGCTCAGCTCCTCTAGGGCTGCCGGTCCGGGCCGCTTCTGCTTCACCCCGTGGGCCTGATGACCTGGCCCTCGTTCCGGCGGTCTCAGTAGACACCGAGACCCGCCCTCAGCACTGTGGAGACCTACTTCGATTTTGGTGCACACACCACCCAGGCACCCCTCACCAGCACCTGTGGTTGCACCGCGACACGCACTTTGCGCGTCCTAGACTCACCTCTTCTCTGGTGCACACGATGACCAGGAGCTCTTCACTAATGCCTCAGCTTGCACCTCGACACGCACCCTGCGCGTCCGAGTCTCACCTCTTCTCCCAATGCACACAATGACCAGGCGCTCTTCCCCAACGCCTCGGCTTGCACCACGACACGCACCCTGTGTGTCCGAGTTTCACTTCCTCGCCCGGTGCACACAACGACCAGGCGCTCCTCACCAACTCCTCGGCTGCACCATGACATGCTCCTTGCGGTCCGCTGTGAGTACTCAGACCCGCGGGACAACCCCACTGCTCTGTGTGTACCAGGTGTATGTGCACTGCCTGGATTGAGCCGGGAGAAGGCTACAGATTTGGGTATGGCAGCTGCCTCGCATGCTAGTTGGCATCTGCCATAGGCTGACACAAGTGGGGGACCCAACGAGGTTGCCCCGCTGAAGGAGGTAGCGGCTACTTTTTTCCCCGTATCTGCACATACCTGGGGGCATTTCCTGATCTTCGCCATACGGGGTAAGACTTTAACGGACGCCCCTGGTCCAGAACTGGAAACCTTTCACAACCGATTACCGTATTCCCTGGAAGAGGAGCGCGTACATGTGCTACAAGCCTGTTTGGAAGCAGTGGTGGGGAACTCGCAGATTACTGTATCATGGTTAATAGAAGCACAGAGGTGCTGTGCCTCATGTTGACATAGAAATTCATGTGCTCCCCCATTAACCTAACTGGTGCATTTCATGCCCTGATGTTACGATATGTGTTGTTTTTGCATTGTAGTATCAGGATAACAAGTATTATTTCAGGATTCGCATTTGTATGTGCAGGATGGTGTTTTCATGTGTTCCACATATAAGTTTTTAGCATATTGCACCGACTATGATGTTTTGACAATTGCCTGGTTGGCAAAGCGATTATTGGTTTATGTGATTGTGGTCTATGTTTATATGCAATACAGAAACTTCTTTTTATATAATATTGTGTGGAGTCTCTTTTGTGGTGTATTTATTGTGCCATTGGTGTGAGTTTGTTGTGCAATCTTTTTACACATTGCCTCTGGGATAAGCCCGACTGCTCATGTTAAACTACCAAGTGGGTGAGCAGGGGTTATCTTGGGTGTGTGACTCCCTTACCCTTTCTAGAGTGGCGGGTTCTGCCTGGTTTAGTTGCATACCCTAGACAACCAGAGACCCCATTTCTAACAGGGGACTGTGAGAAGTTGGCCTGATATGTAGTGCTCACTATTCTAGTGATCACTGTGTATCATTCCAAACGACCCTTATTGATGATTGGTTGTAAGTCAACCTTATAGACCAGCTATCCTAGTAGCGTGGATACGAGCAGTCTTTAGGCTAAACTCTAGAGGGCGTGTTAAGCCAGCTGTTTACCATCACATATACCCCTTGAACACCAAGTGAAAGGACACCACACAAGCTGTTATGAAAATAAAGGATATTTATTTATAACAAGACTACCCTGGCTCTTTATGAGTCAGGGAGCTAAGCACACTACAAAACTCTTATGAAAATACCTCTGGTTGCACAATTTACACAAATGCCCGAAGGGCACGAAACCATATACACTGCAAGTGGAATGGGAAAGGTTAGATAGTTTAAAGTTACTGATTCCGGAGGAATCCGATCAGTGGGACTAAACGAAAAAGGAACTGGACACTTGTAGAGTGAACCTACGGTGGAGCACCGAGATGCTCGAGTTACCTAGCCCAGAGGCTGCGGCTGCGTGGGGTTCAGCAAGATGTCGGGAGTCCTCGTTGTAGTCTCAGGAGCCTGAAAGAAGAAGTTGCTGGCAGGCGACCAGTGTCGATGTTCAGAGAGATCCAAGCCTGGATCGGGGATGAAGGAAACCTGAAAGCAGAGGGGACTCAGTTCTCAACCGCTAGCCAGCGATCGTGTGGGTACCAGGAAGGTACCGGCTGAAGTCACCTCGACCAGGTGAGTGGATGACGTCGGACTCGGCTGTTCCTTGGACCAGGAGGCGCGGCGGCGACCAGGAGGGAGGGCGAGCTGTCCCACGAAGGTGTCTGCTGTCGATGATGCTGGGCCCAGGAATGGGGCAGCAGGTCTTGGCAGTGGCAAACCCACGCGGTGGAGTCAAGATGGCGTCGGGAGTGGACCAGGAGGGTCCGAGGTACTCCTCTGTTGAAGGGGAGCAAGAGCCAGTCTGGAGCAACCAGACCAGTGATGAAAGTCTGTCGTGGTGCGTCGTGAAGAGGGCCACAAGCCGGTCGGCGAGTGGTCGGACAACGTGGTGAGCAGCAAGGAGCAGAAGGGCCCCCACGCAGATCTCGTGGATGCTGGGGAGGCAGACTTCGGTGCTGGAGCCGCTCAGGGTTAGGGCTTCTCAAACCCTAGGTGTACTCACTCGAGGGTCCCTCGGTGGGCGTGCTAGATAAGCGTCGTGCAGGTTCTGAAGATGGCCGGCCCCGCAGGTCTCGTCACACCTACGAATCTCAGCTGAGCTGATGATGTAGGTAGAGGTCAGAGATGGCAGGGAACCCGGGTCTCGTCGAGCTGGGCAGTCTTGATCCGTGGGAGAGACGTGCAGAAAACCGCAAGCGCTTAGGTGGTGCCTGCTGGTGCAGGGTGGCTACTCCTTAGCCACAAGGGAGAGTCTTCAGAAATAGTCAAGAGTTCCTTTCGTGGAAAGTAGTTCAAGATTCAGAATTATCCAATTTGGGAAGGGGACTCGCTCCTACTTTTATTCTAAGAAAAGGGGCTGGCCCGTGACTAGGTCCTACCTATGGGTGGGGCCAGGAGGGGGGTGGTTACACCCCTATCCTTTGTCCGGTTTCGCCCCAGCTCAGGGGCAGGGTTGCCCCCGAACTGGTTTGAGCCGGGCTATGCACAGTGAGCACCAGGGTGCTACTTGCAATCACCTTCCTTTCAGCCCTGCCTACCTGGGATACACAAACCCTGTCTGGGATGGTGCTAACACCGCCCTTGGCAGGAAACCCTTTGTCCAAGCTCCCCTCGCTGGAAGGTCTCCCAGCAGCAGGAGGTCAGACTTGTGTCTGGTGGCAGCATCTATTTTGTGATGCTGAGGCTTGAGTCAACTTTTAACCGGGGTTCAAGGTTACTTCCATGTCGTGTCCCTCTAGAAGGGTGGAATGCTAACCCCGTCGCCAGAACTGGCGAGGGGTTCGTATTCCAATTCGTATGACACCTTACTCGACATGTTTGGGTGATGCGATGCCAAAGTTAGCAAATAACCGCGAGGATTATAATGCACTTTAAGGTAGTTGGCCCGCGTCACCATGGAACGGCTATTAGGATTTGGTTCCGCAAGCCGTCGACGGGCTCAGCTCGCGCCAGAGCACCATCTCACATGATTCCCAGCACTCTGCCTTCAGGATTGATAAGGCCTGCCATAGGAGTGACTGACAGGAATCCATGCGTCCATTTTAGGGTTAGGTATAGGAATACTACACCTACAGCAACGGGTGATTACACCACCTTGCCCCAGCTGTCGTGCAGCCAGTTGTGTCAGATTTGGGCGGCCATCCAGGGGTGGCACAATACATGCTGCAGCCCCTGGTAGGCCCTGGGTACACCGATGCCCTGGATACCTGTGGTATGCTGATACAGGGACTGATAAGGCGGCCCAGTTCCAATTAGTGGATGCACCTAATGTACATGTGTGTTAATTTCGAGAGAGAACAGCTAGGCTGTGGGTCTGATTGGCAGGCCCGCAGCCGGGGAAAGTCGTAAACCAATGAAGCAAAAGCAAAAAATCTGGGTGATCATAGGATTGCAGACCCTACTCTCCTACAGGGACCTTTGCAAAACTCTAATATTTAGGCACATCTTGACCAAAACTCCTGTATCTGGCTTGCCTTTGTCCTGAAGGGCTCATATCATTGTTATTTTTCGACCTAGGACACCACTGTGTTCATGTTCACTTATAGTAGTTGCTCTTATATAATTCCTCATATGGCTCATGCAATGGCTCGGCTGAGACTCTGAATGGGAGTAGGAGCTAATGTAGGTTTACTTGCTATCCAGGATAGTGCTAGGTGACTTCCTTCATCTCTGCTGAAATTATGGTGAGAATTTTCTTCACATGACCATTTCCATGTCTAGTTATAGTATTGTGCACATGCTCTACTAAGCTCGAGCTTCCATGTACCCGCATCCTGCTCCAGCACAAGAACCAGGCATGTGTTTGTTTTCTTTGACCAATGCTGGGCAGTAGATGACCGAATAAGTCTCCCCTCTTCTACAGTGCAACACAAGGTAACAGGATCATATTTTCATTATTATGAAGATTCTTGTCTTTATGTGCATTTTTTCCCACTAATCCTAAGTAGTGTTTGTGTTTTTTATGCTCCAGCTGATAATCGCTGCTGAAAGGCAATGCCTAGTTATTTCAAGGCACCTCTGAAGTGGTAAATTCTGTCCTCCTAGGAGTGTGATATGTGCCCCAAGCAGAGGATTCACTCCCCAAAGAGAACGCCACTTGCAAAGGTAGGCTGAGGATTGAGTTATGAAAAGGTGCAGCTTGAGCAGCTTGGATCCTTTTGTGCTCAGAGTTTATCCTAAAAACTAATGCTTAAGAATTGTGCTCATCTCTGATACTTAAAATTGATAACTTGCATATCACTTTTATTTTCAGTTGCCGGCATCCGAACCCTCCACAACCGAGGAGAAACAGCAGCTTTGATCCTCCCCGACATCTCAGCAGCCTTCAACACCATATCCCACCACACGTTGATCGAAAGACTCCACGACATTGGCATCCAAGAAGACACGCTCAGATGGATCACCTCCTTCCTCACCGGAAGAATCCAGAGAATCTACCACCCACCTTTCACCTTTGAACCTAAGGAGATCACCTGCGCTGTCCCCCGGGGCTCACCCCACGCTCTTCAATGCATATATGACCCTGCTTGCCAACATCTTCCGATCACATGGTCTGAACCTAATTTCCTACGCAGACGACACCCAACTCATCCTCTCACTCACCGACGAGCCCACCACCACCAGAACTAGCTTCCACATGTGCATGGCAAATGTTGCTGACTGGATGAAGAAAAACTGCCTGCAGCTGAACACAGACAAGACGGAAGTACTGATCTTTGGTAACAGCAGCAACAAATGGAACGACCTGGTGGCCATCAGACCTAGGACCCACACCAACTCCCTTCCACCATGCCAGAAACCTCAGACTCATCATTGACAACAAGCTCACCATGAAATCACAGATCAATGCCATCTCCTCCACCTGCTTCCACATGCTACGTAGGATCTTCAAGTGACTGCCGCTACACACGAGACGCACCGCGACACAGTCCCTCATCACCAGCTGACTGGACTACGGCAATGCCCTCTACCTAGGAATCGCTGCACACCTTCTATGGAGAATCAGACCATATAAACTGCTGCAGTCTGACTCAGCCTTCTCTGACAAACCCACATTACAACTCCACTGGCTCCCTGTACAGAAGAGATGCCAATTTAAGCAGCTGACCCACGTACACATGGGTATACACAACCAAGGACCAGCATACATTAACCACCGCCTGAACTTCCACCAACCATTGAGAAGACTACGCTCTCCCCCCTTTTCCTTTGCCCATACTCCCCGCATCTACCGAAGCAGAATTGAAGGACACTCCTTATCCCATACACAACAAAGACCTGGAACAGCCTCCCCACGCACCTCCGGGCCATCACCTCACTTCCGGAATTCTGAATGGCCCTCAAGACCTGGCTGTTTGAATAAGCCTCCAGGACCTGCAAGCATCTGGAAACCCTATTGAGTGATTAGCCTCGCCTTACAAATCCTGATTAATGAATGAATGCCATAGCGCGGATTTATAGTGCAGTCTTAAAGCTCGAGATAACGGATCTTGGAGTCGTAAAATGATTCCTCATGCCACAGGGAATCATTACAGTGGGACTGAGATAAAAGTGATACCACTCCTTAATCCTTCAAGTGACAGCTCTGACTGGTCGAAAGCTTTCCAGTCAAATTAAATGTTGGAAGGGTTGGAGCCATTTACATTTAATGGGCTGTAACTCAAAATGTTAGAATGGTGGGAACTCTGCATTTGATGAACTTAACATTAAATTGGTGAATGTTGTTTACCAATGAACAGATTAGACTATATCTGCTGGGTTTCAGCTGTTTTACTTAAATTCAGCGCTGATACCTGGATTGCCCATAAATTAAACAAACCCGTGCATTAATAAATCTATGACAATATTTCCCACAAAGGTGTTTGTGTCAGTTTTTTACATCACCTCTTCATAAAGTGCTTACTATTATTTGCATCCTGATAAAGGCTATGGGTAGCAATACTATGTAGGAGTACATGGTACTGGCTATTTGTCACAGTGTAAATCACTGCCTTCTGCCAGCCTGCTTGGATTGTTTTGCCCTTAGGAGCCATTTGGATGCGATCCCTGAAAATCGAAACCACATTATCGATGAAATACAAAACCGAGGACAGAATAACGAAAATAAAATATCAACAGGTAAGTAGGTCTAGATTTTCTAAACCGAACTCCACATATATGTACCTACGTGGTACATATATCTTCAAGGTACATAGATGTGGAGTTGGGAATAGTAAATCTATACTTCCCTATATGTATTTACCTTTTAATATTTTGACCCTCGATATTCTGTCCTCTATATTCCTGTACCATTACATCTATGGTACTGATATTTAGGAGTACAATCAGCTATTTGCAATTGAAAGCATTGGCTAACCAGTTGATGCAAAACGAGACTGGAGTCAAAGAAATGTGGCTTCCTTTGCTAGTGCAACAATTTGTGCAACCAGGGACATAGCTTGGTGATTAAGATTGGGGGTGTGCGAGGGTCAGAATTTCCAACAGTCAGCCGGCATATAATGTTTAAATACATTATATGAGGAGCAGGGCGCATGGGAGGGGCTTAAGGGGCATTGGAAAGGGCAAGGAATGTTGATTGGTAGGAGTACCAAGTGAGAGAAACACAATATTTTGTAAAATAACATTTCTTAGGACTTTCAAAACAGAGAAGAGAGAGTGTGTGTGTTTTTGACAGAGTGCTTATGCAAAAATCTGAGGTGAAATCTGACAGACAACTCACCATACCCGACTGAGAGCACCTGTTCTCAACTGTTCATCTTAAAATACAATTAGTGGGGGGTGTAACACCCCAAACACCCCCCAAAACTACGCCCCTGTGTGCAACAGCTTCTCTTCACACAGTGCCTACCCCCTCCCTCCTCTATCTCTCAACCTTTTGAAATCTCCAATGAAGGTAACATTAAGGGGGTTTGGCGGGTGAGCTTAATAAAGTCAATGGGGAGTAAATATGTTTTTGGAGGGCGTAGAAACAAATTCAGAGTGGGTCATCCATAGAAGTCTAAGGGCCTTATTATGATGCAGTCAATGTATTCTGACCAATGCGTAAACCCCTGTTTACGCATGGTTGGAATTACAAGTTAAAAGTATTTAACGTATCCGATAATTATCAGATACGTTAAATACCTCAAGGTTTGTTAGATTTTAGCTGGTCAAACCTGCCAAAATGTAATACCATATTTACTGTATCACGTCAATTTTGGTGCATTAAACACTAAAATCTGCATGTTATTCCCCATAAACTCGTAATATGTGCTATTTATGGCTCCTGATAAATAATATACAACGTGGTATTGTTATTTGTCAGGTGGGCTAAATAGCATCTACACTTGTAATCAGGGCCTAAGAGAGGCATTTTGGAGGATTCTAGGGTGAACTTCAGAATGAGGGTGGGTTAAGAGTTCTGGCCCTCACTGGAAGAGGTAAGCACTTTGCCCAAGCAGGGACCACCACCCTAGTCAAATACACAACCTAAATTATCCTGTGCTCACACTCTGATAGCTCAGCACAGAGCAGTCAGGCTCAACTTAAGAGGCAATGTGTAAAGTATTTGTGCACACTTTAATTACAGCAACACAGTGAAAACACCACAAAAAGTCTACACACTAGGTAGAAAATAGATTATATTTATCTGACTAAAACACAACCAAAATGATAAACATCCAATAAATCAAACTTGGGATATGAATTTTTAAAGATTAAATGTGAAAACAGTGCTTAGAAGTCACAAGCGGTCAATAGGTCACTTGAGGTCACAAGAGTCTAATGCAAATTAAAAGTTAAGGCCGAACGTGATCAACGGCAGGCCGTCTACAGGACACAAACAGGTCCCGCTGAAATAGTAGCTTGGATGGAGTAAAGCGTCTTCATCGAATCCGTGGATGGAGGCGAGTGCTATAGTCGATCAGTGGATGGAAGCGAGTGTCTGTGCTGA
The DNA here is from genome assembly GCF_964204655.1 of Triturus cristatus. Classification (NCBI taxonomy): domain Eukaryota; kingdom Metazoa; phylum Chordata; class Amphibia; order Caudata; family Salamandridae; genus Triturus; species Triturus cristatus. The sequence continues at coordinate 816,152,396 of NC_140582.1, forward strand.
TCTGCGCTGTCGATGGAAACTTCATCAACGAACCCCTGTATGATGCAGGTATAGCGTCGTTGTTAAACCTCGCTGGCTCTAGAGCCACTGTCGTCAAGCAGCCGCTGCGTCGGCATCAAAAGAAAATGCATCGGTTCCGATTGGCGCAAAGCCTCTGCTGCATCAACATCAATATTAAAAAAAGCTGTAGAAACCCACTTCTGAAGCCCAGGCCTGGAGGGGGTACCTCAGGCAAGGGTAGGATTCACAGATTGCAGAGTCCAGCAGCACCGGAAGAGTTGTAGGAAGTCTTTTGGGACCATGAGAGTTCTGAAAACAGAAGGCAAGCTGGCATGCCAGCAAGCCCTTGGAGAAATTTGGGTTCAAGGATGTAGAGAGCAGGGTGAGTCCCTCTCACTCCCAGGCAAGGAGCAGCAGGCAGAAGGCCAACACAGCAGAGCAAGTTGCAAAGTGGCAGTCCCTCCTACAGCACAGCAATCAGCAGGCAGCAGGCCAACACAGCAGAGCAAGTCGCACCTGCAACAAAGCAGCTCTTCTTCCAGACAAATGCCCTTGGTTTCAGCAAAGTTCTGATTTGGTGGTGTCAGAGGTCCAGTACTTATACCCAAATGTGCCTTTGAAGTGGGGGAGACATCAAAGAGGCCTTTGAAGATCACAAGGCCACTGCCTTTCCTGCCCTGCCTCTAGACACATACAGTGGGGTATGCAACTCTTTCTGTGGGGACAGACGCAGTCCTATTTAGGTGCAAGTGTCAGCTCTTCCTTCCCAATCTACCTCGGGAAGTCCTGGTAATGGGCGATCAGGATGGAAATGTCACACCCCTGCTGTGGTTGTGACTATCCAGCTGTCACCCTAACCCATACGTGTATTCAGAGACTGACATAGCATAGAATGGTTAAAGTAAGAAAAGGCCAACTTTCTAAAAGTGCCATTTTCAGACCTGCAATTTAAAAACCAACCAGTAAAATATGTGTATTTAAATTGTGAGTCCAGAGACACCAAACTCCAATCGTCGGCCCCCAGTGAGACATTACACTTAAAAGATGTTTTAAGGCAATCCCCATGTTAACCTATTGAAGAGATAGGCCTTGCAGCAGTGAAAAGCAAATTTAGCAGTTTTCCAGTACCAGGACATGTAAAACTCACAGGTACACATCCTATCTTTCAAATACACTGCACCCAGCCCATTGGGCTACTTAGGGCCTTCCTTAGGGGTGACTTACATGCAATAAAAAGGAAGGATTGGGCCTGGCAAGTAGGTTAACTTGCTAGGTCGAAATGCAGCTTACAATTGCACACACAGGCTTTGTAATGGCAGATCTGAGTCATATTTAAAAGGCTACTGAGTGTGTGGCACAATCAGTGCTGCAAGCCCACTAGTAGCACTTAATTTACAGGCCCTGGGCACAGACAGTGCACTTTACTAGGGACTTACAAGTAAATTAAATATGCCAATTGTGGATAAGCCACTGCTACCATGTCTTAGAATACAGAGCATATGCACTTTAGCAATGGTTAGAAGTGCCCAGAATCCTAAAGGCAGCAAACATTAAGTCAGCAAAACAGGAGGTCAGGAGGCACACAGTCAGTGGAAACCACGCCAAGGATGCCAGGGCTAACACACAGGGATGCTCCTACTCGGAAAGAAAATAAACTGCAATCTTTCTTAGCACTATTGCAAAGCCCCTTCCATGAAGTGCTATGGAATTGCCCTAAAAGAAATATGAACACATGAATGGGCAGATGTGAGATTTGCTTAATCTTCCAGTTAAATTAAAAGGCATATGCAGCCCTCTTGCAGTGTGACTTTTTTGCCTAGCTAGCTGCACTCTGCTGCAGAAAATGTAACCTCAGACAAAGATACGGATGGTAAAAGGTTTATAGCTAGAGCTTCAACTTCACAATTCAGGGAGCAAGGCCCCAGCTGCAGTCTTGTGGTTTAGATACTCACATCCTAAGAGTCCTTATTGTGTTTGTCATTGTTGCATTGCTCCACAACTGTTACTTAATTTGCTGCCTAGGACAGAAGCTGAGGGACACACACTAAGATGTAAACGCATAATTATATCACATAACAAATTCTTCTCATCCTGTGCAGCTTCACCTCTTTCCACCATCCAGTCTTGCTAGAGTGAAGTTGTTCACAATTATCATCGGCTAATTCCCGCTCTACGCCTATATTTCTACTCAGGTCAATGAATCTTTGCTGTTGTTTTAGAGAAGATTAGGAGCTGTACATCACATCGAATGTATCACAATTTATTTCTATATCAGGCAATAAAGAGAGTTTGTTATGAGTTAAAGGGTTTCATTATTCAAATCTTAGTAAGTCATCTGTATTAGAGCTATAAGTTAAATTCATCAATCTCAGTCGTTAGAATCTCATTAGAAATAAGTAATCAATAAATCACAGTATAGTGCATTAGCCGTGTTCCATAGGAAAAGAAAATCCCTTCTCCAAGAATGAGAAGGAAAAGGTATCGGTCTCAGAGACACATAAAAAGTTCTGCTATCGAGAGAAATCATTAAGTATAAAGTTTCTGCATTAAAGTCAGTCTCATGAAGAAAGGTTCAAGAAACTCAGTAGTATCAAAGCAGCGTAACGAGGTGTAAAATGGGGAAGCTGGGTCTGGTCTAGTCTCTACTCTGGGAACACACACTATTATAAACCGACAAAGTATTGTTTCAATCTTCATGTAGATTCTTCTCTCTTCTGTTCACCAATCAGCTTCCAATTTGCCCATGGAAATGTGTTCCCTCCTCTTCTTCTCACAGGAATACAATATCCTTTAGGTAGCAACTTCTAATACTGCAACTAAGTCTCATCTTCTCATGTTCGATTTTTCCATTCAGCCTACATTTGCGAAACTTTATAATCTTCTAGACAACAAGTTTTTTATCAATTAACAAGGCCAACAAGACTTAGATCTGTTAATTCTAATATGGCAGTGTCTCAACGTATTAGGCCTAGCATATTTAAGTATGATTGCCTAGTGCAATTTTTGTATTACATTCATGTTTCAAGTCTCATTAGTTTTGCACATTAATTAACATTATTTCTCAATACATGTTTACACGCTTCTCGAGTCTCATTACTTGCACATTATTCTTTACATTACCATCTGATGGAAAATGGGGCAGGCCTAGCTTAGTTCCAAAGTCTCTCGAACAAACGGTATTTATTTCAATTCCCAGGATTGTCTCTCTTATCTTATACTTTAGACAGTATTAGATCTGAGGGAAAAATAGACTCTCACTGTCCTGCTTTCAACCAGAGGGATATGACTTCCTTGTATTTTATGTACAGAATTTTATTTTCAGTTGTAATTCTTTCCTTGATATGTTTAAGACGAATAAACAAAACATGCCTGTTTTTTGCGGACCAGGCCATGGCGCACTTTAATCAACAGATTGATCTGAAGTTACTAGTGCTTGTGTGAGTGTGCTTCATGATGGTTACTAATATAAGATAGCTTAAAGGGATGAACATTTGCAGATATTACTTGTATGCTTGGGGGCCAACTCAGACTTTAAGCTCTAATCTCAGCATTTCAATATTTCTGTGATCCTAGGTGAAAAATAAATATTTTGTTGCTGTCTTCATTCTCATATATGGTGATTTGGAGGCAGTTAGAAGCAATAGAAATCATAGATTTCAGGATGCGAGAAGTGCAACTGCAAACTGGAAGATTCACATACATTGGATCTTTGCATATATCTTTGACAGTATGTTCCCTAAATTCTGAGGATAGGTAAGTAGGTTATAAAGTGTGACACAGCTAGACAAATTGATCCCATCTATGCTCTAATTAAGTGATTTTCTCCATTCCCAAAGTGTCTCATACGCTGTGCATCCATTACCTTAGGTCTTGCAGCAGTTCTTTATCCAAAAGAGGCGCGATTGACTGTCTCACCGAGCAGAGCACCAGCGACATCTATTTACCCTGCCTAGACAGCAGTGGGAAGGATTGCTTGTTAGGTATGCACGCCATTGTATAGACTGGCAATCTAGGGAAGCTAGTTTTAAACATTACGTTGATTCCATGCAACACATATGTCCAGTTTTTATGGAATTTAGGACAGTTCCCACCAATATATGTCCGTTTTGCAGGGGTCCCAGCCATGGAATCTAGTACGAGTATAGTACCATTATGATCTTCACCAATGCTTCCTTCACCCCCGTGCATCTAGAGGTAGTGTTTATCCTGTGATAAATCATCTATCACTCTTTGTTTGAAAGAGGCCAGTAGAGTTGTGTCTCCCATCTTCCATCCCACTGTCTTTCCCTCTACAGGCGTGCATATAAGGAATTTATATATGTTGGCATAAAAGTTTATTTTCCACTTCCTGAGTCAGAAGCCATTTTTCGAATGGGGTCAGAGCCCTAGTATCAATTACGAGGTGTAACATTTAGTGCCGTATTTGACAATAATTTATTTCACTGCCTCTAGAGACTCAGAGAACCTTTTCCCCATTTCATCAAACCTGTCATCCACCCTATAACAGTCTTTTTCTCAGCCAGGGCCTTCTTCTCCAGCATTACTGTGAAGTCAGTGTTGTCCAGTATTGACTAGAATGAAATGTTAGATTAACATCCTTACTGCTTCTCTGTTTTATATCATCAGTGTTGCTCTCATTACAGTGAGGTGTTTTTGTCAAGCCATTGTACTTTGCATATGTTCGTACTGTCAACTATTTGATCAATGAAGTACCAGTGTTTCTTGACTCTCATTGACCCCATCTACTATATATCTAAATTGTGCTGCCTGATAGTACCATAAGACACCAGGGAGCCCTAGTGCTCCAATTTTGGATGTTTTTTTCATTAGATATCTGACCAATCTCTGCTTCTTCCCTGTCCAAATATTTGTTTTCATTAGCCCCTTGAAGTTTTGGACACTGGAAGTGGGGCAGTCTGGAAGACATATAACATCCAAGATAGTGCTGTCCTTTTGCAGATTGCAAGTCTTTCCTTATCTCTTGCAGGAGTCAGTGTAAATAACCTGTAAAATTTGGTCTATTATTAGGGCAATTTGAATCCTCAGGCAAGCCGCGAAACACACAGTCCATTGAAAAGGAACCCTTTGCTTAGGCTACTTAATCAATTGGGGTGGAAATATTGAAGATCTGGGACTTAGTGATGGTAATCTTAAACTTAGATACCTCTCAATATTTTGCCAGTCCCTGCATCGAGACTGTGCTATAATACGCAGAGTGACTCACTAACACCAGGACATCACTTGCATGCATCCAAATGTATGCATTTCCCCGTCAGCCTCGAACGCCTGTATGCATGCATTCCATTGTACTGTGAGTACGGGAGTGGCTAAAGGGAACTACTTTGTCATGTACTACGTTATGTTACTGTAAACATTGATAAGCCCCCATTAGCTCTAAGCATGGCTGTCAATCAATTGTGACTATATCTAATTCAGCTGCACAACTTCTCCCCTAATCCAAATCTCTCCAGCGTCTTAGCAGATACAACCAGTCTCTGCAGTAAGCTTCTTTGTGGATCCACTTTGCCAAAGGTTTGATTATTAGAGCAAAGGTGAGAGGGGCAGTGCTACCTGGTGGCCTTCCCGATAGGGGCCTGATAATGCTCTGTCTACTCTCTCTCTCTTGTGCCCATGGGTTTCTATATGAGTTCTTGACAAATGAAATTAATTTTATTTAGAATCTGAAAAAGAAGTATTTCTGACCTCACAGTAGAGAAGAGACTCGAAACAGGTCCTCCATGAATATCGTCTATGGAGGGTGAGAAGTTCACTGAATTGCTGTTGACTTTCACCATACGGTTCGGCGCTTGCTATTTTGCAAGGTGTCATGCCAATGTCTCTTTTACAGTTTGGATCATCTTGGACTTCGCACCCGGCACTTAGCTGGGAAAGTCACTGCATGCCTATTTTTCAGTCATGACACCTGCGTAGTATCCCAGATGTCCCCCCCACATCCAACCTATAGGATTAAAGAGGTATGGTCTGCTGTGGTCTTCTCTAGAAACCAACCAGGACTCGAGACAAGGCCATCCCTCAGCCTCGAAACAGTGGCAGTGTTAGCCCTATCCCAAACTGTTTTAAATGAGAGCATTTATGTGGCAGCACATACTAGACAGCAGTCCTACTCCAGTTGTCCGTGGAAGTGTGGAATGTTTTCTGCTGCTTTGGGCACTGTGCCTCTACCCATGGGGTCTGATTCCCCTCAACCACCACTTCCACCCCAAGATCACTTCCTGAAGAACTGCCTGAAGTTGCTTTGGCTTCAGCCCTACAACTCATATCTGCTCGCTGCACTCTCCATAGGATGTCACTGTCACGTAAGGTCACCCTCTCAACCAATGCCAATAGCAATACTCCCAGCAACCCTCCTTTTTGGTGTTCATGACCATCCACTCCAGAGCCCACCATATTATTGACTCGCTCTCAATCCCCAGCCATCCTGGGAGATTATAACACATCAACCCCACTGTGCAGAAGAAAGGAAAACACTCTCATACCTCTTCCCATAATACTGTTTCCTAGCAGCACATTATGGGGGCATTTTACCCTCTAATCAAAGCACACATAGTAAGTTTGGTTAGGTGAGCATCTTATTAATGAGGCAATGCTTCGTGGGATCTCTGCGATTACTCATGTATGCACCATTAGATGAGCACTTCCATTGCTGTATTTAAGTCTAGGTCAGTACTGTTGGGGTGCAGTGGTTCCCTAGTCTGGCTACACTTTTCTTCCACTTTCTATTTTGCAGATGAAATGTTGCCCTGTGCAGCTTTAAAAGAATGCAGGCACCCATCAACTTTAGAGTACATTAGAACATCTGTATGAGAGTTGACAAGACATGATCTCCCAATGAGCTTTACCAATCAAACTTGCGTTTAGTTTTCTTGGGGACTCAGTGAATAAATGAATAAAATTCTACCAGTGCTGTAGCTAGACCTTTGGCTGCCCCCCAACACTCGTGCCGCCCGGTGGCGTAGCAAGTGGGGATGGAGCGGACCCCCCCCCTTGCTACGCCACTGAATACTACTTCTAAAGCGCAAACAGCTGCTTTAGCGATGCACCCCAGCGCTGAACAGTAGGATTTCTATCCCCAACAATTTGCCTCGATTAGAAAGAAAAGTTTTCAGGTCCTTTTTAAACTGAGATTCGTAATCCAGTTTCCTGAGTTCCAAGGGCAAGCTCTTCCATAGCTTGGATGCAAAATATGAAAACGTGTGTCACCCACCCGCTTTACTCTTGCAATAACCAGGAGCAACTAAGTATTAGAGAGCAAGTCTCTCCTTGGCCTGTACCAGCAGATTATCTGTTTAAGAGAGGGCCTTTCTTGTGTATAGCTCTGAAGGTAATCTTTAAATATTTGTCAGTCATAAGCTTTTATTCGATATGCAAGATATCTTGTAAGCACATTAAAAATACAATTATTACAATATACACAAGGAAACAAAAGCTACAAGAAGCCAGTAAGAAATTCATAAAAAGATAAAAGGACATGAAATGCCCGTTAATAAATTAGCTAAAAAGGAATTAAACAGCTACTGACAATCTCTTACAACGAATAAGCCAAAACCACTTTAAAAATTTTGCTACTCCACACACTAGGGGGGGGGAAGTGTCCGTGGTTAGGATACGCAAGGCTTCCAGGTGGCTACGTGTGCCCATATTTCGACAGAGGGGTTTCAACCAGGAACTCCTAGGCCTTGCATAATCCGGGCATTCAAATAAGACATGCGCAATGGACTCAACCCTGCTTGGGCAACATGCACAGTTGGGAGAAATACGGGCCGCTGGTGACCAGCTCGATACCAGTGTACCTAGGGGGAGGGATCCAACTCTAAATTTAAAGTAAAGGGCTCGGTCAAAGGGGAGAGTAATCAAGTCCAGGTAGGGTTCAAAAGCCACAATGTCTTTAATTTGCAAAAAGGCGACAGTGGACTTGCAGTGGTTAGAGTTTGTAATTAGACGCTCCGCACACCATTTCCAATAAAGCGCCTTCACAACTTCTTTTGGAGGGGCTGAACGTGATGACCAACAGCCTCCTAGACCGATCTTCTCCAAAAGCATTTTAGTTTCTCTTAGCCACTTTATCTTGGCCCAACCCCCCAGACTCATTATTTCCCCCAGGGCATCAGCATAGGATTTTAGTTCTTCACCCCTCCAGATTCGTGTCCATAACAAGAGCGGACGAAGCTGGGCCTGGTCTTTAATGTTTTTACAGCCCGTGTCCAACCGCACTGGTACAGATGGTGTGCTCAGGGGCACGGAGATAAAGGATTTCAATAGCTTGCTCTCCGCTGTCTCTAGGGCGTTCAAACGGCAGTGGCCCCACAGTTCTGCCCCATACAAGGCGGATGGCACTACTTTAGCCTTGTAGATATCAATTACTGGGGTAAGTGATCTCCTAGGAGAGACCCTGAACTCCCTCATGAGAGCACCTCCCACTCTCCTATGGGTGAGGACCATTTTATCAATATGATTAGCCCAAGACATCCTATCCGTGATCCGCATACCGAGGTAGTCAAATTCGGCTACTTTCTCTAAGGGGATTGAGTTAAGTGTGGGTGGTCGGCCCAATTTCTTAGGGGGATTTAGGACTAAATATTTTGTTTTGTCCACATTTATTGTTAATCCTCTTGCAGCACAGAACTCCTGAAAGCGCGTTAATAATTTCTGGAGGCCTTGAGGGGTCTTCGAAATCAGGAGCGTGTCGTCCGCAAAAAGCAGGGTGGGGATACGGACTCCTCCGAGACAGGGGGCGTTGGCTGGTTCTTGTTGTAGATGTTTTACCACCCCGTTCACGTATAGTGAAAATAGGGTGGGTGCCAAGACACAGCCCTGTCTTACGCCCCTGGACACTGGAATCTTCTCAGTGAGTTCTCCGTTTTTACCCCAACGGACCTGAGCAAAGGTATGGGCGTGAAGGCTAATGAGGAGGGACAAAATGTAAGGGGGTAATCCCAGCTCATAAAGTACCCTCCAAAGATCTTCCCGGGGGACTAGGTCAAAGGCAGTCTTCAGGTCTATAAAGGCCAAGTAAAGACTACCCTTGCCCAGTTCCACCACCTTCCACCCCAGTAGTACCAGCCTAAACACCTGCTCTATTGTCCCCATTCCGACCCGAAAACCTGCCTGAAAGTCTGATAAGATTCTGTTCTCCTCCACCCAGTGGAGGATCCTTCCAAGGATAGCTTTACCAGCTATCTTTTGGGTGGAGTCAATCAGACTTATGGGTCGGTAATTCCCCGGTGTTTCCCTGCACCCTTTTTTATAAATCGGGACCACCACCGCCCCTTTCCAGGATTCTGGCACTGCCCCTCCCATCATGATATCATTTAGTAAAGCTGCTATGACCCGTGCCCATTCCGCTGGATATGCCCTCATAAGGTCCCCCGGGAGGCCATCAGGGCCCGCTGCCTTGCGAGGGGCTACCCGCCCTATAACCCCCTCAATCTCTAACGGAGTGAAGAGATCATAGGCATGAGGTTCAGTTGTTCGTGTGAAATCCATCCCCACGTTACGATCCCCATCTAGAGGGAGGTATAGGGACCCAAAATGCTTTACCCAGCTTTGAGGCGGGATGTTACAGGGTCTCACCAGTGCATCGGGGTTTTTCCGTGTACTTATAAGATGCCAAAATGACCTTGAGTCCCTAATTTTACTGGCCTGGAGCAGGTCTTCCCAGTATTTATCTTCCCACTCCCTCCTGGCGAGTTTAAGGGACTTATTGTAGGCCTTCCTTGCATCCTGTATCACACTACGGGACTTGGCTTTGAGCGCCTCAACTAGCTTAGCCTTATGAACCCTACAAGTTTGGGTATACCAACCATCGACTGGTTTTTTAGAGTGTTTGTTGCCTAACTTGTTATGGTATGATGTGAAAACGTTAGTTAAGGCTACTATTTAAATATTTGAAAATGATCCATTTTTCCACAGGCAGCCAGTGTAACTCTTTGAGACTCTGTCTTTTCGAAATACTTGAAAAGAGCCGAGCAGCAGCATTGTGTATTATCTGGAGTACATTGAGTGATTTAGAAGAGAGTCCCAAGAACAGGGAGTTGGAATAATCGAGCTGGAAAGTCACTAATGCTTGGGCAATTAGTTTTCTGGTGTTCACCAGTAAAGATTTTAGAAATTAACCAGTGAATTTACAGGTCCAAAGCAAACTCGAGTGATATCCCGAATGTGGGAGTCAAAGGAAAGATCTGAATCAAACTTTACCCCAACATTCCTACCCGATTGCACAGGCAGAGGGGAGCACCCAAAGATTGTATCCAAAGACAGTCCAAGTCAAAAGGAGAGGGGATGCCATAAACCAAAACCTCTGACCTATTAGTGTTATAAGTGTTATAAGCTTCAGGCAATTTAGCCACATCCAATTTGCAACCGCCTTTAGTCAGCCCTGAAAATGCTCTTCCAATGATCTGTCAACTTGCTGAAAGGTGAGTTCTAATAGTGTGATATCAGCATGCAATGCAATCTTTAAGCACCACAATTCAACCACCTCCACCAGTAGGGCCATCTGGATGTTGAATAGAGTAGGGCTGAAAGCCGAGCCCCACGGTACACAAACTTTTAAACCAATGAAGCTGGGTGTAAAAAAGGGAGAGAGGAACAGCTTGTCCTCATTCCGAGAGGAAAGATTTTAACCATCTAAAAGCATCGCCCCTAGCCTCTATCGTTTCCAGACGTTCTGATAAAATATTGTGGTATATGGTGTTTAAAGCCGCAGACATAATTTAAGAATGGCCACAGCTTTGTTACCCTCATCGAGGAAGAGGTGTGGCACCGCGGCCAGGGTGACTGACTCCGGAATCTGGGGATCACGGTTCAATCCCCGGCGCCAGTGGTAGATTAGCCCAGCACCATGTGACTCTGGGCAATAGCTTGCTTAATCTTCCCGACGGCCCCCAGCGCCTAGAGACCCTTACAGGTGATTGTTTGCGCTTTACAAATGTGGATTATTACTATTATTATTATTATCCAAAGTCAATTTGAAAAATTTGGAGACCTTGTTGCCTTCCCTAAATGGCATCATTTGTGTGTTGTCCATTTTTTCCCCGTACTTCAAAGCCCATGGTTTGGGACTTTGTCTTTGAGAGAACTCAGGATTTAGTTTTTTAATCTAAACTCTAATACAAGATGATAATGTTCTAGTGTTTGCTCAAAAAGAAAGAACAATGATGAGGGAGAGTAATAATTACTTCAAGGCCTTTTCTCTGTGGTCTGACTTCTTCCACTTTTGACAGACAATTCAAGATATCCAAGGTCTGCAAGGTGAAGTTTTAAAACATGCTTTGGAGAGATTGGCTACGCAAGTGTTCTCTGCCATGAGTACAGCACATAGACTAAGGTCAAAGCTCTGGGGTGTTGTGGCCTAACTCAAGATAAGGCAACTCCATGTTTCTGAGCCCAATGTAGATCATGTTTCATTAGTTCAGTATAAACCTTGCTACAGCAAAATTCAATGCAACCTGGAAGCAAAGAGCAGAGGTAAAATAACCCCCACCAGGTGTTGGAAGATGCTATTGATCAGCTTTTTACCTTGAGAGATAAATGAAAAGTTAGAGACAAAAAAAGGATGCCAGGCTTTCAAACATTTGAGAGGACTGAGGTAGGGTCATGCAAATGATCAGGATGCTGGAGGAGAGTTGGACCCATGATCAGTTTATCAGACTTGGAAGCATTAAGACGCAGCTTGGGGTAACTCGAAATGGTTTGTCCAAATCTTGTTGGTCGCAGAAAACTTCCTTTACCTTCAGATGCAGCTGGGCATCGTTAGTGTAAATTAGAAATCAAATGTTCTATAATTTGTTTATTTGGCCCGGAAAGGCTGCCCGTATGCACTGGAGAGGCATGGGAAGATTATTCACCATTGTAGCACCTTATGGGTCATACAGCAGTTTTGGAAAGTGAAGTTCAAAGCTCAACCTGGTGGTCCTAGTTCTCCAGAAATGGGAGTGAACCATTAGTGGCTTACAGAGCACTTTGTGGTCACCGCTGTTGGAAAGAGCAGTGTGGTCCAAAGGAGTCTCAGATTGTTAATTAGGACGGTTAGTTTCTATATGTACAGGTATTTATATTGTGCAAATCTAATTGGGGAGCAATAGAGTGCTGTACAATACAAAAGCGTCAGGAGTGACGCAGAGGCTGGGATTCTCAGGTTCTGAAGTCGGTACCTTATTCACTAGACCACATCTCCTTCCCTTACCAGAGTGGAAGCCAGACTGAAAATAGAGGAAGATGCTGTGATGGAGTTCTTCCTTCCTCAATGGAAATTATTGTTTGAACACAGCAGGATATAAGTAGTTTTCAAAGAATAAATCCTTTTTTATTTTAAATCCATTATGTTTGATAAATGATTTTGAAGGGCACCAATGGCATTTTATTTGAGAGGATAATTTGTCCTGACATATTTTAAAACAATATGGAGAAGGAACAATATATTTTCAAAGAAAAGGCACAATTGTGAAGCTCTCATATTATTGAAGTATTACAAAAATCACACCAAATTTGCATCAAAGTGAAGCTCCAGATCACTGTCGGTAATGTGATGAATGACTTCCGGAGCGTTTCACATTTTAAACAAACCATCATCCTTAAAACAGAAGGAAATTTGGAAAAACAATCTACTTTAGGATAGATATGCACTCCTAAACATTTCTATATGGTACACCAAGCACAGGATGTGCGAAATATCCATTCACAAAAAGTGGTTGCAGATTGCTCACGGCTCTTTGCAAATGAAAAACAATTTCGAGAACCTATTTATGTACTAACAGCTCGGTTCACAACATTCCGAATCGTATTGGATCGCAATCTGACCTATCACATCAACATCATCCTTAAAAACAGAAGAAAATGTGGGAAAAAAAATCTACTTCAGGATAGATATCCAATCCTAAACATTTCTAAATATTACACCAAGCACTGGATGTACGAAATTTCAATTCGCAAAACTATGGTTCCAGATTGAACACCGACTACTAGCAAATGAAAAACAATTTTGAGAACCTATTTAAGTACTAATAGCTTAATTCACAAAATTATGAATCATAGAGGGTCCCCATCCAAAATATCTAACCAATATTTATGAGGTAGATTGCGAATTGGGACTCACTGCGATCGGATGCCATCACAGGGATGGTGGCCAGCTTGTGGCAACAGACCACCATTTATGTGATCACATTATAAATAAAGTCAACTTTTTTCATTTTTATTCAGCTCGTATCGAAAAGAAAACGGGGTTGCAATGAAAAAGAAAATGTTTTTGTTTGAAAGTTGGCAGAGGAATTGCTATGTTGAAGGGACGCTCTTATAAATAGTGATTCGTAATGGGTTTCTAAACCATTTTGCAATTTAGCAGCACGTTACCAATTTGGACAATGGGTTCAATACATAACAAAAAGCTATTTTGCAATCTCATGTCCAGTGATTTTGCCAATTGCAGGTTTTGTGTCCTCAAAAAAGCTTTGTACATCAGGCCACAGATGTGCTATCAGTTTTAGAAACAACAAAATCACCCTGTGCATGAAACAACTGCTTCTTTCTTGGCTTTCTCAACATTTACGATCTCAGCATTTAATCCAAAGGATGACTTCAAAGATTTGGATCCAGATGTGTGTGAAAAATATGGATATAAGAAAACGAAATTGGTTATATGAGGAAAGTACATTATTGAAGGAACTCATGTTCAATGTCTGACAAATATCTCACAATTACGCAGCTCTTTTTTTTGCACCTCTTTGCTGAAAAGTGTTTTCTCGGACTGTTTATGTCGTGCATACAGTTGCAACCAGACATATTTCATATGGTCGGGAAACACATCCAGAAATTATTTCCTCTCCACAGTTCCATTTCCAAAAATGATATCCCCATACATACCACCCCTTTCTATACAAGCCCTGCATAATCCGTGCTCATTGCTCAAGGTTCTCTCGGTTCACTCAACTGTATCCTATATATTTAAAGGGGTATAATAGATGTTTTGTAGGAGTTTTGTCAATGCTCTCATATATCGTCTTTTGTGGTTATTTACCCACTTTTCATTGCATTTCGTAGGCTAACTCCTCGACTCTCCCATAGCAAAGCGCTATTTTACACATCCATGCGAAAAAAACACTATATAATTATAAAAACTCTGGATATATGATGCTCAATAAATATAATCTCTGATTGAGTAATGTAGCTTTGTCAAATGCAACCATAATGTACTACGTATTACTATCTGTATATCTCGCTTGCAAATGTAAAAAAGCTTTGTGTATCACGGCCCAAGAATACTTGATCTTTCACCAGATTTGTAAAATCTTTGTAAATTGTGCGGTTTTTTTTAAAAGCATGTAAAACAAAGAATTTCTAGTTACCACCAGTTGTACAGTTGTGTCTTTTTTAATATTTAAAACATTCTCCGTGAGTTGTTTTAATGGCAAAGAGATAAAACAGTGAATAGAGGCTGAAAATAAAATATAACATTGAATTCAATAGATGAAACGTTTGAGATTTCCTATAAGGATCACTGTTTGTCCCTTGAGATAAAGTCTGTGTAAAGAAATAGTCTGGACATTATAGTAATTTTTGCAGGATCAACCTTGGTTTTTATAAATATCATGTGCCCAATGTTTCCGCACATTTTCTATTAACATATGCACGTAAATAGTAGTTACTTTATTGCTCTCTCCGAATATTACGAGCCACAATCAGTAGATTTTTTTATTCTAAAGGTTTGTTTTAGTGACCATTTTCTCTTAGCCATTTCTTTTTTACACAGATTGGTCAATCCTTTGGGAATTCAAAACTACAACCCATAACTTACAATAAAAATAAGGATCTTCTGCAAACGTGGGCCCTGGTGGACACACATTATAGCCTTACTATACCGGCTATTAAAGGCCCGCTGCAGCGTTAAAGGCCCGAGCCGAAGGAAGAGGGACTTTAACAAAAGCAGCGGGACTTTAATAGCCCTGCTACGGCGGCTATTAGAACATTCTGCCACTAGAGGGCAGAATGTTCTAACAAATTAAACAAAGGCTTCTCGAACCTCGAGGAGATTTAAATCCCCTCGAGCTTCGAGAGGCTTTTGTAAAACATTGGAATGTTGCTCTGCGGGCCTTTACCGGCCCGTAGAAGCACGGAGCACTCCATTGTCTAAAATGGAGTGCTCCACATTCCAATGTTCTAATTTGTATTAAAGCAGATACTGATGTCTTATAATGCACAAATTTTGGATTGCCTAGAAATCAGAATAAACCTATAGCTCATGCTAACGGCCTTTGCTGATATAACTGAAACAATTAATCTAGCACTATGAAGGGATAGCAAACTAAGGCCCCATAGGCCCTATAAATGGTTTAACAGCGATTGTTCACAATCTCACAGCAACCTTATTAGGCTACTGAAAGAGAAACCCAGGAATAATCTAGCTGTGAGACACTTCCGACACAAATACAAACAGGCCATTTTGAGACGCAAGATGACTATTAGACATGAGGCTTGGAGCAACTCCATGAAACAAGTCTTAATAAAGACCCTAGACTTTTTGGGAAAATGTCAATTCGAACTTTTTTCAAAGTTCCCACACTGACACCACCATTATGCCTGAGGCATGGATTCAACACTTTAGTAGCTTATATAGCAATGAGGGTGAACACTCCTGCACTTTAAAATACAGTGATACTAAAACAGGTGTTAGTTCTATGGAGCTGGCGCCTCCCACCTTTGAGGAAGTTAAAAAAGCCTTTAATCAAACTACATAGAACAAGGCTTCTGGCCCAGATGGTATTCCAGCCAACCTCTTATTGGCTAATCCTGACCTTTGGCTCCCACTGTTGACCAATATCTTAAGCTGTATAGCTTCCCAGGGCCCGCCAAAATCTTGGGCCACTGTGATCATAGTACCCATCTTTAAAAAAGAGAACAATGTTATCGCCCAATTTCGTTGATCGTTATACAATATGGCTTCAGGAAGGCCTAGGAACTGTCGAGCAGTGTCTTAACCTCCACCTGGTCAAAAGCAAGTATAAATTAGCTAAGAATGGTTCCCTCTATTTGGGATTCATGAACCTGACATCAGTGTTCAATTGGGTGGAGCGAGGGAAACTGTGGAAAGAAATGCTGGACCTGGGCATAGACACATCTCTAGTTCATTTCCTAGTACAGATGCATCAGGATGTCACTTGGAGGGTCGGGTATGGGGCAGACGGAGAACTCACCTCTCCCATTAAAATGAATTGCGGGGTACGTCAGGGGTGTGTGCTAGCCCCTTTTTTATTCTGTTTATATATCAATGATTTGGAGAGCTACATCAATCAAGGGCATGTTGATGTTCCTAAGATAGGCACTAGATGCCTTCCGGCGTTCCTCTATGCCGATGACTGCGTGCTGATGTCTTGAACCGGTGTGGGACTTCAAATTCTATTGACTAGATTGAATGATTTTATGACAGACTTGGGTCTAAAGACGAATACGGCCAAGTCTTATTTATGGTGGTAGGCAACCCCCCCCCTGTTAAAACCGTGTTTTATCAATGATGAGAAGATGCTCTATGTTCCAACCTTTTCGTATTTAGGTGTCCCCTTTGATCAGAAAGGCTCTTGGAACCACGTGATTGAAACTAGGGTAAGCAGCTTCAACCAAAACCTGGTGGCGCTGTTTAGGTTTGTGAAGAAATTAGGATCCAGACCCATTGGTTCAATCATGAACATCTATAAGGCCCGCTCATGTCCTGTAATCTTGTATGGAGCTGGAGTCTGGGGCTTTTGCAATCGATCTTCCCTTCAGGCAGTAAACAATACTTTCATTAGACGATTACTAACTGTCCCCGCAGTCTTCCAATTATTCTCTGTCACAAAGAACTAGGTCCAACTCCCCTAAGCCATCGCATACAAATTGCACCAATTTTGTTATGGCAAAAGATGATCTGGCCCTTAACCTTGCAATAATATTGGACTGCCTAAACCTTGATTACACGCAGAAGATACCATGGTTTAGCTATATAAAAAGGCAGCTGGAGTCAGTGGGGATGACGGACTGTTTTTATAATCCTGAACTATTTGCCAAGATTACAAAAACTCAGTTGAAAGTGGATCTTGTATCTGTTTTAAAAGAGAACAGTGAGTGTCTGGAAATTGGGAAGAAGAGAGTCGTGGAATATTTACCCTTAGTCTGCTCTCCACATTTAGAGCCCTATCTTTCCTTTTATTTTTGTCACTCGAAATTTTTTTATCTTATTAGATTCAGATTTAGCATTGCACACTTTTTTGGTTTTTTATCCTCATAAAGCTTTTTGTGATGCTGAACTCAAACCATGTCCATGTGACTCCAAATCAGCTCAGAACATGTTGCATTTTTTGATCTTTGTCGACTTTACACTAAACCAAGGAGGGATTTTATCATCCCCCTATTAAGGTTTTTAAATATTAGGAAATGTAGGCCGGTCTTGTATCACCTCCTGCTTCTGAATGATGAATATACATGCTTAATGGTGTATAGATATATCTCCACAGCAGTCGGCTTACGGAACCTAGTTGGGAAATGATTTTTATTTGATTCATAAATGGTACTTTTAGTGAACTTACTGTAACTACTATATCATGTACTGGTCAATCGTTTTATGGTTTTATCTGATCCCTAATGAATTAACTTCTGTATTTCATGGCATCATAAGGACATGTGAGTTGTTTTTAGTATATATATCTCCATTGCCTGTATGCCGACACATGACCAATGTTATGAAATTATTAATTATTTGTTTATTCTTGGAAATTTGTGACTTGTTACTCTGTGATGGAATACCATTTCATGAATTTTATTACACTGGTTGCTTTTATATTTGTTGTCTTCTTTTATGGTTGTTAAAAAGAACCGAATAAGGAATATCTGACAGACTGAGTAGTTACTCTAGGAGAAACTTATTTCTTTCTCATATCAACTTGATACTGCTGCAATTGGTATAACAAAGAAGAGTGTGTGCACAATTTGAAACTTTGGTTAACATATAAACAGAAATGGTTGTGAATCATGAAATACTTAACATTACATTTCTTTTTCTTTAAGGTTATCTGGAACAAGGTCTGCTCATCAGTGATGAACGTAAATTAAAGGAAAAATATAAAAAGACTTCGCAGTACAAACTGGATGTCATTTCTATCATACCAACAGACATTTTCTACTTTTACCTTGGGCTTGATTACCCAGAGCTGAGATTAAACAAATTACTCAGAGTATCTCGCATGTTTGAGTTTTTCCAAAGAACAGAAACCAGAACAAACTACCCAAACATGTTCAGGATCTCCAATCTTGTCATGTATATCGTTATCATTATTCACTGGAATGCTTGTGTGTACTACTCAATTTCTAAATACATCGGATTAGGAGCGGACTCTTGGGTTTACCCCAGTCCTGAAGATCCTCAATTTGCACGCCTCGCTAGAAAATATGTTTATAGTCTTTATTGGTCAACACTGACCCTGACCACTATCGGTGAGACACCTCCTCCCGTAATAGACTCAGAATACTTTTTTGTGGTGGCTGACTTCCTGGTTGGAGTGTTGATATTTGCTACCATCGTTGGTAATGTTGGTTCCATGATTTCAAACATGAATGCTGCCAGAGCAGAATTTCAAGGTAGAATTGATGCAATTAAGCAGTACATGCACTTTCGGAAAGTAAGCAAAGACTTAGAAAAAAGAGTCATCAAATGGTTTGACTACCTGTGGACGAACAAAAAAGCAGTAGATGAAAGAGAGGTTCTAAAGTATCTTCCAGATAAATTGAGAGCAGAGATTGCCATCAACGTGCATCTCGACACACTGAAGAAGGTTAGAATCTTTGCTGATTGTGAAGCTGGGCTCCTGGTCGAGTTGGTGTTAAAGTTACAGCCACAAGTGTACAGCCCGGGAGATTACATTTGTAGAAAAGGAGATATTGGACGAGAGATGTACATCATCAAGGAAGGGAAGCTTGCTGTGGTTGCTGATGATGGAATCACACAATTTGTGGTCCTTAGTGATGGTAGCTATTTTGGTGAGATAAGTATTCTTAATATAAGGGGCAGCAGGGCAGGGAACCGTCGAACAGCCAACATTAAAAGTATTGGGTACTCAGACCTGTTTTGCCTATCTAAAGATGACCTCATGGAAGCCCTTACTGAGTACCCAGATGCAAAGGCAATGTTGGAAGAGAAAGGAAGACAAATTCTGATGAAAGACGGACTTTTGGATTTAGATATTGCAAATTCAGGCACTGATCCCAAAGATGTAGAAGAGAAGGTTTTTCAAATGGAAGGCCTAATAGAAAATTTACATACTAAATTTGCCAGACTCTTGGCTGAGTATGATTCTGCACAGCAGAAGCTGAAGCAAAGAGTAACAAAAATTGAAAAAATTATCTCGGTTCCAGAAACCGAGTTCTTAGATTTACCAGCAGAAGTAGAAGCAAAAATAGAAGAACCTGGACCATCTGCATAATAACCAAGTGCTATTTTTGGAACTTTGTTGTCACCCTATGATGATATCTCAGCCAATGTAAAATGAAAATGTGGAAACTGGGAAATTTGACAATAGACGAGGAAATAGAAAAAAATGCTCTACACTAAAGTATGTTCAGGAAACCAACAGCAATTATGCCTGGGTAAGGCACATATTAATGAACCTGCAGCTGAGTTATCTTTTTTCAAGTGATTCGAAACAATACAAATGGCTCACAATTGAGCACTGCTTAGAATACCATGTAACGGTACATATGTAACATCCAACGTTTATATATAATGCTTCATGGAAGATCTTTGTAAAGCAAATTAATTTAAGTATTTAACTTTTGTTTTTGTAGTAGACTGTTTACAGTACTAAGATTGACTGTGCATTTTCCAGATATTGTGTTAATATTTTAGGTAAAACAACTTTTGGCAACATTTTTTCATGTGTTGTGCAAATGTACCAAGATAACGTCCGCATAGTAAAAAGAAAGAAATAGATTACAACAGCTAAAATATCATACAGTAAACAGAGTTCAAACAAATGTATCCTTAACTTTCACGTTTCACCCTTTGAAGAACAAAAAGGCTATAGACTGTGTTTACCAAAACATTTGTACCAGATGTTAAATATTGTGTATATTTGTATGGAACACTACATGAATATCAAGTAAGAAAATTACATATTTATCTACAATGAGGGTTCTCTGCCTTTATACTGGTTATTCCTATAATAGACTAAGGAACAATGCCATTGTACTAAGCGTCTTCAAGACACCTCTTTATAACTCAGGTGCTATGATGTGTCCACTACTGACATAGGCTTCGTTTCCAAGGCACATGCAAGCCTGATGATGTCATGACGTCATGATGGATTGGTAAATAAAAAATTAAAAAAATGGAGTAGGATGAGTGCTGTGAATTGGCCAGCTGCAAATTGCCTCTGCTCCTTTGAAGAAAAAAAGGATGGGGAGGAAGCTGAGGGGAGTGGTGGGGGGTAAAAAAAAAGCAGTTTGAGGTAAGAGGGTAAAAGTAGCCCGTGAGGGAGAAAGATATACAGGGCAGGAGAAGGGGTGAGATGCTCTCAAGAGAGAGACCAATATTAGGGGAAGAGGTGAGAAGCACACAAGAGAAAGAGCAACACAGAGCGTGGGGGTGGAGGAAAGATGCACATGAGTGAGACTGAGCAAAAACTCGAGACAGAGAGCAATACAGAGTGCGGGTAGGGTACATTTTTGTGGGGGGGAGTGGAAAATGCATGCACTCTCATGGAGCGCTCTCATGGAGTGCTTAACCAAAAAGATAACGGCGTTCCCTAGAACTGAGCAGTAGAGGAATAGAAGTATGCCAGTCAAAAGGATGGTAAAACGCAATGTACCAGGGGAGGGACAAACACAAGATGGGAAAAGGAAATCTTCTGAATAAGAAGCAAACAAATAAGATTGACCATAAAGTCAACCAATAGTAAGCAATGGGTATTCTGTAAACGCACTGTAAGTTCTTGGAATGCCCAGAATAGGTCTTTCGCAAACAGTCTGTCTAGTTTGCAAGATATAAAAATCCATATTTCCCTAGGGGTGTGAAGCACCCGATGGAGTAAGCACTAGAGCAGTACCAGCGGATGGGGTGAGAAGCACACAAGGGAAAGAGGAACACAGAGCCTGGGGTGGAAGGAAGATGCACATGAGTGAGACCACGCAGAACACGAGGCAAAGAGCAATACGGTGTGCAGGTGGGGGGCAGAAGCACACGAGGGACAGAGGTGAAAACCATATGCACTCTCATGAAGCGCTTAATCAAAAAGAAATAATAGTTCCCTAAACCTGAGCAGTGGAAGAATAAAAGTCAATCTATCAAAAGGATGGTAAAGAGGCTATGTTCCAGGGGAAGGATAAACACAGGGTGGACAGGATGGGACAAGGAAAGCCACTGAATAATGAGCCCACAAATTAGAATGACAATGAAGTCAACTAACGGCAAGCAATGAGTGTGCTGTAAATCCATTGTATGTTCTTGGTAATTCCACAATAGGTCTTTTGCAAACACACAGCTTGTGATGTCTGGTGTGTGAGGCCTCAAAATTCATATTTTTCCAGGGATGATTTTTAGCATGTACCTCACTTGGTATATGTCATCATGCAAGAGCATAACTGTTTGCGCTGTATATTAATTAAGCTATGATTGTATCAGATTATTATGTGCAGCCTGCTTGCAAAAATAGGCTGAGAGAGATTTGTAATTTAGAAATCACCCCATTAACACACAAACAACTAAAGATCAGGTTTACTCTTGGTTTCCACTATGTTTTAAACTTGCTGAGGTCACAAGTTAACTTTCCAAATATAGCTGCCTTCTTGGTGCCATTCGTTTTTTGCTTACTATTTTCTTAACATTTCAGATAAAAAGAACACGCAAAATAACTTTTATTTTTTCCTTTATAAAACCAATCGTAAATCTTTTCTTAGTTGTGCTGTTATGGAAGTGGGTTTCTTTCAAAACAATTTACCATAAAGGTTTCACTTTTTGTTTGTCATGTTTACAAAGTAACAAATAATAAAAAACGTATTGTCCTTTTAATACCTGCTGCTTATTTTTGCTATTCTGAGCAAAATATTGCCAAGATTAGGTTTTCTAACCATGTGATGAAATTGTAGGCTCAATGCTAATTTACGAACTAGAGACTGTAAACATGGTAGACAGTAGCCCATGAGCCACCTGCACATTATATAAAGGTGGTGCTTTCTGTGTAACGATCAGTACAGTGAGACTTACAGGAATATATCTGTTGTTAATGGATTCCAAACATATTTTCATTATGAATCCGCACAGTATGTAATTCACACGATAACTATGCTTAAATGATTTTATGTACCTGTCCTAGTATATATGATGTGTATTATTCTAAATATAAAATTAACAAAGAACTGCAAGAAAACGGTAATGATGTTATAGAATTTCCTTGCTTGTAAAAAACTTGAATCAATTCTTCGTCCTCCAACCCCTCCCTATTTGCCTCTGCCTAAACTGTCTCACCACCCAAAGGAACATATATAGATTTCTCAGGTGGTCTCTATTGTAAATATATTTAATATTCATTTTAAATGTAAATCTAAATTAAAATGTTACAGCACTATTAACAAAAATTTGAACAATTAAATTATTTAGAATATACTACATTACATTAAAATTATTCTTCTCAAGGTAAATTTAAAAAAATGAATCTCCACCTATGTAAAAAAACATTTTTTATTATGAATTAATTAATATTAAAAGTGATATATATAGAATTAATTTAAAAGTAATTTGTTTAAATGTAATAAAATCTATTGTCACATCAATTTTTAAATGGCAAAAGGAACTTTGACTAATTTATAATTTAAAAAGATGTAGTATTTACATATATATTTAAAATTAAATTATATGAATTTATATTTTTAAATATTTCATTTAATTTAGTTTAATATTATTTTGCATGTGGTTTACCTTTAAATCTCTGCCTCCATAATTTTCTATGGGAGGGTGTGACACTACAAGGAGTTGGCTATGTGTGGTGCTAGACGTGCAACTGTTTTTCAGTAGTAACTTACATTTGTGAATTAGGCTCCATTCCCTTTTTCAGGGGATGGAGACGTGTAAGTGTACACTTTTTAGTAACTCTGATTTTGTGAACAGCCAAAAGTAGCAAAGTTACTCAAAAGTGTAAGAGTAAATTTACACGTCAATTACTTACAAGTGTAACTTATATTTGTATATAGCCCTGATAATTTCAAACAAATGAATAAGCAGACCCTCGCAATATCTAAATAAGCGATCTCTAAAAGAGTGACACACAAACGGCATGCAAACCACCATTAACACTATCACTAGTTCAAAAGGCATAACAATATGGCATATTAGTTTGCCTAAATATGGAGCATCCTAAGACATGCATTTTTTTTACTGTGCTCCAGATGCATAAAAAGCAAAATAGTACATAACAAAATATTTCCTTCAAGAAACCGATATACCTGCTTTGTGCATCTCACAAGCTCTATGCAAGCCCACTAACAATTCCCCATTATGAAACATACACTGTGCACTGTCACCACCATATGCTGTAAACCACAGCACTTATCAAATCAATAATATTTCCTCACAAAGAAAATATACCCAAACCCAGGACAAGCCAAACCAACCAAATAAAGCAAATTACGTGGCACAATGAACACAAGCCATAACATAATTAAAACAAAATAAACTGTGCAACACAGCAGAAAGCACACACCCTGTTAAATACCTGCCAACACAATGAAGTGTACTATACAGCACAATGTGCACGCACTCGAACATACAGCAATTTAAAGGAAGTAGGCTACAGACAACACAGTCACCTTAAATACTTTAAAGTAAATCGAACAGACACAAAGCAAAATGCCAAAAATAACATTATGAAAAAATAACAAAATCAAAGAGCACTGAAAGTGCAATGTTCATGCACTGTAAATGCCAGCTATACCACCAGCTAAAGGTAAAAGGGACTGCAAGGAAAATAATATTCACATACCTTTTTGGATCAATGAAAAAAAAATCTCAGGAAAAAAAAAACGTTGTCTCCATTACATTTACCTATTTTACCATTTAATATATTACAGGGTGTGTAAACTGGACTCCAAATAGCAATTTAACAGGGCTAAAAGTGGAGGGCGTTCTTTTGCCTACTTAGCATCCAAGCTTTGGAACTCCCTTCCAAGTGGTCTAAGAGCCAACAGAAATTTGCTCAGCTTTAGAAAGCAGCTGAATACTTATTTGTTTATATAAGCAGTATGTTATCCTCCCATAATTCCTGTCACCGATGGGAAACCTGTTCTGGTTAGCCATGTGCTCTACAAGAACTGGAAAATAAATCAAAATAAATACATTTAAAAAGAAGGTTGAAAATAAAAAAAATGTATATGCTTATAATTTGGCAAGAAAGTGAAATATATTGCTATAAAAATAAAAGCACAAGTGGTCGCTCTATTAAAACACAAAATATAGTTTAAGAACACTAGCAAAGAATTTCCACTATTACTAATAAAATACAAATAAAACCAAGCAAGTTTTATGATATTCCAGTCATTCCTTTCCATGATGAAGAGCAAGACTGAGTGGCATTACAAATGCTAGTTTTTTTGTTGTCAAACTTGTTTTTATTGATTTTCAAGACATTAAGCATCAAACATGGTAATACATTCAATCCTTATCCTCCGATGTTGGATATCTATTTCCTTATACAGAGTGTGTTGGGTAATCCGAGTCATCTCCCCTTCAAATGCATGCTCAGGTATAACCTTGATGCGTACAATACATTTTCAAACAGTTTCCTTAAACTAAACCCTCCCCTCCTCCCATATCCCTTCCCTTTCCCATGAGTCAAATTCCCGTGAACAATTATTGTAGTACTGCGTCCACTTATGGGCAGACGACAGGGGAGTAAGAAAGCTAACCAAAACTAGACTTAGAAAAGAAAATTTGAATAAACAATAAAGAAAAAACAAATTAGCCTGGGCTAACCGGGGACCTGGGTGACGTGGAGGTGTGAACCTAGCTCTAGAGTAGACTCAAGCAGGGACAGTAGCCCTGTTTAGAATTGGAACAGATGCAGTGCTCTAACCCTCGAGGGCCAGGTGGTCAGCGGCAGACCTCTAGCTAGATCGCTGACCAAGGGGCCCGAGGCGTATTCAAAGTTTTTTCATTCGTTCCTATATATGTCACTCATACGCTCCATAATAAGTGCTTGCCATAAACACGTGTGCCATTGTGTTATGGCCGGGGCTTCTTTCTTCTTCCAGGCAGTGGCTATTGCCGTCTTGGCCGCCCCCAGACAGAGCCACATTATGGCTTGTTCGTCTGTCGTTTGGTATTTCAAGCGTGGATCTCAGGCACATAGAGCGTAAAATCCAGGGTGTCTAGGATTGGCTACCCCAATATCTCTTTAATTTGAGCTAGGATTTCAGCCCAGAAGGGGCAGATTGTTGGGCAGTCCCATCATATGTTGCGAAAGTTGCCCAAAAGACCACACCCTCTCCAGCAGAGGTCTGATGTGTTAGGAAATATCTTTTTTAGTTTGGTAGGATAGAGGACCAGTCGTAGAGTATCTTGTAGTGGGCTTCACATTGACCTAGCGAGTGATTGTGTCGCCTTATATCTTTCCATAAGGCCTTCCATTGTGTGTCTGTGATGTCATGGCCTAGTGTGCGTTCCCAGAATTCGAGATGGCGTGGGCGCCTGGAGGGAAGTGTATGCAACAGAAGGGACTAAAGGAAGGACTTCTCCCGCCCCTTTCACATAGTGTTGTGAGTTCTCTTGTCACCCCTTCTCTAATCTCAGTTTGCAGTACCTAGTGGTGCAATTGGAGGTAGTGAAAATATTCTGTGTTTGGAAGGTGGAAGTCCCTTTGGCAGTGTTCAAAAGTTAATATATCCCAATTATGGAAAATGTCAGCTAGGGTGAGCCATCCCCCTTCCTCCCATGGGTCAAAAGGGCCCTGGCTGTAATGACTGTGGGAAAGCTGGGTTGTGGTGTATGGGGTTGAATGGTGAGGAAAACGTTGTCCATTCAGTCTGTCTCAGTATGTCATCCCAAGTTTTGAGGGTCGTTCCAGTGGGGGTACTTATGTAGGTATTAGCAGGTCGGTCCGACTTTGGTTTCCAAAGGAGATCCCACATCACCCTTTCTATGATTGCCCAGTCCATGTGTAGCCAGTGTTTATCTGACTCACGTTGGGACCATTCGACTATAACTCAGAGTTTATGCCACTTTGTAATAGAGAGTCAGGTCAGGCATCACCAATCCCCCTTCGTCAGACGGCTTCCGTAGGAGATTGAAGGGGAGTCTCTGTCTTTTAATTTGCCAAATAAATTTCTTAAGGAGTGCGAGGACTCCCTGTAAAATGTCTCACACTCTAGGATGGTCAATGGGCAAACTCTGAAATAGGTGCAAAAAGTTTGCAAGAACTACCATCTTAATGGCATGTATTCTGCCAATCCATGAGAGGTATAACGGCGCCCAACGCTTAAAGTCGGTTTGCAGCTGACGAAAGAGCGGAGGGTAATTAGCTGCAAAAAGCCCTGAGTTTTTGGGGGTTAATTTTATACCTTGGCATGTTAATTCTCTCTTGGCCCATCGGAATGGGGTTGTAGCCATTAGGTCCCACATCTCTGCTTCCACCAACGTCAGACTGTGATAGTACGTGTATTAAGCAGGTCTTGGAAAATTGTAGAGTCAGTGGTCCCTTGGATCTCTGTGCTGACATGATGGTGTCAGTTGCCGTTCGCGTTTTGAGATGTTTGAGCCTTCTCTTGGTGGGAAACCAATGGTGTGGGGACTCTCAGGGTACCCCTGGAAGTCCTTGTTTCCTCTGCACTCTGGGAGGTCGGTGGGTTTGCCATGGGTCTCCTTTCCCCGCACCTGAGAGAGAGCTACCTTGTTGGTCCTGGTTGCCCATGCTGGGGTCGTACTCCGGCATCAGGAGACCCAGAAGTGCAAATGCCTCCTTAACATCGATGACGTGGTGTACTTTGTTTCGGTACTCGAAGCTCAGGCCAAAGGGATAGGTCCAGCGGGCTCTAATGTTGTCACACCAACGTTTTTCTGTGATGGTGTGGTAAATTTAAATTACCTAGACTTAATTTATGCGGTAAAATACAATACGAATAACTCAGTAAAAATAAGAGGCAGAATCCGTGGTATTCGAGGGTATAATAGGGAATTTATTCCTTACAAAGGAATGATGATATTGATTCGAACCAGGCAATCGAGTTCCGTCACCACGAAGGTTCAGGAAGGGATCAGCAATACATTATTGACAGGTTATAATATATATAGTAATGCATTACAGTAAAGACAGATGCAGGAGGCGTAACAGCTGATAAGAATACACATACGTAATAAAAAAAGGCGTTATAATAGGCGTGCATAGAGGCGTATACTAGAAACGTCATTAGGATGATGACACAAGTGGGTGGATCCATAAGAGAATCCTGCAAAGTCAGCAGAAATACATGGCAGAGATGCGCGCGCAGCCGCATGACGTGTGATTGACGTGTAACTAGAGGGTGAAGGGAACTTGACATTTAGCCCTACATGAGGAGACAGAAGTCTGGGGTGTCAGGACAACCTAGTCCTAAATCATATCTAATATCTTGTGTTTAAGGAACTATATTATCTAAAAGGAAAGGTCTTCTCGGACAAAGCCTATTCTATACTGACTGCTAGTGCGTGTACAAGCGTCTAAGTGTCTACATGAGATGCGAGGGGGCATGGGCCTACCATGGTAACGAGAGTCATGAATTACTTGCACGGAGACAGTAAGGCCGGGCCCTTTGCTCTGCAGCTGAAGGGTTGTTTACCTAAGCTACTAGACAGGAATGCATTTCTTGAGGAGCGGAGCAGATAACTTGAAGGCTGAATACAGTTTTGGCAGGCAACAGTCCGGGCTAGGCACCGTTAGCCGCGCAGGAAGTAAGACAAAGTTCATGGATACAGATGCAGGTCCAGGCTGGAGCATTCAGATGCAGAAGCAGGAAAAAGCTCGATGGCAGAATTCAGGGCCTACCTTGCCAGAGCTGGAAAACGTGAAAAGTATACCATATAAAGACGGTGGCAAGGCATACTTAGGAACGGAATATCTGACCCATTCATGGCAGATCTGAAAGAGGACATATTAACGTTGGACACAATTGTATTTGCGTCTTCATAGCTTGAAGTGGAGGGAACATACACGTACTTGTAGCATGTACATGGAGCCGTTGGGGTCTAGATAGGGGACACAATTGACCATAAAAATTCATATTTCCTCATTCCCTCCTTGTCCCCTACGGACCCTTCATGAAATATCGATCTTCAGGAATCCATCAATCTGTTCATGTAACATCATTTGCTCTTCTTTCTTCTTCCGGGATCTTGAATGAAAACTTGAACGTTGAATACACGATGTGGCACACAGGCCGCAAATCGCTGGTCCACATTGTAGACACAGGCAGCAACTGAATACTATGAGAAGGCCAATACCTAGGAAGGATAGGACTTTCCATCCCCAGGCTGACAACACGCTCCAGAACCAACCGGACCATGTCCAGGTGCCTGCATTCTGATGTATCTGGTTCGCAATCTTGTGAAGACGAGTTATAGCTTTATATACAGATGGCGCATTTTCTGGGATGAAAACACAGCAACTTGATCCGATGACCCTACAAGCTCCGCCCCTATCAGCTAGAATGACGTCAAGGACAAGACGATTTTGGAGAACAACAATCCGCATCGCAGACTGCTCCTCTGTTAAGTTGCCTAGGGCAGAGGTAGTTTCATTCACTACTGCTTCAAGGGTTCTGGTTAATCTACGTATCAGTTTACTGTTTGAGACAACACCTATGTAAGGAAAAAGACCTTTATTGAAGTCTGTATATTGTTCCCATGCTGTTTCGGTGTAGTCAACAATCGGGATATCTCTCTGGGGTCTATGGTGTACTAGATTGGTATTTCTATGATAATCAGGAGGGGCTAGGAAAACAGGTGGCAGAAGGAATGCAATATAACAGGTACCATCCCAATCTAGAGGTAGGCGTATATATGCGGTATGACCACATATGAAGTAGGAATGACGGGAAGCTCTAAATGTAGACTTGCCTTTATCACTGAATTCGATCACAGTAGTACATTTACTATGACCCAGGTGTACTGAACCATTCTTTCTTACACAGAATTCTCCTTTGACTGGTAATACTGACATAGCGGGCAAGACTAGTGCAGCTTCAGATTCAACATTCAGAATCATGAGGTTAAGTGTAAAATTACCTAATCCATATACTTCATTTTCTAGGTCAGTTCCTGTTCTTTTGGGAAGTCCCTCCTTGTTAGGATAACAGGCTTTAAGCAAAACTAAGTTCAGGTTTCCCCATACCCAGTTGCTCTGGTAAACTACAGTGTTGGAATCTAAAGAGTTAATCAAACTAAACCATGCTCCACAGGAACCATTGTGTGTAAACGGGTACGGAAAGAGAGGCAGAACTCCTTTGTATTTCTGATAGGGAGGGAGTCGGCCACATATCCAACAATTTGTAGCATTGCTGGTCTGATGGGAATGATGTAACATACTAATGAATGTATTGTTGCGCAGCGCAAATCTATAGGACAACTCATGTGGAGGTAATTCACTAAAAGAATGTTCGGCTGTAACATTGTAAGCACGCTTGAAAATAGGATAGTACATGTGCAACAGTATACTTGCAGCAATAATAAAAAGACTTAGAAAAAACATAATCAACAATGTCACTATACAGTGACTATGAAGTGATTTACAGTATGCATGTTTCTTGAGCTGTTTCTGTCTATTTCTCTCTCTAATTCGGTCTAGAGGATACATGTCAAAGACTTAATTCAACCGGTTCACCTTGGAGAGGACTTAAACAATCGAATTGTCTGACTTGCTAGACCTTAGTTTCAGTTTGTATTCTTGTGATTCGGTCTTTTCAACCAGGGGTAGTTTTGAATCAGTCTCTAGAAGGGGGCAGGGCTGAGAGTTCAAATCCGATGGTAGTCCATGAAATTTCTTGATATGACTCGAGTGTAACCAACCCTTGCGACCCTCGACCTTCACTGCTGTCCTCGTCGTTAGAAGAACCAGCTTTGGTTGTTGCCAGCGAGGCTCCAACGGGCTCCTCCTGTCGAAGTTTCGTATAAAAACTAGATCTCCAGGAACCACTTCATGGGGCTTTACTTCGGTGTTGTCGGGAAAGGCTGCAGCTACCTGTGAACGGCAAGATTGGAGTGCAGACATCAAGGAAGCAAGGTCATCTGTCAGCATATTACAATCAACATCAGTGATTTTACGAGGTATAGGCGTCCCCCACATATTTGGTGGCCTACCGAAGACCACCTCGTACGGGGATAGCCCTGTGCGAGAATGTGCTACCATTCTCATGTAAAATAGTGCAACTGGTAAGGCTACTATCCAGTCGACACCTTTCTCTCTACATATTTTAGAAAGTCGTATTTTCAGGGTCTGATTATGACGTTCCACGAGACCTGCTGCCTCGGGATGTCGGACACAGTGGAATTTCCATTGATAGCCTAACAAGAGTGAAATGTGTTTCATTAGCTCGGATGAGAACGGCTGGCCATTATCTGAGTACACGATACGGGGCAAACCATACCGTGGGAAGAATTCACGAACTAATTGTTTGGCAGTAGTCGGGGCAGTGTAATCTGAGACGGGATACGCCTCTGTCCAACGGGAAAGAGCGCATACAACTACGAGGACATATTTGAATCCTCGACATCGTTCCATCTGGATATAATCCATCTGGAGGACTTCAAAAGGGTGATCGGGAGGTTGAAATCCACCCTGCTCTACAGGTACGCCTTTACCTGGATTGAACTGACAACAAATCATACAAGTTCGGACTTTCTGTTTGGCTGCAGCTCGTAAGTGTTTGTTGAACCAAATGTGTTGAATACTGTCTAACATAGCTTTCTCTCCTAGATGTGCGGGACTATGTATTGTGTTAATGATAACTTGAACCATTGAGTCGGGGAGAAACCATATAGATTTTCCCTTCGTCATCCATCCCTGATCTGTTTGGATCCCTCCTAATTCAGTCCATTTCTTTATTTCCTCTGGTGTAGCATGTGTCTGTATGTCAATTACATCAAGGGCGGGATCCTTAACTGTCATGCAGTGTGTCGGCGTCGGAACTATTGTCTTTGTCAAGTCAGTTGCATGAGTCCTATTCTGTGCTGTTTGCTTAGCTGTTCGGTCTGCTAGGTCGTTACCCTGGGAAATGATATCGGTGACCTTTGTATGGGCTTTACACTTCATGATAGATATTGAAGTAGGTAGATGTATTGCATCTAACAGAGCTTGAATGAGGGGACCGTGTTGAATGTTGGCACCGTGAGAAGTCAAATAACCTCTTTCTCGCCAAAGGACTCCGAAGTCGTGTACAACTCCGAATGCATAACGTGAATCTGTGTATATGTTAACTTTTCTATTCTTGGCTTGAATACAAGCTTGTGTTAGAGCAATAAGTTCTGCTGCTTGAGCTGATAATGTGTCAATACAATTTGTTTCAATGACTTCGGTGTCTGTCGTGACTGCATAAGCGGCCACTAACTCTCCTGTACTTGTTCTCATACATGAACCATCTACATAAAGTGTCAGGTCTGGGTCTGGTAATGGGACGTCTGTCAAGTCTTGTCTGGGTTTCGTCGTAATAGTAATGACTTCAATACAATCATGTGCCAGTGGGTCTGTTCCACTTAATGGCAAAAGTGTGGCAGGATTTAATGTACTACAACATCTGATTTCTATGTGTGGCTGAAACAATGTGAGTTCGTAACCTGTCAGTCGTGCTATAGTCAAGTGTTGTGTTTGTGTCCGGTTCAAGAGAACCTCTACTGCGTGTGGTACTTGTACTGTCAATTGATGTCCTAATACTATGGAATCACTTTGTCTAATCGCTAGAGCTGTCGCTGCAACTGATTTCAGGCACGCAGGAAGAGCTTGAGCTACGGGATCTAACGTGCTAAAAAAGTAAGCACATGGCTTGTGTGATCCTGCTTGTTCCTGCGTGAGTACTGACAAGGCAGTACCTTCACGTTCTGTAACAAAGAGTGTAAAAGGCTTACTGTAACATGGTGTCGCTAAAACAGGTGCTTGGCATAAAGCTTTCTTTAAGTCTTCAAATGCTTGTGTATGTTCTGAAGTCCAAGGGAGGACAGTCGATGTCGCTGCCTCCTGGGTTGTCAACTGAATGAGTGGTTTTGCTAGAAATGCATATTGGGGAATCCACTGCCTGCAGTACGAAGTGAGGCCTATAAAGGCCCGTACCTCCTTTTGTGTCTTGGGTTGTGACATGTTTACAATTAACTGGATGCGGTCAGGTGTGAGCTGTCTCCCCCATTTGGACAGCAAGTGTCCTAGGTACACAACTTGCTGGGCACAGAATTGCAGCTTCGAAGGGGACACCTTGTGCCCCTTGTCGGCTAGAAAATGTAAAACCGTCAGTGATGCTTTTTCACATTCGGGTTCGCTTCGGGCGGTGATCAGCAGATCATCGACATACTGAAGCAGTGCAGTGTTAACTGGCATGTGGATACTGTCAAGTTGTCTTTTCAGTGCTTGGCTGTAGATGCTAGGACTTTCTGTAAATCCTTGAGGTGCGCGTGCGAATTTAAAACTTCGTCCATTTAAACTGAATCCGAACAAATATTGGCTTTCCGGATCAATTGGGACGCTGAAGAAGGCGTTCTTGAGGTCAATTACAGTAAAGAACGTTGCCTCTGAATCAATAGCTGTCAGTAATGAAGAGATATCTGGGACCACGGGATATTGTGGTACAATGCATTTGTTCAATTCGCGCAGATCAATAACTAATCGATATACTGGGGGTGCTTTTGGATCAGTTCGTTTAAGAATCGGAATGATCGGAGAATTACATACATTGGAGTCGGTTTCTACAACCACTCCTTGTGCAATGAGCTCGTCAATGATTTGCAGTAAAGCTACTACAGCATCTGGCGGTAACTTGTATTGTCGCATTCGTGGTAATACCACTCCTGTTTTGAGTGTGACTCGATATGGTGTAATGTGCATACAACCTACATCAGTGGGGCCTTGTGCCCATAAATGTGCAGGTAGATTCTGTAACCGGTGATCCATGTCTCTTGACACGTAGTGACCTTTAAAGTCACGCAAAAATAGTCGTACTCCGTCCGGAGAACAACATATTATAGCTCCTAGAGCTTTCAATGTTTTTATACCTAACAAGTTTTCTGGGCATGATTTTGTAAGCAATAGATCTGTAGTCCGTGTCAATGGACCGACTGTAAATGCAAGCGGTTGCGATACTTCGTTAATAGTAGGCTTTCCTGAGAAACCAAGGGAAATATTTTGTGAGCCTGAGAGGGGTGCCCCTGGGACTTCGTCGTGACTTATAGTTGTTCTGCTTGCCCCTGTATCAAGTAGAAACTTTCTGTCTTTCCCTAATACTTGACTCTGTACATAGGGACCCTCTTGATCTACAGGAACCTCAATAAGGGGTAAGCCAACTTCCCTCTCTAGGCTATTTCATGTGTATCGCTGATACTCTGGATAGTCATTTTGTGCATACTGGTACATCTGTTGTGTCGTGTTTTGTGTTGCAGCAATAGGCTGTGGCTGTGGCTGTGGTTGTGGAACCGGCATAGGCTGTACCTGTTGAGGTGCTTGTTGTTGGATCTGATCCTGTCTAGGCGGACGTGGTCTCTCCTTGGTTTTACCCGTGGAGATATTATGTTTCAGGACTGCACAATCGTTTATATAATGACCTGGCTGTTTACAATAGTTGCATGTCCCTTTAACGGGAACCGCTGAATTACTGGACTGTGTCGCACCCTTTTTATGACTGTCTGCTGGAACTGACTGAGCGACGAGCATTTTCATTTTCGTGTCTTTCATACGTCTTTGTTCGTGTTCTTGTTCTTCTCTAATTCTATTCTGGTGATGCTGTAACATTTGTAACATTTGCGAAGCCAAGTGCTCTCAACTTTCAATACTCTGTTTTTAACCTGTGGTAGGGAATTCTCGACTAGTTTTGTTACAAAAAGATGTGGATATGACTCGCTACTTGCTTTAAGGCCGCTATTAATACCAAAACATTTTTCAAATCGGGAATAAAAATCATTAGTGTCTTCATCGGGTTTCTGTTTACAAGCTGAGATTGCTCCCCAATCTTCCTTTTTCGTAGTTAATAAACGTGGCAATACTTGTACTAATAATCCTGGCAATGCTTTTGTTTTGTCCCCAAGCCCTACGCCTGCAGTTCTGTTATTTTCTTCGGTTTCTAATGCGGTCCAATCAATCTTTTGGTCTCCCACTTCCCACTCTTTTTCTTTGAGTTTCTCGTAAATACCGGCAGGCAATAATACTTTCAATATTTTCATAATGTCAGGATAGGTATAATCACCCATGAGTAACATGTCCTTTAGTTCACGGTGAAAACCTGCTGGGTCTTTGTCATGGCTGGGCACTAATTTTTTCATTTCCAATAGTTCTATTTTAGTTATGGGCGTGTACACAAACACGCGTCTAAACGTATTGTCATCATTTCTAACTGGGTGTACTTCGCGTAAGGGATTCTGTCTGTCTATGTAATACGTTTTTCTCTCCATGGAAGGAGCTGGATCATGTTCCGGACACAAAAAGGCACTATATCTATGTCGGTATTCTAGAATTACTTTAATTAGATCGGTACCTAGACCTCTCCATTTATTCAGTAGTAGTTCTATCAATATATCAGGTAGGGGACCAGGATCGGAGTGTTGGCCTTTATATAATATAAGGAGATGTTGTATCATGTATATACTAGCTAAACGCTGTTCATCTGGGGCGAGATTCAGAAACGTGTGTGCTAGCGCATCATCACTGTATTTTTCAGAGCTGTCAGCCCATTGTACTGCTGACCTGGCTAATTCTTGTTCATCCATGGAATCGAGCACATGGTACCCCCTTCGTTCTCGAAGTAATTTATCAGTAGCCTGGAATAAGTGTTCAGGGGTCCTTGGATTTGAGATAACTGTTTGAAAAATTCTGTTACATTCTGGACGTATCGGACGTATTGTTTTATTAAAGGATCTTCCTTTTCCTACATAAGCTATCATTTGTTTAGCTGGTAATTCAAATTGTCCTGTGTTCATTTCTGACTGTTCCTCCTCCTCTTCCTCTGATTCAGTTTTATCTGCTTCTACTCTTCTTTCATGTATTCGTTCTACTTCTTTTCTGATCCTTCGGCACATGACTTCTATACACTTCTGTTTATCATGTCTCCCGTCTGTTATATTCTGACCCCATTTGGTAAGTACTTGCATTTCCTCCGAATCTACCTCAGGCCTATCTCTGTTTCTGAAAAAGCGTAACAATAATTTTTGCATGTCTACTTTCTGGTATTCCATGGCCTCGGCAATACTTTCAGGACCTTGCCCTGTTTGGACAAAGCGATATATTTTGTCTAGATGTTCAACCATTCCTGGTAACGTCATTAAATAGTTTGCAGCTCGTCGTAAACGTACTGAAGATAGCAACATTCTGTCGTGTTTTCCTGGCACTGGATCATATCTACAATCTGTAAGAGGCTCATTTAATATATTGTCATTAGCTCTTTGGGGTGTACGTTGGTATGCTAAATCCCTATAAGTCAATCTAGTTGTTGGCGGTGGCGTGGAAAAACCTCCTGTCGCACCTCCTGAGGTGCCAAGTCCAAAAGGATTTGTTGGGTGTAGGGTAGAGAGTGTGGGTGCAGAAAGGACTGTAGAAACAGATGGAATGTCTAGAACGTGAGGAGGACTTTGTTGCTGTGGAGGCGGGTGCAGCTGATTCTGGGGTTGAGCGTCGTTAACAGGTGGTGTGCGTGGCTGCGCACCATTAGCATATTCGGGGGCTGCATCATCTAAATAGGAAGAAAGGAAAATATCCTTTGCGGTCTTGGGATGTACTTTAATCGGGAGTAATGGAGGTGGCAGATCCTTTGGTACCTCCAAGGTGGCCTTAGGCAAACCCTCGGCCAGAAGAGGATACATACCATTCATAAGAGTGTTTCGTTGTCTGTCTACTTGTTCTGTTTTTACTCGGATACCTTCGTTAATTAATATGTTTTCTCGGGCTCTTTCTGAATCTTCCCTACTTTTCTCTTCCTTTCTGAGCGCTTTCTCTGTGCGCCTATGCGATTCTTTACGCCATAGTTCAATGGCATCTTTCTGTGACTGTCTGGCTTTCTTTTTCCATAATGCTTCTTCTACTCTCATGATGCAATCTGCATCCCATGTTCCAGCAGCGGGCCATCTCTGACTCTCTGCTAAATCCTTGGTGTAGTCCACCCATAGATCAAGATATAATACGGCATCTAGGCCATGTTTATGGTACATAAAGTACCCTGGGGTGTCCCTAGGTGGGATGGGAACAGCTTCCTCGAGTATTCCTTTTCTAGTTTTTATCTGTCTTAATTTTGAAAATAACGGCATCTTGAACCTTGCTACTTAATTCTTACTCGGTTTTGAACACAATAATTACAATAAACACAATAATGGAGATCAAACAATCACTCATACCACGACATTTAAAACATATCAAAACATTTAGAACGAACAATAATAATTAGAATAAAACTAGTTAACTGCATAATACTAAATATACTGTATGTACTGCTAAACAGCACAGATACACTGCTAAAACAGTGCAGACCAGGTCTGTGTACCCAGACCCGTCTTGACCGGCACAAACTAATGTGCACGTCTAGATGCGTCCCCAGCAACGGTACTCACCGGGAAGCACGGAACGGAAGGCCTGGGAAGTCTGGATTGGACTAGACCAAACTGGACTGGACTGGACTCGTGACTTAGATACTTCGGAACTTCGGAATCTGGTGGGCCTCTGTATACCTCGGATCTTGCTCTCTCAGCTAGGCTCTGGTCGGGATTCTCCGCACTCCTCACCGCCTCGTCTGGGTGTTGATCGCAGCCTCAGTCGCCCCCGTTGGCCTGAGGGAGATACAGGAAATCCTGCAGGTACGCGTAATTGTCCGTCCGGCTGTGGCAGGAGACCGGGTCTGCAACGCACCTCCGGCGCGTGGGGTGTGAGAGGTGTCCCTGTTCGGGCGCCAATTATGTGGTAAATTTAAATTACCTAGACTTAATTTATGCGGTAAAATACAATACGAATAACTCAGTAAAAATAAGAGGCAGAATCCGTGGTATTCGAGGGTATAATAGGGAATTTATTCCTTACAAAGGAATGATGATGATGATTCGAACCAGGCAATCGAGTTCCGTCACCACGAAGGTTCAGGAAGGGATCAGCAATACATTATTGACAGGTTATAATATATATAGTAATGCATTACAGTAAAGACAGATGCAGGAGGCGTAACAGCTGATAAGAATACACATACGTAATAAAAAAAGGCGTTATAATAGGCGTGCATAGAGGCGTATACTAGAAACGTCATTAGGATGATGACACAAGTGGGTGGATCCATAAGAGAATCCTGCAAAGTCAGCAGAAATACATGGCAGAGATGCGCGCGCAGCCGCATGACGTGTGATTGACGTGTAACTAGAGGGTGAAGGGAACTTGACATTTAGCCCTACATGAGGAGACAGAAGTCTGGGGTGTCAGGACAACCTAGTCCTAAATCATATCTAATATCTTGTGTTTAAGGAACTATATTATCTAAAAGGAAAGGTCTTCTCGGACAAAGCCTATTCTATACTGACTGCTAGTGCGTGTACAAGCGTCTAAGTGTCTACATGAGATGCGAGGGGGCATGGGCCTACCATGGTAACGAGAGTCATGAATTACTTGCACGGAGACAGTAAGGCCGGGCCCTTTGCTCTGCAGCTGAAGGGTTGTTTACCTAAGCTACTAGACAGGAATGCATTTCTTGAGGAGCGGAGCAGATAACTTGAAGGCTGAATACAGTTTTGGCAGGCAACAGGCCGGGCTAGGCACCGTTAGCCGCGCAGGAAGTAAGACAAAGTTCATGGATACAGATGCAGGTTCAGGCTGGAGCATTCAGATGCAGAAGCAGGAAAAAGCTCGATGGCAGAATTCAGGGCCTACCTTGCCAGAGCTGGAAAACGTGAAAAGTATACCATATAAAGACGGTGGCAAGGCATACTTAGGAACGGAATATCTGACCCATTCATGGCAGATCTGAAAGAGGACATATTAACGTTGGACACAATTGTATTTGCGTCTTCATAGCTTGAAGTGGAGGGAACATACACGTACTTGTAGCATGTACATGGAGCCGTTGGGGTCTAGATAGGGGACACAATTGACCATAAAAATTCATATTTGCTCAATGGGCCTGAGTTGTCGCCAGAGCATGAGGGTGTCTGGTGCTATGTCTTGGTACAGTTCGCAGTAGCACCCCTAGAACTTCACTGTATCCACTTTCCTGGTGGCTTGCAGTACAGCCTCTTTGGTTTTAAGTGAGTGTAGTTTTACCAGGATATCTCGTGGTCGACATTTCTCTCCTTGTTTAGGCCGCCCTACCCTATGAACTCTTTCCAGCTTGACTTTGACTATTGTTGTTCCCAGAGTTTCAGTGAAGAGTCCCATTATGAAGGCCTCAAAGACGGGCCCCTCGGTTCCTTCCCCCAGGTTGCAGATTCTGATGTTTTCACGTCTTGACCGGTTCTCCAAGTCTTCATTTTTCAGCAGCACTGCTTGCAGTTGGGTTTGGAGTTCCCGCGTGGTAGTTGCTATCTGATCTGTTAGTTGTTTGAGGTCTGTAGCTTTGGTTTCTATGCCCATCACCCTGGTGCCCACCGAGCTGACATCCTGTTGTAGTGTGATTAGCCTGCTACTGAGATCGGCCTTCAGCGATTCCAGGGACTTGGTCATGTCCGCCTTGAGTTCCTCCCGTAATTCTTGTTTGAGTTACCTCAGCGAGGCAAGTAGGTCCTCTTTGGATAGCGCCATGTCATTTTCCCCTCCTGTAGTTGGTTGTGTCGCTTTAGTGGCTGTGGGGGTAAAGTATGTGGAGATTCTGTTGCTCTGTTGTTTTTTGGGTGGCATAGAGAATCTCACTATCGCGCCCATGTGAGTTTAACAACATTCTGGCCAATTCGGAGGTTCAGTGTCTACGGGCTATGTGGCCCCCTTACAGTGCCAGTGCCCAGAGTTGTTCTGCCTGCTCACATGGGTATTGCGGGCTGTCACCTTGAGTTCCTCTAAGTAGGCCTTGAGTTATCACCTGAGGCCTGTTCCTGGACATCTCCCTGGCATTAAAGTTGTTTTGCCTTCTCTCCTCCCCCTGGCTCGTGAATTAGTCCCACTCTTGCGGCTTCCAATTATCCTGCACCTCCAACTCCTGCGCCATGTGGTCATATTGTTCCCCCCTGTGGCTCCGATCATTGTGTCAATTGTTGTCTTTCCCGGGAGGAGAGTGCTGACCAATATTTATTTCAGCGAGTGAGTGAGGCGGTGCCCTGCATTTATTCTTTCCTGTGTTGTGCTGCTTCGCAGTGTCTCTGATTCTATTCCACGATCACAGGTCTTCCCCTGCTCTCTGCTTGCTTTGCTTTGTCTGCAGTGGGTACCATCTTAAGATCAGGCAAATGGCTTGTGGTTGGTGGCCCGTTTTTGGGTATTCAGCCCCTGTCCCCAATATTGTGCCCAAGCCTTCCTCGTTCTTTGCCAGTGTGGCGCTGCCTCTGGCACTGCTAAAAAGACCTTTACTGCCCTCCCTGGTTCACTTCCCTAATGACGCTCCTCACTCCACCATATGTCCCGCGCCCCACGATCCCCACTCACCGGCACCACGGGTTAAAGACGCTTGGTGTTTCGGTGGTCTCCGCAGGAAGGGGGGAGCAGCAACCACTCGATGCCGCTCATGGTGCAGGGGGATCGCATGCTTTAGGGCGCAGCATCTTCCGATCCTGCAGCAGGCTGGGCTTGCCCCTCACCAGCTCGCCTCTAATTGACTGCCATCCAGGCGTAGTATTCTGCTCTCGGTCACCCCGACCGAGTCCTCCCAGCTTGCAGAAGACACCCGGGTATGAATCTGCGGCTGTGTTGGCGGGAGTGTCTCTTGAACTTCCGTTGTCAGACATTCGGCAGTGGAGCCGTCGTGGTTCACGTCCACATGGCCAACTTGGCTGGCACGCCCCGCTAGTTTTTTTAACTAAATATTTTATGACATTTTATTAGAAATTGAACACTCCAATACAAATCCTTTTCCCATCATTTTTTCATAATTTTTTTAAGCAGCCTGTGTTTCATAAAACTTTCCTGTTTGAGAAATCACCAGCATGAACAGGCAGTGGTCTCCTGTATCGGTGCTTACTACCACCCAGGCTACTGACATGGCATGATTCAATAATCAACCCAAATACTTTTTCAGCCTTGTAAATGGGATTTGTTTGCACTGAAAAGTCATTTTGCAGTCACAAACCTTGTGATTTCATGAATCACAGATTTTGCAACCAAAAAAGGCCGCTAGTACCCACCACAGAAACACCACAAGTGTGGGGAAGTTTCTGCAGTGCTATGTTTTAAAGTAGAGGAAGTATCATAGGGGTTCCCAGGAGGAGAGGAAGAGAAGTGCACTGGGAAGGTAGGTAGTGAACACTCAAAAATGCCTGGCTCTTCACAAATCTTCCTGATAGTTTTTCATGTACAATGTATCCACTTATGCCTACACTCTAATTCAAATATTTATAGTTTTTAATTTCCAAAAGAAATTTAAAAAGAATCTTAAAAAACAAGGTTGAGTGATCCGGGGTATTTGTTTAAAGCCCTTTTATGGCTATTTATTTCAAATCATATCCATCAGCTCTTAACTTGAGCCAGCAAGAGTTCCATGCATACAGCACTTTCCCAAGTTTAATGACAATTATTTTGTTAAACTGAATAAAAACCAAGGCATAAATATCAAGGATATAACTACAGCAATAGTTAAAAACAATAGATCAGGTGAAAATACGTAAACCTGATCAATCAATAGTAGCTTATCCATCACAAAATTCCTAAAGGTAAATACAAAGTGTTACTCTTGTTGTGCACTCAAAATCTGTATCACATTCATGAACATGAAAGAGCTACCACTTGATTTTCAAAACATAAGGAACAAATGTAACCATCACCCTGGTGGCCACCGAGCTGACATCCTGTTGTAGTGTGATTAGCCTGCTACTGAGATCGCCCTTCAGCGATTCCAGGGACTTGGTCATGTCCGCCTTGAGTTCCTCCAGTAATTCTTGTTTGAGTTACCTCAGCGAGGCAAGTAGGTCCTCTTTGGATAGTGCCATGTCATTCTCCCCTTCTGTAGTTGGTTGTGTCTCTTTAGTGGCTGTGGGGGTGAAGTATGTGGAGATTCTGTTGCTCTGTTGTTTTTTGGGTGGCATAGAGAATCTCACTATCGCGCCCATGTGAGTTTAACAACATTCTGGCCAATTCGGAGGTTGTGTCGACGGGCTATGTGGCCCCCTTACAGTGCCAGTGCCCAGAGTTGTTCTGCCTGCTCACATGGGTATTGCGGGCTGTCGCCTTGAGTTCCTCTAAGTAGGCCTCGAGTTATCACCTGAGGCCTGTTCCTGGACATCTCCCTGGCATTAAAGTTGTTTCGCCTTCTCTCCTCCCCCTGGCTTGTGAATTAGTCCCACTCTTGCTGCTTCCAATTATCCTGCACCTCCAACTCCTGCGCCATGTGGTCATATTGTTCCCCCCTGTGGCTCCGATCATTGTGTCAATTGTTGTCTTTCCCGGGAGGAGAGTGCTGACCAATATTTATTTCAGCGAGTGAGTGAGGCGGTGCCCTGCATTTATTCTTTCCTGTGTTGTGCTGCTTCGCAGTGTCTCTGATTCTATTCCGCAATCACAGGTCTTCCCCTGCTCTCTGCTTGCTTTGCTTTGTCTCCAGTGGGTACCATCTTAAGATCAGGCAAATGGCTTGTGGTTGGCGGCCCGTTTTTGGGTATTCAGCCCCTGTCCCCAATATTGTGCCCAAGCCTTCCTCGTTCTTTGCCAGTGTGGCGCTGCCTCTGGCACTGCTAAAAAGACCTTTACTGCCCTCCCTGGTTAACTTCCCTAATGACGCTCCTCACTCCACCATATGTCCCGCGCCCCACGATCCCCACTCACCGGCACCACGGGGAAAGTCGCTTGGTGTTTCGGTGGTCTCCGCAGGAAGGGGGGAGCAGCAACCACTCGATGCCGCTCATGGTGCAGGGGGATCGCATGCTTTAGGGCGCAGCATCTTCCGATCCTGCAGCAGGCTGGGCTTGCCCCTCACCAGCTCGCCTCTAATCGACTGCCATCCAGGTGTAGTATTCTTCTCTCGGTCACCCCGACCGAGTCCTCCCAGCTTGCAGAAGACACCCGGGTATGAATCGGCGGCTTTGTTGGCGGGAGTGTCTCTTGAACTTCCGTTGTCAGACATTCGGCAGTGGAGCCGTCGTGGTTCACGTCCACATGGCCAACTTGGCTGGCACGCCCGCTAGTTTTTTAAACTAAATATTTTATGACATTTTATTAGAAATTGAACACTCCAATACAAATCCTTTTCCCATCATTTCTTCATAATTTTTTTAAGCAGCCTGTGATTCATAAAAGCTTTCCTGTTTGAGAAATCACCAGCATGAACAGGCAGTGGTCTCCTGTATCGGTGCTTACTACCACCCAGGCTGCTGAAATGGCATGATTCAATTATCACCCCAAAGACTTTTTCAGCCTTGTAAATGGGATTTGTTTGCTCTGAAAAGTCATTTTGCAGTCCCAAACCTTGTGATTTCATGAATCACAGATTTTGCATCCAAAACAGGCCGCTAGTACCCACCACAGAAACACCACAAGTGTGGGGAAGTTTCTGCAGTGCTATGTTTTAAAGTAGAGGAAGTATCATAGGGGTTCCCAGGAGGAGAGGAAGAGAAATGCACTGGGAAGGTAGGTAGTGAACACTCAAAAATGCCTGGCTCGTCACAAATCTTCCTGATAGTTTTTCATGTACAATGTATCCACTTATGCCTACACTCTAATTCAAATATTTATAGTTTTTAATTTCCAAAAGAAATTTAAAAAGAATCTTAAAAAACAAGGTTGAGTGATCAGGGGTATTTGTTTAAAGCCCTTTTATGGCTATTTATTTCAAATCATATCCATCAGCTCTTAACTTGAGCCAGCAAGAGTTCCATGCATACAGCACTTTCCCAAGTTTAATGACAAGTATTCTGTTAAACTGAATAAAAACCAAGGCATAAATATCAAGGATATAACTACAGCAATAGTTAAAAACAATAGATCAGGTGAAAATACGTAAACCTGATCAATCAATAGTAGCTTATCCATCACAAAATTCCTAAAGGTAAATACAAAGTGTTACTCTTGTTGTGCACTCAACATCTGTATCACATGCATGAACATGAAAGAGCTACCACTTGATTTTCAAAACA
Source organism: Triturus cristatus (assembly GCF_964204655.1). Lineage (NCBI taxonomy): Eukaryota > Metazoa > Chordata > Amphibia > Caudata > Salamandridae > Triturus > Triturus cristatus. Next base: position 816,195,807 of record NC_140582.1, read on the forward strand.
TAAGGAACAAATGTAATTCAGTTATATAAAGATATGCTTTGGATAGAAAATTTTATTCATTATGCTTGGCAAGCTGAAACCTGATGTCTAGGTAGGAATTAGCCATCCTAATACTCTTGCTCTTAAATCCAATATAAATGCTGTTAGTGTCAGAATACAATGTTTTTTGTCTTTCTAAATTGTAACCTTCTATTTTTACTTCTTTTGATAGTGCCACAAACTTAATTTCAACATTTTTTAAATATATCTTTCATTTGTGTCTTTTGCTTTGAAGTGAATAGCAACTGGGTATTTAAGATCTGAATTTCTGATTGTGTATATGCATTTAAAATCCTTTCACTGAAAGCTGTTTTTGTGCTGCCTGCACAACATGGTTTACAATTACATCTGAACACCTGAACACAGTATGGTGTATTGCAGTGTATGAATGATTTGAACCATAATGGGGTCACAGAATGTGAAATGCACTTGTTGTGTATGTAGTTATAGGTTATTGACTGACATTCCTACATTTGTAGAAACCATGGTCTATTTTAGTATCCAGGTCTTATTGGTATAGTTTTATTGTGTGGGCTGGCTAGAACTCTGGATATTTTGAAAGTGGCAGACATTTTCTAAAAGAAATATTAAGATGTGTTTTTATTATTGATTTTGAGAATCTAACTGAAAGATTTGCAAATGCCTGTACATTTCCAAATGTATCACAACAATCTATTGGACAGCAGGTGAATAACATGAGGGTGTATTTTTAGTCATTTCTTCAGTGAGATATATGATCTCTCTGCCACAGATGTATGATGAGAATCTTTCTTCATAATACAAATAAGCAACATCTAAAAATACAGCACTTGTTTTGCTATAATTTAGGATTGAACTCATTGGCATCTATTTGTGCCTGACATTGTAGAAGCAGATCAATGGTACCATTAAAATAAAAAGCCCAGCAATAAATGTGTCCCAGTGGACTACCTTATCTGTACACTATTTATAATTTTAGGCATGCTCACATTCCTTCCAGACCATAAACAGCTAGGCACAAGGAAGGAAGGAAGCATATCTTGGTCATAAGGGCTGTATTGCAATTCTGCTGATAAGTGAAAACTTCAGACATCAAAATATTTTTTCACCATATTAAATTGGTTTTCTCAACTAGCAAGTTGTAATGCTCAAGTTGCGTATCAGCATAACTGTGAGATCTTGTTCACGCTTTATGCATGCATATACAGTTCTGATGTATGCGTCACCTGTATATAATCCTTGGACCATTATGTCATAAAGTTAATGTTGTATGTCTTGTGTATACATAGGCTATCAGGTTTTAGGTTTAAACCTATACTAACTGATAAAAACCCACCAAAAGGAAAATAGCCATCACCGGTGTAGACATATAAACACTGAAAAAACACCTTTATAACCACAAACTAAGTGCCATTCAAAGAAAGGAAAAGATGAGTGAAAGTGTAATTTTTATTTTGTCCTGAAGGGGCCAACACAATGTAACTTTGTTATACAAGGTAGTATCAAGAAAGACTGGGCTAACATTATTCTGCTTGAGTTTTGTTTAGGGATGTCACTAAAACATTATCTCTTCTTTCTTCTGCTTTTTTTTAGTTTTGTGGTCTTTGGTCTAAAGATGCAGTGTTTAGAAGCTTGTTTTAGGTCTTATTTAGTTATTTTATAAACTGTAGAGAATCAGGAAATATCAAAATCATATTTGAAATTTTGGCTACATTTGATTTCACTGATAGGTAAAATAGCTGGTTTCATTAGAATCTTTCCTAATATGTAGCATCACATTTACCCACAGACAGAGAATAGGTGAAATCCTTTGATACATCAGCCCCCTTTTCTAGTGAGTCAGTATTGATTGTAAGTAAATTGCCTAACACCCCAGTCTTTAAACATGACACCCGGCGTTTGGTAAACATGGAACACAGTGAGACTTGGAATGCTGCTGAAAAAAGTTTTTACCAAGTTCAATAAAGATTGGAGTGATATTGTTTATATTTGCAGTAATTCAGTTATGTATATGAAAATGTTGTATAATGGCCTGTCAAAATCAATACCTGAGCTGAAGTGCTTCCCTGTAAGAGATCCTTGTCACTTGCTAGATGGTTTGCTGAAAGCATCTTTACAATCTTTAGAGTTAATAAAGAATGCTATTGACTTTGTAGTCCATTCTGGTGCAGTAAAAATGTATTTGGTCCTCATTTACCCTGTGCACATGCTACCTATACACATGCACTATCAGTGCAGAAAGCAAGCAATAATTAAAATTAAAATTCCATAAACACTGGTAAAACACTGTTTTTGTTGTTTTTAATGGCGCGAAAATGTGCAACCACTGATAACCACTGTTTTTTTAAGGTAGTGAAAAAACCCCACCAGAATTTACCAAAAATAGAAACTGAAAACAGGAAAGCCTATGTATACAATATGTATGAGGGAGAACAAAACAACAAGACAAGTAACCACAATACATTCAAATGTTCCATATAACAGATATTAAGGGTTCTTCAATGTCTCTAACAATTATACCAACAGTATCAGATGCAGGCAGTCATTGTCTGAATATCATTCTAGCATACTGATTTGTGGGTTTATAGCTGGAGATTCTAGTGTGAGGGGTAGGTAGATAAAGAGTATTATATTGTGAATGTGTAATATGAGTTCACCGGTATGTTTTAAATGTTTTTGCTCATTCAGGGTCTTCTTTTATCATCATAGAAGACACATTATTTCACTGTAGATGAAGAAGCAAAGCATTACAAAAATGACGTCAGAGATGTGGCAGAGGGAGATTTGATCATTGATATCCTTTGTTTTTTTGTTTAATAGATTCAATTTAAAAACATAGATCTCATAGACAAAGTAAATGTAGTTATAAATGGACAGCATGGTTTGGACTGTGGGTGGCAGGGTGAATTGGGAAATAAGTTAGATACCAAAGATAAAGTGCTTTGGTCACTCACTTCTCTTCCACGCTGCAGAAGCTTAGAGGGGCCTTGGAGGGAGACGTTGGCCCACTCGATGATTAGGACTGGACGGAGGCATTGGCCTCCCCGTGGGGGGCAGCCATAGCAGTACGTCTGCGCCTGGTCCAGTTTAAGTATCTTCATCGGGTCTATTTCACATGGGTTAGACAAAGGAGGGCGGGTTTGGCGGCCTCCCCTGTGTGTCTCAGGTGCAAGCGGGAGGAGGGCACCCTGTTACATACGGTCTGACATTGCTCTTCCTTGACACGATTTTGGAGGGGAGTTATGGCCTGCTTCTCTGAAGTGTTGGGCTTGAACCTTCCCCACTTGCCGGAGCTGGTACTCCTACATGTCATGGAGGGGATGGGGGTAACATGTACAAACGCCATCTTATGCTGCTTGGGTTCAATATGGCTAAACGAGATATTGCTAGGGCATGGAAGGCACCGGTAGCACCCTTGGTGTCCGCATGGAAGAATGGCCTGGACTTTTGCATGGCCTTCCCATTTTCACTGCGAGAGGGTGCCCACACAAACATTATAAAATTTGGAAGCGATGGGCGGACTATCGAGGCTTGCAGCTAGAGCCTGTCTCTGCGGCAGAGCCCTTTGACCCAGCTTAATTTCTACTCTGTTGGTGTAAACAGTGGTTTCTTGGGTATTCGTACATTGCAATCATTGTTGATGGTGTGTTCCCTTTTGCTGTGCTGCTTTTGGGAGGTTTTTAGTGCGACGGGGGGGGGGGTTTGGGTTAGGGTTTCTTCATGGTTTCCTTTTATCTGTATCGCTCTCCATTTTTCCTTGATTTAATTGTGTAAAAGTCAAAGTCATAATGATATACGTTTATTATGCAGACGTTTTTGGGTTACAGAGCTCGGCTTCATATGTGTTATTTGACGAATAAAATCTGTTTTAAAAAAAAAAAAGATAAAGTGTTTGTGTTTTACAAACACGTAAGTGATGACAGAGTGGAATTCATATTGCCTAAATTTTAGCCACGAAAAAAAGCTGGACATATATAAAATATAAAGCTAAAAATGTTCTATTAATCAGGATTTCACCATCTCCTCACCCAACTCTCCACAGAACCTATCCACACCCCTAACTCCCTCATCTCCTGTAGATCAGAGTCCACCTCCCCTTCCCAGAACCTATAAAAGAGGCATCATCAACTCACCTACCTTAGTACACATACCGCTTACACCCTCTAATGGAATCATCATCAGATCTAACAACATAACCCCTCCCTTTACCTCCAATCTCCGACTCTCCTCATCCCCACTCTCCGCTACCTCCCCTATCCCCTCTACCCTCACCCTCCACCATATCCCTATACCGACCACAGATGACACCCACCATGACACAGCTACTCTATCAAGTCAGATTATAGCCCCCTACGAGCACATACCCCCTCATTATCCACTACTCCACTCCCAGCCACACATACCCACCACACTGCCCCCACAGACATCAGACCCCTCAGTAATACTACTCCTAACCCTCCCTGCTCGCCAATCCTGTCTCCTCCTCCCTATCACCATTCTGAACAAGACCCACTGCTTACCCAGTCCTACCTCACATCTAGGAAACTTCAAAACGTCATATTGGAAATCAAAAGCATCCTTCTACTCGCCGAAAAATCTCTATCCAAACATATGCATCTTCAACAGTCTCTATCTGAAGTCAACAACATGATAAAAACTATTCCACTGCCTCTGAACAATCGACACTTACGCACTGGCAAACCATCGAACTGCCTAATGGATCTGGAAATCCAAACCCTTGTACTACTCTACGAAACTCCTACGGGCCCCAACACAACCGAAGAAGATCTCAACTACCTGACGGATCTGGAAATCCAAACCCTTCTACTGTCATATGAATCCCCTGCCTGCCACATCACAAATAATCAAGAGTTCTATATTCTCCCAGTCCCTATAAACACAAACAGAACATCCCATCCAAAACACAGAGGAATTAACCTTTATAAAGGCAATGCATGGTACATGATGCATGGTAAAGACATTGCATGGTAATGCCTGCATTGAAATGGCTGTTTCCCAGCAGGAGATTTTAAGAGATGTGCGAAGGAAGAATTCTGGAACCAGTTGACTCTTCAGAGTGGGTTTCTTTCAAAGCTATTGTAGGCCAAATCTCTAAATGTATAAGATTTTGTATGCCCTACTCCCATTTAATCACTACAGTTTAGCTAAGAACTATGCCATAATTTCGACTCCGGAGATATTTGCCAGATTACATGAAGCTAACATTTTTCTCCATTTTGGAGCTAAGGGCATTATAATTTCAAGCTGACCTTACACCAAAATGCAGATGTTGGACAATATAAGTCACCCAAGATGATGCTTTCCACTGTGTTTGCATGCTTTTTGGGTTGAGATCAACAGTCTTCATGTTTCAGTAATTAATATACATTCTATATGAAAACATGGATGGAGTTGTGACTTTTCAAGATTATATCTTGGTATTGACCAGCTCATAAAAGAACTCTGTTGAATGCACTACAAAACATCAGTTTAGATGAGAGTTTAAACATGGTGTTGCATTAATGAGTCCAGATACATTAAGTAATAGGCTAGAAGTGAAAGCGTGCCTTGCACAGCAAATACTAGTACAGATTACTTACCATTTGGCATGCTCTAGAACACTGATGTTAATTTCATTTGGCTGAAGTAGTATGATGCAACAGAATGATAATGTTGATAAAGGCAATGTGTCTATAAGACAGTTCAAAGCAAAGGAATGGTTTGATAGCATACATGAGGTAAAAAGATTGTGTCTCAAAATAGGTGACTGTCAGAGTTAAGTAACCTGTATGGTTGAGTAAAAGAGGGTCAGTTTATACTGAAACCTGCAACATATGTAAATTATCTGGAACTGTTAACATATTATGTGGCAAAATCTAAACAAGGAATAACTGAGAGTGATAACAATATTAGGAATTATGTGTAAAAATAGAGAGGAAATTAGTAAAACATCCTAGGGTACAGCATCCCTCTTGTAGACATGTAATAAATACACACATCAGTGAAAAGGGAATCTATTGTAGAAATGTCATTTAGATACTACTGGCTGAAATTACTGATGGCGTATCTCAACAAGAAACCTCTGCTTGGTCTACCAATGTGCCTAGTAGGTAGACCTGCATTTCAAATCTTCCATCACCAGATAAATTGCTTTGGTTTACTTCTCAATATTCAGCTAAATTGTTTTTCATTTTCACATGTCCTCTGTCCCTCTGGGCCGGTCACCCCACGCACCTCGCTCACTCCTCCGTGTGTGAGTCCAGGCTGCCCCTTTCCCGCCGAGTGCCGCCGCTGCCCGCAGCTGTGCTCCTGGTCCTGCGCTGCTGCTGGACTTGCCCTGTTGCACTGTGTGTGTGTTCTTTCCCGTTTTGTGCTCTGCCTTAGCTGTACTGTGTGTGTAATTTCCCGGTCTTGCTCTGCCTTAATTGTTTTTCTCCCTCTGTGCCCCTTGTTGTGCCAGCCCCTGCTGCGTTCCCGCCACCTCCCCGCTCCCCGCCGCTGCCCCCCTGCGGCCCGCCCCCTTCCCCCGGTCGCCCTTCCCCATTCGCCGCCCCGCTCCCGCCTCCCAGCTGCTCCTCCCTCCCACTGGACCATATAGGGCGGAGGAGGCGCGGTGGTGAGCAGTGACCTCTGTCCCTCTGGGCCTGCATTTCAAATCTTCCATCACCAGATAAATTGCTTTGGTTTACTTCTCAATATTCAGCTAAATTGTTTTTCATTTTCACATGTCCTCTGTCCCTCTGGGCCGGTCACCCCACGCACCTCGCTCACTCCTCCGTGTGTGAGTCCAGGCTGCCCCTTTCCCGCCGAGTGCTGCCGTTGCATGCAGCTGTGCTCCTGGTCCTGCGCTGCTGCTGGACTTGCCCTGTTGCACTGTGTGTGTGTTCTTTCCCATTTTGTGCTCTGCCTTAGCTGTACTGTGTGTGTAATTTCCCGGTCTTGCTCTGCCTTAATTGTTTTTCTCCCTCTGTGCCCCTTGTTGTGCCAGCCCCTGCCGCGTTCCCGCCACCTCCCCGCTCCCCGCCGCTGCCCCCCTGCGGCCCCGCCCCCTTCCCCCGGTCGCCCTTCCCCTTTTGCCGCCCCGCTCCCGCCTCCCAGCTGCTCCTCCCTCGCTCCAACCCCCCCCCACTCTCCACATATGGCAGAGTGGCAAACGCGCAGACACCAGACCACCCGCCAGACCTACGACACCGCCGGACTCAACGCACTCAATGCCGGCCGGATCCCCGGATGCTACCGAGCCACCCCGAGACGCACCCACGGACCCTTCAGCTGCCACTCCTGCAAGTTCACCTGCATCCGGACCTGCACTGCACCCGCACCCACCAAGCCGAGCACCAGCAGCAACCACCTGAAGTGCATCCTGCTCAACACCCGCTCCGTCCACAGACACGCCGTAGAGCTCTGGAACCTGCTCGACACAACATCACCAGACGTCGCCTTCCTCACAGAAACCTGGATGAACGCCTCCTCAGTGCCTGACATCGCCATCGCCATCCCGGACGGATACAAGATCACCCGGAGGGACCGCGGCAATCAGACCGGAGGAGGCATCGCCATCATCCACAGGAACACCATCCGCATCACGACGAACACCGACGACACCCTCACAACCGCCGAACACCTGCACTTCCAGATCCACACCGACCCCAAGACCACCCTCAGAGGCACCCTCATCTACAGACCCCCGGGACCACGCACACAATTCAGTGAAGACATCGCCGACTTCATCAGCCCGCACGCCCTCCCCTCCGCTGACTACATCCTCCTCGGGGACCTCAACTTCCACCTGGAGAACAACAACGACCGCAACACCACCACCCTGCTGGACAACCTCGCCAACCTCGGTCTCAAGCAGCTGGTGACCACCCCCACCCACTACGCCAGACACACACTCGACCCCGTCTTCTCATCCAGCAAGGACATCGCCTTCAGCCACGCCACCGGACTCCACTGGACGGACCACAGCTGCGTCCACTTCAGCTTCAGAAAGAACACGGTCCACCACCACCAGCAACAGGTTGCACGCAGAAGCTGGAACAAGATCACAGCCGACCAGCTCGCTGCATCCCTGAGCCAGGACCTGCCCGCCAGCTCAGCTAACCCCAGCCAGGCCGCAAACAACCTCACGAAATGGATCAGCAACTGCGCAGACAACCTCGCCCCTCTGAGGACCCCGCCTAGCAGACCCGGCAGTAAGAAAGCACCATGGTTCACCGACGAACTCAAGAGCTCCAAGAAGAACTGCCGAGCCCTCGAGAGAGCCTAGCGCAGAGACCCAACACCAGACAACATGACCACCCTCAAGCTTGCCACTCGAAAACACCACCAACTGATCCACACCACCAAGAAAACCGCATTCAAGGAACGACTGGACAACAACGCACACAACAGCAAGGAACTCTTCAACATCGTCAAAGAGCTCTCCAACCCCAACGCCGGAAACAACGACATCACCCCATCACAAGACCTCTGCAACTCCCTCGCCTCCTACTTCCACAACAAGATCGCAGACATACACAACAGCTTCATCACACAGCCAACGCACCCCACAACAGCACCGGCACCTCCCACCACCACCCTCCGCGCCTGGACCCCGATCAACACCGAAGAAACCCGACGCACGATGAACTCCATCCACTCCGGATCTCCAACCGACCCCTGCCCACACCACGTCTTCAACAAGGCCAACGCTCTCATCGCACCCCACCTGCGGGACATCATCAACACCTCCTTCGACACCGCCACCTTCCCGGAGAGCTGGAAGCACGCCAAACTCTGCGCTCTACTGAAGAAACCATCAACGGACCCCACCGAACTCAAAAACTACCGCCCCATCTCGCTCCTCCCGTTTCCGGCCAAAGTCATCGAGAAGACCGTCAACAAGCAGCTGGCCGCCTTCCTCGAGACGAACGGATCCCTCGACCTCTCGCAGTCTGGCTTCCGGGCCAACCACAGCACCGAGACCGCCCTCATCGCAGCCACCGATGACATCCGAGCCCTGCTCGACAACGGAGAAACTGCGGCCCTCATCCTCCTGGACCTCTCCGCGGCATTCGACACTGTCTGCCACCGCACCCTAGTGCAGCGCCTCAGCAACGTCGGAATCCAAGAGAAGGCACTAGAATGGATCATCTCCTTCCTCGCCAGAAGGACACAGAGAGTCCGTCTCCCCCCGTTCAGATCAGAAGCCCCCGAAGTCATCTGCGGCGTTCCTCAAGGCTCCTCGCTCAGCCCCACCCTCTTCAATGTCTACATGAGCCCCCTTGCGGCCATCGCACGCCAACACAACCTCAACATCATCTCTTACGCCGACGACATCCAGATGATCCTCTCCCTCACCAACGACCCCGCCACCGCCAGAGCCAACCTACATGAAGGGATGACAGACGTAGCCGAATGGATGATGAACAGCCGCCTGAAACTGAACTCAGACAAGACGGAAGTCCTCATCCTGGGCTCTTCACCCTCCGCCTGGGACGACTCCTGGTGGCCCCCCGCCCTGGGCAGCGCACCCAAACCAACAGACCACGCACGCAACCTGGGATTCATCCTGGACTCCTCCCTCTCCATGACCAGACAAGTCAACGCCGTCTCATCGTCGTGCTTCAACATCCTGCGCATGCTTCGTAAGATCTTCCGGTGAATCCCCACCGAGACCAGGAAGACGGTCACCCAGGCCCTCATCACCAGCCGACTAGACTACGGCAGCTCCCTCTACGCCGGAACCACTGCCAAACTCCAGAAGAGACTCCAGCGGATCCAGAACGCCTCTGCGAGACTCATCCTCAACATCCCCCGACACAGCCACATCTCCGGACACCTGAGAGACCTGCACTGGCTCCCGGTCAACAAGAGAATCACCTTCCGTCTCCTCACCCATGCACACAAAGCCCTACACAACCAAGGCCCGAGATACCTCAACAGCCGCCTCAACTTCTACACTCCCACACGCCAGCTCCGATCAACCAGCCACGCCCTCGTCCCCCGCATCCGAAGAGCCACCACAGGAGGAAGGTCCTTCTCCTACCTGGCCGCCAAGACTTGGAACTCCCTCCCAACCCACCTCCGCCTGACCCAAGACCACCTCGCCTTCAGGAAGCAGCTCAAGACCTGGCTGTTCGAGCAGTAGCGGACCCCCCCCCTCCCCAAGCGACTTGAGACCCTCCGGGTGAGTAGTGCGCTATATAAGTGCATTGATTGACATGTCTAGTCTCTACCCTGTACTAAACAGGCTCCACCCATTGTCTAATTAAGCAGTCTACTCTAAGGACCACTGTACAGAAGAAAGTCCTGATTTGTCCTCGGAGCTTGGCACAGGACCTGAAGCTTTATCTTTGGGTTGAATTATTCTCCATGCTTCTATTTTAATTCCACCAGTGGATCATCTGGTAGCATTAGAATATCATTATATGTTCCTTATTTTATCGTATTTCAGGAACACATAATGATATTCTAGTCCTCTCTACAGTAAGAAAACTCTTACTGGTAATGGTGAGTCCGATCATGTTATTGCCAATTGACATGAGTGAGGAATGATCTCAATGATGACACATCTCACCTAAGGGTGCATGAGGGCTCATTGTCCTATAATGAGTTTAGCATTGAGATACATGCACTAACCATAGACTACTTTAAGTCAATTGACATTTTCACAAATAGATTCCATTTTCTGGGGGAACTATGTAATTGAAGATTTTCAAAATGAGATCTCTTTCCCTCAAATATGAGGAATTCTTCTTGAGGAAATTCTAAGGGTCTTGATCTCAGTGAGCGTAATTTTTTATTCCTGTAGAAATATAGGTGTCTGATAAACCTATTCTTCTTCATTCATCTTGTTGGAAAGTAGGTTACTAGTAGCGGTAAATATGCATCTACCACTGGCAATGAAGCCACCAACAAAGTTTGGGGACCTGTATTGGTCTCACTAAATACTTCCCATGCTCAACCCTTTGTACTGTTATGTGGCCCTTAGGGACATTATCGGCATTGCAAAGTTAGCATGAGCTTTGCTGCCATGATGCTGCTTTTGCGCACGTTACTACATGACTTTGTTTTTGCAAGACTCTGTTTGTGCCTTTCACATGAGAACGGGCTGTTTTTCGCGTTCACTGCCTTTCCTGGAGTTTAGTCTGAACATGATGTGCAAGGTCGATAAACAATGCCCCTTGTAATTCTGTTCTGGTCAGTCCCTAGCACCTAGCCATAACATGCTAAACACAGCTGCAATACTGAAGACTCGTTCTTTGAAATTACGGGATTGCATGTTGTTTTAACACACTTACAGAAAGCCTTTCAATGGAGAAGAGCTCCGCTGTTCCTATAATGTAAACTTTATATCCAGGCTTTAAGGTATGGGGTCTGCTGTCAAAGCCCAGAGATCTTGTTTTATATAAATAAACTTCTTCCAGTCAAGGGGAGGGTGGTTAGGTCTTATTGTCCTTTTTCCACAGTCTTTATGTAATGACTTCCCCCTTTGTACTTGACTTCCCCTTTGTACTCTATGGAGTTGGAACAATGCTAACTGTTTTGAGTTTATGCATTTTGCTGCTGGTAGTGGCTCGTATACTGTATTGTAGAGTATGATAGTTAAAATAAATAATTTGAACTATTTCAGTGACTCTGCCAATTCTTATTGTGGACAAGTATGAGTGAGTGAGCGAAAGAGTATGTCTTGCTCCCGCGATTCTTGAGAGAGGCAGGAGTGTTGTGTTCCGGGTTGTCTAATCATTTGTAGCTTTGTGATATTTGGAGGAGAACGAATGACACACTATGGCTAGTCGGTTTGGGGATTTTGGGTACTAATGTGGTAGGTTGGTACACCCCTATACACTGAGGTCCTGTTTTCCTGTGCATAGTTCTGAATGTGTGCAGAATCCCTGCAACAGTAGCGTGGTTGCGAGCAGTCAGGCTTAACTTAGGAGACAGGTATGTAAAGCATTTCAAAACACCAATTCAGCAAATAATTAACACACAACAAAAATCCCACACCACTTTATAAACATAGAAAATATTTTTATCTTTAAAATGACACCAAAATAAAGAAAGTCAATGTAGGGAACCAGAGTGATTACTTTTTAACGTTCAAACACTTTCTAGCACTCAGAAACCTATAGCGCCACTCTGGGACATCTGGTTGCGCTTGATGGGGACACATTCAAAGTTTCAAGCTAATCACAATAGAGCCCCGGTCAAAATTTTACCTTCGCATTTAGAAACTTTTTTTTGTAGCTCTTTCTTCCGAGGGACATCACTGGTCTTCACCAGTCTGGATTTGGTGAGGTTTCACAGGCTTGCCTTTCAGGGGGAGCTCCTAGGCAAACTCTGGAAGTCGGATCTCCGGAGCTCTTCAGCAGGACGAACTGGAAACCAGACTGGGTAGCGGTTGAGTTGAGTCGGTCACCTTATGGAGACTTTTTCCAAAGTAGCTCCAAACTTCTGGAACTTCTCCCTGAAGTTCCTGTTGAGGATCCAAATGGTCCTAAACACGATCCAAGGGTCTGGAAGCTCCTAGGTGGTCCTTGAAAGTTTGGGACCACAAATACCACAATACACCTGGACAAAAACCTTAAAAGTCCACTGGACACAGTCCAGGCAAGGGACTCTTGGTGGTGATCATTTAGGTGAGCACTGTTAACCTGTAGTGTGCAGGGAGTCCACTCTTTAAACGTTTAAAAGGAAGGTATATCCACAGGGCTGTAGTTCCAGATAGTGCAGCAGGCACAGTCAGTAAGAATGTAGGGCCTGGTGGTGCAAATCAAGTTTCCAGCATGGTAATACTTCTACTCTTAGTTTCAAGCAGCAGATCTGAGAGACTCTGCACCTCTTACATATTTATTCAGTGTTCTCTGAGTGAGTTCAAGCAGGAGAGCAATCCTGTCCAATGAGGTGCAAAGCAAAACCCCATAGAATGACATCTTCCTCCAAAGCGTGGCATATTCTTGTCTCAAAAAGCCCCATTCTGCCAAAATTCATGATGGTTGAAATCTCAGCAGAGGAGCAAAAGCTAGCTAAACCAACCTCTAGTGTGGCTCATTTCCATAGCTCTCCTCCTCCTCCTAACATCTACAGATTCCTTCATTAAGCATGCTATCTGGCTGGGTCAGAGGGAATGGAGGTAGGCAGACCTGGCATTCCCTGCCTGTCCTGTCCCTTCTTCAAAGCTTCATGCTTTATGACCACTCCCTCCTGCTCTGGCATTCCACCTATGAAGGCCACCTAATACACAGCAACCTTTAATGGAGTCAGTGCTGAAAGTGTGCCCTTCTTCTCCAACATCACTGGTGCAAAGCTCCTCTTTAACCTGTAGCCTGACACAGAATTATGTTGTATGGTTTGGTGGAAGAACGTGTTGCAAACTGTTAACATAAACACTAAGGGCCTGATTACGAGTCTGGTGGTCCATCAGACCGTCAAAACTGTACTGGCGATCATTGGACCGTCAGACTGGTGGTCAACCTGCTGTTTTATGAAGACAAAGGTGGGAATGCCACAGGACGCCCGCAACTGCCAGGGATCATGGATCCCGTGGTGGTGGCATGGTGGTCAGAAGCCCGAATATGCTTGGCGGGGAAGATGCTGCACTACCAAACATATTAGGAGTTTCCTGGCCGCCTCACTTTCAATGGCGGTGAGCCCACCATTAAAGGATCTGCAGTGAGGAAACTTATGGGGCCCTGTGCCTCATGGCCATGGAATATATGGCGTGCCTCCATGTCTGAATGCACCCCCTTTCCTGCATGGCATGGACTTTATAGTCCATGCCGTGCAGGAACAGTCTTGGCGTTCCCATTTCGGTGCCTTTTTAATAGGCACTGCTGTGGGAAAGCCAAAGGATCACCCACAAGACCAGGAAAAAACTCCTAATCTGGTGGGAGGTCTGACTAGGGGTTTGGTGGTCTTGGAGCAGTGCTCTGCAGTGGTGGGCCACTCAAGGACCGCCAAACTCGTAATCAGGCCCTAAGCTTGTTAAACAGAGTCAGGATGAACATTAAACATGAGCCCTAGACGTTGTTGCACAGCATCAGAATAAACATTAAACATGGCTGAGCCCAAGAGCTTACTGTGCAGTACCAGAATAAATACTCAGCACAGGAGCTTGTTGAACACTTGCTAGATTAAACAATAAACATAAGAAGACAAAGCATTCTTGCAGTCAGTAACTCTGTGTTTTAGTGACATACAATACCTATCAGTTAAAACAGAAATGTTTAAATATCAAGAATGTATTTGCATAAGCTAAATTATCACAATTTTATGCCACATTTACAGACTAAATTAACATGCTAGGAATGTACATTTGATAGAACTACATTCAGTCATTTGTTTAAAACACTTTTCATACATTTTCATATACCCAGCATTAGGAAAACACAATCTTTATAGCACTTTATGCAACTCAACAGTCCGGCCATGTGCTACTGGTATCTTTCCACCTGCAAGGAAGTTATAGTGACCTTATTGCTTTCTATAGAAATAGGCTGAACCAAAATTGCCTTTGTATGTCACCTACCCAGGATAGAGCAATTTCATTGAGATAATCACTATATGTTTTCTCTACTCTGGCGGCATATAGAGATTAATATTGCGGGAAAACACTATATCAATTTCTATTATTCGTCTGACATTGTGATAACATATTCCTGCTCGAAGCATTGTGTGACTTGATAAGCGATGACAAAAAATACAGGAGGGGTGCTCCCCTTTCCCATTTTGCGGTGGTCTAGCGCATTTTTCCTTCTCTGGCAGTAAATTCCCTCAAAAAGAGTGCAGTGTTAATTTCAGACAGTATTTTTGGCTTGCTAATAGACATAGTAGAAGGTTAGCTTCAGCATGCTAAGATAACCCTTCAGGTGGTCAAATGTGTAAAAATTTCAGTACACCAGCCTGTTTAGATATACATACTCCATTTTTTATCGGGCAGGAATAAATGCATTCCTAGTCTTTTTAAATTTGCACTATCTTTTACAAATCTTTTTGAAATAGAACTGAATAACAGCTGTATATAGAAGGTAACAGCCTCTGCAAATCAATAACAAAAATGTGTACAAACATCTTAAATACAGTGAATTAATCCAACTTGTAACGCTTCCCGAATTGTCTAGTATCGCTTAAATTCCCTAATTCGCATTAGATTTACTTCTTTCATATTCATGATCCTTTTCATCTATAAAGTCCACTCTTTAAAAGTTGAAAGGTCCTCTGACTGCCAATGCTACACAGTAATGGATCTTGCAACTAAAGAAGTGAATAATATTAAATTAGCAATATCTTTGTTCCAGCCAAAATCATGCTACCTCCCTATAAGGGCTAAAATTATGATTTACTCTAGAGATGGTTGCCAATGTCATCATAACTCCGATAAAACATTTTCTCAATGTAGTGAACTTCCAGACAACATGATTCAAGTCACCCAATGACTGAGGCATCTTGTGTATTTGACTATGTCCTGGGATGATTTTGCTAATTTGGTTAGGGTTCTAATCCACCTAAATAAAATAACCATATTCATTTTAGAACTGAAAGATTTAGGATGTAATGCACATCAGTTTTCACCTCTCCTAGACGCTGGACATAATATTTATTACTAGGTCATCTGACCAGTACAAACAGATTGTTGTGTTAATGGGGCCTATGGTTGTTAGCAGGAGAAAAATACACTAGCATGATGTAACGCCTATCCTGGAGATGGCTGAACACAGTATCACCAACTAGTGAAATTGCTTCCATATCCTGAAAAAGAACTTTGAATCTTTAATTATTTTAAGGATGCCTTCCTTTTTTCAATACCGAATCTTGGTTCTCAAAGAAGAGCATTATACCATCTTTAATGAGTATCTAATCAATTTTCAAAATGTTTCTTTCAATCCAAGGTTTATAAATGTGGGTAAGCTGTTCAGGAACGTTAGGGTTATTCCACAGTGGTGCACATCCTCTCGGATTATAGTTTTCATGCTTTATGATCCATAAGGAGTACTTTTGACATAGGGGTCTTAAGGTCCTAAACCAAAATGTTTTGGGTGGCTCAGCTTGATTTCTCTCTTTTCCCTAACATAACTGAACAATGTTGGTAAACTATTATTTGGATTTAATATGTGTTGAATATTTAGAGCTGTATGTTCAAGGTAATAAAAAAAAGGAGAACATATGTTTTTTTTACTAGCGATCTGATGTGTTTTCCCTGCTCAAATGAATGTGGTGGTCAGTTTGTTTAATTTGTAAAAACATGATTTTTCTAGGTAATAAGGAAGGCTTTGGATTAAAGAAAGACACCAAGGGACGGTGATCATCTTCACAAGGTTTAACCTCCCCACAAGGAAGAGTGAAATGTGCTACCTGTCTGAAAGGCTTTCTCAATTTCTTTCCCTATTCTGATCAATAAAGTTTCATGGTTTAACTTTTATATTGAATACACCTGCAATAATAATCCCTAACTGTACTTGTGGTCATCATTTTTGCAACTCTCCCTAAAGGCTTAACTTGGAATAATTTATTAGGATGCCTTCTGTCTTTATTTTCATTATTTTATATCTGAAAGTTTCAGGGACTCTGTTAATTGCCTTGAATGCAATAGATAGATTCTCAGAATCCATATGCACAATCATAGCTACAGCATCCGCATAGAAAATGATTTTAATAGCAGTGTTGATTTTTGGGCTCATCCATATTCTTTCCTCTTTTGTGATATAGCATGATAAGGGCTCTATAAAGAGGGCGAACATCATGGTTGACAATGGGCAAGCCTGTCATTTCCCTCAGCATATCTCTATCAGACCTGCTGATTTTCCATTTTATGTTAAGTTGGATGACTAATTCTGTTAAAGAGTGCTTAGTAGCTGTCATAAAAATGATGTTGTGTCTCAATCAAACAATCAATCAATCATTTATAAAGCGCAACACTGTCACTCCTAGGGGTATCTGAGCACGTCTAACACTTTAGTTAGGAACTTCCAGTTCACTACATCAATTGCCTTTTCATTGTTTAAGAACCATATTGCTAATTCTACTGATAATTCAATGCTACTTCCGCTTAATCTAGAAATTCCCAGAGACAGTGCACATTTGCCACCAGTAAACCCCTAGAAATGAAACCAATTACATTTTTTTAGTGAACAGTTGATTAGTAAACCATGCCATTCTTTATGATTTTACTTTCATTAAGATCTCGTAATCTGAACTCAACAATGGAATTAACTAATATGAGCCGCAGGCTGCTGGGTCTTTACCTGGTTTCAAGAATATTCCTAGCTACGCCCTTTTCAAAAGGGGGAGCAGGGGCATATCCTTTTTTTTTATATTGTCCTTAAAAAGCATGACCAAACTCGGGATCAACACAAATATTTTGTATAACTCATTTGGGAAGCCATCTTGCTTCAGGGCCTTAGTGGTTGATAGAGATTGTATGCCTGTTCGTAACCCATCTTCTTTACTACGTTAATTTAAAGATTTTTGCTCTTCATAAAATTATTTATTGAGGCCTGTTTGATATAAAAATGTTTGTATGACTGTCTGAAAAGGGCTATCTTTTCTGAATAAAGGTCGTATTTTAAAAACACCCCGCTCATTATTCAGAGTATATTTCCAGTGAGCTATTCTCTGGACTGATTATTCTACTATCCTGATTTGCTTCTCGTCAAGACTCGATTATCCATATTAAGTATTTTACTATTTTATTATTCTCTTCAAATGTTTCCTAATACATGCTTTATCTATTTAATATCTCTCTTTTAGATAGTATTTCCATACCTTGGCTGTAGCCAACTAAATTTTTCCAAAGTGTTGTTCATATAAAATACCCCGAAAATACACTTGAAACATTTCCAAACATTTGCTACACTAGCAGTTCTGTTAGTAATTCTGAAGAAACAACTAACCTTCTTCTGCTATTCTGACAGACAATCATGGGTAAATATGCAAAGCAACACATCTTCTGAGAATGTCGTGGTGGGTATTTTAATACAATGGTTATGAATACTAATGCATGATCAGACAGAGCCAGGGACACAGTTTCACTTTCAATGCACTTAATGATATTAAGAAAAAGTCTAATCTTGCCTGGTTGTTATATTGTTTTGTAGCAGTATATTCTTCGTGATCAGGGTTACTCCAACAATATACTCATTTTTAACTCTGATACAGAATACCTAGTGCTTCCCTGATGTGAGGACTTTAGTTTCTTTCTCTATTAGCAATATTCAGTTGCAATCTTTATCTTTTAAAGCAATATTAAAGTCATCTATTATTATAGAGGAAGTAAATGCAGCCAATTCTAATAAAGTTTCCTCCAGAGGTTGTGGATCATCCACTATTGGACCATAATAAGATTTCACCAACTGTGAGGTGATTTGAGCCCTTCCTTAGTTGTAAAAGCAACGACCCACAATGATTGCCACATTTTTCTCAAGCTACAACAGCCCTACTACTATTTGTACATTTAACAACGATCACGCTTGCAAGGCCTCAGTCGTCGACTTTATTCACCGGATTTGGGAATGTCCAAGAATGCCTAAATATTTGAATGAGATAGTCCTGGAATTAACTAAATTGCCGAGATTTGATATAGCACTAACACCATTAGAGGTACTATTGGTAAACATCAAGGATGTGCAAAAATCAAACAGGAAACTCTAGGCACTATCCATATAACTGGCAGCAACAAACAAAAGTGGCAATAAGGTGGGGTAGAGAAAATGTGTCAAAACCCCAAGAAGGGGAGACATTGCTTACTGTAATTACTAATCTGAATTCTATGCATTATTGCTCTCCTGAACATCGAGACCCTGGGACATATGGGCACTACTAAGATTGCATTTAACAGTTAGAACCACAGATCGGGGTGATAGGGAAGTCTAGATACGTAGCCCTGATAGGCACTGTTTTGTATATGATGTGCTGTGATCCATTATACAAAAAGTTATACTTCATCAAAACTCTGTAACTGTAACTGTTTGTTGCTTAAGAATGTGTATGTTGTTATATGACTACAATGAAAAAGAAAAAAAAAAAGAAAATAACAATCACTCCTCTTACAGCTACAGAGGTCACATATTGTCCCACCTTAGCAACCCATGGATCAACAGATCCTTTCATTCCGATCTTAAATGCAATGTGGAAGTAGTATTATCTCAGCTTTGGCTCCTTATAACAAACAAATAAACATATTCCTTTAGACATTTAATTCATTCATAGAACTGAAACCACATCAATTAATATTATTATTTAAGTTTGTATAGCGCAACAGGTATCCACGCTGGGTTTTCCGGTGCTTATGCCAAGTGGGGTGCAACCAGAGTCAACTCACTAAAACAATCCGGCTTTCAGCTGTTTCCAAAATGCAGTCAATGAAGAGCATCTTCTCAGTAAGGGCGGTAAATCATTCCAACGTTTAAGGCCCAGGTAAGCAAAAGAGTAGCCGTCCATACAGGATCGAACATAGGGACGAGATCACTGGGTCGTAAGCCATGAGCAGAGTGGTAAGATCTCACCATATCATGAAAGTATCGCGGGCCGGGTCCTGGTCTGGCTCTGTACACAAAGCACAAAGCCTTAAATCGAATCCTTTTCTCAACCTTAAGCCAATGGTGCTCCTGCAAAAAAGAGGAAACTGGTGCACGTTTTGAAAGCCTCTATAACAGCCTGGCAGCTGAATTTTACATCACTGATGACATATGTGTCTTTCTGAAAAATTTTTTTTTTTATATATGTATAGCTAAAGATGAATGGAAGAAGACATGGGTAAATAAGTGTCTAAATACAGTGATGTAATATCTGACGTCATCAGCAGAGGATTGCGGTCGCGTGAGTTATAGTTGCCTGCACTAACTATAACGGGGGAATTTCATTGGTTTTTTACGAGGGAAATGCCCAGCTAACTATAACATGTGTGAAACCTATGGTTTTTTAAGTGAATATATATATATATATTCACTTAAAAAACCATAGGTTTCACACATGTTATAGAATGCCTATGCACACGTTATGAATAAGTACTGT
This sequence comes from Triturus cristatus, assembly GCF_964204655.1. Taxonomy (NCBI): domain Eukaryota; kingdom Metazoa; phylum Chordata; class Amphibia; order Caudata; family Salamandridae; genus Triturus; species Triturus cristatus. The sequence goes on from NC_140582.1 coordinate 816,215,817, forward strand.
ATCAATACAGAAAGTAATGGTAAGAACAGCAGTATAGACACAAATTACAGAAATCCAACAAGTTTAGTTTTTCTTGGTTTAATATGATTCCGTTGCCCAGCCAACCCGTGTTTCGTCCGGGTGTAAGACCCACGACTTCTTCAGGGCTACAAAAACACATAAGGATACATTGTAGAAACAGAACAGTTACAGGATGTCTCATGTGATAAATAGCATGATAGGCGTCAGACACCGTGACTGACCGCAAGCACCCAAAATAAAAGATATTGTGAAAGATCCAAAATAAGACCCTGTTCTGCTTGGGTTTTCGGATCAGATAGAACCCGCTCATCAGAGCCTCACTAACCCAGTCAGAACGTTACCCCCTCCCTCTCCCTAGGGCCTATCTACAATAGGTAACCACATATATCTTACCACCTAAGGACAGGGACTTCCTACTATACATACCAAGACCTCTTATAATCGGCGGCCTCGCGATCCCATACGGATCCAGACCTCTCTGCCCATACGACAGTATCACAAGTGGCGGCCTCGCGATCCCATACGAATCCAGACCTCTCTACCTAGACGGCAGTCTCAGCACAATCGGCGGCCTCGCGATCCCATACGAATCCAGACCTCTCTGCCCATACGACAGTATCACAAGTGGCGGCCTCGCGATCCCATACGAATCCAGACCTCTCTACCCAGACGGCAGTCTCAGCACAATTGGCGGCCTCGCGATCCCATACGAATCCAGACCTCTCTGCCCATACGACAGTATCACAAGTGGCGGCCTCGCGATCCCATACGAATCCAGACCTCTCTACCCAGACGGCAGTCTCAGCACAATCGGCGGCCTCGCGATCCCATACGAATCCAGACCTCTCTGCCCATACGACAGTATCACAAGTGGCGGCCTCGCGATCCTATACGAATCCAGACCTCTCTACCCAGACGGCAGTCTCAGCACAATCGGCGGCCTCGCGATCCCCTACGAATCCAGACCTCTCTGCCCATACGACAGTATCACAAGTGGCGGCCTCGCGATCCCATACGAATCCAGACCTCTCTACCCAGACGGCAGTCTCAGCACAAGTGGCGGCCTCGCGATCCCATACGAATCCAGACCTCTCTACCCGGACGGCAGTCTCAGCACAATCGGCGGCCTCGCGATCCCCTACGAATCCAGACCTCTCTACCCAGACGGCAGTCTCAGCACAATCGGCGGCCTCGCGATCCCCTACGAATCCAGACCTCTCTGCCCATACGACAGTATCACAAGTGGCGGCCTCGCGATCCTATACGAATCCAGACCTCTCTACCTAGACGGCAGTCTCATACGACAGTTCATCCTATGATCACCATAACATACAAAAAGGGAATCAGTCTCACTATTCATCAGATCACACAAGGATTGCCAGTTTGAGCATAGCCTGTTCTCAGGTTCGAGGGGCTCCTCTTTCCCTTATTCAGTTACCACTTACCTGATCAGGGTTAACATCTGTTCATGTAGCCGCAGCTGACTAGAAGAATAGGCTACCCTCTCATACAAGAACACGCAGCACATGTTGGTTCACTACAAACTGGGTACTTTATTACTCATTACATACGCAATCACATAACATTACAATATAACACATAACCTGCAAAGAAAAGTGAAAGATTAAGTTGTACACTCTAATAAGAAAGGTTCGACATCACCTTAGTAGTATGTAGCCTGCACTCAGTGGTCATCTAGGTTCCCTTCTCGTCTGTGCCTCGGCTCGCCTGGAATCACCCTTCTCCGAGTCACTGGGACCTCTTCCTTATCGGCTACTCTCTCCTCTCTGGCTATTCTGCTAGGAGAGCATCTGTCTCTCGGTTCTTCTCCGCCTTCAAGATGGCGTCTGTCTTCCCTGGAATAAGTAGTAGCTTTACTGCTAACGGCTAGATGCCGCCTACGGACTGAACATGTAACTGCCTCAGACTTTCACTAATATAGAGGTGCGTTTCCTCATGGAAAATTCCGGCCTGTAACCTGCCGCCCACCAAATTCTTGTACCTCCCCGTACCAAGGACACGTTCCCAGCCGGCCGGCCTGATGTAGTGTCTTCGGCATGAAGAAAAATACAATCCTTCGATAAGGGCCGGCCTGAACCGGTTCTCTCCAAGCGAATAACACCTCATAACTAAAACATTACATTTGACCTAGAAGCATCCCAAGCTGCCGGAGCAGAAAGAAAGATGGAGTCTCTCCCGTTTGAGGCCTACCAGGCCTGAATTCAGCACAGCTCCATGAAATACCCTCACTACAGGACAGGTTATCCCTAATACTAACGAATCTATCCCTTAGGCTATGTGTGCAAGCCCTGATCTATGGGGAAGAGCACAGAATCATGTCGAAGTGCCTAGTAAATAGGCTCCATTCACTACTCTAACCCTTAGACTTGAATGATAAGAGACTGAAGTCACATTCCATCATTGTTCCTCACAAGAAGGCCGGGAAAATCGAGCAGAACATTTCACCCTTGACTTCAGTCTATTATACATTCATTAAACAGAACTAATATCTGTGGAAGAATAATATGAAACAAGGCTAACTGATCTATGTCTAGTACCAGGTGTGCAGAATTGAAGTAGTGAAGGAATACACTGAATAAAGCAACAGATAGAAATCAAAATGCCGATAGTAATCAGAATACCTCCTAATATCTGACGTAACATATGCAAATCAGGTAACCAATTAAAGAGCCAGTCAAACCAGCCCTGGTCAATGTGTTTTCTAACTTCTTCTGTCAAGTCATGTAGTCTATCAATGTGAGCTTTAATGGATTTTGTATGATCCGACAAGTTAAAACAACAAAGACCCTCAAAATCAGAACAATCGTGTCCATGTTTAAGCAAAAGATAATCAATGGCCGCTCGATTTTGCAAGATAGCCCTACGTTCACCCTGGGCGTCTAATAGCATGTCAGACAGGACTGTAGAAGTATGATTGATGGATTTTACCATCCAGCAGGCCATTTTCCCAATAGATTTGGCATTATAAACTGCCAAAGCAGGAACACCAACAATTGAAATAGCCAGGCTAAGGTATTCAGACTTGGAATATAAATGCAAAGATGAGTCACAATCCTCCTGTAACCTCACTGTATCTCGAATCACACGAGAGTTGGCATTCGGATGTGATGAAAACATCAACAAGCTCAGTCTAGTAATGGCACAAGGGCCTCCAGAAATATTTGCGGGGATATATGGCCAGGAAGTATTACCACATGAGAAAAGCCATCCGGCAGGTAGTAACATCGTGCGATAATGACTGGGGGTAACTACCAAACTCTTGCAAGTCATGTTATTCTGAACAGAAGTACATGTTTTCGGTGTCCTTTGAAGGCACAAAGTTCGTTCATGAGCGGTGAATGAAGTGGCACCTTTCAATCTTAAACGCATACATTCAGAAATCGCACTAGGATCACAAGTAAGAAAAAAACACAAATCACCCTGTGTGATATTATAGGTAACTATTTGGGACTGGATGGGGGGTATCGGGTCTGACAGTACAGTACACAAGGGGCAATACTCATGGGCAGCAAAATCGCCCAGTAGAACATTGGGGCGAGCACTCGATATATTAAAAATATGAGTCAAGGTCTCCAATGAAGCAGGGACAGCAACTAAACAAGTCGCTAGAATGTCCGTCACCGATCTCATCGGAGTCAAGCAGAAATGAGGGGCTTTAGTCACTTGTTTGGCTAATGTAATCCAAAAGTTCGACGACGAATCCCACGCAGCGAAGGAACGCGACACTCGGGTTCTCAACTCAGCCCGGGTTGATGGGATCCCTCCTCTCTCGTCGTACCAGCCCAAAAGGAGTCCAACGCCGACACATCCTGCAGCAACAGTCCAAAGAATGATCTGAAAGAGAATCAAATACAAGCATTATTCATTCTCGTAAGTAACATTTGTCAGCCGGGACTGCTTCCCAGCTATCTTTCCCTGGTCTCATAACTAAAATGGTGTTGTCTTGACCGGTTGCAATGACGTCTGCTTGCTCAGGGGGATTCTTAGGCGACTGCACCCAAACTCTGGCCCCAGGATTATCTGTGGAGCCAAAACCTTTCTGGCCTCGTACAGTTAGCAACGTTGGGGCAGTGCCTTTTGTGATCTCACCACTGAAAACAGGCATTATTAGCAATTGAGCCACTCGGTCAGTTTGATGTATCAGTAAGTCAACCTCACTGCTATTCAGCAGGAGCACCTTAATCTCTCCCTGATAATCACTATCAATGATTCCTCCAAGCACCTGAATGCCTTTTACAGCCAGCCCCGATCTAGGGGCGATTAATCCGAAATTTCCAGTTGGTATATGAACACCAACACCAGTTTCAATGATGACTCGATCCTTACTTTTTATAACGGTGTCATCCATGGCATGCAAGTCTAAACCTGCCGACCCTGGGGTCGCTCTACATGGAGCCAAAGCTCCGGGAGTAATTTCCCAGTACATCACAGTCTCTCTGATTTCATTGGGCTTAGCATCAACATTCGGAGGAAACAAACGCATAAGTGGGGATTCAGCATTTAGAAAAGGACGGTTATTCAAAATCAATAAAATATGACATGTGCCAGGTAACTCTTGTTTCAGAACTTGATAAACAGCATAGAGTTCAGCAAATTGACTGCTCTTACCCTCACCAGTTGTACTCAGCAATTTTTGTGTGATCGGATTATAGGACACTGCCTTCCAATGCCGTTTCGTCCCTATGAACCTTGCTGAACCATCCGTAAACCAGACATGGTTTCTGTCCTCCGCCGACAAATCATCAAAAGGTCTACCCCACTTAACAGGAGACTCCTGTACTAAAGGTACGGAACATTCACTCTCAGTCTCAGTCGATGGCGCCCGTGCCACCTGCTCATGCAAAGATGCAACTCCTTTTTGTCCCACACGTGCCCTGTCTTGTATATACCATTTCCATTTAATCACACTCGCCTCTTGAGCGTGTCCAATTCGGTGAGTTTTCGGCGAACTCATAACCCACTGCATGATAGGAATTTCAGGTCGCAAAACTATATCATGTCCCAAAGTCAATTGCTCGGTATCCACCAGAGCCCAATAACATGCAAGTAACTGTTTCTCAAAAGGTGTATAACGCTCACCAGCATCAGGTAACTTTTTGGTCCAGAAACCTAACGGTACTGTACTCTTGCCTTGTTTCTGCCACAAACTCCAATTCGCATAAAGGCCTTGTACAGACACATTCAAATCCACATCACCATCACATACAGGCCATAAATCCAGAGGATAAATCAGGATAAAGACTCTCACGTTTCCCAGGTATCGATACCTCCTGTTCATATCCATCTCCATTACGAAATGGATTCCTGTTCTCTGCATTGTACTGCGGGTTTCGATCGGCCAATCTGTGTCGATCCTCTCTCCTTCTCAACTCAGGGGATTGATCCCTATCATCTCTACGTCTGCTGTTAACATAATCATCTCTCCCCCTCTCTCTTTCCCCCTCTCTCTCCCTGTCTCTCTCATGACGGGGGGACAAATCACGTACATAACGTCGATCATCACGACGATCAGAGCGCCCACGGCGGTCGTCATCACCGCTACCGTCAGAAAAACCACGATCACACTCAGTTGTCCGAACACACCGGGCACCCTCCTTTCGATCCAAGCCACGTTTGCGAAACATTTCCCACAAACGAGAAGTAGTCTCACCGTCAATGTCCTCCTTCCGCACACCATCGGCCATAAGACCAAAAAACATATCACGTCTAGTAAGTTTATTGTCACCAGGAGTACGAGTGTCAGGCCGGGACTGCCGTTCAGGTTTAAACCACTCACCCAACTCACCGAGTTGGCGTACCGATTCCAGCACCACAGATAACATGTTACCAGTCTGATTAATCAATAAAGTCATCATGACCTGCTTATAAGCAACAGGGGAAGAACGAATAATACGATTCCGCACAGAAGATGTCAAGAAACCATCAAGCAACCTGTCAGCAGTATTTAGAAAAATTGCCGTTTTCATCACCTCCTCTTTGAGACGTTGCGCAGCATCGCGCAAAGTATACCACGGTTTGTCATTCACAGGCCAGTCAGACTCAGTAGGATATTTTTGATTACAACCCTCAGTCGCCAATTGAAGCAAAGAAATTTGACCACCAACATTAAAGTTACGAAAATGATCCTGTACAGTAGAATCCGAACTCAAGGAACAAAACTTCAAACAATCGCCAGCATCCAACATAATGCCAACAGCGCCCAGTTCATAAAGGCGCACCATCCATGTGAGTAAGGTCTCACCAGCTCGCTGCCGAAATCGCTGCAAAATATCACTAATTTCTTGTTGAGTAAAATCCTCCAAAGAGTCTAAAGCAATACCATTCGGAGCACCGGGAGCCTGCTGCAACTTCCGCCGAAAAACTGGATGCACCGAGACCGCGGGACGAGCATCACAAGGAGCTCGATCAGTACACGTAGAGGAACAATCAGTGTAAGAAGCATCGACCCCACTCGAAGGACGAGCGCAATCACGGGGTGCACCATCAGAGGCGCAAGAAGCAGACTTACAATCACGGCCGGAGCGAGAGGACTCGCGCTTGGCAGACTCCTCACCCGAGGAACGAGAATCACTCGAGTTCCAGATATTACCATCCCATTCATCAGGATTCCAATCCAGTCCGGCTTTCGCCACGACCAGACGCACCTTTCGCGTCGAAACCCGACCACGCCGATTCTTGTATTTATAACGAGCAATTCGCACAGCCGCCCTCTCGGCAATAGTTTGGTACGTCTCAAGTTTATCAGCAAGCAACTTATTTTGACATCGCAACAAAGTATGAGCATTCTGAATCTCAACAAAGTTCGCTTCCAAATCCTTATGCAAGGTCTGTAACTTCAACAACCTCTCATGCAGAATCCTGTACGCAGACAGAACAATCCAACCTCTGCGCCCCAAAACGGGAAGCTCATCACCCTTAGATACCGGCGCCTTCTGTAAACAAGTAATCACATTAGCCGGCTCCGCCAGCTCCAAAAAAGAATTCCAATTCTCACTCAAACCAGTAGAATCAGCCCACTCACAGGCTAAGGCTTCATAAGGCGTTGAATCCCAGCCGGGAATATCAACGGGCAACTTAAAAGTAGATTTCGACTTTCTAGAAAACATCTCGGAAAAGAAAGAAAAAGAGAAAAAGAGAAAGAAGAAAGAAGAAAGAGAAAAAAAACTACACTCACAATTATATAGAAATAATATACAAACGAAACCACGCACGCGCCGAAAGCAAACACGATACAACCACAACGCACACAGGTTTCGTAAACGGTTCGTGACGCCAAATGTTCTGCTTGGGTTTTCGGATCAGATAGAACCCGCTCATCAGAGCCTCACTAACCCAGTCAGAACGTTACCCCCTCCCTCTCCCTAGGGCCTATCTACAATAGGTAACCACATATATCTTACCACCTAAGGACAGGGACTTCCTACTATACATACCAAGACCTCTTATAATCGGCGGCCTCGCGATCCCATACGGATCCAGACCTCTCTGCCCATACGACAGTATCACAAGTGGCGGCCTCGCGATCCCATACGAATCCAGACCTCTCTACCTAGACGGCAGTCTCAGCACAATCGGCGGCCTCGCGATCCCATACGAATCCAGACCTCTCTGCCCATACGACAGTATCACAAGTGGCGGCCTCGCGATCCCATACGAATCCAGACCTCTCTACCCAGACGGCAGTCTCAGCACAATTGGCGGCCTCGCGATCCCATACGAATCCAGACCTCTCTGCCCATACGACAGTATCACAAGTGGCGGCCTCGCGATCCCATACGAATCCAGACCTCTCTACCCAGACGGCAGTCTCAGCACAATCGGCGGCCTCGCGATCCCATACGAATCCAGACCTCTCTGCCCATATGACAGTATCACAAGTGGCGGCCTCGCGATCCTATACGAATCCAGACCTCTCTACCCAGACGGCAGTCTCAGCACAATCGGCGGCCTCGCGATCCCCTACGAATCCAGACCTCTCTGCCCATACGACAGTATCACAAGTGACGGCCTCGCGATCCCATACGAATCCAGACCTCTCTACCCAGACGGCAGTCTCAGCACAAGTGGCGGCCTCGCGATCCCATACGAATCCAGACCTCTCTACCCGGACGGCAGTCTCAGCACAATCGGCGGCCTCGCGATCCCCTACGAATCCAGACCTCTCTACCCAGACGGCAGTCTCAGCACAATCGGCGGCCTCGCGATCCCCTACGAATCCAGACCTCTCTGCCCATACGACAGTATCACAAGTGGCGGCCTCGCGATCCTATACGAATCCAGACCTCTCTACCTAGACGGCAGTCTCATACGACAGTTCATCCTATGATCACCATAACATACAAAAAGGGAATCAGTCTCACTATTCATCAGATCACACAAGGATTGCCAGTTCGAGCATAGCCTGTTCTCAGGTTCGAGGGGCTCCTCTTTCCCTTATTCAGTTACCACTTACCTGATCAGGGTTAACATCTGTTCATGTAGCCGCAGCTGACTAGAAGAATAGGCTACCCTCTCATACAAGAACACGCAGCACATGTTGGTTCACTACAAACTGGGTACTTTATTACTCATTACATACGCAATCACATAACATTACAATATAACACATAACCTGCAAAGAAAAGTGAAAGATTAAGTTGTACACTCTAATAAGAAAGGGTCGACATCACCTTAGTAGTATGTAGCCTGCACTCAGTGGTCATCTAGGTTCCCTTCTCGTCTGTGCCTCGGCTCGCCTGGAATCACCCTTCTCCGAGTCACTGGGACCTCTTCCTTATCGGCTACTCTCTCCTCTCTGGCTATTCTGCTAGGAGAGCATCTGTCTCTCGGTTCTTCTCCGCCTTCAAGATGGCGTCTGTCTTCCCTGGAATAAGTAGTAGCTTTACTGCTAACGGCTAGATGCCGCCTACGGACTGAACATGTAACTGCCTCAGACTTTCACTAATATAGAGGTGCGTTTCATCATGGAAAATTCCGGTCTGTAACCTGCCGCCCACCAAATTCTTGTACCTCCCCGTACCAAGGACACGTTCCCAGCCGGCCGGCCTGATGTAGTGTCTTCGGCATGAAGAAAAATACAATCCTTCGATAAGGGCCGGCCTGAACCGGTTCTCTCCAAGCGAATAACACCTCATAACTAAAACATTACATTTGACCTAGAAGCATCCCAAGCTGCCGGAGCAGAAAGAAAGATGGAGTCTCTCCCGTTTGAGGCCTACCAGGCCTGAATTCAGCACAGCTCCATGAAATACCCTCACTACAGGACAGGTTATCCCTAATACTAACGAATCTATCCCCTAGGCTATGTGTGCAAGCCCTGATCTCTGGGGAAGAGCACAGAATCATGTCGAAGTGCCTAGTAAATAGGCTCCATTCACTACTCTAACCCTTAGACTTGAATGATAAGAGACTGAAGTCACATTCCATCATTGTTCCTCACAAGAAGGCCGGGAAAATCGAGCAGAACAGACCCATAAGAGCAAGGTATATGACATGAAAGATAAAGCATAAGGTTCCTAATTGTACCAGTAAAGTCAAGGTAGTTACATCTGGCAAATAAGTGCAAAAAAAGGGATTTCAAAAATGCTAATTATCATTGGAAAAACTTCTAAATAAGAAAACCCAAGTAGTTTCACATCAGTACAGGGAGAAATAAATCTAAGTATATTTGAGGATCATGCATTGCCAGAAAAAATCTTAAGTTCTTAGTAAACCATGTATTCAAATAATCACTCAGATACAGAGAGTTAATCAACGTCTCATAGTTAAAAAGGCATGTTATAGAGAATGCATATGGTTCCTGTGGGATCATCTAAGTAGATGAGGTGAGAGAAAAGAGGACGAGGGAAAGACCACAGCATAGGAGTGGACAGGTAAAATGAAGTGTGAGCACAATCCGTGGCTGCAAGTATGAAGAATACGAATTCAACTAAAAAGGAGGGATTGAGGGACAAATTCATAAAATTGGAAAGACTAAAAAAGAATGAGAATAGCAAATGGTGGGATGGCATCACCTTAAGGCAGTACTTAAGATTGGAAAGAATACCTAGGGGGTTACGTGCCACTATTTTCCCCACATATGATGAATTAGACGAAGATCTGTTGAAACTTTGGGAAGAATCCCTAACAACTAACTCTAAAACTTTAATGGGCATATTAATTGACAATGCAGATCGGAAAGTAACAGCACTGCAGAAGGAGATCTGTATTCTGGAAAGTGAAATCAAAGACCTAGGATTAGTGGAAGCCACCGAAAAAAATTATGTCATCCTGGCTGATATCCTGGCTAAACATCAAGATGATATCAAACAACGCAAAGCTAGGAAACTTAAACGAGATGAAATTGATTATAGAGAAGGGAGAATTTTTACCTTCGCCAAAAAATATGATGATGTTTCTACTAATGATCAAACGAAGGGAAAAACGATTGGCCAACTTAATAGTTCTGTCTCCTCTAGTACCACCTCCCTGAGTGCGCCTGCTTCAAATGATGGGGAATCAGATAATCTTACAGCAAGCACTAGTAGTGACAAATTTGGTAATGCCTCCTCCTCTTTTCTACAAGAAGTACAACGTATCAAAAGGGGCAACAGGATACAGCCCATCCCTACAGATACTATAAGAAAACCAGGAGAGGCAAGAGGTCAGGGCACAAACGAATACAGGAGGAACCTGAGGTCAGGGGACAAGAGGAACTGAGCAACACACAGGAGAAGGGGGTGGATATTATCAATCTCTCTTCTTTTTCACTCTCTGATGACATGATCTCCCTCCTTAAAAGGGTTTAAATATTTGCCCCACAGATAGGGGAGATGTGTGCAAAATGAAAGTTGATCTGTTCAAGTTTACGAGAAATTTGAAATTGAAAAAGATGTTTGCAACTAATCCTAGTATTAATAAACATACTAAGAACATTCCTGTCTGTGGTGCATCTGATATTCTCAGTATTCAGGAGTTATATGACACCCAATTACTTCTTTCTATCACCAATCAGGAAGCGTCACCTGATGACTTAACCCAATTGTTATTAGACCTTAATGTGGATACGGACTATACCATAGCTAGTGGCTTGAAATCTAAATCCAAATGGACACCAATCCTACCAGGGGGCAATACTATTGACACCTTTCACAAGCTGGTTTCACAAGATATTGACAAACACGAGGCTAGGAGTAATTCAGGCAGGGTCTACTCACATACTAATCTTACCACAGGGGAACGTAAGGCACTGACACTCCTCTCTTCTAACACCTCCATCATTATCAGGGAGGCTGACCAGGGAGGGAATATCGTAGTGATGGACAAACAAGATTATGATAAGGAAATAAAGGGCCAACTTAATGATGTTACATGCTACGAATCCCTCGCAGGCAACCCAATGGGTACCCTCACATTTCTCATTAATAAACATCTTCAAGGGGAGGAGCCTAGCGCTTGACCAAGATGGCCGCGTGAGCCTTGAGCTCCCGCGACCCTCGTGCCCTCCTGCAATTATCCTGTCCTAAATCCTGTTTTTCATGCACGGAATCCTGCAGATGAGTCACAGCTGGGGCGATTGACGTTGTCCGGGCTAAGATCGCCCACCGGGAACCGAAGTTGTGCATGGCGGAAGATTGCGGCCTACCTCCGAAGGATGCCAGGGGCTCGCGTTGGCAGGATGCCCGGCCACTAATTGAACAACAGCGGCCTTGGGAGGTGTGAACTGGCGGACGGGTGCCGCTGCACTTTCACTTTCACTTTCGCTTTCTCGCCCTTTGCTTGCTCTGGCCCGGGAGTGCTTCATGCCGATCCCCTGATATCTGGAAGACCTGCACTCGACCCTGGCTGGCTGTTGAAGTTCTGGTTGACCCTGTTTCCTCTGGCTGAGCGAGGGACGTCTTTTTGTAACTGACCGCCCTGCTGTTCGAGATGTCGACCAAATCGGAGGTAGACAAGCCGAAGTCTAAGGCTACCAGGCGGGGAGGCTATACCCAATCCAACAATATGGATCGCTATGCCCAGCAGAAGGGGTCGCCTGGTGGATCGGGACAGTCGCTGGAAGTACAGAAGGCCGATCCATCCCCAGCCTCGGAGTTATCATTGCAGGATATCAAGGGGGCGATTGAGGGGATGCAATCATCGATTGGGCGACAGTTCGAGACCCTGGCGCACAAGGTGGACATGATTTTGGTTGATGTCAACTTGATTCGCGCGGACCTGGGCAAAACCAATGAGCGGGTCAAGTCCCTGGATCTCAAGACCACTGGCCTCGCGGATGATGTCTCGGAACTCCAGGTTGAGGTTCGCAAGTTACGGACCGCGAATGACCTCTCCGCCCGCCGGCTCGAAGACTTTGAAGGTCGGGCCCGGCGCAACAATGTGCGCCTTATTGGGGTCCCGGAAACTTCGGAGGAGCTCTCCGTGGATTTACTCGTCGAGGACTTGGTGGTGAACCATCTTGCGCCTAAGGGCCTCGGCAAGTTTTTTGCGGTTGAGCGGGCTCACCGAGTGCCTGGTGGAAGGCCTAAGGTGGGAGCCCCCCCGCGAACGATTGTCACCCGGATCTTTCACTTTCGAGACCGAGACGCTATCCTGCAAGCATCGAGGGTGACAGGCCCGGTACCTTTTCAGAATGCCTCTGTGAGCTTTTATCCTGACTTCACCCAGATGGTGCAGAAGCAAAGGCAGAGTTTCCTGGGGGTGAAGAGGCGGCTTAGGGAGATGGACCTGAAATATGCCATGCTTTTCCCCGCCAGGCTACGTGTGGTGTATGAGGATCGGACTTTCTTCTTCGAATCGCCGGACATGGCAGGGGACTGGTTGGATGCGCTCCCTGGGCGACAGCCCGGCGGGGACCGTGTGGTTGGAGCGGAAGGCGACCGGGATGGACAGGAGTGACACCTCCGGTGTCGGTCTGTTTTGACTCAGCCCCAGACAGTGACTAGCACCCTACTGCAGTAATGGGAGGGCGGCGGGGGGAAGATAGGAGCTCTTTCCTCCCTTGGGGTACTTTTTGTAGATTTGTTTTTGATAGGGCGACAGGCACACTGCAAGTTGGGGGGGCTTTGCAAGCTGACGGAGGGGTGCAGGGAGGGGGGGGGATTTGGGATGTTGGGGTTGTTGTTGGGGTTTTTTTTCTTGCAAGGCGTAGTAATTGTTGTCAGTATTGCCCGATTGTGGTTCTCCGGGGGGGGGTGGAGGTCTCTTTGTGTTCGGGGATGGGGGGTAGGGGCTTAAACATAATTAGCTGGAATGTTAATGGCTTAGGGGATCGTATTAAACGGGGGATAGTCCTACAATTCTTGAAACGGACCTCGCCAGATGTGGTCCTCTTGCAGGAGACCCACCTTATAGGGAATACGTGTTATGCACTTAATAGAAAGGGTTATAAATTCATTGCTCAATCGGGGTTCTGCTCGGGCTCCAGGGGTGCGGGCATACTTGTTAGAGCTTCCCTACCATTCGAGGTTGACTCCACCATTGCTGATGATAGGGGGCGCTTTGTGGCTGTGGCGGGGAGGTGGGAGGGCAGAACGTTGGTATTGGTTTCTGTTTATGTCCCTCCTGCCCTGCAGGCCTCCACGTTTGCTGATCTGGGCAAGGCCTTGTTGGAACTCCCTGAAGGGATGCTGGTGGTGGGTGGAGACTTCAATGCGGTTGGATCTAGATTGTTCGATAGGTACCCGCCCAGGGACACCGGGGGGGCTCAGAAGTGGCTTCCCGACTTTATAGATACTTTTGGCCTGGTAGACTGTTGGAGGCTACGGCACCCCACTCAGAGACAATATACCTTTCACTCCGGGGCCCACGGTAGTCTCTCTCGGAGTGATTACTTGCTCACTCTGGCTGCGCACGCCTCATTGGTATCTGAGGCTAGGCACATGGCACGGGGTATATCCGATCACTTGCCGGTGTGGGCCCGTCTGGATATTGGCCGGGTAGTGGGGGGCAGGGTGGCTCCCATTAACCCCTGGTACTTTCGTGACCCCAAGCTGCGCAGTGCATTGCTGAAGGCAGTTGATCACTATTTTCAGGATAATCAGGGTTCAGTTGAATCTGCGGTGTCCTTGTGGGAAGCGTTTAAGACCGTGTTGAGAGGGGAGGCCCTTTCCTTGGTAGTGGCCGCCAAGCGGCGGAGAGACGCCGAGGTGACACAAGTTGAGGACGAGATTGCGGCTTTAGACGTGGCCTTGGAGGAGGAGGTTGCAGCGGCCACACTGCATAATTTGAGCTTGAAGCAATTGGAATACAGGGATCTGGTGACAAACGCTGCCAAGACCCTCAGTAGGGAGCAGCAGGGTCGATTGTACGATGTCGGTGATAAGGCCGGGAAACTGTTGGCGTGGTTGGATAAAAAAGAGCGTGTTAATCGAGTGGTGCCGGAGTTGTCGATGGATGGGGGAGAGGTTGTCACTGACCCCGACGGTATAGTCCAGTGTTTCTCGGACTATTTTCGTACGGTATACACCTCGGTTTCGGATAGGCCGACTGAGGACTCATGCGACCTTCTGCGTGATATTGCTCTGACCTGCCTTTCTGCCATAGATAGGGATGACCTCGATGGAGATATAACTGTTGACGAAGTGGCGTGTGCTATCCGTGCGTTGCGCTCGGGTAAGGCCTCGGGCCCAAATGGCTTGCCGATTGAGTTGTATAAGCTTCGTCCGGATAAGTTGGCTCCTCACCTGCGCGCCATGTTCATGGAGGCGCGGGTGAATGGGTTTCTTCCGCTCGATCAACGACTGGTGACGATTGTGGTAATACACAAAGACGGTAAGCCCCGGGATAAGTGTGGTTCCTTTCGGCCGATATCTCTTCTCAATGCCGAGCCGAAAATCCTTGCCAAGATCCTTGCTAACCGCCTGGTCCGGGTGCTTGGAGATTTGATCCACCCGGACCAGTCGGGCTTTATCCCGCACCGTAACACTGCACTGAATCTTAGACGCCTTCATGGTTGCTAGGACGGGCACGATGCGAGAGCCGGCCATTGTGGCGGCCCTCGATGCCACGATGGCTTTCGATACGGTGGAGTGGGCATACCTGTGGGCTGTGCTAGCCAAGTTCGGCTTCAGGCCTGGCTTTGTAGGCTGGGTGAGGTTGCTTTATGAGGGGCCCCTTGCTAGCGTCCTGGTGAACGGGCGGGCGTCGGCACCGTTCGAGCTCGGGAGGGGCACCCGGCAGGGCTGTCCCCTGTCGCCGTTGTTGTTCGCCCTTGCTCTTGAACCGCTGGCGGCGTGGATACGATGGCACCCGGATATACGTGGGATTCGCTGGTCGCCTGACCACGAGGACCGTATTTCGCTTTACGCCGACGATATTCTGTTATACCTCACCTCGCCTAAGAAATCTCTCATAGTGGTTTGTGACTTCTTGACTTCTTTCGGTAGGAACTCTGGTCTTGTTATTAATTGGGGAAAGTCATACTTGTATGTCCTGTGTGGTGATGTCCCGCCTGTCCCGCGAAACTGCTCGATCCAGATCGCCCGGCAGGGCTTTTTGTATTTAGGGATCTATATTTCCACTGACCCCACTTTACGATACGAGAAAAACTTGCTCCCTCCCTTGGCACGTTTGCGGCGGGACGTGGAGGGCTGGCGGCGGTTGCCGCTTTCCCTCCTTGGCCGCGCCGCCCTGTTTAAAATGATGTCTCTTCCCCGTTTCCTCTATGCCTTGCAGAATACCCTTGAATTGGTCCCGGCCAGTTATTTCCGAGAGGTCGAAAGCCTCCAGCGCGCGCTATTGTGGGAAGGGCGACCGCGCATAGCGATTGCTAAGTTGACGCTTCCGTGGTATGACGGGAGTATCGCGCTTCCAGACATTCGACGTTATTATTGGGCCACTCAGTTGAGCGCGATTAACCATGGTGTCTATGGTCCGGCGCTGAGCCCCGGCTACGCCATGGACCGGTGGTTGCTGCGCGGGGGTAATTACCACAGAGCGTTGTACTCGAAGTCGTTGGACTTAACCCTTACGGGGCCCACCAGGGTGGCCGTGCACGTGTGGAAGGTGGCGACAGATTCACTGGGCTGGAAGGGTAAGCTTACCCTTGCCACCCCTTTGTTTGACTCCGATATTCTGGGAAAGCTTTGGCATACAAAAGGGTTTGAGAAATGGGACCTGATCGGTATATCCAAGGTTGGAGACCTTTTGGTTAAGGGTAGGGTGAAGTCATTCGAGGAGCTGCAGAAAGAATATGAGCTAGAGAGCACGGAGTTCTTCAGATACGCTCAAGTGTGTCACGCCTTGCGGTCAGTCCTTGTAGAGGGGGAGACGGTGCCTGAGTCCTCTCCGTTAGAGGACCGGATCCTGGATGGCCATATGCCAGAGAGTACGATCTCTCTCATTTATAAGAAACTAATTAATGTTCGGGCAGATCTTCTTCTAGGGTTGCGCGATCAATGGACTAGGGATGGCCTCGAATTAGATGATGAGGATTGGCAGTATGCAGTTTCTTCTCCCAAAGAGGTCGCGATCCCTGCGCGCCTGCGGCTAGTGCAGCTTAAAATACTCCATAGAGTTTACGTGACAGGGCCTAGGCTGGTCCATATGGGTTTCTCTGAGGAGGGCTTATGTAAGAGAGGCTGTGGTATGGTGGGCACCTTCCTACATATCATTTGGGAATGCGGTGCGATCATGGAGTTCTGGAAGCGAATCCACGATGTGATGGGGGAGGTGACGGGCATCGTCATGCAGCCGGAGGCGCGGTGTTGTCTCCTGAATGTTTGGGGTCCTACTGACCACGACGCGGCACAGACTCAGTGGGTGACCCTAGGGAACATGGTAGCTAAGCGCGACATCGCTCGCCTGTGGGGCTCTACTAGGCCTCCTACATTGACAGCGTGGATGGAAAACATGGATTGGAGCATGTTTAGGGAGAAGACAGTATATTGTGCTCGAGGGCGCCCCCGGAAATGGCACACCGTATGGGGGCGATGGAACCAGTATAGAGGGGGCATATGCCTGCCCCCAGACCCGGACCCGCATGAGGAGCAGCTCTCCCCTTAGCATTCTTTCCGGCTTTGTATTCTTTGCTGGTATGTGTTTGCCTTCTTGAGTCTCTGCCTTCCCCTCCTTTCCCTTACTATAGACCTGTGTCTGATGGACGAAATGGGGCTCGCTCCCCCTGATGGGAACCCTTTCTGTGCTTTAAGTACTTATCGCCTTGCTTGTGTTTGGGTTTGGGTTTGTGTTTATTTAAAACAGAACCTTTTGATTCTCCTATCAGTGAAATGTGGACGCTCGCTTGTGTTGTGTTTCTAAAGCTTCTGTACCTCCCGGTTGTCGGCTGAATAGCTGTGTCCCTGACTTAAAAGAATAAAGGTTTTTAAAAAAAATAATAATAAAAAAAAAAAATAAACATCTTCAAGTTTGGCTTAGAGAAGGACTTCTCAGCCAGGAGGAATATTTGTACCTTAAAGTCAATAGACCCAAATTCCCTGTTCTTTATACTCTTCCTAAAATACATAAGAACCTAGCTTTCCCTCCGGGCAGACCTATTGTCTCCGGCATAGGGGGTCCGACTGAAAAACTTGCGGGATATGTTGGTTTATTTTTACAACCTTTGGTTCAGAATCTCCCTGCTTACATAAAAGACACCAAACATATTCTTAGCCTCCTATCTGACTTAACATGGCAAGATGACATTATTCTAGTGTCTTTAGATGTAGTTTCCCTCTACACTAACATTGACCCGAATACAGGAATGGAAGCTTTGAAATGGCATTTTGGCAAATTACCAGCTACACAATGGCAACACACTACAATGTTAGTGTCCATGACTGAACTCATTCTAACCAATAATTGTTTCTTATTTGAGGGCCTATGTTATAAACAAATACGCGGAGTTGCCATGGGTGCCAAATTTTCACCGTCATTTGGTAACCTCTTCATGGGGTATTTTGAATCCAAATGGCTCTGGGGTGACAAGGGCTGTCAGTTTAGCCAGTATATCGTTTACTGGGGGCGATATATTGATGATTGTCTGTTACTTTGGTCTGGCACTGAATCCATGTTACATGACTTCTATCATTACCTTGATTCCAACACCCTAGGTGTTCAATTCACGCATCTACACAGTAGAACGAATCTAGTCTTTTTGGACATCGAGCTATACATCACAGATGGGGTTCTCCATAGTAAACTACACCGGAAGCCCACGGCATGCAATGCAGTATTACATGCCTCCAGTGCACATCCACAACACCAGATTAGGGCCATCCCTTTTGGTGAATTTACGAGAGCTAGACGTAATTGTAGCAAAGATAGAGAATTCCACTCCTGTTTAGACTCCATGATGAACCGATTCAAGTTTCGAGGCTACCAACAAACCACCTTATTGAAGCGCATTTTGGGTCTGCCTAGAACAGATACACTCACGACCAGAAAAACTGACAACAAACACGAGCAACCCATTAGGCTCATAACCAACTACAACCAGAAAACAGATTGTTTGACCAAAAGTATGAATAAACATTGGAATACACTTAGAGCTGATAAGACCATTGAAACATTCACTTCGAATAGACCCCTAGTTACTTTTAGGAAGGGTACTACCTTGAGGTCCATCCTTAGCCCGACTATACCTAGAAAGGCTGAGATGAGTGATTGGCTCACCGAACGCACACTTGGTTTTCATAAATGTGGATGCTGTGGGGTGTGTAGGTGGGCTGCTCAACACAAGAAAACATTCTCTGGACCAGATGGGAAGGAATACACAATCAGACACAATATCAATTGCTCTACACGTTTTGTTATATACATAATTACGTGCGTGTGTCAAAAACAATATGTAGGTAGTACAATTAGGATGCTGAAAGAACGCATTAGCGAACATGCAAGGGCGCTCAAACAGAATGATGGCAGATACCCTCTAGCTGTACATGCCAATAGCTGTGCTGCACAGGGCCAGTACAAATACTTTTCGTTTTTTGGTATTGAACATACTCTGCCACACCCTAGGGGTGGAGATAGAGAACTAGCATTACGACGTTCTGAGGCTACTTGGATCATGCGTCTAAATGCGGTGGAGCTGGGTCTTAACACAGACCATGAGCTGCAATTCTTCTTGGGTAACTAATTTACTGTTTATCTGAACGTTCCATTGTCAACATGGGGTTTTTCTGTCTGTAAGGCCACATTCAGTTTATCTGCTTTATTCTCAACTATTTTAAATTTGATGTATTAATGCCATATGTTAATGTATAACATCCATGTATCATGTACGATGAGTATGGTAGTAATTATTCCTTACGCACGTTAGATTACTCGAGACATCTGTATTTCTCTTAACTAGTGACTTTTTCCAAACTTGCACTTTTGAGTAATCTTTCTTTTATCACACTTAATATGCTTGAATATGTACAGATTGTGATTTGCGATACATATGTAGATGTACGCATTCTCACAACTTCTTTGCCCGTCTCTCTATCCAGCCCCCTTTTTGGGCTTCCGCTGTATTTCTCTTACATTGGTGGTTCGGAGTCTAACATGCCTCTTAATTTCCCTTATGCCTGACTCCTTAACTCCTTTGCTTTTGTCCCTTTTTAGTCTATGCCCTCCTCTTCTACTAATTCTCCCCATGGCCTATATACCTAAATGCCATGTTTTTCCTTTTTTTTCCTTTCCTTTCCCCGCTGGCATACACCACCGGGTGATCAATCCGTTCATATATTGTAGGGGACGCTGTCTTTTAAAGTACTGACCACATGGTAACATATTTGTCTTTATGTCGTCTCTCTTTGAGTACATGAATCGTCACCACGATCATTTTATTTGTTTCCCGTGCACAATATAGATATTTGGACACTTAGTAATCTGTAAATTAATAATCCTTCCCGTTTATATGCTATGAGGAGGGATGTGATGTTAGCAGGCTTAATCTTGCACCCGTTCCTCACTTCCGGTGCTTTTCGGCTGACCGCTATATACGGTCTAGTTGTACATGTGTTTTTCACGTTATAACGTGCACGGCAATCATTTCCGGCCTGCATACGAACCGGATACCAACTACACTCCCTGACGTACTCGTCTTCCAGGTAATAAGCGGCTGCTCACGGGCTGTTCTAATAAGTGTTTTACATGTTTGGGATTCTTTGGAATACTTCCAGTTTGTTAGCTCAGAGTCGGTATAAATGAAGGTTATACTCGATTGTAGAATTGTGCAATGGTGACGATATGTGATCTGACTTTACTGACGCCACTCTCTTAGTGATTATGCGCGTATCTGACGCTGTCTATGATAACGAGATTTGCATTTGCTGCATTAACTTCATTTTTCGTAGCTAACGTGGTGACGATAGTTTTTACTGATTTTACCGACGCCACTCTCTTGTTGTTTATGCATTTATCAGACGCGTTGTATTATCACGTGATATATACTTGCTGCACTAACCTTGACCCTTCGTATTTGACGTAGTAACATGGGTTTCCGTAAATATATATAAACTAATAACTGTAGACACAGTAGCTTTTTAATTTTCTTTGCAGTTTAAAAAGTTTGACACTAGGATTATGAGTCGAGATGAATTTTGTGGTTAGAATTTATTGCCCCTAGGACTCATGCACCGTTATTCTTTCTATAGGTCCTGATTCATTTGGGTTACTCACCCCTGTATAACTATTCCAAGTAGTGACATTTGCACTTTTCCCGCGCAGCCGGGACGGAATTATAACCGGCGGAGAGGTGAGCCGGTGTTTTTCCTAATTTTTAGTTTTTGCAGACTCTAAGCTAAATGTATTAAATGTGCTTTACTGAGGTCTATACCTTTCTCCTGTACTTTTAGATCCTTTACTTGTTCACGTTTCGCCTGATGGTAAGATTCAGTAATTCCTTTTTTGATTTCCCTTCATTATGATCGGATTGTGCTCACACTTCATTTTACCTGTCCACTCCTATGCTGTGGTCTTTCCCTCGTCCTCTTTTCTCTCACCTCATCTACTTAGATGATCCCACGTGAACCATATGCATTCTCTATAACATGCCTTTTTAACTATGAGACGTTGATTAACTCTCTGTATCTGAGTGATTATTTGAATACATGGTTTACTAAGAACTTAAGATTTTTTCTGGCAATGCATGATCCTCAAATATACTTAGATTTATTTCTCCCTGTACTGATGTGAAACGACTTGGGTTTTCTTATTTAGAAGTTTTTCCAATGATAATTAGCATTTTTGAAATCCCTTTTTTTGCACTTATTTGCCAGATGTAACTACCTTGACTCTACTGGTACAATTAGGAACCTTATGCTTTATCTTTCATGTCATATACCTTGCTATTATGGGTCTTATTTTGGATCTTTCACAATATCTTTTATTTTGGGTGCTTGCGGTCAGTCACGGTGTCTGACGCCTATCATGCTATTTATCACATGAGACATCCTGTAACTGTTCTGTTTCTACAATGTATCCTTATGTGTTTTTGTAGCCCTGTAGAAGTCGTGGGTCTTACACCCGGACGAAACACGTGTTGGCTGGGCAACGGAATCATATTAAACCAAGAAAAACGAAACTTGTTGGATTTCTGTAATTTGTGTCTATACTGCTGTTCTTACCATTACTTTCTGTATTGATACAGTACTTATTCATAACGTGTGCATAGGCATTCTATGTTGTTTTCACTTTTAGACTCCGGTCTACTGGAGGGGTTTAGGGTTTGGTTTCCCCTCGTCCTATTTGCACCGTTCCACTCTTCAGCCCCAAACTTCTACGTACACACTGTGGGCGCCATCGCATACCGTAAAACTTAAAACCCTGCGTTAGTGTTTCTTTCACACATGTTATAGTTAGCTGGACATTTCACTCGTAAAAAACCAATGAAATTCCCCCGTTATAGTTACTGCAGGCAACTATAACTCACGCGACCGCAATCCTCTGCTGATGACGTCAGATATTACATCACTGTATTTAGACACTTATTTACCCATGTCTTCTTCCATTAATCTTTAGCTATACATATATTACAAATATTTATTTTTCAGAAAGACACATATGTCATCAGTGATGTAATATCTGACGTCATCAGCAGAGAATTGCGGTCGCGTGAGTTATAGTTGCCTGCAGTAACTATAACGGGGGAATTTCATTGGTTTTTTACGAGTGAAATGTCCAGCTAACTATAACATGTGTGAAACCTATGGTTTTTTAAGTGAATTTGCAAGGTTTTTTAAATGCTAATTCGTAACTATAACGTGTGTGAAACCTATGTTTTTTTCAGTGAATTTGTACGGTTTTTTAAATGCTAAGTTATGTTTTTTTTTTTTTTTTCAGGTTTTACACCGTGCGCGCGCATAACAGCCTCACTACGCCACTGGAGTCAAGCTATCCTGGCTGATGACGGCTGATAGCCAGAAACCGGTCCTAGGATGCTTGATTCCGGTCCAGGGAAGACATGGCTTGGCAGTTCGGGCTGGACTGTTCCCATGAGGCACAGGGTCAAGACTGATTTGCATATGGCCATGTCTAAACTGGGGTGGCGTAGTGGGCAAAAGAACGATGGATTTAACCCAGATCTCTTGACTGGGGGAGAATGTCTGCATTGTCAGCATTCCGTCCATCATTTGTTTGTTGTAACGCTTTTCGCCCTAAGTGGGATGGGTATTCCCAGACGTGGGACCCGTGCTCACTACGCCACTGGAGTCAAGCTATCCTGGCTGATGACGGCTGATAGCCAGAAACCGGTCCTAGGATGCTTGATTCCGGTCCAGGGAAGACATGGCTTGGCAGTTCGGGCTGGACTGTTCCCATGAGGCACAGGGTCAAGACTGATTTGCATATGGCCATGTCTAAACTGGGGTGGCGTAGTAGGCAAAAGAACGATGGATTTAACCCAGATCTCTTGACTGGGGGAGAATGTCTGCATTGTCAGCATTCCGTCCATCATTTGTTTGTTGTAACGCTTTTCGCCCTAAGTGGGATGGGTATTCCCAGACGTGGGACCCGTGCTCACTACGCCACTGGAGTCAAGCTATCCTGGCTGATGACGGCTGATAGCCAGAAACCGCTCCTAAGATGCTTGATTCCGGTCCAGGGAGGACATGGCTTGGCAGTTCGGGCTGGACTGTTCCCATGAGGCACAGGGTCAAGACTGATTTGCATATGGCCATGTCTAAACTGGGGTGGCGTAGTGGGCAAAAGAACGATGGATTTAACCCAGATCTCTTGACTGGGGGAGAATGTCTGCATTGTCAGCATTCCGTCCATCATTTGTTTGTTGTAACGCATAACAGCCTGGCAGCTGAATTTTGGCCCACTTGCATCCTCCTCATTGAGGATTTGTCACTTCCTAAATCAATAGATCCTTACATACCCTTTTCTTTTTTAATCATTGGTAACATTGCTCCTCATTCGTCTTTGTAGCTGAGTTTCATGCTGCTCCATGAACTTCCCGGAATACATACCTTCCCACTTCATGATCATTACCTAATACCATGACCCTCTCCTCCTTCGTTCTGGTGGCAAAGAATTGGTGGAGCTAGACCCTAAATATGAATACACTGCTAAGCATTTAGCAGTAAGGCAGCCATGAAATAGCTGGGGTATATATGTATATATATATATATATATATATATATATATATATATATATATATATATATATATATATATATATATATATATATATATATATATATATATATATATATATATATATATATTCACAGAAAAAACCATAGGTTTCAGGGGTGTTATAGTTAGCTGGACTTTTCACTTGTACAAAACCATTGAAATTCCACCGTTATAGTTAGTTCAGCTAACTATAACTCGCGCGCCCGCAATGCACTGCTGATGACGTCACATATTACATCACTCATGACATGGTCAGTGACATCACTCATGACATCACTGATGACATCTCAAATGACATCACTGATGACATCACTGATGACATCATCCTTGTGATAGAGTGGCAGACCTCCTTTCACCCTAATATAACCTTTGATACACACATTCAAAAATAGAGACTAAACTTTTCAAAACAATGGACATACCAATACCAGTTACAACAACCTCTTCAGTAATTCTAAGATCCACATACACATCCACTCATTCACCAACAGTCCTATACAGTCACTCATACATGTACTCACTCATCATATGTACTCATACACCTATACATCCTGTTACACAATGCCACTCATCCATAGAGTTACTCACTCACATAGTCACTCATGCTAATAAAGAATCAAACATACATTTACTTGCATATACAGTTATACACACACCACCACACTTACTTCTACGGAAACTTACACATACTTAGTCTTTTAAACAATCACTTATAGAAACACATACTTATTCATACAGGTACTCTTTCAATCTCTCACTCTCACATATACTCACTTATATACACCAATAGTCACATATACTAGTTTAAAACATATGTAGTTACTCATAAAGACACTATTGAGACAGTCATTCACTCAGTGAATGTGTGTTTTTCTGAAAATTAAATATGTTTTATATATGTATATCTCAAGGTCGATGGAAGAATAAATGGGTATATAAGTGTCTAAAGGGATGATTTGTTTTTGAAAAATTGATTGTGTAACTGACTGATTAAGTGTATCATAGTGAATACATGGCTTAGTGAGTAATGTTTAAATATGTAAATATCTGTATCAGTCTCCCACTTTGTGTATAAGTGGCTGCATGGGTTGGTGAGTAGCTACATGGGTGTCTATATAGGTTATTAGTTGGTTTTTTGAGTATCAGTCTGAGTGTCTGCATGGTTCGGTGGGGGGTATTACGTAGTGCATAGGTGCATGAATGAGTGACTCACTGTTTGTATGTGTTGAACACAGCATGTGTGCAGGACTGTATGGGTGGATGAGTGTGTGTATGGGTGTGTTAGTGATTGAATGACTTGGCCTGAGAACACCTGTCTGCAGCGCATACTGGAGATGCCTGTTGGGGGCGTGTTTGCAGAGTGCTGCACGGAGGGGGCATGGCCTCCGGCACGATGCCAGTCTTTTATTTATTTAAATTTTTTAAGAAGGGGGGCTGTGTGGTTCCCCTTCTTATTCTAATTTATTGGCCCTGATGACCCCATCCCCCAGGGCCTGTCTCCTAATTCTATTTTTTTGACCCCAATCCCCAGGGCCGGCCACTGTTTTTTATTATTTTTAAAAAATATATATTTATAGACACACCTAGGACATGCTGGACAAACCGTACGTACCTATCACCATGACGATTTGCGTGATATTCATTAAAAGGCGACTATGCATACAATGAATCCACGTGGAATGTATTTACACCACTAGTGAAGCTCTGACATGTCTGATGCCCTACCGTGCCTAATCCCGGTAGACACCCTTGTAGTTTATTTATACAAACATGGGTAGCTATTGACGGGCACATTTAATACACATGCACACCAAGCCATTCAAAGGGGATTCGACAAAAATTCGACCAAAACTATGCAAGAAACCCCCCTCACGGTTAATAAAACACCCATCCACTGCCGGATGTGTAATACTTTTTATTTAATCTCTGGAAAGGGGACGAACATCACTTGAGAGTCACAGCGCGCTCCTGACAGAGCCCAATGCTGTGTTACACCCACCATTGCCTGCCGAGTGCCACACACCTCTGTGTTGTATTCCACTAGCTAATGCATATGCTATGACACTCTCTAGCCCATGTGCACTGTAACATCACCCCGTGAATATGTCATGCCGCACTTGTCTTCGCACGAGTTATATTGCCCCATCTAACGTGCCTTCCTCGATGCCTATGTTATAACGCACAGTGCTATGCCATACATATTACAATCTGGGATCCGTATCTTTGTCACAGTGCATAGGCAACGTTACACTCCCCAGCACATATTTTATATTACAACTTTAGAGACTAGTTAGGTTACACAACACTGCCCTGTGCATATTACACTCCAAGGCGCATATCGCATAGCACGCGCTAGTGCCTGTGCTATCTCGCGCTCTCCAATGAATCTGTCATTGCGCACAATGTATTGCATATTATATTTCACGCCCGGTTCATCTTATATCACACTTTTTGGTGCATAGTTTATACCATACACTATATCTAGTTTTCATTTTCAATCGTGCTCTCAGGACTATGTTCTATATAACACTGTGTTCACCTACCCTTTTCACAGGCATTACATTTTGCGAAAGGGGGTGGAGGGTCAGGGGGTGTTTCTGCCAAGTGAGCCCGGTGTCACAGTCACAAACGTCCTCTTCTTCCTGAATAAAAGTGAGATTATGCTGCATACTTGTTCATATTTTAAGTAGTTCGCACAGACACAATGTTTTAAAAACAATAAAGTTCCTAATACCCGCCTTCTCTGAACAGTTAGCTTGCTGTCCCATCCCCCTCCTCCCTATCCTCTGTTGTGTGAATCCATGGACTAGCCTCCTCCCTCCTACCATGCATGGTCTGATGTGCTGCCACTGCCCTCAATTTAGTATGATGTACCAGTCCACTCCTCCTGCCCTCCATTGCCCAATTCTATGCCCCATCATTGACCTCCTGCTTAAACTCTGTGCTTAGCTTGCTGCCCCTATTCTCCTTCCCCCTGCCCTCCGATGTCTTTGTGCATGCCCCTGCTCTATCCTTTTTGCCCACCATGTTCCATGGACCTGCCACTCCTATCTACTCTGAGTGTTCTGTTGAGCTGTCACTCCCCTCCCACCTGCCTAGCATTGTCAGATGACTGTAACCTGTCCCTGCCACCTCCACCCTGCCTGTCCACATGCCATGCCCCTATCCTCTTCCTCCTGTCCTACATGGTCCATTGTACTGCCACACCCTTCTGCCCTCCCTGGTCTGTTGTGCTGCAACTGCTCCTCCTGCCTGCCCCGTGTGGTCTGTTGTGAGGCCCCTTCCCCTGAACTTTCTTGTCTGTGCACAGGTCCTGACCCTCCCTTCTATCCTCCATCGTCCTTTGTGCATGCCCCTGCACCCTCCTTCTTGCCCATCATAGCCATTGTGCTGCCACTAACCCTCCCAATTGCCATGCATGGTCTTCTGTGCTGCCATGGCCCCTCCCACCTTCCCTGTGTGGTCAGTTAGCTGCCCTTGACCCCCTCCCACCTTCCCTCCATGGTCTGTGTGTATGCCATCACAGTCTCACTGTTGCTCTTCATGGTGTGTCTTGCTTCTAGTACCCATCCTGCCTGACCTCCATGGCTATCTTGCTGCTCCTGCCCTGCCCCCTTGCCCCCAGCCCTCTGTTTACATGTGCAGACCCCTACTTCCTCCCTCCTGGCTTGTCTGTTCCATTGTAATGCCCCTGATCCGTCCCTCCTCCCCTTTATGGTCTGTTATGCTGCAGCTTTCTCTCCTGTCTGTCCATTATTGTCAGCTAGCTACCATTGCCTCTTGCCCCTCTGTTCTCTGTTGTCCATATGCATGGTCCTGTCCCCTCCCTCTTGCTTTCTATGGATTGTTGTGCTGCACTCCCGTCCTGCATGCCCTGTGTGGTGTATTGTGCTGCTGCAAACCCTGATGCCTGCCCTGCAGGGTCAGTTTGGTGCACCTCTCCATGTCCCTCCTGTCCTCTGTTATCCAAGTCCATGTCCCTACCCCATTTCCTTCCATGATCCAATGTACCATACTTGCGAACATTTTGAACTTGGTAAGAGGGAGATTTTGAAAAAAAACTGGGGTATTGATTTTCCCCTTTGA
Source organism: Triturus cristatus (assembly GCF_964204655.1). Lineage (NCBI taxonomy): Eukaryota > Metazoa > Chordata > Amphibia > Caudata > Salamandridae > Triturus > Triturus cristatus. Next base: position 816,243,489 of record NC_140582.1, read on the forward strand.
GTTACATTGAAAAAGAGGAGATTGTAGACAGGAGACAGATCAAATAAAGCCCATTTGAGCTTAAAAACATTGCACGTTTCCTGGCTGAATCGGGTCTGTTGGCATGTATGGTTATACTACCATTGCCTCTTCCTTCTGCCCACAATGGTCTATTTCATTGCCACAGCCTCTCTTGCAAGTCCTGTATTGTTGGTTTGTTGCCCCTGCCCCCCTTTCCACTGCCCTCCATAGTCTGTTGTGCTTACACGGCCCTTCCTGCCTGCTCAGTGTGGTTAAATTGTTGCCTTTGCACCCTCCTACCTGCCTTCAATTTTCAGAGTCCGTGCCCCTGGCCTTTGCCTCTCAACAGTATCCTAATGAACAACTAGATTGCTAACATTCTATATTTATTACAAAAGTGTGGAACGCCTGGCATCATCTATATGTAATCAAAACTGTAATACCCAGAGCATTTCCTTCAGAAATTACATATATGAGAGGGTCTTATTGGCATCAAAATTATGGTTAGTGCTCTAAAAGACTAAAATAAGGACATATTTTCTGAGTTTTCAAATAGCGACAAAGCACTTTTAAATTATTTGTTATCTTTATGTTTTTTTATCCAGTTGACCACTTGATTAAATGTTGCACTTAGGGGAGAGGATGTGGTGTTACTTCCAGAACTGCAGACTTTGCAACTGGGGAACCAGGTTGAAGTTTCTGCTTCAGCTCGACATTCTGTGATTCTGGTCAAATCACTTAGTCTCCCCATGTCTACAACCAAAATGAATTTGTTCTTGTGTGATGTAACCAATACTCATGTAAAGCACTCCAATACCTGACAAGTCTGCACTATATAACACTGCAAAAACACAAAATAATAAGTGTTTTGCACACTTCTGTCATTGGGCTATATTTGGGCTACATCTGGGTGATTTTGGGCTACATTTGGGCTCTTTTGTCTCCGGTGGCCATCTTGAGAGATTTATTTGTTATGAAGTTTCCTAATTTCCTCATGTACTGCAGTCTCCTCAGTAGGAAATGCTTTCAGTTTTTTACTTTGATTCCATCATGCAGGTATTCAGATATGTCACACATTTGCCATAAATTCTGAATGTTAGCACTCTAGTTGCTCATTAGATCACTGTAGTAAAACTACTGTTCACCATGGAAGTCTGCTCCTGGTATTAAAAGTGCATGTTTCAGTCTGCATGTCAGAATTTTTTAATGAAATAGAAGAAGATTTGAGAAGTCACTCAAAATGTGCCCTCATTTTCTTTCTTCAGCATTAATCATAATTTATATGGCAAAATGAACCCCCTCATCGTGTTCCTTTTTAAATTAAATGTTTTAAGTGTTACCAGTTTATTCCAATCAAGATGGCTTCAAGTGTGCCATACTTTTGTCATAATGAAGACAGTAAGCGATCTAGTTGTTTTTAAGAACTTTTATCATAAGTAGGACTGTTAGCACTCTAGTAGTTCTTTGGAACACTCTGGGAAGCTGCAGTAGAACACAAAGGAATCAACTGACAGTCTCTGCCCTTGTTGGATGTACATGTTTTTACTGAGAATGTCAGACTTCATTCTCACATGACTGAGAAAGATAATGTGAATTTACAGAAAATAAGCTCTCAGTTTAGCTTATAGATCACCTTCCAAACCTCTGTGGTAAAAGCATGAGAAAATATTTTTCTCTCAATCATGATATCCCAGCAGAAGGCTTTTTCACATGGTGAAATCACCTTAGAACATACCACAATTCCTAAAATGATTATGGTACCATCAACAAATGATTTATAATGTAACTAAAGTCTCAAAACCTTCTATTAACTGCAATGCTTTTTAATGAGGTGCTATCATGTATATTGGTCCCAAGATGGCTGCCAACACTTCTTGGATGAAGTGCTGACAGCCAATCAGATCTCAGGATGAGATGTGTGGTTAGGCTCCGCCCACATATATATATGCTTTTAAATGCTATTTTCTCAGGAACTACTGAACAGATTTACACCAGACCTGCAAAAGGCACTTCCTTGACCTTATGGCTACCTCTCTGCCAAATTTCACGTAGTTCTGTTCAGCCGTTCGGGCTGTAGCTGCGACTAAAGGTCCTATGGAAACATGCATGGGGAAAACGCGTTTTGGGACCCCCCCTTTTTCTCGGCCCCGGCTTGACGAATCACCCTGAGACTTTCAGGGTAGGAGCTGAACGGAGCGCCCCATTAGTTTTGAAATTTCGCGAGGATTCGTCAACCGGTGCCAAAGTTATTCAAAATAGAATTTTGAGATTTCCTATGGAAACTAGGTTGTAACAATAACTATCTACTGGCGACCGCCAGTAGATAATATATATATATATATATATATATATATATATAAATATATATATATATATATATAAATATATATTATCTACTGCCGGTCGCCAGTAGATAGTTATAGTTAGGACCGTGTTTCCATAGGAAATCCGCAACATTCTATTTGGAATAACTTTGGCGCCGATTGACGAATCCTCGCGAAATTTTCAAAATAGGTGGGGCGCTCCGCTCCTTCCCTGAAAGTCTCGGGGGGATTCGTCAAGCGGGGGCTGAGAAAAAGGGGGGGTCCCAAAACACGTTTTCCCCATGCATTTTTCCATAGGACCTTTAGTCCAAGCTACAGCCCGAACGGCTGAACAGAATTACTTGAAATTTGGCAGAGAGGTAGTCCTCAGGTCAGGGATGTGCCTTTTGCAGGTCTGGTGTAAATCTGTTCAGTATTTCCTGAGAAAATAGCATTTAAATCAATATATATATCTGTAAGCGCGCACCTTGCGCGTACGGTAAAACTTACCGTACGCGCACGCTGCCGTGCGCGAGCGCGATTCTGATTGGTTGTTAGATCTTAGTAAACATTCGAATCGGTCGAAACCAGGCAGTGTCGGCCGTCATTTTGTCTCTCGCAGTCTGAGGGGGTGAAAAACAAAGGTGGAGAACGTGAAAAGGGGGCAGGGTGGACAGTTCCTAACCCCCTAGCCTTTGTCAGGGGGTCCCAGAAGGACCCCCAAGGGCCAAAATTTCCTTAAATTGTTTGGTGAAAAATCACGGAGCACGCGTAGCGTGCGCGTACGGTAGAAACTGAAAAATTCCGCGAAGAAGCGCACCGTGCGCGTACGGTACGCGCACGGTAAAAAACCTGAAAAAAATAAATAAAATAAATACATAACTTAGCATTTAAAATACCGTACAAATTCACGGAAAAAACCATAGGTTTCACACACGTTATAGTTAGGAATTAGCATTTAAAAAACCTTGCAAATTCACTTAAAAAACCATAGGTTTCACACATGTTATAGTTAGCTGGACATTTCACTCGAGAAAAACCATTGAAATTCCCCCGTTGTAGTTAGTGCAGGCAACTATAACTCACGCGACCGCAATCCTCTGCTGATGACGTCAGATATTACATCACTGATGACATATGTGTCTTTCTGAAAAAAAAATATTTGTAATATATGTATAGCTAAAAATTAATGGAAGAAGACATGGGTAAATAAGTGTCTAAATACAGTGATGTAATATCTGACGTCATCAGCAGACGATTGCGGTCGCGTGAGTTAAAGTTGCCTGCACTAACTATAACAGGGGAATTTCAATGGTTTTTCACGAGTGAAATGTCCAGCTAACTATTGTCGTGAATAAAATATTACGCTCTCAGAATTTCAGAATATTAATAAGATCATGCATAAAGCAAGAGGCTGAGTCTGTGGTATCAGGTTCATAAAGGGCTTTATTCCAATAACTCGAGTCAAAGGGAGAATATTACCATCACCACAAAGGATCTGGAAGGGACTCAAAAGTATTCTCAATATTCTCAAAACATTATTCACAGAGTACAGTATATATACATCGGAAACGAAAAGAGCAAAAGAGAGTGAGATAAGAGCATGTGGGCGTGTAAGAGGGTGTGAAGGTGGGCGTCCATGTGGGCGTCCACTTGATGATAATGGGTAATTTGTCATGTGTGGGTGGATACCTGGAGGGGGTTGCGTGATCTGCTGGAATTGTACTGGAACTTTGCCTTACTTGTGCTCAACTCGAGCATGACGTGTAACTGACGTGTAACTGAAGGGTGAAGGGGACTTGACATTTAGCCCTACATGAGGAGACAGAAGTCTGGGATGTCAGAACAACCTAATCCCAAATCGTATCTAATATCTTGTGTTTAAGGAACTGTATTATCTGGAAGGAAAGGTCTCTCAGGCAGAGGCTATCCCATACTGACTGCTAGTGCGTGTATAAGCGTCTACGTGTCTACATGAGATGCGAGGGGGCATGGGCCTACCATGGAACAGGAGCCATGAATTACTTGCACGGAGACAGTAAGGCCGGGCCCTTTGCTCTGAAGCTGGAAGGATGTTTACCTAAACTACTAGACAGGAATGCATTTCTCGAGGAGCGGAGCAGATAACTTGAAGGCTGAATACAGTTTTGGCAGGCAACAGGCCGGGCCAGGCACCGTTAGCCGCGCAGGAAGTAAGACAAAGGTCATTGATACAGATGCAGGTCCAGGCTGGAGCATTCAGAGGCAGAAGGCAGGAAAAGGCTCGATGGCAGAATTCAGGGCCTAACTTGCCAGAGCTGAAAAACGTGAAAAGTACACCATATAAAGACGGTGGCAAGGCATACTTAGGAACGGAATATTCGACCCATTCAGGGCGGATCTGAAAGAGGACATGTTGACGTTGGACACAATTGTATTTGCGTCTTCATAGCTTGAAGTGGAGGGAACATACATGTACTTGTAGCATGTACATGGAGCCGTTGGGGTCTAAGATAGGGGACACAATTGATCATAAAAATTCATATTTCCTCATTCCCTCCTTGTCCCCTACGGACCCTTCATGAGATATCGATCCTCAGGAATCCATCAATCTGTTCATGTAACATCATTTGCTCTTCTTTCTTCTTCCGGGATTTTGAATGAGAACTTGGACGTGGAATACATGATGTGGCACACAGGCCGCAAATCGCTGGCCCACATTGTAGACACAGGCAGCAACTGAATATTATTAATAGTATCAACCCACAGACGGTCAACACTTTCCATCCCCAAGCCGATATTAATCCCCAGAGCCAACCGGACCATGTCCACGTGCCTAGGTCTTGATGTATGCTTTGGGCAATCTTGTGGAGCCTTGTTATTGTTTTGTATACAGACGGTGCGTTATTAGGAATGAAAGAAATGATATGTAGCACGTCCCACCCCAGTCTAAGGGCAGTTGCACATAGGCTGTCTGGCCACAAATAAAGTAGGTGTGTCGTGATGCTCTGAAATAGGACTTTCCTTTGTCTTTGAATACTATTATAGTATCACACTCACTGTGCCCCAAATGTACTGAGCCTTCTTTTCTGACACACAAGTTCCCTTTTACTGGGAGAACAGTAATTGAGGATGGACCTGACATGTGTTGGGGCTTTACGTTCAACACTATGAAATCGAGGGTCGCATTTCCTTGCAGATACTCTTCATTTTCTAGATCTGTACCTTTCATTTGGGGAAGTCCCTCTTCATCTGGGAAACATGCTTTGTTCATGACTTTATTCAAGTTACCCCATACCCACTCGCCCCTACACTCCTTGTCTTGACATTCTTTGGCATCACCGTTGATGGATGTCATTAAGGCAAACCATGCTCCGCAAGAACCATTATGGGAAAACGGAAAAGGGAAAAGAGTCAACACTCCCTTTACCTTCTGATACGGGGGAAATCGGCCACAGACCCAGCAGTCTGTAGCATTGCTAACCTGATGTGAATGGTGCAGCATCTGAATAAAGGTATTGCTGCGTAAGGCAAGTCGATATGATAACTCATGGGATGGCAGATCACTAAACGTGTGTTTTGTGGCATCATTAGTGGAGGAGTGTAAAAGTGAGGCAATAGAAGGAAAAATAGCATGTAGTATTAAGCTGATACATATTATCGTGATGCACAGAAGAGATAGAAAAATCACAGTCACTATACATCTACCACGTAATATTTTACAGTATTTGCTTCTTATCTTGCTCTTTTTTTTTTATGTTATTGTCCAAGATCTTATGCAAGCCAGAATACATGTTCAACCGCTTCACCACCTAGTGGACTTAATTGATCAAACGGGTTCTGACTTTTTAGATCTAAGTTTAACTCCTGCTGGGGAGTCTCCTCTAGAAAAGGGGGCTCAAAGTCCAAGCAGTCAGTGTTCTTTTGGAAAGTACAGTTATTCCCAAAGTAACGTTTGCAATGATGTATCCATCCTTTCCGTCCCTCGACTTTAACGGCGGTCCTTGTGGTTAGCAACACCAATTTCGGCGTCTTCCACCTCGGCTTAAGAGGGCTTGATCTATCAAAGTTCCGGATCAGCGATGGAGTGTCCCTTGACCTGGGTGTTGTCAGGGAAGGCGGCAGCAACCTGCGAACAACAAGAGAGTAGTGCAGACATCAAGGAAGCCAGGTAATCTGTCAGCATGTTACTATCAACATCAGTAATCTTTTAGGCATTGGAGTGCCCCACATATTTGGTGGTCTACCAAAGACCACTTCATAGGGAGATAAGCCTGTTCTAGAATGAGCTACCATTCGCATGTAAAAGAGGGCAACCGGTAGGGCTACCATCCAATCTACACCTTTGTCTGCGCAAATCTTTGCTAGTCTAATTTTCAATGTCTGATTATGTCTTTCTACAAGGCCTGCTGCTTCAGGATGTCGCACACAATGGAATTTCCAGGTATACCCTATGTCAAGAATTCCTGTCATACGAGGGGAAGAAAACGGTAACCAGCGAAAACGGACTACATCTCCCAGGATGCTTAGCGGTTGAGAGGTTATGTAAACAGGAGAGCTGTTACATAACTCAAGGAAAACACGCCCTTATGTAAACAGGAGAGCTGTTACATAACTCAAGGAAAACACGCCCTTATGTAAACAGGAGAGCTGTTACATAACTCAAGGAAAACACGCCCTTATGTAAACAGGAGAGCTGTTACATAACTCAAGGAAAACACGCCCTATAAAGGGAGGAACCGGGAGGTACAACGCTGTCGGATATTGTGTTTACACCGACGTACCTGCTTCGTGAAGAGCAGTGTTCCGGAGTGGTGCTCCAGTAAGGCAAGAACGGAGGTAGGTCGAGTCGTTACTCCCTGGGCCGTGTCTTGCCCCATCGTCACCTGTGAAGGACCCGGAAGCTCTACCGGTCAACCATTGAGCTTCGCTTTTTGACTCGGCTGAGTCAAAGCGCAGTGGCGCTTTTGCTGGTTGGAGTCGTAACTCCCAGCCCGACCAGAGATACAGGGACTGCCAGCTGTAACGCACACCAGGAGGTGTTTGCCGCGTTACAGACTCGGAAGTCCACAGGATCGATCGAGCGGCTGCTCTCGGTTCAGTCTTCTTGCTTTTGATTGGGGTATCGGTGACGCATCACCAGGAGGTGACTCCGCGTCCCGGTGCAGTCTGAGGAAGAGGTTGAGCGGCTGCTCCCTTCAGGTAGAGACCCCGGCTGGGTGTTTCCCTGACTCCTCGATTCTCCCCAACACTCTTCGTGCCCCACACAGCCTACCGATTGGCATTGTCGGCCATTTCATTTCTGCCCTCTGTTGGCATACGCAGGGATCGGCGTATATGCAGAGGACGGTTAGGACCATCCGTGCGGTGGGCTGGTAACGTACTTAGCCTGGAGGATTCCAGTGACTATAACTTTTGTTTATTCTTTGTATTGTTTTTGCCTTCATTAAAATAACTAACCCTTCACAAGTGGTTGCGTCCTCATTATCGTGTCTGTTAAACGATCCTGAGACGTTCAGGGCGTTACAAAATATCCGACCTTAATAACACTAACTGTCTCCCGGTCGATGACAGACATGGCAACACTTGATGATGTGCTGGCTGCTTTAGCGACCGTGCAAGTTGAATTGGCTGCCTCTAGGCAAGAAACAGCCGATGTAAAAGCCAGACTGGATGCTATCCAATTGGACCCGCTCACGCCCAGCACCTCCCTCACGAACCAGACCCCTGCTGTAGTAGTGGACATGCCGGTAGCCATCCCCTTGGCAACACCAGAGAGGTACAGTGGGGATCCTAACACGGTGCAGGTATTCCTCACACAAGTGGCGCTACATTTATCGTGCAAACCAAAGGCGTTCCCCACGAGTCAGGCTCGTGTGGCTTTCCTTATTTCCTATTTGGCTGGAAACGCGGCACAATGGGCCGTACCTCTGGTGAGCAGGGACGACCCCATCTTATGTGATTGGGGTGCTTTTCGCGAGGAATTCCTGAAGGTATTCGACAGAAGGGCTGACTCGTACACGGCGGACCGTGAAATGCTTGAGTTGAGACAGGGATCCAACGACCTGGTGCAGTATCTCAACGCGTTCCGACGGCTGGTTGCGGAAACCAAGTGGCCTGTTGCTAAACAGACGGCGCTCTTCCATCAAGGGCTGTGCGATGAGCTCAAGGACGCCGTGGCTCATATTGACCCTCAACCCAAGACATGTGAGGGCCTTATCAACCTGGTATTACGGCTGGAACATAGGCTAAGTGAAAGAAAGGGGGATCATGGGAGAAAAGGAAAATCCCTTCCATCCTATGTGACGGTGGGAAGTCCTGAAACTTCCACCGCATCCAAGGGAGAACCCATGGACATCGGCGCAATACGAGCGAGCCTCACAGCCACGGAGAAAGAGTCACGCCGTAAACAAGGATTGTGCCTATATTGTGGCAAAAAAGGCCACTACGTACGTGAATGCCCTGCCAAACCGAAGACGTCACGTTATCGGGCCAACCGGTCGGTAACAGCCGTGGTGGACATACCGGCGGAAAACTAGAGGACTCCCAGACCAAAGAAGGGGTATCTCGGAGTCACTCATCCATCCCTTCACTTTCCAACTCGGTCACTAAGGGACACCGACACCTGTTTCTCACGGTGCACGTGGGAGTGCATGACCAGTGGATACCTGTTGTGGCCATGGTGGATTCAGGGGCCACTGGCATGTTTATGGACCACAACGAGGCATGCAGGCTAGGGCTAGTGCTTCTTCCCAAAGCTGTACCCGAAGACGTCTATGCTGTAGACGGAAGGCGATTGGTGACGGGGCCCATCGGGCAGCACACGGGGGTCCTTCCGATGAGATATGGGAGGAACCATTTGGAACAAATCGATTTTAACATCATCCGAGCGCCCCAATATGGCGTCATATTGGGATTGCCGTGGCTACAGAAACACAACCCCTCTGTGGATTGGCCAACACATCGCGTCGAAATGACGTCACCGTATTGCATCCTGCATTGTGGAAAAAGAACGGAATCCCTTGACGCAGATGAGAGCGGGAGTCAGACGGTGGCTACAGCGGCAGAAAAAGATGTGGCTCTCCCCCAGGCTTATCACAGTTTTGAGGATGTATTTGATGAGGTGAAGGCGGAAGTGCTACCACCACATAGACAGTTCGACTGCCAGATCGACCTGGTGCCAGGGGCCAGCATTCCCAGCGGCAGGCTGTATGCCCTGACGGAGCCTGAAAACGTGCATCTCCGGGGGTACCTGGATAAACTCCTCAAGCTAGGATTCATCCGCCCGTCCAAGTCTCCGGCCGCCTCGCCACTCTTCTTCATCCCAAAAGCTAATGGGGAGCTGAGAGCCTGTGTGGACTTTAGGGCATTGAATGCGATAACCATAAAAAATCGGTACCCCTTGCCTCTCATCAGTGTACTTCTGGAACAGGTCAAGAAAGCTCGTATCTACACCAAGTTGGATTTGAAAGGGGCATACCATCTGGTGCGCATGAGGGACGGAGACGAGTGGAAGACCGCCTTGAAGACCAGGTTCGGCCTTTTTGAGTACCTCGTCATGCCGTTCGGTCTGTGCAACGCCCCGGCAGCCTTTCAGTACTTTTTGAATGAGGTATTCAGAGAGGAGTTGGATATCTACGTGGTCGTATATATCGACGACATCCTCATCTACTCGTCCAGTGTGGAGGAGCACGTACACCACGTCAAAGCTGTGCTCCAAAAGCTGAGGGAAAACATGCTGTTTTGTAAACTCAGCAAGTGTGACTTCCACGTCACGTCCGTGGAATTCCTCGGAGTGATGCTGAGTCCAGAGGGACAGGAGATGGCAGAACGAAAGATCAAGGCGGTGAAAGAATGGCCGGTGCCCCAAAGCGTGAAGGACGTCCAAAGTTTCATTGGCTTCGCCAACTTTTACAGGCGGTTTATAAATGGATTTTCAGGATTGGTGGCCCCAATCACACAGCTACTGAGGAAGTCCAAGGAGTTTGTCTGGTCCCCTGAAGCGAACACAGCCTTTGAGGCCCTGAAAAGCGCCTTTGGTAAGGCGCCGGTGTTGGCTCACCCTGATCCGGATCTCCCCTACGTGGTGGAAGCGGACGCTTCGGATGTGGCGCTGGGGGCTATCTTGTCCCAACGCAACCACGACACAGGGGTGCTTCATCCCGTTGCGTACATGTCCCGCAAACTCAACGACGCCGAACGCAACTACCATATTGCGGAGAAGGAGCTTCTCGCAATCAAGGACGCCTTCACCGAATGGAGGCATTGGTTGATGGGGGCAAGACATGTGGTATCGGTGTACACGGACCATCGGAATCTACAGTTCATGACGGCCACAAGACACCTTTCTCCCAGGCAGCTGCGGTGGATGATCTTCTTTGCGGGGTTCAACTTCCGCATCACATATCGGCCGGGGACGGAAAACCGGAAGGCGGACGCCCTGTCCCGTAAATCTGCAGTTAAGGAACCATTGCCTGCGACCGAGCGTTCCATCATTTACCCGAGGATGGTATTGGGGGTTATCCAACCGGATACTTTCCTGAGGGGAATAAAGAGAGGGATCAGGTCGTTCGCATGGCGGAGGTGGCTCCTCAGTAACAGAGAATGGCAGCTGAAGGACGGGATACCCCTGAAGGGCAGGTGCCTATTGATACCCACGCCTAGGCTAAGGAAACAAGCATTCATCTGGTGCCATGACTCTCCATGCGCAGGTCATTTGGGCTTGGAAAAAACGGTGGCTAGCATGGGACGGCATTTCTGGTGGCCAACCATGAGAGTGGATGTCAGGAGGTGGGGACAGGAGTGTCCTACGTGTGCTACCATGAAGGCCGACCATGGCCGAACCCAAGGGCTCTTACATCCACTTCCGACCCCGGATAGACCATGGGATAGCATATCACTGGACTTCGTGGTGGGCCTACCGGTAGACCAGGGGATGACGGCAATACTGGTGGTGGTGGATTACTTGACGAAAATGGGGCACTTCATCCCCTGCAAGAGAGTCCCTACGGCCGGGGAATTGGCGTCATTACTTCTAAAGAATGTGGTACGACTGCATGGATTACCTGGGGTGATCGTGTCGGACCGAGGGTCGCAGTTTACTGCGCAATTCTGGAAGACTTGGTGCACTGCGCTGCATGTTAAGACCGCCCTGTCCACCAGCTACCACCCTCAAACGGACGGCCAAACCGAGCGCCTGAACCAAACGCTCAAACAGTATCTGCGATGTTTTGTGGACCAGGGCAGGGAAGATTGGGTCGACTTGCTATGGGTTGCAGAGATAGCCTATAACAACGCCACTCACAGCTCCACACAGTCATCTCCGTTCTATAGCAACTATGGCCAACATCCCAGGTTCTTGCCATTTCTACATCCGTTCAGAGAGGACAGGATTCCCGCCACAGCGGACAGGGTGGCACATATAAAAGACACGTTGATGCGCTCAAGGGCTGTCCTAATAGAGGCCAAGAGAAGATACAAGGCTGCGGCAGACAGGAAGAGAAGGCCCGGGCCACTGTACCGCACTGGAGACTACGTCTGGATATCCACAAGAAACATGAGGTTTCGAAAGAACAGTGTGTTCCATCCCAAGTACATGGGCCCCTATCGAATTACCAAGTGTATGGGTCCCGTGAACGTGAAGGTGTGCTTGCCCCAGTCATTGCGGATACACCCTGTCTTTCATGTATCATTGCTCAAACCTGCACCCTCCAAGCCGTCTGGGACACCTAGGCCGGTATGCGTGGAGTCGGAGGTGGAGTATGAAGTGTCGGGCATACGGGCGTCCAAATGGCGCAGGGGGAAGCTGTGGTACCTGGTTGCGTGGAAAGGCTATGGCCCGGAGGAGCAGTCATGGGAACCGGCTGAAGGGGTTCATGCTCCGCGCTTGGTCTCCTTGTTCCATCGGCGTTTTCCTGCCAGCGCTGGATCCGTGGGGAGCCGCTGAGAGGGAGGATGTACTGTCAAGAATTCCTGTCATACGAGGGGAAGAAAACGGTAACCAGCGAAAACGGACTACATCTCCCAGGATGCTTAGCGGTTGAGAGGTTATGTAAACAGGAGAGCTGTTACATAACTCAAGGAAAACACGCCCTTATGTAAACAGGAGAGCTGTTACATAACTCAAGGAAAACACGCCCTTATGTAAACAGGAGAGCTGTTACATAACTCAAGGAAAACACGCCCTTATGTAAACAGGAGAGCTGTTACATAACTCAAGGAAAACACGCCCTATAAAGGGAGGAACCGGGAGGTACAACGCTGTCGGATATTGTGTTTACACCGACGTACCTGCTTCGTGAAGAGCAGTGTTCCGGAGTGGTGCTCCAGTAAGGCAAGAACGGAGGTAGGTCGAGTCGTTACTCCCTGGGCCGTGTCTTGCCCCATCGTCACCTGTGAAGGACCCGGAAGCTCTACCGGTCAACCATTGAGCTTCGCTTTTTGACTCGGCTGAGTCAAAGCGCAGTGGCGCTTTTGCTGGTTGGAGTCGTAACTCCCAGCCCGACCAGAGATACAGGGACTGCCAGCTGTAACGCACACCAGGAGGTGTTTGCCGCGTTACAGACTCGGAAGTCCACAGGATCGATCGAGCGGCTGCTCTCGGTTCAGTCTTCTTGCTTTTGATTGGGGTATCGGTGACGCATCACCAGGAGGTGACTCCGCGTCCCGGTGCAGTCTGAGGAAGAGGTTGAGCGGCTGCTCCCTTCAGGTAGAGACCCCGGCTGGGTGTTTCCCTGACTCCTCGATTCTCCCCAACACTCTTCGTGCCCCACACAGCCTACCGATTGGCATTGTCGGCCATTTCATTTCTGCCCTCTGTTGGCATACGCAGGGATCGGCGTATATGCAGAGGACGGTTAGGACCATCCGTGCGGTGGGCTGGTAACGTACTTAGCCTGGAGGATTCCAGTGACTATAACTTTTGTTTATTCTTTGTATTGTTTTTGCCTTCATTAAAATAACTAACCCTTCACAAGTGGTTGCGTCCTCATTATCGTGTCTGTTAAACGATCCTGAGACGTTCAGGGCGTTACACCCTAACAGAAGGGACACCTGCTTCATTAGTACCAGGACATATTTGTAACCTCTACATCTGTTTACTTGGATATAATCCATTTGGAGCACTTCAAAAGGGTGGTCAGGTGGATGGAATCCACCTTGTTCCATCGGAATGCCTTTACCTGGATTGAATTGGCAACAGATCATACATGTTCTGACCTTTTGTTTCGCTGCTGCACGCAGGTGCTTGTTGAACCATATATTCTGTAAGCTATCTATCATTGCTTTCTCTCCTAAGTGTGCAGGACTATGTGCGGTATTTATAATCACTTGTACCATCGAATCAGGAAGAAACCATGTGGATTTGCCCTTATTCATCCAACCCTGATCAGTCAGTACCCCTCCTTGTTCCGACCATTTCTTTAATTCGTCCATAGTAGCATGTGTCTGTATGTCTTGTACATCCTTGGAAGGATCCCTAACTGTCATGGCGTTGGACACTGATTGAACCTGTAACTTTGTCATGTCTAGTGGGGTCTGAGCTGTCTGTTTAGCAGTTCGGTCTGCCAGATCATTGCCTTGGGAAATGGTATCTGTGGCTCTAGTATGTGCGTTACATTTTAGGATAGCTATGGCTGTTGGTAAATGTATTGCTTCCAGTAGGGCTTGAATAAGGGGGCCATGCTGTATCTTGGCCCCATGAGAGGTCAAGAAACCTCTTTCTCGCCACAGAATCGGTGTAAATGTTTACTCTCAGGTGCTTAGCTCTTATGCACGCTTGTGTCAGGGCGATGAGCTCTGCTGCTTGTGCTGACAATATGTCTATTCTTTTAGTCTCTATTATTACAGTATCAGTAGTCACTGCATATGCTGCCACTAATTCTCCCGCCCCTGTCCTCATGCATGAGCCGTCAACTTATAGTGTTAGGTCGGGGTCTGGGAGTGCAACGTCTGTCAAGTCTTGTCTTGGTTTAGTCACGGTATGTATTACTTCAACACAGTCGTGTGGTGAAACGCTTTCTGTACTGGAGGGCAAAAGGGTAGCGGGATTCAGTATGTTGCATCGTCTGATCTCTATGTGTGGTTGAAATAACGTTAGCTCATAGCCTGTCAGTCTAGCTACAGTCAGGTGTTGTGTTTGTGTCCGGTTCAAGAGAACCTCTACTGCGTGTGGTACTTGTACTGTCAGAGGGTGGCCCAGCACTATCGAGTCACTTTGTCTTATGGCTAAGGCCGTTGCTGCAACTGATTTTAGGCACGCAGGCAAAGCCTGTGCTACTGGGTCTAATGTACTAGAAAAATAAGCACAGGGCTTGTGTTTTCCTGCATGATCTTGTGTTAGGACAGATAGTGCTGTTCCATCCCGCTCTGTCACAAAAAGCATAAACGATTTGTTGTAATCAGGGTTTGCTGAAACTGGTGCTTGACATAAAGCTCTCTTTAATTCTTCAGATGCCACAGTGTGTTCTTGTGTCCAAGAGAGGACTTTAGTAGAAGCTGCCTCCTGTGTCGTCAACTGTATTAGGGGCTTGGCTATGTAAGCATACTGGGGAATCTACTGCCTGCAATATGAAGTGAGGCCAATGAATGCACGTCCCTCCTTTTGTGTCTTGGGCTGTGAAAAACCAGAAATCAATTGAATACGTTCCGGTGCCCACAACTAATTCCCCTGAAAGATCACAATAAAACATGAGAAAAAGGGGAAAGCACCATACCTATTTCCTCGGCTTAATTTCTAAGGGGGCTAATTTCTAAGGGGCTTAATTTCTTAAGGGGCTAGCGGGAAGCGAACCTCCTCAGGGGCCAGCAGAAAGCCAATATTCTCCTCCTTCCCCCCTTTTTGACAGGAGGAAATCTGAAACAGATTTCACTGCTGTCAAACACTATCAAACCCTGTGTCTTGTCAACACTATTAATCCCTGTGTGTAGCTACTGGGCGTAAGCAAAATTATAGGAGATACACAGCGTATTTGAAACGGCGAGAAATCCTTCAAATTAATGTACAAACCTCATTGTGTTAGCTCATAAGCTGGCCAAATGACATCTCATATGCAAATGTCCCTATTACATGAACCTACACCAACCTGAAGTCAATATTAATGCTAGGAGGCCCTAATAGGAATGCTAAATTACCTAAATATTCGGAAAACCAAGTTTAAGAACAGTTGTTAATGTTGATAATTAATAATTTATCTGCTAAAGAAACCAGTCATTCAGCAATAATTTCCACCTATACAATAAACTGCATCCCTCGCCTTTCATATTCAAACGTCTCCCTTCAGAAACCCAAACCCAATAGCCTAATTTAAAAACAAGTCAACTTTTGGGGCCACCACTTACAAGAATGAGCTTACTAAAGCAAACTTTTAAAAGGAAATCCTGTCAGATATTTTCTCATTACCCTAAATACCGAGCCTCATTTGTCACTCTGCGGTGGCAGTCCTTATTTAAAACAGGCCTTTCAAGAGTTAAGATGCGAGTGCACAGATCATAATGGTTCCTTAATGTCCAATCTGGAAACATATGACCGAGGCTGCCTGTCTATAAGAGAAAGGCAGTCATGTGATACATATTTTAGTCTTGCATAACTTTTTTCTTCTTTTATTCATCTCCAATACCAATTAGACATACACTGATAACGTGTTGTCTGCTATTTTGACAGCATGATAAAGGTAATATCATGTCTGTGAAATTTAGTAATTGTGAACAAGTTCCAGCCAAGCGCAGCGCAAAGATTTACGTCGTCACGACCATCTCTGTAACGCCCAGGAGAACTTGTATTAATGCTAAACATACTGGTCAATACGACACAAAAACAAAACATATATAAAATACATATGCCAAGCCATCAGTATACCAAGCACAGAAAGCATAGACAAATTACGTTAACATATATAAATGAGCAGCGACGCCCAATTTCTGTACCTACAGCTCAGAGGCGAACATTCTGGCCTGCTTAATTTGTCAGGCTTATAATCAATAACTGATTTACCTGCCCTATACACCCCCATCTGACAGTGGGTCATCCCAATGATGACCAGCTGTCAGCTGAAATCACCGTGTCAAGTCTGACACACAGGATCAGCAACAATAATCAAAAATGAAGAACACACGAACCTGTCTTTTTTTTATAAAAATGAGCTATGCATCTTTGTACACAATGTACCCTCATGTCCTAGTCGAAGATGCATCTCCCATCTTTCCTCACAGACCCGTAACCACTGGATCATTTATCCAATGCAACTGGTGGCAGCTTGTGGCCACAATTCAAAAATGTCTGAATTTGAAAATCGTTTTTATATAGGCATATAGCCCTTAAAATTCCAAGCAAGAGCAACATTTTACTTTCTGGCCAGAAGCAATATAACATTTGCTAAAAAATAAAACAAATCTTCTCCATAGACATTTCCTCGGGGCACTGGTTTTGCACAGAATAGAACAAGGGAATCTTTCTCGACTTACATTTCTCAGCTGCCCTGTCTTATCAGAGAAGCTAAAAATAGCCCCTCAGCGCGGCCTGAGCCTGGGCTGCCAGCCAACTTTTTTGTTTTTCCTACTCCTGGCCCCCAAGGCTCTCCGGCTGCAGGCATTAAACAGATGCGATGTCAGAGAAGCTTTCTAAGCAGTGCCTTTGTTCTGCTCCTCTCACCGGCCCCCACCTACACTGGCTACAAGGTCAGAATCTGTCTCCGATTTCTGTATCACATTCTGCTCTACACAGCCCCCACCTTCTCCTCACTCTGAAGCTGTCAAAGACAAAAAGACTACTCAATTCCATAAAAACTGCAATAATTCGCCCAATTGAAAAATTATTTTTACATACAATTTGCACTCAGGGGGTCATAATCTTACCGACTTGACCCAGCACATTGGCTCACTGGACCACCAAGAACACAAACCTGTATTCTTGAACAATTTGCAAATTCGAAATACCCACAATTCTTTTTTCAAGCTAAACTTTTCACTAATTATTTTTTCGTTAACACTTTGTACATTAGGGGTGTCATCAAATCACAGGTGTTGCTCCTTCTCTAGCTACACCCCTCTCAATTTCCTTTTGACAACGTAGTCAAATGTTGGACCATGTAAACACCAGCTATGCGCTGTTCGTTTGGTGGGAGGCTCAAGAACCTTTGGGCTACTATATCATTATTATATGTATCGTGGTACTTGCGGTGGCACTCTAACTGGTCTTTCTACTGGGGCCACTCTTGCTAGGTCCTCTGAAAGGACGGGATAAATACCAGCAACGTCAGTATTTCTTTCTCTGTCAGCCTGCGCTCATTTTACCTGCTCCACTTCCTCCTGTAACATCTTTTCCTTGGCTTTTCCAGACTCCAGTCTACTTCTCTCTGCTTCGTGAAACACTTACTCTGTCATCCTATGTGACTCCTTGCGCCAAAACTCAATGGCATCCTTCCGAGCTGGTCTACATTTTCTCTTTCATAAGAGTGTTTCGTTGTCTGTCTACTTGTTCTGCTTTTACTCGGATACCTTCCTCAACTAATACGTTTTCTCGGGCTTTGTCTGAATCCTCCCTACTTTTCTCTTCTTTTCTGAGCGCTTTCTCTGTGCGTCTATGCAATTCTTTACGCCATAATTCAATGGCATTTTTCTGTGACTGTATGGCTTTCTTTTTCCATAATGCTTCTTCTACTTTCATGATACAATCTGCATCCCATGTCCCAACAGCGGGCCATCTCTCATTCTCTGCTAAATCCTTGGTGTAGTCCACCCACAAATCGAGATATAATACGGCATCTAGGCCATGTTTATGGTACATAAAGTACCCTGGAGTGTCCCTAGGTGGAATGGGAACGGCTTCCTCGAGTATTCCTTTTCTAGTTTTTATCTGTCTTAATTTTGAGAATAACGGCATCTTAAACCTTGCTACTTGATTCTTACTCGGACTTGAACACAATTAATACAATAAACACAGTAATGAAGATCGAACAATCACTCATACCACGACATTTAAAACACATTAAAACATTTTAAAACGAACAACGATAATTAGAATAAAACTAGCTAACTGCATAATACTAGATGTACCTATTCGGGCGCCATTATGTTGTGAATAAAATATTACGCTCTCAGAATTTCAGAATATTAATAAGATCATGCATAAAGCAAGAGGCTGAGTCTGTGGTATCAGGTTCATAAAGGGCTTTATTCCAATAACTCGAGTCAAAGGGAGAATATTACCATCACCACAAAGGATCTGGAAGGGACTCAAAAGTATTCTCAATATTCTCAAAACATTATTCACAGAGTACAGTATATATACATCGGAAACGAAAAGAGCAAAAGAGAGTGAGATAAGAGCATGTGGGTGTGTAAGAGGGTGTGAAGGTGGGCGTCCATGTGGGCGTCCACTTGATGATAATGGGTAATTTGTCATGTGTGGGTGGATACCTGGAGGGGGTTGCGTGATCTGCTGGAATTGTACTGGAACTTTGCCTTACTTGTGCTCAACTCGAGCATGACGTGTAACTGACGTGTAACTGAAGGGTGAAGGGGACTTGACATTTAGCCCTACATGAGGAGACAGAAGTCTGGGATGTCAGAACAACCTAATCCCAAATCGTATCTAATATCTTGTGTTTAAGGAACTGTATTATCTGGAAGGAAAGGTCTCTCAGGCAGAGGCTATCCCATACTGACTGCTAGTACGTGTATAAGCGTCTACGTGTCTACATGAGATGCGAGGGGGCATGGGCCTACCATGGAACAGGAGCCATGAATTACTTGCACGGAGACAGTAAGGCCGGGCCCTCTGCTTTGTAGCTGGAAGGATGTTTACCTAAACTACTAGACAGGAATGCATTTCTCGAGGAGCGGAGCAGATAACTTGAAGGCTGAATACAGTTTTGGCAGGCAACAGGCCGGGCCAGGCACCGTTAGCCGCGCAGGAAGTAAGACAAAGGTCATTGATACAGATGCAGGTCCAAGCTGGAGCATTCAGAGGCAGAAGGCAGGAAAAGGCTCGATGGCAGAATTCAGGGCCTAACTTGCCAGAGCTGAAAAACGTGAAAAGTACACCATATAAAGACGGTGGCAAGGCATACTTAGGAACGGAATATTCGACCCATTCAGGGCGGATCTGAAAGAGGACATGTTGACGTTGGACACAATTGTATTTGCGTCTTCATAGCTTGAAGTGGAGGGAACATACATGTACTTGTAGCATGTACATGGAGCCGTTGGGGTCTAAGATAGGGGACACAATTGATCATAAAAATTCATATTTCCTCACTATAACATGTGTGAAACCTATGGTTTTTTAAGTGAATATATATATATATATATACACTGCTGACAGAAGCAGTTAACTGGAGTAAGCGAGAAATCTTGCACTATGCTTTTATAAGACAATTGACTGTTGCGAATATGCTCGAATGGTAAAGTGCATTAAGGAGCTGAGCGGAGTACTATCTTGTTGCCAGCAAAACGCGTATTCAACTTTTACACTTACCTGCATGGATGGTGCACTATGGGTGATGCAGGCCACAAGCAGTCAAATGCCGATTAAGACTACAAAAACGTAAGCCCAGCTGCACTCTGCGTTACTTCCTGTCCGTGATAAAGGCAGCATGGCCGAAACCGGTCGGACTATAGGAAGCGCTGTGCTGAATCTCTCCAATTAAAGCTTCTTGTCTCCTGAAATGGGCCTCTTGCATTTGTATTCACAGAGAGTGGAATTTGACGGGCTGCTCCGTACCCGTACTAAGAGGCCGCCCTGCAGGGTTGAGGGCTCCCCAATCGGAGGTTCTTGTGTTAATTTGTGATGAGGGAGCATGACCCACACACTGCCGCCAGACCTACGCAGGTGATGCCAACATGGTGAAAAATGACGACAGCGCTGGAAGGGATTTGGTCGGGGATGACTCCCCTTCCAATCGTTCTGCTGACAGAAGCAGTTAACTGGAGTAGGCGAGAAATCTTGCACTATGCTTTTATGAGACAATTGACTGTTGCGAATATGCTCGAATGGTAAAGTGCATTAAGGAGCTGAGCGGAGTACTATCTTGTTGCCAGCAAAACGCGTATTCAACTTTTACACTTACCTGCATGGATGGTGCACTATGGGTGATGCAGGCCACAAGCAGTCAAATGCCGATTAAGACTACAAAAACGTAAGCCCAGCTGCACTCTGCGTTACTTCCTGTCCGTGATAAAGGCAGCATGGCCGAAACCGGTCGGACTATAGGAAGCGCTGTGCTGAATCTCTCCAATTAAAGCTTCTTGTCTCCTGAAATGGGCCTCTTGCATTTGTATTCACAGAGAGTGGAATTTGACGGGCTGCTCCGTACCCGTACTAAGAGGCCGCCCTGCAGGGTTGAGGGCTCCCCAATCGGAGGTTCTTGTGTTAATTTAATATATACATATATATATATATATATATATATATATATATATATATATATATATATATATATATATATCTACTGGCGGTCGCCAGTAGATAGTTATAGTTACAACCTAGTTTCCATAGGAAATCTCAAAATTCTATTTTGAATAACTTTGGCACCGGTTGACGAATCCTCGCGAAATTTTCAAAACAAATGGGGCACTCCGTTCAGCTCCTACCCTGAAAGTCTCGGGGATATTCGTCAAGCGGGGGCCGAGAAAAAGGGGGGTCCCAAAACGCGTTTTCTCCATGCATTTTTCCATAGGACCTTTAGTCGCAGCTACAGCCCGAACGGCTGAACAGAATTACGTGAAATTTGGCAAAGAGGTAGCCATAAGGTCAAGGAAGTGCCTTTTGCAGGTCTGGTGTAAATCTGTTCAGTATTTCCTGAGAAAATAGCTTTTAAAAGCATATCAATATCTATACCCGCGCACCCTGCCGTGCGCGAGCGCAATTCTGATTGGTTGTTAGATGTCGGTAAACATTCGAATCGGTCCAAGCCAGGAAGTGTCGGCCGCCATTTTGTCTCTCGCAGTCTGAGGGGGTGAAAAAAAAAGGTGGAGAACGTGAAAAGGGGGCAGAGTGGACAGTTCCTGACCCCCTAGCCTTGGTCAGGGGGTCACAGAAGGACCCCCAAGGGAGAAAAAAACAATTTTTATTTTTTTTAAATCGCGAGGTGCGCGCACCGCGCGCGCACGGCACGCACTGCGAACCGTGGGTGCTTGGTGCGCGAAGCGCACCGAGCGCCCACAGCGAGCGCACAGTGCGCGAAGTGCCCCTTGCGCGCACGGTGCGCGCATGGTGAAAAACCTGAAAAAAAAATAATAATAAATACATAACTTAGCATTTAAAAAACCGTACAAATTCACTGATAAAACCATAGGTTTCACACACGTTATAGTTACAAATTAGCATTTAAAAAACCTTGCAAATTCACTTAAAAAACCATAGGTTTCACACATGTTATAGTTAGCTGGACATTTCACTCGTAAAAAAACAATGAAATTCCCCCGTTATAGTTAGTGCAGGCAACTATAACTCACGCGACCGCAATCCTCTGTTGATGACGTCAGATATTACATCACTCATGACATGGTCAGTGACATCACTAATGACATCACAGAGAACAACCAAAAACGTTATTAATTTTTTTTTCTAACTTTATTTTTTATAATAATAAATATATAAACGAAAAACTATTTTCAAACTTTATTTTTTTATTAACATATATATGAACAATAAACTAATAAACAAAATGTAACAACAATAATAAAAAACAACAAGGCGGAACACTACTGTGGGGACAATGGATGTCGACGACAGACCTGCAAAATAAGAAAGATTGCTAAAAAAAAAACAACATGGTATTCTCAACAAAATACCACAAGAAACAAATCACAGATATATAAAATGCATACAGCTAACAAGATTTTATAAGTTTAACTTACAAAAACTGTAAATCTTGCCGCTTTAAAATATTTACCAAATCTGAAGAAAATGTTTTGCAGAAGGCACCACACAAACAACGTTTTTCTTCAGTGGTGAGGACATTTTTTACTTTTTCCAAGGAGCAAACAAAGACCAATGCCACCTTCGTCACTCGCAAGATTTGCCAAAGAGTTCTGTTACGAGGAGATCCTAACAAAAAATACTCGTGCGGCACAGCAAGTATGATGAAACACCTAAGGACCCTTCATCCAAACAATCTTGCACGAGAAGAGTGCAAACAGATGAGAAACACTCCTGTTCTGTATCTGTAAAAAAGAATCACAAATAAATGTATATTAATAACTTTCAAATTTATACTATTCCATTACTGTACAAACACATTTTATATAAAAACTGACTATTTAACTATAGCCCTGAACCACAAGTGTGATGATCATTAAAACACTACATGCATAGTGCATACTACTTTGAAGCAGTTCATGCCCTAAAGCCTACCTCACTAAAACACTACATGCTAACTGACTAAATGATTACAGTAGTATAAGGAGACACACTTGGTGACTCACAGGGTGTTTGCTAGAAGAGTATGAATACTAACTAGGGAATAGAAGGTGTGAAACACAACTGTGTAGGTGATTAGAGGACTGCATCCATACTGCATAGGCATTTAAAGCAGTCCATGTGCTAAGGCCTGGCTCACTGCATGACTACTTGGGTACTGACTGATTTATTATCGTACAGCAAGGAGAGTGCCTAGGTGAATTTATAAGTGCTAGGCTTTTCGCACAGAGAATAGATTAGTACTTGGTACTGAATGGGTCACTAGAGGAGTGCAAAGGCAGTGACAAGTGCTGGACTGTATGGATACTGACTAGGAAATTGAAAGTGTGAAAGACAAGTTTCTAGGTGGTTAGAAGACTGCATGCATAGTGCATAGGGGTTTGAAGCAGTCCATGTGCTAAGGCCTGGCTCAGTGTATGAATACTTAGGCACTGACTGAATGATTAGAGTACTGCAAAGATAGTATCTTGGTGAATTTATAAGTGTTTGGGTTTTAGCACAGTGAATGGATTAGTACATGGTGCTGAATGGGTCACTAGAGGACTGCAAAGAGAGTCACAGGGTATTTCCTGGAAGTGTATGGATACTGACTAGGGAATTGAAGGTGTGAAAGACAATTGTGTAGGTGGTTAGAGGACTGCATACATAGAGGATAAGGGATTGAAGCAGTCCATATACTAAGGCCTGGGTCACTGGATGAGTACTTGAGTACTGACTGAATGATTAGAGTACTGCAAGGAGAGTGCCTGGGTGAATTTATTAGGATTTGGCGCTGTGAATGGATTAGTACATGATGCTGAATGGGTCACTAGAGGAGTGCAACGGCAGTGACAGGGTGTTTGCTGGAAGTGAACGGATACTGACTGGGGAATTGAAGGCATGAAAGACAAGTGTGTAGGTGGTTAGAGGACTGCATGCATAGTGGATATGGGTTTGACGTAGTCCATGTGCTAAGAACTGGCTGAGTGCATGAATACTTAGGCAGTGACTGAATCATTAGAGTACTGGAAAGAGAGTGTCTAGGTGAATTTATAAGTGATTGAGTTTTGGCACAGTCAATGGATTAGTACATGCTGTTGAATGGGTCTCTAGAGGACTGCAAAGGAAGTGACAGGATGTTTTCTGGAAGTGTATGGATACTGACTAGGGAATTGAAGGTGTAAAAGACAAGTGTATATTATGTCAGAACACTTTTATTTGAAGCAATCTATTTGGTACTTAGAAACTTAAATCATGAAGAACACTAACTAGCAGCAGGTTGGATGGAAGTGCGGGTACGTATTATCCAGGTCCAACTTAGAAATTTAGCTACAGCCACAGCTATGCAAGGTGAACAATCGGACCCCAGTATCCTTAGTGCTTCTATATGTCTTCGAGAGGCTAACTTAAGACAAATAGGTCTGAGCCATTTGCGACGTGGAGCAACATAAAGAGGATATACAAAAAATACATGTGCTACAGATTCAGGCATATCTAGGCAATTATGACATTTGTCATCCAATGGTGAGGACCATTTATTTGTGAATGACTTGACCGAAAGAGTACCTACTCTAAACTGAAAATATAACTTCCGGTCTAGTAGCCTCTCAATGATGTCCCAATATGGTTCACATATTGGGCGTGATTTGTGATCTAAAAACCGACCAGTTAAATTCGTGGACATATTAGCTCTATGGGATTCTAACTGGACCATTTCCCAATATTTTTCTTTCATATGTTTTTTTGTTGGGAAGATCGAGAGGTCCGGTTTATCCCATAAGATACTGAGGTCCAACTTTAATAAAAGGGACCTAAGTTCCTTGAGCCACTGGATTTTATGAAATTGGTCAGCCTGGATCACATCCTTCAGACCTTGTGCATAATGCGTTAATTCAGGAGTCGTCCAGATACGTCTCCAGTACAACAGTGGTCGCAACCTAGCTAGATCAGCGATGCTTTTGCTACCTAGATCCAACAGAAGCGGGACAGTTGGGGTACTTTGGGGCACACCAACCAAGTTACGTAAACATTTATTCTCTGCTTTAACTAAGCGATTCAAGTTGGTAAAACCCCAAAGTTCAGATCCGTAGAGGGCTGTATTAACTACTTTCATGTTATACACCTCGAGGGCAGGAGTAATTGGCCTTGTTAAAGAGGACCTATGTTTAGAGGATAGGGCACCTGCAAGCTGGTGGAATTTTAATATAGCCATATCCATGTGACAGTTCCATCCCATGTTAGTCTATAACAGAATTCCAAGATAGGCAAAGGAGTCAACCTGTTCAAGAGGCGTACCATCGAGAAAAATTTTACCCTTAAAGGAATTGGACTGATTCAGAGACATGAACTTTGTCTTTAAGGTGTTAATCTCAAGTCCGCGTTGTTGGCAGAACTCTCCGAATGCATTGACGGCCTTCTGCAGGCCACTCGGGGTGGTCCGTGAAATAATTAGGGTATCGTCCGCGAACATGAGAACTGGTACGCGTGCTCCAGCCAATATGAGAGCATCAGTGGGAGAGCTACTAAGATGTTCAACTATTCCATTTATATATAAGGAAAATAGAGTGGGAGCCAGGACACACCCCTGCCGAACACCACGCTCGACAGGGAATGAGTCCGTGACCTCACCCTGAGCCCCCCACCTGATTCTGGCGTAATTGTTCTCATGCAAGCGGACGAGAAGAGTCAAAAGATCAGGCGGCATCCCCTGTTCGGCATGAACAGACCAGAGTTTGCTACGGGGGACTAGATCGAAGGCCTATTTTAAATCTACAAACACTGCAAAAAGTGACCCCTTAGTTAACAGCACATTTCTCCAATAAGGTATGATGAAAAAAAGGACTTGGTCGATCGAACTAGTACGTGGGCGAAATCCAGCTTAATATGGGGATAAGATGTTTTGGTCCTCAATCCATGTTTGTACTTTACTCTGGACTAGACGACCAACCAATTTTTGTGCTGAATCTATGAGGCTAATGGGCCTATAGTTATTTGGAAGTGATTTGTCCCCCTTTTTGAAAACTGGGATGATCTCGGCTCCCTTCCATGAAGATGGAATGGGAGCTCCTCTGGCCACTGAATTTGCCAGCAATGCAAAATACTGGTACCAAGAAGGTCTATCGCTTAGGAAGATGTCAGCTGGGATACCATCCATGCCTGGCGCTCTACCTCTGGTAACACGGTCTAATGCTATGCTTACATCTTCAGCTGTAAACAGGTTATTTTGAAAAAGGATAGTGGGTGGAGGGCTACTAACCGGTAACACCTGGTTACAAGCGTATTGAGGTTTAAAAAATTCTAGCCATTGTAACTGGGGAACGTTATTTTGTGGGTGATCCCCTTGCCCACCCCTATCCCATTTTATAATATTCCAAAATTGTTTGGAATCTTTAGAAGCACAAGCCGATTTCAAATCCCGCCATCTGTCCTCATCCCACTGCCTTTTTGCCGCCTTTTGAGCTGATCTATAAAAATCCCTTGCCTCACGTACTCTCATGGGATTCTTAGCCTTTATTTCTTTACTCAGTATTAACCTCGCAGCTTTACAAGATTTATTATACCACTTAAGTGTGGTCATTTTTGGATTTCTGTTTCCCCTGGGTGCTGACTTCTGAAAAAAAGCCTTAAGTCTAGAAAAAAGGTTATCATGGGCCTCTAACATAATACAGGGGAAATCCTGACTATCGATTTGAGTATTTCGTTTTACTAGTTCCTTTATGACTTCATTTTTGAGTGCAACCAGCTGGGCAGGATTCTCCACTATTTTGTCCCATTTAACATGACGCATGTTATTAGAAACTACAATGTCCAAGGTGGTTATTACACCACCTATGGGCTCTTCTTTATCCCCTGATTGCACATGAAATAACAAACAAAGAGGGTTATGGTCGCTTTCTATCCGAGGTTTAATGACCATATCAACCAACCTGTGCCAGAATCTAATATCCACTAGAAGATAGTCGATCCGGCTGCTATTCCTCCCATTATCGAAAGTACTCACTCCCTGTTGATCTGAGGGGGTTCTCCCATTTGCTGCTCTTAATCCTCTTTCTAAGCACATAGCTTTAAGCCGGATTGCTGCAGCTGACCATCTTTTAATAGCAGGGAGACCAAGCTTGGGAATACCCCATCTATTATCCTGATCGGCAGATATGTCCTGATCTTCTTGGCATAGGGGTTCATAAGTGGTGTTAAAATCATCCCCCACTATTGAAACAAACTGCACTGGGAGATCCTCTAGTTGGATGTCAAGAGCTGTAATGACCTCTGAAATACGCCCCCCTGGTTGTCCTCTGGCATAGACGTTAAAAATAGCCAGTTTGTTGCCATCAGGCCATTCAAGTCTAACTGCCAAAATATCTTTGGATAGAACTCTGACCTGATGTACCTTGCATCTCAAGGTCTGGCGAATCCAAATCATCAGGCCTCCTGCTGGCCGACCTTTTAAGCTTTTAACAGCGGGGATAAAAAAAATTAAGATATCCTACTCAAAAAACCGCGCCTAGGGACCATGATTCCTGGAAGAGATTAATATTGTACTGGTCAATGAATTTACACCATTCCGAAGATGGAACCTTATTAGAAACTGACTAAATAATCAGACTACTTCTAGGACAGTGCTTAGGTAAAACTTTTAAATTTTCAGTTCTGCCACAGTGAACAGAATAGTACATGGTACTGTACCTTAGTGTCAAACCCTGACTTATTTTATCAATGCATAAGCAAAGACTAGCTACTAAAACTTGACAACATGAGAGGTTTTAAATTAGTTATCTTCAGCAAATATACGATGTTACCAAAAGCTTCTCTCACAGGGGTTCTCAAATGCACACAGACTCACAGTGTAATTCTAGACAACAACCACTATACCTAGGAGTTAAACAAAAATCATTCACTACTGTGGAAGTGGTAAGCGAACTGCACACAATCTTCATATTTCATGACTGCACTTTTGTGTCAATGCCTGACTCATATAATGAAAGCATAAGCCCTAACTGTCTTCTAATGCTACTAAAACTTGACAACATGACAGGTTTTAAAACAGTTATCTGTCAGCAAATACACAATGTTACCAAATGCTTCTCTCACAATCCTTACCCAAATGCACACAGACTCACAGTGTGATTTTAGACAAGCAACACTATCCTAGGAGTTTACCAAAACTCATTCACTAGTCTGGAAGAGTTAATGGTACTGCACACAATCTACATATTTAAGTACAGCACATCAGTGTCAAAGCATGACTCATTTAATCAACATATAAGCAAAGACTGGATTCTAATGCTACTAAAACTTCTCAACATGACAGATTTTAAAACAGTTATCTGTCAGCAAATATATGATGTTACCAAATGATTCTCTCACAGTGATGATCCCAAATACACACTAACTCACAGTATGATTCTAGACAAGCACCACTATCCCTATGAGCTTACCAAAACTCATTCACTACAGTGCAAGTGGTAAGGGAACTGCACACAATCTACATATTTCCCAACTGCAATTTACTGTCAATGCCTGACTCATATAATGAAAGCATAAGCCATAACTGTCTTCTAATGCTACTAAAACTTGACAACATGACATGTTTTACAACACTTATCTGTCAGCAAATACACGATGTTACCAAACACTTCTCTCACAGTGGTTCTCAAATACACACAGACTCACAGTGTGATTCTAGACAAGCACCAGTATCCCTAGGAGTTTACCAAAACTCATTCACAACACTGGAAGTGATAAGGGAACTGCACACAATCTACATACATCACGACTGCTCTTTAGTGTCAATGCCTGACTCATTTAATCAACACATAAGCAAAGACTGGCTTCTAATGCTACTAAAACTTGACAACATGACAGGTTTTAAAACAGTTTTCTCTCAGCAAATACACGATGTTACCAAACGCTTCTCTCACAGTGGTTCCCAAATGCACAAAGACTCACAGTGTGATTCTAGACAAGCACCAGTATTCCTAGGAGTTTACCAAAACTCATTCACTACACAGGAAGTGATAAGGGAACTGTACACAATCTACATATTTCACGACTGCACTTTAGTGTCAATGCCTGACTCATTTAATCAACACATAATCAACGCATAAGCAATGACTGGCTTCTAATGCTACTAAAACTTGACAACATGACAAGTTTTAAAACAGTTTTCTGTCAGCAAATACACAATGTTACCAAACGCTTCTTTCACAGTGGTTCCCAAATGCACAAAGACTCACAGTGTGATTCTAGAAAAGCACCAGTATCCCTAGGAGTTTACTAAAACTCATTCACAACACTGGAAGTGATAAGGGAACTGCACACAATCTACATATTTCACGACTGCTCTTTAGTGGCAATGCCTGACTCATTTAATCAACACATAAGCAAAGACTGGCTTCTAATGCTACTAAAACTTTACAACATGACAGGTTTTAAAACAGTTTTCTCTCAGCAAATACACGATGTTACCAAACGCTTCTCTCACAGTGGTTCCCAAATACACAAAGACTCACAGTGTGATTCTAGCCAAGCACCAGTATTCCTAGGAGTTTACCAAAACTCATTCACTACACTGGAAGTGATAAGGGAACTGCACACAATCTACATATTTCACGACTGCACTTTAGTGTCAATGCCTGACTCATTTAATCAACACATAATCAACACATAAGCAAAGACTGGCTTCTAATGCTACTAAAACTTGACAACATGACAGGTTTTAAAACAGTTTTCTCTCAGCAAATACACGATGTTACCAAACGCTTCTTTCACAGTGGTTCCCAAATGCACAAAGACTCACAGTGTGATTCTAGACAAGCACCAGTATACCTAGGAGTTTACCAAAACTCATTCACAACACTGGGAGTGATAAGGGAACTGCACACAATCTACATATTTCACGACTGCACTTTAGTGTCAATGCCTGACTCATTTAATCAACACATAAGCAAAGACTGGCTTCCAATGCTACTAAAACTTGACAACCTGACTGGTTTTAAAACACTTATCTGTCAGCAAATACACGATATTACCAAATGCTTCTCTCACAGTGGTTCCCAAATGCACACAGACTCACTGTGTGATTCTAGACAAACAACACTATCCCTTGCACTATAAGAAAACACATTTCTTCATCTAGAAGTAGTACTACATTTTAGTATAGAAACATAACATAACTCATTTCACAAATTCATAAACAATGACTGGTTTCTAATTCTACCAAAATATAAAAACTGCATAGTTATCTCTCTACAAACACATGAAAAACACAAATGCCAATCACAGAATGGTTTCTACATGCACACACATTGTAGAGAAAAAAAGTACTCCCTACACTTTAGCAGGAAAAATACATTAGTCTGATTAAAATCAAAATAGTCCACATACATCCCCTCACAATTAAATAACTCATCTTTCAAGTTCTTTTGTAGATTAAGGAGTATATCAATCACTCACCATATTTTCTTTTACAGAATCTCTGCACCGTGCACCTCTCAGCAAAAGCAAAGAATGGAAAAGTTTCCCTTTCATCTTCCACACATATAAATGTAAACATCAAATCACAATCCTTCGCACATAAACTCAAAAGCAAACACACATTTCTATTGGTTAAACATTTCAACCCTTTCCAACTGAAATACATTTCAACCCTTCCCCCAATCTGCCTTCTGCCTGTTACCATAGAAACAGGTCATGGAACACTGCACTGAGCTCACAGGTCACAAGTTCAGCACACAATGTTCCTACACAAGACAGGAAGTGTGCTTGACTTTTCAACATATCAGCTTATCATATATAATGTTCCTTACAATCTGTCTTTGTTAACCAATAACAATCATACCTTTAAAAAACAAAAATATACACCCTACCTTTCAGTGTAGAAAGTTGTTATACAACCAATGATTTCTTGTCGCTTTTCAAAAATCGTTGCCGTGGATCCGCGCACCCACTGCGAGAGAATCCGTGCATCCAACGCGATAGGATGCGCGCACCGTGCGCGCATTTCGCCGCTTTTAAAAAAAAAAAAAGGGGGGGCCCCAGGGGGTCCTTCTGGGACCCCCTAAGCACCTCTAGAGGGTCAGAGTATTCCCACTCTGCCCCCTTGATATGTTTTACGCACTTATTCCCCTCGCTTCTTCAGCCTCTCTTCTACCAAGGCAGAAAATGGCCGCCAACAGTTCCTGGTTTCGAATGTAGAGAGACGCTCGACAGCCAATTAGCATTCAGCGCGCGATCGGGAGGGTGCGCGCTCGGTTCGGGGAGGGTTCGCGTACGGTGCGGGTACGGTCCGCGGATCCTCTGCGGCCATAGATATCACTAACTTTTTTACCCTAATTTTCTCAGGAACTACTGAACAGATTCACACCAAATATGCAAAAAAGGCATGAGTCCAAACTGAGGACTACCTCTTTGCCAAATTTGGTGTCATTCCGTTCAGCGGTTCGGGCTGTAGCTGCGACAACAGATCCTATGGGAAATTGCATGGGGAAAACGTGTTTTGGGACCCCCCTTTTTTCTCGGCCCCCGCTTGACGAATTACCACAAAACTTTCAGGGTAGGAGTGGAGCGGAGCTGGCCAAAAGTTTGGAGAATTCGTCAATCGGCGCCAAAGAAATTCCTAATAGAATGTTGCGGATTTCCTATGTAAAATAGGTCCTAACTATAACTATCTACTGGCGACCGCCAGTAGATAATATATGTCACTGACCACGTCATGAATGATGCAATATGTGACATTATCAGCAGTGCATTGCGGGCGCGCGAGTTTTAGTTAGCAGAACTATATGGTTTTGTAAGAGTGAAATGGCCAGCTAACTATAACACCCCTGAAACCTATGGTTTTTTCTGTGAATTTCTAAGGTTTTTTTAAATGCTAATTTCTAACTATAACGTCTCTGAAACCTATGGTGTTTTCAGTGAATTTCAAAGCTTTTTTAAATGCTAATTTCTATCTATAACGTCTCTGAAACCTATGTTTTTTTCCAGTGAATTTCAAAGGTTTTTTAAATGCTAATTTTTAAGTGTGATAGTAGTTATACCTATTTTTGTACTGATTTTCTACAGTTTTTTAACTGTTCATTTATAAATATTTTATTCATTAAATAACATTATATATTTTTCTGAAAATTGCAAAAAAAACATTTAAAAAAGATTCAAACTGAAATATTGATGCATTTTTTTGTTTTCATTTTTTATTTTAATATATTTATATTATTTTCTTTAAAAAAAATGTTTTTTCCAATTTTTTTTTCAGAGTCGCGCACTCAAAGCATACACATCACGGTGGGTGCGCGGATTCTAGCCGCTATTTTAGGAAAGTCGTGAAGGATCCGCGTACGGTGTGCGACGGCTGCGTGTTTTTCAGTTACATCATATACATTTAATATTACGTGATGTGCGCGATTGTTATCCGACCAGTCCGTGGCTCCTGCTCCCGCACATTCATGACACATGCGCATTACGGTACAAGATGCTTGCGCGGTGGCGGGTCCCGCGTGATGTCATATACGTGCTGGGACGCGCTGCGTGCGCAACTCCCGCAAAAAAAATTTATGTTGCAAAATGATATGTATGTGTCTTTAATATACATATTAGGGCAAGAGATTATCTAATATATTCATAAAAATAACATATTTGTACTTATAATAAACTTTTATTATTTTTAAATATATTTTTGTGAATTCGGATGCGTGCATCGTGAGTGCAGAGAACCAGGTCAGCAGAGGTGCTGTAGAGCCAGAGAAACTAGGTTAGCAGAGCCGTTGTAGAGCCAGTGAACCAGGTCAGCAGAGGTGCTCTAGAGCCTAAGAAGCAGGTCAGCAGAGCTGCTCTAGAACCAGAGACCCAGGTCAGCAAAGCTTCTCTAGAGCCAGAGACCCAGGTCAACAGAGCTGCTCTAGAGGCCGAGAACCAGGTCAGCAGAGCTGCTGTTGAGCCAGAGAAACCAGGTCAGCAGAGGTGCTTTAGAGGGAGAGAACCAGGTCAGCAGAACAGCTTTAGAGCCAGAGAACCAGGTCAGCAGAGCTGCTCTAGAGCCAGAGAACCAGGTCAGCAGAGCTGCTTTAGAGCCAGAGAACCAGGTCAGCAGAGCTCTTTAGAGGGAGAGAACCAGGTCAGCAGAGCTGCTTTAGAGCCAGAGAACCAGGTCAGCACAGCTGCTCTAGAGCCACAGAACCAGGAAGCAGAGCTGCTTTAGAGACATGGAACCAGGTCAGCAGAGCTGCTTTACAGCCAGAGAACCATGTCGGCAGAGCTGCTCTAGAGGCAGAGAACCAGGTCAGCAGAGCTGCTCTAGAGCCAGAGAACCAGGTCAGCAGAGCTGCTTTAGAGTAAGAGACCCAGGTCAGCAGAGCTGTTCTAGAGGCCAAGAACCAGGTCAGCAGAGCTGCTGTAGAGCCTGAGAAACCAGGTCAGCAGAGCTGCTCTAGAGCCAGAGAACCAGGTCAGAAGAGCTGCTGTAGAGCCAGAGAAACCAGGTCAGTAGAGCTGCTTCAGAGCGAGAGAACCAGGTCAGCAGAGCTGCTTTAGAGGGATATTTTCACATGTTGATGCACACGCCATAAGTCAAAGACACAGTATAGCAGTAATCAAACAAGGACAAAATTCTTATGGGCTTCTGTTCTTCTTTAATTTTCAGTAAAGTCTTCCACTTTCTTAACTTTCAGTAACGCTCTTCCACTCCCCAACACGTTTCGTCGCTATAGGGATTAACCCAAACGACTTCCTCAGGGCTGGAAGTGACATAAATAGCGAGATTGGAGTACATATAATTAACTAATTGATTTGTACAAGCCCAAATACCACTCTATGTGCAGAGGAAATTTTTTGTGCACAATAAAACAAACAAACTCTGTGTATTATATCCAGCATTTCTATTCATCGACATAACCTCGAACCACAGTGTCCAGTTCCAAAGGCAAATTATCAATAAAAAACAAAAGGATAATAAGTCATCTTCATATAGTATTAAATTGCTTTGCAACCCATATTAACATCTGTCACCACTAGTGAGACGCATGCTCATTATATATCACCCTAAAATGGTGTGTTTGTACCTTGTTTCTTGGGTTCAATTACCTAAAATAATACAAATCATGACAAAGTATTAATTACTGCGAAGCACATGAGGCATAGGATAATCCCTTTGAACAATATGTAATCAACCAATTACATCGCTCACTTGCCTTACCTCCTACTCTGATACGGTTTCAGTACAAATTCTCTTGGGATTCCTAGTTTATCCAGTAACTCAAAATATCGATGCTAGAACCTATAAAGTAAATACACAAACTGATGTAACACCCTACTCAGATGAACTACCAACTCTACGTTCATACGTTTATGTATTAATCTACTAATTTTTTTATGTGTTTTATCTTACCTTAGTTTATCACTACATGGGTAAGCAACATAAAGTTTCCACGTTGTTCGTTATACACGTAGGGTCTTACACATCCTCACCGACCCCGTAATACAATCCATCAACGTCAAATTATCTCTCACACGAAACTAAATAGGTTTCTGCCAAGTTCCCTGAAGTACGGGGACCTACAATTAAAGACGGGAGACGGTTTGCAATTAACCGAGACCGGTATCACACTTGATCAGCCCACATATGACTTTGAAACGCTTGACTACCGCTGACGCTTACCTTGTAACGCTCTCGCCACCCGGATACAGGTATGCGTAGGCGGTACGCGTCATTCAGCCTTCTTCTATTATAGACATAGAAATCAACAAGGTGACTAGCACACGATCCCCACAACAGGCGGCATCTTAGGCCAGTATCGAAGTGTAAGCAGGCATGTCCATTACCACACATCAATACGGATAATTGGTATATCATTATCGACATAACAAATCTTCATAATAAAATAAAAACTTTTAAAATTAGAAATTATCGATTCCAATAAC
This sequence comes from Triturus cristatus, assembly GCF_964204655.1. Lineage (NCBI taxonomy): Eukaryota > Metazoa > Chordata > Amphibia > Caudata > Salamandridae > Triturus > Triturus cristatus. The sequence goes on from NC_140582.1 coordinate 816,278,079, forward strand.
TCATTTCTCACTACAATTGACAATAATATGTTGAAAGTATTCTAAGTCCCAATAATAGCATCCAAGACTTAATAAAAATCCATCATACTTACACATTCTTCTCTCAAATTAGTTATCCATCAGCCACAATCCTGATTTCTCGCAATCAATTATTATACATCATTATTTGATTATATAGTTCTTAAGCAAGTGACATTTACTTCATTTACTCAATCAGTTCTCTTCTGCCGAGATATACCCAGCATATGCCACATAATAAATGAACTATCCACAAAACCAGTCTATACTACAAATTAACAAATTGCACTGAAGGGGTTGACCTAACATCGACTAACATCATTTTCTTCCACGGCCCTCAAGCGTGTAATCCATATAACGGATTACATATTAGCACAATACACTAAACGGGTTAAATAGCATCATTTGATATCTAATCTCCTAGGAAATACTGCAGCTCCCGGTCATAATTCAGACCCTCTTCCACGGCCGTCAAGCGCATGATCCACCTAGCCTCATGCCTCCGCAGTTTGAGCTCCCTATTACCACCTCGTGGATCCAATTTAACATGTTCAATGCCAAAGAATTGAAAGGACTTAAATGGACCTTGTGCTTCACAATTGTAGACATGTTCTGCAATGGGATATCTCATATAATTATTTTTGATTGCTCACATATGTTCACTGATACGATCCTTTAGAGCCCTTATTGTGCTGCCTACATATATCTTTTCACATTTGCACATAATCACATATACAACATATTTGGTATTACAATTGATATTAGTCACAATATTGTACGTTTGGTCTCCATTGTCCTTGAATTGCTTTGTTTTGTCTTTCGCATATTTGCACATGCCAGAAAATGTTTAACCGCTTTCATGCCTAATTCGTTTTGTATGCTGGTATATAGTGATATCACATCAAGTGTTACTAGCATCATACCTGCCTCCCATGTAATATCTCCTAATATATTCAAAATATGTTTCGTATCCTTTATATACTGTGGTAAATTTTAATTACCTAGACTTAATTTATGCGGTAAAATTCAATAAGAATAACTCAGTAAAAATAAGAGGCAGAATCCGTGGTATTTGAGGTTTTTTAAAAAGGGGATTTATTCCTTACAAAGGAATTGGTTCGAACCAGGCAATCGGATTCCGTCACCACGAAGGTTCGGGAAGGGATAGAGCAATACTTTATTGACAGGTTGTCATATATATAGTCAATGCATTACAGTAAAGGCAGATGCAGGAGGCGTAACAGCTGAGAAGAGAGATAAGAATACACATACGTAATGAAAAAGGCGTTACAATAGGCGTGCATAAGGGCGTGTACTAGAAACGTCATTCTGAGGATGTCACAGGTGGGTGGATCCATAAGAGAATCCTGCAAAGTCAGCAGAAATACATGGCAGAGGTGCGCGCACGGCAGCATGACGTGTGATTGACGTGTAACTGGAGGGTGAAGGGGACTTGACATTTAGCCCTACATGAGGAGACAGAAGTCTGGGATGTCAGAACAACCTAATCCCAAATCGTATCTAATATCTTGTGTTTAAGGAACGGTATTATCTGGAAGGAAAGGTCTCTCAGGCAGAGGCTATCCTATACTGACTTCTAGTGCGTGTATAAGCGTCTACGTGTCTACATGAGATGCGAGGGGGCATGGGCCTACCATGGCAACAGAAGCCATGAATTACTTGCACGGAGACAGTAAGGCCGGGCCCTTTGCTCTGTAGCTGGAAGGATGTTTACCTAAACTACTAGACAGGAATGTATTTCTCGAGGAGCGGAGCAGATAACTTGAAGGCTGAATACAGTCTTGGCAGGCAACAGGCCGGGCCAGGCACCGTTAGCCGCGCAGGAAGTAAGACAAAGGTCATGGATACAGATGCAGGTCCAGGCTGGAGCATTCAGAGGCAGAAAGCAGGAAAAGCTCGATGGCAGAATTCAGGGCCTAACTCGCCAGAGCTGAAAAACGTGAAAGGTACACCATATAAAGACGGTGGCAAGGCATACTTAGGAACGGAATATCCGACCCATTCATGGTGGATCTGAAAGAGGACATGTTAACGTTGGACGCATATGTATTTGCGTCTTCATAGCTGGAAGTGGAGGGAACATACATGTACTTGTAGTATGTACATGGAGCCGTTGGGGTCTAAGATAGGGGACACAATTGATCATAAAAATTCATATTTCCTCATTCCCTCCTTGTCCCCTACGGACCCTTCATGAGATATCGATCCTCAGGAATCCATCAATCTGTTCATGTAACATCATTTGTTCTTCTTTCTTCTTCCGGGATTTTGAATGAGAACTTGAGTGTGGAATACATGATGTGGCACACAGGCCGCAAATCGCTGGTCCACATTGTAGACACAGGCAGCAACTGAATACTATGAGAAGGCCAATACCTAGGAAGGATAGGACTTTCCATCCCCAGGCTGACAACATGCTCCAGAACCAACCGGACCACGTCCAGGTGCCTGGATTCTGGTGTATCTGACTTGCAATCTTATGAAGACGAGTTATGGCTTTATATACTGATGGCGCGTTTTCTGGAATGAAAACACAGCAACTCGAACCGATGACTCTACAGGCTCCGCCCCTATCAGCCAGGATGACGTCAAGGACAAGACGATTCTGGAGAACAACAATCCGCATCGCAGACTGCTCCTCTGTTAAGTTGCCTAGGGCAGAGGTAGTTTCATTCACTACTGCTTCAAGGGTTCTGGTTAATCTGCGTATCAGTTTACTATTAGAGACAACACCTATGTAGGGAAAGAGACCTTTATTGAAGTCTGTGTATTGTTCCCATGCTGTTTCAGTGTAGTCGACAATCGGGAGATCTCTCTGGGGTCTATTGTGTACTAGATGGGTGTTTCTATGATAATCAGGAGGGGCTAGGAAAACAGGTGGCAGAAGGAATGCAATGTAACAGGTACCATCCCAATCTAGAGGTAAACGTATATATGCGGTATGACCACAAATGAAGTAGGAATGACGGGAAGCTCTACATGTAGACTTGCCTTGATCACTGAATTCGATCACAGTAGTACATTTACTATGACCCAAGTGTACTGAACCATTCTTTCTTACACATAATTCACCTTTGACTGGTAATACTGACATAGCAGGCAAGACTGGTGCGGCTTCGGATTCAACATTCAGAATCATGAGGTTAAGTGTAAAGTTACCTAATCCATATACTTCATTTTCTAGATCAGTTCCTGTCCTTTTGGGAAGTCCCTCCTTGTTAGGGTAGCAGGCTTTAAGCAAAACTAAGTTCAGGTTTCCCCATACCCAGTTGCTCTGGTAAACTACGGTATTTGAATCTAAGGAATTAATCAAACTAAACCATGCACCACAGGAACCATTGTGTGTGAATGGATATGGAAAGAGGGGCAGAACTCCCTTGTATTTCTGGTAAGGAGGGAGTCGGCCACATATCCAACAATTTGTAGCGTTGTTGGCCTGATGGGAGTGATGTAACATACTAATGAATGTGTTATTGCGCAGCGCAAGTCTGTAGGGCAACTCATGTGGAGGTAATTCACTAAAAGAGTGTTCGGCAGTAACATTGTAAGCAGAATGAGCACGCTTGAAAATAGGATAGTATATGTGCAACAGTATACTTGCAGCAATAATCAGAAGATTTAGAAAAAACATAATCAATAATGTCACTATACAGTGACTACGAAGTAATTTACAATATGCACGTTTCTTGAGCTGTTTCTGTCTATCTTTCTCTCTGTTTCGGTCTAGAGGATACATGTCAGAGACTAATTTAACCGATTCACCTAGGAGAGGACTTAAACAATCAAATTGTCTGACTTGCTAGACCTTAGTTTCAGTTTATATTCCTGGGAAGCAGTTTTCTCGACCAGGGGGAGTTTTGAGTCAGTCTGTGGAGGAGGGTAGGGCTGAGAGTTCAAATCAGAAGGTAGTCCGTGAAATTTCTTGATATGGCTCGAGTGTAGCCAACCCTTGCGGCCCTCAATCTTCACTGCCGTCCTCGTGGTCAGGAGTACTAATTTCGGCGTTTGCCAGCGGGGCTCCAGCGGGCTCCTCCTGTCGAAATTTCTTATGAAAACAAAATCTCCGGGAACCACTTCATGGGGCTTCACCTCGGTGTTGTCGGGAAAGGCTGCAGCTACCTGTGAACGGCAAGATTGTAGTGCAGACATCAAGGAAGCAAGGTAATCTGTCAGCATATTACAATCAACATCAGTGATTTTACGAGGTATAGGCGTCCCCCACATATTTGGTGGCCTACCGAAGACCACCTCGTACGGGGATAGCCCTGTTCGAGAATGTGCTATCATTCTCATGTAAAAGAGTGCAACTGGTAAAGCTACTATCCAGTCGACGCCTTTCTCTCTACAGATTTTAGAGAGTCGAATTTTCAGAGTCTGATTATGACGCTCCACGAGACCTGCTGCCTCGGGATGCCGGACACAGTGGAATTTCCATTGATAGCCTAACAGGAGTGAAATGTGTTTCATTAGCTCGGATGAGAACGGTTGGCCATTATCTGAATACACGATACGGGGCAAACCATACCGTGGGAAGAATTCACGAACCAGCTGCTTGGCAGTGGTCGGGGCAGTGTAATCTGAGACTGGATATGCTTCTGTCCAACGAGAAAGTGCACATACAACTACGAGGACATATTTGAATCCTCAACAACGTTCCATCTGGATATAATCCATCTGGAGAACTTCAAAAGGGTGATCGGGAGGTTGAAATCCACCTTGTTCTACAGGAACGCCTTTACCTGGGTTGAACTGACAACAAATCATGCAAGTACGCACTTTCTGTTTGGCTGCAGCTCGTAAGTGTTTATTAAACCAAATGTTTTGAATACTGTCTAAGATAGCTTTCTCTCCTAGATGCGCTGGACTATGTATTGTGTTAATGATAACTTGAACCATGGAGTCGGGGAGAAACCATGTAGATTTTCCCTTCGTCATCCATCCCTGATCTGTTTGGATCCCTCCTAGTTCAGTCCATTTCTTGATTTCCTCTGGTGTAGCATGTGTCTGTATGTCAATTATATCAAGGGCGGGATCCCTAACTGTCATGCAATGTGTCGATGTCGGAACTATTGTCTTTGTCAAGTCAGTTGCATGAGTTCGATTCTGTGCGGTTTGCTTAGCTGTTCGGTCTGCTAGGTCGTTACCCTGGGAAATGATATCGATAACTTTTGTATGGGCCTTGCACTTCATGATAGATATCGAAGTAGGCAGATGTATTGCATCTAACAGAGCTTGAATGAGGGGACCGTGTTGAATGTTGGCACCGTGAGAAGTTAAATAACCTCTCTCTCGCCAAAGGACCCCGAAGTCGTGTACAACTCCGAATGCATAACGTGAATCTGTGTATATGTTGACTCTTTTATTTTTGGCTTGAATACAGGCTTGTGTCAGAGCGATGAGCTCTGCTGCTTGAGCTGACAATGTGTCAATACAATTTGTTTCAATAACTTCGGTGTCTGTCGTGACTGCGTAAGCGGCCACTAACTCTCCTGTACTTGTTCTCATGCATGAACCATCCACATAAAGTGTCAGGTCTGGATCCGGTAATGGAATGTCTGTCAAGTCTTGTCTGGGTTTCGTCGTAATAGTAATGACTTCAATGCAATCATGTGCCAATGGGTCTGTTCCACTTAATGGCAAAAGTGTGGCAGGATTTAATGTACTACAGCGTCTGATTTCTATGTGTGGCTGGAACAATGTTAATTCATAACCTGTCAGTCGTGCTATAGTCAAGTGCTGAGTCTGAGTTCGGTTTAAAAGAACTTCCACGGAGTGTGGAACTTGCACTATCAATTGATGTCCTAATACTATGGAATCGCTTTGTCTGATCGCTAAAGCTGTCGCTGCGACTGATTTCAGGCACGTAGGCAGAGCCTGGGCTACTGGATCTAATGTGCTAGAAAAGTAAGCACACGGTTTGTGTGAACCTGCTTGTTCCTGAGTGAGTACTGACAAGGCAGTACCTTCGCGTTCTGTAACAAAAAGTGTAAAAGGCTTACTGTAACATGGTGTCGCTAAAACAGGTGCTTGACATAAGGCTTTCTTTAAGTCTTCAAAAGCTTGTGTATGTGCCTGAGTCCAAGGGAGGACAGTCGAAGTCGCTGCCTCCTGGGTTGTCAACTGAATGAGTGGCTTTACTAGAAATGCATATTGGGGAATCCATTGTCTACAGTACGAAGTGAGACCTATGAAGGCCCGCACCTCCTTTTGTGTCTTGGGTGGTGGCATGTTTATAATTAACTGGATGCGGTCAGGTGTGAGCTGTCTCCCCCCCTTGGACAGCAAGTGCCCAAGGTACACAACTTGCTGAACACAGAATTGCAGCTTCGAAGGGGACACCTTGTGCCCCTTGTCGGCCAGAAAATGTAAAACCGTCAGTGATGCTTTTTCACATTCGGGTTCGCTTCGGGCGGTGATCAGCAGATCATCGACATATTGAAGCAGGGTAGTGTTAACAGGCATGTGGATACTGTCAAGTTGTCTTTTCAGTGCTTGGCTATAAATGCTGGGGCTTTCTGTGAATCCTTGAGGTGCGCGTGCAAATTTGAAGCTTCGTCCATTTAAACAAAATCCGAACAAATATTGGCTTTCCGGATCAATTGGGACGCTAAAGAAGGCGTTCTTGAGGTCAATTACAGTAAAGAACGTTGCTTCTGAATCAATAGCTGTCAATAATGAAGAGATATCTGGAACCACGGGGTACTGTGGTACAATGCATTTATTCAATTCGCGCAGATCAATAATTAATCGATAAACTGGGGGTGCATTTGGATCAGTTCGTTTAAGAATTGGAATAATAGGAGAATTACATACATTGGAGTCGGTTTCCACAACCACTCCTTGTGCAATGAGCTCGTCAATGATTTGCAGCAAAGCCACTACAGCATCTGGAGGTAACTTGTATTGTCGAATTCGTGGTAATACCACTCCTGCTTTGAGTGTGACTCGATATGGTGTAATATGCATACAACCTACATCTGTGGGGCCTTGTGCCCATAAATGTGCAGGGACATTCTGTAACCGGTGATCCATGTCTCTAAATACGTAGTGACCTTTAAAGTCACGCAAAAATAGTCGTACCCCTTCCGGGGAACAACATATTACAGCTCCTAGAGCTTTCAGTGTCTTTATACCTAACAAGTTTTCTGGGCATGATTTAGTAAGCAATAAATCTGTAGTCCGTGTCAATGGACCAACTGCAAGAGGAAGAGGTTGCGATACTTCATTAACAATATGTTTTCCTGAAAATCCAAGGGAAACATTCTGTGAGCCTGAGAGGGGTGCCCCTGGAACCTCGTCGTGACTTATAGTTGTTCTGCTTGCCCCTGTATCAATTAAAAACTTTCTGTCTTTCCCTAATACTTGACTATGTACATAAGGACCCTCTTGATCTACAGGAACCTCAATAAGGGGTAAGCCAACCTCCCTCTCTAGGCTGTTTCATGTGTATCGCTGATAATCGGGATAGTCATTTTGTGCATACTGGTACATCTGTTGTGTCGTGTTTTGTGTTAAGACACTAGGCTGTGGCTGTGGTACTGCTACGGTCTGTTGTGAAGCTGGCATAGGCTGTACATTCTGAGGTACTTGTTGTTGGATCTGATCCTGTCTAGGTGGACGCGGTCTCTCCTTGGTTTTACCCGTAGAGATATTATGTTTCAGAACTGCACAATCGTTTATATAATGACCTGGCTGTTTACAATAGTTACATGTCCCTTTAACAGGAACCGCTGAATTACTGGACTGTGTCGCACCCTTTTTATGACTGTCAGCTGGAACTGACTGGGCGACGAGCATTTTCATTTTCGTGTCTTTCATACGTCTTTGTTCGTGTTCTTGTTCTTCTCTAATTCTATTCTGATGGTACTGTAACATTTGTAACATTTGTGACGGGGTGTTAGCTTGCCAAGAGCTCTCTACTTTCAATACTCTGTTCTTAACCTGGGGCAGGGAATTCTCGGCTAATTTTGTTACAAAAAGATGTGGATATGAATCGCTACTTGCTTTCAGGCCGCTATTAATACCAAAACATTTTTCAAATCGGGAATAAAAATCACTAGTGTCTTCATCGGGTTTCTGTTTGCAAGCTGAGATTGCTCCCCAGTCTTCCTTTTTCGTAGTTAATAAACGTGGTAATACTTGTACTAATAATCCTGGTAACGCTTTAGTTTTGTCTCCAAGCCCTAGGCCTGCAGTTCGGGCATTTTCTTCGTTTTCCAATGCTGTCCAATCAATCTTTTGTTCTCCCACCTCCCATTCTTTTTCTTTGAGTTTCTCGTAAATACCGGCAGGTAATAATACTTTCAATATTTTCATAATGTCAGGATAGGTATAATCACCCATGAGTAACATGTCTTTTATTTCACGGTGGAAACCTGCTGGATCTCTGTCATGACTGGGCACTAATTTTTTCATTTCCAATAGTTCTATTTTAGTTATAGGCGTGTACACAAACACGCGTCTAAAAGTATTATCGTCATTTCTAACTGGGTGCACTTCGCGTAAGGGATTCTGTCTGTCTATGTAATACGTCTTTCTTTCCATGGAGGGAGCTGGATCAAGCTCTGGACACAAAAAGGCACTATATCTGTGTCGATATTCTAGAATTACTTTAATTAGATCGGTACCTAGACCTCTCCATTTATTCATGAGTAGTTCTATCAGTATATCAGGTAGGGGACCAGGATCGGAGTGTTGGCCTTTATATAATATAAGGAGGTGTTGTATCATGTACGTACCAGCTAAACGCTGTTCGTCTGGTGAAAGATTCAAAAACGTATGTACTAGCGCATCATCACTATATTTATCAGAACTGTCAGCCCATTGTACTGCTGACCTGGCTAATTCTTGTTCATCCATAGAATCGAGTACATGGTACCCCATTCGTTCTTGAAGTATTCTATCAGTAGCCTGAAATAAGTGTTCAGGGGTCTTTGGATTTGACATGGCTGCTTGAAAAATTCTCTTACTTTCTGGACGTATCGGACGTAATGAATTATTAAAGGATCTTCCTTTACCTACATAAGCTATCATTTCTCTAGCTGGTAATTGTAATTGTCCTGTTGTCATTTCTAGTTGTTCCTCCTCCCCCGAGGACTCAGTCTTATCTGCATCTGTTTCTCTTTCAGGTTGTTCTCTTTCACATATTTGTTCTACTGTTTTTTGGATCCTTCGGTACATACTTTCTATACTATTCTGTTTATCATGTTTTCCGTCTGCTATATTCTGACCCCATTTGTTAAGTGCTTTCATTTCTTCCGGGTCTACACCTGGCCTATCTCTGTGTCTTATCAGGCAGTTTATAAAGAAGCGTAACAACAGTTTTTGCGTGTCCACTTTCTGATATGCCATGGCCTCGCCAATACTTTCAGGACCTTGCCCTGTTTGGACAAAGTGATATATTTTGTCTAGATGATCAATCATTCCTGGTAGTATCATTAAATAATTCGCAACTCGTCGTAGACGTACTGATGATAGCATAATTCTGTCGTCTTTACCGGGTACTGGATCATATCTACAATCTGTAAGAGGCTCTTTAAATATGTCATAATTCGCTGTTTGAGGTGTACGTTGGTGTGCTAAATCCCTATAAGTCAATCGACGCGCTGATGGCGGCGTATGAAAACTTCCTGTCGCACCTCCTGAGGTGCTAGGTCCAAAAGGATTCGTTGGGTGTAAGGTAGGAAGAATAGATGCAGGAAGGAGTGAAGGAACGGGCGGAAGGTTTGGAACGGAAGGAGGAGTATGTTGCTGCGGAAATGGGGGCAGATTATCTCGGGGTCGAGCGCCGTTAGCAGGTGGTGTGCGTGGCGGCGGAGCATTAACATATTCGGGGGCTACATCGTCTAAATAGGAAGAAAGGAAAATGTCCTTTGCGGTCTTGGGGAGCAATTTAGTCGGAAGCAATGGAGGTGGCAGATCTTTCGGTACTTCCAGGGTGGCCTTAGGTAAACCCTCGGCCAGAAGAGGATACATACCATTCATAAGAGTGTTTCGTTGTCTGTCTACTTGTTCTGCTTTTGCTCGGATACCTTCCTCAATTAATACGTTTTCTCGGGCTTTGTCTGAATCCTCCCTACTTTTCTCTTCTTTTCTGAGTGCTTTCTCTGTGCGTCTATGCGATTCTTTACGCCATAATTCAATGGCATCTTTCTGTGACTGTCTGGCTTTCTTTTTTCATAATGCTTCTTCTACTCTCATGATGCAATCTGCATCCCATGTCCCAGTAGTGGGCCATCTCTGATTCTCTGCTAAATCCTTGGTGTAGTCTACCCACAATTCGAGATATAATACGGCATCTAGGCCATGTTTATGGTACATAAAGTACCCTGGAGTGTCCCTAGGTGGAATGGGAACGGCTTCCTCGAGTATCCCTTTTCTAGTTTTTATCTGTCTTAATTTTGAGAATAACGGCATCTTAAACCTTGCTACTTGATTCTTTCTCGGACTTGAACACAATTAATACAATAAACACAGTAATGAAGATCGAACAATCACTCATACCACGACATTTAAAACATATTAAAACACTTTAAAACGAACAATAATAATTAGAATAAAACTAGCTAACTGGGGGAGGAGCCTAGCGCGCATCCAAGATGGTCGCGTGAGCACAGGGCTCCCCGGACCCTCGTTGCTCCTCGGAATTTATCCTGAACTTATCCTGACTTGGCTGATGGAATCTGGAAGGCGAATTCTGGCTGAGCGTTGACCTTCTTTCAGAAACCGAATCGGACCTGGGAATCCTGATCTACGGTGGTTGGAACTTTCGAGGCCCAATCGATGGCTGTGCCCGGTGCGAGGGTGACCTGTGGAGCCGGGGTGTAATTGAACAACAGCGGCAGCGGATCTGTGCCAGTGGCCGCTCCATTACTTTCGGTTTCACTTTTGGATCCCTGAGGGGCTGGAGATCGTAACTGATTGGAGCGGCTGGGTGTTTATCTCCGCTGGATGCCCTTGTCTCCGCTTGCCACCAGTGTGTCCGTTGATTTTGGTTTCCTCGCCCGGCCGCATCACGGTATCTGTGCGGCTTCTGACTGAGTGGCCGGCACCCCCTTGACGCTGGGCCGGTGGTCCCCGTTGGCGAGCGTGGTTCTCATGGGTGGCAGGGGGGGCCCCGAGGGGCGTAAGACTAAGACATCCCTCCGCGGGGGTCCGGTCCAGACGAACAACATGGATCGCTATACTCAAGGAAGAGGATCCCCTGGAGCGGCTGGACCCCCCTCGGACGAGGCTGGCGGTGGCTCGTGCATGCCCTCGGATCCGTCCCTGCAGGACATTATGGGCGCCATTAACGGCATCAAGGAGACTATTGCTACGCAATACGAGGCCTTGGCCCGTAAAATCGACACGGTGGCTATTGATGTCGCACTGATTCGGGCGGATCTCTCCAAGACCAACGAGAGGGTTCAATCGCTTGATGTGCGGACGTCCACCCTGGTTACGGATGTGTCGGACCAGCGGGCCACTCTCGGCGACCTCAAGTCGGCCAACGATCTGATGGCCCGGCGGCTGGAGGACTTTGAGGGACGGGCCCGCCGCAATAACATCCGAGTCGTAGGCGTCCCGGAGTCCTCCGACAACCACCCGGTGGATCTCTTGGTGGAAGAGCTCATCCTCAAGCATCTTGCCCCCGCCGGCCTGAGTAAGTTCTTTGCCGTGGAGCGGGCCCATCGAGTTCCGGGCGGTCGGCCGCGGCCGGGGGCCCCCCTGAGGCCCATTGTTGCCAAACTTTTCTACTACAGAGACCGAGATGTGATTTTGCAGGCCTCGCGGGCCCATGGCCCGGTCCGCCATGAGAATGCGTCTATTAACTTTTTCCCGGACTTCACCCAACTTGTCCAGAAGCAAAGGATGGGCTTCCAGGGGGTAAAGCGTCGCCTCCGCGACCTGGGTCTCAAGTACTCCATGCTTTTTCCTGCTAGGCTCAGAGTGGAGCACGAAGATCGGACAATCTTTTTTGACTCTCCCGCGACTGTGAGTGACTGGCTTGACTCGCTGCCGGGCCGCGGGGACCGGCCTGGGCCCTCTACTGGTACCGAGGGTGGCGGGTCTCCCTCGGAGTGACTTTGGTCCTTGATTTTGCCATTTTGTACTGTTCGGCTGGGTTCAACTTCTCTTTTGCATTTTGTTTCATTATGATCTATGTGGGGGGCGGCTGGGGACGGGTCCCTCTCCTCCTCCGGGGTCTTTCCGTAGAATGGGGTTTATGGGGCGACAGGCACACTGCAAGTTGGGGTGGTTTTTTGGGTCGCAGGGGTGCAGGGTGGGGGGAGTTGGTAGTTGGGGGGGGTTGGGGGGCTTTGATTTGTGTGTTTTGTTTTTAATGCGAGGTTTTTGTTCTGTTCTAGTCTTGGGCGTTGCGCTATTTGCTGGGGGACCCTTGATCGATTGGAGGGGATGGGGGGGGACGGGTTGAGGTTGATGTCATGGAACGTCAATGGATTGGGGGACCTTATCAAACGGGGTGTTGTGCTGCAGTATCTGCGACGTATGTCTCCTGATGTGGTGTTTTTACAGGAGATGCATCTGGTGGGTAACGTTTGTCATGCCATGAACAGGGGGGGGTACCGACTCGTTGCCCATTCTGGTTTCACCACTGGCTCTAGAGGGGTTGGCATTCTCCTGCGCTCTTCACTTCCGCTGGAGATCACCAGGGTAGTCCCGGACGACAGAGGGCGCTATGTGGCTTTGACTGGGCGGTGGGAGGGGCAGTCCCTTTCCCTGGTCTCTGTCTATGTTCCCCCGGGCCTCCAGAACTCCACCTTTTCAGATTTGGGTCGAATGCTGCTTGAGCTTCCTGACAGTCTTCTGCTTATGGGTGGGGATTTCAATTCGGTGGTCTCGGGCGACCGGGATCGCCACCCGCCCAGGGCCCTCCCTGCTGCGCAGGCGTGGCTTGGCGGATTCATGGAGACCTTCGGTCTGGTCGATTGCTGGAGGTTAATGCATCCTACACAGTGTCAGTACACCTTTCATTCTGGGGCGCATGGGAGTCTCTCCAGATTGGATTACTTTCTTGTGCCCGCGGCCCAGACTGCCCGGATTCGAGAGGTTAAGCATCTGGCCCGGGGTATTTCTGATCATTCCCCACTGTGGTTGCTTTTTGACACTGGGACGCGGTCTGCTGGGCGGATCGCTCCTATTAACCCTTGGTACCTGCGGAACCCCACGATCCGCTATAGTCTGGTCAAGTCGATTGACCAATACTTCCTTGAGAATGATGGGTCGGTGATGTCCGCAGTGTCCCTGTGGGAAGCTTTTAAGGCAGTACTCCGTGGGCAGGCCCTATCCCAGATTGTGGCGGCTAAGAAGGTTAAGACGGAGGAGGTGGAGAAGCTGGAGACCGACATCTTGGGGTTGGAGGCGGCCTTGGAGACGGGTGTCTCTCCGGATGGGCTACATGCCCTCAGCCTGAAACAGTTCGAGTATAAGTCCCTTGTTACTGACGCTGCCCGGACCATGTATAGGGAGCAGCAGGGTAGGTTGTATGATGCTGGAGACAAGGCTGGTAAATTGATTGCTTGGCTGGATAGGAAGGAGAGAGTGAATCGTGTGGTCCCAGAGCTCAGGGTTGCGGATGGAGTGTGTGTGACTGAGCCTGGCGAGATTGTGGAGTGCTTTGCTGACCACCTCCGGACGGTGTACTCCCCGGTGTCTGACAGAGATGAAGACGACTCTCGTCTTCTACTACGGGATATTGTCCTGCCCGGCTTATCCGTCGAGGACCGTGAGCGGTTGGATGCCCCCTTGGCCGTCGATGAGATTGCTGCCGCGATTGGCTCCCTTCGCTCGGGCAAAGCTATGGGCCCTAATGGCCTGCCGATCGAACTATACAAACTACGCCCGGATAAAATCGCGCCCTTCCTTCGTCGTATGTTTCAGGAGTCGAACGAGAGGGGTTCCCTTCCCGCCGACCAGCGTCTGGCGACTATAGTCGTGATTCCTAAGGAGGGTAAACCACGTGACCGCTGTGCTTCATATAGGCCTATCTCCCTCTTAAACGCAGAACCCAAAATCCTGGCTAAAGTCCTCGCCAACCGCTTGCTGAGCGTTATCTGTGATCTGATTCATCCGGATCAATGCGGCTTCATCCCCCACCGTAATACCGCTCTTAATCTGCGGCGTCTGCACGGTGTCCTAGCTAGGGCGAAATACTTTTCTGAACCAGCCGTATTGGTTTCATTGGACGCCACCATGGCCTTTGATACCATCGAGTGGCCATTCCTTTGGGTGGTCTTGGAGAAGTTTGGCTTTGGGGAGGGATTTCTTAGCTGGGTGAAGCTTCTTTATGCCGGACCAATGGCTCAGGTGGTTGTCAATGGGAGAGCTTCCCGGCCTTTTGCTCTCGGGAGGGGCACTAGGCAGGGGTGCCCGTTGTCCCCTCTGCTTTTTGCTCTGGCCTTAGAGCCGCTCGCCGCCTGGCTCCACTGGGAGCCCTCTATTAGGGGGATCCGGTGGGCCCCGGGCTTCGAGGATCGGGTCTCGCTGTACGCGGATGATATTCTTCTGTACCTCACCTCGCCGCGACAGTCACTTAATGTTCTCTTTGATGTCCTCACCTCCTTTGGGAAAAACTCGGGTCTGATAATTAACTGGTCCAAATCTTGCGTGTACCCTCTCTCCGGTGGCCCTCCCGTCTTGCCGCCTCTACTTCCTATCCAAACGTCCTCATCCGGCTTTAAGTACCTGGGGGTGTATGTTTCGTTGGACCCGACGGTCCGCTATGAGCAGAACCTCCTGTCTCCACTCCGACGTTTGAGGGTGGATACGGCGCGTTGGTGTAGGTTGCCCCTGTCTCCGCTTGGTCGCTCGGCCCTGTTTAAAATGATGTCCCTTCCCAGATTTCTTTACGCACTACAGAACTCATTTGATGTCATTCCGGTGGCCTACTTTCGGGAGGTGGAGAGCCTGCAGAGGAGACTGGTATGGGATGGGCGGGCGCGTATCGCTCTGGCAAAGCTTACTCTCCCCTGGTACGACGGGGGCATCGCGCTTCCTGACATTAGACGGTACTATTGGGCCTCCCAACTGTCGGCAATTAACCATGCCACGTATGCTCCTGGTCTGAACCCGGCGTATGAGATGGATAAATTCCTGCTCCCTGGCGGTAATTATAACAGAGCGCTTTACTCCCGATCTGCTGGTGGTACCCTCACGGGCCCTACCAAGATTGCGGTAAGGGTGTGGAAGGCGGCGAATGTTGCGATGGGTTGGAGTGAGCGTTTAACGTGTGCTACTCCCTTGTTTGCCTCAGACCGCCTGGGGAGCCTTTGGACGACGAAAGGCTTTGAGCACTGGGACACGATCGGTATTAGCAGAGTGGGGGATCTGTGGGTTAAAGGCGCGGTCAAGACCTTCGCGGCGCTCCGGAGCGAGTATGAGCTTAGTGAGAGGGAGTTTTTTCGCTACGCCCAGGTTCGGCATGCCCTGCTCTCGGTTTTTGGGGAAGGGTCCACGGTCCCTGTTTCTTCGCCCCTCGAGGACCGCATACTCGACGGTCACGTTCCCGATAGTACTATCTCCTTGATCTATAAAAAGTTGATAAATAATCGGGCTGACCTCTTGGTGCGTCTACGGGAGGCATGGACGGGGGATGGGGTTGAGTTGGACGACGAGGACTGGCAGTCCGCGCTGTCCTCTCCTAAGGAGGTGGCCATCCCGGCCCGTCTCCGTTTGGTCCAACTTAAGATCCTCCATCGCGTTTACGTGACGGGCCCCCGTTTGGTCTCGATGGGGTTTTCTGAGGACGGGCTCTGCAAGCGTGGCTGTGGGCACAGTGCCACCTTTCTCCACATCCTGTGGGAGTGCCGCGAGGTGGTGGAATACTGGCGTCAGGTGCATGAGGTTATGAGGCGAGTCACCGGGGTCACGCTGCTGCCGGAGGTGCGTCGTTGTATGCTGAATGTGTGGGAGCCCAATGACTATAACGCGGCCCAGACTCGGTGGGCGGCCCTGGGGAACATGATAGCAAAGAGGGACATAGCGCAGCTTTGGGGTTCGCAGCGGCCCCCCACCGTGTCTGTCTGGAAGGAGAACATGGACTGGTGCATGTTCAGGGAAAAGACTGTTTATGTGGCTCGTGGTAAACCCGGGGCTTGGAACAGAATTTGGGGGCAGTGGAATGCGTATCGTGGAAGTATTTGTGCTCCCCCCCTGGTGGAAACGTCTGATGTAGCCATGTCCCCCTGATCCTTGATGGTTCCTTACTTATTTGGCACATCTGAGTATAGATTTGTATTCCCGTCTCTCCCCCCCCCCCCACCTCTTTGTTTCCCTGTTTTTTGACTGCCATCGGGTGGTCGGATATGGACGTACCCCTGCTGTGGCCCGACGCCCATCTTATGTTTTCTTGCCTCGCCTTTGTTTTAAGTTGTTATTTATGTTAAAAGGGTGTATCCTGATTTCCTCTATGTGCAGTCTGCTCTTCTGTATTGTGCGGAGCCCCGGTGGGCCAGTCATCTTGATTGCACTGTGTGATCTTTTACCTACTAGCGGCCGGCCCTGGTGGTTGTAGGCCCGTGCTTGTAACCTTCTTTCTGCACAATAAAAATTTAAAAAAAAAAAAAAAAAAAAAAACTAGCTAACTGCATAATACTAGATGTACTGCTGAACAGTACAGATACACTGCTAAAACAGTGCAGACCGGATCTGTGTACCCAAACCCGTCTTGACCGGCACAAACCAATGCGCACGTCTAGATGCGTCCCCAGCAACGGTACTCACCGGGAAGCACGGAACGGAACAGAAGGCCTCGGAAACTCTGGTCTGGACTAGAACAGACTGGACTCGACTCGACTCGTGACGTGGATACTTCGGAACTTCGGAACCTGGTGGGCCTCTGTATACCTCGGATCTTGCTCTCTCAGCTAGGCTCTGGTCGGGATCCTCCGCACTCCTCACCGCCTCGTCTGGGTGTTGATCGCAGCCTCAGTCACCTCCGTTGGCCTGAGGGAGGTACAGGAAATCCTGCAGGTACGCGTAGTTGTCCGTCCGGCTGTGGCAGGAGACCGGGTCTGCAATGCACCTCCGGCGCGTGGGGTGGGGGAGGTGTCCCTATTCGGGCGCCAATTATGTGGTAAATTTTAATTACCTAGACTTAATTTATGCGGTAAAATTCAATAAGAATAACTCAGTAAAAATAAGAGGCAGAATCCGTGGTATTTGAGGTTTTTTAAAAAGGGGATTTATTCCTTACAAAGGAATTGGTTCGAACCAGGCAATCGGATTCCGTCACCACGAAGGTTCGGGAAGGGATAGAGCAATACTTTATTGACAGGTTGTCATATATATAGTCAATGCATTACAGTAAAGGCAGATGCAGGAGGCGTAACAGCTGAGAAGAGAGATAAGAATACACATACGTAATGAAAAAGGCGTTACAATAGGCGTGCATAAGGGCGTGTACTAGAAACGTCATTCTGAGGATGTCACAGGTGGGTGGATCCATAAGAGAATCCTGCAAAGTCAGCAGAAATACATGGCAGAGGTGCGCGCACGGCAGCATGACGTGTGATTGACGTGTAACTGGAGGGTGAAGGGGACTTGACATTTAGCCCTACATGAGGAGACAGAAGTCTGGGATGTCAGAACAACCTAATCCCAAATCGTATCTAATATCTTGTGTTTAAGGAACGGTATTATCTGGAAGGAAAGGTCTCTCAGGCAGAGGCTATCCTATACTGACTTCTAGTGCGTGTATAAGCGTCTACGTGTCTACATGAGATGCGAGGGGGCATGGGCCTACCATGGCAACAGAAGCCATGAATTACTTGCACGGAGACAGTAAGGCCGGGCCCTTTGCTCTGTAGCTGGAAGGATGTTTACCTAAACTACTAGACAGGAATGTATTTCTCGAGGAGCGGAGCAGATAACTTGAAGGCTGAATACAGTCTTGGCAGGCAACAGGCCGGGCCAGGCACCGTTAGCCGCGCAGGAAGTAAGACAAAGGTCATGGATACAGATGCAGGTCCAGGCTGGAGCATTCAGAGGCAGAAAGCAGGAAAAGCTCGATGGCAGAATTCAGGGCCTAACTCGCCAGAGCTGAAAAACGTGAAAGGTACACCATATAAAGACGGTGGCAAGGCATACTTAGGAACGGAATATCCGACCCATTCATGGTGGATCTGAAAGAGGACATGTTAACGTTGGACGCATATGTATTTGCGTCTTCATAGCTGGAAGTGGAGGGAACATACATGTACTTGTAGTATGTACATGGAGCCGTTGGGGTCTAAGATAGGGGACACAATTGATCATAAAAATTCATATTTCCTCATTACGATGGTAAGTTGACCACTATTGGCTGTAAAAATAGGTCCACAAATTGAGACAGCCGCTCTGTTGGTCCCCCAATCCCTGCCACAATCGGCGGTTAAACATTTTCTTTCAAAAAGACCAGCAAGTCAATGGGAACATACTCAAATGTTGTTGGCTATGACAGAGTTAATACTATGTAATAACTATTTTCTTTTCACAGAGGAATGGTTTGGGCAAACCCAAGGAGTTGCAATGGGTTCTAGATTTTCACCGGCCTTTGCTAATCTGTTCATGGGCTGGCTGGAAGAGATGGTGATATGGGGCCCATCAGGCAACCTTTGGAATTATTATATCCTCTTTTGGGGACGGTACATAGACGATTGTCTTATGATTTGGACAGGAACAGAAGAAAAGTTACAAGAGTTTATCTGTTATCTTAATAACAATGACATGAATATAAGATTTACATCATGTGTTAGTCCCACAAAAGTGGTATTTTTGGACATAGAATTGTATGTAAAGGACAATAAGATCTGTAGTAATATGTATCGAAAACCTACATCTTGTAATGCTATTTTACATGCGATAATTTCTAATTTTAAAAGTTTTTATTTCATTATGAAGATTTGTTATGTCGATAATGATATACCAATTATCCGTATTGATGTGTGGTAATGGACATGCCTGCTTACACTTCGATACTGGCCTAAGATGCCGCCCGTTGTGGGGATCGTGTGCTAGTCACCTTGTTGATTTCTATGTCTATAATAGAAGGCTGAATGACGCGTACCGCCTACGCGTACCTGTATCCGGGAGGCGAGAGCGTTACAAGGTAAGCGTCAGCGGTAGTCAAGCGTTTCAAAGTCATACGTGGGCTGATCAAGTGTGATACCGGTCTCGGTTAATTGCAAACAGTTTCCCGTCTTTAATTGTAGGTCCCCGTACTTCAGGGAACTTGGCAGAAACCTATTTTGTTTCGTGTGAGAGATAATTTGATGTTGATGGATTGTATTACGGGGTCGGTGAGGATGTGTAAGACCCGACGTGTATAACGAACAACGTGGAAACTTTATGTTGCTGGCCCATGTAGTGATAAACTAAGGTAAGATAAAACACATAAAGAAATTAGTAGATTATTACATAAATTTATGAACGTAGAGTTGGTAGTTCATCCGAGTAGGGTGTTACATCAGTTTGTGTATTTACTTTATAGGTTCTAGCATCGATATTTTGAGTTACTGGATAAACTAGGAATCCCAAGAGAATTTGTACTGAAACCGTATCAGAGTAGGAGGTAATGCACGTGAGCGATGGAATTGGTTGATTACATATTGTTCAAAGGGATTAGCCCATGCCTCATGTGCTTCGCAGTAATTAATACTTTATCATGATTTGTATTATTTTAGGTAATTGAACCCAAGAAACAAGGTACAAACACACCATTTTAGGGTGATATACAATGAGCATGCGTCTCACTAGTGGTGACAGATGTTAATATGGGTTGCAAAGCAATTTAATACTATATGAAGATGACTTATTATCCTTTTGTTTTTTATTGATAATTTGCCTTTGGAACTGGACACTGTGGTTCGAGGTTATGTCAATGAATAGAAATGCTGGATATAATACACAGAGTTTATTTGTTTTATTGTGCACAAAAAATTTCCTCTGCACATAGAGTGGTATTTGGGCTTGTACAAATCAATTAGTTAATTATATGTACTCCAATCTCGCTATTTATGGCACTTCCAGCCCTGAGGAAGTCGTTTGGGTTAATCCCTATAGCGGCGAAACGCGTTGGGGAGTGGAAGACGGTTACTGAAAGTTAAGAAAGTGGAAGACTTTACTGAAAATTAAAGAAGAACAGAAGCCCATAAGAATTTTGTCCTTGTTTGATTACTGCTATACTGTGCCTTTGACTTATGGCGTGTGCATCAACATCTCAAAATATTTTAATCAATCTTTGATTGAATTTTGGGGAATTGGGTGTTAATCCCCAAGTTTGAAAGCACCGCAGTTTATTTAAGAGCACATTAATACAATTGTGTATTCTTGTGGGTGCGCTGGGATTTCCTTTTACACCCAAATTATTTAGTACTGCTTTAGAGGGAGACAACCAGGTCAGCAGGTCTGCTTTAGAGCCAAGGGACCAGGTCAGCAGAGCTGCTCTAGAGCCAGAGAACCAGGTCAGCAGAACTGCTTTAGAGCCGTAGAACCGGGTCAGCAGAGCTGCTTTAGAGCCAGAGAACCAGGTCAGCAGAGCTGTTGTAGAGCAAGAGAACCAGGTCAGCAGAGCTGCTCTAGAGCCTAAGAACTAGGTCAGCAGAGCTGCTCTAGAGCCAGAGAACTAGGTCAGCAAAGCTGCTGTAGAGCCAGAGAAACCAGGTCAGCAGAGCTGCTTGAGAGGGAGAGAACCAGGTCAGCAGAGCTGCTTTAGAGCCAGAGAACTAGGCTAGCAGAGCTGCTTTAGAGCCAGAGAACCAGGTCAGCAGAGCGGCTTTCGAGCCAGAGAACCAGATCAGCAAAGCTGCTTTAGAGCTAGAGAACCAGGTCAGCAGAGCTGCTCTAGAGCCTAAGAACCAGGTCAGCAGAGCTGCTCTAGAGCCAGAGAACCAGGTCAGCAGAGCTGCTGTAGAGCCAGAGAAACCAGGTCAGTAGAGCTGCTTTAGAGGGAGAGAACCATGTCAGCAGAGCTGCTCCAGAGGGAGAGAACCAGGTCAGCAGAGCTGCTCTAGAGCCAGAGAACCATGTCAGCAGAACTGCTTTAGAGCCATAGAACCGGGTCAGCAGAGCTGCTTTAGAGCCAGAGAACCCGGTCAGCAGAGCTGTTGTAGAGCCAGAGAACCAGATCAGCAGAGCTGCTCTGTAGCCGAAGAACTAGGTCAGCAGAGCTTCTCTAGAGCCAGAGAACCAGGTCAGCAGACCTGCTGTAGAGCCTGAGAAACCAGGTCAGCAGACCTTCTGTAGAGAGAGAACACGATCAGCAGAGCTGCATTAGAGCCAGAGAACAAGGTCAGCAGAGCTGCTCTAGCTGACACTGACTGACTGACACTGACTGACTGACTGACACTGACAGATTGACACTGACTGACACTGATTGACTGACACTGACTGACACTGAATGACTGACAATGACTGACACTGAATGACTGACACTGACTGACTGACTGACTGACACTGACCAACACTGATTGACTGACACTGACACTGATTGACTGACACTGACTGATTGACTGACACTGACTGACTGACACTGACACTGACTGACTGACACTGACTGACAGTGACTGACTGACACTGACTGACACTGACTGACTACTCGCTACTACTCTACAATTCACTCTCTACTACTCTCTCTCTACTACTCACTCTCTACTACTCACTCTCTACTACTCTCTACTACTCATGCTCTACTACTCTCTACTACTCACTCTCTACTACTCTCTACTATTCACTCTCTATAACGCACTCTCTACTACTTTCTACTACTCTCTCTCTACTACTCACTCACTACTACTCTCTACTACTCACTCTCTACTACTCACTACCACTCTTTACTACTCTCTACTACTCACTTTCTACTACTCACTCTACTACACTCTAGTACTCTCTACTACTCACTCTCTACTATTCACTCTCTACTACTCACTCTCTACTACTCTCTACTACTCTCTCTCTAGTACTCACTCTCTACTACTCACTCACTACTCTCCACTACTCACTCTCTACTACTCGCTCTCTACTACTCTACTACTCTCTACTACTCTCTCTACTTCTCACTCCCTACTACTCTCTCTACTACTCACTCTCTACTACTCTCTACTACTCACTATCTACTACACACACTCTACTACTTGCTCTCTAGAACTCGCTCTCTATTACTCTCTACTACTCACTCTACTACTCTCTAATACTCACTCTACTACTCACTCTCTACTACTCCACTACTCTCTACTACTCACTCTCTACTACTCTACTACTCTCTACTACTCTCTCTCTACTACTCACTCTCTACTACTCACTCTCTACTACTCACTCTACTACTCACTCTACCACTCTCTCTCTACTACTCTCTCCCTACTACTCTCTACTACTCACTCTCTACTACTCTCTCTCTACTACTCTCTACTACTCACTCTCTACTACTCTCTACTACTCACTCTCTACTACTCACTCTCTACTACTCACTCTCTACTACTCACTCTCTATTACTCTCTACTACTCACTCTCTACTACTCACTCTACTACTCTCTCACTACTCTCTCTCTACTACTCACTCTCTACTGCTCACTCTACTACTCTCTACTACTCACTCTCTGCTACTCTCTACTACTCTCTACTACTCACTCTCTATTACTCACTACCTCTCTACCTCACTCTACCTCTCTCTCTACTACTCTCTAACTCTACCTCTCTACCTCTAGACCTCTACCTCTCTACCTCTCTCTACACACACACATATGCACATATATATATATATGCATATGCATTTATATATATGTATGTGTACATATATATACATGCATATATAAACTTATATATAATCTGCATATCTATATAAATACAAATATAAATGCATGCATGCATATACATATACATATATGCATACATATGCATGTTATGTACATAAAAGTTTGAAAAACAAGATTACAAGCAAAGCTAAAAAGCCACCTAATTACAAACAGAAGTGCTTTAACTTAAACGAGGGCGAGACCTATTGCATTGCATTTACTTGGTTCCATCAAGAAGGCATTCAGATGTATCACATATTTGCCATAAATTCTGAATGGTAGCACTCTAGTTGCTCATTAGATCACTGTAATAAAGCTACTGCTCACCAGGGAAGTCTGCTGCTGGTATTCAAAGTGCATGTTTCAGTCTGCATGTCAGAATTTTTTAATGAAATAGACGAGGATTTGAGAAGTCACTTAAAATGTGCCCTAATTTTTCTTTCTACAGCACTAATCATACTTTCTATGGCAAAATGAACCCCCTAATTTTGTTCCTTTTTATATTAAATGTTTTAAGATTTACCACTTTATTCCAATCAAGATGGCTTCAGGTGTGCCATACGTTTGTCATAAGTAGGACTGTTAGCGCTCTAGTTGTTCTTTAGAACACTCTGGGAAGCTGCAGTAGAACACAAAGGAATCAACTGACAGTCTCTGCCCGTGTTGGATGTACATGTTTTACTGAGAATGTCAGACTTCATTCTCACATGACTGAGAAAGATAATGTGAATTTACAGAAAATATGCTCTCAGGTTAGTTTATAGATTACCTTCCAAACCTCTGTGGGAAAAGCATGAGAAAATATTTTTCTCTCAAACATGATTCATGATATCCCAGCAGAAGGCTTTTTCCAATGGTAAAATCACCTTAGAACACACCAGAATTCCTAAAATGAGTATGATATCATCAACAAATGATTTATAATGTAACTAAAGTCTTCAAACCTATAAACTGCAATGCTTTTTAATGAGGTGCTATCATGTATTCATGTATATTGGTCCCAAGATGGCTGCCAACACTTCTTGGATGAATTGCTGACAGCCAATCAGATCTCACGATGAGATGTGTGGTTAGGCTCCGGCCAGATATATATGGGATTTTGATTTTCTCAGGAACTACTGAACAGATTGACACCATTTAAGCAAAAGGCACGAGTCTGAACTGAGGACTACCTCTTTGCCAAATTTGGTGTAATTCCGTTAAGCAGTTCGGGCTGTAGCTGCGGCTAAATGTCCTATGGGAATTTGCATGGGGAAAACACGTTTTGGGACCCCCCTTTTTTCTCGACCCCCGCTACACGAATCATCCCGAGACTTTCAGGATAGGAGTGGACCAGAGCTGGCCAAAGGTTTTGAAAATTTTGCAAAGATTCGTCAATCGGCGCCAAAGTTAATGAGAATAGAATGTTGCGGATTTCCTATGGAAAATAGGTACTAACTACAACTACCTACTGGCAACCGCCAGTAGGTAATATATATATATATATATATATATATATTCCAAATGAAAAGGCGACGTGAGGATTGCCCAGCCATTCGGGTCGGGGCCTGACAGGCGCGTCACCACCTCAAATATTCCAAACGAAAAACACGTCCTTCTCAGTTCGTGCAATCAGGCCCAACCAGACGTGCTTCAGTACAGAATTCTTTATTCATGGCAGATCTCAAAGCATTACGCGTTTCGACTTAGAAACAGTCTTAATCATATGCAGCCAAGAAATGCGAGTACGTCCGTTTGTTCTTTTAAACGTGATTTAGACAGCAATGAAGGACTACAATGTACCAGCCTTACATGTTGAGTATTCCTTAAAGTTGCAGTGGACACATCATTAATATTATTAAACTTATCACCAAGCAAATTAGAGCGGAATTACTTCTCTACATGTGGAAGTGATGGAGCAGGGTTTTTACTTTAAAACCGAATACCTGTTTCATTTTTCGCATGTTATAACTAAAAGTACTACTGATTAATTATTAAGTATTAAAAGTTTGTCAAATGTTGTCTAATCAACCTTATTAACAAGAGAATTACACGTGGGAATGCTATTGCATGGCTAAATAACAAGTGAACTAAGTTGGTGAGCAAACTGACAGAAAACGATGTTGCTTAAGTGATGTTATGGTGTTTTGCGCTTATAATTAATATGCATTAATGGCTTTTGATGTCGCAAATGGCTAGATAAATACACATACATAAGGGTATTAGCAGGGGAATAACACTGTATAATCATTTCTATGCAGTAATTCTGTTTTATGTCTATTTTGCTTAAAGTTGTCCATTGTGGCCTGCCATAAAATGGCCACCACCCGCAGCCTGCATTGGAGTTGCTGGAAATTTACAGAAAGGCTTCGCTCTGCCTGTGACCTTGCAACTCCGATGAACTGAAAAGCCATAAGCATGATGACAAGTCTGGGACATCTGCCAAAAGCCCCTGAAAGACGGAAAAATTGATAAGAACTTAATGTGAACCCATTTTTTAAACAAATTCATCTAGTAGAGACATCCGTAAAAGTAGCGAATTAGTCATGGACGTTCAATTCTGCTATTCATTATTTGGGACAATCTATGCGTGAGAACAACCCGTAGAATATCGAAAAAGTACCAAGATGACATTATTTCCGCCATTCATCCGTTCTGAATAAAGAAATGTTACTTTATAGAATGTAAATTTTAGTATAAATAATAGTAGACTAGAGAGGTCTAGCGCCACTTCTTCCGGAGCTGATGATGCGAGGTCCCTATGCTGACGGAGAGGACGATGACTCTACATGACGACAGAAGACTCTAATACTTCTACAGAGGACCGGTTCTGACTTAGGATCTGACATTTAGACAGAATAGGTAAATATGAGAGAAATGAAATTTGCATTTAATTGGCTTTTCTTGAAATTTTAAATAAATGAACAATTTGTTTGAATTCCTGTCTCGGGTGATTATTTCTGGTCATGTTTATTGATTTATTGTGTATCCTTTGAAATGTATTTTACTAGATCCACAAGCAACTAGCTGGTCACATTGACCTCAAAGTACAGGCAGATTAGATAGAGCATATGTGAAAGGTGTTTCTCCTTTACAGGGCACGGATAGTGTGATTTAGGGTAAATGTTGGTGTAATGGGCCCCACCAGCGTATGATGTGTGTATGCGTGTGTGACTGTGAAATCATTCCGTCCGTGGAAGTAGAGGGGATTCGGAAGCTCTGATCTGCACCAGAAGTTCAATATCAATCTTTTTAATAAAGTTTGTCATTTGATTCCTTTTCAGTTATTATCCATCGATGTTATAAACCACAGCAACCACAATGCTTTGCGAGTGTCTTTTTCTCTCAAAGGTACGTATCATTCAACGCTAAGTTCTTGAGTTTACCCCATGAATTATTACATGCACCAACATTCCTTTTACGCCTTTAAAGGATTAAATTCCATGTGTGGCAAGGTATATTGAAATCCATATAAAGTCTGAGATAACATTGCATTGCCCACGCGGACTTGCCTGAATGTTGTTTTTGTAGCACGCTGTGCAAGGGTATGGTACCCCTGCAAACCCTGGCTGCTCCATAGAAATTTGCCAAGTCGAAGCGGGCCTCTCGCTCGTGACCCTGCTATCAATACTCTTTCAACCTCGCAGATTCAGCCGGCGGGCATCCCCTTTGAATAGCTTCCAAACGAAAAGGCGCGCCTGTCAGGCCCCGACCAGAATGGCTGGGCAATCCTCACGTCGCCTTTTCGTTTGGAAGCTATTCATTTCTTGGCTGCATATGATTAAGACTGTTTCTAAGTCGAAACGCGTAATGCTTTGAGATTTGCCATGAATAAAGAATTTTGTACTGCAGCACGTCTGGTTGGGCCTGATTGCACGAACTGAGAAGGACATGTTTTTCGTTTGTAATATATATATATATAAAAATGCGAGGAAACAAAAATACGATTTTTGCAACGAGGATACAGTCATGCTGACATTGTACGAGGTGAATTGAAAATGAAGGAAAAAAGCAGAGTGGTGTTACTAACAAATAGTGACAAACTAAATGTGACAAAAGGAACAACTGAAGACAATCAAACACGTCTGATACTTACCTACAGCAAGGAAACTTGCAAGATCAGAAAAATACTGAGTAAATACTGGAGCATATTACAGAAAGATCCTGACATTGGTATGACCATAGGGGACCATCCGCGGATATCTTACAAAAGAGCACAGAATATTTCGGATCATTTGGTACGAAGTCACTTTGTAGCCACAAAATCTGAATCTTGGCTACAATCAAGATCCAAGGGATTTACCAAATGCATGTCCTGCAAAGCTTGCAAGATTGGCAAAAATCTTAAAAACATCAAAGATCCGACTGGCAAAAGTTTCCAGATAAGAGAGACCATCACGTGTGAATCAACCTTTGTGGTCTACCTACTCCAATGCTTTTGCGGAAAACAATACATTGGCAGCACAATATGCCCTCTCAAAAAACGCATATTAGAACATGTGCGTGCCATTCAAAATTTGGACATGACATATGTAATCGCCAGACATATGTCACTGCATGTTGGGAAATCGTGGTTGGATATAAAATACTCAGGACTGATGACGGTGCCTCCAAGTGAACGAGGTGGAAACCGTATCCAGAAACTACGCAGGCTGGAGTCGTGCATGATAATGAGGTTCAAAACTAAGCATCCTCTGGGCCTCAATGGGGATGAGGAACTTCATGTGCACTTATAGATACTCCCAACATAATTGACATATAACAACACAGCATGTCTGTTATGCACCTAAAAACTAAGCAATAACTGTACCAGATAACACCTAGCGTAAATATTTTCGCATTTTATCATATTTGTGATCCATTCCTCTCTTGGAATTCCATATAATCATGAAAAAGCTTGTTTAAATCCACACAGACACACATGTTTGCAGGTACAACTGCATACTAACAGGCACTCAGCCATGATTTTTTGCCTAACACTAAGTTACAGTCCATATTTTGTGACACACGAACACATTTTTTGGTTAAATGCATCAGGTGCCTTGCATTCAGAAATTAATAATGCACATATACTTAAGTGTCTTATTTAAAATGTCTTTTCCCAAAAGTATTGCCGTTTTGAAAGGAATTATGCAAATTCCTTACAGTTTATACTTTCTGAACTACGATACCCAGAATGCAATGAAATGGCACCATGTAGCATGTGTATAAAGATAAGAAATGAAAAAAGGACCATTGTAACAATCTACCGTGACCAGGAACTACGGTTCGAAACGCGTAGGGAGGATTACTTTGTGAGATTAAAATAACATCCTAATCGTCGAGAGGAGTGCCGCGTCATTATTCTTTTGTGTCTGATATATATATATATATATATATATATATATATATATATTACGCTCCAAAAGTTCCACAACCAGAACAAAGGACCAGCACTCCGGTTAGATTCAATCCCAGTACGGATTTATTAGTGCAAACAGACGCGTTTCAGCCGTAGCTTTCGTCAGTGTCGGCTCGCGTTCAAAACGGAAATTGATTTTAACTCATTCTGTAAACATGAAAGAGGGACCAGTACTCTCTAACTTGGTCGCCATCTTTGAACATGCAAAATCACAATTCATTCATAATATACATTCTTTGTAATCAAATTAAACTTATAATTCATTAGATTTCTTAACTTTAAATTGCATGTTACACAATTGATAACTTATTTCTCAATGAGGCATCTCATTCCATCATATTAGGTGAAAATAAAGCCCTGTATGGGCATACTCTAAAATTATATGTTCACAATTTCATTAGTGCACTTCAAACGAGACATCTCATTACTTCATGGATCATACTTATACAATTTTTTAACATTTGTTCCTTAAATTTCTGTTCAGCTCAAGTTTTGGACCACAGTGAAAAAGTAGTTTCTCATAAGTGGGTAATTAATTCCTCCCCTGAATTCAGTCCCTCAGGTGTTTTTGTTTGGAGTTCTATAATATACCTGGATTCCAGGCGTCTCAGAGCTTTCTCCCTTTCTCCACCTCTGATGTCTTTAGGTATACAGTCCAAACTGAAGAAACTGAGGAGAGTTCTATCGCTGTTGTGGTGAGAGGCAAAGTGTCGTGCAACTGGGTAGTTGACATCCCTATTTGCAATTGCCCTTTGGTGTTCTAGGATGCGCATCTTAACCGCATTGACCGTACTCCCGATATAGCGGTAGTTGCAGGGGCATTCTAGGCAATATACTACAAATGGTGTGGTGCAAGTTATAAATTTAGTAATCTTTTTTGGGATTTCACATCCCGGAATGGTGTACATGATAGTCTTCCTACTTGCTTGGCACGCCTTACATTTATATATATATATTCACAGAAAAAACCATAGGTTTCAGGCACGTTATAGTTAGGAATTAGCATTTAAAAAACCTCAGAAATTCACTGAAAAAACCATAGGTTTCAGGGGTGTTATAGTTAGCTGGACTTTTCACTTGTACAAAACCATTGAAATTCCCCCGTTATAGTTAGTTCAGCTAACTATAACTCGCGCGCCCGCAATGCACTGCTGATGACGTCACATATTACATCACTCATGACATGGTCAGTGACATCACTCATGACATCACTGATGACATCTCAAATGACATCACTGATGACATCATCCAGTGAATGTGTGTTTTTCTGAAAATTAAATATGTTTTATATATGTATATCTCAAGGTCGATGGAAGAATAAATGGGTATATAAGTGTCTAAATGGATGATTTGTTTTTGAAAAATTGATTGTGTAACTGACTGATTAAGTGTATCATAGTGAATACATGGCTTAGTGAGTAATGTCTAAATATGTAAATATCTGTATCAGTCTCTCACTTTGTGTATAAGTGGCTGCATGGGTTGGTGAGTAGCTACATGGATGTCTATATAGGTTATTAGTTGTTTTTTTGAGTATCAGTCTGAGTGTCTGCATGGTTTGGTTGGGGGTATTATGTAGTGCATAGGTGCATGAATGAGTGACTCACTCTTTGTATGTGTTGAAGACAGCATGTGTGCAGGACTGTATGGGTGGATGAGTGTGTGTATGGGTGTGTTAGTGAGTGAATGACTGTCTCAATAGTGTCTTTATGAGTAACTACATATGTTTTAAACTAGTATATGTGACTATTGGTGTATATAAGTGAGTATATGTGAGAGTGAGAGATTGAAAGAGTTCCTGTATGAATAAGTATGTGTTTTTATAAGTGATTCTTTAAAAGACTAAGTATGTGTAAGTTTCCGTAGAAGTAAGTGTGGTGGTGTGTGTATAACTGTATATGCAAATAAATGTATGTTTGATTCTCTATTAGCATGAGTGACTATGTGTGTGAGTAACTCTGTGGATGAGTGGCATTGTGTAACAGGATGTATAGGTGTATGAGTACATATGATGAGTGAATACATGTATGAGTGACTGTATAGGACTGTTGGTGAATGAGTGGATGTGTATGTGGATCTTAGAATTACTGAAGAGGTTGTTGTAACTGGTATTGGTATGTCCATTGTTTTGAAAAGTTTAGTCTCTATTTGTGAATGTGTGTATCAAAGGTTATATTAGGGTGAGAGGAGGTCTGCCACTCTATCACAAGTATGATGTCATCAGTGATGTCATCAGTGATGTCATTTGAGATGTCATCAGTGATGTCATGAGTGATGTCACTGACCATGTCATGAGTGATGTAATATGTGACGTCATCAGCAGTGCATTGCGGGCGCGCGAGTTATAGTTAGCTGAACTAACTATAACGGGGGAATTTCAATGGTTTTGTACAAGTGAAAAGTCCAGCTAACTATAACACCCCTGAAACCTATGGTTTTTTCAGTGAATTTCTGAGGTTTTTTAAATGCTAATTCCTAACTATAACGTGCACGAAACCTATGTTTTTTTCTGTGAATTTCAAAGGTTTTTTAAATGCTAATTTCTAACTATGCCTACAGAGATAGGACATGTGAAGAAAGAAGAAAAAATGCACAGAAAGAAAAAAAAGAAGTGCAGAAAGAAGCAACAGAAGTCCTCAAAGACGAAGAAAAGTGCAGGAAGAAGGATAACGTGCAGAAAGAACAAAAAGAAGAGCAGAAAGAAGCCTTGTTGCAAAATCATCCTGTACCCTCAACTTTTTCAGACGGATACTGGTGGTAACTGAGTCTGACTAACCAGTCCTAGAGCCAGTGCTATGTTAAAAGACACTTAGAATACAGTGAAAACACCTACATACACTAGGGAACATTATGCGTTGGGGTCCCCCTGTGATTAGCATGACCTCCTCTGTAAGCCCCTAGTATATAATAGGGCAGGGGGATTAAAACTACCTCTTAAAACAGGCCACAGGGCGTTTTTGCACACATTAACTCAGGCCCCGTCCCCTCCCTTCACCACTGTGTAAACACGCCCTGTGTCCGTTTTTAGTTGGGAGATTAAGTTCATTTGAATCATGAGGGTCCCTAGGGTCCAACTAGCCCACTAGGTACCTCCAGTAAGTGCCACAGAGCTGCGTTGCAGAGAGGTGTAAAAAGTGGCACGGCCTGGACCACCTCTCTGCAATGCAGCTCAGTGGCGCTTACTGGAAGCACTTGGTGGGCTAGTTAGCCCCCAGGGGCCCTCAGTATTGAAGGAAAATGATATCCCCAATTTAAAACGTGCCATAGTGCGTGTTTGCACACGTCACCTCAGGCCCCGTCCCCTCCCTTCACCACTGTGTAAACGCGCCCTGTGGCTGTTCTAAGTTGAGAGATTAAGTCCCCTTGAATCCTAAGGGTCCCTAGGGTCAAACTAGACCACTAGGTACCTCCAGTAAGCGCCACAGAGCTGTGTTGCAGAGAGGTGTAAAAAGGGGCTTGGCCTCAGAACACCTGTCTGCAGCGCAGCTCCCTGGTGCATACTGGAGATGCCTGTTGGGCTAGTTGGTCCTCAGGGACCCTCAGTATTGAAGAGGAATTAATTCCCCAACTTACAACTCGCCAGGGGGCGTGTTTGCAGAGTGCTGCAAGGAGGGGGCGTGGCCTCCGGCACGATGCCAGTCTTTTATTTATTTTAATTTTTTAAGAAGGGGGGCTGTGTGGTTCCCCTTCTTATTCTAATTTATTGGCCCTGATGACCCCATCCCCCAGGGCCTGTCTCCTAATTATATTTTTTTGACCCCAATCCCCAGGGCCGGCCACTGTTTTTTATTATTTTTAAAAAAGATATATTTATAGACACACCTAGGACATGCTGGACAAACCGTACGTACCTATCACCATGACGATTTGCGTGATATTCATTAAAAGGCGACTATGCATACAATGAATCCACGTGGAATGTATTTACACCACTAGTGAAGCTCTGACATGTCTGATGCCCTACCGTGCCTAATCCCGGTAGACACCCTTGTCGTTTATTTATACAAACATGGGTAGCTATTGACGGGCACATTTAATACACATGCACACCAAGCCATTCAAAGGGGATTCGACAAAAATTCGACCAAAACTATGCAAGAAACCCCCCTCACGGTTAATAAAACACACATCCACTGCCAGATGTGTAATACTTTTTATTTTACTCTCTGGAAAGGGGACGAACATCACTTGAGAGTCACAGCGCGCTCCTGGCAGAGCCCAATGCTGTGTTACACCCACCATTGCCTGCTGAGTGCCACACACCTCTGTGTTGTATTCCACTAGCTAGTGCATATGCTATGACACTCTCTAGCCCATGTGCACTGTAACACCACCCCGTGAATATGTCATGCCACACTTGTCTTCGCACGGGTTATATTGCCCCATCTAACGTGCCTTCCTCGATGCCTATGTTATAACGCACAGTGCTATGCCATACATATTATAATCTGGGATCCATATCTTTGTCACAGTGCATATGCAACGTTACACTCCCCAGCACATATTTTATATTACAACTTTAGAGACTAGTTAGGTTACACAACACTGCCCTGTGCATATTACACTCCAAGGCGCATATCGCATAGCACGCGCTAGTGCCTGTGCTATCTCGCACTCTCCAATGAATCTGTCATTGCGCACAATGTATTGCATATTATATTTCACGCCCGGTTCATCTTATATCACACTTTTTGGTGCATAGTTTATACCATACACTATACCTAGTTTTCATTTTCAATCGTGCTCTCAGGACTATGTTCTATATAACACTGTGTTCACCTACCCTTTTCACGGGCATTACATTTTGCGATAGGGGGTGGAGGGTCAGGGGGTGTTTCTGCCAAGTGAGCCCGGAGTCACAGTCACAAACGTCCTCTTCTTCCTGAATAAAAGTGAGATTATGCTGCATACTTGTTCATATTTTAAGTAGTTCGCACAGACACACGTTTTAAAAACAATAAAGTTCCTAATACCCGCCTTCTCT
The DNA here is from genome assembly GCF_964204655.1 of Triturus cristatus. Lineage (NCBI taxonomy): Eukaryota > Metazoa > Chordata > Amphibia > Caudata > Salamandridae > Triturus > Triturus cristatus. Next base: position 816,311,251 of record NC_140582.1, read on the forward strand.
GAACAGTTAGCTTGCTGCCCCATCCCCCTCCTCCCTATCCTCTGTTGTGTGAATCCATGGACTAGCCTCCTCCCTCCTGCCATGCATGGTCTGATGTGCTGCCACTGCCCTCAATTTAGTATGATGTACCAGTCCACTCCTCCTGCCCTCCATTGCCCAATTATATGCCCCCATCATTGACCTCTTGCTTGAACTCTGTGCTTAGCTTGCTGCCCCTATTCTCCTTCCCCCTGCCCTCCGATATCTTTGTGTTTGCCCCTGCTCCATCCTTTTTGCCCACCATGTTCCATGGACCTGCCACTCCTATCTACTCTGAGTGTTCTGTTGAGCTGCCACTCCCCTCCCACCTGCCTAGCATTGTCAGATGACTGTAACCTATCCCTGCCACCTCCACCCTGCCTGTCCACATGCCATGCCCCTATCCTCTTCCTCCTGTCCTACATGGTCCATTGTACTGCCACACCCTTCTGCCCTCCCTGGTCTGTTGTGCTGCAACTGCTCCTCCTGCCTGCCCCGTGCGGTCTGTTGTGAGGCCCCTTCCCCTGAACTTTCTTGTCTGTGCACAGGTCCTGACCCTCCCTTCTATCCTCCATCGTCCTTTGTGCATGCCCCTGCACCCTCCTTCTTGCCCATCATAGCCATTGTGCTACCACTAACCCTCCCACTTGCCATGCATGGTCTTCTGTGCTGCCATGGCCCCTCCCACCTTCCCTGTGTGGTCAGTTAGCTGCCCCTGAACCCCTCCCACCTTCCCTCCATGGTCTGTGTGTATGCCATCACAGTCTCACTGTTGCTCTTCATGGTGTGTCTTGCTTCTGGTGCCCATCCTGCCTGACCTCCATGGCTATCTTGCTGCTCCTGCCCTGCCCCCTTGCCCCCAGCCCTCTGTTTACATGTGCAGACCCCTACTCCCTCCCTCCTGGCTTGTCTGTTCCATTGTAATGCCGCTGATCCATCCCTCCTGCCCTTTATGGTCTGTTATGCTGCCGCTTTCTCTCCTGTCTGTCCATTATGGTCCTGCCTCTTTCCCCTCTGTTCTCTGTTGTCCATGTGCATGGTCCTGTCCCCTCCCTCTTGCTTTCTATGGATTGTTGTGCTGCACTCCCGTCCCGCATGCCCTGTGTGGTGTATTGTGCTGCTGCAAACCCTGATGCCTGCCCTGCAGGGTCAGTTTGGTGCACCTCTCCATGTCCCTCCTGTCCTCTGTTATCCAAGTCCATGTCCCTACCCCATTTCCTTCCATGATCCAATGTACCATACTTGCGAACATTTTGAACTTGGTAAGAGGGAGATTTTGAAAAAAAACTGGGGTATTGATGTTCCCCTTTGAGTTACATTGAAAAAGAGGAGATTGTAGACAGGAGACAGATAAAATAAAGCCCATTTGAGCTTAAAAACATTGGACGTTTCCTGGCTGAATCGGGTCTGTTGGCATGTATGGTTGTACTACCATTGCCTCTTCCTTCTGCCCACAATGGTCTATTACATTGCCACAGCTTCTCTTGCAAGTCCTGTATTGTTGGTTTGTTGCCCCTGCCCCCCTTTCCACTGCCCTCCATAGTCTGTTGTGCTGCCACGGCCCTTCCTGCCTGCTCAGTGTGGTTAAATTGTTGCCTTTGCACCCTCCTACCTGCCTTCAATTTTCAGAGTCCGTGCCCCTGGCCTCTGCCTCTCAAAAGTATCCTAATGAACAACTAGATTGCTAACATTCTATATTTATTACAAAAGTGTGGAACGCCTGACGTCATCTTGATGTAATCAAAACTGTAATACCTAGAGCATTTTCTTTAGAAATTACATATATGAGAGGGTCTTATTGGCATCAAAATTATGGTTAGTGCTCTAAAAGACTAAAATAAGGACATATTTTCTGAGTTTTCAAATAGCGAGAAAGCACTTTTAAATTATTTGTTACCTTTATGTTTTTTTATCCAGTTGACCACTTGATTAAATTTTGCACTTAGGGGAGAGGATGTGGTGTTACTTCCAGAACTGCAGACTTTGCAACTGGGGAACCAGGTTGGAGTTTCTGCTTCAGCTCGACATTCTGTGATTCTGGTCAAATCACTTAGTCTCCCCATGTCTACAACCAAAATGAATTTGTTCTTGTGTGATGTAACCAATGCTCATGTAAAGCACTCCAATACCTGACAAGTCTGCACTATATAACATGGCAAAAACACAAAATAATAAGTGCTTTGCACACTTCTGTCATTGGGCTATATTTGGGCTACATCTGGGTGATTTTGGGGTACATTTGGGCTCTTTTGTCTCCGGTGGCCATCTTGGGAGATTTATTTGTTATGAAGTTTCCTAATTTCCTCATGCACTGCAGTCTCCTCAGTAGGAAATGCTTTCAGTTTTTTACTTTGATTCCATCATGAAGGTATTCAGATATGTCACACATTTGCCATAAATTCTGAATGTTAGCTCTCTAGTTGCTCATTAGATCACTGTAGTAAAACTACTGTTCACCATGGAAGTCTGCTCCTGGTATTAAAAGTGCATGTTTCAGTCTGCATGTCAGAATTTTTTAATGAAATAGAAGAGGATTTGAGAAGTCACTCAAAATGTGCCCTCATTTTCTTTCTTCAGCATTAATCAAAATTTCTATGGCAAAATGAACCCCCTCATTGTGTTCCTTTTTAAATTAAATGTATTAAGTGTTACCAGTTTATTCCAATCAAGATGGCTTCAGGTGTGCCATACTTTTATCATAATGAAGACAGTAAGCGCTCTAGTTGTTTTTAAGAACACTCTGGGACATTCTGTCATTGGGCTATACTTGGGCTACATCTGGGTGATATTTGGGCTACATTTGGGCTCTTTTGTCTCTGGTGGCCATCTTGGCAGACTTATTTGTTATGAAGTTTCCTAATTTCCTCATTTACTGCAGTCTCCTCAGTAGGAAATACTTTCAGTTTTTTACTTTGATTCCAAAGGCATTCAGATGAGTCACACATTTGCCATAAATTCAGAATGTTAGCACTCTTTTTGCTCATTAGATCACTGTAGTAAAGCTACTGCTCACCAGGGAAAACTGCTGCTGGTATTGAAAGTGCATGTTTCAGTCTGCATGTCAGAATTTTTTAATGAAATAGAAGAGGATTTGAGAAGTCACTCAAAATGTGCCCTAATTTTTCTTTCTGCAGCACTAATCATACTTTTTATGGAAAAATGAACCCCCTCATTTTGTTCCTTTTTAAATTAAATGTTTTAAGAGTTACCACTTTAATCCAAGCAAGATGGCTTCAGGTGTGCCATACGTTTATCATAAGTAGGACTGTTAGCGCTCTAGTTGTTCTTTGGAACACTCTGGGAAGCTGCAGTAGAACACAAAGGAATCAACTGACAGTCTCTGCCCTTGTTGGATGTACATGTTTTACTGAGAATGTCAGACTTCATTCTCACATGACTGAGAAAGATAATGTGAATTTACAGAAAATAAGCTCTCAGTTTAGCATATAGATCACCTTCCAAACCTCTGTGGGAAAAGCATGAGAAAATATTTTTCTCTCAATCATGATATCCCAGCAGAAGGCTTTTTCACATGGTGAAATCACCTTAGAACATACCACAATTCCTAAAATGAGTATGGTACCATCAACAAATGATTTATAATGTAACTAAAGTCTTAAAACCTTCTATTAACTGCAATGCTTTTTAATGAGGTGCTATCATGTATATTGGTCCCAAGATGGCTGCCAACACTTCTTGGATGAAGTGCTGACAGCCAATCAGATCTCAGGATGAGATGTGTGGTTAGGCTCCGCCCACATATATATATGATTTTACTTTTGATTTTCTCAGGAACTACTGAACAGATTGATACCAGACCTGCAAAAGGCACATCCCTGACCTGAGGACTACCTCTCTGCCAAATTTCAAGTAATTCTGTTCAGCCGTTCGGGCTGTACCTTGGACTAAAGGTCCCTATGGAAAATTGCACGGGGAAAACGTGTTTTGGGACCCCCTTTTTTTCTCAGCCCCCGCTTGACGAATCCCCCGAGACTTTCAGGGTAGGAGCGCCCCACCTATTTTGAAAATTTTGCGAGGATTCGTCAACCGGCGCCAAAGTTATTCCAAATAGAATGTTGCGGATTTCCTATGGAAACACAGTCCTAACTATAACTATCTACTGGCGACCGCCAGTAGATAATATATATATATATATATTCACAACGAAACCCCTCCAATTAGAAGAAGTAGAGGCCACTCGGGGAATCCTTTTGGAAACACTTTAATGGACAGCTTTAGGCATGATGCATTTTGGCTATTACTCCCTTTGTCGGATGCCGCTGCTTCCATGATATAGTCCCAACCACGCCTTTTAAAATGTCCTGCAGCCCTCCCATTGGTGGGGACATTCATCACCCCAGATCATGTGCTCGCACTCCAGTTGCAGCATGATTGAAACTACAGCTCCCAGAGTTCTCCATTCCTTGGTAAGTGATGCGTGGGGAGTCTTAACAGATTTCCGCCCAATTGGGCTGGTGCTGTGCAAGGCACGGAGTTCCCAATTTTGACAAGTCCCGGTTTTTGTTATGTCCCAGTGCTTCCTCGGGTCCCCTTTATGTTCTAGCCCCCAATTAAAGTGTCCGCAGGGCCGCAGGCTGTAATTTTCAATGAATCCCAACCTCTCGTGAAGTCACAAGCTGCACATGGCAGCAGCCCTTGCTTGGCTTGCACTGTGAGGCGGGCAGGAGCAATTCCAAAATCTTGGAGAACAGAAAAACTGCAGTTGCAGACACCAGTTATGTTCCAGCCAACTTGCAGAACAGGGCCTCTTTCCGCATCTCTGGCTGACGCGGTAAATATTCACAACAAAACCCCTCCAATTAGAAGAAGTAGAGGCCACTCAGGGAATATATATATATTAGTTCGAAATCCAGTCCAGCAGACAAAGGAAATGCAGCACACCAATCCAGTTCACAAGTGTTTATTGTGCAAAAAAAGGGTTTGGGCTGGAACGGCCTTTGTCAAGTTAACATGTTATGCTTAACGCAACCTAGAAATACGTTTCACGTCATCTTAGACAGGGAAGAAATCTTTACAAGTCCATAAGTAATCGACCAAAAGCATAAAAATGTTCTCGATTGGATTAAATCTCAAGTGAGAATATTTTGCAAAGCATAACCAAATTTTAATTTTGCAATTCAACATCAAAAAGAATTTCTCTTATTGTTTCGCTCAATAAACATAATTAAAAAAAGACTCTCTTTTGCCATCATGTCATCTTTCATTTTGATTGTCTCTTGCTATTAGGCAAGACATCAGTGCGGTATCCTATGTTTCTAGGGTTAAGAGCAACAGACATTTCCAATTACTTCCCCAGAAATAAAGTACATAAAGTGTAATAATAAAACCACAACATATTCGATCCTAAAAAGGTATAACTGATCAATATTTTTTCAATCAATATTTCTATAATTAGAGAACTCTGTGAACATAATGGTCAACATATTGCCATATTCACATGTATCTCAATTCATTATGAATCTACAGTAATACCTTGTAACCATTTACTGTGAAATATCAGGCAAGTGCCGCAATTCTAAACCATTATTTCTGGCAAGTGCCCTCAGTGCCACAGAGGGAGGGGATTAGAATTGAGAGATCACTTGACACTGCTCAATTATTAGATACATGCACATTTTTACTACCTCATGCATGGAACCTTACCTAACCTGGATCATTAACCCTGAGTACAGATTTTACTTGACCAGGCTAAGATTAAATACTGATCATTTTCTAGTTGTCTTTCCTTTAGTAGGCACCTGGTTTGCCTCTCTTCTATACTGCCCATGTGATGCTGCTTCCTCCCAATCCACTTAGTACAAAAAACAAGGGTACCCCAATATTAAAACCTGGGTCGAAGTAATGTTTTTGAAAACCATGGTTCCTATGTGGCCAGAAAATGGTCCAACAAGGGACGCAAGGGTTGCGTCAGAGTTAGGGACAATAAGTTTGAAGTTTAGATAGGCAAGTAATGCCATGGGGAGCAATGAATAGTGTGACCAGGGACACATTCTAATCAAAATAACATTTGTTATTTATTTTCAATAATATGCAAAAAAAACTGCTCAAGTGATCACATAAAGCGTGATGTGATAAGTGGGGTTGACTTTAAAATACATACATCACATTGACAAAACATAAACAAACTCCTCAATCCTCCCAATCCACTGCACACTTTATCCTTTTTTGCAATTTGTACTGCACCCTAAGAGTCCGCTTTCTACACCCAATTCTCTTGCACAAGCACATGAGCTATTATAAAGAAGGGCTAGGATATCTGCAAATTGTAGCTTTATCTGAAATTCGCTGTACTAAGCTATACTGTTGCTGCTATCAGGAAAAATTATGCGTCTTAGCTCTAAATTGGATTGATTTTTGTCTTGTTGTTTTAAATTAATTATTAAATGTAATGTATTATTGTATCCTTTTTGCTTGAAACTATCGAGAATGTATTTTATGTTCTGTGCTTTTATGATCAGATTTATTTGACTGTATAAAGATATATTTGACTTTGACTTGACTACTACATGAATAACTTAAAGACACATTTATGGTCGCATGATTATGTAAACCAATAAGCCAAATAAATAACAAAAGCAATAGATAAAAAGAAAGAAATCATATTAAATATGATTGCCGTTCTGTATTATATGTAGTATTTCCAAAGATATAAATTCCTCGGATATTAGCTCCCTAATAACTTTCCACCCATTTGACGAATCACCACAAAACTTTCCAGACCTGTAGCTTTTTCTACATTTTGAGAAGGTGTACATTTACGCGGTGAATCGTTAATGGGGTTCAAAGATAAAAGGAGGTCCCAAACGTGTTTTTTCCACCAATGCATTATCTATAGCCTATTGTAATGCTAAACAGACAAAAGTGACAGTAGTCAAATCCAAATGCTAGCACCTCACAAATTCAGGATGAATGTAAGCAAACACAGAAGCAAGTAGCGTGTGCTCAAATGGACAAAAGTACACTATGTCACCAAAATAGTGTTACATAAGTATCAGAAAGATACTTTCAAATATTCATTATATAATAAACATTTCCAGAGCACCACAAGATTTAAGTATAAGGTTCTTCAAACCAACAGGTTCAAAAGTATTATCCAATGCAAAACAATGAAAGTCCAAAGTATGAGAAACACCAGTTGAGCGTACATGTCCCAAAAACTTTTTTTCCACCAATGCATTATCTACAACCTATTGTATTTCACGTAGTGATAAAATGGATGAATGGATTTACATGAAAATTGGCAGGACTATGCATTATGGTGCAGAGATAATCCTTTTGGGGGACTGAAGTTCAGTAGGGCAAGCATTTTTTTAGGTATGAGGCATTTAAACTTAGTGATCTCTGGCACCCCGGTACTTTTGCAGAATTTCACAAAATTTTGTGAAACTACAGCGGTACATGGCTGTAAACATATTTAAAAATATATCAAACAAATATAAATACATTTCCCTTTAATAAAGTGGTAATATGAAGGGAAATGTATTTATATATTTGTTTTAAGTTCATAACCATGTACCTATTACCACTTTGACAAAATGGTAATAGTTAGGGACCTACTACTTACCTGTATCTTACCTATATCTGTGGCCCTAACAGTGAACACAGCCAAAGTGTAGTAAAAGCAATATGGCTGCCTTTTTTCATTCTCTAAAATCAGCCGTTATCCTTCTTGTCATGTACCACGGCATACTTCTAAGTTATCAAGGTACACCATAGCCCAAAATATAACTAAGGCCTAGCTGTATTATTGGATTGCGGGACCCTGGAGTCACTCATGGTTTTGCATGGGTTTTGCATGGGCAGAGCAATACTTAAAATATGTGTGAAAATGGGGGTACCCCTGAATTAATTTCCTAAACCAGGGTGAATTTATTAGATGTGTGTAGACATTTAGGAAATGGATAAAAGAGTGGACCTATACTAAACAAAACCAACAGTGACCAGAAAAACTTAGTTATCAAAAATTATATAATGTTTTATTTATTTTTTGTATATAATATATATACATATTTTCTCTTTTAAATTAATGAAAAAAGAAAGAATTAATCATAACATCAATAATAAATTGGATGTATGTATAATTTTTCTCAATGCCTATGTATGTCACACAGTTAAGGTATAGGGGCATTGTTTCTTTACACTTTTTAATCTATTCATGCATGGCCTAATGATGCATCATAAATGTATATCCAACCATGATGTTGTACTATTAGACATAAATCAATTACGTTTGAAACAAAAAACTCAATACATGATTCAACAATATATTTATGGCTAACATAATTTGTATCTACGCGCGTTTCGCCTTCATCGGGTAGCCATATTGATCTAAAATGAAAATGTAAAGAGAAATTCTGATCACATATAGCGGGTCCTACTAAACATTTCTGCTATTAACTAAGTCAGAAACAAATTTTGGAGGAAGGGATGATTTCAATTAAATTTAAAATGTCACAGTACAAAAGAAGGAAAAGATTCTGTGTCTCACACAAGGTAAAAATAGTTGAAACAGCACCCAGTGCAATAAAATAGAACCACTTACCAGTTGATAAACCAATCACCAAGGAAGAGTGAATAAATGATAATCAAACAAAAAACACCATATACCCAAAGAGCCAGAGGTGTATGCGATCGGATCATGATCATATGATAGAGCTAATGTTATTAAAAAAGAGAGACTCCCAGTCTGATACTTCAAGACTTTTTCTTACTTGAATCTGATGTATCTCAATAGATGTATTATATCGTCTGCCCGAAAATTGATGGGTTGAATCAATGAGAGACGATAAGTTCTGAAAGAGCGTCAAATAAAAATACAATGGAAATAAAACACCATGAACAATGATTTATTACATCTCAATGATCAATGTTTAGAAAAAGAACAGTGCAGAGAATACACTTGAAGTCCTAATATATTGCATCGTGACCTAGGTTCATGCAGAATTATATTAACTGTTCCAAGCTAAGATGATGTATCTTATTTAGTTTGATTAAGTGATAAGATGATTTTCCCTATAATGAAGGGGTAAAAAGAAATGTATGGACTCAAAGGTTTACACCTAAACTGCAGAATACTGGTGCAACCACAATAATTCATTTTACAAAGACCCACTATCTTACCTCATTAAGTATTAACATGTAATCCTGTTAGTGAACTTATTGCAGGATATCCAGATTGATACTACATTCGCGTGTTGACAATATGGTAGGAACGACACGCATGGAGCTCCCATACCGGAAAATATTAAATAAGGACTTTGAATTACAAGTGCCCGAACGCTGGAAGAAGTAAGATTCATATTAATACCTACTCAGAAATTAGGCTTATCGTTACCTCCATACGCGAAGAATGGATAGTGACGACTTGATGTGATGATTAAAATACAACATGACAGATAAAACGAAAAGAAAATGAAATCCTATCAACGTGTCAACAGGATTTAAATTGCCGGGAGGCAGGCTCAAACGGTTTCTGTTTCTGGGTGAAATGCCATAGGGGCCAACCCGGTGTCTCCGCTAGTGTAGATAGCAATGGAGGACTAACATATCCACAATATTAGATTGGTGATAATGTGTATATATCATGCTACATTGTGGCGAAAAACATACTAAATTCAGATTAAATATAGAAATAATGAAAAGATGATGCCTACATAAAAATAATAAAAAGAGCAAATGAATATTGTTGCGGTATCCCAAGTTTTTCAGACGCATTTGAAACAAAAATATAGCCACTCAGATTGATAAGGTGGATAGTTGAAACGCATTTCCGACGTGGAGTCCATATTCTAAGGTGCAGAGTCCATAATCAAAGGCAGGCACAAATGTGTGCACTTGTGGGAAATGGATGGACTTGCATTATTGCACTGCCTGCTTCATTACAGACAGGATGTGTGGTTCTAAATAAAAAACAAAGAACATCAGATGTTAAAAGTGTCTAACGGCTGTATGCTAATCTGGATGACCATGAATCAGAGCCGGCACAGATGATATATTCAAAACCTGCCCAAGAAGTTAAGAGAATGAATCTTCAGATATTATTATAGCAAATCACCTGATCCCAGGGAATCTCTTTGTTCATGCCATGTTTATATGTGTCAAGAGTGTAGATCCAGTAGACCTCTCTTCGTTTACGTACTTCAGTGCTCTGTGTGCCAGAGTTGATACGTATTTTTTTCCAAAATGAGCCACGGTATGTCTTGAGTGGTGTGTTGAGCTTCCATGTAATGTTTCACTAACGGGGCTGCCAATTTCTTGGTCCTGATGGCTGACCTATGTTCAGATAAGCCGTTTGCCATTGAATGCAAAGTTTCCCCAAAGTATCAAAGATGACAGGGGCATACAATTAAATATATGATGTTGGTTGTTTTGCAGTTAGTTATTGTTGTCATTTTAATATTAATTCAATTTATCCTGTACGTCCTGGCTTCAATAGCAAACTGACAAGCGACAGGACATGCATTTAAAATTCCCAATGGGGAAATCATTGCCATGTAGGGTCGTCTGGATAAGATGTCTTTGAGGGGTTTTCATTCGTACATGAACTACCAGATCTTTAAGATTTTTGTTTTTTCTATGAGCAAACAGTGGCTTAGCTATGGAATTCTCACGTTCTCTAGTTGCATTAAGAATATGCGAATTGGGGGAGGAGCCTAGCGCTTGACCAAGATGGCCGCGTGAGCTTTGAGCTCCCGAGACCCACGCGCCCTCCGTCGACTATCCTGTCTTCAATCCTGTTTTATATGCACGGCATCTTGCAGATGACTCGTTATGGAGGCGATTGATGCTGCCCGAGTTCGGATCACCCACCGGGAACCGGAGTTGTGCACGGCGGAAGATTGAGGCCTATCTCCGAGGGATGCCAGGGGCTGGCGTTAGCAGGATGCCCGACCTCTAATTGAACAACAGCGGCCAGGCGAGGTGTGAACTGTCGGACGGAGGACCTCGTCCTTTCACTTTCACTTTCTTGCCCTTTGTCTGCCTTGGCCCGGGAGTACTTTCGGCTGCTTTATTATCCTCTGGACGCTCTGCGCCCTACCCTGGCTGGCTATTGCAGATCTGACTGCTCCTGCTCCCTCTACCTGAGAGAGGGCCGTCTTTTTGCACCGGACTGCTTGGTGCCAGACATGTCGGGTAAAGCAGAGGTGGATCGGCTGAAACCCAAGGCTACCAGGCGGGGAGCCTATACTCAAGCCAATAATATGGATCGGTATGCCCAGCAGAAGGGGTTGCCTGGTGGATCGAGCCAGTCGCTGGATGGACAGAAGACTGCCTCACCCCCGGCCTCGGAGCTCTCGTTGCAGGATGTCATGGGCGCGCTCGAAGGGATGCAGGCTTCGATTGGGAGACAGTTTGATGCCCTGGCGCACAAAGTGGATACCATCTTGGTGGACGTTAACCTGATCCGCGCGGATTTGGGCAAAACTAATGAACGGGTTAAAACCCTTGATCTCAAGACCACGGGCCTCGCTGATGATGTCTCGGAACTTCAGACTGAGGTTCGTAAGCTGCGGGCCGAGAGTGACCTCTCCGCCCGTAGGCTTGAGGACTTTGAGAGCCGGGCCAGGCGCAACAACGTGCGCATTATCGGGGTCCCGGAGTCCTCGGACGAGATTTCTGTAGACCTGCTCGTGGAGGACTTGGTGCTTAACCATCTGAAGCCTAAGGGCCTTGGGAAGTTTTTCGCAGTTGAGCGAGCTCACAGAGTGCCGGGTGGGAGGCCCAAGGTGGGAGCTCCACCGAGACCGATTGTCGCCAGGCTCTTTCACTTCCGAGATCGGGACGCTATCCTGCAAGCATCGCGGGTGACGGGCCCGGTCCCTTTTCTATCCTGACTTCACCCAGCTGGTGCAAAAGCAAAGGCAGAGTTTCCTGGGGGTGAAGAGACGGCTTCGGGAGAGGGACCTGAAGTATGCCATGCTTTTCCCTGCCAGATTACGTGTGGTGTATGAAGACCGAACTTTCTTCTTTGAGTCGCCTGCTATGGCCGGTGAATGGCTGGACGCTTTGCCCCGACGACGGACTGGCGAGGATGCTGCCGCAGACGGGGACAGTGGCCGGGATGGGCAGGGTTGATGCCTTTGGAGCCGGACTGACTTGATTCGGTTCCGGATGATGACTTGAACTGATTGCAGTACAATACGGAGGGTTGCGGGAGGATGATGGGAGCTCTTTCCTCCCTCAGGGTACTTTTTGTAGATTTGGGTTTTGGTAGGGCGACAGGCACACTGCAAGTTGGGGGGGCTTTGTAAGCTGCAGCAGGGGTGCAGGGTGGGGGGGATAGTTGGGATTTTGGGTTTGTTGTTGGGGGGTTTGTTTTTGCAAGGCGTAGTAATCATTGTCAGGATTGTTCCATGGTGGCTCTTCGGGTGTGGGGTGGGCCTCTTGGTGTGTGGGGATGGGGGGTAGGGGTTTAAATGTTCTTAGCTGGAATGTTAATGGTTTGGGGGATCGCATTAAGCGGGGGATAGTCTTGCAGTTCTTGAAACGGTCTTTGCCGGATGTCGTCCTACTGCAGGAGACACACCTTATAGGTAATACTTGCCATGCTCTTAATAGGAAAGGTTACAAATTCATAGCTCACTCGGGATTCTCCTCTGGCTCCAGGGGTGTGGGCATCCTAGTTAGAGCTTCATTACCGCTCGAGGTGAACTCCACCATTGTTGATGATAGGGGGAGGTTTGTGGCGGTGGCGGGGAGGTGGGAAGGAAGAACTCTGGTTTTGGTTTCGGTCTATGTCCCTCCTGCCCTGCAGGCCTCCACGTTTACAGATCTGGGTAGGGCCTTGTTGGACCTCCCGGAGGGTATGCTAGTGGTGGGGGGTGACTTCAATGCTGTCGGCTCTGGGCTGCTGGATAGGTACCCGCCCAGGGACACCGGGGGGGCTCAGAAGTGGCTTCCAGACTTTCTAGACACACTCGGCCTGGTAGACTGCTGGAGGCTCCGGCACCCCACACAGAGCCAATACACCTTCCACTCCGGGGCGCATGGTAGCCTCTCTAGGATTGATTACCTGCTCACTCTGGCTGCGCACGCCTCATTGGTATCTGAGGCCAGGCATATGGCACGGGGCATATCGGATCATTCGCCAGTGTGGGTCCGGCTGGATGTCGGCCGCGAGGGAGGGGGCAGGGTTGCTCCTATTAACCCCTGGTACTTTCGTGACCCCAAGATGCGCAGCGCGCTGTTGAAGACAGTTGATCACTTTTTTAAGGACAACCAGGGGTCCGTTGACTCGGCCGTGTCGTTGTGGGAAGCATTTAAGACCGTGCTGAGAGGAGAGGCTCTCTCCTTGGTAGTGGCAGCCAAGCGGCGGAGAGATGGTGAGGTTATGCAGGTTGAGGAGGAGATCGCGGCTTTAGAGGTGGCCCTGGAGGGGGAGGTTACAGAGGCCTCACTGCATGAGCTGAGCTTGAAGCAAGCCGAATATAAGCACCTGGTGACGAATGCCGCCAAGACCCTCAGTAGGGAACAGCAGGGCCGCTTGTATGATGTTGGTGATAAGGCCGGGAAGCTCCTAGCTTGGCTGGACAAAAAAGAAAGGGTTAATAGAGTGGTGCCGGAGCTGACGAGAGAGGGGGGAGAGGTGGTTGTTGACCCTGAGGGGATAGTACAGTGTTTTTCGGATTATTTCCGTATGGTTTATGCCTCAGTTTCGGATAGGCCGACCGAGGACTCGCTTGACCTCCTGCGGGACATCGCTCTGCCCTGCCTTTCTGACGTAGATAGAGATGAACCTCGATGGAGACATAACGGTCGATGAGGTGGCGGGTGCCATCCGTGCGCTGAACTCGGGTAAGGCTTCAGGCCCTAATGGTTTGCCGATTGACTTGTATAAGCTGTTCCCGGATAGGGTTGCCCCTCACCTGCGCGCCATGTTTGTGGAGGTGCGGGGGGGCGGGTCCCTTCCGTTGGATCAGAGACTGGCGACGATTGTTGTAATACACAAGGAGGGTAAACCCCGAGATAAGTGTGCCTCCTATCGGCCAATATCACTCCTTAATGCTGAGCCGAAAATTCTGGCTAAAATTCTGGCAGGCCGCTTGGTCAGGGTGCTCGGGGACTTGATCCATCCGGATCAATCCGGCTTTATCCCGCACCGTAACACTGCGTTGAACCTTCGGCGCCTCCATGGAGTGATTGCCAGGGCGGGCACGCTCCGAGAACCAGCTATTGTGGCATCTCTTGATGCCACGATGGCTTTTGATACGGTGGAATGGGCATATCTGTGGGCTGTGCTTGCCAAGTTCGGCTTTGGCCCTGGTTTTTTGAGCTGTGTGAGGTTGCTTTATGAGGGCCCCCTTGCGAGTGTTGTGGTAAACGGGCGGGCGTCGACTCCGTTCCAGCTTGGGAGGGGAACTCGGCAGGGGTGCCCCCTGTCGCCTTTGTTGTTCGCCCTTGCCCTCGAGCCGCTGGCGGCGTGGATACGCTGGCATCCGGATATACGTGGACTTAGGTGGTCGCCCGAGCACGAGGACCGTATATCGCTCTATGCCGATGACATCCTGTTATATCTCGCCTCGTCCAAGAACTCGCTTATAGTGGTTTGTGACGTTCTGACGTCCTTTGGCAGGAACTCGGGTCTCGTCATCAATTGGAGTAAATCGTATTTGTATGTTCTGAGCGTCGAGGTTCCGCCTGTCCCGCGAACGTGTTCAATCCGGATCGCCCAGCAGGGCTTTGTGTACCTGGGGATTTTTATCTCCACTGACTCCACCCTGCGGTATGAGAGAAACCTGCTCCCCCCACTGGCGCGTTTGCGGCGGGATGTTGCGGGCTGGCAAAAGCTGCCGCTCTCCCTCGTTGGGCGCGCCGCCTTGTTTAAAATGATGTCTCTCCCCCGGTTCCTCTACGCCTTGCAGAATACCCTTGATTGGGTACCGGCCAGTTATTTCCGGGAGGTTGAAAGCCTCCAGCGATCGTTGTTGTGGGATGGACGGCCGCGCATAGCGATTGCTAAGTTGACGCTTCCGTGGTACGACGGGGGTATTGCGCTTCCGGACATTCGACGCTATTATTGGGCCACCCAGTTGAGCACGATTAATCATGGTTTCTATGGTCCGGCTCTAAGCCCCGGCTATGCCATGGACCGATGGTTGCTGCGCGGCGGTAATTATCATAGAGCGTTGTACTCTCGGGCGCTGGATTCGTCCCTCACGGGGCCCACTGGGGTGGCGGTGCGCGTGTGGAGGTTGGCGACTGACTCGCTGGGCTGGAAGGATAGGCTCACCCTAGCTACCCCGTTGTTTGAATCTGAAAAATTGGGGAGGCTCTGGCATACGAAAGGGTTTGATAAATGGGACTTGATTGGAATCTCCAGGGTTGGAGATTTGCTGATTAAGGGGAGGGTGAAGTCCTTTGAAGAGCTGCAGCAGGAGTATGAGTTGGGGAAATCCGAGTTCTTCCGCTATGTTCAAGTGCGTCATGCCCTGCGGTCAGTCCTCGTAGACAGTGAGAAGGTGCCTGAGTCCTCTCCATTGGAGGATCGGATCCTCGACGGCCATATGCCAGAGAGTACGATTTCTCTCATATACAAGAAATTGATAAATGTTCGGGCGGACCTGCTATTGGGGCTGAGGGACCAGTGGACTAGGGACGGACTCGAACTGGATGACGAGGATTGGCAGTCTGCGGTCTCTTCTCCTAAGGAGGTCGCGATCCCATCACGTCTGAGGCTGGTGCAGCTCAAAATACTCCACAGAACCTATGTTACGGGGCCAAGGCTGGTTCATATGGGATTTTCTGAGGAGGGTTTATGCAGGAGGGGCTGCGGTATGGTGGGTACCTTTATGCATATCATTTGGGAACGTGGCGTTATCATGGAATTCTGGAGGAGAGTCCATACGGTGATGGGGGAGGTGACGGGCATTGTTATGCAGCCGGAGGCGCGGTGCTGTCTCCTGAATGTTTGGGGGCCTACCGATCACGATGAGGCACAGACCCAGTGGGTGACTCTGGGTAATATGGTGGCTAAGCGAGACATCGCGCGCCTGTGGGGCTCTGCGGGTCCCCCCACATTGACTGCGTGGAAAGAAAACATGGACTGGAGTATGCTAAGGGAAAAGACAGTATATTGTGCTAGAGGGCGCCCCCGGAAGTGGCACGCCATTTGGGGGCGGTGGAACCAGTATAGGGGGGGCATATGTCTTGCCCCTGATTTGGATCCCCCCGATGAACAGCTCTCTCCTTAACATTCTTTCCAGCTTTTGTATATGTAACTGATTGTTAGTTGACTTTTTGGGCCTCTGCTTTTCCCCCTTTTTCCTCTTAACAAAGTATTGTGACTGTTAGACGAGGGGGGTCTGCTCTCCCCTGAGGGGCAATCACCAGTGGTATTCAGTGTCCTTCGCCTTGCTGGGGTTTTGTGTGAGTTTGTGTTTATTTAAAACAGAACCTTTTCTGCTTCTCCTTCTATGCACTGTGGACGTTTCTTTGTTCTGCTTTCTCAAAGCTGCCGAACCTCCGGGATGTCGGCTGAATAGCTGTGTCCATGTTTTTGAAGAATAAAGGTTTTCCAAAAAAAAAAAAAAAAAAAAAAAGAATATGCGAATTACTGTTTACAATGTAAAATTTTTTTTCGTTCATTGTGGAGTGGCGTGTTACAAAAACCAGTCTTGGATTGGGTGATTTTTTTGCTGTGTTAATAAATGTTGTCTATTGTAAAAACGAGCCCGTTTATACGAATCATGCACTAAGCGTTTGGGATATCCTCGAGCCATGAATTTAGCTTTAATTTCAACGGCTCTTTTATCAAAATCCTGTAGGTTGGTACAATTCCTGCGCAAAAGGGATACTGGTCTTTTGAGACTGAGGATGATAGCTTTGAAAATGCAACAGAGTGTTGCAAGCCGTCGGTTTTACAAATAGGTCTACTTCTAGATGGTCCTCATTGTTCTGGATGGCGATGTCTAAAAACTTCACTTTGGTGTTGCTGGAGTTTAATGTGAAAATGATGTTACTATCACACAGGTTAATCCAGGACACGAATTCTGAAATGCCCTCATGATTACCTGTCCAAATGCAAAATACATTGTCTAAATATCTAGACCATAAATCAACCGACTCACTGAATGGAGCGATTTCGTTATAAATGTATCTAGATTCAAAGAGGGCCATGTAGATGTTGGCCACTGTAGAGGCACAAGATGCCCCCATGCTTACTCCCTTACTTTGTTTATAGAGTGATCCATTAAACTCAAAAGTATTCTCCTGGAGAACCAATGTAAGACATTCTAATATGAATGTTCTGGGACAGTCAATATCAAAGGTATCCATGAACCATTTTACAGCATCAATATCTCCTTGTTGTGGTATGTTGCTGTACAGGGCTTCGATGTCCATGGTGACCATTGTTTGAGTTACAGCATTGAAGAGCAAATTTTCCACCTTGTTTATGATATCCTGTGTATCCTGAACATGCGCTGGTATTTTTGGAACATGTGGTCTTAATAGAGTATCTATGTACTTAGAGAGTGGCCGTGACAGAGCCGATTGTGGTAACAATCGGTCTGACGGGCGGGTCCGTACTGTTTTTATGGATTTTGGAAATACCGTAAATTCCAGCCATTTTTGGTTTATCTATATTCAGAAATTCCCATTCTTTATCACAAATGTGATCATGTCTGAGTGCTTGTGTGGTAATATTAAGCACTAACTTTTGGACTCTTTTTTTAGGATCACTATTTATGGGGGACATAATGCTGTTTATTATTGAGCATTTCCTCCATTTTGTGGATGTATTGATCAGTGTCTATAAGGACGATACCTCCACCCTTGTCACAACTTTCTATGGTTAATTTTTTATTGAGAACAAGTTCCTTAAGAACAGTATTTTCTTCGCGAGTAATATTATAGTCTGGTACCGGAATATGTTTCATCACCATAGTTAGTTTTTTATAAACTGCATGTTCAAAAATTGCGATTTCTGGAGCCACTTGATCTAGGGATGGTAAAAAAAATGGTTTTGCATGGGCAGTGCAATACTTAAGTCAGATAAGGGACATAAGGCCATCATGCATGGCCCTGTGTTGATTGGTAAATCTGGAGAAACGCAAGGTAGCGCAATTCGCTGTTGTGCGTTACTCTGCACACCATAATCCACATTGCTGCTAAATTTCAAATACATCCGTATGCCACGCCACTGTAGCCACTCTACTATACACTATTTCATCCTATGCCTCTCCACTGCATGAGACTCCACTCTGCCCCACTCTGCACCACTCTGCACCACTTCACTCTACGCTATTATACTGAGCGCAATGCCACTGTACGCCACTCCTGTCTCGTCACTCTACTCTATGCCCCGCCAATGGAGACGCTACTCCACTATACGCTATTACTCTCTATGCCATTCTGCTGTATGCCACTCCACTCTACTCTATTCCACTCCACTCTACAACACTCCACCATATGCTATTCCACTCTATGCCACTGCACTGTACACTACTCCATTATACGCCACTTCCTTCTACACTATTCGATTGGTCCCCACTCCAATATATGTCACTCCACTGTATGCTATTACAATCTATCCCACGCAACTTTACACCACTCGAGCCTACATCACTCTATTATAAGCCCTTCCACTGTACGCTACCCCACTATATACTATTACACTCTGGAGAGGTGTGGTGCAGCGGCCAGGGCAGCTGCCTTCAAGCAGGGTTCACGGTTCGATCCCGGGCTCTGGCGGCAGCTCAGCACCATGTGACTCTAGGCAATAGCTCACTTAATTTCCACAATGGCCCCCAGCGCCTGGAGACCCGTAAGGGTGAGTAGTTTGCGCTTTACAAATGCGGATTTATTTATTTACACTCAACGACACTCCACTGTAAATGTAAATTTAAATTGATACTTGTATAGCGCACTACTCACCCGCAAGGGTCTCAAGGCGCTTGTACGAATACCGCTGTGGAACCCATCCTGGCTTTCCCTGTGAGGCGTCCACTCCTGGGCACCCCCAAGGTGGAGGCCAGGCATCCTTAGCGTTGTGGGGGCCGTTGTGGAGATTAAGCAAACTATTGCCCAGAGTTGCAGAGTGGGACTCCATGAATGGAATGGCACCGAGGCGAGAATTATCAGGTCTGTGGAATTTTGAGCCAAAGACCTGCCGAGGCGGGGAATTGAACCCTGGTCCCGGGCTAGACCTCTGCATCAGGGTCTGCCGCTCTAACCATTGAGCCACACTTCTCCACTGTACAACACTCCGTTATACGCCACTTTACTCTGCGCTATTACACTGCACACAACTCCACTTTACACCAGTCCACTGCACGCTATTTCACAGTATGCAACTCCACTCTACGCCTCTTCAGTGTACGCCACTCCACTGCATGCCACTCTGGTTTATGCTACTCCAGTATATGCTATTCCACTCTACGCCATTCCACTAGATGCAACTCCACTCCATTCTATTCCACTGTATGCCACTCCACTGTATGCTACTGCACCCTACGGCACTCCAGTATATGCCACTACACTCTATCCCACTCCATTATATGCTATTCCATTGGACGCTACGACACTGTATGTTATTACACTCTATCCAGTCCAGTGTACACCATTCCAGTCTACACCACTGCACTGTACGCTACTTCACTATACGCTATTCCAGTCTACGCCACTCTACTGTACACCACTCCACTCTAGGCTATTTCACGGTATGTCTCTCTACTATACGCAACTCCACTCTACGCAACTCAAGTGTACACAACACCATTCTACGCTAGTCCACCAGAACACCACTCCACTTTACTCCACACCACTATATGCTATTACACTTTACCCGATTCCACTGTACACCACTCCAGTCTACACCACTCCACTGTATGCCACTCCACTCTATTTTATTCTACTCTATGCTATTCCACTATACTATGCCACTCTACTGTACTGCACTTTATGCTATTCCACTGTATGCCACTCCATTCTACCATATTATACTGTACGTAGCTTCAATCTTTGTCCCTCTACTGTATTATATTCCACTCTACCCCACTTCACTGTACGCCACTCCACTGTATGCTATTACACTCTACCCCACCCCAAAATACACCACTCCAATCTAAATCACTCCACTGTATGCTACTATGCTATACGCTATTATGCTTTAAGCCACTCTACTGTACACTACTACACTTTACGATATTACACCACTCCACTATCTGCCACTCCAGTCTATGCTACTCCACTCTATGCTATTCCACTTTATGCCACTCCACTGTACTCTACTCCACTCTTTGTCACACCAGTGTTCTCTCGTCCACTCTGTATAGCTTCACTCTACAACAAAACTCTACTACATTCTATGGCACTCTACTAGATTCTACTCCACTCTATTCCCATACATCCCACTGTTCAAATATGCACACAATTCTATGCTCCTATACGCTATTGTACAATACTGTGCTGTATGAGACACCACTCCAATTAATAACAATTTTCTTGACCCTATGATATGCTACTTCAAGGTATGGTGCCACTCCAATTTATAACAGTTTTCTCGACTCTATGGAATGGAATGGCACCGAGGCGAGAATTATCAGGTCTGTGGAATTTTGAGCCAAAGACCTGCCGAGGCGGGGAATTGAACCCTGGTCCCGGGCTAGACCTCTGCATCAGGGTCTGCCGCTCTAACCATTGAGCCACACTTCTCCACTGTACAACACTCCGTTATACGCCACTTTACTCTGCGCTATTACACTGCACACAACTCCACTTTACACCAGTCCACTGCACGCTATTTCACAGTATGCAACTCCACTCTACGCCTCTTCAGTGTACGCCACTCCACTGCATGCCACTCCGGTTTATGCTACTCCAGTATATGCTATTCCACTCTACGCCATTCCACTAGATGCAACTCCACTCCATTCTATTCCACTGTATGCCACTCCACTGTATGCTACTGCACCCTACGGCACTCCAGTATATGCCACTACACTCTATCCCACTCCATTATATGCTATTCCATTGGACGCTACGACACTGTATGTTATTACACTCTATCCAGTCCAGTGTACACCATTCCAGTCTACACCACTGCACTGTACGCTACTTCACTATACGCTATTCCAGTCTACGCCACTCTACTGTACACCACTCCACTCTAGGCTATTTCACGGTATGTCTCTCTACTATACGCAACTCCACTCTACGCAACTCAAGTGTACACAACACCATTCTACGCTAGTCCACCAGAACACCACTCCACTTTACTCCACACCACTATATGCTATTACACTTTACCCGATTCCACTGTACACCACTCCAGTCTACACCACTCCACTGTATGCCACTCCACTCTATTCTATTCTACTCTATGCTATTCCACTATACTATGCCACTCTACTGTACTGCACTTTATGCTATTCCACTGTATGCCACTCCATTCTACCATATTATACTGTACGTAGCTTCAATCTTTGTCCCTCTACTGTATTATATTCCACTCTACCCCACTTCACTGTACGCCACTCCACTGTATGCTATTACACTCTACCCCACCCCAAAATACACCACTCCAATCTAAATCACTCCACTGTATGCTACTATGCTATACGCTATTATGCTTTAAGCCACTCTACTGTACACTACTACACTTTACGATATTACACCACTCCACTATCTGCCACTCTAGTCTATGCTACTCCACTCTATGCTATTCCACTTTATGCCACTCCACTGTACTCTACTCCACTCTTTGTCACACCAGTGTTCTCTCGTCCACTCTGTATAGCTTTACTCTACAACAAAACTCTACTACATTCTATGGCACTCTACTAGATTCTACTCCACTCTATTCCTATACATCCCACTGTTCAAATATGCACACAATTCTATGCTCCTATACGCTATTGTACAATACTGTGCTGTATGAGACACCACTCCAATTAATAACAATTTTCTTGACCCTATGATATGCTACTTCAAGGTATGGTGCCACTCCAATTTATAACAGTTTTCTCGACTCTATGCTATGCCACTTCAATGTATGCCACCCCACTGTATGCTTTTCCACTGTATGCTACTCCACTTTATGGCAATCCACTCTACACCACTACAGTGTATGCCGCTCCACTCTACCCTGCTTCATTGTATAACACTCTCCGACCTAAACTCTATATAACTCGCTCTTATGAAAGTTTACCACACTTCATGGCACTCTATGACATTCTACTCCACCTTCCAACTCTATACTCCACTCGATGCCTGTACAATCCAATGTACAACACTCTTCCACCTTACAACCCTTTTTATATGACACAGCATTTTATTTTACTGTACGAGACTCTACTCCAACTTATAAGAGTTTCCTTCTTATGCTACACCAGTACACTCAACTCCATTCCACTCTACTCTACGACACACCAATACACTCTTTTGTACTTTACTCCACACTACGTTATACCACTCGACTCTACTCCACTGTATGAGACTTTAGCTCAATCCACGCTACTATACAACAATCCACTCAGAATAGCTCCACTGTTTCTCACACTACTGTACTCTATACAACTAAACTTTACAACACTCTACTGTACTGTATACCTCTCTAGCACACTTCACACCTGTCAATACCCCTTTACTCTGCTGTACAACAATGTACTATAATGTATGCCACTGTACTCAACTCTACTCTATGATACTCTAGTCCACTATACGGCACTGTACTCAACTCTTTGTAAGCCACTGCACCCCACTTTACTCCACTCTGCTCTGACAAGGTGCTCCACTATACTCCACTGCACACCACTCCACTCTACCCCACTCCATGCCATGATACTCTATAACACTGTATGCCAATCCACTGTACCACACTCTACAATGCTGTGCTGTACAGTACACAACTCCACTCGATGTCATCTACTCTACTTTAGTCTACATCACTTTCTAATCTGTACGAGACACCACTACAATATACTGTACAACACGGTACTGCAATTTCAGACACTTTACTCAACTGTATGCTATGCCACTCCACTCTACTGCATTCCACTGTACAACTCGCAGCTCCAGTTTGATACTTGACCCCACTATATGGGACACCATGCCACTACACTATATAACACTTTGCTGCCTTGCAAGATGCACTACTACCCTTGACTCTACTCCACTATATTTTAATAAACAATACTCCAGTCTATGACAATTGACTTTACAACACTCTCCTCCACTGTACTGTGCAACACTCCACATAATAACTGTCCAATTATGACACTGGGCTCTACGATTTGAAACCCATTTTTATGAAAGATTTTTTTTAAACTTTGAAATTCAATGAAACAACCAAAGTTTAAAGCTTAGTTATAGTTAGGAAACCCTATACAAACCAAGTTTAAACTACACAAACTTTGAACATTCTATTATCATAGTCATAACTTTCATTTACAATTTATCCACCAACTTTAAATTATTATAAGTAGCAGACCTCATTACACATTCTTTTCAGCTCTCTAACCAGACAACACAAACTATAACTCACTACTCTACCATGCAGTGTGTTCTCAAAAACACTGTATGAGACTCTCCTCTCCTCCACTCCACTGCACAACAGCACACTCGGCAAAACTGAACTATATGGCACTCTAGTCCACTGAACTCCACTCTATTCCCATACGGGGGTTTTAATATTGGTGTCCTGCTTTTTAAAAGAAAATCCAAAAAGGAAATAAGAAACATTTATTTTTAAATTATCCCTACTGTTTGTTGATCGGTGTCCGATTTTTTGCGGAACCGCCATCTTGCCAGGTCAGCGGTCCAGCTTCTCGGGCCCACACCGGCATAAAGGAAATGCTGGCGCGAACGCGCAGCGGACGCGCGCAGCGGGCGCGCCTAAGGCAAGCTCGTCTGCGCCCGTCCGCGCTAAGGTCGCGCTCAGCGCCAGCCATGCTGTTTTGGCCGGAGGAAGGCTGGAATCTGGTGGAGATAGCAGATTAGTAAAATACTCCAGCATGGAATTGCGCACGACTGGGGTGGCTGCAAAGGGTATGTGCGAATTCATATTTGAGCAGACCGCTTTCCCGGTCTCAGACTTTCTGAAGCAGGGGATTCTTATCTGTGGGCTGTTCAATGTAAGATCGTTACCCAAGCATTGCGTGGAAATACAGCTGCTGCTAGAACTCCAAGAATTAGACGTATTATTTATGACAGAAACATGGACCAACCCAGCGTGTGAGGTAGACCCAGGTTGGGCATGTCCACCTGGGTATAAAATCTTCCACAAACCTAGATTGAGGGGTATAGGGGGTGGAGTTGGTCTGATTTACAAAGACTCTTGGAACTGTGTGTTACTAGATACAGATATAATTGAAGGACTTGAACTACTTGGATTTGCTATTAAAGACGTTCATGGACATATCTTAACCGGGGTCGTCTGTTACAGACCCCCGGAGGCGTTGAGTGTGCAGCAGCAGCAGTCACTGTTGGAGACCATCACCAATTTGGCTGCCATTCACGCTAGACTAGTGCTTCTGGGGGAATTCAATTTGTGGATGAATGGGTCTCTTGACTCTGTCTATAATAATGTCCTTCAGTCATGCCAAGGCCTTGGCCTTTACCAGCGGGTGGCCAAGGCACCACATAAGGACGGTCACATACTTGATCTAATCTTCTCAGGGGATCAAGTCCTTAATATCGTGGCATTTTGCCGATGGATTGGTCTGATCATTTCTTGATTACATTTTTGGTGCCTAGTCCTAGCCATAATATCCAGGTAGTTCCGTGAATAATTATGTTAGCAGGGACTGGAAAGCCCTCCTAAGAAATAGAGGACTTGTCCCGGTGTTTGACTTGAAAGATTGTTTCTCGCCAGCTAAGCAAGTGGAGGAGAATTATGCCTCCCTTTTCTCACAAATTTCCTCTGTATTAGACTCTCCTGCCCCACTAAAAGATCATAAGAGAGTGGGAAGACCTTCGGCCCCCTGGTTTAATGACAAATTAAAAAAACTGAAATTCGATTGTAAACAGGCGGAGAGAAAGTGGAGAAGGGGATATGATGATAAGGAGACAATTAGTTGGAAAAGTCTGATGGTGTGCTATAAGAAATAAATAAATTTGGCCAAAGCAGACTATTATTCCAGTACTATACTGAAGGCTCATAATAGGCCGAGGTGCATTTTTAAAATATTGAACACCTTAACTAGTCCCAACTGTACTAAGAATCAGACAACCCCCTCACAAGAGCTATACGATAGTGTGGCAAGTTTCTTTCTTGACAAAATTAAAACTAAATTTGCGGTTCTGGGTGAGGATTCTCGGCATCCTGAGGTAGTAAGTCCAGAGCGTAACTGTCCTGGTGGCTGCTCTTTGGGTGGTTATGAAATCATACCTACAGGCACGGAGAGCCAGCCCTTTGTTAAGCTAACTGAGTTTGCGACCCTCTCAGCAGAAGATTTAGGCAAGGTGGCTCTAGGGATCTTGTCGGGCTCACCTTTGGACCCCCTGCCACAGAGATTCTGGAAGGAATTTGAAGCAGAGCTGTTTCCCACACTTCGGCTGATCTGTAATCAGTCTCTTCTTAGGGGTGTGGTTCCGCCTCAGTGGAAACAGGCACTGGTGACTCCTCTGTTGAAGAAGTCCACTCTGGACCCTGCCAGTCCCAATAATTATAGACCTATCTCTCTCTTGCCTTTTACGGCCAAAATTGTAGAAAGAGTGGTTGGGAACGATCTCTCAAAACATCTTGAGAAAAATAAAATCTTAGAGGATGTACAATTTGGCTTTCGGCCCGTGCATGGCACTGAGACGGCTCTGGTGACCGTGATGGACGAGCTTCGGATGCGGGCAGACAAAGAGCAGGCAGCAGCTCTTATTCTGCTTGACCTGTCTGCCGCATTCGATACGGTCAACCATGCCATCCTGTTGAGGAGGCTGAGGGAGGTTGGGGTGACTGGCCTTGCTCTTAGCTGGTTTCAATCCTTTATTTCAGGGAGGAGCCAACCAGTTGCCCTGCCTCCTTATCAATCCCCCTTTACTAAAATCACGCATGGGGTACCCCAGGGCTCTGCAATTAGCCCGATTCTTTTCAATATTTATATGTTACCTCTGATTGCGGTCATTAGGGCGCATAATATTAATGCAGTAAATTATGCCGATGACACGCAACTGATTCTCTCCTTAGAGGGAGATGAGTTGACCTCTTTGGAAGCGTTTCATAGCTGCCTGCGGGCTATGGCTCACTGGTTGAGAGGAAACTCCTTGCAATTTAATGCTGGAAAGACCGAGGTCCTTTATTTTTCAGTCGGGAAGGTTCCTTCGGTGCTGCCTGTACATTTTTGGCCTTTAGATCTACCCACCGTTCTACGACCAGTGGAGAAGGTTCGAAACCTGGGCGTTATGTTTAATAACAAGTTAACGTTGGAAGCTCAGGTTAACCAATTAGTGGGAAGCTGTTTCGCCATTATACGAACTTTGCGACAGATCCTTCCGTTAATGCCTTCCCAGGCACGAGCGCAAGTAGTACAAAGTACTATATTAAGCAGATTAGATTATTGTAATGCGCTGCTACTTGGGTCCCCGAAATATCTTTTAGATAGATTGCAGCGGATTCAGTCAACAGCGGCCAAGCTAGTACTATGCTGGCCTAGAGATGCATCATCTTCACTGGCTATGGCGGAGCTGCACTGGCTCCCAATTAGACAGAGAATCCAGTTTAAATCTCTCTGCTTGGTGTTCAAGGCCCTGCATGAGATCGGGCCCGTCTCCATGCAGAGAAAGTTTGAATGGTACACTCCAGGGAGATGCCTGCACTCTGCATCAGCCAGATTGGTGAAAATACCTAGAGTTAAGAAAGTCAGATCAGGCGGTAGAGCCTTCGGTGTATCAGCTGCCAGACTATGGAATGCGCTTCTGCTGGAACTGAGACAAGTCAGGGATCTTTTCCTTTTCAGGAAGAGATTAAAAACCTGGCTATTTCCCAGTATCTAAGATGTTGTCTGCTCCTAGGTGGTCTACCCACAATATGTGCACTCGTGTTTGTTTAACGCCAGGATGCCTGCAAGGTGATAGTGCGCTCTATAAGTGTTATAAATAAATAAATATATAAATATAATACACTCCAGTCAATGAAACTCCACTGTACAACACTCAACTCTACTGTTAGATACACCACTGCATTGCACAACATGCCGCTCCACTCCACGATACACCACTCCACTATAGGACACACCATGCCACTCCACTAAATAACACTTTACTCCACTGTACGTTATGTCACTCCACTCTATTCCACTCTAAAATACTCTACTCTATGACGCTAGACTCTATGACACTCCAATCAGTGACACTCCACACTGCGATTTGAAACATATTTTTGTTATAAAATTAAAATTATTAACAGGTTTGTGCAGTTGCTAGTATGCATTGCGATTTGCATTTCATCCTGTACTTGAAAAATATTTATCACTTGCCACATTGCACATGCACTTTTTGCACACCTGCTATCACCCATTGAAGCAACCGCTATCATGTTTTGAATTACTTGTATACTATATGAATAACCAATACATACTATATATTGCAAGGTTTGGTTCTGGTGTTGTATTTCTTTTCGCTTTTCCCCACAGAAACTGTCTTGTGCCAATTTATGTCTCGCTTGTTGTTTGAGTGAATATTTTGTACTAGCTTAAATTGTTGTCCTAACAGGACCATTTTGTTGTTTATACTAAACTATACCCAGGTCCTGCGGTCCATTGAGTTATCACATTGTTTCATAATCGAGTAAATATGCAGAACCCCCAATGTAATTGCTGCTCTGCAGAAGGTTTAAGTGCAATTGCCCCACTGGAAAGACAGTAAACTACTTGCAGACACCGCATAGCTGTATATCTAGGCAAAGAATCATAGAGTGAGAATGCACATTGCAAAGGGACACTGGAAGTAGGGGTGCATATGCTGCAGCTCCCCAGATGACTTGGTGAAAGTTTACCAGCAGAGTAGTTAATCCAGAGTCTCTTTAAACACCTTTCTCTTGCAGCTTTTGTTGTCTGTTCAGTGTTCATCGTAGGTAAACATTTTGTGTGTATATAAGCCAGTCAGAAACTGTTTTTTCCAAACAAATTTTAGGATAGTATGAAACTCATTTAAATGCAAAACAAAGACATTCAATAATTTGAACTTTAGTGCCCCTGCTAAGAATTAGAAGATGAGGAAAGAGAGAAGCTTCCGACAACATTTCTTACACTCCACAGATGTAAACACAATTTTTAATGCCCTTTTAAAGTTTTCAAATATTGCAATATAAATGACCAGACCTGGAAGTACAAATAATACGTTGCCTTTTAAGGCTGGAGTGGAAATGGAGGAAACACTTTGGATTCAGTCAAAAAACAATCATGAAACATTCATTCATTCATTTATTTTGGCACAGTACACAAATTTATATTCTTTTTAATTTAAATATCAATTTTATTTGTTGGCAGGTACACTGTTGTAGACATTTCTTTCAGTCTATCTTATGACACAATGGACAGGGCTCATGCAATTTAGTTGGACTTACATCTGTGATATTGATATTATATTCTGATGTTTTTTTGGTCCTGTACGGCAGGCGCATAAACTCAGTAAGCTACCATACCATTAATCAGAACTGAACCGCTAATAAGAAGTCTGCTCTTCGGTTAAGTGTATTGATGTATGTACCATTCACTACAAAAATGCCTCTTTATGTACTTTCCACTGCCTGAGTTGATATAAGGAAGGTGCAAGAAATATGGTACCTGCATATTTTGCTAGTTTTTAGATTTTGCACGCTGGGGAACAGCAGTCAAGTCTCTAGTGTATGTGCTCTGAGCCTAAAACATGTAAAAATTGGCTGATCCCAAATTGGTATACTTAACTATCCAGTAAAGCAATAATATTTTGGTGTAGAAACTACAACCATGGCATGGAAAGCTAAATGTTACCTGTGGACTGCAGCACTTATTATGCTATCCACTAGTATGAAAAGGAAAGCATAGCTTAATATCTACCTTTGTAGCCTAACTGCTGCAGTTTTAACCTAAATCTGACCTTTTAAAATATCCCTATTGACAGGAAAAACCCTTCCTTCTAAACATTAAGAAGTTACTCCTAAGCTGGCCTTGTCTCCACAAGGTAGAGTGCCTAATATTTAAAAGTGGGGCATGTAGAAATGTAATGATACCATTGAAGACTCTGGCTGTCCTAAGTGGAAAACTAGAATGCAAACTAATATATTAATATTGCTAACTCAGGCGTGGTACCAGTCAGAAAAATGGTTCAACAACTATTTTTAATATTCATTGAACATCTAGTTAAATGGTGAAGTTACACTTTTGAAAGATGTTTATGAAAAGTAACTTTTAGAAAGTTACTTTTTCCATGGCTGAAGCTTCTGGGGACTAGTGTGCATTAATTTGCCAGTGCTTGACCTTAATGAGGTGTGCAGAGCAGAGGAAATGGCTTAGGCCTGGTGACAGGATTGAATGAGGGGAGTTTTGTAACACCTGCCAGTCTAGGAAGGGCCACTGAGATGGTTAATTTACTTCAAAGGGGCAAGAGTGAGGCCTTCTTATTTACAGTAAAGTGAAAGGGACGATCTGAGGAAAGGAAGGCCTTTGTTCCTTGGCTCACCTGTATTCAGTTGGGCATCAGCCCAGTTGGAGGGGGGGGGGGTAGTAGGCCCCAGAACCAATTTGGTGTAGCTGAGGAGGAGGAGACTGCTCATTTTCCTATAACACAACCGAATGGCCCACAGGCTCCCTTTAGGGCCAGAGGCCCTGTGCCAATTTAGACTACCCTTAGAATAGCGTACTGTGGGATAGGTTCCGGTAAGGCAAACAGGATATGCTAAGAAAGTGGAATGGGTTACCCCTATGAACTTTTTGCTAATTGGCTAGGGAGTGTCCACGCATCCTCCACACCCACTAGTTAGTGAAACCAACAAAGCTGCCACCACACCCAAAGCTCAAGACAACACTTTCTGGGCCTCTGGGTCCCGACTGCACACATACAATACTTTCTGGTGGTGCTTTTCTTTTTCTATGCACTTTTTCTCTTATATGTTTAAAAATTCCTATCTTTGGTTCATTTATATAATCTGGAATGGTATTTGTATTTTGCTGTGTTCTTGACTTTTTAACTGTTTTGATATTTCTAAATGCTTTATACATCTTCTCTAAGTTAAGCCAGTGTGCTCTGTACTATAGAAACTAGGGGTTGAGCTCAGTTTTTAATTACTGAAATATTGCATTAGACCTAACAAGTTGGTGACTGTATTACTTTTAGTGGACTTCCTTCCACCCCAATTAACCAATTAATAATTCACCTTTTTACAATTCCTAAAACATGTTAACTCCTAAAACATTTTACTTACATAAGTAAAACTAACACATTTAAAAAGTAGAATATTCACTTATAAATTCCTGATTCAGAAGAAGGACCTGCTGAACTTTTTTTTACAGCTTTATTAAATGAATTTTCAAATACAGTCACGTTGCATATTTAGTATCTTGATCATTGCATGCATTACAGGTTAGCATCCAACCATGCAGGTAAATTATTGTCTTAGATTATTCACAGTAACCACAGGGTATAGAATCTACCCGATAGCGAACATTTAAATAAATCACAGTGGATTGTATGACACCCCATCGTCTCCAGTTAGCATAGACAACAAATACTCTTGTTAAACAAATACTCTTGTAGAGGCCCCCAAATGTCTTTCAGACAGGTTGTCACAAGTTGCATCTTTGGATGTTTCCAATTTTTCATTTCAATATATGAGGTCTGATAACCACGAAGAATCTGCAGAACTTTA
This sequence comes from Triturus cristatus, assembly GCF_964204655.1. Classification (NCBI taxonomy): domain Eukaryota; kingdom Metazoa; phylum Chordata; class Amphibia; order Caudata; family Salamandridae; genus Triturus; species Triturus cristatus. The sequence goes on from NC_140582.1 coordinate 816,342,065, forward strand.
TGACCGGAGATCTCAGTTACAACTGTGGAATTTTCTCCAGATATACAGTAATTCGACAGTCATAAGCAACAACTGGCAGATGCTCCCAATAGAGTGCAAGGACAGTGGTCCTTGCCAATTCAGTGAGTACCTGAAACTCATAATTTTAATAGTTTTACAAAGGTTCTCACGCAATGCCCACTGTCTGCACTTCTAAGCTTACACTTAAATGAACCTGGATTAAGTGATATGGAAAGTTAGGAAAAACAACCAAAATTACCAAATTTCAAAAGGGGTGTGGTGCCAAAAAAGACATTGCATGTAAGACAATTTTCTTTGAAAACAAGGGATCATAAAAGCTTATCTGAAATTCCTCTAACGTTCTCACTCAAGGTTTTAGAGTTTGGAAACAAGAAAACTAAAAAACATTTTTAGGCCTCTTATGATACATGATTTTCTAAGAAAAGTATTTCTGATTCTTTTTACGAAGATCACGATGAATATGGGGAACTGTGGTGCACCTTTCCATTCCTACTAGACATCTAACACATGGAATATTCAAATATTACTTAAAATGTGGAGGGAAGTGTGGGTAGGTCCACAATCCCACTCCAATTGTTATGGGGGGGGGGGTGCAGAAAGAGAAACTTTCATATGAAATGTTTTATATTACAGAGAAAAAATAAAGATATTTGAGCATTCCACAAATACCCTAACCCTACATTTTCAGAAATCCCACAATGTGGACAATCCACTGTCATAGGGTTAGGTGACTCGGGAATAAATCATGAAAGTTAGAAGGTTATAACCCTGAATAAAGTTCATCTGACCACGAGTAAGCCAATCATATTTGTGTTGTTTTATAAGTTCCTTGTGATGGATCCTCTCAGGGCTTAGAAGGTTCTTCACAGATTCATGAGCTAAAAAAGTAAAAGTAATTTTAAACTCTACTATAATATTTCGTTAGTGAATGTGTGCCACTGGAAATAATTTTTCTCTGTTGGATTTTTTTTGTATAACTTTTTACTACTAGCAACAGAAAATAAACGTAAATAAAAACCACAAGGGAGATAAACATACTAAAGCCAGTAGCATTATAAATAACAAATCCAGTCTTATGTTATACCCCTTCTTGTCCAGAACTCTACCACTCAGCCAGTTCTTAAATAACAGTTGTGTTCAAACATCATATTTTTTTCTGCTTTTTAATCCTCTAAACTTGCACTAGTGATGAGATAATGTTGCAATAAGTGACTATGTAACCAAAGAGTAAATGAAAACAAAAAAACTGGGATTTTCATTCCCTCCTCCCGTTATCCTGCTCCCCATCAAAGCTATATTGAGCTCTTCACCAGGAGTTTATCCTATGGTGACATTCATATGTCCTCGCACACCAAGTCAGAAATATCTTAGTTTCACAGAATGTGTGCTTCTAAGTCCCTGCCTCCCTCTTTCGTCTGAAGCAGCTATATTGCTACAATTTTCAGAAGTTTTGTTCAGAGCTTCTGAAGTGTAGTCTAATCTGTAGATGGTGTAATTGTGAATGCATCTCATCTGTGAGTTAAAATTGATATGATTCATATTCTTCAGCTCATTTGCAGGTAAGTCTATTGCAGTTATTTTTTATTGATTTTATTAAAAGTACAGTTTTTGTGTTTTATATCCTTAAAAAAATCTCTTAGCTGTAAATATCTGTAGAAATTTGCTTTGGCCCCAGGACCTTTCAAATGCTGTAGGGTCTCTTCAGCAGACACAACTGTTGAGACTCACTTGTTATTTCAGAGTTGTAATGGTGACAAGAATCTAATGCTTACTAAATTGGTCATACTTTTATGAGCTAAAGATATACAAAATACATTGCATACATGCTAATAACCAAGTTAGGTGGGAGACTAATTTGTTGACAGGGAGTTTTTTTCTACAGACCTATAGGACTACCACAGGGAGTACATTTGCTCCTGGATTTGACAGATGCACATGGGTATGCACATATGCATGTGTTTGTAACAGCTAATGGAATTATGGCACACATCAACACAAGGCAACTAATTGTGCCAGTAAGTGATGCGTGCTCTATATGCCATCGAAAACCAGGGGGTTTTGAAACTGAGAAACAAATAGCCACGGATTATATGCTCAACATCTTTTGAATTAGCCAATATGACAACCTCAATAGGGTTATATATCGGGTGTACTTTTCCACCCATACCATCTATGACATAAAATTATACAAATATAATAACAGTTGCCCGATGATTACCTGAATTATGAATTCCTGACATGTGCAGTAAAACCTGGTTACGACAGAAACATTTTGTTTCATTTATTATTTTTATATTCTTTCTTAATTGGACAGGTGGACCACTGGAGTGATCCCTTTGCCCCCGGTGTGACTGTAGGCATGACCCCGCATTATTAGGGTGAGTGCACCAATTGTACATGCTGACCATTGTTTTTTCACATGTGCTTAGTGTGCTATCTCACAAGTGTACCACATGTAGTGCACTGGTTATTCCCTAAATACATTAGAATATGCGTAGAAAACAAAAAGATAAAGAAAAGTAAGGAAATAAAAAAAACTAGAGAGGACAGATAACACAATAACTTTAATTTGGTGTATCTGTTTACAGGTAAAAAGACTGTTGCAGGGGTAAAGATAAGACTCACTCTTGCCTGCATGTACAGATGGGTACTTAGGGCACATATTAGGGTGCCTTAAGAGCCCTGCCGAAGACCCTAGACCAGTGGTTCTCAAAGAACAGCCCGCGGGCCACTGGCGGCCCGGCACATCTTCTCTTGAAGCCCGAAGTTCTTCCTTCGACCCCCCTGGCAAACTGAGAGTCGAAGCAGAGAAAACTGCTGCTTGAGTGCCTTTTTCTTTGTTGTTGGTGTTAGCCAACAACATTGTTTTGTAATTCTGGGCTTGCTTTCTTTAGTTAGTGAAGCTTGTTTTATTATTAGGGCTGACCTGCTCATAACACAAGCTGAAATGACTGTAGAAACAAAAGCCCAGAAACAAACAATTATGCTGTAGGGGTATGTTTTGTTCTATTTGTATAATACAGGCACTTAACTGAACAAGCAGTGAGGGTCACCCTTATGAGACATATTGACGTTGGCAATGATTTTAAGCCATGGTGTACATGAAGCATGGCTGAAAATAATGTAATAAGAGGTACTAGGACATGGCAGTCGCGTCATTTTGTAGGCACATGCTAACATGGATGCCTGCGCCTAAAAAAATGACTTCCCAGACAGAATAGTAAAATAAAAGTTGCATGACATGCACTCTTTTGGTATTGCAGCAATGTGCTTTTTTGAAACAGGGTTAATGAGCCTTTAAAAATAATATAAAAGCAAACGGGGGAGTGAGTTGGGGATAGGGCATGCCACAGCATAGATGCGGCCCTCGGGCCCAACCCAAACTGTACTTTATGGGCCCTGAGAACATTTTTGTGAGTACCCATGCCCTAGACCATGGGCACTCCCAAATATTTCCTCAGTGGCCACAAAGTACTGTCGGTGGCATGCCCGAAGGCTGCACTGATGCCAGCAGGGCATAGATGGTGTGATGAAAAGTGGGTGTGGAGGGACACAAAGCAGATGCGTGGTGTGGAGAACAAACCAAGCCTTAATGTGACTTCTGTTTGCCACGGACACTCTCTTCTCATGCACTAAGAATTAAAGACAAAGCTTTAACTTCTTATGTAAAACGTGGGATGGAAAGAGATACTCATCTGGGAGCTGAATTGCAAAAATGTGAAACCAGAAAGCCTGGGATCAGACCTGGCTTCCCCACGTGACCAAATTGTGCGGTCCTAGCCAATTACTTTGTCTCCTTTTATTTCATAACCACATATGAGAGCCCCTTGAATTACACAAGTTCAGGATGTGTGCTGTACAAAACCTTCTTGTGCTTTATTTAATAAACTGTGTTGCTCCAATTATAATAACTGAGGCTACACACAGGGTGCACCTGACAAATGACTTGCCTCTCGGTTCACTAATGCCATTGTTTTCAGAATGGGGACAGCATGAATGTTTCCAAATTCATGTTTGAAAACTATCCCTTCTAATAAATGACTCTCAATGCAGTAATATAATCTGATCTACTAAGTTAAAACGCTCATGCATGTTAATAAAATACACTTTTTTGAAGTTTGCAGAGTTTATCATGTTTTTACAAGCATAATGCAAGATGTCTTTAAAACTAAAGGTGTTCCTAAAAATAAGTTGTCTAGACACCTTCTTTGCTTCTTTACTGTTACTTTAGTTAAAGTGTAAAGTACATATAACCACACTATCCCCGGGAAAGTCCTGGGAAGAGGGAACCAGAGGCGCAGGGTGCTAGGAGCAGGCAGCCTCCAACATCAAATGTTTAACAGTGACCAAGGTGCTCAAGTGTTAAATTGTGAGTGTGGGCATCTCACAAAAAGTGATGGACTGGTCTCACACACCACCAGCTGTCATACTTCATCATTGGCCAGTCCTCGCCCTCTAGAAACTCGGTTTGGTAAAGGGCGGGCATGCACCTGACAACAGGGATGCACTTCTAAACTAAGTGGGGCCCCGTGAAGGAGCGAGTGAGATTAAAAACCATTATAGTTACCAAATAAATGTTAATGTGAGTGGCAGCTATATGGTATTAAAAGCAGGTGAACAGTGTAATGGGGATTTTATTGTCCCCCCACCGTAATGAATGTGGTCGACATGTTTCTGCCGTTTGGCCCAGTTGGGTCCGTGGCATTCATCAGGACCTATAGAAAAATGGGGGGGGGGCTCCGTTCTTACCAAATTGTGGTGAGAAGGTACCACTTCGTGGGGTGACCTATGTCACACTCCACTTGAGAATGGCTCGTGTTTTTTAAGTCTGAAAGACAAAATATACATAGATTTACAATGAGAATCACCTGGGTCACTTTCGAAAAGGTAATTCAACCACATGCACGGTCTTTTCAGTGAGTGGCTATATTGTAACATGTGACACTCATCGGTGCACACACTTGAGTATGGAAATGTTCTCTCATATATCTTACCCTAGGACAGGAACCTACATGCCCCATAGGAGGAAAAGGGAAGGAAGACCCCTTTAGTCAAACGCTAAAAAATGGTAGGAAACAAGAGCAACATGTACCACAATTTGAACAGAAAGCTTTTCATAAGTAGATCTTAAAATAATGGGAGCCTGTAAATACTCCCTTTCTCACATCCTCATTCAGTCAAATAAGCATGCCCACGATCACTCTCTTACTGCCTCAAGGTGTCTCCCGTGTTTGCCCCTAAGTGTGTACTCCTTTCCACCCAACGATAAATGGGAGGGAAAGGCTCGTGGTATTTAAAGCGCTCTCAATCGACAGTGAAAGGTAATTGATCCCCGTGATTAAGTAAAGTGGCTGCCAGTTTATGGGATCCAGTGTCCCAAAATGCGCCGCTGAAAATATACTCTTGTGCTGTCTGACCTCTTTTTTGCACTCTCAATCTCCAATGATAGGAAATTAAGCCCCGTGATTAAGTAAAGTGGCTGCCAGTTTATGGGATCCTGTGTCCCAAAATGCGCCGCTGAATATATACTCTCGCGCTTCCTTACCTGTTTAAAGAAGGCTACCCTGTTGTCGCGCAGCTGGATCAGGAAATCCGGTGCCCAAAACGGTATGATTAACCAAGAGGCAGGCTGCTGCCTGACCCTGGTAGCATTCTCTGTTCTCCATTAGGGTTTCGATTTGCAGATTGGGAGTAGTTCAGCCCACGTGTACTTAAAACAGGAAGTAAAAGGTGTGTCCTGAGTGTCGAGTATGCTGCAGAATGGCAGAATTAAGTTTGGGGGCACAACATCACGTAAGTGCAACCCCCACCGCATCACGCTGGAGGAGCAACCAATAGAATAGGAGCAGCAATCTCAAAGCTGTTCCGTTATGTGTGAAAGCGAGTTCGAAGGGCGCTAACAAAAAAGCTTAAAGCTTATAACAAGGCTTCGTTGTTCTTGGAAATCGAAACTTGCGTGAGGGTTTCCAGTCCAAGTTCCAGAACGAAGTACAGAGTCAGCGCTATTCCATATTGTGAAAAAAAGGAGGGGGGTCATTAAGGGCTATCAAAAAAAGGGTGGTATCTAGGGAATATTTACCTGGAAACCGCTGCTCACGAGCGGGGTTTCCCTGTCACATTATAAGAGGGGTTTTTTTTAAAACAGAATTATGGGACACTGGGCAAACATATAGAAATACGTATGTAGGCATGCTTTTTTTTTTTTTTCTTTTTTTTTTTTTGTTAAATAATTTTTATTGAAGATAAGAAAGCACAGGATTACAAGTATGGATTAAGCCAATAAAGAACATAAGTATAAGCATACAGGCAAATATAAAATAGTGATAATACATTAAGCGAATAATACATAGAAAAAGGTTATATACTTTATGAACAGAGATAGTAATGTTGCTAAAAACAAGAGGCAATAACAAGAATTATTATATTATAATAGGACACAAAGAACCTGAGGATATAATGAGAATGAGTAAAATCTGTAAATAGGAGGTTAATTTTTTTTTTTTATCAAAGAAAAAAAGAGGAAAACAAAAGGAAAACAAAAGAACAGAGAGAAGAGAAAAGGAGAGAAAGAGAGGAAAAGAAGAAAAGAGGAAAAAAATTATGTTGTTGGTGCCAGAAAAGATGTAAAGGGAAGCCATAGTAAATCAGATTTGATTTGAAGATGAATGGAAGGTTGAGGAATAGAGGCGATTCTATGTTCATCACATATAAAGTTCCACCAATGTAAAAAGGATAGTTTAGAGTTGTCTTTCCAACAAGTTAATATAACTTTAAAGGCCACAGCAAGAAATAAATCCAATAATGGTGAAATAGGAGTCACTGTATCAAAAGCTGGCGACAAAGTGCCTAAAAATACATTTTGAAGATTAAGTTGTAATTTATGAGAAAAAATCACAGCACATTTTGACCAAATAGCATCCCAGAAAGCATAAACCTTAGGACAATAAAATAATAGATGCAATAAAGAACCTTCAGCATTAAGGCAAGACCAACAAGATGCTGTGCCAGAATGGTTGAATTTATGTAACAAGAGAGGAGTAATAACAACTCTATTATAAATAAAAAATAGGGATTGTGTGAGATTAGCAGCCTTAGATCTCTTAAATATTTTCAGCCAGAACTTGTCCCATTGTGATATAGATAGAGTCAAAGAGAGGTCCTGTTCCCAATCCGATTCAACCTTAGACTTATTCCGAGTGACAATAGGGGAAGATAAAGATTTATAGATGAAAGAGGCAGTAGGAATAGTGTTATTAGAAATTTGATATAAAGAAGAGTCAGGAAGAAAGGAAGAAGGAGTTGGTAGGGAGAGGAAGGTCTGAATACATTCCTGAAGAATTGGAGCTATAGTAACATATTGCTGAATACAGGAATCAGGCAATTGAAAAGATTCTTGCAACTGATGGAAGGAAAGGATTACATTATTGGCAAACATTTAATGTACATAAAGAAGACCCTTTTCTTTCCATTGTTTGTAGTAAAATGATTTGTGGGGAAATTTGATGTATTTGTTAAACCAGAGTGATGACACTAGAAAAGATTGGTAGTTGTTAAGTGTCTTAAAGAAACGTGTGTGCAGCAAAACTTGAGAATGTTTCAAATTAGGATACTTGGAAATAAAAGTACAGTTAGACATGTGAACAACATCTCGTATTGAAAAATCATTTAACAGTGAGCTTTCAACATTGACCCATGGAGGCTTAGGTAAATCCTGATAATCCTTAGACAAAGCAAAAAATTGACAAATCAAAAATGCATTATGGTACAAATTAAAATCAGGGAATCTTACCCCTCCCTCATTCTTAGGTCGAATCAGTTTAGATAAGGCAATACGTGCATGTTTGTTATTCCATAGAAACTTGGAACATAGCAAATTAATCTGAGAGAAATAATATCTAGGAATTTTAAATGGTAGCATTGACAGTATAAATAGAATCTGGGGGACAATCATCATTTTAATTGTATCAAGTCTGCCCCACCAAGAGAGAAACAAAGGGGACCAAAGATTTAACAAATTAGTAATTTTAAGTTTTAAGGAAGAAAAATTATGAAATAGTGTATCACGAATGTTGGGGGAGAACCAGATGCCGAGATATTTAATTTTTTGGGTAGAACTTCAGTCTTAGAGAAGTTTAATTTGTAACCTGAAACTTTAGCGAAGGATGAGATTTCCTGTAAAAAGGGGGGTAAGGAGGATTCAGGATTGGACATATAAACAAGAACATCATCAGCATATGCAGACAGCTTAATTTGTGTAGACTTAAACCTGAAACCGGTAATGAGAGGGTTATTCCTAATACGTTCCAAAAATGGCTCTAAACATAACAGGAACAGTAATGGAGACAGAGGGCAGCCCTGACGTGTACCTCTCTGCAGGGAAAAATAGGAGGAAAAGAGACCATTAACAAAAATACAAGCTTTAGGATTAGTATATAACAATTTAACATAAGAAATAAACTTCGGGCCGAAACCAAACCAATGTAATGTATGAATCAAGAATTCCCAATTAACACGGTCGAAGGCTTTTTCTGCATCTAAGGATAGAGCAGCTAGTGGGTAAGGATATTTTTTACTAAGAGCAAGAATATTGGAAAACATCCTGGCATTATCAGAGGCCAGTCGACCTTTAACAAAACCAACTTGGTCTGGGTTAATGAGTATAGGGATAATTTTCTCTAAACGAGACGCCAATATTTTTGCAAAAATTTTACAATCATAATTAATTAGTGAAATAGGACGAAAATTTTTGCAATAGGATGGATCTTTACCAGGTTTGGGGAGTACAACGATAAGAGCTTCCAAAAAAGAGCCACATGCCAGGGAATTGGAGATAAAGGAATTAAAAAGTTCAAGTAATTTGGGAGAAAAAATTGAGGAAAAAGCAGAAATTAATTCAATTGAAAAGCCATCGGGCCAGGAGCTTTTGCTTTCTTCAAAGATTTAAGAGCATCATTCAATTCTTGTAGGGAGATATCCTCTTCCAGGGATTGGAAATCATCTTGGGAGGTTTTGGGCTTAGGGATATCACGGAAAAAAGAGACAAAATCTTCCTTAGAGGGATTGGTAGTTTCGGTATATAGGAGCTTGTAAAACGATTGAAATGAGGCAATAATATCAGAATCAGACGAGAGGAGTGTATCATCCGACTCAGAATGAATGGGACCAATAGCTTTACGTTCTGATTTAATTTTTAGATAATTAGCAAGCAATTTCCCTGCTTTGTTTTGGCCACCATGGTATTTTGACTTAATCTTAAGGAGAATATTACATGCATCCTTGGTAATAATCTTATTTAAAGTGGATTTAGCTTTTATTAATTCTTGCACTGATGAAGAAGATTTGGAAGAAAAATAATTATGTTCAAGTAATTTTATATGGGTTAAGGTTTCTTTATATTTGGTGTGCAGTAACCTTTTCTTCTTTGAGGAATAAGCAATAGTGAAGGCTCTAAAAGATGCTTTAAAAGCATCCCAATTGTTATGCAAGGAAGTGTCTAAGGAATTATTAAAGGAAAAGAATTCCTTGATAAAGGAAGTCGCTTCTGAAATAAAAGTACGATCTGATAACAGGAAATTGTTGAAGCGCCATCTGCCCTGTTTACAAGTGGTGAGGGATAAATCAATACGGGTGGAGACAGGAGCATGGTCAGATATAAAAATGGACCCAATGTCAGAAGACAGGAGACAAGGTAACAATGCTTTAGAGACAAGTATATAGTCAATTCGAGATCTAGTATGGTGTACAGGTGAAAAGAACGTAAACTCTGAGGTATCAGGGTTACACGTTTTCCACGAATCAAATAGAGGGCGGGAGGAGATGGCAGTTTAAAAATGATTTGTGGGATTTGTCAGGTTTGAACTTGCATTTGGATTGTCTATCAGTGAACGGGTCTAACCAATTATTGAAGTCACCACCAACCACAATATTGGAAATGGAAATGGACAGAAGCTTCAACTTTACAGAATGCCAAAATTCCGGATCTGGTTTGACAGGACCGTAGATATTGAAAAAAGCTATCTGCTTCTTATCTATGATAACCTCAGTCAATACCCAACGACCATTTTGATCACATTCAGTCGATAAAATTTGAGCATTAATAGATTTATGAAACAAAATAGCAACACCACCATGTCGATCCGTAGCAGAGAGAAAACAATCTGGTTAACCCATTGACGTTTAAGTTTAAGAGATTCTGTGTCATTGCAATGGGTTTCCTGTAAAAAAGCAATCTGTGTGTTAAGTTTAGCAAGATGAGACAATACCTTCTGACGTTTGACCGGGTGACCCAGACCACGAACATTCCACGAAACGACATTAACCATACTTCTGGATGGAGGGGAACGTACGGACATAGGACCACAGAACTGCAGGAGTGACAAAAAAAGAGAAAGAAAGACAATTTTCAATAGCTAAAGCAAAGGACAAAATCCTGGGAAAAACACCAAAACAAGGAAACAGGATAAAAAATAAGGAAGAGAGAGGAAAGGGGGAATAGAAATAAATTAAAGAGGGAAAAGAGAAATAGATAGAAAAAAGTAGACAGATCAAGGAAAAACATCCAGTTCTGAAAAAAGAGAGAAGGTCTAAGAACGGGGAGCATAGTGACACCGAAGGACACGGACCACCCTGAAAACAGGTGAAGAAAACAATGAAATGTACGAGAACCTCACAAGTATAAAGAAAACAGAAAAACAAGGAAGGAAAACAGGCAGATCAATATATCAATAAAGAAAAACAATCCATCAATAGGGAGGAAATCAAGAGCCAGTGTCCATGCCATGTGCAGAAAAATTATGAAGAAAAAGTTTGAGTTTTTCCGGACCCTCGAAGGAGCGTGTGCAACCCTCATGTGTGATTTTGCACAGGCAGGGATGAAGAATTCCATATTGAATGTTAAGCTGACGCATCTGAGGTCGAAGAGCAAGAAATTATTTACGTCTGGCATTGGTAGCATTGGAAATATCTTGAGATATAAAAATATTATGGCCAGACCAGGTAAGACGGCGTTTGATTCTAACAGCTTTCAAGACTTGCATAAGATCGGTGAACTCCAAGAAAAGCATTATAATTCCACGCGGTCTGTTAGCAGATGGTATAAGCCGACCCAGTCGGTGTGCCCTTTGTATGTTAAGAGGATTTGATGAAGATTGAAGGTCTAGAAGCTCTGGAAGGAATTTCTTTAGGAATGATACTAGATCAGCCCCTTCAACATTTTCCGGCAGGCCAAAAAGGCGAAGGTTGTTTCTGCGATTGCGATTTTCAAGATCCTCTGTGTGGAGCTTTAGTCTAAGAACTTCTTGTTCAAGTAAAGGGATCTTTGTAGAGACATCCTGTAAATCGCTGACCCGTTGTTCAAGATCTAGTACCTTACTTTCCATAACAATCCATCTTTCCTCAATTTGTTTAAGCTTGTCATTGGTAGCGGACATGAATGGCTGGAGGCCACGTACCTCATCTAAGATGGAATCCAGGACAGGATTTTGTGAAGATAAAATCGGTGAAGGCGGGTCGTTTTTGTGCCTTTTCGGTTTTGTACCTGAGCTCGAGGCTCTGGGCGCATGAGGATCGTTTGACATCCTTGAGCAGTAGAGAGTCAGGGATATAGTAATCCAAAAGCAACAAAAAACTTAGCGTCACTTTAACGCGGGATAGTAGTAAATTCACAGAAGCAGGAACACGGCTTGGAAATCTGATATGCTATAGTCTATCCCGGAGCAACTAATCCATTTGGACACTAGAACACAGTTCAACAAGACCCCACCATGACTGGACTTGGCACAACGATGTTGGATGGAAAATATCTCACAAAATCAGTAAATAATTGAGGAGACCGTGAATGATGAAGGAAATTCACGCCATAAAAACATAAGAAGGAAAAACTCACATATTGACTGAGAGGTAAAGTCCATGAAAAACCACTGCAGCAGCAGTAGGTGTAAAAAGGCGGTAGAAAATATAGCCTATTAATGCCCTTGAGGAGCTTCAGACCACATGAAAGATCGTTGGAGACACAAAAAGTCTCAACTCCATAGCTATTCAGGTAAAAACACAGTTAGAAAGATGAAAAAAGAAACGAGCACCGCAAAAAAGCAATACAAAATGGCGGCCGCTCGCATCTTTGAGGTAAATAACAGCCGCTACGGTGGAAAATCATTTAAACTGGTGAAATGGGAGAGGAAAGGCGGTAGAAATAACGCACTGCGCTGTCCTCATCACGGACATACAGGAAGGGCATATTGAAACAGATGGACAGCCAGGCATTGAATTTTGAAGAAAAAGAAAGAAAAAAAAATTCAAAATGGCGGGCGCTCGCGTTTTTATGAGGAAATAATCACCGCCGCGGCTCCTAGGTCGAAGAACAGTGCTGGAATCGCCATTTGCGGCATGCCGACTCACCGATCCATTACGGACTCAAAGACGCCTTCCAAGCTTGAAGAAGTGGCGTCCGGAGGTAAAATAAGGACAAAGAAGCTCCGGGTCCACACGGAGCTCGCGGTGAAGCCGCCATGTTGTTACGGCGTCCAAGCCACGCACCCGTATGTAGGCATGCTAATCAAGCTAGTCTCTGTATGTCTGCCAGTAAGACCCAAAGTTCAAAAAAGGGTCTAGACAGTTGATGTATAAAGCTGAACAATATTCATGGGATAGTTGGTTCATAAGGTGCCAGCTATCATGGTGTGTGGACAGAAGGGGTGATTGATTAACATTTCAGCTGTAACCATGGGATCTCATTGTTGAGCCCCTTTTCCCATGAACAAAGGCGGTAGACCCACCGCTGTTCCCTAATATGTAGGGGTTTGGTCAAGTCTGTCTTGTGTTTCTTCATCACCTCTAGGACCACCATTTCAGGTCGGTGTCCTTGTGGTTTTGTTCTAAAAAATGCGTTGTCAGTTTTGTGTTGGTTTTCCTGCATCTGATGTTACTCCGGAGTTCATTTATGTGGACCTTAATTTTCCTTGTGGTCATGCCCACATACATAAGACCACAAGGGCAGGTGAGGAGGTATACTACATTCTCTGTGTTGCAATTACTGAAGATTTTGAGTTTCCAGGGGTTAGTGGTGCCTATGTCCACTTCTTTAGTAGTAGTAGTTAGTGGGCATACGACACATCCCCCACATGAGTAGTGTCCTGTCAGTCTCTGGAGATTCAAGAGCGTGGGTTGTTCTTCCCTCTCCTGGTTAGATGTTTTTGCATGCACCAGCTCGTCCCGTAGACTTCTGTTTCTCCTGAATGCAAAAAGTGGTGGTTCCCACTGTTTTTTTGCACTGTCCAAAATGTGCCAATTCTTCCATATGATATTTTGCACGGCATTGGATACTGGAGTGTATGTGGTCACACACACAATTCTGTTTGTTTTTTTCTTTTGAAGTATTCTCCAGTAGTGCCTCCTGATTGTTGTTTCTGGCCCTCTTTTTTGCTCTTTTGACCATTTTCTTTGTATAGTGACAGTCAAGTAGATTACTCTCTAGTTTTTCTGCTTGTTCATAATAAGTTTCAGTGTTTGAACAGTTCCTGCGAACCCGGAGGAATTGTCCCACAGGGAGATTTTGCCTCAGAGCCCTCGGATGGTAGCTCTCATAGAGAAGCAGGCTGTTTTTATCCGTGGTTTTGTTGTGTACCTTAGTGCTGATGCCTTCTGCAGTCATGATGATGTCAAGGTCCAGGAAGATGGCATGGTCCTTATTGATGAATGAGGGAACTTTAGGTGTTGGTCCTTAGTGTTGAACCATTGTACAAAAGCTGTTGCTGTTTCTCCATTTCCACGCCACACGATGAACACGTCATCAATGTAACGCTTCCATGTTTTCAGATGTTCAATGTATGGGTTATTCTGGTTAAAGATGTAATCCTCTTCAAACTGTTGTACGTAGAGGCACGCCATGCTTAGGGCAAAAGTGCTGCCCATGGATGTGCCTTTGATTTGGTGGTATATAACGTCCTCAAATTCAAAGTAGTTCTCCGTCAGGGCCACCTCGGCGCATTCCATAATGAAGTGAAGGGGGTGGTGAAATCCCAATCCATGTTAATTAGAATCTGTTCCACGACTGCCAGTGTACGTCTCTGTGGGATGCTGGTGTACAAGGCCTCTATGTCCATTGTAATAAAGAGGTCCTCAGGTCACGCAAGAGGCACAAAACATCCTTTGTGTCCCTCAGATAGGAGGGTGATTTCTGCACAATAGATCTAAGGAACCAGTCGAAAAACTGCGATAAGGGTTCCAAGATAGAACCAATGCTTGAAACAATAGGCCTTCCTGGAGGGGGCATTATCTCCTTGTGGATTTTTGGGAGAGTGCAGAACCTCGGGGTTCTAGGATTTTTATCGATGAGGAATTCCGTCTCATGTCTAGTGATCCAGTTGTTATTAAGACCTTCATCAACCATACTTCTGAGCTTGTTGGAGAGACGGGCCGTGAGTTCACTGTGGTGTATTTCGTAACTGATCGTGTCAGAGAGCAGCCGATTGCACTCCTCTTGATACATTTTCTGGTTCATCAGGACAATGGCTCCCCTTTTGTCCGCGGGTTTGATGACCAGATCCGTATTGTTTTTGAGTCTCTGGAGTGTAGTTTGTTCACATTTAGTCAGGTTCTGGAAGCCTTTCACTTTTTGAAAGTTAATCTCTTCTACTTCTTTAAGAACCGCTTGTTCAAATGCTAGTATATGACAAGGAATGGTTTGGGTAGGAGGTAGAAATGTAGATTTATTTCTGAAGCCTGTGTTGGTGCCTTCGTCCTGCTCATCTCTAGAATCCCTAAAGTGGTTCAGGATTTAAAAAAAAAATGTTTTAATTCTTTTTATTGTTAAACAAAACCGACATCCATACAGATAGTTTCCTATGCGGGAGTCGATACACAAATCAAACATTATACATGTATTTTATTTTCCTGAAGAACTGGGCTAGTTCTGTATTCAGGGTAAATGGGTCATTAATCGGTGTAGGGACGAAGCCCAGGCCTTTAGAGGACCGACTCCTCATCCTTCGTGAGTATGTGGTCGCTGAGATTAACAATGTTTGTTACTCTCTGCTGGTCGTCGTGCCGTTCCCTCTCCCTTTGCTCCTAGTCACTACTGTGTTCGGCGTCTGGTCTTCCCACTGTATTATTGTGTTTTGTCTTTTTTGTCTTCCTCTGCCCTTGCCCAAAAAAGGCAGCGGGCCTTGTGGGAAGCCCAAGCCTGGTGGGTAGTATGGTTGCTGCCAGAATCCAAACTGGGGCATCGGCGGTTGCATCATTGGTTGGCGGTAATTCTGCTGTGGTCTGCCATATTGGCCCCCAGTGCTCTCGTTGTTGCTGCTGCCGCTTGCACTCCTCTCTTCTCCAGAGCTGAAAGTCCAATTCAGCTGGGTTGGTCTGAAGCGCTGTTGTTTCCTGCCCGCCTGTGGTTGCGGTGGTTTCTCATAATGTTCGTCCGTAATATATGGGTACGCAGTCTCACAATTGAATTTCTGCACATCCTTCTTAAGTTTAGTGAGTTTTGATTGAGTTAAGTATTGTTTATACTCAGAGTGGTCTTTATTGATTTCTTCAAGTTTCTTCTTTGAACACCGAAATGTGCACTGTAGTTTTAAGTCTGCTCTCACTCTGCTGAATCTCAATCAGAAGTGCGTCGGCCAGTTGTCTGGCTGTATTTATAATTAATACCAGCCAGTCTTTGGTGCATTTCCACGCAATGCAGGACCAGTTGGTGCGAAACTCTTTATTATTAAGAAACAGTCTGGGTTCATTTGTGACTATGAGACCCCTTGGTGTGGTGTTTTTTCGCAGATATTCTGTCATAAATGCCCCGTGTAGGCAGCGCGAATCTGTTCCTTCTTTTTTGTTGACAGTACTTCCCACTCGTCCGAGTTTTGGACTGTTTGTGCTACGACTGTCTAAGCTAATAGGGACGGTGCTCTAAGTATTTCCGCATATGTTTCCTCGTTGAACGCTAGTTCGGTGTCAATGTTCGATGTAGGTCTGGGTAAGTAGGCCTGACCTGGATACGGTAGGCTCACACAGTGGTATAGGATCAGGTGCCTTTGTTTTCAAGACACGTCTTGCTGTCTGGTCCAAAAGGATCAGTACATAATCCACACTTGGGTAAATATGCCCCTAGTTATGTTCCCACAGCCATCAGGTGTACAAAATATATAACCACAGTATCTCCGGGAAAGTCCTGGGGGAGGGAACCAGAGGTGCGGGGCGCTAGGAGCAGGCAACCTCCAACATCAAATGTTTAACGCAAATCGGGCCGCTCCCAGTATAGAGACCAAGGTGCTCAAGTGTTAAATTGTGAGTGTGGGCATCTCACAAAAAGTGATGGACTGGCCTCACACACCACCAGGTGTCATGCTTCATCATTGGCCAGTCCTTGCCCTCCAGAAACTCGGTTTGGTAGAGGGCGGGCATACACCTGACGACAGGGATGCACTTCTAAACTAAGTGGGGGCCCGTGAAGGAGTGAATGAGATTAAAAACCATTATAGTTACCAAATACATTTTATTGTGACTGGCAGCTATATGGTATTAAAAGCAGGTGAACGGTGTAATGGGGATTTTATTGTACCCCCACCGTAATGAATGTGGTTGACATGTTTCTGCCGTTTGGCCCAGTTGGGTCCGTGGCATTCATCAGGACCTATAGAAAAATGGGGGGCTCCGTTCTTACCAAATTGTGGTGAGAAGGTACCACTTCGTGGGGTGACCTATGTCCCACTCCACTTGAGAATGGCTCGCGTTTTTTAAGCCTGAAAGACAAAATATACATAGAAAATACAATGAGAATCACCTGGGTCACTCTCTAAAAGGTCATTCAACCACATGCACGGTCTTTTCAGTGAGTGGCTATATGTGTGACACGTGACACTCATCCGTGCACACACTTGAGTATGGAAATGTTCTCTCATATATCTTACCCTAGGACAGGAACCTACATGCCCCATAGGATGAAGAGGGAAGGAAGACCCCTGTAGTCAAACGCTAAAAAATGGTAGGAAACAAAAGCAACATGTAGCAAAATTTAATCAGTAGATCTTAGAATAATGGGACAGAGACTCAGCACTCTCATAACGATTTTGAGTATTATCAAGACCACAGCTATTAGTTACTCTGTGTATTATTAAGACCAGGGGTGTGGAATTTACTAAAATATCTACTCATCCATAGGACAGGTTGCTTCAGAAATCTACTTCAACAGTAACAAAATCCACTTGTCCCTTTGGTGCCATGTATTGCGGTGGCATGTTATGACAGCAATCTCATTATATAAGAGCTCTGATAATAGCCTCTCTAATTATGCCATAGTAGGGTTTGAATACTAGTAATTCACTTATTTTGCTACATACTGGATCTGGAGGTAGCAGTACGCAACAGTTCCCCATGGTTGGAATGCACTTTTGAATCTGTGCAAGCCTACTAGCATGTTTTATGGGTTCTCATCAGCTTGTCTCTAATAGTTTACCATACAGAGAAAGGCTGGAAATGTACTCTTTTTTTTTAATACAGATTTTATTTGCTTTTTTTCTTATTTTGCATATCAAGTTACATACAGTTTCCTTGTTGGCTCTCTGCCATTCTTTCGTAGTTACATTTTCAGGTTGGTTTATCAAATTACTGCATAGCATATATCTATTCCATAGGAAATGATCCCCAACACCTCCCCCTCCCTTATCCCCACTGCAGATCTCTCTTTGTGTTTTGTAATACACATATGGGGCCCCCTTTATCAATTAAAGTGTTACTGCGCATCTCTCCTGTTTCTAGTCCTCTCCTTTGAGCCTCCCGTGAATTTCACGGCTTATCTAAATTTAATGTCCTTCAGCTGGTGGCGCCTGCGCTAAGTCCCATTCCTGACTTTGTCATATTGGGCTTCCCGGTCATCTGGAAATCTACTCTTGACAAGGGCAGAAGTAAATGTTCTTCCAGGGATGGGGGAAAAAAGTGGTTGGGAAAGTGAACTGCTCAACAGATTTTTGTATGAACAAATCTACACATGCATATTTGCTCGGGTTAAAATGCAGTTCACAAATATTTCCTAGGTGTACGATTCCCTGACCTAGTCCTGTAAATTCTTGTAAATTTATGAAAGCCGTAAATCTGCACTAATGAAAGGACATATACCATGACTGCACTTTTGTAACTTTCTTAAAGAATTGGGCCTCTATTTAGGTCTGGCGTTAACCAAGACCTTTTGTTTTTATTAAAATTCTGTCTCTCTATTTCTACCGGCTGGCTTTACTGTGAGTGACAGCATTCTGCTCTTTCACAAGGAGCACGTCGCCATGCAAAGTAGTTTTGTTGAGTGTCAAAAACTACTGTGGCAAAGTGTGGTTTTTGAGACTAAAATATTTGAGCTTTTTCCAATGTTTGTTATTATGATGAGGGCCCGGCAGCCAGAACAATAAAGTTGTACAAAAATCATGTCAAAACAAGACAGGCTGTGACAAAACCAAAAGCTGACCTTCAATGTCATTCCTGTTGGCTTTGCCAGTGCTTGTTTGTTATCGTGTTTCCTATTATTTTGTATGAAACTGGTTACATTGATTTTCTAATATTTTTGGGAAATACTAGCATGCATCAACACATTTACCAAATGATGCTTCAAAGAAATGGTACCTAAAATTTCACAGTAGTTTAACAAAACGTTTTGCTTCTAGTTGCATTTTTTTATGAAGATTTTTTTTAAAGCAAAGAATCATCAATCTTGCTTTCAGCTTTTGCATATATCTGCATCTAATCAGAGAGCATCCTGGAAACATTATGCATAGCCTAATATTGTTAAACTTTGTAAACATACGTACACATTATGGTCTGGTACGGCCTACCGCCCCCTCCTCCCCTGACTGTGACAAAAACCAAGATAGCGTTCTTGTTTTTGGAATAGGGGGTCGTTGACCCCCGATCGTATTTATTAACATACAAAACAAGTTATATTCATAAATACCATAACGCAGAAATGACAAGACAGGATTCGGTACATTTGCTTCAATCCTAGCTTTAACAAAACTCTAATACATAAATGTTCCTATCCTAGTCTAAAACATTGCTGATCACATTTCTGCGTACTCCTCTGGGCCTACGGCAAGGTCAAAATGCTGGCCCCTCCCCCTTACATCGAATTGTCCCGCGCACCCCAACCGGGATGCGCATGCGCCGGAGGCCCAGCTGACCCGGAAGTACTTACCCCCAGCCAACCCCCAAACGTTCAGGACTTACTCCATAAAGGGGCCATGCAGTCAGCGCAGCTTACTTACGCCCGCGTGCGGGGTGGCCAACCAGCCAATGGAAAGCGTAACCCCCTCTTTGTCCCCGCACCGTTCCAACCAACCGGTTGTAACTGCCCCTGGAGTCTGGTGAGAGCCAAATGTCCCTCCCCTCTGGGCGGCCCACGTAATAAGACACCCCAAAAGATGAGTCAATTTAGTCTGTCCAACCTATGACCTTACCGCACAGGCCTGCATAGTAGACCGACTATCAGGACCCCCCCCCCCCAAACCCAAGATCATACTTACCAATGAAAACCCTCCAGCCAAGCTAAAATGTTGCCCAGGAATAACTCATTACCCAAGCGTGACAGGTGCACTCCGTCTTGCACATAGCACATGTCCCCCCTAATGCATCCATGAGCAATTACTTGTAATCTAGGGGTCCTAAACAGCCTGTCTATTTTGTTATTGATCCTCTGGGCAGAGTGATTGAGAGCCTTCACTGATACCCCCCCACGCCACTGAAGTCTTGTATCATGTGTGACCACACGATAACCGTCTCAGGGCACTGCTTGGCCAGCCATGCCGACTCTGACAGCACCGTTTCTAGCAGAACCCTCCTATTGAGATGTACCAAGTCGTTGCCCCCCAGATGCAAAATTATAGCGTCGGGAGGGGTATCCAAAGAGGTGAGCATGTGACCTACCCGTTCTCTGAACCTGTCAAAACGCAAGCCCCCATGGCCGAAAAAGGAAACCTTGAAACCTAACCGCTTTGCGCGCGCTGCCCCATCGCCTGCCCCATCGCCTGCCCTGAAAAAACTGCCCAACCGGGACACATAAGAATGGCCAAAAACACATGCATGACGTTCCCGCTGTGCCTTCGGGGAAATCCTCGTCGACTTGACTGTGCCACGTTCTTGGTGGGATGTCGCCTTCTCTCTTCCTGCGTGACAGGCCGAGGGAACTGGTAGTAGAACAAGAAAAGAGTGCCATCAGTACCGTTAACATATGGAGTCACAACATATCAACACGCACATAACGCCTGAAGCAATTGGAGGCCCACCGCCCAATCCTACGCACAGCCTCCTCCCCAAGACCCTGCGCAACCGCCTCGGTGGCGGCACCGATCCTGAAGGAATGTGTCCCAAAACTACCGGGGTCCAGACCCGCCCTGCCTATTCCCTTATCTGAAATCCGTCTAAACTGGAACTTTGTCAGTGGATCCCCCCCATGTGTATTAGCAATGTCCCCCCCCACCACTCGGTCTGTATGGTAGGAAAGCCTCCACATGAAAAACCGGGCAGCAGGGATTGCCCGGTGCCCGTCTGAGAAACACTACCTGACCTCTTCCCTGCTGATCGGTCTTTGAACGCCGGATTGTAACCTGCAATGCCCCGTTATGGAAATTAATGTCACCCAGCTGTAAGCCACCCCCCAGGTCCCTTTTGTTCTTAGCCACTAATTCCCCTATTCTAAAGGCCCCATAGAAAGCCAAAGTAAAGGCTGCCCTGAATAACAAGCATTCAAAGACGTTGTCGCAGATCTGATCTAACGCTGCCATGACTGCTGTCAAGGTATTCAAACCTATAGGGCGTCTAGTATCTGGCGCAGACCCCTGTAACCGCTGCCAACCCTTCAATGCCTTGCGCACTATGAATGACTGCGTAGGATCCCGCCCGCCGCCCATCTGTGCAAAGAATGAAATTGCTGCTATGTGTCTCCTAGCCACCCCTACCGACTTCCCTTCGTCCCGTAGGGCTTGCAAGAAGCAGCATACCCCGGCAGAATCAGCCCAATGTGTCCCACCCTGATCTTTTAAGAAATTACAATATGCCCCAAACGCCCCTTCGTATGCCTTTCTTGTTCCTGGTGCTAGGCTCGCTGCCACCAAGTCTGGTAAGCGAGGGCACCAATCTGCCAGAGCTGTTCCGGAAAAGGCGTTGGGCATGGTGCTGCTCCCGGGAGATGAGCTCTGAAAACCTGCATCTTGAAACGAGATAGAGCGTCAGCAGCATGGTTCAACACCCCCGGGACATGTTTCGCCCTAAACTGCAGATTCAACTGGAGGCATCTCAATACTATTTCCTTAATCAAACGCAAGATCATTTTACATTTTGCTGCCTGGTTGTTTATACACTCCACCACTGTCATGTTATCAGACCAGAACACCACTGCTTTGTTGCGTAGCTGCTCCGGCCAGACCCACAACGCCACCCAAATGGAGAATAGTTCCAGAAAACCAATGTTAGCTGTGAGTCCATTGTCCACCCACCATGCTGGCCAACGCTGCGCCACCCACTGAATGCCCAGAATGGCGCCAAACCCCTCACTGCCCGCGGAGTCTGTCATTAAGCCCAACTCCGCGCAAGAAGTGACTGGGCCGGGCCACAGGACCGAGCCATTGAAGTCCCACAGGAATGCTAGCCAAATCCGCATATCCTGCTTGACCTCGCTGCTCAATCTGGTGTGGTGGTGTTTCTGCTTGAGGCCTGACATTGCCTGTGCAATGGACCTTGAAAAGGGGCGTGCCATTGGTACAATGCGCAATGCAAAATTTAACTGCCCCACCAGCTGTTGTAGCTGATGCAACGTCACTCTTTTAGCTTCCAGACATTGCCTCAGCGTCTCCCCGAACTTAGTCACCTTGTCAGCGGGAAGCCGTGAGCACCCTGCGACTGAGTCCAGCTCGATCCCTAAGAATTCTATAACCGGGGAAGGGCCCACGGTCTTTCCCTGTGCCAGGGGTACCCCAAAGCTCGCAATCAATGCACAGAACTGCTCCAGCGCCTGCCCACACCCCGCGCCCCCCGGTGGCCCCAAGAAGAGAAAGTCATCTAGGTAGTGCAGCACATGCCTATGCCCAGTCACTTGTCTGAAAACCCACTCCAAAAACGTACTAAACATTTCAAAGTAGGCGCACGACACCGAACACCCCATTGGCATGCACATGTCCATGAAAAACTTGCCCTCAAATTGGAATCCCAGGAGGTGAAAATCGCTCGGGTGGACGGGTAGTAGCCTGAAAGCAGACTCTATGTCTGATTTTGCCATCATCGCCCCCGGACCCAAACCCTTCAACATTTCAATAGCCTGATCAATAGATGCATAACGCACAGAGCAGCAAACATCATCAATGGAGTCATTCACAGACTGCCCTCTTGGCGCCGACAAGTTATGAATCAGCCTAAACTCCCCAGGTTCCTTTTTTGGGACTACCCCCAGGGGGGAACAAACAAAGTTATGGGCAGGTATTTTGTCAAAGGGACCTGCCACTCTACCCAACCTACATTCTTTGCCGATCTTGGCTGCTGCCACCCCAGCATTCTGGGTGACCGATACTTGGTTCTTGCAGAACGAGGGACCCACAAAATTCTCCACGGGAATTCTAAAACCGTCTCTGAAACCCCCAATTAACGTTTTTGCTGAAGTCGCGCACTTATATCTATTCAACCAGGGCATCATGGCGTGGAGGAGGATGGGTGTCCTAGCTCTGGTGGAAACCACTTCCATCTGGTTTCTTCCCCCCCCTATCCTTCTGTTTCTTAAGGCACTTTGCCTCACCATGGCCTGAGTTGCCACAGAAACTGCACGCATGTCTAAATCTGCATGTCCCTGGTGCCCTAACGCAGGAGCGCCTGTTGTAATCCCAGCAACATCCTTTCTTTCCGCCCCCCCGCCCTGCGCAGCTGGGGGGAACGCACGAAAGGGCTGGGGTTTAGGCGGGTCACTGGCAGCCTCAGTTGAAAGGCCGCCCACATGACCCAACCATGAGATTCCCTCCACCTGATTACACTTTAACGTAGGATCAGATGCCCTGATGCGCCTAAACTTCTTGTCATACTCCAACCACCCCGAGCCCCCTTTTGTCGCCTGAGCCGTGCTGATCCTAGACATATAGCAAGCCATCGCCGGTGCCTCCTCAGGGAAACACTCTGTCACCACCGCCATGTAAATGTTGTAGGCCAGCATCCAATGCCTAATGTTCTCCTCAACCCTGTATTTCAACATTTCATTCGCCCACTCACGCGCAGGCATATAATCCTTCTTCCTCTTCATTTCTTCCCTCTCAACCTCATCTATCAAAAGTGAAAAAATATCGATATATGTCCCTTTCCAAATTCTCTCCTTAACCTCCTGCGACAAGTGGCGTGAGAGAGATTCGTAGGACGTGCGTGCCTCACCCATGCCCAACTTTGGCAACGTCTGTGGCTTACCCTGCGAAGGTCCCGGGGTTTCCTTGGGGGCCCCGACCGCCGGCACGTCCTTAGGCTTGGCTAGATCGATAAGCTGCTGCGCCCTTTCCAATGCGTCCGCCCCGACAACACCCGCCGCACTCACGTTCAAACCCATGCCCCCCAGCCAGGGACAGCTGCTAGACTGGAAACAAAATCGGGAGGAAGTGTTGGCACCCCCCCGGATGCGGGGGGAAGAGGTACCGAAAGTGTAGGCACCGCTGGCACTGGCAGTGCTGGTGCAGGGATAGAATTTGCAGGTGCGGGGGGAACAGGTAAAGAAAGATCAGGCACCGCTGGCACTGGAACTGCTGGTACTGGCACCGCTGGCGCGGGGGTAGGGATAGGGTGCGCAGGTGCTGGTGGCGGGATAATGGGCGTCGCGGGGAGCAAAGGAACAGACCCCCCCACTGGATTGACCGGGGAAGGCTCACCCCCCGGTGCATTAGGGAATGCGGGAAGTACAGGCAAAATTGGGGCCCCACCATTCCCTGGGACAACCTGCGGGCCTTTCTTTGCCCTACCCTTCCTTGGCAAGGGGGGAAAAGCCTCCCTTGGTGGCAAAGCGTCCCTGCGCGACCTCCCAGATGGCCCTTCCTGCGCATCCAGCCTCTCTGCCAGCTGCGCCATGGTACTATCCATTTCCCCAATCTTTCCCATGAGCGCGTCTAAGACAGTCGCTATACCCGGGCGCCGCTCGCCACGCTTAGCCTTAGGGGGCATGACTACCCTGCTACCTGTACCACTTTTACCAATGTGTTGATGGAGGAAACACGCCGGCCACTTCACCCCCGCTACCGGAGCCTCACTACTGGCTAGCCCAGCAAGGCAGGTGGGCAATAGGCTCCACCCGCTTGGCTCCCAGCAGCGCCGGGATGCAGACCCTTCTCCGTGTCCTCAGGCACCCTCTGCGCTGGTCCCCGCGTCCTTGTGCACCGCTGTTGGTCACTGCCGCGTCACACCGATGAGAAGGCACCTGTAAGCACTTGGAGCTGCTTATACACGACCAAACTTCGGTACAGACCCCGCCTTCCTGTTATGCAATACAGAATATAGTGATTAATAAATGTTTCCGCTGTGCAAAATATTAGGCAACCTGATGACACACTTCGTGCCCTAGCAGCTGTGAAAACAAGATGCGAATCAACCCGATGGACGGGCAACAATGCTGGTAAAATATTGTTTCCCCACGCGAGGCCCCTGATGACCGTGTTATCTCCCTGCAGCCTCTAAACAATCCCCACGTTGTACGCGATCTGCTCCACGGGCTGGCACCAAACGCTTCCAAAATCCCCCCACCTCGCAGACGCGCTGTCCCCTGATGACCGTTTCGCCCTACTTCGCATGAAAAAAACCCGCGTTATCAACGCCCTACCCGAAGGCTGCACAAACGCTCCGCAATCTCCCCTCCACCCGCGGTGTACCTAGCCTGGGCCGAGAAGCCTGAGAGCGGCTCCGGGCAGCCTCCGGGGGCCGACAAAGCTACAAGCACCTGAAATCCTGAAAACGGCCACACGCGTCGACCCTCGAAGGCCGCACGAACACCACCCAAGCTCCCGACACCTTACCTCCGTCAACGGGGATCGCGAAACGCGCAGCACTGCCCGCGTCCCCCACCACGAGTCTGCTCGGTTGAAAAGCAGCCAGATCCGCACTCCACAACTCCTGCCTCGATGTCCGCAGCTCGTAACCTCGGTTGAAAAGCAGCAAGATCCGCACTCCACAACTCCTACCTCGATGCCCGCAGCTCGTAACCAAGGGAAACCTCCAGCTGAAGTCGGCACGTCGACGTCGCGATTCCGGAGCAGGAACGCACAAAACCTGCAAACACAAGAAGGAAAAACGATTAAAGATCCTCCCGAGGGAGGGGTGGCACATGCAACGGATGTGCTGCCGAGGGGAGAAAGAGATCGTCTCTTGTGCTCCCCCCGGCTTTAAAGGACCCCGAGGGTCGCCCACGCCCCCGGAAGTGATCAGATCACTTCCGGGGCGCGGGGGAGCCTCCCATGACCCGGAAGTGATTCAATCACTTCCGGGGCATGTCCACCAGCGCCGGCGGGGACCATGATTGGGGCACGATTCCGGGGGGCACGGCCGACCACCATAATGGCGGCGGGGCCGATGCTGGCCCCGCCTTCCTCTTTTATACTTGAACCACTGTTAGTAGTGCAGTCAGAACTCACAACATTTCCTTAGACCGCTCACCCTAATGATAAAGGCTTTCTATGAATAAACCATAAATACAAGTTCGAACAGTATTGACTGAGGGACACAAATATTACCTTAACTGCAGACAATGCGCTTTTCTAATCCATAATGTGTACAGTAATCTAGCTGCCAAAGGGTTTGTGCTGCAGAGGGTTGGGCCTACTTATCCCACGGACAAAATTAACATGAACATTTGTTGTCCTTGACCCCAAACAATATGTCCTGGGCGTCGGGTAGGAATTCCACACCCCTGTAAGACTAATGCTTGATCAACTCCCTCGGATTTAAAAAATAATAACCAGGGCATAGTCGGCGTGGAGTATCTTGGCTCACAGGACTCCAGCAGCCACTGGCGACATCTAAGATGGAACAATCTATCTATGGAAAAGTTTGAGGAAAGGAAAACAAACCTTTGCTACACAGGACTGAAACCGCCCCCTAGCTCTGAATGGGAGAAAGAAACTGCTAGGCAACAACATCCAAAGACAAAAATGCAAGGCATATGCAAACATAATTGGTTTACTCCAGCGTTAAGGCTGAAATTAAACAGAGAAGCCAGAATCCTTAAGTCACTCAGGCAGTGGGGTTACATCTCAAACAATTCCAGGAATAAAGTACAGAGTACAAAAAGGCAGTGCGGGAGGCCAAACGATGAAACAGACCCCATGAATGGACAGGAATTGTGGAGGCCTGCAGGCAAAAAACGTCAGGTTGCTCTGGTCCATTATCAACCAGTTAGGGCGGCGGCCGACGGTAACACTAGGAAATACGGTGACAGAAGACGAATGGGTAGAGCACATCTCGAAATTATATAGGAACCCAACTTAAAGTGTCTCCCCTTGGGTAACTCTAGCAGAATTCCAGGCCTAACTTTCGTTGGATATTGCGTCAAGGCAAGAATTTTGTTTTGTAGAAGTAGCAAGGCTCCTGCGCCCAACGGCCTACCCGCTGCACTATTTAAAAACACTGTGTTTTGGAAAGGTTACCTATGGAGATTATATAATGCCTGCATATCAGAAAACAGGGTCCCAGATTCATGGAAATGGGGAATCAAACATCCTATTTACAAGAAAGATTCATAAACCAACCCTAATAGTTAAGGCATGAGTGCGTTACTTGACATTGACGCAAACAATTTTGCTGGGCTTCTACTCGCCGATTTGGAATTCTGGGAGATGCAAAAGGAACCTAATTTCGATAAATCAGACAGGTTTTCGAACAGCATCAAGCACTATCGATAATCTGACAGCTTTAGCCTTGCTCACGGAAAAATACACAAGGAAAGAAACTGCTATATACGCCTGCTTTGAAGCCCTGACCAAAGCATTCAACATGGTCAATAGAAACTACCTGTGGCATAAACTCATGAATCATACCTTTGAATCTGCTTAAAGGAATACAGCGTTTGTACTCAGAAAACTGGGCCAGGGTCACCCTTGGAGGTAGTGGGGATATAACAACTAGAATCCAGATACAGAGAGGCATCAAACAAGGGTGTGTCCTGATCCCCACGCTATTCAATCTTTGTCTAGCAGCATTATTATATGCCAATGATATTGTCCTATTGAATTTATCAGGTATAGGTCTACAAACCCTAATGAACTCTCTACTTCAATACTGCATGACTTACAAGCTGATCATAAACCTTGAGAGAAGGTAGTTGTCTTAGAGATCAGGGTTATCCGGAAGAAGACCTGGTGTAGGAAGCTGGCTCGGTATATGGAATACCACTAGGTGGTTATACCGTAGAGTCCAAAGATTCCCAGAAGCGTATAAGACTCAATGTAAACCCAAAGTGCAACTATCAGTGGTAGTGTGGGCGAGCAGCCTTGAGCCCGACACAGAAGGGTGTAAGACATTTATTGCACACACATAGATCAATAAGGAGATCCACGCCAATTTTAGAGAAATAAGCTTGGTTTGATTTCATTTTTGGACCAAGATCTTTGCAAAAAGTTAATTACGTTTTTCAGGAATAATAGTTTTTTTTTTAAGTCAACAGTGCAATTTTCAAACAGTTCAATGTTATCCTATGGAGGAAAACTACAATGCAGTTTTAAGGGTAAGTACCCACTGGCATCGGTGTGGGTTTATTGAGAGTAGTAATTGGTACCAAACACCCATAATTTCAGAGAAGCCATTGTGGTGCTGGGGAACTCAAATTGTCGAGTTTCCAGCCCATGTACTCTCTATGGCTTCCCTGGCACTTACAATAGCTAACAATGGACATAAATATTGTAGGGTCATATCTGCTCTAATGCCCACACCTGTGTTATAGGGCACCCTGCCTTAGTGCTGGAAGGCCTGCTGGAGGGGTTTCCTCACAATTCCCAGCTTTCGCTGAAAAACTGTTGCTCGAATGTGAATGTACCTTAAAAAAACAAAGACAAGAGGCGTTAGGCAAAACAGGAACAGTTGGTTTAATCAAACACTTCGGCCAGGAGAACAGTTACATAGTTGGGATTTGAGGACTGTCTCAAAGGACAATCGATATGAGCACCATTACATACATTTCTTGGAGCATCATAAACAATTCATAGATCTTTTTTAGGAAGAGGAATGTGGGCCTAGTCATGGAATCATAAATGACTCCCATCTGATAACAAATGGAGATGGGTCTTGACCTTGCATGAACACGAGGGCCAGTGGGTAACATGTCCAGATATGCGGCATGGGAAGCGCGTGATCACTGTGTGTGCTATATCCTGATTGGCTGAGTGTTTCTACCTATATGTGGCATCTAACTTTGTGGTGTTTTGGGAACGCGTGGCCATGAGGGCATTATTGGTGCCAATCTCCCCAGACCATTGTGGCGTTGCTGCCTATCTGTAGGATTAATCTGGATTTTTCCTGTTTGCACATTTGTCCTGCTGGTTACGTGCCACCCCACCTTTGATCTGTCAATTGGTTGCTTCAGGCCTCGGCCCTGCCTGACCATGTATTTCTGACTCGGGGTTGATGGAGATGTCATATCAGGTGATTTCGACAACAGTGATTTGATTTTGTGTTCATGAACACATATATCATATATCATTCTGGACATCGACTTTTTCAATATTAACAAAACTATCCCCCTTTTGTCTCCAATCGCCACCTATGGGTTTCCAGGTATTAACATTATGCCTCTAGAAAATAGGTGAACCTTCTCGACCTAGATGGGGAAGGCAATAAAGGGGAGAAGATAGGCCGAGGGAAAAATAAGGGGTTAAGAACGATAAATTCAACAAACTAGAAGCCCTGTATTGAAGCATCCTGGTGCCTAAAAAGCCTGGGGTGGCTGAATCCGTCATATCTGATAATAGGCCAATTGGTAAATAAGAAAAACGTTTAACAAGCATTTGCAATCCAATAGGTCTTGCATTTACGAGACTTTGAGCTATTGGCACTGTAAATGTCAATAGCTTAAATTCTCGCAAATGCGAGACCTATTGAATTGCAAATATTGTTTGTTTACAAGCGCCCCATACTGCGCTTGCACTTAATAGAGACCACACCCTTTCCTTTAGATGAACCGCATCTAAGAAAGGGGTGTGGCCTGTATTAAGTGCAAGCGTGGCATGGGGAGCTTGGAAACAACCCACAAAAAATATTTGTAAAGCAATAGCTCAATCTCTCCTAAATGCGAGACTTATGACATTCCAAAGAAGGGACGTCATTGTCTCGTCTGCTTGGAAAGTGAAAGCGTGCATGGCACGCTGAATGGTGCTGCTAAGCACGGCCTGCATGCAGTAAGACAAAACTCACTAAAGAAATAGTGCTTACAGACTCATGGGAGGTTACAAATGAAGACAAGGCGGTACTAAGGAGAAACTAACAAGCCGATTAAAAAATCAAATGCCTGCATTTACAAAGGATAAAGACAGATGCCAATGAAAAATATGGACAGAGAATGGGTGGTGCTTCAAGTACATACTCTAATACAGCATGCCTCGCAGAGCAGCACATGCGCTGCCGAAGATCGACCTATAAAACAGTTTACAGTTAGCGAATTGTGACCTTCTTTCTTGAAGCCAAATGTTTATTAAAGTAGGTGTTAAAGGGCAGAGATTGCATTTCACCTGCAGATATCACAATCCAAGTACTAATGTCAAACATTCACAATACTCTAAAAAACATATACATGCTTTGCTAAAAAAAAAAAGTTGCTGCTTACCAACATGAGTCCCCCACCATACCATGTATCAACTATATATCAGGGTCAGATTGGTAAGGTGGGCACTCGGGCAATGGTTGAGGGGCCGGTATCCGAGTTCTAGCTGTAGGCCGCTTTTTTGGGCTGCCTGGGGGCTGATTTGGGTGGTATCTGTGCTGTTTGGATGGTGCCAGCGGCCCAGTGTGTGCCTGAGTGGCCTTTCTGGAGGCAGATGGGCCTCTATTACCTCCCTTTTACCAACAGGGCAGAGGTGTCACTCCCTTTCTCGCTGGAGAGTCCCATCAATGTATGCAGATTGAGCGGGGATAGAGGGCCTGAGCTGAAGTGGCCTCACTTGTATTCAGGTGTAGTTTACAAGTGTGAACTAATCTGTGGCTTTTTAGGTCGAGCCTAGGCAGCGTGCATGCGCTGTCTGCAAGACCTGTTTTTATCTCCTCTATCAGCTTTTGGCATGCCAACGAATTGCCATTTGTTTGTTTAGAAATACGGGTTTTTTATTGCTGCATTGGTTCTGATTCTGCTTGGTTCACGCCCAGGCGATTTCACTCATTGTTGGTTGCATTGGCCATCCCAATACGTCTGCGGTTCCTTGTGGTCATCCATCGCAAGGCATGGTTGCCAGATGGCCTCATAACTTCGCATGTCAATTACTCTCATGGTGCTGTCCCCCTCACCCCTCCCACAACACTTGCTCGCCCGCCCTACTGCTACTCACTTATTGGCCACAGCTCTGCTGTCGGCAAACTATCATGACGTGCAAATCCCTGTTGGTGATTTGCCTTTTAATTTTGTGGGCTGTCAACATCGTATTTGGCTTTCAGGCTGTTTCACGGAGCAATGCTGTGTTTGGCATATTTCCCCGATACATTATGTTAACTACCTTGCAGGTGGCAATTTCTGTCCTGCAGCTGTTGAGCTATCAGTGGTATTTCAGGGTATGGGAAGTCCCCATTCTGACATCAAAGAGGGCGCCAGGACTATATTTTTAAAATATGGTTCAACTTTATAAATTATGGGGAACTCACAAGAAAAAGGCTTTGGTAACCCTTAAGCCCTGCCCCCCCCCCTTCCCCCTCCCACACAAACCCGCAGAGACCTAACAATTCCCATATAGGCATTATTGTATGCTGAACTGCTGACACAAGGGTCACTGAACTCTGGCATGGGAGTCGTGGGACGGCCAACGTGGACACACAGCACCAACATGACATTCTGTGGGCAGATGGCTAGTTATAGTCCAAATAAACCTACACTGACCCACAG
Organism: Triturus cristatus; assembly: GCF_964204655.1. Taxonomy (NCBI): domain Eukaryota; kingdom Metazoa; phylum Chordata; class Amphibia; order Caudata; family Salamandridae; genus Triturus; species Triturus cristatus. Next base: position 816,373,131 of record NC_140582.1, read on the forward strand.
TACCAGGCAGGATTAGCCATGAAACAAGTCTAGTTGACCTAAGGGTTGTATTTTGCAAAGTTCTTTGAATAACCAGGTCAAAATCTAAGCCCCGCAAACTCCGCCTTTCATCTTTCAAGAAACCAAACTCACCACGACTGAACAGTCTAATTGGAGCACCTGTATTTCTACAGTGCTTTGAGTCATCCATCTGAGAAGGCAGTATGTAAAGAGAAAGTATTTTAATTGTAAAACAGGCATTGTTATATGGTTTCTGTCCGTACTACTTTTCATAAATGCGTTATATATTGCACTGGAGCCAGCCATAGACTTGGCCACCAAATGAGGTGTGCAATGATGCTTTTACGGTAATAAGCTGCCCAGCGCATGCCACAAACTGTAAAAGTTGCATTACTGGCACATAGCTGCCTCTGGTGGAATTTACTGATTGCTGCTCTTTTCACCCAACAAAATGACCCATGTGTTGATCGTGGAGGGATAGGAGGCTGAGTCAACCGTGACAGGAGACAAATGTAAAACTCCGGAGTATTGTCTCCAGTAGGTGCATAAACCCACCATGGTACTATACTGCTGTTATAACCCTTGACCTCCAGGTGTGCCCTAATACACTGAACTATCTCACTCGACTGGGGTGCAAGTTAGACGATTTTCAGTTGCAGAATAAAGGCCATGACCTTTGTACTGTTTATTGCTCTTCTGACCTGCAGTTTTTAAACACATCTCTGCAACAGACACCTATACCAATGATCTAACTTACCAGGATGTAGAACTGTGACCTCTATGTTACAGACAGCTCTCTTTAGCAGAAGCCCAAACTCACTCACTGCTAACATTCGGATCACTGGCCTTCAGTGTCATATCCTGCCATTACGAACCGACTAGGCTATCTCATTTTATTTCAATCTATTTGAACCTGTAGCCTTTAGTTGACACAGTTATCTATGCAGCAGGTGCCAAGGCTACTGAGCTACTTTAAACGTGAATTCTACCTGCAGGTCATGCAAAAATGCCTTTACCAGGTGCATAGACCCACTCATCCGGGAGATCTAGACCTGCAGATGTCTGTCAGAAAAGGTATTGTGTCAATTGTGCTAACTTAAAACTAATGGAACCTGTGACCTGCAGCTTAAACACAGATTGCAGCAGCAGCAGAACCCATTGGTACGCTTTACTAGGATTTCAAGCTAATACCTGCAGGTCATACAAGGGTGTCTTTAATAGATGCACGGGCTACTCATGTAAATCAAACCTACAGCCTTCTAGATGGCACAGACATTTGGACCAGCATCCAGGGTCGCACTGGGACAGAAAATAGGCCCATGCACCAAAATAAAAGTGGTCCCCTGTAGCGAAACACATAGCTAAAAAGTGGGCCAAATTTGCAAATCCGGGCGGTTTTCAACTTGGAAAAACAATCTGTATATGTATTTTACAAATTATGGGCGACTGCATAAATTTGTGCTTGTTGTAGGCAATGTTTGTGGTAATACCAGAGAACAAATTGGCCCACCAGATCATAAAACCGGCCCACAAATATATTTTAAAAAATCGGCCATTGCACTGACGTGTCAGACCAGCCCTTCGGGCACTGCCAGATGTTCCAATAGGCCAGCCCGACCCTGCCTGCATCCCACCCTTTGGTCTTAGTACTTTTTAGATTGAGCCTGGGAAGCTCATGAGCGCTCTGCGAGGCATGCTGTATTGAGGTAGGGACTTGAAGCTCCTCCGATGACCCATCCATCTTTTCGATTGGATCCTCTAACCCTCATTGCGAAATGATAGCTTTTCGTTGGTGAATAGGCTTGTTAGGCCCTCCTTGGTAAGCCTTGTCTGCATTTGTAACCTCCCATAAAGACTGGACCTTTTACTTGTCTTGTTACACGGTCTGCTTTATCTTGGCTGTGAGCACCATTTTGTTCAATGATGTGTCCCTATTCCACCCACTGTGTCGCACCACGCAGACTTTTATTTTAATTACTGATCGCGGTCCGCTTGAACTAAAGTGCCCATGTTTCTTTATTTATTTTAGAAGCCCAGTCCGCTTTAAGTATAGCGGCCACGCTTATTTCTTTAATTATTTTTTTTGTTTACTAGTGCCCAGGAGGAGCTTTCACAATAATGGAGGTCGCACTTCTTTCTTTAGATAACCCATGTCTAAAGAAAGGTGTGCAGCCGTTATTAAAGTGAAAGAAGAGCATGGGTCGCTTTTACAAAAAAAAGCATTTGTCAACTTGACAAACAGATGCTTTCTTTTTGTCAAAGCCCCCATGCTAAGGTTTCACTTTGATGTCGGCCACGCCCCGTTCTTTAGAAGCAGCTTGTCTAATGAAATGGGCGCAGCCTCCATTAAAGTGAAAGGACAGCATGGGGCGCTTCGACACAAAAAATATTTTCAATGAAATAGGTCTCGCATTTGTGAGAGTTTAAGCTATGAGCATTGCTCAGACTCTTGTAAATGCGAGACCTATTGCGTTGCAAATGCTTTTTTTTTTTAATCTAAGTGAATTTATCAAAACAGGCCTCTGTCAGAGATCTCCCTTCTTCTTTTCATAAAACTTCCCCGTAGTAGTGCTTTGCGGATAAGCAATCCGCAAATGTGGTCCACTTTTTTTTAGCCTGCCCGGGACTATTTTTGCTCCTAATCCAACCCTGCCATATAGCACCATCAACTAAGCACAAAACGCCCTGCTCTCTGGTGTCACTGTCTACCTACACAGCAAGAAGGTAAATGTGAAGGAATTTGTAAGATGAAAAGAAAACACCTGTAAAAGCTTTCGCAAGCGCCCCACTCACTGAAGGGCACTGACAAACAAACGAACACTACGTGGAACACCCGGAGTGAAAATAGAAGAAGCACAGCCCTCATTGAAATTAGCCCAAAACAAGAGATCGCTCTGCCGAAAGAAGCCCAAAACAAGCCCAACCCTAAAGAGTAAGTAGTCGGCTAGAAAAGTAACCGAGAATACAGATGTTTTATTCACAGAACAACTGTAAAAATGTCAAATAACGGCCATTAAAATCAAAAGCAGCACTCGTTTTTGTGTAATGTTTCTATTTAATGATTTCCTGACTCGGAATATCTTGTGTTCTTATTCAAATACACTTAAGAAATAATTCGACCAGAACACAAAGGTTAATGCTTCACACTTTTTCCTGCATTGCATTCTTAATTACAAGGTATAATATTACATTTAAACATGGCCCCTTCCTTCTCCATATTTCCTGACCTAATGTTGCTCCTGATAGTCCCGCGTCTCAGCGAACTCTCGGTATGTGAGTTGCACTAAATGCCACGTCGTTGATTAGCGTCCCTTGTCTATTGTCACTTCCCATAAGACTCCAGGGGTCCGCTGTTGGACAGCTTCACTTCACTGCCTCGCTGAACTGGGGCATGACGTTTTTACCACGTGATTTCTCGGCGTTTCTTGGGGTCATTCATCTAATACTAACTATTCACTTCTGAGTTCTCTGATGTCTGTGATGTTGGTGGTGGTTCCAGGGATGTTGACTCGTGGTGCTGAAACAGCGGCAACACCGGTTATGAGGTGATTTTGTCTAGTAAGTGGCCATTTAAATAATTGGTTCTTGCTGGGCGTTTGTTAGGCGCAGCATATGTGAATGTTTCATACATTGCTCTGTGGTTAGGGTGGCTGTCAGGGGCATTGATGGTCTAGGCACATGGGGAAGGGAATCTTGGTTCTGCCTTAGTGCTGTGACTAAAATCATTACTCTCCAGGTGGTGTTGGTAAATCTTTGGTTGATGTGTCGGATGTTTTTATTTTGCTTTATTGATTGTTCTTTATGACCATGCTGTGGCTTGCCATGTAACATTATCTTAACGCTAACCTGTATTGCGGTGGCTGTCTCAAGATGCTCAGGTGAAGCAGCGGGTGGGGTGGTGCTTTTGTTTCTGTCATTGAGCAGCTGTTGATTCTGATGGTTTGTTGTATCTGGTGACATAAGTTTGAGGTTTTGGTGTCAATGTAGCTATAGTCTTATGATTCTGGGGTCTGAGTTGAGTGATAATGGAATTGATCATAGAGATACGTGATTTAGTGGTGGAGTGGCTTGTGGCTTAGTGCTGATATCGGCAACCCCCCTGCTTAGCAGTAAACAGTCGTGCTGCACAAATAATCAGTTTACACATATTTTGATAGAAAACAGTTTTGCTGCAGGTTTATTTCATACAAGAAGTATGCCAACGTGATGGGTTAACTTACGGGCGATCCAAGGGCAGGCAGCGGTGACTAACCTAATCTGCCCTGCCCGCCTGATGAGCCAAACTGCACAGTGGCCAACCCAGTCGATGCACCCATTTATGTGGGGATTGTCCCCCTTGCATACCATGGACCACCAGTCCATAACTTTACCCATGCCTTTTAGGGGCGGAGCGTTGCAATGCCAGCCCCCGGTTTCTCAGGCTTCTGGGTTCATTCTGTGTAGCAGCACTGGGTAATTTATGTTCTTATAATGTATAAGTTTAAGTCACTCATTTCATGTAACAGATTTGCAATTTTCTTAAATTTTGCACCACTGTGTCTTTTGTAAGATTCTCCTCTACGTCCCCATGCCACAGAGTCTTGAGGTGTTCCACTCTTTAATCCTCCTGTGGGAGTAGTACTCTGTATATGGTGGAAATAAGTTTCCATCCATCCGCCAATTACCTCAATGTCTTGAGCGCTTTCTTTGATATAAACTGGGTAGCCAATAGGTTCCTAGGTGTTATCAATGTGTCTAGCGTGTCACATACCTGATACCGCGTCCCCACAGGTAGCCAGAGGACTACATTTTGTAAGTAAGCCGCATGGTAATATACTCTGAAATTCAGGACCATCATCCTCTCCCCCCCACCCTGCTTTGGCAATTTGAGTGTATCTAGCACAATCACGCTTTCGGCTGACGATATCTTATGGACGATATGCGTCCCTCTGGAAAAATGGCCCGATATAGATTGCACATTGAAGGAGATGGGTTGCGGTTCAGATTAAGCACGTCTGAATCCATTTTCTACCCAATGAATGTAGGGGAGATGATTTTCACATTAGTTGTGCCGTTACAGCGGACACAGTACCATTTCATAAGTTAGGAATCATGCTCAACAGGGATCAGAGGGAGATCTATTAACATAATGTAGGAACATTACTACGTACGCTGGAGGACAATATAAATACTTGGCTGTGATTCCCGATTTCATTGATAGGATGGATTGCTTTAAGCAAGATGATAATCCTCCTCGGGGAGTTCTATGTGTTGAACCACATGCCCATGCTGATAATTGAGCAGTGTTTCCGTAAACTAGATGATCTATAGAGATTATTATACTGGGGACCTGGCAAGGATTATGCTACGTCAATTCCCTTGGCAAACACAGTCTCCCAAATGCCTCTCCTACACCAGTTGTGCTAGTTGTTAAATCGTTAACACAAAAATCAGTGGAGAGGGCACCACTGTTACGCTCTCCTCAGGATCTGCCAGCTGCCTGATGGCCTTCTATGAACCTCATCTGTGTTGTGCTTTCCTGGTAAAGGAGGAAGGCCCATTGTAAGAACAACTCCTCTAGGTCAAAGCATCCAGACACACTGCAGGGGGTGAGACTTCTTTGTGTGAGGACAGGCACAGCCCTATTCAGGTGTCAGCTCTTCCCACCACTCTAGCTTACAGCTGAGCAGTGGTAGAGAGCAGCCCCCACCTCTGAAGGTGCCGGCTGGGGAGTCACTCCTTGCTGATACAAGAAAGGATGCTGCACCCGTTTTGCTTCTGCTTGAGAAACAGAAAATGCCAATTGAAGGTTCCTCATAGTAACATTGCCTGAAACGTAAGCTGCTTCCGGGGGCGCTGACAAGACGCTGATGCGGAGTTGGGGCTGTGCTTGATGTCTGCGGTGGTCGGCGGCGTTCTGCGGGAGTGCTGCCTCAGTTTCCAGCTTCAATCCTCTGTCCCCACTCCTGCGGCAGTCGGACGGTGCTTGTGGCGGTCTCGCCTGGTAGCCTGCAGCCCGCCTCGTGGTCGCTGGGAGGCTGTGAGCCGAGGGCTGCAACATTCCCCCTCCAGGCGCAGGGCACCACTGGAGATGCTCAAAAGAATTAAAACCAACCACTGACGCCGCAGGCGTAGCTGGTTGTTGGAGCGTGAGCCCAGAGTCTCCTGCGGAAGCTGCCCGGCTAGTGCCGGGTGTGGCTTGTGGGGTCGCACTCAGAAGTCCTCACCCGTGGCTTTAGCCCACCTCGGAGTGGCTACAACCCTACAACTTTGTTATGTATAGCCTTATCCATGCGCCTGTTCGATTGCAACTACAGCATTCACTACGTTCCAGGGGTGACAAATGTAGTGGCAGACTTTCTGAGCAGGATGCCTGTGGAAACTGCAGAAAAAAACACTTCGAATGATGTGGAAGAGTATTGTATAGCCAGCCTGGAAGAATGTTTCCGGGGAATTTCAAAGGAAGAGTGGATAACTGAACAAGAAAAGGACGAAAACATATGTAAAGTGATCAAAATGTTAGCAGGAGGATGGGCACACAAAAACAATCTATCTGAAATGCAGAGACATTATTGTGAAGTCAGGAACAGACTGTCCCATGAGAACGGTATGCTGTTAAGAGGTGGTAGAGTAGTTCCTCCCACCACACTAAGGAAGAGAATTCTACATTTATGCCATGAAGGACACTTGGGCATAGTAAAATGTAAAAACAGAGTGAAGGAAAACTAATGGTGGCCGGGTGTAAGCATTGAAGTAGAAAGGATGGTTAGAGAATGCAGCATGTGTCTACACTCAGACAAAACCCAGGTAACCCTTAGACCACCTCTGAACCCCATCACTTGCCCCGCAATGCCATGGGAAAGGGTGGGGGTGGACATTATGGACCCTGTACAGGAACATGAAGAACAGTGGTACATAATCGTCATCATAGACCAGTTTACAAAATGGCCTGAACTCAAATTTACCACCAGAGCTGATTCAAAGACGGTGGTAGAGTCCTTAGACGGTGTATTCATACGGGAAGGGCTTCCTAAGCAAATTGTTAGCGACAACGGGCCACAGTTCATATCAGATGCTTTCAAGGCATACACTTCTAGAAACAAAATTGAGCATAAAACAACATCAGTGTACCACCCAGCCGGTAATGACGCAGTGGAACACTTTAACAGAGTCCTCAAGGGTATCATACAGCTGGCCAACAGTAATAAGCTAAGCTGGAAAAAAGAGATCCTTAAGACCTTGTGGGCCTACAGAATAACACCATCAAACACAACTGGTCACAGCCCATTTGTGCTTATGCGAGGTAGGACACCCCTTACTAAAGACAATGTGGGGTGGACATTGGCAGCAAAAAGAGTGCACTGGTCTACAGACCAAGTGAGGAAAAGAGTTGAGCAAGGGCAACTCTGTTGCAAAGCACGGTATGATAGTAAACACAACTGTAAACCGGTGCAGCTCTCTGTTGGAGACAAGGTAAAAGTTAAGAGGAATGGGCACATAGGGAAAGGGTAGGACAAGTACTCCCCTCCCCTGTCTGTAAACAAGGTGTATTGTAACTCTGCTCTTTTGAGCGATGGTAGGGTGTGGCACTTCTCTGCCCTCTCTGTGTGCAAACCTGTCTCAGTGAACCTAGACACTACACCCATAAAAGACCCTGGCAGTGTACAAACCAGCGCTAGTAAACGCAACAATGCCCTATCTGATTCTTCTGACTGTGAGTCTGACCGCGAACCGGTCAACTCAAGAACTGAGACACCCAACATGGCTGCACCCACTACAGCTGACAACGCCCATGCTACCACCCAGAGCACAGACACAAGTCTGGTTATTGCCCCCCATTCCCGGACTCCATCAGTCACCCCTTGTCAGTACCAGCAGAAGTGGTAGGAGAGTGTTACCACCGGTGAAACTCAGGGACTATGTTTGTGATTAAACCTTATGCTATGCTATGCAACGCTTGAATTATCTTTCTCTCTCTCTTCCTTCCTTTCTGTCTCTCCCTTTCCCATTCCTTCCCTTCATTATTCCTTCGGGGGAGGATGTGTTATGTATAGTCTAGTTGTGTCCACTCTAGGACATCGTAACTTTGTTTGAGCCGTGTCCCTGCGAGGAGACCGTACTGTTGTTGACCTTACCAGCTGTCCGTTGATGTTTGATAGTTGACAGCTGGTGATCCCGTGAGCAGCTGCTTTACCTTGCGCTCCGCGTTCGGAGCCTGTGTTGGCGAATACTGATAAAGAACTTACTTCTACTTGGCCGTACATTGGAGTTCTTTACAAAGTTCACCGGCTCTCATGAAACCCTGTCCACCACAGCGGTGATACTGGCCAGCAGCATTCCAAGACCTGGAGGACCCTGAAGGAGACCACAACGTAGAGTGACTCTCCCAGTAGCAACGCTGGCCTGTGTGAAGGGCATGACAGCGGTCTGACCTGCAGACCATCCTGGTTCTCACCCAGAGCAGAACAATTTGGTCCTAGGACGCCAAAGCCCGAAACGCTACTTTGCAGCGGTCCAGCGCGCCCTGTGAGGCGGAAGGGTGGAGAGTGTACTATCGAGGTGGCAGCTGGCCCAGCCTCACACCACTCCGCAGCGGCGGGGACAAAAGCTGCAGCAAAGGACCCAAAGACCATCAGCTCCCAGCGCATCACCCCGAGGAGGCTGGTGGAGACTTTGGGAAGAAAAGAGACCTGAAGAGGCTGGTGGGGACTCCGGGAAGAAAAGAAGGCAGGAGACCCAGCCCCGTGGCTAAAAGAGTCTCTAGGCTCTACCAGTGAGGAGAGAAGGGTGGTGGGCCTCTGAAGCTGAAAGCTAAAAAGATCTTCTCATGTCCTCTGCCAGGAATCGGAAATCCACCTGACACCGCTGCACCCAGAGGCCCATCCCTTAAAAGTGTCCAGGGCATCGCCCCAGCACACAGCAAGTTTAAGGAGGTAGGAAACTCTTGCAGCGGTGTCCTCTAGCCAGTAAAATCAGGCCCCCCCCCCATCACAGGAAGACCAAAAAGAAACCCCCCCTCACGTCTCGAACTTGTCTCTGAGGGGAAAACCTCCCACCTGCTCAGAGACATCCCAAAATTTAAGAAGTTCACAGAATGCAGCCCAGGCAGCCTCCGCCCCAAAGTCACCTTCAAAGGCCTCAACAGCAGGATTTATGGCACACTTATTATAAAAACCCCCAATCAATGGAGGCTAACACCTTGCACCAAGAGCTTCACCAGCACGTGCCACAGCCAGTAACAAGAAGGAGCCCCTTTAAGGCAGTCTCTCCATCTGCAAAATCCCCACTGTTTATGACCCACAAACACACATAGGGAGACGTAGGTCTCAATCCTGCCTCAGGCTGGGTGCCCCTGCCCCCCAGAAATGAAGGTACAACCCCATGGGATCCGCACTCCGCCAAACACACCCCTATCCAAGAAAGCTGGGAGCAGGTGGTCGCAGTCTAAATATACCATCAGCAACAACTTTCCCCGCAGACTTTCACCCAGATCCGCTCTCCTAAGCTTTTAGGCACTAGCTCAAGTAAGAGAGAAGCACCAGAGTGTAAACAAGAACTGGGGAACCTATCAATAACATTTTTACAAAATTTGGAGACGGAAAATAGAAAGAGCATTGGAGCGCACTCCATAGCTGTTCAGAGAGTCTGTCTTAATTAGGCAATCTCCCCCATTCAGCCAATGCAATCAAGACAGTGACTGAATCAATGACTCACAACCAACCTCCTCCAACGAAGAAAATCTCACTACGGCAAGAGCACTACTTTGGCAATCCACCAAAATGGAGCTACAATGACCTCCTACAGTCAATTGCACAACGCCTAGTGGATCTGAGCACCAAGGTGGTCCTTATAGAGAACAAACTGGGCATAAACCAAGAAACCTGGTCCTGTACCTGCTCGTGTGCAGCAATTCTAGACAAATGGGCAGACCTCCCCAAAGTTCTAACAGACCTGGTAGCCACGCTCAAGGGGACAAATGGGAGCTCCAGGGCCAACAATCCATCGATCAACAGCAGCCCTAAGCCAACAATATTGTTAGCTGGCTCCCAAATCAAACCAAACGCAAGCAATATCAGCAGCCCTACAATGAAGCCTGGCAACCAAGTTTTAAACCGGGGCTCCAATCTTCCTGTTGGCTCACTGGGGCAAAGCCCCAGCACCAGAATCTCATATACAGAAGAGGAAATCCAGAACAACTCTTCCACTCAGAAACAGCAAGATGTGCCGCTCTCCAGGAGGGCCAAGAAAAAATCAAGGAAACAGCATAAAAAGGCCAAAACCTCTTAAAAGAGTTGCATCTCTGCTATCAACTCAGAATCAAACTGCACAAGCCAAAGTTGACAAACTTCAGACTTATCTGATTTTTGCTATAAAGCCCACCTATACCCAATAGAAGCAAAGGAACAAGAGACCGAAACACTACCTCACTCAACATTCTTAACAGGGGTACCGAATTGACCGAAAGGCCTGACAACTAAAATTCAACAAGCTCCTTCACTAATAACTGTGAAGTCAGAGCCAACAACCCAACCGTGCTCATCTAGGGAATTGGGCCAAAACACTGGAGTGTGCCCCACTTGGGGTCCTTTACGCTCGTTCCCCAGATACCCTGTGCATTAAATGCCCTGCCATCCCCAAGCTTCAGCCCAAAAGCCAGCCATCGAGACTTAGGATTGGGCCCACGCTCAAGCTTTGCTCAGTCAGGACTTAGAGCTCTAACTATCGAGAACCAAATCATAAAAACGACACATGAGGTAGTTCTAACCCCCAGAAACTATATTAAGGGACATTATGACATCTTAAACCGGGGTAATATACTCCGGCTATTCAAGCACATCCCCACCATGGCACATTCACAGGTCAACAGCCAATGGAATCCCACTAGAACTCTTGGATTCAACACCCAGCTATCAATCGTGTCCTGGAACATGGCAGGCCAACAAAAACTTCTCTGGATCAATTCAGCAATCAAGTACCTCCATAATAGGGACATCCTTTGCTTACAGGAGACCTGGGCCACTGAAACCACAAGCCTCCCAGGTTTCCACGAGCTCCACATTTCAGTCACAAAACGCAGTTTTTTTGGGCAGGCGTCCGGCGGTCTCTCAATCTTCATTAATCATGCTCACAGAATAGAGATCACACTAATTGCAACAGACACGGCAGACCTGCAAGCAGTACTCATCAGAGGGCTAAAAGCAACAATTACCCAATCCGTCTATTGCTAATCAACTGCTATGTCAACGCTGCTACCCACCTAACAAACAAGCTTTAAAATCATTGGTAACCAGAGCCGACTATCTTTTCAACAAATACGCAACATACTTTCTAATAATTGCCGAGGACCTTAATATAGAAAGTTGAGGAATCCGCAAAATCATCCCCAACAGTGGCAGCCCCTCTCCAGCGATTTCTTGACAGTCATAGGCTGGTCTCTGTGCATGCTATCAAAGAGGCCCAGGATCCCCAATGATTCCCACTTCCCTCGTTCAGGAAAAAATCCACAATCAACTACATTTTTATCTCAGGCCAACTGATGCCAAATCTTAGCGACCAAAGTTGATATCCGGGATGAGAGTGACCACAGACCGCTGAGGGCAATCCTCCAACTAGATGGGAAAGCTGCCCTCCAGCTGCAAACATTAGGGGGCCTAACCGGGGAAGAGCTCTGCAAAGTCCTGAGCAGAACAAAATAGTCTGAAAAATGCGGCCCAAAACTCACCGAGTAGTTAACATACAAAGAGGCATACCCCACAGCAATAGGAAAACTCACTCTCACGGAGTACTGGGAAGCCCTCCTATCAGATCTCCAACAAGCACTAGGGGTGAACCCGGAACCATTCTGATTGCGGGCCACCTATGGCCACCCATTCCACCTACACATCAAATCGAAGGAGTTACATTCAACCAAACCCAGTCTACTAAAGGTCCTCTAGGCAAGAAGAAAAGAGAACAAAAATGTATAACCCCAAACAATCCCTGCACTTCGTGCGGAGCACAGGTAGAAAGTCTGGCATCTAAATCAAAGATTATTGAAGCAGAATGGCTGAAAATCTTCACCCGCCTCAAAGAAAGGGGACACACTCAATTCTGGAAGTACACCAACCAACATAGCAACAGCGTACAGACAAAGGAGAATGCAGTGGCAGCCCACGAGTGGATCAATTATGTCAAACAGTTGTACTTCAACCATCAAAGTCCACTATATACCCACCCTCAGGACCAGGTTCGGTCCCCCAAACAACCAGTTTCTCAGAAGCCCTGGTAACTGACACAATCAAAAAAATTAGGAATGGGGGAGGAGCCTAGCGCGCAACCAAGATGGCCACGTAGGCACAGGGCTCCCGAGGGCCTCCACAACCTCCCACGTCTATCCTGAATTTATCCTGATTCTATCGACGGGCTTCTACGGGCGAACCTACGTGGAGGTGATACCTGCTGTCCAAATTCAAATCGGACATCGGGAGCCGGAATAGTATCGATTCCAAGTTGGCGGCCTACTCCGGACCTTGCCCCGGACTCGAGTTGGCATGGTGCCCGGGCAGAAAGTGAACAACAACGGCATGCAGGACTTGGGTCGGTGCGCACCCCCTACTTTCACTTTCGGTTTCGGGTCTCCTCGCTGAACCTGAGGGGCCTTGGATTGTCATCACACATTTATAGTGGGACGATTGGATAACCTGCCTGCTCTTGGACACTAGCTGGGACTACCCTTTGGGGTCTCCGAGGCTTCCTAGATTGGTTCTCCGGTGCTCGCTCATCGTGTTGGTGGCCGACACCCTTGACGATCATCAGACAATGGTGGCTAGATTGGACGGAGATAAGCAAAAATCCAAGACGACTAGGCGGGGAGCCCATACCCAAGCTAACAACATGGACCGCTATACCCAGTCGAGAGGTTCCCCTGGTGGCCCGCATAAGTCGCCGGAGAGACCCAAGGATGGCCCGGGATCGTCAACGGAGTTAACATTGCAGGACGTCATGGGTGCCATCGAAGAGATGAAAGCGGCGGTCGGCCAGCGATTCGATACATTGGCCCATAAATTGGACACAGTTTTGATCGACGTTAAACTAGTCAGAGCGGATCTTTCACAAACGAATGAAAAGGTCAAATCCTTGGGTCTGACGACGTCGAGTCTGGTAACGGACGTGTCTGACCTGCAAGCCGAGGTCCGTAATCTGCGGACGTCCACTGCTTTGACTGTACGTCGATTGGAGGATTTTGAAAGTAGGGCTCGGCGGAATAATGTGCGCATAATCGGGGTGCCGGAGAAATCGGAGGTCCCTGCTGCTGACCTCTTTGTGGAAGACCTTGTGATCAACCATCTCGCACCCAAAGGCTTGAGTAAATTCTTTGCGGTTGAGCGGGCCCATAGAGTTCCGGGTGGTAAGCCCAAACCGGGTGCTCCCCCACGGCCCATCATCGCCAGAATTTTTCATTTCAGGGACAGGGACGCTATACTGCAGGCCTCGAGGGTGAGTGGGCCGACGAAGTTCGAGAACACTCATATAAGTTTCTACCCGGACTTCACACAATTGGTCCAAAAGCAGCGACAGGAGTTCATGGGTGTCAAACGGCGACTGAGAGACATGGACCTGAAATATGCGATGCTCTTTCCGGCCAGGTTGCGGGTTGAGTTTGAGGATCGGACGCACTTCTTTGATCGGCCGGGGGAGGTTGGAGATTGGCTTGATACCCTGCCTCAGCAACGACGTCGAGAGGGACAGACCGGAGGGAGCGGAGCGGGCTCGGCTGGACAGGAGTAGACTTTTGGTTCCCGGTGACTGACTATTGAGATGGCACTTCCATATTTTGGTTTGGTGTTTCTATTCAGCGCCTTATCCTTCAATGCCCGGGGGTTGTGGGGTGCTCAGTGAGGCTCTTTCCTCCTCTGGGGTTTTCTTTTTGTAGCATAGTTAATGTTAGGGCGACAGGCACACTGCAAGTTGGGGGGGCTACGTGGGCTCACGCAGGGGTGCAGGGTGGGGGGAGTTGTAACGGGAAGGTTGGTGGGGAGGGGGGGAGTTGGGGAATGTTTGTTTGTTTCACAAGGCAATGTGAGGTTAGCTGCTGATTTGTTCTGGTTGTGTTCTCCGGGATGTGGGCATCATGCACGGGAGCGGGGTGGGGGGTAAGGGATTGAGAATACTTTTGTGGAATGTGAACGGACTGGGGGATAGGATCAAGCGCGGGGTGGTGTTGCAGTTTTTGAAACGGATCTCGCCCGACATTGTTTTCCTGCAGGAGACACATCTGATTGGGAACTCCTTCCATGCCCTGAATAGGCGGGGCTATCGCCTTGCTGTTCACTCTGGTTTCACTTCTGGCTCTAGGGGAGTGGGTATCTTGGTCAGGGCCTCTCTCCCGTTGGAGGTGGACGAGGTGCTCCACGATGATAGAGGGCGATATGCAGCATTGGTGGGGAGATGGGAGGGTAGAACTGTTTCGCTCGTTGCTGTTTATGTGCCACCGGGATTGCAGGCGGCTACATTTGCGGATTTGGGGCGTTTGGTCCTGGGACTCCCTGGGGGGGTTTTGGTGTTAGGGGGTGATTTTAACGCTGTTGTATCCGGTATGGAGGACCGTCACCCCCCCAGGGATCTCCCTAGAGCCCAGGCCCGGCTGGGTGGCTTCCTAGATACTTTAGGACTTATAGATTGCTGGAGACTGATGCACCCGGGACAGGCACAATACACCTTCCACTCGGGGGCCCACGGAAGTCTCTCGAGACTTGATTATATACTTATGCCAGCGTTCCAGGCTGGAATGATCGGGGAGGTGCGTCATTTGGCCCGAGGTATTTCTGACCATTCCCCTCTATTGATGCAGATGGAGGTTGTTCCTGGGGCAGAGGGGAGAGTAGCGCCAATTAACCCCTGGTATTTACGTAACCCTAATGTTCGCGCTGAACTGGTTAAGTCCATTGATCACTACTGCAAAGATAATGTAGGGTCAGTGTCGTCTGCTGTCTCCCTATGGGAAGGTTATAAAACGGTGATCCGGGGACATGCCTTGTCTCTTATTTCCCATGCTAGGAGGTGCGGGAGGGAAGAGGTGGTCCGCCTGGAAACTGACATAGCTGAGATGGAGGGGGATTTGGAGCGGGGTGTCACGGATGAGAAATTGCACGTTCGCAGCCTTAAACAGTCAGATTATAGAGCGCTGGTCACGGATGCTGCTAAAAGGATGAGTAGAGAGCAACAAGGACGACTGTATGATGTGGGAGATAAGGCCGGAAAGTTGATTGCTTGGTTGGACAGGAAGGAGAGAGCGAGTAGAGTGGTGCCGGTTGTGGAGAGAGTGGATGGCGTGTGTGTGACTGACCCGGTAAAAATTGTTGACTGCTTCGCGGATTACTTCCGTGGGGTATACTCTCCGGTCTCTGGGTGCTCGGAGGAGGACTCTCATCTGTTACTTAGAGATATTGCATTGCCGTCCCTCTCGGAGGCCGATAGCATATTGATGGAAGCGAAGTTGTCGCCGGATGAGATTGCTCTGGCCATTCGCTCGATCGCTTCTGGTAAGGCCATGGGTCCCAATGGTCTCCCCATTGAACTATATAAGTTGCGTCCAGATAAGATAGCACCATATCTCCGTGACATGTTCCTCGCTGCACGGGCGGCGGGCTCCCTCCCCCTTGACCAACGTCTCGCCACCATAGTTGTGATACATAAAGAGGGGAAGCCGCGAGACTGCTGTGCCTCCTACAGGCCTATCTCGTTGTTGAACGCGGAACCCAAAATTCTGGCTAAGGTATTGGCCAATCGTCTGGTTCGGGTTGTGGGTGACTTGATTCATCAGGACCAGTCCGGTTTTATACCTCATCGTAATACCGCCCTGAGGCGGTTGCATGGCGTGCTTGCTAGAGCGGAGTTTATGCGTGAGCCGGCCATCTTGGCGTCTTTGGACGCTACCATGGCGTTCGATACTTTAGAGTGGCCGTATATTTGGGCTGCGTTAGCGAAATTCGGGTTTGGCCCTGAATTCATTGGGTGGGTAAAATTGCTATACGCTGACCCATTGGCGCAGGTTGTGGTGAATGGTAGGGCGTCGGCTCCCTTCGCGCTGGGGAGAGGTACGCGGCAGGGCTGTCCGTTGTCGCCCCTCCTCTTCGCACTTTCTTTAGAGCCTCTCGCTGCCTGGTTGCGTTGGGAGCCGTCGTTGCGGGGCATTAGATGGACGCCGGAATTTGAGGACCGTGTCTCCCTTTATGCGGATGACATCCTTCTGTATCTCACCTCTCCTCGACAGTCGCCAATTGTATTGGTGGACGTATTGAATTCCTTTGGTCGTAATTCTGGCCTGGTTATCAACTGGGCCAAGTCATGTGTTTACGTCCTCTCGGGCGAGGCCCCCCTCTTGCCGCGGGGGTGCCCTATTCAGATTGCTGCATTGGGGTTCAAATATTTGGGGATCTTCATATCACTGGACCCTGCGGTCCGCTATGAGCGAAACCTTCTCCCTCCACTCCAGCGATTGAAGGCCGACGTCGCGAGGTGGCGACGGCTTCCGCTCTCGCCGCTCGGACGGGCGGCATTGTTTAAAATGATGTCGCTGCCTCGCTTTTTGTACGCTTTACAAAATACGCTGGATGTCGTGCCGGCCCGTTACTTCCGTGAGGTGGAGGGTCTTCAGCGCCGACTGTTTTGGGACGGGCGACCGAGGATCGCTCTCGCCAAGTTGACACTCCCTTGGTATGATGGGGGTGTTGCCCTCCCCGATATTAAAAGATACTATTGGGCGTCTCAATTGGCGGCGGTGAACCACGGGATATACGGTCCTGCTTTGAATCCGGCCTTCGAGATGGATAAGTTATTACTTCTGGGCGGGGATTACAACAGGGCACTGTATTCGGCGACTCCGGATGCATGGTTGACAGGACCAACGCAAGTTGCGGTACGCGTGTGGCATGCAGCAAATGCTGCGATGGGGTGGAGGGATCGCTTGACTCGAGTGACGCCGTTGTATGCCTCCCAGCGTTTGCGTTGTCTGTGGAAAACGAAAGGCTTTGAGAAATGGGATATGATTGGTATAATTAAGGTGGGTGACCTCTGGGCGAAAGGGTCCTTTAAAACGTTTGAAATGCTCAAAACTGAATACAAATTAAATGATAGGGAGTACTTTCGATATGCACAGGTCCACCATGCGCTGTGTTCGGTTTTTCCGGATGTCGCTGCTATCCCAGAATATTCCCCGTTGGAAGATAGGGTGTTAGACGGCTATGTGCCCGACAGCACTATTTCCCTGATCTATAAAAAACTAATTAATGATCGTACGGACTTGCTGACCCATCTGCGGGAGGCGTGGACGGCCGACGGATTGGAACTGGACGATGAGGATTGGGTATCGGCGGTGGCCTCCCCGAAAGAGGTGGCGATCCCGGCCTGCCTTAGATTTGTGCAGCTGAAGATACTCCATAGAGTGTATGTCACAGGGCCTGGTTTGATACGTATGGGTTATTCGAGGGATGGACTGTGTAAGCGTGGCTGTGGCTTGTTGGGTACCTTTCTTCATATCCTATGGGAATGTTCGGAGGTTGTACGATTTTGGAACGGGGTACATACTGTAATGGAGGAAGTCACGCATGTCGCTTTGTTACCAGAGGCCAGGAGGTGTTTGCTGAATGTCTGGGAACCAAATGACTATAATGCGGCGCAGACGCAGTGGGTGACTTTGGGGTACATGGTGGCTAAGCGCAATATCGCACAGTTGTGGGGTTCCCCGAGGCCGCCTACGATTTCGGTATGGAAGGAGAATATGGATTGGTGTATGTTCAGGGAGAAGACAGTGTATGTGGCGAGAGGCAAGCCTGGGAGGTGGACTAAGGTGTGGGGTCCATGGAATTCCTATCGTGGGAATATCTGCGCTCCGCCTCTGCCGCGAGAGGTCAACGTCGCTTTGTCCCCCTAGCCGCACATTCTACGTAATTGTGCATGCTTTGTCCTCTTCTCCGCCGCCCCCCACTACCACCTCCTGTCAAGAGTTATTCTAGATAATGTGGATCTTCCCCCGTCCTGGGGAGCGCACGCTGCTATTTCGGACTCTCATTGCCTTGTTTGTGTGTTATTGTTGTTTTTTTTTTCTTTTTTTAGAAAATATGAAACCGTCCTTTTCGATCGCCCTTGGACTATGGCCGCGGCCTGTTATATGTGCTTTCGAACTTTCGGGAGCTCTTGCTTCTGACTCATTTGAATGTATGGAGTTGCCTTGCTGGCTCCCGAGCTTTCTAGCGGCCGGCCCTTGTGGTTGTAGGCCCTTGTTTGTAACTCTTTACTGTGTAATAAAGGTTTCTTCTTAAAAAAAAAAAAAAAAAAAAAAATTAGGAATGACGGTGCCCCAGGACCCAAAGGGGCTCCTGCATCTGTGTTCAAATCTTCACAGGCATATTAGTCAGGACAGCTCACTCCAGTCTTCAAGTACGCTTACGCTAACTCTATAATTCCATCGTCATGGAAAGGATCAATCCTCTTCCTGATCAACAAAAAAGGGGACCGTACGAAACCGGGAAATTACCAGCTCATTGCTTTACTAGACCTAGAAGCAAAAGCGTACGCCAGAAAATTAATGAAGGAACTAGAAACCTGGGCAAAAGGCAACATTCTCCCCTTTTTCCAATCCGGATTCAGGCCAAAAAAAGCCACCATGGATAATATTCTAACACTGAGTCACCTGTCATATCGAGCTACACAGCTGAAGCACCCACCTCTCTTTTGCTGTTTCGTAGATTAAAGTGCAGCATATGACTGGGTGGACCGAGGGAAATTGTGGAAGAAACTAATTACCTGGGGAATCCCCTGACCGCTACTAAAGGCGATAAGTGCACTATACCAGGGGACGTGGGTCCGAAATAAAACCCGCCAAACTTCTGCAACAGCAAAAGTGCCAACTAACAACAGCTTCAAACAAGGCTGTGTCCTCGCCCCCTTCTTTTCAATCTCTATGCGGCAGATCTGTGCAAAGCTTTGGAAGGTACTAGCTTATTAACACCAAGATTGGGAAGGTGCGTCTTCAAATCCTCCAGTATGCTGATGATATTGTAATAATCGATCACTCGTGGATTGGCTTACAGAGAGCTCACAATGCACTACACAGGTACAACCAAAACAACAAACATTTGGTGAACCAGGGGAAGACCAAGATAGCCATCTTTGGGAAATATTCATAAAATTAAACCGCTCAATGGCAACTAGGTGACCTGCAAATTAAAACATGCACGAGTTATAATTATCTTGAAGTCAGGCTACCTGATGGGGCAAAACCAGGGGCCCACCTAAAACTCCTTAGAAGCAAGGGAGACGGGGTCATCCATAGTTTGAAACCTTTGAATCAGCAGCTACACAGTCCTACTGCGGATCCCATTTAAAACGTTTTGAGAGCCAAAATAGTCCTCTCCCTCAACTACAGTCATCTAGTTTTCCCCGGTGCACTGAACAAGTATCTCACGAATTTCCAAATCTCCGCTTAAAAGAACATTTTAATACTTCCCGAGTAGACCAGGAGAGCCACGGTGAGGATGGAGCTGGGACTCACTTGTGGGAACATCATATGCTCAGGGGACCTAATAAAATATTACATCAGCACCTTGTGTGCCACAGCATCCTCACTAAAAGCACAAATCAAAACTACCATTAAAGAGGCAGGCTCCCCATGGCAGGAACAGCTGGAGTGTCCGCAAGCCTTCTCAAAATTGAAGTCTGCATTCTGCATAACTGGGACATCCCGGTGACAGCCTGGAAAACAAGCATTTGCAATGCAATAGGTCTCGCATTTGCGAGAGTTTGAGATATTGGTTTTGCAAATTATATTCTTTTTTTATTTATGTTTTTTATTTGGAGTGGAGGGGATGTATGTTGGTTGTAGTGGAATTATGTGGTTTGAATTAGGATTGTGAATTGTGAAATTGTGTGGGGTGAAACTGTGTGGCGTGTTGTGTATTTGTGCAGTGGAATTATGTGGTATGGTGAATAAATAGGGCTCAGAGTTGTATAAAATATATAGAAAGTGAGATTGAGAGGGATAGGTAGTTTGTGTATAAAGTGGTGAATGAAGTCTAGATCGAGGAGTAGAAATAGTGTGTGAGAGAGAATGAAGGGGAGAGAAGGTTAAAGACACATAAAGAGGCTGTGTTTGTGAATGCACAAGACCGCAAAAGAAATAGAGGCGAGTGTGTGTTTGCGGTTTGGATTTTTTGAAAAGTTATGGTAAAGAAACTGTGTTGAAAGACCTGAAGTGAACCAATATGAGAAATATTGGTTCAGTGCATGCTTGTGCCATGGAATTATGTGGATAGTAATTATGTGATATTAAGTGTAGTGGACTTATGCGTAGTGTTGTTGGATGTCATGGAGTGGCATATATTGCATGGAAGTATGTGGTGTGGTGTTGAATTATATGGCGTGTTGTGGAATTTTGTGGTGTGAATTGGATGTATGTACTGTGGAGTGGAATTTTGTGCAGTGGAATGGAATTGCGTGGAGTTGAATTGTGTTGCATGGACTTGTGTGGCACTGAGTGGAATTATGTTGAGTGGAATTATGTGGCATGGTGTGGGGTGTATTTATGTGGAGTGTTGCTATGCGGCATGGAGTGGATTTATGTTGAGTGCGATAATGTGCTATTGAGTGAAGTGTAATTATGTTGTGTGGTATTGAATTGAGTGGCACTGAAATGTGTGGTGTGGCAATGTGTGGCATGGTGTAGAATTATGTGGAGTGTAAATATGGGGCATGTTGTAAAGTTCAATTTTGTTGAGTGTAATTATGTGTTTTGAAGTGTAATTATGTAGGTTGGAGTGTAATTTTGTTTTGTGGAATTATCTGGAGTGATGTGGTGTTGTGGTGTGGAATTTTGAGGTGTTGAAATGTGTTGTGTAGTGGAATTATGCTGTGTGCCTTTGCATGGAATTGCGTGGCACTTAATTGTATAGCGCTGCAGGTAGAGGGTTCTGCGACTGAATCAAGCAGTAGCAAGTCAAATTTCAGGTACTGTGCCACATTATACCATACAACGCCATACAATACTTCATCACACCATATGAGACTATGCAACACACCATGTCACACATTATAAAACCTCATCATATAACGCCACCCATACATCATACAATTCTACACCAGGCCATACTACCACATCCAAAACTGCAAACTGTCTCATTCTCACCACACCAGTCTCAGTATTGAACATCGGAACATACGGAATAATTGATGCAATAGATCATGCCACATTATCTCATATACCACTCCATCATGTCATTGTACATTGTAACACATAATACCATACAGCAACAGACCCCACCACAGCATATCATATTTACCCAGAAAACGTATACCTTAGACATGCAATACGATCAAATGCAAAAGACACCATTCAAAAGCACATAACACTGCAACACTTAAAATCACCTCATTCTATACCTGATCATAAAACATAAAAGCTTCTAAGCACACCACACAAAACCACACTCTTTCTCATCATAGAACGACATGTCACTATCCAAATTCACATCATCCTACTTAACAAAACACATAAAGCTGTAAACGGATACCTGGAAGATGAGAGCAAGAAAAACAGAACTGATAACTTATGCAAGTTCGCCAATGGAAAGGGGAGTTGTTATCCATTAGTAAATTAAAATCGGAGTATCACAGGATAAACTTTTTGTCTCCTTCTTGTGCAGCCTACGGAATTTATAAATCCAGGTCAGCTTTGTCGCCCCCTTCATGCTATAGAAACACAGTGACTAAGAGTTCTGGTGGGAAAGGGTGGAAGCATTCTTGGAACTCTGCATTTCACGTACCTCGCTGTGGCTTCACTGAGTCCGTGTGCAAATCCGATTTTTCGTCTTTTCTTGTACCAGTCAGCAATGGAAATAAATACAAGGATTTACCATATTGTTACTTTTTAGGTCTTGCCTAGCAAACGCAGCGCATGCGCTGCTCTCGCCTTGGCGAGACTATTGTTGTCGGTTTTGCTAGCGAAGGAAGACAAACCATGGGCGCGCCCAGACAGCCGATGTGCATGCTCACGGCGTCTGCATCAGCTTGGGCCCGGACAGCACATGGGCACGCGCACGGCGTGTCTTTCAGCTTGACTGATTGAAAAGGAGGGGGTGGGTTGTCAATCCTTCGCTATCGGAGCCTGCGGCCACCCTTGCCAGCTTTGTCATGGTCTCAGAAACCTCGCAATGTTTACGTTCGATCTTGGGTTCATGGCTTTCTCCACACACTTGAGAGAGTGGCTCCGAATATGTGTGTTTATGCATTCAGTGATCGCTGCATTGGGCTCGTACAAGTGTCAACAGCGCAAGCACACCTTCCGTTGGTATCCGCGGTAAGCACAGCGACGTGGTATTGATTTGGGGGCGGTATTATTCGAGTAGAGAAGGGGGTGAAAACCCCGGCTTATAATGGCGATATATATTCGGTTGGAAAATGTAAAGCGTTAAAGGGGTCACTAGATTTTATGTGGCGCCTGTTAACAGATGGACTCCATGGAGCAGCACCGCCCACCCTCTAACCACAGGCCTCGTCTATACTCCTACATTGGGATATGTAACTGTTGTCCCTCATCCTGCTTGGCCGCAGACCCCTCTAAGAGAGATTCCAAAGAGCGCTGTCTCGGGACCTGTGGTGAAGGTGGCTTGTGTAGTTTACTTAGAGAGGTGCTGTCTAAAACGCTGCTTATATTTGTCACCTCAGGCTTGTTGGCGATTCACTCACTGCGCGGTATATCTGGGCTTCACTGCACTGTGATTGGTTCAGCTTTGCAGTGTTCCTGTTGTTCACTGTATACAAGTGAGGACAGGCACAGCGCTCGAGAAATGGTGACAAACACGGCGCTCGCACCAGAGGCTTCCTGGTAGATGATGAACAAGGGGTGTGACTAACAGGAATATGCACCGTGCATGTAAATCACAGACCAGGCATGCGCACTGTCGTGGGGTCTCGTCTGTATATGACAAACTGGGCCTGTGGTTCAAAGAAAGTAAAGTGCGTGGCTCGCCACAATGGCCTCTCAGGTGCCTCTCCTCGCTTCAGTTCGCTTCCCCCTTCCCCTCACCTCCCAGCACTCATGTAAAACAAGAGAGCAACAGTGCTCTGAAATCGGACACTGCCAACCTGCAAAGACACTGAGAAGTAAGGCTGCTTTTTATTACTCTATGCTTTTTCTTCGCTAGCACACTGGTTGGTAATGCACAATGGCCACTCAGGTGCCTCTCCTCGATTCGTGTGCTGGTCTGTGCCTTACAGATGGTGCATACACTTGTGCATTAACTGCTAAGCGGCATATCCGAAAAATAGTATTTATGTATTGGCGGCATGTTTTCAAAAGGGACATTTTTACATCGCACGTGTTTAAGATGTTTCATGTGCACCACGTTTTGTAAACACTCTTTAGAAAGTTGTTATGGTTCAAGGGGACACATGGTTAAAACGTGCAGTGCATTCTTAACAATTAGAAAGGGCAGAGTTGTCTCGGGAAAATCTATACATTTAATCCACAGATTCCATTTAGAGGCATGGTGCAACACGCCCCCAATATTCAGGAAGCCCCCATTCCTTTGAAGGCCTATGAATATTTGAGATGTGGAATGCTATGAGGACCCACACATTAGGTAGGGAAGACCCATGGTTTTGTGCCACTGGTCTCATTATTTTGAAAACGAGAGAGCAATGTTCTCCTCTTTTATACATATTTGTTTGTGTGAACACACATTCACATCTGCTTATACATTAAATGTATTCAGATTTTTTTCTGCAGTCTGCTCTGCCTTTGGCATATTGACATTCCGATTCTCTTTAATAATTAAGGACACTCTGACCCTCTATTATGTTGTATTTATCTTTTTTTTTATGTGTTGTCTCTATGGCCTAGTTCGTAATCACATATCTTTTGTTTACCAAATAAGT
The DNA here is from genome assembly GCF_964204655.1 of Triturus cristatus. NCBI lineage: Eukaryota > Metazoa > Chordata > Amphibia > Caudata > Salamandridae > Triturus > Triturus cristatus. The sequence goes on from NC_140582.1 coordinate 816,397,020, forward strand.
ACTCCCATTGTTCTGTCATCTGTGTGTGCATTTTGTGCTATAGTGGCATAGTTAGGTCTCGCATTACTGAAAATTAGAGCTGTTGGTGTTGCATTATTATTATTTGCAACGCTAAAAGCTCTACCTCTAACTGATGCGAGACCTGTTGCATTGCAAATGCTTGTTGTTAGTCTATCGAATGTCCGGGGGCCGAGAAACAGCAGTGTCAGTAAGCTAGGTGCAGGGCAAATTTAAAGCGGCAGCACGCCGCATATAACTTCATACTTTTGTAAGTATCCACAGAGGGGAAAGGGTTAACGGACCTGCACATGTCTCAGCCCAAGTAAACAGAGGCAGGCAACGGATGGGAGCTGCTGCTGGTGGCGGTGGGAGGGAGGGGGATCACAGTTCGAGGTTCTGGCATCAGCTCTCCGCTCTATAGGGGGGTAAAGGGGGGTAAAATATCAAAAACAATGAGGCAGCGACGAAGGGAAAGATAAGACGGGCATAATATAAATGCAACAAATGCGGTCTAAACATGATTGACACCGTGCTAATACACAAGCAGTGGGAACAAACATATATTTTAAAAAACGTAATACCACATGTAACGGGCAATCGCCTGGGAGGGTCCAAAACGCAAAAAGGCAGAACTAATTTAGCATACCCACCAAATAAGAGCGGGCATTTAAGACGGGCACTAAAAATAGCCTATGGAAAAGATGGGAGGTCCTTGCACTACATACACTAGCTACGCCATGCCTCGCAGAGCAGCGCTAGGCTCAACCTAAAAACAGTGAACTCGCAGGTCAAGAAATTGTCACGGGGTGGTTAAAGATCTTATGTGGAAGATGGAGGAGAAGGAAAACCGGAGAGGCGCAACATTCTCCGTTTCCTAGGAATCCCGGAAGGTGTCGAAAAAGATGACCCCAGGAAATTCATGATTACGCTTCTCAAAGGGGCTTTTCCAGAGCTACAATCCTGGGACCTGGATAAAGAAATTCAGCGAGCTCATAGATTCCCTCTGTCTCTCGCTAAACGCACCCCGGCACCGCAACATCCTCGTGCCATGCTTCTGTGTTTTGGTAATTTCCTACTCCGTCAAACTCTCTATGACTTGGCCAGACCTACAAAAAAGGGGACCTTTGATGGAATAACCTTTTTCACCAGACCTGATTTTGCGCACGCCACGGTTGAACGCAGTTGGAGACTCAGACAGCTCTTTGACCCATTTCAAAAACTAGGAGCGGAGGTGTACCTTCAAAATCCGGCCAGACTAAAAATTGTATATTAAGGGGCCACACGCAGCTTCTTTTCAGAAATTCAGGCCAAAAAGTATTTAGAGGAAGTCTCGAGACACAAGTAGTGTACGCAATCTATATAGTATTAGTAACTTCTTTGCAACTCGGCAGTTGTGTTGTGTCAGGAAACAGATCTTTTTAATAATCTTAGGGTCTTCTTTCATCTGTTTTTTCCTTTTTGATGATGATGATTGCATATTTTTGGCGTCGTTTCTACAGAAGGTCATATGTGGGGGGGGGGGGGGAAATCTCAGCGGGCACGCAGGGCTCTGCACGTTGGATGTCAAACCCCTGGCCCGGATGTGGCCAGGTAACCTCCAAAGGTGGTGGAGGGTGGGGGGGCGGGAGAGGGAGAGGGGGAGGGTGGAGGGTCAGACAGGTTCTGAAAATATGTAAAAGGAAAGTCAACAGGCTAAACTGGTATGATGTTAATATCAGGATACAGTGCAAAGAAGGGGCCATGCAAAATTTCGAACAAACATCCGGAATATACAATTTAACAAGATGGGAGTGCTAAGATTTCTATCTATGAATATTTGTGGTTTAAACAATATTAAAAAAGGCAAAAAGTAGTGGTAGGATTACAGGCGTTGGGCACTAATATTATCTGTTTACAAGAAACGCACATAGAGGGTTCAGAAACACATTTTAAAAATACTGGGATATAGGCTGATTTGTGCAACACAGGGAGCTAGGGTGTGGAGGGTTGCTATTTTAGCCGAGGGCAGTGGGTATGTTTTTAGTCACTCTAAATAGACAGATTTGGCTGCTGGGCGATCACAGAATGCCAATATGGAAATGGGCAAAAGATAACTCTTTGTGCCATATATGGAAGTAATAGTGATGATCCGTCGGTCTTTGAGATCTCAAATGAACTCACACACTGGCCACTACCTTTAATGATTTGCGGGGACTTCAACATCAATCTTCCCAATGATCGGTCCATGAAGGATGGCTGGCAATATGTTGGTCGCAAACCTAAAGTGTTTAAGGCATTGAGACATATGTGTTACACACACGGGTTAGTATATGGCTGGCAGACTTTAAAACCTAACGATCCAGGGTATACTTTTTTTTCCAACCCACATCTTACCCATGTAAGAATAGACTATATACTGTTGTCTAATTCACTTAAATCTAATTGCCAAATGGAGAAATTGACTTGAGTCCTATCGGATCATAACCCTCTAATCTGTACCATAGAAATAGGATTAGGAAACATAACACCTAGACCCTGGACTTTTGAGAAATCCCTGCTTTTAGCCGACAAATATTGTGCTAACATGAGAGAGTGGATTCCAAACTTTCTAACAGATAATATAGGGAGCACTTCACTTGAAGTAGTGTGGGATGCCTTAAAAGCAGGGGTTCGAGGAGAGACGTTGCAATACTCGTTAAATGCCAACAAATGGGTTAGGGAATCTATGATGGAACTTCAGGAAAATTTAAGGCTGGCCGAGGAAGATTTGATAAGGGTGACAATAGGGACCCACGGGTAGACAAATTAATAAAAATACAAAGCCAGGTGGCAATTGCAAAGGCAGCAATTACAAATATTTTTACCGACAAAGCTGTAAAAAAAGCGTTTTCTCAGAAAGAAATGCTTTATGAAGTGAACGAGCAAACCGGACACCAGCTTGCCGTACGTATGAGGCAACAGGCCTCATCAAATTTGATTCGCGAGATATGTGATCCTCTAGTAGGCCAAATATCCGATCCAGAACATATAAGTGTAGCCTTCTGGCGGTTTTATCGTGACTTGTATATGGAGGAGGGGGGGTGACCCTGTAAATACTGAAAGGTATTTAGATAAGGTAGTTAATGATAAATTTGATGATGAAGATTTGGCTACTCTAGAGGAGACCCTGAAGAAATCTTAACTACAATTAAAAACTTGGCAAAAGGGAAAGCAACCGGATTGGATAGTATCCCCTCGGAATTCTATCTATCCTTTCTAGATCAAATTAAAAGCATTTTAACTGACCTTATTATTCATATTTTTAAAGGTGGCCAACCTTCAAATTCTTGGTCCAGGGCAAAGATAGTCATTTTTCCTAAAAGAGAACAAACCTCCATAACAGCTAGGCTCATACCGTCCCATTACTCTTATTAATATGGATTCAAAGATATATTCGAAAGCTTTGGCTAATAGAATCGCTCTTATTATTTATAAAGTAATTGCTAAATGTCAACATGGTTTCGTGCCAGGGAGATCCACTATTAACCACATTCAGAGAGTGATCACCTTATTTGATAGCATGGATGTTGCAGGAGACCCTATGGCATTGGTTCTTCTTGATGCGCAGAAGGCCTTTGATAGGGTCTCCTGGCAATTTCTGTGGGCAGCTATGTCCAGGGTGGGAATAAAGGAAGGCTATATTCAGGCAGTGCAAAAATTGTATGACAACCCCAGGGCAGCAGTAATGGCAGCTTAACTAAAGAATTTATAATATCCCGTGGAACACGGCAAGGCTGCCCTTGTTCACCGTTGCTTTTCGCAATATACATTGACCCCGTCATTCGCAGATTAGAAGGAAATAGAGAAATAGAATCTATTTGGTCACAGGATTACTCTACCAAATCATTGGCTTATGCAGGCGACAGTGCTATTGTAACACCTGATCCTAACACAGCCATGACTGCTATTGAAAATGAGGCTAACCACTTCGGACTTGTATCTGGATCTGCACTTAACCAAGGGAAAACTCAGATTGTACTGAATATTAAAAGCAAAATGAGTGATTCCTGAGTAGTAGAAAATGCTATATACTCAGGAGTTTGTATATCATCTAATCTTGAAAATATGGTTAATCTAAATCTAAAGCCAATGACGGACTTAATGGGGAAAGATCTCCAACGCTTAGACATTTTACACTTATCAATTATAGATAGAGTTAATGCTGTGAAAATGGTCTTTTTTCCCTAAAATTTTATATTTATTCAGAGCAATAGGCCTAGAATTTTCAACATATTGGCTTAAATCAATTGAACGTATTTCATTTGGGCGTACTCGCAACCCCGGCGGGCTTACAAATTTCTTACTCTTCCCAAGGATAGGGGTGGATTAGCTCTCACAAATTTAAAGGCCTATTACTGAGCATCCGTATTATTATATAGTAGAGAGCTATTACAGAACAACGGGGAAACGGAGGCACTCTGGGACAGCATGCCATCTATCTTTCATCTGGTTCTCAGCAGCAAGAGTAGTGGATACTTCTGGCGACACTTGTATGACAGCTGTCATAAAAAAGTTAAATTTAAAATGCTATATAGTGGGTTCAAGGTATGGAAGGCTGTTGGAAAAAAGCTTGGTATAGGGCGAATTTCGTTCTACACCCCCCTAAGGGATAACCCAACTCTCTCGGAAATCTTTAGGGATAGCTGTATACATAAATGGAATCAGGCGGGAATTTGTCAGATAGGCTGCCTCCTCTCCTCTACAGGGATGCAATCCTTTGAAGAACTTAAAAGAGATTTCCAATTGGAATGGTGGGATTTGTTTAAATATCTCCAAATTAGAGACTTTCTGTCACGAAAGGTGGGGGAAAGGGTATTGCTTGAAAAAGTTACTATAGTAGAAACACTAATTCACATTAAAAACAGCACTACTGGGGGAATATATTCCCTTATTAATGCACTGTTTCTGGATGATATGGAGAAAATCTCACAGAAATGGCAGGAAAAATCGGAATGTCCATCGATGAATTTTACTATGCTTATCTAATGCCACAAACAATCCTCATGTCCACGAAATTACAAGCACAGTTTTTCAAAACTTGTTTTTTTTATATTATACGCCTGATAAAATTGCTAAGTGGGGGAGCGGCAAGGGAACTTGTTGCCCAAGATGTATGTTATATAATGCTGATTGTGTACATATCTTCTCTAGATGTGAAGGATTAACATCATTAAAGCAAGAGATAGAGACATTTTTGACCGTAGTACTTCAAAGCGATATAGCATTGTCTAGCGATGTCATTTTATTAGGGGCGGCTAGAGTAGGCCACAAAATTATTTTTATTGCTATGGCAGTCTTTAGAATGTGCATAGCCTCAGCTTGGCTGGACCCTAACGCACGTCCTTCCAACAGTGGCTACCTAGGCTATTAGCAATTTCTAATATGGAGGTTGCCATTTACAAACGGAAGAGCAGGAAATGGCGTAACAGAGGGCTGAAGATCTGGACCCCTCTAGTAGAATGGTATCAATCCCAAGGCCGTTTATAGCTGAATGTGAATGCTAATGTATAATGGGGATTTGTTTGCGGGTGTTTCCTTCCTATTTAATTAAATGTATTATGGAACAAATTGTTAACGAAGGCTACAATACAAAGTGAATAATGAAGCTATATGTATACTTGTCTGACCAAGGAGGGTAGAGGGATGGTACTGGGGGGGGGGGCGAGGATAATTGTTGGCAAAAACTGAATAAAGATATTTTTTTAAAAAAAACACGACAAGGAAAGTCTACTTCATAGATCAAACTTCACAGCACTGGATGCCTCCTATATCTTAGGCAAAGCTCAGCCATATTTCGACCAAGCTCTGACAGCCCAGGCCCTAAAGAAACTCACCTACATGAGACTGTTAGCACTGCCTATTGTGGACTTGAATCCGCCCTTGGTCAGGCAGGACAACTCAGTTGCTTGTCGTCTATGCAGCTACAAATGCGAATCCTTGCTTCACCTGCTGTGCTGCTGTCCAAAGATGGCAAGCGAACAACATTGCCTGCTAACTCCACTTCGCAGGTCCTATGGCCTCAGACACTGCATAGAAGTCTCAGATCTGCGTTTTTCTGCCAACACAAAACTTGGCTAGACTGGGAAATTTACTGATGCTATCCGGGATGCCCTGCCACCAACAATCAAAATCATTAACAGCAACTTGCAGGCCACAAAGCCCCGAACTGCAAAGCTGGGAGGGACAGCAAAGTACCATATCAACCCGGCATCAATTTAAAACTAAAGTCAGCCCTTATTGTTTTTAAATATTTTTTTCCTTTTAAGAGTTTTACAATGATACATTGCTAAATGTGTTTTAAAGGTGTTTACATGTAAAGATTTCAAGTAATTGATCATGAATAAATAAATACGAAACACTCTAGCTTACAAAGACCTGTCAGCATGGTGATGGGCATCAGGATATGTAGAGCACACCTCAGCTCCCTTTATGTGACTGTCTAGAGTGCGTGCACAAACAGCCCAACTGTCATTCTAACCCAAACGTGTATTCAGGGACCGGCACAGAATGGTTAAAGTAAGAAAATGCCAGCTTTCTAAAAGTGGCATTTCCAGACCTGCAATTTAGAAAACCAACATCACTAAAAGATTAGTTTTTAAATGGTTAGTCCAAAGACCCCAAACTCCAATTTTTTATCAGCTCCCAATTGGCAGATACACTTGTAAGATGTTACAAGGCAGCTCCAATGCTAACCTATGGGAGAAATAAGCCTTGCTGTAGTGAAAAACACATTTAGCAGTCTTTCACTTCCATGGCATGTAAAACACAACAGTACATGACCTACCTTTTAAATACACTGCCTAACTTAGGGGTGCCTTACATGTAATGAAAGGGAAGGTTTGAGCCTGGCAAGTGGGTGCACTTGACAGGTCGGAGTGGCAGTTTACACCTGCACACACAGACACTGCAGTGGCAGGCCTGAGACAGGTTTGCAAGGCTACTCATGTGGGTGGCACTATAAGTGCTGCAGTACTAGTAGCATTTGATTTACAGGCCTTGGACGCATGCAGTGCAGTATACTAGGGACTTATTAGTAATTGGAATATGCCAATCATGAAGAAAAAAAATACCATTACATTTTAGACTGAAAGCACTTGCATTTTGACACTGGTCAGCAGTGGTAATGTGCCCAGAGTCCTGGCAACAGCAAAACCGAAATGCAGCACAAAGTCAAAAACAGGAGGTCAGTGGCAAAAAGCCGGGAAACCATGCCAAGAGATTCGACTTCTAACACATATGTTAGTCGTGGTCATCCATCTACCTACGAATCCTGCCTGATCAGGGTGTATCAGTCTTTCTGCCAGTATTTTCCATAGAAGTTCTGCATCTACATTCATAATCGAGAGTGGGCTATAGGATTTACACACTAACGGATCCTTTCCTGCTTTTGGGAGAACAATTCTATGTGCCTCACATAGAGTGGCCAGTAATGTCCCCGTCGTCACGGCTTCACTAAGCAGAGCCTGCAAGGTGGTCTGGGTATTCCTGGTAAAATTACGTCGGGAACCCATCGGGCCCCTACTCCACCAGCCCTGGGGCCATCCCTGGGCCCAAGTTCTTAATTGCCCACCGGATGTCCCCATCAGTGATAGATGCGTTAAGCATTTCTTTAAGAAGCAATTCGGCTTCAGTTAAGGTCTTCCACCAGTTGGTCATGGAGTATGGACTTCTGATCAGTAACCACCTGACCCAATTGATTGCGTATAGCTGCAATTGCCCTGTTACCTTTCTCCCGATTAACCACCCATGTCAATAACCTTCCGGGCTTGTCTCCTTGGCCAGGGTATAGTTTGCAATATATTTTGTAATTCTGTTTACCCAGGCATTCCCTTACTTCCTCTTAATTGTTTTAGTTCTTCGTTGCGTTTGTCCCAATCTGTCATCACCTCTGCAATTTGTTGGTCCAAGGATCGTATGCATTCTTATGTTTTTTCTGTTGTTCTCAGAAGTGATTTTCTGACTTCATACAATAATTCCATACATGTCCCCCTATAGTGGCCTTAAATGGTTCCCACAACACCACTGCCAAGGCTACAGTCTTTTTTTTATTTTTTATTGGAAAATCTTCCTGTATAGCGTTACTGATGTCTTCACTATATGAGAGATCGTTGAATGCTTCTACAAGGAATCGCCAGTAAGATTGAGGCTGGGCAAACATCCCGATGCCTGTGAATTCTAGCTTTAATGGTGCATTATCTGACTGGGTATCACCCAGGTATTCAGCCTGATCTACGTCTGCTGTCTATTCCCAGTGAATACGTTAAAAATCAATGGTAGAAAATGTGTTGCGTTGGGGGAGAGTAGAAAGAGTACCCCCTCCTTTTTCTGTGTTTGGAGTGCCAGACTTCAGTCTGGTCAAGCTTCGTCATAGCTTCTTGTAATGCTAAGGAGGATTTGCCCAACAGCCTTGGGGATGTTGTGATGTGTCTAGGTGTCTGTCCAGCTTACAGTTGAAGTCGCTCATCCATAGTAACCTACAGTCAGCAAAAGGGGCTAGCTATTTAGTGATGTCATCAAAGAAGGTGGGAGAGTCAATGTTATGGGCATATGCGTTCAGAAGCAGAAATAGTTCCACTTTTAATTCCCTCGCTACACCTTTGTACCTCCCGTTGGGGTGTGTAAAGGTTTTCGCCATCCTGAAAGGGACCTTCGCCATTCATTTAAGTACACCATACACCGGTGCAGTGAAACTAGCAAACCATGGGGTTCCCATCCCACTTCGTATAAAGTTTGGTGTGTTTGTGTATATTTATGTGGGTTTTCTGTAGCATGATTACTTTTGCCCATTAGCGCTTCAGATTGGTCCATATCCTTTACCTTTTTATGGCATTATTGATGCATTTCACATTCCATGATATTGCCTTGAGCCCCATCTTAATCTGTACCATACTGTGACCGTGTGTCTGGCGGTGGTGTGTTACATTTGATGATCTGTGTTTATTAGTGCCTAATCCCTCCACCCATGTGGCCCTCCCTAACTCAGCCTACACACTTGTTACCTGTACCACCCCCCCATTACAACCATTGTTAAATGTGTGTTCCCCATTATTGGATGGTTTGCCCCGGTCCCCTATAGGGGTGTCTGGAACTTGTCACTACCAAAGCCAGTGATGTATGTGCCCACCTGCCTCTAGGGTAAGGCTTGCAACCATGTTTGGACCGGATCCCAGATTCCTCACCACCCAACAAATACAAACCTGTTCACACAATAAATAGCTTGATCCATGCTTTCAATAAACTGCATCGCTTCCTCAGGTTTCTCAAAGATATATTGCTTGCCCTTTACTTCTATGTGCAGTCTAGTCTGTGGAAGCAGGGCATGTTGCAAGTTCATGTCCCTTAGTTGACGCTTCACTTCCAATCCATAGTCTGGGTACAAAGAGATCCCGCAACCCGGACTATGTACTGTTTCCGTGCCTACATGAACATGCATACATCATCACAGTACCTTTTTGTTCTGACCATGATCCTACTGGGTGGCATGGCGGGTGAGTCCACCTCTATTACTGTCTGTCCATTCAATGCTGGTACAAGCTGTGGGAGCAAATAGTCACTGAGCGCCTTTATTGGCTGTGACTTCATCCCTTTTGGTGCGCCCAGGATGCGAACATTATTCCTGCGCTACCTGTCCTCCTGTGCTCTAAGTTTTAGTTACATCTCTTCCAGACTATGACTGTGTTCACCATATTCTCACCAGCATTTGTCTGCTCCCTGAGTTTTTTAAATATTTTATTTCCATCCAGAATCAATTGTTCTGAATCTGGATTGGAGGTTGCGGGGAGAGTACGCCCACTCCTCTCCTTCGAACTTCAGTATGTTTTTATTTTGAGCCATTTTCGCTAGGATCTCTGTGATGGGGCTTTTGGTTTATTCTTTTTTTGGCTGTTGCTTTACACTCTTGCTGCGCTGCGGCATCTGGCCCTGACAATCCCCTCAGGGGATTACCAAGACCGCCTGTCCACTTTCCTCACATTGCAGCAATATCAAAGGCCAGCAACTGTGTCCTCCCAGTACACCCTTGTGTGGTGACAGAAGTAAGTGTTCAAATGTCCTGTCCATCGGCGCTTCCTATTGCTTATTCTCTTGGGGAGCTCCCCACCCCCTCCCTGGGAGAACCCACAGCTGGCATAGAGCTGGGGACCCTCACCTCTCCTCCAGGGTGGTGCGTCTCTGCTCCAGGCTGTCAGCGGTGCATGCAAGTGTCTGTTAAGGATTTCATCATCCTGAAAGGAACCGATGCCCTCATCCATATAAGTATGCCACATGCCGGTGTGGTACCGTGCAATGTCGCGCCTTACTGAAGAACTTTTCAGCAGCTCCCCCATTCCTTTTGGCTTGAAGGGGGGGGGGGCATGCGGAGCAACTGTAGTAAGCATCAGACTGGCAATCTCCCCTGCTCCTCCTAGTGGCACCAACTCCTCTCCAGGCCCCCAGCAGTTTCCAATAGGCAGGTCTAGCTGTGCACCAATCCCACATTTCTTTGTAACAGGGCTTGGTGCCTCCCAGACATACCACGGGACCTCCACTCTCCACTGAATCTGGCCATTTCCTGCGGGCCCCTTGCCATGCTCTAGTTCCCACACACTGTCCCCTCATGTAAATTGTCCTCTCCCGGCTCACCCAAGCAGGGAGGGCGAAGCTGGAATCTGAAGACGGCCGCATAGAGGCAGGGCTGCAGGCCACAATATTGAGCATGCACTTAGGCCTGGAGCCGTCCGTGCTACTTGAGTCAGCAATGGCCGCTCCAATCCCTGACCTGTCGTCAGTGGTTCAGCAGCCCCTCTCAGTATCCCCTTGCCCCGATCGCCTAACTAATGTCCTTTTCTACAGGCCACAGCAGAGGGGGAAAGCTGTGCCAGGCCCACTGCCAAGAGCAACATGGAGATTCGTCAGTTCAGGCGGCCATCATGGCTCCTCTTAGACTAAGCCTGTTTAAAAGACAGAAGCACCTTAAGGTGTTGGTTGTTCTTTTAAAACAACATTGAAATGTATTTCTCATGCATACAAAATTAGAACGGCACTGCACATTCTGTGAACTATTTTCTTACATGACTTTCTCCTATTGGACACACATCATGCTTTCCCTCAAAGGGGCCTGCTATTCAACTCTCTGCTGATTGTCTGCTCCTCATTGCCTGGGCACCACTCTTTGGACTTCAGCACAGCGCCTGGGCACCCTGCAAACCGCAACATGGGCACCAAGCTTCATATTTTAGCAGGCGCCCGCTTTTATAAAGCACCGCGGAACGCCGCTCCTAATCAGCAACAATGGCAGCCGCACTTTTTTTTTTTTTTCTTCTTTCAGGCCGGTTCGCACAATTTCCTTTGACCTTACAATCGCGTGTGCACGCCCTCCATGACCGTAGGACTTGTCTGCTGATGAGGGTTCCTCCGGTGCCTCCATATGAGAATGAAGCTCGTGACCTCCTGTTTGTATGGGTGTGATCAGTGGCTCTTGGTTGTGGATTGCGAATGCTTGGTGGTATCACCTGGGCATGAAGCGAGCGCCTCCTTTCTTTTGTTTTGCGCCATGCTCGTTGAAGCTCTTTTTGCTTCCCCCTCTTCCGCTTCCCATTGAGTCCTCATCCCTCCCCACTCAGCACAAACGCAACCTTTTCAGTAAAAGGGTGCATTCTTCTGATCATGGCATAGATTCCAGATGTCGGGGGATTTCACTCCAGAATCGAACTAACCTACCGTGCATTTGTACTAATGTTGCAGTTTAAATAAAAGGCAGCGTTGTGTACAGCATATCGTCTTCTGGTACGAACACGGTGATGGACAACTCTTTTATGGACTTTTACTGATGTGTAACGAGAGCTCTCTTCTGATCTTCCACAACAGGGATCAACGAGCCTGCCAACTCAATTTAGGCCCAGACCTGCTGCTGGCGTAACACTAACAACAGAACCAGTAGCCATTTACTTAGGTAGAATGCTTTTTTCAATTTCTGATTAACTGGCTACGATGTACTTGAGAAGCCGCTGCAGCACCAGCTTTATATTTGCTTATCGTTATATATGCGGCATAAAGCTTCAGTACCTAATATTCAAGACTTCCTTTTATTCCATAAAGATAAGGGTACGAAACCCATCATGCAATGCTACATGCAAACAGTTGGTATTTCTGGGAACTCTCAGGATTTGGCCACAAGTTTAAGGGAGTTTGGTCAGATTTCAGGGGGTAACGGTCACTTTCACCCTCCCGTCTTCTTAAAACACCAGACAATTATTGGTGTGCTTTGGTTCATTTTTGCAGTGTTTAAACCTAAGATAGGGATTCATAGGAATCACAGCTCTTCACACTGATGTGCAAGGTCCCTACTGAGCACGAAGGGGAGTTGGAGGTGTGAAGTCTAGGGATGAGACTGGCAGGCATGAAGAGGGGGTGAAACCATGAAGGGAATTGCTAGAAATACAAGTGCAAGGCTGCAGCAGAGGATTCAGAGGGCATGAGTAGCTTGCCATCTAGCTGGTAGTAGCTTGATTCTATCTACTCTAATTTCCTGAGAAAGGTGAGGGCACTTCGAGAAACATGGTACAGGAGCAGAGAAACGTAGGTTGCGTATATACTGCTTTGCATAGTTAGGCGTAGCCAGGCAAGTACAGGCAGATGCCAGCGTCAAAGACAGAAATACATACATTAATGAACTATTGGTATAGGGAACCCCACTTGGGCCTTGATGTGGCCTCGGACCTCTTTCCAGAGCACCATCAAGAACGGACATGCCCACCAGATATGGACGAAGTGCCCTGTCACTGATTGACATCTCCAGCATAGGGGGGAGAGAGTAGGAAGCCTTTTCTGTAGGCGCAAAGGGGTGTAGTACCAGTGAGTCATTATTTTATATGCTGATTCGCGTTGGGTGGTGCTCCTATACATTCTAGGGTTGTCACGCCTTAGTTGGGCCCAGTTTTGTTGGGAGAACTCTTCTCCTGTGTCAGTTATCCTTTGCTTTTGTTATGTATGGAGACAGTTGGGTTGTGAATGTTGTAGCTCCTGATATGTCAAGATATTAGGCCGCGGGTGCCTTCAAAGGTTTGGTCCAGGGACTCAAAAGGGGTAAGCGATCTAGTGGCTTCCAGAGTGTGTTTGGGAGTAAGCAACCAGTGGCGAAGTTGGATTGAAGTCTATTGGCTTCAGTAACATGGAAAGATTGCTTGCATTGTTCAGAGGTTTTAAACGTATCACCCTCGAAGAGGTCCTGGATAACTCGGCACCCCCCCTGGTTCCAGGATGGAAATGCGTGTGGTTGTAAAGCCGGAGGGAATATGGGATTTCGAGTCATGTGTGTATTAAGTGAGGGGAAGTTTGTCAGCCCTCTATAAATCGCGATTGTGTCCCATATCTCGGACTGTCTTTGTGGGGATTGCTATGTATGCGCTGCGGGGTCCCGCCGTTCAGGAGAGCCATCCTAGGTCCCACAGGAGCCTGCAAGCGACTGCCTGGTCCTTAGGAACCAGTTTTTTTTTGCTCTCACGAACCACCCATTCAGATATGTATCAGAGATGGGATTCCTAATAATATTCCAGTAGATTAGGACAGGTGAGACCGCCGCTATCCCGAGGCAGCATAAGCACATTGTTCAAGAAGCTCGGATGACCCCTACCCGAAATGAAGGAGGTTAAGTCACACTGAAGGCTTTGGATGTCTACCTGAGGAATAGGTGTAGGCAGTGTTTCAAAAAGGTAAAGTATTTTAGGTAGAAGTGTAATTTTTACGACATTAAGGCGACCCAACAAGGAGATGGGAAGCTTTTTCCAGCATTGAAGTTCTTCTCGGACCTCTCTTCAACAAGTTGGCCAATTGGCCTGGGTCCAGAAGGACAGGGACGGGGTCAGGTTAAGGCCTAGATAGCGGATTGAATGTCCTGACCAGTGTAAGGGGGTAAGAGATTGAGGTCTCTGTAGGTCCGGCGCAGGAATGATGAGATTTAGAGCGTGAGACTTGGTCATGTTAATCTTGAAGCCTGAAACGAATTCAAAAGAGTGGAGAAGCAAAGTTAGTGCCGGAATAGAAGTGGCCGGGGTAGTAACAGAGAGCATTAAGTCGTCTGCGAACAGCGATACTTTATGATCGTGGCCTCCAAATGGTACCCTCATCTTATCTGGCGATTGGCAGATAGTGATAGCTAGAGGCTCCAATTCTAAAGCGAATAGGATAGGGGAGAGTGGGCAACCCTGTCTGCTGCCCCTGTGTATCGAGATTGGAGGTGTAAGTTAACAGTTAATTCGGAACGGCGCTGTGGGGGGAAGTGTAGGGGGCCATTATTTTGGAAATCATTGTCTGTCCTAGGCCTATTTTATGGAGCACTGCACGCAGAAACTGCCAATCGACTCGGTCGAAGGCCTTCTCAGCGTCGAGAGATACCAGACTGGCCGGGATGTCTCACCTTTTGACTTTTTCAATAAGGTGGACAATACGTCCAATGTTGTCAGCCCCCTGGCGATGGCGGATGAACCCCACCTGATCTGGGTCGATCAGTCCTGGGAGGTAAGGCTCGAGACGGTTCATTAGTATCTTAGTATACATTTTAGCATCAGTGTTAAGTGAGGCAATAGGTCAGTAACAAGTGCATAAAGATGGATCCTTTCCCAATTTAGGTATGAGAACCACCTCAGCTTCCGACATCGTGGGGGTAAGTCTCGTTGTGTTGGAGAACGTATTGAAGAGGTGGAGTAAGTGGTCCTGAAGTTGAGGGAGAAAAGCGTGGTAAAAGATAACCGGGAGGCCGTCCGGTCCCAGAGTTTTATTTTGTCGGAAGCTGTTTTAGTGCTATGCGCAGTTCGTCTAGGCAGAGGTCTTCAAACCTTTTTAATCTGAGCCCTCCCCTCCCAAAAGTTGTTGAAGTCGGGCCCCCTCTCCAAAACTTTATGGAAAGACTGGAGACAGCGAGAAGGGCAGGGCTGAGCAGAGGGAGTGGTGTGTATAAGATCATTTCATAGGCAGTTTTTCAGTATCTCATAAGCCACACTAAATCTGAGAGTTATAAATGAAAAAATACATTAAAAAACCTAAAATAGACAAAACTCACTACTCCCATTATTTGGAGTTTTGTGAAACCCTCCCATTCCTGCGCCCCAATGCAACTGCACCTTCTGCACTAATGACAGCTGCAGCCCTGAGTAGTAGGGTATCCACTCTGCCTCTTTCACCCTTTCCCCACCAAGCCTGGCCATCAATCTAATTTTGAAGCAGACTCTGTCCCTTTCAGAAGAAATGAGCTCCCTTGTGTTTCTCGTCTCTTTGCAGCAATGGGGCCATCAGCCCTAATGCTATCCAGCATGCCCCTATTCTTATGTAAGACTGTCTTAATTTCGATGCAGGGGGCCCATCGCACTCATGTGCAGGTAAACACTGCACCTGCCACACTAATAACTGCTAATGCCTTGTGAAGCGGGAAGTCCCCTCTGCCTCTTGTTAACCCACCATCCTCCTTTCTGCTATCTCTCTGAGGCCTTAGCTAAAGGTGTCTCCTCTGCCTCATTATTCTCCTCTCTGGTGCGATTGGTCCAATGCCAGTAACACTGGTACAACAAAGGAGCTTTGAGCCCTAATATAAGAAAGGAATAAAGGTAAATCAACCGTAATGCGGGGTTTAGATGGTACCTCACACCCTTGGGAACAAGTGACACTGCACCTGCAGCAGCAATTAAACCAACTCCTTTGCCCAAACTATTGGGCCATTACTGCTACGACGGAGGCCTAAAGCAGGCTGTCTGCTCCTTTCTGTAAAAAATAAAAAACAGGAAAGTCCCACATTTTGCCCCTCTGTTGCTTGGGACATGCTCCCTGTGTAGCAAGGGGGACTTGGGTCCTAATACTAACCAGGACAATGGCTCCCCAATCCCCCCTTTTTGCTAGTGACATCCTTAATTGGGGTGTAGTTATTCCTCACACCATTGCCCCAGTGCCATGGCACCTGCTGCACTAATGGCTGTGATGGCACTACAAATAAAAAAAACTTATTCAGAGCATCTCATTCAGAAAGTGGGGCAGCTCTGTCTGTCCATTTGTGAATGAAAAAATTAGACCCCACATAGCGCCCTCTTTTCATGGTCTTCTCTTTGACCTTATCAATGGATTTTGCTCTGTTCTACTTTTTTCTGAGCCATTTATTTGAGGCCCAAGAGGTCAGAATGATCAGGGATCTGAATATGCCCATGTTGGCCTCCTTCCTCCCACCCCCTCTACTCACTTGAGAGGACATCTGCATGTAAACAGAGGTTGAAATTGGCTAGGTGTACAGGGACCAAGGTGTTCTTAATTTTACAAAAACAGTTCCCATATATTGTGTTAAAAACAACAATCCCTGAATTGTTAATGGGGACCTGAAGTACTTGGATGGTGTGAACGTGGGAGGTCAGGGAAGAGGGCTCTAAAGTGCTTTAATTTAAGCAGTCACTTGAAGTTTCATGATGACAAATATTTATAACTTTTTTTTGAAAGAGGATAGTGTAAGAATGCTGAGTTTTGAAAACTGCTCTTTAATGAACTTAGAATAGTGTCTACACTAGGTTAGATATAATGAATATGTATTCTTGGAAATTACTTGTTTTCATTATATAAACCAAATTATTATGTGGCAGCATATCTTATACTGTTACAATTTTAAAATAATGACTTAAATATTTTCAGTGCTTTCTGTTGCTTGTTGGCACCTCAGACCACTATAAATACATATCGGTTTTTGGCACTGCGCCAAGTTGAATTCATTTCTGTGACTTTGGTCTTTCAAAAAGTCAACTGCAGTGACCGCATTTACCAATTAATGTTTCATAACTGAAGGAGTGCATTTCCCACCAATTAATTTAATTTGCCTTGATTTTTAGGTCTCGCCTAAGCAGCGCGCAAGTGTTGCTTTGGAGTGACTTTTTGGAACCACTCTGTACTTTTTTGAAAACTCGTGCATGTACTGCACTGTTTCCAATGAGCCCTCGTGCATGTACGACATTTAACTAGCGGTAGCGAGCAGCGGTGCCATTTGTTTGCAATTATTGTGCCCGCCGCTGCTCGCTCCCGTAAGGTAAACGCTGTAGATGGACTGAGCCTGGAAGCCGCGCTCCTGTTCCCTACCATGGCGTTTCTGGCCACAGAGTGCGCGTCGCTTTAACAGGGGCCGCGCTTGTCTTTCAGCGCTTGTTAATGGATTACGTTACTGATGCAAACCGCGCCCCACCTCTACTGCAAGCAGAACTGCACGCAGAGGCAATGAAAGAAAACAATACTTATTGCAGGCTGTAAACTTGCAAGACATTGGGTCCCAGCGCATGCCTCGATATTGATTTTTCGGCGTTTCAGAACAGATGAAATCATTGAAAATGAAAGTTTTTCACGGGTAATGGGCGTGCGCGCCCAATACCATCACTGCGTCATGCCCTGAAGCATTAAAAGGTTTACGAGGTCTGATCTTTAAAGCTGCATTACAATGAAAGCCAATTACAAAACCTCATTAAGTGGAGAAATCGGAGACACTTAATAGCCTTTGTTCTAAGCCGGAATAGTTCTCGAATCCCTGCGAACTAAGGAAGCAGTTTTAAAAAACAATTACAGCAGTACTTGCTAGATTTGTATCACATACTTGTTGTGAATAGAAAGTCTTAAGAGCATGCGCACCTAATATTACAACTACGTTCATAATAACAAGACCTTTGCGAAGGCCGCGAGGCCGGAAAGTGAGCAGTAGTGAAGCGCCTGGGAGTTGCAGTGCTCCTGCTGCCGACAAGTGAAATAAATGGGCACATTGAGTATGGGCGAGGCAGAGAGAAATCTAGACAGATCGAAAGAAACCGAGAAATGTTTCCTTGTTTAGTGTCTTACAGCATGAGGAGTTATTAAATCATTTGTAAAAAAATGGCTTGTAAATTTGAGATATTTGCCACAAATATATTTACAAAAAAAGCACATTTTCAGTGGGCTGTAGCTGGGTTGGTCAAAGCTAACAGCCACTAAGGAAGAAATTACAGCTATCCTGGAATCCAGTAAATAATTAATCTATTGCAAGTTCAGGTAAACATACAGGTGGAAAGCACCCAACAGGTAACACACATAAGAAAAGAGTCTGAATAGTTAAGTGCACTTTATTTGTATATTCCTGAATATTATTTTTACATTTCTGCCTTCAATCCTCACACTTCTTAACTTAATGCTGCCTTTAACACCATCAACAGCCCTACATGGTTATCGTACTTTCACTTAGAAGATAATCCAGGAGTGTTCTAGGCTGGTGATGCCATCTCTGCTGCTGCTTCTTTACAGTCACTTGGGACTCAGACTTATGTAACCACTCCTCTCCTCAAGGGTGCCCACAGGTTTAGTCTTTGGCCTGACCTCCAAGCACGTATATCTGATCGGTCACTCTCGACTTTGATGCTAAATTCTGCCAAACCTAAACTGTTATTCTTTCCCTCCTCCCTGGCAGACTCCTTCTCATTTCCCCAGAACCACTGATATTCACCTCATCAGCTAGGAACGTTGGCGCCCTATTTAGCTTATCAATGAAGATGGTGACCTACATCACCAACACAGCCATAGCATGATTCAACTACTTAACATATGTAAAATCCACTACTCATTCAGCACTGAAAAATCAGCTCAATGGTTTCAAGCAGACTAGATTACTACAACATCTACTAGTCAGCCTCCCTAAATACTACATGAGTCCCCATGATAAGGTATTGAACTTTGCAACACAAACATTTTGTTTCTACAGGCATACACCCTCCTCTGTCTACCATCACCAGGTAAGACGACCAAAGATAAAAATCAGCATACAAATTACTCGTATAGAAATCAATTAAGAACTTGGCCCTCCGCTATCTTGCAGATACCCAATCATATTATTCACCATCATACAAGCTTCAACCTGCTAATCGCAACCTTTTTTGACTACATCCAAAATACCTTCTGCTTCTTCAAATTTCTATGCCTTTCACCTGCTAGATTTACTCAATTGGAAGCCTTACTATCTGTCATTCAGGCCTGGGAACTCACTCATGGAATACTACAGTGAAAAGTATACCTATCACATGGAGCAACAAACATTGAATAACAATTTACTATATTCTACATCTTTAGTTAGACACATCTGTTCCTGTCCTCTTCTACATGCTGGCTCACTGACTGACTGACGACTCTCTCACTCTCTCACTGATTGACTGACTCTCTCACTGACTCTCTGTCTGACTGGCTCTCACTCTCTCTCTCTCACTGACAAACTAACTGACTCTCACTGACTGACTCTCTCACTGACTGTTATACAGGAACTATTTCCCAACCTTCACCCTCCTGTTGTTTATATCCCCCCTAACAAAAAAAAATCCATAACAAGCAACCATTGGGACAGGCAGATAGAAGTTGCCAGCATCGAAAAGACAAAAAAAAAACCTCAAGACATTATTTATCGTTAATACTTATTTAATATGGTCTTACAGTTGTACATAATGCTTTCTTTTTTTTTTAAATTTCTTTATTAATTTTTATATCATCAGACAGCCAAGACACAAACATTACATTGAACACACACAAGTTAACTATATCATCAAGTAAATAATCACATGACCTATAAAATAACATAAAATTCTATTCATAGCCAATTAGAGAGTGGGGACCATAGTTTTAGCCCATTTACCCTTCTATTCTTGCCCTTTGTTTTATAAACAGCAGTTTCCAAATGATAAACAGACAATAATTTAGCTTGCCAATAGCTAAAGACGGGTGGTTCAATATCAAGCCACTGCGTTGTGATACAACACCGAAAGATTGACATGCAAATAAATAAAAATCTATCCTCCAAATCTGTTCTTAAACAGCTGCTACTAGTTTGTACACCCAAAATAACAAGTTCTGCAGAAATTTGTGTTTGAATACCTAAATAGTTTGACAAAAATGTCTCTAATAAATTGACTTAATTTTGGGCACAAAAAATATATGTATAGTATCTGCAGCAGTAAGATCACATCGGTTACATTTATTCACTTTACCAGGTGCCCATCTCGCAAGTTTAGCAGGTGTATAATATAGATCATAAATGGACATAAAATGTTGGCTTATTAATGATCCATTATATAACGTTTTAATAGATATTTCTATGACTCTATGCATATCAAGTCCTTGCACATTAAGCTTCTTTTGCCATTTATCTTCCAACATCAATATGTCATCCTGATAATTAGCCAACATTAATTGATAAATATGGCCAATTCTCGGTCGTTTCCGAAGTGCTTCAATAATTTTGACCTTTTGGAACACAATTTGGTTTTCAGAGCACTTTCTATCTAGAAAACTACGAACCTGTAAAAACTTAAAAAATTCTATCCGGGAAAGACCATATTTTTGTTGTAAAGACAAAAAAGAAACTATGTGTTGGCCGTCCATTAAATCACCCAGTTGACTTATACCAGCCCGATACCATCTATGCATAATTGAGTCTTTAAAAATATCCGGTAACAAAGGGCAGTTAATTAAAGGTGTATAATAGTTTAAGTTAGAGCTAAATCCAATTCTTTTTTTTATTTTCTTCCAAATCTCAAAGGCAGTTATAATGATTTTAAATTTGTTTTTTTTGTAGTAGCTCGGTTCAATAATGCGGACTAAACATTGACGTGCCTCCTGTCCTAATACCATCTCATAAATTGAAGGTCTTACTGACTCATCCAAACATATTTCATTAACCAATAAGACACCGATATTCTGTAAAACAATAGACCAAAAATATAATTGAAAATTAGGAATTGCCCAGCCCCCTCTATCTCTTGGTAAAGTACATTTTTTTAAAGCTCTTCTAGATCTATGATAGCTCCAGAGAAACCTGGAAGACATTCTCTCAATCCGGTTAAATATAGAAATAGAAAATAAAAGAGGAATACTTCTAAATATATACAAATATTTTGGAAAAATAAGCATTTTCAAAACATTGCTACGGCCATATAGTGATAAATGAAGGTTATCAAGTTTCTCTAAAGTTTTATTGGCAGAGGCAATTACAGTATCAGTATTTAAGCGGACAATTTTATCTATATCGGGAGATATTTTTATTCCAAGATATGTAGACTCCGCCTCAAAGTGCATATCTTGTGGGCGTCCAAACTCTGAATGGAGAAGTTGGGTCTTAGCAACATTAAGCTTATATCCAGAATGCCTGCCAAAGTCTTCCGATGCTTCTATTAACTTAGGGAGGGCGGACTTAATATCTGGTGTGACAATAGCTATATCGTCTGCATATGCGAACACCTTATAGGCTATATCGTGTATCCAAACTGGTTTGATTCCAGCATTATTATCCAAACTGCTTACAAATGACTCGATATACAAAGCGAATACCAGAGGCGAGGTAGGACAACCCTGCCTTGTCCCCCTAGTAATTATTATGTTGCCGGAAAGCCGACCTGCTATACGGAGAGCTGCTTTTGGATTTTTATATAAGGCCTGAATAGCGTTAATAAATTCAACCGGAAAGCCCTTCCAAACTAAAGTTGACCACAAAAATTTCCAGCAAACCCGGTCAAATGCTTTTTCAGCGTCCAATAAGGCCACTGCAACTGAAGAGCCAGTAGCCTGTGCCCAATCTAATAAGGAAATAATCCTCTTAACATGGTCCGTCGTATCTCGCCGTGAGATAAATCCATGTTGTCTCTTAGATACCAACAGAGGCATAAGATTATTTAATCTGTTTGCGATGATTTTGGAGTAAATTTTGCTATCCGCGTTAAGGAGGGATATGGGTCTATAAGATCCCATATCCACATCTTGCTTCCCTTTCTTTAAAAAGATTACTATAATAGCCATTGACCATGAAGCCGGGGGGTTACCCAAAAAGGATTGTTGACACACTTGCAATAATTCATTTTTTAACATATTTCTAAAGGTTCGATAAAACTCCAAAGGAATCTGATCCGGACCCATTGCTTTGCCCGGAGCTAGTGCTAGTATAGCTTTTTTGACTTCCTCCCACGTTATTGGGGCCATTAATAGTGTTTCCTGTGATTCGGTAAGTCCTGTGGTTGGAACTCCCGACAGATAATCCCTCCCATCATGATCAGAAATCTCACTAGGCGGGGCATTATAAAGAGATTGATAAAAATTTTGAAAAGCCTCCAAAACCCCTCTCTTGTTTCTTGCAAAACCCCATTGGCATCTCTAATTTTCGTTATATCGTTATATGCAGCTTTTTGCCTTAATCTTTTAGCCAGGACTTTTCCAGTTTTTTCGCCAAATTCGTATGCTAACTCCTTATATTGTCTATATTTTAGAGCTATTTTATCCGCCAAATTAGAATACACTCTAGCCCTATTCACAGCAAGTTCTCTTTGAGCACATTCTGGATCCACGCCCAACCTAATTGCCTCAGCTAATTTATGTTCAGCTAACATGACCATCTTAAAATCATTTTTGTATTTACTTAACAATTGTTTACGTCGTGATAGAGAGAAGCTAAGAGTTTCCCCCCCGAACTACTGCTTTAAAAGCATTCCATATAATTTGAATAGATGCCGTACCTTTATTAAGCGAAAAAAACTCCTGTATAACTTTGAGCATAAATTGACAATATTCCTTATCTACGAGCAAGCTTCGTTCAAAAGACCATAAATGATGTCCAACCTCTATTTGTAAATCAATTAAAAATTCCAAAACCAGAGGATGATGGTCAGATATAAGTTTAGGCAGAATCTCTAGCTCAAGTTTACCTAAGTATTGTAAGGAAGCAAAAAAATAATCTAATCTAACAAATTTTTTGTGCGGGGCAGAATAAAAGGTATATCCTAAATCATCCCCATGGGTTGCATTCCAAGCATCAAACAGACCATGATCTATAATTAAATCCCTTAGCGCTGTAAATAAACGAGGCTTCCTACCCTTGTATAAAGAGGTCATCCTAACATTTAGATTAGCATCGAGATGGATATTCAAGTCTCCACATAAAACTAGAGGTTGTGCCATTGAGCTAGCTCGAGGTTAAGAAAGTATATGAGTTCCGTATCATCCAAATTAGGTTCATATACATTACATACTGTAAATCTAGAATGTCCAATCTGAAATAAACTAATCACCCAACGCCCCCACTTATCTTCTGCCGACTTGACACATACACCTAAACCTCGTCTCATGAGGGTTGCAACCCCTCTCTTCACCCCTGTCTGTTTAGAGCATGCGACCAATTTTAATCCAAGTTTCCTCAAGCAGCCCCTTCTGGCCCATGGAATATGAGTTTCTTGTAAACAAAGTAAATCAACATTTATAATCTGAATAAGTTTAGCAAACACCTCTCTTTTTTTCACATCATTTAGCCCGCAGATGTTAAGCGTACAAATTTTTAATTTCTTAGCCATAAAGCAAGATTATGAAGCACCGGACTTGATTATTGCAGACCAACATCTTATAAAGATACATAGCTAAAGTAACTAAGATGATATATTGTTCGTAGATTTGTGTGACTTTAACATGGAAATTAATACTTTCCGAATAAGGAAGATCATATGTCCAGGCCTGCCGCTTTCCCTCCCCCGACTGCAGGACGAAGATTTAATAGAGACCAAATCCCTTATATATATTAGATCCCATATTACAAAGAATGTAGGAATTTTCTAGCCATAACTTCAGAAAAGAAAAACCTAGTCTGGCCCTTAAACGTAACCTTAAGCTTGGCAGGATTTTGCAAATAAACAATAGCACCTTTCTCTTGAAACCCAGATATTAATTGTCGCAAGTGCCAAAGTCTTGAAACAGTTTCCTTGCAAAAATCAGGTCTGACAAAAAAATAACAATCTTTTGCCAATCTTTTCTTATCAGGTCTAGCCAGGCCAAACACAGCTTCTCTAGCCAAAAAATTATTGAATCGAACCAGGATAGCACGAGGTTTCTCTTCCTCTCCCAGCCTAACTTTCCTCACATTAAAAGGAATCCTATGGGCCCTCTGGATCTCTATAGACCAGTCCCATGAGGTGAGTTCCGGAAAAGCTTCAACAAATAAATCACACACAAATTTCCGAACATCAGCTTCTTCTTTTTTCTCCGGAATGCCTAAAATACGGAGATTCTTTCTCCTGGCCTGATTTTCTAATTCCGTCAGTTTAAACACTACATCATCCCTGTGATCACAGATAGTACTCATTTCCGTTTTTTGCGCGGCTACAGTATCTTCTAGAGCAGAGATTCTTGACTCTGCTTAAGTCATTCTTAGAGCTGTATCCGAGCAAATCTTAATAACTCGTCGCACAGAGTTTTGCACTTTCCGACAAGTAGCTTGCATGCGAGCATTCTCTGCTTTAATCTCAGCTCTGTGATCCAACATAGTATTATAAATTGTTGACAGCGTGATCCCGTGATCAAGTGGTTGTATGGCAGAATCATTTTCTGTATTAGGACCAGGGACATTTTCCGAAATCGGGCCAATCTTTGTGGGTCCTGAGGATATCAGACCGCTATGCATATCGCAACTAGCTAAGCGGCTATTGCCATTAATGAGACGTTCTTTTCCTTTTTTGACTTTTTTCACTGTGGTAATCGGAGAGTACATAATGCTTTCTTGGTCGTGTGTATATATATATATATATATATATATATATATATATATATATATATATATATATATATATATATAAGGTAACCAAAATGCTTCTGACACTTCTTTATTATAACATTTCAGCATGCTGCAGACTTGTGTACAGCACAGCTTAAAGACATAGGCAAAGTCAATATGTCTGGCTATATAAGGTCCCAAAGGCGAGACCTATTGGCTATGCCAATGCTTGTTTATTTAAGGTGTGTGCAGTATTTTATATGACTTTTCTGTGACTGTGAAAAAAATATCAACATGTGCTGGTATGACCATTAGGTTTATGTTGATCCAAATGTTAGAAAAATCACATTCAGAAGTCATTTTTTCCTGCTATTAACCTAAACTTTAAATAGAAAATGTTAAAAGAAAAGACTTTAAAATGTGTTCTACTGCTGCCCTAATGACCTCTGAATGATAACTAAAGAACACAAAGACAGAAAAGCCATGGTAAGTATAAAAAAGATGCGCGGGCCTTTGCAGAATCTTAACACGATAACAGATGGCAGGTATTTTTCACTGTGAAAGGTGGCACTCCTAACCTCATTCCCTTCATGTAAATAAAGACGGCCTGGAAACTGGAAAAACAAAAAGTCGCGCTTTCAGGCCATCATTATTTACAAGTACTTAGTGAAGCATTTAAGCATTTGCACCCCCCTGGAAGTGCCTCCATGCCCCACAGTTTGATGACCTCTGGTCTAAGGTAATAGGGTTCTCTAGCAATTTCGCATGTTGAGACTCGAGGGGTTTCCAGGGGCATGTACTAAGAAAAGAGGAAGTCTCTTTGAGCGAGTGAGTGGCAGCAGCGTAAAATGTTGCAAAGGCTTGTCCTTTGTCCAGTTCAGACGTGGCCCAGGTGTTGTCTACATGTTTGATTTTGCAAATATGTGCTTTAGTGATTTGAGCCCAAAGGTGACGTGCTAAGATTGCCCCCACCTTATCCCCCCTCAGAAGAATTTCTGCTTAAGCGACAGAAGTGTTCGTTCTGCTTTATTAGTGCGATGAAGTCTCAGGTGGCCTCGTAGCATGGCGAGGTGCTTCTTGTGTTCTTTTGAGGGTGTGGCTTGGTCTCTGCGTTCTGAGACATTGATGTAATTGATTAAACTGTTTTCAACCATGTGAGCTTCCCTGGAGCGGGCAATAGCGATGGAAGATATGACACCTCGGATGGTTGCTTTAAAAGCATCCCATCACGTGGCTGCAGGTGGCTCCAGGGGGCGTGTTCGCGTCAAAGAAAGCTGAGATCTCCTGACAAATCTCAGCAAGATCTACTGGGTCCCGTAAGACATGTAGAGGAAGGCGCCATCTGTAGGGGGCGTTGTGTCATCTTCCCGGGACTCGGAAAGTCACCGCCACATGGGTGAAATGTATATGTCTGAGATATCGGCCCATACCAGGGAATTTATCAAAGAGTGAGGGAGGAAACAATAGTCCATTATTGAGTAAGAGCGGTTGACCATGTGAAAAGAAGTTGTAGTCGCGTACTTCCGGGGAATGATATCTCCAGGCGTCCGCCTGGCCCGAATCTGTAAGGTCCCTCTTCAAGGCCGCTAACATTGCCCATGTATTCTGATAAGTGGCAGCACTACGATCCAGATCGGGATCCTGGATCATGTTAAAGTCGCCCCCAAAAATCACCGGGCCCTCCGGGGAGTGCAAGTGGGCTTGAACAAGGATCTGAGGAAGTCATCCTGTGCCTGATTAGGTGCGTAGATATTAATAAGGGTCAAAGGCTGTGCATCCAATTGGGATTGGAGTTTTAAGTACCAGCCCTCAGCATCCCACGTCACCCGAGGAGACGCCCTCCCCAATTTGAATTTAGTTAGTATGGCAACCCCGCTGTTTTGGAGGTGGCCGACAGTATTGATAGGGGTATTTCGGGTGGGTCATGAGATGTGTATCTGTAGAAAGCAAGTTAGTTTCCTGGAGGAAGATAATGTTGGGGTCTTGGAGGAGTAGGTATAGCCATATCTGTTGCCTCTTGTTAGGAGAGTTATTCCCTTTGATATTAAGGGAGAGGAGTTTGATAAGCGGATTCGCGGTCACAAATTTATGGGGAGTAGTCGAGGGCGGTGTTTTAGCCGTGAGTGGGAGATTTATGTTCCCCCTAGGAGGGGGAAATGGAGCTTGTGGAGCAAGTGGCTGGTACCCCCAGTGTATAGACTATGCATATTAAGGGTGCTTCCAACAGGGCCTGTACGGTGTACTGCCATTCCTGGAATAGCTCGGAAGTCGAGACAAGAGCCATTCTGAGTGTCGTTTCTCCGAAGGGCAACGTGTATAGGGGGCGTAGTAAAAGAAGGTGTGGTTAATTCGGGCTCCGCGGACCACGGCCAGGGTCAGGAAGGCGGTAGAATACGCCAACCTTTTATCCGCCAGAGAGAAGGATTAGTGGGGTATTGATAGAATCAGGTGAGTGGCCTCTATGGCCACTTGTAGTTTTCTAAAGACATGGGAGAGTATGCCAGGTATCAAGGTGTTTGTGTGCCCATCGGAGGCGGGGCAACCGGGAAATTTGGGATGCCGGGTAGAACAAGGGTCCCCTCAAGGAGTAGTGAGCCAGAGGAGGAGTTCGGAACATTTAACACAGAATAAAACATTACTGGTTGGAATGCAATGTTTGTAGTAGGGTCCACAGGGATTCGTCACTAAAAGGTCTTTTATGGATAGTTCAGGACGAGTTGGTGCATTGTTATGAATGCTTCAATCCGAGGTCTCTGAGTTTCAGGCCGGTGTGTGAGGAGCGCTTATGGTGCGGAGGTGTTGATGATGATGTCCTCCTTTGTTTGGGAGGGATCTGTTCCTTGCATTGAGATCTATGTTTAGGGGGCGGGGGTAACGGTGAACTACTCTGGTTGTGTCGCCTCCCTATGAGGGGTCCGCGGTGAAGAGGGAGCATTGTTGCCAGGTTCTGCTGGGTTTGACTGAGCGTCTTCTCATCTTTCTAGGAGCGGAGGGCTTGACGTGGGCCTGGAGAAAATCAGTGCAAAATGATGGCCCCATTGGTATTTAATTTGAAGATCCCGTAGTTTGTCTGTGGACAGTTTAAATTATTTGCGTTGGCACAGAGTGACCTGGGCAATATCCTGAAAGACTTGGATAGGGTGGCCTTTGTACTTCAGGTTCGTTTTTCCTTTGTACCTTCTGGAGAATGGCTTCCTTTTCTACAAAGAAGTGAACTCGAGTGAGAATATCACGGCCGAAGTCCGGGAGACCTCTTGGGCAAATAACTCTATGTGCTCTGTCCAGAGCTGAATGAGAGGCTTCGTCATCACCCCTGATTGTATGCAGAACTTTAGCTGTAAAATCTATAATACCTTGGCTCTCCGCTCCTCGTGGGATCCTCCTGATGCGGGTGTTATTACGTCGGCTTCTATTTTCTAAATCTTCCTGCTTCAGCTGAAGACTAATATGTCGGTCCTCTAGTTCACGTAGGGCAGTTGGGGCGAGCAGCACGGGTGGCTTATGATTTAGTTAGCAGCATGTCAGTGGAGTGCATTGTGGGAGTTTGAGATTTGCTCAATAAAGTTTTCTTTGGATTTGGAGTACAGTCACGGGAGGGAGCAGTCACGGGGTTTATACCAATTCACGGAGCAGTTTAAAGTGATTGGATACACGTGGGAGAGCACGTTCTTTTATAATGGGTTCAGCGGCAGAGCAACGGAGTATTCGTTAGCTGTACCGCGAAAGAGGAGGTCAAGGATTAAGATTGCCGGTTCTGGCGTTTAAGAAGTAAAGGGTAGATAGCGATATTTCTAACGAGGGTTGGAGAAAGGAGTGGAATGGAGGGTTTGGGGTAATAGGCAATATAGGTAAAGGCGTATCGGTTATTTTGGCACATGGTTCGTGTGTTAGGCATTAGTGATATGAGCACGAATATTGTTTCCCATTTTTTCACATTTAGCACAGTTTCATATTAAGTAGGGGGTGATGGTTGGATATTGTGGAGGGCATTCAGCTTGATCACTTTGATGGTGTTTATGAAGAGGGTTTGGACTTGATGTGTTATAGAGGGTGGGAGCACACGGGTCAGTAAGTGATTAGTTGTAAGTAACATGTTATCAGTTTTGCAGTTATTTCAGTTGCGTTTCTATTTGTTTTAGAGAACCCCTGAGGAAGAGCCGCATGGCTCGAAATGCATTGGGTTATGGCAAGAGTTCATTTCTGGAAATATGTGTTGTCCCAACATGTCGCTGTGTAAAGCTTGGATTGGCAGCAAGTGACACGTGAAATTGGAGAATAAAGTATTAAAAGGCAACATTGTTGTCTCCATGATGATTTATAAAGCGGAAAAAAGTAATGAAATAATGGAATGATAAACAAGAAGATAACATGTAAAGATGGATTATGATTGGTCTAAAGAGCGAGGTTTCATGAGAGGTATAATCCCTCACAACGCAGTGCGACAGATGGGTGCACATACGCTGCACCCTGCGTTTGGGTCCTTTAGTTCAGCCATTCTATGCCAAAGGCTTTCGTGACCCTCTGCACATGTATCCATTGTACCCTGCAGGTCATCCACCCGGCCCCCAATTTCCGTGACATCCTGACAGATCTCTCGCAGGCAAAATTTAAAATCGTTCTTGAGCGATCCGATTTCATTTTTAATTTCCTGCAGAAAAGAGGTCATAAAAGCCTGTGTAATTGGGGCTGTCGCCGAATCGTCAATTGCAGAGTCTCCCGGCCGGTTAGAGGTAGGCTGCGGCTGAGGGTTGGATTTCAGCCATAGGGAGGCAACAGGGTTGTCTTTGGCTGGGGTAGGTAAGTAATCTTTGCCCAATTTAGAGCGTGGCATGGTGAGGATCGGATTTTCCTCGATGCAGTTATCAAAATTGCTGGCGCTGTGGTAGGGAGTCCACGTTGTAATCGTTAGGTTCTAGCTGTCACAGGGCAGTCGTGGATCGAAACCCTATGCGTACTGGTGATAGCCCTAGGACAACGTAGTCTATCCAAGGCCCTCTAGCATTCGTAGCAAGATCGAGCCACAGAGCTCCAGGAGTAGTGCAGAGGAAGAGCCTCTAAGGCTGACTAGAGAGGAGAAGGGAAAGTGACTAAAGTCGCTGGATGAACCCCGCAGGCAAGTCCCACAGTTCAGGAGTTAGAGGATAGGATGAGTGTAGTGAGGTGCACAGTGGCCGAGGGTGCCAGCCCAGCTCCAAAGCACTGTGAGGTGTATGGCCCACAGGAAAAGTTTGAGTGCCCAGCTGTATTCGGGTGTGAATGAATCCTATCATCTCAGGACCAGGCCCCTTCCACTCCTCGAGAGGTTAACCCCTCCGGTGCAGACAGGAGGGCCGTAGTCTAGGTCTCCTGGAGCGGCCCACCAAAGGCCTACATATTAGTAGAGTCCCACTGCGTGAGCCCCGCAGCCAATCATCTTGACACTTGAGAATATCGACGTTTCATGTGATTCACCTCCGTTGGGGCCGGTGGCAGGAGAAAAAGCAGTGGGCACCAATTCCAGTTATTAATAGGCACTAGTCGGGTAAGGAGGGGATAAGCGCGAGGGAGAGGTTGCCCAAGGGGTCAGTTCATAGTGTGGACAGCCCCCTTGGGTCTCCCATGAAGGCGCGTAGCGGGGCTCGGCCGCGCCGAGCCTGCGCAGGCCACCATTCGGGTGAAGGGGTAGATATAGGGTCTGCAAATTAGCCCAAGTAGTGTTCAATGAGAGAAGGGGCGGAGGGTGGGATGGGGTTCAAAGGCCCTGCATCGCAAAGTTCATGGCCAAACCCTCCACCGGCCAGAAATTGTTTGGCGCAGGATTGTAGGATAAACTCTGCCTCTTCTTTTTTTTTTTTTAAACATATTTTTATTGCCATTTTCATATTTCACACATCGTACAACATACAAAGTTTTTGAATAGTGAAGTCAGACTGTACATTCCATGAACTCCATTGCCTCTTCATGGAGAGTAAACACTCCTCATCTTTTAGGAAAGAGGCGTCCAAGTCTTCCAGGTCTTCTAGATGGAAGTCTTTCAGGCAGCCTTCCAGGAGGCACACCTCATATCCTTCTTCCAACCTCCAGGGAAAATCGGCATCTTCGTCTCGTTATTTCAGGAAACAAAACTCATCCTCTGGATTCAAAACGCTGAATTCCTGACTATGCCAGGGGGTAGGCACCCTTACAGGTCAGCAGATAGATAAGGGAGTTTTTCCAATGAATGGAGTTCAATAATCTCAGACAAGTGGGTTCTCAGCATTGTCAAGAGAGGTCAACAGATAGCATTCCAGACTCTTCGGCCAAGTAGGAACGATACGCACCACTGTTCACCGTAACACCATAAAACGTCAAGTCCTCATGGAGAGAGTGGCCTCTCTTATAAAGAAAGGGATTTGTCCAGTACCAACAAAGGAAAGAGGACAGGGGGTTTATTCAATTTTCTTCCCGGAAAAGAAATCCTCCGTATATCGCCTGGTAGACTTAAAGAATTTGAATCTCTATATTCCGGATGCCAAATTCAAGATGGAGACCCTTCAGAGGATTTCCCCATTCAATCTGTTTCAGAGTTTGATGATCACTCTGGATTTAAATGATGCCTATCTACATATTCCTGTTCAAAGAAGGATTGGAGTTCCTCAGATTTGCAGTTTATGGTCTTCCCTTTCGCCATCAAATTAACTCCTACGGTATTCACAAAAATGATGGCTCCAGTAGTTGCTCATCTGCATTTACAAGAGATTTCACTTTGCCCTTCCTTAATGACTGGCTTCTTCATGCTCCTTCCTTCAGGAGACCTTGAACATTTTGGAGGGCACAAAGAGAGTAATGAACAGACTGGGTCTCCTCCTCCATTTACCCAAATGTCAGCTGATGCCCTTCCTGGAGATCAGGTTCATAGGAGCCAATGTCCAGGACAGATTTGGCACTTTAAATCATGTGGCGACATCAATTGGTCTCTTGGTGGAATCCACTCTTCTTGGTTTAACAGTTTCTCATAATAAAGGTGTATGCAACACTCGGGCACATCATTTGAGCAGGTTATTTCTTTTGTCGATGAATCAGTCTTGGTCTCACAGGATCTTCCTCCGGATCTGCAGGAAGTTTCAGCTATCTGTTTCTAGATCTGTT
This sequence comes from Triturus cristatus, assembly GCF_964204655.1. NCBI lineage: Eukaryota > Metazoa > Chordata > Amphibia > Caudata > Salamandridae > Triturus > Triturus cristatus. Next base: position 816,428,662 of record NC_140582.1, read on the forward strand.
TGCTTCAGAGGCTCACAGAGGTTTTGTTCAAGGTTCCACGAGGAGGGGGAATGGGGCACGGATGATCTTCTGGTGGATTGGCCCCCAACACTGCTCTGTACTTTCCCTCCATTTCTTCTAATCACAAGAACTTTGATGAAAATACAGCGGGAGAGAGCAGAGGTGATACTGATTGTCCTCTTCTAACCCACGGGATCTTGGTTCCCTCTTCCACAACGACTGGTGAATGAGAGGAATAGGAGGGAATGCATAGAGCAGCTGAGGAGTCCAAGGTGAGGCAGTGCATCAACCCCCTTTAGAACTCCGAATCTGATGACCATACTGAGCAAGACACAGCAAGGGAAAGCCCAAACCAAAGTCTAAAAAGTCCTTCTAGCACGCCTAATTTGGAATGCATGCGAACCTGACTGCACAGCTGATTCTTTTTCTCTAAACAACTGATGCGCAGGAAGCCTATACTATGCATGCGCGAAGTCCCTGTTCCATACCTTGCAATAAACAAACCACTCGCATGGACCCACTTTTCAGCTTGAAACAGAACACCATACGGAGCGCCTAGAGAATAGCCTTCTTAAACGGACCCTCAAAGGAAAAAGACCACAGGCCATTTTCCAAAGGAAGGAGCGCTGCATTGGAGTACTCGCATGACTGTGGCATTCTCCATCAGCAATCCGATCCAGACAGAGGACTCAATTTTAGGTGGGGGTAGAGCAAATTCCACTTTCTGCCCCCCTCATCTTTCATTGTAGTGCCCTAATCCCCCTGTGCCTGCCTGGCATGACTGGCATCATGGGCAACACTGGCATCCCATAAGGAGGATCCAAGCCTGACAGAGTCCCACTTCCCTGTTCCTGTCTTGGTCAGGCCGGAGAAAAAACAGGAAGTGATGTGGGTAAGAGGGTGGTTATACTGTTTTTACCCCCCTTTTATTTTACCCTCCGGTTTGAGGTGGAGCTCACCTCAAAAGAAATCACTGTACTAGGACTGGGGATGTAGCGATAATGCCATTTACTTTGTAAAGCAAACTAATTACTAGCCTCATGGCGATTAATGACTGGCAGGGAATGTGGCTCATTTATTCGCCGTCAGTCATGTTGCCTTCAGGCCAGTTCAGATCACTACAAAAGGTCCTGGAATTAATGTTCATTTTCATATTCTTCATTATCCACAAATTAAAAAGTATACTTGTCTGCTCGCTAGTGCATGTTGCACAGATTTAAATGTTTTGTAGTTTGTGGTTTCAATTTCTAGAAATTTGTATGGCTACTTTGATTAATTTCGACTTGTAAAATAGATTTAAGTTTTTGTATTTACTGGTGTTTGTGGTCTTCTATTTCAGGTTCACTGGCAATATTGACATTCTAGAGAATGGAGAGTGCTTGGCGTCAAGCTGGCCGAGGTAGGGGCAGAGGGCGCAGTGCCAGTGCAAATGATGGATCGCTGATGGCTCCTGGGACCAGACCAGGATCTGAGAGAAGTTCCTCTCATCCAAAAGGTGCCCCAGCTTCTGCTGCTAACTTTAGTCGCATCAGTACTGGAAGGGGAAGCACTTCTTATGCTTCAGTCAGCAGCCGGGTGGGAGCTGGCAATTCCAATTCTTCACCTAAAGGTAAGTGCTGATAAATCAATCAATCACTCTATCAATCTATCTATCTCTTTTGTTTGATTCAGACATCAGAGCCATAATAGACATGTTAAAAATTACAGACATATAATTGATTAAAAAGAGAAAGGAAAAAGGAAAGTATTAAAATTACATTAAAAATTACATAGTATAAACACGCAGTCAAAGCATACTTGCAAAAAACAATATCTAAAAAGTTAAGATCTAATTTCTAAAGCATCTATTTGAGATCTGTATTTTATGACTTGGCAAATCATATGCACATTCAGTACGAATGAAGTTGTTGCAAATACAGCAAGCAGATTTATGTTCAGTAAAATTCATGGTTTTTGAAATCGGTATGATCTAAAGTTTCCTCAGCTCGCAATGAAAACGGAAAAAGAGTATCAAAAGTAAAGTTCTTTGTTTTGGAAACTGCATCACAGGGACATGGGGATAGATTATCCTCAAAACTGCCTTTCAGAGGTAACGAAACCAACAAATGTAAAGTATTAACATGAAACCTGGTTAAAACAAATCTGTGTTGAGTATTGGTAACCCATATGAGGTAAGGTTGAATAACACCCTTGTGTAGCAGAACAGGCTCTCTCGCCATTTACATTTCGTGAATCATTTGATTTCCTCATATTTAGAGAATACTTCATGAGAAGTGTTCTAAAATCCTGTTTACTGATACCGTGCAAAGTACCTGGATCGTCGCAAAAGTTGATAAGGCCCTTCTTATAATACATACCCTTCACAAAAGATAGCCAGGGAATGTGCTCAACTGTATCAGGTTTAGGCAATCTGGCACAATTTTTCTGTGTAAGGCAGCTGTCGGCTTCAACCAAATTGATTGCCATAGAACTAGAGGGGAAAGTGTTATACCGTCTTCTATGTATGGTATAGCCAGCTGTTGATGGCAGATCGCATTGGCGCAGCTGAATGGGACTGCTAACATTCTCTTTAGACAAGGATTTGTTATTGTCTGTGATATGTTAAGACTTGCATAGGTTCATATGCCTACCCCAAAGAAGGCTACTGAGACGCCACTTGCTAGGTATATATATCTTTGTCATCTCATTCAGGGGTTTCATACCAAGCCTATCTACAAAACTGAACACAGCAGTGAGAGATTTTTTAAAGTAGAGTTTCCTAACTTCCTAAAAAGGACTCCAGTTAATCCAGCGATCACCATTAACACCTAGATGTGAAAAAGTGTCAATGGTACATATCTTTCTACCCATTAAAAGGTGTGCACAGGATTTTTTCATGGGCTGGAAAGGTAAAGGTAAGTGCTGGTATATAGCCCACTAAACGAGGCTCAAGGAGTCCGACCAGTCTCAGAAATATAGCATTGCACATAACAAAACTTATAGCATGCTCCAACTGTGTACATCCGTATTATCTTGGTGCCAATGTATATATGTAGGGTGTCTGCCCAGCTGGTATCACGAAAAATCAATAAAATGTGTTATTAAAAAAAAAAAAAGAAACTTGTAGCATGCCCAGCTGTCAATATACTATACATTTTAGACCTGAACGTTTTGGCTGTTAATGTTTCCCCACATTTTTTATGTAATCTTCGTTCCCATTTCAGTCACTGTTGTGATTTCTCAGTGTTAAACAATAGTAAATATACAAAAGATAGGTTTTCACCATTTAAGCAAATATATATATATTTTTGAAAATCAACTTTATTGAGTTTTAAAACCAGGACGCGACACTCCGTAGCATACAGTACATTTCATAAACCTTATTTGAGAGCCAGCTAACAGCCGCCTTCCCACTACAGTCTGACAGATTGTAGACCAGAGTCACAAAAATAGTGGGAACCAATACATGTCCATATTTCCTGTGGCCCAGCCATTTGCCCCATACTAGTTTGTATTTGGCCAGACGTTCCCTCACCTCATACACAGGCTTTTCCTGTGTGGCACACCAATCTATCTCTGTGCCCATGTGCCACCGTGGGGCTGGGGGGGATGTTAAGGCAGGGTCTTTCCACTTGGCCGCTATTGCCTGTTTGGCCACCATGGTGGCAGTAACCAGAAATGCTCTGTCGGCCCGAGAGTCTCCTAATCCTTCTAGAACCCCCAGGTGATGGACCAGGGGAATGAGCGGGACCTCTCATCCCAGGACCGCAGTCAGTTCACCCACTACATCTATCCAGTATTTTGTTAGAGCAGTGCAGGACCAACTCATATGGTAAAGATCCACGGGTGTTTCTGCTGTCCACGGGCAATTTGAAGACTGGAGTGCAGTCTGGTTGGAGTGAGATTGGCGCAGTGGAGATAATACATTTGGATTAGTCGCAGTTTGGCTGAGATAGTAAGGGAGCCATAAGGGCGCATCGCCAGTCTTCATTTTCCAGGGGACTCAGCCATCTCTCCCAATATGTCCGCAGGTGTTCTAGTGTGGTAGGGGAATTATTAATAAGAGAACAGTAAATCTGGGACACGCCCCCCTGTCCATGCTCCCCATAAGAAGATTGGCCTCTAGTGGACTGAACTCGGTAGTGCCAGCAGGAAAGTGAAAGTTAATGGCGTGTCGGAGCTGTAAGTATTGGTAAAACTGAGTGAAGTTAAGGGAGTATAGACCTGTAAGTCCTGAAAGGTGCTCAGGTGACCCCCGGGCAAACATCTCCGAGTTGCATAATGCCAACAAGATCTCATTTCCTAAACCCCTCCAACGCAGCCACCTCTCTCATCCTAGTGCCATGTCTGAAGCATGAGCTTAGCATCCCAGCAGGTGTAACGAAGCACAGATCGCCGTGCAAGGAGGACCGCCCGAGTCACTGCCGAAATAGCATGGGCAATCAGGGAGCCATAGAGCATTGCCTGGATCTGTGAGAACCCCAGATTCTCAAGTTCTAATTGGTAGGCTGGATCCGACCATCCCCCGAGACCCAGTCCTTAATCCCTAGGAGGTGAGCTGCAATATAATAAAGGAAAAGGTTGGTCATCCCCATCTCACCCACATAGGGGGCGTGCTGGCAATGGGCCAGGGCCACATGTGGCCTCAAGTTAAACCCGGAGAATGCTGTTGCCATTTTGTCCAAGGCGTGAAACCAATGGCGTCGGAGATGGAGAGGCATATTTTGCAGTGCATACAAAAATTAGAGGAGTACCATCATTTTGTACAATGCGCTTTTCCCAAGTGGATTCAAAGGAAGGGCCTGCCATTTACGGTCTTCATTGGTTTTCTTAAGCAATGGGGTAAGGTTGAGGGACCAGGTAAATTCCTGATGAAGCGCCACCCATATCCCCAGGTAGCGAACACTAAGGCGTCTTATCGGTATGTCAGATTGCCAAACCACACAGTCGTGAGAAACGTGTAGGGGTACCAGGACCAATTTGGCCGGGTTAAGTCTCAGACCTGATGCCTCCCCAAAGAGCTGCAGGATATGGAGGCAATGGGAGCCCGTACGTGCGGGGTCTGCCATGAACAAAAGAACCTCGTCTGCGTAAAGAGCGATTCTATCTTCATGTGAGTCATTCCAGTGCCATCCTCACACTTAAACCCAGATCAGTTGACTGGGGCTCAGTGTTTGATTTGTTTAAACGCTCCGTCCATCATCCCCTTTAGTATTGCTTTGTTCGCCCTAAGTTGGCAGGGTATGCCCAGACGTGGGTCCCATCTCACTTTGCCACTGGATTCAAGATAGCCTGGCTGATGAGGGTTATGAACCCGAAACCGGTCCCAGGATTCTCGTTTCCGGTCCAGGGAAGACATGGCTTGGCAGTTCGGGCTGGACTGTTCCCATGAGGCACAGGGTCAGACTGATTTGCATATGGCCATGTCTGAACTGGGGTGGTGGAGTGAGCTAAAGAATGATGATGGATTAAACCCAGATCAGTTGACTGGGGCTGAGTGTTTGATTTGTTCAAACGCTCCGTCCATCATCACCTATGGTATTGCTTTGTTCGCCCTAAGTTGGCAGGGTATGCCCAGACGTGGGTCCCTTGCTCACTTTGCCACTGGATTCAAGATAGCCTGGCTGATGAGGGTTAGGTTATGTTATGTTAAATGATTTATAAAGCGCTCAACTCACCCTGGGGCATCTCGGCGCTGACTAGTAGACTAGAAATCCTGGATAAGAAAACAGTGGAGTGAACTAAAATGAGAGTTCAAAACAAGAAGGCTTTCAGCTGTTTCCTGAAAAGTTTGTACTTAGGAATTGATCGCAAAGTCTGGGGAAGCTGATTCCAATATTTTGGAGCAAGATATGAGAAAGCTCTGCCACCCGCCCGGGTAAGACGAAAACGAGGAACCTGAAGAAGGCCCTGCAGGCTAGATCTAAGACTCCTGGATGGACAGTATTTGAAGAGTTTTTTTTGTAAATCGAGGGGGCCTCTGTTGTTCAGAGCATTAAAGGTGAAACAGCAAATCTTAAAAAAGGATCTCTTTTTCACCGATAGCCAGTGTAATTCTCTGAGCAATGGGAGCGAGGGGGAGCCTGCCGGTTGATTAAAGATCATTCTCGCTGCTGTGTTCTAAACCACCTGCAGCTTAGCTAGGTGGGTCTCTCCTACTTATGCCAGCAGTGCATTGCCGTAATCCAAACGGCTGGTTACCAAAGCCTGCACTAAAGTCCTACGATGACAGGTAGGCATATATGGAAGTATTTTCTGGAGAAGCCGGACGCTGTAATGGCATAAGGTGGACGTAGCCACGATATGGTCCTTCATGGACAGCAACCGATCTATTTTTATACCCAGGTTTTTTACCGAAAAACCAGTCCCAGGATGCTAGTTTCCGGTCCAAGGAAGACATGGCTTGGCAGTTCGGGCTGGACTGTTCCCATAAGGCACAGGGTCAGATTGATTTGCATATGGCCATGTCTGAACTGGGGTGGTGGAGTGAGCTAAGGAATGATGATGGATTAAACCCAGATCAGTTGACTGGGGCTGAGTGTTTGATTTGTTCAAACGCTCCGTCCATCATCCCCTTTGGTATCGCTTTGTTCATCCTCACACTTAAGCATCACATCTGATAAGTCGGGCCAGTGACTCTATCGTTACGGTGAAAAGAAGGGGGGATAGGGAACAGCCTAGCCTTGCTCCCTGATAAATGAGCAAGTCTTCAGAGAGCACCTCATTGATCAAGACTCTTGCCAACGGGTTGGAGTAAAGTACGTGTACAAGCCACGGATATGTGGGCTGAAGCCTGCTCTGATCAGCATGGCCTCGAAGTATTGCCAGTCTACTGTATCCAAGGCTTTCTCAAAGTCTTATCAGTAGCAGAGCTAAGTAGGGTGGGAGAAGGTGACGATGGGCCAGTGAAAAATGAATCTACACTTATCAGGGTGGTGAGTACTGGCTTAAGACGGTTCGGCTAGGACCGTGGTATACATTTCTACCTCCGTGTTAATGAGCAGGATCGGACGGTAGTCCGGCAGAAGGACGATGGAGGGTATGTTTTGTGAATGAGTACGATTGTGGCCATATCTATGTTCATAGGCAAGGCACCTTCTCCACTGCCTCCATTTACAGAGTATTAAGCTGTGGTGTCAGGACCTCCTTGAACGCCAAATAGTCCTACCCTAGATACCCGTCAGGGCCCAGTGTCTTTCCTGTCGTTATCGTGGAGATGACTGTGCCTGTCTCTTTCAGTGATATGGGTTGGTCTCGCAGTTGGGCATCATCTTCCGAGAGCTGAGGGAGAGGTGCGTCCCATAAAAAGTTGGGATTAGACACCAAGTCCAATATCGAGACCTCTAAGTAAAGGCACCTATAATATTCAGCAAAAGTCCAGGCAATGGCAGCGGAAGCGTGCTGAGTGCAGCCCTCTGTGTCTAAAATATCCAGAAATATCCAGTTGGCAAGGGGGAGTGATGCAAGCCAGTAAAGGAACTTGCCATTTTTGTCTCCCCGGCTAAAGACTCGGGCTGTAGAAGACCTCCACATTTGCCTAGCCGATTCTAAGTAAACCTGACATATTTCTTCACATAAGAGCTTGAGCTGGCGGGACACTGTGCCTCGATCTGATGCGCCCGTGGCCCACTCCAGGCAGAGAGCATGAGTCTTCAGCTGGGAAAAGTGCTCTTCTCGGGCCAAGTATTTCTTTAGCAAAGCTGCCTACAACGTGCCAGGTGAATGGACCGTGCCATCATTGCACTGGAAGTAAGGCTTAAGCTTCTCACCCACTGCCTGTTTATAGACCCTTTCCTGAAGAAACCAGGCATTGAGCCGCCATATAAGTCGAAGTGCAACCACGGGGCCTTCCAGGCGACGAAGTAGAGGCGAGTGGTCAGAGAGACCCCTCTGGAGCATTTGAACATTAGTGACCGTGCGACATTACGGGGCGGGCATAAAGATAAAGTCAATGCAGGAGTGGGTGTACTGCTACAATCTGGGATTCCATGTTCTCCATGCATCGCATAAGCTAAACCTGGAGGACCACTCCAAAAGGCACTTAGCACTTGTGCACCAATCAGGGAACAGGGCCCCAATAGCATCACAGGCAGGGTTTAAGACTGCATTGAAGTCTCCCCCCCCCCCCCCCGACCACTGTCAATCCCTGAGGGAGAGACGACAGCTAGTCTGCGAGACCTCACATAGAGGATTCAAGAGCTGTCGAAAGTACATACACCGAGACAAGATTGAGGGTATGTCCCCCCTTTCTATCCGTAAGAGCCAAAAAACATCCCTGGGGGTTCCTGATGTCCTTGGTAACCGCAAAAAGGAAGTCGCTGCGCAAGAGAATCGCAACACCATGTGAGCCTTGAGTGAATCCAGCATGAAATACCCGATCATACCCTTGACGTGCTAATAATGGACAGTGATTATCTAGGAGGTGTTACCTACAGCATCAGGACGTTGAGGAGGGATCTCTGTGAAAACATTAGGACTGCAGTATACTTCACATGGTCTAAGAGCTCATTGACATTCCATGAGAAGAGCTGAAGGGGTTCCAGATCAAAAAGAGGCCAGGTCATGATTGCTATTGATGGACAAAGCAGGTCCATCTGTCTGGGATGCACGCAGGCCCCTGATTGTCAGTCCCCAGACCCTGGAGCAGGGGCGTCTCCGGTCTGTCCGGGCCGTAAATGGGTGATACAGAAACTTTGTTTCAAGCGCTGTAGGCAAAAACAAATACAACAGCAAGGAAACAAATTCCCCAACCAACCCCCCTCCCCATACTTCTTTCTCCGAAGCATATGTTGCCTTAACAGAAAAATCCAAAACAACCAGAGTGATTTTAGAATGGAGTAGGGCACTCCTCCGTATTGCAGGATCTTGAGTGATTCAGGAGTCCAGGACTGTCTATGTGTGTTGAGTCGGGCAAGAGGCCTTGTTTGTTACCACTAGAAGCATCTCCTCAGATCGCTGGGCTCCGGGAAAGATCTGTGTCCTCCGATCTAGCCACGGGAGGGGTCGTAGATCATTCCCGGGGTGAGCCTGACTTCAGTTCCTGCAATAAACCTTGCAGATCATCAGCCACAGTGGATCTGGACGTGCTCCACGAGGCTGCCAGAGGTGACGAGGAATCCTTCTCCTGGGGTTGCAACCCCTGTGGGAGTGGGTGCGCCTCCTCTGGGGCTTAGCAGGCCCATCTGTTACAGAGCTAGGATGTGTCCGCATGGGTGAAGAGGAATCCGTGCTTCGCAGGGCGAGAGGTCGCTCTTCGGTAGCCCAAGCCCACTCCTCCTTTAGGGTATTGAAAAAATGGCTTTTATTGTTGAAGACCTCTCTAAGCCGGGCTGGAACAGGAGCCGATATTGCAGGTTGAAGGCCAGCAGTTTCTGTTTGACTGCGTTATAGGATTGACATTGTGTCTGCACCTGTCTGGTGTAATCGGGGGAAGATCTTACTCTGTAGGAGAGGTTAGAATGAGAGCGGGCCTCCTGCAAAATGGCATCTCTGTCCTTAAAGTTAAGAATGCGGGCAAAGACTGGCCTGTGTGGGGCTCTCTGCGGCGGTCTAGGCTTGAGGACTCTGGCCCACTCCAAAGCAAACCATGGTGAACGGCGGTCGGAGGGCATCCATGTCTTGATCCAGGTCCCCATGAAGGTTGCAGCCAGCGTGGGTTCTATTCCCTCTGGGATGATCATGAAACGAAGATTGTTTCCACAGAAGTGGTTTTCGGCGTCCTCTGCGCATCAATGGAGTTTGGTTGTGTGGGATAGCAACTGTGATACCTGTCCCTTCAATGTCGCCAGGTCATCCTCCACGGCAGACAGACTAGATTCGGTTACCGAAATTCTGGCAGTGGCGTTGCGGAGAGCTTGCCTTATGAGAGCCATGTCTTTGCGCACCTCTCCTGTGTTGGTCCCTACGGATTCCTGCGAGATGCGTATCGCTTGGAGGATGGTGGCAAGATCTCCCTCTAGCAGAAGAGTCTGGGGCAGAGCTGAATCACTAGTGTTGGAGTGGCTTGTGGTGTACTGGTCCAATGCTGGTTTGGGAGGGAGGTGGCTTCCCAGCTTTGTCTTTACCCATGGTTGGATCGTAGAATAGAAGGGGGGGGAAGCACTCCCCGCAACACAGTTCACCCCTGAGAGGGGTCTGTCCGATTGGGACCTGTAAAGGCCTGGGTTCCCGAGATATCTGGGCCACTTCTCTCGCTCCCTTAGGCCCTCTCTAGGGCACCCTCTTTACCAGGATCTTTACCCTGGGAGAGGCTCGAAGGGGGGAGCCCCTGCCGGGCAGGGCTGGAGTCCCAATTTCGACTGCGCAGGGCTGACCCGACAGCCGCACGTCCACCAGGCGTGTCGCTCCACCAAGCCAGCTCTCTAGGGCAAAAATCGGATGCCAGTGCCTCCCAAGATCTGAGGGACGACCACCCCGCATCTCCGGATCTCCATGGGATAGCCCTATGTTTAGTATTGCAGTAGCTCCCAGGGCGCGCACACTCAGAGTCCAACAGAGATCAATCTCCACTCTAGGGGGAACAACAATCCATACCAATCGCAGGGGGGGAACCACCACTTCAGCCGCTTCCGTCAAGCCCTTGCGGCATCCGCCAGGGGAACCAACCGGAACGCGGACCTCTCATCCGGACCAGCCCGCAGCAGCGAGCCTGAGTCTTTATGTGGTAGTCATGAGGAGTTAGGCGCCTCAATCGAGTCCCCACTGCAGCGATCTGCACCAGACCGGTGCTGTCAGGGTCCAGGGGTTAATGGACCGGGGAAGCCCAAGGAACAAGTGTGCTTCGACCCGGCCTCTTCCTTTACCCAGGTGGGCACTGTCGTAAGGCAGAAACGGGCCAGCGCGGTCCACCCCCGCCACACCACCTCCTCACCTGCAGGGACACTGTCTCTGGAAGGATGGCTCCGAAACTCAGCCACCGTCAGCACTTGGTGGCCGCTGCAGGAGCCCTTGTGCAGGTCTGCTCCTCTTAAATGGCCCAGGGCTGACCACACGGAGCCCGCCCCACGGGTGCTGAATGGCAGGTACCCGACTGGGGATCACTTCGCCGGGCTCCGGGTAAGGACGAGGCAGGGGCACACCGACCGAGGCTCCACGAGTCGTTCGGTTGGTCGCAAGGTCCACGGCAGCTTAACGCTGTCAAGCGGCGTCCACTCTTCCCTCAGGTGCTGCCATCTTGAGTGCAGGCCACGGTCTGGCTCGTCGGTCCCCGCAGTCCTTCTCAGTGGCCACCAGCGACCCGCTCCTCCCCCCACCGGGTCACGGCGGGATGGTTAAAAGCGTCCGCTGCTCCCAACACTCTGCTAGGATGCGAGCAGATGATGGATGGCTCCGAAGCACTCTTAGAGTACGACCTCCATCTTGACGCTCGTAGCCACCCCTTGCATAATATGTTAATATATTTATAATACATGCCATTTTGCAATCCCTGCATGAAAATCCGTCTCAAATTTAATTATAATAGGCGACTTGTGACTCATTCAGTCACCTATTATAAAGAAATGTCAGAACTCAAGCAAAAAGATATTTATGGCATCATGTTTACTATTGGTACTCCTTAGATAATTATAGAAACGTTGGAATCTTTTTACAGGTTTTTACTTATTTCAAATTATTACAGCTTTATTTTAAAAACTGACCTGTATTAAACTGATTCTAACATTTGTTTTGCAACAAATATCTAACAGGTTTTTGATGGGTTTAATTTTGCAATAGACATTCTATTTTTATTCTTCATATTTTCAAACATGCACTCTCTTTCATATGAAGAGCTGAATCAAAGATTTAAGAAGTCTGTGGGAAAGGTGTTGGTGTGTTCATGCATTATATGGGATAAAGTACCCCCTGCTGTACATGATAAGAATATCACAAGTCACCTTGGGAATTCCATAACTTTATAAAGGAAGTGTGCTTTCAGCCTCATTCCTCTATATGGCCATGGAACTCATCAGTGACTTGTATTAACCTTACAATGTGTGGCATTGGGTTCTTTATCCCATTTATAAAGTGCAACCTCTATCTATTATGGCGTCCTGGTGATAAGGAACCAAAGGATGCACACTGCTATGTTCCTGCCCCTTGTTAAAATAGCAAGGTTTACAATTCAGATGATCACTGTTAAGTTGGAGGTAGAATGGAAGTGCATTCCAGTATTTTGCTGCCTGCACCCTAAAAGAACGACCTCCCTCCCTCTCTTTTTATCGCATGGGATGAATAATTTGGTAGGGGAAGATGATCGTATCGGTCTGGTTGAGGTACATTTTTTAAATTTCACTTGAAGATATAGGAGGCCAATATGATAAATGCTCAATGAGTGAAACTAAGAGTTTTATACTAAATTCTTTTCAAAATAGGAAGCAAGTGAAGCTGTTGCCTAAAAGCAGCGCTTTTAACACATCTGTGCAAATCAGTTCTTAAAATCATGACTTGCAGAAGTACTTTGCGACCATTCAAGTAGTAGTGAGCACATTTTCGTTAGCATCCGTAAATTAAGATAGCAAGAAGATATGGTTTTGTTGACTTGTGCATTTAGAGAAAGGGAGCTGTCCAAGCAGATGTCAAGATTTTTGACTATCTGAACTGTAGTATGTGAAGAACCCAACTCCGAGTGTCACCAACTATCTGGCCAGTTCTCCTTGCAGCCACCTAGCAGTAGTCCTACCTGTATTTCATTTTAGAGCATTGTTGCTCATCGAAGGGCCGACTGCGGAGAGACAGTCTTTGAATTTGTGCGTTGTCACCCAACAAATCATTGAAACTAATTATCAGCTGCAATGAATCAGCATAGCACAAATAAGTCTGACCTGATCAAGCAAGGAAGAGGGGCAGCATGGATAATGATTAGGATGGGACTTAATGATGAGCCCTGAGGAGCATCTTGGTTCACCACTTTGGAGCTTAAATAACATGAGGAGAATTTAATTACTTGGATCTATCTTGCTAGTACAATACTAGCCAATTCAAAGTAATGTCCCTGGTTGCAAGCTCATGAAGTAATATCAGTAGAATACCATGAGAGATGGTATTGAAGGAGGCAGATAGGTCGAGTAATATTAGAGTTGCTTTGACGCCTTCGCCCAAAGGCCATCATAATTCATCTACCTTTACCAGCATTTATTCTGTGCTATGTAGAGGCCTGAATCAATATTAAGCTGAGTTGACTACTGAAGTCTGTAGTGATCAGTGTTAACATTTTGTTCCTGTATCTTGAAAGGAACAAGAAGAGTGAAAAGTGGAGATAGTTGCCTGGGATTATTGTTATTGACAGGCATTTATTTTCAGTATATAGTAAACCATAACCTGCTTTCAGTTATGAGGAACATATACAGCAGAAGCAGATGAATTGCAGAGCGCAGTATGGATAGCAAATAACCTATCAATCCCCATACTTATGATCCACGCTGGGCAGACTTAACAGGGAGTACCAGATTAAATGGTAAGTGCCAGCTCTTTGCCTGCATTAGGAGTAAAAGGATGTAATTTAGTGAGCTACAAAGAAGTGTAGTTGTTGGAGAAGTCCACCCCGGTTATCTGTAAAATATCAACAAAAACATTGAAATAAAAGATGTAAACCCCAACTATATCTTTACCTGTCATGAAATTTAACAATAACCTAAGTGTGCCTGCAACCTCTTTAGGACCACCAAATAAAAAATAAATCAAACCATACATCATCCTCCCTACCCTTTTTCTTTAAGTGTATAAGAAATGATGAATAATATATCCGTCTTATACTCATAAGTGCAGCATGTCTTCACATCAAAACTCTTCTCTTCTCTCTAATGCTTTATCTTGAATTTAGACGTCTAAGAATAGTTGGTAATCGTAAAAAAAAAACGTTGCAGGAAGGACAGGATAATATGAAACATTCTTCTTTAGATTTTTCTTTTGGCACTTCAAAGGGACAGTTTACCTCCTTAGTGTGGTGGGTGGACAGTTTACCTCCTTAGTGTGGTGGGTGTACATATCTGTTCTATTAAAGGATTTCCAGTTGTTCCTAGAAAATTCCAGTTGTTCTTGTCACTCTTCTTGGGCCCGAATTATGAGTAGGCCAGAATGTGGTGAGGTATTTACTGCACCCATAATAACAGATACCCCAAAGTGAGGTATTTACCGGGTGTGGTAAATACCCTGTATTCCTAGTTAAAATATAGAAAATGGGAAACACTTGTACATTTTGGTATGTTAGAAGTACTGAAAGTTGACAGGGGAAGATTGCAGGGGATGGGTGTGGTAATACATTACTCGTAAATCTGCCTCAGTAATTGACATGTAGCCTTATCCTCATAATCAGAGATTTAGAATCATAACTTTTGTTGTGAAATTTGGTGTTCTAATCATAGTCCTTTCTCATGCAGAGGATGATCCCAGAGCTTTTACTTTTGCTCTGGCTACTTTCTCTCCTACAACTGGTGCTCTTATTCACACTTGTTCATACCCAAGTGCTTAAACATGGGGAGGTTTCTGTGTAAAACCAAGAGTGTTGAGATTAAGGGCTCTGATAAGAAGGTGTAGATGCACTGTAATGAGAATCACTGCTAAGTAATGAACCCATTGCCACCTTGTACATTAAACTTGTCATTTCTTCACTTGGATGTACCAAGCACCTGCAACACTTGACCCCTCTGTGCATCTGAGATATACTAAACATGCAACTACAGAAACGCTACAACACTAGTGGCTTATTATAAAACGTGTGCACATATTACAGAGAGACTCAGTGTTGGTTCAGTGTCAAAAATATTGACAGTGAGGAAACTACCAAATACTAATAGAGGTGGATAAATGTCTGTTGACACCAAAGTTGTATTGCAGATGTTTAAGAATGTGGCCCCCTGTGCCCTAGAAGCTGCTATCCCCTGATGGAGATACCGTGTATATGGACTGATACTAGTATTCTCAACTGTCGTAGTCCATCAAAACAGCCACACTTACATGGAATTAAAGTGTCAGAGCATGTTTATTCTTCTGCTTATGGAGGAACAGTTACAAATCTAGAGATTGATACTTGAAAGGGCAGAGTATGCTCTAGGAATGTTAGAATTGCACACTGCCTGTCTATGGTGTAGCGTGAGAGAGCATGGTGAAGTTCGTCATCTGGGGATCCAGGATCCAGTAAAATGTCACCAATTCGATGTCCTGGTCTAGATAAAAATAAAGTTCACCCTTTAGAAGACACCTGAAAATAGTGCTTAAGAGAGCACCAGCTCCATGATCATTCAGCTGAGTTGATTTACAAATTACCAAACAGATTGTGGCTCATGATAAAAATGAGGATTTCTTTTTTGGTGCCTCTGCAGTTGGACCCTGCATCCTTCTTGGAACCAAAGATGTGTCCCGTTCAGGAATGGTAGACTATGTCACTGTCCTTTTGAATATTGATGCTTTCTGACAGATGGAGCAGAAAGTTCACCATGCTGCAGACTGAAACCTCAGAATAGAAGAAGCAAGACCCTTCAAAAACATGTACCTCAAAAGCCAATTTAAGGATAAATGAATGCATGTGTGAAGATGACAACCAATGCTATACGTCCACACAATTGTGTTGTTTCTAGAGCAAAGGTTATTTGACCCTTGCTTTTATGCAGGCTGTCGGGGTCTCGGTATTGTTACCAAGATGGATGCCACCAAGCTGGAAGCTTGCTACAGGCATCGAGTTCACAGATTGTGCTCTGGAACCCATAGAGGACAGTTGTCACTGACTTGGTCCAATATACATTCTGAAGGGTAGACAATAAAAGACCCCCAGCTTTCCTACCTGTAAATAATAGACCAATAAAACAACAATACAAAGCCTTGACTTGACCCAGGGTGACCATCACACTCTAGGTGATTATGGCCACAGCCTCTAGTCTTGAACGTTTCACCCACACATCATTAATTTCAGATGTGTTAGCCTAATTAGTCAAGTGCAAGCCAAAGACGTCTACGAAATCCAGGGTGCATTAGGATGTCACACAGAAGTCCAAGGCTGGAAACTGTGTACTTGGAGGGAGGTGCTGACCCTAACTGGATATTACATTTCCTAGTTGTGATACCTGCCATGCAGCATCTGAATTCTAAACTCTTTACCAACCCCTGCAGTAAGCCTGACTACTCACCCTTGATCCCTCTTGAACAGTACAGCATAGGAATTTAATAGCTTAAACCCAAGTGAAAGCAGAGGTATCCATGGCCCTGGGACACTAGTGATGCTGTTTCAGTTTTGAGTGTGGGTTTGCTGGTCAGTGGCTTTAACTTACTAAAATCTTATGGACTGTGGCAATTCATTGTGTACGTGTAGCAAATAAGTCAAATGTTATCCTTAGGTGAATGAGTTTGTATCCCTGTTCATGGCGATTTTCAGAATTTAGGTATCCAGCTTTGCATTTCAAAACAGATTTCCTCAAATATTTTTTGACTACATATAGGGAATATGGTTGCCTTCTAAACAGTCTTTCGATGCCGCTAAATCACCAGATATGGCCACTGTACTGCTGTCTCAGTCTTATTATGACGGCATAAAGGCATATATTTTGGATTACCCTGTATTCCAAGAGGGTACCTGGGTGAATTGTGAGAAAAGAACATGTTCCATAATGATTTACTTGAGACTATATTCATGTTATTTTTTTTATAAGAAAGTATTCCGCAGCAGCTACAGTGCAGTCTCCTGTGGTGCAAAAATTTCATAAAACACATTAAAAACAAATGGCAAGTGTCTAAGTTTGATATATATATATATATATATATATATATATATATATATATATCCACAGACGGCGAATGAAGGCGTGCAGCCCAGTCATCAGGGGTGCCGTCAATTCTATGTCAGGACAGGAGGCTCCGATTATGCTTTCTCATTTCTTTATTAGAAATGCCCAGCAGCCAATCAGAACCGTTTATGAAACGAAAAAACTACAGTACCCATGAGTACCCGGGTACCACGTGACAACCATAGAGTCTCTCCTATAAAAGGTACAGCAGTAGATAGTACGTCCTCTTTCTTTGCTGCTCCGCAGCCAGTTAAGTGCCTTTTTCGTTTTATTACTGTAACATTGTTGCATTATTGTCTGTGCACTACTGTTGGGACGCGCTCGCTTCCAAATTGTATTTATTATTGCTACATTGTTGCGCGCTGTCCCACGCGGTTCATTTATTTAGTCTGCTCCGCTTCGCGCGGCGCGCATGCAGGGAGCGTGGTCTCACCTCCCTAGGGCGTGACGCTCGCTCGAGCGTCGGTGTCCGAGTTCGGTGGAGTGGGAGAAGGGGCTGAGAAGCTCGCGCTAGCGCGCGTGCTTCTCTATTTACTTAAGATCTGAGGCGGCCGTTCCGCGCATGCGCGGCGGCCATTTTCATTGTTTACAAACCGTGTTTTCACACGGAGCTCAGGAATCGGTTGTTCTTCACACCGCTGCCCACTGCCTCAGCTTCTCTTCAGCCCCATCGACGCCCTTTGCTGTTTAAAGGCCTGGGGCTGTATAATTACGCATAGGCTCTGCCTAGAGTGACTCAGCAAGCCCTCCCTCCACAATTAATTTAATTATTTATTTTTTGGTCAGCCTTTTTTCTGTCCATTCTTGGCTTGCTGTGGGGTTTTTCACTCCCCCTGAATTGTGCCTTTGGCATTGTAATATTTATTGACATTAAATTGTCATTTGGTGGGCATTACTTTCACTTTTCCAGTGAAACTAAGAATAATGGAGGAGTATTTTGATGAGGATGATTACTCCTATGAGGAGGAGAGCTCAGGTTTCCTTGAGCAAGATTTGGTAGAAGCATTGGACCAAGGAGTTCAGCACTCCGTTACCAAAGCCCTGGTCCACGCTATTAACCCGTTGAAGCGTCATTTGACGCAATATGCAAAGCAGCAAGGTTGGTTGCCTTCTTCTCGCTCTTCCAAATCCCCAATAAATCCACATAGGGCGGATTTCAAACGTTTGGCAAAAACTCTAGCCTCAGAAAAGGCTTCCTCCAGTCCTTTGGTAGGCGCTTCTACCTCGGCAGCCTGTCATACTGACTCTGACGGTCCTCCTTCTTCCTCTTCTGACCAGGATGTCCCTCCACCACGCAAGAAGGCTCGCAAGGAGCATTACGTGGACGCTCCTACTCACCCGCAAGTCCTAACCTTTGAGCCTTCGGAGATATATCACCCCCATTCATCTTCATGGCTTCCTTCTCCTGCGGTAGCGGAATATGTCCAGGCGCATATTCGTCAACCTTTTGAAAAGGAGGTTAGAGCTCGCCTCCGCTCCGAGTGCCCTCGCCCGGATCTTGCAGATCACCTGGCTGATACTCCTGAAATTGACCCCACAATGCTTTCCTATCTGAAAAAATTTGCTAAGGACCCTAAAAAGGGTCTGGACAGATCTTGGCGGTCCTGCCAAGATAAAATGTTGGATTTAATGGGACCCCTCACCAAGATCCTTGATCTCGGATTTCAGGCCAAGGAAGCAGAATCTCTTGTGGATCCAGATGAACTCATAGAATGGGCTCAGAGGGCTATTTGCCAGTTGGGCAACGCAAATTGTGCCATTTCCAGTGAGCGTCGCCGCTCTATTCTTCTAAAGATTGACCCAAAATTGGCGGAACTCTCTACTTCCGAGTCTGGTCCGGTGGCACAAGGTCTATTATTTGGCCAACCATTCCTTAAGGAACTCACTAAATTTGTTGCAACCTTCAGTGGTTTGGATAAGGCGCAAGCTTCTATCAAGCGTGCACTTCGTCCGGTTTTTGCCAGGGCCGGACGACATAGGGGACGCTCGTTCGGCCGTGGCTCCAGTAACTCCTCCCAGAGAGGTTATCAGTCCCAGAGAGGCGGGGGTCAGGACTCCGGCTACAACACCCGCTCAAACTTCTATCCTTCCCGAAAAGGGAGAGGTCAGTTCCGGAAAGGCCGTTCCGGTGGCAACCAAGGTGCTTACCAAGACTCTAATACCTCAGGTGAGTTTGATTTGTTTTTCCGAGGTGGTTCTGGGGGGCAGAATACGTTTTTTTCTCCAGAACTGGCGTCAAATCTCCAACGATGCTTGGGTTCTGCAAACTGTTCAAGGTTTCAAAATAGAATTCTATCAGACCCAACATCAATCCCTCCCTCCTCCTCCTCTCCATTTTTCTCTTCAGGATCAAAAGTTTATTTCGGCAGAGATAGAATCCCTTCTCGCCAAAGGGGCTATCAGGTCAACTGTCCCCCACCCTCACGGGTTCATCAGCAATGTTTTCCTGGTTCAGAAAAAAGGGGGTGGCAATCGTCTGGTCCTCAACTTGAAGGATTTCAACGGAAGTGTAGTTTACAGACACTTCAAGATGGAAGGGATCCATCTTTTGCGCGATCTTCTGCGCGAAGGGGACTGGATGGTTCGGCTCGACCTCAAGGA
Organism: Triturus cristatus; assembly: GCF_964204655.1. Lineage (NCBI taxonomy): Eukaryota > Metazoa > Chordata > Amphibia > Caudata > Salamandridae > Triturus > Triturus cristatus. The sequence continues at coordinate 816,447,993 of NC_140582.1, forward strand.
TGCCTATCTTTCCATTCCCATTTACGAGCCTCATCGTCGTTTTCTTCATTTCAGTTGGCAGGGAATATGGTACGAATACACAGTTCTCCCATTCGGCCTCTCGTCAGCACCCTGGTGCTTCACGAAACTTCTGAGGCCTGTAGTGGAATGTCTGCGTGCTCGGGGTGTCCGCCTGATAATCTATCTCGACGACATTCTTCTCATGGCGGACAAACCCCTCACAGTATTAACCCATCTGGAATGGTCTATCGACCTTCTACAATCCCTGGGTTTCCTAGTCAATCCGCAGAAGTCTATCTTAAATCCTACTCAAGTAATCGAATTTCTGGGTTTTCAAGTGAACTCCCTATCCTGTCAACTATTACTTCCACACCAAAAGATTCGGTACATCAAGAGAGAATTGAGGTCTGTTCTTTCCAGACAGATTGTGTCCTTGAGGTCGTTAGCACGTGTAGTCGGTCTCCTGGCGTCCTCCATTCAGGCGATATTCCCAGGTCCGCTGCATTACAGAGCACTTCAGAGATTGAAGATTCGTCACCTCCAAAAAGGTCTTCGCTATTCAGATCTGATTCCTCTTTCCGAGGATGCGAAGAGCGAGATGCAATGGTGGTTGGACCACATGGAGGCCTGGAATGGACGAGCCCTGTTCGGCTCCGCTCCGGATCTGGTGATAGAATCGGATGCCAGCCTTTGGGGTTGGGGAGCCAGGTGCGGCCCCATCTCCACCGGGGGTCGCTGGTCTCCCCAGGAACTGTCTCTTCACATCAATTGCCTAGAACTTCTAGCGGGGTCTTTTGCGATTCGGTGTTTCTCCCCTCATCAGACCAATTGTTGTATTCTTCTCCGCATGGACAACGTTTCAGCGGTCCGGTATGTCAACAAGTTGGGGGGAACACGATCCAAGATTTTGGCGGAGATCGCCAAGGATTTTTGGCACTTCTGTCTTCAACAGAAGATCACAGTTATTGCCGAATATCTTCCCGGTTGCCGCAATCAGATTGCGGACTGGAACTCTCGCCATCTTCGCGACTTCAGCGATTGGCGCCTTCACCCGCGCATTTTTCGCATTCTCCGTCGGACTTGGGGTCATTGTCACCTAGATCTGTTTGCGTCTCGCCTGAATACTCAACTCCCTCTATTCTTCAGCTGGAGGCCGGATCCGAAAGCCCTGGCCACAGATGCATTTCTTCAGACTTGGCCGTCCACTCTGTGCTACGCCTTTCCCCCGTTCATGTTGATTCCCAGGGTTCTGGCCTACTCGAAACGTTTTCAAACGGAGCTGATTCTCATTGTTCCGCTGTGGAGAGCTCAACCATGGTTCCCGGACCTTCTGGAGATGTGTTGTGCGGTTCCGTTCCTTCTTCCCCAGAAGTGGAATCTGTTGCTGGATCCCCTAGGCGATCCGCATCCCCTGGTTCTATCCGGCAATCTCCTACTGTTGGCGTGCCGAATTTCGGGGATCGCTGGTCGCTCCCAGGCCTTTCATGCGACGCTTCCAAATTCATCAGTGACGCCTGGTCTCCCAGTACTCACAAAAGATATAGAGCCTCATGGAAGCGTTGGTGTGACTGGTGTGTTCAACGGGAAGTTGATCCCGCTTCAGCTGATGTGGCTCTGATTATTAATTTTCTAGCTTTTCTCGCTTCTTCTGGTCTGGCCTATCGTACGGTCAACAACTTCCGTTCCGCCATCTCTGCCGCCCATGTTCCCATTAATGGCAAACCGGCGGGTGAACATCCTTTAATTTCCAAATTGCTTAAGGGCATTCGTCTAGCGAACCCTCCGTGCCCTAAATATGTCTCGCTTTGGGATGTCTCCATTGTTTTGAGATTTTTGGAGGCTTGGCCTTCTAATTCCTTACTTTCTCGTAAACAGCTCTCTGCTAAATTGACTATGCTGTTATGTCTCGTTTCTTGTAAACGAGTGTCTGACGTGCGGGCGTTAGACTTGGCAGGTCGCAGATTTACACCTGAGGGTGTCACTTTTCTAATCTCTAAACGCACCAAGACTGCTACCTCTTCGGTTACTTATCCTTCCTTTCCTCATCACCCCAACCTTTGCGTTGTGCAATGTGTCAAGGATTACGAGGTATGTACTGCACCTTTACGTTCTGATACACAGGGTCAATTACTTATTGCCTTGCAAAAACCTTTTCGTCCTGTTACTCCTGCTACATTAGCTCGCTGGGTTAGATGGCTCTTATCTGAGGCTGGAATTGATGTTTCCATTTTTGGTGCTCACTCGGCTCGCGGGGCCATGGCCTCTAAAGCGTTCTCGATGGGTGTTTCATTACTGGACATCATGAAAACCGCAGATTGGTCTTCTGATTCTATGTTCAAAACCTTTTATTACAAGCCTATCGAACATATTGCTTCTGTTGTGGTGGATCAGCTTTGAACAAGCATAATCGGAGCCTCCTGTCCTGACATAGAATTAAAAATTTGCAAACATTCGTGACAAGAATTTTCAATTCTATTAAGGACAAGGAGGCGAGGATTATCCCACCCAAATTCATGTTTGATTCTCATGTTTATCATTGTCACAGTGGCATTTGATTTATGACAATGCATTGTATTTCTCAATGTTTACCCTTCCCTTTTATTGCCTTCACTCTCTTTATTGGATGAGTATTACGGCTGTACTTTTCTTTTCAGGTTCTGACCCGAAATAGTGATTTCTACTGTTTATCCTGTTTACTCCGCTTGGATCATCTGCTGCCTTCCTCTGTTCGGCGTTTGCTGTGTTTCTAGCGTCAGGATGATCACCGACTGTGGCTGATGGACTTGGTTTCCTGGCTTGCTTCTTTTTCCATTGGATTTCATGTTTTTCATGTGAACTGCTCCTCACCAAAGAAAGAGGACGTACTATCTACTGTTGTACCTTTTATAGGAGAGACTCTATGGTTGTCACGTGGTACCCGGGTACTCATGGGTACTGTAGTTTTTTCGTTTCATAAACGGTTCTGATTGGCTGCTGGGCATTTCTAATAAAGAAATGAGAAAGCATAATCCTCGCCTCCTTGTCCTTAATAGAATTGAAAATTCTTGTCACGAATGTTTGCAAATTTTTAATCCTTCGTGCCCGCCTCCACGCTAATTATGCCACACTTCTCGTTTCCACTTCCCAACAAGAACTCGACACTCCCGGCAGTTCAAGACCAAAATGTATCTTTTATTTGGCGTGCGAGGAAATCAAGGCGTTTCGGTTTGTGGGAACGATAAGTGTGGCGTGTGTTTATATATATATATATAGCAGCTGGAGAACTCTCTCGTCCACCTATGGAGGTGGCAAACTATACAAGTTTGTGGTTCCCGCTTATTGAAACGGCGCCTACGAGAATGTGAACTAACATCCCGCGGCTGCAACGAGGGGTGCCCGACAACACAGGATCTTTCAAGTGGCAGGCCCATTTGGGAAACGATGGAGTGCGGCTGGGGTTGTATTAACAGAGCTCCAAATGGATGCGGAAAGAACGACATCGAAGCTGACACCTGAAAAAGCATCCATTATTGCTGAGCCAATTACATCGGGATTGCAGCCTTCCCATTGGCCACCCATTCACCAATCAGAAGGAAGGTGACTATTTTTAAACGAATCAGTGACTGTGTTGCATTTCACGAACCTGAACGAGAGCACTGAGGAAGGCGAGAGACGCCGAAATGCATTTGTTGTTCATGGTTTTTAATTAAAATGAATTTTCGGACACCCCGTGAGTGCTCCTTTATTGTGGCGGAGTTGTTTAGAAACACGCGAGTCCTACCCTCGCGCAAGGAGTCACCCGTTATGGAGTTCGGCAGTGGCATATGGTGGGAAATCGTGCAAGATATATATATATATATATATATATATATATATATATATATATATTCACTGAAAAAACCATAGGTTTCACACATGTTATAGTTAGCGGAAATTTTACTGATAAAAAACCAATGAAATTCCCCCTTATAGTTAGTGCAGGCAACTATAACTCACGCGACCGCAATCTTCTGCTGATGACATATGTGTCTTTATGAAAAAAAAATATTTGTAATATATGTATAGCTAAAAATGTATGGAAGAAGACATGGGTAAATAAGTGTCTAAATACAGTATTAGCATCAGCAGAGGATTGCGGTCGCGTGAGTTATAGTTGCCTGCACTAACTATAACGGGGGAATTTCATTGGTTTTTTATCAGTAAAATTTCCGCTAACTATAACATGTGTGAAACCTATGGTTTTTTCAGTGAATTTGCAAGGTTTTTTAAATGCTAATTCCTAACTATAACGTGTGTGAAACCTATGGTTTTTTCAGTGAATTTGTACGGTTTTTTAAATGCTAAGTTACTTTACGCCATTCGAGGCGTGCGCGCCCACTTAACGCAGTTCGTTCCGTGCACGGTTTTTATCAACTTTAATGGGGTGGGGTCAATGTGGATAGTGTTTTTTTTATTTCGATTTTATAATTTCATGTTGCCAAAATTTAGTTTTTTTTACCTATTAATAAGCCCTGTACATTTGGTGGCCTACGGCCACCAAAAGCACAGGGGGTGGGGTAAGTGTGGATAGTGTTTTTTTTATTTTTTTTTTTTTACCGTACGCTTACGGTAAGCGTACGGTAAGCGTACTCGGCGAAATTGCCGAAAAAAAAATAAAACCGTTTTTGCTCTTGGGGGATGTTTGGGGACTCCCTCAACATGACTATGTGGGAGGGAGTTGTCAAAACAGCCCCGTAACATGTTTTTGGCCATCTTGTTTGATAAACAACACTCAGTGCGAGAGACAAAATGGCGGCCGCCGCTTCCTGGTTTCGGCCGATTCGAATGTTTACTAAGATCTAAGAGCCAATCAGAATCGCGCTCGCGCACGCCACCGTACGCTTACGGTAAGCGTACGGTAAGCGTACCGTAAGCGGGCTCAGATATATATATTGATTTAAAGGCTATTTTCTCAGAATCTACTGAACAGATTTACACCAAACCTACAAAAGGCACTTCCTTGACCTAGGGACTACCTCTCTGCCAAATTTCTAGTAATTCTGTTCAGCCGTTCGGGCTGTAGCTCGTTCTAAAGGTCCTATGGAAAAATGCATGGGAAAAACGCGTTTTGGGACCCCCCTTTTATCTCAGCCCCCGCTTGACGAATCCCCCCGAGACTTTCAGGGTAGGAGCGGAGCGTAGCGCCCCACCTATTTCGAGAAATTTGCGAGGATTCATCGACCGGTGCCAAAGTTATTCAAAATAGAATGTTGAGGTTTTCCTATGGAAAAGGGGTCCTAACTATAACTACCTACTGGCGACCGCCAGTAGGTAATATATATATATATATATATATATATATATATATACAGTGTTAAAAGTTATTAAGGTGTCAAAAATAATGTGCAGTAACATAGTGTAATAGTTATTTGTCCCCCCCGCCCAAAGGAGTGTGTGTACTAGGGTATTTATTTTCACAACCGTGCGTCCGTTATCCTATATGGGCCGTTCTGGAGGATGTACAGCAGTCTGGGAAGGGCCACCATCGTGAACAGTGCAGCCCTTCCCATCAACAATAGGGGCAACCTATGCCAATGTTTGCCATCCCGTGCTAGGCCCTGGAGCATGGGCGTCAGATTCACTTCATAGTGCGCCTTAGGGTCATGTGTTATCCAAATACCTAGGTATTTACCTTTCTGTTTCTAGCTGTAGGGGTAATTTCCCATCCTGGGTTCAGTGGCTTAATGGGAACAGCAGGGACTTCTCCCAATTTATATATGTCTACCAGAAATAAAAAAAGATGTCCCGCAGTTTTGCCAGTGTCTGTGAGTCTCCTTAAATACAGCAGAATATCATCTGCATATAGGGGATATGCTCCCTTCCCATCCTGTGCTACCCGGCCACCCCCAGACTTGTGCATCAGTCCGCACCCATGCAGCCAGGGCTTCTGTCACCAATGCAGATGGCTTCGCCGATAGTCGACATCCCTGCCTCGTGCCCCTCGGCACTCGCAGTTCCCAGCATGTGTGTCCCTTCACTTTTACCCCAGCTTTTGGTTTGTCATATAGCAGTCTAACCCACTTGATGTACTTTGGTCCAAAGCCCATCCTGGCCAGGACATCAAAGAGGTACGGCCATTCCACAAAGCCAAAGGCCTGATTAGTGTCAAGTGAGGTAATGACGTGTTCCTCTTTCAGGGATTCCAGTCCTGCCAGTTTGTTATGAAGCCTCCTCTGGTTCAGCCTGGTGGATCGTCATAGCATGAACCCCGCTTGGTCTGGGTGTACTATATCCACTATCACTCCCCTTAGCCTCACTGCACGAACCTTTGCCAGGATCTTAACATCGGTATTAAGTAGAGAGATCGGCTGGTAGCATCCCACTGATTGTGTGGTTCCCTGCCTTTGGGATCAGAATGACTATTGCCGTCTGCATACCCTCCGGCAGCTCCCCGCCTCGAATGCAGTCTATGGGCAGCATGGAAGGGCCCCGCCGTTCTCCTTGCCACTGTGTGAGCATTTTTGTTTCAAAGTGTTCTGAGAAGAAACACATAAATGTATAGAGGGCAACGTCCCTCATTTGTAATTCTGGTGAAGCATATGAATTCGCCTAATAATGGGGTTTATACACCTCCTTTTGTAATGTCGTTAACCCCAGTAACCAGATGACCTGGTTGATTTGACAGGATACCATTGCTTTGTAGCACGGAGGACAAAGAAAACGACGACAACTGCAGCAGTATAAAAGGATAGGTGTAATGTGTCAGTCTTGTTTAAACACACATCAAATACGGAAAAAGGAAAACAGTTGCCTCTTCAGTTTTCCAGCCGACCCCATCGGATTTCCGTAGGGTGCTGCAGCACCCTTGGTTCTAGTGCCACTCTGGACACCAGTGGGAAACAGCACTACGCACTCTGCTTTACTGCCACTGGGCCGCATTAAGTGTTTCTGTGAAATGCTGGTACATTTCTCGGTAACAAATGTCTAAACTTGATAAACATTCTATTGTATTCGCAAATGTAAGAGACCTGTTCCTTTCGTGGTGGACAGTATCCCCTTGGCAAAGTACCATGTAATATTACCACCATCATGTTTCTCTGTACTCGTGCTTTCTTTAGGAACCTGGCATTTTGATATATTATTAGTTCATAGTGCTGGTGTAAAAACAAGCTAGCCCAAACGGAGTGCTCTATGCACTTGAGAAGTTGTGGCTTGTATTCTGACTACAAATATACTTCTGAAAACCAGGCACGGTAGAATTATAGTTAGCATTTCCTATGGCTTTTATTTGAATATAAAACACCTCTCTGGCGATAGAGCAAAAATAATATATTTTGTTGTGTGTCCTCCACGGCAAGCCGTGATTAATGCAGTGTTTTATTTCATCAGATGAGATGACCGCTCAGAAAAAGTTTGATGAAATCCGAAAGGCGAATCAAGCTGCAGTCAAAAAGTTTGCGGGGGATCATTACAGCTCTTCGTCCGAAGATGAAGGCGATGAAGAAACTGAAGGGAAGCATGGAAAGATACTGGACCGCACGTTTACAACCTACACCAACCAAACAGGTAATAAGAACCGGGGTGGGGGGAATGTGTGTGTGCCTGTCTGCGCATTTGCCTGCACTGTCCATAAGTGTGATTGCAGAGACATAGTTTAACCTGGGGAAAGGAGGTCTAAAGGGCCCATCAATCAGTCCATAAAGGCGTGTGTAGAACAGGTATCTAGGTACTCAAGGGGGATGCTGCATGACAACAGATGATTGACTGGAGGAAACATTGTCAGTGAAGCAATACCTCACTTTTCCCTTAGTCACAGAGCACGGTGCTGTCAACCCTCCAAACGTTGACGCGATAGATCACTTGCATCTACTTGAATAACGTTTTCTGATATCATTTTTATTTTTCTACAGCTATTGCTAAAAATAGAATATTGCACTAAGACACTATGAAGCTGCAAGTGAATATATGTGTAGCAAAGCCTGCAAATCATTTGAAACAGGTTGATGATTCCATCTGTTAAATCTCCAGCTGCCAGTCATGTTCTTGGATAAATATGTATAGAAGGCACTTCATGACATTATCATCTATAGGTTTTCTTATAAGGTGCTCAATTAACCCAGTAGGGTACCCGACCACCCAAGGAGAAAAACAGAGGCTTTTGATGATCCAGATGAGAAAGAGTTTATTGATTCTTAAAGTCTTAAGATTATTTGCTTGTCAGAGGGGTTGAGCCATGTTAATTTAAATATTTAACTAAGAAAAAAGCTTCAGTTTGTTTGTAACACTCCTAATCGCATCATTTTATACCCCAGACCCTTCACTCTATACTCCTACCACCGAATCCATAACACCATACCCTTAACCCCTAAAACCTCAACTGTATATATCTAACCTCTAAACCCTAAGCCTGACCCTCTGTACCTCGAACCCTTAATCGTACACCCCAAACCAGTAGCCTTTTAACCCTATCACATAAACTATTTTACTTATAACTGTATACCTCTAAGTCCTGCACATTTTACCTCTGTAACCTTAACCACAGTACCATTAACCCCTATTCCTTTAACCCCTGTTCGCTCAACCCCTTTCACACTGTCCTTACTTCAATATATTTGCTTCTTTTTCAAAGCGTTTATGTGAAGATTTTGAGACATTATCCTTCGAGGGACGGATGCAGATAATTCTACAACTTTTCAATGCACTTGCAAAGAATTTATCACCAGCACACGCTTCCTTCCACTATACACCAGTCTGACTTTATCTGATGCTTTGCCATCTCTGAATGTGCCTGGGACCATATTTAGAGAGCTGTGTCCTGCTACGGGAGGCCTCTAGAACAAGAATTTGCAATGCAATAGATCTCACATTTACGAGAGTTTGATCTATTGGCATTCTGAATGGCAATAGTTTAAAATCTCACAAATGCGAGACCTATTTCATTGCAAATACTTTTTTTGTAAAAGCGCCCCATGCCGCGATTTGACGTTAATGGAGGCCCCCCCCTTTCTTTAGACGAGCCGAGTCTTAAGAAAGGTCGAAGGCCGTCATTAAAGTGAAACTGCAGTATGTGGCTCTTTTAGAAAAAAAAGCATTTGTTTGTCAAGTTGATAAACCAATGCTTTTTTTTTTTGTTGTAAAAACGCCCCATGCAGTGGTTTCACTTTAATGGCGGCCGCAGACCTTTCTTTAGACGCGTTTCGTCTAAAGAAAGGGGGCGGCCTCCGTTAATGTGAAAGCGCGGCATGGGGCACTTCTACAGAAAACAAAAAAAAGTGAATAAATAGGAAAAAAAAAACAATGCAGCTGCGTTCGGCGCTGCAAATAAAACAAAGGCGCAGAGTTAGGAGAGAGCGTGTCGTGCCTGCAACCTCAGACAGGTCAAAACCATTTAAAGAAGTAGTGCTTAGAGGCTGTAATTAAAGCCTACTGAGTAACAACACTAGTAAGAGGGCCGGTCCTTATGGGAGGTCACAAGATGAGACAAGACGGTCCTAAGGAGGAACTACTAGTCCTAAGGAGGAACTACTAAGCCTATAGACCAATCAAAAGCCTCTGGTTACAAAGGACAATTACACAAGCCAAAGAAAATTATGGGCAGAGAGTGGGCGGAGCTTCAAGTCCTTACCTGAATACAGCATGCTTTGCAGCGCATGCGCTGCCCAGGCTCGACCTAAAAATAAAAACAGAGAAAGCGTGCCAGCAACCAAGTATCAAGAGAGAGACTGGGGTTTGCTTTCTAATAGGAAATGCAGAGCAAGAGATAGCGAGAGTGAGATAATGAGGGAGAGGACTCTTGGGTTTGAATGCAAGTCTGCCATTATTGTTCATAAACAGGAATTCAGGACATAATGACAGTGAATCAGGGAGGAGGGGTAGTAATGGATCGAGGGAGGGGCCAGCATAGATCTGAGAATGCAGGGTATGAAATAGCAGTAGTGCATAGGAGGAAACCATGATTCACTATGAACTGCCTGGCCGTGATGTGCCTGCGAGGGTTGGGGATCTTTTTATTTATTAATTAGTTGTGCAAATGCATTATACTATTTCACTGTGTTTTTATATGACATAACCTTCGAGATTCTTTGCAAAACCTGCGGGCAAAAAGGGGTTTGAACACCTAATGATGTTTTGGTCCATCTGGAGCATGCTGCAGCGAGGGATTAGGCATCAACCTATGCCTATATATTTGCCCCTTAATGCTTGTGTTGCTGGTTGTGATAACAAGAAGATTTCTAAATACAAAACATATTTTTGTAAACACACCGCTCCTTTTTGATTGAAGACCTGGAGTGCAGCTTACGTCAAGGCTTGTACACACAAATACGTTAAATAGGAATACCGAAAGCCAGAGTGAATTCTGTCATGCAAACTTGCATAGTGAGCACTATTGTGTATACTCTGATGAAGTGAATGTGTTCCATTCACAGGTAAGGGGATAGAATCACAGATGCAGAAATGCAAAGAAAACTGCGTCCAATTCAGTGGCACAGTGAACGCTAAAGCTCGCTACCCAGTGAAAGCATGGTGTCGCCTCGAACGAATCATGGCACAAAAGTGATACTGGCAGGACTGGGTGATAACCAGTAGTGCTGAGAGTTTATCAGACAGGATCAATAGTGAACATTACTTTCATATTGTGTAGTACTACATCATGTTGGGTAGAACTGTATGATACCAAACAGTACTGTAATTTTGAGCTGTCACTTGTAGTTTACAACGGCATCAGTTTATGCTGCACAGCACTGTTGGCACTAGGCAGCATTGTTTCTGTTTTTAGAAGACCCACATCATATTGGACATCGTTGTGCAGTATTTGCTGCTGTAGAGTCGTAATGGGCAGAACAGACATCAATATGGAATATGAAACAGAAGGGTTCTCCGATTAGTAAATTATGGTATTTCACAGTTTGAAAAGGTGAAAAGTAGTTGTGAACATCCTTCATTGATGCTCATCATCACCTTTCAACAAAGATTTCGTACTCTGAAAATAGGAGCAGTTGCAAATTGAAGAGGGTAATTTGACTTAATGCGTTTGTTTTATGTATTATGCTACACGTGCCTCAGAGTCACAGTTTACTATTATCACCATCACCATAATTCCTCTTCCCTTTATTTAATTATGAATTATGGCCATGCCACTGTCTTTGCTGCTTTTGTGATCTTCCTTTCTTCCACAATCCCACAGTTGTCTGATTATAAAACCTGTTCATAACTCTACTTTCAGTTTTTTTTGTCTGCTGCTTTGCAGACACATTGTTACGGGTGAATCAAGACATCCACTATGCCTGTGGCAATAGGTATGTGTGCAGGAAACATAACCAGAAGCATCCTGATCAAATTCACATTTGCATGTGTAAATTTGTGAACATAGTCCTCTAAAAACTTCAGTTGAGAGGACGTAATGATTTGCACAAAACCTACAAATCAGTGAAATATGTCACAGCAGCCCGCACAATTCAGCGGAAAATAAAACAGATAGGAGGTAAAAAAAAAACAGTATAAGCAGTATAAAGTCAGGTCTTCAATTCCTATCTAAAAGGCAAATGCCGCTTGATTGAAGTCAAAGACTGGGGAGCGTAGTCCAGAGTCTAGCAGCAGCAACTGAGAAACCTCTATTCCCCACCTCGTCTTGTGAACTCTTGGCAAAGTGACCAAGTTGTGATGGGCTGTTTGCAGAGATCTACCTGGAGTGTACCCCTGGAACATGTCCCTTATCCCAGCTGGGCTTATTTGGTAAAGAGCCTAATGTATCATACAGATAGCCTTGAATTTGATACGCTTTCTGATGGGGATCCAGTGAAGCTCGCCCCGCAGAAGCAGATTGGCGCTTGGGAATTTCAAGAATAGTCCTAGTAAGAGCTTTCTGTACTACCTGGGCACTGATGTTAGAGTCCAAATAAAGGTAAGGTAAGGTAATTCTTTATTGTACAGTTAATTAAATCTCACAATTTAAAACCATCAACATTAAAATACTTAACAATCCTTGTTTGTACATTAATATTTTTAAATACAGACTGCTAATTGATATTGTACAATGTCTGTTCGTTCCTATGTGGCAGGTAAAAACTTGAAAAAAGTGCTTGTGCTTCAAAGTGTGACATGGGTTCATCAGGGCGGGTCCACGTAGAGGTTGACCGTTAAAGTGCCCAGTGAATCTTGAGTCTTTCAGTCACTATGTCAAAGTATTTTGTGAGTCTGCAGTTTAGCTGAATCTCTTCTGGGTTAAAACACAATTTTACAGCCTGCCTACAGGTCCTAATGCCCTTCTGATTCAGTGTAGCTCGGAGTAAGGCGCGCCTTATGTCAATCAAATTTGGGCAGATGCAAATAATATGTACTAGGTCCTCATTTCCTGTTCCACAAATGCGACAGGTCTGATCTCTGGTCTCCTTTTCCAAGGTGGCAGATGAGGAAGAATTGGTAAAATACAAAAGCGCAGCTTTAAAAAAAAATCTTTTATCTTCTGTTTAACTCCCATTTTCACGTAGGATTGTTGCATAAGAGCTTTATAGTCATTAAGTACTATCCATCCATGGGCTCTCTTGGCCAAAGTTTCCTTGTCCTCTGTTATGGAGATCAGTTTTGTCACTTTAGTTACGACCTTTGTAAAGCTCTTGTGATCTGTGGAGGATTCCCAGAGGTTGGTCAGTTCGAGGCTTTCTAGTGATTTGACCAAGTACTCTCAGGCAGGAGATTTCTTCCGATATGACAGCTCTGCCCAAAGATGCGCATTTAGGAATCCTTGCTTGGTGCCTCTGATCTTATGCCAGCATTTTATATACGCACCCCTTTCTACTGTTTGCTTTTGAAGACCGAATTCCAGACGAATTTGGGCGGGAGACAAATAGTTTGGTAGTTGAAAAATTCCTCTGTGTGTGCAACTTATTATTTTATCTAAAACTATTGCGTCTTTCCCGTGCATTGGTTCGCTTCCATATGTAAGCTTTGGCTGCAATCGTGCTCAAATCACCTGTAATAGGGGAACTAGTGTTCGGTCTGGTAGAACTTTCTTCAGGGGCCTCATTGCATGGTAGCGTGTTATTCCCCTTTTTTCGCAAGGCCTCCAATTGGGGTTTGTACGAGCCTCTGCTGTCAAGTAAAACTCCAAGGTACTTGTAATTGATTACCCGGTCTAGGGTCCGCCCATCCAGACACCACGTGATGTTCTTGGTCTTTTTATAATTCACTGGCATGATTTTTGTTTTCTTTAAGTTGATGCATAATGCATTGCGTTTCGAGAATTTATTAGTAATGTCCAGCAGGTGTTGCATGCTGATTGGTGTCCGGCCTATTAAAACCAAGTCATCGGCGTATAGGAGGTTGGACAACAAGATATTTCCCAGACGTGGCGCGTGCGATGTATTGATTTCCAGTTCCCCTGGAAGGTCTGCTAAAAAGAGATTGAACAGCATGGGGGCTAGAAAGCACCCTTGTTTCAAGCCTTTGGTGTTAATTTGCCTTGAGAGCTGCGTCTCGGCTCCCAGCTTGATCTTGACCCAGGTATCGGTGTGTAATAGGATTAGCTGTTTAGGATTAGCTGTTTTAGGAGGAATTCAGGTATTCCCCACTTTTCCAACTTCTGCCACAGTTTGGCGCGAACTATGTGGTCAAATGCTGTGCTGTAGTCTATGAAACATAGCAATAGCGAGCTCTTTGCTGCTTTGTCCGCGTCTATCAGCAAGGTTAGCACCATGATGTTAATTAAAGTACCCTGTCCTCCACAGAACCCTGTTTGGTTTATGGGGATGATGCCTTTTGCTGTTGCCTAGGTTGTCAATTCCTCCAGGACTAGCCCTGTGTAATACTTTGCCTCTATATCTATTAGAGCCACGAGTCGGTAGTTGTTTGGGTCAGCCTGTTTGTAAATTGGGCTGATGATCGATCCTTTCCAGGATGCTGGGATTTTTTCTCTTTCCTGAATGCCCTAGAAGACTGGTTCTAGTATTTCGCTCCAGAATTCTGCATCCTGCTTATGCATTATTGGAGGTATTCCATTTGGGCCTGGGGCTCCTTCCCGCTACCCCCTTTGATATTTGTGTCTTGATCCGGGCTGCTGTTATTTCTTTTCTAAATTCTTTGCAGTTTGATGATGGTTTGGAGCCCGATGTGCCGTCCGTCCCGATGTCTTTTTGATTTCTTGGGGTCACATCATGTGTGATGCCTTCGCTTATCCTTTGTTTAGTACTATTTATGTTGTTATCACTCGTTTCCTATCGGTGGTGCACGTCATTTTCTCAGCTGAGCTCCCCTCTTGGTTCTTGTCATTAAAGTGGTTGTGCAGGTGGTGTGCCCAAACGGCTTCTGTTATTTGTGAGTTTATTCCTGGATGGGCTGCCCGCTGAAGGTTGTTGATTTTCTGCCAGAACCTGGCACTGTTTTTTTTAATCTTCGAGTCATGCAGTATCTTTACCCAAAGTTCTTCATTCTCTTGCCTTTTCTTTTCCCAGACCATCTTTCTAGGTCTCGCCTGACCCAGCGCTTGCGCTGGTCTGGCGAGACTTTAAGTAAGGGCTTCAAAAAATGCCACCGCCGGCCACTGCTTGTAGTGCATGTGCGCGGGCGCGCGCTTGAGCAGAGGCGCCATATGGCGTGATTACTGCTGCGCGCCCCCCACTCGCACATGCACTGCAAGCTGTGGCCGGCGGTAGCATTTTTAGGTCTCGCTAGAGCCAGTGCATGTGCTGCTCTGGCGAGAAATTTAGTAGCTGGTTTTAAAAGTGCTACCCACAGGCTTTTGCCGGCCACCAGCTTGCTATTACGCGCACAAGCGTGCACAGCTGCCATCTGGCTTGCTGTGCACGTCGCGCGCGCGCGCTTGTGCGCGTAATAGCAAGTTGGTGGCCGGCAAAAGCCTGTGGGTAGGACTAATCCCCTCCCCTGCCCCCTCCCCTACCCCCTCTCTTCTCACACTCCATATCCATATCTTTCTTCTTCCTATTGCATGCTAAGTCTGTCTCTTCCCTTCTCTTGCCTTAGTACTATTATCTCTCTTCTGAACCCTGCCCGCCTCTGCTGCTCTCTTTGTAGCCCTATTCCTCCTCAAACTGCCTCTTTCTGCGACCCTTGCCCACTCCTCCATTTCTAGGGTGCCTTTTATGATCCTGACTTTTCCCTTACGGTCCCGACAGTCCCTTGCTGCAGCTCCCTTCCTCTGTAGTGTGTGTTCCGTTTTTTTTGTCATTTCCGGAAGCTTCCCTCTTTAACTCCCGGCGTGACTCATCCTCTCTCCCTCTCGCTTCTCTGCCTCCTAAGTCTGCCTCTTTACTCTTCTCTCCTTCGGGATGCCCTTCCTCCTTCCCCTGCGTCTCACCTGTGCACGCCGGTGTGGCCGTCTCTCCGGTTTGCGCTCTCCGAAAGGACCAGGTTCGAGTCTCGGTGTCAGCTCATCATTGTGTGAATCACTTAATCTCCCTGTGCGTCCAAAAAAACGGACGTGTCCTTGTGTAATGTATCTGGTGCTCATTTAAAAGCGCTTCAATACCTTCAGGTCGAGTTCGCGCTACATAAATCTGCAAAAAATAAATAAACGAAAAGCACTGCCGTAGCACCCCGATCACTCAGGAACCCTGCAATTCCGGAACTGTCAACCCACCACTTTCCTGTCCTCAAGCAGTGGAGAACCTTTGTGTTCTATGTGCTCGCTGTATTAGGCGTATGCTTCAGCACTCGTTATGTCATGTTATAGCCCTCAATT
The DNA here is from genome assembly GCF_964204655.1 of Triturus cristatus. NCBI lineage: Eukaryota > Metazoa > Chordata > Amphibia > Caudata > Salamandridae > Triturus > Triturus cristatus. The sequence goes on from NC_140582.1 coordinate 816,463,645, forward strand.
TGTCGAGTCAGAAGTGACTGTTTAGTCGTGGCTGTGGCGCAACAGTCCGTTTATTCACATAGCTGGTGTGAAATCAAATTGGTAAAGGATCGAACAAATTAGATGTATATGGCCCGTCCATTACCTGCTTGTCATCCCATCAGTGATGAGCGATTAGTTCTAATTTTTATCATTAGCTCTTGCAATCTACTTTTTTGAAAAGCTCAGTCATTGCAGACTCCTTTTACCTTGTTTCTCTGAGCCATGCAGAATCATACCATTCTCTCCAACCCACCTCCCGAGATGCTGCCCAACCGACCAACCTGTAGCAGGGATCAAGAATTCTGATGGTGCTATAGCTCATCCTCTTATCTCTAGCGTCAATGAATTATATATGTTGTTTCCCCATCTCATATGCTTTCTTATACTAGGAAAAGGTCTCACAATTCTGAGACTTCATACCACACTGTTCATCTGTCATTCTATTCGCCTCCTAATTCTACAACATCATCTTCTTTGCCATTCTTCATATACAACCTGAAGGTTATGTTGAGCTATGTGAGATCAGTGGTAAAACATATCCTCCACATTGCTCATCTCTGTGAATCTCCAAGTCTTGAGCTCTGTTGCTTAGCTGACACTTGGGTACAGGCAAATTCAGATTACATTTTGCATGAGCTATTACCAGATAACTATTAGATCTTGAGAGGTGCTCAACCTAATAAACCCAGAAAACCAAAAGCAGGGTAGCCGTTCTTTGTTAGAAGAACATATATATTAAACATTTTCAAAGTAGATTTCAATGCAAAACTGGAAACATAACAATAAACTTGCTTTGATTTTATCACCTTTCCCCTACACCACACACAATTTTCTGCCTTAGTCTCAACTTCCAATAAAGAAGGTATAGGACGGACCACCCTTCATAATGATCAACATTGTTATTGTTCTGGGCAACTTCAACTATCATTTAGAAAGTCCAGTTGCAGTAGAACATTGTATTTTTAAAAAGCTCAAGATTGTTGATTACATTGTTAAACACTTATAAGGTACCAAAAGCGAGACCTATTGGCTATGCCAATGCTTGTTTAACTTTGCCTTTAGGTCTAGTAGCTCGGTTTGCAGGGCTAGGTTTTGTGGTTGTTTGAGAAGTTGTCTTAAAGCTTGATTTATTTTCCGTTTAAGATTTCTTGTCTCGGTGAGGTGGCCTTTCCTGTTAAGCGACCCGGCTGCTTCCCTGTCCTTGACTTTGTGGCAAATTTTGTCCCAAAATCCTTTGTGAAGGCCTCCCAAGCCTCTATTGAGGTCGCTTTCAGGTTGTTTTCTTCTTGGTGGATAAGGGTCTTCGCCTTGATGGATAGCTCTTCGATCTTGTCAGGCTTACACCTTATTCGCCTAAAGTCTGAGGTGTATTCGGTGCCAGCGCTTATCCTTACTTCCATATTAATCCCTCTAATTACTCTTAGCGTTACTTCTTATGGAAGATGGTCACTTTGCCCATTTGCGCCCAGTGTAAAGGATTCTATGGTGTCGAACAAGGTAAGAGTTACTAAGGTGAAGTCTAAGTAGGAGGAAATGGTTTCGGAGTGGTAAGTTGGTGCTGGCGGGTTGTCCTCTTTGAATCGGCCATTCAGCGCCCTCACATTTAATTGTTCCATTTCTCTAAGTAATTGAGTTGAACATCTTGGGTTTTTTTTTGAGTGTGTAGGGGCTTGGTTTGGTATTTCCCACACTATGTTGAGTTCCTGTACTAGGTCATCTTCTCAGTCCATTCCGAAGAGGTAGAGATTGAATTTGCCAGCCAGGATTATGTTCTCCGCATCCCTCTCTTCTATAATTCTTGCCAGTTCGGTGACCAATTATTTACCCCCTTTGAGCCTGTTCTTTGGATGTATGTACGTAGTAATTATGATAAGTGTCCATTCTTCCTTATTGATTTTGATTGTTTAAGCTATTGCCTGTATGGCACTTGGGGCTATAATTATAGCCTTGATCTCCTCTATTGCTCCTATTGTAAGGCCACCTGAATGATGGCCAAGGGTTAACCCTTTGATAACTGGGACAATTTGTGACGTATATCCTTGTAGCGCTTTCTCATGCTCTTCCCAGGTTTCTTGAATTAATATCAGGTCAAATGACCTTAAATAATTTAGTGTTTCAGGATACTCCAGCTTGTTCGCCAGTCCATTAATGTTCCAAATGCATATTCTCGTTTTTGTTGGATCGGCTTGTGTTGAGGTTGAGCCGGGTACACCTGGTCACTAGGTACCTGCTGTCGTTATTGTTCGCCGTATACTTGCCCAGTTGGAAGCGGATGACCATGTTGTTGGGCTTATGATGGTTAAGACGCTCCGATGGGACCCTGGGGAATGGCTGCGTGGCACCGCGCCCTCCTTGTTTTGCGCCTCTCTTGGCGCAGCACCCGGCCTGACAGCACTGGCCGCTTCCGGAAAATTACCGCAGGGTGTGCACGGGGGGTGCCGGCAATCCGTGGTCTAGCCCCCTGTCCCGTCCTTTTGTGCGGTGAAGTAATGAAGGCGGCGCTGATGTCCTGAGCGGCGTCCTGAGCTGAGCTCCAACCGAGCTGACGGCGTGGTGAATAAACCGGTGAGTCCAAATAGAGGGTGTTGCGGTAGTTGACTCTAGATATAACCAACGTCCGAGAAACTTTTTTCTGCGCTGAGATGAAAATGAAGAGAAAAACTTTTTAGAAGCTTCTTTTATGCCAGAAGCACATTGCGATTGGCCTGGCCATTAAGAGAGAGCTTAGTATCAAGAATCATTCGGACATTTTTAGCTTTATCAGCTGGGACAAACAGGGTGCCAAGGGAGTTCGGATGCCAAGCATTATTCCAGATCGAGGCACACGTCACAAAATGCAACACCCCTGTTTTGTCACCATTGAGTTTAAGGAAATTTCTCCCCATCCATTCTGCAACCGCAGACATACAGTGTGAGAAATTAACTGCTGTGGCTGCAGAATTCTTAGGGATCGACACAATGATTTGAGTGGGTATCGTCAATGTATGATATTGCATGCTGCCCATGTGAATGGATAATGATGGTGAGTGGACAAACATACAAATTAAATAACATAGGAATCAACGATGAGCCCTGCAGTACACCAGAAGGCAGGTAGAAAACATCAGAATGGTATTGATTCACCATGACTTCTTGAGAGCAATCTTTAAGGAATGTGGATAGCAGTGTCAAGGCCCTGTCTGCAATACCCATCACTTGTAGGTGTTGGATTAGTAGAGAAGGGCAGATGGTATCAAAGGAGTCTGATAGATCCAGTAGGATCAAGGTCACACCTTGCCCTTCATCCACTAGTTGCCTAATTAAGTCTGTGGCCGACACTAATGCAGGTACAGTTCTGTGATATTGCCGGAAACCGAACTGTGACCTGTCTAACCATCCCTGATCTTCCACAAATTTCATCAAATGGATGTTTAAGCATCCCTCCAGAATCTTGGGAGGTAAAGGAAGGAGCAAGATTGGGCGATACTTTTTGCAATCTTTACTATCAAGGTTGGGCTTTTTTAAAAGCGGCCTGACCATCGCCTCCGTTCATAGCCGCAGATAGCAGCCAGAGGAAATCACCTAATTTATTAATGAAGCAAGAGGGTGTACCACAGTGCCAGCCACCAAGTGCAGTATTACAGGCCCACATGCCTCCAAAGGTGAATCCAATTTAGTGTTAACCAGATACTGTTCCACCATTTCTGGGTTAAACGGCAGAAAGGCAGTGAACAAATGAGTCTCTTGGTCGATAGACAGCGGGGTGATACAAGGTTTCGTCTGATGCTCACTACCAAGAGATCGCAACCTGTCATTTGCTCTTTTTGATGGATAAAGTTCATCAGAAATGTTGGTAATTTTTGACTGAAAATAACCAGCCAGCTGATTGCAGAAGTCTTGCAATCCTGTGATCATTCTACCCCTCTGACTGACGAGGGGAAGGAGTGCTGTTGCACCACCTGAAAGAGCTCTTTAGATGATATGGCTAAATTAATTGTATTGGTACAAAATATAGATTTTTCATCTTTAAGAGCTGTTTTGAATTCCCTAATCCTTCTCCTATGAGCAATTTTCTCTTGCTCATCATAAGTCTACCTCCATACTCGCTCCTGACGGCGACAGGCATGTCTAGGAGCTCTCAGCCTTTCAATAATCCAGGGGGCCATAGGCAAATTCCTCCATAACTTAATCTCCTGAATGGGGGCTACTCTATCAGCAGCAGTTTCCTGCCAGTTCGCAAAGGCCTTTGCACTCTTATCTACATTGTTGTGTCTCCAAGGGCAAATTATATAAAGCTTCTTCAGATACCCCCTTCCAGTTTCACCTAGAAACCTTGGCTTTGGCTGAGAGATGTTTCAAATGCAAAATGCAGGAGCCTGAATGAAAATAGCACCGCTTCATTGTCTGAGCAACTAAGAGGGAACATGGACTGGAATGTTACTCGAGGATCATTCGTAAATATACGGTCTAGTGTATGTCCTGCCTCATGAGTGGGTGCCGTAACCAACTAGGACAGCCCCCTACCACTAAGGGTCTCCTTCAGAGCCACAGAGTCTTTATGGGTATTCTCTTCAAGGTGGAAATTGAAATCACACGGAATCATTGGCTCACTCTTTTTTTTTTTTTTTTTTTTTTTTTTTTTTTTAAAAACCTTTATTTGTGCATATGAAAAGAACAAATACGGGCCTACAACCGTCAGGCCGGCCACGGTACGGTTAAGCACTGGTACAAACATTACATCCCCTGCGCATCCACGGTCAAGATTAGCAACGAGTCATGAGGTATACACTGGAGAGATCCTTGACACCAGGGGGAGGAGAAGTGAAGGTTAATTTTAAGGTTTTCAAAATAATTTTATCAGGGAAAAATTAGTAAAGAATAAGAACCAAGGAGATTCGAGTCCGCAAAATAGCTTCACCACACGGGAGAGCAGCAGCATCATTAAAACGGTCATGGAAGGAAAATCTCAGGCAGTGAGGCGATGCAGTTATATAACAGGATAGTCACATGAGTAAATATGCACCCCTCCAGAGCCGCCCCCACTCAATCCACCCCACACCCGGACCCCGAATCGAAACCAGTATAGCGCAGAAACATAAAAGAAAAAGGCCCATAGAACTAAGTAGAAACAGTGAATTACCCCCCCACCCTACACCAATGCGGAGGCTACGGCCTACCCCCCCCCAGCATAGTGCCTGTCGCCCAATGAACCCGAAATATAGACAAGAGAGAAAGTAGGAATAGAGTAAAGAAAAATAAGAAAACAGAGAGGTAAGTGGGGAGGAGCCTACGTTACCCCAGAGCGCCCGAAACCATCGGCCAGCTATGGCCTCCACACACTGAGAACCCACTAGGCCAAAAGCGGTCGTGTGAAGATAACGTGTCACAACAATTTAAATGAAGGCGAACAAAACCGCGACGAGTGCGCACAACATATGCAAACAGTTCCAGTCCCAGTCCAGCCCATCCGTGAAACCATGGCGATATAAATCAGTTCAGCCCTGGCCCGATCGCGGGCTTAAGATTACACCAGCCCCTACATGAAGGCCCCGCACCCCGTGCAGACAAAGACAATATGGCCGCTTGGGAGAAGATGGTGAAGTAGAGTCACAAAATGGCCGCCGACCATCTATAGAGGTCCCCTTGTGCACCACATAAAGGCCAGACCTGGCATGTAAAGTACAGGAGTTCCACAGAAAAGAAGCAGTAGGCCACCATGAACGGTTCCTCGAGGACGTCAGGTGTCGCTCTGCTGGATACTCTTGCGGGCACGGTGAGGCAGGCAACAACGAAGCAGGCAACAATGAACGGGGAGACAAAGTATCCGCAATTGAGCTGGAGAGCGATTGATCCTGGGTGCCGGTAAAGCCAGATGCAGGCACCAGTGTAGCACGATCATAAACAGCCATTGCGTCCCCGCAAGAGGACAAAAGCACTGGCAGACTCACGCCTTGTTGATGACAAACGGGGTGCTCACGACCCGCAGCCGACAGTATGGAGTCAAACCGCTCACTCAGCGCTTGCAAGCAAAGACACATTTGTAGACGAAAGTCCCGTAGGGCAGCCAGAACGGAGCCGCATGTCAGCGGAGGCTGCGCCCCCACATCGGTAGCAATCCGGGACGGCACTGTGGAGCTGGTGTCTGGTAGAGGGAGGGCGAAGCGGGCAGCGGGCGAGACCGGAGTAGCCTCCCCCAGCCGCGAGCAGGCAATCAACGCCATGTTTTACCGCAGAACGGTACAGTGGCCAGGGGGGGGGTCTTAGCAAGGAGGCAATTCCCCTCAGGTCTGCGCCGCAGCAGGGAAAAGCCAACAGTCGCTGCCCTTCCCTCGGGTTCTCTTTGCAGCCGACTAGGCAATAGAAGAAGGGGGTCTGCAGCCTCCCACAGCGCGGTCCACAGAACGGGGCAGGAGACCCGCCGCACCGGGGCTTACCCTATAGCTCCAGCCCATCAGGTGCGGGGTGCAGGAGGTGTCCGGGCGTCCCTCCCCCGGCTCATCCGGCGACAGTCCGTGGTGTGAGGTGGGACCGGGACCTCGGGGCTCAGGTGTACGCTAGCGGGTCCGGTAACTGCGGAGCTTCCAGGGGGCCGGCCAAGGCCACAATAGAGCAGGGGTCCAGTGCGGAGAACAAAAGCACCAAGAACTCCGGCGTCCGGGCGGGCTAAGACTCCGGGAAAGCGGCGGCGCGGTCAGCGCGTCGTCGCACACGTTGCACCTCGAAAATCGGCGAGGATAGGAGTCAGGATGATAGTCCGAGGCCAAGGGCCGACGGAGCCGGGCGCTCAAGCGTCTGCTCCGGTCGCCATCTTGGCTCCTCCCCTCCATTGGCTCACTCTTAACCAAATAGGGTTTTATGAGATTCACAGTCTCATTTGGAAAGGTAGTTTTAAAACCAGAAGGCCTATAAACTAACATCCCAGCAAATGAGCTAGTATCAGATACTTTAAGCTTAAAATAAAAGGCTTCACAAGAGTTAGTGCTAAGATCAGAATCCAGGTGGCACTGATAGCTTTAAAAACCACTGCCAGACACCCTCCTGGCCTACTTATGCTATCTAATCGAAGGATAGAGAAGTCCAGTGGGATAGCATCAACCAGGTCTGGGCCAGAGGCTTCGTTGGTCCATGATTCTGTGACAAAAACCCAGTTTGGGTCTTGTGGTACAAGGATATCCGTAAACTCCACCGTATAATTAACCAAATGTAGGAAAGTGCCCCTTTTTGCATGGGTACCCCTCCCACTTTTTGGCTGACACATGATGCATGTTTGACTTGGTGTGCCCTGGGTCCCTGCCAATCAGGTTCCCTGGGCCTGTGTTCTTTTCCAAAGCTGTACGTTTGTACTCCCCAATTGTCACATCCCTGGCCACAGGTAAGTCCCTTGTAGAAGGTACCAAGGGCACTGTGACCAGGGAAGGCCTAAGGGCTGCAGAACCTATTGTGCCACCCTTAGAAGCCCCGTACCTTAACACCCACACACTGCCATTGCAGGCTGCGTGATTTAGTGCAGAGAAAAGTGAAGGGTCGACATGGCACACATCCCTGTGTGCCATGCCTACAAACGACTGCCTGAGGCCTCGGTAAGCCACCCCTTTAGCAGGGTGCACTAGCCCTCATGTGAGTGTACAGTGGCATGGGTCCTGTACCTTTACAGTGACTTAGTCCATTTTTAGACATTGTAAGTGTAGTAAAGCCATGCAGAGTATATGACCTGGGAGTTGGTCATTACGAACTCCACAGCTCCTGAGTGGCTTTACTAAAACTTGGGAAGTTTTGTAGCACACTAAACCCACACTGATGCCACGCAGCCTTTTGCTGCCCCCAGCAATTCGCTCCCTACTGGTTCTGCCCCACTTTGGATGGGAGAATCGGTGGGAAAGCAAAGCTAGGAGGAGAGGTGTGCCCACCTTCGCCAACCCACCCCTCCGGTGGGAAAGGTGAGGTAAAACACACATCTCAGTCCCCTCCATCTTGAAGATGAGTGGACCCAACCAATCATGAAGAGGCTCATGCCCCCCTCCCACTGGAGGGAGGCATACTAGGGGGTGTACCCACCCCAAGGAAGGGACCCATTGGTTATGACCTACACACCCTTTTAATGCCCCTAAACTTAGTATTTAGGGGCAACCCTGAACCTTACCTCCTCAGATTCAAGGAAGAAAGAAGAAGAACCGAAGAGCCGTGCTGACCCAGGAAGAAGAGGACACCGCTTTGGCCCCACTCCTAACAGCTTGTCCGCTTCCGACCTGCCTGCAGCAAAGAAACCACCGGTGTAGCCAGCAGCCCCCCAGAGCCGGAAGGACCTGCCCTGCCCTCACCTTACAGACTGTCTCCCGTGAGCACCGGGTTTGCTCAAGCAAAGACTCACCCACAGAATGTGTATTCCGGCGACACTGCGATTTTGCACCCAACGCCCAACACCACAAGGAGGTCTCCCCAGCGATCCTGCCCTGAATTCTGGTGATCCCTGACCTCCTTCAAGCGTCATCTCTAGACTGGAATATGGATGTTGCACCCTTACAAGATTACCCAAGATCTCCTTAGCACCTCTAAAAGCCTGCCTCAACGCGGCCGCCAGACTACTCACCGGCACCAGGAAATTCAACCACATCTCCCCACATATGAAAGCCTTGAACTGGCTCCCTCTAGAGGCCAGAATTCAGTTGAAACTGGCATGCATTACACACAAGGCTCTATACACAAACTCCCCTGATTATCTGGCACAGAAACTAGTGGTATCTGGAGGTAGCAGGAACTCCCGGTCCGCTAGAAACCTTACTCCAACCTGCCTTCTTTCAGAAAAAAAGAACCTGCAATAGGGCGTTCACCGGAGCAGCACCAAGAATTTGGAACTCTTTCCCACCCGCCGTCAGAAGAATCCCTTTTCTAGCACGTTTCAAGAAGGAGGCCAAAACCTTCCTCATGGGTAAATTCCTCGGCTAAGGCCTGCCCTCAACCACCACATTGTGCCAGATGAATCTAAGACTATCGCTTCTTCGCCAGATCACCAATTCTCCCCGCCGAGAATATGTGGGACCTTTGTTTTTACTGACTCTAACTATGATTGTAACCATACACCTGTATCCCCTTTTTAGGTCTCGCTGAGCCCCAGCGCTTGCGCTGGCTCGGAGAGACATTTTGTGTTTGGGAATTTTTAAAGTGCTGCCTGTGGCCTAAAGCTTGAGTGCACGCAAGCGTGCACGCGCGCAGCCGCCAATCACTGCTGCGCGCGCACCACTTGCGTGCTTGCCACACAGCGCGTCCCGTCCTAGCGATCGCGATCACTTTCGCTTTGATCGCTATCACTTTTGCTTTCACGGCCGCGCGGCAATGCTTGTTTGTTGTTGCTTTTGCTCGTGCCTTCGCAGTGCATGAAGCTGTTCTGCTGACTTCTGCTTGGACTGTCTCACGTTCGATGCCTACGTCGTCTGTCTGTGAGCTGGGCCTCCGCCTGGGGTGAGTCTGACCTGCGGCGGTGAGGGGATAAACCCTTACACATATGTTTAACATGCCCTTCTCTGCGGGGTGTTGGGTGACTTACGAGTGCACCCACCACTTCTGCTATTGGACGCTTGCCATATAACAGCTTTCTGTGCCATTGAAGAGTCAGGCCAGTGAGAGCCTTGGGGACGTTTACACCACCTTTTTGAAATCGTGAATTTTCATTGTAAACATGCTTTCACGGCCGCGCGGCCGTTACTTTCACAGCCGCGCGGCCAATGCTTGTTTGTTGTTGCTTTCGCTCGTGCCTTCGCAGTGCATGAAGCTGTTCTGCTAACTTCCGCTTGGACTGTCTCACGTTAGATGCCTACGTCGTCTGTCTGTGAGCTGTGCCTCCGCCTGGGGGAGCTACAAAAGGGGTGAGTCTGACCTGCGGCGGTGAGGGGATAAACCCTTACACATATGCTTAACATGCCCTTCTCTGCGGGGTGTGGGTGACTTACGAGTGCACCCACCACTTCTCCTATTGGACGCTTGCCATATAACAGCTTTCTGTGCCATTGAAGAGTCAGGCCAGTGAGAGCCTTGGGGACGTTTACACCACCTTTTTGGAATCGTGAATTTTCATTGTAAACACGATACGTCTGGGCTATAGAGCAATCTGGTCGTGCCCGAAGTGCTGGCATTACATGTAAGTGCATGGACTCGTTTTTGGCTGTTTGTAGGCCTCTTTTTTTATGGGTTGTGTTTCCGGCTTTTACTGTTGATTTCTATTATATTACTACAAACTTTGCCGGCGACGGGCAAAAATCGATGCTGTCTCCCATCCCTCTCCAAACACCTATACACCTTTAAAACTGGCCTGCTTTGCATACGTGAGCCACTTTTCAGCTATGTGATTCGCTTATGGGGGCCACTTTGGTACACGACCCTATTTTCTATTCCAGTACGACCCTTATTGTCAACTTGCTGTCGTGATCTGTTCTGCTAAGATAATTATTACAGACATTGTTTTATACGGTGGTTTCGTGCCAAACCTCTCCATTCTCTAGGTTTGTAAATAAAAGGTATTCGTTTTGGTGGTGCTAGTGTGTCAGCAATGTTTTGAGTGTCATGGAAAACACTATATGAAGCGAGTCTCTAAATAGAGGGTTGTCGAAAAATCAATACAATCAATAGTTTACAAGAAGCATGGTGTATGGAATCGAGTATATTGTTTACAACATTGAAAGAAAGACCTGGTGCATCAGGGTAGGATTGGTAATGCCGGCAATGGGCTGGTATCTGAGATGAAGCAGCATCATTCTGTTGTACAGCGCTCTGACACCTTCGGGTAAAGTCCGCGCTTTATAAAAATGCATTAAAAAAATAAATACAATAAAAGCCGATTTGGACAGTGTCTGCTCTGTTTAGATGCCGCCAGCGACCTTTCCGGAGGAAGATGGGCCCCTATTGCCTCCCTTTTACCAAGGGGTGGAGGCGTCATTTTTTCATGCAGATTGGACAGGGGATGGGGGGAGCGAGCAGGAGTGGCTTAATTTATATTCTTGTGTTGTTTACCAGTGTGAACTTATACGTGCACAGAGTCCTGGCAGTATTTGCAGACACCAGATCACAATTTCGCCACTACATAACCAACACGAATCCCTCAACACACTATGTAGTGGTCTCATAGTTATGACGTTCCACAAAACTCGCTCTCTTGCCTATAAACTTGCTCTCTCTACCACGAGGGCCGATGTTTGGTCATTAATGGAAAATTACTGATTTTCAGACTTAAAACAAGTTTCTTGATTACTATGAAATTAAGTTAACAGCTTTAAACGTTAACTACAACTACAGACACAATGCTATACTACACAGACCTAGAACTACAATTACCACTGACACAGCATTCCACCTGACAAGCAGAAGGGTGCAACTGTATGTGTATGTACATCCTAACCTATCACACCACAACAGAGCACCATTAGAAAAAAACATACAAGCCAGGCCCATTGACTGACAATTTTTGTTAGAACATTTTTTTTTTTTTTTACATTTCAGACAAATTAGTGTTAGAGATGTTATGAATAATTGTAATTGAAAATGTTTAAGTTCTGAAAATTAGATTGTGAAAAACTCTGAATATGATATTGGGAATGAAACATAAAAAGGTGTATGAAAGGAGTTTGTCGTGCTGAGTGCTTTAGTCACTCCCATGGATGTGACCGTCCAATGTTTTGCCCCAAGGACATATTGTTTGATTTTAAGGATAAGTTTTCACGTTTACTGTTTTATGTTTCATGTTTTTCTAGCGGGCAAGTAGGCCCAACCGTTGTCATGCTAACCCTTTGGCTGCCAGCTTACAGTATTGGTCTTTGAAAGAGGATTGTCTGCAACCGAAGCAAGATATCATGTATAAGTTGCTCAGAGTTGTAGATACAGTTAATGCAAAGTCTTTACTATTAGGGCAAGTGTTGTACGGATATGCAATGAGCTGTGAGCTGAGCTTGCTTTGCTAGCAGTGATGCCAGTATTAAAACATGTACACATCTTTGCAAAATTTAACTATTTGAGGCTACGTATGCTCCATGATTATATGCAAATACATGGAGAAGTCTTAAAGCAAAAGTGCTAGCTTTCAAAATTTAATGCACACAAAAAATGTGCAACTTGATAAAAAAATGTTTTGCTAAACTTGTACAACTCTGGATTCAATTTCTCTGAGGATTTACTTTGTAAAACGTGTTTGCATACCAATACTTTTTACTTAAAATAAATAAATAAAGGAAACTCATTGTAGAAACCATTATCGTCGATATTATGGGCAACTTGAAAATAAATTAGGGGCCCGATGCTTGATGAAAATTACAAACATACACTGCAGATATACATTGTGGCACTGGTGCCGATTTCGGGCATCTGTGAATTCACATTTTGCCTGAAAACTGAACTCCTATGCAACTTTTGGTGACCTCCATTTTCAACTGAGGAAATATAAACACGTATGTTTTCTCTACCAGGACCATAAATAGCAATTTATAAATGATGTATAAATAAAAAGGGTCTGTAAATCCGGGCTACAATCTCAAAAGAAACGCAGAGGTAGAGTCTATGCATTAGTTATAACGGCTCCTTAAAAATAAACATTTTCATAAAGTTCGCCTTAAATCCACATCAGCGTGTAACCAAAACGTGAAAAATCATGCTCCCGTTTCATTTATTACTGTTTCGTTTGTTTAAAATAAACCGGACAAGAATAAGCATTGATGAAATTCACTCTTAAGAAAACGAAAAAAACTAAATTTAAGCAAAAGTCATATTGTAAACCAGCCCACACCTACTGACTAAATTGGCATAGTCATTGAGTTTTAACTGTATGAACACATCGCAGGAAATGTAAAACAAGCATTTGCAATGCAATAGGTCTCGCATTTGCGAGAATTTGAGCTATTAGCATTGTAAATGACAGTGCCTTTTATTTATGTTTTAAAAAAACAAACTTAAATAAAAAGCATTGTCATATACAATGCCAATAGCTCAAACTCGTATAAATGCGAGACCTATTGCATTGTAAATGCTTGTTCTCTATGCTCTCAGCACCCCTCGCCATCCTTTTTGTTGATTTTGTATATCTCTGCACTTTGGACTTTTTTGTTTGTTACCACTGTATACCGTGTAAAGCGCTCTGATACCCTCACGGGTCAAGTTCGCGCTCTATAGAACACTAAAATAAATAAATAAAGACTATGCCTGCAGCCTCAACCTGAAGGGTCCCCCAACCGTGACCAGAGCTGGTAAAGAAACCCAACGCCAAAAGACACCTCTGCACCCGATGCCCCACGGCCTTGGATGGCCCAGCCGACGGTGTCCAGGCATCCCCCAAGAACCCAACTTACCTCTCATGTCAGTGGTTGCCTTCAGGAAGTCTCCCTGCCTGAGCCTACAGCAACTTTGTCAAACCAAAGGTCTCTATTGGGAATCACAGGGTCCCCGACGTCTTCTTGGCACCCTGCACCCGGCCACCCCCATGACGCTAGTGGTGCAGCTCCTGTGCTGATTGTTGGCCCCTGCAGTGCTGACCGTAATCCCAGGAGCTTTGCTCCCACAGCCGAGTGCCCTGCTCGTAAGCAGTCTCTAACCAAAGGTCCCCTTAACCTCATTGGCTAACATTGGGCCCCTTCACTCTGCGCCCAGCCGCCCGAGTGCCATTGGTGTTGCAATTCGAGTGCCTACCTAGCCCTTGGGGACCATTGGTCCTAACTCCCAAAACTCCCATTTGTAAGACGTTTACTCAACCGTAAAACCGATAACGATTTTTTCCAATAGGATCCCATGTTAGAACATTTTAGGCCTATAATCTCATAAGTGTTGAACTGTTCTTTTGTATGGGGAAAACGGTGACTATAACTCAAGCCAAGAAAAGTCTTACTTACCTTGTATTGTGAGATCCTTAGGTGTGGTATCTAAGCATACCACCCCTAGAATAAATGTAATCTAAAAGTGATTACCGTGTAATATAACCTGCTTTTGAAAACCATACCAACCTGTAACAATTGTAAATCCATTTCCAAATTGCATATCTGTGTAAAAGTTTGCAATTGAAAGTACATTTTACCTACCTGTACCAAGTCCTGCTTGGCTCTAGAAATAAAATACAAGCTTCCTTTTTTTTACTTACCCAATTAGTCTGGATTCTGTCTCTGAGTGCGTGTAATCAGTCCGTGAGTGAGTAAATACAATAAATGCTTAACACACCCTCTGGATAAGTCAGCTTCCTATATTGGTGGATCAGCAGTGGGTTGTAAAGCCTTTCATTTATTGGACTAACTTAGTCAACCTCGGATCACATGACAAGAATACAAAAATTAACTTTAGTTCAATTTATTTTTTGAATTGACTATTTTTCCAAATTTATAAAAAGTCTTGTTAGGGCCTTGTGTTAAGTCCCTGTAGCCTTTTTTAGAGAAAGTAAAAGTCATTGAAGTTAGGGGAGGGAACTACTTAGAACTGTTAGTGTAGGTCTTCCAAAAAAGAAACCCCACTTTAGAGAAATAATGAGTAACGGGGGGAATGTGGCTGAGGAGCTCAACCTCACGCCTTACTCCAACCTAAGGGTTAGAGAGCTAAGGCTTCTCTGTAAAAACAGGATCAAAACCTACCAGAATCGAACTCCTGGAGTTTTTGGCAGAGTATGAAAAGTACCACCCATCCTCTGAGTAGGACGACTCAAAGGGAGATGGGGAAGGTATTGAGGTGGATGAGGACTTTAACCCTCGACCTCAACTACTTAGGGAGGGAGGGAACTTTAAGCTCCCCACCTCCACGCCAGGGAGTAGAGGGACTAGAACCTCCAGAGGGAGGTTAGACTCTGTACAAGACATGGAAGACCACTTCACATAAGAGGACAACCTTTTAGCAAGGGTGACCAGGAAGCTGGAGCTAGAAAAGAGAGAGCGGATATGCGCCTAGGTCCCATCAATAGTGTCAGCAATACTAAAAACAAAGAGAGAGAATGATCCCAAAATCCCCAAAGGGATTGTCGCTATATTTGAGCATGGTGATGACCTCACCAAGTGAGTCAGTCTTTGAGAGGTCTTGTGAAGCCAGAAAAGTGAGGAAGTCTCCCTGGGAACTGTTCTCTGGTAAGTGCAGAGACCGACTTCTTACTCTTACTGGGGCAGAAGCAGAGTCCAATGAACACATGAATGGCACCCTGATTGAGGGATTTGGACTCATTACTAAGGAGTACAGAATTAAATTCAGGGGGGCTCAGAAATCCCAGAGTCAGTCCTGGGGACTCTCTGTGCACACTGTACCTTACTTTGGTATAGTATATACAGAGCCAGCTGTCTGCACCTAAGATCTTGCATTAATAAGAATACCTTTAAGTTTGCTTTCTAATACATCAGCTTTTCACGCCTCTACTTTATCGAGGGTAGGCGAAGTTATTACGTTGCTCATCGAGAAAGAAAAGGCAATGGCACGAGGATACAGTCTTAAAACCACAGGTCCTACAGCTACAATGTCATAGCTCATACATATTGAGAAAGGAAAAGGATGCACAGAGGGCAGACTAACCCTTCCCGCATTATCTCGGAAGGTCATCTCTGGAGTACCTAATGACTGTGGGTGAGATCCAGGGCGCTGGGTTCAGTCCGGACATGGACTGGCAGTTGGGCTTGCCTTTGGCATGCCCGCTGCGGGTCTGCAAACACATGCCCCTTATATAGAGTCTCTAAACCACTAGAGCACTAACTCAGAAAATCGCCCCCTCAATCAACCAGGAAGTGGGCAGCAGGCAACTTCCCTCTGCAACAAAGAATTCCTAATGATTTGCGGTGAACTGGAGAAACAGTGCAATACACAAAGAAAGTGGTGCATTTAAAAAACAAGTAAGCACATGAGCGTGACAGTAATTAAAATGATGTGCTCGGGCAGCACTGTGACTAACTCAGTTTCATGAGCTGATGCACAATAGCTTCCTCCGCCTCAGCAGTCCAATTCTGTGCCTCTCACTGAGTATGAAAGTTTGATGGGGTTAGAATCAGCTTCAACATTAAAGATGTGCTTTTGACTCAACATGTGACTGGTGTACTCTAAGCGCATATTTTTTCCTATGGCCATGCCCAGCACTTTATTCTGCCTGAGTGGCCCAGCCTCCTTTAAGTGCAAGGTCCATTTCTTAACAACCCTGCCACTAGAGGTGAGTTAGCAGCAATAAAATTCATATTGAGCTACTAATAAATATTCTTTGTGGTTCAACAGTGAGAACATGTGAAAACAGATTTGATTAGTGACCATGCCACGCATGTTTAATAGTAGTCACCAGCACTGTGCATCAAACAGTTACTGGAATTAAATTCTTCTGCGCCTGGTCAGGGGTATGAGGAGCTACACAAATGCATTTATAATACAAAATACAATACTCATGTATACCATTGCCTCACATGGACAGATTCTACCTCCCATATCCATGCATTACAATCATATATCATGGATGGCTGCCATAATAACAAGAAAGCCTACAATATGTTAAGTGTAGCCACCATTATACCACGGCCACCAGTTTGCTGGAGTAGGGCACTGTTGGCAATTGAGTTGCTGGTTGAGGGGGGTGAAACCCTACTCGGACAGCAACCACAACTCTTGTTAGGGTGAAAAACAAGAAAATCCCGAATTAGCCTGTCAGCTTGGCACAAAAGCTGTCAGGCTTAACTTAGATGCATTGTGTAAAGTATTTATGCAGCACATTAAACAGTACTAAGGTGAAAACGCAACACAAGAAAAATCACACACCAATTTAGAAAATAGAGTAACATTTTAATAATTTGAGACCAAAACGACAAGAATCCAAACAGTAGAACCGACGATATGCTATTGTAAATATTGAAGTAGAAATATTGCATAAAAATACAAAGCACCAGCCAGGGTATCTGGTCGTGCCAGACAGGGACAGTCACAAGCTGACCATGATGGTGCGTGAGCCGGATACATTAACCAAGTTAGGTCTGCTGAACAAAGTGCTTTAAATCCTGGTGCGCCGTCTGTGCAGTATTGCCTTGCGTTGTCCAGCTTCGGTTCCGAGAGGTTGTGAGGTCTGCGATATGAGGTCCTGCATCGGGTTGCATTGGTTCTGATGAAGCTGTGTGGTGAGGCTTTGCTGGGCTTCACGTTGGTTCCTATTAAGCTGGTAGCTAAGCAGCGAGGGCTGACAAGTCATAGCAAGGCTTTGCGTCCCTTGGCAACAAGTCTGTTGAGGGTAGCAACTGTTCGGCGAGGCTCTGACGGTCTCTGCTTCGGTTCTGATGAAGCTTGTAGCTTTGTGGCGAGGCTTTGCGGAGCTTCGCGCTGGATTTGTGTAAGACCACAGCTGGGCTTCCATGGCACCTCTATCCCCACTTCCAAGGGTCCAGGACTAAAGGAGCACTTCTTGAGGGGGGTTATGACTCACAATAGATGGAGTCAAGATGCGGGGTTCAAAAGAGTTGGAGCCTTTTCTGCCCCTGAGGCTCTGATTGGGAGGCCAGCCAACTATCCCTTGGAGTCACTCTGGTGGGCCTGGGTTCAAGATGTAGGTCCAGTCCTTCTTACTGTGGCACTAGGACAGTACAGTTGTAGGGTATCAGGGTAGCAGTCTTTGCCAAAGGACAGCACAGTAGTCCTTCTTGAGTCTTCCACAGGTCCAGGTGTGAACTGAAGAGTTTGGTCTGAGGATTCAATACTTCTATCTGGTGCCAGCTTTAAAGTAGGAGAAGGTTCTAGAGGGTTCTACCTCCAGGGGTGTTTAAAATTTCCTGCCTCCCTGCCCTGGCCCCAGCCTGCCTGGGGCACAAAAGACCAGTGTGGTAGGTGACAGCTCTGTCCCCCTATCAAGTCAGAGATGGCCCATCCTGCCAACATGTATTCCCCCTTTGTCTCACTATCTGAGAGTAATACACAAAGACCAACTGCCTGCTACACATATTCATGTGATCTAGAAAGCAGACTCCAAATGTTTTGGACAAGAAAATGCCAACTTTCTAGAAGTGGGATTTTCAAAATTGTGATTTAAAATCCAACGTTACCATTAAAGAAGGTTTTAAATTACTATTCTTTAATTACCAAACTCAGTATTCCTACTTGCTCCCAATTGAAAGTTACCACTAGGGGTCCCAATGTTATCGTATGAGATAGGTAGGCCTTGCAGTAGTGAAAAACAAATGTAATAGGTTTTCACTACCAGGACATTTAAAAATATATTTTAAATATACTGCACCCTTACTTCAAGCCTCTGCAAGGCCTACCCTAGGGGTGCCTTGTATGTATTTAAAAGGCAGTTCTAGGCCTGCCAAAAGGTTTGTTTTAGCAGGTTGAATTGGCATTTTAAAACTGGACACACAGGCTGCAATGGCAGGTCTGAGCCCTGTTTAGATCACTACTGAAGTGGGCGACACAATCAGTGCTACAGGCCCACTAGTTGCATTTAATTTACAAGCCCTGGGTACATGTAGTACCACTTTAAGAGGGGATTACATGTCAACTAAATGTGCCAATTGGGTGTAAGCCAATTTTACCATGTTTGAAGGAGAGCACACACACTTTAGCACTAGTTAGCAGTGGTAAGTTGCATAGAGTTCTAAGGCCACCAAAAACAACGTCGGCAAAAACAGGAGGATTGAAGGCAAAAAGATAGGGGAAAACTACACCAAGAATGTCTGGTCCAAGAGACACAGTAATGCCAATAATATACCCATTATGTCAAGAATGGCCTCCATTATTCCTGGGGGCCATGACTAGACCATTGTATGTTCAAAATATGTCATAGATGGCCACAATAATGCTAAAGGGTAAGATATGTCTATTATGCAAGCACCACGTGTACAAGAGTTAACTGCTATTATGCCAAGACTGACCATCTTCGTGCCGGAGATGAACCATGTTTATCAGGGGCACCACTAGCTCACACTCTTGAACCCACATGCCAGGAGAGTGCAGCACATCTCAAAAAGGACCACTCAAGTTATCACTGGCTTTTTTCTTTCCTGGCTTTGTGTGCCAACACACATTGTGCCTGCAGGAGCTTTTCCACATTGGGATTGGTCATGTTGCATGCCTCCTGCTGGCAGTCACAATAATTTTCCAATCACTTTGTATGAAGCAGCCCAGCTGAAATAGAGCAGTGTCACACTTCTTAGTTACAGTACAATGAAAAGGGCTCTTGATGAAGCTGATGTGCCTTTTGTAGTATGAAGGCAACAAACTGGCCATTTTAAAGTAGCATTACTTTTATGGTCTTTGTGAGCACCAATAGAATGTGTTTCTGTTATGTGCTTCTTGTCAGCTGATTTTAATGTTTTTATTTTTTCTTCAAATTGTTTTATTTTTTTATCTTGCAGTTAAAGAACAACAAAACCGCCATGGCAACACTGCGCATCTCACAAGATACTTCACCAATCTTTACTGTCATGACCTTATGGACCACCCCCATAGCTCCCTCCCATACACAACGCATCCATACGCTGCAATCTTTATCACATGCAGGAAGTTAGTCTTGTCCTGGCTGGCAATCTAGAAGGCCCCAGAATTTGCCCCACCCGCTCCAAATTTTCTCTCACTTGCCTGAACATCCTCTACTTTCAAAGACCTGGCGTTCTGTAGCCCTGCACCAGACCATGTTCAATTTCTACTCCTCCACACTCGGCGGTTCAGCCGCCGCCCCCACCGGCGAATATTTCTCTTGGCCACAGCAAATCCGAGGGTGGATAGCAATCTAGTTTACTTTCCAGGATGTCTCCTCCACCCCCAACCCCCTCCTCCGATGTTCAAAAGAATTGTTTGGTGTGAGACCTCAGTTGATAGGCCAGCTCTCTCTCGAAGACCATCTCGAACTCCCTTCCAGAAGCCCTCTAATCGTGGGCAATCCTATAATGTATGCAGTACCCCCTCCTACTCCCCCACACCCCGGCCCTGGCACATATCTGTACGGGCACTGCCCATCTTGTGTAAAAGTATTTTTGTGTAGTAGAACCTGTGAAGTATACAGAGTTGGACCATCCTCTATACAGCTAGAAAGGCCCTTGCAGAAATTTCTATTTTTCACACACTATAGAAGTGTTTACAAGTGGCAGGGCGTGCTACAGCTTCTGAAAGTGGGAATATCTCAGTAAAAGTTTTACTTCACAAATGCAGACCTCTTTATTGCTGTTGCTGTTTTGGGTAGAACCGGAGATGTTCTTGCACTGGCAGCCTTTTATAAATTTGGTTTTCATTTAAACCTGCACCAGTAGGAGTACAGAAAGAGTAGACCGTGGCAATCAAGCATGTTTGAGAGTTACAGTTACTTTAGGGCACAAGTTAGTCACACGAGATAACTACAACTGGGGAATTTCAGTGGTTTTGTTAATGTAAAACATTATGTTCAACCAACATTTTCACCTAACTCTAAAGTCCCTTTAATCTTGTTCTTTTTAGTGACTTTCTAAGGTTTTTCTTAATGTGAAGTAAGATATTAATTCAATTTCAAACTGTAATGTCACTTAAACCTTTGTTATTTTCAGTGAATTTCTTAGTTTTTTTATACGTAATGTGAGAGGTCTATCACCACCCCTCCCCCCCCCACCATGCATAGGCAGGCGCTGCACCCAACCTCACGCTGTGCACCTCCTTCCGGTCTGTGGCGTAGGTTAGCTGAAGGGCCAACTGCCAGTACAGGACCAACCCGCCCAAAAAAACCATGCTCTCGCCTTTTTTTGCTTTTGCAATTGTGTGTGGGTCTGTGCGGCCCCTGCATTCCTGTGGGACTCCTTTGGGATCAATGGATGCCCACTGGCTCCCGTGGGCATCCTGCGGTATCACAGCAACCCCAATGTATCTACTTTTAATGTGTCCCAGGGTGGGGAGCTGGGAGTTAGGTCCAGGGGGTCGGGGTACACTTACCATACCCCTTTATACTTTTTTTTTTTTGCATTTTAAAAATTGGCAGCCGCAACATTTCTCAAAAAAAGCCCTCTCAGCCAATCAGATGGCTCTATTGTAAACTGAATGCCTGTGGGACACTCGCGAAAGTCCAGCAAACACAACGTAAATTTTGAACCTTCATTTTTAAAATCTGCTGAATGGATCTACACCAAATCTCAAAACGCATGCTTTCTGGGTAAAGAACTAGCTATCTGCCAAATCCGGTGTAATTCCGTTCAGCACTTTAAGCTGTAGCACTGTTCAAAAATCCCTATGGAAATTGAATGTAGAAATTGCGTTTTGGGGGCCCCCTTTTTTCTATGCCCCCTCTTGACGGATCAACCTCAAAACTTTCAAGGAAGGAGGTGGTTAAACTTTTTTGGGTGTGTAAATGTTCATGAAGATTTGTCAAACAGCGACAAAGTTATTGGCAAACTAAATAATGCTCTTCTTGGTAACTAGGTCCTAATTAGAACTACACAGGGGGTGGGGGGTGAATGGATATAGTATACAAACATATTCACAAACTAAAAAAAACAAAGGTTAAAGTGACATTATAGTTAGGTCTTGTAATATTATAAAAACTATTGTTTTGAAACAAAACAAATCTCTGAAATTCACCAGTTTGCTGTAAAACGTGCACCCCCATCACTGCTTACGACCTCACATAAAGATTTTGGCGTCGGGGGGAGAGGGGCTGATGCGGTAAGTAGCAGCGGGCGGACAGTGTTGCGTAAGCTGCGGCGCCCTTGCCTGCAGGGCCCCCTCTTTCGCCCTTTAGTGCGACTTGCCAAATACAGGAGAGAAGAGAGCCTCCCCGCGACGGCACCGGTGAGGAGAAGGAACCGGACGCGGTTCACCAGTGCCAAGCCAGTCCCCGCCTGTGCCGCCTTATGTAGGTACCCGGCCCCCCATTGACTGCAAGGAGGGGGTGCCTCACTAGCCTGGCAGTGTCAGTGCTGGTGTACGGCTGCCGGGTGGGCTGAACTACATGATGACGGAGTTCCTCTACGGAATGCCTATTTTACACACTCAGGATTGCCCTGCTAGAATACCCCACCTAATAAAGGTCACGGTCGCGAGGAAATGGGCGGATGCACTGGCACAGGGCCAAAATGAGGTGAGGGCGAGCTGGAGGGTGAGGTGGACGGCGCTTCCCTGTAACACCGGGTCTGGTGCTGCCTATGGAACTATGACGATGCCCACAGGCTGAAACCATGAATGTTGTATTTAAAGCGGAGCACGAGCAACATGGCCGATGCCCAGTGGAGCTGTTTAGGCTGCTATAGAGGTGTTTGGCTCTGGTTCACCCCCTCGGCCGTCACCTACCCAGCCAGACATTGGACATAGTTTTTCCTTGTTCTCCCCGTTATGTTTCCTTCCCTCCTCCGCCGCCTTCCCTTTCCATCCCATCGTCGAGTCGTAGAGTCAGCTACCTTCACGGTTTTTGGATGGATTTCTGTATATCCCGCCATTTTGTGACACTGCTGTCGACTCCCGTGGGTCCTCCATCTCTGTTTCGGTTCTGTCTCCTTTAAGTTCTTTCACCCTTGCCGGTCTGCCTGACACTATCTACATTCCTTATCCCTTTTTTACCTTTCCCCCTCTACCTTCCATTCCCCATTAGATGTGTCTTGGCTATGCTACACTAATAACTTTTGTTATTGTGTAATCACTGTTTTTCTTCTATGCTTTTACTGGGCTCCTGTTACTGATGTTCATTTTGTAACCTGTAACTCGCTGATCCTCATGTGAAGCGCTCTGATACCTCCGGGTCTAGCCAACTCTATATAAAACTGCAAATAAATAAATATCTAACCTCAATCCACCTATTACGATGAAAGCCACTGACGAGAAACAGCACTGTGTGTTAACAATTTCCTAAATATTTGACTAGAAAAAAACCTCTGCATGGTTTGCAAAATATTTGTGGATTATGTGCAGGGCTACTGGATTTATGCGGCAGGGGAGAATCAAATTATACAGCATGATAGACTAAATTATGCAGCAAAAAAGGCAAATTATGTAATGTAATGCAGCACATTTTGTGATAGTATTACTTAATAATTTTACAAACAGTGTTTAATGCAGTTTATGACCTAAATTCACACTAAATGATTGCAGCCTTCACTATATCATATATCCTTTATCTATTGCTTGATTCTATTGCTGTTTAAATATAAATTGATTTAGAATAATAGAATTACAAGCATATCGTTCTAACGAACACAGCTGAATAAGATTTTCTTTTTGCATATTATTTTAAGATGGAGATACGACTGAACTGCAGCGAACACGACAATACGTAAATGATGCCTTCCAGGCCGGTGCTATGACCTGCTTAATATGTATTGCTTCTGTCAAGAGGAACCAAGCTGTAAGTATGTTTTTCTTTTATTGAAGTGTGCATTGTGAAGCGTATCTAATAGACAGAAATTTAACGTTTTGGTTGTATTGCCATCAGTTAGAGATCAGTAGACAGATGGACTTCTTGGAATGACATAGATGTTGGGAGTTTACACATCATAAGGAGCCCAGAAATGCAAATCAGCTTCAGAACTGCAGAGACACATGCTTGCTTGTATGAGAACTAAAGTGGTATCTAAAGGGTTGGCATTGAGATGACCTCCTCAGACGTTGGAGATTTATTGCTAATTTTTCATTTGTGGATTAAGTGCTGTTGTCTTTCACAGTATTCGGATCTATGAAAGCTTAGAGCTCAAAAATGTATTTAAGTTTCATGTTCACACGAACAAGGCCCTTGAGTGTCATTTTTTAAAACATGTTTTATCAATGTTTACACTTAGCAGTCAAAGTGTATGCAGAGTTTCCTAGAAAGTCAACAGCTGTACGCTACGCAGGTAGCTTTGGTATATCTTGCAGCGCTAATAATCATGCATTCTCGTATTAATTTTGACATAATATAATATAGTTCTGTTGGGATGGAAAGATCTTCTGCATGGTGTCAGATGTGCACCCCTGCCCTGAGTGCTCAGCTGCAATGATACCAGGATCCTTTGTGCTAATTTGTTTTTATCAAGGGAGGGCATGAATCATGCGTGTGAGCCTTGACCTAAGCATGTCTCCTTGATTGCGGTCTTGTCAGACCAGGAGGGGTGCACAAAGCATCACCCTTGTAGGGGTAAAGAGCTACTGCCCTTACCAAAAGTTAGGAAGCGCGGTTGTGCAGCATATCGTTTTTGTTGTGTTCAGTAGAGTGAACACCTGTGGTCCTGGAGTGAGGCCTATCAGCGCACTCATGTAAAGTTCCACTGCTGTGTACTTAATTAGGCCTTGGTCTACATCTTGTTAGTATCTAGCGCTGTTCAGCTCTTGCTGTAATGTATGTGTGACTGTGTGTGCTACACTATCTAGAGGCCTGTGGGTTCTGTGTTGGAAAAACAGGGCCTTGGAAAGGCATGTGTAGGTGGAGGAGCCATCGCAAACAGATTGGTGGATTGCCTGCATTTCTGAGAGCTTGGTGGGACACATATACTGGAGGAAGGGAGAGCCAGACTTTCTTGTGCTTTTCAAAAGGGATATTTGGTTCTGCAAAGATCACTAATCAGTGGGGTCTGGTCATTGGGGCTGATAAGGGAAACTCTGCAGACAGGGACTTCTAAAGAGTAGGGCTGGGGTCTTTGTATCTTCTTGGTAGGCATAAATCAGTGATGCTGACACTCCCATGGCCTGTGTGTAGGGCAAACTAGCTTGAAGTTGGTATGACTATGATAGTCTGCATCCTGGATAAAGGACAGGACAGAGGAGTAGGCACTCCAAAGTGAGCAACACCCACAGCACGAACTTCAAAGACTGGCCCACTAAATCACTTACGTTTCTTGAAACATCATAAAAAGGGAAACTTGAGAGTCCCAAAAATTGTCAAATGCCAGGCAGTCAACTGTGGCTGTATTTCATCATGGCGATGACTGAGAACCAATGTCGGATAGTCTCCCTACTGAGTGATGGGACATCTTGCAGGAGAATCAAGACCACTTTCCTTGCAGCCTGGAGTACTAAGGTATGGTTGTATGCCAGGTAAGGGCTGCTGTGAATATTAAGGGCTATCTTCCTGCTGCATTGCTGCGACCGAAGAGGCCTATCACCATGTGCAGTGCTGTGACCAGGAGGGGCCGTATCCCAGTGTGTTGCTATTTGCAACCCCATTTGCTAGGTGGGGGCCATGGTGAAGAGATAGGGCTGTCATCCTTGAAAAGCATGGGAAAGTGAAGCGTAGACCTGAAGACTGAATAAAGAAGACTGGAGGAGCAGCGCAGAAGCCTGCTGCCTCACCCACAGCATTCAGGCTACTGTTCATCCCCAGGCTGCAGACATGTCTGGGTCTTCTGTATCGCAACACCAATGAGAATAGGTAAGACTGATTACCAAGCTGTATTGCTTCTGTGCACACTTGCTCTGTCTGTAGCGCAACAGCAATGAGAAACTTCGAAAAAGTAATTGTGGAACTTTTGAGACTCATACTCACTAGAGGCCTAGCATAAATGTTACCTTACGTAAATGTAGAATAGCCACAGTCCTTAGACAAGAATGAGTGACTTAGAATCTTAAGCTGACAATGCTAAAGAGCCAGCCTTAAGAATACTTTTTTTATTTTTATTTTTTTATTATTTTTTAACTGACAAGGCATGATGACATACATAGCTGTGCGCCTACAACCCTGAGGCCGGCTGCAATGTTACAAAGTGTCATACGCCTTAAGAATACTATGTTTAATATTTGTGGTGTGCTTTATTTCAGTTTGTGTTCGTATATTAATACTACTATTTAGGCCAAAGAGATCTGTGGAGGTATGGAATACATGGATGCCCAAATAACTAAATGTGTTAGGCTGCCAGATAAGAGGGTCATCAGCAAGGGTGGGACCAGGGTTAGGGTTGGCCAGCGTCTTCGGGAAAAGATTTGGTCCAATTGACTTTCAAGTTTGATCCAGCGTTTCGGTTGAGAGTCTGGGCGATCGTGGCCAGAACCATAGAGACATCGCAAAGATAGATGAGCAGGTCATCTGCGTAAAGGCAATTGGTGCGCCTCCTGTACAACCTACCATTGGCCAGATTAAAGACGGGCTCCCTCATATCTGATCCCATTCGTATATGCAGGAGCAAATGCCAGGACTGCCTCATCTCCCCATTGCTTTTCTCCTTAGCTATAGAGCCCCTGGCAGCTGCTCTACGTGTCCAGGGTTGCGCGTGGGGAATACCCCTGTATATGTGTATAGATGGGTACAGGAAATGAGGTAATTAACATTTCCTTGATAGTTTTTTCTTTAAAACCAATCATTTGACATGTTACAATCGACCGTGATCAAGGTATTGTGAGAATACCGAAACGCGTTGGTTTGGAGACCTGTGTGTCTGGCACGATTGCTGATGGAACATTGAAATGAAATAAACATCTCTATAAACTGAGCAAACTGGAGTGCGACCCTGATTTCTCCCACGGAGAAGAATTTGGCATAGATATATATGTATACTGCCAAGAACCACCTAGCGAAGAACCAACCCCCTCACCTGATGGTAGAGAATGAAGGACCCCTTCTCTTCTCCGAAGAGGACACCCCGCAAGGGATGTCAGACCACTGCGTGTCGAAGATTCAGCATGCATGCAGGACCACGTGTCAGCGTGGAAGGAATTCTCCTCTAATTTGAATTTGTAGGGCAGAATAAGTGTCTTATATACTACAGTGTTCACTTCAGGGTTTCTTCTAGAATCAATATGTTTTGAAAACAATCATAAATGTTTTTCTAAACCATGTGATCATGGACAGCGGGCCTGTTGGCCAAGGATGAACAAGCATCGGCATAGCCAATAGGTCTTGCCTTTGGGACCTTATAAGTGGTTAGCCAATCGCTACAGAACGAATTATAAAATGCCCTCAATCATTAGCTGTGAAAGCAGAATACTTTTATTTGACAGTTTTTTTCCTCAAAGCACAAAGGTTAACCATTCAAACCATTTCGCATCATTAAACCATTTCGTGTCATTATTTCCTCTGAACCCCGAACACAACAAAAGGTGAAATTGTGAGCATTTTCTTGTTCAGAGAAAAAGTGACGCCCAGGTCCCCTCAGGCTCGACTTGTGGGCGGGAAACAGAGGTAATAAAATGCACCGTGTGAATGCCCGCTTGGGAGGACTCGACAGCAAACACTGCAGATATGATAACTGGTGGTGAAGTAAAATGTGACTGCGTGTGACGCCTGTTAAGAGCACATCCCATCAGCCTGAGTCGGGAAAGCTGCGCCCCCCCGTGTCTCTTCCCAAGTCTGCACCATTGTTGGATATGAAAACACACACACACACCGAGTTCCCACTCACCAAACAGCCATATTCCCCAACTCTGACAGCAAACCTACCCAGAGACACCCACAAAGACAGGCCTTTTCCAGTCCCCTAGACGTACCTTACTCCCACACCCACCACCATTACTGGAACCTCACGCCCCAAACACAGCCACTTCCTCCATGCTACCCACACTAGCGCACGTGGACCAAGGTAGGCAGAGCCA
The DNA here is from genome assembly GCF_964204655.1 of Triturus cristatus. Classification (NCBI taxonomy): domain Eukaryota; kingdom Metazoa; phylum Chordata; class Amphibia; order Caudata; family Salamandridae; genus Triturus; species Triturus cristatus. The sequence goes on from NC_140582.1 coordinate 816,491,032, forward strand.
TACCGAGGTAAAGCCACACGTGTGCTATGCACAGATTGCATTGAATTGGTACCATGTCTCAGGCGGCAATGGTGGGCAAAAAGCGATGTAATGTAATACAGCCCGACTAATTACTAGCGGCTGAGATTATTTCAGGCAGTCCACTTCCACTCATCACTTTTTTGGTTTCCCTTGATCAATCAGCTACCCCGGATTTGTCCTTTGGTTCCCCTGGAAATGACCTTGCTATCTCGGTCAGGGGTGACGACGGCAGCGCAATTAGAAAGTAAATGTGGCTCTCGGATCCCTCTGTAGATTCTATGGCTTCCAGTCCTTGCCCATTCGGTTACCTGGCCCCTCGACCGTAAACAGGAGGCTATTAAAGGGATAAGGGTGGGACAAAGGGTCAAGCAGATGATGCCATCGGCTGTCTGATGGTCCCTGGTGTCATTTTTTGTTACCCTAACTTTTGCTACCCCTGAAATTCTGATGCACTGATAAACTACATGACTAGCCCCGTGAAAGGGGGGCATTGCCCTTCACTCACCCTGCCCAGGTACAGCTTGTCCAGCCGGTCGTCGATCCACTTGTCCACGTCCAGCCTTTTCTGCAGCTCCTTGCGGTCATATTTGACAGTCACTCGGGCTTGGTGCTTCTGGGTGCTCCCCTGGCCCCCCAGGGACCGGTTACCCCTGCATGAGGAGGAGTGCAGCTTGCCCAGCACCCGCTTCCCCAACTTCTGGGCTGGTATCGGATGGAGGGGACGGCGAAGGGATGCACCTCTGCCGGTTCTGATTCTCCAGGTGCGTCTCCGGGCTTTAATCCAGTGCACATGCCCGGTACTTTATGAACTGTTGGATGTTGCTGTGGAAGGCGCACAGCTGAGTGCAAGGGCTAGATGAGGGCAGTCCGGTGAGGAGGGAGGCGTACAATGAATACTCCGGGTGTATTTAGGTTAAAGGTTCTGTGTACGGAGGGTGCGGACAGAACACCGTGCAAGCACTATATGTCTTCATGGAGTCCTGCTTGTGACGTCGCTATGAGCGTGCGTCCAGGTTTACTCCTCTGTTCCCTCCCTAGGCCTGCTGCTCTATCCCAGAGCTCTGTTCAGCACTCTCATCTTGGTGTGCTCCGCAGCCTGTATTTACAAGCCTCGATCGCTTGTCTTTATGGGGCCATGTGTTTAAACACATGGCCCCTTAAAGATAAGAAAGTGCACCAGTATCTTCCCAAGTACGTAGCCATTTGTGGTTGCATTTGGCTTTACTGACAGGCGTGAAGTAAGCTGCGCCATACATCAGTCCTCCAAAGAGCACCCTATCCATACACGGGACCTAACGGCAACACATAGACTAATGTTTCATAGACGGAACCATAACCGTTGTCACAGTTTGACATTTTAGTTGCCGAGGACGTGACATGGCTGAATTTTTCCCTCTGCCCTGCTGGTAAATGTGTGCTTGGGAGACCCCTGTCGCACGTTTCACAAACGAAAAATATTGAAGAAGTCTGTGTCCTATAAGTAAATGGTGAAACACGTGCACCTAATCCTTAGCATCACAACCTCAAGACACGTTTGTGTGATTGCACATAAATGCGAAATTTAAACTACGATGATAGAACAATAAAAAAAAGGGGGCAGAGGGTGGAAGATATAAAGTAACCGAGAGATGAAGGAATGAAGAGACAACGTTTCCGAAGTAGAATGAAAGTGAGAGAAAAAGAGTGGGTAAGAGTGCGTTTCTGCAGCTGATCCGGGTGTGACCGTTGGAGTGAGGGAGGATTGGCCGCCCAGCCGTGGTAGGAGCGCCGGGAGGGGTCTCCGGGCAAAACTGCAAAGAGTCCTGCGTTGTCCGCGCAGGCTGCTGGTTTTCCAGTCAATCTCATCGGCACAGTAGCGGGCGGAGCTGACTTCAGCCTTCCACCAGCGGATACCCACATCTCAGCCTGCAGAATGCAACACGAACAGAGTTCTGCAGGCGAGGGCAGCTGTGAACACTGGGGAGGATGCGGGCCAGTACTGAAAGTGCGAGAACCAAGCTCTGATCCCAGCTTCCCGCTGAAGTGCTTTGTGACCCTAAGAAACAAGAAATGTAAATCAACAAAGATAGCTTACCTTAGATGTTCGGAAATCGCTCTGTACATCCCAGCAAGAGACACGAATAAACACGAACGTCCCAGTAAAAAATAAATAAAAAAAACACGCCCACCAGTGTAAAAGGGACGGGGCTTAAAGAAGATAAAGAAGCGAAAAAACACACCCCCGAATCCGAAAAAAAAAACGGGGCTTGAATTGACAGACAAAGCTCTTCTCCAATGGCTGACCAGCATTTAAGAGGCCAGCCAATGGAGAAGAGGGGCGGGTTCAAGCCCCACTACTGGAAAACATAAAATCTCGCCAGCGAGACTGCGCAAGCGCAGCCTTCGCTAGCCGAGACCTAAAAAAGTAGTGACCTTTATACAGAATAATTATGCAGTACCTGAGGACATGTTTATGTAGTCAGATACAGGGATTATGATAGAATACTATGAGCCTGGTGTTGAATATACGGGAGCAAGCTAGTTGCCAGGTTGTGTAGGTTTGGATTGGTCGGCGGGCTGCTTAGTGGTGTGGTTGATGTTCGAGCTAATTTCTGATTAGGTACTTCTGAGGGTTCCAGTCAGCCCTCCGCTTCCGTTTCTTAAGTGGAACCTCCGAACCCCTTGATATTTCAGAACACATGGCTTAACTGATTGGCTACGGTTTCGATAAGTTAGCACCAAGCGCTGCACCCTCTCTGGAGGAATCCCGGACTGTCACCAGCTTGGAGAGCCCTAAGTTTCATGTTCTTGTCTCTCTAATGTCCGCTGCGCCACTTTTCTGGTTTAGTCCGGGTGCGGCAGATGACCAGGTGAACAGATGGACAGTGCCTTCCCTTTTGGCAGGCGTACTACTATTAATATGGCACCCTCGCTTTCACTTATTGCGGCTTGATACTGGTACTGCTGTATATTTTAGTCTGCTTCTCCACTTCTCCCTACCTCTTTTGCTATATAGTGGGCGAGATTTCAGGACCAGTGGTGGGAATTCAGTGGCTGACATACTACCCCCAATACGGAAGGCGGGAAAGGGGGCAGTAGTAAACACTTGGCTCCGGTTTTTCCGATCCGCCGGGTTCCAGGTTCAACCTCTACCCAGTTGATGCTGAGGATAAGGTCAGAAGAGTGCTGCAGTATTGTCGAAGTGTTGATATGCGCGCCTCATTTCCTTGTAACTGAGGCAAAGGATAGGAGGGGATCCTGGCGGAGTAGTTAAATTAGTTGCCCCTTCCCTGAACCACCCTTGCAGCCCCTGGAGGTTCAAGGGTAATTTCCTAGAGTGTTTTAGAGTGTTAAATTGCCTGCGTCAGTCCGTCCATACTGGAGGGGGGCTATGGAGGGTGGTGTTGAATGGGGCCTCCAAGTGTACCGCAGGCTGCACCTAGGGCTATATTCGAGCCGCCTCCGCAGTCCACCTGGTACCACTCTCTGCGGCTGCCGACTAGCAACTGCTGCACTCATTGATTCTGTTGTTGCTGCCTTTTCCAGCCTAAGGGGAGTGTGGGGCAGCTTGGACTGTGGCGGGCTAGAGGCGGGGGTTGGGTGGATGTAGCCCGCTAACCACCCCTCTGGCTACCCTCCTCACCTCACCACAAGCGGCGAAAAGGCCTTCAGGTGTGCCTGGCTCGCCTTGCCTTCTTGCCTTCCGGCCCCCCCATGTCCCTGCGCCCCTGCACCTCCTGTTTTTTCCCAGGGTAGAGGCTGTCACCGAGCTGTAGGTCAGGAGCCAAAGTTGGGGCTGAAGCTGGGTCTGGAGTGGGGTCAAGACAGCAGGTCAGCGGCAGTTGTGCGGTGGGTCAGTAAAGGAGCAGCAAGCCCACGGGCTGCTGAAAGCCACCCGGTTCGGACGTGAGGTGGTACTGGTTGCGTGCGTCTGTGAGCCAGAACCAAGCACTTCAGAAGATTTCACATTCCTCTATAATAAAAAGCTCAACCTGGGCCTTTTGTTGAAATCCGCGGTATAAAGGTGGCCGCCATGGTATAATGACAGCCATTTTTGTCATTTTAAGGATGGGCATCCTTGCCATATTGTTGCTCATCTTTGAAATTAAGGCCGACTTCTTGGGCATATTGTGGTCAAAACTGTTGTGGTGAAGCCTGTAGCTGGCATAAAAATAGTCATTCTTGGCATTTGTGCACGTCCTTTATGTCTGTTTCCCTTTTTTGGAATAATGCTGGGTTATTACGGTTATCCGTTGTAATATAGTTCACCTCCCTGCCATAATGCTGTCCCTGGCATAATAGTGGCAATTCCTGGCATATTATGGCCATCATTTGGCCTCCTGAAGTCTTCCCCTGGCATAACGCAGGCTATGACATGACAAAAATGAAAAGCCTGTGTATCTAGACAAGAATAAATTTTTTCATGAAAATGACAAGCTATTGCTCAGAGAATTGAATTTATTGATTCAAAATGAAAACTTTATTTTTGATGGCAAATATGTAAAGCTCTCTCAAATTGTGTGTAATGATGATATTTCAGTGATCATTCATACTGACTTATACATTTATTTTACAGATGCTAGCTAGCCTGCTCTACTCTATGAATGTTATTTCTCATATCTTGTCTAGACATTTTAGTGTACAGAGTTTTTATGAACTTAACAATACTGTTATTTGAGGCCTAAGTGTGTAAGATTGGTGTAACATTTTGAATCTGAGTTCTTTGTAACCTTTCCAGCTGCACAGCTGTATGCATGCTTTGGGGGTGCCTTGTAGATTCTACATCCTAACAAATGACAGAGAATTTACTTGAAAGGGAGGATTGAGAAAAGAAAAAAGTGGAACATATAAGTGACAAGCGATGCCTTCTTCCGTTAGTATAGGCCATGTCAAATGCATACATAGATTTTTTAACTGCTTGTACTACCTCTGAATTTTAAGGGAACTTGTGCTGAAAAAGTGCTGTTTGTCACAATTCTTTAACATTTTTCTTTAACGAGTGAGCCAACAATACCACAGGTGATGGTCCGGTTTTTATCTGATTCCTGTGAAACAAGCACCCTAAAATACACAATGTTGGTCCCTTTTTTTTCAGCGATGAAACCTGTTATATGTTCCATTTGTGTTTGTGAAATAGAAATTTTGGTTTGGTCAAAATTCTATGGCTTCAAATTTTGGTTTGTCAGAAATATAGGGCTTCACAAGATTGTATGATGTGTGTGTGCGTACTGATATGAGGGTGCTTCTGTTTGTAATTCTAACAGTTAAATCTTGAAAAAGGGGTTAATTAATTGGCAGTTGTTGGAAGGTGAGGAGCCAATGCGTTTTCTTTCACTACATAACACAAGGTTGTGAACTGTTTGCATTCAACCTTTTCCAACTAATGAAAAACCCTTGATTTTTTTTTCTTTTTGATAATCACATTTTTATTGATTTTAACATTAACAAACAGTTCACATAATCACGGACAGCGGATATATATGCACATCCATCAGGGAAGAACCCCACCCCACTCCCTGCAGCCCCACCACGGAACCCCACAGGTAATGCGACCACCGGAAACTAGAACCTTCATTAATTCCCCCCAACTGTGCCCAGCCATTTGCCCCACACCCTTCGGTATTTCTTGGGGCATCCGCGTATAAAACCTTCTCCTGTGCCGCACACCAGTCCACACCTTTACGCCACTTTCCCAGAGCTGGTGGATCGGGACAAAGCCATGCTGCTGCTATATCGCGCTTGGCAACTATCATTGCTGTGTTAAAAAGGTCTTGTCGCTCCGGGACCCGTCCAGCCCATCAGTTATCCCCAGTAATGAGTGTCGCGGATCGTGGGGCACTGTCCACCCCAAAACCTCCGTAAATTCCCTCTCAATGGCCCCCCAGAAAGCTGCCAGCCGGGACAGGTCCAAACCACGTGAAAAAAATTAGCTGGGGCCTGGCCACACCTAGCGCAGGACGCCTCAGAGCGGAGGCCGGCTCGATGAAGGCGTACCGGAGTCAGATAAGCAATGTGCAAGTAGTATAATTGGATAAGTCTAAGTTTGGCGGAGGCGGTAATGGTCTTAGGCGCCATGAGCGCGTCTCGCCAATCCACCTCGTCCAACGGCCCCACCCAGTCTACCCACTGTTCTTTCAGTCTGTCCAATGAGGTGAGAGTGTTGTTAATTAAGGTGCGGTATATCCGGGAGATACCCCCCCTTCCCAAGTCCCCAAGCAGCGTCTGGGCCTCCGTGGGACTGTACTCCGGGAGTCGAGTACCGTCCACGATGTGCACTCGAAGGGCGTGTCTTAACTGCAAGTACTTATAAAACTGGGAGGGGTGCAGGGAATATAGATTGCGCATCTCTTGGAAGGAAAGCATGTGGCCCCTCACCCATACGTCCCCGAGCTGTGTTATACCTATAAGGTCCCAGGCTTTGAACCCCCGCAGACCACTCACCTCCCGCAGCCAAGCCCCCTGCCAGAGGGGGGTGCATTGGGTCAGTTTGCCGGTCCAGCCGATGTGGCGCTTCGAAGCCCGCCAAGCCATGAACACCGAACGTGTCGCCTCAGGCAGCTAAAGCTGGACAGGTCCCCCGTACAACAGGGCCTGCACCTTAGAAAACCCCAGTTCGCACAGCTCCAGCTGGTAGGCCAGGTCGGAACCATCCCCCGTTGAACCAATCGTGGACCACCAGCAAACGTGCGGCTAAAAAGTAGAGGTACAAATGCGGCATGGCCATGCCCCCATCAAAGGAAGGGATCCAACACGTGGAAAGAGCCAGGAGCGACCTCCCACCGCCCCATAAGAATTTGGTAACAAGCCTATCCAACTCCTTAAACCAGGGTCTGGGAAAACAGAATGGGGTGTCCTGGGGACATAGAGGAACCTGGGGAGAATCAGCATTTTAAACAAGGCCACCCGGCCCAGAGGGTTCAGGGGCAGCAGCCTCCATTTATAAAGGTCTGCTTTAGCCTTTTGGACCAGAGTGGTTACATTGAGGGACCAGCCCAGCTCCGGGAGCGTTGTAACCCATATTCCCAGGTACTTAAATGAGTTGCGTCGGATCGGAATATTAGACTGCCAATCATAACAGTCCCTTGACAGGTGAAACAGGACCAATACTGATTTCCCGGGGTTCAGCCGAAGACCCGACGCCTGCCCAAACACTCGCAACGAGGAGGCGGGCTCCGCCAGGAAAAGCAGAACATCGTCTGCGTAGAGCACGATCTTGTCCGTTACGGTGCCGGGCCACTCCCACCCCCTACCACAAGTGTCAGCCCGCACCAGGACCTCTAAGGGTTCCATGGCCAGGGCAAACAACAGGGGCGAAAGGGGGCAGCCCTGCCCCGTGCCCCTCGCTATGAGAAAGGCCTCGGACAGGACGCCATTCACCAGCACCCGTGCCTGCGGCTGTGCATACAGCACACGGACCAGTTCTCGGAACCGGGGCCCAAAACCCATCTCAGCCAACACATCGTGGAGATACACCCAGTCCACCGAGTCAAAGGCTTTTTCGAAATGAATAAGGAGGAGGGCCAAGTATGGAGTCAGGAGGTATCGGTGGGCCAAGGCCAGCTGCACCCTCCGAAGGCAGTGCCTGGTCACGCAAGCGGGCATGAAGCCACACTGATCCGGATGTACCAACTTAGGCAGGTATGGCTTCAGCCGTTGGGCCAAGACGGAGGCGTAGAGTTTGATTTTGGTGTCGAGGAGGGATATAGGGCGGTAGTCCACACAATGACGGGAGGGGGGTTGGGACTTCGGAAGGACTACGATTGTGGCTATGTCCGTCTCTGGCGGGAAGGAACCTCGCTCAATGGCTTCATGAAAAAGGCCACCCAAGTGCGGTACCAGTTTATCCCGATAGGCTGCATAATATTCTTGGGGAAGACCGTCCGGTCCCAGAGTCTTGCCCGGGACATAAGAGAGATGGCTTCTTCGATTTCTTTCGTGGAGATGGGGCGGTCAAGATCCTCCCGAGCTGCCGTCTTTAACTGGGGAAGACGGACGTGACCCCGCACAAGGAGATCACGGAGCGACGAGTCGGGTGGTCGTGCGGCATACAACCACCGATAGTAGCTGGCAAACATGCTTGCCATCGCTGAGGGGGCGCTGAAGACCGAACCTCGATCATCGACCACTTCCGGAATTATCCGGCTTGCCCTGGGGAAGGTAGCCAGCCTGTGCAAAATCGCGCCGTTTTTATCCCCCCAACCATAGACTCGCGCCACCGATGACCTCCAGAGCAACTTGGCCGCATCCAGAGATAGTTGCCTAATCTCGGACTGAAGAAGGGCTAGTTGTCGGCTTTGGGCCACGTCATCAAGCCGGGAAAGAGACTGCTCCAAGCGAAGCGCCTGCGCTTCCTTTGCGGTGATTTCCCGGTGTTGCTCCTGCCTCCGCTTTTTAAGATGCCCTTTCGCGAACCCCCGAATTGTGGCTTTCCAGCCTCCCATAGGGTCCCGGGGGAGGATACGGAGCCCTCGTTGGTGAGGAAGTATTGCTCGAGCTCCTTCCCTACCGCCTTCCGGAAGTCTTTATCCTGGAGGAACCACGCATTCATCCTCCACGTTTGACGGGCCGAGGGAGGGGGGGGGATCCAGTACTGAGGAGTACCGGCGAGTGGTCCGAAATACCCCTGGGTAGGATACGAGCATCCACAACCTCCAAGCAGTCAGTCGCAGGGAGAAAGATCATATCTATGCGTGTCTGCGTGTGGTGGGCTGCGGAGGTGTGAGTAAAATGAGCGGCACGGGGGTGCCACACACGCCAGGCATCGCAGAGGCCAAGGGACTCGGACCAAGACCTCAATTGTTTGGCTTGTGCAGTGCGGACCGCAGAGGGAGGGCCCGATGAGTCTATGGCCGGATTGGAGACTGCATTGAAATCTCCCCCCACCACCAGAACGCCCAGGGGGAGCGAGGATAGGAGGGTGGAGGTCTGTGTCAGGGTAGAGGTAAGCAGCGAGGGGGGCGAGTATAGGGACATAAGGTTGAGCGGGGAGCCGGCCAGAGAGCCGCATACCATCACATATGTACCCTGAGGGTCGTGGATCACCCGGGAGAGAACGAAGGGTAAGTTACGTCGCATGAGTAGCCACTCCCCGGGAACCCCTGGAGAAGCCAGAGTGCCACACTCTGTCATACCCGTAACGGGCCATAAAGGGACAGTGGTTGCCCAGTAAATGTGTCTCCTGGAGAAGAAGGATATCGATGTGGAGGCGCTGTGCGTAACGCAAAACTGCGGTACGCTTCAACTTGTCCAGGAGACCGTTAACATTCCAGGATAGGACCTGTAGGGAGGCCCCGGTCACGGTGTCGGCTATCACGGCGGGTCGAATCTGGGGCTAGGCCACGCCAGCTCCCGGAGCAATATGGACGCGAGCTGGGGCCGTGACGTGTGCGGGTGGGTGTGCGCACCAAGAGCTAGGACTATCTACTGAGAGGGCATGTATCCGTCCGTGTAAGCTGAAACAGTAAGACAAGTAAGAGAACAACAACAAACGCAGAACCCCTTCCCCAACCAACCCCCAACCCCCACCCTACACTTCAAGAACGGAAGCATCTGTCGACCCCTTAATCAACTAAACCAAACTAAAACGCTCGGATCTATAGCGTGGAGGACCCCTCCAGAAGCACGGATGAATGCGAGCCTCAGCATAGAGCAATAGAAAGAGCAGGCAAGTCCATCAAAGTCCGGTCCCCCCCCCCCGGGGGGCTGACGCACCGCCCTCCACAGTGAGCCAGCGTCCAGACCTAAGGGCAAGGCAGCTAAAGGGTGGGAGTAAGAGAGAGGTCGGTGTCCACCAGGGCCCGCGGTGGGGGGGAGCCCGTTAAGTCCTCCGTGGAGCGGTGCCTGTTGCGCGGCGGAGAGCCTGATTGACTGGAGGAATCACGGTGATCGGGGGCCGCCCCCCTGGAGGAGCGGCCTGCTGAAGTGCGTAGATGGCGCCCCCTACGGGAACTCGTGCGACGCCGCCGTTGGCGCCCCGTCGATCTCGGCCCCACCGGTGGTGACCCCGTATGTTCTGAGGAGTCCTCTTGCCGAAGGCGGAGGGGACGCTCTTCCGCCAGCCATGCCCACGCCGCCTGAGGAGTATAAAAGAATTGTGTCTTTCCCTGAAAGATGACTCGAAGGCGTGCCGGGAATTGGAGCTGGTATTGCATGCCCAGAGTGCGCAGCTTCTTCTTAACCTCCGTGTAGGAACGCCGAAGGTCCTGAACTTCCCTGGTGTAGTCCGGGAATACCATAATAACGTGGTTTTGGAACTTAAGGGGACCATTCGCCCTGGCCGCCCGCAAGATGGCATCACCGTCTTTGAAATTGAGAATTTTAAGGATGATGGGGCTGGGTGGGGCACCGGGAGGAGGCCTAGGCACCAAGGACCTGTGGGCCTGGCTGAAGACGGCTGAAATGCCAGAAACCGGTCCTAGGAAGCTTGTTTCTGGTCCAGGGAAGGCATGGCTTGACAGTTCGGGCTGGACTGTTCCCATGAGGCACAGGGTCAGACTGATTTGCCTATGGCCATGTCTGAACTGGGGTGGCAGAGTGGGCTAAAGAACGGTGATGGATCAAACCCAGATCTGTTGACTGGGTGTGAGTGTTTGATTGGTTCTGATGCTCCGTCCATCACCACTCCCTTTTATACCACTTTGTTCGCCATAAGTTGGCAGGGTATGCTCAGACGTGAGTCCCTTGCTCACTTTGCCACTGGATTCAAGCAAGCCTGGCTGAAATGCCAGAAAACGGTCCTAGGAAGCTTGTTTCCGGTCCAGGGAAGGCATGGCTTGACAGTTCGGGCTGGACTGTTCCCATGAGGTACAGGGTCAGACTGATTTGCCTATGGCCATGTCTGAACTGGGGTGGCAGAGTGGGCTAAAGAACGGTGATGGATCAAACCCAGATCTGTTGACTGGGTGTGAGTGTTTGATTGGTTCTGATGCTCCGTCCATCACCACTCCCTTTTATACCACTTTGTTCGCCATAAGTTGGCAGGGTATGCTCAGACGTGAGTCCCTTGCTCACTTTGCCACTGGATTCAAGCAAGCCTGGCTGAAGACGGCTGAAATGCCAGAAACCGGTCCTAGGAAGCTTGTTTCCGGTCCAGGGAAGGCATGGCTTGACAGTTCGGGCTGGACTGTTCCCATGAGGCACAGGGTCAGACTGATTTGCCTATGGCCATGTCTGAACTGGGGTGGCAGAGTGGGCTAAAGAACGGTGATGGATCAAACCCAGATCTGTTGACTGGGTGTGAGTGTTTGATTGGTTCTGATGCTCCGTCCATCACCACTCCCTTTTATACCCCTTTCTACAACAAACCAAGTTGACAAGGCCTCCCCCGGCATCCAGGACCGAAACCATTGTTCCACGAAGGTGGCCGCTTGCCCCGCTTCCACCCCCTCGGGAAACCCCACCAGGCGAAGGTTGTTGCGACGTGCACGGTTCTCAGCATCCTCGGCACGCCTGTGGAGCTCCCCGGTACGAGCTCGAAGTTGGGCCACCTGATCCTTCAGTTGGGAGATATCGTCCTCTGTTGTGGAGAGGCGGGTTTCGGCCTCTGTCAGTCGGGCGGTGGTGTTGCGAAGGTCCTGTCTGAGGAGGGACACGTCCACCTTAATTTCCCCTATCTTCCCCTCTACGGACGCCTGAGAGGCACTGATAGCCTGAAGGATGGTAGCCAGGTCCTTGTCTGGAGGGGGTTGAGATCCCCCCGCCGCCCCCCCAGGAGGGTCCGACTCTGAAGTAGTAAACCGATCCATTTTGGTCTGTGTGGCCGCCGGCGCTGGCCTGGGGCCCTTGTCCCTTCCCATGGCCGGGGTCCGGACCCACTGCCACAGCGGCCGCGAGAGACCCAGATAGGATGAGGGCTCACTCAGGGGGAGGGGATCCAGAAACCTGCAGGTGTGTGGATTGTCCGCAATCCCCGCGGGAACTGCACCCGAAGAGAGTAGTCCGTGGATACCACCAAGGTAGGGGCTTGGCAACCACAATGTGACAGGGAGTAGCTATGGGGTGGGAGGGAACGCATCAACCCCTGCGCCGCCGCCCGAACCGGCAGCCAATCCCCCCCTCCTACATAAAGCCGTCTGCGACTCCTACGCCACACTCCGCAGCATGCAGCAGACCGTTGCTCCCAAATGGCCTCCTCAGGAGCGGCGCCGGCCGACGAGCCAGCCGAGTTCCCACCAGGAGCACTTCCAGCCAAAAGACCGCCACTCCCCCGGGCCACCGGTCGTCGAACGCCACTCCTGACCGGCACCTCAATCACCGCTGCCGCGGACAGAGTGAACAGCTATGGGGTGGGAGGGCATACATCGCCCCCCTGGCGCCGCTGCCCGAACCGGCAGCCGATCCCCCTCCACTCACCACACATCTGCCCGCCGACTCCTCCGCCACTCTCCGCAGCCTGCAGCAGACCGCCGATCACCAGTGGCCTCCTCCGGAGCGGCGCTGGCCGACAAGCCGGCTGAAGTCTCACCAGGGGCCCCCTCCAGCCGAAAGACCGCCACTTCCCCGAGCCGCCGGTCTTCTAGCGCCACTCCTCGCCGGCACCTCAATCACCGCCGCCGGGTCACAGAGACGGGGGGGCTAGGAGGCCCTATGCAGCCAGAACACGTAGGTGGCAGGAGGATGCCGGGGGGGCGGGGGCCCCAATTCACGTCGCCACCACCATCTTGCTGCCTGCCGGGCCTACCGCACCCCGCCAAAAGTGCGTCCACAGCCCCAAGATCGTTCACCCTGCCCCCACGCCGGCCGATGCACCAGCCAATCGGGATCTCGACGCACCACTGGTAACAGAGATGGGGGGGCCAAGAGGCTCTATGCAGCCAGAGCACGCAGGAGGGGGGGCGGGGGCTGCAAATCACACCGCCACCACCATCTTGCAGCCAGCCGGGCCCCCGGCCTGCCTCACCCCGCTGAAAGTGCTGCCACCGCTCCAAGGCCGTCCACCTTGCCCCCGTTGCCCCCACGCCGGCCGATGCACCGGCCGATCGGGGTCCCGAAGCCTCACAAGCAACGTCCTGATGAGCGGCGGCCCCGCCACTCAGGGCTGCGGATGCAGGGCTGCCCCCGCGCGGGCCGCCACCCGGCCCTCAGCGGCCTCGCACCTCATGCGAGGCCCGGCACCACCTCGCAAGGCCGCACCTCCCGCCGTGTCGGCCGCGACAGGCCACAGGCGCCGCGGAATGCGGCCGGATCAGCAGGAGAAAGGGCCCCCGTCAGGGAAACACCGCTAAACTCAGGTAAGTGACACAGAGACGCGCTGAGGGTTACCGGATTCGAGGCGGATGACGGAGGGGTCCGGAGCACTCTTTGAGTGCGACCGCCATCTTGACGCCTGAGACCAGAAGTTCCAAAACCCTTGATGTTGTTATAGGTTCATGAATTGTTCACTTGAATGGAGGACTGAGCAATAGGTAGCAGTTTATACATCATGCATTTTTTCCTCATATTGTCTCGTTGTAGAGTGTGGGTGTTATATTGTGTTAAAGGTTTATTTATCTCTGTTTTGTTGCTGCTTAGCAGAGATTATTTATGCATTTCTGATGATGTATTATACATATATTGCTTCAAAACGTATTTTTAACCAATGGAAGATGTCAGTGGTATGCCCATGAAGTGCAGAGTTCAGAGCAAATGACAGAAAGGGAAAAGCAGTCTACTGTAGCAATACTGAAAACACAATGGCACAGCCTTTGAAGTTGTTATACTTTTTAGCCCTTTTTTGAATGTGTCACATTATTTCGATGTCGGCGCCACTTTCTGATACAGTGATGGGTTGATGTGAAGTGCGGGTAGTCAGATACAAGACACTGATTTCTTTGTTAGAGAATATGCCTGCTGCCATGAGTCTGCCTACCCGTAACCAATCGCTTCCTCCTAGGTGTGGAGTTGTTCTGGATGTTTCTGTGTCTTCCATATGCCCTGCATCCAGAAGTGGGCCAAGGACAGCGTTTTCCTTTTCTCCTCTATAACGGATGATGATTTTGGAAAGAAAGATTATCCATGGCATTGGTAAGATATCTGCAATATAAAAAAAAAATGTTTTTGTTAACGGGGTATCAGAACCAGGTGGAACGACAGTTAGAACCCAAAGGTTAACCCATGTAAAAGCAGATAGAACGATATGTAGATCCAAATGTTTTCTCGGTCTTTTTGATATTTTAGAAATTTACTTTTGATTTCCTTCAGAAATTATTGTATAAGGTCTGTTTGCAAACGTGATCGATGATCGCTAATCACCTGTGGCTTTCATGTCTTTGAGTGCTTTCTAGGAAATATGCATACTTGCCTTTGTGCATCAAGGAATATGTTGGATTCTGCTGTCTTGTTGAATACAAATAATCATCACTTTTCCAGTTTCTGTTTATTCATATACTTTTGTTATTTTATTCTGTAACCACTGTTTAAATGTGACAACCTATCTTGTTTTTAACACTCATTATATATATGCTGTTATGTGTGACATACTCTCAGTTAAGTCAAATTAAGATATCCAGATCCAAATGTAGTGATTTTGTTTTTCATGTAGATGTTTGGTCTGTTTTGGGAAACTTAGAATCTAGGTTGTTAGTAAGTGCTTAACATAACCTGATGTCTGGAAGCACCTTCGGGTCAGTTAAGTCAAATTAAGATATCCAGATCCAAATGTAGTGATTTTGTTTTTCATGTAGATGTTTGGTCTGTTTTGGGAAACTTAGAATCCAGGTTGTTAGTAAGTGCTTAACATAACCTGATGTCTGGAAGCACCTTCGGGTATCACAGTACTGCACAGTAGCAGTGCAGATGCTGTCTGGCCAAGTCCGGAAGATGCCACCTTTCCCTCCCAGGCTGCAGCTACAGCTGCCATCTGTAGGGAAAGGGATTTCTGTATTCCATTAGGAGGACCTGTGAGGCAGTGGTAACCTTATTGTTCTCTGGTGTGCAGACAGGACAGTGTAGCTCTAGATTTAGTAACTCATGCCACTACATGAACAGAATTTTCAGGGAGAGTGAAATCATGCGGAAGAAGAAGTGACGAAGGCCATAGAGATGCTGCTGCACTGGCATCAAAACTGCTGGCACTGACTGTTGTTCTAATTTATTATAATGGCTCTTTTGATGATTTGCAGTAGTCTGTGAGCAAGTGGGTGAGTAGAGCTGGTCAAATTCGCTACCAAGACACTCTTGACGGATGGCAACTGCTGAGCCTCACCCACATATTAGCCATGTTTCAATTATAAGAGTCATTCCATAGCCTGCCCTCTGTTATCCCTTATTAGGGCATATGAGGGTGTTTGTGTTGTTTGGGGTGCAAATTCACGAAGGACAGAAACCCCATATGTTTCATACATATATCAATGTAACTTGTGTCCGCTGTTTGTGCAGTTTTCCTAGGTTATCCTGAACGTTTTTGCATTTCTTCAGAAGAAATTAAAATATTTTTTTTTCAGATTGTCACACAATTTTTGTGGTATTGGACAGCCTCTGTTAAATAGTGTTTGAGTATCCACGTCGCGTTCTTATGGTCTGGTATGTGAAATCCCGTGGGCTTACTTTTGCATACCTTTGATTGAGCATTACGGTCGCACAGTCCTTCCTTAAATGCTGGATTGTGCTATGTGCTAGTTCACTCTTCTTATTCTATGATTGTAAGCATAGCATTCATTTGTCCTCATCCTGCTGTATTCTATCACTGGAATTCTAGCATTCGTTTGTCTTAGTTCTACTGTAATGTTGCATTCTAAAGCAGTGATTTGTTTTCTAGCACATAGACTCACAGAACTGTATGTACATTTTTGTGAATATTACATATATTCTTTCTCTCTGCTCCTAGTCCCAAATGCCGTTTCGAGTACCAGCGTGTTGAAACTCCCAGTAGATACTACTGCTACTGTGGAAAAGTGGAAGACCCACCGGTGGACCCATGGCTTGTACCTCACTCATGTGGACAAGTGTGCGAAAAAGAATTTAAACCTTCATGTGGACACAAGTGCCTATTGCTATGCCACCCAGGTAATTATCCATGCGTACAGAAATACAAATGGTGGTATCAACTGGAACAAACTACCAGTTAACAAAATGCAGATCACACATATAAATTCACATCTTATGACAGTATGTAAGGAAAAAATGGATGTAAGGTAACAATTGTATATGAATTTCATACTCTGACCAGGGATAGTACTCTGTCTGGCCATTGGCTGACTGGACTGATGCCCCTGTCTCTATCTTCTCGGATCTCCAGTCACATTTATCTCAGGTTGATCTATTGCATCATACGTATGCCTGTGTCCTGAGTCTCTGTTACTCCCAGCTGTGGATATCCTGCCAGGTACAGGCAGAGGTAGAACTGCATCACCAAGGCGCTCAGTTCTAAGCTTGTCTTGACTGGAAACACGGACAGAGCACATCACATTTGCATCCAACCTCTCATCCATCATGCAGGTGTGCATCGCGGGCAGTTCTGCCTTTATGAACTTTAAGAGGTGTGAAGTTTTGATAAGTGACACAGGGCATAGATGTAGAGTTGCTAATAAATTAAATACAAAAGTCTGTACATCACCATAAATGTATTATTAACTGACTTCTATAACGTAAGCGAGTCAGATGCTATTTGACCTTGCTAGCAGTTAAAAAATAACTTTTTTTTTAACTTCAGTGGATTCGAGATAGGTCTGGCTAATGACTACTGGAACATTTGAGTTTGGTGAGACTTATGTGTCAGAATGCTAATGAGCGTATTATTTGTTGCATTAAGCCCAATAGCAAAGCCAACAGGTCTCGCCTTATTGGCCTATTGGCTCTTCAACATCTTTTGGGGATGCTGTTTAGTTATTACGCCTGTGTGCCTATTACGCCTGTGTGCCTACAAAATGCCCTGGGCAATATATATATATATATATATATTCACTGAAAAAACCATAGGTTTCACACATGTTATAGTTAGCTGGACATTTTACTGATAAAAAACCATTGAAATTCCCCCGTTATAGTTAGTGCAGGCAACTATAACTCACGCGACCGCAATCCTCTGCTGATGCTAATACTGTATTTAGACACTTATTTGCCCATGTCTTCTTCCATTAAATTTTAGCTATACATATATTACAAATATTTTTTTTTCATAAAGACACATATGTCATCAGCAGAGGATTGCGGTCGCGTGAGTTATAGTTGCCTGCACTAACTATAACGGGGGAATTTCAATGGTTTTTTATCAGTAAAATGTCCAGCTAACTATAACATGTGTGAAACCTATGGTTTTTTCAGTGAATTTGTACGGTTTTTTAAATGCTAAGTTACTTTACGCCATTCGTGGCGTGCGCGCCCACTTAACGCAGTTCGTTCCGTGCACGCACGGTGCGCGCACAGTGAGCACGCGGTGCGCTTTGCGCACCGCGCCCCCACTTTACGCAGTTAGTGCCGTGCACGCACGGTGGGCACGCTGTGCGCTACGCGCACCGCGTGCCCATGTTACGCTAGATGGGCCATGTACGCACCATGCGCTTCGCGCACCGTGCGCACATGGAGGACATATTATGCGCTTCGTTGTGAAAGGTAATCTTTTATTTTTGGTGTGTTACAATATGCCATGCACAAATGGTATCCTTCGGGCACCATTTGCACACGGGGTGGGGAGAGTGTGGATATATTTTTTTTTTTTTAATTTTTTACCGTCTTTGGGGACTCCTTGATCATGGCTATGTGCTTAGGAGCTGTCTAAACATCCCCGTAACATGTTTTTGGGCTTTGTTTTTCAACTCCCCCTCAGAGTGCGAGAGAGAAAATGGCGGCCGCCGCTTCCTGGTTTCGACCGATTCGAATGTTTACTAAGATCGAACAGCCAATCAGATTCGCGCTCGCGCACGGCACCGTACGCGTACGGTAAGCTTACCGTAAGCTTACCGTAAGCGCACCGTAAGCTGCCACAGATATATATATTGATTTAAATGCTATTTTCTGAGGAACTACTGAACAGAATTACACCAGACCTACAAAAGGCACTTCCTTGACCTGAGGACTACCTCTCTGCCAAATTTCAAGTAACTCTGTTCAGCCGTTCGGGCTGTAGCTGTGTCTAAAGGTCCTATGGAAAAATGCATGGGAAAAACGCGTTTTGGGACCCCCCTTTTTTCTCAGCCCCCACTTGACGAATCCCCCCGAGACTTTCAGGGTAGGAGCAAAGCGTAGCGCCCCACCTATTTTGAAAATTTCGCGAGGATTCGTCGACCGGCGCCAAAGTTATTCCAAATAGAATGTTGCGGTTTTCCTATGGAAACAGGGTCCTAACTATAACTACCTACTGGCGACCGCCAGTAGGTAATATATATATATATATATATATATATATATATATATATATATATTACTGTTCTGCGATAGATCAGTAAGCAAAAAAAGGAAAAGAAGTAACATGAACGTACTTTTTTTAAGGTATATGTAGAAGGGCAGACAGCAATTTGCTTCCTGGTAGTCCAAAGATTTTTTTATAGATAGATAGTGGGGTACAGTGGAGGCATGAGGGTAAGGAGCAACAGGGAGTGGTTGGGAGAGGGGAAAATCGGCACACAAAGCAGAGCTACACGAGGGTTGGGGGGCACACAAGAGCTTTCAACACGAGGGAGACAGCCATACTGAACTCCTGGAAGGTGGATATTTGGCGGCGGAAAAGTTTTTGAGGGAGAGCAGTAGAAAGTGAGCAGTAGAAAGATGGAACTCAGCCAATCAGAGAGATGCTGAAGAAACTATAGCCCAGGGGAGGGACAAACACAAGATGGACAATCTGGGACAAGGAGAGTAATTCAATAAAAAAACAAGCAAATGAGAGTGACAATAAAACCAACCATCAGCGGATGTAAGCTCCTGTACATTCTTGGTAAGCCCATAATCGGTCTTTTACAACCAGGCAGCTTGTGCTCTCTGGTAAGCTTGACCTAAAATTGGTTTAAAATATTGTCAATTAATTCCGAGGTTGATAAGATATGCCTATACCTATTGGTGAAGGTGATTGAACTAGGCATCACTATGTGAAAAGAGTTTATTAGCTTGTAATATTGGCATACTAGGTGTTCATTTGTGTTTTTGGAATGCGTTGGAGGAAAAATAGTTGGCAAATGTATGTTTAAAACATATTTGGACCATGGATGGCTGAAATGCTATCGTGGACGTGAAATACCTCTGTTATTGTATTATAAGGTGAATGCTTTTCAGTTTTTTTTTTAAATTGTAATATTGTACTGTAAGATACATTAAGTCTTATAAATGTGTCCTTGTATGAAGGTCCAACATGCAACTTGGAATTACCCAGTTGAACATCTCAAGTTTACATGTTACACAAGTCACATTTTGACACCACTCGGCTGAGAACACATCCTCTTAGATCTGTAAACAAGTACATCAATCAGATTAAATTGTTCAGTCAGACTTTGAGGGTTCTTTAAAGTTTGGTGGGTGCGGGATAGCCAGCAAAAATTGGAACATGTTGTAATTGCCCTATTTAGAGTGTATGCGTGGGTATGCACTCTAAAGAGCCTGGGCAGGATATCCACCCATTTTGGTCTATGACCCACATCCAAAACACTATATAACCCAATTTTTTGTCTTGTTATGACCAGCAATCAACATTTTCTGTATTAAATACCATTACAGGCGGCATGGAAACCTATTTTGCTCACACCAGTTTCACTGTTTTCATCATTTCCCAAACTCCTGATAATCAAATCATTTGCAGAGCATAACTTGGGAAATTATATTTGTTCCCTTATTGGTGAAGGTTTACTTTGTCAAAATTTTCTTGCAACTAATATATTACCCATCTCACTTATCTTTGTGCATTTGCTCAGTAAGCTGCACTCAATATAGTACTGGTCTCAGTGAATGTATGTTTACACTTTATGGAATTTAGTAATATTTATAAAGAGGTTATTATTACCTATTGAGTATGTGGTAACAAACTTGTCAGAAACCTATATATAATAATCTTGCATTTTCCTTGTTGTTAGGCCCATGTCCTCCGTGTCCTAAAATGGTCACCATAACGTGCTACTGTAAAAAAGCAAAGCCGGTGCCACGACGCTGCAGTGCCAAGGAGTGGTCTTGTCAGCTACCATGTGGGAGGAAATTGCAATGCGAGCAGCACAAATGTGAGCAGCCTTGTCACAAAGGTATATGTATATGTCTTTTCCTAAGTGTAAAGCATTATATTCAGGTACATGTTTTAGCTTCATAGTGTAAAATGACAAGTAACAGAGTATAATTTTCAAACTAAACACTGTCACGCTGTCATGTACAATACTAATGCTTGCTGGCAATCACACTGCATGAAAATACATACATAAAATTCATGACAGCTGATTATCTCCCATCACACTCAGGATCCCGGAACACTGTTAAAGTTGAGAGTAAACAGTCTAACCATCTTTGACAAAAAGCATTACATATGTATTTTATTTCAATTTTCTTTTGTTCCCAATCAGGTTTGTATAGAGGATAAAATAAAATGGTGTTTTAAGGCAGACACAGACTTCCTCAGTCCAAGTATGCAGAAAAGTTTCCCCTCAGTTCTGTTTCTGACTCTATGCTTGAGATCCAGAAAGACAACGCTTTGCCATTTCGTTTGTTTTTTCCTCATATGCGTTTCTTTTGTGAAAATATATATATTCTCCCAAAGTCTTTCACCTTCTACTGGGTACTCACACGGTTTTCTATCAAGTTTGAGTATCCTTGATCATGATTCAAGATCTCTCGCTCTCTCCACATTTAGGACACACTACATGTCGAGAACACCATCTGCAAGTCAAGGACACCCTCCTAATGCAGAGAAGCTCCTCTCAGTGCCAAGGAAACCCTTTTCGAACCTCCACCTGATTTAATAAATCTCTTTAGAGTCATAGATGAATCCCATATGTCTGTCTCTGAATTAAGTACTCTTAAGCTGAGAGGGATCGTGAAATAGTGAGCAAGCCCTTTGGGGACCTGTTCATGATATCAGAAGGGAAAATAATGCCCAATGTAGGAGCATAGCTCCCTTGTCAATCAATCAATCAATCAATCAATCATGGAATTTATATCGCGCACTACTCACCCGGAAGGGTCTCAAGGCGCTTGGGGGAGGGGGTCTGCTACTGCTCGAACAGCCAGGTCTTGAGCTATTTCCTGAAGGCGAAGTGGTCCTGGGTCAGCCGCAGGTGGACGGGCAGGGAGTTCCATGTCTTGGCCGCTAGGTAGGAGAAGGATCTTCCTCCGGCGGTGGCTCTCTGGATGCGAGGGACGACGGCGAGGGCGAGGTTTGCGGATCGTAGCTGTCGGGTGGGCGTGTAGAAGGTCAGGCGGTCGTTGAGGTACCTTGGGCCCAGGTCGTGGAGGGATTTGTGTGCGTGGGTGAGGAGTCTGAACGTGATCCTCTTGTTGACAGGGAGCCAGTGCAGGTCTCTCAGGTGGCTCGAGATGTGGCTGCGTCGGGGGGCGTCCAGGATGAGACGGGCGGAGGCGTTCTGGATACGCTGAAGTCTTTTCAGAAGCTTGGCTGTTGTACCGGCGTAGAGGGTGTTTCCGTAGTCTAGTCTGCTGGTGACGAGGGCCTGGGTGACAGTCTTCCTGGTCTCGGTCGGGATCCATCTGAAGATCTTGCGGAGCATGCGGAGGTTGTGGAAGCAAGATGAGGAGACAGCGTTGACTTGTCTGGTCATCGATAGGGAGGAGTCCAGGATGACGCCCAGGTTGCGTGCGTGGTCCGTTGGCTTGGGTGCGGTGCCCAGGGCCGGGGGCCACCAGGAGTCGTCCCATGCGGAGGGCGACAGTCCCAGGATGAGGACTTCTGTCTTGTCCGTGTTCAACTTCAGGCGGCTGATGTTCATCCATTCGGCGACATCTTTCATCCCTTCGTGTAGGTCGGCTTTGGCGGTGTCGGGGTCTCTGGTGAGGGAGAGAATCAGCTGGGTGTCATCGGCGTAGGAAATGATGTTGAGGTTGTGTTGGCGTGTGATGGCAGCGAGGGGTTTCATGTAGATGTTGAAGAGAATGGGGCTGAGCGACGATCCTTGCGGGACGCCGCAGATGACTTCGGTGGCCTCAGAGCGGAACGGAGGGAGGCGTACTCTCTGTGTTCTGCCGGAGAGGAATGTGCTTATTTTACAGCACTTGCCCTAAAGACTAATTTGGAAGCTAATACATTTTAGGGTCACAAACCCATAATATTGTAGCCTCAAATGACTGCTGCATCATGGATAATGTTGTCAATTTTGTGGAAAAGGAATGCTTTCCCAATCCTCTTACATTACGCATGCTTAGATTACCATGGGTGTGTAGTTTTAACAAATGTTAGGGACTGGAAATCTCCCTTGGTGCTGGATCTCACTGGAGCCAAAAAAGGCAGAATTTCCTCTTATGAAGTACCCTTGTTAAAAGAGACTGCTAGAGAAATCTAACAAGTTGGGACTTGCCTCGTTTGCACAGTGTGATGTTGTGTAATGGGTTATTTATTTCACGACAAATACAGAACAATAAACTATCACAGTGATGTGTACATTAAGGTACAAGAAAATGATTGACAGCAAATTACTAAATGTGAATCCATGTTTCGGGGCGTTGTGGAATCGCATATTGCAATGCTGAAGAGGTGGGGTATTCCATAACTGAAGCTTGAAGTCTGAATGAGGGAATGGTGAGGCATGTTTTATGGTAGGTTGGTATTCTGAATAAAGGGGTGGCAGAGGAACTTAAACTTTTGTAAGGGAAGCATTTCATGAGTTTATTTCTCAGTAAGATAGGTCCCATATCATCAAATTCTCCATGTGCAAAATAATTTAAAACCCGGTTCTTTTGTGGACTGAAAACAAATACATTTGGTTTAGAGATGGAGATAAATGATCAGTTTTCCTGTATTTTAGTCATGGTCTGGCAACAATCAATCAATCAATCAGAGTATTTGTAAAGCGCACTACTACCCGTGAGGGTCTCAAGGCGCTAAGGGGTGGGGGAGTGCTGCTACTGTTCGAAGAGCAAGGTCTTGAGGAGTCTTCTGAAAGTCAGTAGGTCTCGGGTCTGCCGAAGGCGGATGGGGAGGGTGTTCCATGTCTTGGCGGCGAGGTGGGAGAATGATCTGCTGCCGCCGGTCACTCTTCGGATGCGGGGGACAGTGGTGAGAGAGTGGTCAGCGGAGCGGAGCTGGCGGGCGGGGTGTAGAAGCTGAGTCGGCTGTTGAGGTATGCTGGTCCGGTGTTGTGGGAGTGCCTTGTGTGCATGGGTGAGGAGCTTGAAGGTTATCCTCTTGTTGACGGGGAGCCAGTGCAGGTCTCCCAGGTGGGGTGTGATGTGGCTGCGGCGAGGGATGTTGAGGATCAGGCGTGCAGGGCGTTCTGGATGCGTTGGAGCCATTTCAGGAGTTTGGCCGAGGCTCCTGCGTAGAGGGCGTTTCCGTAGTCCACTCTGCTGCTGACGAGGGCCTGGGTGACCGTCCTTCTCGTTTCGGTGGGGATCCACTTGTAGATCCTGCGGAGCATGCGGAGGGTGTTGAAGCAGGAGAAAGAGATGGCGTTGACCTGTTTCGTCATGGAGAGGGTGGAGTTGACGATGACCCGTAGGTTGCGTACGTGGTCGGTGGGTGTTGGAGCTGTTCCTAGTGCGGTCAACCACCAGGAGTCGTCCCAGGCAGAGGGGGTGGATCCGAGGACGAGTACCTCCGTCTTGTCCGAGTTCAGCTTCAGTCGGCTGTTTCTCATCAAGTCTGCGACGGCCTTCATTCCCTCATGGAGGTGGGTTTTGGCGGTGTGGGGGTCTTTGGTGAGGGAGAGGATCAGATTTCTGCACACATTGATATCTGAAGATAGTATAACTTATACTCCATATACATATTTGAAAGAAAGCACTGGTAGAGGTGTGCCTGAATTGTCTACGATGGAAAAGCAGCATTTAAACTAGTCAGAAGTTTCAGCATTAGTGTGTGTGGTGCCCACCAATATTCCCACACTTCTCAACATTTAGGCTGTGGTAGGATACTGCTCCATTGAGGCTTTACAAAGTTTGTGATCCTAAATGGGGTTCCCTTATAGCAAGCAAAATCTCCTAGTTTACAGAGTAAGTTTCAGGAATCGGTGAGGCATTTAGCACCTTTTGCTGAACTAATGAATTATCGAAAAGTAAGAAAGTGATTTTCTTTCTTGTTTTCCAGACACATTATTCTTTGTGTGTCATCTTCATTCATACAGCAATCAAGTTTGCATGCAGACAGCAGTTTGCCAAGCAGTCTTGAGTGAAAACTAAAAGAATGGGGGAAAGGGCTCAGCCCAGAATGACACCCCAAAAGACATGCCTAACTGCATTCCCAAAAAAGGGAAATATACTCCACATGTACTTTACTGCATCATAAAACCCAAAGCAACCCAATCCTTGGCAGTATCTTTTATATTGATTTTACTGGTTGTTTTAATGCAAGTCCCTGTGGTATTATCATAGATATTTTTAGATTTTTTCTGGCAACTTATGCCTCAGTCCTGGTGAGTTTGTCGCCGGAAAATGGGGAATCACATTGCAGAGACACTGATTTCTAATGTTTGTTTCCCAATCCGTTGGCCACAATTTGGTATACTGCAGTAATTCCACATCCCATAATTATGTTGCTAAATTACTGCATTGGTATTTCCACTCAGTATAGAATCACAGATTGAAATTGGCAACCATGGAAAGTGTCACTTATTCTGCAATGAACGGCTGATTTATAAAAAAAAAAAATAATCAGTGTGGAGGAAATAGACTTTTATAAATGATTCTCTCTAATGTTCTGATAAACATTCTATTCAGTTAAGGTAAAGTAAGTTATTTAATTTGAAAGCGCACTAGCAATGTTAAATCGTGTAATTGATAATGTTTTATAAGATATACATAAATGAAATATGATACTGCTACATTATTAACTTATAAAAAAAGAATAAAAAGGATACACAAAGTGACACAATGCCATATTGGTAAAAGAGTTTTGTTTTTTAGAATACTTTCTGGATTTGCAAGTGGCCACGGTATTAGGACAATTATTGCCAATTAAAGGCCCAAATATGAAGTAAAGTCCAAGCGTTTGTCGTCTTGGAAAAGCAGCATGTTAATGAGGTGCAAAAATTGTTCTTTCCCATTGTCTTGCCAGATAGACACAAGTTTAGCATTTAAATCTTGAGAGATATTTTCATGCAAATCAGAGGAGCCAGCAATCATGACTTTAGAAACTGTGGTGCTAAGACGTTCCTCAGTTACTCAAAATATATTTGCTATGCTGGTTAATGGAAATATTTGTCTGTCAAAAGACTGTTGCATTTCCAAAGACAAATGCAAAAGGAAAGCTTATGCTTATTCTCGATCAGCTGAACTGACTTTGAGTCTGTTGAAGATCTTCTTAAGTCTTATCATCTCTGTTTAAAGGTAGTGACATGGTTGTATTATTCACGTACCTACTACTGATAGTGTTGACCCCCAAAGCCGAATGGTGATTGGCTGAATAATTGGAAGATAATGCATGTTAAACTATTCAAAGGAGAAAGATATACCTGGACAAAAACAAAGAAGTAGAGGAGCTGGCTGACTGAGTAGTCAAGTATTTATGGACAAAGGATGTTCTACCTGCAATGCCATAAAAGCTGTGTAAAATATAAATTATCTGCATTTCTCTGCCCGTAATAAAGCACTCGAAATTCATATATAAATACATCTGTAATACTATGCCATACCCTAAAGTTCTTTCCAGTTTCAACAATAACTCACATATATCGGTGTATAGAGGGCACTAGTCAGATTGCAGCCATGTCCAGTGTGATTGACAACATTCAAGTTGGAACTAGCCCTCAGCTAGGGGTGCCCTGCACTTAACATTTCTGGAAAGTAAGTTGCTGCAAAACAAGATGCAGCAAACCTACTGATAGTAGCTACCTGCTAGATCATTCAGAGTGAGTGGTCATTGCACATGCTAGTGTAGTGTAGGCAACGTGGCATCTATCAGGAAGAATCAGACACTTTCAAAAGGAGCCTGGAGTGCTAACTATTCCAGAAACAAAACATTTGGGGAACTCATTAAGGGGTTACTTGTTTTCCTCCCCATAGAGTTTCTTTCCACTAAGATCTTGTAATCTAGAGTATAGCAACACAATATAGAGACAAAAATGCACGTTGTATTCATTTTCAGGACTTGTGTCAGTAAAATCCTGGTGGAAAGAATACTAGTGATCCTCTGAATTCTCCAGAATGTCTGCTTTTGAGAAATTGATTTTCCAATTATGGAATGTGCATTGCTGTGGTTTCCAAAATGTATGTGTGCAGTAGAGTCCTCTCGCTCTTAATAATCTAAGGGAACTTACAAATATCTGACACCATTTATTAGGTTCATTCCACAAAAAGTAGGAAGCTTTGGAATATATTGTTGTGAACTACTTTGTGTGGGTGTTGCAAGTACATGTTCTGCTGTAAAAACGTCAGTATTTTCTCTTTCTGTCCAGGTTGGATTGTTGAACCAAACTAGCCCCACCCGTTTTTCCTCATTTTTTTCTGATATTAGGCCCTTTTTGATATCCAAATGCTGAACACTAATGCATGTGGTAAAACTAAGCATAGGTGTATATCTAAACTTCTTTGTGCCCTATGTGCACCCATACATGTGGGGGTTCCATTTAGACCAGGAGGAGTTTGTGGATGTACACTGTAACAATACAGTGGGTTTCTGATGGTTGTGTTATACTGCAATCTAACCATCACAAATGCCACTAACAGAAATAGAGCCCTCCTAACAAATGTCGAGCTCATACTCTTCCGGGTAAAAATTCCACATTCATTCTACCACTGCAGAACCATCAACTATTTTTCTCTGTAGAAATAGATCAGGTCATGTACCATGCAAACAGCATCAAGCAGGCTTTCACCGTGTGCACCATCCAGCTACTCAACATACCCAAATAAACCACTTTTAAGGTGCTCTCAGAAACTGACGTTTTTGACATTGTCGCTCGCTTCAAGTAAACTCGGTACGAAGTCCACTTTTCTCCATACACCCTTATAAGATGCCTATCTGGAAAATCTATTAGACGCCTCATCCATGATGTCCCTTCCTCTTGCACAATAAGTCTCTTTCCTAATGCAGTCCAAAGACAGCATATCTTCCTGTTATTTAAGAAAACTTACTAACTCAAAATTGAAAGAGCAGTGCTTATACAGCTGCAAAACTAAACCAACAGCATTCTCTTCCTACACAAATACCAATCGAGTTTCAACTCTACCCAGGTTATGTGCAGCCACAACATTTCCTATCACTGACTATTTCTCAGGCAAGAGCTCTCATGAGTATGTTATACTTTTGACTGTCAAGCTCTGATCCATATTCTGATCAACATTGTACCACATGGAATTGAACAAAACCATAATCCACTTGCTCTGCTCCTACCTCTCCAAGTGACAGGACCATGTTCAGATGGACACCTCCAGTAACAATGGCTGTTGGTGATTAACAGTGTTATTAGTCTCCATTACTCTCAATCCCATCTGTAACCAATACATGGTGTCTCTTGGAGTTGTCACTGCTAACCACTATATCAAGACTCACTAGCAGGCGGATGAGACACAACTGTCTGAAAGTGCCCACAATTAATGAGGTGGGTTGACTCAGATTTCATTCTCCTCACTAATTTCACTATCCAAGCCAAGATTTAGGAGTAATTGTCCAATGTGTAGCTGGACAAATTCACATTTCAACACTCTGCAAACAAAACAATTACGTTGATTAATCGTTTACACTGGTCTATTTCAGAATTCCATATTTTCATGGAAAGCCAGGTAGTGGTAACAGCTCTTGCTACCAGATCATGATTTCCGAATGACCATCCAAACACTGATCTCCCATCTCAATGGTAGTAGTGCACTACTCACCGACATCCTGACTTCAACAATTACTCCACTGAAGAGTATTTTGAGCAGCACTGCCTGATTCAAGAAAGGTCTAAAGAAGAACAACGTATGTCACGCCTGTGCTGCTGAACTGGCACTGGCTTGACTCTTCAGGTCCACATGTTAAACAACTGCTCCTTCACCTAAAAGACAGGAACAGCCATTGTAATATTTTACCTAACAGAAAAGGTAACCACTAATAGCAACTAGGGATAGGTAATCTAAATACACCAGTTTTTCTGCCTTGGTGTGGAGTCAAGGTTATTCTGCTGCTCCCCAGGCAGAAAAGAACAAGACCAGCTCAGTTGCTTTTAGGAGCACTCTGAGGGACTGAGCAATGTATTCAGTTTAATGATACTTGTATTATGGTAACTTTCCCTTCTTAGATGCATTGTCATGGTGCAGTTAGCCCAGTGTAATTATTATCAAAGTAATTGCAGTATCTGGCCTCTGTCAGTGGTGGATGGTAGAAGAATTCATGATCCAATGCGTTCCTCACTGCATGGAAAAAAGGAACTTGTGCTGCATGGCACTCTGCCTGCATCTCATCAACAGAAATTGTGGGGCAGACAGCTGTGAAACCAGCAGAATTGCCTGAAGTTGTATCACAGATTTAAAATAAATAAATAAACTGAATTTGCCCACCTCTAGCCTCAACATAGGCAGCCTCCGAATAAATATGTGTAAAAAATGAAAAGACAAGCAATCAAACCTCAGTCTATGCATGAACGATCTGGAACAATTTCACTCTACTAAGCAAGTTCACCTCTTGGTTTAGTGTTTTTAGCTTGACTGCAAGGAACCTCATTCCTGTTGTATTTCATCAAGGAGATGAAAACACACAACCTTAAGGAGCATCATCTGTTACTGATAATGTACCCCAGTGCTTCCCTCACCTTAGGACCTCCTGCACCTCTTATGAACAATCGCTTGAATCATTCCCTAGCTCCAATATTATGCTCAGCAGTATGTTGCTCACTAGCTACATTTGCACTATAAAAATACTATTACCAGTCTGTTTCAAAGACATTATGGAAGTCTGTATAATTTTTCTAATCCCATTTACTTTATAAATTATTTTCATCTACTCTGATGTTCTGAACACCCACGATATGTTGTAATTGATTCTTCGTGTCGAAACATAACTTTTAGATTGATAGCTTTATGTTGATGTATTTCTGTTTGAAGTCGTTTGTTTTCTATTTTGGGTGGAAGCCAAATTGAAAAGTATTCTTTAATAGCTGTGTGCTGTTGTTTATTTACCTTTCCTTTTATTATGAATGACATCAACATGGGATCACAACTAAACATTTTCAAATTTTAGGAGACTGTCAGCCCTGCCCGCGAGTGAGCAAGCAGAGGTGTCTGTGTGGTAGACAAATTGCAGAAAGATTGTGCGCTAACCCACTGTGGCAATGCAACCAGGTAAGCATCAGATAAACAAGATCACAGCTTTTTCTCTAGTTTGGGTAATTATAGTCCATGTGTGTGCTTTTTAATTAAGTTGTTGAACACTTTGCATTTCTTCTTGGCATTTGCACATAAGTACTTTACAGAGTGTCATCTTTATTAATTCACGTTTGCCTTTTGCCTGTTTTGTTTCAAAACTTATAAAACGTGTAGGCTGGTAGTGGGTTTAGAGTGAGAGCAAACACTAAGAGGCATATCAAAATAAACAACCACCAAACAAAGAGTCTGTCACAAACTTCGAATCTCCAGTGGTGTTAAAAAAGGCAGACCACCAAATTCTCAATGCTGTATGGATTATTTGGTCATGTGGGAAGGTGAAAATTACATGTTGGCTGTAAGTTAAAGGAATCTTACTTAGGCAGTTTGTTCTTTGATGGAGTTGCAGTAACTAAACAAATCTTCAAAACCTGGCCACCTTCATAGAAGTGTTCTTTTATTTGTCACACAGTAGGAATAGACGCATTTCATCTATTGTTTTCATACCCATTTCCCTAATTGAATATAGAAGATTTTTTTCCTTTGCCGCTTGTAGAGGGGCATTCTGCAACCCTTAGTTGGCATAAACATTCAAACTATTAGATAATGCCATTCTCCATTTTTCTTTTTTTTGCTGATGTTAGTGTGAGTGAATTATTTCTAGTTAGCACAAGTGTCTGGCAGCCTTACATAAGGGATCAGTTTGATCTAGTATGCCATTTGATACCCTTCTTTAATTTTTACGTCTTTTCCATTTGCTCTTTGTGTGTGTGTGTCATAATTTGGAATATATTTGTTTTTGTAAACTGTGATCCTTAAATAATAGTGTAATTTTAGATTTTATGATGGATGCGCCAATTGTCTTGCCTTAATCATTTTGTGTTTTGAACTTGAAACAGAACAAAGTCTTGTATAATGTTATGTTTTACACTAGGTACTAAAAGACTTTCTTTTGGGCAGTCATACATCTTTACAATTCTTACACTGAAAGAAAGATTTGTGGCTCGGTTTAACAATTTACTGAAAAACTTCATCTTTTGGATTCATCCTGCATTCATAAATATCTTGTGGGTAGGCCCTTTTTTTATAATAAAGACATGAACTGTTGAAGAAAGGGCTTTTATGAAATGTAGTGCATCCAATTCTGTCTAATAGTTATGCAATAATTGTTTTTTTGGGATTGTGTGTCGTACAGTACAATTATTATAATGCATATTTCTACAAATTCTTCATTGTAGAAATATCCCCGAGCATTAGGCTGGATCTAGACAATTTTCAGTTATGCTATCCGTGCATCATGTGTTGCCTTTATTACCTTTTAGATTAAAAGATCTTGTCTCTCTGATGAGGCAACCAACATTAAACGGAGCCAAATCTATTTTATAGATTCAGTTCTATATTTGAGGCTAAATCTGAGGGGCCTACCTTCCTCGATCATAGTAATGAGCCTTACACCAACAACGAGAGACATCTACTCGCCCTCCACAAGTTTTGCAAAATGCATATGAGGCTTGACACCTCCCCAAAGTTGGCCATCTTATGACATTTGCCTTGGTCTCCATTGATTCTTTAAGATTCTCCACTGAGGTGGGAGAAATTATGGCGGCTATGACCATACAATTTCCTACTACAGATTCCAAATTTAACACGCAGTTGGAGATCTTGAAGTCGTTAAGGAAGTGTACAACCTCTTCTTTGTTTTTAGCAGAGGAGCTGGTTGACACTGGCAATAGTCAAGTTACTATTCTAGTGTAAGCAAGAGAGTGGCCTAAAAGTGTAGTCCTATATAACAAAGGTGGCGTAAAGATCCTACCCAATACATGAAGGTTTGGTGGTACACGTATCTTCTGTAAAGGTGAAGTTTCAAATCTTTTTGATTTCACTCCTAGATTGGACGGCCCAAAAGGTTGGATAATTCCTCCCATATGATATACTAATGCATCTAATAGCCTCATTTGGCAGTGACCTGAGAGAGATGCCCTTATTTCTTTTGGCTCACATGGCCCTAAATGGTGAGAAAACATCAAAGTTCAGAGGATGACGAACCCACAAACTGTTGCTCCTCTTCCCCCATGTTTGTGTAACTGCCTTATTTATTCAATTCTACCCTGCACCATATAGTTCCAGTTTGGAACAAAGTGGCAATCTTCCCAGTGTGGTTATAGATTTAACCTCGATCCAGATGGTTAACTTGGAAGTCTTTGTGAGCAGGAGTGAATACCTCAATCAAATTATCAGTTGGTTCCAAGACTGTCTTTGTGCTTTGGATCAAAGAAGAATTCCTATTTGTTTATCCTATCCCTCTTAGTCGGGATGTACAACATACAAGATGTATGTAGGCTTACTTGCCCCTTTCAACTAAGCATGTAATGGTGCTCTAATCTGATTTACACTATTAATTCATAAGAGGAGTCGGTGGACATGCCCCTGTTGTCACACTATCCTCAAGGGTACCATTTCTCTATGTACACCTACCTTCACACCCAACTTGCACACCACTCACATCTTGACTGCAATAGGGATAATACTAACAACTAGGCATTGAGACAGTCTGGAAGAAAGCCTAGACCCATAGTGGCTACTTAAATGAGGTTGAAATATGTTGACTCCATAGAGGACGTAGGGACAATATATCCCACAGACACTCACACACACCATTTATTAAGCAAACCAAGGGCACCCATCAATTAAGAAAAACCAGGGTGTCCCTGAGCTAGGTTTGTTCTTAACACCCCATTGGATAAATATCACCAGCATTTGCAATGCAATAGGTATTGCATTTACGAGAGTTTGAGCTATTGGTATTGTAAATGACAATGCCTTTTATTTATGTGTTGTTTTTAAAACCAATAAATGAAAGGCATTGTCATTTACAATAGCTTAAACTCTCCCAATTGTGAGACCTATTGCATTGCAAATGTGTTTGTGCTATAATTATTTTTTTAATGAGTTGGGAGAGCATTTTCACTGCCTGCAGCGCGATACCAAAGGGATGATGGACGGAGCGTTTGAGCAAATCAAACACTCACCCCCAGTCGACTGATCTGGGTTTAATCCATCATCCTTCTTTAGCTCACTCCACCACCCCAGTTCAGACATGGCCATATGCAAATCAGTCTGACCCTGTGCCTCATGGGAACAATCCAGCCTGAACTGCCAAGCCATGTCTTACCTGATTCGGAAACAAGCATCCTGGGACCAGTTTCGGGTTCATAACCCTCAAAAGCCAGGCTATCTTGAATCCAGTGGCAAAGTAAGCAAGGGACCCACGTCTGGGCATACCCTGCCAACTTAGGGCGAACAAAGCGATACCAAAGGGTATGATGGACGGAGTGTTTGAGCAAATCAAACACTCACCCCCAGTCAACTGATCTGGGTTTAATCCATCATCATTCTTTAACTCACTCCACCACCCCAGTTCAGACATGGCCATATGCAACAGCAGGCAGGACAGAGCTGTTTGAGAAAATAGTGCTCGGAGGCTGTAATTAAAGCCTACCGAGCAACAACACACGTAACAGGGGGTGTCGCCATGTGGGGTTACAAAAGGCGGTACTGAGGAGCTAGCTAACTCCTACTTGATGACCTGCTGGTGCTGTCCACGTTTCACATTTGTAAGGCTTAATTCTAGGCAAAGATATATCCTGGAACCCCTTTCCATGATAAACCTCTTTTTGCAGCTGTCCTACTTGACAATGTGTGTTGTCTGTTGTCATCTAGCTGTAAAAGCGTGGTTCCCACCTCTACCTTCTTACCCTTGACGTTATTTGTAGGTTGTGGTAAGATACCGAAATCGGGTAGCTCCCTCAAAGACCACTTTTTGTATAGTTCTCAAGTTAATGAATTCCAGGACTCAAACACACAGAAGCTGAATCTTAGTGGCATTCGCCTCATTCTCTGTAACTTCCACTTTGGATTCAAAATTTGAGCGAGGCTCCAATGCGCACAGTCTTTGATTCTCTGTGATTTACACCTCAGTATTGCCGCCTTGGATTTCTGGCTTTAAGGTGGTATTGAAACTTACAGGAAAACTTATGTACATTATTTTCATTTTGAAAGTGTACTATTGAATAATAATGTAAGTAATATCGTTAACCTTCATGATCTAGCACTGTTCTTTTGAATGCTGGTACGTTGTGTTTTACGGCTCCAGCATCATGCTATATTGTCATTCCACGGTTTTTAATTTCTTGCCTCCAGTGCAGCTACCAAATTCTTTATATGTTTTGAGGCTGCTGCAGGTCCTTCACAATAGCCTTTATCAGGGATTCCCTTGTGATGGTAATTCCTATATCTTCTTGTTGGTCAGGGACGCCTATTCAGGGGTTCTTGAGATATTGGGGAAGAAGTCTTCTATCCTCTCCATCAGGCCCAACTTGCTTTCCTATATGATATATACCTCTTTATTTAAATTTCCATTCTGGAATCAGTTGTTACCTTGAAGCAGAAGTGAAGGGCCCCTCCTCCATCATCACTTCAGCCATAATTTCCCTCCACACCTCGTATCCACTTTTCCTTTGTAGACCAAAGCTGCATCCAGAAAGCAATCCTACCCATATGGGCTTTTCAAATAACTGGAGTCTGTATAGTTGCTTCGATTGTTGCAGTCTACCAGGCTAGCCTGACTGGAGCATTTACCATGGCTGTTTCCCTCTTGCATGCCAAGAAATCGGCATGGCTAGCAGTGGCTCGTAAAATGGGACTGCGGTCCAACAATCCTGCAATTTGGTACACTGCCTTCACCAATCTACTGCCACCACCTACATTTGTTGTTGTAGTGCAATCCCAAAGCCAGAACCATGCTGGGTCCTAACACAGGTGTGACCATCTTGGTGCTTTGCAACATTCAACACCCTGTCCTTGTCATTAATCTCCATGGTACAGGGAATTGAGGCAGAACTCATCCATGGGTGCAGTTAATGCCTTTATATAGCTGAAGCTCCAGTTGCAGTGGTGTTATCTTAGATGTTTTGCTTTTAGAGTCTATGCCACTTGTTACTCAGAGAGCAGAGCTGAAATATTTCCAATCTAGTTGTACGCTTAGTGACATTTCTGAAGATTAGCCATCAACAGGAGGACAAAGGACCTATTGGAAAAAAAATTGAAAAGTTTGTTAAGAATATTTTTCTTTGAATGTTGTTTTTGTATTTGTTCAGGATGATGAACATCTAGTAACGCTTAACTCTGGATCTTTTTTTTTTTTTACAGGTGTGTGGGAAAACCTTGCCTTGTGCCAATCACACTTGTGAGCAAGTTTGCCACTCTGGCCCTTGTGGTGAATGTCCTCGATCTGGGAAAAGGAGTTGCCCATGTGAGAAATCAAGTAAGGAAATGTTCATGGGGGAAAATTGTCTACAAAGAACAAGGGAATGTTGCCTGCTTCTTTGAAATTCCCAGTAAGGTGCCACATTTAAGTAGGGGAGATGAAGATCATCAGTTTCTCTCCAAACTTCCTTTGACATTTCAGTATAGTAACTGGCTTCCATACTGCACTTCTGAATGTCTTATTTGTAGATGCATACATCCCTGTATCTCTGAGTTCTTCTATATTGGTATAATTTACTCACATACTTTGAATAGCCCTGTCATCAAGATGGGAATCATTGGTACTTTCACATAGCATAGTTAAAGATGGCATTTAGTACAAGAGCTCATCAACTTCTTTCAGGCCTCTTGTTTTTCAGCCAATGAGATGGAAAAGTCTTGGCCACTCCCTCGCTGCCATCTTTTGATTTTAATGTACTTGCTTTTCAATAAAGGTTTGTTCGTTACCAATGTCGAAGAGCTGTTCTTGTGAATTATTGAAAGATAAAAATTTTGGAGTAATTCCTTTGCTCTATTTTCATAGATGTATTTACTTTGAGTCAATTAACAATCTTTAGGACTACGTAAAGGCAGGAGTGAGACTCTGCTCATTGACATAGGAACAGGTCATGTTACAAAGTCTATGTATCTTCTCTTCCGTATTAGATTTTCAGATAGTAATAATTTATAAACATGCGATTTCTCACACTGCACTGATCGATGTTTCCCTTGTAAGGGCACCCTGCCAGATTGGCCATAGTTACCACCACTGGTCTTGTGACCTATTGTGGACTTTGCTTTGTTTTTAATTGTAAAGTTCAATGCATTCTGAAGTCCACTTCCATTTGTCTTATTTTGAAAAATCTTACTCTTCATTGGTTGACTCAAAAGTCAACAAGTTCTCTTTTATTAGTTTCAGATAGTAATAAAACAGCTACGTAACATTAGGTATATGTAGAACTTTCCCACACAAAAATGAAGGACCCTGAAATATGTTGTTAGTTAAGCTACTTTATGTGAATTTCAGTTAGTGAAGTGTGTTTCAGCTGAAAATGAATCCCCTAGAGCAATACAATCATCATAAAAACATGAAAATCACATTAGAATAAATTTACATAATCAGAAAAAACACTTCTGAAGTATTATTAATATTAAAAGCATTACTTATTTTTTTCAGCAGTATGTTTCAATTCATTCATTAATTGCGGTATGTTGTTGTGTCTCATTGTTAACTTTTTTGGGTTTCGGTCCTGGTCACACTAAACAATATGCTAAATAAGATTAGGTGATTTTTAACAAACAATTGTTAGCCTGACAAAGATTCAAATAGTGTGACTTATCAGTAATCTCCTTAGACACGCTGATGCATATTTCTTTGTCCTCCAGGCACTTTGGATACATTTTGATTATCCATCATGTGATCTTACTGATGTTTATGCACGCTGTTTATCTTGATCCACGGTGAGATCTCTGATCATTGTTTTAACAAAACGTGTTTTGTTTCTTTTCTAATAGGTAGACAATTTAAGAACTGTTAAAAATAGGAACTTAGGATTTCAGTTTTTGTTGTTGCATCATTTGTATGCACCAAAATTAAAAAGAGAATGCACAGATGGGCAGTATACTCTATGCTGTGAGAATAAACAACTCTACCTTTAAGACTTCAGGCTCACCTTGCTATAATAGCGTGCACAGCTCTTAGGCAGTTAGTTTGCTTCACTCCATAGATTTCCTTTCCCCCATTTAAACATTTTTTTTCTAGCCAGAACGATTCTGCTTAACACTTCATTTACATTATCAATATTTTTTTGCTCAGACATTTCAAGAGGGCTTTTTAATTAAAAAAACACATATCCAGGAGAATGTTAAAGTTTATTTGAGAACTTCTTAGATGTAGATCTTCATCAGTCAGCTACAGGTTGGTTGCCAAGCAAAGACAAGCCTGGACGAGTTATAACTTCCATTTCAGCACTATTGGAAGCCATCTTGTACCCTTTGCTGGAGGTAATCCAGAACAGACAGTGATGGCACTATCCAGCCTCCCCTTTAGGACAGCTAGCTTTCTGCGTTGGGTCAAACCAGTAGCTTAGAGCCTTCCCCGGCCTCAGGCCTCCTTCCCCTCCAGCCTTGTTTCTTAGGGAGCTCCCCATTAGCGGGCATGCTCAAGTGTATTTCTTTGGTGTTGGATTTATCTCTTCTATCTGTGGAGTTGAGGTCCTCCATCCGGGTCAAACAGGGATGGAGCAGGTGCTCCCTTATAGTGACGCTCTATATGACATCTTGTTGGGGGGCTTGGGCTAAACCTGATTCAGGGACCCCTGTGGATCGGTCTATTTCGCATAGATACTGTTCTGCTCCTGATGATCTGGTTTATCTCCTCCGGCAAACTGCTCCTCTCCGTTTCATGGGGCAGGCCATTTCCACTCCCTAGATCCTGAATCTCTTCTACATGTCCCTCTGGGCAGAGGTTCCAGGAGACTTGACACTGTGGTAGGCATATGTTTGACTCCACTAGTTCTGCTCTGTATTCTATTAATATATCTTGTGTTCTCGGATGCTTTACCCATGCATAGTGGGACTCCTTGGCACTTCTGCTGCCCTCGTCTCCCGGTGACATCTGGACCAACCTTCTCCAGTTAATTTCAGATAGGCAAAAAGCAGCTCAATGGCTTATTTGTTGTGGTATTGATACCACCGAATCAGTGAGTCAGTCCATGACCACCTCTGTGGCATTATGTCGCTGCTCCTGGCTTCGTGCCTCTGGTTTTTCAGAGGCCATTCAAGCCACTTTGATTGATATGCCTTTTGATGGTGCCTGTTTTTTCGTCTCACAGGCTGGCTCTTATTTGCGACGATATAGAGTAAGTCAGGGTGGAGCAGAATCTTAACGCTACTATTTGCTTTTATGGTCTCCCGTACTAGCGTTGTACGGCGAGCTGTCCCATTTTTTTGTTCACATCTGTGCTATTCAAGGGCAGGTGCCCATTTGCTTTCTTATCACGTCCCCTTTATATGTACGGGTCACACTCGGTGGGGTGTTCCTACCTTCTGCAGTTACTTTTCTTCTTATTATACTGTCAATGACAGGATGTGGATCCCACAATCTGGGATGTATATTGTCTTTTAGACCTATGTATGCCAGTTCTTACAGACTTCTTTCTGAAGGA
This sequence comes from Triturus cristatus, assembly GCF_964204655.1. Taxonomy (NCBI): domain Eukaryota; kingdom Metazoa; phylum Chordata; class Amphibia; order Caudata; family Salamandridae; genus Triturus; species Triturus cristatus. Next base: position 816,528,828 of record NC_140582.1, read on the forward strand.
TAGTTATTTACCCCAGATCTTGTTCTCTAGTGGTTATTTTGCTTGCATTGAGCGGATGCACTGTGGTCTTGCTCCCTGTCCTGCAGGGACCGTCTTCTGTATGTGTTGTAGGCCTTTTTGAGCACTTTTCTCGTACTTAGTACCCCCCCTTATAGGGACTTCGGTTGTGCGCCTCTGAAATTGAATGCTTCTGCATTCGCCTCACACCAAATTCCAATACAACCATCAGAGTGGTTCCCATTCCCATATCGCTTTTCTTTTCAACTGGGGATCTTTTCTTCCTTACAGGAGCAGTGCACCGAGTGGTGTACTCCTTGCCCTTGGTTTATTTTGTGCTGTGGCCTCTGACGACGTTTCCACCTTAGTCTTTTATTGGTGCGTTTGCACTTCTTAGTTCTCCTCTCGTTATGCATTGCTAGGATGACTTCCTGTTACTGATCCTTCTGGTTCCTTATTGGATGATAACTATGCCTGTACTTTTAGCCTCGCTATTTTGTTCTCTGCTTCGCCCCTGGAGAGGGTGTTATTGCTGTGCTTTCTGGGCATTATTGTCAATTTTCTTTCTGGAATGCGGCCTCTTTGTATTGTTCCACATCTCTGAGGACAGGTTCCTATCTCACAGTACAATAGTTCAGTGTTGTAGAGCGCGGTTGCAACACCTGTGAGGGTCTGGTGGCGCTGGGTGAGGGTCTTGAGGCAAGGGGATGTCTGCCTTCTTGCTCACCCTTTTTCCTGAAGGTTCTCTTCTTTTTCATGGGATGTGATACAGATTCTCACCTTTAAGTTCAGTATACCACTTCCTCTTTATTTTTGCAAACTCCTTCTACTTGAGGAACTTTTTCCTCTCTTCTCCTGCTCTTCCTTGGCAGCTCTTAGTCTTTTCCCCTTTTTGCCATGCGGTATAGTGAAGCCGTAGCTACGTATGCCTTCTGTCTCCTGTGCAGACATTCTTTGCTGGCCTGATATCTCTTTGGTTGAAACTGGTAATGTTTTGAGGCCTTCCATGTGTTGGCTTGTATTTCAACTACTTTTTATAGTCCTCGTGTGCTCTTCTTTGACTTCATAGCAGAGGTTCACACCTATTGTGTTCTGGTTATTTTCTGTCAACCGCCTGATAGTCTCTTCATTAGTCAGTTGCATTGTTTTTGGCTTTATTCAACTCAGTTGTTCTCTCAACTTCAGTCTATCGCCAATGTATGTCAATCCGTTTGCTCTTTCATAGATACTCCTATTGTATAGGTGTTCTTCATTCCCACACTGGTCGCTATCCCTGCGTGCTGCAGGGGGGGCAGTGATTCCTTTCCCCTACGGGGACGGTATGCTTCTAGTGTAGTGTAGTGTAGTGTGTGTGTGCACGTGTGTCCGTGTGTGTGTGTGTGTCCATGTGTCTGCGTGTGTGTGTGTGTGTGTGTGTGTCCGTGTCCGTCCATGCTCCTCCCAACTCCATCAAACAATAAACGAATGCATGCGAAGCCTTTATAATAATAGATTTTGTAATGTGTTGGGCCTAACTTGACCCAGCTATTGGGAGTGAGGCATTTTTGCTGTATATCAGCTATATATTTTGTGTGTCTGAATATGTATATATGTGTGTATTTTTTTTTCTGTGTTTACAGATAAACTTCAGATGGCCTTCCCACAGGGCGTATTTATTTGCTCTTGTAACTCGCTTTTCTTGGTGTTCTAATTCAGCCTTTGTTTGATCGTTGTCTCTACTTGCTTTTCCGTGCTTCAATGGCTTGTTTGTTTCTTAGCCCCCGAGAGTTACCTTCTCGCTCTTAGGATTTCCACCCGAGACTAGTCTCTTTTCATTGTTGTTGGCCTTCTCGCAATATTTTAGGCAGTGTTGATTCGTTTGCTATCGGCTCTGTATACTCTAGCCCACCCTTCCTTATAGGGTGCCTGCCCCCCGTCCCCACCTAGTCACTATGCCTTCCGCCACGTCAGCCTACTCCAACCCTGCCTCTGCGAACCACTTAAAACCGCACACCCCAAACTCCTCGATCAGTTTCCCCCCTAACCTCTCACCCAAAGCGAATAAAAACTTTAAACAAAAACTGATCAGACAACACCCTGAATCACTATTCGCGGACATCTATCACTGTGCCTCCAAAGTAAAAATGGATCTCATCTTCCACACTGAAAGACCCGAAATATGGAACTCCATCCTCAGATCGCAACTCAATATCTCCAAAATGACTAACACTTTCCATAGCTGCAAACTGACTATCTCAGCCCCTAACCACACTAGGCAAGATGCGAACACCACTGCGACCATCTACTCCAATGGCACAGTCCTGATGCAAGCCAACAATGTCACTCTAGAATCCTTTGATGCCCTCTTCCTATCCCTTTGGACTTCCCCTTCCCACACACTCCTCCCCTGCCCACCCATCCTCCTCTCCCTAAAGAACCCGACCCGCCAACAGAACTCACCCATCATTCCGGTGCACCCTAGTAATAACACCTGCCTCCCGCCGCGAGACACCACCCCCAAAACTACCAGAAAGAACAAGACCCCTCTATCCCCCTCCGGCAACCACCCTCACCCGACCCCCATCCCTCCCAAGCCACTTCGACGACTTAAACACACAGCATGTGACTACCAACCCCCTCCCCAAAGCCACATGCAATTTAACACCAGACGCCCCAACACGGCTCCCGCCTCCCCGCACTCTTGGCTCCACTGCGAGACACCACCTCCAACACTACCAGAGAGAACAAGACTCCCCTACTCCTCTCCAGCTACCTCCCTCACCCGACCCCTGCCCTCCATCCCTATGATGAGCAACTTAACAAAGTTAGGCTCTCGCCCCCAGGCTCAACTTACCCACCCAGAACACTGACATAGAGACTGGGCAGCGGCTCACCCTGCTTGAAAGCCAGATAACCACCATAATCCAGAGTCTTAGTGAAATTCTTACCAACCTCGCCACACCCCTAAAGCCTCACCGTTTCCCTTCCTTCCCCCCTCTCTCTCAACAGAGGTTTTCCAAAGCTTCCCACCAGAAAGGGATCTTTATCCCCCTCTCTAATCAGACACAGAGACCAAAAAGAACTAGAGATGAAACGTCTGCGAGTGAAGCAGCAGCTCTCGCCTCCTCGTATGACAATCCTATTACTGCCACCCTCCAATCCAAAATACAGGTGTTTACTGGACTGGGAAGAGAACAGGCCCCTCCGAAATCCCTTAGACCCCCAGCCACACGCACTATCATCCCCACGGTCCGCCGAATGAGAAATCCAACAACAAACTGCATGCTCATAAACTGCAGATCAGCCACCAAGCAAACCACCGATCTAGCGGAATCCATCCTCACCCTTGACATAGACTTAGCATTCATCACTGAGACATGGCTAAATGACTCCTCATTCCCACTCATGGATACTCTTGTCCCCCCTGACTTTGTAATCACCAACAAAGATAGAAAAGATTAAAGAGGTGGAGGCATAGCAATCATCCACAAAAACAATATTTCCGTGACGGAAATAGACTCCTTCAACTACAACACCTTTGAGTGCCTAACCGCCAACATTAACACTAGCAGCAACAAAACACTTATCTGCCACCTTATTTACCACCCCCAGGCAACACCACCACATTCACTGACTGCTGAGCCTGCGACCAGGCTAGGTCGCCCCCACGCTCCACCGCTACCTCCTGCCTGCCTGCTGCCTGCTCCCTTCCAGGTAGCCTCCACGCTTCCTGGTTTCGCCGCTTGCCTGCTTCGGGCGACCCAGCCGCCGCTGAGCCGCCCGCCCGCCCCAGACTCTTCCAGACGCTGCCTCCCTGCGGCCCCGCCAGCCCATTGGCCAGCCCGCTCCCGCCACCCAGCTGACCCTACCTCCCGGCTCCTCACTTAAGGGGACCGCGTCCACCTCACAGGGAGTGACCGCTGAGCCTGTGACCAGGCTAGGTCGCCCCCACGCTCCACCGCTACCTCCTACCTGCCTGCTGCCTGCTCCCTTCCAGGTAGCCTCCACGCTTCCTGGTTTCGCTGCTTGCCTGCTTCGGGCGACCCAGCCGCCACTGAGCCGCCCGCCCGCCCCAGACTCTTCCCGCCCGTGCCTCCCTGCGGCCCCGCCCCCGCCAGCCCATTGGCCGCCCTGCTCCCGCCACCCAGCTGACCCTCCCTCCCGGCTCCTCACTTAAGGGGACCGCGTCCACCTCACAGGGAGTGACCGCTGAGCCTGTGACCAGGCTAGGTCGCCCCCACGCTCCACCGCTACCTCCTACCTGCCTGCTGCCTGCTCCCTTCCAGGTAGCCTCCACGCTTCCTGGTTTCGCCGCTTGCCTGCTTCGGGCGACTCAGCCGCCGCTGAGCTGCCCGCCCGCCCCAGACTCTTCCCGCCGCTGCCTCCCTGCGGCCCCGCCCCCCGCCAGCCCATTGGCCGCCCGCTCCCGCCACCCAGCTGACCCTCCCTCCCGGCTCCTTACTTATGACGCCCCCAGAGCGACCGTGCAGCGGACGCGCCGAAGGCAAGTCCGTCTGCGCCCGTCCGCGCCTGGGCCGCGCCCAGCGCCAGAACCCCTGGCCCCCGCAGATGCCAGCCTACCCGCCGGACCTACGACGCCGCCTCCCTCAACGCACTCAACACCGGCCGGATCCCCGGTTGCCACCGAGCCACCCCGAGACGCACCCACGGACCCTTCACCTGCCAATCCTGCAAATTCTCCTGCATCCGGACCTGTACCGCGCCCACCAAGCCGAGCACCAGCAGCAACCACCTGAAGTGCATCCTGCTCAACACCCGCTCCGTCCACAGACACGCCGTGGAACTCTGGAACCTGCTCGACACCACATCTCCAGACGTCGCCTTCCTCACGGAAACATGGATGAACGCCTCCTCAGCGCCCGACATCGCCATCGCCATCCCGGACGGATACAAGATCTCCCGGAGGGACCGCGTCAACCAGACAGGGGGAGGCATCGCCATCGTCCACAAGAACACCATCCGCATCACGACCAACTCCGACGACACCCTCACAGCCGCCGAACATCTCCACTTCCAGATACACACCGACCCCAAGACCACACTCAGAGGCACCCTCATCTACAGACCTCCAGGACCTCGCACGCAATTCAGCGAAGACTTCATCAGCCCACACGCCCTCTCCTCCGCTGACTACATCCTCCTAGGGGATCTCAACTTCCACCTGGAGAACAACAATGACAGCAACACCACCACCCTGCTGGACAACCTCGCCAACCTCGGACTCAAGCAACTGGTGAACACCCCCACCCACTACGCTGGACACACGCTTGACCCAGTCTTCTCCTCCAGCAAGTACATCTCCTTCAGCCCCTCCACCGGACTTCATTGGACTGACCACAGCTGCGTCCACTTCAGCTACAGAAGAACCACGGCACACCACCACCCGCAACCGGTTCCTCGCAGGAACTGGAACAAGATCACCGCAGACCAGCTCACCACCTCCCTCAGCCAGAACCCTCCCGCAAGCACAACGGACCCTAACGAAGCAGCCAACAACCTCACGCAGTGGATCACCAACTGCGCAGATGACCTCGCACCACTGAAGACCCATCCCAGCAGACACGGCAGCAAGAAAGCCTCTTGGTTCAACGACGATCTCAAGAACTCCAAGAAGAACTGCCGCACCCTCGAGAAAACCTGGCGCAAGGACCCAACTTCAGACAACATGACCGCCCTCAAGTACGCCTCCCGCAAACACCACCAGCTGATCCACACCACCAAGAAGACAGCATTCAAGGAACGACTAGACAACAACGCACACAACAGCGAGGAACTCTTCAGCATCGTCAAAGAGCTCTCCAACCCCAGCGCCGGAAACAACAACATCACTCCCTCACAAGACCTCTGCGACTCACTCGCCTCGTTCTTCCACAGCAAGATCGCAGACATACACAACAGCTTCGGCGCACAGACCACGCACCCAACCACCGAACCCACGCCCCCCACCACCACCCTCCGCGCCTGGACCCCGGTCAGCACCGAAGACACCATCCACACGATGAACACCATCCACTCCGGATCACCAACCGACCCATGCCCCCACCACATCTTCAACAAGGCCGACTCCGTCATCGCACACCAACTCCGGGACATCATCAACTGCTCCTTCAACACCGCCACCTTCCCGGAGAGCTGGAAGCATGCCGAACTCAGCGCCCTCCTGAAGAAACCATCAGCAGACCCCACCGACCTCAAGAACTACCGACCCATCTCGCTCCTCCCTTTTCCTGCCAAAGTCATCGAGAAGACCGTCAACAGACAGCTTGCCGCCTTCCTCGAGACGAACGGATCCCTCGACCACTCACAGTCCGGCTTCCGAGCCAACCACAGCACCGAGACCGCCCTCATCGCAGCCACTGATGACATCCGAGCCCTGCTCGACAACGGGGAAACAGCGGCCCTCATCCTCCTGGACCTCTCCGCAGCGTTCGATACTGTCTGCCACCGCACCCTAGTGCAGCGCCTCAGCCACATCGGAATCCAAGAGAAGGCACTAGAGTGGATCATCTCGTTCCTCGACCGGAAGAACCCAGAGAGTCCGCCTCCCCCCGGTCAGATCCAAGGCCACCGAAGTCATCTGCGGCGTACCACAAGGATCATCACTCAGCCCCACCCTCTTCAACATCTACATGAGCCCCCTCGCGGCCATCGCACGCCAACACAACCTCAACATCATCTCCTACGCCGACGACACCCAGCTGATCCTCTCCCTCACCAACGACCCAGCCACCGCCAGAACCAACCTACACGAAGGGATGAAAGACGTAGCCGAGTGGATGATGAACAGCCGCCTGAAACTGAACTCAGTCAAGACGGAATTCCTCATCCTTGGTGGCCCCCCGCCCTGGGCAGCGCACCCAAACCAACGGACCACGCACGCAACCTGGGCTTCATCCTGGACTCCTCCCTCTCGATGATCAGACAAGTAAACGCCGTCTCATCATCATGTTTCAACATCCTACGCATGCTCCGAAATATCTTCCGATGGATTCCCACCGAAACCAGGAAGACGGTCACCCAGGCACTCGTCACCAGCCGACTGGACTACGGAAACACCCTCTACACCGGAACCACAGCCAAACTACAGAAAAGACTCCAACGCATCCAGAACGCCTCCGCACGACTCATCCTGGACATCCCCCGACACAGCCACATCTCCGGACACCTGAGAGACCTGCACTGGCTCCCTGTCAACAAGAGAATCACGTTCCGCCTCCTCACCCACGCACACAAGGCCCTCCACGACCTGGGCCCCAGGTACCTCAACAACCGCCTGACCTTCTACACTCCCACCCGCCAGCTTCGATCGACCAGCCACGCCCTCGCCGCTGTTCCACGCATCCGAAGAGCCACCATGGGAGGAAGATCCTTCTCCTACCTGGCAGCCAAGACTTGGAACTCCCTCCCCATCCACCTCCGTCTGACCCAAGACCACCTCTCCTTCAGGAAGCAACTCAAGACCTGGCTGTTCGAGCAGTAGCGGACCCCCCTCCCCCAAGCGCCTTGAGACCCTCCGGGTGAGTAGCGCGCTATACAAATTTCTTGATTGATTGATTGACCTATCCGACCTGATTGCTCACTGCTTTCTCCGAGACACGAACAACCTGATTCTGGGCGACCTCAATCTACACTGGAATGAAGGAAAACAACCTGCTAATCCAGAACCTGAAGGAGCTGCTTCACAGCAACAACCTTACCCAACACTGCTTAGAGGAAACCCATAACAAAGGAGCAATCCTAGACGCCATCATTGCCCAGCACGACACTGTCATGATAGACCGCACCCTGCCCGTGGACTGGTCCGACCACCACTTAATCCTTTTCCACCTCACTCAGCCAATCACACTCCAATTCCCCACCCAAGACCCTCTGAAATGGACTAGGAACTTCACTCAGATTAACATGACTGACCTAGAGGGAAGTGTTAACTCTCTCCTCACTGCCTCCATGGATGATCTATCCACAACAGAACTCACGCCCACTACAACACAAACATGACATCCATTCTAGATCAAGTAGCCCCCTTGAAACTAAAAAAAAACAGGAACATCCCATCCAGATCTTGGTTCAACACGGACATTAACAACTAAAGAAAAGAAGACCGCTAAGAGCTACAGAAAGTCTATGGAGGAGCAACCCCTCCTCAAGCCTACTCGAACAACTCAAAGCAGCCAGAAGGAAATACAAAAGACATATCAGCAGCGAAAAATCCACCTTCTTCTGCGCCGCCTTGGACAACGCAAAAAACAGGCCCAACGAACTGTTCAAAATCATCAGGCAACAAACCTCCAAGCCCCTGGAATCCTTCCTACAGGCCTCCAAGGACTTGTATGAAAACTTTGCCAACTACTTCAAAGAAAAAATCATCAAGATTGAGCTCTCACTGGACATCAGCATCAACCCCGTCTGCAAAAGCCTACCCCCAGTGACAGTAGATAGCACGCTCAAGCACCCCAAAAAAACCTGGAAGTCCTTCAACCCCATCCCGTAAACCGAGATCCTCAAACTGATCTCCACCTCCAAACCAGCCTCTCACGTCCTTGACCCGATACCCACCCAACTGACCAAAAAACTGAAAATCTCCATAGCCTCGTTCTGGTGCAAGATCATAAACCGCTCCCTGAAAAGCGGCATCATACCTGAATGACTCAAAGTCGACCAAGTCACGCCACTACTAAAAAAAAAATAGGCCTTGATTCCAGGGAACTGAATAACTTAAGACCCATCTTCAACCTCCCCCCTCCTATCCAAAATCCTTGAAAAATGCGTCCTCCAACAACTGACTCAGCAGATGGATAGCATCAACCTTCTTGACCCCCACCAATCAATTTTCAGAAAAGGCTAAAGCACCGAGACCGCGATCCTTAACATCACAGACGACATCCACAAATCCCTCGATATCGACCAATGTTGCCTCCTCATTCTCCTAGAGCTATCGGCAGCCTTTGACATGGTTGATCACCAACTTCTCATCAAGGCTTTGCAAGAAAGGGTAGGTGCTGATGAGGTGGTCCTACGCTGGTTCTCCTCCTTCTTACACAGTTGCTCACAAAGGATAAAAAAAAAAAACTTTACCTCTGAACTACACCCCATCAACAGGGACGTCCCCCAAGGTTCAGTGCTCTCACCTCAACTGTTCAACATATACATGGAACCCCTCACCACCCTACTCAAAAATGCTAACATCCCTTTCCACCTCTATACAGATGACACCCAGATCTATCTAGAAACCTCCTCCATAGATGACATTCACAAACTAAATGTCACTCTAAAAGAAATCCAACATTGGCTGTCGCTTATCCACTTGAAACTCAACCAAGATAAAACCGAAATCCTCCTCATCTCCAACAAAGAAGAGAACCATCATATTTCAGAATGGCTGAAAGCTTTGGATGCTCTTAACGGCAATCACACTCTGACCCACTCCGTTAAATCATTAGGAATCACCCTAAACTCAAAGCTCGACATGGCCAATCACATCATGAACTCCGCAAAGAGTACCTTTGCCAACCTGAAGCTACTTAACAAAATAAAACCATTCATCCCAACCAATGACCTCAAACAAGCCACTTAATCACTGGTGCTATCCAGACTTTGGGAATGCCACCCTCACTGGTACAACAAAATCTCACCCAGCTCCCCTCAAAACTACTCAACACAGCAGCCAGAATGGTCACTGGAATCAAGAAATACGACCACATTTCACCAGCACTCAAGAGAACTAAAATGGGTCCCAGTTTAATTGCGAGCCAGTTTCAGAACTGCCTGCCTCGCACACAAAGCCCTGCACACAGGAAAACCTGAGTACTTGGCTGATAAGCTCAAGAGGGCTGGTCAGACAAGGAACCTCAGGAGCTCTAGCACCCTACTACTCATCCCTATGAAAACACGCAAACAAAAAACGGCCGCACGGTCCTTCGCCAGAAACCTGCCCAAAATCTGGAACGCCATCCCAGTCGGTGTCAGGACTATCTCATCCTTCACAAAATTTAAAAACACCTAAAGTCCTTTTCCTCAACCGCTCCCTCCCGAATGTGTAGCCACCATCTAAACGTAAATCCCTGCTCGTGTCATCTTCCAGACATTGTAGCTCTAAGACTTACCTCCTGCCTGCTATTTGGCCCCTAACTGCTCCCCCCCCCCCACCTAAGTGGTTCAACCCCAAGACAACGTGCACCCTATGAGGTTATCTCAGGACTCGCATACTACCTCAATGCTGCTCAGCACACTTGGACTTTCCGAACCTATATGTAGAATATTGCTTTATTGTATGAATCCTGCTCAAAATACTGTAGTGAAGCGCTCCGATATTCTCGGGTCAGGCTAGCGCTATATAAAACTCCTTATTAAATAAATAAATATGTTATCCCCTTTTTCCATTGTGATGTATTCTGAGACCCCTCTTCCCTTTTTTCCTGTATTTCTCAGGGTGGGGTTAGTTTACATGTTTGTCTCTATGACAAGTTGGTACTCTTGTACAGTGGCAATTGCGGATTTCCTTGATCCTTCAGCCTTGCCCAGTCATGGTTTGGTTGCTTTCTGGAGAGCTAGATAGTTGTTTTTGTAAAAGTGCTTTCTCCAACACTTTATTCTCTCCTCTGCTATAGATTTGTTTTCCACATACTTTCATGGTCTTGCGGACTTCTGCTCCCTACAGGCTTCCACAGTCCTCCTAATGGAGCTTTGTCTTCTTCTTTTCATAGTCTCACAACAGCCTGGTCCGTATCTTTGTTTTCTCCTATTCAGGGATCTTTTGTGGGTTCAGTACATAGACCCTCCTCCGGGGACAGTATTGCCTGGATACCTATTCTAAGGTAAGGAATCTGTGGCTAGATGTCTCTATCAGATGAACATGTTAGTTACCTTCGGTAACTCCTTATCTGGTAGAGACAGGATCTAGCCGCAGATTCCTTATTGACCTACCCATGCTTCCTGCTCTGCGAACTGCTGGCCCTGTTACCTACAAGATCCCTTTCTTAGTATTCTGATGCCTTTCTTTAGGACTTCGTATTTGTTTGACACAAAGATATCTCTTTCTGGTGCGCTGTTTCTCTAGACCGTTTCTATATGTGGCTCTGTGTTTTGGCGCGGAAGGTAGTCACAGAAGAAACTGATGTCAGCTTGTCAGGGGAGGGCTTATATGGACACCGTCCACATCACATCCAGTGGTCGACGTCACTACGGAGTCCCTCGACGCCCTCTACCAACGCGCAGAGTTAGCACTTATTAAATGTAATAAGCTAACCTACAGCTAACTTTAGAAAACAGATAGGGATATCCAGTTTTAATGATACAGTCAGATTTTAAGTCCCATTTCTAAAAATGCCTCTGTTAGAAAGTTGGTATTTTCTTTCCCTAACCATTTGGTGTTTGCTGCATGTGTCCTGGGTCAAAGGACGGTTATTAGTTTGGCAGTTGTCCTTTGCGTATTCCTCTTCGACAGTGAGAAAGAGGTTTTGCCAGGATGAGCCATCCTACCAAAATAGGAGGGACAGAGATATTACCTTCCCCATTTACATTTCAAAGAGCTGCCACCAGCACGCACACACATAGGGACCTGACGCCAGTCTTTTATCATCCCAGACTTCTTAGAGCTTTGGCAGGGTAAGGGAAGAACTTTGCAGACCCAGATGAGGGAGTGGCCAGGATGTCACCCCACTTCAAAGGCTGGCACCAGGTTTAAGTTTTGAGCCTCGCGACCCACCTCTTTAAAAAAAAAAAAAAAAAAAAAAATATATATATATATATATATATATATATATATGATTTTTATTGGTGTTTTACATATTGAAAATCATAACAATGACAGCAGTTGACATAGAGATGTAAAAAAGAAAAGACATCTGATAGCTGCATGACATTACCAGTGAATGAAATTCGAGGTCACATTAAGAAATCCTACATCAGAGGATAGAGAGAGAAGTTGTAAGAAGTTAGAGGGCAACACATAGGGTGATTATATGGTTAGTCCTTATCGAAAAAGCAGAACTGTGTGAGGGAGAGGCCGACTCATTAAAAATATGCATAGTCACCGGATGATGATTCCTAAGGTTATGAACCACCTTTTTAATACACTCCTGGATCTGAGGACGTTACTGAATAAGGAAAGCCTTGTTCTCCAGATGGTTGACCTGCTGCTTAAGGGCTGCCTTCTTTCCCAGAACACTGCCCTGCTGCCTGAGGTCTGACATGTTCCTCAGTGGACTCGCCTGCTGCTACTAGAGGGCACACCTTCTGATTTAGGCCTGCCATGTTCCCCAGAGGACTGCCCTGCTGCTCGAGGCCTGCCCCGTGAGAAGGAAGACTAGACCTGCTCCCTTCATCCAAGGCTAACTAGAGTGACTCCAAGGGTCAGTTGGCTGACCTCCTGTTCTGAGTTACAGGGACACAGCAAGTGCCAGAGGCCTCCCTGCATCTGCCCAGCTGACCTGCTGCTCAGGACTTGTCTGAGCCCTGCTGGCATCTGCTGGAGTGAGTCCCTGATCCCCCAAGAGCCGCCTCCCCAGGTCCTGGACTCTTGACTTGCATCAGAGAGAACTTCTCCTTGCCTAATTGAGGTGTTGAACAGGGGTGCCCATTTTGTCCCCTACATTTCGATCTATATATCGAAACTTTAGTGTGTAATATTAGTGCAAACAAGAACATCCTGCCATTTGAGTGGAACGGATGGGTGAAAAAGGTGGCCCTATATGCTGACAACTTGTTGGATTAACACAAGATTTCTCCCGCTCCCTTCCAGTTCTAGAGCAAATTTTAACAGATTTCGGGGAGATTTCTGGTTACCAAATTAACCACAAAAAAAAACGACATCATGTCTTGGAACACTCAATTAATTAACCCCCTTCAAAAGCAAGAGATAAAATATCTTAGAATACAGGTTATACAGGATGTTGCTAAGATGGCCCAGGCCAACTTTGATAATAACATGAGAGAGAGAAAGGCGCTACTGAGGTCCTGGGGGTCTCTTCCGATTTCAATGTTAGGCCGATCAAACCTGGTGAAAATTTCAAATCTTTCAGATTCTTATACAATACTGTCTTTGACTGTGTGCTGAAGCTTGCCCAGGACATTGCCTATCAGAGAGCAGTTCAATGTATTCAGTTTTCATCCCATGTTCTTGCTGCCCTACTCTGAACCACCCCCCTGTCTGCCAATACACAAGTTCCAAAGTGTACGTCTAAAGCCCTTTCAAGGTCACTATTCCCTCAAGGTCTACTCTAATATGTGAGATGATGTGCACCTCCTGAACAATGGAGCCCAGTACAGCTTGGCTGTGACTTCTGGGGTGAATTTATACAGATTAAGCCTGAGACTCCAACTCCACCAGGGGTGTCTGATGACCTATAAAAATTTCCCAGCCTGGGAGTTCAGCAGGTTGGTATTGCCGACCATGCTTCCATCTTGTAGCTTCAGTTCCCTTGTACATACCCATAGTCCTCACCAAGCCACTGTAGCAAGGCGGACACACTAGCGTACCAAGTTTGTGATTGACCATCAGGGTCCCCACTTTTGCATCGGGCACTGGACTAATTAAAGTTCCCACCATGTTTCAAATGTGGCCGTTAACCGCACAATTTTGAAAGCCAGCTTTCTGTCTTAAACCATCTCATGTTTCACACAGCCATTTGTTCCTTTTGCCTGTTCCTGCTCATGAAGTCTCATCTATACAGGTTGGGAAAAGGGAACAATGTGCTGGAAGCTGATTAATTGTATGCAACTTTAATGGATACTTATGTATGGCAGAAGAGGCTGAAAGACTAAGAATATAGTACCATCGTTTGTATTGTGAATAAGTTATACTTTTCATTTTGAAGAGCAGCAAAATCTTTTTGTAAAAGATTTTTCCCAGTGTTTGAGTTCTTTCATACATTTCCTTTTACTTTTCTCCAATCTATTGTCTGATTTCAGAATACTCACTGCCATGTACGGAAGATGTACCAACTTGCGGTGATAGTTGTGACAAGTTGCTGGAGTGTGGACTTCACAGATGCTCACAGCGTTGTCATCGAGGACTATGTGAAACATGCAGACAGGTAAGGCAAAAATCACATTTATACAACTTTACCCTGTTGTTTGATCCTAACCCAGATAAATTGGATATTGTCTCGAGGGTTTGAAGATGTTTTTGCAAGTAATAATACTTCAGCTGGATTGTTCATAAGCCATTTCAAAATGTTCATGCCTAGCATGGAACAAGAATGTTACTGTGCTAGGCAGATGTGACTCAACTATCAAACCATGTTTTAAACATTTCCTGAACTATCTGTTGCTTCCTAGCCAAAGCCATTGAGGTATTTTATAACAATGTTATTTATCTAATTTTTAGCAGGTCTAACAGAACTTGAAAACGTCATACAATTAGTTTCGATTTCATTACTATTGTTGCAGGGAAGTTAACATAGGGCTGGGTATGGGATTTTAGAATTTAAATACAAGCCAAGCCTGTCATTTCCTAGCAAAGTACATATAACACAAAAGAAATCCTGGGGTCTAATAGTAAAGAGAAAAAGGTGGTGTGTATGGTGAGGAGGTAAAACCTAATGTACGTAGTGGAGAAAGCTCCAAGACCATGGTCATACAATCACCGTGGGTAACTAACCCCATCACATGGGATTTTCATCCCAAAGAAAATCTCAAGATCTCAAGGGGCGGCAGCGCCCTTGTATGAGACGTGAGTGCTTTGTGCTATGATTATTATGCACTAGGAAAGAGGAACAAATCCACAAATGAGCCTGAAGTGAGGGGGGATCGCAGTGCTGATAGTAGTGAAAAAAACAAGGGAAGTGTATTAAAACTAATGACGGGACGGCCAGAGGACTTCTGTGAAACAATGCCGTACCGATATTAGATTAAAAAAGAGTAGGGGCAACACTAATCTGGCTGCAGGCTCATTCCAGCCCGGTTCCCCGACGGACAGAGCGGTGTTCCTTCCTGAGCGGTTGCCAGGTGGAGGTCCTCCTACCACCCAGTTTGTACGGGTGTTGTTTGTACTTTTGAGGAGATTTGCACTCTACAATCAAGCTGAGGGTGCCCTATATCCTTTGTCACGTTGTTGTTTTTTCCTTGCAGTAGCTTTGAGGTCCTGATGAAAGCCTAGCCTAGATAGGCGCTATGGCTGAAACATGTCGACCACATTCCCTCACGTTGCCTCATTGATCAAACCAGATTAGTGTTGCCCCTACTCTTTTTTAATCTAATATCGGTACGGCATTGTTTCACAGAAGTCCTCTGGCCGTCCCGTCATTAGTTTTAATACACTTCCCTTGTTTTTTTCACTACTATCAGCACTGCGATCCCCACTCACTTCAGGCTCATTTGTGGATTTGTTCCTCTTTCCTAGTGCATAATAATCATAGCACAAAGCACTCACGTCTCATACAAGGGCGCTGCCGCCCCTTGAGATCTTGAGATTTTCTTTGGGATGAAAATCCCATGTGATGGGGTTAGTTACCCACGGTGATTGTATGACCATGGTCTTGGAGCTTTCTCCACTACGTACATTAGGTTTTACCTCCTCACCATACACACCACCTTTTTCTCTTTACTATTAGACCCCAGGATTTCTTTTGTGTTATATGTACTTGTATGGGGGAATTAATCCTGTGCGGTCTCTAAACTTGCTCCCTCGGACCCTCCGGTGCCCAACCGTTTTGTATTAGATTTCCTAGCAAAGGCCAAGAAATCTCTCTCAACTGCTTTAGTATGTTTGAGGCAAAGATTTGTCAAAGCCTTCCTCAAATATTTAACCCACAGATGGATCAAAGGGGCCTTGATGATGTCATCATCTTCGATACCAAATATTTTAGCATGCCACTGGATGGTAAGCTTATTCGCGACTAGGTGGCTGGGAATTATCTGATATTGTTCAGCTTTATTTGAGGCCAAAAAGGGGTTTATCTTACTAAGTGGAAAGTTTGTCTGGATAGGCTATATTCCTCTAAAGTGCTTCTCAATTTCACATCCATTAATGTTTTTTTGGTACTCATGAAAGTCCCAGTGACCAATTGGTACAAAGCATAATGCAGACGGAAATGTAGCTTTAGATTTTAGGGAAGAAAGGTATTACTGGTATCCACTCTTTTTTTGTAACCGCATTCCTAAATATTTATATACTGCTGCTCATTCTATTGCATATCTCTCTAAATGCCAACTCCCTGGCTTCTTTATTTTATAGCTGCAAGTTATTATTCAAGTTTTATCTGCATTCAAGCCACCTTTTTTAGGTTTTGCCTGAGACTGCAAATGTGCTGTTGCTTGCAATACATTTTTTTAACCTGCAGGGGACTTACAGTTGATTGGATTCATTGTCACTCCTACGTCCTTGCTTCTCTTTGGTCAGTTAGCTCTTCATGCATTTGTCTCTCACCTGGAATGTGGCACAGGTACTTGTGTGCTTCCACTGCTTGAGATCTTTTATTTGAAGCACTCCATAAGAGTGCATGTGTTTGCAGTCTGTCTGCTTTGTGCTTCTTGCCTTACCCCTCCCCGTTGTGTCGCTCTTTTTTATCCATTTACTCTTGTTCCCCTCAGTTTTGTTGCTTTCCTCCAGCTGCTGTCTGTGTTCTTGCTTGCCCCCTCCACTATGTTGTTTACCCCACACTCTCCCTCCATTATGCTCCATGTTTTTTGATCTGCTGTTTGCAAAACCACCCACACTAAATTGTGCTCATTCTTGTTGCATACCTCCTTACCCTCTGTTGTACTCTGTGTTCTTGCTTGCCCCCACTTTGTTTGTTGCTTTCCCCAGCTCATGTAATTGCTTAGCACGTTGTTTGTTGCATGACCTTGTCCTGCCTCATGTGTTGCTTGACACCCCCATCCTGTGTTTTGTTGCTTGCTCCTCCTTCTGCGATTTATTTGTCCAGTCATGTGTTGTTTGCTACTATCCCCCATGCCGCATTTAGTTGCTAGCCCCATCCCTCATTGTTGTTTGCATGTCACTTCATTGTTGTTGCTTGCCCCCATCCCTCATTGTTTGTTACTTGTCTCCGACCTGCCTTGTTTGTTGCTTGCTCCCCCCTGGCCTTGTTTGGTACTTGCACCCAGATCCTACACTGTTTGTTGCTTGACCTCTATTTCACTTTGTTTGTTGCTTGCTCCACCCATCCCACATTTTATTGCTTGACCCTATCCCTCGTTGGTTTTTGCTTGCCCACCCGTCCTATGTTGTTGCTTGCCCCCATCCACTCTCCCTCCCATCTCGCCATAAACAAGCAGTGTGATGCGGTCATTACTGGCCGCGTCAGAGCCTTTTTTCCCCTAACTTTAAGCCATGCATGGCTAAAACACATTAGCAAAGCCAATAGCTCTCATATATAAGACCTATTAGCTTTACCAATGCTTTTTTTTTAAGTTGTAGCTGACAGCCAACGCTTGTCTTTTCAAGAAGAACTGCAGCACCACTATATTGCAGTGCTGCCTCTTGCTGGCTGGCTTGGACAGGAACGTTTATGCACTAAACAGAGTTTTGTCAGGTTCCTATACACAGTGCTTAATTTGAGCTAGTTGTTTGCGGTAGGAGCCACCAGCACTTATTTGTTCCTGCATCACATATTTACCAAGTGCAAGAGAGGAAAAAATACAGAATTAGGAAAGATAGAGGAAGAGAAAGACAGCAAAACTGCCACAAAGAGAGTAAGCACAGACCTGCAAGAGCAAGAAAAAGGGGCAGGGAGTGTATGGTAGTGATTTAAGGACTGCCAGCCTTGGTATTCGGCACACCGGCATTTAATTCCACATGCCAACAGCTTCTAAGTCAAGCTTCGAGCACCGGCACTCTTTTGTTCACAGATTAAACAATGCATGTGGATCGCAGTTAGCGGTTAGATAACAAGGATCCTAAAATACTAACAACAAGTAGAACAGAGCAGTGTAGGCTATCCAATCGTCACACCTGTATGAATGCACAAATTTTAATGAAGGATGCCTATCAAATTAAAATTAAAATATTCTTTTACATTGGATTTTAAAGAAGAACAGATTGATTTTTCTGACCACTGAGAGAGAATTCACAGCACTGTACTGACGCATTATCAATAACGCTTGGATATACGGATTTCTTTGCAAGAACAAAACCCTGAAGAAGGTCTTATCTAGGAAACACTTTGACTGGGCTGATTGACATGTATACAAAAGGAATAACAATAAGAGAAGAATCGGAATTTGCCTAGTTATTATGACGGTAAGTTCCAATTCTATTAAGGACACGGAGGCGAGGATTATGCTTATCTACTCTCTTCGCTTTATTCTGAAAACAACACAGCAGCCAGAGAGATTTTATCGTAATCATGAAAATAACAATATACAAAAAACTACAACTCCCTACAACCAGGGAGGCATACTGTAACGTAGTCCATCATTTGTCTCCATAACCATATACAAAGTCCTCTGTCAACTTCCTCCCATCCTCTTTCTTCGCGCATGTCACGCCTTCTCATCATTGGTCCTGTTTAGATCCGTCATTCCCTAAAAGAACCAAACAAGGAGGTCAGAAATTGGAAACAGACGACTTTAAGCAACACCTCAGCAGAGTGTCAAAAAGAAATTTTTAGATCAAGAAGCTGAAGCCTTAACAAAGAATAATACAGAGAAAAAAGTCGCCTTAAGTCGCCATACCATGAGACGGAGTGTCCTCTGTGTGACCAGATGATGAGGCTCCCCGTTCGGGTTCCGAGGAAGTTGAGGATACAGGGGGAGTAGGATTGGAGAATCCCAGGAAAGTTCCAGAAGAACCGGAAACCACACTTGAGATCTCCATAGGGGAGCTACCAGGGTCACCTCCGCACACTGCCGACGGATCTGGGCAGTCGTTCTCGTTATCATTGAAAACGTGGGAAACGCATAACTGTGTTCCACCTTCCAAACCTGAAGGAAGGCATCCGTGGCCACAGCCATCGGATCCGGCCACCAACTGAAAAACCGTGGAACCGGATTGTCCAAACGGGAAGCAAAGAGATCCACTGAAAACGGACCCCACAGAGTGTTCAACCATTGGAAGACCAGAGGGTCCAGCTTCCATAGGCTGGAATCGTAAAGATGTCTGGAGTGCCAGTCCGCTATCTGATTGTGTTGACCCGGAAGATACTCCGCCGTCACCGATATGTGGTGATCCAGAAAGAACTCCCAAAAGTGTTTCACCAGGTTCGCCAACGTCTGAGAACGGGGTTCCCCCAAGCGATTGACATAGCGGACTGCGGAGATGTTGTCCATCTTCAAAAGGACGCACGATTGCACTCTGTCCTTGGTCCAACAGCGTACCGCGAAAGAACCCGCTAGCAACTCTAAGCAGTTGATATGAAAAACCTGCTCGTCTGCCGACCAAACACCTCCGGTGGAAAAATCTCTGCGCCGGGCGCCCCAACCCTGTCTGCTGGCGTCGGACTCGATAATCAAATCCGGAACGGAGCCGAAGATCGCGCGGCCGTTCCAAGCCTCCATATGGGTGAGCCACCAAGCGATTTCCTCTTTGGCCTCTGCGGAGAGCGGGACCACATGATCCTACGACCGACCCCTCCGGAGATGGTAGGCCTTGAGACGCTGCAGGGCCCGATAATGCAAGGGACCCGGAAAAATCGCCTGGATCGAGGAAGTCAGAAGGCCCACAATTCTGGCCAAATGACGTAGGGAAATAGTTGGTTTGGATGCTGTTCGGCGGAGCTCGTGGCGAATCTTCGCCATCTTCCGAGACAGAAGACTCAGAGTCGCTCGAACGGAATCCACCACAAAACCTAGAAAGGTGACTGACTGCGAAGGCCGAAGGACAGACTTCGCAGTGTTGATAACAAACCCCAGATCCTGTAAAAGAGATACGGTTTGTTGGAGCTGAAGCAATAGGGTTTGAGGAGACTGGGCCATTAGGAGAATATCGTCTAAGTAGACGATCATGCGAATACCCCTTGCTCGGAGAAACTCCACTGCAGGATGCAGCACCTTGGTGAAGCACCACGGCACAGATGAAAGTCCGAATGGAAGGGATGTGAACTCGTACACCAGACCTCCCCATTAAAACTGCAGGAACCGTCGGTGGGGCGGATGAATGGGAATTACCAGGTAGGCGTCCTTCAAATCCAGACGCGCCATCCAATCCGATGGCCGCAGCAAATCGCGCAGTAGATGTATCCCCTCCATCTTGAAATGGCGATAAACTAACCAAAGGTTGAATTCTTTGAGATTGATGATGGGCCGTCGACCCCCATCGGCTTTGTCTACTAGAAATATATTTCTGAGAAAACCGCGCGGATGCAGAGCCGAGCGGCAAATGGCTCCTTTGCGCAGCAACTCGGAGACCTCTTCGTCGATCAACTGCGCGTCCCGCGTGCTGAAATGAAGCGGGCGAGGCCTCGTCTCCTGACGAGGGTTGTCTAGAAATTCTACATGAAAACCCCGTACAGTCTGAAGGACCCATGCATCGGACGTCAACGCCGCCCAAGCCTCTTGGAAGCACGCTAGCCGCCCCCTATAAGAATCTGATCTGAGGGAAGGACACTTACCGCTTGAATTTCCGCCTCCAGAGTTGGACTTGAAACCTCCACGGCCTCTAAAACGTTGTCCTCGCGTTGTATAAAAGTTGGTGTAGTTTGCGGTCGAATTATATTGGCCACGGCCAGAGCCTTGTCCCCTTGAAGGGTTTTGCTGGAACCCTCAGCCGGCCGAGCGGCCCCTACCTCGACCGGCCCCGCGGAAAACCCGCTGGGTAAACACTCTTTTAATGTTAGACTGGGCCTTGTCCAACGATGTAAAGGTAGATACAAACTTCCCCAGTTCCTTAACAAAGGGTTCACCGAAAAGATCTCCCTGGGCCACGGCCCCAGCCTCTGAAGAAGCCAGATCCCCAAGCTTGGGATCTAATTTGATCAACAAAGAGCGGCGACGCTCAGTTGATAGAGCGCAATTCGCGTTTCCCATAAAAAAGATGCAAAAACAACAATTGATGGACAGAATGCAGAACAATGTCATACATTCACCCCAGTACAGAGATCTGGGCCTAAATCCATAGTTTTTTTGCTCACCATGCCATTCCAGTTTGAACCCAGCCATATGCAAATCAGTCTTGACCCTGTGCATAATGGGAACAGTCCAGCCCGAACTGCCAAGCCAGGTCCTCCCTGGACTGGAAACAAGCATCCTAGGACCGGTTTCGGGGTTTCACCCCTCTTCAGCCAGGATAGCTTGATTCTAGTGGCATGGAGAGCACGGGACTCACGTCTGAGCATACCCGTCCCACTCGGGGTGACAAATGCAAAAACAACAATTGATGGACAGAATGCAGAACAATGTCATACATTCACCCCAGTACAGAGATCTGGGCCTAAATCCATCGTTTTTTTGCTCACCATGCCATTCCAGTTTGAACCCAGCCATATGCAAATCAGTCTTGACCCTGTGCCTCATGGGAACAGTCCAGCCCGAACTGCCAAGCCAGGTCCTCCCTGGACTGGAAACAAGCATCCTAGGACCGGTTTCCCATAAAAAAGATGGCTCGCTGGGCCCAATTAGACAAGACCTCAGGGGAAATTGTGGAACCTGTCACCTTAGCCTCCTCAGCCATGTCCAAGATTTTAGCCAATGGACCGACGGCATCAAGGAGTTTGTCCTGACAGGACCGCCAGGATCTATCAATGCCCTTCCGGGGATCTTTGACATATTTTGCCAGAAAAGTGGCCATTTTGGAATCTAGCTCTGGCGTAACCGCGATCTTATCCGGCAAAGAGGGTCTCGGACACTCTGCCCTCAAGCAACTCCGCGCCTCCTTCTCTAGAGGCTTGCGGAGACGGTTTGCCAGGAAATGAACAACCTTATCCCCCGGGACCCAAGCTGAGGACCGAGGATGCATAATGTCATCGGGATTCAGCATGTCAGCATCCTCCTCCAACGCCGCCGAAGAGGCTGTCGGAGTTGGACGCCAAGGACGGGATGACCCCCCTTCCTCATCGGTATCCCCCTGGGTATCGTTGTCCGTCGCCGGGGATGGGGGGGTCTGGGATGTCTTGGGCCGGAGCCTCCGATGGAGCGACGGGAACAGACTGGGTCGCCTTCGCCAAATACGCCGACTTAAGGCGCGCAAAGGCATCTACATCTACACCCTCTGAACGCTGCTTTTTGGGTGGCGGGGGGGGTACCCTCCTGACCTTCTCCAGTGGTCGGTACAATGCCCCCACGCGCCGCCGCCAGCCTATTACACTCCTGCACTATTCTGTCAGAGAGGCGTTGTTCCATAGGCCCCACTATCTCATTAACCACCCGGTAAATGGAGTCATCCACTGCATCAAAGAAGTCATCATTAAAAGGTAGGTATTCCTGCACCTCCTCCTCATAATACTCAGACTGGCTAGCCATTACAGTAAAGGTAAGTATTCACAGGGATACACAACTACCACCCAAGGTCCCTGACAAGAAAAGAGGAATACACCTCAAACACGCAGGTAAGTTTTAGCACAGGCCGGAGGCTGCAAGGATTAGGGTAGCCCAGAGGGATACAAAATAGGGGTGTACCGCAACCCACAACGCGCACACATCCTCAGGAAAAACCTGACCGGGTATCTACCTCCCCAGCGCGTTGGAAAAACAATTATGTGCCCAGCAATACAAGAAACGCCCGCGCAATGCATGGGAAACGGCAAGGTGCATACAACGCTGTTGTCAGCGCGTCATCCGCGGTTACAATACCGCACTACGGACCCCCACCGGGGCGTTCAAAGTTCTGGGGCATACAATCCGCAACGCGGACGTCAGGGTGAGGTAGCAGGGGCAAGGCTCAATGACCGTTACTCTCGCGGCGCGCTCCTCATCTGAAGAGCCACGCCGCGAGAGCAACGAGATGTATGAGTCCCCCTAGCGGCTGCGAATGACGCCGCAACCAGCAGGGAAGCCGGCCGTGTAAGGAGGGAGCCGCGTTCCCGCGGACAGCACAGGGAGCTGAAAAGCAAACAGCAAGAGAAACCCACAGCACTAACAAACAAGCCAAGCGCGCAATCGTTATACCATTGAAACACCAAGTTATGAGAGAAAATATAAACGTGTACTCATCTGGCTGAAGCAGCGAAGAAAGAGGGTGGGAGGAAGTTGACAGAGGACTTTGTATATGGTTATGGACACAAATGATGGACTACGTAACAGTATGCCTCCCTGGTTGTAGGGAGTTGTAGTTTTTTGTATATTGTTATTTTCATGATTACGATAAAATCTCTCTCGATGCTGTGTTGTTTTCAGAATAAAGCGAAGAAAGTAGATAAGCATAATCCGAAGCCTCCGGTCATGACATAGAATTTTTCAACATGAATTCGTTACTCTGTGTAATAAGATGATCTCGATGTTACCTCAACTAAATTTTTGCTGCTGGAAGGAAAATGTACATGTATTGCTCTTTGTAACATCCCACAAATAGGATTGATACAATATAGATTAAAGCGCTTCTGGTTCAGTTAGTTCCTAAAGATCCCTAATTACTCTACTGTTTTGGACCTCGATTTTTGCAGATGTTTGCTTATACACAGCATACATGACCTCCTTAAGTTGCAGAATAAAATGCTTGTATTGACTTCAGCGTCATTGTTATTATTGCTGTTATTATTAGCACGTCAAACTTATTATAAGCACCTGGTCAGATAATCATAATGGTTCTTTTGCACACAATGACTACTAGACTAGGCCTGCTTAAACAAACACTACCTGATTCAGGTGTCTACATCAAGACACATTGCTTTTCTTTCTTTTCATCTTCTCTTCTATTTCTCTTCCTCTTATTTATAATATAGTTGGTTGGGCTTTCTCAGAGTCCTCCTTTCAGCATTCTGTCACTGCTCTTTTTAGGGTCGAGCCTGCGAGAGCATGCGTTATAGATTGCGTCTCCCTTGCAAGATGCTCTTGTATAAAGAAATGGGCTTGGAGCTTACCATTGTTGCCTTGCATGGCACTCTTCTTTATATCCTTGTAATTCGTCAAGGCAGGCCTAACCTAATTTCCGTTCCTCTCTGTAGAGCAGGGAACACGCACTGATATATTAAACTTAATCAGTGCCCATCCGCTGCTCCTGAGGTGATTAGGTACTCTTTTGTTCTTTTTAACTCTTAGCACCCTGCAAACAGGAGGCATGTGACTGGCAAAAACATGCCCAGTATTACAAACAAAATTTATTTTCTATAGTTAACTATCTTTTATTTTACCAAGTCTTCTTTTCTCACTTTGCACTCATGTTGTCTTTTGTTTTTGATTGTGGGTGCTGTTCTCAAAAGATGAGGATTATGTTATTGCAAAGCAGCATTCTTTCTTTCTTATGTGTATTTTCTGAAATGGTGCTTTAACACATAATCATGCAGTACACCCATTCCACCCCATTCCAATCAACGCCAATCAACCTAATCTCACCACACACCAATCCACCCAGACCAATCCAATCCACCCCACTCCAATCTTCTTAACCCACCTAACTGCTATCTACTTCACTCCAATCCAAAACCATATGCCCACTCCAATCTTCTGAACTCTAATGTGCCCTACTCCAATCCAAAACAATCTGTCCCACTCTAAAATAATCTTACCCACTCCAATCCAAAGAATCTTCCCCACTCCACTCTGCCCCACTCCACTCTGCCCCACTCCAAACCATCCCACTTCAATCTGCCCCACTCCAATCCATCCCGCTCCAATCTGCCTCACTCTAATCCAAAACAATCTGCCCCACCCCAGTCTGCCCCCTCCAACCTGCCCCACTTTAATCTAAAACAGTCTGCTCCACTCTAATCCGCCCACTACAATCTGCCTCACTCCAATCCAAATTAATCTGCCCACTCCTATACCCCATTCCATTCCAAAACAATTCGCCCCACTCCAATCGGCCCCACTCCAATCGGCCCTATTCCAATCCAATTTACCTCACCCCAATTCACCCTGTCATCCCAGTTCACCCACACCATTTCAGTTCACCCACACCATTTCAGTTCACCCACACCATTTCAGTTCACCCACACCATTTCAGTTCACCCACACCATTTCAGTTCACCCACACCATTTCAGTTCACCCACACCATCTCAATTCAGCTCACACAATCTCAATTCAGCCCACACCATCTCCATTCAGCCCACTCCAATCTAATCCTCCCCACTCCAATCTAATCTATCCCATTTCAATCTAATCCATCCCACTCCAATCTAATCCATCCCACTCCAATCTAATCCATCCCACTCCAATCCAGCCGAATCCATCCAAATCGAACCTACTCCACTCCAATCCTATCCACCTCCCTCAATCCTATCCATCCCACTCCCTCTCCAATCTACCCCACTCCAATACCACATACCACCTTACTCTAATCCTAAACAATCTGCCTCTTTTCAATCCATCACAATCTGTCCAACTCCAATCCAAAACAAGCTTCCCCACTCTGATCGAAAACAATGTGCCCCACTTCAAACCAAAACAAACTTCCCCACTCTATTCGAAAACAATCTGCCCTACTCTAATCCAAATAATCTACCCTGCTCTCTGTCCCACTCTAATCCAAAACAATCTGTCCCACTCCAATCCAAAATAATCTGTTCCACTCTAATCCAAAACAATCTCTCCCACTCTAATCCAAAACAATCTGTCCCACTCCAAATCAGCCCCACTCCAACACTTCTGTCTACTCCACTCCAATCCATCCCTCACCAGTCCAACCCAACCCAAATCCAATCTACCCTACTCCAACCCACCCCAAACCAATTCACCTCAATACAATCCACCCACCCCACCCACCGCGCTCCAGTCCACCCCAATTCAATTCACCCCATGCCACCCCACTCCAATCTAATCCACCCCATCCAGTTCACTTCACTCCAATTCACCCAACTCTACCCCACCCCAATCCACCTCACCCCAGTTCAGCCAACCCCATTCAACCACACTGCAATCCACCCCACCCTCCTCCACTCGAATCCACCCCACTCCAATCCACCCTACTGTAATCCACCCTACCCCAAAACAATCTAAACCAATCCAATTCACCTCACCCCATTTCAATCCACTGCACTCCAATCCACCCCATCCAGTCTACCCACTCCAATCCACCCCACTGCACTGAATCTAACCCACTCTACCCCAATCAAATCCATCCCAATCTACTCTAGTCCATTCCCCCACTACCTCAGTCTGCTCCAACCCACTGCACCCTATTCTTCTCCACTCTACGCCACTTGAATCTACGCCACTGAACTGTACTTCCCTCTTCTCAACTCTGCAACACTCTACCTCTCCATCTACACTCTACAACACTGTACTCAAACAAATCTAGTCTATGACACTCTACTCCCCCCCTCCCCCCCCCCCAATCTACTCCACGCCACTAATATTTAGCCATGCTGAACAGCAGCCATACAGGTGTGCAACATGGCAAAACCACATTGCCAAAACCAATAGCTCTTGTATATGTGAGACCTATTGGCTTTGCCATTGCTTGATTTAGGCTGCAGCCGTAGCACGTTGGCTGCCTCTAGCTGTTGCTTATAGTCAGGAAATAAATGTCACTGACCAATTTTGATTCTTTACTTCTTACCTGGCAAGCATGTCATCGTTTGCGGCACATTTTGGTACACTTTGTCCATCATCATGTGCAGTAAAAGACCGTTAGTCCATTCAATAAATCCAATGCTCCAGACTTACATATTTTTTATTAGACTGTCTAGAAATGAAATGCTGATGCGGTACAATCCTTTACCTTCTGAAAGCACACAGATGTCTTGCATTGAGAAATTGCTTTTTAAATAATTAAAGTAGCTCAGTTGGAGAGCGTTATTTTAACACACAGAAGATTTACAATCACACTAGCTCATTATCTAAAAAATATATACATTTGGTTCCAAGTTTTTAGTTGAAATTTTGATTTGAGGCATTATAGAAAAATGTTTGAGATTCATGTGTCTTGCTCCTAATAAAGCTAGCATGGTGTGGTGTGCCCATAAAAATGTCTTTCTGCATCCTTTTGTGGTTGCATAGGGAGAACATTTGTAAATTGCAAAGCATGGGCTAATTGCATCTGTTTTTTTTTTTAATTGTGTTACCATTGAAGAAGTGTGGCAGACTATTCCTAGTTAAACGTTGCCTGAATTCAGTGCAATTATGTGTCTTTTCGTGACTTTTTACCTGCCCATGTGCGCTTCCTGTGAAATCCTATATAGTGAGGAAAGAGGATTCAGAAGCACCACTATGGAACAAAGGCCTGTTAAAAAACAAAGCTGGCACTAATTAGATATTAAAATGTATTGTGCTAAATTGTTCAACTGCCGTTATAGAGCCATTTCTTAACCCTTCTCTTTTCCGCAACAATACCATGTACAGTACAAGGGTTATTTTTGCATAAGAGGCAACATTCCTTATTGATAGAATTCAGTTCTACTTCAAATGTGCAAAATACAATGATGTTTCACACCAGGAAGCAGGTACGAATAAAAGTGCATCCACTGTTAAGTGAATTACAGACCCTGAGACAAGAACTCTTGACTTCCAAGTTTCCACAATAAACTTATGTGAGGAAAACTCCACTGGTTGCGTATTCAGGGAAATTCCTTTGCACCGTTTCTATTATTTTCTGCAGTTGACCAGGATACTTCCGATTTACCCTATCTGGTCTCGCCTGGGTTGGGACTCAGTCCTTCCCCAGCTATCAGATCAACCACATAATATGCTGCTTTTTAGACCTCACCACAATGGAGGCTGCATTGTTGACATGGCCTGCTTTCCAACCTGTGTTGCTGAGGTTGGAACCTGGCTTTAAAATCTCTTAAGCACGGTCGCCTTAGCCTGCCTTCAGATTGCCTAGAAGTCTTGAAGGAAGCACAAAGGCCATTATTTAAGCAATGCCTTGTGCTGGGAACATTTGACCTCTAATTCAAACACAAAGGACATGACTGAGTTGGCCTTAAGAAGAAGCATGTATGTATCTTGCAATTAGCAAGGTCCAGTCTGTTGCTGCTGTGTATAGAAATAACTCTTTTAACTGTTTGCTTATCACTTCTTTCATAAAGGTCAATCTTATATCAAGAGAACTGCTGTTCCATTTTGCACTGACTACATTTATCTGCCTCCATTTGAGCATATGCATAAATCAGATGTCAGGCACTTTTCCATGGAACATTACAATTTTCAGTAGTTAAGCATTGTTTGATGAAGGTTTTTTTCTGTCCTACAAGTGATGTTTATCATCACTTGTTTCCGTAATCAAACTAAAAGGTATAGAGAAGTATACAGGTTCTCTTCACTTCCGATTATATCCAATCCAGTCATCGCAGAGATAGAACTTGCTATAAAATGCCTCTCTAGTGAAAAGAAACAGTGGTGGATGTTTCTGTTTGTTTAAAAGGACCCTCACCCACTAGTATCCCTTGTGGCATACTTCATCCGAAGATGCCTTGTGTATCTGGAGGGGCTCTACGCTATATATTATCAGAGCTGTTGCTAGTATTATTGAGGGATCTTGTGTTTAAAATTGTCAGCGGGTATCCCTTCTCCTTAGAATTTTATGGGGGGATCTTTTGGCAAGATCAAAAACATAAACGTAGACGTACGTTATACTTGCAAATTCATGGGACTTCATGGGGAGTACCTTTACCCTGAGTGTGGCAGGACTATACATCTACGACTTTGAGAAGAAATTCATCCTGAACCCCTCCAACCCTTTCAGAGACAACGTATTAACATGTAAGACATATATAGATGATGTCCTAGTTGTATGGACAGGGGATGTTGATTCTAACCTTCCATTTATTTCCCAGCTGAGTATTTGTGATACAAACCTGTAATTCACACACAGAATAGGCAGACTTCCTTACATTGCTGGATGCCAACATATTCACAAAGGGAGGTGCAGTTCATGCAGATACTACCATAATCCAGCAGAAAAAGAACAAGCTACTGATATTTGACCTCTTTCATTCTAAACCTTTGAAAGAAAACCTCCCATACAGCCAATTTTTAGGCTTTAGGAGGAATGCACAAAGTTTTGGACTGAAGACACAAGCAGAGTCCCTTTCCGATAATTTAAGGGCACAGGGCTTCCCTGAAAGACCGATATAAAAGACAAACATGTGAGCCAGGATTCAAAACAGGGAAGCACTATTAGAAACAACCTCGAAAGATGATGACGAGAATGGGCTAACCTGTGTGTCAACCTTCATTATAGGCTCGAACATTGAGAAGATCAAACAGAACTGGTGCATTTTAAACACGGGATCCCGCAAATAGGATAAACCCATGTGTTCGAGGCATGTGAGCTGTAGATCACATGCTTTGCACACTCCTGCTATCTAGTGTTGGGTCCTGATGTTTGCAAGTTGTTTTTCTTCGAAGAAGTCTTTCCAGTCACAAATTAGGTGACTCCCCCTTTCGGTGATAGTGCTCATGGACATCGACTATATTGTTAGATTGTTTTCTTCCGCCATCGGATTCGGACGTGTATTACTGCTCTCAGCTTCAAAACCGTTTCTTCAGGTTCCCCTTGGTGCACAATCCACTCTACCCGCGTCGGTATTGTTTCTAACTCTTATACCACTTCTCGATGTATTGTATCCGTCGATGAAAACCTCTATTTCAATCGAAGATATTCGTGATGGCCGTCCGGCCTAACCGCATCGGTCCACTTCGCAGTCGATGGAACGGTCTCCATTCAAATTCTCCCCTCGGTGCCACGCCAAGTATCCGTGCACCATGGGGGGGCGCTAGAGAGCCCGGAGCAAGATGGCCGCACCTTAGTGCTGCTCTGCTGGTCGAGACCATTATCCGCCTAATATCCTGCTTCACTGGCGCCATCAACAGCTGTAATTAACACCTATCGTGACTCTCGTGTTGCTGACGACTGCGCTGAGGCTGCTGTTTTCGCTTTTCTATGCTGCTAAACGCATTTTTGCAGCGAGATCTTGCTCCGATGTAAAATGGTGGCCCGGGAGGGTACGAGCTGCTGAATTTTTATGCCCTGCTTCTCTGCTGCCTTGGTGCCGAGATTGCAGTCTTAGACGGCTTGCTGGAACTCTGGACTTACCTGCCAGCTCATCGGTTGGGAGCGCGCTGTGGGGCGACTGGATTTGGGGCGCGCTCTTATCTTTAGCAGGACGAGTGGCCGCCATCACGGGAGCCGCCATACTGAAGTGGGGTGAGTGTGCTTGCTCTAACAATCGCCGGGACGGGGGATGCGCTGGGAGGCCTGTGTGGGCCGGCCTGACGAGCAACGTACCTGTGCCTGGCGAGAGTTGCTTGCTCCCTATTGCCGCCTGGCTGTTCCCTTCTTGGCCTGGACGTCTCCCGCCTCTGAACTTCTTCAGTGTCGCGGCATTCAGTTGTCCGTTACGCCGTGCTTGTTGGGATTGGAGCCGCGTACTTGGCCTGAGGCGGATCGCGGCGTGCTGTGCCCCTGCTGAGCCTCCGAGACGGTAGCGAAGGAAAATCTCTGCACTTCTGCAGGATCGGGTGATGGAATTATCTGAGACTGTGCTGCCTCAAGAAAATTACACTGGGCCAGCGGGCTGCACGCGCTCGTCCCAACGGACTGCACTGTGGCCTATTTGACGCGAGTTTTATTACTGGGGCTTCACATATGGAAGAGAGTGTGAGCGGCGAATCTGGGCGCTTACTGGAAATACCCCCTCCTGTTTACATACCTGCATCTCTGGTCGCCCTGGGAGTGTTATGTGGCCTGCCTCACTTGCTGGATTGCAACGCAACCTCACACCTCTGGGTACCACCTTAGATGGTTTTTGTGGCGGCCTGGGTACCACGCCATCGTGATCACGCGGGTGTTGTGGTGCGGAGACTGTTTGCTGTGATCTCTGAGGTCCGCTATATATCTGCTGGCTCCGCTGAACGGGGTGCGACTCATCTCATTGGTGTGATTATTGCGTAGGTACCTGTCCTGGGTTTACTGCAAGGCTTCTACCTACACTCCGCTGCCAGGCCGACGAGGGGTCACGTTTCTGTGTCTGCCTACTGCATCTCCGTCGCTGTACTGTGCGTGTCTGGCTGTTGGGCCGTCCTGCTCGAACGGTTCCGCTGGTCACTGTGGCAAGTGACTGAATTATTGCCCGTGCCGGTGTGGGGACTAGCATTGCTGAGGGCCTGCACTGGTCCTTCTACACTCTCTCTTTGGTACGCTACAAGCAGTGGGACACTAGCTGGTGATATATCCTCTTCCGGGCCCCTGGGATCCAGGCCTTGTGTTTCTACACAGGAGTTTATTCATCCGGATGTGAATACTTGCTTCAGACCACGGCAAACATGAGGCGGGCGGATAAGCAGCAGAGTAAACTGCAATTCGAGGCCAAGAAGAAAACGAAAGCCCAAACCTCAAACGCTTCAGACACTGACCCTGATCCTGAAGCGGCATCGAATGTAAAGCTTGAGAGACTGATGCTGAACATGCAACAAAGCTTGCAGTCCATTGATGCGAAGATTGATCACTTAATTTGCGCATGGATACTATGGCGGCGAAGATAGATAAACATGACATACAGATAGCGGAGGCGGAGCTGCGCATCTCGAATATGGAGGATCGTATGGAGGTTGTCAACACATCTTGCTCTGGCATGGAGAAGCTGCTGGAGGTGATTCATGCGAAGAACGAGGACATTGAGGCTTGTTCCCGAAGGAACAATCTTCGCATAACGGGTATTCCGGAATGTACCAACACCGGACCCATGGAATCGTACGTCAAAACTCTGCTTGTGAATCTTCTGGGTGCGGAACATTTCTCCAAAGTGCTCATAGTGGAAAGGGCTCACCACTCCTTGGCTGCCCGCCCTGTGCCGCGGGCTCCACCTCGTCCCATTATCGCCAGACTTTTGAATTATCGTGATCGGGACACAGTGCTCCGCCTGGCTAGGGAGAAGGGTAATCTGAACTATCAAGGAATGAAAGTGGAGTTGTTTCCTGATTTCACTGTAGCTGTGCAGCAAGTGCGCCGAGAGTTTCAGGCTATCAAGAAGAAATTGCAAGCTCTCCATATTCAGTATGCAGTGCTATACCATGCCCGCCTGCGGATCCAGCATGCAGGGAAGGCGCGCATTTTCACAACATCCAAAGAAGCACTTCAATATGTCCGGCGGATTGAGCGGCAGGAGTCAATGCGAGAGAGGGGTGCGGACACTGACTCTGAGGACTGAGCACGTGAGGATCACACTGTTTGCTGTACTTTGTTGGTTTGTTGCTCATGGTTCACTGTGCAGTCTCCTGGGGTGGCTTCGGCTACTTCTGGTCCTTTATGTGGTTCCTGGTATAAGTATGCTCTACATTGCATTGCCTACTATGCTCAGATTGTTTTATGACAGATGTAAGATGCTTAAAATTCTGATATTGTGAGTTGCTCATTCTAGAATGTTAGCTTGCTGTTGTCGTTATGCGTCAGGACAGGTCTACTGTTATTACACTAATGGTTGGTTAGCCTGCCTCTTTATTTCTCGACCCACCCTGCTCATCGGGGGGCCTGATGGCTACTAGCGGCCCACAGTATGGGTATTCCCCCGCAAGGTTCATTCCTCTGTTCGGGTGCCACTGTAATGTTGCTTTATGGTTTTTTTTCATGCAATGATTTAAGGATGCAAATGGTTACTTGCTGTTCTGTTCAAAGAAGGTGTGTTCGCAGCATGGTTCCAATGATGAAGTGGGTGGGGGAGCTTGTTGGGGATCGCTACTTCATTGCAATTACATTGGCTCCATCGTACAGGCAGGAGTTGGCTTGCATAACTTTTGTTTCTAGGCAATCACACAGGTATACTCTATAACATCAATAGACATGGCTGAGCCCAAATTACCCATGATCTTGTGGTTGAGTTGGAATGTTAGAGGGCTTAACAGTCCTAAAAAAGTGCGGCAGGTGCTCTTGTACCTGGATCGTCACCATATCCAGATCGCCCTATTGCAAGGGACTCACCTTACCAGGCGGGCGGTTTCAACCATAGCTACCAGGTGGGCGGGCGTGCGGCTGGCTGCATCCTACTTCTATGCTCGGGGGGTTCTGATTCTCATAAAGAAGGGTATCCCTTTGGTGCCCATACACGTAAAGGAAGACGAGGGGACGATATATAATAGTGCAGGTAACACTATATGGTACAAAGTTGCTTATCGTTAACTTATATGGTCCAAATATCGATTAACCCTGCATTTTATGATACGCTCTGGGGCAAGCTCTACAAACTACCCTCCTCAGCTCTTATTTGTGGGGGCGATTTTATTTATTTTTTAATTTTTTTTTTTATTTAAGCCAAAGGAGGGAACCAATGGAACAAATTACAAAACATAGCATACAGTCAATAAATCAATGCAGGATAAGCAGCATAAAACGTGGACACAAAAATCATCGAACGCTTTTAGTCCCATTGAAGACAATGCCAGGTTCGTTCAGTTCTAATCTGAGAGGGGAGGCCCCTGACCTTAGCTAAAGCAATCTCAAGTTTGTATACCCCTCTTAATAACTGCCAAAACTCCACCAACGTTGGGGGTTTAGATTCAATCCAGACCCTGGCGATACATAGGCGACAGCAAGCCATAATAATAGAGAATAAAGCTGCTGATATTAAACCTGAGTACACTATAAACCCCAAAAGTATCTCTTTCTCAGAAATGACAATATTAATTCCTGAGAGATTGCACAGCTCCTCGACAACCCGTGACCAAAAAGCAGAAAGTGCTGAACAGGTAATGAACATGTGTCTAATATCTGCAGCATAAAGTGAACATTTAGGGCACTGGGTTTTAGGTGTTATATTAAGCAAAGCCCATTTAGAAATAATTTCCGGTGTATAGTACAGAAGAAATAACATGCGATGTTGCTGAAGTTTTAGATTAATAGATGCAACCGAAGTATTAATGGTCAATAATGACCTATACAAATCTGTTGTAGTGATATTGGTTCCAAAGTAACGATTTAATTTTTCGGCAGCTTGAGCAGCATCATCAGCTGCGCCTATAATCAAGTATTTATAGATTTTTTCTATACATCCCCTGCCCCGGAGTTCTGAGCTTTCTGTCACGGGAGAAACTGGTACGTTAAGGACCCTTAGTGATATGGCGTTGTTAACAATGGAGGATGCGTTTCCTGGGGGTCAATTTATAACGTCAGCATCTATAGTTGCCCGGGGAAATGCCACCGCTATGCATCTGCTTGTTTATACTAGACTGCGCTCCACTTGCGTGCGCTTTATCCACAGTTTCCTGTAGAACCGCTGGCACTTGAAGCGTTGCAACTCATATACACCGTCACATCTAGAGCCCGGCTGGTTAACAGACTATATCATGCATCGCAGAGGGATGTGGTTGCAATTGGTATGCCTGCCTTGGCTAAATAGAATGACGTGCTCCCTGGTCCCCTTTTTGATGATGAGTGGTCTGGATGTTGCCGGGTGACTGGACAGTTGTCAGCTAATGGTAATCTACATTTGGTGCACTTTAAATATTTGCACCAAGTGTATTATATGCCGGCTCAGCTCTATAGATATGGGTTGCGAGATGCAGACAGTTGTGTACGCTGTGGTGCCCTTGGTGCCAATTTTTATCACTTAGCGTGGGAGTGCCCAAAGGTACAGGCATATTGGAGGTCAGTCACACATATTCTACACCTGATGGTAGAGATGCCCATAGCATGTACCCAACAGCCCTGCCTGCTGGGTGTGGTAGCTAAGATTAAGGCGTCTCGTAGGAGGTTTGTGGCTATGGCATTGCTGTTAGCTAAACGCAGGGTCTCCATCGGTTGGGGGGGGCAGAACTGCGCCTACCACTAAGCTCTGGTTGCAGGACCTGGCATATTGTCAGGATTAGTTTACTTGTTATGCTGAGGAACTACCTGCGGCTTCGAAACCTTGTGATATCTGGGGCCCACTCACTACCTATTTGTTAACGGTAACTGATGTCTAATACTTACTCTTTGTGCGAGAATGCTTTGCTATGTACTATCACATAATGCACTTTAAATTACTGCCATGTTTGTATATGGCTGTAATGCCGAATTATGAAATGTTCTGTCCTGCCAAATGGAGTGTATACTCTGCACATGCCTTGCCAATGCTTCGATCTGTATGAATGTATTTTGTTATTTTTTTTTCTTGCCTTTTTGAAAATGTACAAATAAACAAAAAAAAAAAGTATCCATGCACCATCTCGCATGGAGTGTGCAACTTGTGCTTGTCTCCGGAGCACAACAAATAGGACTGCGACACGTGCAGATCTTTCCATTCGAAGAAAACGCTCCAAGATCGTCGGACTCAACATCGCGAAATGCAGAGTCAAAATGCCAAATACTTGCCGGACATCTTCGGCAAACGATCCAAGCATGAATTCGACGAACAAAGGGCCGAGGAAGAACAAGAAGAACTGACTCTTGAGATGGAAGAAGGCTTGCCACAAGGTCAACGTCCCATGAGTACCGAATGCTTCTTGACCCAAACTCCAACTCAGCTGAAACAAATGGCTTCGGCCCTACCCCCGCCTTCGGGCCACGGTCGGCACCAACAAGATGTTTCTGACACCCCGCCTTTCAGCTCGGCACCGAAACCTGTCACTAAGCCCTTCAGTTCGGGATCGAGTCAGCCAAAGTCTGGAACCGAGCCGAAACCTTCAGGCTCCAAGCCGAAAACCGTTTTGGAGCCGAAATCATTGACACCAAAAACAGAGCCTCCTTCGGCACCGAAACCTTCACGCTGTAAAAGTCATTCCACCCCGGCACTCAAATCCTCGGTGCCGAAACCTAAAACTGTTCCTCCGAAGCTGCAGGATCCGATTTTCGACACCCCAACACAGAAAAGCAAACCTGAATCAGAGGACACCCTTTACCATATTCCTTTGAAGAGGAAGAATGCAGGTACTATCCCCTCCCCTCCGCCTCCTCCACCACGTTCCCCCTACACCAACTTCTCCACCTTTGCAGCATTTACTGATTACACCAACGAACTATCCACCACCTGATGATAGTGGAGATTGGGGAGGGGGGAGGGGGGAGCAATATTTTAGCAAAAGACCCCTGGAAGGATTATAACACAGATTCACCTACAGATAACGATCCAGATCTTTAGCCTATAAAGCCTTCCCCTCCTGACGGCAATGTAAGATATCTAGAATTACTTGCTAGAGCTGCAGAATATCATGGGGTACAGTTGCAACCGAAATCTTTAGAGGAAGATTTCCTATCTGAAACGCTCAGTAGCACACAAAGGGCTAGCCACACTCTACC
Source organism: Triturus cristatus (assembly GCF_964204655.1). Classification (NCBI taxonomy): domain Eukaryota; kingdom Metazoa; phylum Chordata; class Amphibia; order Caudata; family Salamandridae; genus Triturus; species Triturus cristatus. The sequence continues at coordinate 816,565,001 of NC_140582.1, forward strand.
TATGCTTAAAGGTATGATGAGACATGCCGATGATATCTTTAAAGATCCAGTGCTTGCTTGCATTCTCACCCCCCAGAATTGATAAAAAAATATAAGCCTGCTCCCTCAGATCCTGTCTTTATTAAAGGACAGTTACCACTAGACTTCTTGGTGGTCTCTAATACACGTAAACGGGCCAATTCGCAGACTACAGGAGATGCTCCCCCTCCAGACAAAGAGTCAAAACTATTAGACGCCTCCGGTAAGCGAGTAGCCACCCAAGCAGCAAATCATAGGTGTACTGCCAACACCCACGCCCTGCTAGCCAGATATGATAGGGCACGAAATGGAGCAGTTGCTACAACACCTTCCAGATGAGCACAAAGCAAAAGCCCAGAATTTAGTCCAGGAAGGGAAGCTCCTATCCAATTCCTCAATTAGATGTGCTTTAGATGCTGCAGACACTGCAGCTAGAGATAAACACTAGTGTGTTATTAAGGAGACATGCATGGTTGATGATTTCTGGTTTTAGATCCGAAGTACAACAGTCTGTTTTACATACTCCTTTTGACAAGGAACATCTCTTCGGGCCTGAAGTTGATAAGTCATTAGAAAAAATAAAAAAAGACACAGATGTAGCCAAGTCTATTGAAGCTCTGCAGTCTCCCTCTAATCGGGGCTCCTTTCGTCACTTTTTCTACCGTGAAGGGTTGAAAACCATGTCCTCAGACAATACTGCTGTCTCCTTCAAAGGCAACAGTCAATCTTCCTCCTCAAGGGGCTTCTTTAGAGGAGGATACAGAGATAACCGCAACAAAGGTCGAGGCAGGGGTTCCACACCACATAATTTCCCCTCCCCAACAAGCAGTGACTTGCCTACACTTCCCCGGATCATTTAATACCTGTCGGGGGACGTCTTCTACAATTCCTCCCCATTTGGCAATCTATCACCACAGACAAATGGGTGTTAACAATTATCCAATATGGTTATTGCCTGGAGTTTACCAACAATCCTCCAAGCATTCCACCTTGTTCTCACAAAATGTCACCAGAACATTTACATCTACTTCAGCAAGAGGTCCAGTCTCTCCTGTCCAAAGGAGCCATAGAACCTGTGCCCGTACAACATCAACGGACAGCCGTGTACGCCCTGTACTTTCTCATCCCCAAAAAGGATGGCTCCTTGAGACCTGTTCTAGACCTCGGAGAACTAAACTTCTACATACTTTCAGAGCATTTCCACATGGTGGCACTTCAATAAGTGCTCCCACTTCTACAGCAGGGTGATTTTATGTCTATTCTAGACTTAAAATACGCATATTTCCACATTCCAATTCATCCCGCTCATCGCAAATACCTCAGATTCATGATAGAGGGTCATCATTACAAATTCAAGCCACTACTGTTTGGAGTCACCACTGCTCCCAGGGAATTGACCAAATATCTAGCAGTAGTCGCAGCACATCTCATGAGAGAATACATCCATGTCTTCCCATACCTGGACGACTGGCTCATCAAAGCAAGCACTTATCAAATGTGTCTCCAACACACTCAAACCACTATTCACTTACTTCACCATCTAGGGTTTACAGTAAATGCTCAGAAAGCTCTAGCCTCTCCCAATACAGCCAGGATTCACAGTATTCAGTCCCCTCTCACTCAATTTCAGCCCAACCAATCATTACCAGCAAAGTTATTCATGCAACTGCTAAGGATGATGGCGTCTTGCATTATAGTTGTTTCCCACGCAAGACTTCACATGCATCTCCTTCAAGAATGCTTAGCAAGTCAGTAGAACCAGTCGCAGGGTCATTTGACCGATCTAGTGTTGGTATATGGCCACACCCATCGCTCTCTGCAGTGGTGGAACCCACATTTATCCAAAAGGCGGCCCTTTCTCGATCCTGTTCCACAGTCAGTGCTAACAGCAGACGCATTGCTCACTGGTTGGGGCGCTCACCTACAAAGTCACACAATCCAAGGATTATGGACTCTAAAGTACAAGAGTCTCCAGATAAATCGCCTATTGCTACTAGCAGTGTATCTAGCGCTCAGAGCCTTTCAAACTCCCCTAATAGGCAAAACTGTCTTAGTCCGCTCAGACAACATGACAGGTATGTACTATATACAAAAATAGGGGGGTGGGGGACACACTCTCTCCAACTGTCACGCCTAGCAAAAGCCATTTGGAAATGGGCCATAGATCACAAAATGTATCTCCTAGCAGATCATCTTCCAGGGGTAAACAATCAAATTGCAGAGCTTCTCAGCAGACAGAAACCGCAAATCCATGAGTGGGAACTTCCTCCCCAGATTCTTCTTCCCTTCTTTCAGAAATGGGGTTTTCTTCACATAGATCTGTTCGCCACAGCTCAAAACGCGAAATGCCCAAGCTTTGCCTCCAGGTTCCCACACCCGCTCTCCAAACGCAATGCCCTATGGATGAACTGGTCAGGGATATTTCCTACGCTTTTCAGCCTCTTCCACTCATTCCACTGGTAGTTCGGAAGCTCAGACATTCATCCCACAAACTCATTCTCATAGGTACCACATGGGCACGTCAACCTTGGTTCACCACCCTGCTAGAAATCTCAGTAGTTCCACACCAAACGCTGCATCTCAACTCCAGTCTCCTCACTCAGAGCCATGGAGAAAATCAGGCATCCAAATCCTAGGGAACTCAATCTAGCGATTTGGCTCCTGAAGTCATTGAGTTTGGTTATTTACAATTACCACCAGACTGTATGAATATCCTAAAGGAGGCTAGGGGACCTATGGCATGCTATGCAGCAAAGTGGAAACAATTTGTTATATACTGTAACAATAACACTATCAATCCCCTTGATGCTTCAGTGCAAAACATCATCTTTTATCTCTTACAATTACAGCAATCTGGATTAGCCTACACATCTATTTGATTACATTTAGCAGCAGTAGCTGCATACTTACAAAACAGACAACACTTATCTCTATTCAGAGTACCAGTGATTCAAGCCTTAATGGAAGGACTAAAAAGAGTAATACCACCAAGAGCTCCACCTCCACCAGTATGGAACTTGAACATAAATCCTTACAAGGCTAATGGGTCCACCTTTTGAGCCAATGCACAAGTGTCAACTACAATTTCTCTCATGGAAGGTTGCTCTTCTTAGTGCAATCACTTCCTTAAGGAGAGTTAGTGACCTCCAGGCACTAACTATACAAGAGCTTTTTTTTCAACTTCACTAAGACAAAGTGGTTCTATGAACCAATACCAAATTTCTTCCTAAAGTGGTTTCTGCTTTTGACATCAATCAATCGGTTGAGTTATACGCGTTCTTTCCTCAACCTGATTCTGTAGCAGAACGAGCTCTACACACATTAGATGTTAGAAGAGCTCTACTATATTATGTGGAAAGAACAAAAGATTTTCGTAAGACAATACAGCTCTTTGTTGATTTTTTGCCACCACACAAAGGCAATCCCATTTCTAAATCAGGCATTGCAAGATGGATCGTGAAATGTATCCAAACATGTTATGTGAAAGCGAAAAATAACCTTGACAATACCCCTAGAGTGCATTTCACCCGCAAAATAGGGGGTACTATAGCTTTCTTAGGGAATATTCCCCTCGCTGACATTTGTAAGGCAGCAACATGGTCTACACCGCACACATTCACCAAATACTATTGTATAGATGTGTTAGCAAGGCAACAAGCTAATGTAGGCCAGGCATTACTTAAAACACCAACCAAGAGCTACAGGTTAGCCACTGCTTTGGGAGTTTGCTGTATAGTCTATGCAAAGCATGTGATCTACAGCTCACATGCCTCGAACGGATAATATTACTTACCAGTAAGCATCTGTTCTTGGCATGTAGAGTTGTGGATTCACATGCGCCCACCTGCCTCCCCAGATACCTATACCTGTTGCAGTTTTCTTGCGTACATACGCATGGACATCTCTATTCTACCTTTACTAACTCCATTCTCACTCTTTGCGGGAAAACAATCTAACAATGGAGTTGATGCCAATGCTCACTATCACCAAAAGGAGTAGTCACCTACCTAGTGACTGGAAAGCCTTCTTTGAAGAAAAACAACTTGCATATATCCAGACCCAACACTAGATGGCAGGAGTATGCAAAGCATGTGAATCTACAGCTCTACATGCCAAGAACAGATGCTTACTGGGTAAGTAACATTATCCTTTCCTGTAAATGAGCCAGAAGTTTGAAGTATGCCTTTGACCATATAAGGCCAAGAAGAACCAACAATGTGCAGGACACCGTTCCCAGTCAGTGTGGTCTTCCCTTCATAAGTGGTCATTACATGTGCGATCACTGTAGCATTTGTCACCTTATGACTGCTACTAAAATTCTGGATTTAGGGCTACCCACCACGTGGACTCTCAGGAAACACCCCAATTGTAATTCCAGGCAGTTAATTTATATGATTACCTGTCATCGTGAGCTTCATTAAATTAGAATGACTGTAAGAAAAATTAAGACATGGATATGCGAACATGGTAGCACCATACAATGCAAAAGGACAACTACAAAAGTGCCAGATCATTGTATAACAAAGGGGCAGACCACAAATGAGTTCAGTGCTTAATTTGAGCCAGTCATTGCCGGTGGAGGCCACTGGCACTTATTTTTGGAGACCAGTAAATTCAAATTTATTTATTATGTTTTGGCTCTCAAAGAGGGCCACATAAACATGTACAGACAAAGCAACACAGTCATCAAAAGTACAAGAATTATAAAAACATAGTATTCGAACCGTGATAGGTACACTGCAAGCCATCAGTCCCACAAGGCCGGGCCGGCACAATCTTCCAGAAAATTTAATAAATAGCTAAAAATCCTTTAAAAAAGTTAAAAACATAAGCACAGAACATTTCATTTGGTGGGCAATAAAGTGCATGAAGAAAATCTTGTAAAGTGACAATGTTGAAGCGTAGACAGATTACTTTAAGCCATCGCTTGCGCAAGCTACGTAACATAGGAAAAATCAAAAGTACATGCATACAGTCCTGGTTATTTAATTTACATAGATTGCACAACGGTGAAGTGCCATGCCATTTGGACAGCAACACGTTAAGAGGGATTAAGTCATAACGTAATAAAAACCAAAACCTACGTATCCCATGTGGCAAGTTCCACAGGGCATACGGTTGGGGCTGTTTCAACCTATAGGAGGAGATCAGCGGCTCCACATTCCTTTTATCTCCAACTGTTTTTTTGTCGGATAGAAAACAATACTCCCACGAAGCCTCCTTAAGGACCTGCTTTAACTGCGTGGGAGAGTAGGAGAAAAGAGCACTTTCATCCAGTCTAAGGATTTTCACAGCCTCTCTAAAATTACTAACAAGTTTAGAGAACTCCTTAAAATTGCCCAAAAGTTCATTTTTGAGTAAAACTCGCAGGGTTCCTTCTCTCGCTCTGGCTAAGCTGGCTACCCACCTTATTAAGGCGCACAGCCCCTGAACCCAGGCACTCCTGAGTCCGAAATCCAGCCTGCAGGCAGCCAGTGGACAGGCATTGTTAAGAGTCGAGAGGGATCTTAGGAGTTTTCCCTCAGTCTTGTGGCAAAAGTCCCAATATTTTATCTCTATTATTTCTATACCATACAAGATGGTTGCGGGGATTTTAGCTCTAAATACTTCTAGAAGGCTAGAAAAATGTCTTTTCCCCGTTGCCAGGTATAGGGACTTTAACCCATTGCCATGGGCAAGAGCTTTGCGAGAGCAATGCTCTATATGAAGATTCTCGCTCATATTGGCCGAGAATATTTTCCCTAAAAAGGTATAACAAGTTACGACCTCCAATCTAAGCCCTCCAAGAGACCAGTACTTATTTTCTGCATAAGACATTTACTGAGGGAAACCGAGAGAAATAAAGCAACCCCCTAAAAAAACTTGGAGGTCAGGGAAAAGGGGATAAGAAGCAAAAATAATAAATAAACAATATCCTTCTAGACCTATATTGCTTTATGTCAAACTTGTATGAGCTCACATAGAGAAAGCAAGAAACACTCTTGTATACGCGTTACTATTGTGTCTTTCTTTTATATTTTATTTCTTTTTTCATCTTTTTTTCATATTAATGGAATTCATCTCTTTTTTTTTTAAAATACATTTTTTTTAAAAAGAACTTTACAAACCATACAGAAATGTAGCAATCTTTACACATGAATTTGATATTTGAAAAACAGAATCTATGCAAAATGTGATACGAAATGCATATCTGTTAGAACCAACATATGGATATTAACAATTATTTAAAATATCCCAAGTCACAAAAACCCCCATACCATTTCACACCTCTTCACACTTCACATCCATATCACTATCTCACATGACATACATACTACCCACCCCAGAACCGAACTACATGCACAGATGGAACCAAAAGGGGGGAAGAACTCAACCCTCTACTGCTGTGCTGAGAGCTAGGGTGTATCATTCAAACTGGTCATTGTGAGCTTCGTTATATTAGAATGACTGGAAGAAAAATTAAGACATGGATATGCGAACATGGTAGCACCATACAATGCAAAAGGACAACTACAAAAGTGCCAGATCATTGTATAACAAAGGGGCAGACCACAAATGAGTTCAGTGCTTAATTTGAGCCAGTCATTGCCGGTGGAGGCCACTGGCACTTATTTTTGGGGACCAGTACTTATTTTCTGCATAAGACATTTACTGAGGGATAAACACACAAAGCGAACAGACAGAGGAAGAAAAAGACTGAAAAACCCTAGCAAATGGAGAAAGCAGAAAGTGAGATAAAGGGGAGGGTATGCATGGCAATAGATTAAAGAGGCATGAGGTGAATTGAACACTACACAGCTTTGATATTTGGTGCACTGGCATTTAGATACACCAGTCGTAGGCTTCTGAGCAGAGCTTTGCGCACTGGCACAGATACAAATTAAGCACTGAATGAGTTGAAATGAGTAGTAATTGAACAACTGAATAGCAGTATAAAAAAGCCCGAAAGAGTTGTATTCGATAAGAACAACGATGGATCTATTGGGTTTCAACCCACCAAGATGGTTTGAATGATAATTCCCTTGGGGCGGTATTTACAACAACTTCTGAACTTTAGATGGGCTCTCAGTAATAATGTAGGGCAGCTATGATTAATACCATCACCTTGTTCCATCATAGTAATGCTTAGCACAATAGGGAAGTACACCCAGTCAGTAATACTAATTTGGCCCAAAGGTAATATTCCACTACTCCATTTATCATGTAAAAAAATTATACATAATGAGTAACAAGTGCATAGATTTTTTACATTCATGTTATTACAAGGTTCGCACTCAACAAAGCACCAACGTTTAGTCCTTTTCTAAACATAACTATGAAAATTACCCCAAGGACGTCGGTCCCGAGACTGACAGTCACTCAGTGACAGTACAAGCTACAGTGCGTTCCATTGGGTACCGTAATCGCTTAGCGTAATGAAGAGGTAATTTATTTTTGTGGTTCAAACTTTGAACTGGATAATTCAGTAACAAATACCAAAAATACAAAATACAATATGAAACACGCCTATTTCATGATGAAAATAGTCGATGAATGCAAAACACATCAGTTTTATGAATTCAAAATTATGTTTTTTTGATTGATAGGTATAGTTACCTTCATGTATGACTGTCACAAGAGACATAACTTTAGTGGGGGAAAAAGGTGACAAAGTGCAACAGTGTTTTGTATACAGTACAATACAACAGATAGACAAAATACAAATAACTGCCCTTTTCCTCAAATGGTTGAACATCCACCACCAGCAACATTAATTCAATTTTGGGATGGCTTGACCTAGGGCATATCAAGATATCATCAACGTTTTGACCCTCAGTGTATGTGCTAATGAGTACACATCACGTCAGGTCTTCCTCAGGACTGGTGAAAGTAACTGGGACAGGCAAGCAATAATAAGCTCACAGGACCTCTTCCACACAAGCATAGAGTCCAAACTGAGACGTCAATCAAGAAAAAGTGTCTTGTTAATTCACCCAATGAATGAATGATTCATTGGAATAGCAACTTTAATCCTCCAATATAAAATCGGCATCTGGGCAAAGTCCCAGTCCACTTGTATTTATCACTAGATTCAAGTTCGTTTGGTGCAAGATTGTTTTGATGTACTTAGGCAGCCTTACAGTCCTCCACAATGAAAACATTGTTTCAGTCATAGGGCAAAATCCTGGCCCGCTTTACGTGTGATAAATTCACCAGAATCTAATTACAAAGGATCTCCTTGCAATGAATGCGAAAACTTTGTGACGTGACTGCAGTCACAATATAGTTTTCCCTATGTTAAACTAACTTTGCACGTTGAATGTCTCATTTTCCTTTGCACATGTTAATATATAAACACATTTTGCTTCTGTGCCACACACTTTCACACAGAACCTGCATATGTTTTTGCGTTCTGTTCTTTTCCTGGGATTTAGTCAGAACACCATAGACATGGTCCCTTGTCATACTTTTTGGCCAGGCACTAGCACCTAGACTTAAGACAAGAATGCAGCTGTTGTTTATGCACACACATGTCCTATCATATAGATGATAACTCACACTGAATATAGGATGGATATGTTCTAAGGAAAAAAAATCCAAAGAAGGAAAGGAAAGGCAAAGAGGAAGAGAGGTGGGGGCACATCAATGTTGTGGACAAAAACCCTCACTCACCCGAGGGCGACATGCTTCATCATTGGGTTCCTCCAGCACATGGGGACCGCAAGGTACCCCAAATGGGCTATAATTTCCCCGAGAGGGAAGGAGCGGGAGTGTGAGGCACGTAGTATTATCAATACCTCAATGGGGCAATGAGGGGCAGAGTGCAAAAATGAGAAAATGTGAAGTGGTGTGTTAACAACTATCTCCGTAGGGGCAACAACTTTATTCTTCCATCCTACGGAATAGATAAAAACAGGTGGTGTACGGTTGGAAACAAATACCCTATTGGTTGGTCAACATGTTTCTGCCTTGGTGACAATGTAGTTCTAGGCATTCGTCAGGACCAGTATATAGCAGCCATTCTGCTTACATAATTGTGTAAAGTGATAAAAAAAAGGTAAAATGATACTTAGGCAACAATTCTTGACACTCAATCGCGGTATCAGTCAATACGATTGGTCAGAAGGCATTGTAAAAATAATACAACATTTTAGAATTAAAATAAAATTATAATATCACTAAAGTGCACCTTCACCTTTCATTCCAACATGCCTGGTATGGCATAAAAAATCTTACCCAAGATCAAAGTTTTGATTTCAACTCAACCTTCTACAGAGTCTCTCTCCGTTGCAGTTCCTCTAGTAGGAATTAAAAGTCAGTATTAATTGAAACAATGTGGTATGGCCATATAGAGAAAAGACCAACATCAAAACTATTGTGTTAGCATCTATGAAAGTGGATGTCACTACAATAGCCATCGGCAAAGTGTGACCCAACATAGCGTTAAGTAGTGTACTTGGGTTAAAAACAGTTGTTCCATATAATATCATGTATATCCGAGGGACAATAGTAACAAAAACGCTAGATGCGATGTAAATGGAGCAGGTCATGCGTCAAAGAAGAGAATGTTAGAGAGTACATTCCGGTTAAAGACAAAGCCTGTTCATGTAAGTGAAACTAAGTCATATACATACGCTAAATGCTGAGTGCCTGCTGTCAGAACACTAAACGCCTGATGTAAAAAAACTAAATACATCCGTGTCCCTATCATAATCACTAGAGGCAACCGCTTACCTCGGATATCGCTACGGCATTCACGGTGGATTCTGGCGGGAGTGCCGATCGGCTCATCTATTCACGTATATGTATTCGTACTCGGAAGCATTAGCGTAAGGAAATGACGCATAGTCGTTACGTAAACGCAATGACGATCACCCATTCAGTCGCCATGGTGATTAGGAACACAACAATGCTGACTGCAAAGATGTCCGAACGAACGGACTTGCTATCAACATTAGACACAAGGCCAAAGAGCCGACTGAAACAAAAACGTAACTACCAATATGTGTATAATAAAGTCCAAACTTCAACGAGGCACAAAGCTCCAAATTGTATCAAAATTGAAAATATTACTAAAATTGAAGCCAAAATGAGCCCAAATGGTGTAATTAGTCTTCTAGTAGTAATTAATTGCGTCTACTATGTTTCAATGTCCCTAACTGTCAGGAATATCTAGCAAAGGGGGTAAGACTACCTCACAAAATGGGGGTATGATTCAAAAAGAATAAGAGTAACTAAAAAGAGTACAGCATTAGTTGATATGTAGAAGGTGCTCCTTTAGTATCTAGTAGTGTAACACAAATAATGGGTTGGAATGACATGAAAAGAGGCTTGCAGCCGATTGCCATAATGTATGTCTATCTATCCATCCCTCAAAGAGTGCACCATGCTATATCATCATTCAGGCCTGTCTGGTGGCTTGCCCAATCTGAACATCCACTGTTGTTCTCTGTAGAACAGGACTGTATCAAGGGGACCGTGTTTTTGTGATAATGGGGTTTATCAAGGACTACCCATCTGAAGTCTTCTTCTGTGTGTCCAGCGTCAAGAAAATGACGGGTAAGTTTTGTGTTAGTTTTCTTACGTTTGATAGAGCTTTTGTGTTCTATCATCCTGTTTTTAACGTTCCGGGTAGTCATCCCTACGTATTTCAAATTACAGGGACATTGGATCAAATAGATTACTGCTTCTAAATTACAGTTAGTGTGGTTTGTAAGTATCCACTGTGTTTTGAGTCCCAACTCAAGTTGTCTTGTTCCTGTAGTGAGATGGCACACCACACATGAACCACAGGGGAAGTGACCTTGGACAGGTTACTCTGTCTAAATAGTCTGTATGTTATCCGTGGTGTGGTTGGAACTAGGTCTTGAGTGCTCCAAAATATTACCAAGATTCCTACTGCATTTGAATGCAAAGAGAGGTCTCTCACACACCTTCTTGTCTTTATTCAGAATATGCCAGTTGGAATTGATAGCTTTTTTTATTGTAGTACTCAGGTGATTATAAGTGCTAACGCACACCAGACGATTAGATGGAGTCTTGTCATAGGTCTCTAACAATTCTTGCCGGTTTTTATTACGGGCCCTCTTGTTAGCCTTCCGTACCAAGTGAGGAGGATATTGTCATATCAAAAGATTATCACTAAGAAGAGTAACATACTGAGTTCAGTGCAATTCCTTCTCAACCGCAGAAATTGCCCCACAGGGAGGTTATCCCGGAGGGCCCTGGGGTGGAAACTCTTATACTTTAACATATCATTTCGAGACATAGGCTTCTGATACAATTCAGTATAGATCTGACCTTCTTTCGGATATAGTCTGAGATCAAGAAAGGGAAGTGACTCATTACTACATTCACAGGTGAATTTCAAATGGGTGTTAAGAGAATTGAGCCAAATAGAAAATTCAAGGAGGGAAGTTCAGTCACCTTTCCAGATGACCAAAATATCATCAATATACCGCTTCCACAGCAACAATTAACTGTGGAAGGGATTGATCGCTGGATAGATGTGGGTTTCCTCAAACCAGTGCATGTAGAGATTAGTCATACTGGGGGCACAGGTACTGCCCATAGAAGTGCCCGTCACTTGCCAGTATAGTTGGTCCTCTAAAGAGAAAAAATTCTCTTGCATGGCTAAATTTGTACAATCCATCACAAAAGATGTCTGGGTCTGATCACTACGAGGATTATCTACCAATAGAAGTTCAATAGTACGTAGAGTGTCCTCTTGAGGAATATTTGTATACAGTGCCTCAACATCAAATGAGGCCAAAAGATGTAAGGCCGGATCGAACTCAATTGTTGTAAGAAAGGACAAAACATGTTTGGTGTCCTGAAGATATGATGGCATTTGGGCCACCAGTGGTCGGAGGAACCAATCTACAAATTGCGACAATGGTTCTAATATAGAACCAAAGCCAGAGACAATCAGGCGACCAGGAGGGGGCCTCTGCGTTTTGTGTATCCTGGGCAAGATGTAAAATGCCGGAATCTTGGGATGCTTCGGTGTTAAAAATTCTGCTTCATTTTTTGGTGATCCACCCAGCTGTGGCGGCCTCCTTCACCAGTCTACAAATAGTACTTTGGAGACGTGGTGTAGAATCACACATGATGGGCTTGTAATATCATGTAGATGAGCACATGAGCGCAAAACAGATTCATGGAGCACTGCACATCTGCTGAGATGTAGTGTCCATCTGTGTATGCTGAGGTATGGGGTTTGCCAGTGATCTTTGATATATAATCATTTAGCTTCATTAGGGAGGGCGGTTTAGATTACTCTGTCATATAAAATGACAGGACTTTTCATGATAAATGGATTATTAACCATTTGTTTTCTAATTGTGGCACGTATACTAAATTTAAAGAGCATGATGGTTGAAATAAATATTCTAAACTGCCTTTATGTCTCCTGGTTATTTTATTGTGGACAAGTACGAGTGAGAGAGCGAAAGGGTGTGTCCTCTTACAGCGATCCCTGAGAGGGTTGTGTACTGGTGGTGCCAATTTACTTATTTCTCTGGTAAGGTTAGGAGGGCAAGTGAGCCACTATAGCTAGTTGGACTTGGACCGATAAGTACTGAGGTGGTATGGTGACTCAGTCCCTACATACGGATGCCCTATGGTACTAAGCATAGTTCTGTTCTAAGAGCAGAATCCCTGCAACACTCATTTCCCTATTACAAGCGAGTTGTGATGTCTCTAGTCACCTGACATCTCTAGTCATTTGTAATAAAGAAATGACACAGCAGCTCAACTATAATATGGAATTACTGATGATTACATGCATGTCAATGCCTCCTGCCTGAGCCAGCAGCACAAGGGAAATGCAAGCCACAGAGCAATTACAGCTGCAGTTTAAACAAGGAAAAGGAGAACTGGCTTTTCGTTCTTATGATCTGTTTTTCTAAAAGGAGCAGTCTTCATTATTATGGTATATTTCTGGCAACAAGTTTATTTTGTCACACAAATATAGGTAATTACAAGAAAGATCCAATCTGTTTGCATATTTCTGCATATTCTGAGCTAACAGATTTTTTATCTGATTTACAATTAATCGATTCAAACATTTGTTTGGAACATATTAGTAACTGCTTTTTGGTGTGTTTAATTTCGCACTCTGGATACCCTTTAATCTTTTTTTCTGCAGCCTTACTCTATCTTGCAAATTGAAGACGAAGACGGCAAGAATTTAAGTGGTTTGTGAGAAGGGTGATGGTGTGACATTTGTAAGGAATATAATTGTGTTAAAAGAATTGTTGCAAGTCACCTCAGACTACCATCACCTTATAAAGAAACTCAGCCTTCGGCCTCGTCCCGCCATATAGTCATGACACTCTTTGGTGACTTGTAACTTTTTAATGCATGGGAGGTACTTTATACCATAAGTTGTTACATTTTTAGTGATCTGTAATAAGGAACTGATGTAACTGCTCAACTGTAATAAGTTACTAAAGTCAAGGTGTGACATCATAATGCATCCTGCCAGCAGCCAAGGTGAAAAGCAGTTCAGGGGGCAGTTGCCGCTTAAACGAGGAAAAGAGAACTGGCTTTTCTTTCTCAATATTTCTTATTCTAAATTGAAAAGTGATCAGCAGAAAGGAGACATTATGGCAACACGTTTTCACATAGGTTACTACAGGAAAGAAAGAATGTCTGTTCACATAACTACTCATTCGGAGTTCCAGGCCTTTCTTAATGTGATTTACATTAAACTGATTCCAGTGTTTTTGAAGGAAATTAATACTTGTTGGTGTGTTAACATTTCATACTAAAGATTCTGCTTTTGTTATCCTTTTCTGCAATCCTAATAGTTAAAGGATTTATGTTTTTCTGTGTGAAGCGTGTTGGTATGACCTTGTATTAAGACAAACAAAATACCTTCTGCTTTTCATTAAAAGGACATTGCAAATCACCTTAGAGTTCCATGACCTATATATAGGAACTCCTCGGTGAGTTGCAATATCCCTGTACTGTACTTTTTCCCCAAATACAACACGAGCTGCAACTTTCTTCCTGTGGTTCAATTCTAGTGCAAGTGGCAATTGCCTGCATATGCCTTTGATGAACGTGAGAAAAGTCCCAGAGAAGCAGTTATACTAGTGGGCCTGTAGATCAGCGACTGTTTTATTTTCCGTTAGCATACTTTCTTTCGTTCCAGCAGCTTAAATTATAGAATTATTTTTTTAACTTGTTTAGGAAGTTGAAAAACAGTGTCGCTGTGGAAAACATACGAAACGCATGCCATGTCATAAGCCTTATCAGTGTGAATCAAAATGCCCGAAGACTCGTGACTGCCAGCGACACCAGTGCAAGAGAAAGGTAAGTGTATACATATGTGCTATTAAGGGTGCATTGAGAACAACCTTTTTAACCATCACAGCAATGTATTTTCCTACATGGTTTTCTGTATGAACTGATCGGCTTAACAACAGACTTTACAATACTAAGCAAATTTCAGTTTTCTGTAACAATGTAGTAAAAAAGTGTTGCACACAATGTCCCCTCAGTATGTGTATATGTACAGGAACAGGTTGCTGGGGTCTTTTTGCAACATTTGTGAACAGGGATCGAGATTGTTCTTGATATACGCAAATAGGGATCGAGATTGTTCTTGATATACGCAAACAGGGATCAAGATTGTTTTGTAAATATCTTATGTGATGTTCCTCAACAAGATGAGTTTTCAGCTCCTTTCTGAGGTGAAGGAGCGAAGGATTGATCAAAGGCCCTTATCATAATAAGTGTTGTGTTCTAAGTATCTTGGAGTTTGTTGACATCTAAGGGCCATATTATATATATGGCACATTTTCCTTGATTGCGCCGGGTGCACCTTTTAAAAACTGCGCTAACGCAATAAAGTTAAATGCACGGTATAAAATGAAGCAGCGCGAACAATGAAAATGACATCATCATATTTTCTTATGGTCTGGTGTCTCTATCGAGGACAGTTTTTACTATGGTTAGGTGGCTGCAAACTTACCCTCTCTTTAGATGGAAGAGATATTGGTAAAATAGCTGTCTGATACTGAAAACTAGTATAATTTACTGTACATGTTTGGATTTCTGAAACACATTTTTTTTTAATTCAGTCCCTTTTTTAAAGTTATTTTAGAAAAGAATTCCCAAGGCTGTTCACGTTTATGTGAGTTATAGACACACATAGTGCACACCATAACTCACACCCCCCATGTTTTGCTTGCAGAAGATAGACTACTTTTGTTTTCACCTGCCTTCAGCAAATGGATCTACTAAGCATGTCTGAGCAAAGCTATGGCATAAGCAATGTTTTGCATTGCTTACTAGGACTGTCAAATTTCTTGACTGTGGACTTTTGTGTGGATTTCTGTTTTAAAAAAAAAAAAATAGTATTCTGCATTCACCTGACATGCTTGTGTTGAGGATTTCTATCAAACTTGTAATCTTACTGTGTCAAATTCATTGTTTTTCTGTTTTGTGTTCTAATTTTTCAAGAATTGCAGAGCACTCGCCGGGTGGAGGGGGGGCGTAGGGCAAGGGGAGGGGGAGACCTTGCATAGTGCCTCCTCATGTCTGTTGACTTTTTTACATGGTGCCAAATAAGTGATTTTCAGGATCACACAAAAATAAATCTCCTATATCATTCAGTTACGTCTTGAAAAATTCAGAAGCAATTGACATATTTTGCATACGTGAAAGAATTTGCAATTATCAGGCAATATATGCATACATGTTAACTCTTTCAAGCTTATATAGATCAGAAGAGTCGGAGAGGTAAGTCCAAAACACCTCCTTACTGATGTATACACGTGAACACACAAGAGTACGTCAGCTCATAGCCAGGGGTTACCTCCTTGCAGGACATCTATCCCTTTACATATATATTTCTTTGAAATGAGAAGACACCTCACACACCATTCACAATGGGATGCTTCATCGTAGGTGCCTTCTCACTCGAGTAGGTAGTATAGTGTAGGTAGATACCACTCTGGTGGGCCTTACCTCTAGTTGGACGCTTGTAATAACCCTTTTGTGCTCACACCAATTTGTTTTGTAATTCTAATTTCTCAACAAGCATTAGCAAAGCAATGAAGTCTTGCTTTGATAAGGCGAGCGCATAGCTATTGGTTTTTGTTAATGTTTGTATGCATTGTTAAAAAAAAAAGTAAAAGAAAAAAAACTAAATATTTTAGGATAATCAAATACCTATTTTAAGGTGTCTCTAAACTGAATATGGAATTTAATATTTTCAATCTCTGTAAATGGCTTGGTTTATTTTTCAAATTCCACTCACAGAATTCAAAATGCCGATTGCATTTGACCCTGTTAAAAAATTACGCAGAGGTTTAGTTGCAGACGCTTAAAAGAACATAACATCTGAAGTGTGAGAATTTAAAGGAATATGCCTGTCCTTTACTTTTCACATGACTAGTTAGAAAATATGTACCAGCAATTTGGTGCTTTTCAGCAGCCCAATAAGCATATTTATAGTAGGAAGAGACATTTTTCCAGTTTCTTGTCTTCCTCAGACAGAGTCTGATGGGTGCAGCAGCCCAACTCTTCCCCTATCGTC
The DNA here is from genome assembly GCF_964204655.1 of Triturus cristatus. Taxonomy (NCBI): domain Eukaryota; kingdom Metazoa; phylum Chordata; class Amphibia; order Caudata; family Salamandridae; genus Triturus; species Triturus cristatus. The sequence continues at coordinate 816,581,550 of NC_140582.1, forward strand.
ATACATTCTGCCTTTGTGTGTTGCTCTGGGCCTTCATGCAATTTGTGAAAAGGCAGAATGAGAAACCTCTTCTGTCTAGTCAAACCTGGCAAAGCAATACCTGTTGCTGTGCTTTCATGGGTGAGCAGGAGGGGTTTGGAGCAGCATGGAGAGTGCAGAGGGCAGCAATGTGAGGAGGGAATCAGTGCATGGGAGTAGAGCAAGAAAATATATGCACTCCCATGGAGTCCTCAAAGAAAAGATAACCATCCAGCCAAAAGGATGGTAAGTAAGCTAATCTCCAGGGGAGGGGCAAACACAAGAAGAGGAAAGAAAGCCATCAAATAAGTAGCAAACAAATGAGCTTGAAAAGAAAGACAACAAATGATGCAAAGTTTTACATAATTCCATTCAGTGGTTGGTGCTGTGAGCAACATTTCCTAAAGTCAATTAATCAATCAGGGAATTGTAAGCACGCTACTCACCCGTGAGGTTCTCAAGGCGCTGAGGGGGGTCCGCAGATCTGTTTAGCCGAAGAGCCAGGTCTTGAGGGTCTTTCTGAAGGTCTTTCTGAAGGTGTTCAGGGAGGGGGCGTATCTGTCGGTAGCTCTTTCCAGGTCTTGGCTGCAATTTGAGAGAAGGATTTTCTGCCTGCTCTGGCTCTGTGGATGCACAGGGTTTCGGTTTCAGCCAGTACGAGGTTGGAAGATCGGAGGTTTCTTTTGGGTATGTGGAAGTTGATTCTGTCGTTGAGGTATTTGGTTCCGTTGTTGTGTATGCATATGTGGGCGTGAGTGAGTATTTTGGAAGTGACTCTTTTCTCCACTGGGAGCCAGTGGAGACTTCGTAGGTGTTGACTGATGTGTTCGTGTCGGGGGATGCCGAGGACGAGTCTGGCGGCGGTGTTCTGTATTGTCTGGAGTTTGCGGAGTAGGGACTTGTTGATGCCGGCGTAGAGTGCGTTTCCATAGTCCAGTCTGCTGGTGATGAGTGCGTGGGTAACAGTTTCCTTGACTCAGGGGGATCCACTTGAAGGTCTTGCGGAGTATGTGGAGGGTGTTGAAGCAGCTGGAGGTGACGGCGTTGACCTGTTGGTTCATGGTGAGTGATGAGTCGAGTACGATGCCAAGGTTCTTGGCGTGGTCTGAGGGGGTAGGTGGGCTTGCCAGGGTGGTCGGCCACCAGGTGCTGTCCCACGCAGAAGGGGTGGTACCGAGGTCGAGGACTTCTGTCTTCTCGGCGTTGAGCTTCAGGCATCTGTTGATCATCCAGACTGCGACGTCTTGCATTCTTTCTGGAAGTTGAATTTGTCAGTGGTGGGGTCTTTGGTGAGGGTGAGGATAAGCTGGATGTTGTCGGCGTAGGATGCGATGTTGAGGCCGTGTTGTCGGACGATGGCTGCGAGGGGGGCCATGTAGATGTTGAAGCGGGTGGGGCTCAGGGATCAACCCTGTGGGACTCCTCCAGTGATTTTCGTGGGGTCGGAGAGAAAGGGTGGAAGTCTGATCCTTTGGCTTCTTCCGGTGAGGAATGATCGGATCCAGTCCAGGGCTGTTCCTTGTTTGCCTGCGTCGTGTAGTCTGGCGACTATTGTGCGGTGGGAGAAGGTGTCGAAGGCCGCTGATGGGTCGAGTAGGAAGAGGGCTGCGGAGTGGCCTTGGTCCAGGAGGGTGCGCATGTCATCTGCGGCGGCGAGTAGGGTGGTCTCTGTGCTGTGGTTGCTTCGGAATCCGAATTGGGACGTGTCGAGGACGGCGTTCTCTTCAATGAATCGTGTCAGTTTCCTGTTGACTGTTTTCTCTGCAACTTTGGCTGCGAAGGGGAGGAGCGAGATAAGCCGATAGTTCTTGAGGTCGGTGGGGTCAGCTGTGGGCTTCTTAAGCAGAGGACTGACTTCTGCGCGCTTCCAGTTGTCTGGGAAGGTGCCTGTTTTGAAGGTGGTGTTAATGGTGCGTTGTAGTTCGGGTGCGATGGCAGCCGCGGCTCTTTGATAGATGTGAGGGGGGCAGGGGTCGATGGGGGGCCCCCGAGTGGATGCTTTTCATGGTTGAGGCGGTGTCTTCGGCCGTGATCGGTGTCCAGTTGGAGATGGTGGGCTGGCTGGTGTTTCTGGTGGGCGGGGGGTCATCTGTGGCACCTGGTGGATGGTCGATGAAGTTGTCGTAGACTAGAGGTTTTTGATCTTGAGGTGGAAATAGGTTCCAAGCTTGTCACAGAGGTCTTGCTATGGGTTGATGTCTGTGGCTTCGCTGCGTGGGTTGGTGAATTCTTGAATGACACTGAAAAGTTCCTTGGAGTTTTTGGAGTTGGCCAGGATTTTGTTGTGGATGAAGTTCCTCTTGGTGGCTCTGGTCTGGTTGTGGTAGTCCGTCATGGCGTCCTTGTAGGTGGTGTTGTTTTTCGGTTATCTTCGCGTTTCTCCAGTTCTTCTCCAGGTGTCTGCAGGTGCATCTGGCTTCTTGGAGAGGGCGGTCAACCCGGGGCCGTTGTTTGTCAGGGTTGCGTAGTGGGGCAGGCTCGTCTGTGCAGTCGGAGATCCAGGTGTGGAGTTCTCTGGCTGCGTCGTTGCGTTGGGTGCCCAGGTGTGGTTGTCTTGGGTGAGGGTGGAGTTAAGTTGCTCGTCGGTAACCTTGCTCCAGTTCATGGTGGGCGTGGGGCTGGTTTGGGTGCCTTGGGTTTGTTGAATGCGAAGTGTACGCCGTGGTGGTCGGTCCATGGCGGCTGCTTTTTGTGGCTGATTTGGATGCTGTTTCCTGCCGCAAATATGGGGTCGAGGGTGTGTGGGTTGTGGGTCAGTGTGTTGACGAGTTGTCTAAGTCTGATGCTGGCAAGGTTGTCAGGAAGGATAGTGGAGTTGGGGTCTTGGGGTTGTCGAGGTGGAAGTTCAGGTCTCCAATGAGTATCTAGTTTGTTGAGGCGATGGCGTGAGGTGCAATGAAGTCGGTGATGATGGTGGCGAAGGGTGTTCGGGGGCCGGGGGGTCTGTAGACGAGGGTTCCTTGGAGTGTGGCTTTGGGGTGGTCTGGGTCTGCAAGTGCAGGTGTTCGGCGGAGGGGAAGGTTTCGCTGGAGTTGGTGAGGCGGAGGGTGCTTTTGTGGGCAATGGCGAGGCCCCCTCCTGGGTGGTTTGGGCGGTCTTTCCTCTGGATCTTCTTTCCGTCTGGGATGGCTGTGCTGATGTCGGGGGCAAAGGATGTGTTGGTCCAGGTCTCTGTGAAGAAGGCGATGTCGGGCGAGAGAGAGTCGAGTAGGTTCCAGATTTCAATGGCGTGTCTGTGTATGGAGCGTTCATTGAGGAGGATGCATTTTAGGGTGTCGCCAGTGCTGGCGTCGGCGGTGTTGGAGGCCGGGGTGGCGGTGAGGGTCTGGTGGCAGGAGAACTGGCCATGGGTCGTGTTCGGCGAGGCCTGTTGGCATTCTCTAAGTCTTCCAGGGTTGAGTGCGAGGAGGGTGGTGGTGTCGTAGCGATGGGTAGTGGGAGGTCCAGGGTCGCGGACGGGCGCAGACGGGCTTGCCTTTGGCAAACCTTCAGCGCGCCAGCGGCGCGACCGCACAGCGGCTGCCATTAAATAGGGGAGGTGGGAGGGAGGAGAGGCTGGGAGGCGGGAGCGGGGGAATTCCAGGGGGCAATTCTGGGGGGAGGGGCTGCAGGGGCAGCAGCGGCAAAAGGCAAAATCAACAGGCAGGCACGAGAAAATAAAAACAGTGGTGGAATTAGAGCAAGACATAAATGGGCACAATAACAGTGGCACAACAGGGAAAAATTAAGAAAAAAAACGTCTGAGAAAGGTTACGGTGGTTGCAGGCAGTCTGGTCCCAGTTAGAGCGGACAGCAGCTTCGAATCTCCCAAGGAGGAAGTCGGGGTCTGGAGGCAAGAGACGGCACAGCAGAGCTGCGGGGAGAGAGTTGACCTAGACCGAGGGTCTGAGGTCTATGTAAGTGGAACTACATTTGTTTTGACCTCATCCTCCTTTCTTTCCACTTCACAGAACTATAGACAATTTGGCCTTAAACTTCAATATATTATCGTCTGGCAATAAGGATTTAACCATAAAAGAATATATATATATATATATATATATATATATAGACATATTCTGCTGACAACATCCAATGGGAAAAAAAAACATATATATGTTTAACACTTTGTACAAACCACGCGCTGTCTGGAAACCACTTTGAATCGGAAAAGTACGGCGACCAATGCCACGCTGGAAGCCCCGAGTTTTCATCAACCATCTCTCACATCGAGTATACCCTATGGAGAATCTGCAATGAGGAAGAGGAATGGGAAAAGTATAGCGCAAGAACAATAAAAAGATTCAAGGATAGAAAGTACAGCGTAAACACAGTACAAAAATGTTGGAACAGAGCAAACTCAAGAACAAGAAAAGAATGTCTAAGCCCATCAGGCATTAAAGAGTCAACCACTGAGGAACCCATAAGACTCATTATGGACTTCAGCCAAGAGTCAAAAGAAATAGCTGGTATGATAAAGAAGAATTGGAAAATCTTGCAGCTAGATGGAACTATTGGCGAAAAAATGGGTCCTCATCCAATAATAACATACCCGAGAGCAAAGAATTTGAAAGACCAATTGGTGCATAGCCACTTTAAAGCCAAGAAACAAAAAGAGAAATGGCTAAAAACAAAGGGTTTCATCAAATGCTATAATTGCAAAGTATGCGACATTGCGAAACAAGTAACGGAAGTCACAATGGCAAATAATAAAACTTGGCAAATCAGAGATCTGATATCGTGTAAAAGACAATACACGGTGTACGTAATTGAGTGCCCGTGTATGTTAAAGTATGTGGGCAGCACCATTTGTGATCGAAAGAAACGCATACTGGAGCATGTACGAGCCACGAAGAACAGAGATAGAAACAACGCAGTGACCAAACATATGGAGACTCATCACAATGCCAATTGGAAATCTTTGAAATTCTACGAAATTGAAACTGTACCGGTCAATGCATGTGGCGGAAACCGGGAGAGGATTTTGCGACAAAAAAAGTCCCGGCAAATTCTGAACTGTAGAATCATGACACCCTTTGGTTTGAATCAGTCGGAGGGATTGTATATACATCTATAACAACAAAACTTGCTTCCCATATTGGCATACAGGAACAAATCATACTCAAGGAAATGGTCATCAGTATAGTAGGAGTAGAACACAGACTGGATAGTAGGAAAGCACAAGCTGTGAGATGCTGAAAAAAAGCATGCCCACTGGAGGGCTAACAAAGACATAAAATAAGAAAATGACTCTTGCATAATAGAAGCCGTTATGAAATCATTAGTGAAATCCTCAATGTGGAGTACACTGCGCATAAAGAAAAACGCAAAAAAAGAAAACGATATAAATAAATGTGATTTGACACAAAACCTCTTTGAAGATAGACAAATAGGTTAATTGCAATATATTGATGACCAAATTAGAACTTTAATAATACAATATTTGTAGCAAAATTTATGAACAGCTATCAGAAAAATGAGGATTCCTGTATGCATTTTAATTTTAACACTTTAGTTGTGAATTACAGAACTACATCTCCCAGAATTAATGGGGTAGTCCTAGAAACAAACAGGAAATTATGTCAAAGTGTTTCCTTGAAGACAGCCTTTTAAAATGAAATTAATCATGTGACTAAATAACCGTGACCAAGGTATATGATACCGAAACGCGTTGGTTGATCTGCATTGGCTGTAAAAGAATAAATTAAGATTTAAAAGAGACGCTGCTGGAGTGCGACCTTTACTTCCACATCAGAGGTTTTTGTGCATGAATTCCGGTTTGGTTCAACTGCGTTGGCTACGCACCTTTCAAGAAGCGCCTGGTATCCGGGAAAAGTGAACCGCTTTTGTTTTGAGAATATATATATATATATTACTGCAGGCAACTATAACTCACGCGACCGCAATCCTCTGCTGATGACGTCAGATATTACATCACTGATGACATATGTGTCTTTCTGAAAAATAAATATTTGGAATATATGTATAGCTAAAGATTAATGGAAGAAGACATGGGTAAATAAGTGTCTAAATACAGTATTAGCATCAGCAGAGGATTACGGTCGCGTGAGTTATAGTTGCCTGCAGTAACTATAACGGGGGAATTTCATTGGTTTTTTATGAGTGAAATGTCCAGCTAACTATAACATGTGTGAAGCCTATGGTTTTTTAAGTGAATTTGCAAGGTTTTTTAAATGCTAATTCCTAACTATAACGTGTGTGAAACCTATGGTTTTTTCAGTGAATATATATATATATATATATATATATATATATATATATATATATATATATATATATATATTTTTTTTTTTAAACCCCGTTCAACTGCTTTTCCCTTGGAAAACTACCTCATTCAACTCCAGCCGTCTCCTGACTCCTATTGCTCCTTCACTTCAAAATGATTAGAGTATGGATTTTGGGTCACAACTATATCCATTGGGCGACAGCGGCTGCAAAAAAGAGAGTTATTGGCAAGGACTTGGGTTTACCAAGTGTGCATATTACTCGGTTTGACCTGAGTGGGTTAAAGTTTCATCAGTTGCTGCCTTTGGTTAAATCCATTGTGGATTCCCATGCTCCTCTCTTCATGATTGTGCACTGTGGTGGCAATGACCTAGGCACATTGACTGGGGTAGGGCTGAAAATCCTAATGAAAGAAACCTTAGCTGAACTGATGTCACTTTTCCCTCACACTGTCTTGGTTTACTCTAATATATAGTAAATAAACAACAAAAGAGAGCATTACACACGAAAAAAGAAGTAAATCACTAAGTTATTAAAAGAACCCTCACTCGCCAACCTAGTTGGTGACATGCTTCATCATTGTGTTCCCACCAGAGAGGCCAAATCCCCCTCTGGTGTGCTACTACGCCTGTTTACAGCGGAGCTGGTTCAAAGTGAAGTGTAAGTGCAAAAAGTGTGTGCAATGTGGTGATTTAACAGAATGCCATGCCAAGACTTTATTAGTGGAAAACTTGGTATTCGATTAGGACGTGTAAAGGATAAATAACTGAATCTACCAGATATGTCCTAAAGTGAATGTGAGAATAAAAATAATCAACATTTATCTGCCACTGTTTGCTTTTTTAGCAGGGCATTCGTCAGGATCAAAAAAAGAAAGTATCTCCACGGCGGTATGCGCACCCTAAGGCGCACACTAACCTGTGGTGGATGATGAACCTAGTGTACTTCTAGAATAACCATCTCTAGAACCTATTTTCAGTTTTCGCGGTGAGGCCGGAGTTCGCGAGGATGTTGGTCATCGTGATCCCCGCTGTTACGTTGCAATGGCAAAAGCAGAAATTCAATAGCCACCACCACATTAAAAATGAGAACTATATAATTAATTCTAACCATCACAGTACATAACTCACTATATAAATAACTCTATAAAAACATTTATCACAGTCTTAATATTTGTTTAAATCCATTTGGAGGTTCGGGATGAAATCACTGGGGGCCACGGGGTTTGGTATTTACCGAGTCTCATGTGTGGGACAGCAATATAAAGTATTTAGGACGGTCTGGCATCCTGAGGCCGATTGGAGGGCTTTAAATAATTTGCCAACCACATTAATTATGGAGCACCCATTTGGGGAACAATCAAATTTGACACACACTACAAGGTCCTGCTGCCTATGCGAACCACTCATTGGAGTAGCCCATTGCAGGGCGTGTAATTCTGTATAATTGGGGGTTTTTCAGAACAAGCGTGAACTGGATTGTCGAGCCTCTGAAGAAAGAGCAGCATGCTTGGAAACACGTAAGGCTATTATCGACATGAGAGCTGTAAATGGAATTGGAATGCAGGTTGCAGTCTTTACCTATTAAAAGGCTTTCTGCTCATTGCTGTCCGAGCGCGTCCTTGCCTGAGGGGCAACTTTGAGCATTGATTTACACGTGGCAGCCGTGCCGTGAAGGACTGCACCACCCTGCAATCACTGGGGGCCACTGAAGTCAAGCTATCCTTGCTGATGAGGGCTGAAAGACCGAAACCGTTCCTAGGATGCTTTTTTCCAGTCTAGGGAGGACCTGGCCGGGCAGTTTGGGCTGGTCTGTTCCCATTGGGCGCAGGGTCAAGACTGATTTGCATATGGCTGGGTCCAAACTGGAATGGCATGGTGAGCAAAAAAACAATGGTTTTAGGCCCAGATCTCTGAGGTGAATGTATGACATTGTTCTGCATTCTGTCCATCAATTTTTGATGAGAGCTTTGACAGCACCCGCCAAGTCAGAGCAAACACGAATTCCGCTCACAGCAAGTGAGAGCTGTGAAATCGCTCCTGCCTGCTGGAAGCTGAGTTTTCATCTGTTTCCCTGCCTCCTGTCATGCGAGCAGGGAAACAGATGAAATGGTTGTTCTCATGCACAGGAAGCTGCATGTTTAGCAGCTCTATGTCTGTTAGAACAATGCCAGCTCCCACAGGAGGCGGGAAGCCGGCTGGGACCACATGGCCCTTGAGGCTCCCTTGTGGTCCCCATGCAGCACTCTGGGTGCCCTGGGGGGCACCCCGGGGACATGCCCGGGACCCAAGGGATGGGGTCCCCGGGGCTGATATCGACCTGGGGAGAGGGACAGGTGCTCCCCTTTGAGTTAAGGTCACGCCACGGGAAATTGGGTCCCTAAGTCCATATGTGGCCAGGAAGGAGTGACCATATGCCCCGCTTCCACTTTAAAGAATCTATTTGGCCCCGGGGAGGTGGTGGTCCCCGGGGGAGTCTGCACAGCCTCCCTGTTGGACTTGGCCCATTTTGCAGGGCCATCCCTAAACTGTTTGCTTTTCTCCTAACCTTTTTTCTGACATGGTGTTGGTGATTTTAGGACTCTGGGCACTTTAGCACTGCTGTCCAGTGTGTAAAGTGTGTGTGCTCTCTGTGTTAAATATGGTAAGGATTGGTATACACCTGTTTGGCCTATTTAATTCACCTGTCAGTCCCTTGTAAAGTGGTATCTCATATACCCAGGGCTGGTAAATTAAATGCTACTGGTGGGCTTGCAGCGCTGATTGCGCCACCCATCAAAGAAGCCTTCCAAACCTATCTCCGGCCTCTGCCATTGTGTTTAGGTGCCGCTGTGTCGCGGCACCTAAAGTGTGTCTCATGTTTGTGACCTTCCCCCCCCCCCCCTTTTGCTGCATGTTCGTCACCGCTAAGGTAGGCCCTAGCTAGCCCTAAGGGAAGGGTGCATTGTAGTTAGGTAGGACATGTACCTTAAATGTGTGACATGTCCTGGTAGTGACAAACAGCCATTTTGGTTTCTCACTACTGTGGGGCTGCCCTCCCATAGGAATTCATTGGAGATTCCCCGATAAGTGTTTCAGGGGTAATTCTTGATATGTGAGGAGCAGCATGGTCAAGTTTGGTATGTTTGGAATAGTAATAATAAATGCTAGGCAATGGTGTTCGCAGATTTATTATAACTATTTTAGAAATGCCACTTTTAGAAGTTGGCATTTCTTTTTTTTTTTTTTTTTTTAAAACCTTTATTTGTGCATATGAAAAGGACAAATACGGGCCTACAACCATCAGGCCGGCCACAAAACGGTTAAGCACTGAGACACACATTACAACCCCTGTGCGTCAATGGTCAAGATTAGCAACGATTCAGGAGTTATACACTGGAGAGATCCTTGACACCAGGGGAAGGAGAAGTAAAGGTTAATTTTAAGGTTTTCAAAATAATTTTATCGAGGAAAAAGTCAGTAGAGGATAGAACCAAGGAGATTCGAGTCCGCAAGATGGCTTCATCACACGGGAGAGCAGCAGCATCATTAAAACGGCCATAGAAAATCTCAGACAGTGAGGCGATGCAGTTATATAACAGGATAGTCACATGAGTAAATACGCACCCCTCCAAAGCCGCCCCCACTCAATCCACCCCACACCCGGACCCCGAATCAGAAACAAGTATAGCGCAGAGACATAGAAGAAAGAGGCCCATAGAACTAAAAAGAAAAGGTAAATTACCCCCCCACCCTACACCAATGCGGAGGCTACGGCCTACCCCCCCCCCGGCATAGTGCCTGTCGCCCAATGAACCCGAAATATAGACAAGAGAGAAAGTAGGAATAGAGTAAAGAAAATAAGAAAACAAAGAAGAAAGCGGGGAGGAGCCCACGTAACCTCGGAGCGCCCGAAACCACCGGCCAACTACGTCTCCACACACTGAGAACCCACTACACCCAAAGGCGGTCGTGTGAAGATAACGTGTCACAACAATATAAATGAAGGCAGACAAATCGCGACGAGTGCGCACAACATATGCAGACAGTTCCAGTCCCAGTCCAGCCCATCCGTGACACCATGGTGATAGAAATCAATCTAGCCCTGGCCCGATCGCGGGCGTAAGATTAGACTAGCCCCCACATGAAGGCCCCGCAGCCCGTGCAAACAAAGACAATATGGCCGCTTGGGAGAAGATGGAGAAGTAGAGTCACAAAATGGCCGCCGATCATCTATTGAGGTCCCCTTGTGCACCATATAAAATCCAGACCTGGCCTGTAAAGTACAGGAGTTCCACATAAAAGAAGCCGTAGGCCACCGTGAACGGTTCCTCGAGGACGTCAGGTGTCGCTCAGCTGGATACTCTTGCGGACGCGGTGAGGCAGGCAACAACAAAGCAGGCAGCAATGAACGGGGAAACAAAGTGTCCACAATTGAGCAGGAGATCGATTGATCCTGGGTGCCGGGAAAGCCAGATGCAGACACCAGTGTAGCACGGTTATACACAGTCGTTGCGTCCCCGCAAGAGGACAGAAGCACTGGCAGACCCACGTCTTGTTGAGAACAAACGGGGCGCTCACGACCCGCAGCCGACAGTATGGAGTCGAACCGCTCACTCAGCGTTTGCAAGCCAACACACAATTGCAGACGAAGGTCCCGCAGGGCAGCCAGAACGGAGCCGCATGTCAGCGGAAGCTGCGCCCCCACATCGGCAGCAATCCGGGACGGCACTGTGGAGCTGGAGTCTGGTAGAGGGAGGGCGAAGCGGGCAGCGGGCGAGACCGGAGCATCGCCCCCCAGCAGCGAGCAGGCAATCAACGCCATGTTTTACCGCTGAACGGTACAGTGGCCAGGGGGGGGGTCGTAACAAGGAGGCAATTCCACGCAGGTCTGCGCCGCAACAGGTGAAAGCCAACAGTCGCTTCCCCTCCCTCGGACTCTCTTTGCAGCCGACTAGGCAATAGAAGAAGGGGGTCCGCAGCCTTCCACAGCGCGGGCCACAGAGCGAAGCAGGAGACCTGCCACACCGGGGCTTACCCTATAGCTCCAGCCCGTCAGGTGAAAGGTGAAGGAGGTGTCCGGGCGTCTCTCCCCCGGCTCATCTGGCGACAATCCGTGGTGTGAGGCGGGATCGGGGCCGCGGGGCTCAGATTTGCGCCGGGGGTCCAGTGACTGCGGAGCTTCCAGGGGGCCGGCCAAGGCCACAATAGAGCAGGGGTCCAGCGCGGAGAACAAAGGCACCAAGAACTCCGGCATCCGGGCGGGCTCAGACTCCGGGAAAGCGGCGGCGCGGTCAGCGCGTCGTTGCGCACGTTGCACCTCGAAAATCGGCGAGGATAGGAATCAGGATGATAGTCCGAGGCCAAGGGCCGGCGGAGCCGGGCGCTCAAGCGTCTGCTCCGGTCGCCATCTTGGCTCCTCCGAAGTTGGCATTTCTATGTGCTATGTGTCTGTCTGCCTGATGTGAATTGCATGTCTGGCTTTTGAGTGACAGGGGCTGGTGAGGTGTGTGTGGCTCCAGGAGGGGCAGGGTGAGTTAGCACTAGGCTGAATAGGACATCTGCATTTGGAGTAGTGGGAATAAGTCTGTGTCTGCCTATGTGAATGCTGGCTCCGCCCCCTGTGGTGTGTCTGATGGCAGAGCCCCCATCTCACAAAGGAGGGTGTGAGCACTGTATACAAAGTGCTTCAACACCCCCCAGAACCAGTTGGAACTGGTTCCCCCAAGCCCTGTGCCTGCACAGACAAAGGAGAAATGTAATATAAATATAGGAGCTGTGACCCCATGAAAATGTTGTTACAGTGCTTTTTGTGCTTCCAGGTGACTTGCAACTGCTGGGCCCCAGGAAGAACCGCCATGAGGGACTGCCTCCCTGCTGGAGGGCCCTGTGAGCTGGCCTGCCTGGGCCCTTCCTTTGCCCTGGGACTTTGGGGGCAAGAGGAGAGGACTACTCCTGTGGCTTGGCACACCTTTGGTGCCCAACTTGCCTTTTGAGCCTCTTGGCTCTTAGCGCCTCGTGAACGCTATATTGCTTTGTGCCAGGAAGCGAGAGGAGTGAGCGAGCCCTGCAGCACTGGGCAGCAGGTGCCTTGAGGGAAATCCGGCGTGGGGGATTCCCCCATGAACAGGAGCCGTGAGCGGGTGCCCACCTCGCATGTATGTTTCTCTTGGCAGGTGCCCACCCCGCACCTGTGCTTATTTGAATGGCGGGTGCCCACCCTGCATTATCGTAATTCTAAAGCGGGTGCCCACCCCGCACTCGTGCTCATCTGGCTGGCGGGTGCCCACCCCGCACTCGTGCCTATTTGGATGGCGGGTGCCCACCCCGCATTGGTGTCATCCTAAAGCGGGAGCCCGCCCTGCATTTGCCCAACAGAGAAGAGCCGCCGCTGAGCGCAGCGACCAGGAAGCCAGGCAGCCGTGCCTGGTTGTGGGCGGGGCAAAGCCGAGGCTGCCAATGGCAGCGCAGCCAACAGGAAGTGAGCACAGGCCTGAACTGGGCTCCTGTGAGCCCGTGGGAGCCCCGTGGATTTGCTGAATAGCCGTGGTGCCTGCTGCCGAGACACGAGGGAGCCGCTCCGAGGTAGGAGTCCTCGCAGCTCCCCAGTGATGACATTCGAGGGCCCGGCGGAGGAAGAAGGCAAGCCTCCGAGAACCAGGCAACGCCTGGTAGTGGCCAGAAGTTCCCCGAGAGAGCGGAGCCCCGACTGAGCCCCGGTGAGTGGAGCCTCTTTGATACATGTCGCGTGGGGCAATTTTAGTTCGGAGTCCCAGTGGGGCTCCACTTTTGCACAGTTGGTGCCAGGGCTGAGTTCTTTTTGGGCAAAGTTGAGGCCCAGTGCAGATGCCCCGTTCAGAAGGGGCATTGTTCTAGGAGTCCCCGAGTTGGATTCCAGAGGCACAGTAGTGCCCGGACCTGTTTGTGCTCCACAGCTGCCCCGCCAGACAGTAGGCAGCTGCAAAGTTTGGGGGCATTTTGTGGGTAAGGAGACAGGGGGTGAGTTGCCCGCCACGCCGCAGCACATTTGCGCAGTAGTTTCGCTGCATTGGCAACTACGTCCTGACATTTTGGACATAGGGCATTTGAGCCCCAGAGAGAAGTCCAGTTGGCCTGTGGTCAGTTTTGTGATTGGTAGGGCTCAAGGCCCTAATGTGACGCCCCTTACATAATGTGTTTATGCTGATGATTTATGCACCATGTGTTGATGCCTAATATTATGCACTGTGATTTATGCATAATGTGTTTATGCTAGTGAGGCCTATTGCGTAATGTGTTTATGCTAATGAGGTGGGCCTGTTGAGTTTATGCCTAACGTGGTAATGCTAAGGTCATTATTGTACCAGTAGTTACTGGTTATGTTTTATATTTACTTACCTGTTCTGATGGTTCTGACAGTGGCCCGATTGGCCCTGTCCTGTATATAATCCCCTGTGAATATTGCCTAGTGCCAGTTGGCACCGTGTAAATGTGTGATTAGGTTTCTAATGTGTTTATGATAATACAATGGCTTTTTTGATATAACCTTGTGTGGAGTTTCTTTTGTGGTGTCCCTAGTGTGTTGCTGCTATGTGTAAGTGTGTTGCACAAACGCTTTGCACATTGCCTCTGGGATAAGCCTGACGGCTCGTGCCAAGCTACCAAGGGGGTGAGCAGGGGTTATCTTCAGCGTGTGACTCCCTTTCCCTGACTGGAGTGGTGGTTTCTGCCTGGCTTAGGCGCATGCCCTGGCCAACAAGAAATCCCATTTCTAACACCCCGCATACATTTTAAGTCTGCCCTGTGGAGGCGGTGTTCCCCGTGGGATATGAAAGCCCTGTGTGACACTCCTCGTTTGGTCAAAATATAGCCCTGGGGAGGTGGTGGCACCTGGAGCTCAATGGAGGGGGAATCCCTACAGCCCCCCTCCTTAATTTCAGTAAAGTCCCTGGGAAGTGGTGATCCCTGGGGTTTATTAGTGGAAAGACAGGGAAGAAAAAAAAGAAGGAATGACAAAACAGAGGGCAGAAAAACAAACAAACGGCCAAACAGCAGAAAAGCGAGCACAAAAGGCAAAACGGAGGGTAAAAAAATGAGCAGGAAAGGCAAAATGGAGCAGAACAGGGCAAAACAAAGACCATTCAGACATTCATACACCCATTCACAGACCCACTCTGAGAATCACGCACCGACCCAATCAGACACTCATACAACCACTCACAAACCCACTCAGAGAATCATGCTCACACTCACAGACCCACTCAGACACTCATGCCCCACTCACAGTCCCACTCAGTGGCTCATGCACTCACTCACAAACCCACTCAGACACTCACAGAACCACTCATTCACTCACTCACAGACTGAAACACACACTCATGGCGGCACTCTAAAACCCTCTCACACCTACCCAATAAGACACTCACTCAGACACTCACACCCACTTACTGAGACACTCATGCACGCACTCACACACTCACTCTCAAAGGTTGCAGTTTACAGTATGGAAATACATTTTTTTAAAACCTTAGCAATTCACTTAAAAAAATCAAAGGTTAGAGGGACGTTATAGTTAAGAAATAGAATGTTCGAGGCATATGAGCTGCAAATCACTCACTAGGATAGTAGATCACCATCTGGTGTGGGGCTCGGATGCTTGCACGTTGTTGTTGTCTTTGGAAGAAGTCTTTGTGGTCACGAAATAGGTGACTCCTCCCTTGGACGACAGTGCGCATGGGCATTAACTCCATCATTAGATTGTTTTTTTCTGCCATTGGGTTCGGATGCAACTTTTCCGCTCCGGTTGGAAATCTCAATTCCAAGCTTCTTGAAGCGTAAAATTTCCACAAAAAAACCATCGAAGCACCTTCATCTTCGACATCGATTTCATCGGCTCGATTGCGAACGTCGACGCGGGCCACTGGGCCTATCCACGCCGTAAGGCCTACGGCTCATGGAAAGGACGCCTTTCAAAAAATGCCCCCAGTGTGGAGCAAAATTTCCACAGTGACCATCACAAAGTCTGCAACCTGTGCTTATCACCTGAACACGACGAGTCCAGCTGTCCAGCCTGCGCATCCTTTCGATCCAAAAAGACCATTCGAGATCGAAGGGCTTGAAGACACATCATGGCACAGAGACCAGCTCCGGAACCAGAGGATATCTTTGATGAAGGCCCCAATGTCCCAGAAGAAGAGTCCGAGGATCTCCAAATCATCTCTGAAGCAGAGGACTCAGACGACCCCATCACTCCTGGGCAACGTGTGAGTACTACTGCCCCTGTCTCAACCACTCCAAAACCAAAGGCATTGGTCAAGATTTCGCCTGTTGGCCCCAGTCGAGACCGAAAACATCCTTCAGAAGCCCCGCCTCCGGGCTCGGCTCCGAAGAAACAACACAAGCCTTCCGGTAGCTCAGGACCGAGCAACCCGCATGTCATTGTCCCACTGGCACCTTCGGCACCGAAGCCCAAAGACCACTCGGCACCGAAATCGGCTCCGATGCCTTCGGCCCCGAAAATGCCAAGGCCAATAGATAAACCAGCACCGAAACCATCATTGGCACCGTAACAAACGGCTAAGGACTCTGATACACCTCCTAAAGCCAAAACCTACACGGATCAGCCAAAACCTCGCTCGGAACTGAAAAAATCGGCACCAAAAACTGTTACCGAGGAACAAGAACTTTTTCACCCAGATCCCATCGATCCAAGGCAGAAAAAGATTTATATTAACCCAAAGACTGGACATGTCACGGCTGTGCCATATAAAAAACGGAAACTGGACACACCATCTGCTCCAGTTCCTGTACACAGGAAGGACTCTGCCACATCGCCTATGCCCCCTTCCTCTCCTATACTGCCTTCTAACCCACCTCTGCCTACACCACCCTTACCTACAACTTCTCCATCACATACACCACCTCCAGATGATGATGATGATGATGACTTAGTGGGTGGGGGTGATCCTAATGACCCGTTCACGGATCCAGATACCTCACCACTTGATGATTGGGCATTCCCTCTCCCAACAGACATGCCAGAACCGCAGCCATATCCCTCCAAACCATCTCCTCCAGATGATCACCTAGGGTTTGGCCAATTATTAAATAGAGCGGCACTTTACCACGGCGTTACAATGCACTCCGACACACCAGAGGAAGACTTCCTCTTAGATACTTTTGAACAATCTCAAAAGTCAGTACAAATCCTACCTATGATCAAAGGAGTCATTAAGCACGCCCCAGAGGTATTTAAAGACCCCGTCCGTGCTAGGGTTCTTAACCCTAGAATAGAAAAGAAATATAGGCCTGCCCCTGAAGATCCTAATTACATCAAAGGACAGTTGCCTTTGGATTCTTTGGTCGTTTCCGATGCTAGGAAACGCGCCAACTCCCAAACCACAGGAGATACACCACCCCCAGACAAAGAATCCAAACTGCTAGAAGCCTCTGGCAAAAGAGTAGCAGCACAAGCCGCTAACCATTGGCGTATTGCCAACACCCAAGCCCTACTAGCACGATGTGACAGGGCACACTACGACCAGTTAGAGACTCTCTTACAACATCTGCCTAAACAGTATAAAACCCAGGCAAATGACCTTATCCATGAGGGAAAGCTTATTTCAAATGCGTCAATTAAATGTGCGCTTGACGCCGCAGACACCGCCTCTAGAGCAATTAACACCAGTATGCTCCTTGGACAACATGCCTGGCTACGCATTTCAGGCTTTAAGCCAGAGGTACAAACTACCATACTTAGTCAGCCATTCAACCAGGAAAAGCTATTTGGGCCAGCAGTAGACACTGCCCTTGAAAAAATGAAAAAGGACACCGAGACTGCTAAGTCCATGGGAGCATTACAGTCTCCACAACCATGTGGCTCCTTTCGGCGCTCCTTCTACAGAGGAGCCTCCAAAAATATGGGCGCAGACACCTCATCTACATTCAAAGCCACTACGCAAACATCCCCCAGTAGAGGATATTTTAGAGGCGAATACAGAGGAAACAACAACAAGGGACGAGGTCGAGGTAATAACACTCGCACCTCCCCTGCCACAGAACAGTGACTTTCCTCCTCTCCCCCCAGACCATTCCACTCCAGTCGGGGGCAGACTAACACAGTTCCTACCTGTCTGGAACTCCATCACAACAGACAAGTCGGTAAGACAAATTATCCAGTATGGTTACTGCCTGGAACTCACAACTACCCCCCCCGCCCCCGCCCCCATATATACCGCCCAAACAGCGTTCAATTTCACCAGACCATCTTACGCTCCTCAAACAAGAGGTTCTCTCATTGCTCCAAAAACACGCAATAGAGCCAGTTCCCTTAGAACATCAAGGGACAGGGGTATACTCACTCTACTTCCTAATCCCCAAAAAGGACACAACTCTAAGACCAATACTCGACCTCAGACCCCTAAATCTGTATATACACTCAGATCATTTCCATATAATCACTCTTCAACAAGTGCTCCCACTGCTGCAACAAGGCGATTTCCTTGCCACACTAGGGGCCTCATGTAGGTAGCCAAATACCGGTCGGTAACGGCCGATTTTCGGTAATTATACCGTTACCGACCGGTATTTTGGCTTTTGGTATGTAGGGGGAGAATTTCTGTATTCGGAATTTACCGAATCGGTAAAATTACCGAATCGGTAATTTTACCGCTTCGGTAAATTCCGAATACAGAAATCAGATGTAGGGGGACTGTGTGGTGTGTGTGGGGATTCGTTATTTACCACCAACTAATAGTTGGTGGTAAATGACGAATATGTGTGTAAATGCAGGAGTTGTCCCCACTTCCTTTAAAGCTGCTGAAATTATTCCCATCCTGAAGAAACCCCAAGCTGATCCTACCAATCTCACTAACTACCGCCCCATCTCTCTCCTTCCCTACCTGAGCAAAATCTTGGAAGCCCATGTGACACAATGCCTCAGTTCTTTTATTGAACATTCCTCTTTTCTTGACCCTCACCAGGCCGGTTTTAGGCCTGCGCACTCTACAGAGTTGGTCATCCTCGCTGTGATGGATGAACTTCGCAGGGGAGCTGATAACAATCTCTCCCAGGCCCTCGTCCTTTTGGACCTCTCGGCAGCCTTTGACACGGTCGATCACAAACTTTTGATCGACCGTGTCAGAGATGCTGGCATTCAGGGCACTGCTCTAAAATGGATCTCCTCATTTTTGGGGGACCGCTCGCAGGCCGTTCGCCTTGCTACCTTCTCAGCCAAAAAAACCACTCTAACCTGTGGCGTCCCACAGGGCTCTTCTTTATCTCCTTTATTATTTAATCTATATATGGCTCCCTTAATCTACTCACTTCGTAATTTTGAAGTAGTCTGCTTCAATTATGCAGACGACCTTCAACTCGTGTTTAACATCAACCCCACCACTGCGTCTGTTTCCAGCTTCCAGGCCACTTTGTGTTTTATCAGGGATTGGATGAACACCAGCCAACTAAAACTCAACCCTGATAAGACCGAGCTGGTGTTGACCGGCCCCTCGAATCCCTGGAATGACAACTTTTGGCCCCCTTCGTTAGGAACCTCTCCTACACCCTCCAAATCGGTTAAGAGCCTTGGGGTAGTGATCAGTAATGATCTGTCTTTGAAGCCCCAGATTGGTGCAGTTACTTCCTCTTGTTTTTTCCATCTGCGTAGAATCCGGAAGATTGCTAGATTTTTTACCACCGAGGCCCTTACTGTGATACTTATGGCCTTAGTCATCTCTCGGATTGACTATACCAACTCGCTTTATGTTGGCATTCCTATCTATCAACTTCACCGTCTTCAGTTAGTCCAGAATCAGGCTGCACGTCTTATTACTCACCAATCTCGTACTCAACACGTCCGCCCCTTGTTGAAACTTCTTCATTGGCTCCCAGTTGCCAAACGCTGCTTGTTCAAATTGGGCTGTACCATCTTTAAAGCCCTAACTGGTAGCGGGCCTGTTTTCATTTCTTCTCTAATCACTCGCTACCTCCCCTCGCGTGCTCTCCGCTCGTCTCAGGCCAACCTCCTCACCCCCTCCCGCTTTAACCGGAAAAAACACGGCGGGCTTAGTTTCTCTTACTTAGCACCACACACATGGAATTCCCTTCCTACTGAACTCAGACTTGAAATATCCTATCCTCACTTTAGATCTCTCCTCAAAACTCTCTTATTCGTTCAAGCCTACCAGTAACCTCTCGATCTAGTACGATATTGCAATAGCGCCATGAAACCTTTGGTGTACGTGCGCTCTAGAAGTTCATTTAACATAACATAACAACAACAATGCATTATTTTGCCCGTAGATGTGTGCAATGTGGCAGACACACATGCCCTCAGGGCATGTATGTGTGCCACATGTGCACACATGGCCGAATCAGGGGTGCAACAGGGTGTCAATGTGACACCCTGCCACCCTTGCATGTGCTCCCCCGTTACCGAATCGGTATTTACCGATTCGGTAATGAGGCATACCTTCCCATCAATGGGAAGGTATGCCTCATTACCGATTCGGTAAATACCGATTCGGTAATTACCGAATTATTCCGAATCGGTAATATTTACCGACCAATTACCTACATAGCATTTACCACTTCATAGATACCGAATCGGTATGATTCGGTATTTATGAAGTGGTAAATGCAAGCCCACCTACATAAGGCCCTAGATCTCAAGGACGCCTACTTCCACATTCCCATACATCCTGCTCACAGGAAGTATCTAAGGTTTGTGGTGGACGGACAACACTACCAGTTCACAGTCCTTCCATTCGGGGTAACAACCGCGCCCAGAGTATTCACAAAATGTCTGGCAATAGTAGCAGCACATCACAGAAGACAACAAATTTATGTCTTCCCGTATCAGACGACTGGCTAATAAAAGCCAAGTCATTCAACAAATGTGTTCTACACACTCACCAAACCATCCAAATCTTACACAACTTGGGGTTCACAATCAACTATCCCAAGTCTCATCTCCAACCCTCTCATATACACCAGTATCTAGGAGCCACCATAAACACCTCCACAGCCCTAGCATATCCCAGCCCAGCCAGGATAGCCAATATACAAGTTCTTATCACAAAATTTCAAATCCAACACTCTCTTCCAGCAAGAGTGTTCATGCAACTCATAGGCATGATGGCGTCATGCATCTTCATTGTGCCTTATGCAAGACTTCAAATGCGTCCCTTGCAAGAATGTCTAGCACGTCAGTGGAACCAGGCTCACGGACAACTCACAGATCTGGTGTTGGTGGACAGCCGCACACATCGCTCTCTACATTGGTGGAACATAACAAACTTGTCCAAAGGGCAGCCGTTCCTAGAGCCTCTTCCACAGATAGTGCTGACAACAGATGCATCACTAACAGGATGGGGAGCTCATCTCCTCGGACACACCACTCAGGGAAAATGGACCACTCAAGAGAAAGTGCTCCATATCAATTACCTGGAACTGCTAGCAGTATTCCTAGCACTAAAATCATTCCAACTACATGTACAGAACAAAACTGTCCTCATCCGGACGGACAACATGACAGCCATGTATTACATACAAAAACAAGGAGGCACACATTCTATGCAGCTGTCCCAGCTCGCACAGAACATTTGGAGATGGGCCATTCCTCAGAACATATACCTACTTGCAGAACACCTTCCAGGGGTTCACAATCAAATTGCTGATCTGTTAACTCGACAAACACAACAGATCCACGAATGGGAATTACATCCCCAAGTCCTACTGCCCTTTTTCAAACAATGGGGCCAACCAGACATAGATCTGTTCGCCACACACGAAAACGCAAAATGCCCATCCTTTGCCGCCAGGTTTCTTCACCCAGAGTCAAAGGGCAATGCGATTTAGATGAACTGGTCAGGCATATTTGCGTACACTTTTCCTCCTCTCCCACTCATTCCATTAGTGGTACGCAAGCTCAGGCAGCAGTTTCTCAAACTGATCCTAGTAGCTCCCACATGGGCACGCAAGCCGTGGTTCAAAACACTACTGGAACTCTCTCTAGTTCCACACCAAAAACTGCATCTCTCCCCGTCCTTAATAACCCAGAACCATGGAGAGATCAGACACCCAGATCCAGGTCAACTGAATCTGGCGATCTGGCTCCTGAAGTCCTAGTGTACGGTTACCCTAACCTGCCACCAGACTGCATGAACATTATAAAAGAAGCCAGAAGACCTACCACTAGAGCTTGCTATGCTGCAAAATGGAAAAGATTTGCCATTTACTGCACTAACAATGATATACACCCACTGGATGCATCCATCCAGAACATCATTTGCTACTTACTACACTTGCAAAGATGTAATTTAGCATACTCATCCATACGTCTCCACCTAGCAGCATTAGCAGCCTACTTACAAAATCGACACTTGTCACTCTTTAGAGTTCCTGCGATCAAAGCCTTCATGGAAGGACTTAAAATAATTATTCCTTCCAGATTACCACCCTCTCCAGTGTGGAATCTAAACATTGTTCTTACTAGGCTCATGGGACCCCCATTTGAAGTAGCTTTCCTTATCGCTATCACATCCCTCAGAAGGGTAAGTGAAATCCAGGCTTTAACCATACAAGAACCATTCTTACAATGACACCGTAACAAAGTGGTTCTTAGGACAAATCCGAAATTCCTTCCAAAAGTCGTATCTCCTTTTCATCTTAACCAATCAGTAGAGTTACCAGTGTTCTTCCCAAACCCAGACTCGGTAGCTGAAAGAGCTCTTCATACCTTAGATGTTAAAAGAGCCCTTCTTTACTACATTGACAGAACCAAATCATCCCACAAAACAATTGTTTGTAGCTTTCTCTCCACCACATAAGGGCAACCCCATTTCCAAATCTGGGATAGCTAGGTGGATAGTTAAATGTATCCAAATATGCTACCACAAAGCTAAACGCACACTAACAGTTCCCCCTAGAGCGCATTCCACACGCAAAATAGGGGCTTCCATGGCATTCTTAGGGAACATTTCCTTAGAAGACATTTGTAAGGCAGCCACATGGTCTACAACACACACCTTCACTAAACACTATTGTGTTGACGTGCAAGCAAATCAACAAGCTTCTGTGGGCCAAGCTGTCGTTAAAACTTTATTTCAAACCGCTGCAACCGATACAGGTGACCACCGCTAGGGAAGATACTGCTATGTAGTCTATCCTAGTGTGTTTTCTGCAGCTCATATGTCTCGAACGGAATATGCTACTTACCAGTATGCATCTGTTCTTGGCATGTAGAGCTGCAGATCCACACACGCCCACCCACCTCCCCGGGACCTGTATCTGTTCCAGCATTGTCTTATTTAGACATCACACATGGACATCTCTCTCTTCTACAAACTCCATCATTTCCCATCATGGCAAAAAGCAATCTAACAATGGAGTTGATGCCCATGCGCACTGTCGTCCAAGGGAGGAGTCACCTATCTCGTGACCACAAAGACTTCTTCCAAAGACAACAACAACGTGCAAGCATCCGAGCCCAACACCAGATGGCGATCTACTATCCTAGTGTGTGGATCTGCAGCTCTACATGCCAAGAGCAGATGCAAACTGGTAAGTAGCATATTCCTTTTAAAAACTTAGAAATTCACTTAAAAACAAAGGTTACAGAAACCTTACAGTTAGGAAATAGAATTAAAAAACTTTTGATATTTACTGAAAGAAATAAATGTTACTGGGACGTTATAGTTAGGTTTGATTTCACTCGTACAAAACCAGTGAAATTCAGCAGTTCTAGTTACCTGAGCTAACTATAATTTATGCCCCTGCAATGCACTGCTTATGTCTTTACATATTACATCACTCATGACATGGTCAGTGACATCTCAAATTACATCACTGATGACATCATCCACAGAACTACTCACACACCCATAGAACCTCTCACAAACCCACACCTGCTGACAAAACGCCTCACATACCCATTCACAGACCCATATCAGTACTCGCACAACAAATCACTCAACCATAGAGCCAGTTACCCCATCACTCACTCATACTGCCACTCACACATCCACTTACTCACCCATAGCCACTAATGTACCCGCTGACTCACCAATGCACCCACTGACTCACCAATAGCCACTCACACATCCAATCATACAGACACTTATATAGCCACTCATACACCCTTACAGACACTCACACATCCACTCACTCACCAATACAGGTACTTATACACCCACAGAAACACTTACATACCCATTCACACATCCATACAACCACTCATACAGCCCATCACCCTTACAGCCACTCATACATTCGCTCTCCAAAACAGCCACTCAACCATACAGACACAAATAAGCGCACTCATGCACCCATACAGCCACTTGCACACCCACACACCTATGCAGCCACTCACACAGCTACAAACTCGCCAATACAGCCACTCACACACCCACTTACTCTCCACTACTGTCACTTACTCACCCACATAGCTATTCACATACCCCCTAACACATCCATACAACAGCTCACACACCCCTCAATCACCCATACTGCTACTCAGACATCCACTCAAATAATGATACTGACAGTCATAGCCACTTAGATGAGATATGTTAGAATTAGTTTAGCTAATTACAAGTACAGAAAGAGTAGTGATTTATCTTTTACTGTAGCTTAGTATGTATCTTTAAGTCTCAGAAACGTTTATGAAACACTCACGGGATGATATAATCTGTGATGTCATCAATTATGTCATTTGAGATGTCATCAGTGATGGCACTGACCATGTCATCAGTGATGTAATATTTGAGGTCATAAGAAGTGCATTGCAGGGTCATGAGTTATAATTATCTCAGATAATTAGAACTGCTGAATTTTACCAGTTTTGTACGAGTGAAATCTGAGCTTAACTAAAACGTTTCTGTATCCTTTGTTTTTTTTGTCCTCAGTGAAAGAAAAAACACACACTCTCTGTCTCTCTCTGTGTCTCTCTCTCTCTCTCTCTCTCTCTCTCTCTCTCTCTCTCTCTCTCTCTCTCTCTCTCTCTCTCTCTCTCTCTCTCTCTTATATATAGTTAGGTGGCAATTTCTGTGCCAATGTAACTTTTCGAACTTAACAAACACAGAAATTCAGCAGTATATTAAGCAGAGCTAACTATAACTTGGGCACCTCCCGTGCACTTCTTATGACCTCCAATAATACATCACTCATTACATATTCTACGACATCATCCTAATTTGTATGTTAGTTTGTTTTATACTTTACGTGGTGGGAGGTAAGTTTCATCCAACTTCTGTTCCTAATTTTGTCAAGCCTCTTTCCTGCTAATGGGTGTAATTATTTACAAAATGCTTGTGCTGATAATAAGTCATAGCTGTGTAGCGATATTGAGCATGTTATGAATATTTGTTTACAGAACTAACGCTGTGTGCAGGTGACAGTGATGACTAGTGTCGAGTATGTTGGACACAAGTAGTTTGGTTTTGCTAAAAAAGTTTCCAGCAGGGCAAACATTCTATGTAGTAGATACTAAGTATTGGACTAAGTATTGTAAACAGCCTTGAGTACTTTAAGGGACTTGTCTCAACATGTCAACATGTCAGTTTCCTCATAGGACAGAAGACTGTGTGCACTAGGTACTTACCAATGTTCATGTGCTGGATTAGCTACAGAAGGTGGGATATCTGTAAAGTTTCCAGCAGAGTATTAAGTCTGGGGGTCAGAGTAGTAAGTCTGTGGGTAGTATGAACTGCAGCACCTTCAGAAGCCTTAGGTGTTTACAGTGAGTAATCAGATGTGTGCATGTATATGTATGAATGTGTGTATGTGTATATACGTATGTGTTTGTATGTGTATATAACAAAACAAAGGCGCGCAGCACTTCGATAGTTAATGGCAAACTTCCTTTATTTCAGTGCTGTTCACCTCCTTGGTGCCTCAAGTCGCTTTGACACCCACACCTTCAGTCCAGATGCCACCAACCATCAATAGCTCTACCAGCGCATCTTCCTCCAACGCCGCCAACCATCAGTCTATTACCACCATTGGTGCCACTAGTGGAACTGCTTAAGATTGCTTACAATGTCTGGTGACAACTTCTTCATCGGACTAGGAAAGAGAAACAACATTATCAAGAACGCTGTACCTGTTCCTACAAATAAATCATACATGACTTTTTGGGTCTAACTGACACTCTAGACATTCAGAAAGCACGCAGTGAGGCTGATCCTCTACAGTACCTTTCAAATGCCAAATGGCTTAGACTCCTACCCTGAATGGAAATATTCCATCCCATGCGTCCTTCGCCCTCAGAAGAGGCTTGCTATCAGGCAGTGGGCAGGATGGCAGCAGATATTTTGGAACTCCCTCTTTTTTCGGTTGAATCTAAAGCAAACGTCTTAATAGAGGTTCTACAGTTTTCTGTTCAAACATCTGAACCCCCTCTACCATTCAATAATGCTCACTTGGAGCCCAGTTAAGTGACTTGGAAAAGGGCCCACTGCAACCATTGCGGGGAGAAGGAGCGCAGCCAGTTGATACCGGCCTGACCCAGGAGACCCTTCCTTTCTTTTAATCGACCCTTCACTGGGGAGTTTGGTGATTAAAGCCTTTTGTTAGATTATGTTCTCCCCAGGTGACTTTCTTGCAGCCCCTGCAGTTTAAAGTTTAACAATTTCAAGTTTAAACAAAGTTGTGGGCAAAAGGGCATTAATTGCTGGCGATTTACCACTCAAATCCCTCAACTCCACCTGCCTTTTGGGATGCTACACCCACACCTTATGAGACATGGGAATCCTAGTTACCAAAAGCTTGCAGGAACCCTTACAGGAAAACGTTTCTGAGTTGGAAAGGGGTGGCAAGTGGCTTCCTAGCAGATTATTCCGTTAGGCTAGGATTCAGCAGACTCTGTGGTCAGAGGAATGGGGTCCTCAGTTCAGTAATGCTCAGGCATTATACTTGGCTCAGAACATCTGACTTCACCTCAGATGTGCAGACCTCCCTCATGGCATTGCCCTTCAATGAGTCCAAACATTTTGGAGAGAAGGTCAACTCTGTCTTGGAGAGCTTCATGCTGTGCTACTGCATACACCCTTTGATTACAACCCCCTCAACTTGATTATAGGTAGTTTTACAAGCTTCAGGGGTTCTTGTGAGGCTTTAGTTTTTGCCATTGCTAATCTCAAACCAGCAACAGCAGTTCCAGAACCCACTGCTCTGTCAGAATTGCGGTCACGGACAAGAACAGGGCTATGACATACAAGTGTAAGCCTCCTACTCCACCTCCACTGCCTCCTCATCCTCCTACCCCTACTGAGAAGCAGCTTTAGTTTGCCATTGCCAACTCATTTGAGACCATTGGGAGACTTGGTGTTCTTCTTTCTACAGGCGTGGCAGTCCCTTACTTTGGACAATTGTGTCCTTCAATTTGTGGAAAGTGGATATACCCTACCCTTCCGCTAAGCTCCTCCCTGTTCTTATTAGGTAGAAGACTATCTCTGCATCCTCGAGCAGGAAGTGGCAACCCTGGTGCTGAAGGGAGAGTTGGAGTTGGTGCCGGAGCAGGGGATTGGGCAGGGGTGCTAATCTCTGTACTTCCTGGTGACCAAGAAGGGCAGCAGTCTTCATCCCATCTTAAGTTCCCAGGGTCTCGATTTTCTTTCTCCACAAAGAGAAGTTCAAGATGCAAACCCTTGCTCAGCTTCTTTTGGCTCTGTAAGCAAAAGACTGGATGGTCTTGTTAGACTTGCAGAACGCATAATCCCATATTTGGAGCATACCAGTGCGCTGTGGTCCTTTCGGACTGACTTCTGCAGCCTGAGTATTTACTAAGGTGTTGACAGTAGTAGTTGCACATGTCAGATTATCAGGAATTCCAGTATTCCCACACCTGGATGACCGGCTCCTGAAGACCAGGTCGCTAGAGATAGCACTGCAATATTTGCAGTGTACTGCATTACTGCTGTTTAACCTGAGATTTTCGATCTGTGTACCTAAAGCTTACCTGAAAACCTCTCAGCTTCTTCTGTTCATAGGGGCAGTGCTGGATATGACATCCCAACAAGCCTTTTTTTCTCCTCAGAGGTTTTGAGGCACATTCAGTATTTGATTCCTTTGTTTCAGGAATTTGCTCAGATTCCAGTTCTGTTGTTCAGGTGCCAGTTAGGCCTGCTGGCTACTTTCAGGAAGCTGCACCCAGGAGGACAGAACGGTTTTTGGCTGGGCACAGACACCCTCTGCCTTCTGAGGACAAAGGATTTTGAAGTATAAATATTGGGACCCAGACCCCAGAACTTTAGATCACTTCTGGGAATCAAGACAAACCTTTGCCAAGGAGAAGAACCAAAGAAGCTGAAGGAGGAGACTGCCCCTGTGCTGTGCTATGCTATTTCTGGGGTTGACCTGCAGTGTTTACTTATTTGCCAAGGAAAGGAGAAAAAGAACTTTGTGAACTTTCATCATTTGAAGAAGAATCTCCAAGGGCTTGAAGTGTGCTTGCCTCCTACTTGAAGTCTCAGGGATACAAGACTTCACCACCAGCTCCCCTGAATTCCCTTGCTGGGACTTCTACCTGCAGAGATGTGCCTACTGTTGTTTGGGCCCTCTGAGAAGACTGAGTGTCGCTGGGAGCTGGAAGCACGACGCAACGAGGAAGAAGCGTGTCGCCGCCGCAGCTGTTAGCCGCCGCATCACCGACGAGGCGCGTCGCATCACCGGAGAAGCGTGTCGCCGCTGCCACAGAGGTTGCCGTCGCATCACCGGAGAAGCGTGTCGCAGGGCCTGTGGCGACTCAAGAGTTCACCGAGTCGCCGTCGGCCGTGTACGCATCGCATCCACGTTGTCGCATCGCATCAAAGACGCCATTTTGTCGCATTTCACCGGATCATCATATCGCATCGAGGTGCCATCTTGTCACATCGTCACCGGGCCGCAGTAAGAAATAAGGCATTAACTTCCCACACAGTAAGGAAGCGACGCATCACCTCCCCTGTGCTGCAGTAAGGAACCAACGCATCCATTCCCCTGAGTGTAAGGAACGGCGCATCGACTTTCCTGCGACCCTTTTGTTTGTATTGCGTGACACATCCCAGGTACTTTGAGAGTAAAGTGTCGCATTTACCATCTACATTGAACTAAGCTATTTTCTACCATTTTAAAGACTTATTTTTGATTACAGTATTGTGGATTTTGTCGTTTGGTCTTGTGTTAAGTCTAGTAAAGATTACTTATTTTTCTATACTAGTGTAGTGTCCATTTGTAGTGTTTTCACTGTATTACTGTATGTGTTCACAAATGCTTTACACGCTGCCTCTGAGATAAGCCTGTCTGCTCGTGCCAAGCTACCAAGGGAGTGAGCAGGGGCTATCCAGGAGTGTACCCCCCTTTCCCTGACTAGACCCTACTTGGTTAAAGGTACCTACCTCAGCCAATTAGAGACTCCCATTTCTAACACTGATAGTAAGAAAAGGATCTCTCTTACAAAAACACTGACCTATTTAAACTTTAATGCACTTTGTGTTCCGCATGCTACACATTCTTTGCAGCAGACACATTTACCCTCTGTGCTACCATAAAATGAGTTAGAACTTCCACTTGACAAAACTTCTCTCTCCAGGAAGAACTTTAATCACCGTGTTATCTTGACATTTTTATTTTTGCATGAAAATTGTGGAGGCCAGCAATGCAGCAGCAGGTGCTTTTAAAGCCATAAAATACTTCCAAACGCAGCGCCCCCTGGAAGAGTCAGCACCCGGTGTGGTGGCACCGGTTGCACCGCCCCAGAGCCGGCCCTGACCTTATGCCACAATTGGTGCCACGAAGCCCACCACATCTGATCCTGCAGCGTCGACCAAGGGAGATGTCACCATGCAGAGCCAGTCTCTGCTCAGATAGTGCCCTGAGCGGAAAGAAATGTGGCACCCTTCCTGCAGCCTGTGAATATAATAAGGTAGCAGTGGTTCCAATTTTTAGTTTACAGCTCATTCACACATCAAAGCAGTGACTAACCTCCGACCACAAACTTCTTGGCACCTTCCCCAAATATTCTGATTCACTCACAGCATAACTCTATCACGCTATGGCAAAGTTGTTGGTGGTGAGAATGGTGGTGTTGGTGTGTGTTTTGGTAAGGGGGTGGGATGGGAGGGGGAAAAGTGGTTAATGGGGTGTAAAACAGTACATGTAGAAAGTAAAAAGGATTAAAAGCAGTTCAGTCTGACCTGATTTAGATCTCCGCATATGTAATACTCCGTCACAAACGTTACTGATATCCTGTCCGCCGTATTGCGATCTCCATAGGATAGAATGGGATTGTAATATGACGTGACGGGATATAATCCGTCACTTTTCTGACAGAGTATTCCCGTCCGCCAAGATTTAAATCCGGCACAGAATCATTGGAGTCATGTAAGAGGGGCGCTGCCATGGGCAGGACTTTAATGGAGACAGCTATGTGCGCCCCTCTGAAAATTGGCACCCTGGGCCAGGGCCCAACTCAGCCACGCCAAAAGACGGCCCTGCACCATATGTACTTCAAATAACAGACCACACATTCCCTGGACTTTACAGCAATTGCGAAATTCCTCGGAAGTTTTTGGCATACATGGGGTCACTTTGTTTCCTCCTCTACCGCATCCGCGCAAGTGAGGAGATCTCGAACTGCAGGGTGAAGGCCATAGGAAACCAGCATTGGCATAGCCAATAGGTCTCGCCTTTGGGACCTTATAAGTGTTTAGTTATCCAGCACAATATCCTTGGTGCAACAACATCAAGTGTTGCATGGCTAAACACTTATAAGGTCCCAAAGGCGAGACCTATTGGCTATGCCAATGCTTGATGATGCTGAGGTTATGGTGCTGCACTGGTGCAGAGGTGGTGCTGAGGTGCTGCTGCTCTGGAGCTGAGTTGGTGGTGCTGAGTAATGCTGTGCTGGTTCTCAGGTGATGTTGAATTGATGCTGTACTGGAGCTGAGTTGATGCTGCACGGGTGCTGCACGGGTGCTGCACGGGTGCTGCACTGGTGCTGTACTGGTGCTGAGGTACTGCTGCGCTGGGGCTGAGGTGCTGCTGCACTGGGGCTGAGGTGCTGTTGCGCTGGGGCTGAGGTGCTGCTGCGCAGGGGTTGAGGTGGTGGTGCTGAGTGATGCTTTGGTGGTTCTCAGGTGATGCTGCACTGGTGCTGAGGTGATGCTGCACTGGTGCTGAAGTGGTGCTATGTTGGTGCTGATTTGCTACTGAGGTGGTGCTGCCCTGATGCTGTGGTGGGGTTCCGCTGGTGCTGCACTGGTGGCGGTGCACCAATATGGAGGTTGTGCTGTGCCAATGCTGAGATGATGCTGTGCGGATGCTGAGGTGGTGATGTGGTAGTGCTGAGCGATGCTGAGGAGATGCACTGGTGCTGAAGTGTGCTGTTGCATTGGTAGTGAGGTGGTGTTGCTGCACTGATAGTGAGGTGGTGCTGCACTGGGGCTGAGTGATGAGGAGGTGGGGCTGTGCTGATGCTGCGATGGTGCACAGGTGGTGCTAAGGTGGTGTTGTTCTGGTACTGAGTGATGCTGATGTGGTGCTGAGGTGGTGCTGAGTGGGTGCTGCGCTTAGGTGATGCGCTGATGCTGGTATGGTGCGGACTGATGCTGCACTGGTGCTGGGGTGATGCTGCACTGGTGCTCAAGTGGTGCTGTGCTAATGTTGAAGTGGGGCTGTGTTGGTGCCGAGTTGGTGCTGAGGTGGTGGTGCACTGATGCGGAGGCGGTGCTGTGCTGATGCGGAGGTGGTGACTGGCACCAGTAGCGGCACCCATGCACATTCAGTGTGCTTCGCTGGGGATCTGGAAAGGGCTCATTTTGCTTTCGAACATGGCTGGCTGTATGAAACCTCACTTCACAGACAATCCAATTAATTTAGAGTTGCAGTGGCTTCCAGGATGGGCACAGCTAGAGGTCAATCCCAGAAGAGCTGGAATATCATCCCTGGTCACCGCACCCAGCAGCCTAGCAAGAGAAACAGAAATCCCTTGCAGTGTAAATTCACAAATTGCTGAGATTTACATAAATTCTGTTTTTTTTCTTAACTTGTGTATCTGTGTAAGACATAACATCTATCCATGCTCTCTGAAAATACCAGATATATATTTCAGTAAGTGTGTATTCAAGTACATTATGTATAATCGTCTATAGAACAGGTGATACAAACTGAATTTTTTGGCACTTAATAAGTATTTATCACTACCCATTAAAAGCCATATTAACAATCTTACAATAGCAAAATATTGAATTAAAACGTATGCCTTCGCAGGCTACACGGAGTCCTTTAAAGTGCGAACATGTCTGGGTGATTTTATTAAGGACCCCTGCAAGAAAATCATTAGCCCACCAAACTACGTTACAGAATATTAAAATAAATGGCTGAAACCTAGAACTCTGCAGAAGGTACATTAACCCTCTGAGCTATTTTATGATGATTTAGACCCGTTACCAGCGAATGCACACAGATCTCTCCAACAAATGCAAAATTACCAGAGTTATCGCAGCAGCATCACACCCTGAGCCCTGCTGGATTCACATGGACCTCAGCAGCAGGTGCCTTTACCTCCAAAGCTAGCTGAAAGTGCAGTCTGTTAAATACCAAGGGCCATATGTAGGTAGGGACACATTTACCACTTCATAAATACCGAATTTTACCGATTCGGTATTTATGAAGTGGTAAATGATATGTAGGTAATTGGTCGGTAAATATTACCGATTCGGAATAATTCGGAAATTACCGAATCGGTATTTACCGATTCGGTAATGAGGCATACCTTCCCATTGATGGGAAGGTATGCCTCATTACCGAATCGGTAAATACCGATTCGGTAATGGGGGGAACACATGCAAGGGTGGCAGGGTGTCACATTGACACCCTGTTGCACCCCTGAAACGGCCATGTGTGCACATGTGGCACACATACATGCCCGAAGGGCATGTATGTC
This sequence comes from Triturus cristatus, assembly GCF_964204655.1. Classification (NCBI taxonomy): domain Eukaryota; kingdom Metazoa; phylum Chordata; class Amphibia; order Caudata; family Salamandridae; genus Triturus; species Triturus cristatus. The sequence continues at coordinate 816,613,671 of NC_140582.1, forward strand.
TGCCACATTGCACACTTGTAGGCGCTATGAAATGCATTTCACCATCCATACTTTATTTACCACCAACTATTAGTTGGTGGTAAATACCGACTCCAAACATCACCCACACACTCCCCCTACATCTCATTTCTGTATTCGGAATTTACGGAATCGGTAAAATTACCGATTCGGTAATTTTACCGATTCGGTAAATTCCGAATACAGAAATTGTCCCCCTACATACCAAAAGCCAAAATACCGGTCGGTAACGGTATAATTACCGAAAATCGGCCGTTACCGACCGGTATTTGGCTTCCTACATGAGGCCCCAAGTAAGGAAGCCAGAAGAGCGTGGCCATCACATGCTGCCGTTGCCACTTGGGCGCAGAATATGTAAAAATAAAACAAACATAACGCATAGGGTGTCTGTAATTCACTCATGCTGCTCTTCTGGACTCCTCCCTCATCACTCCGCTCCCTTATGCCATCGTCCTCAAATTATGGGTACATTTGTTTTCAGCACTGAACAAAAACATGTTTTCATGACATTTGTAAAATCTTCACAATCAAACCCTCCCCACCCCCCATTAAGAGTGCCGTGAGCTGCGGTGAACTGCCAACACCGCAGCTGTATGCAAAACGTATTGGCAGCAATTTTTTTAAATATACATAAAAAAGTATTCCTGGCCTCATTCTGTCGGCAGTTTTGTGTAACTTTCTTCCTTCCCTCCAAGAGAGGATGTGGCTTAACGGCTGGAGTGGCCGACTTTGAAACTGGGAACGGGGTTCGAGTCTCGGCATCAGCTCAACATCCTGTGATTTTGGGAAAATTACTAAATCTCCACGTGCCTAACAAAATAAATGCTACTTTTGTAATGTAACTGGTGCTTATGTATAGCGCTCCGACACCTTCGGGTGGAGTTTGCGCTATATGAAACTGCAACAAAAAAAGTGCCTTCATCGGAGTGCACAAGAAACTCCTCTACATGTGAATGTACACTTAGCCACAGAGTCACCAGTCACATCCAATCCCCAAGCGCATTGCCTCCAATCCCCAAAGCATTGGCAAAGCCAACAGGACAGGCCTCCATGTGATGAGCAGCACCACCCACAGTGAACCGGAAGAGATCCCAGGCACAAAGAGCCTAACACATGACACCCGACAAATGCCTGACCACAAGTGGTGCCACCAAGGGGCCTGCACCACTCATGGTCGGGGAAACCACAGCATCCCAACAAAACCACGTGAACTCTCACCTTGCATACAGTGCACCACACTGCGCCCATGAAAGGGCACTGCAGGGACACCAACGACCCACAATGCTGCATGCGGGCACAAGCTCACATCAGGCATGACAACTAAGCACTGTGAATGGTCAGGCCACTCACCAGCGCCCTGGAATTCGCCCAAACAGCGTTCCCACACATTTTGCGCCTCGAAGCGATGCAAACAGGTGCCACTGCCATGCTATTGAATGGCAGACACCCTGTCAACCCCAGAAGACAGAAGGCCCTCGCCCTCCCGGTCTGGGCCTCACTATGTGACCCCCCTGTCCAGTGCAAACGACCGCAGCAGTCTCCACCCCGCTGAGCCCTGTTGTGGCGGCTCTCCTGCCCCCATGTGTGCTCCACAGCACGTCTGCACTCGAGCCCACCCGCCCCAAGCTTATGTCTGTGCGGCGAGGCCCAGCAGAATGCAAATGCACAGACCTGCCAACCAAACACCATGAGGGCGCTTTTAGGCTGACACATGACATGTTTGAAACTCAATGTAAAAAGAAAAACAATGGGTACACAGAATTTCTCTGCTCGGTGCGTGCCCCGCCACTTTTAGGAATGCTACGAGACCTGTCATTCAGTTTCTGCTACAGAAATGAATGACCGCTTAAAGGCGCCCCTCGGCAGCTGTAACTCTGGCTCAAAGCTGTTGACAATTTGCAGTGAGTAGCCGGTGGACCATGTTACGGGATGAATGCCATCTAGTGGTTACCATGTGTAGTAGCAGTCAAAGGGTTTCAATAGCCTCAAGGGAGAACAAGCGCTGTCCCCCGGCCGCGAGAGTACTTGTGCATGCAGAGCAAACAGACTACAAAGCGTTTCCCTTGGGGGAGCCAGCACCATCTGTTTGCAAGTTAATTACAAACAGATGTCGCCAAAGCTCGCTCCTGCAAGGGAATCACCAAACGTGCACGCGTTGCCATTCAAAGCAATGCAATGCGTGCACGTTTTTGCCCTCAAAACCAAATCGATTACAAGACGTCTCCTCCTATGCAGCGAATGCACGCTGCATAGGCGAGACCTAAAAACTGTAAGAGCAGAGCTGAATGGTGAAGTTCAGTTGGTCGTAGGTTGTTTCAAATATGACTGAGGTATTCAGGGAAAATTTAAGATTCGGAGTCCCCACCCTCGGGAGCTTCCATCCAAGCCACCATCTTCGATGTAATTGGACTCCTCCTCAGAAAATGAAATTTTCGTTTTTTTCACTCTTCCCCTGTACAGACCTCGTGTTTGCTTCTATTTGCCACATTTCATTCAGTTGGTCTCTGAATTTACATGTTTCATTTAGAATGAGATCCTTGCTAGCTAGTTGTATTTTTTTGTGAAATAGCCGGCTCCTTTAAATTGCCACTAGGTGGCACCGGCGTGCATGTTTTAGTCATATGAGCTTGTTATACAACATTTTGTGAAGTTGAATCATTTACACATAGTACATTTACATAGTCGATGAGGCAGCAGTGGACAGCCATACTTTTTACAAATTCATTTGGAAGTGTGAAATGCTCGATTCGGATTTTGATTTTGTGGTGGTAACGTGTCTCGCTAACGCAATGAAAAGACAAAGAGTTGAAAGAATGCTTTTACTTTCCATACGTCGATAACAGAAGTCGTTTTTTTAATTAACCTTCACCTGCATATCTTATGGCCATCCTATAGCATGTGCACATTTTCCCGTATATGTAAGCTAAGGAAATGTTAACGTGTACGTGCTGTTATGAGGTTAATGCGCTCACTGGTTGGCACTGGCAATTGAACAAGGGAAGGGTGCAGTGTGAAACTGTCTTTAGTCGTAAATCCTCTGTGGCCGAAACCAATCTCAGTTGACCAAAGTACGCTTGGTACATCCCTGTCTGTGCCTTGTGTGTTCTGGAAATTTGCTTTTGAACTCTAGGAAATTTGGCCTTTAGGAGTTGAAGAGTGTATTTTGGCTGACCTCTTGTTAGCAACTTGTTCTCTTATAATACTGTCTTTTAGGTGGATTTTTTATATGTGTTGTTTGTGTCTGTGTTTGTCCCCATGAGGCTGTTTGGCATCTGTAGGACTTGGCCCTTTTTGGCTAAAGTCCCGAAACTTTTTGCTTTCCCCCTAGACCTTTTTTTCTGACTTGGTGTTGCCAACTTAGATGCTTTGGACACTTTGCCACTGCTGATCAGTGTCAAAATGCAAGTGCTCCCTGTATAAAGTGTAATGGTAATTGATTGTCTATGATTGGTATGTTTCCCTTACTAGTAAAGTCCCTAGTAAAGTGCACTGTGTGTTTCAGGGCTGGTAATGCAAATGCTACAAGTGAGCCTGCGGCACTATTTGTGCCACCCACACCAGTAGCCTTAAAAAGGGAACTCAGGCCTGCCGTTGCAGTGCCTTCGCACAGTTTATTAAACTGCCATGTTGTTCTGACAAGTGCACTCACTATGCATATCAGACACCCCTATGGTTGGTCCAAGGTATTCCCCTGGGCAGGGTGTAGTGCATGTGAAAGGTCGGACATGTACTAAGGTGTGTGTCATGTCATGACAGTGAAATAATCTCCATTTCGCTTTTCACTGTTGAAAGGCCACCTTGCCCATAGGACAGAATGGGAAGGCTGTGTAATATGTTTTCCAGCCTATCTTCCCAAAGGCTTAAGATGGAAAGATGAGGTTTAGTGTGCCTGAAATCACAGTGTAATAACACATCTTTTTATGTAGGTGGTTTTTGCATTGTGTGTTCAGAAGCCACTCTTTTAGAAGTGGCTGAGTTTTTGTGCTTTGATATTTCTGTGTGTCTCTGCCTGGCTGTGAATTGACTGGCTGGATTTGAAAGTGATAGGATCTGGGGAATGTCTTGACACAGGGGAAGAGGTGAGACAGCAACAGGCTGAAATGCACCCTGAGTGTAGGGGGAGGAGAAGCCCCTAGAGGTGAAGAGGCCTGGGTTGCTGCTATAAAACAATTGGCTAATCTCCTGCTGAGTGATTGAGAATCCAGACCCCCACTAATCAAAGGAAGAAAGGTGTCACTGGCAGGGAGGCACCCAGAACTGGTTTGAACAGGGGTCAGTGCCCCTTGAAACACAAAAACATCAAAGCCATTGAGGGGTATAACTATGAGAGCTGAAGCCCCTGAACTTTGGAGAATGGCTTGATCAAGTGTGAACAAGACTGGAGCTATTTCGTGGTCAAGAGGACCTTTGCCAAGGAAGAAACAACTGAAGAGACTGAAGGATAGGACTGACCCTTTCTGTGTGTTCTGGGGCAAACCTGCAGTTTGCTGTTTTAACCGAGAAAAGGCTAAAGGGACTTTGCTGTGTGCTGTGTCCCCCTGCTTGAAGGACTTTGCTGTGTTCTGAAGTAACTTATCCCCAAGGGCCCGAGGTGCGCTGGCTCCCTGTTCGGAAACACAGGAACACAAAAGTTTCCATGAGAGTCTCAGCGGCACTGTGTGTGCGTGCTTGTTGCATCCTGAGACCCTCGTAAGGCGTGCCTTGTGATCGTGGGCACCTGGAGTCCAAGCAAGGATCAGCGATGTGGTGTGCGTGTGCAGCCTGAACCCCTTTGTGAGGATTGTCCAGTGATCGTGTGCTCCGGAATCCAAGTGAGTCTCGACGCTGTGTGCGTGTGCGTTGTGCACCGTGAGACCTTCGTGTGGATTTGCCTGGTTATCGTGTGCACCGGAGTAAAGGGAGTCTCAGCGACACTTTGCGCGTGATCTTCTTGCAGCCTGAGACCTGTGTGTGGAGTGCCCAGTGATCCTGCACCCGAAGCGTAAGGAAGACTCAGCGACGCTGTGTGGGTGTGCTTTGTGGCAGCCTGAGATGTTCGTAACTGAAGCGGCCCAGACCGGCAGTCCCGAAGGAGCTGAGTAGCCGGTCTGAGCTGCCTTTGCCAATTCACAAAGCTGCATTGGAGGCCCAGCCGCTGGACGAGGAGAGGAGAGTGAGTTTGCGCCCTCCAGGTAACGTGTGCCAACTCCTGGTGAGGGGCGCGGGCTCTGAGGGAGACGTGCTCGGCCTCTCTCTTATGTTGGCAGCGCAAGCCTCTGCTTCGGCTCGTATCGCGGCCCGTATTGCCAAGGGAGTGGCGGTACAAGTGCCGGAGTGCAAAGCTGCACTTTTTGATTACATTGTACTGTGTTGGGGCAACTGTGAGAGGCTGATTGCAAGTCAGAAGGAGAGGCGGAGAGACCGTCTAAGGCTCAGTGATCAGGGCCTGGGTGTTACGCATTATTCCATTTCACCAGAACAGGGTACCTGACTGTCGTATTAAACATTGCATCATTTCTGAATAACGGAGTACCTGATTAGAGTATTACGCATTGCATTATTCCTGCATAATGAACTACCTGATTGGTGTATTATGCATGGTATTTTATCTGCATAACAAACTGATTGTCGTGTGACGCATTGTCTTGTTTCTGCATTACGAACTAGCTGATTAGTGTATTGCGCATTGCATTATTCCTGCATAACGAATTACCTGATTGGTGTATTACGCATTGCCTTCTTTTTGCATAACGACATCTGGTGATTGTATTATGCATTGCATTATTTTACCTTGCAAAGTGCCTGCCTTGCGTTACGCATTGCCTTCTTTTCATTGCCGAGTGTCTGATAGCTACGTTACGCATTACAGTATTTTTAAATTGCAAAAGTGCCTGATTCTAGCATTACGAGCTGTATGACATGATATTAGGAGTACAGGAGAATGTTTAGAAGTGCACATTAATATCGCCAGAACTTACAAGGGCTGGCTGGCCTAACAACCGTCCAGGAGAAATATTACACAACCTCATATGTTGGATTTAAATCCTGTGGTCTTATTGTATATCTTTTTACATAAATTTTATACTCATTTTTATAAAACTCGTGTGGAGTCTATTTGTGGTGTCATCATTGGATTATTGTGAGAGTGTTTGCAAATACTTTACACATTTGCCTTGAAGATAAGCCTGGCTGCTCGTGCCAAGCTACCGAGGGGGTGAGCAGGGCTATCTAAGAAGGTGACTTTCCTTTCCCTGACGTTGGAACGCTGGTCCCTACTTGGCCTAAGGTACCTACCTCAACCAACCAGGGATCCCGGGTCTAACAGCGTCTAAGTCCTTCACAAAAAAGACATGTAATTAAAGATGGGCAACAGTGAATAACAGGGACGACTTTCACCGAAGGGTTCTTGGTGACATCAAATAGACAATCGGAGTGAATAAAGTTAGACTTGGCTGGGCTCACACCGAACCCCACGAGGCAGTGTAACGGGGCTGCATCTTGATCCCCTGAAAACTGCTCTTCACGCAAAAATAAGACTAGTTTCTGGCACCAGGAGGTTTAGCCTAGTCACATATGCCTGGATATTCATGAGGTGCCTCCCGACCGAAGCAGAAAGGGCCCCGAGGTTGGTCTGGCTTATACACAGATCTCTTCACTTTGACACCCTGAACTACATCTAAACAACTTGTTATCTCAGGTGGGTCATAGTGCAGCTACCGTAATCCTAGTATATCCTGTGAATGGAGAGGAAAGTCCTCAAACAATACTTCTCAGTAAGTATACACATGTTGTTCAGTTCTATCACATCTATGATCAGAACAAACCCTTCCTATTCAGCCTGAAAGAGTGAGATCAAACTGCTAGAATACCAGCAATACTTTCTAACATGACTGTCACCTTCTCACTGAAACCACACAAGTCCTAATGCCTCTCAGATCTTGGATTGTCCTGCATATATATCCGAGGGACTCTGCCTCCTATCACAACTCTGGCTGACTATGGCTTCTCTACCTCATCATGGAATGCGATGGATGGACTCCTCCCTCATACTCAATCTGATTATGACCTTTCCCCTGCATTTTGTAAAGCCTCTGAATTGTGTAAAGTTAATGTACTCTAGCTATTGATAAACAAATAGAAATGTCCAATTTGCCTGCTAGACCGGACGTCCTTGGCATGGTACTCCCACAGACATTTTTGCCCTCACACCTCCAGTATGCTGAAATTGTTGGCTTTAAAACTTTGTACACTTTACCACTGCTGACCAGTGCTAAAGTGCTTGTGCTCTCTCTCCTTCAAACATGGTAAAATTGGCTAACACTCAATCGGCACATTTTGTTTACTTGTAAGTCCCTAATAAATGGTACTATATGTACCCAGCGCCTGTAAATGAAATATTACTAGTGGGCCTGCCGCACTCATTGTGCCACCTATGAAGTAGCCTTTTAGAACCTGTGTCCTGCCTGCCCTGGCAGCCTGCAGTGTAATGTTAAACTTCCATTTCGACCTGGCAAAATAAACCTTTGCTAGCCTTAAACCTTCCTTTTTAATGCTCATGAGTTACCACGAAAGTAGGCCCTAAGGGATCATCGGGCAGGGTACAATGTATTTAAAAACGCTGGACATGTGTGTAAAAATACTTCAAAATGTAATGTATGCACTATTTTTACAATTCTGAAGTGAGATGGCAACAAAGTTATAAATAGGATCAAAGCAAATCAGAATTCTTTACTTGGTGATGTGGAAATGTCAAATATTTGCTGAAACCCGATATCCACACATTATAGTTTGAATGCTACATAGTTTTATCAATAAAACTGCATATCAGTGGAAAAGCTTGTGACCATTTCAATTGAAAAGGTCTGTCTGTAAATGACTGTGTGCTACCACATCATGCATTAATGATATATGTAATAAAATTGATGGTTTTAAAGTATGAACTGCAAAACATTCCTGCCCTTCCTCCCCCGACGACAATGCTAATAGTGATCAGAGGCAAGTCAGGGATCAAGTGTACTGTTTATTTGGTTTACATATTTATTATACATGGAGAAAACCTGTAGTCTATTAAATCAAACAAAATAGTTTTTTGTTCAGCACACATGCTGACGTCACATATTTGAAGGAGATCTCCCATGTGGTAATGGAAAAACAGGCGGCTGGGTGGGTGAAAAGAAATATGTACCTAGGATCCCACAATTTGAAACTCGTTTATGGGTCAAGCACATTACAGGTTGACCTAGCATATTATTCACCTCAGTAGAACTGCAGGTCTGGTAACATTTTTCTGATTTTTCGAATCCTGATACTATATTCTGTTTGCTGAACTAGGGCTGCTCCCGTAAATTAAGCTAAGGATACCAACTTGGCTTTTAGCTTAAAATGTCAAATTCCTTCACATTTACAGAAGAATATTTAATTGTACATTTTACGTCTTTATATACAGTTTATTAATCTGCTCATATTATTTCATTTTCTAAACTGTCGTGAACCCCCTGAGCAGGCTTTGCGGACCCGCAGAGCAGGCGTTGTGGACCCCCAGGTAATCATGGTCCACTGGATAAGAACCGTTTGTCTAAAGATATAAAAAACTTTATTTTACCCTACACCTCTTACACAAGCAATTGTTGTAAATACCCAATTTGAGACTCATGTCACTAACAAACCACTACGTCCTTGCAAACTACATGTTAATTTTTATGACATTAAAATCCACACCTCCATTCCATTCAGAAATGGGAGATGCCATTGACTTGTAAGGATTGGTATTTTATGGGTGGTTTTCTTTGCCCACAACCTCACGGTCAGTTGGCCTTGCTGTGGATTTTAGAAACGGTAGGTACTGCTGCCGGCCCAATGCAGGCTTCTTCAAAAAACCTGTATTGCGATCATCAAGAAAATAGCTGGGCTGCTATTCTGTAGGAATGCACTGTACCTGCTTATGGTGTTTTTAGTAAAAACACACGTTTCTGCTTCTTGCTCAGATAGGGAAAATCTATTTTGCTAACCTGTTCATCTACTTCAGGTAGGTTAACAGGAATTTTCTGTTCCTAATCATGTGACTCTGAAATGTCCTATAGTAGCTACATTGCTGACTTTGGAACTAGGCCTTTCCTAATATTGTGAAGTTCTGGCCAAATTACTAAATATGCCTGTTCCTAAATTGTAAATATATGTAATGTAAAATTAAACAAGAGTATGGTCTAATGTAAATCGTATATAATGTACTGCCATTGCATTGGCACTCTGATCCCTAATCACATTCACCTCTATCTGTTTAAACATTCGGCTGCCTATCATCTAGCACGACCTCTGATCTCCTGTGTAGGTCGGCTCTCTCCCCAGCAGCTCCGCTGTGCTGTTGCTGTGCTGTCCAGACCTCTGACCTCCACCTGGTAGGTTTGAGACTACTGCTGCCCGCTCCGCCTGGGATCTAGCCCGTTATTAGCCCGCTCACGATGTGCCCTTCGCCTGCTGCCTCTTTGCCTCTGCCACTGTTTTATCTTATGTAATTTAATTTTATTATTCCCTGCCTCCGTTTGCCGCCGCCACTGGTGCCCCGATGGCTCCTCCCCCTGGATGGTCCCCGCTCCCGCCTCCCAGCTGCACGTCCCTCCGCCCTCCCCTATTTAATGGCGGCCACTGCGGGGAGCGTGAGCGCGAACTCTGACCTCCTGTCTAGGTCGGCTCTCTCCCCAGCAGCTCCCCTGTGCCGTCGCTGTGCTGTGCAGACCTCTGACCTCCACCTGGTAGGTTTGAGGCTGCTGCCTGTCCGCTGGTGCCCGCTCTGCCTGAACCGACAAGTCAACGCCATTGCCTCCAGCTGCTCCAACACCCTCCGCATCCTCCGTAAGACTTTCAAATGGATCCCCCTAGTCAAGGAAGACAGTCACCCACACACTCGTCACCAGCAGGCTGGACTACTGAAACACCCTCTACGCCGGCATAAAAAAGTCTCTACTCCCAAAACTCCAGACGATACAGAAGACCGCTGCCAGACTAGTCCTCGGCATCCCCCGACACAAGCACATCAGCTAACACCTACGGAAGCTCCACTGGCACCCCGTTGAGAAGAGTCACCTTCAAGATTCTCACCCACGCCTACAAATGTCCACACAACACCGGACCACAATACCTCAACGACAGAATCACCCTCCATGTACCCAAAAGAAACATCCGATCAGCCAACCTCATCCTCGCCGAAACCCCATGCATCTGCAGAGCCAAAGCAGGGGGAAGATCTTTCTTCTACATTGTGGCCAAGACCTGGAATGACCTCCCGATCGACATCAGATGCGCCCCCTCCCTGAACACCTTGAGGAAGACTCTCAATTCCTGGCTCTTCGGCTGAACGGAACTGCTGACTTTGTACTACTGTAACGTAAAGACCTAGTTTAAACACACAAGGAGGATTTAAAAAGGATAAAGAACGGACAGTAAAAAGTAGTGGCAGAGTAAAGTGTGGGCCCACCAGCCCTGGCACTGTAGTGCGCTTCTTTTTATGTTTCGCCTGAGCCAGCGCATGCGCTGCTCTGCTAGACTTTTAGTAGTGGGCTTTGAAAAGTCCTACCAAATTCTTTTTGCTGGTATGGAGCGTGCGGTTACGCACACATGCACGAGCGGGGGTGCCATCGCGCGCGCACCACTCGCTTCCTTTTTTTTTTTCTTTTAGCGCGCGCTCACACAACTCCCGCTTCTCCCCCTCCCCTACCACATATTGCGTCTCGCAGCCACTCGCGCGCGGCCCACCAATCTTTTCTTCTACTGTTGTACAAATTTTGCTTCCAGTTTTATTCAAAGCACACAGAACACAAGATACATGGCTAATGCGGTGACTTCTTTCAGGGAACGCAAGATACATTGCATCAGCAATGACATCCTATTAACACCGATTGGCCACAGATTTCTGCTCTTTAGGCGTCCTGCTTTGAGTAAGCACGGTAGCCATGCCATTAAGCTAATTAGCGGCTTGACAGAAGTTCTGTACGGCTTTCATTAAGGGAAGAGCGACGCTGAGTATAGTGGAAGCGCTGTCTATACGTCTTCCATATCTCTAGGCAGTAGTGACAGCCAGCTATTAGCTGATGGTTCCTTTTCAGCGCGGCGCACATTGAAGAGTTAGAAAAGCTACCTGCAGCCAGGCTCATTTTACCTTCGACAAACGCAGAGTGGCTCCAATAGCGTCGTGAATGTTGTGTTTGCCTCCTTTCCTAGTTCTGTGACTGTCCCACCAACCTGTCATAAAAAGCGTCCTCCAACACACACCACCACAAAGTCTTAGAGGGTGGCATCATGGCTTAATTTGTGCCAGTGTTTTCCGGTGCTCAGCACCAGCACTTATGACATATTTATGAGAATCCACCACATTGCGGTGCAGTGTGTGTATCTTTAAGCAACAGTCGTCATTCGTGAAGCATTAAAATACTTGATATATGCTAAAAAAAAATCAGTTTAAAGGGATGTGGGTTGGTCCAGCTGCAGTGGATCAGTAAGTAATACCTTGGGTCCTGGCTCTTAACTTTTTACAAATTAAGCACTGGTGGCATGACTACCGACTTTGGAAAGCAATTCTGAGAAGCTAGCTAGCACAACGAAACTGCATCACGTTTCCAAAATATCCCGATCTGTGCCAGCCAATCAAAGTGAAGCGATGCTGGCTGCGATGTTCTCATTAAAAGATGATTGATTTTTATAATTGATTTTTTTTTTATGTCGGCGTGTATAATGATAAGAATTCAACACATGCACAAGGATGTTAATGAGGAGGTGGAACTTATTCTTTGCGCAGGAATCCGAAGGTTTACAAAATTATATTCAAATAAAAATTCAACAAAGGACCAGATGTTGTATGCAGGCTCACTAGTCACGCACAGCCTGGGCAATGCCTACCATGCCCCCACGTTGAGAAGTAATTACTAAACCATTTGCTTTACAGTATTTAAACAGCTATTTCATTACAGCTTTTCTGCCCTGATTAAATTTCTTGAGCATTTACAATGCATCAATACATCTGCCTTGCGCGCCACCATTGCTGATTAAAAATTCCCCACACTTTCATAATTCCTGAGAAATTTAATTTGATCATGTTTGCATGAAGTTTCTGAAGCTACGACTCGCATGCTTTTATTAACAAGATATCTTTGTATCCGGGCCACTGCACTGACCCAGCACGTACATTATCATGACCAGATGTAAAACTTTAGGGAACCGTAGAAACCGTTACCAATTTCTAATTTCAATTGCATGCGTCTGTGATGACTAATGTAATAGGATGATAGGCCGCTTCTCATTGGCCTTAGGCACGAAATCGAACTCCTCCAGTTGAAATTGCTGGATTCCGTCCACTGCAAATGACTCAGATGTTATGGGTGCCGTATAATAAAGCATTGTGATACCCCATTCTGGCTGTTGCACACATACAACTCATCTTCCCCTTCCAAACAAGTAAGAAGCCTCTAATAGAATTTAGTAGGATTGCCCACCCTGAAATCCTTCTGCACCTTTCAAAAATGCATTTACTCCATGGATTCCAATGTGATCACCTTTCAAAGCCACTCATTCATAATGGAGGCTCAAAAGGTTGTGAGGGATGCAATCCGTGCCAGAGGTGTTACTTTGCTGTTTTCCTTGAAATCGTACAATAATTGTCCAAAATACTTTTATCATTGACTACGAGCACCGGGGCTTTGAAAATAGAGGGGTAGGGGGTTATGGCACAAGCACTGTAGTTTTCTATTCTGATACTTCTGTAAGATTGGTCTAATCATTTGGTTGACCATTTTCTGCAATGTATTATTCACTGTTAGAAATGATTGGCTAACGAAGCAGATGTGTCCACCTTGAGGTAGACAATCATAGAATAAACATATTTAAATAGTATATGCGAGCCCAAGACTAGCACATGAGCGCCTTATGATTTCATGGGTGGAATGTATATTTCTTTATCTTTCAAATCTAGATCTATGGTATCCTATTTAAAGAGGTCTGGCAAAAAAAAAGCGCTTCTGCTAGGCCTCTCTCTCTTCCCCACCTGGGAGCTATGCCAGAAGAGGGACCAATATCCCCATTTAACGCCTGAATCATGAGAGATGGAGACCTGTCTGGTAGAGACATGTTGCATCCAGGCAGCTGCTGCACTCTGCCTAAGATTTGATTCCACTTCTGATATCTATGAAGCTAGGGTTAGGAGCAGCTTGATTAGAAGTGAGTTCAAGAACTTATACACACAGCTAGAAGAGGATTGCTGACATGAGCGTCATTTGGGGGTCACAGCTGCGACCTCTGGCAGTTCCCTTGCGACCCCTGGCAATACCTTTGCGACCCCTGGCCTCTGGGGGGGAAAGGCAGCACCGGTATTAGAGGAACAGGGACATTTTACTGAGTAAAATGCTCCCCAGTTGACAAAATTATGAGCTTTTCGTGGCAGCAGCGCACTGATATTGTAACAGTTGAAACTATTAAAATTCAGCCAAAATAGTGGAGGTGCTACCTAGCAACAAACTTCTTACAAGCATGAGAATTCTTGTCCTGGAGGCTTTTACTGTTGGTGTGCAACTCCACTCCAGACTGGTCCGTACAGGAAAGGAGTTCAGATTTCAGGTGTCCATTGCTGTCCTTGTGCAAACAATCTGAACTGCCACATTTATTGTGGCTATTGTGTACACTGTCAGTCCTTATTTTGACTAGTGGTTGCAGGTGGTGCATTCTTGGGGACCAGGACTTATTTTTCATCATCACACTTTGGCCCAGAATAAAAGAGAGAAGGGCAGAAAAGGGAGAATGAAGGAAGAAGAGGAAGACCTAAAACTGTGACGATGGGAGAAAGTGATGAATAAAGACTTAACAGGCCAGATAGTGATCAAGTGGCAGGCAGTGTCTGGTAGTGAATGAAAGAGTCATGAGGTGGAATTAGGACTGGATAGCCTTGGTAATCCTCAACCCTGACATTTCGAAGCACTGGATGCATGCTACTGAAGAACACTTTGAGAAGCAGCACATCATATTTTACAAATTAAGCACTGCACAGTCTGTAGGGCTTTCATTTGCTTTGTTTCTATTTACACAAGCACCTGTTTAGTTTGCTGCTGCTGTGGCGTTGCATTTTTTTTAGGACGCTATATTTCAGCTGAGGTGTAGGATTGGTGTGAAGGGCTCCAGTGCATTCAGTTAGGATGGGTCATCTAACTACTGCTGTGGGAGGCGTAAAGTACACCAATAATCAGCCTCATGAGGCCTATCAGGCATCTGACTCTGGTGCCACTGCATCTGCTGCACCATTGATCTATATGCCCCAGGATTTCCGAAAATGTAATTCCCTTCTTAGTTCTCTCAGTTTGAAAGGGTTATGCCAGAGACCCACTCCTTTGCAGAGTGGGGGTTCCTCTTTCCAATGCAGAATTTGTCCAGCTCGCTAACAAGACTTCTGCTAGTCGCCCATCTACATGGTACCAGGCAAATCTTGCTCTATAGAGTAAAAGTCTAGCTTTTAGACTGACCTCTGACATCCTTCTGAGGATTGATTTGGAAGTGAGTGGCTGACAGCTGATTGCCTCTAAATGGAGTGAAATGTGTTCATGTAAGTTTAGGTACCAGAGAAAATTCATTAATTCAGTGCTAATAATATGGCGACGTGTCAAGTAATACATGATTATTGCCTCATGCTTTAGTTGTGAGGGTCAATGAACAGTCTGGAGAGGTGAGGAACTGAGACATTGGGAGGAAGTTCTGCACAAGCTCACCAGAGCAGTTTAGTGTGAGCCACTCATCTGAATTCACCACTCTTCATGCCTGCTCAGGCCGGACCGACAAGACTTTCCACATGTTCAAGTTCTGAAAACACAATATGTTTGTCTACTCACAAATGACTACAAATGATTACAAAAGTCACCAGCACACCTTTATTTACATTGTTTGATTTGTAAGCGCACTTTATTCCTTAACGGAACCACCTTCGACAACACCCTACCCTAGTAAAGTTCAGCTACCTAATTTATATAAAGTGCAGATGCTGTCAGTGTGATACCGTCAGCCATTAATGGTGTTTTAGCCAACCCACAGAACTTGTAATGGTGAGAAGCAAAACAACATCTCCCAGAATGCTACAATATATTGTTTAAAAACAGTTCTGACTGACACAATGTCACATGTTAATTGACAGCTATGATGGACAATAGCCTGTTCGCCTTGTCATGACTTAAAGCTGCTGCACTACCAGCCAGCATCATTATTCATAGAAGGTGATTCCAACTTTTTCTTGGGGGGGGGGGGGGGGGGGGGAGGGGGGAGGGGTGGAACTTAGTCTCATTTGATATCATTTTCTAGAAAAATTATTCTGTACTGTAGGTAATATTTTTTTTTTTTTTTTTTTTTTTTTTTTTTATCTTTGGCTTCGGCCGATGTTTTTACAAAATTGTGTTAAAAATGTAGCTTCAGCCCGAGATTATCTTTTTTGTCCAAAAAAATGGAGCAGTGTATGTAAAACGTTTTAATTATTTTAACGAGTTGATGTATATATTTGAAATCTTTTACATATTCTTTTAATTGGGCGGTTAACCCCCTTGTTTGTCATCTTCTTACGAATTATTAGTAGTTTCTCCTTTGTCAAATTGTATTTTGCACATTGATTGGCTGCTTTTTACTGCTATTTTTCACACTAGGGATATGTTGCGTTCATTTCCCACTACGTTCTTGTTGTTAACTTTAAAACTTAATTGAAGTGAGATTTTGGATGTATTTTGCACATGAACTGGCTGCTACTGAATTGCTTTTTGCACAGGTTAGGATATGCTTTGTTATTCCTTTTCCTTGCTGCTAATTCCAAATTGAAGCTTTTTAGCTGAAGCTGAACTTTAGACTCAATTTTTTTTTTTTTTTTTTTCAAAAAAATTTTATTGAAACAATAAATCAGTTACAAGCATGGGCCTACAACCACCAGGGCCGGCCGCTAGATTCAGAAAGGATCGTACATTTAGTTAAAGCAGTAGGCGACATCTGGGGCCCAGCCCCGTAAATGGCTCAGGATAGCTCGAGAGAAGCAGGAGACATACATTTAACATAAATAACAACAAAAAACAAAAGGCGAGGCATACGGGCAAAAAGCGTGGGTCAGGCCACATCCGGGGGACTTTTACTCCAAACCTTCAATTAGCTATCAACAGGAGGGAGTACTGAAAGAGCGGGGGGGGGGTAACGGGAAAGGAACATCTATATTCGATTATTACAATCAGTTGCAAGGAACCATCAAGGGTCAGGGGGACAAGGCAATGTCGGTGTCCACTAGGGGGGGCGTACAGATACCCCCACGATACACGTTCCATTGCCCCCAAATTCTACCCCATGCCCCGGGTTTACCGCGGGCCACATATACAGTCTTCTCCCTGAACATACACCAGTCCATGTTTTCCTTCCATACTGACACGGTGGGTGGCCGCTGGGAGCCCCAAAGCTGCGCTATATCCCTCTTAGCAATCATGTAGCCCAGGGCCGCCCACCGAGTCTGCGCCGCGTTATAATCATTGGGCTCCCACACATTCAAGACACAGCGACGCACCTCCGGCAGCAGCGCCACCCCGGTGACTTGTCCCATGACCCCATGAACCCGACGCCAGTATTCCGCCACCTCCCGGCACTCCCAAAGGATATGGAGAAAGGTGGCACTGAGCCCACACCCCCGCTTGCAGAGCCCATCTTCCGAGAATCCCATCGAGACCAGACGGGGGCCCGTCACGTACACCCGGTGGAGAATCTTTAACTGGACCAGGCGGAGACGGGCTGGAATGGCAACTTCCTTGGGGGACGATAGTGCGGACTGCCAGTCCTCGTCGTCTAATTCCACCCCGTCCCCCGTCCACGTCTCCCGAAGGCGCACCAATAGGTCAGCCCGATTATTAATGAGTTTTTTATAGATTAAGGAGATAGTACTGTCGGGAACATGACCATCAAGTATGCGGTCCTCGAGGGGCGAAGAGGCCGGGATCTTGGTCCCCTCCCCAAAGACAGAGAGCAGGGCATGCCGAACCTGGGCGTATCGGAAGAACTCCTTTTCCGTGAGTTCGTATTCGCTCTGGAGCGCCGCGAAGGTCTTAACCGCGCCCTTCATCCATAAGTCTCCCACTCTACTGATGCCAATCGTGTCCCAACGGTCAAACCCCTTCGTTGTCCAGAGGCTTCCCAGTCGGTCGGAGGCAAATAAAGGAGTAGCGCATGTTAGTCGCTCACTCCAGCCCATGGCTACATTGGCCGCCTTCCAAATCCGTACCGCGATCTTAGTGGGGCCCGTCAGGGTCCGTCCAGCCGAGCGGGAGTAAAGCGCCCTGTTATAGTTACCGCCGGGAAGCAGGAATTTATCCATCTCATACGCCGGGTTCAAGCCAGGCGCGTACGTGGCATGGTTAATGGCTGATAGCTGTGAGGCCCAATAATACCTGCGAATGTCGGGAAGCGCGATGCCCCCGTCGTACCAGGGGAGAGTGAGTTTGGCCAGGGCGATACGCGCCCGTCCGTCCCACACCAGTCTCCTCTGCAGGCTCTCTACTTCCCGAAAGTAGGCCACTGGAATGATGTCGAAGGAGTTCTGAAGTGCATAGAGGAACCTGGGAAGGGACATCATTTTAAACAATGCGGCCCGACCCAGTGGGGACAGGGGCAGCCTACACCACCGAGCCGTGTCTTCCCTCAAACGCCGAAGTGGAAGCAGGAGATTGTGCTCATAGCGAGCTACCGGGTCCAACGAGATGTGTATCCCCAGGTATTTAAAGCCGGACAGAGATATTTGGATCGGAAGCCGAGGCGGCAGGAGAGGGGGGCCACCGGAGATAGGATAGACACAGGATTTAGACCAGTTAATCGTGAGACCCGAATTTCTCCCGTAGGAAGTCAGAACATCGAAGAGAACGTTAAGCGACTGCCGCGGCGAGGTAAGATACAGGAGGATATCGTCAGCATATAACGAGACCCGATCCTCAAAGCCCGGGGCCCACCGGATCCCCCTGATCGAGGGCTCCCAGCGGAGCCAAGCGGCGAGTGGCTCCAGGGCGAGAGCAAAGAGCAGAGGGGACAACGGGCACCCCTGCCTCGTACCCCTACCGAGAGCGAAGGGCCGAGAGACCCGCCCATTAACTACCACCTGAGCCATGGGTCCCGTGTAAAGAAGCTTCACCCAGCCAAGAAATCCCTCCCCAAAGCCGAATTTGGTCAAGACAGCCCAGAGAAATGGCCACTCGATGGTGTCAAAGGCCATCGTGGCGTCTAAAGAAACCAGCACGGCAGGTTCGGAGAGGTACTCCGCCCTGGCGAGGGCGCCGTGAAGACGCCGCAAGTTGAGAGCGGTGTTACGGTGAGGGATGAAGCCGCATTGATCAGGATGAATCAAATCGCAGATGACGCTCAACAAACGGTTGGCAAGGACTTTCGCCAGGATTTTAGGCTCTGCATTTAGCAGCGAAATAGGCCTGTAGGAGGCACAGCGATCTCGTGGCTTACCGTCCTTGGGGATCACGACTATCGTGGCCAGTCGCTGGTCGACCGGAAGGGAACCGGCCTCAAGGGACTCCTGAAACATACGACGGAGGAAGGGCGCTAGTTTATCCGGGCGCAACTTATATAATTCAATAGGCAGCCCGTTGGGACCCATGGCCTTGCCCGAGCGAAGGGACCGAATCGCAGTCGCGATTTCATCTACCGACAAGGGAGCGTCCAGCTGCTCACGGTCCTCGGCAGAAAGGCCAGGCAAAGCAATGTCCCTCAGGAGAAGGCGAGAATCTTCCTCATCCCTATCAGTCACCGGGGAGTACACAGTCCGGAGGTGGTCGGCAAAACATTCCACAATCTCACCAGGCTCAGTCACACACACTCCATCCGAGACACGCAACTCCGGGACCACACGATTCACTCTCTCCTTCTTGTCCAGCCACGCAATCAGCTTTCCCGCCTTGTCCCCTGCATCATACAACCGACCCTGCTGCTCCCTATACATAGTTTTGGCAGCGTCGGTGACAAGAGATCTGTATTCAAACTGTTTCAGGCTGAGGGCATGGAGCCCGTCCGGAGTGACACCCGCCTCCAAGGCCGACTCCAGCCCCGAGATGTCAGTCTCCAGCTTCACCACCGCCTCACCCCTGAGCTTCTTAGCCACCACTATCTGGGAGAGGGCGTGTCCGCGGATTACGGTTTTAAAGGCTTCCCACAGGGACATTGCAGACAACACAGACCCCTCGTTTTCAAGAAAGTATTGGTCCATAGCCTTAACCAGACTCTCGCGGGTCGTAGGGTCTCGCAGGTACCACGGGTTAATGGGAGCGATCCGCCCTGCAGACCGCGACTCGGTGTCAAAGAGAAGCCACAGCGGGGAATGATCGGAGATACCCCTCGCCAGGTGCCTGACCTCTCGAATTCGACCCGTCTGCGCCGCGGGCATAAGGAAATAGTCTAACCTAGAAAGACTCCCATGTGCCCCAGAGTGAAAGGTGTATTGACATTGGGTCGGATGCATTAATCGCCAACTATCCACCAGGCCGAAGGTCTCCAACAGACCACCTAGCCAAGCCTGGGCAGCGGGGAGGGCCCTGGGTGGGTGACGATCCAGGTCACCCGAAACCACCGAATTAAAATCCCCGCCCATAAGCAAAAGGCCATCCGGAAGTTCAAGCAGCATTCGACCCAAGTCCGCGAAGGTGGAGTTCTGGAGGCCCGGTGGGACGTAAATTGAGACCAGGGCAAGGGGATGCCCCTCCCACCTCCCAGTCAGACAAACATAACGCCCTCTGTCATCTGAGACCACCCTCGTGATCTCCAACGGAAGTGAGGATCGCAGGAGAATGCCCACCCCCCTGGAGCCAGTTGTGAAACCAGAGTGAGCCACGAGGCGGTATCCCCCCCTGTTCATTGCATGGCAGACATTACCAACCAAATGCGTCTCCTGGATAAACACCACATCAGGAGTCAGACGACGCAAATACTGCAGAACTACACCCCGTTTGATACGGTCCCCCAACCCATTGACGTTCCATGACATCAGCTTCAACCCGTCCCCCCCCATCCCCTCCAATAGATCAGAGGTCCCCCCGCAAGTAGCACAAGTCCCAAAGGTGGCAGAAAATCAATACCTCGCCCTGCAAACAAAACCCACACTACAAAACAACCCCTCCTTCCCCCCCACCCCCCCCAACACCCAACTCCCCCCACCCTGCACCCCTGCGGGCCAAAAAAACCCCCCAAATTGCAGTGTGCCTGTCGCCCAACTAACCCCAGTCTACAAAAAGACCCCGGAGGAGGAAAGGGACCCGTCCCCGCCCGCCCCCCATACAGGTACTAGCAAAACACACTGAACCAAAGAAGTACAACCCAGCTGAGCAGTGCAAATTGGCAAAATCAAGGACCAAGAGTCACTCCAAAGGGGACCCGTCACCGTTGGCACCCGCAGAGGGCCCGGGACGGCCACCTCTGTCCGGCAGCGAGTCCAACCAGTCACTCACGGCCACAGGAGAGTCAAAGAAGGCAGTCCGATCCTCATGTTCCACTCGGAGTTTGGCAGGGTAGAGCATAGAGTACTTTAGGCCCAGCTCACGAAGACGACGTTTCACCCCCTGGAATCCCATCCGCTGTTTCTGGACAAGTTGAGTAAAGTCCGGATAAAAGTTAATGGATGAGTTCTCATGTCGAACCGGGCCATGGACCCGCGAGGCCTGCAGAATCGCATCCCGGTCTCTGTAGTAAAACAGTTTGGCCACGATAGGCCTCGGGGGGGCCCCCGGCCGTGGCCGCCCGCCCGGAACTCGATGAGCCCGTTCAACGGCAAAAAATTTACTCAAGCCCGCAGGGGTCAGCTGTTGGAGGATGAGTTCCTCGATGTAGGTAATATTTTTAATTGTTTCAAAAGATAAATTAGATCGTTTTGGACATTTATCATACTTGTCTAATAAGTTCCAGGTTGAAAATGTTCTTGAGTGAGTGTCACAATAAAATAATTATGTACACTACTAAAATGCATGGCAGTAACCCTGTATCTGTTGGTGAGAGACGTGGAAAATGATATTGATTGTGAAATCTTTCAGGTCAAGCAATGAATTCTTACGACAAAGTGTGCAGGATTGTAGTGAGATTTTAGAATCTGGTACCCTTTCATTTGGTTGAATTTTAGTTAGTGTTACATTTTGCACCATGTATTTTTCCATGTTGCCATTAGTAACTAGGGAGACCACTTCCAGCAGTTACAGTTATTCAGGCATTGGCCATGCTGATTTAGCAATGCTTGACGTAGCTTCCAATAAGCTTCATCTTACGTGTGTGACACTTTCAGCTTGCCATGGCTGTTAAGAGAAGAACACTTTGAATTCTGGGACATATATTTTCACATTGGAAGTGGACACAACATACAACTTTAATAAACTAAGGGACAACCACCAAAAGACTTTGTATATTGTCTTGTTCCATATTGTTTATTCTAGCATGACACACTGCAGCACACATAGAAAAATGAGTAAATGCCTCAGGGGATTGTTTTTGTGCAGGAAGGTGACCCTTTCTGCACAAAAACAATCATGCTTGCAACACAGGCAAACTTACACAATGGTGTAAGAGTGCATGTGCTGGCGCTAGGCAGTTTATTGTGCACCAGTGCTGGGAAAAGGCAAGAATGTGCTGTATAATGTTAAATGCATTACATTCCTGCCCTTTACCCGTCATGCAGCGCAGCAAGGTGAGTTGATGCGCTGTGCTGTTCTGTGCTGCATCACTTCTTGATAAATATGGCCCTGAGAGATCTAGGGCAATAACACAGTCTGGAGCAGACTTTTGTTTACAGACTATATCGCTTATTTGAATTTTACAAGTCCTCCTCTATGCCAGCAGGATTTGAAATAAAGGTAATAACGCGAAGTTACTATTTTTTTCATCTTCAATGGCCAATGTCTTGCACACACTTTCACATTGATGGTTCATCTCCCTCACACAACATTTGCAAATGCTTGGGAATGAGCCGGCTCAAGGATACATTAAAACCATGTTGCAAAAGTGACGCTGCTCTTGAAATGCAATTTATCAAGCCTGGCCCTGCGTAACTTGATAAATCTGGAATAACGCAACACAGCACTAATCACAGTGTTGCATTACTTTGCCCCAGGAAGGCATTCCCTGGCTGTTGCATGGATTTTCCCAAGCAACACCCATGGATTTTGACAGATTCCCAGATTTGTCTTTATTGGTAGACCTGGGAATGTGCCAAAAGGATATGCCTTTACAGGGGAGGCATCACGCCGAGAAATATCTTTGTCTCTTCGTTACTTCCTGTGTGTGCTGCATTCTGCAGTACACATAAATATAGGAATATGCCTCAGGGGATTGTTTTTACGCTGGAAAGCACAAGCATTGGCATAGCCAATAGGTCTCGCCTTTGGGACCTTATAAGTGTTTAGTTATCCAGCACAATATCCTTGGTGCAACAAGTGTTACATGGCTAAACACTTATAAGGTCCCAAAGGCGAGACCTATTGGCTATGCCAATGCTTGTTTTGATGGTTGTAAAGGTCACCTGGTCAAAAGCCATCACTCACAGTGCAATAGAATGGCTGACGCAAGCAGGCTTATTACTGTGTGCTGTGGCGGACAGAAGCAAAATTGAATGAAATTTAAGCAGAAAAATGGATGAAGAGGGCTGGCCCAAATCACTTCTTATGAGTGTCTGTATACATATGTATGTGTCATATTTTATTATTATAAGAGGCTGGTGCGACAGCCAAAGCTGTCTGTAGACCACATCTAATAATGGGTTCCTTCCATTTCATCACAGCTGTTTGCTTTTTCCATGTTCAGTGCCTTTTTGTCTTACTGTCATTTTATGTTCATACCTATGCTCATGCTTGGCGCTCCAGTACCACAGAAGATATTATATTGTTTCCTTTTTAATTAACCCCTTCGCCGCGGCAGGAATTCCGCCGCGGCGCTGAGGGGGTTTGGGGGCAGTTGCGGTGCCGCTGTGCTCGTGACGGAGTGGTTCCGTCACGTCTCCGCCCACTGCGCTAATCGGCCGCACAGGCGGGGAATTAGCGCCGCGTGGGCGGAGCGGCCGCCAACGGCCGCAGCTTGACGGAACCACTCTGTCATGAGCACACGGCACCCGTGGCTCATGACGGAGTGGTTCCGTCATGAGCACGGAAAGGGTTAAAATGCTGTGCAAAGAACACTTAATCCAGTTTGTCTGTTTGTTGGTACCATTAAGTTGTAAGCTTGTAAATATGGCCTGCATCTTTTATTAGTGTACTCTTGCAGCGAGGTATTCAGCTGAAAGTAGAAGCATAGCAAACAACATCCCCCGATACATTCCTTCCTAATCCCTTTATTAAACTTCACAGTGTGAAGCAGTCCAGAGCAGGGTAGACATGTGGTGCGAGCCCTTTAGCGTTATATTATAGAAATGCTATTTTAAGGAAAAATGTGCGCCTGCTGTTCTTGTTATCGCGCCTGCGCGCCCCGACATGTCTTTAATCAGGCCACAGTGTGCAACGGGGTGCTTTTCGTGATCCATTAACTATTTCAGCCTCTTAATACTTTAGGACCGAAGCTCAGATCGTGGGACAGGTTCACCCTGCTTTAGAAGATAACCTTCTGGCCTTGTTAGTGTATACCATTTAACGTGAACTTACTTTCTCTAGCTTTAATTACAAAGTTAGGACAGAAGGGGGTGGAGGAGCCGAAAGATGCGTGCGTGTTACCAACATTTGGACAGATTTCTGTACTTTAGATGCTTCACGGGCACATCTAACATCAGTGCTTTAAATGGGCCGGTACTCACCGATACTGTGTACCGGCACTTCTGAATTTTCTGGTCCTCAGTACCGGCACTTCTCATTAGCCAGGGAGAGTACCTGTACCCTAATAAATGGCACTGCGGGCTCTGGTTATTTATCTCCTCTAGCACAGGGTAGATGCCGCTCTGCTTCTCAGGAGCTCGTAAGTGCGCCAAGCCTCTTGCAGAGTCCCTGCTGGAGATTCCAGCAGCGCCCATGTGAATGGCCTGAGACTGCAGGGGTCTACGAGGGCTTGCCTTGCGTCACGCTCTGATTAACAGGACAGGGTCTATCAGGTGCCCGACGACTATTCGGTTGAAAGTGCTTTAGCCTCACCCCTGCCCCTCTCCAGGTGTGTAAATGGGTTGGGACGGGCAGTCAGTCAGTAATCCAGTCTTATTTAGGATATTGATTGCACTGGCCGCTCTAAAGCGAGTGAGAGCCCAACAAAATCCTCTACCTTCGCCAACGCCGGTTTTCTTTTCATCTTATTGTGCAGGACAGGAGCTGCTTCTCTTTGTGGAAGGAAGCAGTAGGGATTAATGTAAGGAAGTGAGGTGGCAGGTTAAGTTAGAATTGCCACTTATTTTCAGATAAAAATACCAGATCTTTGAGTTTTGAAATCATGAATTGTCTTAGAAATTGTATTTTAACACACATTTCTGTAACGTCATAAATCTGGTGCATTTCTTAACTTTAATTTTCCAGACGGCCAAAGTTAGGGGATGAGTACAGCATGGAGGGAAGAACCGGAGACAAGTGCGGAAAAACCAGGGAGAAAATGTAAGACTTGTGGAGAGTAAGCAAAAGGTGGGAGGAGTAGGAGCAGAACTAGTGAGAGAAGCTTAGAGGCTGTTTTTTTTTTATTTTGTTTAGTTTTTTTTGCATATTTATATAGCGCAAACTCGACCCAAAGGTATTGGAGCGCTTTAAATGAGCACCGTATTTACATTACACACTCAGGCACGGGGAGATTAAGTGATTGGCCAGAATCACGTGACCTCAAGGCTCAAACCCTGGTTTCCTGCACCAAAGTCGGCAGTTTAAGCAGACAGACCACATCCTCTCCCCTCTCCGTAAAGATTAGAGGAAAGTGGAGAGGACATGTGAATGTAAAGGCACGGAGCCAGCAAGAGGCAGGAAGAGCCTGGTCGTAGATAAAAGGGCAGTGGCATTGTTTTAAATGGGCTGGTACTCACAGATACTGAGTCCCGGCACTTCTTATTTTTATCCCTGTTAGTACCGGCACTTCTCTACTGCTGAGGAGAGTACCAATACTCATGATACTCTCCTCACTGGCTGCTAATACTGGTGAGCACTAGACTGTCATGGTTGGAACCTATCTGATAGCCAAGGCGCTTCTATAATCCTGAGCAGAGCAGCTGTTGAACTATTCAACGTGGGATCATTTGCAAGAGGATGTCCCTGTGTGTTTGACAATGGCCATTTAGGCCCTGTGCTGCTAAACACATTCACACTATTGTGTGAATTTGTGCAAACACGGGTATGGAGGCAGCACATGGACAGTGGCAATTTAGAAATCATGCGAGGTAAGGAGTTTGAAATTGTTTCAATCCCACCTGAGACTTTTTGTGAGTGTTTGCTTATGTCTGTGCGCTTGTCGACTTGTGTGTGTGCCTGTTTTTCTGTGAGAGAAAAGGGAGAGATTCAGGACACTCAGTAAATTTTAGAGGGAATGTGGAGAGAGAGAGAGAGAATTATTCTTTTTGTGTAATGAGTCAGCCTGTTTCGTTTACTCACATTTCTCATGTGTTTTTGATAGTTGCTGCAACTGATGTAGAAGTCATTATGTATCATCATATGTTGTCCTAAGCCCCGCCCACTTGCCACGCCTCTAGCTCATAATAATGAGTTCCTGCACTTATTTTTTCCCATTTAAAGCACTGTCTAACATGCCTTTCATCCTTATCTTTGGCCCTTCATATTCACTGAAGAGTGAAAAATGTATCTATTCTCGTTCGTGGAGTGGATTTAATTGCTGTCTAATAGCACATAAAATGTTATCCTTGAGATGGGGTTCTTTGAAGCGCATTTCTTGATATTTTCTTTTTTACCACTCACACCTGCTTGAATACTGTATAAGTTTACAATGGTGGTTAAAAGGCAAGTCCATTTTTTAGCCTCTCCACAAAGGTAGGTTTTGGAAGAGCAGCAAGTCCCTGAGGGTGCTGTTGATCTGTATCGCCAAGTGCATATTCTATCTAGAGCAGCCCAGATATCACTGATGAGCCGCTCAAGGTAGAGCTCTACCCTAAAATGGCGGGCAAGATTCTGCTCTTTGCTTGAGAGAATTTGAGGCCTGCTGAAGCTCTTCTTCCTTCCATTCCCTGCACACATTTGACCACTTTTGACACCAGAGCATCTTGTTGGGCCTTGCTGGGCCCCAGTGCCTAATTTGTAAAAATAAAAAAGTGCCAGTGCCCTCATCAGGAGCCTAGACTTCAGTGGCCAGACTTTCTTGTGGCAGTACTACAAGGAGTCGGCAGCGCCCTGAGTCAACCAGGCCAAGAGCTGGTCCGTCAGCACCTGTCAGAGTCCAGAATATGCTGGGCTCAGCCGGTTCTTGTGTTTTTATTCCTCGCCCAGTTATGCATTTGGAAATGGGGAAGAGATTGCAATCCCTACTGTGGGGAAAAACGGTATGCATAGCAACACCATTGCAAACATTCTTTCTGTAGTAATAGGGGCAATAAATAAGGGAGGTACTAATGCTGAAGTAGTAATCAAGACAACACATCCCATTGCCAATATATATGTTCCAGATGCGACTATGAAAGTAACTCGCCCACTGATTCCAGGCCATGATCACAGTGGGTGGTTAAATGCCTTCACGGGCCAAAGGATCAAAAGGGGAAATTTGTGTATTAAAAGACTCTATCTTAATTGCCCCCGCCCTTCACCTGTATCATACGACAATCCCTCAGACCTCTCCCTAGGAAGAGCGCTGCGGTTGTGATTGCGCAATATAATGACCTCACCATCTGCAAAGTTTTTCAAAGGTGTGAAGGGCGGGAGGTTGGAGGATGAAAGAAACGTAAATTAGACATACTCGCTTTACAAAAATGGATTCTTGAACATATCCATACTTTACTTGAGTCGCCTCAAATAAGGATGAAAGACTAATTAAATAATATAAATTTCTGTTTGAAGGAGGTCGAATCTGCTGTAGCAACGTGTGTGAAGGCAGTTAAGAAGCTACAGCCGAAATCTATTGCTCTACATCAGCAATTCCAGAGACTTCTCCAGGGAAGGCGCCATTGACTTTATCACACACAGCTGGATTTCCAGAAGTTGCTCAGGACAATCATGCTATCCCCCCCATCCCCTCCGCATATTTAGACTTTCCTGATCAAGGCATAGGAGTAACGCAGACTGTGGTCCTTGGAGTTCATTAGATCTTCCCTCAGAGCATGCACACACCTTTTGTTTTGGTATTGTTGAATGTTCCACCCCAAGTACAAGGACAACCTGAAAGTTGGTCTGAGCTAAAAAGAAAATAATGCTGACCTGGTTAGGGAAGAAAATCGACCAGACAAATAATTTGTTTAATTATATCACCATGGGTAGACGAGTGCACTGGGTGTGGAGAAGAGAGAACGCTTGTCAAGGGGATTGTGTGGTTTTCAATTTTAGATCGTGCAACCTGGTAGCATTAATGTTATCTTGGAGGCCCCGTTGTTATTCTTCTCTGATCACAGCAGTTCGGTTGTTTTTTGTAATAAATCGCCAACATACTTTTGCAGTGGAAGCGTATCGAACAGAATACCCCCATTAAACTCCATCCAAGCAGAGTTTAATTTTTCAACAGTAAATCGGTTTGAGTGTATGAGTGCGCTCAATTACTCAGAATGACTTGCAATATTACCTGCCTTAGTTGACATAGAAGGGGAATCAGACACAAGTAGGGAGCACCCTTTAATTATAGCACTTGTCATGCACCTGGCTTTGGAGTCCCCTCCGACAGCCAGTATTGGGAGGGATTTGGGGGGTACCAAGTAACCATTTCTAATTCAGCACTAGGCGTGACCAATCCATTTCGAACTGTGGCCTGAATGGGCATATCAGAAGGGGGTGCCTCTCTCGTTTCAACATGGACACAGGGGGACTCCTTTATTGGAACGTGGCAGGTCTAAAAAGCAAATTGGTAATTGAACAATAGGGACACATTGTAATGAAATGCCCACTCTTATGCTTTCAGGAGACGTGGGCTACCAAACCCTGCATGTCAATGGTTTTACAACCTTCCACTTGCCCGCTATAGGTTCAAAGTCAGTAAGAGCTAAAGGAGGTTTGTCCATTCATGTTTTTTCCTTAGTTTAAGGGAGCATTTTTCAGTATATAGCTGGAAATCCCTTTTATCAAATTTTAGGGTTAGTAAGACCAAGGTGAGCTCATCTGGCATCCGTGAAGTTTTAGAATAATTGTACGCCAGAGAGAATAGACGTTCAAGACGTGAACAGAGTGAAGCATAAGGATGGAAATGAGCTCTATTTGTTTTGGGGAGGGAATTTTTATGTATTTGTATCAGCTGCCTTCCAGGGAAATATGTAGATTTGATTATGTTATTTGTAATGAGCAAGTTCATTTAGTACATGATGCTTATAGCAGCAATATTAATCACCTGCTTGCCAAGTATAATCTTGTAGTGCGAGTGAAGCGAGTAAACCGTTAGCCCCATTTGGTGATATCTTTTGGTGTCGAGGTGCCGGAAGCCCAATAGATTATATGTTGATGTCATTGAATTTCTTCGTCTTTTGTGCAGAAGTTTGTGACCCATTACATTTATATTAGTGGTCATTTCCCACCAAGTGCTGAGATAAGTCCTATCCTATGTGGAGTTAAGTGAAAGTAAATCACTGTAGTAAATGGGATTAAGGTAAATCGCAATAATGGATCCTGCATGAAGTGGGACAGGGTTAATCCTGAGGGGTTTCTCTCTAAGCTAATACTTGAAAACAGATCCCTTGTCTACATCTGCGTGGATGAGAATACACCAGAATTAGATCTTACACATGCCTTCTCGGGACTTTCACAATATGTAAAAGCAGAGTTAGCGAAGCCGCCTGCGGAGAGGGCCTTGAAACCACAGGGTTGGATTGATCATAATTGTACAAAGGCCCACTGTGGGCAGCTCTGAAAAGCTTGAAGAGATCGCAGCCCGAGATAGAAGCTCGCAGACAGAAATATAAAATAGCACTTAGCCAGAGGAAAGAAATTGTCAAAGGGAAAGCCTGGGCTGCATTTGCTGCTAAGGAAAACACATCATTCTGGAGAGTGATTAATCACCCGTATTTTAGGGAAGAGTATGCGCCGGCCATGGAAGTGGCTATTTCTGCCTCTGAGTGGATAGCACACTTTAGTAGTATCTATTCAAAATCTACAGGGGTTGAGTGAAGCCTCCTGGATACGGCTCAGTACATTAAGACTTTTGTCTCACACCTGGGATGGATAGCACAGTTTGTTCCCACATTACAAGAAGTGGCCTCCTCAATAAGCAATTGCCTGAATGCTAAAGCACCTTGACCTGTTGGGGTCCCGTCGGACCTCTTTAAGTCCAACATTGAATTTTGGGGGTCCACTACTGTTAAATTTGCTGAAGGCTACCGGTAAGTCAGGCAAACTGTCCACTCCATCTGAATCTGTGATTATACCTATTTATAAAAAAGATAATGAGAATGATCCAACTTGTTATCGTCCAATCTCCCTCCTAGACACTTTAGTTAAGGTAATGGGGAGAATTATGCTTGGTAGATTTAAAGACTGGCCAAAAGAACAAATCCTGATAGATGTTCAATGTGGGTTCCGGAAAGATCTTTTTTCTGTTGTTTCTTTGGTAAGTCTCTAGATCCATATTTATCAAACTGGTGCTAAAGAAATATTATTTAAGACACTGTAGGGCGCCACTTATTTTCTACATTCAGAAGAAGTCTGCCTGAGTGTGTCTTACATCAGACAAGTTATATACATTAGGACGAAACATTTTATATGCTGCAATTAATTTATGGACTTTTTTAAATGTATCATAGGATTGTGAAGTTCTTATGTAACATTGTACTTTTATGATTACATGTTTTTTAAATTGAATAAAGTTTATACTGACTAACTGATTTGGTAGCTGTAAACTACATTTATTCATTTTTATTTATTTATTTGAGTTTTATATAGCGCTGGCTAGACCTGGAGGTATCGGAGCGCTTTACCTAAGAAAACAACGTGTTACAAGTTGCAAAAGTTTCACAATAGTTACAGAATGAATAAATATACAATACAGGAGTAAATTAACGAACATGAAAATCAGGATCAGAAAGACCAGGGAAAGCTGGTGATCCACAGGAAGGAGACAGCAGCGGGTAAGAAGACGAGACAAATGTCGAAAGTCCGGCTGAGTAGGTGACGGTCGTAGCGGTGTGCCAGAGCCAATCTCCCCTATAACTGTCAGAGCAGCGCCACCGGGAATCGGCCATGTATGCATTTCGGGATCCGCCAGAATAGAGAGAGGATTAGGAGGTGATCAAAAGTCTAGAATCCAAAGATGGCTGGTAGGAGCTGTCGAGGATGGCAGGATAGGAGAAGGAATGTGGTTTGGCAGCCATCTTAAAGTCAGGCACGTCAAGTCTATTAGTCTCCATGACTCCGTAGCTAGTTCTAGTTGCCACAAGTAAGGTTAGTTAAATTTGCTATGCCATTAATCCTGGAAGAACATCAGGACCCTCTTGGCAGAAGGGACATCTACACTCACCGGCGAAAATACTGTGGCTTGCGCCATTTTAGGGTCAGGCTCAACGAGTAAATATGAGAGTATTTGCTAAGAAATTATAGGGGATTTAAAAAGTCTCGAGCAGGTGTCAACAAGCCCGTATTGGGTTGGGATATGGCTGTTTTGATTTCGCTCCCCCACTCACCGCCTCAGAGGTGGATTTCGGAGGACACTGCCGGTTGTGCTCGCGTATCCCTCCCTCTCCATCAGCAGTCGTGCGTAGATGGCAGAGCGGTTACACGAGAAGAGTCAAGGGTGGCTGTCTCACTCTAGTGGAGGCAACAGGAACTTTGAAGATAGGATCGAGGGGCGGAGGAGTCGAATGCAGGCTTGGAGCGGTACTCGATGGCCTTACAGTGCATTTAAATCAGCACCAGTCGTTTATTTGCAACTCCCCGGACACCATCTTTGCTTGGTCGAAGGGAGGGACGTCGCGGTTAATTCAATGCCGGTCGATCGGAGAAGGTTGCAATTTGACTCTGCGTACACCACATATGTTCCAGTTGCAGAAACTGGTCGTGGACGGTTGGGCAATGCAGAGAACACGCCGTTCGGGAGGCTGGGAAGAGGGTTCGCAACTGAGCAACGGCTCAGAGCGGCCATGAGGGGGGATGACTCCTCCTCCAGCAATACTGTTGTTCGCACTCCATAAACAGAATCCTAAACGGGAACATGTTTTCATTTCTCATTGACTCCACATGTAGAATAATGTATGCTGCAATATTATAGAATGAATTGAAATTCACTTTATTGTTGTTTTCAGCAGTAAGCCACAACAAACACGCGGAGGTAAAATTTAATTAAAAATGTAAAAAATTAAGTTCCATGGGAAAGGAAATGGGGAAAAACACAACAGGAAGTCAATTTCCACATTACATGATACTAGATTCTTTAAAATATAACTATCTAGTAGTCACGTCTATGCAATTTTCATGTCAATCGTAATGCTTTTGATAACATGAAGAAAAACAAACTGAGCTGGACCAGTGCACAACAAAGACCATTTTTGAGTGAAACCTATGTCTATTCCTGACTGAGAAGTGTGTGTTCGTTAGAATTATAAAAATCAGTAAGAGGATGTGGAATGCTTTGGTACAAATTAGGTTATGGTTAAAGGAGAGGTGAAGTAGGCTTTGCTTTTTGAGCTGCGTGCAAACAAGCAAGAAAGTAAAGTTTCAAATGGACAGAGGTAATACTCTCATAATAGCTCCACCTTTCATCATATACAATGTCAAGTGTGTGTTCATGTAATTATCGAACCGGTGGAAAGTGCGTAATGCTTTGGTGCAAACTAAAGCATGGGAGGTGTAAGGGAAAGAGAAGGGGAAAAGGGGTCCAGGACCAGGTTTTTAGTTGGTTTGCAAGCAAGCAAAAAAAAGGTTTCATAACACTCCCCCCCCCCCCCCCCCCTCGTTCATTAACCCGAATCACAGTCCCAGGTGGGCTTTCTCCTCATAATCCATGCAACCCAAATGTAAATTCATACAGTCATAAAGATTAAGGGATGATCCGTTCTATAGCAAATTTCAAGTGCATTGTTACAAGCTGACATTTAGGAGAACTTAGATAATGGCACTAACCATTTGAAAATAGTAAGAATGAAATATTGTATCACAGCCCTCAAAGTAACAGTCGCATAACTCACTTGATGCTTGGTTCCCATTAAACTTTGAGACGCACACTTTGGTAGTAAGGAATGTAATAGGTTATGTAACTTTGTTGGCTCTTGATGAATGAAAATAAGGTTTTTTGCAACTTTCTTCTTGAATGTTGCTGTTTCTTCCGTTCTTCCTGCCTGACTTCAATGGGCTTATCCATTTTTCATAGGTTTGTCATTGTTTTATATGTATTACTAGATTTGAACTGTCACATCCAATGACTTTTGGTCAAAAGGGGTGTTTGACACAACACCCTTGGGTGTAGTTAACCAAATATTTTTCCTTTACCCCTCCTATTTTTGCAGAATTCGTTTTTTGTTGGCTTTATTGCTCCAGCACTTTACCACTGCTAACCAGTGCTAAAGTGCTTGTGCTCTCACCTTAAAGCATGGTAAAACTGGCCTGCACCTGATTGGCACATTTAATTTACGTGCAAGTCTCTAATATATGGTACTTACTACATGTTCCCAAGGCCTGTAAATTAAATGCTACTAGTGGGCCCACAGTACTTATTGTGCCACCCACTAAAGTAGTACTTTAAAACTTGCCTGCCACTGAAACCTGTAGTGCCATTTTAAAGTGCCATTTAGACATGGCTAAAAAACCTTTGCCAGGCCTAAACCTTCCTTTGCAATACTTACAAGACACTCCTGAGGTAGGCCTTAACAGGCCCTAGGGCAGGGTGCAAGGTATTTAAAGAGCAGGACAAGATGTACTTAGGTTTTACATGTCCTGACAGTGAAAAATTCCTAACGTCGTTTCTCACTGTAATAAGGCCTATCTCTCCTATTGACTAACACTGGGTTACCCTATTACATTTAATACATACTAACATTGGATTAGGAGCAGGCAGGGATATACTGTTTAGATTCAAATGAATTGTAGTTTAGAATCCTCATTCGGAATTTTGTCACAATTCTGAAAATGCCATTTTTAGAAAGTTGTAAACAACAAAGTATTTAAGTGAGAGTGCACTCCTTCCCTTTCGATTAATCCTTGATTAATGTATATTCCAACTTGCGTGCGCACAATTCAATGACCCGTCCCAGGTCACTCTTTACGAAGTAAAACTGCAAAAGCACGTATTTAACGTGCAGAATTTGGCGCACTGCTTTAAATGGGACCATTTCCCTTACCAGTCCATTAAGTTCATTCATGTTTAATCCATAACTTAACACTTTAAACATCATTTTTGTCCATCTCTTGCTTGTAAATATCACGGAGACAGCGAAATTCCATTTAGATGTTTATTTGAACATTTTCAAATGTGACTGCTTTCCATTCCAGGCTTTTAAACAGCAACACGTGTAATCTAATAAACACCAATGTCAGCCCTGTGTCTGTAACCCAATGCATTTCGAGCCGAAGGCTCTTCGTCAGGGGTTTCTGTAAAATACAACAAGATAAGCTGTACCAACTGCACCAAACAAATATACTGTTAAACAAGAGAAATAAAGAGAAAAACGCTTTTAAACCCAAACCCCTAGTGATGTACTATTCAAAACGTAAAATATTGCAATCATACTCACACCCCCATAAATCACTAGCTGCCAGCCCGCAAATATCCCTAACGCCATCCCAAGTGAAATGCACATTTCTCTGATGTTTCCCAATTGTTTACCTGTAAAACACAAGCCTCTCCTCTTACTCCAGCCGATGTTCCCCTCTCAGACTATCGAACAGACTGCTCTCTCAAAAAACGCCCTCCCACACCAACCGTTATAACAGAAAAATGTTCCCCACAGGTGACATCAATTAGCCTCAATTAATCAGCCGCATGATTTCATCCCAACTCCCTCCTAATACTCCAACACCCATAATGCACTCACGTAACTAAAAGAAAAAAACCTCCTACCATTACAACCCTCTATACCATGCTTGATAAGCAAAACCTACTCAAACCCAAACTAAACCCTGTATTAACACACCCACCCTACAAAATGCAAGTAATCACAAAAACAAGCTGCTGGTAAAACAAAATACATTGTGAAACAATTCAAATACAGCAATCTCGCGTTGTACACGATGTAACGTCCTTATGAGAGCGCCTTGATCACATAAGGACGTTACATCGTGTACAACGCGAGATTGCTGTATTTGAATTGTTTCACAATGTATTTTGTTTTACCAGCAGCTTGTTTTTGTGATTACTTGCATTTTGTAGGGTGGGTGTGTTAATACAGGGTTTAGTTTGGGTTTGAGTAGGTTTTGCTTATCAAGCATGGTATAGAGGGTTGTAATGGTAGGAGGTTTTTTTCTTTTAGTTACGTGAGTGCATTATGGGTGTTGGAGTATTAGGAGGGAGTTGGGATGAAATCATGCGGCTGATTAATTGAGGCTAATTGATGTCACCTGTGGGGAACATTTTTCTGTTATAACGGTTGGTGTGGGAGGGCGTTTTTTGAGAGAGCAGTCTGTTCGATAGTCTGAGAGGGGAACATCGGCTGGAGTAAGAGGAGAGGCTTGTGTTTTACAGGTAAACAATTGGGAAACATCAGAGAAATGTGCATTTCACTTGGGATGGCGTTAGGGATATTTGCGGGCTGGCAGCTAGTGATTTATGGGGGTGTGAGTATGATTGCAATATTTTACGTTTTGAATAGTACATCACTAGGGGTTTGGGTTTAAAAGCGTTTTTCTCTTTATTTCTCTTGTTTAACAGTATATTTGTTTGGTGCAGTTGGTACAGCTTATCTTGTTGTATTTTACAGAAACCCCTGACGAAGAGCCTTCGGCTCGAAATGCATTGGGTTACAGACACAGGGCTGACATTGGTGTTTATTAGATTACACGTGTTGCTGTTTAAAAGCCTGGAATGGAAAGCAGTCACATTTGAAAATGTTCAAATAAACATCTAAATGGAATTTCGCTGTCTCCGTGATATTTACAAGCAAGAGATGGACAAAAATGATGTTTAAAGTGTTAAGTTATGGATTAAACATGAATGAACTTAATGGACTGGTAAGGGAAATGGTCCCATTTAAAGCAGTGCGCCAAATTCTGCACGTTAAATACGTGCTTTTGCAGTATTTTTAGAAAGTTGGCATTTTTTTTGTCCCAACCATTTGTGCCTTCTTCCAGTATCCTGGGTCATATGACTGTGAATGGTAAACCTCTGATATCAAAAGAAAACCAATGTCCAAGTAAGGGATGCATTTGGTAAAATGTCAGCATTTAGCTTCTTCTGAATCCGAACTGTCAAACTTGGCAGTCTGGCTAAATGGAACTAAAAAAATAAACAAAAACACATAACTGCTCGTCAAGAGCAAAGTCCAGTGACTCATTTTTCAGGGGTTTGTTCTTCCAAAATGTACTATTTAGGTTGTCCTGTATTTTCTCAAGCCTTGCAAATAGATAAATGGAGGTAATTTCAGTGCATAAAACAGATTCTGAGCTGTTGTGCTGCTTTCACGGTTAAAGGCTTCATCTGTCTCGAATTAGTTGCAAAAACAAATACAACATGGCTACCTATTCCATGGTCAAAAGGGTATCAGAGCAAGCTCCTCTTGACTGAGTCGCAGTCTCCAGACCAAAATTAGATGATAAACCTTAGGTTTTTGCCTATGTAAGATTTAGTTTGGTGTTCTTGCTACTAAGCAAAATATCTGGCTGTTTCCTATTGTATTAGTAATTGTTTAGTCTGCGTTTAGGTATTGTGCAGTCTTAACGCATGGGTGTAAGCCCACATATTTTCGGTACTTTGAAGTAGACAAGGCTCATCACCTTATGTTAATTTAAAATGATGCAGTCATTTGGAGGATTTGGTTTGTAATCCACAGCCTCGGCAGGAGACTTAAGGTGTTTCCTATGGCTTTAGAATCTGACAGGAAGCCTTAAAGCCCCTATTTATTTCCAGGTATGGCTTTCTGTGAATTATTCAGTGGGAAATTCAGTTTTGATCTTACAAATATTTCACAAAAAGGAAATTCCAACTTTCTAGGTGGTACATAAATCAATAACTATAGGCTTCATTTGCATTATAAAATAATTGTCAATGATGGAAGCATTAAACAAGAAGGCAACAATCAAGACAAACATTTTTAATGTTATGCCTTAACATGAGACACACTTGGTTAAAAATACCCCATTTATACAGTGAAAAAAAGTACAGGAGTAAATGTTATAAAAACGGACACATTGCTAATAATATCACTTTATTTTTTTGAAGGGCAGACGAATACCTCGAAAGCAATTCTTCAAAAATTAAGAATTTATGATGACCATGTCGCCCCTTTCCACCTATACGGGGTCCTCTAAGGGAAGTGAGATTTACTTTTTTATTATTTCACCTGATCTGGTAATACAAAATCACGTGGTTAAGGCATCTTACATTAGTGATCATAACCCTCTGTCACTGACTCTGGATTTACACCTAGGGAACAAGGAAGTGAGTCAGGTAACCTTACCGATGTCAAATTCACGGAATAAGGGTTTAAGAGTTAAGTTGGACTCTCTGGACAAGGGGGCTTTCTTGGGGAATATGGTTAAGTATAATTCACAATGCTTCCCCTTATTGACCTCGGTAGAGGAATCAATGTCAATTATTGATGCCTTTAATTCCATGTGTGGTAATGGACAGTGGCCTGGAGCGGAATAAGGCGGCAAAACCACACACCCCCTTGAGCGGATTTAACCATGAGTGTACTGTGACTCACAAAAAATTAAAAGCAGTCCTTTCTAAAAATCCCCAAGTCAAGTAAGAGGAAATAGAAGTTTGTCGGACATACAAAGATATTCTGGAGGCCAGAAAATCTGAGCTAAGGGGTCTGCCTGGGAAGAGTTGAATAAGGCATCTAGGGCAATTTGGTTAATACTAACTCACATTGCACCCTTTGAATTTTGCAGATCCAGATCATTATGCATATAGTGGAACCACCTTTATGCACAATAGTTTATTTTATGTCCAAAAAGAGTGAATACCTTGCCTCATGTATCTAACTTAATACATGTAATAGAAAGATTATTAGAACTATATCAGTTCTGCTGAGGACCTAATGGTCTGTTGTGACCGACCATTAAGTTTAGGAGGCAGTGCCGGCAGAGGAGTGTCACCCCACTGCAGCAGTGTAAAAAAGGAAAAATAACACAATATTATTATCATTTTATTTATCCCTGCTAAGGCAATTTTACATGGTGGGGCTGGGCTGGGGAGGAGTGGTGGGCACTCGGTAAGTGCGCATGACGGATTGACCGGCCGTCTTGGGCCGGCCAAACAGGTATGCGCACTTAGCATGTTCTCCACCAGGCTGTATTGCACAGCCTGGGTGGAGAACATGTACCGGGTCCCAGTCCTTGTCTGAGTGCTGAACGAGGGTGCTCAGACCAATCATAACACTGCTGAAAACAGTGTTGTGATTGGATTAGTGGGGCCTGCGTGCTTCCTGCTTCCGTTCCGGGCGGATTCGTTGGGAAGCGCAGAGGAGAGACGGTGGAGGAGAGACGTGGTGCAGAAGTTAGTGCATTTTTATTTTCTTCACACACAACCCGCCACTCTAGATCCATGCTAGCCGCCACTGTTTAGAGAACAAGGTGGGTATGCTGCCCTGTCCAGTAAGTGTCTTTCCTCCTCCACAAGGCATTAAAAGAAAAACACATGTCATTACCACAGGTTCTCTCCATTCTTCTCTTTCTTTCCATCCCTCTTCTTCGCATTCTCTCTGTTCCTCTCCTTCCCTCCTCCTAGCCTGGTCCTTCCCTTCCATCCTGCGGGGGGGTATTACCCTCTGCCATGTCGCATTTAAATGATGATAAAGCATTCATTGTCCTGTGAGGATCTGGATCATCTGACAGATACATAAAGGATGCGAAATCTAGAATTTGAAAAGCGGTAACCCAGATCCAGCACAAGTTAGCGTAGGATTCTGATCCTGTCGAATGTCTGAATGATCCTGGATGCCAGAATACTCTGATTGAAAATAAAAGAAAATTTAAATCAGGCCTGGATTGGAAAAGTATACGCCAAGGATGAATTTCCAAGGAGTTATATTTTTTATGACCTCTCTCATAGCTCACCTTTTCATTTTGAGAAGTTCTCTTGTGGTCCAAATAGTAAAGATGTGAAATGGTTCAGTGTGCCAAGCAACCACTTGCTCCTGAAGCTAGTAAATGGATTACTTTTGTTTTACTCTACTCCGGAACCCATAAAGGAATAGTGTTGAATTAGTATAGTGAAATAATGAGTCAGTTATTTCGATTGAGAAGGATAACGGAGGGATAGAAGAGGGAAAAAGGCTTGCATTTATATAGCGCATGGTACCCCTGATGGGATACAAAGCTCTTTTTTGGCGAGTAGCCAGTTACTCTGGAACCCATAAAGGATTAATGGTGAATTAGTATAGTGAAATTAGACACTTAATTTGAATATATGTACACCAAAAATAGAAAAGCATGTAAACAAGACGAAAATGCGCATTTCAGAGCTCGTATGCCGATGTTTGTATAAAAGTTAAATTTACAAATTATCTTAAGGGTAATTTTCAAAGGTAAACACTTTATGGCAGTGGGAGGCTTATTTTATTACCTTGACATACTGAGGCGATCACTGCTGGTAATCCTGCACTGTTCATATTAATAGCTCAGGGTGATCTGTTTAACAGAAGTATCTCTTATTAGGAAAAACAGGTTGGAGACCCCCGCTATGTGTATTCATTTTCCTGAAGTAACCATCAACCCATCCAAATCAGGAGGCATATCTTTCATTCGACATCCAAAGAACCCATCACCTCACATTACCAGTTGCTATACTCACTATGCAGAAGGCCAGGTTTAGACAACTGAAGCAAGCATTACACCAACCCTTAAAACATGTACCACTTACCTATTTCCCCTTGATCCATATTCATCACGACTGGAATGCCCATATTCACGGTATGCTAAAGCCCTATAGAAACGCAAGTTAATTATCAATCTATTTGTGGTAATGCAGAAATGGCCTTGCACAGATTCCTTCACCGCCTGTCTGTACACATGCTAGTATTGACAAAAATGGAGGTTGTACACATAATTTTTTCATAGTATGTATTCTTATTCAGTTGCCTTCTTATAGGTTTTCATTGTGTTGTAGCTTTATAGAAATTCTGGCTTCTTACCTGAGCATAGGTCTTTCCCTTTAGGCATGTGGTAGTTTCATGAACTACTCTTGAGCCTCTTTGGTGGGAGAAAACAGGCCACTTATTTCCCTGTAAGGGTCTAGATTGGCGAAATATGGCAAACATTAGCCCTGAATAGGGTGTCATTCAGTCAAAATTGAGATTATTGGTTTCCGCTGAATTATATTTTTGTTAACCAGTCAAATGCTATCTTTCCCCTCAAGCATCCAACATGATTAGTGTCTTCAACCAGAATACCCTGGCTACTGTGACCTTCTCTATGGTCTTTGTGTTTGTGTGACACTAGTTAACATGTCTTCCATGTTGTATGTTCGAACTGAATTGTTGAGGCCTAGGGCCCAGAGACTTTAGACAGATTATGCAGCATGCTGGATACACTCTGCTTTGCAAATCTCTTTTTTAAGATCCAAGATCATCTCTTTTGAAGCCAAGTTCACTGACACCAGAATGCTCTGCCCTGGTGTACCAAAAATTAGTGAATACGTATCCATTTCTCTTCAAAATGCTATACAAAACCCTTCATGGAATTCACCATAGAGCAAAACATACTTGTCCAAAATCTGCACAGAGTATCCAAGTCCTCTTACTTTTATTAACTGCAGATTATAACAAAAACCTCCACCACTTTTTTAGGTCTTGCCTATGCAGCGCGCATACGCTGCATAGAAAAAAGACCTTTAGTAACCGGCACAGCTTTGCGGGCAAAAACATGCACGTGTTGCATTGCTTTGAATGGCAACGCGTGCGCGTTTGGCGATTCCCTTGTGGGAGCGAGCTTTCAAACCATATGTTTGTAATTAACTCGCTCGCTCTCGCAAGGGAAACAGGTCCAGGCTCCCTCCTCTATCCCCTCCCCCTGCTGCTTTTTACTTTCAGCGTCCTGATGTGTTGTTACTGCTGAGGCTTACAGTCGTCCATTACTTGTTTTTCTTCTGCCCACGTGCAGCCAGACACCCGTTCCGTCACTTCCGAGAGCTGCAGGGCTCTCACCACAGTTTCCAGGCACCACGTCAGTGCCTGGAAACTGGGTGTCTCACCGCCGGGTTTTAAGAGCTTCGTCTGGTTGTATTCACGGTGAGCCGTACACCAGTGGTACGCCTGCCTCCTCGCGGGAGCATAAACCTCTCCCGCACACGGGGTCCTTCAGCGAAAAGAAGCGTCCTGTGGCCGTTGACACCTCCAACCCCCTCCCTCCCCCCTAACTTATTCTCAAATTTACTGAGAAGGCAACTCTGGTTTGCCACATGGATGTGGGGGAAGTGTCCGGGGTCCTCGTAGGGATTGTTTGTGCTGAGCCGGCAGGCGGGTTGTTTTAGGGCTCCGAAGAGCGTGTGCTGTCTCGGGCGGTGTTTGGTGATCTCAAACCCCTTAACTCTCCACAGGCTGGTGTTTACCAACTTTCTGAACTACGCTCCCGGGAGGGGTGGGCTGTCCATTGTCCGTGTGCTCCCCCCAGCGTGAGCCACCCCAGCGCTAGAGGCGGGTAGGTAGGATAGCCCTGTGGAGTGATGAGGATTAGCACGTCGCACCGTCTGACCCTTTGCAGTGGGTACTCGGCCGGTTCAGGTGCTGCATTGCGCGGTTGTTGATGCTAGAGTCTGTGTTCTAGAAAGGAACCTCT
This sequence comes from Triturus cristatus, assembly GCF_964204655.1. NCBI lineage: Eukaryota > Metazoa > Chordata > Amphibia > Caudata > Salamandridae > Triturus > Triturus cristatus. The sequence goes on from NC_140582.1 coordinate 816,654,614, forward strand.
TGGACTCGTGTGAAGGGCACTTGGTACCCAGCTGTCTCTTCTCAGGGCTCCCAGTGAAGACTCACTAGGAAGGAATACAGAAGCCCCCGGTGACCCTGCCCCACCCTCTACAGGGTCGACCAGCGGAATGCCTGCAGACAGCCCGGTTGCTACGGTGACTTCCAAAAATGCATCTTGGAAAAGATGCATTCTGGTGGCCATGTAGGAGTGCCGGATACACCCGTTCAGGGTAGGAAAACGGAGCCATCCAAGCAGGTTTAGTTCTCGAGTGGAATGCGGCTTGCTGCTTAGTGCAACCCCCTCCCAACTTTACTTCCCTGGTATGTGAGCTCCACTCCCCCCTGTCCCCGGAGGATTCCCGCGGGGCTGTGAGCTGCTGACCTTGGCTACTGCCCCATACATGAAATAACACAGCTGGACCCCTGTGCCCGCCCCCACCCTCCGAGGGAAGCCCCCTCTCCCTGTCTCAGGCATTTCCTTTCCGAGACCCTGGCCTCGTGTTTACCAATGACGCCCTTATCCAGCATCGCAATATCCCACACCTCCAAACTCGCATGGCGTTTTGGGGGTCCCCCAAACATGACGCAGCAGAGGCTGTCGGGGCCGAAAATCCAGATAGGTCTGAACTGCATGCGCCTGTTTGGGTTTGTGTGAGGCCGCTCCCTGGCACAAGCCCTACCCTGCACAGCCACGAAGAGCCGAGACTAGTTGGTGGTAGAATACAGATTTTTGTAGGTTTTTCCTCAGCTGGACTGGGGGGAAGGGGGATTAGGTGAAAAGGCAAGTCTACCCTGCCCACCCTTGGCTGCCATGTCCAGAGTATCTAGGAGGGGTCGTGGTGCAGAACAGAGTGTGGGCCGCATGGGTGCCGCGGTATGTTGCATTTGTGCCATAGATATCATGGTAACTTCATAGATATTTCCGTGTAGGACGTGTTTTCTCTGATTTAATGCACCTCTCTGCTTTATGCGAACAGAGGTTTCAGGGCGGCCTGCCAGCTTTGGCCATGCTCACTTGGATGCATGGGGTCGTTCTGACGGGAGGGTCGATCTGTCTGATGTGCGGGCAGTGCCATTCCGAGAGCCCTGGGCCCTTATACAGTGACCCCTGTGGTGCAAGGGCGCTCGACTTGCAAACTTGTCGGTAAGTGGAAGGAGACGGGCGAAGAGCACATACGTCATTGGGAGGTAGTCAGGCTTTCCTCTCACTCTCCCAAGCGCGCACGCGCCTCGCTCCGCCTCTCTGTCTTGCTCGCGCTTCAACGCCCCTCCCCCACCACAGAGCGCGTCTCGGCCGTGCGATCTAACTAATGGAGGGACAGCATGCATCCATTGTATTATTTCCAAACAAGACTCCACGTCCATTGTAAACACCTTTCGCTCCACTGAGTTTTTATTACACGCATCGATGGACACAGTGGGGACTCTTATGTGTTTCTTATACTTCACATTTTCATTTAATGTTTTTTGTCCAGCATGCTCTATTGACTGTGAGTCCCTGCTCAGACTACACATGTGGTGATATACTTCCGGGTATGGGATTGCTTCTATATTCCGGGTCAGGTCAGACACGGGAACACTCTCATCCGACTTTACCGTGGAAAACATTGCAAAGATTGTTATGGGAGAGTGATAACTTTAGACTTCGTATCCACACGACATTTAATGTTGTAATTTTACCGCGGATATTGATGGTTACACATATTCAACTTTGCAGTCACCCCACCCCCTTTCAACCCCTTCGTCTGCCTTTCAACCCTCATGGCTGACATTCCATTTCCTGCAATCTTTACCTTCCATGTACGTTATCCCATGCCCCACTTTCCCCCTTGCCCTCTCCCTCCCAGAATAGTGTTTCCCTCACCTATCTTTGCTTTTTCGTCTGTCGCCTGCAATCTCTCCCTTCCCCTCTCTCTTTCACGCCCCGTTTCTCCACTTCAGAAGCCCACATCTGCCTTCCACTTTTTACCTGTCCCCATGCATTGTCTCTTCTGATCACTCTTTGACATCCTTTCTTCACTGCCCTGCAGTCTTTTCATATCTTTCTCTGGCACCAACCTTGCACTCCCACCCACTCAAACCTGCAGTCACTCTCACTCCCTCTTCCTTCCTCTACCCCCTCCCCGCAGTCTCCTCCACCCTCCCCTGTGCCCCCTCTTTCGCCCCACGTGCAGTCTTACTCTTTTCTATCCTTCTGTCTGTCCGCCTCTGCAATGGCAGCCCACCCTGCTCATATGCTGCCCCCTTTCTCTATGACCCTGAAGTCTCTCCATCACCTCTTTTGCCCCCCCCCCTTCCCTCCTTCCTTCATTGCGCCTCTTTCTTAGCGGCCTTAACATGGACAAATTTAATCACCAGAGCGCTTTACACAAGCACCAATTGCGTAACATGAGGACACATTCATTTTTTGTTAGGCATGGGGGAGACTAAATGATTTGCCCAGAATCACAGGATGTTGCACGTCATTGCCGAAACTCAAACCCGGTTCCCCAGATTTGAGGTCGACCGCACTAGCTGTTAAGTCACACCACCCCCCTCTTAATTATAACCAATAAGGTACACATGAATTTAACTTGATCTTTCAAAACCTCTACTGCACCTTGTGTACAAGGTGATTGCTGAGAATCTCTAGCTACTCTATTCAGTCCTCTTGGAGAAAAAAAAGTCTGAAGAACAAGTCTTTCAGGCCTAGTCACAGAGCCTAAAGAAATTCTTTACAAACTACTTCCATACTGGAAGTATCAACTAACGTCTTCCACAGCAAGCATCTCAAAACGACTGTTTCTCACCATCAAAAACTAGATCAGTCTCCACCTTGAAGGAAACTGCATTTGAGTAATGAGTCTGGAGTGCTCCTCTCTGCAATCAAGATGGCGCAGACTGAATCATTAATGGATAGAAGGATAAAAACCATGTTCCTCGCTACTTAAGTCAACCACAAGGAATACCATTTTGTCAACAGTACACCACAGTCTTTGACAAGGGCCGCCTTTGTGTCTTTAAAGTCTGCTGTTAGGGTCTGCAATGTCCGCTCTGCCGCTGTTAAATATTTCACCCATCGAGGAGGCTTTTGACCTTTAAGTGCAAATCGGATAGGATATCGTCCAAGATTTTGGCTCTCTCGGGGGTTGTTTTGTCTTTTTTTCCCCTTCAGCCCCCCACCCCATCCAAAACACACTGGCTAATAACAAATATTTTTGCGATCTCAAATGGCACACGTTGCCACCGTAGTCCCTATCGCTCAATTAACTACTTTGTGTGAAGATGCTGCTCGTGGAAGTGCGGAATACACTCAGTGTTTATAAGTGTTTAGCCATGCAACAGTTGCATAACTAAATACTTATAAGGTCCCAAAAGCGAGACCTATTGGCTATGCCAATGCTTGTTGTTGTTAGTTACCACTCAACTCTGTCATGTTTTTTTGTTGTTTAGTTTTTAAAACTACTCCCTCAACTGACGTGTAGATAAACCATCAAAACCTCATCAGCAGTTGTTTGCTCCCACACAGTGTCTCAAAAACTAAAACTCGCTATCAGGTGCTGACTCAAAATTCTTTTGCATTTCAGACATGCCTTAGGCTTTCTCCTCATTGCGAAAGTGTTGGCAGCAATAGTCCCCAAACAACTGTCCACTCACCTAGAGAGAATCTTTAAAATGAATGATTTGCAGTCTTGCTTCTGACCTGACCATGGCAATGGGTCCATGTGAACCGCTTCTCATGGTCTTGGACAATTTTTCAGTCTTGGTTCTGTTTGAACCATTGATGGCATTGATCATAAAACTCTACTTAAAGACCTTACCTATCTTGCTGCTCCCCATAAATAAATGCTGCCAATTCAAACTCCTCGCAGACTCGTACAAGTCACCCCCCCCACACATCTGCAAGAGCAGAATTGGAGCTGTAGCAGTCTCCTACATTGCACCTAACTTCTTGAATTCTGCTAGAAGCTGAAGACCTGGCTCTTCAACTAATTCTTCTGGGGCGACTTCCTACTCCCTCAGTATGATGCCTACACGCTTGCTCCAGTACCTACATAACCAACCAGGGCTAGAATAAAGCATCCTCACGAAAGCGTGACATTGAGGACCTAGGCCCATCGTGAACAGCAGCTTCTTCAGGAAGTCCCAGCTTACAGAATCGAAGGCCTTCTCAAACTATAACAGAAGAACCCTACAAAGATAGTGTTGGGTGCTTCTCCGAGGCATAAACCCGCATTTGTCGAGATGCATCAGTTGGAAGCGGTAAGAGGATCGCAAGCAACCCGTCCTCCAATATATTCACGAAGATTTTCACCTCTGAGTTAATAAGTGAGATCGGGTGATATGACGCACATAGTCCACAGGTTGTCCAGGCTTAGGAAGAACAACTAAGTTTGCTAAATCAAGTTCAGTGGGAAAATGTGCTTTGTCCACTGCCTCTTGATGGACTCAGAGGAGGTAAGTCGTTAGGTGGGCCTGAAAACATTTATAATTTTCCATGGGAAATACAGTTGGGCCCGGGGTTCATGTCCTGGAGGCCAGCGCAATCTCTTCCGGCTCCAAGGGGCGATCTGGGTCAGCTCTGATACTCACCAGGACCCTGGGCATCAGAATGTGTAACACCAGAAGGCGCATAGTTTCCCTCTGGGAGCATTCCCTACCGGCTTATAGGGCCTTGTAGAACGTTGCAAATGTCATTTCTATCTCCTCTGCTGTTTTGGCCAATCAATCAATTAATCAATCATGGGTTCTTAAGCGTGCTACTCACCCGTGACGGTCTCAAGGTGCTGAGGGGGGACGCAGATCTGTTAGCCGAAAAGCCAGGTCTTAAGAGCCTTCCTGAAGGTGTTCAGGGTGGGGGCGAGTCTGATGTCTGCCGGGAGCTCGTTCCAGGTTTTGGCCGCAATGTGAGAGAAGGATCTTCCACCTGCTCTGGCTCTGCGAATGCACAGGGTTTCGGCCAATGTGAGGATGGAAGATCGTAGGTTTCGTTTGAGTACGTGGAAGTTGATTATGCCGTTGAGGTAATTGGGACCGGTGTTGTTTAGGCATTTGTAGGCGTGGGTGAGGATTTTGAAGGTGACTCTTTTCTCCACAGGGAGCCAGTGGAGCCTTCGTAGGTGTTGGCTGATGTGTTCGTGCCGGGGATGCCGAGGATGAGTCGAACTGCGGTATTCTGTATCATCTGGATTTTTCGGCGTAGGGACTTGTTAATGCCGGCATATAGTGCATTACCATAGTCCAGTCTGCTGGTGATGAGTGTGTGGGTGACTGTCTTCCTTGAGTCCGAGGGGATCCATTTGAAGGTCTTGCGGAGGGTGTTGAAGCAGCAGGAAGTGACGGCGTTGATCTGACGGTTAATGGTGAAGGATTAGTCGAGTACAACGCCGCCGTTTTTGGCGTGGTTTGAGGGGGTCGGTGGACTTCCAAGGGCGGTCATCCACCAGGTGGTGTCCCATGCTGAAGGGGTGGTTCCGAGGAGGAGGAATTCTGTCTTCTCGGCGTTGAGCTTTAGGCAGCTGTTGGTCATTCAGACTACGACCTCCTGCATTCCTTTCTGGAAGTTGAGTCTGGCGGTGGCGGGGTTGTTGGTGAGAGAAGGATGAGCTGGGTGTCGTAAGCGTACGAGACGATGTTGAGGCCGTGTTGTCGGACGGTGGCTGTGAGGGGTGCCATGTAGATGTTGAAGAGGGTCGGGCTCAGTGATGATACCTGTGGGACTCCGCAGGTGATTTCCGTGGGGTCGGAGAGGAAGGGCGACAGTCTGATTCTTTTGGCTTCATCCGGTGAGGAATGATCGGATCCAGTCTAGGATGCCGGCGTTGTGTAGTCTGGCGATGAGTGTGCAGTGGGAGACGGTGTCGAGGGCTGCTGGTAGGTTGAGTAGGATGAGGGCTGCGGAGTAGCCTTGGTCCAGGAGGGTGCGGATGTCATCTGTGGCGGCGAGTAGGGCGGTCTCAGTGCTGTGGTTGCTTCGGAATCTGGATTGGGACGGATCGAGGATGGCATTGTTTACGATGAATCGTGTCAGTTTCCTGTTGACTGTTTTCTCTGTAACTTTGGCCACGAAGGTGAGGAACGAGATGGGCCGGTAGTTTGTGGTGTGTTGTAGTTCGGGTGCGATGGCGGTGGCGGCTCTCTGGTAGATGTGAGGGGGGCAGGGGTCGGTGGGGGCCCCTGAGTGGATGCCTTTCATGGTTGAGGTGGTGTCTTCAGCTGTGATCGGCGTCCAGGTGGAGATGGTGGGCTGGCTGGTGCGTCTGTGGGGTGGGCCGGCTGTGGCGTCAGGTGGAAGGTCGACAAAGTTGTCGTAGAGGTTTTTGATCTTGAGGTGAAAGTAAGTTCCAAGCTTGTAGCAGAGGTCTTGGGACGGGGTGATGTCTGTGGCTTCGCTGCGAGTGTTGGTAAATTTCTGGATGACAGTGAAGAGTTCCTTTGAGTTGGTTGAGTTGGAGAGGATTTTGTTGTGGATGAAGGTCCACTTGGTGGTTCTGATTTTGGTTGTGGTAGTCCGTCATGGCATCATTGTAGGTGGTGTGGTTTTCGGGGGTCTTGGTGTTTCTCCAGTTCTTCTCCAGGTGCCTGCAGGTGCGTCTGGCTTCTTGGAGATCGGTGGTGGACCAGGTGGCTTTCCTGGGGCGCTGTTTGCTTGCATAGCGGGCAAGCTCGTCCGCGCAGTTGGAGATTGTGAGAAGTTGGCCTGGCATATGCTGGTCACTAGTTCTAGTGGCCACCTTGTACCAGTCCAATTCGAATCTTAAGGTGATAGGTTAAAGATAACCTTTAAAGAAAGCTATCCTAGTGGTAGCTGTGGAGAGCAGCCTTCAGGCTAAGTCTTGAAGGAGTGTTAAGCTTATTGTTTTACCATAGATAACCTCTTGAATAACCAAATGAAAGAGTAGTCCACACAGGTATATATATAAAATATATGTATTTATTCTAGGAATAACCCCACTAGTCTCTTTATGAGCCTAGAGGTGAAGATACAATTCAAACAAGCATTGATAGTTACAATAAATAGCGTTGGAATCACAAGGCCCCAGGGGGGGACCAAACCATATATCAAAAAAGTGGTATAAGAACCACGACAATTCTACAGACAATGCCTAGGGCATTTAGGGTCGCTGGCCCCTTGTGAAACCACCCAAGGTAGTGAGGAAGGGGACCCACGGGAGACGCGTGCAGTGACTAAAGTTACTGTTGGGATCTCTATTCTAGCCTATGGAGAATGTCGCGGTTTGATTTTACAAGTTTAAAAACACTTCTAGCAGGAGTTCAAGTTCAATACTTTAGAGTTAAGCTTTTGAAGGGCCCACACCCACGAGAGTACCGAGGTACCACTGTTACCTGCCCCAGGGAAGCCGGGTGCATAGGTCGTTTTCGATGTCGGGTCGCGGGCTGATTTTCAATGGCAAAATGTGAAGAACTGCTGCTAGCCACAAGCGTCGTCGTGAAGAATGAAAATGTAGATCTTGTAGAGAGGAACCTGAAAGCAGAGGGGACAGAGTCTGGGTCACGGCACAGTGACCAGGGGGCTCAAGAGAAGGAGCCCTTCAATGTCGGGTGCTTCCAGGTCGAAGAGGTGCAGCTTGGATCGTCAGCCACGGGGTCCAGGAGGCTTCAAGGAAGGCCAGCTTCTGGAGGGCGACTGTCCCACGAAGGATGAGGGTTGCTGCGGTGTTAGTGTCCGGATTGGATCCACTAAGCCTTGGCAACCACAACCCACGCAAGAAACACAAACCAGCTACTGGTGCCGACCCACGAGGTCTGAGCAAGGTCTCCAGCGAGGAGACTGAAGAGCAGGCCTGGAGCAACCAGGAGAACTCTTGGAATCGAAGATTGTCCTCCGCTAGGGCCCACAAGTCGAGAGACAAGGGACCGCGGAAGGCAGCAATTTCGCGTGCGTAAAGGTGCGCCCACGGGTCGCCGGAGCGGGCTAGGGCGTCAATCTTTGGCACAGATGCTGCAGAGAGGTTGGCTCAATTTTGGGCCAAAGCACAACTTCCCTGCTCATCGGGGTCAGGTGCTATGCAAGAGGTGGCCGGTGTCCTGGGGTATTGGGGATCTCGGCACCCACGGGGTCCATGGTGCAGAGCTTTGCTGTGCACACTCATTGGCCTCTGGGATGCTTGGAAACCCACCTCAAGGTAGGAAAGAGTCGTTGATGTCCGAAGGAGCAGCGAGGTTCCAACCAGGGCAGTGTTTCAGGTGCCTGCCAAGTAGGGGGGTAACTCCTTTACCCCAAGGGAGATTTCTGCAGGTAGCTGTGCGGCAGCAAGTCGAAGGTCAAGACTGTGAAGTTCAAGAATAATCTGAGGCTCTGGGGAGCCAGTATTCACCTTTATCCAAAGATTAGGGGAGTGTCCAGATCAGGGTCCACCAATGAGAGGTCAGGCGGGAAAGGGTGGCTACACCCTCTCCCCTTTGTGTGTTTCCCGCCAGGGCAGGGGACAGGATGCCCCTAAACCAGTTCCAGGCGGTGTATGCAGAATGTAGGCACTGGAGAAGCCTACGTGCAATTCTGAAAGATATCCTATGGTGCACCCACCCAGTTCCAATCCACATAGTCTGTCTGGGGAGGTGGGAACACCTCCCTGCAACAGGATCCCTATTGTCCAGCTGCCGTGGATGGAGTTCTGCCCAGCAACAGGCAGCCAGAGTCGTGTGGGTGGCAGGTAGCATCCATTTTGTACTTCGCGTGCACTTTTAAATTGGTGTCTAAATTCTGCCGCTTTTCCCATATCGCCCCTCTAGCAAGGGGGAATCATGCCCTCAGTCCCATGGCTGGATTGGGGGTATGATTCCTACATGTTTGACACCAAACGCGATATGGTTCTGTGTAGCCATTCTCAAGTTATAATGCGGTTAAGAGTATATGGTATGGCTACACTACAAACAACCCAGTAATGATTTTATGAAGGTTGCAGAGGGGCCCTACTCAGGTAGGGGTCCCCCCTCACACATATCTCAGCACCCTGCCTTGTAGGATTAGCAAGGCCTGCTCTAGGGGTGACCTATGAGGATATATGTGTTGTATTAAGTGGGATACAGGGTACCTATATCCCTGTAAGGGGTGCAAGCACCACCTTACCCAGACTACAGTAGTGGTCTGGTGGTGTCATTTGGTATGGCTGTCCCAGGGGTGGAACAATAAGTGTTGCAGCCCCTGGTAGGCCTCTGAGGGACCCATGCCCTGGGTACCTAGGGTACCATCCACAAGGGGCTGGTAGGGTGTCCTCAGTATCCAATTGGAAGGTACCTAGGGTACTCACATCAGTTTAGAGAAGAAGCAGATAGGCTGGGGTCCTGGATAGCAGGGCCACAGCCTGGCAAGTGTCATAAAACATCAGCAAAAAGTTGGGGGAACTATGCAGTCGATGCCACTCTCCTACAGAGATCCAGTGTGGAGTTCTCTGTTTCGGGTGAGGGCAGAGTTGAGTTGGTCGTCGGTGACCTTGCTCCATTTCCTTCGTGGTGCGCGTGGTGCTGGTTTGGGTGCCCTGGGTTTGTCGACGGTGAAGTGTACTCAGTAGTGGTCGGTCCATGGGGTTGCATTGTGTGGCTGAAGTGAACGCTGTTACCTGCTTCGAAGATGGGGTCGAGGGTGTGTCCTGCCCTGTGGGTTGGTGTAGAGACGAGTTGTTTGAGTCCGATGTTGGCGAGGTTATCACGAAGGGTGGTGGAATTGGGGTCGCTGGTGTTGTCGAGGTGGAAGTTCAGATGAGTATGTAGTTCATTGTGGCGATGGCGTGGGGTGTGATGAAGTCGGTGATGGTGGAGGTGAAGGGAGCCCGGGTGCAAGGGGGTCTGTAGACGAGGGTTCCACGGAGCGTGGAGTTGGGGTTGGTCTGGATTTAGAAATGTGCAGGTGTTCAGTGGGGGGGAAGGTTTCACTGCAAGTGGTGAGGCGGAGGGTGTTTTTGTGGTTGGGGCGGTCCTTCCTCTGGATCTTGTATCCGTCAGGGATGGTGGTGTTGATGTTGGGGGTGGAGGAGGCGTTGGTCCAGGTCTCCGTGAAGAAGGCGATGTCGGACAAGAGAGAGTCGAGCAGATTCCAGATCTCCACGGCGTGGTTGTGCACAGAGCGCACGTTGAGGAGGATGCATCTCAGAGTGTCGCCGGTGTTGGAGGCTGAGGTGGTGGCGAAGGTCTGGCGGCAGGAGAACTGGCCGTGGGTTGTGTTTGGCATGGCCTGTTGGCAGTCATTGTTTCTTCAGGGGTTGAGTGCATGGAGAGCGGTGGAGTTGTAGCGATTGAGGCTCATGGATCCAGAGTTCCTGGCACTGGCTGAGGTCGAATCATGGATGCGCGCAGCCGCCATCAAGTAGTGAAGTGTGGACGGAAGGAGGGGCCGCAGGGGCAGCAGCGGCGGGAAGAGGGAAGCGGGAAGAAGCTGGTTCAGAAACCCAAAATGGAAAAAAGACAAATACAATGGAAAACAAATACAATTACCACAGTAATTACCAGCACTGCAGCAATTAGGCACAGGTAGCAGGAAACAGGCAGAGGCAGCGATAGGCACAACGGGCCACAGAGCAACCTCGAACTCCTCCCGGACGGAAGCTGGGGCTCTGTGGCTGTGTAGGTGGCGTGGAGCTGCTGGGGAGAGAGCAGGCCAGTGACTGAGGGTCAGTGGTCTTTCTCCCACTACCCTCACCCTGCACATGATAGACGGAACCACACTGGAAGCCATTTCTCTTGTTGCCAAGGGGTACAAGAAATTGCCCAAATTATCCCCCTACTCCCACTCGTAGACCTCACATATGGAGGCCATCCCACACTGATGGGCCTCCTCAAGCGCCAATTGTTGGAGTGGCTTCCGCTGCAAAGCTTAGCGGTGTAAGTCCGCATCTGCCATACGTGCATAGCCTCTACGTTCCAAGCTGAGGCTGTTGGGTTCCAACTCTGTGATCTGTTGCCGCCGGGCCCACTCCAGCCCTTTCAAACGTGGGTCTCTCAAAACGGCCTTACTGGCCATTCAAAGCACGCCGAGCTAATTTACAATGTCTCGATTAATGTTGAAGTACCCACCACCTGAGCCAAGAAGTCCCAAAAGTCCTGTTGAAAAACCAGGCATTAAGCCTCCACATCGGGCAAAGCCTGATCTGTTGCTTTCCAAATGAAAGAGTTACTGGAGCTTGGTTGGGAATCCTTCAGCAGAATATGCGAGCCAGAGGTACCGGGTAAGCTGGATGCTGGGAGGAGGAGGAGGCGGTCGGGACAAGGATTTATGAGCGTCAGAGTGGTGGGTGTAAGCCATCACCCTCAGGTTCCATATCCTTCAGGCATCACATATACCCAAGCCCTCCAACCAATTATTTAGTACCTTGCTCTCTCTACCCTCATTTGTGCCCAGTCCCAATAAGTCCTTCCCAGAGCTCATAATGTCATTGAAATCCGCCCTAATTATGGTTAATTCCTGGGGGAGTCAAAGAATCTGTGCTCGCAGTTCCTCCAAAGTTTTATGCATTAGGGTGGTTGAAACATAAACACTGATAAAATGATAGAGGCGTCTCTGTAATGTGTCGGCCACTACCACATACTGTCCCAAGGGGTCTAGGTCAACCTTTGAGACCACCAGTGGGAAAGTATTTGTCAAGGCGCACTTCCACTGTACCTCTGGACCCCATGGTGGCAAAGCATGGAAGACCCTGTTGAAGCCATAACAGGCTGTAAAGGGGTAAGTATTTCCAAATAGGTTAGTTTCCTACAAGAGTAGGACCGCGAGGTCATGCCCTTAAACGAAATGGAGACCTGCACCTCATTTGATGTGGTTGTTAAGGTCATTGACATTCCACGTCATCAGTGTGTAGGGGTCCATAGTAGATGGTGGAAGCTATCATAGCTAAAATATCCCCCTTGGGGCTTATGTGCCATTTGGGATAGCCCTTTCCGGTCAAGGACACTGTCAACATGCAGTGTGCGCGTGGTACCTCCCCTCATCATCAATAACCAATCTACCCAAATCAAATGCAACAACAAAACAAGAAAACCCACTATTTCCCCCACCCAACACTTCCCTGAAGCATCTGTCGCCTCCCACCCCCAACAAGAACATAAGGCAATAGTTCAACAATTCTCTCCTAGAGGTGCTACACCATCCCACCATATTAAAAGGAGACATTAGTGCTGACAGAATTTGAGAAGGAAGAAAAGAAAAGTTGGGACGGTCCTAGGCCTTGTGTATTGAGTCTGCTGACAGATCTCAAGCTGACACTTAAGAGGGCTGTCTTTGTGACGACACCAAGTTCTGGGAACCAGTGGGACCCTGCCCTGAGTCCTGGTCTCCCAGCTCAGAGTCAGAATCCACGCCTGCCTCCCGGCGGCCACCTCATCTTGATCACCTGCTGGCCCGGTGCCTATCCCTCTTGCCTCTGGAAGGCCACTGTTCCGGCGCCCATTCCCAAGTGGCCTCCGGTGAGTCAAAGAAAATTACAAGTCTCCTGTCTGACAGGTTTATATAAAAGTGGGACTCCGATACCCCATTTATTGTACCAGTTCCAAGTCCTGTGTGGCAAAGGAAAGGAGTGCTCCATCAAAGGTCTAGGAGGATTGCTATGCAACCATGGCTTGTGTTTACCTGGAAGCCAGCCTCCCAGAAGTGAGGGGACATCTGATCAGGTCTAAATTTCATGCTGTGAGGAGCTGTATACCTATCCTGAATTGCATAGAATCCTGCATGTCTGCTGAGACTGAGAGAAAGTTTATGGTAACGCCATCCATTTACTTGATTTCCTAGGTGCACACTGCTAGTCCTGAGCAAGACCCCACCCTAAGGTTGGACCCACCTAGTTTACCTCAGAGGGGTCGAAACGTCGACTTACATCTAACACACAAGCTAGGACGACTTTGCACGAATGTGATAGTGTCCATCTGTAGCTATGTGTTACCTTTGGAACAAATGACATTGCACCAAGGCCGGAACAGTATTGATACATGATATTGATGTATATATGTCACACCACCCTGTCCTTGTCCACAACCCCCACTCATCAACCACTTCCACTCTAACCTGAGCACCTTTCACTTTTTTTGTAAATATTTTCAATTTTGAATCGTAAGAGCAACTGTGTTGCTTTACTGTTGAATCTAATCTAATGTGAATAAACCGCATACAATTGCAACATTGTTTTCTACAAATCTTAATGGCGAATGCTAGTAAAATTGTTTGTTTTATGTTAATTGTGCTACTAGACCGCCTTTTGTACTGTAACGAGACTGAGAGAAAGATCCTTCGAACCCTACAGGAAGAGAGACTGTCCAGGAAGGAGAAGTTTGTTATTTTGATAGTTCTAAAAGGACAAGGAATACCCCTGTCATTCATCTACTAAACATGAGACTTTGCACAACTAATTTTCAGTGGGATAAAACAAAATAACGGGCCCTCCCTGCAGAACGTGAAAAGGAAGCCCTGAATCTGCTGTGTCTTACAGATATTCCTTGGCCATGGGCTGAATGGGGGGGCCCTTGAAAGTTTAGGGGGCACTGAATGGTTGGGGGTCCGCTGTGCCGCAGGGGTCTGTGTTAGGCCTTTGCTCAATGTATTTCCCTTTTTGATGCTGAATGTTCCCTTATCTGCGTTTTCTAGGGCCTCTCCGAGTTGGTGATGACTAGTATCTTTTGTTCCACTGCATGTTGCACCTCATGCATTTTCCCACATAATTTCAGCTGCTGCGTGCTTGATCGTGTCCTGTATAGTTATTCCTTTGGCTTGTGGGTGCTGGTAAACAATCTCTAGTAATCTATAAAAATGGGTAATAGATGTGAGGGGGCCTTTGTGTGTAGAGACATCAAGCAGAATCCGTTCCGGATCTGATAATCTGCGCAAACACTATCCCGGAATAAACCGCTCTGCTTGCATGCATATGGTCCTGGTACAGTTAGGCTATCAGTGGCACTATTCTCATTATGACTTGCCCTGCTAACTCTCATGTTTGAAGTATGCATAGGCTCCAGGTGTAGTTAGGTTATCAGTAGCACTGTTTTCATTACGACTTTTAGGTTATCAGTGGCACTGTTCTCATTACCACGTGCCCTGCTAACTCTCATGTTTGAAGTATGCTTAGGCTCCTGCAAAAGTTAGCTTATCAGTTGCACTGTCCTTCAGACAATCTGGAATAGAGCCTTGGAGCTGTGAGGCATTGACTATCTTGGCCCATAGAGGGAGTAAGGAAAGTTTAATCTCATTGAAGAAATTTGGTGGCAAAGAGTCACTGAAGAGGTTGGATGGTCTTAATGCTGTGATAGTTTTTAGAATGGTGTTATCATCCAAGATTTCGAATAAGCTCCAAGATGTTTTGCTCTTGGAGGTATGCACTGGTGCAAGTGTAGGTGCCAATGACTGGGGAGGGTCGGGGCTTATAGGGAGTAAGATCGACAGGAGCTCCAGTGCAGTCTGTGGATCATATTCCATCTTTGTTGTCTTATCACTGAAGTAAGTGGAGAAATCTTTGCAATTCAGCTGTGGACGAGATCTCAGTGGGGAGAGATTGAGTTTGCTATTTGATTGAAGCTTAACAATTTCAAACAATCTTTTTGATCGATTTATTTTGCTTGCTAAAGTTGGTTAACAAAATAGTTAGCTTTACAGATTTGTATGCTTCTGTTATAAATGTTCCTTATAGATCTCAGATGTTTGGGATGATCAAGGGATGGTGAGGATCTCCACAATCTTTCCACTTGTCTCAGGTTTCTTCTTTCTGCGTTTAGACTACCGTTGTACCAGGGTTTGGAGACTTTGGGAGGTATTCTTTTTAACTGTAAAGGCACGACCATGTCCAGAATGCTTGTCATGTATCAGTTGTAGTGATCAGTGAGGTCGCGGAAAGCAGACGTCCTCAGGGGGTGGTAAGATGTTATTACAGAGGGTTGTCAGATCATCCAGGTTAATGTTTCACAATTTTCTTTGCCAAAGTTGGTTTTTTTTGGGTTGCGTTTTATCAGTAATTACAGATTCTGTGATGCAGAAGATGATACACTGGTGGTCTGTCCAGTCGCAAGGGACAGTAGAACCAAGTTGTATGGAGTTGGGTTTTCCAATGATTAGATCTAAGGTTGCACCCTCGACGTGTATAGGGCTATCACATATTTGGGTTAGATTGAAGTCCATGAGGAAAGATTTGAGGCTATTTACAGAAGGGTCATTCATGTCATTCCAGTGGAGGTTGAAATCTCCGGGGAAGATCTGGGTGCCCTGATGATCTGCATTTGTTGAGATACTTTTTATAATCTATTTGACGAAGGAAAGGTTGTCTTGTGGGGGATGGTAGAGCAGGTGGAATTTACATACTTGGCTGTTGTCACATGCAACCTCCATGCATAGTTATTCGCATGATGGGAGAGCAGCGGAATTAAGTTGACTACAAGATTGTTAAGGTATATGCTGGAGATACCTCCTCCTTGCCCACTAGATTTGTCAAACCTAATGAGGTCATAGCTAGGGGGACTAATAAGTCAATGATAGGAGCAGATTAGTCATTTAGCCAGGTTTCAGTCAACATTAAGAGATCCGGATTGTGATCGAGGATGAGAGTGGCGATATCTACTGCATGTCTAACTGCAGATCTACAATTGAGAAGCATGCATTTAAGCTTCGAGTTGGTGTTGGCTGGAGTCGCATGTGAGGTGGTGACTCGTGTGAGGTTATTCTTGTTCAAGGCTCTGGGATTAGCCCTGGGTTCTCTTTGCCGGTCAGCTTGGATTGTCTCAATTTGACGCTTATTATGTGTATTGTCCGCGTACATTGGGTCATAGGAGCATAGGAGAGAGTGAATATCCATATCAGCCATTGGGTCATTTAGTCTAATAAGTCAAGTGGGAAGATTGGGGAGGGAGGAGCTTTTCCATCTAGAGAGGGGGGAGGTCAGGTTTGGTGAGAGCAAAGGGAGTGTGTGACGTGATAGAGGCCTGGAGTAGTAGTTAGTGGAATGGGAATGATTGTGAATGTTTGTTATCAAAGAGTTGCTTAGTCTCCCCTTATTAGCCAGTTCAGTAGAGAGGAGTAAAATGCTTTGAATATCTGCCTTGAGTTGTTGAATGACTAAGGTGATCTCATCCAATCTGGGTCCAAATGCGGAGTAGGTGCTTATAGGTGATGTTTGAAGTATGAATAGGTTCCTGGTAAAGTTAGTTTATCAGTGGTCCTATTCCAATTGAGACTTGCCCTGTTAAGTCTCACGTTTGAAGTATGCATAGGCTCCTGGTATAGTTAGGTTTTCAGTGGCTCTATTCTTATTACGACTTGGCCTAGTAACTCTCATAGTTGGGTTTAACTTGTAGCTTTAGAAACTAACTTCAGGCTTTCATTTTTAGCTGTTTACCATTGGCAGTCCACTGATCCTGAAAAACGGTGGATGAGTGTCATGGTGACCATGTACTTAATGTTGGTAATCTCCTGTTTACGTTTTTCAAAGAACGTGGTATCTGTCACTTGGAATGAGGACCACAAATCGCATTTATAAATAGCTTGAATCAGTTTCTGTTTTCTGTATTTTCAGTGCTGCCCTGGAAACTGCCCAACGTGTGATCAGATGTGCGGACGAACATTAGGCTGCAGGAACCACAAATGCCCGTCTGTTTGCCACAGAGGTAAAAAGGCCCAGTGATTCAAAACGTGAAAGTGCATTTTAGCGTAAATAACCCGGTTATATTTCGCAAGCTAGAGAAAGTAGGCCCATAGTGAATAAATAGCGTGGATGCTAATATTCATATAGAAATAGTTCTTTGTCAATACAGAGTGAAAATGATGACTTCATTATAACTTTGTGGTTTTCCAAAACAATACACATGTATGCAGTTCAGTGGTTATGTAAATGGTCTCCTGCTGTTTGTTGAAAATATCCCTTCTGTGGGACCCAAGAACCTGACTGGCGTGCTACAGTGTCCCCACAGGGCATATTGTCAATAGGCTGCAGAAGAACAACGGTCATTCGCATAAATATCAACTTGGGCCTGAAAGAAGATCCAGCTGTTGCCTTGAAAAAGCCTCAACATTATATGGATTAGAAGAAACAAGTGTCAGCATAGTTTTGCAAATGTGGAAGCATATTATTATGTATCATGAAATGGATTGATGAACCTCAGCAGCCATTTTGTTTTGTGAAAGCAGCCAAGCTGTAATCAAATCACCTTCTCTGTTGGCTAAGGACTGTCTATTTGGGTTTGGATGTCAGCTGTATGATATTTATGTCGTACTTGCCCACTGACTCTAATTTACAACGTATACATTTGGGTGCTAAGTCAGCTCCCTGCAAACAGGCTCCTGCGCAACCACATCCAGTTCTTCCGTTTTCATACATAAGGACAAACAGTTGGTGGCTCTAGCGCTCTACACATCAGTAATATCCCCAATAACGAATAATATGATTGTATCGCTAAGTTTGCATAGTCAAACGTCTGGTTGTACACACCGGCTCCCATTTAAAGTTTATAGAGTAGCGGCAATTCCATGTTTCCTCTAATGGCATTACTGCAACTAGTACTTGTAAAAATACCACACATGTACGAACAAATGGGGAATAACTTGTAGAAACAGTGTTTACCCACAGTTATTGGTGCATATTTAGCAGTAGTTTTCCCATGCAGAGAAGTGGCATTGTCACATTTTTGGAGCTAGCAATAGCACCTTTTTGCCAATACGAAATCCTATTAAATGCACTGGGAACTTATTTCTGCATATTCTTTACATCATCCACCCTACTGTAAATGAGGGGTCAGTTGGTTTCTTGCTGTTGCAATACTTTTTATTGGTCGTGGGCTTGAAATGGAGTTTTCTTGGGAAGTAGTTATGACACCTTCTGAGCTGCGAGTATGCATCACAGCATCGCAAGATCGACACCTCACCCGCACAAAGGTGGTGAGTAATTGGCATGTCCACTTGTAAGCGGCAGCGGAGGTCCAGCTCAGTTTACATGGCGTCACCTAGGCAGTTAAATAAACGCCTCGGGCATCCAGTAAAAATAACCCTGGCCGTCCACAATTATAGGAACAGATTTTAAAGTACTTTGCTTCACTTAATGTTTTTTTTCTGCGACAGACCAGTTAAGCACATTGCTTTTTCCATCTGGTTGTGGAATGTACACACCGTATAGAGTTTCTGTTTCCTTCCAGGCTAATTTAGGTGCGCTCTCTAGCTTGTTTGCCTTTCCATGGAAACGAGCGAAACATACGACGAGTTGCATTTTAACACCCGTGTAATTAAACAAGTAGTAACAGATTATCACATTCTCAATTGGCATTGGGTTTTAAAGGGAGAAGCACCCAAATCGGACTTTTCCAAACCGTTCCACCCATACATCATCTATTGGAATATTGTTTCTGCTGCCGAGGTCTGCCTGCAGCCGGCAGCTTCTTGTATAGATCCAGTTAGAATGGAACTTCAACCTTCCACCTATTGAAGACGATACCAAAAGGGGCAAGTACCTGGGTTATGGCCTTTTATGAACCCTCCCGTTAAATACATACAGTGCCTACCTTCTGTTGATTGTTGCAAAGGATGTTTGACCCTTGCAATGGCATCTACCCCTTCCACGAGGATGCAGGCACCCCCATTCATGCAGTGATTCCTCCTAGATGCTACTCCGCACAGTAGAAGAGATTGTGACAGTTCCATATTCCTTGTAGAGCAGTGGTTCTTAACCTTTTGACTTCCGGGGACCCCCACTTAATCATTACTGGAATCTGGCGACCCCCGACTGAATCATTATTGGAATTCAGCGACACCCAACCGAGCCATTATTGGAATCCGGAGCCCTCGGCCTGAACAATTAAGATAATTTGAATAGTAAAACAATACTCAATTCAGTGAAATGGAAAAACACTTTATTTGGTCACCTTAGCATGGCCACAAAAGTAAAATACTATTATACACAGCAAAGCATGATGAAATACACTAAAACAGCGCACTTTCATATTAAAATCCTTAAGATGAAGTAAGATTAAAATAGTGATGAAACGCAGATCAAAAAATATTTTTAAAAACTGTTTCAAGGGCCTGGCTACAATCTTCTGTACCTCCTGAAGCAAACCACAAAGAGGTGACCATAAGTCACATGCCTCATTTTGCAGTAGAATCGTAGCTATTCCTTAAAAACCTATTTCACCTTTAAGCTAAAATTTCAATTAATACAAAGCTTCACGACAATATTGCACAAATGCCTATTTAATAGAAAAGCTGAAGATGGAAGTGCGACTGGAGCCGAAGCATAAAGAGCTACCCAAGCAATTTCCTAGCCTTAAACACCAGCTTCAGGCAAGTGACTGTGATAAACACAGCGATTGTAGAAAGTGCAGTGCTTCTGTCCAATGATGCAGAGAATACTTAATCAGTTAAGGCTTTAAAACAGAAAAAAAATCACATGTAAAGTGCTCTGTACTGATCTCTGATCACCTGGGCAAGGTGGGAGAACTTGTGACCAGTCGTTGCACCGGGGAAAGGTGACTAGACTATGAAATAGGCGGAGTCGAAACCTGAGTACTACAAAGTGCTGGTAGTGCTATACATCATGCAGCAGGAATTGTATGTTCCTTGGTGGCATGAGCTGCATATATGAAGCAACCGTGGAGAGTTCGGATAACAATTCCCACCTCCCATCCTCCCAGTAGGCAGAGCACATTGCCCTGAGTATTTTTTGGTCCTCCTTAGACAGAGTTCAAGAAGGATCTTCGAATAAATCTCGCCTATACAAGGCCGTAGCTATATCACTAATGCCCCTCAACATCGAATGTACACCCTATACCTTCCCGTTCACAACTACCAACAAAACTGCCCACGGAGACAATGAGAATATTAGGATCTGCTCATCAGCCACTTATGGCTAAAGCTGACTCCGAATCATTTAAAATTCCCACTCATCACCCAAAGCGTCGAAGGTGCGCACTTCTTTTGGCAGGACCATATCAGACCCCGTCCTTATTCTTGCACTCTGCTCAGGGCTCCATCTCACTTTTGCTAAACCCGCGCAGCGGATTTTAGCGCTGCTGCGGGACAATCTACATCCCTATTGCTGACATTACCGAGCCGAGCACACGGGCCACGCCCCTTTGAGAGGCCACGCCCCCCGCCGCCACTACTTGAGGACGCGGACTACGAGCGTCCCTCAGATAGCTTAACCCTCCTGAGGCGGAAGCCGGGAGAAGGACTGCACGAACGTTTTTAAAAAAACTTTGTAAACTTTGAGTGTCACAACATCTTTTGTATTTTAAAAGCTACCTGTCCTTATTCTTGCACTCTGCTCAGGGCTCCATCTCACTTTTGCTAAACCCGCGCAGCGGATTTTAGCGCTGCTGCGGGACAATCTACAACCCTATTGCCGACATTACCGAGCCGAGCACACAGGCCACGCCCCCCGCCGCCACTACTTGAGGACGCTGACTACGAGCGTCACTCAGATAGCTTAACCCTCCTGAGGCGGAAGCCGGGAGAAGGACTGCACAAACGTTTTTTAAAAAAAACTTTGTAATCTTTGAGTGTCACAACATCTTTTGTATTTTAAAATAAAACCTACCTGTCCTTATTCTTGCACTCTGCTCAGGGCTCCATCTCACTTTTGCTAAACCCGTGCAGTGGATTTTAGCGCTGCTGCGGGACAATCTACAACCCTATTGCCGACATTACCGAGCTGAGCACACAGGCCACGCCCCTTTGAGAGGCTACGCCCCCCGCTGCCACCGTGCCTCCCGTATAAAAAATGTGCATCTTCCGGTCGCGCAGCGGGCGTGCCGTTTGCGCGCCGAAGGCGCACCTAAGGCAAGCCCGTCTGCGCCCATCCGCGGCCGACCGGGGCAAGGGGCTACCCCCCCTGCCCGATCATCACGCCAGGTTACCACCTACAGCTCCCACTTTCTCCACCAACTAAAGCAGGAAGCAGGGCCTCCCTGCCTACACGCATGGGACCTATCCATAAAACACCCCGCCTGCAACCAATGCGGATTTCATTTCTTACTCTACCCTAAAACTGAACCCATACAATACTCCATGCTCCTGCTCAATTGCAGGTCACTCCCCAAGCACTCCATGGAAATCTCTCTACTGATGGAGGAAACAAACCCAGATATCCTCTTTATCACAGAGACGTGGTTGCAAGAACACTCGGATCCTGATTTGGTACAAACTCTTCCATCTGGATACCAAATACTCCGCCTTGACCGCAAAACGGGAATCGGCGGTGGGCTAGCGGTGATCTATAGAACAGGATTCGAAGTCACTAGCATCCCCATTCATCTCCCAGATAGTGAATGTCTTCCCTCCACTATAAAATTCAGCCCCACACATACCTTTTCTGGTATGCTAATATACCGCCCGCCAGGAACGCAAGGACAGTTTCTCTATAACCTCGCCCCAACAGTTGCAAACCTTGCACTCAGCTCCGCCAATTTTACAATCCTGGGCGATTTCAACATCCATCTGGATTCCCCGAACGACCCAAACGCTAGAGAACTATTCTCCAGGCTAGGCGCCCTTGAATTACAGCAACTTGTCCTTGGGCCCACTCACTTAAAGGGTCACCTTCTGGACCCCATATTCAGCAACTGTCCTAACCTCTACGCTGGAAACCCTTCCCCCCCTCCCCTGGACTGATCACTTGCTCATTCCTTTCACTTGGACCCCCCCCAACCACCCCACTTATAAACCCCCGACTGTTCAACAGTCACGTAGCTGGTCCAAAATTCCCCAGCCAGAATGGCGGGACAAGCTACAGCTCACTAAACCCGTCAATACCCCTAATCCCATCCAGGGCAATGAGCACTACAACAAATGGATTACCAGCTCCTTAGATCTGGTACTTCCACTAAAACGTACTCACCCTAAGCTAGGTAACCCGACAGCCCCATGGTATACGATTGATCTCCGGGAGGCCAAACGCGCCTGCAAACGAATCGAGAGGAAATGGCGTCTCGACTATCTACCAGCAGACAAAATAGCCTATAGAACAGCGATCAAAAGCTATAAATCTAACATCAAACTAGCTCAGGCCAAATACTACGAAGAAAAGATCGACAAGGCAGCTTCAAAACCCAAGGAGATCTACCGGATAGCTAAATCCCTCTTGCAACTTCCCGAGGCCCCAAAAGACCACAACAATACCCAGGCCCACTGTGAGGAGCTAGCGGAGTTCTTCTACCATAAAATAGAAGTCATTAACTCTTCTTTTCCTCACACCGCCACTTCACCAAATGGTATCGCCGACATAGGCCGTACGATAGTTCCACCTAACTCTTTCAATAGTATCCCGCCGCTAGATCTTACCAATCTAGAAATTATCATGCGACAGGTTAAATCCGGATCACCCACTGATCCGGCTCCCCCGCGGGCTCTCACCCCGATCACCGGTCAGATCTCACCCACCATCCAGGATATGCTCAACTCTTCCCTCCAGACCGGCATCGTCCCGCCTCTATGGAAAAAAGCAATGGTCAAGGCATTACTAAAGAAACCCAGCCTCGACCAAAACAACCCCTCCAACTACCGACCTATTTCCCTTTTACCTTGGCTCAGCAAACTTCTTGAGAGACATGTCAACCTTGTCCTGACACTTTTCCTGGAATCAAACAACATACTTGACTCCACCCAGATGGGCTTTAGGCCCCGTCATGGAACCGAGACGGCCTTGATAGCAGTGACGGAGGAGGCAAGAAGGATCCTGGACGGTGGCGGGTCAGCAGCCATCGTCCTACTCGACCTTAGTGCCGCCTTCGACACTGTAAATCATAACACTCTACTCCACCGCCTCGGCAGGATAGGAATCTCAGGAACGGCACTCACCTGGTTGAGATCCTTTCTCACAGATAGATCCTTCCAGGTGTTTGAGAAGGACTCCATCTCCTCCAGTAAACCCCTCAACTGCGGAGTGCCTCAGGGCTCCTCCCTGAGCCCCACTCTTTTTAATGTCTACCTCAGCCCCCTGGCTGATGTCGTCCGCCCCTTTAGAGTGAAAATGGTCACCTATGCGGACGACACACAGCTGGTGGTAGCGCTAGATCCACCTCTTAACTCCTACCACAGCTTACATAAATGCTTGGAGGCAGTTGCCGCCTGGATGTCGGGCTCCTGTTTAAAATTAAACGGGGAGAAAACAGAGGTTATGCTCCTGGGAAATAACATCATCAAATCCATTGATCCCATCTGGCCCCTCTTCTTAGGTAGTCCCCCGCAACCCAAAGAACAAATCAAGAGTCTCGGCATCTGGCTGGACCGTACTCTTACATTTAACTACCAAGCAACCAAGCTTGCTGCCACATGTTTTGGGCTTCTAAGACTACTCCGCAAAATCCTCCCCCTTCTTCCGTTTCACTCAAGACGGATTATGATCCAAGGACTTATCCTATCCCGTCTCGACTGTGGAAACGCCCTATATCTTGGGGCCCCACAGTCTACACTCAACAGACTTCAAATCATTCAAAACTGCGCGGCGAGAACTCTCCTCGATATCCCTCGTCGAGTCTCAGTCAAAGCCCGACTGAAGGATCTCCACTGGCTCCCTGTGAAGGCAAGGATTGAATTCAAGAGCATGTGTATCGCTCACCGTTCTTATTGGGGAACAAGCCCTACCATTAACCGCACCCTGGTAAATGCCTATCTCCCCAACCGCCCCCTTAGATCTGCAACCTCCCATCTTACCATAGTGCCACGAATCAGAAGAGCCAGATGTGGAGGTCGGGCGCTCTCCTACAACCTAGCCAAAATCTGGAACTCTCTCCCCCCCTCAATCAGATCAGAGCCCAATCTACTCATTTTCCGAAAGCTTCTTAAAACTTGGCTTTTTAATAAAACATCTGTTTAATCCTTCTTCCAGAACCACTAAATCTAGTGTATCCTGCTTCCAATATCCTCTGCAGCGCTGGGACGCCTCTGGGTAGCCATCGCGCTCTATAAATTCTCTTTCCATTCCATTCCATACCCGCAGAGAAGCGTGGGAAATACCAGTGAGGAAGAAGAAGCGGCCAAACAACATTTTACATGTACTTCCAATCCTCCTACCAACAGGCTTAAGTTCATTCTGCATTACATCTCTATAGGCAAATATGACTTCCTAAATAGGAGCACAATTCTGAAGTTGCTTAGGACCATGGTGAGCACCAAGCACATCAGCACCATACATTTGGAGTCAGTAAAAGTTAAGGAAAATCCAAACTTGAGAGGGATAGGCCTTACTATCACCACTTGGTCTTCCCCTGAGACAGCCAACCTTGTTTGCTATTGGGAATCGATCTGTTGCAAGTGTTTTCATTACATTATCCCAGCCCATTGTCACCAAGTTCCAGCAACCTCAAAGCACCAGAAGGGGTAGAGGGATTCCGAGGGGAGCCATCTCTTCCAACTTTAGTATGCATCTACCCACACCTCTTACATCTATAAGTGTACGCACAGAGGGCCACCTTTGAGAAGGTATTTCCCAAGCACATCAGGCCGAGAATGATATTACAAGGATGAGAGTCCCACAACTGCCTGTTCGCACATGAAGCCAAGGTGAGAAGTACAAAGTGTTCTCTTCTGTGGGTAACTCACTCACCTCTACTAATGCCAGAGGAAAGCAACATGCACTTTCTGGTCCTTTTCCATCCTTGCACTCAATTACTCAATTTTCTAAGCAGTCGCGGACCCTGAGTAGGCATCTCCGATCCCCAGGTGTCCTTCAGACTAGAGGTTAAGAACCACTGTTGTAATATTTTTTTAGCAACACTGTAGGTGCTGCAGTTACCTTCTGTATCCTTAGAATGGAGGAGAGAGAAACTTTCTTATCCCTCCGAGGAAATCCACTTCACTTAAATCCTTCAAGCTGGGCTAAAGGGTGCTTTGGGTGCCTGCAATCAGAGCCCCTTTATAGTATTTGATCCAAGATCAGAAATGAAAGTTTGAGTTGGAATAAACTCCTTAAAAATTTAGTTAATTCAGTCATTTTCTTTCATGGCAGGTCTCCTGAAAAGTGAAATGTAGTGCCCGAAGAGGCTTAAGGAATGCACCAAGGCTTGCTTTATATTTGTGTCATATGTTATCCTCTAAATATATCTACCAACTCTGCAGAAACTCTTAATATCGAACTGAACTTTGTAGGCTAGAGAGCAGCAAGTGCTACCTGTGTGTGAGACTCCCAAACAAGCACCAAGACTTGTTTGAGAGTTGGATAGCCTACATACGTAGCATGACCCAATAGCTAAACGTGGCCTGCTGCCAGTATGACTCCCACAGAGAGACATGTGTCCACTTTCCTTTATGAGCATCCACTTTTTATAATGGTAAAAACCGGAGGAAGTGACCAACTCCTGCAGCTCTCAGGCCCATATGTGAGTTAGAAATGGTGCTAGATGGCATAACAAGGTTAGAGGTCGAAAGGGAACCCCTCGTAGGGTAGAGAGCTCCTTTGCAGCGAGGATGGAGGGACACGTCCTCCCGTTCGTGTACTCAAAAACAAGTATTTTATCCAGAGCCAACCTGGCACCTTGGAAACAATACAGGTGGGGGACCACTGGTACACCTATTAACAGCACACCCATCATTGTGGGCGGGAAGGAAAAAAGACCCTTCTCTTTATATAAACCTCACCCGCTCTAGAAGTGGCATGCTTCATCATCAGGTTCACCCTAACTCCTAAAAGTCAGGGTGGGATCGACCAAATTCCAGGGAGCACTTATGAAGATTGGGTGTATGGGGGCATAACTTTAAAGATAAAATTCCTCCCCCACTCTGAAAGTATCCTTTATTAGAAGAGTCGGAGGAAATGTTAAAACGTATGTATATAGGGATATGAGGCTGTGATGGCCTTATGATCCTCAGGCACCAACATTTTTTAGCCCTGTTCTATTGGCCTGCAAAAGGTCCAGGGCTTTCATCAGGGTGGGAAGACGTGACTAACGTGTGCTGGTTACATTTAGCCCGCGGTTTGCATGTGAAAATGTAAAAAGAAAATGGGTTACTTGCCGCTGATTTGGGAATTACCCAATTGAAATGGAAAATATGTTCCCACAGGGGCATGAGAGGGAGGCCTTGTAGCCACAGTTTAATCAAAGGACCCATCCCTTCCATGAACCTGTATTCAGCTCAGCTTCCCTGCTTGCGGTGCGGTTACCTACCTTGGGTGCCTTGAATATGAACATCATAGGGGCTTCCAGCAAGTAAGACACCTGCACTGAACTGCAACTATTATCCAATAAACATTCAGTAAGTACTTTGAGTCAGAGGGAATGCACCAGAACCTAACTTAAACCATTGATCCAAAACTTGAATCTCCTTGGAAGAGACTTGTTGAAGCATGAAGTTAGCATATCTAGCTCTGGTGCATTGCCAGCATGCACCACAAAATAGATGCGGAGTTGAATCAAAGATCTGTTCAACATTGAATAATTCCCTGTCCAATCATTGTTAATGCATCTTAAGCAGAATTCTCTCTTGAGACCTATATGCTCAATTCTTTCTCAACTTGTCCTTTGCAATTAGCTCAAATGTGGACTGTTGTGTGGTTGATTCTTCCACTGTGTTACCTACCTTCCATTGCCAGTTGTACTTAAATAGACTGTTCAATAGTTCTTTGTAGACTGAATAAATGTAGTTGCCCAACATTTCTTCTCCGTACATGGCATTAATGTAATTCAGTTGGGTGAACAGATCAAGAAGTGCTCGGTTTATTGAATGGAGAATTATAGGATTAGTGGTATATATTTTAACTCTAAAGTATCTGGGTTTCCCACTACTTGTTTGCAGTCAGCGCTAACAACGTTCCTATGAATTGCAAGCATGCCATTTAACATGTTCATAAGGCCTAATATTGTAGTGCTATTAAACCACGGCGATTCATATCCGTATCAATTTAAAATCTCAACGATGAGGGCTTGTCTCATCAATTATTTTGTTGCATATATTTACTACGGTTCTACTCTTACATGCACTTTGTGTTGACCTATTAAATTTACTCATAGATCAGGTACTGTATACAGATTAAGCTGCCTCCACTTCAGTCCAATAAGAGAAGCAGACATAGATATTGCACATGTATGTCACTTGAATATATCCTGCCAATCACAGCTATGTTACTGTGCCTGAACCAGGATGAATCCAGACATGAGTGCATTTCAGTTTTTGTTCTGTTTTGTTCTGTCTGGCTAGTTTCATCTTTAATTTCCTTAATTTCCCCTTCTTGCTTTGTTTTGTGCTTGTGCACTGTGCTTGACTTGGACTCTTGTTTTCGTTGGATTCAGTCAATTTGGAATATGTTGCTCCATATAGGTTTTCGAAGCCTGTGCATCGATAAAGAAGTAAGCTGTACCCTCCATCTTCACCTTTAGCATTAATGGTAGTAGTATTGAATTCTTGATGTGTCAATCCAACGCTGCCACCTTAAACATGCCGCTCCAATTTGCTTCCGGCATGATGTACTGCCAAGATAAAGTATGGATGCAAATGTATTTTCTTTTTCCCATATTGAATTTCTCCCTTCTCCTTGACGGCATCTAAAATAGTATTCTGATCCTAA
Organism: Triturus cristatus; assembly: GCF_964204655.1. NCBI lineage: Eukaryota > Metazoa > Chordata > Amphibia > Caudata > Salamandridae > Triturus > Triturus cristatus. Next base: position 816,682,056 of record NC_140582.1, read on the forward strand.
TAATCAGGTACCCAGTACCCACTTTTCTTTGTGCTCTCTCCCTTAAAAGCTGCTCAGAGTTGAGCAACAAGAGGATATTTGATTGAAGTCCTTAATATGTGACTGTGTAGGTATATTTTAGACTTCACCAGCTTGTCTAACTCATATGTTGCTACTCTTGGCTCAGCCTACCTGATCTTTAGGTTAAGCAGTTCTAGCTTTCCCTTGAGCATTGACCGCTTGCACAGATTCTCCAGATCTTTCACATTATTGTTATCTTTACTCTTTCACTCTATATCTCTTATTCCTAGCTCCCTTTCCTGCAAGTAGCGGGATTAGGATCACAGTAATGCCTACAATAACCACTGGGCCAACTAATACCCGATTTATTTGTTTTTTTTCTTTTAATATTGTAGTAAACCCGCTTCAGTTTAAGCCTCTGTACTCTTTGCCTTTTTCTATAGGACATTGCGGTCTGCTCCTTTTGGATAGGCTTGCCAGTTTTAACTGCATCAAATCCCTTTATTGCCTTTTGTGTCAAATGCCCACATCTCCAGAATAAAACCCATGCAGGGTTTACAGTATATGTATCATAGCTTCCAGCGAGAAACAGTTAAAACAAGCATTTGCAATGCAATAGGTCTCGCATTTACGCGAGTTTAATCTATTGGCATAGTAAATGACAGTGCCTTGTATTAACGTTTTTAAAACCAATACATAAATAAAAGTCATTGTCATTTACAATGCCAAGAGCTCAAACTTGCTTAAATGCGAGACCTATTGCAAATGCTGTGAACGAAGGGGCAAGATCAAGGGCTTGCCTGTGCCTGTCCACAGCCTGCTCCCACCCGACTGCTTCGGGCAGCGGCCATGACTATGCATTGCTGCCTGTCACAGCACCAGCCCCTGCAGGTTCTCAGAAAGGCCCGGAAATATGAGTTCAGAGCTTTTGGATCTGATAATTCCCGCAAAAAAACACTTATAATTGCGAATTGCATTATTTCTTCTGGCAAAAACGCTCCGGTGAAATAACACAACTTGTAATGAGCGCAAAAGGGCTTTTGCCATAACACCAGTGCCCCACGAGATGTGCCTGTGAAGAGGGGGTCAGCGTTCAGAGTTTTGTTTCTAGCTGCGTTGACACCGTCACAGAAAATGGAAACCGTGCACAGCTTGCTTTGTGAGTCTCTGAAAATAAGTATGCTAAATGCAACTGTTTGGGAAATGCATAGAGCCAAATCGGTTCCAGGAAGTATTTTTCACACCATGTTGATATAGTTCCATTTTAATGTAAAAAAAAAAATACACTTTATTGAGGGGTGAAACTGTCATTCGATCTCTAAGGTTCATTGCAGAGCATTGCCAATAATTATAAAGCCAAACTGTGGCTGGCTTAAGCTTGACAGAGAACCAAAGAGCTCCCAAAGCCCCCGGGAGGTCATTAAAGCACCAGTAGTACAGTGGCCACAAGCGAACTTGGAGAGAGGACAGAAAACGTGAACGCACATAAAACAATCAGCTGCTGGAGACAAATGGCCCGATTGGTCTCAAGAAGCAAATGTGTTCTCTTCTCATCTGAAACCGGAGAAATGCACGCCATACAATGCCGGACTTGTAAACATGTGGGGTGCAAGAAAGGACATACTGAAATTAAGAGTCAAGTCAGAGATGTGTTCTCCCATCAGGACATATTTTAGTTTTCATTATTTATTGAACAAGCTCTAGAATTAATGAATGAGAAAATACTTGCATGCACTCCTTGAAAGTTGTGTGCATAGAGTGCATACTATTTCCGATTCTGTTCGTTCACCACTGAGGATGCACATGAAAAGAACAGCAACAGCTCAAAACTGCATTTTAAGAATTGCAGGAAGCGCACATGGGTTTGAAATTCCCACTCCCTCAACGTGGTGTACGGCGACTGGAGTTTCGGCTCGGCTGGGATCCGGTTGCTCCGCTTTGCAGACAATAATAACAAAGTGATGGGGAGTGGGGTGGCACAGAAGCGCGCTGAAGCTGAACAGGCACGGACAAAAGCTTAGTCTTGACAATAGATTTCAATACATTTTTTAAAAAGACACCCACTGAAAGTCTGTGCTTTCGATTACAAAACAAAAGGGGTGTAAGATCAAATCATGCGCCGTGCAGAAAGAAACACAAAGCATGGCACCCCATGCCTATAGCTGTGTGTTCCTAAGCGTTAATCGGAAATGAACCATGACGAGCAGGTGGCAGCTGCACGCGCAGCAGTGGCAAAAGTGAAAGCGATGGCGCTCCAGATGGCGCCTCGGGCGCTGAAAGCTGGCGGCTGCGCGCATGTTCGCGCGCGGACACGCACTCTGGAGGCCAGCAAAAGCCTCTGGTAGCACTTTTAAAACCCCACTTACAAAATGTCTCGCAGAGCAGCGCATGCGCTGGCTCAGGCGAGACATAAAAATGTGGTTTTGTGAAAGCGCTCTGCAGCTCAGTTAGAGCTCAGACTTCTGGCAGAGCAGGATACCATCATCATATTATCTTGCTTTTCTAGCCAGAAAGGACACTGCTAGTAGGGACTGTTATGTGTCCCATGATCTTTTGCATTCTTTTGGTACCACAAGAAAGAATAAGGATTTAGTCGCAGTGGCTTCTGTGTACACAGAGGGCATAGTTTTGTAGCCAAATGACTGACTGGATGGTCATTTGTGGAAGAGTCTGAGGATCTACACCCATGGACATAAGTTAATGGCCTATTAGCAAAAAAGTGTTCATGTTACCTGACTATCAAATCCAGATGGTTACTGTTAAGTTGCTGGTGGACTGTGGGACCAAGTTAGAAAATCAAGGTTGTAACCTTTGACTAAAGGCATTAAAGCTCCACAAACATCTTCTGATGTTCAGAGTATTGAAACTAGTTCTGGTATTGTTTTCCCCGGAGATACCATGGAAAAATGCATTTGTAGTCGCGGGCCATAACACTTCAAAGCACTAGGGACCCACTTCACAAACCAATTTGTACCTGTAAGTTGTACTTCGTGTAGAGTGCCTTCATTTGCATGCGTCACATTTTGTATATGGCTTTGCGTACACAATAGTATACCGGTTGGGGGTAGGTTGTGGTTCCTTAAGGCTAGGTGTGCCTCTTTAAGCAGGCAAGCACCGACACACTTATGAATGGGTAGCTATTCACAAAATACTTACGGTCAAAGTAACAATGTAGATATTGGTTGATATTTACTCCTATCAAGGTAACAAGTATATGTTAGAGAGCAACTGGGTGGAACTGCGCACAAAATTGGTGGTGGTGCACTGAAAGCATTTCTCTATGGGGCTTTACCTATGTAGAAAAGCAAAATAGGTTATAGCCAGCCCAAATGCACGTGGGTCACACATTTAGACGTGCAAATGCACACTTTCTATGTTTGTGTGCCTGCTTCTGCACATAACGTGGAATTCACAAAGAATTTCAAAATTGCTCTTGGGGATCTTGGGTAGTTGCTTTCTCCAAGAGAACTTGTACATTCCTAAAATGTCAGAAATGCACTTCAAACTTAGGTGCAACCCTACTGGTGTAAATATTCAACTTTCTTTTTATGTGTAGGCCCTCTATGAGAACATTTGATGATCTTGATTTGTTAAAGTTGTTCAAGAGGACAGTATCACTGTGGTGAGGGTAGGGAGTATTTCTGTGCTATTGATGCTGGAGGTTTTCACACATCACCATAAAGTTAACAAATATTTGTATTTTCTTATCAAGTTTTCCAACGGAGGTACTTATATCCTTATGATTCTGTTTTCAACTTTCACCTCTGCATTCCTGTTTATCAGAATGTCTGTGCTACCGTGCCACTCAATCCATCTTGTTGATCCCAAAGGGAGTCAAACAGGAACCCCCTTGGAATTATTTCTCCTTTTCTGCTCTGAAGCCATCCTTTTCATAACAACTGCTCACTTTCAAGCCTTTCTGTCCACCAGTTCTTCAAATTTAAGGATGTCTTCTTTGAAGTCCTTTGCAGCTTTCTTTCTCAGTTTGGTTGAACATAATGAATACCGTTCTAGTTTTATTTTTAGGGCTCTCAGTTTTTCAGTTTTACACCTCAGTTTTCATCTTCTTTTGTGTGAGGCTTTACCCTGCTGCATATCACTTTTCAGATTCAGCTTTTTCATATTCTACAGCCAGTTCACCTGTGATCGTTTTGGAATGTTCCCTTTTTGACAGTCTTATATTATTTCCTAGCCAGATCAGCATCTCTTCAAAATTGCCTTCTAAATGACCTCTTGGCCGACCATCCTCCTTATTTACTTGGTCGTGCATTTGCTCCATCCGTTCCAAACACTGCCTACCTTAGACACTTGCATCAAACTTTCTTCAGAAAAGATACTGTAGAAATAGGACCTTTGAATCCTCACATCTGTTGGGCTTGAATATCCACCTTTTTGCACTTTTCAGAGGCTTTTTGTATTTTATCTTCCCTCTCTTTTCTACATTTAAAAAAAAAAAAAAATCTTGTTATTGAAACTTTTCCATGAGTTGCAAGACACATCAATTTCACATTTGGTACAAATATGATCAACAGGCAATACACATTTCTCATATAGGTACAGAAAATACTCCTTTCCTGTCGCCTTGAAATATTACTTCTTATGGACATGGCATTGGACTTCCACTGGGTTCTGCTCCCTTCCCTCCCAGGTGCGACTATTCGGTAGGGCCTCTCTCCTCCCAGGGCATTGCTACGTTTTGTGCCCCACTGCGTGTCTTGAAGCTCAAGCCCGTAATACCGAATCCAGTGGCGCCAGATCTTGAAGAATTTCCGCGGACAACCTCACATTCTGTATGTCACCTGCTCCGCACCCATGTACATTTCCATTCCAGTTTCCACTCTCTTAGGGTCAGAATTTCTGATGCTCCCCATTTGTTGGCTATTTTCCCTTTTGGCCGCTCTCATGCCTAGATTACACAAGCTAAGACTCCATCTGGGTAGGTCTGTATCGGAAGGTATACCTAGCAATGCGTATTTAGCATCCATTGGCAACTGAGCCCCTAGAACTTCACTTAGTTCCCTCACAATTCTGGTCCAATATCTTTGTATTCGTGTGCACTCCCATGGTGTATGTATAAAAGTGCCTCTCTCTGTCAGGCAGCGGAGACACACTGGAGATTCTACCCTTCCCATTTTATGAAGACAGGACCTGGTTATGTATGTTCTGTGCAGTATTTTGAGTTGAATTAAGCGCAACCTCAATTTGATTGCCACTTCTCTTGGTTACATCAGGGCCCCATTCCAGTCCATGTCTTCCAGTTATGCCAGGGCATCTTCCCATGTCCCCCTCAAGGCCACTTGGTTGTCCGGGACATTATTAATGTGGGTCTTATAGGTCCAGGATATGGCCTTCTCTGGTATTTTGTCCTGTTGGAGTCTGCCCTCTAACGGCGCGAATTCGGGAAGTCCAGCCACTTCTAGTCCCTCAGCCGCCCACGCGCGTTTCATTTGTATATATTTGTACCTTTGTCTCTCCCCCATCTGATATTCATGTTGCAAGGCTGCTAACAAGATCAAGGAGCCTTCCTTTATTAGGTCCCCAATTGTTGAGATTCCAATCAAATCCCAATCCTTGAACCCCTTCAGTTTCCCTAATTCTGGTAGCTTCCTGCCCTCCCATAGTGGGGTTTGCCTCGTAACTTTCTTGTGCCAGCCCATTTGTTTCTCGGCTCTCTTCCAAGCCTCCAGGGCCCTCTGGGTCGCCGGCATTAACTGTTTGACCCCTTTCCCCGTATACATAATACAGATTGGAGTGAACTTCAAACTGGTCTTGTTCTAGTGCTTAGGTTGGGCGGGATCTCGACATATGCCCCCACTCATTTACTGCTATCAAGTGTGCCGCCCTACAGTATGATCTAATATCCGGGAGGGCGATCCCTCCATTGTACTGATTGCATTGCAGCGTGCTAAGTGCAATCCTTGGTTACCCCCCGTCCAACAAGAGCATGCACACCTCACTATCTATTGCCTTAAAAGTATCTTCCGGAATCTTATTATATGTGTTTTGCAGGCTGTACAGAAGTTTAGGGAGTGTAATCATCTTGTACTTTGCCACTCTGCCCAGCAGTGTGAGCGGCAACCTTCTCCATCTCTCCACATCAGCTTGGAATTCTGTCACTACCCTATGAATGTTAGGTGCGTGGCTGCGTGAGATGTCTGTGGATATGTATATCCCCAGGTACTTGAAACAAGTGCTTAATTTGAGCCAGAGCTTTCCGGTGCTGAGCACCTGCACTTAATTGGTTTCTGGTGCTCGGCACCTAATTGTCAACACCACACTTAGGGCAGTCTGCCACAAGGTGGCGCTGCCCATGTAATTTAGAGTTGAGCAGTAGAACAGTTGTTTAGGAAAACAATGTACATAAACAAAATACTAATACCTGCCTCCCCAGCCATTGCTTTAGCTTTGGGGACCTGGAATAATCTGAGCTGTCGCATTTACATGCGCGAGAGATGGTTAGAAGTTGTTTTGGCAGCGGTGACAGGGGCGATGGGTGGTACAAGCTGCAGTGGCCTCCTGGTCAAGGCCCTGGCACTTCATATTTTACAAATTAAGCACTTCTTGAAATCCTCCGGTGTTACTTGAAGTTCCTTGGGGAGATCCTGTGCATCAAGTGGGCTTCCCACTGGGTAAAGGATTGATTTACCCCAATAGATTTTGTAGCCAGCGTGTATCCCAAATGTTCCGAGCTCTTGAAAAAGGGTAGGACTTGTGGACGGGGGATTCGGTGCCAAACAAGAGGACATCGTCCGCATAGAGTGCGATGCGTTCCTCCCTTCCACCCGCCCTGAACCGCCTTATCTTTGGGTGTGTTCTAACGAGGCAAGCTACTGGGTCAGTGCGAAGAGCATCGGAGAAAACGGGCATCCTTTCCTAGTACCTCTTTCTATCGCAAATTCCTCTGACATTGCCCCGTTTACCCTCACTCTTGCTTTTGGAGACCTGTAGAGCATCTTAATCCATACCAGAAATTTGAGACCTAACCCGAACTTCCTTAGCGTCTGCCACATGAAAGGCCAGTGGAGCGTAACAAAGACCTTTTCCGCATCCAACGAGAGCAGCATATGGGGCTCTGCTCTACCTTGGATCGTACTCATTCAGTTCACTAGACGTCTCAAATGGAATCGCGTTGTCCTCCCTGGCATAAACCCTGATTGGTCGGCATGTATGAGGGAAGTGACAACCCCAGCCAATCTATTTGCCAGGATAGAAGCTAGTACCTTCACCTCCACATTTAGGAGAGAGATTGGTCGATATGACCCACAATCAGTTAGCGGCTTCCCTGGCTTGTGGATCACCACTACTGTAGCTTTCCGCAAATCAGGCGGTAATGGTCCCTCCTCCCTAGCCGCTCCAAACATATCCAACAGGTGCGTCCCCAAATAATGTGGAGTTTGCCTTAAAAAACTCCGCTGGCAGGCCGTTAGGGCCCGGGGTCTTCCCTGACTTTTGTTTATGCATGGCCTCCGTCACCTCCTCTAACGTCATCTCTTCTTCTAAAGCGTCTCGGTCTTCCAGGGACAGAGCCGGGAGGTCTATTCCCTCAAGATAATCCCAAATCTGCGCATCTCCCACCTTTTTCTGTACTTTGTATAGGTCAGCATAGTAGTCCGCGAAGGCATTTGCAATATCCTGTGCCCTTAGTAAGGTCCCTTCCCTCTCTGTGAATGACTCCCACCCATCTGGATGGCAACTCCTTCCTGCCCAACCATGCTAAGAGTTTCCCCGCCCTGTCTCCAGTTTCATATAGACGATGCCTAAGGGCTAGGTATTGCTGTTTCGCTTCCCTTTGTGCAAGTGATTGATATTCCGCATGGGTGACTGCTATCTGTTGGAGGATGGACGGGCTCGGACTCTCTCCCAGGAGTTTACCCTCTAGCTGCACCATTTCTTGTGTCTCTTTCCTGTTCTTGTGTGCGATAGCATCTTGGGCCTTAAAGGCTTCCCAAGGGACCACGGCTGAGGTTACTGTCTCTTTGTTGTCCTGGAAATACAGCTCTAATTCCACCCTTGGCTCCTTCGTTATCTCGGGATCCTTAAGCTCCCAGGCGTTTAGCCTCCAGCCTCTTGCACCTACCTTGAGCCATAGTGGGGAGTGATCTGACAACCCTCTCGCTAGGTAGTCCACCGATGTGACCGTGCCTAGTTCCCCTGCTGGGGCAAAAAAATAGTCTAAACTCAGTGCGCTCCCGAGAAATATGAGCACGTCCTGTCAGTGGGGTGATGCCGGCACCAAACCTCTTGCAGACCCTAACTAACGTGATCTCCCTGTGTCCCCAAACTCCCTGTACCGCCACATATGTGCCACTGAGGTCAGACCAGGTGCTGGAAACGTGACAGGTATAGTCTTCCGGACCAGTATCGCTACCCCTCGGGAACCGGAGATAAATCCCGCGCAAGCCAGAGTGGTATTCATGCCTTTTCCCAGAAAGGTACAACATGTCCCTCTAGGGTGCATCTCCTGGAGCAACACTATGTCAGGCTTCAGTCTTTTTAAGATATTTAGTAACCAGGCCCCTTTTAATCTGGTGTCCCATCCTGTTTACATTCCAGGTCATTACCGTGTAGCCCTTGTCAGACATATCCCCTGGGTTTATCTCTGTCTTGTCTACCCATGATGTGGGGTCCTAGCATGCGGCCTGTGTCTTGATGTGTAAGCACATGTTCCTCAAAGCCGTCCATGTTATTGTGAATGCCCCACTTTATGCCCCCACTCTGAACCTTCCCCCCAACTGCCCCCACACCACTCTCTCCCACTTCCCCCAACGTATCAACATGACAACTTTGTAGTAGGTATAGTCTGAGCGGTCTATGTACTCCCCCTTCCTATCATAACAGTAAGGCTAAGTAACTAATGAGAGCCAAAAGCCCATAATGTACCGGGTCCGGGTTCCAATAGCACCCAGCCTAGGCTAAATAGGCATCGGTGAGCAACTAGCGCCCTGGATCTTCACCCTTCCTCACTTCCATCTGGTGTAGTTGGTCGTGGCGTCTCTTCTATTTTCCTCAGCGCCGCCAACTCTTCTTGATGGCTGATGTTCTGTAGCAACGGATGGTCACTATCAGATTCCTCTGAGTGTTCCGTTTCTGGAGGGTCCGGTGTAGCTTGCCTCCGGGGCCTACCTCCAGAGTGTGGCCGGTCATTTGACCTCTGGTTTGAGTCTTCTTCTGAGTCATGTTCTCGCCTTGCTCTCTTCGCCGTCACTCTGTGTCTTCTGGGTGTGGTACTGTGAGAGTCGGACCCATGCCCCAGTCGTCATTTGAATTTGGCTCTAATGGGTCCTACCACGATCTCCGGCGTCCGACTCTGTGAGCTACCCCGCTCCGCACTTCACACTCTAATAGGTCTCTCCTCTATCCACGACCATGCCTCTTCAGGGGTCTGGAAGAAAAAGGTCTTATCTTGAAATATGACTTGAAGCTTGGCCAGATAGAGGAGCGTGTATTGAATGTAGAGGTTCCTCAGCTTTTCTTTTACGGAGTCGAAAGTTCTTCTCTGCTTCTGGACCTCTCTAGAATAATCCGGGAACACCATTATTTTCGTGTTTCGCACCCGGACCTCACCCAGTCGTCGCATCTCGCGGAGTATTAGGTCTCTATCCTGGTAATTTAGAAACCAGGCCATTACCGGCCTGAGAAGCACCCCAGCCAGTGGCCTGGAGGTGGGCATCCTATGTGCCCGCTCAATCGCGAAACAGGAGGAAAATGAGGCATTTGTGAGAGTCTTTAAGCCATTTGAGGAGGTAGCCTCCCATGTCTGCCCCCTCTATTCCCTCCGGGAAACCTATGAGTCGCAGGTTATTCCTTCTTGCCCGGTTTTCTGTATCATCTACCTTCCACATGGTCTCCTTCAGGGCTGCTGTCAATTTGGTAACTTCTCCCTTCAGGTTATTTTTTATGTCTTCCGTTTCCGAGATGCGCTGCTCCGCCTGCATCACTCTTTCGGCTATGTTGCGGAGATCTTGCCTGAACAGGGTCACATCAATGCGCACTTCCACGATCCTGCCCTCCAGCGCTTCTCTTGAGGCTTGTATTGCTCGCAGGAGCGTCACATTGTCTGGCGCAGAGGAAGTATGTACCATCGTTTTGGGTGGTGGCGTCTCTGCCTTCGTGTATTTGTCCATTTTGCCTTGCCGCTGAGGCTTGGGATCTTTATCTTTAGCCATGCTGCATCCCTATTGCTTTATGCACCTCAAAGTTTCGAGCAGCTCACCCTTCCTCACCACTGGGTTATTTATACAGTCGCCTGTAGGACACCACCGCCACACCGATGATACAGTGTTGGTTTGCCTCTTGCCTGTTCATGCTGAAGGCTGGCTGATTGACACTCCTCTAAGCAGCGTCAACGAGGACCCTCACTCGCACTGCCAGACATCCAGCCTTGTCTGCTTGCACAGTCAGTCCTATGCCACCATTCCTGCAATGCCGCTAAATTAGCACTCTTCATAAACTGTTCCCAGGAGGGGTCCTGTCCGCACTTCAGGACCTCCAACCCCTTCCGCCAGTGGCTACTGCCCTTCTGAGCCAGCCCCTCTCCACTAGGTGTATCGTAGGAGACCACTGCCAGGGTCAGCCGCCTCTGTGCTCACTGGGAATTAGTTCACTCCTATTGGGGGTGGAGAGACTGCTGTCCTTACTTACTCCGGGAAGCCTGGGATCCCTCCCTCCCGGGGCCTCTGTCTCTCACTGCAGGTGGCCCACCCCTGGAGGGGGTCTCCACCTCCCCACTCAGGTGTCTTCAGCTAGGCCCAAAACAAGTGCTCAGCGTGGCCAGGCTTCACTCTATTGCCCCCCGGCAGAAAGGATATCCCCCTATGCTCCCTCTGGCCGCGTGCCCACGCCGCCGGTTCGTCCTGCTGGGCTCCCCTTCTCCTCCCTCCAGCGGGACTGTGCTGTCGCTGCTACACCACCAGTTCACTGCTGGGGGCTAGGCTCGTCTACCCCGGCCTGTCCTCTGCCTCACTTGGGTCGGTTCTCCAGCAGGTAACTGCATCGATCTGCCCTGCCCCGACTCCCCAGACTGTTCGTGGCCGCCTCCCGGCTGTCTGATTCCACTCTTAGACTTGGTGCTGTCCAGGCCGCTACGGGGACTGCCAGGCCCGCGGTCTCGCTGCGCAGGAGGCCGCCGGGTGCGCCGTCTGTTCGGGTCCGAACCCGCGTGTCCGCGGTCCCACTACCAATGCGGGCCTCCTCCGCTCACCATGCTCTGCCGGAGTGCCCTCTTCTTCACTCTGCTTAAACTCGCTCGGAGTCAGAGTGTAGTGTAGTTCCTATATCCCTAATAGGCTCTGCGCATTGGAATAACATACACTCTAGATTTGATATAGGACTAAGGTCAATATGTCTCTATCAAGTATATTAAACTTAATTACTTGTGTGTGCCAGCTAACTCAGAGTTCACTAGAAACTTCTCGAATATACAAAAAGGGATTAGTCTCGGACAACAGGATAAACATGACAACTTTGTTTCCTTTTAGAATCGGAACAGTCTCAGAATCGTGGAAACAATAAATAAGTTTCCCTCAGTCAATAGTGCATGCTTCGTTTCTACAGAGTTGCACAGAAATAGAGAGATGGGCGTTTCAATAAAAGGGTTTATTGAACAGTCTTATTTCTCAAGCAAAAGATATGAATTGCTACAATAGTAAGACAGACTGCGAAGTACAATATGTACGAGGTTAGCAGTAAGATAAAATAATACTGCAGTAGCATGGTTTGTAGCTATGACATATATTAATCAAAATACATACATAAATAACATAAGCTAAAATGTGATACTCATCTGATGCTTCTAAATTGTTCTACCCCAGTGTACCTAACCTAAGTGCAGTACGAGGTTTGAAGTAGGTGCCATTTCTAAAGTATAGCTAGCTATATTTTAGTTTAGCCAAGAGTTGCCAAACGTTTCTCTAAGTTCTAGTCAGTTCCATACCTTAGAATGAGAGTGGTTGGAATCTATTTTCTGTACTCGATAGTCTAACTCCCCGCAAGGGAAGTCAGAGAGCACTGGAGCTGGATTCTCTGCGAGGAAGATGGCAGCGTCAGGTCAGTGCATCAGGCTGGAACTCGATCTCCTTCCGAACTTGCTGTGGCGAACCGCGTAGTCTGGGTTGAATCAAATCTTCCGGGAACCGCAGTTTGCCAGGGCAAGTGCTTGAAGGTGTCTAGGAATGCCAGTATTGACGTAAAAGTCAGGCAGAGGAACGTCATGAATGAACCCCTAAGGAATAGATGTTCATGCATACTTAATGAGTTATTGGAGAAATCAATATTCAAGCTGAGGGAAATTCCTAAAGGCTTATGGGTCAGGTTTTCCAAGAATTTCTTGTGACGTGGATGGACGGATGTAGGTGGCCATGCCTGTATTTGGTTTGTATGGACAATGTCTAAATAAGGGCCTGATTTCTCTGTCCAAATAAGGGCAATGTGAATTGTACCTATATAAGGGCATAAATCGGGAACCTATATACGGAATCTAAATTTGCACACAACAAGAGCGTCCCACACCATCAGACTCCCGGGCCGGACCTGAAAGCAGGCGCCTTCTTTATCATCCTCGCCATCGGCTTTGTCGGCGCATTCTCCTCGCCAATTCAGGTCAATACGGCGTCCCGCGTCCACAGCACCAGGTAGCGTAAGCCTTTATGCTATTCATTAATGCAGTTTAAATGTGAAGAAGGCAGGATTATGGGTCGGATCTGTGTTGGGCAGCCGGAACTCCGGCTGTTGTGGCTAGTCTGCCATGCTACTCTTATCTTCTCTTTTCAAACGCATTTTCCTATGCAGCTACTGCTGTCTGGTGATGATGGTAGCTGCTTTTGTTACGAATTTAGTAATTATAACTTACGACTTGAAGGGTACAGCTCAGCGCTGCATTATTGTTCCTTGATTTGATGGAAATATAGCACTAACTCCAGGAGAAGAATAAATTACTCGGGGACCAATTTGATTATCCAGAATTTGACTCTAAACACTTGAAATAAAAATGTAACTAATATGAGAATGCATATAATATATGGGACAACTAGAGGTAAATTCTCTATCTTTTGGATAGCACACATATCTTGAATTTCAATTGATTTGCTAAAATCTCCATTTTTATTATTGCCACTAACCTCTGATTATAAAGAACTCTCCAACATGACAATTTGTATTAGATAGAAATCACCAGTCATAGTATGTTATTCTCCTTTATTAACCTCAGAAAAGTATTTAGCATCCCTTTTATCTCTACAATTTGTTAGCTATATATACCTTTTGCATTTTTTGATTTTTTTTTTCTTCACCTCCTCTCTGATGCTATGATGGAATACAATGGCCATACAACTGGATTTGCTCACAAAATAACTTGAAAAGTATATATTAAATTTAGAATTCAGTAGTAGCTTGAGTTTTTCTCAGTCTACTCCACATAGAACTTTAATTTCACCATCTGTCTAGTGCTGTGTTGTATTATATTTTTCTCTGTATGCAATAATATCCGTTCACATTTCAAATACAAAATGCTTGTGTTCCCGATGTGAGGTATTCTGATCAAATAAAGCAAATACACAAAAGGTAATTGAAGGAATGCTTGCAATTTGTCTAACCACTGACAATCACTCAGTGTAGCATTCCAACCCATCGTTCTTTTGTCCACCAAATGCTGCCGTCCAGTCTGTTTTAATTTAAACGACTATATTTATGTGTAAGGCCCTTGTTGAAATGCTGACTAGTCTCACCAGTTCTTTCTCCAAACTGCAATTGTAGTTTGTCACAATATAAAGCCAGGCGGAGCGTAATAATTTTTAGACAGTAGAAGCTGAAAGGTGTTGAATAACATGCAACTCTGAATACCCAGTACCATGTTAGGTAGACTCCACTTATTTAATCCTAAATAGTTTTAATAGTGATTTCAATGGGTTGTTCACCTCCCACTCCTTTGTGTGAACTTTTCTTCCTGACTCCTTATGGTTTAACAGTACCTCCAATGTTTAATTATTCTGTCGCTCATAGGTAGACCCTATTCAATACTCCTGATGCACATCAACAATGGTTTCTCCATATGATAATGCTCACCGCAGCTGCTTCTCTTTTTACACTTCTCTCCATCACTTAAGCTTACACGCATTGACACTCAATGGCCTGTGTGCACACCACACCGTCAGATCTTGTGAACATCACTCAACATATCCTGTGTGCTCTGTTCATAAACAAGGCATTTTCATCCAAACACTATGAAGGATGCTCAGAAACCTGAAGGGAAATGAAGTGCTTCACATCATCGCATGGGGTATGTAGTGCTACAGAAATAATGTGACTAGAAGCCGGACAAGTGCTATATAGATAATAGAATACATTGTTTCAGAAACGTCCTATTATTTTGCAACCTCTGGGTTGATTTGTTTTGTTCTGATTGATCTATATTGTAGGAAATTGGATTACTGATTGACAGGGGGTGAACACCCTACTCAAGCTTGACTTAGAGGCAATGTGTAGAGTCTTTATACAGCACTTAAACAATGTGAAGTCACAACACAAGAAAAATCCCATACCAATTTAAAAAAATCAAGTCAAATTTGTGGAAACCAAAATGACAAAAATCCAATCAGCAGAACCCGAGATATGCAATTTTAACATTTCAGGTCAAAATAGTGCTTAAAAGCACAAAGCACCAAATGTGGTTATCTGGTCGAGCCAGACCGGGATAAAGTCACATGTTCAGGCAGACCATGATGGACCCCCATGCCAGATACAGGGACCAAGTTTGTCCCACTGAGAAATGTACCTGAAATTCTGGTTGCGAAGCATTGAGCTGCACAGCGGCAGTCCTAAGGAGCATTGCGAGGTCCACATTGAAGATGCACTGCATAGCAGCGGTTCTGATGAGCTGCGAGGGCTGCGGTGCAAACTTGTGTCAAGGCTGCATTGGGCTGTGTCAGTTCCGATGGAAAGCTGCGAGGTCTGTGTCGAGGAGGTATCGTAATGTAGTAAGCTGGCTCTATATCAGGGTTACTCATAGTACGGGCCGCCAGCAGCCCGGCAAGCCTTCCTTGGCGACCCGCGGACCTTTCAGACATCCTACATGTGTTTTCAAAAAAAAAAAAAATAGTGTTAGCAGACCGGACTCTGAGACTCTGCTCTGTGGGGGCCGGGGGATTCCAGTGATTCTCAAAGTGGAGATGCAGGGGCCTAAGAGGTGAAATACAACAACGCTTTATTAACATGTAAATGGTCTGTTAAAGACCTGTGAAGTGCTCGGGTGCGGGCTGTGTGTGAGTGCTGGGAAGCTGTCTCAGTGCGGCTGTGTGTGCGCGCGCTGGGAACCTGTCTCAGCCTGGGCTGAGGGCTGACACACACGGGGTGAGATGACAGAGGGTGACGGAGGGAGAGGGAGGGACACAGAAGTTGACAGAGAGAGGGAGACAGGCGCAGTCGGGGGGAGACGGAGGGAGATGGAGGGAGAAGAAGGGAGACAGAGAGAGGCAGAGAGGGAAACAGAGGGAGGGAGACGAGGGTGACAGAGGGAGGGAGGGGGAGGGAGACACAGGGAGAGAGACGCAGAGGGAGGGAGACAGAGGGAGGGAGACAGGGAGAGAGACAGGGAGAGATAGAGGGAGGGAGGGAGACAGAGAGAGAGACGGAGGGAGGGAGAGAGGGAGGGAGATGGAGGAAGGGAGACGGAGGGAGACAGAGGGAGGGAGTGAGACGGAGGGCGACAGGGAGGGAGGGAGATGGAGGGAGGGAGACAGAGGGAGACGGAGGGAGACAGAGGGAGGGAGACGGAGAGAGATGGATGGAGACAAAGGGAGACAGAGGGAGACAGAGGAAGAGAGACAGAGGGAGAGGGAGAGAGACGGAGGGTGATGGAGGGAGGGAGACAGAGGGAGGGAGACGGACGGAGGGAGGGAGGGAGAGGGAGACGGAGGGAGAGTGAGAGGGAGGGAGACAGGGAGGGAGACGGAGGGTCACAGAGAGAGGGAGGGAGGGAGAGGGAGGGAGAGGGAGACAGAGGGAGAGAGAGACAGAGGGAGAGAGACAGAGGGAGAGAGAGAGACAGAGGGAGGGGGAGGGAGGGGGAGGGAGAGAGAGAGGCAGGGAGGGAGACGGAGGGAGGGAGACAGAGGAAGGGAGACAGAGGAAGGGAGACAGAGGGAGGGAGAGGGAGGGAGAGGGAGGGAGAGAGAGAGAGAGACAGGGAGGGAGACGGAGGGAGGGAGACGGAGGGAGGGAGACGGAGGGAGGGAGACGGAGGGAGACGGACGGAGGGAGGGAGACGGAGGGAGGGAGACAGGGAGGGAGACGGAGGGAGGGAGACAGGGAGGGAGACGGAGGGAGGGAGACAGGGAGGGAGACAGAGGGAGACAGAGGGAGGGAGACAAAGGGAGGGAGGGAGACAGAGGGAGGGAGACAGAGGGAAGGAGGGAGACTGGGAGACGGAGGGAGGGAGACAGGGAGACGGAGGGAGGGAGACGGAGGGAGGGAGACAGGGAGACGGAGGGAGGGAGACGGAGGGAGAGGGAGGGAGAGTGACAGAGGGAGAGGGAGGGGGAGGGAGACAGGGAGGGTCACAGAGGGAGGGAGGGTCACAGAGGGAGGGAGGGTCACAGAGGGAGGGAGGGAGGGAGACAGAGGGAGGGAGGGAGACAGAGGGAGACAGGGAGACGGAGGGAGGGAGGGAGACAGAGGGAGACAGGGAGACGGAGGGAGACAGGTAGACGGAGGGAGACAGGGAGACGGAGGGAAGGAGACAGAGGGAGGGAGACAGAGGGAGGGAGACAGAGGGAGGGAGACAGAGAGGGAGACAGAGAGGGAGACAGAGAGGGAGACAGAGAGGGAGACAGAGAGGGAGACAGAGAGGGAGACAGAGAGGGAGGAGGGTGACAGAGGGAGGGCGACAGAGAGGGAGGAGGGAAACAGAGGGAGGAGGGAGACAGAGGGAGGAGGGAGACAGAAGGTGGAGGGAGGGCGACGGAGGGAGGGCGACGGAGGGAGGGCGACGGAGGGAGGGCGACGGAGGGAGGGCGACGGGGGGAGAGAGACAGGGGGAGAGAGACAGGGGGAGAGAGACAGGGGGAGCGAGACAGGGGGAGCGAGACAGGGGGAGCGAGACGGAGGGAGGGAGAGAGGGAGGGAGGGAGTGGGAGGGAGGGGGAAAGGGAGAGAGAGATAGAGATCTGTGTATGCTGGGTCTGGTGGCTCAGTGGACGAAGGCGTCTGCTGCAGGGACATGTGTTCAACTTCATGGTCACAATTTTTTATTGCTTTAGCCCTGCCCCACCCCCTCTGACTCCGCCCCCAACGGTGCGGCCCTCGGCCGCAAACCACACTGTAAATTTGGCCCCCGAGAGAAAGTTTGTGAGTACCCATGCTCTATATATATATTATACCAAAATAAGTTATAGTGTGCACAGAGTCCAGTGGATTCTCAGAGGTATAGCAGAAGCTAAAGTAGAAAATACCATACTCTCTTTTGTGGTAGTGTGGTTGAGCACTCAGGCTTATCAGTGGGTAGTGTTATGCACTTGTTGTACACACTCAACAGACTGAATCCAGACCAATTGTTTGTATGAAAAGTTGTTACTTTATTATTTTTATTACTATAACCCAGATTTACTCAGTAGCAGGTAAGTGACACTTTCAATACAATGATACTTTTCAAGATACAGTGTGCACTGGTTTTGTAGAAGCATACAAGTTTCTTTGCACTAGAGAAAATTGGGTTGTAAGCTCTTTAGAATACTGGTGATTACTTTTGATTACCTTGTAGTTACTTTTCTAGTTTGGGGTGAAACAAACTAATAACACTCTCTAGACATCACTGTGCATCAGTAGGCAGGTTAACTCTTTTAAAGTACTAAGTTACTCTGTTGCAGTACAAGACAGGGTCAACACAAAACATTTTTCGGAGTAAAACCCATCATACAATCCTATAGAGAAAAACAAAGTGTTGTTTGCAGGTAAATAAACGCTTTTGGTTACTGCGTTTTGGGGGGTAGAACCAAAGTTCAATTCAGCACTCAAGGTGCATCACCAGCGGCACTAGGGCAGCCGGGTGCACAGTGCAAGAGTGCCAATGCTAGTCTATGGAGACTAGGGGCACATTGGTTGGAGGCTTCTCACAGGAAAGTACAATTTTCAGGTCTTAAGGTAAGTACAGAGGGGGGCCCATGGCTTTGCCAAAACCATGCCACCAGTGGCACGGGCGGCTAGGTGGAGGGTGCTCACACAGTGGCAGGCGGCCAATGCTACCCAATGAAGATCGTCGGTTCTGGTTTCAGGCTGCAGGCTCAGACCACGAGGTCTCTTTGATGGAAACAACAGCCAGGAGAGGAAGTTGAGAAGCCAGGCGACGTTGGGGCACTGTTGGATCTGGTCAACAGGATGCAGGGTAACTACTTCAGACTGGTGGACCCTCTGAACATGGGTCGTGGACAGTGGGTGCACAGGTAAGTCCTGGAGCAGGGGTTCTTGATTCCGTAGGGGCTTGATCATCATTTGTGGACAGGGCCGCAGTCCTAGGGAGGCTCAAGTCTTTGTGGAAGCAGGGGATCAGTCCTCACCAAGCCTGGAAATCGCTGATCCTTTTTGGAGCTGCTGTTTTCTGCTCCGAGCGATTCGGAATTGCAGGCCGACTGGTAGGGCTGGGGCCAAGTCAGTTTGGCCTGGACCCTTCACTGCTACTCCGTCTTCGGGTTTCAGTCTTCTTAGGTTGTCTATTCTGGATTCTGGTTCAGGGCTGCCCTCTAAATACTGTATTTAGGTGGCATTTTAGGGGTCCCGAGGTAGTAGCCATTGGGCACTGTCCTTTGGGTGACTACATCATTAGTGTTCTCACCCCAAATTTGAGAGTGGACACAGTCCCTAACCCTGATTGGAGGGTGCCCGCCATCTGCAAGATGGCAGGCACTGAAGAGTGGGCTTCACCTTGCCTCCCCCACCTAAGGGTGGGGTTGGCAGAGGTGGGCACACCTTCTGGGCTGGTCAGATTTTTCCCACCTGTCTTCCTGCCGAAAAGGGTGAGACAGGAAGGTGGGGCTGCTCCTGATGGCAGGATAGGTTGGGGGTCGCGTTGCAAAGGTGGCAAGGACTTTGAAGCTCCCCTGCCACAGATGGCGCTTCCTGACTTGGTGGAGGTGTGAACACCTCCACCCAGGAAAAGCTTTGTTTCTGGGCCCAGGGAGCGAAGGCTCCAACCCGAGGGGTCCAGAAACTTGTCTTGTGGTGGCAGGCTGGTGTTTACCAATCAAGAACCCACCAGGGGTTAGTTTGGGTCAGGGTCTAGAAGGGACCCCTGAGTGCAAGGAATAGTAAATTTGACACTGTAATCAGTGCAGGTTGATTATTCTGAGATCTTTGATACTAAACATCGCAGGATTCAGTAAAGCCATTATGGTGCTAGGAAACTCATAATGACCAGTTTCCTCCACATACACTCAGGATGGCTTTACTGGGCACTTATAATATCTAAGATTGGCCTTAGATATTATAGGGACTTGCCTGCTCAGGCAGATAGGTCCTTACATGAGGTATAGTTCACCTTTCCCTACAGGTGACTTACCTAGGCCTCATGCAGTGCTGGGCAGGCATGGCACACAGGGATGTGTGCCGTGTCGGCTATTCACTTTTAGCTGCACTAAAACACGCAGGCTGCAATGGCAGTGGTGCATGTTTGTGGTGAGAGGTCTCTGCGGCTGGCAAAATACATGCTGCAGCCCTCAGAGGCCTTTTAGTGGGTACCAGGCCCTTGGTACCATAGGTACCCCTTGCAATGGACTTACAGGTAGGAAAGGCAGAAACAATGGTACAGGTTAGGTAAAGAACACAGGCCCTGGGAACCTGATTGGCAGAGTTCCAGGGGCACACTCAGTCAAATTGCATCAGGTATCTGGCAAAAAGTAATGGGACAACGATGCAAAAAGGGTACTTTTATACAGTCGTTCAGCGGCCGTTCCGAAGAGCTGCTAGGAATGCGATGTAAGCTTACTTCTGGACTGCATTGCGATACTATAGCTGGGCTGGCACAGCACCTTGTGCCCCACTTCCAAGGGTCCAGGACATGCAAGTTCATCTTGCGCCACCAAGCTGCTCCTTTTTGTCATCCAAATTGCATTATTTGCAGTGCTTCTCAGATTGTAAGTGTGCACACTTTTTATGGGGTCTCCGATTTAAAGCAATGATTTTTTTTAATAGAAACGTAAGGGCGAGTTTACTTTTTCCCTCCAAGATTTGAAAGTTTGCCTTCCAAAGGAGCGTCTTAATGCGAGAGATGTCATGCCCAGCAGCAACTACATTATCTACAACGCTGGATGTAGCTCTACGTTAGTGTGGGTGTTTACTGTTTGTTTGGGATGCAAGGTTTTGCCTGGTCTGTTTCTGTTCATGTCACAGTACAAGCAGGTTGGACTTGGACTCTAATGTGAATCCAACAACTCCCAAAATACAGTAGGAGTTGGGGGAACTGTTATGGTAACCAAGTAGCCTTATTACTTGGCAGTACAGAGAAATGGGAAGACTGGATGAGTTTTGTGGCCTTTTCTGAATTATTTTTGTGTCTATATCTACAGGGCAGTGAAGAACCTCAAGGGTCCGTACAATATTCAAGCTGCAGCATTAATGTGCACTGTAGCTGCTCTCACTTGCAGGTTGTGATGTATTCTATCCATTTATTGTGTTTACGTCCTTTGGAATGGCTGATAGCTGACCTACAGCTACGCTATGAAAGCTAAATAAATATGCTTCCCAGTTTTTGCCGGCACATGGGCATGATTTGGAAGCCAAAACAGTTATTCCCTAGGAGATTTTTTGTGGAGGAGTGTTGTTAAACACATTTTTAGAAGTCATACCATAGAACACAGAAGAGCGGATTCTATAATTGCCTGAGTCCCTACCTAGTTAGAACCAACGTTTCCAGAAGACACAGATTCCATTAGTGTAATTTACATTCATTTCGAGGCGACTCTTCCAAAATGCCCCCTTTTGGTTTTTCCCTTGCAAATATCAGCGATCATTTCAAAGGCGAAATTGTGGTTGAACAGCTACTTTGATTGCGTCATGCATCCTTCTTTTGACTCTGTTCTGTTAGACACAAACGAGCTGTTTCTTGGTGTGGGCTTGAGTGAACGATATTTATATTGAGTACCCAAAAAGTAAAAACACTTCTTGGCCCTTCATAAAGCCAACACCACCTGATATTATATAGGCAACGTTTGCATTAGCGATCTCGTAACCGTTAAACAGAAAGCAAGTAACCATATAAGAAAAGGTTTAAAAATAAAAAAACATATTATATTAGATTCAGTCCTACTTGGTCCCTTGATGTCACGCTGATGCACCAGTTGTGAAACCCCGCCCCCTTTTATGGTCGAACCTACTAGACAGCGCATGAGCTGTTTGTTTAAAGGCATATTGTGGCTTACCAAGAACTGAAAGGTGCTTGGAAGCCCGCCCATTGTTTTCTATTGGTTAGCTTTCATGTCTCACCCATTTGCCTGCTTCTTATTCGTTTCCCAGTATGCCAATCTTGCGTTTGTCCCTCCAACTCGGATCGGCAACTAAAAAGAAACCAGCATTTGCAATGCAATCGGTGTCGTATTTGTGAAGTTGGAGCTATTGGCATTGTAAATGACAATATTCTTAGTTCTGTTTTTTCATTTCCAAGCATTTAACACTGGTGTTCCGTAACATGAAGCAGTGCAAAGCCAGTAAGTTTGGCCTATTACATACAGTGCTTTCATGTTTCCATCCATGCTGTCACTCATTCATCTGTAAAAGTGCATGACTGCATCCATCCGCCTTGCCAAAAAGCATGAATGCTGACTTTCTGAAAAGAGAACATTTCTACAATCTGTTCTGAGCTATTTATGCACACCATAATGCAGTTAAGCATTCATAGTCCTGAGTAAAATTATACCAGACATTGGAGTCTTTATAGTAGCAAAGAATGCTCCGATTATTTGGTTCATGGTTAATTATGGGGTCTGTATGTGTCGAGAAGTACAAAGTAGACGTCACAATTAAACCTGATGTTCAACTGATTTTCTTTATTTTGTCGTGGTCTTTAGAATTAGTGAGGGGAGGGAAGAGTTGTGCCCCTTGGTCGTAGTCTTCACGGCACGTCTTCGGTTCAAACGTACCACCACGTCTTCGGGGCACAGGACGTCCGTTTGGCTCAAAAAACAAAAAAAAAAAGGGGCACTTGTTAGTGCAATTGAAGAGGCCAATATGAGGGGGAAGGAGTGAGAGACACAACACCTCCTATAAAGTAGAGTGCGGGATGGGGGGAAGCCGTCACCAGGAAATCTCGGGAGAAAAGATGTGGGGGCGTACACGCAGCCGGTCTCCGATGGTTATAGACCTGCCGCCGTGTTCTCGCCTTCCCTTCCCTCTACGGTCGACAAGCCCACCCGACACCCGGATCCCCGAAGACGTGTATGCACCTGTTGAAGCCACGACCCTCCGGGGCCGTGGCACGGCGGTACGTCCTCCTTTCGGTCACGGGGCTTCTCCGGTAGACGCTCGTCAGGTCCTCCTCTCCTGGGCAGCACCGTCTTCCGTTCTTCGGTCTCGTCAGGAACTCTGTTGAGGACGCTCTCTTCCTTCTGGTCGATGACGACGCCTCTCTCGTCCTCACACGCAATATGGGACTCTGTGATTGGTCCGTCCGTCCGTCCTCCAGAGGGCGGGTCTTGTTTCCGTAGCGGATTCATTAAAGGGCCAGCTGTTGTTGTATTCTCGGTTGCTCACGACTTTGGAATCCGGTAACTGCGGAGAAAAGAGGAGACCGCTAGAGAGACGGGTCTTCCATTGGGTCCCCTTAGGCTCTGGAGTCCGACACACCCCCTCCCCAGAGTCTTCCCAATCGGGGATGAGAGGGCAACGTGATAAGAAGTCAGCGTTCGCATTTTGGGAACCTTTTCGATGGAGGACGTCGAAAGAGAATGGTTGGAGAGAAAGGAACCATCGCATAACCCGAGGGTTGTTGCCCTTGTTTTTACACATCCATACAAGCGGGGCATGGTCTGTATAGAGGGTGAACCGACGCCCTTCCAGATAATACTTCAGTTTTTCTATAGCCCATTTAATGGCAAGGCACTCCTTCTCGATGATGGGATAAGATTCCTCTCGGAAGAAGAGTCTCCGGCGGATAAAAAGCACAGGACGTTCGAGACCGTCCTTCAAAATCTGGGATAGAACGGCCCGATGCCAACATCTGAGGCATCAGTTTGGAGAAGGAAATGGCGGTTGTGATCAGGTGAAACAAGCACCGGTCCTTGAGTGATGGCTTCTTTTAATTTTTGGAAAGCATTTAAGGCGGCTGTAGAGGGTTGTGTCAGAAAACGGTTGGGAACCCCTTTCTTCAAGAGGTCCGTGAGAGGGGCGGCTATCTCCGCATAAAGGGGAATCAACCTTCGATAGTAGCCTAGGAGACCTAAAAAGGCTCTGACCTCTTTTTTTGTGGTGGGAAAAGGGACTTGGGTGATGGCTTTGATTTTTTTTTGTTGGGGTTCGATACAACCGTTCCCTAACAGATATCCCAGATACCTGACCTTAGAGTATCCCATTCTGGACTTCCGGGAGTTTGTGTAAACCTGCCTTTTGTAATGCCAGACACATTTGTTGGCAATGTTCTAAGTGCTCTTCCCAGGAGGAGCTGAAGATGATGATATCATCCAGATACGCAGAGGAAAACGACCTAAGTGGTTGTAATATTTTGTTCATTAGGCGTTGGAATGTCGCTGGGGCACCGTGGAGTCCAAAAGGTAAGACCGTGAACTCAAAAAGACCGTCTGGAGTGATAAAGGCGGTCTTCTCTTGATCACACCTGCGTAATGGAACCTGCCAATACCCTTTCGTTAGATCAAGGGTGGATATATATTGGGCGTCTCCTAGTTGTTCTAGCGATTCATCCACCCGAGGCAGAGGGTAGGCATCTAGCTTAGAGATTGCGTTGACCTGGCGAAAGTCGATACAAAACCTGATACTACCATCGGGTTTAGGCACCAGAACGATTGGGGAGGCCCAACTACTATGGGTCGGCTGTATCACTCCCATTTTTAGCATGTTTTGGATTTCGGTGGATATAGCCTCTCTTCGTCCTACTGGGATTCGGTAAGGCCGTAGTCGAACCGTTTGGCCGGGGGGAGTATCTATATGGTGCTCGACCAAAGAGGTGCGTACTGGAAGGTCTGAAAAAAGTGATGCAAAGGGCACCAACGTTTCTAACAGACTCTTTTGTTGATAGGTCGTGAGGTCTTCGTTAACTATCAGGTGATCTAAGGTGGTTGGGTGAGAGGCTTGGGAGAGGACCAGGTGATTAGTGGATGGAGGAGGACCTCACCATTTTTTCAAGAGATTGATGTGATAGGACTGGGTGCGCTGTGGTGTGACTTGTAAGCGGTAAGTGGTGTTTCCTATCGTCTCTACCACCCGGTAGGGGCGTTTCCATTCATTTTTAGCTTTACCCAGAGCCAGTGGTAACAACACCAAGACCCAGTCACCTACTCTGAGTGTCCTCCACTTCTTCCCTCTGTCATATTGTTGCTTATTTTGGTATTGTGCTTTCTCGAGGTTTGTCAGGGCCAATTCTCTCAGTTTACCTAGGCAGGATTTTAGTCCCTGGGTGTACTCGAGTACCTCGCTAGAGTCGGTAGGGTCTTTTTCCCAGGCCTCCCTCGTCATTTCTAGTAGCGTCCTGGGTTGTCTCCCATACAACATTTCAAACGAGGAGCAACCCAGACTGCTTTGTACCTGTCCCCGAATAACAAATAGGGCCAACGGTAGGAGTCGATCCCAATGTTTCCCCTCGCCTGACAACATATTTTTCAGTGTTAGTTTCAAGGTACCGTTGTATCTCTCGACTAGACCGTTGGTCTGGGGATGGTATACCAAGGTGCGCAACTGTTGCACGTCCAACAGTTTAAAAACCTGAGTCATTAATCTAGAGACAAAAGGGGTCCCCTGGACGGTTAGTATCTGACGGGGGAAACCTACTCGTGAGAAATATTCTAAAAGTTTGTCAGCAATATTAGTTATGGTAGGGGACTTCAAGGGGAAGGTTTCCAGGAACCGCGTACAATAATCAACCAGTACCAGGATGTACTGACAGCCTTTTCCAGATTTCGGTAAAGGCCCAATCAAATCCATACCCACCCGCTCATAAGACTTGTCTATGATGGGGAGGGGCTGAAGAGGAACACCAGGAGGTTTATAAGGATTCTTCCTTTTACATATCGCACATTCCTGACAGTACTGTTTTATGTGTGCATATATGCCAGGCAGTAAAAATATCTTAACAATGTCTGGGTGGTTTTTAAGGCTCCTGAATGCCCTGCTAGGAGGTGGGAGTGTGCGAAAAAACATATTTGTTCCCGGTATTGCTTTGGTACGAGGAGCTGGGGTTCTTCTTGGGCACTCCCTATCCGATATAACAAGCCGTTGTTTATCAAAAAATGAGGATATCTGGGTTGGTTGGGGTCTTGTGGTACACGGGCCTGCTGCCAGGCCGGGCCTAAGGTAGGATCATTATGTTGTGCCCAACTGAAACCCCTGTCCCCCTCCCACGGTTCCTGGGTTAAGAGGGCTCTGGGAATGATTTCGGATGCTTTATATCTCTCAAGGGACAGGTTCCTGACTTTTGTCCACAATAAGGAGAGGAACCAGGAATTATCTGTACCCAATATAAGTTCCTCAGGAAGGGACGGGAGAACCCCAACGTTTACTTTGGAGACTGATCCGTCTGGACAGTGAAGAGGTAAAGTGGCTGAGGGATAGGTCTTTACGTCCCCATGAACGCATCGTATAAAAACCCTCTTTCCCTGACACAACTGTTCTGGTTGTACCAAATCCCCCCTAACTACGGATTGTCTACAGCCTGAATCAAGGAGGGCGGTAACAGGTTTATGGTTCACGTAAAGACTTACATAGAAACAGGTTCCCATTTCTTCAGTGAACAACAGAGGACGGGGCAGGTAACTAACATCCATTGGCTCTTCCGCTCGCTTCTTCGGACAGGTACGGGAGATGTGTCCCCAGTCCCCACACCCAAAACACTGGGGACCATGGTTCATGGGTGTCTCGTATCTGGGTTGTCTTACTCTGTCGGGCTCTTCGATAGGACGAAGTGGCTTCCGAGGGGTGGTTAGGGTTTTTGTAGGTTTCTCACTTTCCCAAGAGGACCCCCTGGCCTGAGCCCGAGAGAAGGAAGCGGCCATCTCGACAGCTTGTTCAGGGCTTAGATTGTTATGTTGGCGTAGCCAGCGTTGAGTGGGGTATGGCAGTGCTTCGATGAATTGTTCTAGGTAGATGACATTCATAACCTGTTCATTTGTACTGGTCTCGGGTTTAAGCCATTTGTCTGCAGCTATCTTTAGCTTAAAGTACAGGGTCTTTACTGAGTCTCCGGGAGTCCCCCTCTCCTTCCGAATCCGTAACCGATAAGTCTCTGCATCTAAGCCGAGGTGGTCAAGGATTATCGCCTTGACTTCTTCATACGGGGTGACCCCCGCAGGATTAGCCACTTGGTAGGCTGCCTGGGCATCCCCCATCAGGAGTGGTGCAAGGAAAAACGGCCATTTGGCCACAGGCCAACCTGATGCCCTGGCTGCTCTTTCGAAGTTCATTAGGAAAGCGTCGGGATCTTCTCCAGCCAGATATTTCTGTGGTGCAACGGTGGGGACAGAGGCCATGGTTTTATTGGACCTTTGCCCAGCAGAGGAATGAGCTGCCTCCTCCCCAACTCGTAATATTGCATCCATTTGACCCTTCATGAGGTCCTTAAACATTTCGCGATCCGCCTGCGCAGACGTGAGTTGCCTTTCTACAACCCACTCAAGTTTTTTTTGGCCTTCAACCATGTGTTGAATCATGTTCTCCATTTTCGGCTCCCAATGGATGGTAAAGGGACCTGGCAGAAACACCACGTGTCGAAAAGTACAAAGTAGACGTCACAATTAAACCTGATGTTCAACTGATTTTCTTTATTTTGTCGTGGTCTTTAGAATTAGTTAGGGGAGGGAAGAGTTGTGTCCCTTGGTCATAGTCTTCACGGTCCGTCTTCGGTTCAAACGTACCACCACGTCTTCTGGGCACAGGACGTCCGTTTGGCTCAAAAAACAAAAAAGAAAGGGGCACTTGTTAGTGCAATTGAAGAGGTCAATATGAGGGGGAAGGAGTGAGAGATACAACACCTCCTATAAAGTAGAGTGCGGGATGGGGGAAGTCGTCACCAGGAAATCTTGGGAGAAAAGAGGTGGGGGCGTACACGCAGCCGGCCTCCGATGGTTATAGACCTGCCGCCGTGTTCTCACCTTTCCTTCTCTCTACGGTCGACAAACCCACCTGACACCCGGATCCCCAAAGACGTGTATGCACCTGTTGAAGCCACGACCCTCCGGGGCCGTGGCATGGCGGTACGTCCTCCTTCCGGTCACGGGGCTTCTCCGGTAGACGCTCGTCAGGTCCTCCTCTCCTGGGCAGCACCGTCTTCCGTTCTTCGGTCTCGTCAGGAACTCTGTCGAGGACGCTCTCTTCCTTCTGGTCGATGACGACGCCTCTCTCGTCCTCACAGGCAATATGGGACTCTGATTGGTCCGTCCGTCCTCCAGAGGGCAGGTCTTGTTTCCGTAGCGGATTCATTAAAGGGACAGCTGTTGTTGTATTCTCGGTTGCTCTCGACTTTGGAATCCGGTAACTGCGGAGAAAAGAGGAGACCGCTAGAGAGACGGGTCTTCCATTGGGTCCCCTTAGGCTCTGGAGTCCGACAGTATGGTAACGTGTGTACCTCTTACATGGATCGGAGACCGTGCCCTGACATGGATCAACATCTGCTGCACTGAATAAACAAATGAGCAGAGCTTCAAATATGCTTTATTGAAACAAACAATGCACTTTCTTCTTGTAGTCTTAGTAGCACAACTCCAGACTGCATATCCCAGAATGCATGCAGTGCTTAAATACAGCCCTGCAACGCTGCCAGGGTGCTGACTGCTAGATAAAGGTCGATATAGAATACAAAATAAATAAGTACAGACACCCACTGAGCTCAATTGCATAAGGAGTCAATCAACTGCCAAGTGGCTGAACTCCACGCAGCATCCCATTAGACAATTAAGGCTGTCTGTGTTTTCACTGGACAAGCACGTACTCAAAAAGGTGAACATGAAACTACAAATCCCACAATGCAGAGTTCCTTGCCAAAAAAACTACTTGGTTAACAGAAAAAGTTTATTTCATTTACCACTTAGCATATTTTCCTTACAAGTAAACCAAATGATAAGATCAGCAATAGAGTTCCGAGCTGCCTGCAGCTGGAGATACCACTGTTTGCCTAGATATATGTATTTTCTAGTTTACCTTTCAGCCACTGCAGCATTGTTAGCAAATATAGGGACCTCCGAAATCAACTGACTGACGTAGAAAGGAAAATATACACCCTTCACCTGCTATTTGTGCTTGAGGCTGCAGTGTCTGGCTAATGGGAGTGTTCTTTTTATACGCCACAGACATTCCTATGGGTGTGAGGAATGGAGCAGTTCCGGGAACTCCCTTGGTTACGCTGAGACTTCACCAGGAAAGAACTCTAGAAAGAATAAAAGTTGTGCATTACTGTTACTGGAAAAATAGTGAAACCGTGTTAAAAATTAATAGCACCTCCAATTTAAACAACCAACGTCTGAAGTTATTTAAATAAAGTTTGTATGCAGACAACTAAAAGCGCAATATGATCAACAGAAACGTAAAGCTCCCAATGGACCTTACTCTGAGCGTGTCTGTAAAGGCTGGGACTAAATCAGTTCCTTATCACATAGTTAAGCACATGTAAAGTAGAAAGGAAAAAAATGTGAACGAGCAATTAATATTGAGAGAGAGTTCACAACATCTAGAAACCACAAGGCTGAAAGATTGCAGTCTGGGCTGAGGAAAAAGGGCCACAGGTTAGACAGCGAACTAGAGCGCAAGAGTTAGAGTTTACAAGGAAGAAAACAAGAAGCAGTGACTTCAGAGGTGTGTTGGGGCCGGCATGCACTGTTGTGGTGTTATATTTCATATCAGTACCCTAATATAGGCCCAGGGAACATTGTACACTTTCCCTACATCAGCTCCCGTTATTTCATATGAACGAGCCTTATAAGGACATAACTCCAAATACGGACAGAATGCCTTATAGGGACATCACACCTTATAAGGACTGTAGCCTTTTATGGACTAAACCTTTCACCTAGTTCCATGCCGAGGGTGGGTTTTTCCCAATCGATATTGTTAAGACGTCATTCTTAGCACATATGAATAATTGATGAGTACACTCTCCAGGAGGCATACTTCACCTCTCCCATCGACGCACAAGGTTTAATCCCCAACGTCATCCGCATACTGAACAATGGGTAACACACTTACATGGAGTGTATAAATACAGTACCTCTTGCTATCAGAAGGCAGGAGGGAACCGAGACGTCAAGGCTGACACACTGACCAGAGACGTTGCGGCTCCGGCATGCCATCGCTCCAGCTGACAGTGGTCCAACTATCCCTGGCGGGATGTCCAACTAAGGTCCAGGACGAAGTCCCACACTCTCACTATTCAGGTATGGGGGTTCGACTAAATCCTAGCGGGATTCTTGGCTCTTAGGTTCTGTAGCACCTACTCACATGCTAGGTACACTTAGGTAAATCTAGTCAGGCATCTTAGGAGTACGCACTTTATTTTATAAATGCATTTCATATTCATGTAAATGTTCGTGACTATTGCAAAATGGTACAACAATACTATTCCTTTTTATTCACTGTACTGCTGGTTCTATATCTCTGCTACTGTGTTACAATTGTAACAGCGCACTTATTGTACATGAGAAGAACTAAAGTACAATAAATTCTTATTGTAAAAACGCTCGACTGTTTCATCTCTGTATCTCTCTAAGAGCAAATCAAGCAAGCACAAGTGACTGGGTTAAAAGTAGTAAATTGTTTCCACGAGTCTGAGATTATTGTGTTCTGAGGTTGCAAAAACTAATCTCTCTGATAACAGGAGATTCTAGTAGCACTATGAGTTAGCTAATGCAAACAACAGGCTAACATATTCGGCGGGGGTTTACAGAGTCAGTCTGCCACCAGACCCATAGTTTGTTATCTGCAAATGCGTAGGTCCTGCATGAAGGGTACTATAGGAGCTACACTACATGGCACCCAATGTGGTATATTGATGGCACACTTACTCAACAGTAGAATCTGAGTAGCTCAGTCGTGCTTATTCTCAGAGACCCTACTTACAAAACCCAGAGACGTCTGGAGTAAGTGGGCAAAAACTCCGCCACAGCTGAGTAGGCGAGATATCCTATGTATTGGCTGTTGGTTAATCAAGCTTGAAAGGAAAAACTTCCCCAAACTGTGCATAAAACCTTTGCATAAAAACCTTTACATAACTTAAAAACAGTCATTCCGTGTTCTAAACACAATGGTTGAACAAGGGGGAGATTTAGACCATCTAGCCCCGGGACTTAATCAGTCTGGTGAGGAAGATGCGAATACAATCCAGATTGCAGCCAAAGTAAGACAAACGTTAAACTTTAACAGTTAAACTTGTCAAACATGGGTTATCACCCAGAGGAGGTGTAGTAATATTCGTGATAAAGGCACACGAAGATTTCAAAACAGAGGTATTCTACTCATGGGTTATATTCCCAGCAGCCAATGCTGTAACAAAAACCTTTCATTATTACATACATGATGACATTCCAGCGGTCTACACTCCTTTTGAGGAGACTGAGATTCCGCTTACTGTCCAGGAACATATTTTCTGGTTTAATGGCGCCCTACCCCACATAAAAACAAGAGCAAGGCTTGGTCCTTTAGGGATTCCAGGAGCAACATGGCCGATATTGGCGACCTATGCACCACACCCAGACATTGACACAATGCCAGGAGATGAACTACTTGTTCAACACAAAGAGTTGATAAAACTCTACAGAAACATGACAGACTTTGTCTTGAGGACTCTAGCGGTCCAACCTACAGTAATTACACCTACTGCAGCTCCTACACAGAGCTCAGGTACTAAAATTATTCCACAAACATTACACGCTGTAATGGGCAAAGTGCCCACAAAACGTGAAAAAAATTCCTTTCTGGGTAGCTCAGAAAATAACCCAGTTAGAAGCAGTATTCCCAAATACCACACCATTTGAAAAACACAGAATGTAAACAATCTGTTTGCCCATTGGTATTACACCACAGTTAGAGGATTGTACCTCTTGGGTTACAGTCTTTGCTGCCATATATACCAGAACACATGGTATTCCTTCATTAGAAGTAGTACCAGATGTATTAAGACAAATACAAAATGACTATGGAGCAGAACCTGACCTGAACTTAGGGATGAAGTTGTTAAACAACTATGACCAGGTATCAGCCATAATACTAGCTAACATTAAAGGGAAAGCAGCATCAGTGGCAATCAGCCAACGCCTAAGGGACTTCTCTCCATTAGAACAGGAGAATGAACTACCCAAAATAATTGACACTGCATATGCAGAATTAGGCAGGGACAGTTTGGGGGGAAAAGTTTTGAAACGTCAACTACCAGGCAGTCCTGAAAAGGACACTTTTAAACAGACACCTACTTCTAAAAAGAAGTGGGATAAAAAGAAAACTCAAAAGACAAGAGATCTCAGTCCCGAGGTAGGTCTCCTCAGCAGGCGCACTCTGAAAAGAGGTACATCCTCAGGAATAAAGACAATATTAGGAAACCTGACCGGTATCAGGATACTGATACACATTCCTTTCAGGGCTCGAAGAAAGGCTCCGAAAGAGAAGGACGGTCAAAACAGAGAGAGGAGCGCACACAGTCCATAGACAAGCAGCGCGCTCAAGTCTTTACTTCTAAAAAAGAAGATAAGCAAAATACAAAACCTCAATTTATGAAAAAGAAAGTTGCTGGTTTGAAAATCAGATATGCCCAGAATCCTGAGGACACAACTTCTGAATGGGGAATGGGCTCTGACGATGCTAGACAATGCTGCAGAAGTAACAATAGCTCGCCTGAACCTGAAGGAATTTCTGGTGACAGCGGAGTTGAATGATTACATCACAGTGGAAACACCAGACACCAGGGTGAGCGTCCCACATAAGTTAAATGAAATAACACTCCGGCTGGAGGGGGTCAAGCCCAGGAAAGTAAATGCTATTTTTTGGAAGAACTTATCATCTGGTTATGACATCCTGTTAGCAGAACAAGATTGGATGCCTGCATTCGTAATTGAGTGCCCTAGGGGAGAAAGTATAATTTTTCCTGTGTTTTCCAACTACGTTCCCGTTCACCTAAAACACGCATATGCACAGGAGTGGGCAGAAGTCCAAGCTCCAGCATTGTACAAAAATCACGCAGGGTGGGTTGAGAACTCAACCTGGCACGTGATTCCATTAAAAGGTTCACCTAATTATCAGAGATAATACCCAATACAGCAAGAAGATAAAAAACAAGTCAGGGAGATCTTAGATCAACTTGAATACTAAGGGGTAATTGAAAAATGCACCTCACCAATGAACAATCCTTTGTTTCCAGTTTCTAAACCAGACAATATATATCGTCTAGTATTAGATTATAGACATTTAAACTCATGCACAAAGACATTTGCTGTCCAAAATGCACACTGTGCCACATTAATGAATAACATTGTGCACAAAAAATACAAAACCATACTTGATATCTCAAATGGATTTTTCTGCCAAAATATAGCGCCTGAAAGCATGTATCTAACAGCCTTCAGTGCGTTAGGGTCCCAACGACAATTTTGTCGACTAGCCCAGGGGTACAAAAATAGCCCCGGGGTATTTTCAGCAAGAGTAACGGAGTTACTTCAAAATTTTGATGAAGAAGCATTGTACTATGGGGATGATATTTATCTGACTGATGACCTAGAGAGGCACTTGACCAGGGTTAGCACCATTATTATGGGATTTGCTGCAGAAGGCTACAAGTTCAACTCTAAAAAGTCAAAAATAGCCCACCTCAATGTCCTGTTTTTGAGATATGAGTTGTCAAGTGAAGACAACGGTCTGGCAGCTAACTTTTTAGAAAAGTGTGCTCTGCTCCAGCCTCCAAAATCATTGAAAAATTTACAATCAATACTAGGATTCCTAAATTTCGGCAGAACATACATTTCAGATTACGCATAGAGGGTAAAACCTTTCTATGAATTAATCAAACCTGACTTTTCAGCCAAAGATTGGACACAAGAACATACTAATATTCTTTGTTTACTCCAGGAAGACATAATTGCTTCTAAACACTTACAGACATGCTTAAACGTACACCATTTAGTGATCCGGATAATAGCGGGTCAATGCGGGTACACTTATTTGACCTTTAATGAGGGAGAAACTGCACCTATCGCTCACAAAACACCT
Source organism: Triturus cristatus (assembly GCF_964204655.1). NCBI lineage: Eukaryota > Metazoa > Chordata > Amphibia > Caudata > Salamandridae > Triturus > Triturus cristatus. The sequence continues at coordinate 816,715,434 of NC_140582.1, forward strand.
GTACACAGATGCAGAAATGCGTTTCACTTCAACAGAAAAAAATCCTGACAGCCATTCAGACTGCTGTAGCAAGAGAAAGAGCACTGGCTCAGGGGAAACGCATCATTGTCGTGACTCCAATACCAGCTTTAGAAGCTGTTACAAAGGCCAGCATCCCGAATGCGAAAGCCTTACATCCAAGATGGATACAATGGGCTAATTCTCTTACTGCAACTGATGTTGAATACAGATTTGATCCAAGTTTAAAAACACAAGCATTCCTGCATTATGAACAAGAATATCCTCTACCAAATGAAATCTTGCCTCTAGAACAGTATGAATATATTATTTACACTGACGGATCTGCGCAACCGCCCATAGGAAGTAAGCAACAATATTTTTCAGCCTGTGCTATCGTTAAAGGTCGCATGCGTGATGGCAAGTTCCATCCTAGCTGCACAAAGAAGCAATCTCTAGGAGACTGCACGGCTCAGTTGGCAAAATTAAAAGCACTAATACTTGCACTTGTAAATACGGATCACAAATTCCCCACACTAATTGTGTGTGATTCTTTGTACTGTGTACAGTCGTACAACGAGTACTTACAACATTGGGAACAAAACGGGTTTAAGGGTGTAAAAGGTGGCACAATTAAGCACAAAATACTATGGGAACAGGTAGCGGAATTGAAATCCGAGCTACCAAGGACTCACGTGATCCATACGCTAAGTCATCAACGTCATGGCGTTCACGTTGAAGGGAATTCATTGGCTGATGAAGACGCAAAGGGGGCTGTACGCACAGCTTCCATATCTGCGCTGACTCGTTAGAAAACGAGAATAGACGGAGATATATAACGGTAGCTGTCACCGCATCACGCAAAGGCAGCACAGCAGTACCTAAAACATTTCCACTCAAATTCTCCTACAAATTAGATGCACAAAACATTCCACATGCTCCGATTCCTGTAGTGGGGGATAGAGTAATAGCAAATATGGATCGTAGGCAAGGTTTAATACTAGCTGTACACGAGGGTTTGGGTTCTGCGCACACAGGTGTTACTGCGACTGTTTCTTTACTGAAACAGCGCTACTGGTGGTCAGGGTTATCCAAGCAAACTAAAGACTATGTCTTGAAATGCGACATCTGCCAGCAAATGAAAGGCTCCACCATTACACGCCCGGCACAGACGCCATTACTAAAGTCAGACAAACCTCTTGCATTTGTGTACTTGGACCACTGTGGCCCCTTACAAACGGACAGGGCTTACATGTATATCATGGTGGCAGTGGATTCATGCTCGATATTCCTATGGGTTTGGCCTCAGCGTTCTGCTGACACTCAAACTGTTATAAAAGATTTGTGAGTCTTTATCGGTACATACGCAGTTAGCAGGTTACACTCTGACCGCGGCCCTGCGTTTAGTTCACGGGCTTACAAAGAGGCCATGGAAGGAATGGGCGTAGCATTGCAGTTCTCATCACCGTATAATTCTGAGGGAAATTCTGTTGTGGAGAGAAAAACCGAGACTTAAACCAATTTTTAACAGCTAGGGTATGAGGCAAGGGCGGTAGTTGGGTCACACACCTGTATGGGGTACAGCAGGAATTAAATAACCAGCCAAGAAGCTCTCTAGGGGGTGTCACTCCATATGAGGTCCTCTTTGGTACATGAATGTGGGTACCTGATCTTGATTGTGAAGACGCTGTGGCGAATGAAAAACCATATATCCATGATCGTTTGGCTGTTTTACAGGATCTAAAGGAATCCAGGACAAAACAAAGCAATGTCCATCTAAAGCAGACCGCCACTGAAGAAGTCAAGGTAATCACGGCAAGACCTGTCTGGATCCCAAAAGTCGGGGATCTGGTCAGAGAGAAAATTGCGGAAAAAAGGAATTTGGGCCCTCTTACAGAAAACCTGTACCAATCCTTGCAGTACACGGAACAAGAACTGTGCTGCTACTCCCTCTTGCCGGAAAAACGGAGAAAAGATTTGTCTCAATCGACTTAACCAAACAACACTATGTGGCCGATACTAAACAGTAGGCCTAGTGGGCTCCGATGTAGCAGACGTCCTCCTCTAGCTACAATCCAAGAAGTTCAAACAGAAAGACTCATCACGTTTGAAGAGTTACCTGTAAGGAATGAAGGATTAAGCAACAATGCTATGGAACTTGTTCCACTTGAACCAAACATTCAAAATGAAAATGAGAATAATTCACAAGTTGCAATTAGACCTAATACAGATGTCTACATCAACATGCCTCGTCGAGAGGAAAAGGAAATTTCAACTAATCCCGATGCAATTCCTACAATTGATTGAACTGCTTCTGGCTATTTCATTAACTTTGATACGTTTTCTCTGGATCCAAGCGAGCCGGAAACGACTCCAGCCAAAATCCATTCAAGCACAAATTAAAGAACTTTCTTCTCTTTCTTCAAAAGACATACCTGGTATCACCTTGGATTGAACTCTGGGTAATTTCTGGGATAATGTTTTTTCTTTTATGGCTAGGTATAGTATTGTCTTTTAGTATGCTTATTAATGGACATTATTTTCAACAAGATTCCACAGCTCGAAAGGTCAACATCCTCCTGGAGCCACACACATCGTCACATAGTGAACGAAGAGACTGGTCATCAGTGAACATCACAGCTGTTCCTATACCGGATGGTATAGTATGGGACAAGGTTGATTTCAACATCTTCGGCCCGACCGAACTTTTACAAATTAATCATGTATTTAAAATATCATTAAGTTATTTCATTACCTCCAGTACATTTTCTGATGATTGGGGCACTGAAACAGTTAATAACATGTTATCTGATTTAGAGAAAACTTCTGCATTTTCTAATAAAGAAATGTTAGATGGTTTATCAGATTATGACGAATTGTACTGTTACCAACATTTTGGTCATCATTTCCTGCACAAATCCATTTAACCTAGGAATGTATTTGAGTACCATCAGTAGAAAGATTGCCCAACACCACCAAAAAGTAGTTCACAAACGTTTGCACAGAAATTTGCATACTTTTTAGGGGTTAACATCACATATCCAGCCTCATTCTATTATAAGGTTGCACCAACATCAGCACTGAAAATCATGCTAACAAACACTAAACAGATTTACTCTGCTTCATATTTGGCCCAATTGTCTGAACAGGGTTTCGACCTATGGCAAGACAAAATTGACACAAAATCGATTTGGGGTTCAAAGGACTGGCAAGTCCAGGGTACAGAGGCACTATTTAGAGCATGCCTCATTCCACAGCAAATGAGCTTTTTAAATGATACTGTACAACAGACATCCTGTCTTGGAATAGCAAAGACAAAGGACATGAACTCTCCAAAATTTCCTACACCAACACATGGGTGGCAGAATTCTTCTACAAAGGAAGGGGCAACAATTGATGACATATTGAAGTACAATAGAACAGACCCCAATTGGAAGGAGTGGGTGGTTTGGCCCTTAGACACAAACACATGTCATAAACGGTTCCTGCACATCACTGAGGGACTCGGCATGCATAGGCCAGACCCACGATATGTACACAGAGAACATCCAGGGGTAGGGACATCCTATAGTGTTGGGAAGTTGTGCCTACAAATTGCTTGAAACCACAACACTTGCAGAAGTGAAACAACACTTATCCTTACTCTCACAAGACATGGATATTAGGGACTTTTTACAAGGACCTAGAAAACAACGTCAAAAACGTTTCATATATGCAGGCTTTTATGCTGCCTATAATGAAATCTGGAAGATTTCCCAACAAGAAGCCGCAGAGAGAATATGGGAAGTAGACCGTATAAACTTAGAAAAAACTTTTGCTGTGGTGGATAATGGGTTAACAACTTTGACCTCCAGGGTATATTCATTGGGCAACATTGTATCTTCTGCTATTGACATACTGGAACAGGATTTAGCCATATTACAACACGGTCAATCACAGTTAGGTTCTATTATGTTATTGAGCTGGACGCTACAATCTTTGCATGCAGGCCTTGTGCCTTGGCGTTTTATAAACAGTACGTCTCTGTTTTCAAAATACAATCTAACTGGTACACAGATTGAAATGGCACAAAGGGGAGCTAAATATACAATGCTGCAAATTGAAAAACTGGACAGACCACCATTTACAGTAGCTAAATAAGCATCAACTGAGTGGCTAATCCATGGCCAAATCACTCTCCCGGTCACTACATTTCAGTTTCACTATTGCCTTGAGCAAAGACAGGCAGGCTGATATGAAAAATTGGGTAAAGAGTACATTAAGAAATTCTGTGATTTACCTTATAGATTTTGATGCTGGAGTGGGGATCGAGAAGTGTTTCTTAGTGGTACCAACTGCAAGAATGCTTTAAGCGGTTCTCTCATATGCTAAGAAATAATTTTGCACGGAGCCTGTAACGGTTCAGTTTCAAATCTGTCTTGCCACATTAAAGGAACACCAGCTGCCGTACTATCACCAGTGTTTGAGTTATTTTCGAATGGGAGTTACTTGATGCTGAACGATCAAGGTTGTTGTGGCATGCTTCCAGGCATTGCATATCTGGTCACCGTGAACACCAGGGTTACTTGCTGTATCCAAGTATTGTTTCCTCCGACAAATACAGTCAGGGAGGCGCTAGTATGGCTTTCACTGAATATTTTGTTGATACAGTTTGATGCTTTGAGCAGAATGAAAGCCATGCTTTTACAGAAAACCGTGCCACTGACCTCCGCTCAAGAAACCTTTGAACTTCAAGTTGCAAGGACCTCGACTGAGATACAGACGCTAATTCAAACAAATTGCCCCCTACATTTCGTAGAAATGGTGGGACGTATATTTAATATATCTGATACGAGTGGCATTATACACCTATTTAAGACCATAGGGACTGGATTCCTTAGCACTTTCCAGACTATCCTCTGAGTTATTCCTAACTTCATACACTCCGTGTTTGGAAATATTTTCGGGGGTCTACCTCGGATACTGCTTGCTGTACCTGGAATCCTGATTATCGTCTACCTGCTGCGCAATGGACGGACCATCTGCCAGCGAGATTGCGAAAGCTCTCCTGGAAAGATATTACTGTGAGCGCATGATACAGTATCTCGGTGCACCTCGCCTACGAGAACTAAGTGCTTCTTGGTTCTTATCCCTCAGACCAGTCTTTGAGGACTGCATCGTATCTGTCTTCCGATGCCTGTTCTGCGGAGGTGAATGCGAGTTGGACATCTGTCTGACACCTCTGACGGAGACGCCAGCGGACTTAGACTCCAGGCTGGAACCTTTGTGGTCCCATGCATGACTCTGTCCCCAGCGTATTCCCATCTTGACGCATGCCTTCCTTGACGAACCGCAGGTGCCTTTCACGACTGAATTAAATTTCAGCTCTAGCATTGACACCAAGGTATCGAGTTCGGCACGGGATGCCTACACACCAGCTGTTGGCAACGAGGAGTTACATCTATGCACACTTGATGTGCTATGCGAGGTATTGCAATGTTTGTCCCCTGCTGTAGCAGGCACCGATAATATTATGTCTCCCAGCCAGGACATTTAATCTGAAACTGGCCCACCGTGTGCTGGGAACGAATATGGAACTTTTTCCTTCCCTTTATATTTCTAAAATAACTTTTTCAAATTGACATTTTCTATCACGAAGCATGGCCTTCTAAGTACGCTTGACCCACAGTTTATGTTATCCGCAAATGCGTAGGTCCTGCATGAAGGATGCTTTTGGAACTACACTACAGTGGGAGGGGTGAAGTGGTGTGGGGAACAGCATGGGAGATTAACATCGGCACATAGAGCCCCAAAAATTTAAATGGGCAGCTTTCAGTGTATAAGAGGTCTGGCAACATAATTGCAGCACACAGGGCAGATACTGACTGCTGGTATCAGCACAGACTCCTCCAGGATAAACTGCTGCAATCAAGAAGTAAACCTGCAGCCTCACTGCACCTCCCCACAGTCACTTAAGTCGCCTGTCTCCTAGGCTAGCTAGATCTACATAAATTCAATCCGCTCTGCCAGTATTGAAAACTGAAACGTGTTACTGAAAGTTTACTACAGCTGTGGTGCTGAAGAAAAAAGGGTGGTCACGTGGGTGGGATGGGGAAGTGTGGGAAACGTCACATAGAGATTAGAAGCGGCACAGTGGGCGCCAATGCTAAAAAGAAGCGCCAAAAATCGGAAACAGCAGTGACCTCGGAGGGGTAGTTGGGTTGAGCATGCACTGTTGTGGGAGGGGTGAGGTGGTGTGGAGAACAGCACAGGGAGATTAAAAGATTAAGTAAGGTGCCAAGCTGAAAAATTATTAGAGGCAGGGCAGCCAAAAAAGGAGTGCTCTTGAAGTTTGGAAAACAAATGTGAAGCGTATAAGCAAAGTAACCGGGTACGTCATCATGGGAGAATACAAAAGACTAAAAGGAGCGACTAGTTAAGCCTATCCACCAATCAAAAGCGGGCATTTACAAAAGACACTAAGAGAAGCCAATTGAAAACATGGGTGTTGCTTAAAGCCCATATTCTGATGGGTACATCTGCCTGTGGATTCCTCAACGTTTGAATTACCCCTGCGCCAGCATTTCACGGAAACCTTTTTTTTTATAGCTCTCCCACGTTGACGAGGACGTCACAATAGCACAGCTCCAGTCGTAAGTCCATACGACCTCACCGGAGCCATAAGAATATCTTGTCCACGTGCTGACGTCAGTTCCCTTTTGTTCGCGCCATCGACGCGTAATGGTTTTTCCGGGACTCTCCATTTCCTTGGGATATTACTTTGATTCAGTTTCTATCTGTGGTGTAGCAGTGCGATGGCTACACAAAAGAAGTCCGGGTTCAAGCCTTAGACGGAATGTGTGGGTCATATGTTCATCAGTGATCCCCATGAAGATTGCCTTTGGTGCCTGTCGTCAGATCATAACGTCGAAAGATATTCATCTTGTTGGAGGATGAATCCGAAGGCCCGCAAGGAGCGAGAGGCTAAGCTATTCATGGCCCGGTGAGAAAGGAGAAGAGAGCCTGCAAAAGATCCAAGTCAAAACTGACGACCCCACACACCTCGAGGTTGTCAAAGAAGCACAAAATGAAGCATCGACGTAGGTCCCAGCGTCCGTCTTCTAAGGCAAGTCTTCGAGGTCGGCTTCTCCGGTTCAACAGCGCCATGGTAAAGATGACGTCTCGCCTTCGACCTCTTCTTCTCCGCAGGGGACTGCAGTCCATTGTCCAGCACCAAGGGATTCGCTGGCGCCCAGGGAGTCGTCTCCAGCTGCTCCGGCTTTGCCTGCTTTCCCCTATGTCACCGGCTCCGCATCCGCACCCCACCTCTCAGCCGGATCCAGACCAGGTGGCTCCGAATCCTCACCCACCATGTCCAGGTCCGGGTGTTGATCCATCGCATTTTCTCAATGCGATGTTGGCATGTTTGCCAAAGCAGCTCACCCATCCAGTGCGCCAGCTGGCCCCATGGGTCCACTTGCATACAGCAGTCTCCAGCACCATCTAGTTTTGGGCCGACGCCTTCCCGGCTTCGAGTGGCACCGCAGACCACTACTGAGGGTCCTCCTTCGATGCCGATGTCACTGGCTCCGCCAACGCCGATCCCATAGATGTGCTCCAGGAGGGAGGCTCAGAGACTGCCAGAAGAAGAAGAGTACCAGGGACAGCAGGAACAAGCTGAAGAGGGGGAAATCCTTGAGTCTGTGGATGACTTTGAAGTTCTTCAGGAGGCCAGTGGCTTGGACATTTCCCCGGAGTGGGAGCTCTCTTCCCCAAAGGCAGTGTCTTCTCAGGACGTTGCTCCTTATAATACTATCATCAGGAAGGCTGCTAACCTGTTGGATCTGCAATTGCCCACAGCAGAGGTCAGGTCTAATATTGTAACTGAAGTTTTGCACTCAGTGGTTGAGCCTTTACTTCCATTCAATGAGGCTTTAACAGAGCCGATTCTAGAGGTGTGGCAGAAGCCTTTGTCTGCCCCGACAGTTTCAAGAGCGTTGCAAGATGCTATCCGCCTTCTCCAGGGAACCAGCTTTTCTAACCTCCCACCCTTCTCTGGAGAGATTGGTGGTTCAAGCTTCATGTTCATCCATACAGGCGTCAGGATCCTTCCCCACCACCCTGGGGAATAGCAACTCCTAAAAGCCGGAGCAGTCACCCAAACGGGTTCTCCTTGGCAAGTATGGCTTTAAAATCTACAAATGCCACATGCTTGTTGGGAAGATATATCCACTCTTTGATGAACTCTTAAACTGCCTGATGATGTACGAGGGCACTTTCTGGAGTTATTGACTGATACGCATGCTGCAGCTCGTCAAGTGATTTAGTCAGGTCTGGATACAGCGGACTCAGTCGCCAGGGTGATGGGCTCATTGATTGCTGCTAGAAGTCACGCCTGGTTGAGAGGTTCGGGGCTTTCTCTGAATGTGCAGGCCACTCTGCTTGATCTTACTTTCGATGGATCCAGGCTATTTGGGACAAAAGTGGATTCTGCTCTGCAGCGCTTCAAGGATAGTAGGGCTACTGCAAGATCCTTAGGCCTGCAGTCCCAGCCTAGGGGCTATGGTTACAGGAGGTTTCATGGTTTTGGAAAGGCAGCTTCCTTTTGAGGCCGTCGGCAGCAGCAGCAGAACCCCCTGTACAAGTCGTACAGAGGGAAGGGAAGAGGCTGCTTATGGGACCGCTCGGCAACAGTCCTCCTCCTCTTCTTCTCATGTTCCACCCACCAGTTCCACAGGGAAGCAGCTCTAGATCCCCGTATTGGAGCATGTTGGTCCTGTTGTAGATCAGGTGTCCCATTTACTACAAAATTGGAAATCTGTTGCATCAGATCTTTGGGTTTTGAATCTTGTAGAAAATGGGTTCGCCCTTCCTTCCAGGAGTTTTCCCCTCCTTAAGCTCCTCGCCGGGCCTGGTGTTTGGAGGACCATCTGCTGCTTCTTCAGCAAGAGGTCCTGGCCTTGCTATAGAAAGGTGCAATAGAGGTGGTTCCTGAGCAGGAAAGGGGTCAGGGTTGTTACTCCTGATATTTCTTGATGCCTAGAAAGGACGGGCGGTTGACACCGATCCTGGACCTCAGGGTCTTGAATTTTTATTTTAAACAGGAGAAGTTCAAGATGTTGACCCTAGCTCAGGTTCTTCTGGTGCTGCAGCAGGAAGACTAGGTGGTGTTAATGGATTTGCAGGATGCATATTTCCACATTCCCATCCTGAGGTTGCATCGGAAGTATCTCCGTTTTACAGTGGGATCCCAGCGCTACCAATTTGTGGTCCTTCGGTTCAGACTTACTTCTGCACCGTGAGTCTTCACAAAGGTGATGGCAGTGGTTGCCCTCACTGTAACTTTTCTCTCCCCATAGTACCTAGACCTCGGCGTCTACCCTCTAAAATCAATGATCAGCCATCCACCATCTTAAAGGCCGCATTAGTCAATTGCAGATCTCTCCCAGCCCATGCTCATGACATATGGCTATCTCTTGAAACCCACAATTGGGACCTATTGTTTCTTACTGAAACTTGGTTAAAAGACTCCTCCAAACCGGACATCACTCTTGCTACTCCCCCTGGTTATCATTTCATTGGCATTAATCGAGACAACTCTAAGACCGGAGGAGGTCTTGCGATCATTGCTAAATCCCATCTCAAATTAAACCTCACGAAAATTCCCAACCTTGGCATCATCGAAGCCGCTCACTTTTCAATTATGGACCCTGCTTGTTCCATCTGTGCAGGCATACTGGTCTATAATCCCCCGGCCGTCACCTCTTCCTCCCTTATTACTCTGATTCACTCCATCGCCGATTTTTCTCTCAAACACCCCCATTTTACTGTTTTAGGAGATTTTAATATTCATATTGATAATCCCTCCTGCACACTAGCCTCCTCTCTGTTAGAAACCTTACAAGGACTCACCTTGCCTCAACTAGTGACAGGTCCTACTCATACAGCAGGCCAAACCCTTGACCTCATTTTTTCCAATCTTCCTTCCCTCTCCACTCTCCCCCCCACTCCTTTGACATGGACCGATCATTATCTTATCCCTTTTTCTTTCACAGCCCCCTCCCCTCCTCCCCCTATCCCCCTTAATCGAGTTAAAGGTCGTAAATGGACCAAAGTTACATGTAACTCCCTGGAAGCTCATCTACATTTTCATTTTAACCAGCTAAATGACCTCAATTTAGAAACATTGAGATTCAATTCGGCCCTCTCGGATGCACTTGACTCGGTCTCCCCTCTGGTCCCCGTCACTTCCTCCAGATCCCGTCCTTCTGCCCCTTGGTTCTCCCCTCTGTTGCGTGAGGAAAAGAGCAAGTGTAAGCAGTTGGAACGTAAATGGAGATTGAACTATGATCCTGTAGCCAAATTGGCCTACAAATCTGCCCTGAGTAAGTTCCACAAACTTACACGCTCGTCCATGAGAGCTTACTTTTCTAATTTGATTCAACAGGCGCAGAATTCCTCCAAAACTCTTTTTTCCATAGTGAATGACTTCGTATATCCTCCTGCTTTGAAATCCCTCTTTACTCCCACTCAAGATCTCTGCAATGGATTGTCTGATTTTTTTCAAGAGAAGATAGTTAAACTCTCCTCCTCCTTTGCAGCAATGGCTCCGGATTTCCCTGATGATTGCCCTGGCCTCCCCTCTTGTTCTTTCAACTCTTTTAGCGAGCTAACTCCTGACCTCGCGTTAGCTTTATTACGCAACGTTAAGTCTGGTTCCCCCCTGGACCCAGTTCCTGCCAAAATCATGGGTAATCTCGCCCCTATCCTTGTGAATCCGTTTCTTTCCATCTGGAATGCCTCTTTGTCGCAAGGTCTATTCCCCTCAGTTTGGAAACAGGCCAGGCTGGTCCCCATACTGAAAAAACCTGGTGCAGACCCTCTGCTTTTTAGCAACTATCGACCCATTTCTCTCCTGCCTAAACCTGCCAAGATACTGGAGAAGGTGGTACAGAAACAAGTGGCACTGTACTTAGAGTCAAATCAGCTGCTACACGACTCTCAGTCCGGTTTTAGATCCGGCTATAGCACCGAGACTGCGCTGCTTGAAGTCTCTGAAATTATCAGGGAATCAGTGGATAGGGGCGAGGAGGCCATGTTGGTCCTCCTCGACCTATCCGCTGCTTTTGATACTGTCTCCCACAAAATACTTACCTCCCGCCTACAGCAGCTAGGGGTCGGTGGGACAGTGCTGGCCTGGATTATTTCTTTCCTGTCTAGCCGTTCCCAAAGGGTTACGATGCACCCTTTTGAATCCGAAGACAAACCCCTCCTGTGTGGAGTGCCCCAGGGCTCTGCCTTGAGCCCTCTACTGTTTAATGCTTATGTGGCTCCTCTGGCCAAGGTAGTTGAATCCTGGGACGTCAGGGTGGTCTCCTACGCTGACGATACTCAGCTTATCTTTTCCTTTCGAGACCATTCTGACTCCCTCTTCTCCAACTTTAGAAACTGCCTTGGTAACATATGCTCCTGGATGTCAGCCAATCACCTTGCCCTTAACACCGACAAAACCGAGGTTCTCTTTTTCAGTAAAAAATCCCCCCCCCCTGCAACCCTCTGGTGGCCTACCATTCTGAATCCCCCACCCTCTCCCGTGAAGGCAGCTCGTAACCTGGGCTTCATTTTTGACAACTCTTTGTCCGGAAATGCCCAAGTTAACAAAGTGGTAGGGGCCTGTTTCTCTAAACTTCGCATGATCAGAAAAATCTTCCCCTTCCTCCCTCTATCCTCACGCAAAACCGTAGTCCAGGCCCTTATCATCACCCATCTAGACTATGCTAATAGTCTATATGCAGGTGCCCCGCACTATCTTATTGACCGCCTGCAAATAGTCCAAAATGCGGCAGCCCGGCTCATCGGTAACATCCCTGCCCGTACTTCAGTCAGAGCCTACCGAGAAGAACTTCATTGGCTTCCCATTTCACGACGCATAGACTTTAAAATTCTGATCCTGACATTTCGGGCTATCCATGGTACTGGCCCACTTTATCTGAAAAAGCGTCTCCAGATCTCTGTTTCAGCCAGACATCTCAGATCCAATAACCTTCGTCTTCTGTTGGTTCCTAGATTCAGGCTTTCTCGGACTGGCGGCAGATCTTTCACCGTCACTGCCGCCAAGCTCTGGAATAGCCTCCCCCTTGACCTCAGGTTCTGCGAATCTGAGCCAGCCTTTCGCCGCAAACTCAAGACCTGGCTGTTCACTAGGCGGTAGGACTTGGAACTGTCAACTCCTCACCGTTTCCCATTTTCTCTGTGAGATATGATCTTGGTTACTCCTCATGGGGACAGTTATGTAATCTTAGCGCCGGGACACCTCCTTCGGAGGTAGCTGCGCGCTCTATAAGCTCCATAAATAAATAAATAAATCTCTGAAGGTAGGGGATTCCGGTATTCCCCTATCTGGACTACTGGCTGCTCAAGGCGAATTCTCCAGAGTTGGTGCTGCATCATCTGCAGATAACAGCTCGTCTGTTGTTCAACTTGGGTTGTTTGATAAATGTACCCAAATCTCACCTGGTGCCCTCCCAGCGCAGTCTGTAGAAAGGGGCATTACTGGATATTACAGTGAATTGTGCCTTCCCGCCACCTCAAGGGATCCTAGATATCCAGGCAATTATTCAGTTGTTTCAAGAAGGGGCGGAAGTTCCAGTCCTGAAGGTCTTGCGCCTACTCGGTCTGTTTGCTTTCTGTATACTGTTGGTTGAATATGCACTCTGACATATGAGGGCACTCCAGTGGTGTCTCCGCAGGCAGTAGTTTCAGCACAACGGAAATTTGAGGGAGGTGGTCAGAATCTCCAGAGACACTGCGGCGGATCTGTTATGGTGGAGTGTTCCAGGCAACCTGTCTCAGGAGAAGCTGTTTCAGCCTCCTCCACTGGTGGCCACAGTGATAACGGATGCCTCCATTCTGGGGTGGGGAGCTCTTCTGGGGGATGTGGAGATCAAAGGCCTTTGGTCTCCAGAGGAAAGATTGTTTCACATCACTCTTCTAGAATTGCAGACAATATGTTTGGATTTCAAGGCCTTTCTTCCCTCTCTTTGCGGTTAGTCAGTTTTGGTCCTGATGGATAACACTACTGCGATGTGTACGATGTGTACATCAACAAACGGGCAGGAGTAAGGTCGTATCGCCTCTGCAGAGAATCTGCGACTCTGGTCCTGGGCTCAGGACCATCGGATTTGCGTGATTGCGAACCAATGGCCGGAGTGCTGAATGTGTGTGCGGACAGTCTGTCAGCGGTACTCAGCTGCTCACGAGTGGCGTCTCCATCCGGAGGTGGTCCGCCACATTTCAGGATGTGGGGGTTTCCTCGGTTGGACCCGTTTGCCACTCAGGAGAATGCGCACTGGCCGTCGTTTTGCAGTCTCTAGTATCCGTTGCGGGGAGCATTGGGGGACGCAGCTGCTTTAAGCATTTCCTCCCATACTCTTGATTCCTCGGGTTCTGAGGAAGATTCACCAAGACAGGGCTTAAGTCATATTGATCGCCCCGGATTGGTTAAAAAAGGTGTGATACACAGACCTTCTTAATCTCTCATCGCATCCTCCGCTCCGTCTCCCTCTCAGGGCAGATCTCTTATCGCAGTCGCAGGGGCAGGTTCTGGATCCTGCACCTTCATGCTTGGAGATTGAACAGAACAACCTGAGTTCTTTTTCTCTCCCACCGGATGTGGTGGATGTTATTTTATCGGCCAGACGACACCCCCAAATCTATTTATTCCTGTATGTGGGCCAGGTTTGTGAAGTGGTGTGGAGTGAGGTCGATTGATCCCTTGAAGGCCCATTTATCTGATGTGCTAAGCTTTTCACTTTCCTTGGCCCAGCAAGGTTTTGCTGTGGCTATTATTAAGGGTTACTCGCTGACTTTATCTGCCTTCCTGTGTTTGCCAGACAAGCCTTCGTTCTTCAAGTCTCCCATAGTTATACGGTTCATTAAGGGCCTCAGTAATTCTTTTCCTCTCACTTCCTTTATTATGCCTCAGTGTGACTTGAATTTTGTTCTGATTGTCCTGATGGGTTCTCCTTTTCAGCTTCTTCATAGTTGCTCATTAAGGCTTCTCACATTCAAGACTGTTTTTCTAATTGCTATTACCTCTGCCAAGAGGGTAAGTGATCTTCGGGCTCTTAGCTTTAAGCCTCCTTTTACAACCATCCATGCAGACAAGATGGTTCTCAGGACCAGAGCTGCTTTCCTGCCGAAGGTGGTCACTCCTTTTCATCTCGGGCAGTCCATCACTTTACCCACTTTCTATCCCCCCCCCTCACCCTTCCAAGGAGGAGGAGAGACTTAACCGCCTAGATCCTAGAAGGGCGGTCAGCTTTTACTTGGACACAACCAAGCACTTGAGGCTGCACAATCAGCTCTTCGTTGGTTACGTGGGACGAATGAAGGGCAAAGCTGTCCATAAGGTAATGCTTTCCAGCTAGATCATCTTGTGCTTCAAGATATGCTACACCTTAGCCTTGAAGGAGCCGCTTAAAGGTATTGGAGCTCATTCTACTAGGGCAAAGTCTTCATCTTCAGCTTTGGCTAGAGGTGTCCCTGTTTTAGACATCTGGAAGGCTACAACATGGGCCTCCCGCCACACTTTCGCAAAGCATTATTGCTTGAGGTGAGAAGGGACGGCCATTTTGCACGTTCTGAGCTGCAGGACTTTTTTGTATGAGTAGGTGGACGCTCTCCGCTGAGAGAGGGACTGCTTGGGGATTCAATTCAAAAGGTGAGGAATCCACAGCCAGATGTATCCATCAGTAGAACAAGTTGCTTACCTTTGGTAACGCTTTTTCTGGTGGATACAGTATCTGCCTGTGGATTCTTCACTAACCCACCCTCCTCCCCTTTGTCTACATACATATACTGAAAAGGTTTTTGTGCATGACATTCTTGTACTTCTATATCATTTGCTTTGCAATGATGCTTGTTGTTAGGAAATGTCTTGGCTTTAACTTTTCCTGTTTTCCTTCTTATTTCATTCATACACTGTGTATACTTGTGTCTATATTGTATACTATGTATACTTGCAATATGTGGTCGGTCTACCCGTTCGCCTTGAAGGCACGGAAAAAAATGGGTGGAACTGACCTCCGCACGCTGACGAGGTCTTTGTATGGCTCCGGTGACATCATATGGAGTCGTGAGCAGAGCCGTGCTATTGTGACTTCCTCGTCGATGCGGGAGAGCTATGGAAAAAAACGATTTCTGTGGAATGCTGGCACAGAGGTAATTCAAAAGGTGAGGAATCCACAGGCAGATACTGTATCCACCAAAAAAAGCTTTACCAAAGGTAAGTAACTTGTTCTTCTAGGACCTAAAAAGTACCTGCGTCATTTTCAGTGCATGTATTATGCATGCACGTACTTACAAAATGACACAGTCGTGTCAAAAGCTTTTTTTTTTTCTTCTTCTTTTACTTTAGCCACTCTGCAGTGCATTGCTAAACCATTGGGTCACAAAGGCAAGGCCTATTTGCTTTGCCAATGCTTGTTAAATTTAATTCGCCATGCTCCTCTTTTTCTCACTTTTTTGTGGGTGCTCCTTTTAATAACCTTTTCTTTCTTTTTTTCCTGTCTTTTTTATTTCGTTCTCTATTTCTTCTTTCTCTTTTGCCTTTTCTTTCTCCTTCCTTCCTTCCTTAATTCTGTCTTTCCTTATTTCTTTCCTTCTTGTCTTCTTTGTTTTGCCTTCTTGTCTTCTTTGTCTTGCCCTCATTCTTGCTTTCTTTCTAGAATTGATTTTTCTTTCCTTTTTCCGCCTTTTTTCTGTTTTGCATTCATGCTTTCTTTCCTTCTTTCTTGCCTTCGCTCTTGCTTTCTTTACTTCCCTCCTTCCTTCTTGCTTTATTTCTTTCTTGCTTTTCTTTTTTGCTTCCCTCTTTGCTTCTTCCTTTGTTCTTTTCCTTTCTTGTTGTTTTCTGTCTTCTCGTCTTTCTTTTTCTTCATTCCCTTCCTTCTTTCTTGTTGTCTTTCCCTCTGTCTTTCTTTTTTCTTTCTATCTTTTTGTTCCTTCTCTTTCTTTCTTTTTCCATCACTATTTCTTTCTTTCTTTCTTTCACTTTCTTTCTTTCTTTCTTTTTCTTTCTTTCTTCTATTCCTTTCATCC
Source organism: Triturus cristatus (assembly GCF_964204655.1). Lineage (NCBI taxonomy): Eukaryota > Metazoa > Chordata > Amphibia > Caudata > Salamandridae > Triturus > Triturus cristatus. Next base: position 816,731,511 of record NC_140582.1, read on the forward strand.
TTTCCTTTATTCCATCTTGTTTCTTTCCTTCCTTCCTTGTTGCTTTTTTCTTTCTTTTCCTTCTTTTCTTTCTGTGCTTTCTTTCTTTTCTCCTCTCCTTCCTTGCTTTCATTATTACTTCTGTTCTTCCCTTCTTGTTTTCATTATTGCTTTATTTCTTTTCTTCTTACACGTTTTTTCTTTACTTCTTCCCTTCCTTCTTGCTTTCATTCTTTTATTCTTTTTATTGCTTTCATTCTTCCCTTCTTTACTTTCTTCTTCCCTTCTCCTTCTTTTTTGCTTTCCTAATTTCCTTCCTTTTTTGCTTCTTTATTGCTTTCATGCTTTCTTTCCACCATTCGTGCTTTATTTCTGTCCTCCTATCTTTGCTTCCTTTCTTCTTTCTTGATTTCTTTCTGTCTTGCATTCTTTCTCAAAGGCAAGCGACTGGCAGCCAATGCCAAACCAAGTGGCTTTTTAGGGCTGTTACTAAAATTTTGTGTATGACCTACTTGCTTATAGGGGTTTTCAGTCAGAAGTCATCTATTAGTCTGGTTGAATCACGCACATTATTTTTCACTCATTGCAGCATCAAAGGGCAGTGTGTCAGCCCACTTCATCAATTGTCTGACTTAACTATGACTTATTGCCTGCAGCCCTTTCACAAGGAGCACATCTGTCCACCAGGGGCGTAACACAGGCCCCCGCAGGGAGGCCCCCTCAAGGTTTGTTACGCCAGTGCCACCCACAAAGCAGTTCCCTTCAGTGCCAGGGAGTTCTGTGGTAGTGCCTGCTTTTTTAAAACAAAAAACATTTTTGCCTTTAGCCAATGTTTTGATTTTATTTGTTTTAATTAATGAAGTACCAGCTACTTCTTGAACAATAATGTTTTACAAAAACAATGACAAAACAAGGATTGCCAAAAGGCTGGCGGCAAAAGCCAGACCTATTGACTTTGCCAATGCTGGTTAATAATTTGCTTTTCGACTAATAGGATTCTGATTATTTGAGTTCTCAAAAAGGATTTTTATTACTTTTGAATTGCTATAATTAATTTTTTCGGTACTATTACCACGTTAATGGTACTCACTTTTTAGACCTGGTGAGGATGGAAGGTGTTATGCTGAGATTTAAACTCCTATCCTGCACATCAGTTTATCCAGTGGCGGCTGGTCCATTAGGGGCGTTGGGGCAGCGCCCCACAAAAGAATCGGGCAACAGGTGAACAGGAATGTAAACAAACAAAATGACAGCTTACAATTCGTCTGTTTACATTTCCGGGCCCGCCTGTGCGCTTCATTGGTGAAAGTGTGCATGTCATGCACAGCTCACGCAGGCAAAGATGAGCAGGAGTTCAGAAGATGGTCTGCGCATGTGAGAGAGGAGCAATGCCCCTCACTCACAATCACAAACCATTAGGTTTGCTGCGCATGCCCTGTAGAGCAGGAGTTTGAAGATAGGCTCCTGCTCGAGCGGTGATGCGTTTTGCGCAAAGTCGCCCCATGCCCTATCAAATACCAGGACAGAGTAAACAAGGGTCAGATGCCCGGCCCCCCAGTCTCCTAATTGGCAAAAGAAAAGAGCAGGGAGAAGTTACTTCCACCACGTTGCAGAGCAGACGTGATGCGACGCGGGACCGGAGAAGATGCCTTGTAAGTTATCTTATTAATTAAATTAACCCCCGTACCCTCTCCAGTCATGCCGGCCGCGCCTGCTTATTATCCTGTACCATGTAATGTAATGCCTGTGTTTATTGCAGTGCATGTTAGTATTGTATAACTATGTGTTATTGAGGGGGTCCTAGTTGGAACATGGAACGCTGCCATCAGGGTTCCATGTTCCGGGGCGCTTGGAATGTTAGCGTTCAAAGTTGGGGCCGGTTGTTCAAGGCACAAACTAACCGGAATAAACATGAAGTAGAGACCCATCTTGTATCTGCTCTGCCCCGTGTTTTCATTCGTGCCTTGAGAACTTTTCACCTTTCTATTCCTGCACTTAGAGCTCCTGTAAGTAGAAGCGGGGAGATGCTTATCTTTTCATTTGAAACACGGCGCGCGCTGAAGGGGGTTACATTCCTAAAGCGTGATCCAGTGGATGCTTTTCCCATATTTTCTTTACTTGCCAAATTGTTCGGGTGTATCTTAATTACAGCTTCTAAGATACAGTCAGTCACAGAAGAAAGGTTCTTTAAGGGCAAAGCAGTCTCCGATACGGTAAAATATTTACTGGAACACAGCCTGGGCTGCCTTGCCCTGCTCGCGGTAAGGTCTCACAAAACCAGGTCGCACCATATTAGCAGAGAGGGCGGTGAAGCGAGGGGAAGGCTGGAGTTCAGAAGGTGCATAAGCCGTAAAGATGCTTTTTAATTTTTTTCTTTTCTTGTCACATTTGCTGTGCTTTAAAGACCGAGGGCCAAAAGTCAGGCTATGTCTTCTGACTAATTGCTGCGTGTTCTTTTAACATGGAGATTGGTGTTTACTTTCTCGCACTGCAAAGTGAACTGTATGACCATCTTGCTGGGGTCCTGGGAGTGTGAGAGGAAAGGATGTAGGATGTCATTTTTTTAAAGACACAACAAAATGTACATACTTGTAAATAAACGGTACAAATATTTCAGCAGATCAGCTTTTACGAAGTATATTTTTATATAATTCGGAAGTGTGATGGACACAAATATTTTAATAGCATCAAAACAAACCAAGACGCCTTACTTGCTGATACATAAATGATAAATATTCACTGAAACTCGATTTCCATACATTTTCGTTCTTTTGGCTAAATCTTTTTCTCAGCAAAACTATACATTTGTTCTGATGTCGTGGCTATTTAAATAGGAAGTTTGCTGTCTGTAAATGTATGTGTGAGAGGGTGATCCAAAATGCACACCCAGCTACATCAGCACCCTTATCACACCCTTGCTGAATCCATTTGCTATACTTTTTCTTTGTGTGATGCTTGGATTTTCATAATCCCTATGACGTAACACTGATGGCGGCACCCCCAGTCTGAGGACCCAACCTGTACCCCACTTTTGCTCGCTTCGCTCGCGGCTTAAAAGGCATGCCCAACTTTTACGCTCACTGCTTTCAAATGTCACCAGCCGCCACTGAGTTTATCAGCACTGAGCGTTACCTCACTGAGTCACCCTGACAGATGTAGCCTTAAGAGTTTTAATTATGTATAAATTGTTAACAGTCTATCAAAAATATAGCTGGAGATCTTAATGTAAAATCATTTCAGAAGTAATTTGTTTGCTGTCGCTCTCGGACTTCCACCATGAGGCAGTTATCCTGACACTTGCTTTCTTTCATAGCTGTACAAAATGGCGAGTGAATTATGGGCGACCTTTCGTTCTTGAAATGTTTTGGCTTAAAAATCGTGTTATCTGGAGAAGATAGAACTGTACATGGCTGACATGACTTTTATCTGACTTTGTGATAAACGAGCGTCTCTGAATGCTGACATTAAAAATGGCCTCTTTTATGAATGTCACAAAGTAGCAATTACAGATGACTCTTCCTAAGTTAAATAAAAAGTCATCTCAGCATGATGATATTTTGCCTCCACTGAAATGTCCTCATTTGTAAGAAATTATGCTGGATTGCAGATGTGACATTTTCTCAGAAATAAAGCCTTAGCCTGTTCTATACAGCTAGAATATTGGAGGGTCTTTGTACAATAAATAAATCCATGAAAATGAATGCCAACGTGTTATTATTAATTTTCAGGAAAAGTTCTTGGTTGCTTGTCAAACTCAGTGGCCCTTCTATTACTAAATCATGCAGAAATTTGGGAAATAAATCATCTTAATATTTTTTGCCTTGTGGTTATGATCTCTTGGGATATGAAATGTAGCCTCCAAAAGTAAGCAAGGACGACGAATACTATATATACACTTTATAAACCTGGTTTATGACCTACAGCAGGCAGATTCAGACCATTACTTTTCATAGTGGTGAATATGCAGAACCGTTCGTTTTTATTATTGTGTTAAGAGAGAACTGGTCAGTAACTCAGACTTTTATGTAATGAAAATGTCTCCTAGAGGATACCAATAGTAAGGTTAAACGGGCTTCTCTCCCAGGGTACCTGAGAATTACTAATAACAGACATCAAATTAAATCGTGAAAACAACATTGATTTGTTGTATACCTACCCCTTTCTCATTTATCACATGTTTTCCTTTTCTTGGCTCATGACTACTACGGAGGGTGACTCCTTTGGATTCTCCACTCATTCTACAATCCACACAGTCTCTCTCCTTCCATTCAATAATCAGATCCATGCCAGGGAAGCAGTACTTGGCTGTTGATTTACATTTGGAATGCTTTTGCCCAGATGCCCTTTGTGACCTGAATCCATACTTCTCGCCCACAACGCTTTGGGAGGTATTATTTTGTGTGCCCCATAACCTGGTTCCCAATTATACTCGATGTGTTCCTTACTCCAAACGTTTTTGATATCATCAGGCAATTCACTACACTTAGTTGACCAACCACCTGAAATCCTTCTCTTAACCATAGCAAGGGCCTCATCATTCTTCGTGCATGCCCTCATTCTTCCTCAACAATGGTTGAAATAATTATGGATAAGAGATTCAGATTCTTCTTCCGTAGCATCCTGAGGTGTTTTGCTATCTATACGATACTATATGAGACTGACAATCAACAGCCAAGTTTTGTTTAACAGGGACATGTTCAACCTTAAAATTGTACTCTTCCAAAACGTATACCTATTTGGCTATTCTGGGAGTGGTACGCCCTACCTCTATTGGCATGAAAACATAAGAGGTTTATAATCTATCCTTAGTGTGAAGGGCAGCCCTCTACCCCCCACCTCCCCCAAAAAAAACTGAAAGCGTTTGATTGCCGAATAGTAAGCATGGGCCTCTGTTTTTACAGAAGAGTAATTACATTCATACTGTGTTAATGAATGAGCTACAGAAGTCACTAGCTCTTCGTTCCCTTCTGCCTTTTGGGAAAGGGGAGCCCCAAGTCCCTTGACAATGCTCTGTGGGTAAGATGCTTCTATTTCAGACGTCAAATCTTCTAAAGAAGGGCCAGCAAAACTGTTATTTTTTATATAGTTTGAGATACTCTGGCACATTTGGTCCCACTTGAATAGATCCCTCTGCTTTAGAAATGGATCCAGGGGACATACATGGCCAGCAAAGTTGTTATGTGCTTAGCCATATTATCCAGAAAGGATGAAATTCGTCTTTACTAGATGGTGGCAGAGCCTTCCTAACAGCATCAACTAAGTCAACCTTACGTATAACTCTGTAAACATAGTGTCTCCTAGGTAATCAACCGAGCCAACCTCCATCAGGTATTTCTCTATTTTGACCATAAATAGTGCCATTTTGAGTGTGGTTTATATTTCTCTCAAGAAGATCAGCTTCATATATCAAGATGTTTTCCTGGAAGCAACGGACATTTTTGAGATTTCCCAGACTGTGCTGCATAACTCTTTGGAATTCATCTGCTGTATGCAATGCCCCAAGTAGAATGTCAATGAGAACATTCCTGTGCACACATATAGTTAATCAAATCAAAGTTGACATGAGTAAGTACAAAATTGACCAAAGAAGCATCCGCATATGGACTAGTGATTCTGTTTAATGGGCGTAACCAGCCGACACGTGTTTCGTCATGGGAAGAGTAGACCACGACTCTTCAGGGCTGGAAAGGATACAAAAACATTACATACTAAGACATATGCCACAAAAGCAATAGTTGCAAAATTGTGACATAGACCAAATCGTAAATGTCACGCCTATATGGGGCCAAAAGGAAAAGAGAACACCACTAATTCAAGAGGGTGCTGACGTACTGTTGAAAGCAAAAGTATAGAGTGAACCTGCACCACCAATCGGTGAAAAGACACGAAGAAAGGGAAGAAAGGAAGAAAAGAACAAAGTTAATGTCAATGCACAGCCGAAATGCACCAGAGCTCGAGGTCACGGAAAAAAATCTAGTAAAGGTGCAAAGACGAGAATCACTGTGAGTGCAGAGCCAAAAATTACATCCATACCTGTAGCTATAGCCAAAAGGACAGTGGATGCTGAAAGAAGAAAAAATATATAGCGAAAAATAATTAAACGGCTGCTTGTACAAAAAAGCGAAAACAGTAATCCCAACCTGTCGTCATTGAACAAGGTGTACAAGAAAAACTTACCCCTCAACCGGTGATAATTCCAACCCGGCTGGGTAGCGCGCTAGGTGTGAACGGTAGGTCAGTCAAGTAGGGCAAATCGGTTAAATCTCTGTAGAGATGGAAATAATATCACCAAATGTGAGTGGCCAAAAAATCCATGTGTAATGCGTAGGCAAAACCTATAGTGCATGAAAAGCTCATACCTCCAAAATTCAGCCAAAGTAGTCCTCAAGATGCCATCCGCCAGTAACGTGCAAACCAGTAAAAAAGCAACGTATTCTTTAAATCTTGGCTCCAGCCCGTGAGTGTCGGGCAAAAGTTTCAACACGAGAAAGTCTATGCGACCAACACATCTGTAATAAAACAAGCACCGGAGCCCAAGTCAGGCAACGATAATGTATCCCACAATGCTCGTATTTAAAAAGACAAAGATACCGTGTCAGTATCAGTACCGGAGAGACAATAAATTACGGGACTTACATGTTGAGAAGTGTATCAAGACGTCCTGGCGGCATCCAATCGGTGTGCGAGTGAATCCGAGACCAGTAACCCGGAAGTGCTTAAATATCGGGAAAATGCCCAAACACTAGAACGTTACTATACGTATACTAAGTAGAACCGGAAGAAAACAGACCGAAACATACTAGAACTGATCGTAACCGAAGTGCCAGAGAAAGTGAATATCATGTCTACTCTTAATTGTACGTGCATTTAAGTGAGTCCCACAAAAGCTACAAATCAAAAGCACCACGCAAGTTGTGTAGCCTGCTGCCGTCTGACCGTCGTATGTCATATAGTGAAAAGAGGATACTCACTACAGAGAGCAGCCGCAAACACAAGTGGTGCATATCAATCCTGTGATAGGGACAAGTCACCCAAAATGTATATTAATAGCTACTGATTAAAAAAAGAAAAGAAACGGAGGGTATGGTGTCTAACAATACACAAAGTTAATCCAAACAATGTAAATATCAACCTAGAGCCAAGCAAGTATTCAGTAGAATACATGCTGAAATCCCCTAAAATGGAGGGATAGAATACAGGGAGGTTGAAACGAGAGGCAGGAAGAAGTAAGCAGGAGGCAGGACAGTGTGTGCCAGAGGCATCCCTGTACAGAAGTGGTGATACAGAAGACATTCCAAAATGAGGCCGCTTTTTATATATATCCGAAGCTATCACAAAAGTAAGCTGAACATACGTAGTGTGCAACATGAGGCGCGTTAACAAATAACACGTATCTGGTCAACCAGTAATCGGACATAACACCGGTCTACGAAGAAACTTGAACACAGTATGAAATTGTCAAAGACAAAACAAACATGCTGTACATTAGGCACTATACATGATTGGAGAACATAGTAGGGTGTGTAAAGAAGCACAAAGCACTTAAAGCGTTATAATGTAGTGTTGCACAGAGTAAGGTGGAAATCACATTCAAAAGTGATGTGTCAATCGACAGGCAGGAAGATTGGCAAATATATGAAAGTAGGGACATGACATAAATTTCGAATACAGTAAATGTCACGAAAGCAAATCGCAGAAATAAAATAGCTAAATGGCATTTCTCAACCCACATATGTATTGCAAATCACAACCCAGCAAGTATTGTGTTTCAGAGTCAAAACTTATAGAAGGCGAAGGAGCAACCTGCCTGTCGATTGCCCATGCGCCATTTGTAAATTTTGCTGTAATATATGTACTCTCATATTTTTGACACATCACTTTTGAATGTGTTTCCACCTTACTCTGTGCAACACTACATTATGACGCTTTAAGTGCTTTGTGCTTCTTTACACACCCTACTATGTTCTCCAATCGTGTATAGTGCCTAATGTACAGCATGTTTGTTTTGTCTTTGACAATTTTATACTGTGTTCAAGTTTCTTCGTAGACCGGTGTTATGTCCTATTACTGGTTGACCAGATACGTGTTATTTGTTAACGCGCCTCATGTTGCACACTACGTATGTTCAGCTTACTTTTGTGATAGCTTCGGATATATATAAACAGCGGCCTCATTTTGGAATGTCTTCTGTATCACCACTTCTGTACAGGGATGCCTCTGGCACACACTGTCCTGCCTCCTTCTTACTTCTTCCTGCCTCTCGTTTCAACCTCCCTGTATTCTATCCCTCCATTTTAGGGGATTTCAGCATGTATTCTACTGAAAACTTGATTGGCTCTAGGTTGATATTTACATTGTTTGGATTAACTTTGTGTATTGTTAGACACCATACCCTCCGTTTCTTTTCTTTTTTTAATCAGTAGCTATTAATATAAATTTTGGGTGACTTGTCCCTATCACGGGATTGATATGCACCACTTGTGTTTGCGGCTGCTCTCTGTAGTGAGTATCCTCTTTTCACTATATGACATACGACGGTCAGACGGCAGCAGGCTACACAACTTGCGTGGTGCTTTTGATTTGTAGCTTTTGTGGGACTCACTTAAATGCACGTACAATTAAGAGTAGACATGATATTCACTTTCTCTGGCACTTCGGTTACGATCAGTTCTAGTATGTTTCGGTCTGTTTTCTTCCGGTTCTACTTAGTATACGTATAGTAACGTTCTAGTGTTTGGGTATTTTCCCGATATTTAAGCACTTCCGGGTTACTGGTCTCGGATTCACTCGCACACCGAATGGATGCCGCCAGGACGTCTTGATACACTTCTCAACATGTAAGTCCCGTAATTTATTGTCTCTCCGGTACCGATACTGATACTGATACTGACACGGTATCTTTGTCTTTTTAAATACGAGCATTGTGGGATACATTATCGTTGCCTGACTTGGGCTCCGGTGCTTGTTTTATTACAGATGTGTTGGTCGCATAGACTTTCTCGTGTTGAAACTTTTGCCCGACACTCATGGGCTGGAGCCAAGATTTAAAGAATACGTTGCTTTTTAACTGGTTTGCACGTTACTGGCGGATGGCATCTTGAGGACTACTTTGGCTGAATTTTGAAGGTATGAGCTTTTCATGCACTATAGGTTTTGCCTACGCATTACACATGGATTTTTTGGCCACTCACATTTGGTGATATTATTTCCATCTCTACAGAGATTTAACCGATTTGCCCTACTTGACTGACCTACCGTTCACACCTAGCGCGCTACCCAGCCGGGTTGGAATTATCACCGGTTGAGGGGTAAGTTTTTCTTGTACACCTTGTTCAATGACGACAGGTTGGTATTACTGTTTTCGCTTTTTTGTACAAGCAGCCGTTTAATTATTTTTCGCTATATATTTTTTCTTCTTTCAGCATCCACTGTCCTTTTGGCTATAGCTACAGGTATGGATGTAATTTTTGGCTCTGCACTCACAGTGATTCTCGTCTTTGCACCTTTACTAGATTTTTTTCCGTGACCTCGAGCTCTGGTGCATTTCGGCTGTGCATTGGCATTAACTTTGTTCTTTTCTTCCTTTCTTCCCTTTCTTCGTGTCTTTTCACCGATTGGTGGTGCAGGTTCACTCTATACTTTTGCTTTCAACAGTACGTCAGCACCCTCTTGAATTAGTGGTGTTCTCTTTTCCTTTTGGCCGCATATAGGCGTGACATTTACGATTTGGTCTATGTCACAATTTTGCAACTATTGTCTTAGTATGTAATGTTTTTGTATCCTTTCCAGCCCTGAAGAGTCGTGGTCTACTCTTCCCATGACGAAACACGTGTCGGCTGGTTACGCCCATTAAACAGAATCACTAGTCCATATGCGGATGCTTCTTTGGTCAATTGTGTACTTACTCATGTCAACTTTGATTTGATTAACTATGTGTGCACAGGATTGTTCTCATTGTTTGGTTGTAGGTTTTTCCTATACGATTTGAGGGGTTTCTGGGGTCTCCCCTCCCTGTTTGCACCATAACAGACATCTTAGCTCTTATTACCCACGTCTACCTGCAGAGCGCTATTTCTTCCTAACTATTGAATACCCCATTCCAAATTTTTTACCAAGTAGAATGTCATCCTGCAGATTCTGTATGCACCAAATGGAGTGATGAATGAAGTGAGTGACTAAGACGTAATGCGCCCTGGTGGTAGGCAGGTGACTGGTTGAGGACACTGAAGCAACTGGCTTTCCCAATCAACCTAAGCATCCTATTAATACTAGGCAAGGAATATCCGTTATCCCAGATATTTGAGTTTAGATCCCTAAAACCCTCCTGCAAAAGGGTAACTTTTCCCCCTGCTTTGGTGGCTACACTATCAAAACTAACCACTACAACCTCCTAATGGGTGGCAAAAACTATAGCACCTTCTACTATACTTGTATTTAGCTTATTCTGTAACGGTTACTTCATTAAGTGGGAAATTGGGCATACTTCATGCACAACTGTGACCACCTCTGATTTCAGCTTCATCTTCTGTTGGAAGTTTCTGAGTATATCTAGCTCATTAGAAAAAAGTTTTGAGAATTCCTTACATAAACCCATGCATGTAAACAATTTCTCTACTAAAATTACCCTTTTTTCAATGTTGGGGTCAAGCCCAATCCTCAGTTGTTCCTTCTGATGCCTCCATTCCAATAAATGAGTTCCTTGTTTAGCTACATAGTTCATACCAGCGGCAGGTGTACCCCTAAAGGAAATTGACATTTTAGCCATATCCTCCAGTGGAATGGGACCCTTGTTGGGCCCACTCTGTAGAATATATGGGGGTTCCAGAAAATATTTAACTGGTACCCTCAGCCAAGGAGGGAAGGCAGAAACATGAGGGATTTGGCTATCAGGAGTTGTATCCTCTCTAACCAATTATAGCAATAACAAAAAGCAATCCCAAAGAGAAAATATATATAGTGTGCCTAGGATAATTTCCATATTATTGGTACTCAATAATAGGTCCAGCGTGTGTGTCCAAAGAAAGGAAAGGCAATTCAAAAGATTGTTAGGTAAGCACTCGCACACCTGCTCAGGTGTCATGCTTCATCCTCTGGTTCCTTCACTCACCAAGAATTCTTATGATAATTCACTTAATAATATAATCCACATTTGTAAAGCGCAAACAATCACCCGTAAGGGTCTCTAGGCGCTGGGGGCCGTCGGGAAGATTATGCAAGCTATTGCCCAGAGTCACACGGTGCTAGGCTAATCTGCCGCCGCGCATTCAAAACAACATTCACACAGTGTCACAATTTGTGCTTGTAAAGGTATTAAGGATTTTTACGATTCTCAATCTTAGTGAGAGGGCTTTTCCGTTCATTAATATAGGCCCATGGAAGTAAACGGGAAAATAACCACTTGTAGTCACACATTCATCAAAGGGAAGTTTCATAGTCCTCAACTACTTTGCTGGCTTGTTCTTCGCTTCTTGGATCTCCTTTTCCCACTAGCCTCATCTTAAATGCTTCCATGGAACCAGGAAGCCCATTTTTCATTATAAGAATTATTGACGAATGAGTAAACCTGAGCTTTAAACATGACACCCAGGTTGGTGTGTGATGGGTTACCTAACAATTTTTTGAATTGTCTTTCCCTAGTTTGTGAATTGCCTTTCCTTTCTTTGACCTCACACATTGGACCTATTATAGTGTACCAATAATTTGGAAACTATACTAGGCACACTATCTATATTTTCTCATCGAAATTGTTTTTTGTTTTTGATCCCGGGACATAACCTTTATTTTCTATCTTTTCCTAGGAACCATTATTGTGAAAAGGGCGAGCAAGAATCCATAAAAACAGTAATCGTCCCCAGGTTAAAATTAATTTTATAAGTGGGTTAGCAAGAAGTACTCACAACCCCATTCATGTTAATTTGGAAGATTAATCTTCCCTTTTCTTCTTCCTGTAGAAGAGAGTGTGCCCTCTTGTGTTGCATTCTCTACATGTCGCATCTCAAGCTGAGCAAATGGGTTTATTTGCAATATTACCAAGTATGAAGCACTCAAGTTTTGGTTTTTCTAAGTGCCCCTCAGTTTTATAAGAAAGCAATTTCTTTAATTTGTATACGTCTCCCTTTTTTTGTTCCTGTCTGTGACATTGTTAATTGTTCCTTTTCTTACCTTCATTTCTTTGAGGCACAGTACTGTATGCTCAATACTTTTCACAATATTAATAGCATCTTTTAAATTCAGGTTGTTGGCTAACAGCTTTTCCTGTATACATGGATTGCTGGTGCACCTTACCAACTGGTTCCTGATAATGAATCACAAAGTGACGCAAAATCACAAGCGTTAGACCATCAGATCAAGAAAACAATATAACCTGCTACTCTTTCATTCTTGACTTAAACTCTACTGCAAAACATGAGTGTTTCAAGTGCAACATTAACATTTTCGCTGAAGTGATATCCAACTTTTTTGCAAGTCACTTGGTATGTGTTTGTTTGTTTTTCCATTGGCTCCTTTCCATTCACTTTGAGCTCGGGGCTCAGGTTAATTCTCACACACTTTCCTACTTTTGATACCTAAATTATGGATAAGCACATGCTGTTTGTTTATGGATGAAAATGCCCCCCCCTCTATAGCAATCAAGTAAGGCTCAAAAAGTTGTATCAGTTTCTTCCATGGAAGAATGTGTTCTCTTACATCATTCAGAAATGGTGGAGGCTGGGACATTCTAGCAACAGCCCTACTGAAATGGATGAAAATGTTCCATGAAAATGAGGCGCAAATCAGGCGAGAGGGTGCTTAAATTAAGGTGGACAAATATGTTGCACTAGACAGACTGCCATTCTTCTTGGGTTTGGTGAAAAGCATATACAAAATAAATTGCCATTTAATTTAACATGAAAGCATAGGTATTCTATATATGGACACTAAAGGCTGTACTTAAATAGACCTAAACACATCCTGGTATCATAGTGAGTAGGCATACAAGAAATTGAATGTATTTCACCATGGCAAGCTAGCAGGAGTATTCAATATTATAAGAAAACAGAAGGGAGAAAATTATCTACACAACCATCTTTCTATTATAGTAAAACTGTGACACGCAACATAGGAGAAGGTGGAGCAGATTTTTATTGATTGTTATGTGACCCAAGCCACTTCCATAAGAAAAGTTAGGTTTCCCCTGCAAAGCATGCAGTTGTATGGCACCCTCTTCAGAGTCATTGATGGTCCCATAACAATCCTGCCAATCCACACAGTGCCACAGGCACTGGGAGTGAACAGTCAACAGCCAGCACTGTGGTAGCAGCTCCTCCCAAATCAATTGATGGCTCATGCTGCTCCCTCCCCATGCTAGATCGCTCTGGCAGGTGGGAGTGCACAGTTGGCAATACTATAGTTGGTGAGAGTTCACAGTCGGGAGGACTTGGCCCACTCTGCCCAGATTCAAGACTGGTTCTAGGCAGATTACCTGCTAATCTGACACTCTGCCTGTCAGAAGGGTCCAGGTGCAGGCAGGAGAAAATCAGAGGAGAACTATTGTCTAAGATGTTGATAAAGCCAGCACGTTTTACTCCAGCCCACCACAATGCCACAGGTGGGTGGAAGGCGAGTACACCAGTAGATATCATGACACTCATTGATATGATTGGTATGTGTGGCATTCACTACCAGATAACTACCTTGACATAGATAGCCACAGGTGGTAAAATGAAGATCAGATAAAAATTCAGGTGCACTGTCCATAAACACTGCCAACGCTCTTTCTCACCTCAGAACTCAACAAGTTGCAAAGTCTTTGTCATGATATTGGCCTAGCATAGAAAACACCGGGGACCCAACGAACCTTAGGAGCTAGGCAAGGGTATAAATGTCTACATGTTTAAATCAAGAAGGCAACTGATGAGGATTCCAACGATAACATGAAATGGCATACCTTGCAAACCCCAACCACAGTGAGCTAGAATGCAAACCCTAAGGCAAGAGAGCAGGAGCAACGATAGGGTTATCAGGCTATCCCAGGCACAGTTTTGACAATATCCTAATCGCCATTGAAGAGGCAACAACCAAAACTTGAGGCGGTGCGAACAATTTTATTTCCAAATAATGATATTTCCAATACTGTCCTGGCTGTACATTCATCACACATAACTGACTCGCATCAATATTTTGTCATCTGGGAGGGAATGTTCTAGCTGGGGGAAAAGGATGGAAAATAAGAAGAGAGGAACAGAACGTAAGTAAAAAAGAACACCAGGTAAGCGTATAAGTGGAGAATAGGGACTACAAAATTGATTTATGGCTAAAGGGCCAGTTGTATGAATGCCTATGATACATTAAGAATAGTCATTTCCCAATTGCGATTTGGTAAAACTTGCAATTTGGAAATTGCTGTTCTTAATGTATCAAAGTTACCCTTTCTCAGTTAGCAAATTAGTGTGTATCATATTTGTAAATTTTCCATTTCCTATTACCAATTTGGTCAATTGTAAATCAATTTTTAGGAACTGAAAATTGCAAATGTCGCATTAAGGAACTACTTGATAATATCACAATGAGAAAGTGTTGTCACACATGTTCTCTAGAATACTCTGTAGCAGAAAGGATGGCAGGCATTGTGTCCTGAGATTCCTGCTTTCGGTTTTAAGGCATTTTGGACCACATTTGTGCCATTATGTCCCAAGAAGAGCCTGAAAATAATACAAGGGCATGTTAAAGAAAACTAGTATTCAGTTAGACGGAGCTGGGGGTGCTCACTCAAGAATGTGTTTTACACAATGATGAGGTTTTTTCCCCCCTATAACTCATTTCAGGTTCCAGATAGCCAAAAGAAAAAAAATCTAGGAGACCACCCAAGAAAAACTAAAGTTTGTGGGAGTGGCACATCATACCATTGTTGAAATAAGGAAGGGGTGGTATAAGCTGCGATTTAGAACTAAAGCAATGGTGATTACAAGATTTGCTGAGGCACGTGAAATAAAAGGGGGCCTGTCAAACCAGCCACATCCCACACCTCTGGCAGTCCTCATTGAAACCACTTTCAAGCCTAAAAGTTTTGTGAACTTTCAGATATTGATATATTTTTCCCACCTACTACATCAAATTGTAAATATTTAAAAAGTGATTGTAGTGTCTTATTTTAATATAGTTAGATAAATACTTATTTAACAGAATAGCATTAGAAAATGAAATCTATCCAGTGCTTCCCATTTCCTTTCAGATGTGTTGTGGGAAAAGTAATACACATACATTAGTGAAGATTATGGGGGCGCTAGCGAGCCCGTGACAAGATGGCCGCCCTGTAGTGCAGCTCTGCCGGCGGGGTAAACAATCCGTTAATAATCTGCAGACCGAGAGTGGATCGGACGCCAAAAAGATGGTGATGTGCTGCGGAATATAAGAGGGATCCCCCAGTGCTTCAGAATCGGTGTAAGCCCTATGTAAGACCTGATTCTAAGACAGCGAGCATGGAAATGCGGCCGGCCGAAAACAAGATGGCACGTAGGATCGTAAGAGATATGTGCAACGCGGCGCCCGGAGAACAACTCCCCACGGCATATTAACACGCAAGAAGAGACACAAAGGTTTCCCCAAGGAGCGCTGAGGGAGTCCCTCCCAACCCAAGTGGGTGGCGTAAGAACGGCATTGAGGGCTGGCCTTGGTGCGAATCAGGGAATTGCAGCGGCAAAAGTGAAAAAAGGTACCGCGGGATGCTCGCCGAGGCAATAATTGGAGCAGCGGTGATCGGTTCTTCCCCCTCCGGAGTTCTGTGAGCCGCTGGAGTGGATAGAAATAGCAAATACCGCTAAGTGAACCCAGCGATAGCACAATCAGGTTCAGTGTTCTGGGGAGTCCAGGTGCAGATTCGAGACAGGTAAAGCATCCATGTTTCAAAGTGTGGGGTACGCTGGAGCGCAAATACCTGCCAAAGGCTGTAAATGATATCGGAGGTTTGGAGAGGCCCGTAGACGCACACAGCTTGTGGATTGCTACCCGCATTGCGCTGTGAATCAGCCACATGTGGCGGGTTAAGTCGGCGCTCAGGAGGCCTACAAGCGTGTGGAGTTAGGCGTCACCAGCAGTTGCAGAGTGCGGTTTTGGTGGGGAAGGAGGCCGGGATACTTACTGGTGCTGATTGATTGTGGCAGTTTTGACCGGGTATCCCTCAGCAGGCATTTTATACTGGCGAGCACATGGACATTGTGTGCACCGAGCAGGGGGCCCAATATCAATCGAATCTCAGTTTGGCGAGCTGGGGTCTGCCAGAGCTGTTTCTTGACAGGTGAAGGTTTAAATAGTAATGAATAGTACAGGATGGGACATGTGTTAATTACCAAGAAGGTATCCGGTCTTGGCATATTGACTTCAGTGTACAGGACATAAGGAAGCACAAGATGGGGAAAACAGACAAGAAACAATCTAAGCTCTCCTTCGAATCGCATCGTTCGGCCAGGCCGGGGGAAGCCCACTCGGACTCCGAGCTAGAGGCGGGACAGCCGCATGCTTCCACACTGGAGGTCACCATACAAGCCATGCAGCAGAGTCTACAGGCCATTGATGGCAAGAATGACACCCTGTCACTTAGAATGGACAACATGGTGGCCAAGCTACACTAGCAGGGAGAACGTCTAACAGCGGCGGAGCAGCGCATCTCAGCAGTCGAGGATGAATTGCACACCACGGTGGGCAGATGCTAAGAGATGGAGAAAATACTAGAAATTATCAGGGCGAAAAATGAAGACCTGGAGGGGTGCTCCCGCGGCAATAATTTGCGTATAATGGGTGTCCCCGAGAGCACGAATACAGGGCAACTTGAGGACTATGTAGAGGGGATGCTATGAGACCTGTTCGGGGCTGAACATCTCTCACAAGTGCTGATTGTTGAACATGTGGACCGCTTTTTGGCGCCTAAGCCCCCTCAGGGTGCGCTGCAAAGACCCATTATAGCAAAGATCCTTCATTACAGGGATCGGGACACAGTGCTGCGGTTGGCAAGGGAGAAGCAGAATACAAATTATCAGGGAAATACGGTGTCTTTCTTTCCTGATTTTACTATCGCAGTACAGGTGGCTCGCAGAGTATGCGGAGGTCAAGAAGAAACTATGTGAGATGGAGATCCCATATGCGATGCTTATCCCGCCCGGCTGAGGATTACAGTGGAGGGAAAAGTGAAAATATTCCAGGCCTTGAAAGCAGCGCAAGAATTTCTGAACCAAGTACAAGCCAGAAGGAAAGCAGCCAGGAGGACCATCTCGCCAACAAACTCTGAGAGATCAGGTACGGAAAAATAAAATCTGAACTCTGGGTTAGAATATGCTTTTGTGGTTTGTCAGAAGGATTAAGGTAAAATTTAGGTTATCTCTCCAATCTTTGCAAGAGGTGCCAGGAAGAATGAGATGGACATCAGGAAGGTTCGCTGCCTGAGAAGGCTGGCCTATGTGAGATCACCGGATTGCAAGTTCATAAAGGTACATACAGTGCCTTGACAATGTGTACATAATGGGTCAGTGGTGGACAACGGGCAGTGAGCAACCCTCACCCCAATGTGGACAAATGACAATAGCCACATATTTGGATGTGCTGTCTCTGTTGGGGTTGGCGGTTCAGTGGTAGGACTTGCACAATTAAGTATATCACCACATTATCCCACTGCAATTGTATCATTCATGGCCAATGTGTGTGGGTGAAGGAGGATAGCGAGATAAGGGGTGGGAGAAGCAATGATTCTTGTTTTTGTATTTGCATAAAAATGGCGAATTGTCGATGCAGGTTGGTTCCATACAATAATATGCCCGACCACGCTGGCTATGCGGGTGGGAAACTGGTACCAGGACTCCCCCCAAGTGTGTGTCCTCCAACATGGTTGCTATGTTTATTGCCTGTTTGTTCGTGATATGGCTTTGGCATAATTGGGATGCTGAAGTGGGTGGGGGTGGAGGTGTTTGTTATATAAGTTACTATGCTTGGTACAACCTAAACAGCAGGTCATCACAGTGAGGCAGGATACTAACCTAATAAAGCAAAATTAAACAGAGGACTTTCAAAATCATTGCAAGCGCTACATTAACAGGGCAACAGGTCTAGCGCGAGCAAGCAACCACTCGTCCCCTGAGGCTGATCACTGAAGGAGTTACTGAAATTTCTAAATGACGCTAAATAAATCAATATTATAGCAGAAAAAAGGGGGGGAGAAATACGGAAATAAGATCAATTATTTCTCAATACCCTTATCAATCCCCTTCACTCCGACTGAACAATGTTAGATAATGAGGCAGAGGGAAGTACAAGCATACCCCTTAATGAGAGTATGTTAATAAATTATTTTGAAAGAGACTTTAAATCCTCGTTAAAAGAGGCAGTCGAAGCTGCCTTTAGTAAAAGGAAAAGAGACTACTCTGAAGAGGATCTAATATCTCTCTCAGAAGAGGAACCCGCCTCTAGACAAGGAGGTAAGGCCATAAAGAAAACAAAACATTTAAGTAATGTTCTTAGTAATAATGGTAGCCATTGTGCTACAAAACAGAGAGTACTACCTCTGGATAGCCTGTGCGCTACAAACGACTTTGGTACCCATAGTGGCACGACAAGTAAGAGCAGCCTTAATGATGCAATTAGTTCAGGTGCCCACCGCGGCACAAAAAGATCAAGTGACCTTCATGGTACAAAGGACCCCAGCTTGCAGACTGGAAACGAAGCCTACTCCTATGATATGTACCATGAGGACGAGAAGGACGAATACATCTTGATCCTCTAGAGACCCTAGATAATGACCTCCTTGATGAGGATCTTGACTAGTCTTCCAACTCTAATTCTATTAAAGACCCAACAGGAGTGGAAATGTTTAACCCATACCACATCACACACCCGAGAGGGTCAGATTGGTGGCCCATGGACCACTTATCAAATAAATTCTGGATTTGCAAATTCCTTGAGAAGGAAAGGCAAAACTTAATGAGGGCCAAATGCCCTAGGCCATTTTTAGACA
The DNA here is from genome assembly GCF_964204655.1 of Triturus cristatus. Taxonomy (NCBI): domain Eukaryota; kingdom Metazoa; phylum Chordata; class Amphibia; order Caudata; family Salamandridae; genus Triturus; species Triturus cristatus. The sequence goes on from NC_140582.1 coordinate 816,750,466, forward strand.
ATAAATCAGGGATGACACAATTATGTGGGAATAAGACCTTCTGCCCACAAAAAGGTGGGGCCCCGTGCACAAGGCAGACTCCAAGGAGGTGGACATCAAGGTAAGATTCTCAACTCCGGTTGTTTCTTCCCACTCAAAAGTAGGGGGAAGACAATGTTTTTCCAGCAAAAATTGGTCCCTAATAACAAGGGACCACTGGGTGCTCAACACAGTAAGAGGGTTCAAGATGGACTTCATCCAAACACCGCATCAAAGGTGCCAACCCAGGGAATTGGTCTTAGATCAAGATCAGACAGCCTTCGTGAATTAAGAGGTGACTCAGATGTTACAAAAAGGGGCCATTTGCCAAGTCTTGGGGCCAAACAATGAGTTTGTGAGTACAATCTTTCTAGTAAATAAAAAAGACAAGGGCTGGTTCCCGGTGATAAATTTGAAAGAACTAAATACTTTCCTAGTATACAGACACTTTAAAATGGAAGGTATCCATCTTTTGAAGGACATTTTACAAGAAAAGGATTGACTCTAAGAGCCCTAGCTCAGGGCCCTTCAGAGACTAAAATCCTTGGGTTTGAAGAAAGGTCTATGGTATACAGACAAGATTCCTTTATCTCAGGAGGCTTGAGAAGACCTCCTGAGGTGACAGAACAACCTGGACAATTGGAATGGGAAGGCAATCTTCGGGAATGTCCCAGATTACATGGTGGAGTCAGACGCAAGCAACCTGGGATGGGGTGCGAAACTGTACAAGGTAGAGACAGGAGGGACGTGGTCTCAGGAGGAGGGTCCACTTACTTCACGTAAATTGTCTGGAGATGATGGCGGGCTTGAAAGCCCTGATGACCTTCAAGTCCTCTATAAGGAACAGTGTAGTACTAATAAGACTAAACAACTTTACATCTGTGTCCTATATCAGTCGCCTAGGGGACGCAAGGACAAAAGTACCTGAGGACATGGCCCAAAGTTTTTTATTTTTGTTGGAGCCTAATTTCTTCACTGAAAGGAGAATTCATTCCTGGACACCAAAACAAAAATGCAGATTTGAACTCAAGGTTTCTAAGGGACTCAAGCGATTGGAAACTAAACCTAAGAGTCTTCCAAAAAAATTCAGAATCTTTGGGGAACATTTCAGGTGGATCTGTTTTCCAGCAGGCTAACTTATCAGGTAGAGCAGTATTTCAGCTGGAGACCAGACCTCAAAGCTATGGGGGTGAATGCCCTACTGCAATCCTAGAACAGGAGGAGTTATGTTTTTCCCCCTTTTGCACTAATTCAGAGAGTGTCACTGAAAGTCTGGAGAGAGAGATGCAACATCATATTAGTGACTCACTTTTGGAATACACAAGTATGGTTCACGGTGGGTTTGGAATTAGCAGTAGACGTCCCAGGGTTAATTCCAGGGAGGTTGGACCTTCTTTTGGGATAAGAAAGGGAAGAACATCCTCTTTTATAAGAAGGAAACATGAACCTTCTTGTTTGGAGGATTTCAGGAGATCAAGCAGATACTCGGGCCTTTCAGGAGAGGCTAGAAGCCAATTGGATGAGTCATGGGCACCAGGAACAAGGAGAAGATACACGGGTGTATGGAGGAAATGGTCTAGTTGGTGCCTGGAACAGGATTTAGATCCTGTGGATGCTCCTGTAGTTGATTTAGCCAACTATGTGGCAAGTTTTTTTAGATCAGGCTTTTGTTATAGAACAGTTAACTGCTACAGCTCAAGCATTTCAGCAGGACACTCACTAATAAATAAGTATTCTATTGGTAGTGACCCTCTAATTAGCAGAGTAATGAAAGTAATAAGACTTAGACGCCCTCCCAGAGCTAAATATAAGACTCTATGGAACGTTAACCTTATCTTTGATTTATTTGTTTCTTGGCCTGATAACCCTTATCTCTCAAAAAAACAATTATCTATGAAACTAGGTACTCTACTGTGTCTTATATCTTTCAGAAGAGTACTGGATGGTAAAGCCTTAGAAATCTGTAAAAGATATTACTCTCCAGATGGAGTCCATTTCAAGATTTGGAAAAGAACCAATACAATGTTATTACCCTTACTTTAATGATTGCAAAAAACTGTGTGTTGTAAGTTGGTTGAAAGCTTATGAAGATAGCATGTTTGATGTTAGACCAGGTGCTGAGAATCAATTACTAATATCCTTTGTAAAACAATATAAGATAATATCTACAGCTACCATTTCAAGAAGGTTAAGAATATGTTGGACGCAGGAGTAGATTTAACCAAATTTGGAGCGCACTCTTCAAAAGGTGCGATGGGCAGCAAAGTGTTTTGAGTTGGAGGTACACTTTCCAATATACTAAAAGCAGCAGACTGGTCAAAGCAGTGTGGCGTTAAACAGCTTTAAACTTGCATAATGGTAGCCTCCGGTCTTGTAATGAAATGGCTATTCTCCAAATACAATAAAGAGAGAATCTTGATTTCATTAAAGACAACGGAGGCTAACATTATCCCACCCACCACACACGTGTGGAGCAAAAGATAAGCCTTACATCCCAAAGTTTTCTAAGTTTAACCTTAACTATTATGCATGTCGTTTTGCTTTTCATGAAGTTTAAAACATTATTTCCTTGTATAACTCTCGCTATGAAGCTTGTTTCTGATAACTAAATTCTATTTCTTTATAAGTTTGCTTCACCCCTTTTTCTCTTCTATTTATCCAGAGAATTCATCACTATGAAGCCTCTATTCTTATCATATGGATTCACCCAGAATACTAGAATACTACAGAATAACACTAATGGGATTAACTTTTTAGTCGCAGCCTTAAGAGAATGATGCATAGTTACCATGACGTTATTATGTTTTCTAAAAATCTTAATTTAATGTATTTACTTGTGATGTAAAATATGTACTTTAAAGGGCTGCATGTTGGGGCAGCAATAAAGCTTATTGCATAATGTTAGCCTCCGTTGTCTTTAATGAAATCAAGATTCTCTCTGTATGTTAATTGGAGAATCGGCATTCTCTTCACCAATGCATCCAGAAAAACTCTGAAAAATCTGGATTGTGTTCTTTGAAAGACCCTACCTGCTGCAGCAATTACGCCTTGGTAACATCCAGAGGCTAAGGGGTGCAATGCTTATGAATGGAGATAGAATTGTTCCGGAGCTTGTTTCTAGCTGTGGCTTAATGTCCGCTATGAGATCAGAATTAACTGGACTACGTAGCCTGTAACTGTAAAATATTTCCTCCTATGTCTGTTGCCAAAGAGTAATTCTGACTCTAAATATGCGCTGCTGTCTCCTCCTCCTCTTCCTCTACAAACTAGCCAGAATAAAAAATTAGCTAGCATTCGCGCCTAGAATTTTCAATTCTATTAAGGACACGGAGGCGAGGATTATGCTTCTCTTTCTTATTTATTGCTACTCACAGCAGCCAATGAAAACTTTTCTTATGCAAAACAAATTACATTTCCCATGATGCATGCACCACATCACTTCCTGCAGAGCCCCATAAGAGCCAGTAATACCGGAACCAGTCCTCTTTCTTTGCTCCGATCAATAAAGTCCAATAATTATAACAAAGTTCAACAACAGCTTCCAACGTGGAAGAACCAGACCAGCTGGGAAGAACGTCCACTTCAAGCAGGATTACGACTAATCCAGCTTCTTTTCGGATCCTGAAAAAACAGAGATAGAACAACCCGTAACTTCTGTATAATCAGAATATATATGCAAAACGGGTGGGCAATAATTACAATACTGTAATTTAACCGGGTGGGATAATCCTCGCCTCCGTGTCCTTAATAGAATTGAAAATTCTTGGCGCGAATGCTAGCTAATTTTTTATTCTATTACAGGACCGGAGGCTTCGTATTATGCTAGTTTAACGCTGATTAAAAACAACAGAGGATATGTCACCCACCGGTTTGTAATAAAACTGTTTAAATGTTGACTCAGATGACCAATCTGCAGAATGCATGATATCCTGTACAGTAGAACCCAACATGAAGGTCTTAGAGGCCATAGCGCCTCGAACAGAATGTGCACCAAAGACCTGAGTATCTACACCCGCCTCCTGCATAACATTTTTTAACCATCTGGCTATAGTAGCCGCAGTAACAGGTTTGTACGGTTTCTGCAGAGCAATCAACAATTGTACCACACCATCAGGCCTGGTAGACCTGGTACATTCTTCATAAGCCTTGAGGCATTGGACCACACAAAGTTTAGCATTGTCGGGAAAAGCATGATAATCTACACTGTGTGACATGGTTTTAGTTCTAGACGTAATAGTAAACGAAACTCCCTCCGGAGTAAATACTCTACCTGTAATATCAAGAGCTTTAACATTCGAGGAACGTCTACAAGCCGCTAGGCATAGCAACATGGCCAGTTTGGCCGATAATTGTTTCCTGGACAACATATTGTTGTCGGGCCATCTGTTAAACAGTGACAGAACCAGCGAGACATCCCACAAGGAAGAATACTTTGGTTTGGGTGGGTTAGCTACTCTGATACCCTTTAGGAGTTTACATATTAAAGGATGCATTCCGACAGGTTTGCCCTCGATCTGAGAGTGGCACGCTGATATGGCGGAGCGGAAATTATTAACAGAGCGATACGCTAAACCTTCAGACGCTTTTTCTGACAGGAAGTTTACAATAAAGGGTAATTCTGCCCCCACGGGATCCACATGCTGTCCCATGCACCAACGAACCCAGCAACCCCAGGCTAAAGAATATCGCTTCTTGGTAGAGGGGGCCCACGCTTGGTTGATGAAGCCTGAAGCTTGTTCCGAAAACCCTGGCATTTGCCAACGTTGCCTGAAAGCCTCCAGGCCATCAGAGACAGGTGCCCTGATAGAACCATCGGGTGCGTCTCTCCATGAGGGCCCTGGAGCATTGTCGTGGACCACGGGATCCTGCTGGGGAAGTCGCAACTCGCCTCCAGCAACAACGGGAACCAAGGTTGCGACTTCCACAAGGGAGTCACTAATATCACTTCTGCCTTCTGGCGCATCACCTGAGTGAACACGTGAGGAATGAGAATGAAAGGTGGAAACGCATAATTAAATTTCTGAGTCCATTCCTGTGCAAAGGCATCCGTCGCCAGAGCCAATGGGTCCAGCCTCCAGCTGAAAAACTTCGTCATTTGACGGTTCTGCCTGGAGGCAAACAGGTCGATCTCGCAAAACCCCCATATCTCCTGCACCACTGGACCACCCGTGGGAGGAGTTGCCAGTCGCTGTAGTCCTTGAGGTGGCGTGAGTTCCAATCCGCCACTACATTGGACTGACCCGTAATGTATTCTGCTATGACCGAGATCTGATGACTCAGGCAATAATGCCAAAAGTCCTTCGCTATCTCTACCAGCCTTGAGGACCTCGTGCCCCCCAGTTTGTTGATGTACCGTACCGCCGATATGTTGTCCATCCGAAGAAGGATGCAACATGAGAACTGCCTGGGAGATAGTGTCCGGATCGCAAATGATCCTGCGAGGAGTTCTAGACAATTTATGTGAAGATTTAACTCTTCTAGGGACCAGCGACCCCCTGTGGAAATATTTCCGCTGCGCGCTCCCCAACCCCAACGGCTGGCGTCGGATTCTATGACCACTTCCGGTAGAGAGCCGAAAATCACTCTGCCGTTCCACGCCTCCACGTAGGCCAACCACCACTGTATTTCCTCCCTCACTTCTGGGGAAAGAGGGACTACGTCCGTGTATGAAAGACCCTTTTGCAAGTGTTGAATTTTGAGTCGTTGAAGGGCCCTGTAGTGTCGGGGTCCCGGAAATATTGCTGGAATGGAGGACGCAAGAAGTCCCACTATCCGGGCAATCCCCCTGAGAGAAACCATTTGTTTGGTCAGGAAGGAGCTTCTCCTTCTTGATATCCCAAAGTTTGGAACTTGGAAGACTGAGCTGGGCCGTCTGAGAGTTTATGACGAACCCCAGAAAATCTATCGTCTGCGTGGGACACAGAACCGATTTTGGTTCGTTGATCACAAACCCCAGGTTCTGCAAGATACGAATGGTCATGCGCAAATGTTGAACCGCCAACGTCTGAGACTGCGCCATAATGAGCATGTCGTCCAAGTAGACAATCATGCGAACCCCTTGTTCCCTGAGGTTGGCTACGGCAGGTTTCAGAACCTTGGTGAAGCACCACGGTGCTGAGGAAAGTCCGAAAGGAAGGACCAAATATTCGTACCACCGGTTCCGCCATTGCAACTGAAGGAATCTGTGATGGGGCCGATATATGGGAACGGACAGATAGGCGTCCTTCAGGTACAGACGGACCAACCAGTCCCCCTGCTTCAGTAGTCTGCCAACAGATGGATGCCCTCCATCTTGAAGTACTTGTAAGTCATGTAGTGGTTGAAATCCTTCAAATTGAGTACCAACCTGTAACCACCGCCTTTCTTCTGCACCAGAAAAATATTGCAAAAACCGCGAGGGCCCTCGTCGCAACGTGCTATCGCGTGTTTCTGCAGCAATCCTTCTATTTCTGAATCTATGAAATCGCACTCTAGTTGGGAAAAAGAAAGCTGTCTGGGCCGATGAACCTGACAAGGAGTCTGGAAGAACTTTAGATGAAATCCCTGAACTGTCTGCAAAACCCAGGCATCCTGCGATAGTTGAACCCAATTTTGATAAAAGTGCTGAATACGGCCCCCCCCAATGGAAGAAGAAATAAGTCTGGAGCGCTCACCTGAAGACTCTGTATTCTGGAATCCTCCCCGATAGGATCCCTTGTTAAAGCGTCGCTTGTTGAAGCGTTGCCTGGTGGGGTAGAAGGTGCCACCGCGGGTAGAGTCCCACTCTCCCCTGCCGCGTCCGAAGTCTCCTCGCTGAGGACCTTGGGAAAATTGACAGCCAAACGTGCGTCCCCGGCCTCGTCCGGCCCTGTTGAAAACCACAGCCTGAAATACACGTTTGATTCCTGCCTGAGCTTTGTCCAGGGTCGTGAAAGTGCCCACGTATTTCGCCACATCTTTGACGAAGCAGTCACCGAAGAGGTTTCCGTCCGCCAATGTGCCAGGCTCCGCTGCCGCCAACTCCGTAAGATTAGAGTCCATGCGCATCAGAATGGACTTCCTGCGCTCCGTGGAGATTGCGCAGTTGGCATTACCTAATAGGCAGATTGCCCGCTGGGTCCAGCCCGCCAATACATGGGAATCAATAGCTGTTCCCGATTCTTGCGCCTCTAGAGCCATCTCCAAAATCTTTGCCAAGGGACCGCCACATCAAGAAGCTTGTCTTGGCACCCTCGCCAGGCGCTATCTATACCCTTCTTGGGATCCTTGGCAAACTTTTTAAGGAAAGTCAGCAGACTAGAGTCAATTTCTGGCGTTTCAGCCACCTTGTCCGAAAGATCCGGTCGGGGACATTCAGACCGCAGTCTGTTGCGCGCTTTCTTGTCAAAACTTTTGCGCAAGTTCTCATGCAGGTACGCTGCCACCTCCGGGGCAGGCAACCAATCAGAGGACCTAGGATGAACAATATCCGAGGGGTTGAAGGTGAAAGGCGTAGGGGCCGTCTGCGGAGTCTCCACGTTCTTAGCCTTCCTAGATTTCTTTTTGGGAGGAGAATCATCCGGGGTGTCAGATGAGGTGGAACCAGGTTCCGAGTCGGTATCCTGAACCCTCTCTCTCTCCGTCTCAGGACGCGGAAGTGACGAGTAAGAGGCAGAATGAGGCCAGGACTTAGGCTGTGGCCCTTCTGCCGGAGCTCCAGCTGGGGTAGTGAAGCCATGATGCTTCGCGAACCTCTCCAATTGCCTAGTAATAGGCTTCAAAGCAGTCGCCAATGCCTGCTGCACAGTTCCCGGAACTGCCTTCTCTAGGGCCTTGTTTACTGACTCCTGCACGGAAGCGTCCAGGGCCTCAACAATATTTTCCTCGATGGAAGATGTACCTACTTCCTCCTCATATAAGGTGCATAGAGCACCCAATTTTCCATGGTGGAACCAAATTTATAGACGTACTTGCTCATAAGGCAATAGAAGGAGGAGTAAATAGGGGGAGCCAACCCACAGCACAACAGTACAGGTACCTAGCCCCTTAGCCAAAGCTGTATCTCAATTATTACAGCCCACAGGGCGTAGTGGAGCCAAAAGAGCAAGAAAATATCCAAGGAGGTGTGCTCCCTCCAGGCCCAGGTCGTTTTTGCAGCCAGCCAGGCGTAAGGCAATGCTCTCCGTATGAATTTCAGCCTGGTATAGCAAAAACGAAAGAAAAACGGGCAGTTACGACGTGTGTAGCCCAAATCCTACCAATTGGGCTACGCACGTGGAAACCTAAACAAAAAGTAAAAGTGACAGGCTCCAAGCGCACCGGCATATGAGGGGAGCCTTCGCGCTATCTCAAAGTTGAATTTCACCCGCCGAAGGCGGGGCGGTACCGTGCACACAGCTCTGGGGAAGCTCTAAACGCGCTGTAAATTATTATGACAATGCGGCCGAGCGCCGCATCTTTATATGCAAATCGGCGCGATGCACACCCGCATCGGCCGCCGTCTTAGGAAGACTCGGCAAAGCTCATTAATCATCCCCGCTCCCAGCGGGAGTCCCGTAGCGCCAAGGGCGCGAAATCCAACCCGCCAACAAGCGGTCACGGAAGGCAAAACGGACAGTGATTTAAGCAGCAAAGCGGCGTTATTAATTAGGCTGTAAACATACTGACAATGCGCCGCTTGCAAGCAATTAAAGCATGAACTGTAAAATCACAAATTAGCGATGCCAATTACGAAGATCTCAACTTAACAGTCTGCGTGAGCAGCAAAGAAAGAGGACTGGTTCCGGTATTACTGGCTCTTATGGGGCTCTGCAGGAAGTGATGTGGTGCATGCATCATGGGAAATGTAGTTTGTTTTGCATACGAAAAGTTTTCATTGGCTGCTGTGAGTAGCAATAAATAAGAAAGAGAAGCATAATACGAAGCCTCCGGTCCTGTAATAGAATCCTAATCCACCTCATCATCATATACAATGCAGCCATTGTGGAAAATGCCTATGCATTCTGGGGCTGTTTGTATAGGTTGCACCTGGTTACCACCTGTTTTGAGTTGGTGGTAAATGGCATATGCAAAACGAGCATTCTGTGACTAGTCATAATTTGTGAATGCTTTGGACAGTGAAATAACAAATATGTATTAAGAGGTCGCAAAATGACACTCGCCATTTGGAGTCTCCAAAAAAACCTATTCGGTGTTCAAAGATTGCAAAGTGAATGCCTTTCTTACTTACAAAAAGAGCTTTTTCCATTCCCTGATTTTGTGAATCAAACCATTTGAAAACACAATTTCCTTTAACCACTCCACTAGCCTAATATCCCTTGCTTTATTTTTTTATGAAATTCTCTTGCCATGTTTGGTGCCTAACTCGTAAAAATGATATATTATTCAATTTTTAAAAGAAAAACTGAATTTCCTCATTGAATCATCTATATTCCACCAGTGGGGAAATGAGAGGAAATCAAGAACGCACCGCAGGACCTTCCTACCTATACACTATTTGACAGCGGGTGCAGGGACCTGTATCAAGTGAGGACTAACAAAGTCCCGTAGAAACCAGCAGTTCTTGCCCACTCCTTTTGTACATACTTCATCAACCTTATCCCATCGTCGTAGGAAATATTACAAGGATGGAGTCAACCTCATATTGGAGGACGTTCCTGATAAAGTGACACTGGATAGCCACAGGGATTCAGATGTTAAAATTACCTCATGGGTAAACCAGATTACTTTAGGAAAGGTGCTTGGTAAGATAATTCGATCATTCCTTTATGCGCCAACATGTTTTGGCCTGTAGACTGTCTCACTGGGTCAAAGGCCTTATCTGAGCTTAGTGCGATCCCTACCTAATCTGTGCATGTGCTCATACAATTAGAGTCTACGTCCTACTTTAAGAATGTTTTCATACCTCTAAGGCTAGTGAATTCAAAATTGCCACAACTCTAGTCATGGGTTACAATATCATCAAAGTTGAGAGGAGATGGCACCCTCTGTAGTCAACATTCTTCGAGATTGATGTCTGCAATCGCTCCTATTCAGTGCCCTCCAACCAATACCTTGAGGATCATGGTACCCCTTGATTTATGGCTGTTAAGTCTGTTGGGCAGTTGTGGAAATTTTTGTGAGAACATTTTGCTGTATTGTGTGGAAATAGAATATGAGACTAAAGGTTCTCTCAACGTTCCAGGTGGGTTTGCAATCTGTAGTAACTGTCATAGAGCAGAGTTTTTTTTGTATAGATTATGAAATATGTTATGCTGAACATTGAAAGATTATTCTTGGCTTTTCTTGATTTGAAAGATGTATTTGACAATGTTGATCGAGGTCTCCTCTTGGAGTCAGTCTTGTTGGTTTGTTTAAGATAGTCTGCAGTTTGTATTCAGGGAATAATTGAAAGTCAAAGGTGTGTGTCATGTATGTTAGCACCAACCCTATTAAATGTATTAACAATATGACTTCCCAGTGGACCTAATGTAATGCCAGTTCATTTTCTGGTATGTGCAGATGGTACTGTATTAATTGGCAGAACAGAAAATGCTTTGCACAAATTGAGGAATTTTGTCCGAGGAAAAGTGTAGAACCTAATTTTGTAATATTAAAAAGGCTTGTGATGGGGCCATCAAGCAAGACAGATGTTTACATTTCTGGGGGAGACCACTAAAGTCGTGGTGGATATGTTTGACTATCTGGGCCTAAGATTTCACAGAAGAGGGTATTCAGCAGCCCAGGAGTCTAAAAGCTTTCAATTTATTTCATAATGGCATTTGCATGGCGCTCGTACATGGTCCACTCTTAGCCCTGCTTGAAATATTTATAGCAGAAACAAAGGCCGGTGATTTATTTGATGCAGAAGTTTGCGGCCATAATAAGAATAATTATTTGTTGTTATCTCAAAATGAATGGCCGGTTTGAATGTGTAGTCTTCCCCAGTCAACTTCCATGCGTTTGGCACATGAAGTTAGAGGTCCAAAATGTTGTCTTTCAGGCTGCTTTAAAAAGCCTCTCATGGTCAGGGTCAAATTGGTTATGAATCCAAAGACAGTGTTATATTGTAAGTCTCAACAAGATCTTTGGGGATTTCTTGGTGCATTAAAATTGCCAGTTGTGGACTTATTGTGTAGATCACTAAGTTTAATAGGACTGACTGAGCTTTGAACAGAACCAGGATGTATTAGTAAGGTTATCCTAAAGGTGGTAAAGCATAAATATTGGAACCATTTTTTGACTGTGGATCTAAGTACCATGTGCAAGTTATCGTTTTCGTTACCTCTGCTATAAATTAGTTTCAGAGAAAAGATCAGAGATTTTGTGACTTGGAATAGGATGAAAATGATTTTTTTTTATTTTCTTATCCCATATATCGCAGACTGAGATGTTACAGATTTATACCATTCCTAAGAAATGTGAATCTAAGAATGGAGTAGAAGCCCTTTGGTAAATGCAAGTGTATTGATAAAGATTTGTTCGAATTCACACTGATAACTTTTTGTTTTAAAGCATGGCAACGTTGAAGGAAATTGTTACATTCTGAGTAGGTCTCAATGAACTCCTGGTTTTTAGGTCGCAGCCTACCCACCAGCACAGCTGTGTGGCATGCGAAAGACATCTTGGGGAGTTTCAGAAAGTTGACCTGGAAAGGCATCCTGCCCGTTGCTTGCCATTGGTTTTGTGGTTTGTAACTCACGTTTTCTTGCTTCTCATTTGCAGACTTAAGCTTTAAAGGTTCACCTCTTCCCTCCCATGCTAAAACCTTAGTTACCAGTATTCTTCTGAGAGCTCCCTTTCTGTAAACAGGCCTGTAAATATTGGTCTCATCCCATCACATTTGCTGTGCGATCAGATGCCGAGGTCAAATGTAAAGCTGTGTCTTCCTAAACGTTTCTCCTTTTGTCTGACTTCAATGTGGGAGAATTTATAGGAAAGAGGAATGCAGATTAGTCTCCCCATTGAGCCCACTGGTGCCCCTCCTGTGCTCCATTTACGAGGCTGTAACATAATTAAATAGCACATCATGTAGCATGCGGAGGACAGAATTTTATTTTGGGCACAGAGAAATATGTGGCTTGTTTTTTTGTTTTTTTTTGCACTCTGTGACTTCTGTCCTCCTGGATTCTTCAATGTTTAATATTTGTCAAATCACCCTGTACAGATACACTTTTCTAAAAGATTCATTTGAATAAACCTTTTTTCCACTACACAGAACATTATCTTTAAGGGTTGCATTTGCATGCTGCAGCCAACATGAATTGAAACAGTTGTGTGAAATGGCCGTGTTCTTCAAGTGGGAAAGTCATTTGTAAATCTAAGCGAGTTAATGTTTAATCCTATCTTTTAAATGGGCTAATGCATATGGTAAAGAAATCTATGTGCAACCTGCATCACGGATTCAAATCAAAACATGCTGACTCAGCAATTCATGTGTGTGAGGTTGATTAAACGGATATACTGTTGAACTCCGCAGCAGTAACACATTTTATTTGCAGCACCTCTAAGCTGGAAGACCTCAGCAAGCTCTATGAACAAAGAATTATTTTTAATATTACAACAAAAGCGCGTTTAGGAGTGTGGCAGTCATGGTGCTTCCTCTTAATCATGATGATAGCAAATATTGGAGCAACTGAGCAACAAACGCGGAAGTAAAAGCCGACTAGTAGTTTCCCTGTAAGCTACCAGTTAAGTTTTGGTGAGTATGAGGTAACTATTAGGCGCTAGACGCTGATTGCAGCGCTCCATAATGGAAGGTACAACAGGCAAATGAGAATGACAAAAAAAAGACAAGGGTGCTTGGTGGGAGAAAAGTGTCTCCATTAGCATACTTCCCAAACTTTTTTCCCAAAATTATTGAGCAGAGCGAGAAAGAGGTTACAGCAACGCCAAATGGAAGCAGGCAAGAAGCAGAAGCAAAACACTTCTCATGACGTAGTTAAAGAGCACTTTGATCATTTCATTCCCCACTTCATTGCTACTGCGCATGGTGCAATGCACCAAACAAAGACATCTCGCTCAATGAAGAAATGTGTACCACCATTTACATGGAATCAGGTGAAGAGCCAACCTCCTCCAAAGCTTCAACTTTAGTGAAATCTGACAGAAAGGAGCAGTCTAGAGCTGCAGACATGAACTTAAGTGCATTGCCAAGCCCAATAGGTCTCGCCTTTGTGATATCTATTGGCTTTGCCAATGTTTCTTAAATGTTGCAACATGGCTGACAGTAAAGAAAAAAGGTGTATGCCACAGCCAGCATTGATCGCTTGATCTCGTTTTTTTTCTTTTTTTTACTTTCACCCATGCAGCACTGAAGCCAGCGCTGCTGTACAATATGCCTAAAAAAGCATTGATGAAGCCAATAGATCTTGCATTGGCGAGAGGTATTGGCTTTGCCAATGCTTCTAACTTTTTTGTGATGTTCTGTGAATGCTGATATATTATATCCTTTATGTGTGTGTGTGTAAGTATTTCAATTACCTTTTGCCATTTGACTGCTTGTGTGTCTTATGAGGAATGTTATTTTGGAGTAAAGTTTCTAAACGAACGAGCAAGAGTGTATTAAAAGCTGTTCATTGTCGATGGTGAGCTTCGATTTTGTTTATTATAGCCTAAACATATGTGTGTTCCATTGATATTGCAGGAAGTTGCTACCCGTGCCCTGAAACCGTGGATGTGAAATGCAATTGTGGTAAAACTGCACTCGCAGTGCCTTGTGGTAGAGAACGGACTACAAAACCACCCAAATGTAAAGAGTTTTGCAGGTTGGTGAAGATGTTACACTTTGTAACTAAATTCAGTGGATTATCTTTTGTTGCTCCTGAACGAAGAAAGTGTGTACGTGTTTCAACCAGAGCCTTCTATTTGTGTATTGACTGTTTTTGTGCACTTTGATGCGCATTGGGTGAGTGAGCCTAGCTTGCTCGCAGTAGAGGTTGTGTACGTAGTAGCTACTCGTTTTCAATGTGGCTGTTTAGAGGAGGCGGATCTTGTTACTGTTCTGTTTGGAGTAATTGTCCAGATTTTTCTTTTTTTCTTAGTGACGGGAAGGTTATAGTAACATTTGTATAGTGCACTTCTACCGTGTGTTTGAACTGTGGTGGCTCTTTCCAGATTTTTGCTGCGTCTGCTTGCATTTGTTTTTGGTTGATTAACAAAGCTTGCTTGTACAAAGTAATATTTACAAATAAAAGTGTCTCATGCAGTTATGGGCATTAGCAATCTTCTATGTGTACTGATCTGCGTGTTTTTTTGTTTTACTTCACTTTGGTGAGTGCTTGTTCATCAGCCAGCTTAAGTGACGTAAGCAAACAGGCTTCGGTGCAGTTTTGTGCCCAGGAGAGTGTGGTATGTTTATGCTGTCTTGTGCTCAGTAGTTCTATGATGTAGGTTTGTTTCCGGTGGATGCTTCTAATTGCAGATTCCTCATCCTGTGAATAATCTGCAGGTGTCAGACTGGATGCGGAAGCCTTTAGAGCAGTTTCATCGTGCCATTAGGGGGCTTTGTGGAGCTCCGCGCTGAAGCTGCTCACATACAAGAACCACCCATGTGCACTGATGTCAGTTACTTTCTTTAATCGCCTTCAGATGAGCACCGGAGCTTCCCTCTGGTCTTTAACCAGAATTTTCGATTAAAATGTATCCAGTGTGCAAGGAACATTTCTACCTCTAAAACTACAGGTTTCAAACCGTGCAGGGACTGTTGCAGACATATGTCTGTGATGCACCCTCACAAAGTCTGTGGTGACTAGGGTCAGACCACAACGTCAGGGCCTTTGGCGATTGTGCCCTGATGAACCCGAATGCCATATGAGACCGCAAAGCCAAACTAAGTTGTCAAGCACAAGATGTCTCCACACAGTGATAGGTCGAAGTCAAAAGGATGGTCCCGTTAAGACCCCTGAAGTCGTTCCCACAGCAAGTCGTAGTTGTGGTCAAAGTCTTTGAGTAAGTTGAAGAAGAAACACAAAAAATCCAAGTGAAGAAATGGCCCCTTCCCGCCACTTCCAAACTCCAGAGAGAACGCCAGGGCATCAATGTGCCTTTCAGTCCTGCCCCTGATCCATTTCGGAGAAGATTCAGAGTTTTGATGCAGCCTGAGTTCACAGGTACGTTGACGATGTTGCAGCATGTAGAAGACTTTTGGGGGGCTATGCTGCTGTTTTTCGTGACTTTACTGGTTCCCTCTGTTGCTTTGCCAGGCTCCAAGGCTCTTCAGTTGGCTCAAGTTTCATTTCTGGCGGCAGCTCCGCCGTAGGCACTGTGTATGTCCCTTCGACCCTTATCGGGTCTAGCACCAACTCTGGTGCCTGCTTTGGCTCCGGCGCTATCTCCTGCACCAGACTCTCTTACATCAACGTCAGATGAGGGTATGTAGCCAATTGTGCTATCCGATGCAACAGAAGTAGTGCCCTGCACCAAATGGCACACAACGTCTTGGCAACCCCTCCGATATTTTGCCCTTACCACTTAGTAGGGGCCAGACTTTACGCAATCTTGTTGGCACCGATTCTGAAAACTACATCTGATCATGGGACACTCATGTTCTCCATTATTTTATTTTTTTTATCTATTTTTTAACATATTTTTGATTCGTTTTACTCTTCAACATGTGCAGTACAGACAAGGAGAATGTACATTTAACAATTATACAAGCATTGTAGTTGAAGGCTCAGTATGATTCAGTCCCTGCAGGGGTAAGAGCCACGATAGCAGTAGGCAGTCAGGAGCAAACTGTTCAATTAAACGGAAGAAACAGTATAACAAAATAAAAAAAATAAAAGCCTGGCAGTACTATAGAAATGAAAGTGTTATAGGCTAGTACAAAGGGCCCCCACCCCTCTCAGCAGTCTCTCTTCACATGGGCAAAAACCATTACCCCGATCACTCTGCTCTGTGGGAGACGTTGCCCGTCAGTGTCACATACCCAAGGAAAACAAAGTGTCAAGTGGCCGGCCTTCAAGGGCATGAGTGAAACTGTCAAAGTCAGCTACTATGGGATGCTTGTGAAGCCCTCCACGTTCTTTGGTGTGAAAGGCGTCTCCTTCAGCTTTCGCCCACCTGCTAAACTCAGCCTTCCAGCGACAATGAGGTGGCCCCACAGCAGACTTCCAGTCCATCGCTATGGCCCAGTGGCCCAGCACCAATCCTAGATTCGTAAACATGGCCTGCACCACCTTGGAGCGGGGATGTGGATATAGGGCCAGCAAGCAGACCGCCTCAGTCATTGCAGGAGGCATCCCAAGCTCAGCCACAACCTCCCTCCAGAAGTCCATCACTGAAGGGCATGGCCAAGTCATATGCAAGAAGTCAACATCTGGCAAACGGCACCAGGGGTAGGCGCAGTATTGTTGCTATCAAAGAATGATCCCCTGTTGACAGGCCAACTAGGTTTTATGATTAAGTTTATTTGAAGATACTAGTCTCTGTTAAAGGTTACAAATGTAATGTAAATACCATATCAATGCCCCACTAGGAGCAGGCTGCTGCTGCTCAGCCTGCTCTCGAACTGATCCCTCGGGCAAACATAAACATCCAGTTACATCACACACACAGGTTGAGCAGAAGGTAACATGGCAACTAGGGGGAGAATGCATTATATCTAATACAGAATATAACAAGTCTGTCATTATGAAGATGGTGTTCAGTCTGTGTAGTGTAAGATAGGTAGTGTGCAGGTAATTGAACTGCATGTAGTGGGATTTAGTGTTTCCACAGACCCTATGGGAGTGGGCATTTATGGGTTCCTACTCCCTGTCCTGCAGCGCCCATCCCACTACACCCTCCCAATATGCCCTCTGACTCACTAAGGGGGCGGTGGACATGGCTTGAAGCAACTTGTACAACCAAGACACTTGTTTACGGCCCCTACCAAAGGTCAGCAGCACTTCCAACACTTCATTCGACAGGCTTCATTCGGGTGCCTCTCCAGTGAGCGCACCAGTGCCCCACGTGTCAGGAACTGCGGTTGCAGAAGTCCATCCTCCTCAGACAGAAACTGCAGCTCTCTCATTCCCCCAACAGCACAACAGTCGCCCACCGCCTCACATTCATTCATCCTACAGACTGTGAAATACCCACCATGCGCAGTCGGAAGGCCCACTAGAGGGAGTGCAGGAGCATATGGTAGGCAGGAGCATATGGTAGGCAGGGCATCATCCTTTGTAGCACTCTCCGCCAATATCCAGGGATACCAGCGCTGTGCGTGCAGGGACACGGAAGTTGACCCCCGAGCAGCAGGACAACAAGTGCTCCCTCCTATTGTCGATCACTCAGTGGGAACAGCTCAGCCAAACCATGGCCATCCAGCCATCGAGCTATCTGCTTCAGCTGTGCGGCAAGATAGTATAGCTCGAAGTCATGGGCACTAATCCCCCCCAACTTCTTGAAATACCATAGGGTGGGCAGCGACAGTCTGTGCCTGCTCCTTGCCATACCAATTCCCTGAGCAGCGCATTTGCAGCCCTAACACTGTGGAATCCACACTGGGATGTTTGCAAAGGGATAAAAGACTGAAGGAGGTACCACCATTTTGGGCATGGCCATCTGGGCCATAACCAGCAACTTCAGAGTGCTCCAGAAGTCAACACTGCCCCGTAGAGCTCGCAGCGCACCCCCCAGGTTGCACTCCCGGGCAACTGCTTCCGCATGGTAGATCCACACCCCTAAGTATTAAAAGATGACAGGTTCCCATTGGAGACCCATACGAACGATTGCTGGCAGAGTAAGCTGGGTGTTTCACGCCAGAGGAAAAGCACAGGACTTGGACCAATTTGTGTCAAGACCGGTCAGCCTGCTCAACTCCCAAGAGTCGCATGCACCACGGCACCCCGGCGTCTGCTGACTGCAACTACAGGAGCATGTCATCGGCATAAAGCGATACGGAATTCCCTCCATCCCTCTTTCGGAGCCCCCTACCCTCTGACCGGACTATACTTGAAAATGGCTCGAAGGCCAGTGCAAATAGCATGGGCGAAAGCGTATAACTTTGCTGCGTTCCCCTGTGTACTTCAAGCGGTCCCAAGATACGTCTGTTGGTCCGTACCTGTGCCCCTACATATAGGTGCGGCAGCCATTTATTCATTACACCCACAGAGCTATCCTCCACAGCACCTCCAACAAGTACCTCCAGTGCAACGAGTCAAAAGCCTTTCAAAGGTATATTAACAAAACCACTCTGGCCAAGTGGGCCCTCGAGTCCAACTCCCGTTTATGCAAAATAACTCTGATATTTAAGGAGGTGTTCCTCGTGGGGATGATGTATGAGGGTCTGCAGGTGAGGCTCAAGGCGATCAGCCAAGACTTACTAGGAACCTTGTTGTCCAGGTTCAACATGGACATGCGCCTATAAGATATGGTACTGTACTGTTACAATCTCCTGGAATGGAGGCCATTTAAACTATCATTCTGATATTTCAGCCTCTGTCCTAGATCTCAGAGGCTGCTGGCATTATTGGCCTCCTGCATTCTGCTGGTGATGGTGCCAGATGGCACATGGGGGCTCTGCAGTGGGACCTAAAGTCCCAGTGGTCACAACATCAGGGAAATCTGTTTGAGTGTATCCAGCTTTCTCTGGAGTTTCCAAAGCAGCCATCACTTGGAGACTCCTTCCATCCAGAGTGAGCTCAGGACTCCTGTATGCCTTTCTGCCATTACCACTCCTCCCCCAGTTCTAAAGAAGATCATGAAGGACTGAGCCCAAGCCATCCTAGTGGCCCTGGGTAGAGTGTGATACACTAAACTCCTTGGCATGAGCATCTGTCCCCCTATCAAATTACCACTTTGTAAGGATCTTCTACCACAGCAGCAGGGCAGGGTAAAGCACCTGGACCAGCACACTTTGCATCTCCATGCTTGGAAATTGAGCTTCGTCAGTTCACTTACTTTGAACTGTGCCCCAAGGTTGTGGTCGTCATCTTGGTGGTTAGGTGACCCTCTATAGAGATAGATAATGACTTTATTTCGGATATTTTTCAATCCATAAAAGTACACAACAATAAACAATTCATATTAAAAACATCACAATAATTACAAAATCAATCACAATAACATACAACACATAAGTTCCTTAAAAGTGTGCAAAGGCAAAACAGTGCAAAAAAAGTGCTTTAGTGCAATGGGCTACTGATAATTCATAGTAAATTACAGTTACTCATCTAAACATTTTCTAAATCTCAAGGTCAATTTTAAGAATTCTAGCACCTGGAGGACACTATCCGAGTGCAGCAGCTGTAGATACATAAAGGCAGGTCTAATTTGTTTAAAATTTAATTTCTTTAAAAGAGTAACAAGATATCGCCTACGGGGATATTCATAAAATGTACATAAAAACATAAAATGCAGCATATCCTGTGGAGACTTCCCGTCGCAGCCACAGGGAACTGCAGGTTTCTTAAAAATATCCGACGTGGGTCTAATTAAAAAATGATGAAAGATGTTAAACCTAAATCGGGTCAGCAAAAATTTCTCGTGAGAGGTAAAGGAGCATGTTAGATACGTTTCCATGGAATCACAAGTACTCAACATGATATACTTTCTAACATTAGGTTTCAAAAGCTCAACTTCATCTCTTAGAGCAGTACAGTTCAAGGAAAAAAACTTTCTTAATTGCTGCAACATCACCCTTAACTATATCCCTCGGTTTATCAAACAGATTCAGGCGGCCAAGCTTCAAAAATTGGGACTTCAAATATTTAAGCCAAGGTACACACATGGCATGATCAAGTGATATAAGATCTTCCACTATCAAATGTGTTAAAGGAATTCCATCACTTAACCATAGTTTTACCCAGCATAGCAGTGGTTTTAAACCAACAATGTCGGATAAATACAGGCAACCAAGTTCTTCATGTACAATTAAATTCGAGGTGCTACCTGGGACACATAACAGACGCTTTAAGAAATTATTTTCAACTATTTGTAGTTGTTCGCCATTTATGTAGCCCCATATCTCACTACCATATACTACAGTGGCTATGGATTTAGAGTTATATAATTTCATCATAGCCACATTTGGCTTATTCCCCAATTTAGAGGCAATATTGAAGATGGAGGCATTGACTCTGGTCATTTCCCCCTTTTTCTTGGCCAAATGTGGGGCCCAACTGAGTTTCGGGAAATTAAAACCGCATCGTCGGCATATAAAAGTAAAGGAATACCCCTCGCACCAGCTCTAGGACAGTCTGATTTTACCTCTTGTAGAACAGCCTCTAGATCATTTATATAAAAATTAAAAAGAAAAGGGGCCAGGATACACCCCTGACGTACTCCTTTATTAATACTAAAACTTCCTGTAGTTTCCCCGGTCGATGAAAACCTCACATTAGCTCTTGTGTCATTATGCAGATCCGCTAGGAACTCCACAATCCCCTTATCAATAACTTTATCCATCATGGTCTGCCACAGCCTCCCTCTGTTGACACAGTCGAAGGCTGAAGACAGATCCATGAAGGCAAGGTGAATTGTTCCTTTATGCACAACAGTATATTTATTCAGTATAAGAAACAGGTTAAGACATTGAGTTATAGTAGAACGCCCCTCACAAAATCCATATTGAGAGGTCGACAAGATGTTATTTTCATTCGTCCAGCTTGTTAGGCGTTGGAGTATAACTCTCCCCATGATCTTCACCATCGAGTCGATTAGGGATATTGGTCGATAGCAAAGAGCACTTCCCCTGTCTCCCTTCTTAAAGACAGGAACTATTGTTGAGAGACCCCATGTCCCCGGACAACCCAATATGGCCGCAGCATTAAAAACAGCAGCCAGAATGGGAGCCCAGTAATCTGGATCAGATTTATAAAGATCCGGCGGTATTCCGTCAGGGCCTGGCGCTTTGTTGGCAGTAAGACCCATTATAGCGACCGAGACCTCATTTTTATCAAAAACAATAGCAGTACTGTCCCTATCAAAGGGGACAGTGACCATGGTTCCATCGGCCTCTGAATAATACAGACTTTTGAAATGACTCTCCCATTCCTCTTTGGTTATACAACAAACCAGTCCATCTCCCGGGTCCTCAGTCAGAAAAGGTTTCTTTACCAGGGCCCAAAATTTGGTGCTGCTATTCAAGGTGGAGGGATCAAGCAGTTCCTCCCAGGCCTCTTTCCTCAGAAACTCCTTGCGGGCAACAGTAATAGCCTTATATTCCTTTCTACAGAGTTTTACAACCTCCCTGTTCCTCGGGGATGCTGACAAGGCGACCCTCAAATTACGGGCAGCTAGAGTGCAGTCATGACTGAACCATCTCGGACCTATATTGGGTCGGGGTTTATTAGGGACCGATAAAAACGCTGAAACCTTCTCCGAAATATTTTGGTAAGCTTCTAGAACCAGCCTAGGTTCACCCCCCCCCATTTGTACAGACTTTAATATCCTCTGCACACCCTGCAGAGATATTCTTGTAGAGGGCATCCGCGGAAACCATAGACCATTTTAACCGCCTCTTCCCATCTGTTGTACCCAATCTACCTTGATTAATGATCGTATTACCTTTTTTAAACCAAGGACATTTTAAACAGATTATAAGAGGGTTATGGTCACTAAATTCACTAAAAACAATGCAAAAGGAATCCACAAAAACTTGCATCATCCGCGAAACAAGTATATGGTCTATAAAGGTACCCCTTCCATGCCCTTTAAAAGTAGGGGTATCAAAACGAAATAGCGGGTCTTTTAATGACATAGCCAAAGAGAGGTCATAGTCATTCAAAAAGTCATTACACAATTCCCCCTCCTTTGTGTGCTCCATATGGAGACAATCTGCACGATCACACACCATTTCTGGTAAACACTTGTGCAATGGGTCTATACAAGGATGCAGATTAAAGTCCCCCATAATCAAGAGGTTATGGCCCACATTTTCCATAAAATTAGAAACAAAGGAATTTAAAAAATAAATATGATTCCTGCCTACACTATCATAAACAGCATTATAGAAATTCACCAGCCCTACACTGACATTACCTCCAGTTAGAGTTAAGCCCATTACACCTGTATGGTGTGCTCCAATTCTTCGAACTTCACCGGGTATTAATATAGATACAAAAATTACAAGACCCCCCTTGGGCCTACCCCGCACAGATGGCAAGGCTGGCACAAAGAAGGCCTTATACCCTTCTAAGAAGAGGTTACAGCCCAATTCCCAGGTCTCTTGTAAACAGATAATCGAAAATTGCTTAATGTAGGTCACCCAATTTACATCAGACATTTTAGCAGCAAGACCCACAATATTCCAGGAGACAGCAAGACATCCTGGCATTTTGCCTACCTGGTTATCTGGATTAATAGGTTCACCTGAAGCCCTGATATCCTGAGCTGCAGGTGCCCCCTGTCAATCGCACAGCTCAAGACCGGATAACACTTCATACCTATTCTGTGTGTATAGGTTCGACCCATATTGATAGAGTCCAGCACTGACGCTCCTATTAAACGCACCAATGGGTCCACCTACACCACAGAGATTAGTAATATTATGAAGAGGTTGAGTCTCTTGCACAGGAGTATAAGGTTCAAGCCCCCACCTGGTTAAACTCTGTTGCGGACGTGATTTGCACAAATGTGCATAAAAGTAACCCAAGGGGCGTACACAGATACTATTCGTATTATATACCAGTGCAGAAGCTCTCAAAAGTACAGTTGCTACATGCTGGGGGTGTTTAAAATTTACGACTATACAATCCCCAGACCCAGACTTTTTGGACGGCCCCACCCAATTTACACGCCTTACTGTCAATATCTGGTCAAAATATGAAATCGGAAAACCGCAGTTTTTGTTAAGCCAAGACACTGTCTTATTTTTCAGAGAGATAGAAGATTCATCATAAGGAGATGCAGGGTGGGTACCACAAGGGGGCACATTAGTCAGTACTACCACAAACGGAGCACAGTCTGGTGGTAAATTAAGATGGCAGTTGTGCCTCGCAGATCTGGGAGCTCTACTGCTATGGGGGTTTATAGATAATTGTTGCTGCGAAACAGTTTCCACAGGAATATCCGAATGAATAGATGTTACAAATCCTGGGACAACTGCAACAGCAGAATCCCCCCTCCCCTTGTTCTGTATATCATTAAGTTCAGCAATATCTCTCCTTTTCCCGCCAGAGTGTACAATTCCACTAGGCAGAGCAATCTCCCGAGATAATAACAGACCACCCAGCCTTGTCACTTCCTTGGCTAGATTATCAATCTTAATGGTTAATGGTTTAATGAGCTCCTCCATTTTTACTATAAAAGAAGCTTCTAAGTTTTTAATAAGTGAGGCAATCAGATCCGAGTTTAGATTTACTCCATTACCAATACCATTGGAGGCCGTGAATACAAAAGGGGTTGCTATAGCAGGACTGGTAATTGACTTACCAACCTTCTTTTTTGGCTTAGAATTATTATGTTTCCCATTCTCCCTTTGAGACCGTGTTCTACATGATCTCATATGTCTGATTTCAGGTTGGGTCTCATTCAGCACACCAATGTCAGGACTTAACAACACCCGGGAGTCAGAATGAACCTCCACCTCTACTGAAATGGGGGCTGGAAGGTCAGTAGGGATGACATCGCTCGAATTGATTTCAAAATCTTGGGGCTGACTAATAGAAAAATGTTCTGATAGTGTATCTTCTATCACGGTGCCTTTCCCCAGAGATACACGTCTATCATTATTAATCTGTGTTACTTTCCTGACCAGGAAATTATCTAGGGTAGCTGGACCCACCATCACTTTATCGGTTTTTGATTTAACCATTTTGTCCAGTTATAAGGTTAAACTTCCACCCAGGTACCCTGAAATCTACCTACGCACTCACTAACAGGTCAACGAAAACAAAATCATACCAATATATCAAGTGTCTTACATGCTCAAAGCACGTTAGGAGTCCGATCAACACAGTGTAAAGTACCTGGCCCATTCCAGTCTCTTCAGGCCTCTGAGGGCCACAGAGGGCCCGCCCTTTGCCCGGGCTTAGCCCGGCACCGCCCACGCGCGTCCCGCGACGCGGAGGGAGCCGTTCGAATTTAGCGCCTCCGGGCGCGGAAGTGCCTGTGGGTGGGTGCGGAGTCTCCAGTAATCCTGGGAGCCGTAGTCCTGTGCTCCCAACGTGTGGCGGCAAACTAGCAGTGGCAGCGGCGGGCGGAAAAACGAGCAGCAACCGCCCCTACACACAGAACAGAGCGTCTGACCCCACTGCCTCCTCTGCGTTGTCCAGGTAAGGAGCCTGCACCCTCGCGCTGCAATTTACAAAGTTCTCCCGCTCCCCCGAGGGAGCCGTTCGAATTTAGCGCCTCCGGGCGCGGAAGTGCCTGCGGGTGGGGGCGGAGTCTCCAGTAATCCTGGGAGCCGTAGTCCTGTGCTCCCAACGTGTGGCGGCAAACTAGCAGTGGCAGCGGCGGGCGGAAAAACGAGCAGCAACCGCACCTACACACAGAACAGAGCGTCTGACCCCACTGCCTCCTCTGCGTTGTCCAGGTAAGGAACCTGCACCCTCGCGCTGCAATTTACAAAGTTCT
Source organism: Triturus cristatus (assembly GCF_964204655.1). Lineage (NCBI taxonomy): Eukaryota > Metazoa > Chordata > Amphibia > Caudata > Salamandridae > Triturus > Triturus cristatus. Next base: position 816,774,922 of record NC_140582.1, read on the forward strand.
CCCGCTCCCCCGAGGGAGCCGTTCGAATTTAGCGCCTCCGGGCGCGGAAGTGCCTGCGGGTGGGGGCGGAGTCTCCAGTAATCCTGGTAGCCATAGTCCTGTGCTCCCAACGTGTGGCGGCAAACTAGCAGTGGCAGCGGCGGGCGGAAAAACGAGCAGCAACCGCCCCTACACACAGAACAGAGCGTCTGACCCCACTGCCTCCTCTGCGTTGTCCAGGTAAGGAGCCTGCACCCTCGCGCTGCAATTTACAAAGTTCTCCCCTATAAAATCAGTGAGCTAACGCTGTTGGGACACATTTGTGGATTGGTGTCATTTCTACCCAAATGAGTCACTCCTTTTTATTAGGTCGAGCCTAGCACAGCGCTGCTCTAGGAGTTACCTTTAGAAATCGGTCTGCCCTTTTGTTACACTCGTGCTTGTGCTGGCATCCACCTTGCGGGACCGAGCAGCAGCGCGCAGGGGCCATCTGTTTTCAATTAGCGTGGCAGCGCACGCTCGTTTGCATTTGCCCGCTCGGGGTCAGGCTGAGGGGATCTCCTGCAGTCTCTGCTTGGGCCTTCCAATCCACAACAGAGGGGCAGCAGCCGCAGTCCAGTCAGAGGCCACAAAACACTCCCCAGCGCCCCCACCTCTCAGGGCCAGCATCATGTCTCCTACTCTCCTGGCAGCTGAGGTCATTGTTGTGGGCGTCAGCAGGCATTCCAACCTATTAGGCTGCCTCCCTGGGGGCCTCTCGTAGTCTGATGTCTGTCTCCGCGAATCACCATACCGTGGGGAACCACCCAGCCCTGTCTGCGTGGCAGAGGCTCTCTCCTTGCGCAGTGCGGGTGCGGCAGGCAGGCAGGCAGCCCAGTCGTCACCATTGTAGCCATCTGCAGTCTCTCTCCAGGCCGTGTTTCAGACCGCGATGTGCCTCACTCAGAGCCTGGCACTATTTCCTCAGTCCCCACTGCGTGCACCAGCAAGTCTGGCAAAGTCAAGCAGATGCCGCTGCGCCTCCAGAAGGGCCCGTATTCCGAATCTCCAGTGAGAGGCTGCTCAGCCAAAATGGCCATCGGCTCCTCGCCGCAGGGAATGCTCCACTAGGACCTCGGATCGGCTGTTCCTCTGCCTTGATATCAGTCCAGAGGCAAGCAGAGAAGCCTCAGGCTTAGGTGCTGCCAAAATTACTACAACAGGCGCTTGTGCGAGTCCAGGATCAGGAAGTATTCATCTGGGACCGTCGGAGCTATGAAGAATTACCTCTAACTGGCCCCCTTCCCCCCCTCTCCCCCACCAGCAATATATTGTTAAGTCGGGGGCAGCACTTACACTGAAAGGCAGTTTATGATGCTGGTAGCTCTAGCTTCCCACCATGAGATGAGGTTCATTTGTTCTTCCTTGAAGATGGACACATGAATATAGGCACCCAGAAAATGAACCGAACAAGCAGTTGATTTGGACAGCTAGCGGTACCAGAGTCAAAGTCAATTAGTTTAGGAGGACGAACTGGCTTGGATCACTGAATTTTGAATATCACAGCGCTTTCCTTTTTTCTGCACAGCTAAATATTGAAAGTAATATCTCCGCTCCGTTTCAGAGAGCTGAACAATATTGATTCTAAAATTAAATGCCTTGTTACCTCTTGCAAAGATTTTTGGGACACTAACTGGGGCAGAGAGGTCAGGATCGAGTTGACTGTGGTAGCCCAAGAGAATATTCAATGTTTATTGCTGAGAGGAACCAGGCATCAATGTTTATTTGGGTCCCATAGTGGCACTGCAGAGAAAACCTAACCCGAGGGGTTACAGAGGACCATGTACATTACTTTTAACATTTCTCGTTTCATGTAGACTTTAAAAAAAGAAGAAAACCTTTAAAATTATGCCAAGATGTTCAGTGTGTGTGCATGCCATTGGGGGATAATGTGCTGCATGGCTAAACACTTATAAGATCCCAAAGGCGAGACCTATTGGCTATGCCAATGCTTGTGTTGGTTAGGCTATCACCCATCTTGCATTCTTTGTTCCACTTCACCCCTCGAAGGAGTAATAGAGACTCCAATGATTGCACCCTAGAAAAGCAATATGTTTCTATATCATTCATACCAAGGAACATTGAGTGGACAAACAGCTCTTTGCAGGGTTTTCTGGATTATAGAGGGGCAAAGCATTGCAAAAGTGAACCATCTCCCAATAAATTGTTCTCCGCTTCAACATGTTATGCAGTGGCTAAGAAGCTGCCCCCAGAAGACTTGCGAGCTCGTTCCACCAGAGTCAAAGCAGCTACCACTGCATTGGTATATGTAGGACCTGTCCTTAACATTTGCCAGACAGCTACATGTGCTTCATTGCACACGTTCACGAAGCACTACGAAGCACTACTACATTGACAATCAAGTTTGTCGAAAGGGGCATTTTACCTGCTCGGTGCTGCATTTTAGTATGAGCCAGTTCACAGACCCACCACCTTGGGGGAGACTGCTATGGTATTGATTCACAAGGTCTGCGATTAGAAGTATTCATCAGAAGAACAAATTAATTACCTTCGGTAATGATCTTTATGGTGGATACTCTAAGTGCAGATTCCTCACCGACCCGTTGTGTGAACTGCTCTCTTTAATTTAAAATGTCCCAATTTAGAGATCTGTACTCTGGTCATACCAGTTTGCCATTGGGCTCTGAGTCTGAGGGCCCGTACAAGTCACAAAGCAACTGACATCAGTGTGACATCAGTGTGCTTGGGTGGTGCTTATATGCAGCCGCCACACGTCACTTCCAGAAAGGAATGACGTCAGTGCAGAGTTGCATACTGCCACCAAGATGAGCATTTTAGAACTGCTCTAAAAGATTTTGCATTCAGTGGGATGATTAGGGATTTATTATGCAAAAGGTGAGGAATCTGCGGTGAGATAGAGTATCAACCAGAAATATCGTACCAACGGTAAGTAACCTGTTCATTTGGATGGTAGACCAAAATGTTTAGAATTTTGAAGATTCATTTTTATGTGTTTTGCTGTTCTTGCACTGTTTAGCCATGTTACCTGGCTTTTCAATATGTATCATAAAACAAGAGAAAAATTATCAGCAGTGTACCATTAGATAAATGTCTGCATGCCACTAGACTGAGGCCTGTAACCATCTAGCTTTCTTTGGTCCTTTGGCTAAAAAAACACGTTTTGGTGATTACTAAAGGCCGCATAGTAACCTGGTCACAGGGAGTCAATTTGGCACAACTAAGTGATGCTGGCATCAAAAGAATAACTTGAATATAGTGTTGCAAAACTTTTGAGAATTCAGCACGGTGCTCCCTTTTTTTCTACTAAAGTTGGTGTTTTTGGCTGCTATACTTTTTTTCAGTACCTTTTTGCGTAGAGGAGGTTTAAAAAAAATGTATAAGCAATTTTAATGAAAGTTTTGCAGCAAGACACAGCATCACACAATGCAAGGTATAATCATAATACATGTATGACATAGCAACAAGTCCAAACATTAAGTGTAAAGGAGAATTTAGATATTTATCATGTGGCATGTTTGTCGAAAGATCTATACTGGGACGCTGTTTATGATTCAGATTTACAGCGACTCTTCATATCTGTTTTATATAGCTTTTACTGTAGTCAGAATTGATTCAGGGCTAGTTTCCGTTATTCAGAAACTCATGGGAATCGTAATCTGAAGCTATGGCTACTGGAAGCCTGGAACCAATATCTTTTTATGCCAAGAAATGAAAATGTTAAATATGTTATTGTTTTGCCACTCTTCTGTGAAAACAGTGTTGTTTCCATGCTTTTCTTGTGTATGTAAACGAGGTTGATTTCCCCACAGTAATCCTCCTACCTGCCATCACAACATTCGTGAAAGACACAGATGCCACTTTGGCCCTTGCCCTCCATGTCGCCAGTCCTGCCAGAAGGTCCTACAGACGTGCGGGCACCTGTGTCCGGCCCCTTGCCACGATGAAGCACTTGTCAAGCAAACTAGCCTGGTAAGGAATCGTCTGGAATTTCTTAAAACCCGTTCTCTGCCTTCTAAGAACAGCAGAAACGTCTCATCGCCAGATCTGATGTCGGAAACTCCAGGAAAAAAAATATATATATATATATATTTTCAAAACTAATGGGGCGCTCCGCTCAGCTCCTACCCTGAAAGCCTCGGGGTGATTCGTCAAGCGGGTGCTGAGAAAAAAGGGGGGTCCCAAAACGCGTTTTCCCCATGCATTTTCCCATAGGACCTGTAGTTGAAGGTACAGCCCGTACGGCTGAACAGAATTACTTAAAATTTGGCAAAGAGGTAGTCCTCAGGTCAGGGATGTGCCTTTTGCATATATGGAGTCAATCTGTTCAGTAGTTCCTGAGAAAATTGCAGTTAAAAGTACATAAATATCTATAGGCGCGCACCGTGCGCGCACCCTAACGTGCGCGAGCGCAATTCTGATTGGTGGTTACATGTTAGTCAACATTCGAATCGGTCGAAATCAGGAAGTGTCGGCCGCCATTTTGTGTGTTTGGTGTGTGACAGTGAAAAAGAAAGGTGGAGAACGTGAAAAGGGGGCAGGGTAGAGAGTTCCTGACCCCCTAGCCTTTGTCAGGGGGTCCCTGAAGGACCCCGAAGGGTGAAAAAAACATTGTATTTTCTTTTCAAAAATGCGCGGGGTGCGCGCACCGTGCGCGCACGGTGAAAAACCTTAAAAATAACATTTTAAACGAGCCATTCCATATTACAGTATACAGTCAATCTAGAACTATATACATAGGTAGTTTATTGAAAAATAAATATATAAAAAATATAATACATACATAACTTAGCATTTAAAAAACCTTGCAAATTCACTTAAAAAACCATAGGTTTCACACATGTTCTAGTTAGCTGGACATTTCACTCGTAAAAAACCAATGAAATTCCCCCGTTATAGTTAGTTCAGATAACTATAACTCGCGCGACCGCCACTCTATCACAAGGATGATGTCATCAGTGATGTCATGAGTGATGCCACTGACCATGTCATGAGTGATGTAATATGTGACGTCATGAGCAGTGGATTGCGGGCGCACGAGTTATAGTTATCTGAACTAACTATAACGGGGGAATTTCATTGGTTTTTTACGAGTGAAATGTCCAGCTAACTATAACATGTGTGAAACCTATGGTTTTTTTTAAGTTAATATAAATATATATATATATATATATATATATATATATCTTACGTCCGACAGGTCACGGAGCACTCGCAGGATCATATTTTCATGATTTATTGCCGGTAAACATGTTTCGGCTTTCGCCTTTATCAATACCAGTCAACAATGCCTTTAACATCTTAGCAATGCTTTAAAATTCACCTGTTGTACTTCCATTGGTTGCTTAAAAATCATAGGAGAGGGGAATGCTGCCGTCCTAACTCTGTTACCATCTCCACTCTGGAAAATGCCTTGTCAGGTACCCCCCCACTCTCTAATATTATTTTAGGTGGCGATCTGAACTGCACATATGAACCATTAAGAGACGCAGATCTTCTGGGTCTCGCTGAGGATGATACCAAAAACTGTATCCCTCCCTTAAATCTGAGTTCCATCAAGAGATGGACAGCGAGGGCACTACAGATTACTGGTCTCACCCTGGAATTCAACCTCCGAGCATTAAATGGAAGAACCCTCTCTGATCCTCATGGGGCTATGACCTTTAATAGATTAAATGGGCCATCGCGCATTGATTATATCATTATAGACGCAAAATCTTGGGACTATGTGGTTGACATGAAGGTAGAACAGATGCCAGATAGTGACCATAATCCCCTCTGTGCAGTTTTAAAATGGCACACAAGGTTAAACTCCTCAAATTTGAATTTAACCTCAAAAGTAGTAATTCCTACAAACTGCAACAGAAGGTTGAAATGGCACAAAGTATCATGTCATGAGGACATCCTAGCTTCCATAAACTCTCAAGTGGCCACTAAGGCTGCAGAATTTGCTCTCCTTAATGCTACGTCGGTAGAGACAAATTGTGCAGACCTTAATAATTCCTATAAAACATTAATCGAGGACATAGGCTCTCATTTTAAAATAAAAGGATCAAAGGCTGGTATAAATCTTCCAGCTAAGAGAGGCAATCCATGGTACACTACTGAATGCAGAACCCGGAGAAAGGCGATCTCACTTGCCCTACGTAAAAGAGATTCTGTAGCAGTTAGGCTGGCTAGACAAGCTTACAAAAAATCTACAGAAGCGGCTAGACGGATTTGGGAGGAGGATCATTGGCAAGCGTTAAAGAAGGCAGCCTTTTTAAAAGATTCTAGTACCTTCTGGACTTTAATAACCCAACTAACCAGAAGAGACTCTGATCCAATTCCCAATAACATAACCAAGCAGCAGTGGTCTGCGCACTTCTCAAAACTATATTGTAACGAGGCAGAGCCCGACCACCTCGTGATTGTTAGCCCAGATCTCAACCTAATCTCCTCACAGCCTGATCTAACAGATCTCTTCACACTTGCGGAGGTTCAGCTCGCCATTAAAAGCATAGCACCTGGGAAGGCGGCAGGCCCAGATGGCCTGCCAGGAGATTTGATTCTTCATGACCCTTTAGTATGGGCAAGTCTTATTTTTAATATAATGAATCTATTGTTATATGGCCATGCAGTCCCAGATTCCTGGAAGGGCGCTGAGGTGGTCACAATTTACAAGAAGGGGGCGAGAGAGGACCCTGCCAACTACAGACCGATAAGTCTAATTGATGTCACCCAAAAGGTGGTTGGCAGGGTTCTTAATTCACGATTGGGGACTTGGCTTGAAGAGGGAAATGTCCTAACACACTTACAAGCAGGATTCAGGAAGAAAGTAGGTACTATGGACCAAGTATTCAGATTTGTAGCCACTTACTGGAAGACCGTCTTGATTGGCGGAGGATCTTTATACTTGGCCTTTATCGACCTCAAAACCGCTTTCGACCTCGTCCCTCGGGTTAAATTGTGGCAGGTACTACATGAAATGGGGATACCACGATATCTTATGGAGTTTATCAAAAGATTGCATGATGGTACATATGCAAGAATTAGATGGGGGACCGAAGGTCAACTGACTGACCGAATTCCTGTTCAGAGGGGGGCCCGCCAGGGATGTGTGATGGCTCCGACTTTGTTCTCCCTCTTTATCAATGGGGTGGCAGACCATTTGAGGGAGGACCCAGCGGATGCCCCCTCCCTGGCGGGGGAAAAAATACCTACCCTCCTCTTTGCAGATGACACACTTCTCATGTCTAAAACTCCCATGGGTCTCCAGAAACTGCTTGATAGGTTTAGTGCTTTCTGCGATAATCGTGGCCTTACTGTTAATACCACTAAGACCAAATTGATGGTACTAACCAGAAACAAAAAACATAAGAAAATCAATATCGCATTAAATGGCACCCCGTTGGAGGAAGTAGATGCCTTTGACTACTTAGGGGTCAGGATTAACTCCAAAATGAAATGGGACTCCCACATTGTTAAGATGTCTTTAAATTTTAAGAGAGTGACAGGAGCAATCCTTAGAGATTACCGTCTATCCTCTACTAAGCCTATTAGCCCCGCTTTATTAGTATATGAGGGCAAGGCATTGTCTGCCGCTACCTATGGCTCTGAATTATGGGGATCAGAAAGAGTTGCTGATCTAGTTATAGCAGAACATAAATTTATGAGAGAGCTTGTGGGCCTTCCAGTCTCCACCCCTCTTAAACCACTATTTTATGATCTGGGACGTCATTCCATCAAAGATATTGTTGGGCTTCGCCCCTTATTATTTTGGGTTCGTCTTAGAAGGACCCCGGAACTTAGTAACTATGCCGCAGTCCTCGACGAACTCATAGCTTTAAACGGTTTTGGGGTGATTTCATGGCTGAAAAATCTAAGGACTTGGTAATTAACTTAGGGCTAAAAGAAGAATGGCTCTCACAGCAGCCCCCGCAAAAAGATATCATCAAGAAACTATACTGGGCAAATATAGAAGCAGCGGACCTGAAAAATCCAAAGCTGGGCACCTTAACTGATATATTTTTGTCTTGCAAGCCAATACCAAAGTGGGAACCATTTCTTGATTTTATCTCTTTACCAAGGGATAGAGCTTTGTTCCTCAAAATGAGGCTAGGCACATTACCCCTAAACGTTTTCACAAGCAGCTGGAAAAATTCTAAACCCCATTATACAGCCTGCCCAGGATGTTCTAATCCAACTGAATCATTGGGCCGCTTCCTGTTTGCCTGCAAGGCATATAGGGCGCCCAGAAAACGCTGGTTGAGCCCAGTATGTAGAAATCTGGGAACCAGGCAGTCGTCAGTGGCCCTTCGTATCCTAACAACGGATACCACATCCACGTTGGTAATTTGTGGGGTGGCTAAATATCTTGGGAAAGCATGGCAAATACGAACTAAGCTTGTTGAACCAAGTATTCTCTAGGCTGCAATACTGTGTAACTGTACCACTATATGAAATAGCTCCTTTTTAATTGATATGTTTCTGCTTGTCTTCATTCCCCTAAGTTCTCTGTGTTTTTTACTTATTGTGCTATTATTCTTAGCTATGCACTTTTAAGAAAATTTTACGCATATTTGTATATGTTTTTATTAATTTTTATGGTTCTACTTATGCTGTATTGTATCTACTTTTATGATACCTTGTTATCGAATAAAGTATATCAATCAATCAATCAAATGATGGAAATGAAGGAACGGGGGGAGGACCCACAAGATGCTCGCAGAGCTTGTGGGGGAGTGCGGGGGGTTGCAACTTGTGCTCATGTAAAGAGCTCTGATACCTTCGGGTCGAGTTCGCGCAATATTTAAAGCTGCAAAGGAATAATAATAATGATCATTTGAATGAAGACTGTTTTCAGCAAATGAAATTCTGCTGAATTGCAGCACACATTTGAGTGTTCAATTATAAGGTTATTTTTCATTTGTTGAAGAGACCATTGCAGCCATCAGCGAAGTAAAAGTGTTACTTGTGTCTCCTTGTGTGCTTCAGCCTCAGCCTGCCGGTCCATGGGAACAGCCTTCAGAGCCAGCTTTCATTCAGACTGCATTGCCTTGTCCCCCTTGCAAGGTTCCTATACCAACGTAAGTGCATAAAAAAACTACATCTGTCAAGGAGTTTTTGTATTAAATGTACGTCAGTAAAAATCTGCTGTGCTTGTGATCTTAGTTTTTCCTAAAACAGGGGCCTCATCTGTGCTACATTTGTAAAAACCATTGTCTCAGATTAATAAAAGGAAAATGGGACAACTACCGGCACTAATTATCATACAAAAACCATGGGTATCCTTTCAGCTGTTTCTGCTAAAGGAGAGAGAAATACTGCTCACCAGTAGAATCTGCTCTGCTGGGATGCTGCTGGTGTAAAAAAGAAAATGCACCACTGCTAGTGACCCTGTCACAGAACAAGCACTGGCAATTCCAATGGGTTGGGTCTGGTTTTAATGTATAAGACATTCCATCTAAGGAATGCACAAGGCAGCATTTGTGCCTGTGTTTCATGTCTTAGCACCAAAGTGAGCCGCACCACTTACTCTGTGGTCATAAAAGGCACACCACTCACACAACTTTCACAGAGGCACAGTGCTCAGCCTACATTACTCAGCCTACACTCAGAGAGTGCTGAGCCTACAGTCGCACAGTGCTCACCCTACACTTACATAGGTACAGCATTCAGGCCACAACGCTCGCCTGACACTCAGGCATGCATATGGCTTACCCTATGCTCACACATATCAGACTGAGTGCTTGACCTACTCACATACAACAGGTAATGCGCATACTACACTCACACAGCACTCAATCTACACTCACTCTGTCATCACATAGCACTCGCTGTACCCTCAGAGGCACAGCACCCCTGGACAGCTCTCACCCTCACTCACACTGCCACAGCACTCATCCCCACTCACACAAAGCACTCACCCCACACTCTCAGAGGCACAATATGCACACTACCCTTACACAGGAACAACCCTCATCCAACACATTCACAGACCCAACCCCCACTCACACTTAGAGTGCTCACACCACGCTCCTGGTGACTTTTTTAATGAGACGGTAGGGGCACTTCTCACCAGGACTGCTGCACTTTTCAGAGGCATGCATCAGCAGTTCGCAATAAAGAGATCTCAGCTGACCACTCTGGACGGACACCATCCATCGGGCTTGGAAGCACAACTGATACACAAAAACTCCTCACGCACAAATACAGGGTGCTGCACAACGTAGCACTAGCATACCTCCAACAGCCACCTTCACTTCCACCAACCCACCAGAGACCCTCACTCAGCCTCACTCTCTCGCACACACCACCCGTGTCCGCAAAAGCAGAAGGGTGGCCCAGTCTTTTCCCACATCACACCCAAAACCTAGAACAACCTTCCACTACACAGTAGGGCATTCTCCTCGCTTCTTGAATTCGGCAAGAGGCTGAAGATCTGCCTCTTTAACTAAACCCCCTCACAACTCGCGCACCTGCTCCAGTGCCTGGACACCCTATCTGGTCATAAGCCGCACTCTACAAATCCAGTTAACATAACTTAATACAACAAGTATTCACACAGTAGTGGAGAGCACCAAGTACATACAGCACAGTTCCAGAATGCACGGCCATCAGTCAAGGGGTTGGAGGGTAGTACCAATAGGAGAGGGCGCTGTACAAATGGGAGAATACCCTGGCGTCTCCAGCGCACGAAGGTTATACCATGAATGCCGATTGAGACAGCAAACATGGTACGTGCACGGGGAGCACACGTAGGAACACAAGACCAACCAGAGGAGCAGGTACAGACCAGAAGAAAATGCACAGAGTGGAAGGATCAAGGTGACCGGGATCGTGCAGAGGACGGGGGCAGCATGCCGTGTGATGCAGGGCCAACGCTGGCAGGTGAAGCATGCACAGGGCCTGTTTGAGGTGGAAGAGGGATGCCGTTGTGTGGGGCCTGGGGACCAGCACCAGCCAGTTCGAAACGTTCAAGTGGCGGCATTTACAGGGCAGCAGGGAAGGCATACACAAGGTTGCAGTAACATGTATGGGAAAGGTGATAGGGTGCACACATGGGTGGCAGAGGGGTGAGGAAAAGATAGCGAGGAGAGAGGAAAGGAGAGGAGGAGAGCCCAGGGGGAGACTGAAAGAGGGGTGTTGTGGCCTAACGGCCAGAGCTGCCGACTTTGGTGGTGGGGAACCAGGTTCGAGCCTCGTGGTCGGCCCAACACCTTGTGATTCAGGGCAAATCACTTAATCTCCCCGTGTCTACCAAAAAAATGAATGTGTCTTTGTGTAAAGCAACTGGTGTTCATGTAAGGCACTCCATTTCTTCGGGTCGAGTTCACGCTATATAAAACCGCAAAAAAAAAGTGATGCTTAAAGAGAAGTGATGTGCAGACAGAAAGCTTGTGTAAGGAGTGAAAGTAGGAAGAGGGGGCAGGATGATGGGAGATTACCAGATTCAGAAGAATAGTGGAAGAAAGAGGCAACATCGGGGATCCCGTGTTGGAAGCTGAACAAGCTACAGTTTATGCCTCTGGCCAACCGCCTAATGGAGAAGGTGATTGGAACTGGGGTACAGCTGAGAACCTGGTTCTCTGGGCTGATACCCCTGATGCAGAGAGGAGTGCAATTTGCAGCTCTGTGATTTGAATCATCTGACCCGGAGCACAATGTATCTTTCTGAACTCCACTTAAAAGAGGCAGCCTGGCACTTTACAAGTGGAGTCCCAAAACCTGTGAAGTGCCTCAAAGCTTAATTTTGCTACAACAATTCAATCAACCAAGTGAAGTGCACATATTGCTACAGTAACATAGCCAGCCAATGGTTAGGGCACCTATTTCCTCTGTTATTTTTATTGCCTGTAATAACTTGCAGCTCTCCGCTAGTCTGGCTGTTTGGGGACAACACATGCATGCTGTATGGTGTGAAAGCACCTGTAGAAGATACACAGACGATGGACGGCATCACCCCTCATCAACCAAGCTAGCTTGAATCCAGTGGCATAGTGAGCCCGGGACCCACGTCTGGGCATCACCGGCGCACTTAGGTCGATGATGCAACAGACACACAGACGATGGATGGAATGCAGAGCACATCAAACATTCACCCCCAGTCAAGAGATCTGTGTTAAATCCATTGTTCTTTTGCTCACCATGCCACCCAAGTTTAGACCCGGCCATATGCAAATCAGTCTTGACCCTGTGCCTCATGGGAACAGTCCAGCCCGAATTGCCAAGCCAGGTCCTTCCTGGACTGGAAACAAGGATTCTAGGACCGGTATCGGTGCATCACCCCATATCAGTCAGGCTAGCTTGAATCCAGTGGCACAGTGAGCCCAGGACACACATCTCGGCATACCCAGCGCACTTAGGAAAGCACCTGTAGCCCACACTCTATCGATGATGGTTTTCTTTTGCTCAGAACAAATGCAGTGCTCAGTCATAGCTCCTCTCATCACTGGGAAATGGGGCACTAAACAAACAAACACACACTTTACACAAAGATATGTTTTCTGGTATGCTGCTGGGTAGACATTTCAAGCAGTAGTTAATGTAATGTATGTATTTTTATTTAAAAAGTCACCTTGCGTTGTGATTTGCACTGCCAATATCGCTAAGCTTCTTAGTAATGTTTTTTTTTCGATATTATTATCAGAACTGCCATTTTACTTAGTACATGAGAACTGGTATTGATGCAGTACTGGTTGTGGCATGCTCTGTTTCATAAGCTGTTTATTGTTTTCTTGTCGTACATCACAAACCCAATTCTTTAATGTTGTTTGAAAGTGCTTTTCCTGCCAAACTTAATAGTACTAATTTTACGAACTTCAGAAGGATGAACTGTGGAGTCAGGTTGGACCTATGATATGTCTCACATATTAATATCTGCCTTCCGCCCACTGAGCCTTCTTTCTTCGAGGCTGGACTGCCATATTTCACAGCCTTCGTCATTTCCCTTCTCTCTCTCTGTGTGCTGATACAGTGTGAATCAAGCTGACAGTTCTTCAAAGAAAACCTAATAAATGCCTGTCACCGCTTTTTGCCATTGCTTATAGAGGAAAACCAAAGTACTGGGGCAGACACAGGAACAGTCTTATTATGGGAGAGCAAAGACGAAGCTGGGGATGAACTGGAATCACAAGCCTTAAAGAACTGTTACTGTGTGCTAAGGATAAATAGAACAAGCCAAATCTAGGTGTTACTGAGGTAAGGGAAACTCCCTGATGGGGACAGGGAAGGAGGTAAGGTAGAGTGAAGGAAAGGCTGGGTGCAAAGTGTAAGACAAATGGATGAAGGAAACTACCAGGGTGTTGGGAAGATCAAGACATGGTGAAGGGATCAGCTATGGAGCACCATTAGAAAGTGTGTTTTCGATTTCAAACATCCAGTTGAGTTTGAATGAAGTTTGCTCCGTTAGGAAGTAAATCACTCCTTTGAACGTGTTTGAGGCAAACAGCCATTCATCAACCTCATCTTACAGCATACCAGAAAGAAAAGCATGTGAGGCACATACAGTGTTTAAAAAAGTTCAATCTTGCACCCTGTATGCTGAAACTTGTTTCTGGTAGATCTATCTAACCACAAATCCCTCACCTTTAGAATATCCTCACGCGTCAGACTGGATCTGGAAATTTTCTCAGCTATGATCCAATGAGCCACTTGGTGGTGCTATGTGGCTGTTTGTTGACTTATTTCCACCCAGAAGTGACGGAGTGGATGCATATAAGCACCACCACTGGATGCCGACATCCGTTCCTTTTTTCCCGCACCCACATGCATGGATCTACAGTACTGCTTTCTCTTTTCGGCAGTTGAGAAGTTTTTTTAAACTGAGTTTCAGTGTACAAGGGAACAATGTCCCCATCTAAAACCGGATTCAAACCATGCCATGACTGTTGTAAAAAGATGTCCGTAACAGACCCTCACGAGGTGTTCCTTTGGTGTTTGGGCTTGGAGCATGACTCCAAGTTGTGTGAGGAATGTGCCCTTATGCACCCGACGGCCATCTAGGGCCACGAAGTGAAGCATTACACCACTGAACATTGACTAAAATCATATACATTATTTACATTCTTCTCTCGTTCCTAGTCGAACGCAGACCCTTACTCGCTGTTGAAGCTGATCCCACAACATGCTTTCTTCCTGGTCAAAGTCATCTGGTGAGTCACAGCTCAAACTGAAGAGGAAGAACAAGAAGGCGAAACAGGACTCACTCTCTTCCTAAAGAGAAGTTGTGAGGGTGGCGAGGTGCCATTTGCTCTCGCTCCTGATCCCCGATAGAGGAGCCAATTCACACTTGATCCTGATCCGCTCGAGGGCCCTGCGCCATCAGCGACACCACAATGGTTGATTCCGTTAAGGCTGCACATATTTAGCACTCTTCAGACTCCCTTTAGAGCGCTTTCAGGACCAAGGATCCAGAGGGGCCTGCAGTCGGGTTATCGTTGGCGAACTCGTCCTTGGTGACATCTTGGAACCTGTCTTGCATGCCCCACTGACTCTGGTGCCGACTTCAATTATGGCTCCAAGGCCCATACCTGTCCCTCTTTTATCTGTGCCAGCCCCGACATGACCATGCTGAAGAGAGATCTGGAACCAATGCTATTGTCTGACCCTGACCGGATTCCATCTCGACCCTGGCTATGGTCACGATCCAACTCCCACCCCCGTTCAGCCTGATTTACACAATCCACCTGCTCTACCATGGAGTTGCCATTAGATCCTCCGTCAGTTTTTCAGTTCTGATTTCAAACAGCTTGCCACTTATCAGAGATGACAGTGGTGATAATGGGGTTGATTTACCCCCACATTACAAAAGTGCCAGTTGATACATGTATTTGCAAGAGGACATTTGGGCTTGATGCTTCTCCTGCTTGAGGGTTGAATTCCTTCCTTGGGCTGCAGCAAAAGAAAAGGTTTCCTTTGCTGTAGTCATCACATGCGCGCCTGAGGTCCTAAAACTACAACTACTCTTTGTTGAAGTAAAAAATAACATAATTACTGAGGTTCTCCAACCTGTGCGTGCTTCCTCTGAGCCCTTACTACTGTTCAACAAACCCATGACAGATACTCTTATGGGCACTTGGACTAAGCCTTGCTGTTGCCCACCAATGAACAGGCATTTGGCCAAAAGCCACAGAGTAGCCCCGGGCACCCCTGGTTTTATTACACAATATCCTAGTTTAGTGGTTCAGACTTCTACCAGAAAGGTCAATTCCTAATTCTTCTTCCACGACTCCTCTGGCAGGGAGTTGAAAAGTTTTGAGGTGTTTAGAGAACATATTTTTTTTCCGGCCATCATAGCCCTGAAGTCAGTCAACGCAATGTGCCTACTAGGTTGTTACACACACGCCCTCTGGGACATGGCCAGAGAGATCTTGCCAGCAGTCCCAGAAAAGTTTAGGTCCTCCTTTCGTGAAACCATTCAAGATTAATTCAAATATGTTATTCACTCTGGTCTGGAAACTACCATTTGTTTTGAGTTTGCAGCTTTACTAGCGTGGTGCTCCATCACCATGTGTGAATGTTATCCACAGGAGTTTCGGGAGATAAACAAGCATTCCTTTTGGATATGCCACTTGATGAATCCCACCTATTTGGCAGGAAAGCTGATTCATCCCTAGAAGGCTTCAAGGAAAACTGGTCCTTGGAATGTTCTTTGAGCCTTTGACCTTTGCCAGATAGTTTCTTCATCTGGTTTGGCCCTTCCAAAGCTACCCTAGATGTTT
Organism: Triturus cristatus; assembly: GCF_964204655.1. Taxonomy (NCBI): domain Eukaryota; kingdom Metazoa; phylum Chordata; class Amphibia; order Caudata; family Salamandridae; genus Triturus; species Triturus cristatus. The sequence continues at coordinate 816,790,623 of NC_140582.1, forward strand.
GGTACATAGGCAATACCAGGACCCTCTGCCTCATCAGCAGTCACCCCAGTCCTTTTGTGACCATGTAGTGTGATTGAGCAGGCACGTCCAGTCCCCCTTCCCTGCGGCAACAGCCCCCAAGTCGCTTTAGTTTGCCCATGGTGTCGCAAACCCACCCCTTGGGAGGCAGAATCCAACAATGTCACCCAGGATTCAATCACATCCGATAAATGTGCCCTTCAGATCATCCAGTTTGGTTATGCCATTCCATTGCTTTCTAACAAACTGTAACTTCATACCACATTAGAGCAGCTCTACTAGGAGCACACTTCCATCTTGCTGCAAGAGCTGTGAGCTCTACTTTCCAAAAGAACCATCAAGAGGATTTTGTCCTCGGAGACGGGGAAGGGCTGTTACTCCTGGTGATTCCTTGTGCTAAAGAAAGATGGAGGCTTCAATCCTATTTTAAATCTTCACCCTCTGAAGTCATTCCTGCAGAAGGACAGATTCAGAATTCTCACTCTGGCCAGCCCAGGTACTCTGACTTGGATCCAGGTGACTGGATGGTGGCCTTGGATCTACAGGATGTGTATTCTCGTGTTGCACTCCTGCAGTCCCCCAGACATTACCTGCAGTTCAAGGTAGGGCAGGAGCATTTTTGATTTGCCGTTCTCCCCTTTGCCTATGTCTCTCGGGTGTTCACGAAAGTGATAACAGTGGCCACTGACAACTTTGGAGCTGGGGGTACCAGTTTTGCCCTACTTTGATGAATTGCTATGGAACCCCCTCCATACAATGATGAACCTCCTGACATCTTTGGGATTCTCAATCAACGTGTTGAGGTTGTACCTGACTCCTTGGCAGAGGCTTCCTTTCATGGAAGCTCTTTTAGATTTGGTACCTATCAGGGCTTTCCCTCCTCGCGAAGTCAGTGATATTTGGGCTATGATCCTGATGTTTCAGCCTCAATCCTGGTTCTCATTGTGAGTGGACTTTTTGTCCCTTTAGCCTCCTTCCTCCTGCTTGTTGACTACTCCTGGTGGCATATGCTGGCTCTGCAGTGGAGTATGAAGTCTCATTGCGTCCGGCACCAAGGAGACCTTTGGATTCCATACAGGTTTCGAAGAAGACTACATGAGTTCCGCAGTGGTGGCTGCTCAAACACCATTTTACCAGCTGCAGACACCTCTCCCTACCCAAGCAAGTGCTGCCGGTGGTGATGGATGAGTCACTGCTGGATTGGGGAGGTCATCTGGGGGAGGTGGAGATCAGAGGACCCTGGTCTTTGACAGAAACCCGGCTCCAAATCAATCCGTTAGAGTTATGGGTCATTCGCCTGGTCCTGCAGGCCTGTTGACAGCCTATCAAGGGGAGGCAGATGTTCACAGATGACACCCCCAACGTGTCATACTGCAATAAGCGACGTGAAAACGGGTACTGTGCCAAGAGGCACTGAGCCTCTGGAGTTTTCTGGAGCATCAATGCATCTCCCTGATCGTGAACCACCTGTTGGAATCTTCTAAAACAAGGACAAACAAGCTCAATTGCTGGCACCTGGCAGATCACAAAGGGGAGTTGCATCCGAGGTAGTACAGGCCATCTTCCGACAGTGACGGGATCTATTCGCAACCGTCAAGAATGTGCAATGTCAGAACATTTCTGTGTTGGATATCCCAAGCTAGAATGGAGCATGGGACTCCTATACATCTTTCGGATATATGTTGGGCAAGGAGTGTGTGGTAACTGCATCCGTCCTCCAATCCCACTACTGCTTAGAGAGGATCTTCTGTCACAGCAGCAGGGAATGGTTCTGCGCCCAAACCTGCACAATCTACTCCTCTGTGTGTGGAGACTGAGCGGCGGTGGCTCACTGCATCTGATCTACCACCTGAAGTTGTGAATGACTCCCTTGATGCCAGGTGTCCCTGTACAAAATCCATTTACTCTGGGCACTGGGACACATTTGTGGAACAGTGTAGAGGCCGCAACATAGACCCTTTACAAGCCAAACTGTTGGATGTTTTAATGTTAATTTGTCCATGGCCGCAAAGTTCTTGCAGTGGGCACTCTTAAGGGTTCTTGTTGGAAATTAACATTGTTTTGAGTGGTATTCCCACAGATGTTTGCCTTGACTTCTGTTGTTGACCATGGAACTCTGCGTGTTTTGCTTTACCCCTGCTAACAAGTATTAAAGTACTGGGCTTCCTCCTTTAAACATGATGATATCGCTATAACCCTAACAGGCATCCTTAACTTACCTATACGTCCCTAGTATATGGTACAGTGTGTGCTCAGGACATGTAAGTTAAATGTCACCAGTGGGCAGCAGCACCCATTGTGCCTCCCAATGCAGTGACAATGTAAACATGACTGCACCAGTAGCCTGGCTGTGCAGGATTTAACTGCAAATTTGACAGGACTTAACCTTCCTTTTAAATATTTATAAGTCAAACATAAGTAATCCTTTTTGCCATAAGGCTTAGCGCATGGTATTTAAAAGTAGGACATATAAGGTTAATAGTAAACATTCCTTACAGTGAAAAGGCTCTGTTTTGACTGTGGGCCAGTTGGCAGTTCCATAGTAAAGCAGTAGTATGCAATATTGAATAACTATTTTTATCAGTTATTATAATCCAATTCAATGGTGAAGTCTGATTATTTCTAAATATTACAGAATAGTAATATTTAGAAAGTTACCTTTGCCCTGTCTGTTGTTCCAAGAAGCTAAATCTGTATTTTGGTCCCTCCACTTCAGACAGCCAGTAATTAGCATTTAAATCGACATAAATTAAGTGTGATCTTGCTCCCAGGAGCAAAAAGACAGAATATGCAGTCCTGCTTCAATGTCACATCCTGCTTGAAAGTTCTGCTGAGGTTTTTCGTGACATTTGGGGCACGCTTTAAAGAGCCCTCCCCTTCCACAGGAAAATGTTAGCTGTAACTTGGTTAGGGTCCTTCTTTTTTTTCCCTCTGCCTGACCAGCCCCCATCACCACGGGTCTCTTGTTGACATCTCATTGTCAGATCCTGCTGGCATGTCAAGATCTGCTTGATAGGTCTGCTAGAGTTTTACATATAACACTTGGGGCTCAATTCAAAAGCAACATAATGCCAAAACACTGTGTGTATTCACTGTAGGATTGCTGAGAACTCGGCTTTTATTCTCTCAGACTTCTGTCTCTGAGTTTGGTGGGTGTACAAGGACAGCCTTAAACTGGATTATAGTGATAGACGATGGAGAACACTAGGATTATCATAGTACAATCCCCCACACACACCCGGTTCTAAAAGCCCACGTTTAGTGTGACCAGAAACTTCAGCCATCTTGAAAAGGTCCAAAGCAGGTACAGGTTTTCCCGGGAACCTTCACCGCATTGTTTAGGGCATACCCAGGTGTCATTACTAACTGCTAGTTCATGCCAGTCACAAATGTGGCATCTCACGGGACCAACCTCAGAAGACTCCTGAACACGAGGAAGATCAGACGGTGACTAAACACGTAAGAAGAGCCCTGAATGACTGGACTTCCTCTCTTTCTTATACTGAAGATAAAGTTATGGACTCTATGACTCATAAGGGTGTGCTCCTTTTAAAGATGCATGGATACAAGAACCTATAAGAGTCCTTTTCCTGAAACTGCCAAACTAACCAGTGGCAAGTGGACCCTGCTGCGTGGCCTCCACCTGCCACCCTCTGAGTCTCTACGTGAACCCCCAATGATCTAGGTGGCTTTGATGTGTAGTCCTATTGTGGATTTGGGATTGAAAGTTGGAAGGTAGAAACTTTTACCCAGGACGAACTTTGTTAGTGTGCATCTGACCCGTGCTCCATTTCAGTCAGTGTCACATTATGCCTAGGTACTGGTCTGTCGTGACCATTGACTGTCATTGGTACTTCTTGGTGCTATTTCTACTTAAAACTTTAAACATTCTAATCTCTGGTTGCTTTTATAGGATTTGTGTCATTTTGTTTATTAAACTACATTTGAATTCATTTTGGGATTTTTGTTGTTTTGCATTCAGACTTTATTTTTTTAGTACTGCAAAAATACTGTACACATTGCTTCAAAGTTAAGCCTGTCTGCTCTTTGCCATAGCTACCAGGTGGTTGAGCTCAGGTTAGGGACTTTAAGTGCTCACCCTGACAAGGATTGTGATTAATACTTGAGGTGGATACATACCCCCCCTCAACTAATACCACCATTTCTTACAGTTATTTGTTGGCCCTTTCTGCATTTTCGGACAAACCATCCTTGTTTAAATCACCTGATTTGATGCAGCTTATTAAGTATTTGACCACCCAATCCATTTCTGATGCTACAGTGGGTCCTCAATTTGGTCCTGACGTTCCTCTTATGGATTTTGTTACTCCTGACATCCTTAGGGTGGTCTTCCCCCAAACATTTTGCTGGCTTACCTTCACTTTTTGCTGAAAAGTTTTGTTGGCTTAAGGATTCTGAGCACTTTACCACTGCTGACCAGGGCTAAAGTGCATGTGTTTTCCCCCTAAACATGGTAACATTGGTATATACACAATTGACATATTTTATTTATTTGTCAGTCCCTTGTAAAGTAATATAACAAATATCCAGGGCCTGTAAATTAAATGCTTCAAGTGGGCCTGCAGCACTGATTGTGCCACCCACACAAGTAGTCCTTTAAACATGTCTCAGGCCTGCCACTGGAATGCCTGTGTGTACAGTTTTATGTCTACTTCAACTTGGCATTTAAAAGCATTTACCAAGCCTACAATTCCTCTTTAACTACATGTCACCCCTAAGGTAGGCCCGGTAGCCCATAGAGCAGGGTGCTATGTAAGTAAAAGGTAGAATATGTACTTTTCAGTTTTGCATGTCCTGGTAGTGAAAAACACCTACATTTGTTTTTCACTATTGTGAGTCCTACTCCTCTCTTAATACACATTTAATGTGTAATTCCTGATCAGAAAGGAGTGGCTAGATCATGTTTTGTATCTTTGGAATGCTAATGTAAAATTCTCTTTGCTGGCAATTTGACAACTATTTCAGAAATGACAATTTTAGAAAGTGCAAAGATTACTAGAGCTGTATGCTCTGGACAGGAACTGCACTACCTGTAGAACTCAAAAATGAGTATATAACAAACTTAACGTAACAAGTAAAATACTTGAGAGAACGGTTTACGTTACTATGACAAATGCTTGCAACTGTAGTGTCCAAAACAATACAAAATGTGTGACAAAGCAATAAAACGAGATTTCTTCTTGCTGAAGTGTTGTTTAATCACACTCCTTCTTGAGGCTTCAAAATCCAAAATTCAAGTTCATAGAAGAATGATCCAAATCAAATGTTGAAACAATATAGCAAAGCTTGATATGCGTTCCCAATGCATTTCGGGTGAACCACCTCAGGGACAGCACACCAAGTTCAAAAACGCTATTGATTACACGATTCACTTGGTATACGAGTTTAATTTGTGTGCACGCCAGCTGTTTTACTTGCCTCTTTCCAATTTTAGAAAGTGGGCATTTCTCTGCTTTTGCATTTTTGTGTGCCTGCAACCTGTCTCCAGTACACATCGGGGGTGGGTGACAGCTACAATGTCTGCATTCCCTCTAGATATCCACAACCACATGAAGGTTAAGTGTGTCTGAGTACACATCTGCATTCTGATGGCTGTTCCTAGGAAGGGAGGGAGTGGCTGACACACCTGAATAGGCACTGTCCTTTTCCCTCACAAAGGGCTGATTACTCCCTACTGATAGTCTGGAGCCAGGGCTGCAAAGAAAGGACATCTGTGCACTTCAAAGACCCTTCTTTGAAGTCACCCCCACTTCAAAGACACAACTTGGTATAAGTACTGGGTCTCTGACCCCACCAAATCAGAAACTTCTGAACCTGTAACTGAACTGATACTGTGCTAGGCTGCTGATCTGAAAGACCTGCTTTTCTTCTGTGCTGCCCTGCTGCTCTCTGACCCTGCTGAGGGAGAGCTTGACTCTGCCTTGCAACCAAAGTGATCTGCAAGGGCTTGTCTGCTTGCCTCCTGTTGCTTGAGACTCAGGGCTATGAAAGTCTCTACACCTGCTCCTGTGCCTAATTCACTGAAAGTGGACCCACATACTTGCACCAGAGAAATCGACACATCTCTATTCTACATGTAGCAGAACCAACGCATCAATCCTGTTGCGGGAGTAGAATTGGTGCATCGCTCTCAGAACCAACACATCGCCTTAAGAGCCCAAACGCATCTGAACTGCGCATTGCCACCACAGTCTCATGGAGACATCGACTCATCCCCTCGACTGCGTGGAGATACCCGGCGCATTGCAGTTCAGAACCAATGCCTCTTTGCTCTTCGTTTTTTCTTCGGAACTGACGCATCACCACCACTGCATGGAGAAAATCAACGCATCACCTAGACTGTGGGCTTGACCTTGATGCATCACTTATCTGTAGCCCGCATCACGCTTTTGTGACCGGGATCAAGGTACTCTGTTCACCAGACCTGCGTGGCTCTTGTCCTCAACCTGCCCTCCTTTGTGATCGGCCTGAACTGTTGACTTTGCGCCAGTCCAGCGTGAACAGGTTACCCCCATTGCCGCTTATTGTTGCTAAGCACTAGAAGTCTTTAAAAAAATTATAACTCAACTTCTACTCATTGGTTTTTTTGTTGTTTTGGTCTTGATATACTTATAAAAATATTGTCTATTTTTCTAAACCGGTGTGGAGTCTTTTTGTGGTGTTTACGTTGTGTTACTCTGTTTGTGTGACTCCGGAGACTTGTGTTCCTTCTTGCGATTGCTTCAGCTCGTCATTTGAGTGAACTCTAGGCACTGCCGGTGGAACACCCCTACACCACAATTTTTCTGGACAGACTGGTGCTGAGAAATCAGACATCCTTCTTATCGAAAGTCCAGGACTCCTTTTTATGTTGGACATTTGTAGGACGCTGGCTCTGTATATACTATACCAAAGTAATGTATAGTAATATATATACGCTCGAGGGAAGCCCAGCCTCCACCCACCTTCCGTTTATGTTTTACTCCAGGCGCAATTTCAACTGTCACAAACCTACCTATTATCTCCACGCGCCTTTGTTCACTGACCAGTCCAGTTTATACACAGATATTCAAAAGGAATTCCCTGACCATCTCTCATCCCTCAACTGGATCTTCAAATACTTTCCATATGTCACAGTTAAGGATCTCCCCCTCTCAACCTCCATCTGTCAATACTCTAGAATACTCCTAAGTCTGCTCCACCACTCATAAGGCTTCACCTTGGCCCATCACAGAATGGATATAGAGCTTTTCCATGCCGGTCGCCATGCCTTCACGGTCCACTACCCTCACAACCTCTCCAAAAATGCGGTCAAGAAGCACACACATAGGCTACTAAAAACCTGACACGAAACTTTTATCTCTGACTATAACTTCGGTGAAAATAGGGGCAAATTAACCAATGATTTGATCTTCCATACCAGAAAACGGGTACAATGGAGGAATGTCTTCCACCCCATGCTTCGGATAACAGTTACCAGGAAAACACAGTACGGCCTCAAACTTACAGCCTCGCCTTCGTCACTCTACAATGCGAATGCCACCATTTCCCTTTAAAATAACAGGATTATCCTATTCCAAGCTTCGGATGACAATTTAGCCAAGATGAATAATATCTTCCCGACCCTCAAGACAGCTGTTAATCCCTTCTCAGGCCTGTGGTGACCAAATCTGATCATAACCCCCCTCACTCCCGAAGCCAGCTTGGCCTTCCAGTTCCCTAACTTAGTATCATTAGCATCTACACAGCCTACATCACCTACAAACCAAGCAGCTACTGGACCTACAGTTCCTCACACCTCCCCAGGCTCTACACGGATCCAAACTGGATCCCTTGGTGAGGATCCCTCTCTATACTCCTCACCCCCTTCTTCCACTGGGAACCTCTGCTTGATCTACCCTAACACACCCCTGTCTCTGCCCTCATCCCATCTGCCACACACAAACCCTATCACCCACCATTCACCACCGGCTCCTCTCCTCTCCTCTCCTTAACAGAGACTCAACAAGACCACACTGCTTCATGCACTCCCTTTAACCTCCTCTATGCTACCTCGTTCCCTGCAGCGATAACACAAGGAACCCCCAGGAACCACCCAAACAACCCTTATCCAACTACCAAAAAACAGATTGGACCGCTCGTCTTGATGAGATCTCGTGTCACCTGCGTCTTCTCACAACTGTCGCACACACTTTTCCCAACACCTTTTAAACTTCACCCTCCCAAATGCCTCCTCTCGCCCCAGAAGATTTAAGGATAATCTATTGTCAAGTGAGAGCCTTGATCTACTCTTCTCTTATTCCCACCCTCTAGGCTCTGCCAAGTCCCTACCGGGGTCAAATCCAAACTATCTACGCTAGCCCTGACAGAAAACCTGTCTACAATCCCAGTGCTATAAATAGAGAAAACCTCAAGGGGGTTAACATTCTCCAGACTCCTACTCCCCAATTGACTGACCAACTGAAATGCGTACTTCTCAATTGCAGATCAACGAGTAAACATGCCACCGATATCTATGATCTCATCCTGACTAACGAACTGGATATCATTAACCTCACAGAAACTTGGCTAAATTGCTCCTCCTCTCCTACCCTGTACCTTCTAGTCCCCCCTAGTTATGACATAATTCGTATGGACAGATCCTTGAAACAGGGTGGAGGAATAGCCTTGTCGGTAGCAGAAGGGACCACGCATACAAGAGGGGTTTGAATGCTTTGGATTCTTTATTTAGTCCGAATGAAACATGCAGGGAATAAGCAATCCTAAAGATGTACTCTGACGGCGTCGTCTTCAGGGGATGGGATGTCTCCACCTTGGCGCTTGTACTCACAGGTTTCAATCTTTCAGGGCCAAAACAAAAGGAAAAGAACCAGTATTAGTGCTGGTTATAACCAGCCTATGGTAACGGGAGTGAGGAAGCACGCCCTCGGTGAGTAGGGAGTGTGGGGGAAGAGAGGACCGACGCCAGGGAAGGGAAGCGAGAAAGGCAGGGTGTGGGGCCTCACAGAACAGTTTAGCCACTTCGCACGTTTCCCGACTGCAGCGGTGGACCCGAACTTCCCTGCCCTGCTCCTGACTCCCCGAATCCTGGTACACACCTGTTGGAGCCACGTCCCTCCAGGGCCGTGGCTGGGCGCAGCGTCCTCCGGCTGTTCTCCTGGGATTTCCGACTCCCCGTGGTCAGCTCGTCTCATCCTTGCGTCTTCGGTACTCTGGGCTCCCTCAGCTTCCTCATTCCGGTCGTGGACACACCTCTCGCTGGTCTCACGTGTCTTATCCGGGCAGAGGCTGTAGTCGTCCGTCCCTTTGGGGGTGTGGAGAAATTAAAGGGCCAGTCCAGGGAGGTGTATTGGTGATCCCGGTCTCCCAGGTTGAAGTCTGCATCAGGCATCTGGAAGGGAGAGAGAGAGCCGTTTTGTTGCGAAGGTGATTCAGGACCCGAATCAGGGCTCGGCAGTAGTAGATTCCAACAAGCCTGTATACACAGAAACACACTCTCGGTCTCACAATCAGAAACCCCCACCCGATCGCCTGTGAATGTCTATGCATCACCATTTCGTGCAATACCCGCCCGGTCTGCAAATTACATGCATTCTACCACCCTCCGGGTGACAATCTTCCCTTCATTGAGCACTTGATGGAAATCATCCCTTCCAATGATGACCCTCTAGTTTCCCCTATCTTCCTGGGGGACTTTAACCTACACTGGTCTAACCCTATTGCTCACATAATGAACTGCCTCAAATCCTTCCTTTTGGATCAAGAGCTGACACAATTTTGTGATAGCTCAACTCACAACAAGGGTGAAACTCTGGACCTCATAATAGCTAAAGGTAGGACCATCATACTGGACTCCATTACCCCTTGCGATTGGACCGACCACTACTGCATCCTCTTCTTCATCAACAGGAAGGTGTCGGTAAAGGGGGTCCAGCCCAAGCAGACTTGAAGGATGTTCATATCCTCACTGATTTGTATATCGCCTCTATTTCTAGTGTCATGGATGCTACAGCCCCGTTACAGCACGAAAATGCCCCCCACAAAATTTCCAAACCTTGGTTGAACTCCAACCTAAACTCGGAATGCCGGAAATTGAGGGTGGCCGAAAAATCATGGAGATCCATATCATCCACTGAACATTTAATCCTTCTTAGAGCTATCAGGAATTCTTACAACAAAAAAATAAAGACTGCTAAAGCCAACTTCTTCAGATCCCAACTTAATCAACCTAACAACCGCCCTAAGAATTTTTTTAACTCATTAAACAACAATCGGTCAAGGCACTCAGCCGTCATGACCTTGGTGACGGCTCTCCTACGTGTGACGATTTAGCCGCCTTCTTCTCCCAGAAAACTAACAGCATCAATTTGGACATTGAATCAAAGAGGGCTCTTCTCCCAGTTTATGAAACCTCTGCCCCACCTACCCACCAAGAGCCACTCAGCCCCCCAGTTTAAGTCTCAAAAACAATGCATTCTGGCACACCTTTAGTCACCTCAGTGAAAGTGACATCTACAACACACTTCTTGCAATCAATTCGTCTAACCACTTCAGTGACCCTCTTCCAGCTCCCCTCTTCAAGGAAATACCAACCTCCATCCTCCCTTATGGTCCAAGATCGTCAACGCTTCATCAGTGCAAGGCACGATCTCCGACTGTCTAAAAACAGCACAGGTTTCCCCCATTCTAAAAAAACCTAACGCAGACACCTCCGATCTGAACAACTTCCGTCCCATTTCCAACTTCCCCACTCTGGCAACTGGCAAAACTTCTTTAAAAATGTGTGCTAATTCAACTCTGTTCACACCTTGAGAAATTCCAATTATTGGATCATAATCAATCTGGTTTCAGGAGAGGGCACACACCGAATCTGCACTCACCGACATTATGGATGACATCTTAAAGTTCCTAGACCTTAATGAATCTTGCTTATTGGCCCTCCTTAACTTAGCTTCTGCCTTCAACACTGTGAACCATAACAAACTACTATCTACTCTAGAACACAGGATGGGGTTATCAGGATCGGTATTGAATTGGTTCACTTCCTTCCTTCAAAAGACATCCCAAAGTATCAAGATGAATCACTCTCTTTCTCAGCCCTGTACAGTAACTAAGGGGGTTCCACAGGGGACCGCCCTATCACCCATTCTGTTCAATTTATTCTTGGAACCATTAGCAAATGCCCTGAACTCCGCAAACATTCTTTTTCATATGTATGCGGATGACACTCAACTTTATCTGAAAATCTCCTCCCCACAAGACATCATCTCACTCAACTCAATACTAATGAACACTCAAAGCTGGCTCACTGACAACTACCTCATGCTCAACACATCCAAAACTGAATTCCTTCTCATCGCTCCCCATAATCACATTCCCAAGATTGACCTTTGGATGAAACACCTCACAGCCTTCAACGGCTCCCCCCACATTATTGATTCAGCGAAATCCCTCAGAATCACGCTAGACATGCACTTGAATATGAAGAACCACATCAGCAATGCAACCAAGGGAGCTAAACATCAGTTGAGTTTAGTTAATAATTCCTTCCACAGAAAGACTTCAAATTGGTAGTACATGCTCTAGTTCTGCCAAGACTAGACTACGGTAGACTACGGTAGTTCTACGCTATGTGGTCTCCCCAAACAGAGCCTGGCCCATCTAAGGGCTTCCCTTAATGCCGCAGACTGATTACTGGGACAAAAATAAAAGAACACATATCCCCAGCCCTAAACTGGTTACCCTACAAGGCCAGAATTCAGATAAAGATTGCCTGCATGACACACAAAGCCCTTCATTTCAGGACCCCCATCTATCTGGCTTATAAACTAGAACTATCAGGGAGCTGTAAAGCGTCACAAAGTGCAATTACAATGCTCCTGAAACCGCAGATTTTCCACAAAAAGAGATCGAGTAACAGGGTCTTCTCTTGTATCGCTCCAAAGATTTGGAACTCTCTCCTCCGGAAATCCGTACAATCTCCTCCACTGCTTCCTTCAAAAAGGAAGTGAGAAAAATCCTAATGCTCATTTTCCTGCCTGAATAGACCTTAGGTACTAGACTCTCTTACTGCACTCTATTTGGTCATCTCGATTGGATTGACTTGTGACATGGTTATATACCTGGGAATAACATCGTTAACCAGCATTGTACATTCATATGTTCGAATGTTCCTCACCCATTACGGTATCCTTATGTGAAGAGTTCCGATACCTACAGGAGTCTTGCACTCGTCATGCATAATTATGTAACGATTATTTTGCCTCCCAATACTGTATCCCTCCTACCCAAAATTGTGAAGTGCTCTGATACCAGTAAGGTCACGTTCATGCTATACAAAACTTTATAAATGAAAAGAGGGTGTGTTAAGCGTTCATTGCATTCACTCACTCAAGACTGATGGCACACACTCAAACTGAATCTAGACCAATTATGTAAGTATAAAAAGATATACTTGTATGTTATTTTGTTGAACCAAGCAGGCTATGGCACAGGTAAGTAAGAACACTTTCAAATGCAAAGTTGTCCACAGAACTGCAATTGTGGTTTGTATTGGAATCGTTTACATGTTTCTATTACTTTTAAAACAGTTCAAAATACAGTGAGATTCCTTTCGATTACCCTTGTATTATTTTTTAGGTACTTTTAGATCTTGAGGTGATATGCGGATAGGGTCTTGATGTGATAGGCTGGTGTCACTTACAGGTAAGTACAACAATTCTTAAATTAAAGCACAGTTACTTTCTTTTCATACAAAAGTTCAACTCAAGAAATTTCTAGGAACAAAACATCACAACATTGGTCCCTTTGGGGAAAAGAAGGTCATCGGTTTGCAGGTAAGTAAACGACCTGCAAGAATAGCTTTTGGCGGGAAGAACCAAGGTTCCCCAAGGTTCATGTATGCACTCAAATTGCACCACCAGCGGCACTGGGGCGGCTGGGTGCAGCGTGCAGGGGCCCAATGTTAGTCAATTGGGCTAAGGGGTCCTTCGGTCAGGGACTGCTTGCGAGCAGGCCACTTAACTTTATGAGCAAAGCTCCTGGGGTAGAGACCAGCACTGCAGGGGCCACCAATCAGCACAGGAACTGCACCACCAGCAGCACTGGGGCGGCTGGGTGCAGAGTGAGAAGGAGGCGTTTTGCCCCTGTGGATTACAATGGGGATCTCTGGTTCGGCAGAGATGGTGCGGGCCTGGGCATGGAGGCTTCCTGGAGGCGACCACCAGCTGGAGAGGTAAGTTGGGTTCTGGGGGATGCCTGGACACCGTCGGTTGAGCAAGCCAAGGCTGTGGGGAATCAGGTCCAGGGTTGTCTTTTGGTGTTGGGTTACCAGCTCCGATGGGACCCTTCAGGTTGAGGCTGCAGTTGTCGACTTGAAGCTTGAGGGAGGTCAAAGATCACCAGATCAGAATCGCTGGCGAGACCTCCTTGTGGTGCTGGTCCTCTCAAACTTGGGCTGTGGGCGTCAGGTGCAGAGTGGTGTAAAATTATGATGCCTCCTGGATCAGGATTCTGTGGGTGAGTCTTTTGTTGAGCAAATCCGGTGCTTATGGGAGAGAGAGCCTTACATTTGGTTGCAGGGCAGGTCCTCTGGGTTCTAGGGGGCTGCTGACTGCTGGACACACTGGGTTTTCACTTTAGTCAGGTCAGAGTCGGGACAGGTAGATAGAACTGGGGCCAAAGCAGTTGGTGTCCTCTTCTTCCTGGGTCAGCACGGCTCTTCTGTCCTTCTTTCTTCCTCAAATTTGAGGAGACAAGGTTCAGGGTCGCCCCTAAATACTAAATTTAGGGGAGGTAAAGGGGATTGGAGGTTGGGAACAATGGGTCCCTTCCTTAGGGTGGGTACCCCCCCTATTATGCCACACTCAAATGGGAGGGGGCATGAGCATCTTCTTAATTGGCTGGGTCCCCTCATCCTCGAGATGGAGGGGACTGAGATGTGTGCTTTACCGCGCCTCCCCCACCTGAGGTGTTGGGTTGGCAAAGTTGGGCACACCTCTCCTCCTAGCTTGGTTTTCCCTGCCGATTCTCCCACCCAAAGTGGGGGCAGAACCGGTGGGAATCAGTTGCTGGAGGCAGCAAAAGGCAGGGACATCTTACAAATGTGGCTGGCCTTTGAAGCTTCCACTTCGTGGACCAAACCCATCCTGGGGAAGGAGGCATGACACCTCTGCCCAGCATGGGCTTTGTTTCTGGACCCAGAGAGTGGAGGCCCTCTACCCAAGGGTCCAGAAACCTGTCTGATGGTGGCAAATGCCATTTAGGAACCACACCAGGGCTGGTTGTTGTTTCAGGGGGCATCTCTAAGAGGCCCTCTGTGTGCATTTTACATTAAATCCCACACTGGCATCAGTGTGGGTTTAATGTGCTGAGAAGTTTGCTACCAAACGTCTCAGTTTTTAGTAAAGCCATTATGGAGCTGTGGAGTTCGTAATGACTAACTCCCAGACCATATACTCTTTATAGCTTTTCTACACTTACAATGTCGAAGAATGGGCTTGGACACTGTAGGGGTACATGGCTTATGCCACTGTACCCTCACCTTGGGACTAATGCACCTTGCTAGAGGGGTGACTTACCTATACCCCAGACAGTGGGTTGCAGACATGGCACACAGGGATGTGTGCCATGTTGACTCTTCACTTTTCTCTGTCCAAAACACGCAGCCTGCAATGGGTTTGTGTGTGCGTGTGTGTGTGCGTGTGTGTTAGTGTGTGTGTTAGTGTGTTAGTGTGTGTGTTAGTGTGTCAGTGTGTGTGTTAGTTGAGGTACAGGGCCATTAATGGTGGCGCACTGGGTGCTGCAGCCCTTAGAGGCCTTCCCTGGTCAGAGTGCCCTAGGTACCCATGGTACCATTTACAAGGGGCTTACCTGTGGCCAGATATGAGCCAATTAGGGCTACAAAGTGCAGCTTTGGGAAAGAACACAGGCCCTGGAAACCTAATTGACTGGTACCCAGGGCACATCAAGTCACGTTGTATCAGATGTCAGGCAAAAAGTGGGGGGTAGCCATGCAAAAAAGGGCACTTTCCCACAACAATCCATCACTCTTCCAGTATTATTTACCCTGCCACACCCCTTGAAAGAGGATGAGAGACTCCATCGGCTGGACCACAAAAGGGTTTTAAGTTTTTACATCGATCACACTAAAGAATATAGGTTGGACACTCCGCTATTTGTCGGGTTCTCTGGGGCAAAGAAAGACAAGGCATTGCAGCAAAGGACTCTATCAAGGTGGATAGTCCTCTGCATGAAGATCTGCAGCATATTCGCCAAAAAGCATCCTTGATCGGGTCTATGAACCCCTTCTGTTAGGATTATGGCTGCAACCACTGTGTTGGTGAGCAAAGTGTCTGTCTTGGAAATCTGCCAGCCTGTGTCATGGCCATCAGTGCACATGTTCACAAAGCACTGCTGTTACACCTGACTGCCTTTGGTGTGCCCTTCCCTCCAACTTTTTGCCTTCTCAATCAATCCATCAGGGGTTGATAAAGTGAAACTACTCACCTGTGAGGGTCTCAAGGCACTGGGGGGGGAGGTGGGGAGCATATCCGTGTAAGTGCTGTGGTCATTCAAAGAGCCAGGTCTTGAGGTCCTTCCTGAACTGGGGTAGCATGGGAGATGGAGGGGTAAGGTGTTCCAGGTCTTGGCAGCGAGGAAGGAGAAGGTCTTTCCTCCGGTTCTGGTCTTGCGGATCTGTGGGACGGTAGTGAGGGCGAGCTGGAGGGAGCCGAGGTGTCTTTTGGATGCATGGAAGGAGAGGCTGCTGTTCAGTTATAATGGTCCGGCATTGTGGAGGGCCTTGTAAGCGTGGGTAAGGAGTTTGAAGGTTATTTTTCTGTCTGACGGGAGCCAGTGATGTTAGCAGGGGTGTTGAGTGATGTGACTGTGCCAGGGGAGGTCGAGGACCAGTCTGGCTGCAGCATTCTGGAGCTTGCGGAGGTTTTTCTGGGTAACGCCAGCGTAGAGTGCGTTGCCGTAGTCGAGTCTGCAGCTAATGAGCGTGAGTGACGTTCTTTCTGGATTCATTGTGGATCCATCTGAGGGTCTTTTACAGTAGGTGGAGGGTATTGAAACAGCCCGAGGATACTGAGTTGATATGGCAGTGCATAGTGAGCGATGCATCTAGTATGATGCATTGTTTTCATGCATGGTCCGTCAGGATGGGGGGTGGGGTTCCTAGCACAGAGGGCAACCAGGTATCATTCCATGCGGAAGGGGTGGATCCCAGGATGAGGACTTCTGTCTTGTCCGAGTTGAGCTGAAGGCAGCTGTTCTTCATCCAGGTGGCAATGGCTTTCATCCCTTCTTGGAAGTTATGCCTGGTGAAGTGGGGTTCATTGGTGAGGGAGAGGATCAGCTGTGTGTTGTTAGCGTAGGAGACGATGTTGAGTCTGTGGTTCCTGAGGGGGGCTTTGTAGACGATGAGGGTGGAGCTGAGAGAGGAGCTCTGGGGCACTCCGCAGTTGGTCTCTGTCGGTTCCGAGAGGTATGGCGGACGTCTAACGTGTTGTGTTCTGCCTGTGAGGAAGGATCGGATCTAGTCGAGGGCCTTGTCGTGTATGCCGGCGTCGTGGACTCTAGTGATTAGGGTGTGGTGGAAGACTGTGTTGAATGCTGCCAAGAGGTCCAGGACAATGAGGGCTGCGGTTTCGCCCTGGTCGAGGAGGGAGCGGATGTCATTGGTGGCAGAGAAGAGGGCTGTCTCGATGCTGTGATTGCTTCGGAAACCGGATTGGGAGATGTCCAGGATGTCGTTTGTTTCGATAAAGTCGGCTAGTTGGTTGTTGATGGCTTTTTCGATGACTTTGGCTGGGAAGGGGAGCAGGGAGATGGACCTAAAGTTCTTAAGGTCTGTCGGGTCTGCAGAGGGTTTCTTCAGGAGTGGGTTGATTTCGGTGCGTTTCCAGTTGTTGGGTAGGAAGCGTTCTCGAGGGAGCAGTTGATGGTTCAGCGTAGCTCGGGTGAGATTGTGGGGGCGTCTGAGGAAGATGCAGTGCGGGCAGGGGTCCGATGGTGCTCAGAAGTGGATGCCTTTCATGGTCCTTAGGGTGTCATCATTGGTGAGTAAGGTCCAACTGTGCAGCCTGTTGGTGGGCCTCAGTTGAGAAGGTTGCTGATGCGGTGGGGAGGTCCTGGTTGTCAGAGTTGTTATAGATCCTCTTGATCTTGTGGTGGAAGAAGATGCAGAGTCTGTTGCAGAGGTCTTGGTTGGGTGGAATGCCTGTGGTTTCGCTGTTGGGTTTGGCAAATTCCTTGATGATGGTGAAGAGTTCTTTGCTGTTGT
This sequence comes from Triturus cristatus, assembly GCF_964204655.1. NCBI lineage: Eukaryota > Metazoa > Chordata > Amphibia > Caudata > Salamandridae > Triturus > Triturus cristatus. The sequence continues at coordinate 816,807,928 of NC_140582.1, forward strand.
GTGCATTGGTGTTGATTCTGTCTTGAAAGGCCTTTTTCCATGTGCTTTTGGTGAGGTCGTGGTGTGTGGTGTGCGGTGTGGCTGCTTTGAAGGCAGTGTGGGCTTCCGGGGTTTTGTGGTTCCTCCATGTCTTTTTGAGTCATCTTCATCTACAGGGGCGTCTGGATTCCGGAGGGCAGGCGTGAACCAGCTTGCTTTCCTGAGGTGTTTGCCGGTGGCTTTCTTGAGGGGGGCCAGGGTGTCAGCCCAGTTTGCAATCCATTGGTGAAGGTTGCCTGCTGTAGCGTGGTGTTGGCGTCGGAGGTTGGCGGTGGTGAGCTGGTCCTCAGCGCCCTTGTTCCACCTTCTGTGGGGGAAACAGTGGGCGTGCCTGGATGCGGTGGGTTTGTTGTAGTAGAAATGGATACAGTGGTGGTACATCCAGAGAAGTTTCGTGGTGTGGCTGTAGGAGACCCTGTTTCCTGCAGCAAAGACTGGGTCGAGTATGTGCCCTGCTGTGTGCGTTGGGGCGGTGACTAGCTGTTTCAGTCCTACGTTGGTGAAATCTCTGGGAGGGAGGTGGTGTTTGGATCATTGTGGTTGTCCAGGTGGAAGTTGAGGTCCCGAGTAGGATGTAGTCTGTGGATGTGAGGGCCTGTGATGAGGTCGATGATGGCGTCGGTGAATGGAGAGTGGGGGCCTGGGTGGTCTGTAGACGAGGGTGCCATGGAGGGTGGATTTTGGGTTGGTGTGGATCGGGAAGTCCAGGTGCTCCATGTGGTTTGTGGGGTCGTCTGGGTGGGTGGTCAGGCAGAGGGTGCTTTTGTGTTTTGTGTACAATGGCGTTGCCTCCTCTTGGCCGGTTGGGGCGGGCCTTGTGGATGTTCTTGGGATGGCGATGTCTGGTGCTGAGCTGCCATTCATCCAGGTTTCCGTAAGGAAGGTGACATCGGGTGAGGAGGCGTCAAGGAAGTCCTAGATCTCTGTGGCATGTTTGTGGACAGGATCGTATGTTACAGAGGATACAGTTGAGCCGTTTGGGCATGGTGAGGGTCGGTTGGTTGGGTGATGGAGCTGAGGTATGGAGGTGGGTGAAGGTGGTGCGGCAGTGAACGCAGAAGAGAGGGCTGTGGGTGTTGCTCGGCGTTGAGAACCGGCAGTTGTTGTTGGGTCCAGGGTTGTGATCTTGGAGGCTGCAGAAGTCGTAGCGGAGGCGGTTCAGGAGGCCAGGGTTCCCTAGAGCTGGTCATTCGGGGAGTGGACGGGCGCAAACAGGCTTGACTTTGGCACGCCCTCTGCGTGGGCCGCCATTAAGTAGGGTGAGGGCGGGTCAGCTGGGAGGCGGGAAGCAGGGCGTGGGAACGATGCAATGGAGGTGGGAGGGGCCGCGGGGGCAGCAGCTGGAAAAGGCCGAAGGACGCACAGGGGAAAAGAAAAGGGGGCATAGATAAAGAAAAAGAAAAACAGGCAAAAACAGAAAAACAGGCACAGAGAAGGAGAAGTGGCAAAAGGCGGGGAAAAGGCAGAGAAGAAAGACAGAGGCCAGAAAAGCAGAATGCTTTCCCACTGGACCACCAGGGATAAGGTGCAGGCAGGAGCCTGCTGATGAAGAAGGTCCTTGAACATCCTGACACAGAGGTCAGAGCGCGCTCGTGGCAGCACTTAGCTGGTGAAGCTGCACAGGAGGAGAGTAGTTTTACTGACTGTCAGTGGGCTTGCTCTTCTTGCCACACAGTGGCCGCCATTAAGTAGGGTGAGGGTGGGCCAGCTTGGAGGCAGGAAGCTGGGAGCTGGAATGACGCACTGGAGGGGAGAGGGACCATGGGGGCAGCAGCAGCGGGAAAAGGCTGAAAGAGGCGTGGGGCAAAAAAACTGAAAGAAGCGTGAGGTAAAAAAAACGGGGGCACAGAAAAAGAAAACATGCAAAAACAGAAAAATGGCACAGAGAAGTAGGAAAGGCAGAAGGAAAAAAGTCAGAGAAGAAAGACAGAGGGCAGAACAGCAGAAGAGCAGAAAGCTCTCCCTCTGGACCACCAGGGATGAGGCTCAGACGGGAGCCTGTGGGTGGAGGAGTGCCTCGAACACCCTGAAACAGAGGTCAGAGCGCGCTCGGGGCAGCACTTAGCCTGTGGAGCTGCGCAGGAGGAGAGCAGTTTCACTGACTTGCTTTCTCTGCTCCTGTTTTCTGAATTTCGTTTTTGTTGGCGTTTGGACTCTCTGCATTTAACCACTGCTAACCAGAACTAAAGGGTTTGTTCTCCCTCCTTTAAACCTGGTAACATCGGATTAGATCAAATTACCACATTTTAATTTACTTGCTTGTCCTAAGTAAAATTGTGCTACATGTACCAGGGCCTGTAAATTGAAATCTGCTTGGGAGTATGCAGCAATTGTTGTGCCATCCACTTAAGTAACCCTTTAAACATGTCTCAGGCATGCCATTGCTGCCTGTGTGCAGTTTTAAACTGCTAATTTGACCTACCAAAAATGTACCTTTTTCCAGAGCAAAACCTCTTTTTAACACATATGTCACCCCTATGGGAGGCCCTAAGGTAGGAAATTGTGTTTTTAAGTTTTACATGTCCTGGTTAAAAAAACTCCCAGATATGTTTTTTGCTACCGTGAGACCTACCTCTCCCATAGATTGGCATCGGGTTACCTGGTTACATTTAATAAGTGCTAATGTTTGATTGGGAACAGATAGTAATGTCATGTTTGGTCTAAAAAATGTAATTTAAAATCCTCTTTAGTGGTAAAATCACAATTCTGAAAATGTCACTTTTAGAAAGTTGAATATAATTAGTAATGGAGCTTCGTCAGGTTCCAAACTAGAGTGCACTGCCCCAAAAACAATTCCTCCAACAAACTTGATTCTGAACTTTTTTCTTTATTTAAATCCGTTTTGTTGTTTCCAAATTGTAATGCATGATCACTTGATGCCCATATGTGATGTAAGTATCGTACTCCATATTCACCGAATGCCCATCCAGGCCTTTCGTTTTAACAACAACTGGGGATTCACCCCTCCTTGTAGCGTGACGTTAACTTAATGATAAAACCCAATGCATTTAGGGCAGCATGTGCCCTTCCTCAGGGGTAGCTGTAATGAGACAAATAGAAGAAATCACCAGTTTATCTAGTTCCAAGATATCTTATGCTTCTTAAGATATTCTACATTATGCCTGCCATCTGACCTTCGCTTACATATAAGTCATAAAAAAAGTAAAAAACATTGAAATAAAATGGGAAACATGTAAACCTTGTGTAAAGCAAATAAATGAATAAATAATAAGATCATTGCTAAACTCTTCAATGAGCTATATCCTTGTGTCCTTGCTCAAACCTCCCCCCAATTACGTAACTACCAACCTAGATGCATTAATGATATCAAACTCAAGGTGCATTTAAAACCCAAATTTACCTTATGTGCATGCCAAAAGTTAACGATATCGGAACTGAATGTGCCAGCTAACCAAGCTTTAACGCTTCTGGTGCTTTTAAAACGAATCGCTGACGTACAAGCGTAAAACTAAACAAAATGCTAAAAGTGACCCCTTCGTGCCTCAAACTCGTAAATCCGGTAAGCAGCCCGATGAACACAAAACATGTGTGATAGCAGCATTGGAAAACATAAACCTAACAGACTCAAAATTATATAATTATATGAGTACGTATATGGATATTTGCCATTGCAGTCAATAAATGAGCAACCGTACAACTTAACAAAATACTAAAAATGTCCCCTTCATGCTTCAAACTCATAAATCAAGTGAACAGCATAATAAGCACAAAACATGCATAATAGTGACATCAAAAACATAATCCTAACACAGGCTAAAAAATACAGAAACATATGAGAATGTAAATAAATGTTCGCTATTTCAGTCAATGATCTCTTTGTTTATTAAGCAACTTTTATACCATTACGTGTCTGCAGCCTGGGTCACATGACTGTAAATAGCTGGCAGTTGGCCGTTGTGTATTCCTCACAGACAGTGAGGCAAAAGGGTACTGGGCATTGGCAGGATGAGTCAACCTGCTAGGATGGGAGCGTGGAGCTGTTCCCTGCTCCTCTTACAATTCAAGGGGCTGCCTCTAGCACACTCACAAAGAAACTTGACACTAGGCTTTGTCACCCTAAAGGATGACAATTTCTAGAACCAGATAGTGGGGGGATAGCCAAGACGTTTCTCCCACTTTATAGGATGGCATGAGGTATTATTACTGGACCCTCAGACCAACTCTTCAGTACACTCCTAGACCTACAGAGGGCCCCCTAAAGCACTGCCTTGTACTTCAGAGGACTGCTCTGCTGCTTGAGGCCTGCTTTGTACCTCAGAGGACTGCCCTGCTGCTACCATAGGACTGCTCTGTTGCTTGAGACCTGCCTTGTTACTATATCTCAGGACTACCAGAGTGACTTCAAGGGCTAGTTGGCTTGACCCCTGTGTGAGCTACAGGGAAATTACAAGCTACAGAGAAATAAGCTCCAGAGACCTTGAATCCTGCACCAGGCCTCTGCCTGAAGTGAGTCCTGACCCCCACCCCACCCCCCGCCCACCCGCCCAAGTGTTACCCAACCAGTCCTGGAGCCTTGGAAGTCTTGCTAAAGATGCTTTTCCAGCCAAAACCTGAAACTGGGGACTTGGAACATTGCTAACCAAAAAATGGCTAGAGACTGGGATCTTCCTGCTCACTGACCTGTCCAAATTGCATCGCTGGTTGCCTGACTTCGTGACAGCTCCTGCTGCGTTCTTCTTTGCAGTAGAAATCCTGTTCAGCGGGATCTCTCGTGGGGCCCTCGTCGGCTAGAGCCTACAACTTCATCCCGCTTGAGATTTTCGACTTCCAAAAAAGTGACGGAGTACACAACGTAAAAGTTTTAGCCACAACTTTGTCCAAGGGCTGTCTTGCCCTGCTGAACATTATCTTCTCAGGAACTTCAACATTTCTTGTAAATCCTAAGGTAAGCCAAGACCGGACTCAATCCACCCAGTGTAGCCGAACTGCACTCCATTGCAGTTGGCTTTAACTTTTCACTTTGCGACAGTCTCACATGACCAGATACCAGTGATTGGCGATTTGATCATTTGGGCACTATATTTAAATGAAATCTTTAAAAATACATAACTCTGAATCTATTGACTGCATTTAATTTGTTTTGGTGGCATTTTATTCATTAACATTTACTGTATGTTTCTTGATTGGTTTGGGATTTTTCCGTTCTGTTTTTACTTCTACACAGTACTTCTAAGTTAAGCCACACTGCGTTCGTGCCAAGCTACCAGAGGATTAAGCTCAGATTAGTTCAGTGACTTTTGTGGTTCATCCTGACAGGAGTTGTAGTTGTTGCTTGAGAAGGGTCTTCACCCCACCAATGAAAAACCCAATTTCCTACAACTACTATCTTAACAGCCAGGTCTAACCGGAAGGGCATTTCACCCATTTGGTCCTGCAAAGCTTTTTGTCCTGAGTCCACTCCACAGACCCTACACCATGGCAGGTTCTGCTTTGTAATCTATTCCAAAGGGGAGGAATCTGTAGTTAGAAGTTTCCATCAGAAGAACAAGGTACTAACCTCCAGTAATGCTTTTTCTTGTGGATACTCTAACCACATATTCTTCACTGTCTTCTCACTTCCCTAATCTGAGGAGTGGCCTCTTTTTACCATCTGATAAGATCCCATATTAGAGATCTGCACAGTGATATTAACAATTGCTTTCTGCTCTGTGTCCGAGGACATTGAAAGAGTTGAGCAATAAACTAGCATTGGTGTACAGGTGTGGCTCTTACATGCAGCTGCTCTCCGTCACTTCTTGGGGTTGACCGAAGTCAGTGTGGAGCTGCATGGCACCACCTAGCAGTTTATTAGAGCACTGCTAAGAAATTTCCCAGATTGAGTATGGCACCTGTAAAAATTTTAAAGGCGAGAAAAAAGCAGTTAGATGGTACATCCACCAGAAATAGCGTTACAGAACTTGATCTTCGGTGTGTTGGGTGTGACCTTAATGGCTCATAGGCAGGAAAGTGCAACATATATTGCTGTCCGACGGAAGAAGCAAAGAGAGAACTAGGGTTCGGTGTGAGGGTAGAGGGTGGTGGGTGAGCATTAACAGACCTGCTGGGCCCTCCATAGCAGGAGAGTGGAGTGGCCCAGCGGGGTAAGAGAGACAAGAGCTGGAAGACGGCAAACATGACCAGCTCAGCACTCGCAAATGGGAAGAGTGCTGAGCAGGGTAAGACTCACTTTATGTTAGAGGGTGTGTCACTTTCCACTCCCTGACTATTTGCCTTCCTACCCTCCCCAGCAATGCCCAGACCCACTGAAGAGGCACACATGAATTCCACAAGCAATAAGCACTCTTGAATTTCATGCAGTGCACTTGGATTGGCTGAATTGCCAATAATGCTCAAATTCCTGGTCACCTTACCCATTATATCTTTTCCATGATGTGACGACTCCCAGTATATGTTCAGCCATGGGACTGGCTGTCTTGAAATTTACAGCGGTCTCCTCTGGTGGCCTCTGCCTCCAGTGCATTACTGTCATGAAGAGAGGAAAATGCTTCTGGCAATAGCTCTGCAATATGTGAGGAAACCCTTCGGGAGCCACCAGGAATGCACAAGCATGCCTTTTCAGTGCGCACAATAAATTCTTCCCAATCAAGTTGTATAACCATAGCACCCAACATGTGGGCTGAGCCACAGCTCCTCTCTCTAGTATTCCTGGTAGTTATTTGTTTTTTGGTTGATCACTGAAGGTCTTGTGACTGCCTCACTGTTACTCCGCACCTAAAACATACTGGCCAAAATTGATTTAGTTTACCTCTGACCCAAAATCAGATCAGCTCTGAACTGTGCTTAAAATGGTTAAATCCAAGAACCCGCTTCTGCTGCAGGAAGCTGTGGCTGTGTGGTATTTTAACGCTCAGGCAATGATGCAGACGAATTGTTTTACATGAAAATAAATGTTGTTTTTAGCTAGTGCTTGTTATCGCCTCTCACTGTTGAATTTTACTCGGATGGCATTTTTTTTTCTGTAATCATTTTCAAATAAATAAATAATAATCACAATGGTAAAATGATAATGGACACAGGAAAACTAACAAATAATAAAACATGAGCAATACAAAGGAAGTAGTAAACAACAAGTTGCTCAATTGCATTACCGTGGAAGTCGCAGTGAAGCTGAAAAGAAATACAGCATTTGTTTGACGGTAATTACCCTGGCTATATTTCCCTATCACTGGCACTAAAGCATAATTGAAATGCTGCTTGACAGTAGTACCAGCAGAGCTTTAAACTAGGCAGAACAGCAATTTACTTGCTGTGGGATATTTTATTTTAACAAAATAATTGTTTTTAACTATGAAATCATTGTACTCCTTTAGGAGTGCACTTCCAGTGGGTAGGTTTCGATATATGCTGGTCAGACTTCATTCAATACAAGCAGTGAATTTGGTCTAAAAGTTTTGGTAGCCAATTTTGGTTATAATTTTCTGTAATTCCTGACGCGTTTTAAAAGCAGATTGAATGTACCCCTGACACCGGAGGGCCTGTATCTCCCTTCCCTTCCCTCACCACTTCTCTGCAGGAATTAGGAAAGAAAGAGTGCTACTGCTGGGACGTGTCATGTGTAGCCTCAATTAGTGGATGTTCTGGAAATTGGGGATGTAGCAGTGGGAAATCCCAAGAAAGTTCCATAAGAATTGAAAACAAAGCTTTAGACCTTCATATCAAAGTCACTAGAATCAAATCTGCCAGTTGACGTCTATACTGGCCAATAGAATACAGATGGGGTGGGTGGAAGACTTAATTCAGGCCCCATTCCAAATCCTGGTGAAAAGCCTCTGGTTCTGGCTTTCAACCTTAGAGGACTAGAAGTTGAGCTTTAATCCAGGATGCACATATCTACTTGAATGCCAGTCCATAATAGCAGAGTACTCATTTAATTTCAGTGACTGATCACTGGAGTCTTTCAGGAATCTTGAGTTCCAGTTGGAAACAAACTGCTCTACTACCTGAAATTCTCAGCGGTTAACGAGAACCTCTTCTCCAGACAAAAGTGGCAAAAAATCCTGTCTGTGACGAGGTCATAAGGGAATGCCTGATTAATCCTATACAAACCTGCACAATGGAAATCTGACCATTACAATGTGGTTTTTTTTGCACACACTCCTGGGAAACAATTTCTGATGTTAAGATCATGATATTCATGCTACCAAAACAATTGATATAGTGAACTGCCAAAACATGATCTGTTCTGAAGATGGTGAAGCAATGGCCCTGTCCTTCAGATGACACCTAGCCACAAGGGAGGCAGCTTAAAGCTCAGCTCATGACCACTTTCCATCCAATAGATTGTTTTCCAAACAGAATGCCTCATCCTAGCACGGTGCAAAAAGGTCTTTCCAGACCATGGTTCCATGTGGTTCAGCTACCATTAAATCTTGGTTCTGGCATCATCTGACCGTCTTCTCTTCCTTCTCCAAGTACCAGAGAGATGTAGTGTTTGGGGGACCTGGTAGTAGAGCGGTCTGAAAACAATCCCCTGAATGGAGTAGGACAGTACACAAACAACAATTGATGGACAGAATGCAGAACAATGTCATACATTCACCCCAGTACAGAGATCTGGGCCTAAATCCCTCGTTTTTTTGCTCACCATGCCATTCCAGTTTGAACCCAGCCATATGCAAATCAGTCTTGACCCTGTGCCCCATGGGAACAGCCCAGCCCGAACTGCCAAGCCAGGTCCTCCCTGGACTGGAAACAAGCATCCTAGGACCGGTTTCGGGCTTTCAGCCCTCGTCAGCCAGGATAGCCTGATTCCAGTGGCATGGAGAGCAAGGGACTCACGTCTGAGCATACCCTTCCCACTCGGGGTGACAAATGCAAAAACAACAATTGATGGACAGAATGCAGAACAATGTCATACATTCACCCCAGTACAGAGATCTGGGCCTAAATCCATCGTTTTTTTGCTCACCATGCCATTCCAGTTTGAACCCAGCCATATGCAAACCAGTCTGGAGTAGGACAGTAATCTGACAAATTTCCCGGGAGCTGTAAGGTTGCTGATACCAAATAAACTACCATGCTTAGGAATTTCATATTGCTTTTGGGAATTACATCTGATTTCTTCCAAATGATCAGAACTCCCGGAGCCTGAAGGAGCTCCACTGGCTCTTGCATCCATGTATTAAAAGCATCTTGTTCCTGGACCATCAAAATAATATTGTCAAAATAAGCCATCTTTCTGACCCACGGTGATCATTTGCTTCATGAAGTTCCTTGAGCATAATGGACAAATGACAGCCCGAACGAGGGTTCCTTAAGCTCCCATAGTAGTCCCTTCCATGAGAACTGGAGGAACCCTGTTGATGGGGATCATACAGATGTGCCGACAGGCCCACTTCCTTCACATCTCTTCATACTATCCAGTTTTCTAATAGAATTTCTCTCAAACGTTGGCTCCCCTTTATCTTGAAGTGCCTATCAAGCAGCTGTGCATTGAACTCCATTAAGTTTATTACAGGCCATAGCATCTTTTCTTTTTTTACCACCAAGATATTGCTCAAACAGCAGTCTGGAATAAAAATGATGGTGAATAGTATCTTTGGTTTCCCACTTTAGGTTCCTATGATTCTTTCAAATTTGCTCTTCACAGGAAACATTGATGGGCCTTAGATGTACCAGCTGTGCACGGAATCTGTAAAACTCTATCCCTGAACCCCAGACTGTCTCTATCGCCCATGCATCATTTGTGATCTTTCTTTACCTGTAAAGAAACTGCCTCCCTGACTCCTACTTGGGAAGGTCAAGGGCTCACCTGTAAAGATTCCTGTACTTTGGCAAGTGACTCGGTTGAAACGTCCATGGGCGTATTTTGTACTTTTTGTGTGCCCCCATGAGTTGTTGAATTGTCCATGACTGAATGACTAACCTCTGCCACATTCGACCTCTAAAAATGACAGGGACAAAAAGCTTGCACATGGAAGACTGCACCGTGTCACATTTTGTGAAGTTTTTTGCAAATCTTGCTCTTTAATGAATGCTTCCACCAAAGACCATACTTGGATGTCCTGCTAGCCTCCGTGGAAGCATGATGCCTCAATTTTTTATCAACTCAAACGTTAGAGTGCTCCTTGTGCAGACCCAGAGAGCACCTACAGATTTATTTGAAATATTGCTTTTTTGGCCATTTCGGCCACACTCCGTATCTTTGCAAGCAGACCCAAAATGTCTTACAGTTTATTCTATCATGTCTGTCAGGACCTTACAGTCTTTGCAGTCCTTTGAAAACATGCCCATATAATTTAAGACTGTGGTGCAAATCTAGGATACAGATGCACCCGTGAATCCTATTGAGGGTATGGACATCCAGCATGTAGGTGGTTTATGTTGTGTCTGTCAAGAGGCTAACTTAGACGTAACTGGACCATAGGGTGCAATAAGACATTCAAAGGTGTCTGAGACACAATGTCAAACATGTCCCTCAATTGCTGCAGCCTATGATCTCTGCCGAGGGATTGTGCAAATTTGTTTTCTCACCTATATCTCTTTCTAACACACACCAGAATGGCCCCGTTAGATTCCTCTTATGAGTCCTCAGAGGGACAGTCATCTGAATTGTCCTCCTTATCGTGCAAGAGTGACTTTATTATTAGCTATGTTATTATTGAAAATGATGACTAGGACCTAGGTGATCCTCCTGGTCACCTACTTAACCACTGGTCCATTTAACTGTTTTTATGATCTGATAGAGACATCTAGCCACAGAGTCCTTAACTTTGGATTCTCTCCAGGCGCCAGTCTGGATCCGGAATTTTTTGAAGCAGTACCTCTGCGCCATGGGGGACGGCGTTGTATGGCTCTGCAGTGAGGTTTCCAGATATGACATCAGTGGAGCCATATAAGTCCCCTCTGGCGCGTGGACGTCAGTTTCTTTTCCACGTTGTAACGCAGATCTGGGGAAGCGGTTCCTCGAGTCGTTTTTTTCTCGACCTACTTCGACACCTAGAGTCAGTGGACCAGTGTGCCATTGTCAAATGTCGACAGGTTTCAAACCTTGTGGGGCTTGTAGCTGACATATGTCGGTGACGGATCTGCATACGATTTGTAGGTGGTGTCTTGGTGAGCACCACGTTGCCGAGGATTGTGGTTCCTGCTAGAAGCTAAAACCAAAGTCGTTGAAGGAGCAGCGTTTGAAGTTGAAGGTGGCGCACGTATTGCGATCCTCGGAGGCTTCCCAGCCTTGGCTTCATCGTACCGGGAAAAAAAATTGCAGGGTCGATCTAGGAGCCAAAGCCAGTCTGGAGGACGTCGTTCTCCAGGGAAGTCGAAACGTAAGGGGCGGTTGAAGTTGCAACATTCTCGGACTTCACCATGTGGATACTCCGTCTCCCTTTGCTCCTCCCGCTCGACGGCTGAGGAAGCCGTGCACGTCTCCGCACTGTATCTCCCCGTATTTCCGGGAGCCGGTGCATCAATAGCTGAGATGAGGGGAAATTATGATTCCTTACACATCTTTAGGACCTCATCGCCCTCTGGAGCGCCTCAAGACCTAAGGAGGTGAGTGGGGCGCCATTGGAGGATTTGTCCTTGATGATGGTTGGGCCATCAGAGTTGATGGATTGACGCCGGTCCGCGTCGGCTGACGTCACTTTAGCGCAGGCTAACAGTCCTTTGGGATCTTTGCCTACGACGCCGGTCTTTGATCAACTGATTCCGATATTGACCACGGCGGCACAGGTCAAAGTCGCCTCTCCTCCCCCAGTCGACGTCGTGATGGTGCTGCTTCGGCATCATACGGCGTCTGATGCGGATTTAGCTGTGCAAACTGAAGGATTGTACAATTTGTGGCCACTTTTCAGGAAGAGGCGTTAGGAGGTCCATCTGTATCGGGTGGGACAGTACTTCTTCAGGCCATTCCTGACATTCGAGTGGTGGAGGACAGCTCTTCATGAGGTTAGTGGGCTATATTCTTCGCCAGCGTAGGGGGTTGCTTCCTCCCCCTAGTTTTGCCTTGGAGGCAAGTTCCTCTTTTGCAGACATGCTGATGAAAGTGGCTGCTGTTTTAGACTTGTCACTGCCCACGGTGCAGAGGTCTGCAGACCCTTTGTTAGAAATCCTTTTCCAGGGACAGATGGGAAAAGATCCTGTCCTCCTGTATAGTGAGGCCATATTTGGCGTTTTATTAGGTGCTTGGACCAAGCCTGAGTGGGGGGTGTCATTGGAGAGCATGATGGGGTAGAAGGGTACAAGCTTGGCTGAGGCATGCACAGTTAGATGGCGATGATAAAGGGATACTGAGAAGGAGAGATGTAATTCCACCAGATAATACTGTGCACTGCTGGTGTTAGATTTTCTGCAGTATTTTTCCTATGGAGGTTCATTGTGTTTAGAAATGGAGTCTAGGTTACTAATAAGTAGCTGAGACACATGAGAGAATTAAACCACTATAATTCCTTATGTTGATTTCAGACATTTCGTGTGATCCCAGGCTTGTGGATGACCACACCATATTTGCTTAGTTGCGCACTTAGAGCTAATGTAACACTATTGTAACATAAGCATAAGAAAATTGCTGTCAAGGGTTATGGGTCAATAGACTAAAAGTAAACCTTTTTTCTCATTGTTTTCTTACAGGGAATGTCTGGGAAAGCATGAGGTGAGTTGTTGACCACTTTTTTCCTACAAAAACTGTTTATTCATTCCACCGATTTCTTTTTTTAAGTGTACATATTCAAAGTTAAAAGGTCTGGCAGCCACTGCTTGAGGATATAAAATGGAATGGTTAGTATGAATATAGCCAGCCTGTGTGACTGGGAAGGGAGGAAACAACCACCGCAAACTAAGTAGTCTCTAGGCCGATCAGAATGATCCAGTTTATTTTAATTCTCGATATAGCATTATTTTTTGTGACTTGTGCGTTTTAGCTCACAGGTTTTTCAGATCTGGGAATTGAGGCATAGGGAGACCTTTCTGTAGTGGGGAAGCTAGGATGAATTAAGATAGTGCATGTTCGTGCCCAAGCCCTAAAGCTAGTTACCCTGCCTTTCCTCCATAGCACGCAGCCCAGGCTTCCCATGATGTTGAGCTTGAACTCCGAGCCTGTGACTGCTAGAGCATTTCTTAGTCAGATCAGTTCAGTCGTGAACTTTCTAATGTACAAAACACCTAATAGGGGCATGGGTGTTGTGTTTCGAGGCAAAGCTGAAGGATCAAAAGTAACGATTCTCTGAAAGAGTAACCGGATGGAACAGGATAGCAAGTCTAGCTTCCTTTGAAGTGAGGGGCATCATCATTTCTTAGCAGTTTTTATTCCGGATCACTAATAAAAAATAAAAAAAACGATATGGAAATTATATTTTTATTCTACTTATTGGAGTCTCTGAATCCCTCCGTTTCCTACAATTATAATAAAGGTAGCAAATCAATATGACATTGGAGAAATTAATTTGGCATTATTAACCCGACTCTTGTTTGTTGAATAAGTATAGCAATCAGACTTATTGTGGGATGTGCTACAGCAAAGATCTTACATTTCCAAATTTAGATCAGAGAAATGTTTTATAGTGCTCTCCATCTGCGGTTACCATTAATTTGACAGACTAAAAATTCGAGCCCAGTTTTTTTTTCGTCTGTACTGGTACAGCAAAACCAGTGCCAACAATAGGCTAAAAATCGTTGTTCAGTTTTTAATAATTAAATTGTCCAAAGAAACTAAGCATCTGAAATGGAGATGGAAAACCCTTAGAGACAAGTCCAGAGATCACCATCTGAAAGCAGTGTTGGACTGGCCTATAAGGCAAACAGGCAGTGCCTGATGGGCTGGCCTTACAGGTCTGTGTGCGGGCCATTTTTTCCTGTTTGGGGCCGGTTTTATGGTCTGATTGGCCAAATTGTACAGTTGATTTCCCTGACATTGCCACAAACATTGCCTCAACTACCTTGCAAAACACTTACACAGGATAGCTTTACAAGTTCAAAACTGCCCCGATTTGCAGATGTGGGACACTTTTTTAGCAATTTGATTCACTAATGGGGCCCACTTTTATGTTGGTGCCCTGGCCTTTTTTCTGTCCCAGTTCGACACTGATTGGAAATTTTATTATTTTATTTTTTATTTTTTAAAAAGTTTTTATTGAACAATAATTCGATTACAAGCACGGGCCTACAACCACCAGGGCCGGCCGCTAAGTACAGAATGAAATATACATTTATCAAAGCTGCAGTCGGTTCCCGGGGGTCGACCCCGTAGTGAGTCCGGATAGTTCTAGAGGCACAGGAGATTTAGATCAAACAAACACAGAAAACTAAAAGAAAAACAAAAGGCGAGGCATAAAGACAAACGGCGCAGGTCAGGCTTCCTCCGGGGAACTCCAGGTCAGACCATTAAGCAGCACACGAAAGGAAGGAGTACCGGGAGGCTGGGGACGGGGGGGGGGGCCAAGGGAACTGAACCTCCATATGTAGTCATTCCAAAAGGTGCCCGGAACCGTCAAGGGTCAGGGGGACATGGCGATATCAGTGTCCACCAGGGGGGGCGTACAGATACCCCCGCGATAAGCATTCCATTGCCCCCAGATTCTGCCCCATGCCCCCGGCTTACCACGGGCAACATACACAGTCTTCTCCCTGAACATACACCAGTCCATATTCTCCTTCCATACTGACACGGTGGGCGGCCGCTGGGCACCCCAAAGCTGCGCTATATCTCTCTTGGCGATCATGTTCCCCAGGGCCGCCCACCGAGTCTGAGCCGCGCTATAATCATTGGGCTCCCACACATTCAGGACACAGCGACGCACCTCCGGCAGCAGCACAACCCCAGTGACCTGTCCCATAACCGTATGTACCCGGCGCCAGTAGTCCGCCACCTCGCGGCACTCCCACAGGATATGGAGAAAGGTGGCACTGAGCCCACAACCCCGCCTGCAGAGCCCCTCGTCGGAATATCCCATCGAGACCAAGCGAGGACCCGTCACATACACCCGGTGAAGAATCTTAAGCTGTACCAACCGGAGACGGGCTGGAATGGCGACCTCTTTGGGGGACGACAGTGCAGACTGCCAGTCCTCGTCGTCCAATTCCACCCCATCCCCCGTCCAAGCCTCCCGAAGGCGCACCAAGAGGTCAGCCCGATGATTAATCAGTTTCTTATAAATTAAAGAAATAGTGCTGTCCGGGACATGTCTGTCAAGTATGCGGTCCTCGAGGGGCGAGGAAACCGGGATCGTGGTCCCCTCTCCAAAGACCGAGAGCAGGGCGTGTCGAACCTGGGCATAGCGGAAAAACTCCCTGTCCGTAAGCTCATATTCGGCCTGAAGAGCCGCGAAAGTCTTAACCGCGCCCTTATGCCACAGGTCTCCCACTTTGCTGATACCAATCGTGTCCCACTGGTCAAACCCCTTCGTAGTCCAGAGGCTCCCCAGGCGATCGGAGGCAAACAAAGGAGTAGCACATGTCAGTCGCTCACCCCAGCCCGTGGCCGCAGTGGCGGCCCTCCAGGTCCGCACAGCAATCTTAGTAGGACCCGTAAGGGTCCGGCCAGCCGAGCGGGAGTACAGCGCCCTGTTATAGTCCCCGCCGGGAAGCAGGAACTTGTCCATCTCATACGCCGGGTTCAGGCCAGGCGCATACGTGGCATGGTTGATGGCCGAAAGCTGCGCGGCCCAATAATACCTGCGAATGTCGGGAAGCGCGATGCCCCCGTCATACCAGGGGAGAGTAAGCTTAGCAAGAGCAATACGCGCCCGCCCGTCCCACACCAGTCTCCTCTGCAGGCTCTCTACCTCCCGAAAGTAGGCCACTGGGATGACGTCGAAGGAATTCTGGAGTGCATAGAGGAACCTGGGAAGGGACATCATTTTGAACAGCGCGGCCCGACCCAGCGGGGACAGGGGCAGCCTGCACCACCTGGCCGTATCCTCTCGCAATCGCCGAAGCGGACGCAGGAGATTCAGCTCATAGCGAGCCACCGGGTCCAGCGAAACGTATATCCCCTGGTACTTAAAGCCGCTCAGTGATACCTGGATCGGAAGCCGAGGCGGTAGGAGTGGAGGACCACCGGAGATCGGATAGACGCAGGATTTAGACCAATTGATCGTGAGACCCGAATTATTCCCAAAGGAAGTCAGAACGTCAAAGAGGACGTTGAGCGACTGCCGCGGTGAGGTGAGATATAGGAGAATATCGTCCGCATACAGCGAAACCCGATCTTCAAAGCCCGGGGCCCACCGGATCCCTCGAAGCGAGGGCTCCCAGCGGAGCCAAGCCGCGAGTGGCTCCAGGGCGAGAGCGAAGAGCAAAGGGGACAACGGGCATCCCTGCCTCGTGCCCCTGCCGAGGGCAAAGGGCCGAGAGACCCGCCCGTTCACCACCACCTGAGCCATGGGTCCCGTGTACAGAAGCTTCACCCAGCCAATAAATCCTTCCCCCAAGCCAAATTTAGCCAAGACGGCCCGGAGGAATGGCCACTCGATGGTGTCAAAAGCCATCGTGGCATCCAAAGAAACCAGCACGGCCGGTTCAGAGAGGAGCTCCGCCCTGGCAAGGGCGCCATGAAGACGCCGCAAGTTAAGAGCGGTGTTACGATGCGGGATGAATCCGCATTGGTCCGGATGAATCAGATCGCACACGACGCTCAACAGACGATTGGCAAGGACTTTCGCCAGGATCTTAGGCTCCGCATTTAGCAGTGAAATAGGCCGGTAAGAAGTACAGCGATCTCGCGGCTTGTCCTCCTTGGGGATAACGACTATCGTGGCCAAACGCTGATCGGCCGGGAGGGAACCCGCCGCCAGAGACTCACGGAACATGCGACTGAGGAAGGGCGCAAGCTTGTCAGGGCGCAATTTATATAGCTCAATGGGCAGACCGTTGGGACCCATAGCCTTGCCCGAGCGAAGGGAGCGGATCGCAGTCGCTATTTCATCCACCGACAAGGGGGCGTCCAGCCGCTCACGGTCCTCAACGGACAGGCAGGGCAAGGCGATATCCCTCAGTAGAAGGCGAGAGTCGTCCTCATCCCTGTCAGTCACTGGGGAGTACACAGCCCGGAGGTGGTCAGCAAAACATTCCACAATCTCGTCAGGCTCCGTCACACACACACCATCCGCAGCACGCAACTCCGGGACCACACGATTCACTCTCTCCTTCCTGTCCAGCCACGCTATCAACTTTCCCGCCTTGTCCCCGGCATCGTACAGTCGACCCTGCTGCTCCCTATACATAGTTTTGGCCGCGTCAGTGACCAGGGACCTATATTCAAACTGTTTCAGGCTGAGGGCATGGAGCCCGTCCGGAGTAACATTCGCCTCCAAGGCCGACTCCAGCCCCAAGATGTCAGTCTCCAGCCTCACCACTGCCTCACTCTTGACCCTCTTAGCCACCACTATCAGGGAAAGGGCGTGTCCGCGGATCACGGTTTTAAAGGCTTCCCACAGGGACATTGCAGAAGACACCGACCCCTCGTTATCCAGGAAGTATTGGTCCATAGCCTTAACCAGGCTGTCACGAGTCGTAGGGTCTCGCAGGTACCATGGGTTAATGGGAGCGATCCGCCCTGCAGACCGCGGCCCGGTGTCAAAAACAAGCCACAGCGGAGAATGGTCGGAGATACCCCGCGCCAGGTGCCTGACCTCTCGAATCCGACCAGTCTGCGCCGCGGGCATAAGGAAGTAGTCTAACCTAGAGAGACTCCCATGCGCCCCCGAGTGAAAGGTGAATTGACATTGGGTCGGATGCATTAATCTCCAACTATCCACCAGGCCAAAGGTCTCCAGCATCCCACCCAGCCATGCCTGGGCAGCGGGGAGGGTCCTTGGTGGGTGACGATCCAGTTCACCCGAAACCACAGAATTAAAGTCCCCGCCCATGAGCAGGAGGCTGTCCGGAAGGTCAAGCAGCATTCGACCCAAGTCAGTGAAGGTGGAGTTCTGGAGGCCCGGGGGGACGTAAACTGAAACCAGGGCAAGGGGCTGCCCCTCCCACCTCCCAATCAAACACACATAGCGCCCTCTGTCATCCGAGACTATCTTAGTGATCTCCACCGGAAGTGAGGTTCGCAGCAGAATGCCCACCCCCCTGGAACCAGTTGTGAAACCAGAATGGGCCACGAGGCGGTATCCCCCCCTGTTCATTGCATGACAAACATTGCCCACCAGATGCGTCTCCTGGAGAAACACCACATCAGGAGTCAAACGACGCAAATATTGCAGTACTACACCCCGCTTGATACGGTCCCCCAACCCATTGACGTTCCATGACATAAGCCTCAACCCGTCCCCCCCCATCCCCCCCAATAGATCAAGGGTCCCCCAGCCTGCAGCACAGTTCCCAAATGTGGACAAAAATCAGTACCTCGCCCTGTAAACAAAAAACACACAGCAAAACAAACCCTCCTCCCCCCCAACCCCACCCCAGGACCAACTCCCCCCACCCTGCACCCCTGCGGGCCAAAGAACCCCCCCAACTTGCAGTGTGCCTGTCGCCCCACTAACCCCATTCTACGAAAAGAACCCAGAGGAGGTAAGGTACCCGTCCCCGCCCGCCCCCCTCACTGGTCCTGGTAAAACACAATATGCAAATGAAATAAGACCCGACTGTACAGTGCAAAAAGGCAAAATCAAGGACCAAAAGTCATTCTAAAGGGGACCCATCACCTGCGGTGCCCGCAGAGGGTCCGGGACGGCCACCTCCGTCCGGCAGAGAGTCCAGCCAGTCACTTGCAGCCACAGGAGAGTCAAAAAAGGCTGTCCGATCCCCATGTTCCACTCGGAGTTTTGCAGGGTAGAGCATCGAATACTTTAGGCCCAGCTCACGGAGACGACGCTTCACCCCTTGGAATCCCATCCGTTGTTTCTGGACCAGCTGCGTGAAGTCCGGGTAAAAATTGATGGTCGAGTTCTCATGACGAACCGGGCCGTGGGTCCGTGAGGCCTGCAGAATAGCGTCGCGGTCCCTGTAATAGAACAGTTTGGCCACGATAGGCCTCGGGGGGGCCCCCGGCCGTGGCCGACCGCCCGGAACTCGATGGGCCCGCTCCACGGCAAAGAACTTACTTAGGCCAGCCGCGGACAACTGTTTCAGGATAAGTTCCCCGACCACGAGGTCAACCGGGCGGCCGTCAGAGGACTCCGGTACACCTATGACGCGGATGTTGTTGCGTCGTGCCCGTCCCTCGAAGTCCTCAAGCCGCCGGGCCATATGGTCGTTCACCACCCTGATGTCTCCAAGCGCGGCCCGCAGATCCGACACATCCGCACCGAGGGTGGAGGTCCGTGCGTCGAGAGCCTGGACCTTCTCGTTAGTTTTGGAGAGGTCGGCCCGGATCAGGGTGACATCGATCGCGACAGCGTCAATCTTACGGGCCAGGGCCTCATATTGCGTCGCGATGGTTTCCCTGATGCCATCAATGGCGCCCATAATGTCCTGCAAGGATAGTTCCGTAGTGGCGGTCGCGCCTCCTTCCGCAGTATCCGAGGGGAGGCCAGCAGCGCCAGAGGGCCCCCTGCCCTGGGTGTAGCGGTCCATGTTATTGCTCTGGACTGCCCCCCCGCGGAGGGAAGCCTTGGTCTTGCGGCCCTCGGGACCCCCTTTGCCCCCCATGTGAACACGGTCACCCGAGGGGACCTCCAATCAAGAGGTGTAAGGCACCAGCAAGAAGACCACAAAATGTCGGTATAGGGGGTCCGAGGCAATAGGCGCTCTAGTGGCAGATGAAAGAAAACCTCATGCAGAGGCCCAGGAAGCACCTCTCCACCCCGAGCGCACCTCCCTGCCGGTCTCCTGAAGTGCAAAACCGAAACCGAAAGTGGTGGATCGGCAGCTGGCACCGCGCTGAAGCCGCTGTTGTTCAATTGCAGCCCGGTCCCTCGGGTCACCTTCACCCCGGTCACCTCCGTCGGGTGGGTCCCAAAAGTTCCGACGACGACAACTCAGGATTCCCAGGTCCGATTTGAGTTTTGAAAAGAGATATACGCTCAGCTGGTCTTTATCTCCCAGATTCCATAAGCCACGTCAGGATATTCTCAGGATAAATTCCGAGGAGCAGAGAGGGTCCGGGGAGCCCTGTGCTCACGCGACCATCTTGGATGCGCGCTAGGCTCCTCCTCTGACTGGAAATTTTTAATTAATCTATGTTCGATTATTCATATTGTAATTAGATGGAGATTGACAAAGTCAAACTGTATTGTAACAAAAATCGAGATAAAGATGTGCACAAAAGTGAGTGAATGTGAAATAGAAAAAGAAGGAAGAAAGTCAGGATTCAGAATCCCAAAACAGAGGCAAGAAATAGATCATTTAATACCAAGCCAAGAAAAACGGAAAGGGAAAGAAAAAGATGTAAGAGAGGCGAAGAAAATAAAAAGGCAACATTGTAAAGAAAATACAAGAAAAAAGGTTTTTAGGCTCAGGAAAAACTTTAAAAAGACGTGTGTTCCCGTTCTTATTTCTGAGAACCTCGGCGCTCAGAAGAAAAATATGCCCGATATGGATATTTGATTATTGTTTATTTTGTTCCTCATATGATGCGTTGGGAAACAATTCTATTAGCAAAACGGGCTTATACTACGTTATTCAAAATATTTCTCGGCCCACAACCTTGACTTTTCACTGTTTAAATGTACTTTCAGCTGAACAGAGCCTCTGCACACAAACCCTTTTTATACTAAATCTGGAAAAATTAACTGCAAAAAAAACACAAAAAAACCCTAGATTGATTCAAGATGCTACGTTAGATCATATCAGGAGGGTTTAAATGGCTCAGTCACGGTTGTTTGCCCATTTCGTCGAAAAATGTAAGGAAACCGGTCCTCTTTTTAAGGAAGCTGACACAAAACGGTTACTTTTTATGTTTCAGTTTTTGACAAATGGAAAATTAGTGGCGGAAATAAGTTATTGAGTTTCTTAGGGCAGCCTGACCTGCACCCGCACATTACTGAATGAGTATGAATGCAGAGAGAATCTGCTTGATGGAGAACTGTTGCTACATGTAGCTAGCGTTGCTGTGCATTTTTCTTTGAATTAGGATACAATTGTCCTGCACCTCTCTCAGAAAATAATACTGTACGCTGCAAGATGAGCAACTGAAAATTTCTTTTGTAAGAATTAATACCTGAATTTGCCTTGATAGTCATGTTTCCATTTAGGAACCTGCTCCTGGTCACCCAAGAAAATCAAGTTCTTTGCCCTTCGGCCTCCTCACACAGTTGATCATTTGTTGTAAAAGAATTGAAAATCTTTGTTGAACATGATATATCAAAAATTAATTATAATGCAGATTGTGTCCAATGCTATTCTGGTGGTCATCATGAGCAGATGTGTTTTACTATTGAAGTTGGAAGGGGTATATCTGTAATAACTCCCATCTCTTATACTCTGTGTGGAGCCTGGGCCTCTCAGTTGTCAAAAGCAGGAACACTTTGGCCTGTGTCAGCAGCTGAGAGACTAGATTAAACCTGTGGCGGGTGCTGTGGTTCTCTTGTCTCTCCCTGATGGAAGTGTCAATCTTCTTAATCCCCCAGTCCTGTGCTTTAAATGAGAGAAACCTAAACCAGAGGAAGGAGTAAATAGATGGTTGTTTAATCACTTTCAGTTCCAGGGATCCGGGGCTCTCCTCAAAAGGTTCTTGGTTTCTTGTTTTTGGTTTTTTGAACAACAAATTTTATTGGGTTATTTGTCGAGAGGATGAGCAATAGCCCTACAAAGACCTGTAGGAGAAAAAGTATTAGCCTCATGCAAATAACTGCATTTGCCGAACATGCAAGTGAAAACACTGAAACAAAATGCAGACAGTTCCCGATCTCCAGACAAGAAAATACGGCACAGTGGCATCGGTATAAGTGTTTGGGTTTTTGAGACCTAGCAGTGATTATCAAAACCAGGCAGGTGTAGAAGGTGAATATCGGTGCATTATTGCTTCCCCTGCGGTGCCCAAGCAGTGTGAATTTGAACCCGTAAAGTAGATTCTCACCCAGTAAACTGTGGTCTGGGGATTCTGGACCTAATTATGTATTCAGATACTTTGGGACCCTTACAGTAGCCTGGAGTGGTATCTACCCGGTGATACTTTTCTGGACAAATTGTAATGAGGCTGGAACTCAATTGAATCGCCTTGCATGCTCGCTCCATCTTTAAAACGAGCTGCATCATTCACAAAGTCATCACAACCAGTACCCTCCCTTGTCCTGCACAAAAGCTCACCATCTCTGGTGGTTCTCAGCACACTTGCAGCTAAAACATCATCTGAATGCAGACTAAGAAGTGTAGAAAGAAAAAAACAGGGCAGCAGACCTTTGCCTTCTATGCATCCAGGATCTGGAAGGTCCCCATATCCATTAGAACTGCCCAAACGCTGCTCCAATTCTGGAAAGAGTTGTAGACCTGCCTTTTTAAAGAACACTACATCAGAATACATTAAAGAGTCCACAAACGAGCTACCTTTCCTGCCACTCAATGATTTTATGCTCGTCTTTGACCCTGTACAGTCGTCTAAGGAGGAAGATACGCCATTGGTTTGACACTTAGAGGACACTAAGATTTCATGTTGATCGTACCAAAAAGTACTGGGTGGATGATGCACTGTAAAAACAGACCATCTCTCACTATGCACGGAAGCATCCTCTAGCGAGCTTACAGGCTTATTCCACCAGATCTAAGGCTGCTACCACTGCCCCAGCAATCAGAGTACCTGTCCGTACATTTGTCAGGCGACTACATAGGCTTCCGTACATATGTTCACAAAGCACTACTGCCTCGTCTATCGAAAGGGGCAATTTGGCATCCTGGTCTGAGGCAGTGTCCAGACTTACCACCTTAGGAGGTACTTCTGTGCTTAGAAGTATCCATCAGAAGTATAAATCACTTAACTTCGGTAAAGCTGTTTCTGGTCTGGTGGATCTCTATCTAACTGCAGATTCCTCAATGACCTTCTTACCTCCCTGTTCTGTAAGTGTGGCTCTTTTTCCATCTAAAAGGGTCCAGATCCCAGTATAGAAATCTTCAAATTGGTCATGTCAATTTTCATATAGGCTATGCATCTGAGTGCGCGTACAGCTTAAGAAAGCAGTTGATGTCAGCACCCATGTGCAGCGCTTTTATACAGCTCTGGTCCCTTCCAGAGCGGAACAACGGTGCAAAGCTGCGCAACACCAACTAAGGGCATACAGGATTATTACTTTAAAGTTTCAAGATCCAGTCTGACACCATGAGAATATTCACAAGGCGTGGAATCTGCGAGTAAATAGAGTATCCACCAGAAGAGCGTTCCCAAAGGTTAGTAGCTTTTATCAACATGATCCAAAGCTACATCCCAATGGTTGCCTTGAAGGGATAGGCAAATATCATGAGACAGTTTTTCAAAATAAGGGTCTTTCTTTTTTTTTTAAAGAACCTTCCTCTTGATATTCCGTGGAGTTATGAAATACGGCTATCTGATGTAGATCTAGTGCATCAAAAAACAATGGAGTATTTTGTTAAGGACCTATTTCTAGTGTCAACTTTGCATATACAAGTGTTATCCAAAATAGTCTTGAAACCTTTGCTATTACAATGGTAGCAGTGACAAAAAAAATGTTGCATTTCATATTGCAAGTGTGTGGCATTAGTAAAGAGAGAAACTGGAACAATAGCAACTGCAATTAGCTCTGAACTAGTAAAACAGTAGTGTTCTTAACAAACCGAAACACCCTGCTATCTAAGGTGTTGTGTGTGGGATACCTAAACATTAGGGGCCACTGTAAACATGAAAAAAGGTTGGAGCACAAAAAGAATCAGTTGCCTGTAATTTAGTACATCAATTTCCTTAAATTATTTTCTTCATCGCAGGTTGTCACACTTATGTTGACGTTATTGCCGAACCGTTAATTACATAATTCGGTCAGGGCAGCCAACACGTGTTTTGGCCCATCTGACTTTATAAAGGCTGAGAACTAACAGCAGACTGAATACCACGTAAAATTTGTTAAAACAAAAGTGGTTATTTGTCATATGGTATCCTGTTAAAGCCATTGTGTATATATTGCTGATTTATTGAAGCGTACAAAAGCTAAATATTTAGTCTGCCAAGCAAAATGGTATGTTGGAAGGAGTAGAAATTGCAAGGAATATGGCTGAAAGTGATCCAGTTCAAACGACCAATATTCAGTTAATAGCTGATGTTCAATATAGTGTCAGGCCATGATAGGCAATCCTAATATATGGTGTCCGTGGTTCAGAAGCATGCCATCTTGTGCCTATTATATACTAATGGGCCACTCACTACAGCTGCAGGTTTTGGGGTGATCCGTCAAGCGGAGGCTGAGAAAAGGGAGGGTCCCAAAACGCTTTTTCTCCATGTTAATTTCCATAGGAAAAGTTAGACACGGCTTCAGCCCGAACTGCTGAACGGAATTGCACCAAATTTGGCAAAAAGGTAGCTCTTGGCTCAGAAAGCACTCTTTTTTTTTGTTAAATGGTTTAAATCCGTTCAGTAGTTCCTGAGAAATTGAAAGATTTCTCAGATATACAACTATGGCCACGGTTAATCCGCGAACCCTCCCGATCTCGTGCCTGAGATCTGATTGACAGCCAACACTACAAACCAGGAAGTGTTGGCAGCCATCTGTGACTCGGTTAAACTAAGACACAAGAAAAAAGCTAAAAAAAAATAAGAAAAGGGGACAGGGTAGGAAAACCCTCACCCCCCTAGGCCTAATATATATATTAACTTATCGACCCGGAAACTCAACCATCTCTAAACCCTAAATGTACCCTTACCACCCAATACCCTCTACTCACTCTAAACCATAAAGACACCCTACCACCCAATACCCCTACCCACCCCTAAACACTGAAAATACCCTTACCCCCAACCCTAAAAATATCCTTACCACCCTGTACCGCCCCTAAACCCTTTAAACACTCTTATCCTAATCCCAAATGTATATGAAAATAAAGCAGTTTAACGTATCTGCGATATACTTACATTTTTGTTGGAAAAGATTGCGTGTAAAAGGCATATGTGTGGTAAAGGCATTGCTTGGTAATGGCAATGCGTGGTAAAGGTTTTTCCCTTACTGCAGAAGTACCAGTTAAATAGAGCACTTTCCAGCAAAGATTTGCATAATAGTTCTGAAGTCCGTTGAATGTATACCCTATTTACCTCTTGTCTAAACAAAGTAAAAGTATAGAGCAGTCTTTGTTAAAACCTCTGTACATTGGGATTTGCAAGCGAAGTATGTGGTGGTAGGGTTTTACAGCAGAATTTTCCTTTGCCTCTGTTTTCAATAGCATTTAGCATTTACTTGCATAAAATAGTATTTAACAATATAATTGGAGCTAATGTCAAATGGGTCATATTTCCTTTTCGTTGCTGCTGTGTAGAAAATTGGAATCTTGAAATGCAGCAGTGACCTGATACAGTGTTGATTAGTTGAAACAGTGTATGTAAATGCTAAAGCAGACATTTTGTACGCAGGCTGGAAAGGTCATATTTTTCTTCTACTCTGTGAAGTTATCAAAAGATTGGGAAGAGTGATGTCCCTAATGGTTCTACTTTTGAAAATTTCTGGGTAGCAGTTTACCAAAACCCCACAAAGTAGGTTTATTACTAATTTGCAGAGATGCCCACTGTTGTCCTACATTTATGAAAGAAACCATGAGTCCTCCGGGGTCATTCAACAAACAATTATACTTTGAAAGATAGTAAAATTTTCCCCAACAAAAGTGTTAGTGCAAACAGATGTGCATGTACGTAGTACCCCTGCACGTCGGAAGGTGGCGTCGGTTGACTGCACGTTCGTCTTCGGCGTCATGGTCGCCAACATGACGTCGCGGTATCTACTTTAACGCCAGCCTCGCGCGCTGACGTCAGTTCTTTCTTTTTCTTCGCCAGCAAGCGCAGATCTGGAGAGAGCGGTACCCCCTGTCACTTTTTGATTGATTTTATTTTTGCGACTTCGGCTTTGAGTCTCAACCGACTCCTGATGCACGAGGGATGCCCGGTTTCAAGGCATGTGGTTCCTGTACCCGACTGATGTCGGTGATGGATCCGCACCGCATGTGCCTCCTCTGCCTGGAGCATGACCATGACCCCAAGTCGTGCCCCGACTGTCCAACTATAGCCCTGAAGTCTTTGCAGGAGCGGTCCCGAAAGCTTCTCGAGACCCGGCAGTCGGCTCCACATCGCTCAAGTCCTGGTCACGTGGGAGGTCGAGGTCACTCCTCTTCTAAGTCTTCGCACTCGGGGTCAGGTAAGGAGAAGCACAAGAAGAAATCGAAGAAGCATCGTCGCTCTTTGACTTCCCCTCGTCCGTTGGCCGACACGACGAAGGGTTTGGGTGGTGCAGCTCCGCGTGCAGAGCCTTCAAGGTGGACTCCTGCCTTCCCTCCCTTCCTGGGACCGGAAGCGACCCCTGCCCAGCTTCGTCGGCTGGGGGCCCTAGGCCTCCGGCAGCTTCGGCATCGGCACCGCAGGATCCCCTTGGATCCAGGCCTGGATCCGGATCGGCACTGGTCGACCTCGTTACACCTCCACCTGTGCCGATTCCACCGGCATCACATCCGCAGCCGACACCTTCTGGACCGCCAGCCTGCGTCGACCCCGGCTTCCGCCCCGATGTGGACACGGAGCCAGACCGGCATCGGCAGACGCCGGATCTGGCGCAGATGGGTACTTTTGTCTCTGTGTTTCACCCTGGCCAATTTCAGCCAGATTGGAAGCCAGAGGAGGGTGAGGAAGACTAGGAGGGGTCTGGTGACCCTTTGACAGACCAGTTGGAGTACGATCCGGACTTGGGAGAGGAACTGGGGGATGCCAGTGGTCTGGATACCTCCCCAGGCCTAGGCATGTTCTCTCCTCCTACCGTGGCTACGGAGTAGGGAATGTCATATGCAGTGGTGTTGCGTAGGGCGGCCAAGGCTCTCAACCTCAAACTTCCTACGGTGGCAGTCAGGACTAACCTCCTGACAAAGGTGCTTCAGCTGGCAGCGAGCTCTTCGGAGCCCCTGCCCCTGTTTAATGAAGCTCTCGAGGACATCCTTTTGGCACCTGGTCCAGGCCCAACACAGGGGCTCCTGTGGACAGGATGTTTGCCCGACGCTACCGCCCTGCCCTGGGCACCCCCACTTTCCTCTCCCAACACCCCACCCCTGAGAGCTTGGTGGTTCAAGTCTCCACTTCTAAAGGCATCTTCCCTACCGCACCACCAGAAAGGGCATCCAAGAGGTTGGACCACCTTGTGATTACGGTTGGTAAACACTGCATGTCTGTTGGGCCGTTACACCCACGCGATGTGGGATACTGTGGCGCAGGTGCTGCCTCAGTGCCCGGAGGAGGCCTGGGCCATACTCTCCCGTGCAGTTGTGCTGTAGGCTGGATACTGCCGACGCACTTAGCAGGACGATTTCAACGTCAGTAGCCCTTCGACACTACGCCTGTTTGCGTTCGACTGGTTTTTCCGGGGATGTCCAATTCACCCTTATGGACATGCCCTTTGATGGCCATCGGCTTTTCAGCGACAAGGCAGACAACGCGCTAGAGCGCTTTAAGGACTCTTGGGCTATGGCCAGGTCCTTGGGCCTCTCCACCACCCGCCCTGTACAGTCTGCCTTTTGCCCCTTTCGTGGCTACGGGAAGGGTGTCCCGCTACGTCCCGCCCAGAGCCACAGGCCGGCGCAAGCTGTTCAGCCCCAGCGTGGCCGGGGACGTGGGAACCACTTGTGTGGTTCTGGGGGCCAGCGAGCGAACCAGTCCACCACAGCCCCCTCTGCAGCAGCCTCCGAACCTTCCTAGTCCGACCTTTCAGGGCCACCAAACGCCAGCTGGCGGCAGAATCTGCCATCACCTCCCCGACTGGTGCACCATCACATCAGACAGGTGGGTTTTGCAAATAGTCTGAATGGGCTACTCCCTCCCCTTCGAGACTACCCCTCCTTCCATGTCACTTCAGTACCATTGCATGTCGGAGGATCACCTGGCCCTTCTCCAACAGGACGTTTCACCACTCTTGGCCAAGGGCGCGTTCCTGCCCCAGAAGTAGGTCGTGGTTGCTATTCCCACTACTTTCTGGTACCCAAGAAGGACAAAGGCCCACGCCCTATCTTGGATCTCAGGAACGTCAACCGCTTCCTCCGGAAGGAGAAGTTCAAGATGTTGACGCTCGCTTAGGTCTTGTCTGCCCTCGACCCCGGAGACTGGATGGTAGCTTTGGACTTGCAGGACGGTTACTTTCACATCCCTGTCCTGCCAGCCCACCGGCGTTACCTGCGGTTCACGGTAGGCCACAAGCACTTTAAGTTTACCGTGCTCCCCTTTGGCCTTACCGTCCCCCCCTGGGTGTTCACGAAAGTGATGGCGGTGGTCGCAGCTCATCTGCGCAGATCAGAGGTTCCAGTCTTTCCCTATCTCAACGACTGGCTGTTGAAGGCGGGCTAGCCCCAGGCTGTCGTCTCCCACCTCCAGACTATGGCCGACCTCCTGCATTTGCCGGGGTTCTCCATCAACGTGCCGAAGTCCCACCTGACCCCCTCTCAGAAGCTCCTCTTCATCTGGACGGTTCTGGACACAACGCAATTTCAGGTTTATCCTCCCGAACAGCGAGTGCAGGATATTCGGGCTATGATTCCGATCTTTCAGCCCCTGTCCTGGGTTTCGGTCAGGATGACCCTGAGGCTGCTGGGCCTCATGGCCTCCTGCATCCTGCTGGTCGATCACGCCAGGTGGCATATGCAGGCTCTGCAGTGGGACAAAAAGTTCAAGTGGGCGCAGCATCAGGGGCATCTGTCCGATTGCGTCCAGATCTCGGAGGGCACTGAACAACAATTGCAGTTGTGGCTCACAAACCGGGATTGGGTCAACGGCAGATCCCTCTCCCTTCCCTAACCAGAACAAACGGTGGTGACAGACTCATCACTTCTGGGATGGGGCGGCCACATGGGAGAGGCGGAGATCAGAGGCCTCTGGTCCCCGGCGGAGGCCGAGCTCCACATCAACCTTCTGGAGCTTCGGGCGACCCTTCTTGCACTCAAAGCCTTCCTTCACTCTGTCCAGGGAAGAGTAGTACAGGTGTTATATGGACAACACCACTGCCATGTGGTACTGCAACAAACCGGGCAGGTGGGGTCATGGACCCTATGTCAAGAGGCCCTTTGCTTCTTGACATGGCTGGAACATCAGGGCATATTCTTCGCTCTTCATCACCTGGCAGGTTCACTGAACACCAGGGCGGACGAACTCTGCTGCAGGGGCATGATGGATCACGAATGGCGTTTTCACTCAGAGGTGGTGCAAGGTCTCTTTCAGCAGTGGGGAGAGCCTTGATTAGATCTATTCTCCACCGAAGAGAACACGCAATGTCAGCAATTCTGCGCGTTGAATTTCCAAGGCGGCCTTCGCTAGGCGACGCTTTTCGTCGCGAGTGGAGTCTATACGCCTTTCCGACTATATCACTTATGCCCAGAGTGCTAAAGAAGCTGAAGTGCTGTTTACGTCGTTTGACCTGCCTCCCGAAGTCTTTGATGTAATCTTGGCAGCCAGGCGTCCCTCCACTAAGACGGTATACGCCTGCAGATGGAATACATTTGTGGCTTGGTGCACAGCAAAGGCTGTGGATCCCCTTTCTGCCCCTATTTCTGAGGTTCTCTTGTTCCTTCTTTCTTTGGCCGAGCAGGCTCTGCTCTGGGCACTCTTAAAGGCTACCGCTCAGCCATTTCAGCCTTCCTCAGGCTCCCTGATCAGCCTTCTCTTTTCAAGTCCCCGGTTGTAAATAGATTTCTTAAGGGCATTACTCATCTTTTCCTCCTCTTCCCTTCGTATTGCTCCAGTGGGACTTGAACTTGGTTCTGACATATCTTATGTGTGCTCCCTTTGAGCCACTACATAACTGTCCTCTTAGCCTTCTCACTTTGAAAACTGCTTTTCTGGTGGCCATCACCTCTGCACCCAGGGTGAGTGAGCTGCAAGCCCCCTTTTCTGGCTGTCCATCCGGACAAGGTCATCCTTAGAACTAGACCTTCCTTTCTTCCCAAGGTGGTTACTTCTTTCCACTTTGGCCAAACCATCACTTTGCCCACCTCCTATCCACCTCCGCATCCTTCGAAAGAGGAAGAGAGGCTCCACCATCTGGATCCAAACTGTGCGCTTTCTTTTTACTTGGTGTGGAAAGCTACAATGGTTCTGTCGGAAGAGGACTATTACTTCACAATTATGAACTTGATCATAGAAACATTCATTTGTGTTTTAAATAACATCGTATGGATAATACAGTTGGAACATGAAAAGATAGGCAAGTTTGCGTTAAGAACAAAGTATTTTACTTTTTGTTCAGTAGAGCAGTATTAATATGCATTTTGTGATGGGGCTGTCAAACATATAATTTAAGGTTGGGGTGACATTCAATAGTGAAAAAAGTGCTCTGTGACAATGGTGAAGTAAGTGTGGTATATACATGGGTGAACAATCTTATGTACACATTTTTCAAGAGAAGGTAGGCTAAAATGGTCAGAACAATGGACGAAACAATGTCTCTCGTAGATTACCTGGTTGCTTGCTAGTTTAGAACCGGAGGACCTGTGTCAGAATGCTAGTACCCCGCACCTGAAATTCCTGAGCTTCCACAGGAGCAGAAGAACTTGGCCCCAGCTCCCAAACCCCACTGCAGCGAATGATAATAATTCACTTCAGTGAAGAGGGGGAAAAGGGGTAGGGGATAAACAAGAGAGACTCCACTGCAATGCCTCCGTCTACTTCAGGCTAGACGAGTCGGTTAGGCATCTAAAACACAAATAAACATATTAGTAACCTATGTCTACCTACTCTAGTTTTCTGAATGTAGTGCCTACTCTGACAGCCAATTACCTGTCCTTCTGCAGTGGGTTAGCCTCTCTCTTATCAACTCTGACGCATTAGTGTAAATGTAGTATTTCAGTTTTCAACTGTCTTCTTCTTGTAAGTTTAAATACAACAAGCAACTGGATGTAAGGTGGTAAGTAAGATATATATATATATATATATATATATATATATATATATATATATCCATCTGAATTCTTCGATAACGAAAAATAAGGACAGCAACCACGGACTCTTAGGTTCAATTGCGCTATTTATTTAGCAACAAATGGCCACTCAACGCGTTTCAGGAAAACTCCCTTGTTCACGAGTGTGGTAATGCCAACTAAACATTGTTTAAATAATAAAGGCATGTGAATACAACAAACCATGCATGAACATAGAGAACGGACTGCACCTGTGGGAGTTACTTCACTCCTGTTAACATGTAATAGAGCTGATCCGCCATCTTAGAATGGTTCTAGTACAGGGTGAACAGAAGTAATTTCAAAGTCTTGCACTGCTTCAAATGCGACTGTAAATGTGAAAATGATAAAACACGACATTAAGTTCGCTGTAAATTCTCTTTACATAATTACGATTTCCGAAAATTATGTCCCAGTCACAATGAATGTGAAAATCACAGTCACCCAACGCATTTGCGGAAACCTAAAAAAGGCGCTTGCTGTCGAACCCGAGTGGGTAACTGACAGGACAATGCATTCCCTTAGCTACGATCCTCTAAGCATGGTAACAATAACTTGTATCTTGAACTTTGACGTTACAAAACATCATATTAGCTCAATGGGATCCCAATTCTTACTGCAGTGCTTGCTATTCAGCCCAAGTGGGTCAAGACAGTCTAATCATCCTGAACTTCACAAATAAAACCATCAATGATGCTATATCTTCTTAGGTAGAAACAATCTACAGATACTTTTTCTTTATTGCTTTTCTTCGATGCTGACTCGGATCTCTATGAAAAATAAGAAAAGACAAGGTGTTATCTTCCAATTATGTTATAACAGTAACAACATATATGATACCACAAAAATAGACACTTTTTAGAAATTAATTCTTACAAAAATTAAAAATTGTCTTCAAGCATAAAGACAGAATGAAAAAACATTAACCTTCTCTCTACAATTCCGAACTGTACTGAAATGATACAACTGATGTGCTTTCGAACATGCCAAATATGAAACACTTTATTATCCAAGATGGACTTCCATTTCCTCATCACAATTGTGCCCATTGGGAACTAAGGTCTTGTACTGTATAATCAGTTTCGACTCAAGGCGTCTAAGGTCTTGCACTCTGTTCCCACCTCTCTCATTGAGTCTAACTGAATCAAGTACACAAAAACTGAGCAATGAATTGTTTTGGTCATGTTTGCTTTGAAAATGTCTTGCCATGGGATATTGCTTGTCACCGTTCTTAATTGCACGTAAGTGCTCTAGTACCCTTTTCTTTGCTTTATGGATCGTGCTTCCAATATATGCTTTTCTACATGGACAGAAAAGAGCATATACTGCAAATTCAGTATTGCAAGATGTATGTTTTGTGATTTTAAAGGGTTTAAAATCTGCCGACAAACTGCATTCTTTCATATGGCGACTGTTTTTACATGCTTTGCAGTTGCGGCATGGATAAAACCCTTGAATCCCAGGACTTCTTACTTCTACTGGTTCTACTGCTTTGCAAACAGTATCGCTGAGAGATCTGGCCTTTCGAAAAGTGATCTGAGGCAATGGTCCTATATTGCTCGTAAGATCTTTGTCAGTGTGTAACACCGGCCAAAATTTGGTGATGCTTTTTCTCACCTCATGTGCCTGTCTACTGTAGGTGGTAATGAATCTGATTTTCGAGTCATCTGTGATCTCATGTTTTTCTTTTTCGATCAGTAGTGAGGCTCTTGTTCTCTCCTTCACTTTTGCTCTTGCTTTATTGATCACTGTTTTCGAATAGCCTCTCTCAAGAAATCTCTGTATCATGATGCATTCTTCCTTTTCAAAGCTCTCCACCGTGCTACAATTACGTCTGGCACGGAGGAGTTCTCCCAGAGGAATGCTATCAATTAAAGATTGTGGGTGACAGCTTTTGGCATGGAGTACACTGTTCCCTGCCGTGATTTTTCTAAACAGAGAACTCTCTAACTTGTTATTGTGTACAGTTAATGTAAGGTCAAGAAACTCCAACGTTGTGTTGGACCATTGACTGGTAAATTGTAGACTGAAGTCATTGGTATTGAGAACTTCAACAAACTCTTTAGCCTCTCCTTCATTTCCCTTCCATACACAAAAAATGTCGTCGATATAACGAACCCAAAGTGCAACTTTGTCACTGAAAAATTCTGATTTCCTCACAATAAGTTCCTCCCAGTACCCCAAATAGAGACCCGCGAAGCAAGGAGCAAAGCAGGTCCCCATTGAAGTACCGAGGGTCTGCCTGTAAATTTTATCGTCAAAAATGAAAAAAAAAAATTGTTTGAGACAGATGGACATAATCATTTCAGTGTGACAAAGATACGAGACTGATCTTTCATTGAGAAAATACCTGCATGCTTGGAGCCCCAGTTCATGCGGTATGCATGTGTACAAACTCATCACGTCCAACGACATTAATGAGAAATATTCTTGCCATGTAAAGTTATCCAATCGTCTCAAAAAATCCCCCGTATCTTTAAATACGAGGGTAAGGTTTTCACAAACGACTGGAGAAAAAAATCCACGTATCTGGATGCATTTTCCATGCAACTTCCCCTGGATGAAACAATGGGCCTCCCAGGAGGATTTTGCATGTTTTTATGAATCTTAGGGAGTAAATATAATGCCGGGAGTTTGGGATATTTGCACAGAAGGAAGTAATATTCACCCTGATCTATGAGTTCTTTTTCTTTCCATTCTAAAAGACGCTTATGAAACGCTTTGATGGAATTCTCATACTCCATTCTATTACTTCTCTCATAGCTGTCTTTATCTGCCAGTTGTCTAATCCCTTCCTCAATGTACTTTTGTTTAGACAGGATAACTACATTGCCTCCCTTATCGGATTTTTTAATGACAATCGTGTTGTCTTTTCTGAGGTTTTCAATCACAGTCATTTGTTTTTAGGAGATATTTCTCCACCCATACTGTTTCTTTTTGGATAACTTTGATAATTCCTGAATTACACCTTTCTCAAAAACATAGATTGCCTCATTTTTAATTTGGGGTAAGAAAATCGACTTTGGCTTCAAACCTGTTTTAGCACTCAAATTTAAAGGAACATTGTTATGTATTAGACTTGCAAAGGGATCAACATCAATCTGACTTTCATCAGCCAAAACTTGCATTGTGTGTAAAGTTTCAACATTAGACATAGTGGTCAAGCTAGGGAACTCCCTCTCTTCATCTTTGTTGCCTGTGATTTTAGTGGCATGCCATTTTTTTATGCGTAATTTACGCGTAAAATAAAACAAATCGATTCTGCTCTGTGTGTAATTGAAGTCATTGACGGGACAGAAAGTTAATCCAAGTGATAATATATCTACCTCTGTTGAGCTCAGTGTTCTTTCCGACAGGTTGATGACTGTTTTTTCTTTCATTACTTCTTTTTGATCTGTCCCCTCGTTCTGCTTCCCACAGGGCTTTCGAATTCTGTTGATGCTGTTGCGTTTGGCTTTCTTCCGCCTCTGCTTCCTCTTCCACGACCGCGAAACCCAAATTGTTTGTTGATCGGGTTTCTCCCTTTGGCCATTAGGCTGAACTCCGTTGAAATGCTGTTTTTTACTGAGGTATTGTCTGATGCCTTTGAGGATCCATTTCCACTTGTTGAGCTTTCTTCAGTTAGCTCATCATTACTCGATTGATCATTGAGAGCATTTCTTAAACCTTGTTGACTTATTTCATTTGGTGCTGTTTTTGAGCGAAGAAGATCATATTTCTTCCCAAAGGTTAACACTTGCCCTTTTTGATAATCCACTAAATCGCGTTGGAATTTGCGCTGTTTTTTTAACTTTATGCGTTTTTCGATTTTTTTTCAAGACCTTTATCTATCTTCTCCATTTCTTTATCAAATTCTTCCTGCTCACATAAGGTTTTCAGCTGTTGTATTGTGTCCTCAATAATTACACTATGTTTTTCCACATCTTTATTTGCAAATTTAACCAGCATTTTTAGCATGTTAACTGAGCATTGATGATTGTTTTCAGCCCATTCATTAACCAGGTCGGG
The DNA here is from genome assembly GCF_964204655.1 of Triturus cristatus. Classification (NCBI taxonomy): domain Eukaryota; kingdom Metazoa; phylum Chordata; class Amphibia; order Caudata; family Salamandridae; genus Triturus; species Triturus cristatus. The sequence goes on from NC_140582.1 coordinate 816,842,941, forward strand.
ATCGGGGTCATTGAATGTAGGTGTTATAAAAATCCGTAACCCCCTTACTTTATTCCTTCATAGATGGCTAGACGCGTTTCGGCGGTCTTGCCGCCTTGGTCACTAGTATTTCAGTTTTCAACTGTCTTCTTCTTGTAAGTTTAAATGCAGCAAGCAACTGGATGTAAGGTGGTAAGCATAATATATATATATATATATATATATATATATATATATATATATATATATATATATATATATTCCTACATACATTCGATGATATGAATGACTAGTTGCTACTTGTTGACACTCATGCAGGAATCCCTAAGCGCAGCAGTCTAACAAGTCTTCGCAGTGCTAGGTCCTGACTTGTAAAATGACAGTTCTATATTTCTGGGCAAAGTAGTTTTGACAGTTCATGCAGTTTATTATTGTCTCTGACTCAGTTAACAACTAAATGCAAATTTCAGTCTCTGTAAACATTTTGTTAAAATGTTCTCTTGTTTTTTGACTTCCTTGAGAAATGTCAAATTAAAGAATTCGCTTGCAGGAGAGGTGCACTGAGCTCCAGCTTAGCGCTGTAAAATATTGGCAAACGAAATACCTCCAGACGTATTCTGTCACCCAAGTAGTCTGCGTGAGCCAAGGAAAGACTACCTCAAAAATGCTGAGTGGGAAACGCAGCTAAACGGCTGAAAACTGGACTCTGCAAATCCATACAAACTCGTTCTCCGGAAACTGACTGGAAGAGTATCCAAATTCCGTTCCTGACGAACTAATACGGCTGACTTGAGGTGCGCAGAAGAAAAACACTGCCTCCTCAGGAAAAACTACAGTTGAAATGCTCAGCGTGCGAGGAGCGCGCGCGCGATGTCAAAACGCTAATCATAACTAACACTAAAACACCCCTCAGAAAAGGAGATTAGATGACGGCCGCCATCTTGGGTGAGTAGGACTACGCAAAACTGACATAATGTACAGCCCTTTAAGCAGTGAATCGGCAAAGCCGATTCCATGGGTAATATAGCCATTTTCTTCTTTTTAATCTTACCTGAGAGGAATTCTGAGCGGAGACTTGCCCAATCCTGACAGTACCCCCCACCAAAGCACCTCCTCCACCTCCCTTGGGCTTGTTGGGATGCGTCCTGTGAAATTCACGAACCAATCTTAGGGCATGGACATTAGAACTAGGTTCCCAGGATCGATCTTCAGGGCCAAAACCTTTCCAGTCTATGAGGTAAAGAACCTTGTCTTTCTTAAGTTTTGAGTCAATGATTTGTTTGACTTCTAACTCTTCTCCTGATTGGCACTGAATGAAAGCTGGAGGCAAAACCTTCCTCAAACCTACTGGATTTCGTTTGATCAAAGACACATGTAACACAGGATGTATCCTAAAACTAGTGGGGAGTTTGAGCTTGACACTAACTGGATTCACCATCTTGTCTACTACATAAGGTCCCACAAATCGTGGCTGTAATTTTCAATTCCCCTTTAATCGCATATTCCGAGTAGAGACCCAAACCTGATCTCTTGACTCAAATACCAGATTCCTTCTCCTTTTCTTGTTGGCCTGTTTTTTATACGAAATCTTAGCCTTCTCTAGATTCTGGGTTGCTATTTGGTAAACTCTCTGTATTTCTTCTACCAACTCTTCTACAGCTGGAACCTCACTCTCAGTTCTTCCTACCAGTGTGTTAGGACGTCTACCCAAGTTCAAAAAGAACGGGGAGTAACCAGTGGATGAATGAACTGCGTTATTGTATGCAAATTCAGCAGTCCAAATTAACTCTGGCCAATCCCCCTCTTGATCCATCAAATAGAGTCTCAGGAATTGCTCTAACTCTTGGTTGACCCTCTCAGTCTGCCCATCAGTCTCTGGGTGGAAAGTGGTAGACAAACGAGAATCTACTCCCAACCTGCCCAAGAAAGCCCTCCAAAACCGTGAAACAAATTGGGGGCACGATCTGAAATAACCACCTTTGGAATTCTGTGTGACCTTACAATGTGTTGGGCAAGAAGTGCAGCTAACTGAGTAGAGTTGGGAATGGATTTTAAAGGGATGAAATGAGCCATCTTGGTAAAATGATCCACTACCACCCAAATGGTAGAAAACCCCTGGCTGGAAGGAAGATCTACAATAAAATCCATAGAAACTGTATGCCATGGTGCGGGGCTACAGGCAAAGGCATGAGCAGACCTTCTGGATCCTGCCTAACAGCTTTTCCCTTAACACACTGCTCACAAGATGCCACATACTGTCTCACCTGAGCTTCGCGAACCCGCCACCAGAATTCGCGTATTTTTAATTCAAGTGTCTTTTTTACTCCCTTGTGTCCAGCCAAAGGATCATCATGGCAGTGCTGAACCACTTCTTTGCGGAGCTCCTCACTAGGAATGTAGAGATTGCCAAGATGATACGGTTTCCCGTTCTTTACTTCTCTTCCCGAATTTCCACTGACCCACACTTGCATTTCTTCGTCAGAAAGGGACCTTTTGATCTTATCTTCCAAATCTGCATACACGATAGATCCTATAATCTTTTCCTCTGGGATGATGTGGCCCTCATTGTTTATTTCCTTGAAATCATTAGTGTTTAGGCGAGACAAGGCGTCAGCCTTCCCTTTGGCAGTTCCTGGCTTATATGTCAAAACAAAGTCATAGTCTGCAAAGAACAAGGACCATCTCAATTGTCGAGGTGTGAGAGTGCGAGCTGACTTGAGAAATTGCAAATTTCTGTGATTCGTAAAAACAGTGATTTCATGCTTAGCCCCAAGCAAATAATGCTGCCACTCCTAAAAGGCATCTTTTACTGCCAACAACTCCTTGTCGGCAATCGAGTAATTAATTTCTGCGGCTGAGAGTTTTCGAGACCTAAATGCAACTGGATGAAGTTGTCCGGTGTCTTTATGTCGTTGCGACAAGATCCCTCCAATCGTCTGATTGGAAGCGTCTGCTTCTACGAAGAAAGGTTCTTCAGTGTTTGGATGCAACAGGATTGGAGCGGTGGGAAAAGATTTCCTTTAGCGATTGAAAGGCCTCCTCGGTCTCTGTGTTCCACAAAAATGTTCTTTCTTCTTCAAAAGACGAGTTAGAAGACTAACCTTTTCTGAAAAATCTTGAATAAATTGCCTATAAAAATTGGCAAATCCAATGAATCTTTGAATTTCCTTGTCACAGTCAGGAGAGGGCCACTCCTTGATTGCCTTCACCTTGTTGTCATCCATTGCAACTCCTTCTGGGGACAAAATGAACCCCAAAAACTCTACTCGGGAAGAGTGGAAAACACATTTACCAATTTTACAAAGAGTTGAGGGGCAAGCAATTTAGTCAATATTGCGCATACATGCTGAATGTGATCTTCCAAATTAGCTGAAAAGATGAGGATGTCATCGATGTAGACCACCGCAAAGCAATCCAAAAATTCTCGAAGGACATTGTTGACGAAATGTTGGAAGGCTGCTGGGGCGTTGCACAAAGCGAACGGCATAACCTGGTACTCAAATAGACCATATCGAGTACGAAACGCGGTCTTCCATTCGTGCCATTCGGCAATTCTCACCAAATGGTAGGTCCCTCTGAATGTCGTGCCTACTCTGACAACCAATTACCTGTCCCTCTGCAGTGGGTTAGCCTCTCTCTTATCAACTCTGACGCATTAGTGTAAATGAAGTATTTCAGTTTTCAACTGTCTTCTTCTTGTAAGTTTAAATGCAGCAAGCAACTGGATGTAAGGTTGTAAGCATAATATATATATATATATATATATATATATTCCTACATACATGCGATGATATGAATGACTAGTTGCTACTTGTTGAGACACTCATGCAGGAATCCCTAAGCGCAGCAGTCTAACAAGTCTTCGCATTGCTAGGTCCTGACTTGTAAAATGACAGGTCTATTTTTCTGGGCAACGTAGTTTTAACAGTTCATGTAGTCTATTATTGTCTCTGACTCAGTTAACAACTAAATGCAAAATTTCAGTCTCTGTAAACATTTAGTTAAAATGTTCTCTCGTTTTTTGACTTCCTTGAGAAATGTCAAATTTAAGAATTCGCTTACAGGAGAGGTGCACTGAGCTCCGGCTTAGCTCTGTAAAATATTGGCAAAACAAATACCTCCAGACGTCTTCTGTCACCCAAGTAGTCTTCGTGAGCCAAGGAAAGACTACCTCAAAAATGCTGACTGGGAAACACAGCTAAACGGCTGAGAACTGGACTCTGCAAATCCATACAAACTCGTTCTCCGGAAACTGACTGGAAGAGTATCCAAATTACATTCCTGACGACCTAATACCGCTGACTTGAGGTGCGCAGAAGAAAAACACTGCCTCCTCAGGAAAAACTACAGTTGAAGTGTGCAGCGTGCGAGGAGCGCGCGCGTGATGTCAAAACGCTAATCATAACTAACTCTAGAACACCCATCAGAAAAGGAGATTAGATGACGGCCGCCATCTTGGGTGAGTAGGACTACGCGAAACTGACATAATGTACAGCCCATTAAGCAGTGAATCAGCGAAGCCAATTCCATGGGTAATTTAGCAATTTTCTTCTTTTTAATCTTGCCTGAGAGGATTTCTGAACGCAGACTTGCCCAATCCTGACAACCTGATTAAGCTGAACCAAAAAACAAATGTCGACGTTTCGACCCTGACGTAAGCGTTATTTAACAAACCGTCATGGTGGGTCTTCTTCAGGACAAGGTGAAGGATGAGAAGGGAAGGCAGCACAATAGTGGGGATAAGTCCCTTGACACTGCCTTACTGGATATAGACTCTGCTCAATGTCTTGAGGCTGTAGGGCAGAACAAAATTATTAAACCACCCAATCCAGAGTGCCAGACGTGACCACAGAGCACTCCTATGCCAGGACTTTGCACTGGTCGAATATGACCTGGATTGGGTGATTTAATCATTTTGTTCCGCCCAATGGGTGATTGAATCTCCGACAATAACTACTTTAATAGACCTAGATTGACACGGCTTTCCGAACCATATTGATATGGTTCACTCAATTGAGTCTCCCTACAGCCTCAAGACATCGGGCTATATCCAGTAAGTCAGTTTCATGGGTGAATTCTATGTTTGACAGCCTCATTACAAGATGCATATTAATACTATGCTAATTCGGTGTGTAAATAGCTCAGAAAATAATTGACAACTATTTTTAATAGTTACTAAAAATCCAATTCAATGGAGAAGTTTTTTTTTTATATACATATCAAGGAAAATGTACTTTTAGAAGCCTAAAGCATCTGTAGGCCTGTTTGCCTTTGTTCTCCCACTTCTTCCAGCTAGTAATTAGCATTTGAATAGGTGTGAATGGGCGTTAAATGCTTTCCAGGAGCAAAAAAAAGGATGACGTGAATGGGCAGAGATGACCCTGACAGAGTGTGTAGGGTGGGGCTATGAGAATCCTTTTTGACATTACCGTGTCTACTCCTGATTGAATGTAAAAGATCCTTACTTAACAGGTTGTGTGTGTTTTACATATAACACTGGAGGCACACTTGAAAGGAATTGAAATAGGATGCCATAGCAATTCATGTGCATCCACTGTATGGTTGCTGCAAACCCCTGCTTTGTTCTGCCATACTTCTGTGTCTGGGTTTATTGGGAGAACAGTGACTGCCCAAACTGGATTTTAGTGTTAGATGTGAGTGGGCAATATGATTACCATTGTACCCCTTGCCCGTCAATATCATGTTTAGTTTGTTGACGACTTCTTGAAAATGCTCGAATTGGGTAGGATTGGCCCTCGGAATATTTACCCATTAGTTAGGGCGTGCCCAGGAGTCATGCCCACCCACTAGCTTGTACCAGGCATAAAAGTGGCATTTCCAGACAGCCACCTCTGAGCACTCCTTGGCCTAAGGAAAGCAGAAGAGGACTGAACCTGCTGTCTGCAACTGAGAAGAGTCCTGAAAGGACCGGACCTTTTCTCTCTCTTGTACCCAATGGATATAAGTGAACTCTATAGATCATAAGGATGACCTCCTGTTAAAGCTACAGGGAACGCAATGAGCTACAAGAGGCCTTTTTGCAACTTCCCAGTTTAATTGAACCTGGCCTGTACCATGCTGTATGGCCTCTTTCTAACAACCTTTTGAGTCTCTAAGTGCCTTCCCTGCGTTTTTTCTGGTGGGCTTTATGAGTGTGCTCCTGTGGTGGATTGTTACTTAAAGGACTAAAGTCAGAAGATAAAATCTTTGACCGGGATAAACCTGGTTGGTGTATCTGACCCGCGCTCCATAGCAGTCCGCAACAAAATTGCGTCTACCATGACCATTGACAGTTTATGCTTTGAGGGGTTATTCCTACTGAAAATATTACAAGTTCATATCTTCTGTTCCCCTTTTTGAATTGTTGTGTCATTTTATTTATACATTTGTACTCTTTTTCTAATTCAGTTTGGGATTTTTATTGTCTTGCATTTCAACTTAATTACGGCTTTGGTAGGGCATAAATACTTTAAACCTTGCCCTAAGTTAAGGATGTCTGCTCTGTACCATATCACACTCTTGCACTCATCCACAATAAGATCTGACAGAGACACAAACAAGTTTAAAATATTATTTTAACTAACGTGCTCTAGTGTGCAGTATATGTGCCACAATCTGCAGAAAAATGCCTAACACAAGTACGGTCAGCATAGCAAGTAGTCCCTAAATCATAAAAGGAGCTGTCATAATGAATGACAGCGTAGCCTAACCTTCCATCCCCTTGTATACAAGGAAGATGATTATATATTAGAAGATCTCTGGACGTTATCAGCAGACCCCGTACCTCAGTCTGTAAATGATAGTTGTACATCATAGGTGCTGTCCTGCTCTTCTCCCTGGAAAGGTCCCGCTCCATGTGTCCGTTACCTCTCAGAGTACTCTCATATGAATAATAAACGTGTTCCCAAACAACAGCTGCATCTGCAAGTTTTGTCTAGGTGCTAGGGCCTGACCAGAACAGAATAACAAGGGGGCATTGTTGTTCGACATTGTTCACTATGTTCAGACTAAATCCCAGGAATGAGCAAAGTGTAAAAACAACTGTAAGTTCTTATTTGAAAGTTTCAGTATTGCACAAGCAGGATAAATTAGTGTAGTAATGTGCGCAAAGCAGCAGACAGTCTGCAACGTGCTCATGCTAACATAGGGAATACAAAAATGTCCCCATGGGCCACGTGACCAGTGCAGGTAACAAAAAATGGTTTTAACAAATATTCATAGTGTAGTGACAACCAGTGCCTAATGTGCAAAAATTAGATCTAAAAAAAAGTATCTGGGCTCATATGTTTTTCAGAGGAGTGTTCTACGCACCACCGTTGCTGGGTCTGCTTTACCTTCATGGGGGATAATCATTAAGGTGCAAAATGGCATTTATTTTCCCAGGGTTTGTTTTCTGATTGGGTACATTATTTTTCCCTGTTGAAAAACATTTCTTTGTACCCCTTATAAAAAACTGGATGAGTATCGCTTTCTCAGCCTGGAAAGCTTTATGAAGGAGTAAATATGCCTCAAGCAGTTCCAAGATGAGAAACGAGCTGCAAACTATTTGGGAATAACCACACACGCGAACATTGTGGTTATTCCCTGAAATTTACCGGTCTCCTTCTCCCAGTGGAATGCTCATTTTTCGTCCCTTTCTTTATGAGCATTCCTGCTGACAACCTGCTTTGCAGCCACATTGTCCACACTAATAAAACTGATCTGAGACAAGACTTTTCTACTGACGACTGATTCTGGGAATCGTAATCAGGGAAACCTCCATCCACGCATCTTTTTTCACATGCAAGTCCCACTTATGCGGAGAAAGAACTTTGTGAATCAAGCCAAAAGTAGATGGCAGTGGATATTATTGCTTCACAAGTCAATGTGAGACTTAGTGTCTTTAAAGCATGTCTTGTTTATTGGTGAGGATAATCAGTGTTAATGCCCACGAAGTAGCTGTATCTAGCTAACTAAAAGAGACTAATGAGGCAACTTGAAACAGTCATCCTTTACAAATAGACAAATGTATGCACTTCATTGTCCGCACTTTATATTCGTAGTGTGTGTCGTACACACATCAGTTAGACCCTAAAGCGAATTTATATCAGGTGAATCAAAACAAGTTGTCAAACAAGCCCTCCATGCAGATTCTATGGGTGTTAAATTTCTAAGGAAAACAAGCATTTTGAGGATAAATAGTGCCTTATTGGCAGCAGAAAGGGGAAGAAACCACAATTGCGTTGCCTGATTGACCACTCCCAGCCTGTGGGGAGGAAGTAGTCAATAAGGATCAGAGGGATATAAATCGTCACCAATATCTCTGAATTGACTTGTTGGATTGCATACCACTTTGTCTTGGGTGTCATCGAAGACCTCAGCAGACAGATCATTCAAACATTTGTACAAGGCTCTTAATGGCTACCAGAGAGAGAAGAATCAGTACCCACATTTCTGAACAGTTAGTTTGGTTTGGATGCATTATATTATTAGTCAGTACTGTGTCAAACAACTCCAATTAGAAAAAGACTAGTGTAACTATCTGTAGCATTTGTGGCTGTAGATACACATGCTTTACATACTCCTGTAATCTAGTGTTGAGCTTGTACTGTTGCAGCTTGCTTTTGTTCGAAGAAGTCTTTTGGGTCACGGGGTACTATGTGACTCCTCCCTTAGTTGGTGTTACGCAAGAAGACTAACTCTGTTGTCTCACCACTCATTTCTTCTGGCCTACACACAGTCAATTCTTCCACTCAGGTCACCAAATACCCCAGGGCTGACCTCCACAAGGTCTGTAATCCTGGTCTCTCTCCAACTGCAACAGTGCCACCTGCATCATTTGCTTGGCCTTCTGGGGCTAGAAGACCCTTTGTCAATTGAGAGACAGATAATGAGCCTCCTTCAGAATGAGGGGTTCCACTGAAGAGACACTGGTCCTCTTTGGTGAAACCGACCCACTCAGAGCCGAGGAAGATGAGGACACAGGGTCATCGGGCGTCCCTGCTCACCAGCCCAGCTCAGCCCAGATTAACTCAGGCTTCTCCAAATGACAAAAAGGAAGAAGGATACAAAGATTTTCCATCCACTTCACTTGACCCTGGCCCTCGCAACAAGTTTACCATGAGAGCCATGAATAAGACCGAAGCACACAAACCTTGCTCCAATCCCCACACCAAGGCAGAGCATCACCCTCTGGGCGATCAGGCGACTCGTCCCGTGCATAACCCGCTGCTGCCTACAGGTCTCCCACTACTCTCTGGCTCCATTCGGCACAGAGGCAAGGCTTCAGAACAAAGACTGGATTCATCCATCGAGCCCTAAATAGCCTGCCGGCACCAAGACTTCAAATCATGCTTTGAGGCAAAAGCCACTTCAGTGTCAGCTCCTCGTTTGGTGCCAAAGCCACCATTGGTACTAAGACCTCCTTCTACAGCTGGCTCATTCCAACCGACCCATCCGCCAGGGGTGTATGGAGGAGACTGACTTTAGGCAAAGGCAGATTTTCATCCATCCCCATATGGGGAAGATCTCTTCAGGCACCCCAAAGACTTTGCCCAAGCAAAGGACACTGGCTTTTGAGGACATGCCGGTACCATAGGGCACTCCTCAGCCTGTGCCACTTAAAAGGCTTAGAGACAGGCCACTACTCCTTCTACTCTATCTCCTCCACCTCCTTCACCTTTGCCTCTCACTCTGCCACCTCCACCATACCCACCTCCTGCAGATTCCCCAAATTGGTCACCACAGTCCTTCTGAGATACTGGCAGTCCTAACCGCTACTCTCCACCAGAGGCCTACAATGCCCTCTTTACCCATAGTCCACTGAAGACCGGTCGGAAGACTATGACATAGATTCTTCTGAGCATCCAGAATGAGAGCGCGTCCCAACAAGGGCTTCCTCCCCTGAAGACACTGCAGCATACCGTTAGATTATACAGCGGGTGGCCGCATATCATGCGGTAGATATGCACACTACGCCAGAGGACAACAACTTCCTAGAGTAGCCACTCTCTAGGACAGAGCACTCTGTCCATTTCCTCCCAGTGCTTTGGGGGGGATGCTTAAAACCATCCGTCATTCTTTTATGGAGCTGGTAAACACACTGGTGGTTACACCCAGGATAGAAAAGAAGTTCAAGCCTTCTCACATATGTAAAGGGTCATGTACCCCCCCATACTTTCTGGTGGTACATACCGCCCTCAGATGTGTGGCTTCTCAAGTGGCACGCAATGTTCCCCCGCCTGACCATGAGAACAAGAGCATAGACGCAGTGAAAAAGCAGGATGGAGTCGGGTTCCCTACCCATTGGCGCATCACCATTACACTCAGCCTCCTGTCCCTCTCTGACAGGGCTCAGTCAGATCAGCTAAAGGGCCATGTGCAGAACCTCCCTCAATAATTGAGCAAACTGGGTAGGAGATAGACTCCGAGGCCTAAACGACCCCAATGCCACTATACAGTGTTCCCTCGAATCCGCTGACACTGCAGCCACAGGAGTAAATACTTCCCTTATACTCCATGTGCATTTCTAGCTCATTATACCTGGCTTCAAGTCTGAAGTCCAGCGGCATCTCATCAGCCTGCAGGTTGATGAGATGCTTGAGAAAATTGAAAACTTTATGGTCAATTCCATGAGTGCCCTTCAGACCTCAGCCGCTAGGAGCTCCTTTCGGAAGCCACTATATAAGAGAGACCCAAGGCCATCTTTTTAGACCTGACCCAGTCATACCAAAGATAGCAGGGGGCCTGCCACTAGCTTCGGGGTAGATGGCACAGGGTCATCTTTTGGCGTGGCAGTACCAGCAGAGGAAGGGCACACCCTTTAAGGAAGCCTCCACCTACAGGCACTGAATTGCCTCACATCGCCCGAATCGCACAACACCTGTCAGAGGTACCTATCCCATTGGGAGGCCTTCATCTAAGACTGGGAGGTTAAATCATTCATCCTGCACATATATTGCTTACAACTCTTTTCAACCCCCACCGAAAATCCCACTCTAAGCCTGGGGCACCTTTGTCTACTGCAGGAGAAGGTTCATGTTCTTCTTCCCAAGGGAGCAATAGAGCCAGCTCTCCTAGGACATCGGGGCAGAGATTACTACTCCCTGTATTTCCTCAGCCAAAGCAAAGACCTCTCCCTTGGGCCAATCCTTAACCTAAGGTCTCTTGAAACATTTCCATATGACCACCATACCCCTGCTGCTGCAAGGCGACTTATTGACCTGACTTGTTACAACTGAAGAAGGCCTACTTTCACATATCCATGTATCTGGCTCAGAGGCTGTACTTCATTGTAAGTGGCCAGTGCTACCAATTCAAAGTGTTACCCTTTGGATTTACTGCAACCTTAAGGATCTTCACCAAATGCCTAGCGTGGTAGCAGCCCATCTCAGATGGGGGGGACTATGCATGTCTCTCCTTATCTAGAAGATCGGCGGATCAAGAGCTCAAGCAGGCAGGAGTGTCTAGCCCACAACCAAGCTGCTATCTGCCTCTTCCACAGCCTGGGGTTTGCAGTCAGTGCCACCAAGTCTCACCTTCAGCTCCTTTAGGTTAAACCCTTCTTGAAGTCCATCCTAAAGGCAGTCATCAACAGGGCGTACCCAAGCAACCAAAGGGAGCTGGCATTTCAGCAGTTACTGCCTCTTTTCAGCCACAACACCCTCTCACAGTTAGAATGGTAACATGCCTCCTAAGGATGTTGGCCTCATACATAGCAGTAATCCCCCATGCCAGACTCTACTACAAGAGTGTCTATCTCCACAGTGGTCACAAACAGAGGGTCTTTGGGAAGATGTAGTGTTGATAAGGGCCATCGCTCTCTGCAGTGGTGGAGCAGCAACTGCCTTTTGCTTTGTAGGCTTTTCATGGATCCCATTCAGCAGGTGACCATTAACACAGATGCATCACTCTGCTGCTTGATGGGGATGTGCATCTCTTAAACATTGTAGCCTAAGGTCAGTGGCTGCCTCATCAACAAGGGCTCCACATCAATTATTAATTATTATTATTAATTTTATTTTATAAGGCGCACAGCTACCCAAGGGTTTCCCAGCGCCATCGGACACGTTTTTAGGCCTTTGCGAAAGTTCTTATAGCTGGTTTCATTCCGAAGTGACATAGGAAGTGAATTCCACAGAGAAGAAACCCTACTTGTCCCGCCTCCCCCCGAGCCTCCACCCACAGACCACAATCCACCCGTAAACAATGCTCCACTATGACTTTCCTTGGGAATATTCCCTTAGCTGACATTTGTAAAGCTGCTGCATGGTCTGTTCCACACATTTTCTCAAAACATTATTGTGTGGACATCTTTGCTAGGTAACAAGCTATAGTCCGATAAACTGGTGTAAGCACTTTTGTTTCAGATTTACGACCATCCACTGGCTAACCGAGTAGTACTACTTTACAGTCAATGCAGAGCATGTGTGTTTGCAGCCATACATACTACGAACAGAAATACTCCGTAAGCATCTGTTTGTTGCATGTAGTGCTGTCGATTCAGATGCATCCACCTACCTCCCAGAAGCCAATGCTTGCTACAGATATCATCACCATTATTCTTCTGTATCTCATATACAGCACGCGCATGGTCACCATACTGTCCAAATCACTTGCTTTAACCTGCTTTGCTGAAAACAATGTAACAAAGGAGTCTGTGCCCATGCATATTTCCAGCTAAGGGAGGAGTCACATGGTTCTTCTTGACTCAAAAGACTTTTTGGAGCAAAAACAAGTTGCAACAGTCCAAGCCCAACTAGATGGCAGCAATATGCAGAGCTCTGTACATGAAGTAGTCAGGGATCTTTGCCTTACCTTTTCCTCCTCGCCCATTTTTCCAGTACGTAGTGAGGAAACTGCAGCAGACATCCCTCACCTTCATTCTAGTGACTCCCACTTTAGAAAGACTCTGCACCAGAAGCTACCCAACAGACTTGACCCTCTCTTGGGAAAACTAAGGCAGAGTTCAACACCGGGACCCCAAGCTGCTCAACCTACCAAGCTAGCTGCTGAGGTCCTATAGTGTGGTTAGCTTAACCTACCTCAAGAATACATGGATATCTTCTAAGAAGGCCGCAGATCCGCCACACGGGCTGCTATACTGCTAAGTGGAAAAGGTTTATCTGCTACTTAATTTCCAATCACATAGACCCCCTTAAACCAGCTACTGCTACCTTCTACTATTCTAAATATTAGGGCTAGGCTGTACCTCGATATGGCTATGTTTACCTGTCATCGCCGCATATTTACAAAACAGGGAACTCTCCTCACTGTTTAAAATCCCTGTCATCAAAAAATCGATGGAAGACCTTAAACGAGTCATCTCACCCAGGATGCTACCTGCCCCAACCTGTAACCTAAGTTTTGTCCTTACCAAGCTCATGGGCTTCCTTTTGAACCACTACACTCTTGTCCTCTCCAGCTCCTCTCATAAAAAGTCAACTTTTTAGTAGTGATTACGACCGTCAAGCATGTAACGAGTTGTAGGCTCCTGCATTAAAAGAGCCTTTTCTCCAAGTCCACAACTTCAGGGTTATTCTCAGAACTAAAGCTACCCAACAGACTTGACCCTCTCATGGGATAACTAAGGCAGAGTTCAACACCGGGACCCCAAGCTGCTCAACCTACCAACCTAGCTGCTGAGGTCCTATAGTGTGGTTAGCTTAACCTACCTCAAGAATACATGGACATCTTCTAAGAAGGCCGCAGATCAGCCACACGGGCTGCTATACTGCTAAGTGGAAAAGGTTTATCTGCTACTTAATTTCCAATCACATAGACCCCCTTAAACCAGCGATCCAAGACATTATTTGCTACCTTTTCATCTCAACCAAATAAAAGGGCTCCATGTCTTCTTCCACTAACCCACCGCGGTAGCTGAAAGGTTACTACGCATAGGTGACATCATGTGTGTACTAACGTATTACATTGAGAGGACCAGGCCCTTTTGGAAAACAAAACAGCTTTTGGCTACCTTCGCTGAACCTCCTAAAGATCCCTGTATATAGAATGGAGCTCAGATATACCTTCAAGCCTTGAGAGACGTATGCAGAGCACATTAATCTACAGCACTGCATCGAACAACGAAATGCTTACATGCTAGGTAAGCATTCCTTTTGGACTAGTGCATAAAAAGGTATAATTTCTTTTTGTTGTCTTTTTTTAGGAAAAAGTTAATAAGAAACCTTTTTGTAGTGTTGGGTTAAGTTGTGTGCGTCTGCAGCCGTTACACGTGCAGTTTGCTCCTGCTCTCATGACTGCTGTATTATTGTTGTCCTCCTTCTTCTATGTTAGCGGCCGGCCCAGGCGGTTGTAGGCCCATGACTGTGAATATTTGATGTGTAAATAAAGGTTTTTTTAAAAAAAAAAAAAAAAAAAAAAGGTATAATTAAACCGTGCATTAGAATCAAAACTGGGATGACACTGAAGGGAAGAAAACAGAGCTACTCAATATCCCTTGGAATACGGGTAATTCTCACACAACTTTCAAACATACAACCAAGTAGCATATTTTGAAAACACTCAACAGCACCATGCTTGTATCAGATAAAAAATGTACAAATGGAAGATATTAAAAATTTACAAGTGGGGGGCGTGGCCAAAAAGGCGGTGGAGCAGGACGTGTAGTTACCGAGCTCCGCGCTAGCCTGTAAAATATCCTGTCTTAATCGTTCCCATTGTGTCGATTACCGCACTGATGTCACATGCCTGATACTGAGGGGAATCTCTTTGAGCCGTAGGGAGCTCACCTGCCACCTGTGGGGGCCACATGTCTGGAAAGGTTGCAGCGTAGAGCGGGGCCTGGTGGCCTGTCGGAGTGTGGTAAATAATTTAATTACCGGGACTTAATTTGATACAGAAAAATAATAAATATAGCTCAGTAAAATAAGAGGCAAAATCCGTGACATTAGAGGTTCGGAATGGGCTTTATTCCAATGGACGATTCGAATCGTTGACTCCAGGTTCCATCACCACGGAGGTTCAGGAAGTGAAGTACATACTTTATTGATAAGTAATTACTTTTATACAATAGGCATTACAGTGAAGCAAATGCAGGAGGCGTAACAATTCATAATAGGGATAAAACATACATGTGTAGCCAAAGTGGGCGTAACTGGGTGTAACTAAAGAACGTCATCAGGTATGATGTCATAATAGGGTGGTTCCATGAAAGAATTTCGCAATGTCAGCAGAAATACTTGGCAGAAATGCGCGCGCAGCAGCATGACGTATGATTGACGTGCGACTAGGGGGTGAAGGGGATTTGACATTTAACTCTACATGTGGCGACAGATGTCTGGAGGGTCAAGTCAACCTTATCCCAAATCATATCTAACATCCTATGTTTAAAGAACTATGTTATCCAAAAGAGAGGTCTCTTAGAGTAGAATCTTATTCTATACTGACTATACTGACTGTTAGTGCGTGTACAAGCGTCTAAGTGTCTACACTAGATGCGAGGGCAAAAGTCTTCCATAATAATAGGGCTATGAATTACTTGCATAAAGACAGAGAAGCCGGGCCTTTGCTCGGTAGCTGGAAGACTGTTTACTTAAACTACTAGACAGGAATGCATTGGGCAGGGAGCGGAGCAGATAATTTCGAAGGTGAAATACAGTTTTTTGGCAGGCAGCAAGCTGATGTCAGGCACCGTGAGCCGCGCAGAGAATGAGGACAAAGTTCATGGATACAGATGCAGGCTCAGACTGGAGCTCTCAGAGGCAGAAGGCAGGAAAAGCTTGATGGCAGAATCAGGGCCTACTCGCCTGAACTGTAAAATGGCATAAGTGAACCATATAAAGCCGGTGGCCTTTCGTACTTAGGAATGGAATATCCGGCCCATTCATGGCGGATCTGAAAGAGGACATGTTAACGGTGGACGCACATGTATTTGCGTCTTCATAACTGGAACTGGAGGGAACATACATGTACTTGTGATTTATACATGGAACCGTTGGGGTCCAAGATAGGGGACATAACTGATCAGAAAAATCCATATTTCCACATTCCCTCCTTGTCCCCTACTTGCCCGTCAAGAGATATCAATCTTCATCAATCCATTGATCTGTTCATATAGCATCATTTGTTCTTCTTTTTTTCTTCTGGGACGAACGAAATCTTGGTGGTGGAATACACGATGTGGCACACAGACCACAGATCGCTGGTCCACATTGTAGACATAGACAGCAACTGAATAGTATGAGAAAGCCAATACCTAGGAAGGATAGGACCTTCCATCCAAAGGTAGATAATACACTCCAAAACCAACCGGACCAAGTCCAGGTGCCTGGATTCTGGTGTATCTGGCTTACAATCTTATGAAGGCGGGTTATGGCTTTATATACAGATGGCGAATTTTCTGGTATGAAAATGCAACAACTTGATCCGATGACCCTACAGGCTCCGCCCCTATCGGCCAGGATGACGTCAAGGACAAGACGATTTTGAAGCACAACAATCCGCATAGCAGACTGCTCTTCTGTTAAATTGCCTAAGGCGGAAATAGTTTCATTCACTACTGCTTCAAGGGTTCTAGTTAATCTACGTATCAGCTTACTATTAGTAACGGTACCTATATAGGGAAAGAGACCTTTATTGAAATCTGTGTATTTTTCCCATGCTGTTTCAGTGTAATCGACTATTGGGAGATCTCTCCTTTCTCTATTGTGTACTAACTGAGTATTTCTGTGATAATCAGGAGGAGCTAGGAAAACAGGTGGCAAAAGGAATGCTATATAACAGGTACCATCCCAATCTAGAGGTAGGCGTATATATGCGGTCTGACCACATATAAAGTAGGAATGGCGGTAAGCTCTAAATGTCGACTTGCCTTGATCACTAAATTCTATTACAGTGGTGCATCTACTATGGCCCATATGTATGGAACCATTCTTTCTTACACATAATTCACCTTTTACTCGAAATACTGACATGGCGGATAAAATTGGAGTAGCTTCGGATTCGACATTTAGGATCATAAGATTAAGCGTAAAATTACCTAATCCATATACTTCATTTTCTAGATCAGTTCCTGTTCTTTTGGGAAGTCCCTCCTTGTTGGGGTGGCAGACTTTAAGTAAAACTAAGTTCAAATTTCCCCATACCCAGTTGTCTTGATAAACTGCAGAATTCGAATCTTGGGAATTAATTAAACTAAACCATGCTCCACAGGAGCCGTTGTGTGTGAACGGGTATGGAAAGAGAGGTAGAATTCCTTTATAATTCTGATAGGGAGGGAGTCGGCCACATATCCAACAATTTGTAGCATTGCTAACCTGATGGGAATGATGTAACATACTAATAAAAGTGTTATTGCGCAGCGCAAATCTATATGACAATTCATGCGGAGGTAATTCACTAAAAGAATGTTCAGCAGTAACATTATAAACATGTCTAGAAATGGGATAACATATGTGCAACAATATACTTGCAGTAATTATTAAAAGACTTAGGAAAAACAGAATTAATAACGTCACTGTGCAATGACTACGCAGTGATTTACAGTACGCATGTCGTTTCAGTTTTATCCTTTTGTTTCTTTCTCTGTACAGGTCTAAGGGATACATGTCAGAGACAAATTCGACCGCTTCACCTTGGAGAGGACTTAAACAATCAAATTGCCTGACTGGTTAGACCTGAGTTTTAGTTTATATAGTTCACGACTATTTAATTCAACCAAAGGAAGTTTAGAGTCACTCGGGGAAGACACGCAAGGTGTGTCGTTTACATCTGATGGCAGTCCATGAAATTTCTTGATATGACTTGAATGTATCCAGCCTTTTCGACCCTCGATCTTCACGGCTGTCCTCGTCGTTAATAACAAGAGCTGAGGCGACCTCCACCTAGGGTCCAGCTGAGACTTCCGATCAAAGTTCCTCACTAAGACCAAGTCTCCTGGAATTACGTCATGGGGTTTCACCTCAGTGTTGTCGGGGAAAGCTACAGCTACCTGTGAACGACAAGATTGTAGTGCAGACATCAAGGAAGCCAAGTAATCTGTCAGCATATTACAGTCAATATCAGTTATTTTGCGTGGTATAGGCGTCCCCCACATATTTGGTGGTCTACCGAAGATCACTTCATAAGGGGATAGCCCTGTTCAAGAGTGTGCTACCATTCTCATGTAAAAGAGTGCAACGGGTAAAGCTACTACCCAGTCGACACCTTTTTCTCTACAAATTTTGGACAATCTAATTTTCAAGGTCTGATTATGTCTTTCCACGAGGCCTGCTGCCTCGGGGTGTCGGACACAGTGAAACTTCCACTGATAACCTAACAAAAGTGAAACGTGTTTCATTAGTTCGGATGAGAACGGCTGGCCGTTATCTGAGTAGACAACACGTGGTAAACCGTACCGTGGGAAGAATTCTCAAACTAACTGTTTGGCAGTAGTCGGGGCAGTGTAATCTGAAACCGGGTATGCCTCTGTCCAACGGGAAAGAGCACAGACAACTACGAGAACATATTTGAATCCTCGACATCGTTCCATCTGGATATAATCCATCTGGAGGATTTCAAAAGGGTGATCAGGAGGCTGAAATCCACCCTGTTCTACGGGAATGCTTTTTCCTGGGTTAAACTGACAACAGATCATACAGGTACGGACTTTTTGTTTAGCTGCTGCTCGTAAATGTTTGTTGAACCAAATGTGTTGAATGCTGTCTAGCATAGCTTTTTCTCCTAGATGTGCTGGACTATGTACAGTGTTAATAACGACTTGGACCATTGAATCAGGAAGGAACCACACAGATTTTTCCTTTGTCATCCATCCTTGATCCGTTTGGATCCCTCCTAATTCAGTCCATTTCTTTATTTCGTCTGGAGTAGCATGTGTCTGTATGTCAATTACGTCAAGAGCGGGATCCTTAACCATCATGCAATGTGTTGGCGTCGGGACTATTGTCTTTGTCATGTCGGATGTTTGAGTTTGAGCAGTCTGTTTAGCTGTTCTGTCAGCTAGATCATTGCCTTGAGAAATGATATCAGTAACTTTCGTATGAGCTTTACATTTCATAATTGATATTGCAGTGGGTAGATGTATTGCATCTAATAAGGCATGAATGAGGGGTCCGTGCTGAATGTGGGCACCGTGAGAAGTTAAATAACCTCTCTCTCGCCACAGCACGCCGAAGTCATGTACAACTCCGAATGCATAACGTGAATCAGTGTATATGTTGACTTTTCTATTTGTGGCTTGAATACAGGCTTGTGTCAGAGCGATGAGCTCTGCTGCTTGAGCGGACAAGGTATTTATACAATTTGTTTCAATGATTTCAGCGTCTGTTGTGACTGCATAAGCGGCCACTAACTCTCCTGTACCTGTTCTCATACATGAACCATCTACATACAACGTCAGGTCTGGGTCTGATAATGGAACGTCTGTTAAATCTTGTCTGGGTTTCGTCGTGATAGTGATAACTTCAATACAATCATGTGCAAGTGGATCTGTTCCATTTACAGGTAACAGTGTGGCAGGATTCAATGTACTACAACGTCTGATTTCTATATGTGGCTGAAACAATGTTAATTCATAACCGGTGAGTCGTGCTATAGTCAAGTGTTGTGTTTGTGTGCGGTTCAAAAGAACCTCTACTGCATGTGGTACTTGTACTGTCAATGGATGTCCTAATACTATGGCATCGCTTTGTCTGATTGCTAAGGCTGTTGCTGCCACTGATTTTAGGCATGCAGGCAAAGCCTGAGCTACGGGATCTAATGTACTAGAAAAATAGGCACATGGTTTGTGTGATCCTGCTTGTTCCTGTGTGAGTACTGACAAGGCAGTACCTTCGCGTTCTGTAACAAAGAGTGTAAACTGTTTATTGTAACATGGTGTTGCTAGGACAGGTGCTTGACATAAAGCTTTCTTTAAACTTTCAAAAACGTGTGTATGTTCCTGAGTCCAAGGGAGGACAGTCAATGTGGCTGCCTCCTGTGTTGTCAATTGAATGAGTGGTTTTGCTAGAAATGCATACTGAGGGATCCACTGCCTACAATATGAAGTGAGGCCTATGAAAGCCCGCACCTCCTTTTGTGTCTTGGGTATCGGCATATTTGCAATTAGCTGGATGCGATCTGGTGTAAGCTGCCTTCCCTCCTTGGACAGCGAGTGACCAAGGTAAACAACTCGCTGGACACAGAATTGCAGCTTAGAAGGGGACACCTTGTGCCCCTTTTCGGCCAAAAATTGTAATACCGTCAGTGATGCTTTCTCACATTCAGGTTCGTTTCTAGCGGTGATCAGCAGATCATCGACATATTGAAGCAGGGCAGTGTTGACTGGCATGTGAATACTGTCAAGTTCTCGTTTCAGTGCTTGGCTATAGATGCTGGGGCTTTCTGTAAATCCTTGAGGTGCGCGTGTGAATTTAAAGCTACGTCCATTTAAACTAAATCCGAACAAGTATTGGCTTTCCGGATCTATTGGGACGCTGAAAAAGGCATTCTTGAGATCAATTACAGTAAAGAATGTTGCTTCGGAATCAATAGCTGTCAGTAATGACGAGATATCTGGGACCACAGGGAATTGTGGCACAATGCATTTGTTCAATTCGCGCAGATCAATAACCAATCGATATACTGGCGGAGCCTTTGGATCTGTTCGTTTAAGAATCGGAATTATCGGGGAATTACATACATTGGAGTCTGTTTCCACAACTACTCCTTGGACAATGAGCTCGTCAATAATTTGCAGTAAAGCCACTACAGCATCTGGTGGTAACTTGTATTGTCGCATTCGTGGTAGTACCACTCCTGCCTTTAATGTAACCCGATATGGTGTAATATTCATGCAACCCACATCAGTAGGGCCTTGTGCCCATAAATGTGTAGGTAAAGTCTGCAGTCGGGGATCCATGTCTCGAGACACATAGTGACCTTTGAAATCACGTAAAAACAATCTTACTCCTTCCGGAGAACAACATATTATAGCTCCTAGAGCTTTCAGTGTTTTTATACCTAACAGGTTTTCTGGACATGATTTAGTAAGCAATAAATCTGTAGTTCGGGTTAAGGGTCCTATCGTAAGTGGAAGAGGCTGTGATACTTCATTAACAATAGGTTTTCCTGAAAAACCAAGGGAAATATTCTGTGAGCCTGAGAGGGGTGCCCCTGGAACTTCACTACGTTTTATAGTTGTTCGACTTGCCCCTGTATCAAGTAAAAATTTTCTATCTTGGCCTAATAGTTCACTATGTACATAAGGTCCTTCTTGGTCTACAGGGACCTCGATAAGGGGTAAGTCAACTTCCCTCTCTAGGCTGGTTCATGCGTATCGTTGATAATCAGGATAATCATACTGTGCGGTCTGGTACAGCTGTCGTGTCGTGGTTTGTGTGGCAGCAACAGGCAGCGCTGGTGCAGCTGGCACAAACTGTATAGACTGTTGTGGAGTTGGCATGGACTGTGCATGCTGCAGTGCTCCTTGTTCATTCTGATCCTGTCTAGGTGGCCGTGGTCTTTCTTGTGTTTTACCTGTGGCGATATTACGCTTCAAGACTGGGCAATCGTGTATGTAATGACCTGGTTGTTTACAATAGTTGCATGTCCCTTTTACAGGTCCTGCTGAATCACCGGACTGTGTCGTACCCTTTTTATGACCTTCAGCTGGAACTGTCTGGGAGACTAGCATTTTCATTTTTGTGTCTTTCATGCGTTTCTGTTCATGTTCTTGTTCCTCTCTAATTCTATTGTAATGGTACTGTAACATTTGTAACATTTGTGATGGGGTATTACCTTGCCAGGTACTCTCGAATTTTAATACTCGATTCTTCACCTGGGGCAAGGAATTTTCAACTAATTTTGTCACAAACAGATGTGGGTATGACTCGCTACTTGCTTTTATACCACTATTTATACCAAAACATTTTTCGAATCGGGCATAGAAATCACTAGTGTCTTCATCTTGCTTTTGTTTACAGGCTGAGATTGCACCCCAGTCTTCCTTTTTCGTGGTTAATAAACGTGGCAGTACCTGTACTAGTAAACCTGGTAGTGCTTTAGTTTTATCCCCAAGCCCCGAACCTGGACCTCGGGCCCTTTCTTCATTTTCTAATGCTGTCCAGTCTATCTTTTGGTCTCCTACCTCCCACTCTTTTTCCTTGAGTTTTTCATAAATGCCAGCAGGCATTAATACCTTTAATATTGTCATAATGTCGGGATAGGTATACTCTCCCATGAGTAACATGTCTTTAATTTCTCGGTGAAAACCCGCTGGGTCTTTGTCATGACTGGGTACCACTTTCTTCATTTCTAACAATTCTATTTTCGATATGGGCGTATATACATATACACGTTTAAACTGATTGTCCTCGCCCTTTATTGGGTGTACTTCTCGTAAGGGATTCTGTCTGTCCATGTAATACGTCGTTCTTTCCTTGATGGGCAGTGAGACATGTTCTGGGCATACAAAAAGAATGTACTGCTTTCTTGATTCTAGTATTTCTCTAATTAACTTAGTACCTGAACCTCTCCATCTATTCGTGAGTAATTCAGTCAATATATCAGGTAACGGACCAGGATCGGAATGTTGACTTTGATAAAGTATAAGAAGTTGTTGAATCATATAAATCCCAGCTAAACGCTGTTCATCTGGGGTGAGGTTCAAAAATGTGTGTGCTACTGTATCATCACCATATTTTCCGGGACTGTCAGCCCAATGAACGGCTGACCTGGCTAATTCTTGTTCATCCATAGAATCGAGTAAATGATAACCCCTTCGTTCTCGGAGTAATTTGTCAGCGGCTTGGAACGAATGCTCGGGGGACCTTAGATTTATTGTAGGTGTTTGGAAATTCCTGTTATTATCTGGACATATCGGACGTATCGGGTCAGTGAAACATCTAGTACTTTTACAAGATCTTCCTCTACCTACATAGGCTATGGTTTCTGACTGTCCTGTGGGCAGTCCTAATCCTTCCTCCTCCTCATCTTGTTCAAACTGGTCTACCGCTAATCTCTCTTCGTGTAGGCGTTCTATTTCTTTACGGATCTTTCGGCACATGGCTATTATACATTTTTGCCTATCATGTCTCCCCTCTGATATATTCTGGCTCCATCTGGTAAGGGTTTGCATTATTTCCGGATCTACCCCCGGTCGGTCTTGATTTCTGATTACACAATTTATGAGGAAACGTAACAGTTCCCCCTGTATCTCCACTTTCTGGTATTCCATAGCTCTGTTAATACATTCAGAATCTCGCCCTGTTTGGACAAAATGATATATATCATCTAGATGCATAGTCATTCCTGGTAGCTTTCCTAAATACACCGCAGCTCGTCTGATACGTAGTGATGCCATGATCATTTCGTCCTCTTTTCCGGGCACAGGGTCATATCTACAATCTACAAGAAGTTCCTTAAGCGTGCGGGAATTTATGAGTTTGGGGGTACGTGGATGTGCTGATTCTTGAAAAGTAAGTTTATTTATTCTGGGTGGCGTAGAAAAAATGTTGGTAGCACCTCCGGTAGCCCCGTCTGGGGTATCGGGCGTGAAAGGATTCGTTGAACGCGATACAGCAACTATAGGTGTGGGCACAGCTGTAGAAGCAGCTGTAGGAACAGACGTGGAAACAGATGTGCTTGCCGGAACTGGTGTCAGGATTTGATGCTGTAGGGATACAGATACAGGGTCTTGGCGTTGAACCTCCCCGGCAGACGGTCTATGTGGGGCGGGGTTAGCATACTCGGGAGCTGCTTCATCTAAATATGAGGAAAGAAAAACATCTTCTGCTGTTCTAGGATGCCCTTTAGGATGCATTTTTATTGGGAACAATGGGGGTGGCAAGTCTTTTGGTATCTCCGGAGTAGCCTTAGGTAATCCCTCGGCCAGAAGGGGATACATACCATTCATAAGGGCATTTCTTTGTCTGTCTACTTGTTCTGATGTCACTCGTGTACCTTCTTCAATTAATAGATTTTCTCGGACTTTATTTGAATTTTCCTTACTCTTCTCTTCCTGTGTACGTGCTTTTTCTGTACGTCTATACGATTCTTTACGCCATAATTCAATGGCGTCTTTCTGTGATTGTCTAGCTTTCTTTTTCCATAATTCTTCCTCTACTTTCACGATGCAATCTGCATCCCAGGTCCCAGCTGCGGGCCACCTCTGACTTTCTGGTAATTCCTTAGTGTAGTCTACCCATAGATCAAGAAATAATATGGCGTCTAGGCCATGTTTATGATACATGAAGTACCCTGGAGTGTCCCTAGGAGGAATGGGAACAGCTTCTTCGAGTACCCCTTTTCTAGTTGTGATCTGTCTTAGTTTCGAAAAGAGCGGCATACTGAGAACTGATCTGATACTTGGTCTTGAACAAACTTAATACAATAAACACAATAATGAACAGTCATTCACACCACAATATGCAGGACGTATTAACACATTTAACATTTGACGTTTTAAATGAGCAACAATGATGATGACGATCTAAGAAAACTTTATCACAAGACATAATCCTCGGCATTTTAACTGAATTATTCTGAATTTATATACTTGATATACTAGATATACTGCTAAACAGTATAGATACACCGCTAAAACAGTGCAGACCGGATTTGTGTACCCAAACCCGTCTGGACCGGCACAACTTATGTGCACGCCAGAACGCCTCCCCAGTAATGGTACTCACCGGGTAGCTCGGAACGGAAGGCCTCGGAACGGAACTGAACTGAACTGGACTGGACTCGACTCGAAAACTTCGGAAACTTCGGAACATCGGAAACCTCGGAACTTCGGAACTTCGGAACTTGGTGGGCCTCTGTATACCTCGGATCTTGCTCTCTCAGCTAGGCTCTGGTCGGGATACTTCGCACTTCTCACCGCCTCGTCTGGGTGTTGATCGCAGCCTCAGTCGCCCCCGCTTGACCGGAGGGAGATACAGGAAATCCTGCTGGTACGCGTTGTTGTCCGTCCAGCTGTGGCAGGAGACCGGGCCTGCAACGCACCGCCGGCGCGTGAGATGAGAAAGTGTCCCTGTTCGGGCGCCATTCATGTGGTAAATAATTTAATTACCGGGACTTAATTTGATACAGAAAAATAATAAATATAGCTCAGTAAAATAAGAGGCAAAATCCGTGACATTAGAGGTTCGGAATGGGCTTTATTCCAATGGACGATTCGAATCGTTGATTCCAGGTTCCATCACCACGGAGGTTCAGGAAGTGAAGTACATACTTTATTGATAAGTAATTACTTTTATACAATAGGCATTACAGTGAAGCAAATGCAGGAGGCGTAACAATTCATAATAGGGATAAAACATACATGCGTAGCCAAAGTGGGCGTAACTGGGTGTAACTAAAGAACGTCATCAGGTATGATGTCATAATAGGGTGGTTCCATGAAAGAATTTCGCAATGTCAGCAGAAATACTTGGCAGAAATGCGCGCGCAGCAGCATGACGTATGATTGACGTGCGACTAGGGGGTGAAGGGGATTTGACATTTAACTCTACATGTGGCGACAGATGTCTGGAGGGTCAAGTCAACCTTATCCCAAATCATATCTAACATCCTATGTTTAAAGAACTATGTTATCCAAAAGAGAGGTCTCTTAGAGTAGAATCTTATTCTATACTGACTATACTGACTGTTAGTGCGTGTACAAGCGTCTAAGTGTCTACACTAGATGCGAGGGCAAAAGTCTTCCATAATAATAGGGCTATGAATTACTTGCATAAAGACAGAGAAGCCGGGCCTTTGCTCGGTAGCTGGAAGACTGTTTACTTAAACTACTAGACAGGAATGCATTGGGCAGGGAGCGGAGCAGATAATTTCGAAGGTGAAATACAGTTTTTTGGCAGGCAGCAAGCTGATGTCAGGCACCGTGAGCCGCGCAGAGAATGAGGACAAAGTTCATGGATACAGATGCAGGCTCAGACTGGAGCTCTCAGAGGCAGAAGGCAGGAAAAGCTTGATGGCAGAATCAGGGCCTACTCGCCTGAACTGTAAAATGGCATAAGTGAACCATATAAAGCCGGTGGCCTTTCGTACTTAGGAATGGAATATCCGGCCCATTCATGGCGGATCTGAAAGAGGACATGTTAACGGTGGACGCACATGTATTTGCGTCTTCATAACTGGAACTGGAGGGAACATACATGTACTTGTGATTTATACATGGAACCGTTGGGGTCCAAGATAGGGGACATAACTGATCAGAAAAATCCATATTTCCACAGGAGTGGCCAGCAAGTGGGATGTCCCGACGAGACAGCCACCAATGCAGTTCCCCCTCCTCTAATCCCCATCAGAATGAACGACAGAATTAATAAGAAGCGGTGAGATATGGTGCTGGCGGAGGTGGGGCGCATTAAGGCAAATCGCTGCTTGAATCGGCCATTGACTGTGGCCTGCGTCCTACCAGGATCCCGTGTCCTGTCGGCGACCTGGAGACACTCTGCGGCGTGCTCACTCCGGGTCGGAAGCTATGAACTGTGCTCGTTGAGGGGATTAATGCAGATGCTTTCCCTTGACTGCTGCAAGTAGTCACGAGTACCGAGCCACCCTCTGACTTTGGGGGCAGTGACTGTACATTGAGGCGCCAAGCGCTGGACATGAGGCGACCCGAGCATTGACAATGCAGGATTTGGCTGCTGTTGGGTGCTGAGGCAGGCCGGGACTGGATGGGTCAGAATTCATTGCAAGAGGGCAGAGGTTACTTGGAAATTCGGTGGCAATGTAGTATAGCACGCCATATTAACGCATCCCTTGCGTGCTGTGTGGCACTGACGGCCGCCAATTGAGCCCGGCCAGGCAGCTGAGTATGGGATAGGTCTGACTGACTTGTGACCTAAATGGAGGAGTGGAAACTGCCACCGCCAGCTAGAGGGCCAGGGTGAGTGCTGCGAGGCCTGGACGCTGCCTGGAGCTTCGCTGTTGAGTTAACAGCCCCGGTTTACCCATGACAGTGAGTGGCTGCGGGCGGCGAGCTATTTTTGGATGGCAATTCTTGGAGCATAGATGCACTAAGCTGTCCCCGTGTGGTAGGCGGAAGTGGCCGGTGCTAGGCTGGTGTGGTTTGCCTACTCATAAGCAGGGGTGGGCGGAATTTGCGTATTCGCACTACGCAAAGCTCCGCAAAACTGTAAAAAATCTCCGTGGTCACGCAGAGTTGCGCGAACACGTGGAATTGCTTGTTC
Organism: Triturus cristatus; assembly: GCF_964204655.1. Classification (NCBI taxonomy): domain Eukaryota; kingdom Metazoa; phylum Chordata; class Amphibia; order Caudata; family Salamandridae; genus Triturus; species Triturus cristatus. Next base: position 816,870,039 of record NC_140582.1, read on the forward strand.
CGACCGTTCGCGATGCTTTTTTCCTTTTCGCGAACGCTGTTTGCGTGCTGGGGGAAATATCTTGCGAACACGCATTTTGAAAGCGCAAACAAGAAAAAAACTCTGCAGAGCTGCGGATGGTCCAATTTTTGGCAATTCTGCGTTCTCCGCGGAACACGAAATTACCCAAATTCCATGAGCGGAATGGAATTTACTGCCCAGGCCTACTCATAAGGGCCTACTACCCGCGCTAAACTCTGTCTTTGCAGGCCTAGCTGCGACCCCTACCTATGGAAACCAGCAACTGCTCAGAAAGAACCGATGCAAGTCCTTCAGGCCTAGTCCTCCATAAAACTAGTTCATCGGCTGCGGGATCCTTACTGACGTGCTCTTGCCCTCACCCCGTTCCCCCCCCCCCCCCCCCCCCCCATTCCCTGAGGCACTGAAGGTAAACATGCTGCGGGAGGGGGAGTTGCCGGCGATAGGGAAAAACACTATGGGACCGATTCACAGAACTAATGTAAGACAAACTCCTAAACTTACTACCATTTACTCATTTTGGTATTCATAGAAGGCACTTACTTACTTAAGGTGGTGATCACTACTCGAGGTTGGTGAATACCTCCCCCTCTGCCGGAGCTTGTCGTGCAGCCCATGCCAGATAGTGCTGCCTTAATCCTGGCCATATAGTCTTCCCGGGAGATGCTGAAGGGAAGTGTTAGTTAAGTACGTTCAGATCACTCTGTTCCGGCAGGACTTTTGTAACGTGGATTAAAGGATCTCCTCTGCGAAGTCAAGGATATCGGAACTGGGGGACACAGTTGCTACTGTCTGTAAGGATGTGACTGAAGCCCAAACTAACCACCAAAGGAGTGCTGTGGCGATTGGAAGGTGAGGAAATTTGCGCCTGATGCAATAATCTCTGCTTTGAGGGATGTCTGAGGGAATTGAGTGTCCCCTAGAGCGCAATTCCTAGACAACTGGCTACGCCGCATTATCCCTCAGGACAATTTTTCCTCCTGGGCCATTGAGAGGGCACACCTTGTGCTGGGGAGTCGTCCCCCTCCACTCCCCTCCCACCCTCCACCTACTAAGGAGGGCCACTTACCTTAGCCAAGACTGTTTGCGAAAATTCTATAAGGTGTGGGGCAAATGGGTTGCACATTATTCCCTGGAGGAACTAGTAAACATTGGGGAGCAAGACTGAGATGGTGCTGGGTGGAAGTCACTGCGTTCCTGCCTGACTTTACTGCTGTTCACTGTTCGATAATGTTTCTTTAACCAGCAACCCTGAATGAACTGCTGTTGGATAGTGGTGTAGGGGGTTGTATATTACAATTGTTGTTCGCATGCAATTAATGGAAATGCCCTGCACAACTGTAGTTTCTTTGCTAATGCTGTGCTATCAATGAAAATTACAATAAAATATTTCCCAAAAAAACAAAATTTGCAAGTGGGCCATTCCACAAGTTATTTTAACTCCTTCTTTAAATAAATCTTAGCCAGAACACCAGTCAGAATTATTAGTTGATAATTAAAGTGGTTAACAGCTAGGTCTCTGTTTTTTTAAATAGGTTTGACTTTCGCACCTCTCCAGCAAGCAATATGGGAAATATTTCTTATTATCTACTCAAGTTTGGTTTGGTAAAATTTTCATCCTTGTGCTCTCTCCTCTAAACATGGTAATATTGGCTTATGCCCAATTGCCATATTTAATTTACTTACAAGTCCCTAGTAAGGTGATACTACATGTACCCAGGGCCTGTAAATTAAATGCTTCCAGTGGGTATGCAGCACTGGTTGTGTCACCATCTTAAGTAGCCCTTTAAATATGTCTCAGGCCTGCCATTGCAGAGCCTGCGTGTGCTGTCTAAACTGCCATTCAACCTGGCAACATAAACTTTTTGCCAGGCCCAAACCTTCCTTTTTAACACATATAAGTCACCTCTAGGGTAGGCCCTGTACAGCTTATGAGGCAGGGTGTCCTGTATTTAAAAAGCAGGGCATGTACTTCCAAGTTTCACATGTTCTGGTTGTGAAAAACTCTTACATTCATTTTTCACTACAGTAAGGTCTATATCTCCCATAGGATAACATTAGAATTACATTATTCATTTTTATAAGCGTAATTCCAAATAGGAAGATATACTTTGTTTGAATTTGGTGTCTCTGGAATCCTAATTTAAAATCCTAACTTATGGTCAAGTCAGATTTTAAATAACAATTTTGAGAATGTCACTTTTAGAAAGTTGGCATTTTATTGCCTTAGCCATTTGTCTCTGGTTACATGACTAGGTGTAGTTGGGAGTGGGGCTTTGTGTATTCCTCCTAGACAGCCACAAACAGTGGGAGCTTATGGGCCATCTCTGGGAGGATGGTAGAAAGGAGCTGGGCCCATCTTCACATCTGAATAGGCTGTGTCCTGTCCCCTCAAAATGGGCTGCATACCCCTTCTGGCTGGTCAGGAATCTGGGCAGGGAAGGCAGAACATCAGGGTACTTCAAAGGCATGTCTTTAGAAGTCCTCCCTCCTTAAAGGCACCACTGGGTATAAATACTGGTCCTAAGACATCACCACTTCGGTACACTTCTGTACCTGTGGATACTCTGCGAGGAAGAAGGACTGCTGTGCTGCTGAAGGATTGCCACTTTGCTCGACTGCCCTCTGCTGGACTCCTGTTCTGCTGAGCTAATCTGCTGCCCTCGTGCCTGGGTGAGAAGGGCTGTACCTGCATCCCTTGAACCCAGACCCAGAGTGACTCCAAGTCTAGTTGACTGACCCCATCTGAAGTCTGAGAAACATAACAGACTTCAACAACCCTCCTTCTGCACTTGCACCTGTACTCTGTTATCTGCAAGTCTTCCCTACTAAGCATTGCACACTAATGTGTTGACACAGCTGCATGGATTGGACCCTTCGTAAAAGACTCGCATCACCACAGCACCCGAATCTTGGAACCAGCTCATCGCCTTCGGAACCGTCGCTGCGCTCCTCTTTCCCAAGTGTATATCCTTGCATCGCCCGTCGAGAGCAGACACAAAGACGAAACTCGGCATTGCAGCTTCTCCGCTCATCGGAATAGATGCATCGTCTCAACTGCCCATCGCATCCCTGACCACAGAGGTCACTTCGCAAGCCCCCTTGATCGGATCCTCGACGTTGACACAACAGGATCTCGCACCGCAGCCTCTTCACATGTCTTAACCTACTCATTGCCTCGGGTGCGCAACGCATCATTGAACGGGTTCCATGCTCGCCTCTGCAAACTAGGATTAATATTACTTTTGTTCAGCAGGCCTAACTGGGTCCCTGTAGCCGGGCCATGCTCCATTACGGTCAGCCTGAACTGTTAACTTTGTCCCGGTCCGGTGCAACCAGATATCCACCGTTGGCTCTTTATGCTTTTAGGCGCTATTTTATTTGAAAACTTTTAAATTCAATATATCCGGTTCTGCTAATTGGATTTATGGTCGTTCTGGTCTTCTTATATTTATTAAATTCAGATCTATTATTCTACCATGGTGTGGGATCTTTTTGTGTGGTGTTTCCACTGTTTTACTGTTTGAAGTGTTGCACAAATTCTTTACGCATTGCCTCTCAGTTAAGCCCCACTGATCTGTGCCAAGCTACCAGAGGGTGAGCACAGGCTAATTTGGGTTAGCTTGTCACTCACCCTGACTAGAACTGTGGTTGCTGCTTGACCAGGGCTCACACCCAAGTCAACCACTAACCACATTTCTAACAGAGATGAACTAGCAAAGAGTGAGAAGGGATTAACAGACATTGAAAAGGTGGTCTAAGAAATTAAAGCAGGTAGGCTTAGAGGGAGAAGAATACCGATGCGAAATGCATGATTAAAGATCATAGGAGATGCATTAGAAAGAGGTAAAGACATGGAAGACAGCAGAAAGACAAAATAGAGTGGCAGAGGAGCTTTAGTGTTCTGTTAAAGAAGCAAATTTAGATAGTAAAGATTAAGGGAAATCTTCAACATTTGTGGTTAATTGTACATTGGTGTGATATGCATTTGATCTTGTCTACTGAGGCTTGCAAGGGCAGATGGTAGGTTGATGATACATAGGAGAAGGATGGAGATGCAAGCTGTAGAAAAACGTTTTGCAAGATGCATAAGACAGAAGTAGTAAGTGTATGGTCTAATGTGGGAAGAGAGCCACTAGAGAATCAAATTGCAAACCATGAGTGGATTAATTAGAGTTGTGATTTAGGTACTGGTATGGATGCATTTAAAAGATCCTGGGCAATAACAATCCAAAAGATGCATTGAAAGGAGATAGAATGTGTGTGTAGTTTGCAGCACAGAACATTTCCATGCCTGCAGCACACTGTGGAACGGCACAGCAATACAGATGTAGGCAGAGATAACAAAAGGGGGGTCATCATCGTTAAGGACACCCGTGCAATATGCAGTCTGGTGGCTTTGTTGCTGGGTTGCGACCCATCCCCTTTCAGCTATTTGATGATACCACTGTTCCCTGGAAATATGGAAGGGAAAGACAAGGAATTAGATTTAGCGTGTCATTGAATAAGGGGTATTAACACAGAGAGACAAAAAGGGGAATTCTATGAATTTGAATATTATGTTGGTGTGTAATGGTAGCTAAACAGAGGAAATCTAAAAAAATTCACTCACAAAAGTTTTTAAAAAAAATGATTTTTCCAATATTTTACTTTCACTTGTCCCCTCGGGAACCAATTCCAAATAGGATTTACACTGTTTATTCAGGGGGAAAATACAATATTACTGTTAAATGTATTTATATCAAGGTTTTGTGTGCTTGACTGTCGTCGCCAATATTTCTTTTCACCTTCATTTTTCAGGTGAGCCCATTGGACTGTCATCTGGTTGGCCCTTTCTCATGTAAGAGACCGTGCGGACGGTTGTTAGATTGTGAAAATCACACTTGCATGAAGGAATGCCACCGAGTCACTGAGGTTGATGATCGTAGTGGGCCAAAAAAGGTATGGCTGCCTTGAGCAGAACAGCTTATTGTGGTTTTTGTTGTTCGTTTTAAATATAAAGCCAACAGTATAGCAGTACATTATTTCTAGAACTGTCAACAAATTCTTACATTTTTATTTTTCATGACATCTCTGAATTTTGGATAGTTATTTCAAACATAATTCATGCGTTTTTGTTGGCTTTTGAACTTTGGGTTAGGCCTGTGTGCGGATTCGTGAAAGGGAAGGCAATTACTGTTCTAAGGGATACAAGCTTTCGGCATACACTGAGAGGACTTATTTTTCTGTAAACCAAATCAATTAACTATTCATTTTCAACTGAGAATAATCTGTATTAGTGTCTGGATATAAAGTTAACTGAAGAAAATTATTTTTGACTCCTTTATATAGGGGTACATTTATGCATCATTTTGAGCAATGCCATTTTCTTGGTTATAAATACACTCAGGGATTTAAAAAGTATAATTTTGAGCCATTGATTTATGTAGTCAAGTAATATCAAGAGAGGTGAGGTAAATCAAAATGTCTATTTTCCTGAAGTTTATAAGAATATTGAGTTGCTGTTCAAGCTTCTGGACAATTTTGAAATTCTCTTTTATCAGGCTGTAAAAGGTATGCTCATGCATGTATTCAGTGTCAAGTTAAGGAAATGATATCGAGTGGTAACGAAATTGGTGGTGGAGCTAAAGTAGGAGGGCAACCAATGATAAAACAATCACTGAAAACATCATTGACTGGTTCTAGAAGTGGAGATAGAGGAACGCAGTTGTACAGCATTTGGGATGCTAATAGAGCGCTGAGAGAGGTGGCAATTGAAAAATCATTTAAACTGCATTTAGTAATAAATGTGGCTTTATAGGGAGGGAAGTCCCCTCTTGAAATTAGACGTTTTATAAATTGATTGGAGTGGCTGGAATCTAGAGTTAAGAGTCCTGAATCTAATAATGAACAATGGAAAAATCTTACATTTTCAATGAAGCACAAATTTGGATTGAGTCAAGGACACAATCAACTCGGTCTGTCGGGGACTCAAAAGCGGAAAAGGATAGGGCATGCCCGTCAGTCTTCTGTTCGCTCCATGCTGCTGTTCCTTCCATGCTTGCAGTTTGACTATAGACCATTGGTATACAGTTAATTCATTAGTTTGCCGGCAAACCTACCTGCATTTGTTAGTGATCACAAGAGGGCACAGCTTTGTCGATGGGAGATAGTACTGCAGTGACCTGAGATGGCGGCCCCAGTGCCAGATATTCTCACCTGTTGATCCCCCTTGTTAGCACTTTCCAAGAGTTATCATGTGTATCCCTTCACCTGAAGGCTGATGCGGGAGTATTTTTGACTTGCTGTCAGCTGGATGAATTGCCATTCCACTAGATGTCTTGCCGAATCTGTAGGATATACAAGTGTAGCAAACACAACATAAACTTTGTGTTAGGTATGCCACTCTTGTGGAAACGGTTTCAGTTTGAATGTTGACGTAACTTCCTTGCACAGTAAACATGCATGTTTTATGCATTTATTTATAGTATATATAAAGCATGAGCTTAGCCACAAGGCAGTGGAGAATTTTACAAGTGACCAGCAAACAGGAAGAATTACAAAATCAACAGACATGAGATGGAAATTAAATTCAGTTGGGAAAGTGTTGTCTGAATAAATGTTTTTAAATATTTGTTAAAAACAAAAGGTTTGGGATTTATCCTTATGTAGTCTGGAATAGAGTTGTACAGTCTAGGCTAAGACTGAGAATGCCTGTTTCATTGTTTTGTTAAGCATTTTCCAGAAAAAGGCTATTTCTGCTGCGTGGTTTTAGGTTTCCTCACATGAGGTTAAGTTTATTGTTCAGGTTTAGCGGCAGGACATTGTAGATTGCTTAATGTGTGATGTTTGCAGTCATGAAGTCGACTGTAGCTCCCAGTGATAACCAGCAAGGGTACTATAGGATGGGGCAATATGATCAGATTTTCTTCGCTTATGTTAGTAATCATGCACCTGAGTGTGTGGTATATCTCAAATAGGAGGGTAGGTTTGGGGAAGCCAACTAAGATGGCATTTCTCCCATCTACGTGACTGAGCTCGAGAGTTTGTTCTCCGGATTTGAAGTCAGTAGGGGAGATGGTCGGTTTTAGTTTTCTGACCAGATGGAGTTGATAGGATACTGGTTTCCTTAGTTTGATGATGTAGTCGCTCAGGATGAAGTGTTTATCTGCGATGTAGCCAAGCAACTAAGAACCAGGGATGGGTAGATGGCTAAAGGAGTGAGGGCGGTCCACCAATTCTGGATATGGGTAGGACTGTCAGTCAGAATAGCAGAAGGATTGTTTTTGTGAGTTCACTTTTAATGAGTAATTGCATCCAGTTTGGTAGATTACAGAAGAATGATTTCAGGGTCCTTATGTATGACAGTTGAAACTGTCAAAGCTATTTCTGTCTGTCTGCATATTGATGAATGGAGATATTCTGGACTAGTGAATAAATACTTATGAAAGCACTGCCTTTAACTAAAAATCAGTAAGGCGTGATTATTATATCCTATTCTTGTGGTATTGCTTGCTTGTGGTGTTCTGCTTTGTTACTGCGCATATTACTGTTATTATCATAAGGCTGTTAAGCTGATCTCCTTATATTGTTCTGCAACCACATTACTTCTTTTGCCTTGAGAAGGCTGAAAGGAAGGTTATAGGAGAGCTTCTCCCCAGCATTCCCTCGCCAGGTGCATTATCGTTTCACCAACTTGCAGGAAACTGCTATAATTAACAAATCCTTGATTGCCGACATACCTTGAGGTCCTATTACCAGCCAGTAAAAAACATCTCTATGATGTTTTTGAAAACTGCCTTAAGAATCAGTTTGCAGAAGTACTAACCCTCTCCATTCTCAGAAACCATGGAAGTCCTGTCTAAGGTCGTTATTGAGAAGCAGCAAGTTGCTAACCTCAGCCCATGTCTTAGATTTCCGGGTGCTGCTGGGACGTAACACCTGTGAAGTATGTATGGTACAAACCAAGTGGACAAAACATTACATCCCTTCTAAACTAAATTTAGCTGATAGGCAAGTGGAGTGAAAGTGGGAGGATGCATGCAGACACCAACCGCAGAGCACCATGCTATAAGAAAACTACCACAGCCCCTCATGATGCTGCTCTGGGTAGAAGCATGTCTGAGCTATTTGCCTAAGAGTCCGATCAACCAAATCCAAGGACCAAAAGATTAATGTTCCTGCTGGGAGAATAATTGTAAAAGAGAAGAAAACAACTCTGCAGATTTTGCTTAAGCATGAGACTGTACTATTGCCAGACTGTAAATTCATTTTGTTTTTAAAAAGGGCTTGTGTTTTCCAAACAAACACAGTTCAAAGCTTCTTTCTACAGTTCCTGGTGGGGGAGATTGGGAAATATCCATATATTGCCCCTGAGCCGGTGAGGAGAACCTGAATATGAAAATATGGTCATGATGAAATGAGGATCACAGGGCAATGGCAAATTCTCAATATAATGTACCTATATGAGGCCTAAGGTGATACGTGGTCTCTTACACCTCACAGTGGTGTTCCTTCCTTTAATAAAAGCTCTCGCTTACATAAGCTCTTATGTCATTTTTCACTTTCTGGTTTAACAAAATATATTATGTACTTCTGCGGAATGGATTTTATTTAAAAAAATGTCATTAGCTTCAAAGACAATCAAAAGCACATGCTTTACTATAAGTACTATGAATCAACGTTAACCCTTTGGAGAGCACAAATCTACAAAATATGTGTGTGTGTGTGTATATATATATATATATATATATATATAGACTAATAGGTAGGTAGATGGATAGAAACGTATTATGAAATGCATTTTTATCTTGGTGTCAAATTAACATGACTTAATGTACCTATAAACCTTTTAAGGAGTCCCAGAGGAGACTAGAATTAACCCCAGATGTCATCAAAGGTCTGTGTCTGGCCCTTATTTCTGCAAAAATGCTTTTCCAAACCAACCAAATTAAATATCAATTGCATCTGCAGTACCACAGCCTGATTCACTTAAATATTCCAGTTATTCGATGGCAATAGTTTACCAGTCATCAGTCTTCTGAAGAAACTAGATATTTCTCTACCGGGCCGAGCATAGGAAACTAGTAATAGGTTCGTAATTATACTCTTCTTATATACTCCCAAGTTCTTTCCCAAGATAGTACCACTTCTGCAAAAGATAACTACCTAAAAACAATTTACAGCTCTGCGATATGTCAACAAATTAAATACATCTGTGCAGGCACCTCCAACATCAATCTCTGTCTTTTAAACACAATATAGCCAATTCTTTGAGAATATTAGGTGTGTTGATCCAATAGTAACCTTAAATCTAGACCACAAGTTATCACACTTTTTAAAGGTTTTAATCATTTCTCCTTCGCTAAAATGATCTGAAGTTGTAATTCCTAGTTTCTTGAATTCATAACCTTGAGGGGGGAGGGGTACTTCCCCCGCAAGAGCTTTGTTTTTTGTGTGTTTTTTATTTTTTCATTTAATTTCATTCACTCTTTACTGCAGTTTCCCAGATGCAACTGGTTAGCTTGAAAGGAATCATTCACAATAGAGCAAAACCAGTGCTTAATTTAAGCCGGTGGTTTCAGGTGCTCGGCCCCAGCACTTAATTGTCAACAATGGCAGTTATGAGAGCCTGCCACATGGTAGTGTTGGCTGTCTAATTTAAAGATGAGCGCAACAGTTGTTTATTAATTCAATATAAATTAAAACAGACTAATACCTGCCACCCAAGCCATCCTTATAGCTGTGGGGGCACGGAGTAGTCTGAATTATCACACTTGTAAGAGTGTCAGTCAGTCAAATTCCTTTATTGCATGATTTTAATTAAAATCATTATAATGTATATACAGAAGCTTGAATGTAAATCAAATTTTTGTCTCGTGAAAATAAAGTCTGTAAAAGTTGCTTTTACAGGCATAATAAACAGGCTCAGAAATATCGCACAAACTAATCCACATTAAATAAATACCACCAAAAAAATTGCATGTTCGTCGGCAAAGCCAAAGCTAAAGCCAGATCATTGGAGTGCAAAAATGGCAAAACTGTGCAAACTATACATATCTGAAAGAAACAGTTAATTATAGATTCCTTACCTTAAATTTACCCCCAGGCGTCATACTGGATCCTTAAAGTTTTTCGTCAGCAGTACCCCTTCGCATCGAAACGTGGCGTCGGTCGGCTCCGCGTTCGTCGTTGGCGTCGTGGTCGCCGGGATGACGTTGCGGCAGCTACTTAGAACCTGCCCTCGCGCGCTGACGTCAGTTCTTTCTTTTTCTGCGCCAGCCAGCGCAGATCCGGAGAGAGCGGTACCTCAAGTAGGGCTGGGCGTAGTTAGCGAAGTAGCACTTCGCGAAGCTACGCAAAGTGAAGTTCGCACTACGCGATCTACGCGTAGCACTTCGCGAACAGCGTAGTACCTTGTTCGCACTGTGCCAGATGTCGTTTTCAATGATTGCACAGTGCGGACAAGCAACCGGCACTGTGCAATCATTGAAAATGGCATCTTGCACAGTGCGAGCTGTAGTTTTCTGCTGCTCGAGTAGATTTTTACTCGAGCTTCAGTTTTCTCAAGGCGAACTGGTAGTTTCTCATCGCGAGCGGTCGCGAGCATACGCGACCACTCGCAATGAGAAACCTGACCTCCTCGCGTTGGGAATCTCGCCGGGAGGTTTATTTTCCATGCTCGCGATCGCTAACTTGAAGTTGCTGATCGCGAACAAGGAAAAAGTCTCGCCGGGATGTCATTTTGCTTGCTCGCGGTCGCCAACTTGACGTTGAGGACCGCGAGCAAGCAAAAAATGACCGCAGCACTACGCAACACTACGCTACGCGTGTTCGCACTGTGCTACGTGCAGTTCGCGTAGTGCGAAGTTGCGCGAACTTCGCAAACTACGCGAGCGTAGCGTAGTGCTTTGCCCAGGCTTAACATCAAGTCACTTTTTGACTGACTGTTTGTCGTTTTTGAGTCTTCGACTCCTGGTGCGCATCAGGGATGCCCAGCTTCAAGGCTTACGGTTCCTGTAGCCGACTGATGTGGGTGACAGATTCGCACCGCGTGTGCCTGGAGTGCGACCATGACCCCAATTTATGCTCTGACTGCCAGACCATGAATCTGAGGTCTTTGCAGGAGCGGTCCCGAAAGCGTCTCGAGGCCCGGCAGTCGGCTCCATGCTGTTCGAGGTCCCGGTCGCATGGGAGGTCGAGGGACCAGTCGCGGAGTCATCATCATCACTCCTCATCCAAGTCTTCTCACTCGGGGTCAGGTAAGTCGAAGCACAAGAAGAAGTCGAAGAAGCATCGGTGCTCTTTGACTTCTCCCCATCCGTCGGCCGACTCGACGAGGGATGCGGGTGGTGCCTCTCCCGCAGCTCCGCTTGCGGAGCCCGAAGGGTCCACTCCGGGCTTCCCTCCCTTCCCGGGACCTGGAGCGACCCCTGCCCAGCTTTGCCAATTTTACGAAGCGATGTATGCCATCTCTGGACAGCCCGAATCTGCTGGCGCGCCTTTGGGCCCCCCAGACTCGGCTGGGGCTCCCTGGGCCTTCAATGCCGTCGGCTCCGGCCTAGGCGCCGCAGGTTCCAGTTGGATCCGGATCGGTTCCGGTTGACGTAGTTACACCTCCCCCGGTGCCGATTCCACCGGCACCACATCCGCAGCCGGCGTCAGCTGTGTCCCCAGCAAACGTCGACCCCGGCCTCCACTTCGATGTAGAAACGGAGCTGGACCCGGCGTCGATGGGTACTTTTGTGCCTTTGTTCTACCCTGGCTTTTTTAGACCAGATTGGCAGCCAGAAAAGGGTGAGGAGGACTGGGAGGGGTCTGGGGACCCTTTAACTGACCAGTTGGGCTACGAACCGAACTGGAGAGAGGAACTGAGGGAAGCCAGTGGTCAGGATACCTCACCAGACCTTGGCATGTTGTCTCCTCCTACCATGGCTATAGAGGAGGGAGCGTGGTGTTGCATAGGGCGGACGAGGCTCTCCACCTCGAGCTACCTACTGTAGTAGTCAGGACTAACCTCCTGACAGAGGTGCTTCAACCGGCAGCGAGCTCTTTGGAGCCCCTGCTACCGTTTAATGAAGCCCTCACTGACATCCTTTTGGGCACCTGGTCCAGGCCCAACACAGGGGCTCCTGTGTATAGGATGATTGCCCAATGCCAACCCCTGGCTCCAGGCGACCCCTCTTTTCTCTCCCAACATCCCACAATTGAGAGCTCGGTAGTCCAAGCCTCCACCTCCAAAGGCGCATTCCCTAACGCACCACCTAATAGAGAATCCAAAAAACTGCACCATCTTGGGAAGAAGATGTTTTCTTCCTCCAGCTTGGGACTGCAGTCGGTAAACACTGCATGTCTGTTAGGCCGTTACACTGACGCCATGTGGGATACGGTGGCGCAAGTGCTGCCCCAGTGCCCGAAGGAGGCCCGGGCCGTACTCTCCTGTGCAGTTGCCGAAGGGAGAGATGCGGCAAAGTTTAACATCCACTGTGGGATGGATACCACCAACTCACTAGACAGGACGATTTCCACATCGGTAGCCCTTCGACGCTGCGCCTGGTTGAGGTCGACTGGTTTTTCAGGGGATGTTTAATCCACCTTTATGGGCGTGCCCTTTGATGGCCGTCGCCTATTCGGCGACAAGCCAGACAACGCGCTGGAGCGCTTTAAGGACTCTCGGGCTACGGCCAGGTCCTTGGGTCTCTCCACCATCCGCCCTGCGTAGTCTGCTTTTCACCCCTTTCGTGGCTACGGAAGGGGTGCCCCGTCATGTCCCGCACAAAGCCACAGGCCAGCGCAAGCTGTTCAGCCTCCAAACCCTCCTTGTCCGACGTTTCAGGGCCACCAATCGCCAGTGGACGGCAGGATTCGCCATCACCTTCGCCACTGGCGTACCATCACATCAGGCAGGTGGGTTTTGCAAATAGTCCGAAGGAGCTACTCCCTCCCCTTCGAGACTACCCCTCCATCCATGCCACCTCAGTACCATCGCATGTCGGAGGATCATCTGGCTCTTCTCCAACAGGAAGTTTTGGCACTCTTGGCCAAGGAAGCCATCGAGTGAGTTCCTGTCCCAGAAGTAGGTTATGGTTGCTATTCCCACTACTTTCTGGTGCCCAAGAAGGACACAGGCCTGCTTTCTATCTTGGATCTCCGGAACATCAACCGCTTTCTCCGGAAGGAGAAGTTCAAGATGTTGACGCTAGCTCAGGTCCTGTCTGGCCTCTACCCTAGAGACTAGATGGTAACGTTGGACTTGCAGGATGCTTACTTTCACATCCCCGTCCTGCCGGCCCACTGGCGTTACCTACGGTTCACAGTAGGCCATGAGCACTTTCAATTTACCATGCTCTCTGTTGGCCTTACCAGCGCCCCTCGGGTGTTCCCGAAAGTGATGGCGGTAGTCGCAGCTCAACTGCGCAGATCAGGGGTTCCAGTCTTCCCCTGTCTCGATGACTGGCTGTTGAAGGCGGGCTTGCCACAGGCAGTCGTCTCCCACCTCCAGACTACGGACGACCTCCTGCATTCTCCGGAGTTCTCCATCAACGTGCCAAAGTTACACCTGACTCCCTCTCAGAAGCTCTTCTTCATCGGAGCGATTCTGAACACGACGCAGTTTCAGGTCTATCCTCCCGAACAGCGAGTCTGGGATATTCGGGCTATGATTCAGATCTTTCAGCCTCTATCCCTACATATGGCGGCACTGCAGTGCGACCAAAAGTTCCTGTGGGTAAAACATCAGGGATACCTGTCCAATTGCATCCAGATCTCGGAGGGCACTGCACAACAATTGCAGTGGTGGCTAACGAACCAGGATTGGGGCGACAGCAGATCCCTCTCCCTTCCACAGCCAGAGTTCACAGTGGTGACCGATGCATCACTTCTGGGATAGGGCGGCCACTTGGGGGAGGCAGAGATCAGAGGCCTCTGGTCTTCGGCGGAGTCCGGGCTCCACGTCAACCTTCTGGAGCTTCGGGCGATTTGTCTTGCACTCAAAGCATTCCTTCCGTCTGTCCGAGGAGGAGTAGTGCAGGTGTTCACGGATAAGACTACCGCCATGTGGTCCTGCAACAAACAAGGCGGGGTGGGGTCGTGGACCCTATGTCAAGAGGCCCTCCATCTCTGGACATGGCTGGAACATCAGGGCTTATCCCTGGTGATTCAACACCTGGCAGGTTCCCTGAACGCCAGGGCAGACTAACTCAGCCGTAGGTGCATGATGGATCCCGAATGACGTCTTCACTCGGAGGTGATGCAAGGTCTCTTTCAACAGTGGAGAGAGCCTTGGTTAGATCTATTCACCACCGAAGAGAACGCGCAATGTCAGCAATTCTGCGCGTTGGAATTTCCAAGGCGGCACTCGCTAGGCAACGAGAGTGCATTTGTGGTCTTCTATATGCCTTTTCACCTACAGCACTTCTGCCCAGAGTGCTGAAGAAGATCAGGCACGACCAGGCCCAAGTCATTCTTGTGGCTCCAGATTGGGCACAAAGAGTCTGGTATCCTGAGCTGCTACACATGGCCATCGATCCTCCGATCAGACTGCCTTTTCGGGAGGATCTTCTGTAGCAGCAGCAGGGGACGGTCCTCCACCCGAACCTGTCCAGCCTCCACCCCCTTACGTGGAGACTGAGCTGCGGCAGTTGACGTCATTTGACTTGCCTCCTGAAGTTTGTGATGTTATCTTGGCAGCCAGGCGTCCCTCCACTAAGACGGTATAATCCTGCAGATGGAACAAATTTGTGGCATGATGCACATCAAAGGCTGTGGATCCCCTTTCCGCCCCTCTTTCTGAGGTTTTCTTGTTCCTCCTTTCTTTGGCCCAGCAGGGCTTTGTTCTGGGCACTCTAAAGGGCTACCTCTCGGCCATTTCAGACTTTCTTAGGCTTCCTGATCAGCCTTCTCTTTCCAATCCCCTGTTGTAAATCGCTTCCTTAAGGGCATTATTTATCTTTTTCCTCCTGTAATGCCTCTGTGGGACTTCAATCTAGTTCTTACATATCTTATATGTACTCCCTTTGTGCTGCTACACAACTTTCCTCTGAGGCTTCTGACTTTGAAAAGTGCCTTTCTGGTGGCCATCACCTCTACACGAAGGGTGAGTGAGCTCCAAGCTCTTTCTTTTACGCCTCCTTTTCTGACTGTTCATCCGGACAAGGTTGTCCTTAGAACTCGTCCTTCCTTCCTTCCCAAAGTGGTTACTCCTTTCCATATTGGACAGACCATCACTTTGCCCACCTTCTTTCCTCCTCCGCATCCTTCCAAAGAGGAAGACAGGCTCAACCGTCTGGATCCAAATTGTGCACTTTCCTTTTACTTTGATTGCACAAAACAATTCCGGGTGGATGACCAGCTCTTTGTTGGCTATGTGGGTGCCAAAAAAGGTTGGGCTGTGCACAAATGGGCCATTTCTAGATGGGTCGTTTTGTGCATCAAAGCTTGTTATTCCTTGGCAAAGAAGGAGCCGCCAGTGGGGTTGCGTGCCCATTCCACGAGGGCGACGGCAGCTACCACTGCTTTGGGACGTGGAGTCCCCCTTAATGACATCTGTCAGGCAGCTACGTGGGCATCGTTGCACATGTTCATAAAACACTACTGCCTGGACAGCCAAGTCCGCAGAGACGGCTTCTTTGGCCGTTCTGTTCTCCAGGACTTTCTGGTGTGAACTTGGTTTGCAGACCCACCTCCGGAATTGGTATTGCTGGGGTATCTATTCTAATGTAAGGAATCTATAACTAACTGTTTCTTTCAGATGAACAAGTTACTTACCTTCGGTAACGATATATCTGTGAGAAACATAGGTTAGTTATAGATTCCTTACCGCCCCACCCATCTTCCCCGTTCAGCTGACTGAGTTCTAGGGTTAAGGATTTCCTTTCAGGGCCCTAGTTTTGTGCACCAGTGGTCAGTGTCTTACATGGCTCTGCGCTTCTGGCGTGGAAAGTCTTGAACAGAACTGACGTCAGCGCTCGAGGGTGGCGTCTAACTAGCTACCGCAACGTCATCCCGGCGATCAAGACACCAGCGACGAACACGGAGCCAACCGACTCTACCTTTCGATGCGCAGGGGCACTGCTGATGAAAAACTTTCCTGATCCAGTCGATTGCCTGGGGGTAATTCTAAGGTAAGGAATCTATAACTAACCTATGTAACATGTTTCTTACAGATATATCGTTACCAAAGGTAAGTAATTTTTTCACTATGCATATTGTCTTAGATGCAAGCATAGATAAAATCAGATTAAAAAAGTCCCGTGAAAGTATGGGAGACATAGGTAGTACCCGAGAATGGTGTCTGCTCAATCCTATGCAGGATATTTTAGGTTTGCAAAACAGTGCTAAAGGTGCAAACGATCTGGAAGCCATAAAACAAGTTGTTGTCTAATCATGTCCTGAGAGAACGGCTAGTAAAAGGCATTTAAGAGGCCCATCCGAATAAATATGAAAATCCAATCATAAAAACATTAAAAATCCAATTGTTCTTGGTGATCTTAATTAGGGCAGCGAAGAGACATGTCAGTGTCTTTACGTAATACTAGTAACAGGCTGGTGTATTTGCCGAATTTTGCCAAGTCACATGGCTCCTCTATGTGAAAAAATACATTCTGTAGCCTCTTTGCAGGTTTGTGTCACTTGTATGAGGAACAAAGGTTTTAACAGGGTGCGACAGGCACTTGTAAGAGTGTGATTGTTAGTAGTTGTATTAGTACTGGGATTGGCAGCACTGGCAGAGGCACTGGTTGGTTTAAGCTGCAGTGACTTCCTAACGAGTGCCCCGGCACATATTTGTTTTACGATTATAGCGCTGAACAAAGCACAATATATACACCCCAGGCTGGATTCTACAATAACCAGAGGTATCTGGGTCATCGTTATGGGTAAGTCCTCGAGGGACGCCACTCTGCTCAGCAAGGGAGGTGTGTTTAATTATTGCTGGAGTAACTGGAGTTCCTCAGACTTGAATGATTGGGTGAAAGGTTGAATGCAGAATAGACCAGACATGATGTGCCTGACAAAAGAAGAAGAGAGTAAGTGTGAAGGAGGGTAACCTGGTAAGGGGTGGATAATACAATAGGTAAAAGAGAGGGAGTAAGTGCCTTAAGCAGGATCACTGGTGTTGGTGACGAGCAATAGATGATCTTAGAGTAAAATGAAAAGGGAGAAAATTGGGGAATAGGAGGCAGAGGTGAGGGCATGACTAGACCAGAAGCACAAGTGGGGGGAGCTCTTAAGGGGCTACCTTGAAAGGACAGTGCTGCATCACTGTATATCACCAGTTAAATAAAGCTTCCTCTATTATAAAAAAACCTCAGTATTCTTCTTCATATAACCTTTTGGAAACAGTCACACAGTCAGTCTGGTGGCCCAAGAGAGGGACCTAAAGCGTTACACGCCTCCTTCTTCGGTCTCCTCCAGCATGTCAGAATGTGCTCCACCTTCCCTAGGTACCCTCATGCGACATGGGCCAAATGCCTCTTTTGATGCATGATCATAACACCTCTGGACTTGAAGCGGCTGTCTTGTGGCACCCACGAGAGACCTTACTGGTTCTCATGCACTCCAACCTGTTTCCTTATCAGACATGCGCCAGCCATTGCGCTCTCTTTTGTCCTTTATCAACTGCGGACAGCAATGTTTTCTCTTCAGCTGGCAGCCCTCCCATTTGCCCCAGTTGCTTATGGATGGCCTCAGTGAGCTGGTCAGCAGGCGCAAGAAAGGCTTTCCATCACGTCGGGTCATCCTTTCCTTGGTTTACCTGAACGTACCTCCAGCTGTTCAAATTTGGCAACCAACTGTGAGGTGTCTGGTATCACCCTGTATAGTATTTCAGGTCTAGACTTCATACTCCTCACGTCAACCTCGGTCTTGTTCCTCCTTGTGGCACCTCATTCCCATTCTCTCCTCTTAGTGGATTCACCTGGATCCTCCAGCACAAATGTCCCCCTGGCAGGTCCACCTGACCCACCCCTGCTAGTTACGTGTCCTTTGTACTCTGTTATTAGCTGGACCCACTGATTTGACACAAAGACCCATGTCTGCTGCCAGGCCATTCACCGCGCTTAGTTTATCTTAGCGGTCCATTCAGAGAATAATTTCATCATAAGAACCTCCCCGTTTCCATGAACTTGCCCTTCCAAGCTCTTTTATTCTTAAATAGTTCTAAATGTGTCTTTGACTTCGTTTCAGTTTTATTATAATTCATCGGAACTCTGCCCAATGGAAGTATTCTTTGCGAAACAAAGATACAAAATTATCTCTCATGAAGTTGTAAAAATAGTTTTTGACAGGGTTCTTCAGCAAAGACTGAGTGCAAATCAGTTTGGTAGACTAACGTTTTAGAGCGGGAAAGCAAATAAGCGAGTCTAAGGGAAATATGATGGAAGGGATGGGAAATACTTCTTTCTACAGAGGCTGTGCTCTGTGAAGCATCTGGTAATTGGAAGTAGAGGGATCACTGTGAGTTGTGCTGTGTGGGGAGGCTGTCAGGAGACAGTCACTCTTCTGGTAGTGGACTGCTTTGTATGGTCGCCCGGTCGCGATTGAGTGGAGCAGGTGCCTATCCTCTGCAAACCCTGTTCTGAAGTCACAGGTGTTTTACTGGTATTAGAAAAAGCACACCATTATAACCGGCCATGGGGGTCCCGTACCCTTGATTGCCTGGTGCAGTACCACCAATCAGGGTGACTCGTAATGAGGGCCTTCACCTCATCCACCCCTAAAGGATGTTGGGGTGCGTTGCAGCATGCCATAGGAGAGATGTTTGCCACAGATTCATAGGTAGATTGTGATCAAGACTGCAAGTCTGCTGGCTCTTCATTTTTCATCAGAACCAAATCTAGTCTATGGCCCTGATTGTGAGTGACCCGACAGATGGGTTAGAGCATCTGTGGACCATGCTGATTTAAGGAGTCCATCCCTAGGTTAGTTTTCCACAACTCAAGCAGTAAACCCCGTTACACTCGAGATGATGGCAGAGTGCAAAAATCCTAATATTTTTCTTGAAGTCCATAAGGGTTTAATAGTTGAATTTCTGCACTTTAATTAGGAGTCTTTGAACCAGCACAGTGGTCTTCAGATTAGCATCATGGATCGAGGCTATGCTTCCCCCTTTGTCCATTCCAAATACTCAATACCATATTTGCCTTGGAGACAGTGTATTAGGCACACAGTTGTTTTCTGCATGAAGTAAAACCTCTGTTACGATTCGGACCGTTGTTACATTAAACATAACATTGACGGACTCCGTGCTTTTTGGGCTTGTAAAGTGAACTTGGATATGCAGAAAACAAGCATCGGCATAGCCAGTAGGGCTCGCCTTTGGGACCTTATAAGTATTTAGTTATGCAGCACAATATCATTAATACAACAGCATCAACTGTTGCATGGCTAAACACTTATAAGGTCCCAAAGGCGAGACCTATTGGCTATGCCAATGCTTGTTTTGTTATGGGGGCATAAATAACTGGAGGGTGAAGGTCAGTCAGTCAGTTAGTGAGAGTGAGTGAGAGAGTCAGTCAGTGAGAGAGAGACAGTGAGAGAGAGAGTCAGTAGGAGAGTGAGACAGTAAGAGTGAGAGTTAGTCAGTGATAGAGTGAGAGTCAGTGGTAGAGTGAGAGGCAGTCAGTGAGAGAGTCAGTCAGTGAGAGTGAGAGTCAGTCAGTGAGAGTGAATGAGAGTGAGAGAGTGAGTCAGTCAGTGAGTGAAAGCCAGTGGGATAGTCATTCAGTGAGAGTGAGTCAGTCTTTTAGCGAGAGTCAGTCTTTTAGCGAGAGTCAGTCTTTTAGCGAGAGTCAGTCTTTTAGCGAGAGTCAGCCTTTTAGCGAGAGTCAGTCTTTTAGCGAGAGTCTGTCTTTTAGCGAGAGTCTGTCTTTTAGCGAGAGTCAGTCTATTAGCGAGAGTCAATCAGTCATTGAGAGAGAGTGGGAGAGTCAGTCATTGAGAGTGAGTCAATCAGTCAGTGAGAGAGAGTTGGTGAGTCTGTCAGTGAGAGTGAGTCAGTGAGAGTGAGAGTCAGTCAGAGAGTGGGAGAGTCAGTCAGAGAGAGTGGGAGAGTCAGTCAGAGAGAGTGAGAGAGAGTGGAAGAGTCAGTCAGTCAGTGAGAGAGAGCGAGTGTGTCAGTGAGTCTGTCAGTGAGAGTGAGAGTCAGTGAGAGAGAGTGAGAGAGTCAGTGAGAGAGAGTGGGAGAGTCTGTCATTGAGAGTGAGTCTGTCAGTGAGGGAGAGTGGGAGAGTCCATCAGTGAGAGAGAGAGAGTGAGTCAGTCAGTGAGAGAGAGTGAGTCAGTCAGTGAGAGAGAGTGAGTGAGTCAGTGAGAGAGTGAGTGAGTCAGTCAGAGTGAGTGAGTCAGTCAGAGATAGTGAGTCAGTCAGTGAGAGAGAGTGGGAGAGTCTGTCAGTGAGAGTGAGTCAGTTAGTCATTGAGAGTGAGTCAGTCAGTCATTGAGAGTGAGAGAGTCAGTCAGTGAGAGTGAGAGTCAGTCAGTTAGAGTGAATGAGAGTGAGAGAGTGAGTGAAAGTCAGTGGGATAGTCAGTCAGTGAGAGTGAGTCAGTCTTTTAGCGAGAGTCAGTCTTTTAGCGAGAGTGTCTTTTAGCAAGAGTCAGTCTTTTAGCGAGAGTCAGTCAGTGAGAGAGAGTCAGTCAGTGAGAGAGTCAATCAGTCAGTGAGAGTGGGAGAGTCAGTGAGAGTGAATGAGTCAGTCATTGAGAGTGAGTCAGTCAGTCAGTGAGAGAGAGTGGGTGAGTCTGTCAGTGAGAGAGTCAGTCAGTGAGAGAGAGTGGGAGAGTCAGTCAGTGAGAGAGAGTGGAAGAGTGAGTCAGTGAGAGTGAGTCAGTCAGTGAGAGTCTGTTACTGAGAGTCAGTCAATCAGTGAGAGTCAGTCAGTGAGAGTGAGTGAGTGTGTCAGTGAGAGTGAGTGAGTGTGTCAGTGAGAGTGAGTGAGTGTGTCAGTGAGAGTGAGTCTGTCAGTCAGTGAGAGTGAGTCAGTCAGTGAGAGAGTGGGAGAGTCCATGAGAGAGTCTGTCGGTGATAGTCTGTCGGTGATAGTCTGTCGGTGATAGCCTGTCGGTGATAGCCTGTCGGTGATAGTCTGTCGGTGATAGTCTGTCGGTGATAGTCTGTCGGTGATAGCCTGTCGGTGATAGTCTGTCGGTGATAGTCTGTCGGTGATAGTCTGTCGGTGAGAGTGAGTCAGTGAGTGGGAGAGTGTCAGTGAGAGTGAGTGGGAGAGTGTCAGTGAGTGAGAGAGTGGGAGAGTTTGTCAGTAATAGTCTGTCCGTCAGTGAGAGTGAGTGAATGAGTCAGTCAGTGAGAGAGAGTGGGTGAGTCTGTCAGTGAGAGAGAGTGGGAGAGTCAGTCAGAGAGAGTGAATGAGTCAGTCAGTCAGTGAGAGTGAATGAGTCAGTCAGTGAGAGTGAATGAGTCAGTCAGTGAGAGAGAGTGGGTGAGTCTGTCAGTGAGAGTCTTTCAGTGAGAGTGAGAGAGTCAGTCAGTGAGAGAGTGGGAGAGTCAGTGAGAGAGAGTGGGAGAGTCAGTCAGTGAGAGAGAGTGGTAGAGTCCGTCAGTGAGTGAGAGTGAGTCAGTGAGAGAGAGTGAGTCAGTGAGAGAGAGTGAGAGTGAGTCAGTGAGTCTGTCCGTGAGAGTGAGTCAGTCTGTGAGAGAGAGAGAGTGGGTGAGTCAGTCAGTGAGAGAGAGTGGGAGAGTCAGTCAGTGAGAGAGAGTGTGAGAGTATGTCAGTGAGAGTGAGTCTGTCAGTGAGAGTGAGTCTGTCAGTGAGAGTGAGTCTGTCAGTGAGAGTGAGTCTGTCAGTGAGAGTGAGTGAGTCAGTGAGAGTGAGTGAGTCAGTGAGAGAGAGTGAGTCAGTGAGAGAGAGTGAGTCAGTGAGAGAGAGTGAGTCAGTCAGTGAGTGTGAGTCAATCAGTGAGTGTGAGTCAATCAGTGAGTGTGAGTCTGTCAGTGAGTGTGAGTCTGTCAGTGAGAGAGTCTGCCAGTGAGAGTCTGTCAGTAAGTTAGTGAGAAAGTCTGCCAGTGAGAGTCTGTCAGTGAGTGTGAGTGAGTCAGTCAGAGAGTGGGAAAGTGTCAGTGAGAGTGAGTCAGTCAATGAGAGTCTGTTACTGAGAGTCAGTCAATCAGTGAGAGTCAGTCAGTGAGAGTGAGTGAGTCAGTGAGAGTGAGTCTGTCAGTCAGTGAGAGTGAGTCAGTCAGTCAGTCAGTGAGAGAGTGGCAGAGTCCATGAGAGAGTGGGAGAGTCTGTCGGTGAGAGTCTGTCGGTGAGAGTCTGTCGGTGAGAGTCTGTCGGTGAGAGTCTGTCGGTGAGAGTCTGTCGGTGAGAGTCTGTCGAGAGTCTGTCAGTGGGAGAGTGTCAGTGAGTGAGAGAGTGGGAGAGTTTGTCAGTAATAGTCTGTCAGTGAGAGAGAGTGGGTCAGTCTGTCAGTGAGAGTCTGTCAGTGAGAGTCTGTCAGTGAGAGTGAGTCTGTCAGTGAGAGTCTGTCAGTGAGAGTGAGTCTGTCAGTGAGAGTTTCAGTGAGAGTGAGTCTGTCAGTGAGAGTGAGTCTGTCAGTGAGAGAGTCTGTCAGTGAGAGAGTCTGTCAGTGAGAGAGTCTGTCAGTGAGAGAGAGTCTGTCAGTGAGAGTGAGTCTGTCAGTGAGAGTGAGTCTGTCAGTGAGAGTGAGTCTGTCAGTGAGAGTGAGTCTGTCAGTGAGAGTGAGTCTGTCAGTGAGAGAGAGTCTGTCAGTGAGAGAGAGTCTGTTAGTGAGAGTCTGTCAGTGAGTCAGTCAGAGAGTGGGAGAGTCCATGAGAAAGTGGGAGAGTCTGTCGGTGAGAGTCTGTCGGTGAGAGTCTGTCGGTGAGAGTCTGTCGGTGAGAGTCTGTCGGTGAGAGTCTGTCGGTGAGAGTGAGTCGGTGAGAGTGAGTCGGTGAGAGTGAGTCGGTGAGAGTGAGTCGGTGAGAGTGAGTCGGTGAGAGTGAGTCAGTCGGTGAGAGAGAGTCAGTCGGTGAGAGAGAGTCAGTCGGTGAGAGAGAGTCAGTCGGTGAGAGTGAGAGAGTCAGTGAGAGAGAGTCTGTCAGTGAGAGAGAGTCTGTCAGTGAGAGAGAGTCTGTCAGTGAGAGAGAGTCTGTCAGTGAGAGAGAGTCTGTTAGTGAGAGTCTGTCAGTGAGTCAGTCAGAGAGTGGGAGAGTCCATGAGAAAGTGGGAGAGTGTCAGTGAGAGTCTGTCAGTGAGAGTCTGTCAGTGAGAGTCTGTCAGTGAGAGTCTGTCAGTGAGAGTCTGTCAGTGAGAGTGAGTCTGTCAGTGAGAGTGAGTCTGTCAGTGAGAGTGAGTCTGTCAGTGAGAGTGAGTCTGTCAGTGAGAGTGAGTCTGTCAGTGAGAGTGAGTCTGTCAGTGAGAGTGAGTCTGTCAGTGAGCGTGAGTCTGTCAGTGAGCGTGAGTCTGTCAGTGAGAGTGAGTCTGTCAGTGAGAGTGAGTCTGTCAGTGAGAGTGAGTCTGTTAGTGAGAGAGAGAGTCTGTTAGTGAGAGTCTGCCAGTGAGAGTCTGTCAGTGAGTCAGTCAGAGAGTGGGAGAGTCCATGAGAAAGTGGGAGAGTCTGTCGGTGAGAGTCTGTCGGTGAGAGTCTGTCGGTGAGAGTCTGTCGGTGAGAGTGAGAGAGTCAGTCAGTGAGATTGGGAGAGTCAGTCAGTGAGATTGGGAGAGTCAGACAGAGAGAGTGGGAGAGTCAGTCAGTGAGAGAGCATGGAAGAGTGAGTCAGTCAATGGGAGTGAGTCAGTGAGTCTGTCAGTGAGAGTGAGTGTCAGTGAGAGTGAGTGTCAGTGAGAGTGAGTCTGTCAGTGAGAGTGAGTCTGTCAGTGAGAGTGAGTGAGTGAGTCAGTGAGAGAGACTGGGAGAGTCCACCAGTGAGAGTGAGTCAGACTGTCAGTGAGAGTGAGTCTGTTAGTGAGAGTCTGTTAGTGAGAGTCAGTGAGAGAGAGTCAGTCAGTCAGTGAGAGAGTCAGTCAGTGAGAGCGAATGAGAGTGAGAGTGAGTCAGTGAGTGAAAGTCAGTGGGATAGTCAGTCAGTGAGAGTGAGTCAGTGAGTGAGTCAGTGAGTGAGTCAGTGAGTGAGTCAGTGAGAGTGAGTCAGTGAGTCAGTGAGTGAGTCAGTGAGTGAGTCAGTGAGTGAGTCGGTGAGTGTGTCGGTGAGTGTGTCGGTGAGTGTGTCAGTGAGAGTGAGTCAGTGAGTCTGTCAGTGAGAGTGAGTCAGTGAGTCTGTCAGTGAGAGTGAGTTTGTCAGTGAGAGTGAGTCTGTCAGTGAGAGTGAGTCTGTCAGTGAGAGTGAGTCTGTCAGTGAGAGAGAGTGGGAGTGTCCGTCAGTTAAAGTGAGTGAGTCAGTCAGAGAGAGTGAGTGAGTCAGTCAGAGAGTGAGTCAGTCAGAGAGAGAGAGTGGGATAGTGAGAGTGAGTCGGTGAGAGTGAGTCAGTGAGAGTGAGTCGGTGAGAGTGAGTCGGTGAGAGTGAGTGAGTCAGTCAGTGAGAGAGAGTGGGAGAGTCAGTCAGTGAGAGAGAGTGGAAGAGTGAGTCAGTGAGTCAGTGAGAGTGAGTCAGTCAGTGAGAGTCAGTCAGTGAGAGTGAGTGAGTGTGTCAGTGAGAGTGAGTCTGTCAGTCAGTGAGAGTGAATCTGTCAGTCAGTGAGAGTGAGTCAGTCAGTGAGAGAGTGGGAGAGTCCATGAGAGAGTCTGTCGGTGATAGTCTGTCGGTGATAGCCTGTCGGTGATAGCCTGTCGGTGATAGTCTGTCGGTGTTAGTCTGTCGGTGAGAGTGAGTCAGTGAGTGGGAGAGTGTCAGTGAGAGTGAGTGGGAGAGTGTCAGTGAGTGAGAGAGTGGGAGAGTTTGTCAGTAATAGTCTGTCCGTCAGTGAGAGTGAATGAGTCAGTCAGTGAGAGAGAGTGGGTGAGTCTGTCAGTGAGAGAGAGTGGGAGAGTCAGTCAGAGAGAGTGAATGAGTCAGTCAGTGAGAGTGAATGAGTCAGTGAGAGAGAGTGGGTGAGTCTGTCAGTGAGAGTCTTTCAGTGAGAGTGAGAGAGTCAGTCAGTGAGAGAGTGGGAGAGTCAGTGAGAGAGAGTGGGAGAGTCAGTCAGTGAGAGAGAGTGGTAGAGTCCGTCAGTGAGTGAGAGTGAGTCAGTGAGAGAGAGTGAGAGTGAGTCAGTGAGAGAGAGTGAGAGTGAGTCAGTGAGTCTGTCCGTGAGAGTGAGTCAGTCTGTGAGAGAGAGAGAGTGGGAGAGTCAGTCAGTGAGAGTCTGTCAGTGAGAGTCTGTCAGTGAGAGTCTGTCAGTGAGAGTCTGTCAGTGAGAGTCTGTCAGTGAGAGTCTGTCAGTGAGAGTCTGTCAGTGAGAGTCTGTCAGTGAGAGTCTGTCAGTGAGAGTGAGTCTGTCAGTGAGAGTCTGTCAGTGAGAGTGAGTCTGTCAGTGAGAGTGAGTCTGTCAGTGAGAGTGAGTCTGTCAGTGAGAGTGAGTCTGTCAGTGAGAGTGAGTCTGTCAGTGAGAGTGAGTCTGTCAGTGAGAGTGAGTCTGTCAGTGAGAGTGAGTCTGTCAGTGAGAGTGAGTCTGTCAGTGAGAGTGAGTCTGTCAGTGAGAGTGAGTCTGTCAGTGAGAGTGAGTCTGTCAGTCAGAGAGAGTGAGTCTGTCAGTCAGAGAGAGTGAGTCTGTCAGTCAGAGAGAGTGAGTCTGTCAGTCAGAGAGAGTGAGTCTGTCAGTCAGAGAGAGTGAGTCTGTCAGTCAGAGAGAGTGAGTCTGTCAGTCAGAGAGAGTGAGTCTGTCAGTCAGAGAGAGTGAGTCTGTCAGTCAGAGAGAGTGAGTCTGTCAGTCAGAGAGAGTGAGTCTGTCAGTCAGAGAGAGTGAGTCTGTCAGTCAGAGAGAGTGAGTCTGTCAGTCAGAGAGAGTGAGTCAGTCAGAGAGAGTGAGTCAATCAGTGAGAGTGAGTGTGAGTCAATCAGTGAGTGTGAGTCTGTCAGTGAGTGTGAGTCTGTCAGTGAGAGAGTCTGCCAGTGAGAGTCTGTCAGTAAGTCAGTGAGAAAGTCTGCCAGTGAGAGTCTGTCAGTGAGTGTGAGTGAGTCAGTCAGAGAGTGGGAAAGTGTCAGTGAGAGTGAGTCAGTCAATGAGAGTCTGTTACTGAGAGTCAGTCAATCAGTGAGAGTCAGTCCGTGAGAGTGAGTGAGTCAGTGAGAGTGAGTCTGTCAGTGAGAGTTAGTGAGTCAGTGAGAGTGAGTGAGTCAGTGAGAGTGAGTGAGTCAGTGAGAGAGAGTGAGTCAGTCAGAGAGAGTGAGTCAGTCAGAGAGAGTGAGTCAGTCAGAGAGAGTGAGTCAATCAGTGAGAGTGAGTGTGAGTCAATCAGTGAGTGTGAGTCTGTCAGTGAGTGTGAGTCTGTCAGTGAGAGAGTCTGCCAGTAAGTCAGTGAGAAAGTCTGCCAGTGAGAGTCTGTCAGTGAGTGTGAGTGAGTCAGTCAGAGAGTGGGAAAGTGTCAGTGAGAGTGAGTCAGTCAATGAGAGTCTGTTACTGAGAGTCAGTCAATCAGTGAGAGTCAGTCAGTGAGAGTGAGTGAGTCAGTGAGAGTGAGTCTGTCAGTCAGTGAAAGTGAGTCAGTCAGTCAGTGAGAGAGTGGGAGAGTCCATGAGAGAGTGGGAGAGTCTGTCGGTGAGAGTCTGTCGGTGAGAGAGAGTGAGTGGGAGAGTGTCAGTGAGTGAGAGAGTGGGAGAGTTTGTCAGTAATAGTCTGTCAGTGAGAGAGAGTGGGTCAGTCTGTCAATGAGTCTGTCAGTGAGAGTCTGTCAGTGAGAGTCTGTCAGTGAGAGTCTGTCAGTGAGTGTCTGTCAGTGAGAGTGAGTCTGTCAGTGAGAGTCTGTCAGTGAGAGTCTGTCAGTGAGAGTGAGTCTGTCAGTGAGAGTGAGTCTGTCAGTGAGAGTGAGTCTGTCAGTGAGAGAGTCTGTCAGTGAGAGAGTCTGTCAGTGAGAGAGTCTGTCAGTGAGAGAGAGTCTGTCAGTGAGAGAGAGTCTGTCAGTGAGAGAGAGTCTGTCAGTGAGAGAGAGTCTGTCAGTGAGAGAGAGTCTGTCAGTGAGAGAGAGTCTGTCAGTGAGAGAGAGTCTGTCAGTGAGAGAGAGTCTGTCAGTGAGAGAGAGTCTGTCAGTGAGAGAGAGTCTGTCAGTGAGAGTGAGTCTGTTAGTGAGAGAGAGTGTGTTAGTGAGAGAGAGTGTGTTAGTGAGAGAGAGTCTGTTAGTGAGAGTCTGCCAGTGAGAGTCTGTCAGTGAGTCAGTCAGAGAGTGGGAGAGTCCATGAGAAAGTGGGAGAGTCTGTCGGTGAGAGTCTGTCGGTGAGAGTCTGTCGGTGAGAGTCTGTCGGTGAGAGTCTGTCGGTGAGAGTGAGTCGGTGAGAGTGAGTCGGTGAGAGTGAGTCGGTGAGAGTCTGTCGGTGAGAGTCTGTCGGTGAGAGTCTGTCGGTGAGAGTCTGTCGGTGAGAGTCTGTGGGTGAGAGTCTGTCGGTGAGAGTCTGTCGGTGAGAGTCTGTCGGTGAGAGTCTGTCGGTGAGAGTCTGTCGGTGAGAGAGTCAGTCAGTGAGATTGGGAGAGTCAGACAGAGAGAGTGGGAGAGTCAGTCAGTGAGAGAGCATGGAAGAGTGAGTCAGTCAATGGGAGTGAGTCAGTGAGTCTGTCAGTGAGAGAGAGTCTGTCAGTGAGAGAGAGTGTGTTAGTGAGAGAGAGTGTGTTAGTGAGAGAGAGTGTCAGTGAGAGTGAGTGTCAGTGAGAGTGAGTCTGTCAGTGAGAGTGAGTGAGTGAGTCAGTGAGAGAGACTGGGAGAGTCCACCAGTGAGAGTGAGTCAGACTGTCAGTGAGAGTGAGTCTGTTAGTGAGAGTCTGTTAGTGAGAGTCAGTGAGAGAGAGTCAGTCAGTCAGTGAGAGAGTTAGTCAGTGAGAGCGAATGAGAGTGAGAGTAAGTCAGTGAGTGAAAGTCAGTGGGATAGTCAGTCAGTGAGAGTGAGTCAGTGAGTGTGTCAGTGTGAGTGTGTCAGTGTGAGTGTGTCAGTGAGTGTGTCAGTGAGAGTGTGTCAGTGAGAGTGTGTCAGTGAGAGTGTGTCAGTGAGAGTGTGTCAGTGAGTGTGTCAGTGAGAGTGAGTCAGTGAGAGTGAGTCAGTGAGAGTGAGTCAGTGAGAGTGAGTCAGTGAGAGTGAGTCAGTGAGAGTGAGTCGGTGAGTGTGTCGGTGAGTGTGTCGGTGAGTGTGTCGGTGAGTGTGTCGGTGAGTGTGTCGGTGAGTGTGTCGGTGAGTGTGTCGGTGAGTGTGTCGGTGAGTGTGTCGGTGAGTGTGTCGGTGAGTGAGTCAGTGAGAGTGAGTCAGTGAGTGAGTCAGTGAGAGTGTGAGTGAGTCAGTGAGAGTGAGTCAGTGAGTGAGTCGGTGAGTGAGTCAGTGAGTGTGTCGGTGAGTGTGTCGGTGAGTGTGTCGGTGAGTGTGTCGGTGAGTGTGTCGGTGAGTGTGTCGGTGAGTGTGTCGGTGAGTGTGTCGGTGAGTGAGTCAGTGGGAGTGAGTCAGTGAGAGTGAGTCAGTGAGAGTGAGTCAGTGAGAGTGAGTCAGTGAGTGAGTCAGTGAGAGTGAGTCAGTGAGAGTGAGTCAGTGAGAGTTAGTCAGTGAGAGTGAGTCGGTGAGAGTGAGTCGGTGAGAGTGAGTCGGTGAGAGTGAGTCGGTGAGAGTGAGTCGGTGAGAGTGAGTCGGTGAGAGTGAGTCGGTGAGAGTGAGTCGGTGAGAGTGTGTCGGTGAGAGTGTCGGTGAGTGTGTCGGTGAGTGTGTCGGTGAGTGTGTCGGTGAGTGTGAGTCTGTCAGTGAGAGAGAGTCTGTCAGTGAGAGAGAGTCTGTCAGTGAGAGAGAGTCTGTCAGTGAGAGTGAGTCTGTCAGTGAGAGTGAGTGAGTCAGTGAGAGTGAGTCAGTCAGTGAGAGTGAGTCAGTCAGAGAGAGTGAGTCAATCAGTGAGAGTGAGTGTGAGTCAATCAGTGAGTGTGAGTCTGTCAGTGAGAGAGTCTGCCAGTGAGAGTCTGTCAGTAAGTCAGTGAGAAAGTCTGCCAGTGAGAGTCTGTCAGTGAGTGTGAGTGAGTCAGTCAGAGAGTGGGAAAGTGTCAGTGAGAGTGAGTCAGTCAATGAGAGTCTGTTACTGAGAGTCAGTCAATCAGTGAGAGTCAGTCCGTGAGAGTGAGTGAGTCAGTGAGAGTGAGTCTGTCAGTCAGTGAGAGTGAGTGAGTCAGTCAGTGAGAGAGTGGGAGAGTCCATGAGAGAGTGGGAGAGTCTGTCGGTGATAGTCTGTCGGTGATAGTCTGTCGGTGAGAGTCTGTCGGTGATAGTCTGTCGGTGAGAGTCTGTCGGTGAGAGAGAGTGAGTGGGAGAGTGTCAGTGAGTGAGAGAGTGGGAGAGTTTGTCAGTAATAGTCTGTCAGTGAGAGAGAGTGGGTCAGTCTGTCAGTGAGAGTCTGTCAGTGAGAGTCTGTCAGTGAGAGTCTGTCAGTGAGAGTCTGTCAGTGAGAGTCTGTCAGTGAGAGTCTGTCAGTGAGAGTCTGTCAGTGAGTGTCTGTCAGTGAGAGTGAGTCTGTCAGTGAGAGTCTGTCAGTGAGAGTGAGTCTGTCAGTGAGAGTGAGTCTGTCAGTGAGAGTTTCAGTGAGAGTGAGTCTGTCAGTGAGAGTGAGTCTGTCAGTGAGAGTGAGTCTGTCAGTCAGAGAGAGTGAGTCTGTCAGTGAGAGTGAGTCTGTCAGTGAGAGTTTCAGTGAGAGTGAGTCTGTCAGTGAGAGTGAGTCTGTCAGTGAGAGTGAGTCTGTCAGTGAGAGAGAGTCTGTCAGTGAGAGAGAGTCTGTCAGTGAGAGAGAGTCTGTCAGTGAGAGTGAGTCTGTCAGTGAGAGTGAGTCTGTCAGTGAGAGTGAGTCTGTCAGTGAGAGTGAGTCTGTCAGTGAGAGTGAGTCAGTGAGAGAGACTGGGAGAGTCCACCAGTGAGAGTGAGTCTGTTAGTGAGAGTGAGTCTGTTAGTGAGAGTGAGTCTGTTAGTGAGAGTGAGTCTGTTAGTGAGAGTGAGTCTGTTAGTGAGAGTGAGTCTGTTAGTGAGAGTGAGTCAGTCAATGAGAGAGAGTGAGTTAGTGAGAGTCTGTGAGTGAGTGAGTCTGTGAGTCAGTGAGAGTGAGTCTGTCGGTCAGTCAGTGAGAGTGAGTCTGTCAGTCAGTGAGAGTAAGTCTGTCTGTCAGTCAGTGAGAGTGAGAGAGTCAGTGATAGTCTGTCAGTGAGAGTGAGTGAGTCAGTGAGAGTGAGTGAGACAGTCACAGAGAGAGTGGGTGAGTCTGTCAATAAGAGTCTGTTGTCAGTAAGAGTCTGTCAGTAAGAGTCTG
This sequence comes from Triturus cristatus, assembly GCF_964204655.1. Taxonomy (NCBI): domain Eukaryota; kingdom Metazoa; phylum Chordata; class Amphibia; order Caudata; family Salamandridae; genus Triturus; species Triturus cristatus. The sequence continues at coordinate 816,900,395 of NC_140582.1, forward strand.
TCTGTCAGTGAGAGTGAGTCTTGTCAGTGAGAGTGAGTCTTGTCAGTGAGAGTGAGTCTTGTCAGTGAGAGTGAGTCAGTCAGAGAGTGGGAGAGTCAGTCAGTGAGAGTGAGTGAGTGAGTCAGTGAGAGTGAGTGAGTCAGTGAGAGTAAGTCTGTCAGTCAGTGTGAGTGAGTCAGTCAGTGAGTAAGAGAGAGTGGGAGAGTCTGCCAGTGGGAGTTTGTCAGTCAGTGAGAGTGAGTGAGTTTGTCAGTCAGTGAGAGTGAGTCAGTCAGTGACAGAGAGTCTGTTAGTGAGAGAGAGTCTGTTAGTGAGAGTCAGTCAGTGAGAGAGAGTGAGTCAGTGAGAGTCGGTCAGTGAGAGTGAGTGAGTCAGTGAGAATAAGCCTGTCAGTCAGTGAGAATGAGTCAGTGAGTAAGAGAGAGTGGGAGAGTATCAGTGAGAGTTTGTCAGTCAGTGAGAGTGTCAGCGAGAGTCAGTGAGAGTCACTGAGAGAGAGTGTGAGAGTTTCTAAGTTAGTGAGAGTTTGTCAGTGAGAGTGAGTGAGTCAGTGAAAGAGTGAGTCAGTAAGATTGAGTGAGTCTGTGAAAGTGATTCTGTCAGTCACTGAGAGTCAGTGAGAGAGTTAGTGAGAGTGAGTCTGTCAGTCAGTGAGAGTGAGTGAGTGTGTCAGTGAGAGTGAGTGAGAGTGAGTGAGTCAGTCAGTGAGAGAGTGGGAGAGTCCATGAGAGAGTGGGAGAGTCTGTCGGTGATAGTCTGTCGGTGATAGTCTGTCGGTGATAGTCTGTCGGTGATAGTCTGTCGGTGATAGTCTGTCGGTGATAGTCTGTCGGTGATAGTCTGTCGGTGATAGTCTGTCGGTGATAGCCTGTCGGTGAGAGTCTGTCAGTGAGTGGGAGAGTTTGTCAGTGAGAGTCTGTCAGTGAGAGAGAGTGGGTCTGTCAGTGAGAGTCTGTCAGTGAGAGTCTGTCAGTGAGAGTGAGTCTGTCAGTGAGAGTGAGTCTGTCAGTGAGAGTGAGTCTGTCAGTGAGAGTGAGTCTGTCAGTGAGAGTTTCAGTGAGAGTGAGTCTGTCAGTGAGAGTGAGTCTGTCAGTGAGAGTTTCAGTGAGAGTGAGTCTGTCAGTGAGAGTGAGTCTGTCAGTGAGAGAGAGTCTGTCAGTGAGAGAGAGTCTGTTAGTGAGAGAGAGTCTGTTAGTGAGAGAGAGTCTGTTAGTGAGAGAGAGTCTGTTAGTGAGAGAGAGTCTGTTAGTGAGAGAGAGTCTGTTAGTGAGTGAGAGTCTGTCGGTGATAGTCTGTCGGTGATAGTCTGTCGGTGATAGTCTGTCGGTGATAGTCTGTCGGTGATAGTCTGTCGGTGATAGTGAGTCGGTGAGAATGAGGCGGTGAGAGTGAGTCGGTGAGAGTGAGTGGGAGAGTCAGTCAGAGAGATTGGTAGAGTCAGACAGAGAGAGTGGGAGAGTCTGTCGGTGAGAGTCTGTCGGTGAGAGTCTGTCGGTGAGAGTCTGTCGGTGAGAGTGTCAGTGAGATTGGGAGAGTCAGACAGAGAGAGTGGGAGAGTCAGTCAGTGAGAGAGCATGGAAGAGTGAGTCAGTCAATGGGAGTGAGTCAGTGAGAGTGAGTCAGTGATTCTGTCAGTGAGAGTGAGTGTCAGTGAGAGTGAGTCTGTCAGTGAGAGTGAGTCTGTCAGTGAGAGAGAGTCTGTTAGTGAGAGAGAGTCTGTTAGTGAGAGAGAGTCTGTTAGTGAGAGAGAGTCTGTTAGTGAGAGAGAGTCTGTTAGTGAGAGAGAGTCTGTTAGTGAGTGATAGTCTGTCAGTGATAGTCTGTCGGTGATAGTCTGTCAGTGATAGTCTGTCGGTGATAGTCTGTCGGTGATAGTCTGTCGGTGATAGTCTGTCGGTGATAGTCTGTCGGTGATAGTCTGTCGGTGATAGTGAGTCGGTGAGAATGAGTCGGTGAGAGTGAGTGGGAGAGTCAGTCAGAGAGATTGGTAGAGTCAGACAGAGAGAGTGGGAGAGTCTGTCGGTGAGAGTCTGTCGGTGAGAGTCTGTCGGTGAGAGTGTCAGTGAGATTGGGAGAGTCAGACAGAGAGAGTGGGAGAGTCAGTCAGTGAGAGAGCATGGAAGAGTGAGTCAGTCAATGGGAGTGAGTCAGTGAGAGTGAGTCAGTGATTCTGTCAGTGAGAGTGAGAGTCAGTGAGAGTGAGTCTGTCAGTGAGAGTGAGTCTGTCAGTGAGAGTGAGTCTGTCAGTGAGAGTGAGTCTGTCAGTGAGTCAGTGAGAGAGACTGGGAGAGTCCACCAGTGAGAGTGAGTCTGTTAGTGAGAGTGAGTCAGTCAATGAGAGAGAGTGAGTTAGTGAGAGTCTGTGAGTGAGTGAGTCTGTGAGTCAGTTAGAGTGAGTCTGTCTGTCAGTCAGTGAGAGTGAGTCTGTTTGTCAGTCAGTGAGAGTAAGTCTGTCTGTCAGTCAGTGTGAGTGAGAGAGTCAGTGATAGTCTGTCAGTGAGAGTGAGAGAGTCAGTGATAGTCTGTCAGTGAGAGTGAGTGAGTCAGTGAGAGTGAGTGAGACAGTCACAGAGAGAGTGGGTGAGTGTGTCAATAAGAGTCTGTTGTCAGTAAGAGTCTGTCAGTAAGAGTCTGTCTGTCAGTGAGAGTGAGTCTTGTCAGTGAGAGTGAGTCTTGTCAGTGAGAGTGAGTCTTGTCAGTAAGAGTGAGTCTTGTCAGTGAGAGTGAGTCTTGTCAGTGAGAGTGAGTCTTGTCAGTGAGAGTGAGTCTTGTCAGTGAGAGTGAGTCAGTCAGAGAGTGGGAGAGTCAGTCAGTGAGAGTGAGTGAGTGAGTCAATGAGAGTGAGTGAGTGAGTCAGTGAGAGTGAGTCAGTCAGTGAGTAAGAGAGAGTGGGAGAGTCTGTCAGTGGGAGTTTGTCAGTCAGTGAGAGTGAGTCTGTTAGTGAGAGAGAGTCTGTTAGTGAGAGTCACCAGTCAGTGAGAGAGAGTGAGTCAGTGAGAGTCGGTCAGTGAGAGTGAGTGAGTCAGTGAGAATAAGCCTGTCAGTCAGTGAGAATGAGTCAGTGAGTAAGAGAGAGTGGGAGAGTATCAGTGAGAGTTTGTCAGTCAGTGAGAGTGTCAGCGAGAGTCAGTGAGAGTCAGTGAGAGAGTGTGAGAGTTTCTAAGTTAGTGAGAGTTTGTCAGTGAGAGTGAGTGAGTCAGTGAAAGAGTGAGTCAGTAAGATTGAGTGAGTCTGTGAAAGTGATTCTGTCAGTCAGTGAGAGTCAGTGAGAGAGTCAGTGAGAGTGAGTGTGTCAGTCAGTGAGAGTGAGTGAGTGTGTCAGTAAGAGTGAGTGAGTCAGTGAGAGTGAGTGAGTCAGTCAGTGAGAGAGTGGGAGAGTCCATGAGAGAGTGGGATAGTCTGTCGGTGATAGTCTGTCGGTGATAGTCTGTCGGTGATAGTCTGTCGGTGATAGCCTGTCGGTGAGAGTGAGTCATTGAGTGGGAGAGTGTCAGTGAGTGAGAGAGTGGGAGAGTTTGTCAGTTATAGTCTGTCAGTGAGAGAGAGTGGGTCTGTCAGTGAGAGTCTGTCAGTGAGAGTTTCAGTGAGAGAGAGTTTGTTAGTGAGAGAGAGTCTGTTAGTGAGAGAGAGTCTGTTAGTGAGAGAGAGTCTGTTAGTGAGTGAGAGTCTGTTAGTGAGAGTCTGTCAGTGAGTCAGTCAGAGAGTGGAGAGTCCATGAGAAAGTGGGAGAGTCTGTCAGTGATAGTCTGTCAGTGATAGTCTGTCGGTGAGAATGAGTCGGTGAGAGTGAGTGGGAGAGTCAGTCAGAGAGATTGGGAGAGTCAGACAGAGAGAGTGGGAGAGTCTGTCAGTGAGAGTGTCAGTGAGAGTGTCAGTGAGAGTGTCGGGGAGAGTGTCAGTGAGAGTCTGTCAGTGAGTGAGAGTCTGTCAGTGAGTGAGAGTCTGTCAGTGAGAGTCTGTCAGTGAGAGTGAGTCTGTCAGTGAGAGTGTCAGTGAGAGTCAGTGAGAGAGAGTGTGAGAGTTTCTAAGTTAGTGAGAGTTTGTCAGTGAGAGTGAGTGAGTCAGTGAAAGAGTTAGTCAGTAAGATTGAGTGAGTCTGTGGAAGTGATTCTGTCAGTCAGTGAGAGAGTCAGTGAGAGTGAGTCTGTCAGTCAGTGAGAGTGAGTGAGTGTGTCAGTGAGAGTGAGAGTCAGTGAGAGTGAGTGAGTCAGTCAGTGAGAGAGTGGGAGAGTCCATGAGAGAGTGGGAGAGTCTGTCAGTGATAGTCTGTCAGTGATAGTCTGTCGGTGATAGTCTGTCGGTGATAGTCTGTCGGTGATAGTCTGTCGGTGATAGTCTGTCGGTGATAGTCTGTCGGTGATAGTCTGTCGGTGATAGTCTGTCGGTGATAGCCTGTCGGTGAGAGTGAGTCAGTGAGTGGGAGAGTGTCAGTGAGTGAGAGAGTGGGAGAGTTTGTCAGTTATAGTCTGTCAGTGAGAGAGAGTGGGTCTGTCAGTGAGAGTCTGTCAGTGAGAGTGAGTCTGTCAGTGAGCGTTTCAGTGAGAGTGAGTCTGTCAGTGAGAGTGAGTGTCAGTGAGAGTGAGTGTCAGTGAGAGTGAGTGTCAGTGAGAGTGAGTGTCAGTGAGAGTGAGTGTCAGTGAGAGTGAGTGTCAGTGAGAGTGAGTGTCAGTGTGAGAGAGTGTCAGTGTGAGTGAGTGTCAGTGAGAGTGAGTGTCAGTGAGAGTGAGTGTCAGTGAGAGTGAGTGTCAGTGAGAGTGAGTCTGTTAGTGAGAGTGAGTCTGTTAGTGAGAGTGAGTCTGTTAGTGAGAGTGAGTCTGTTAGTGAGAGTGAGTCTGTTAGTGAGAGTGAGTCTGTTAGTGAGAGAGAGTCTGTTAGTGAGAGAGAGTCTGTTAGTGAGAGAGAGTCTGTTAGTGAGTGAGAGTCTGTCAGTGAGAGTCTGTCAGTGAGAGTCTGTCAGTGAGAGTCTGTCAGTGATAGTCTGTCAGTGATAGTCTGTCAGTGATAGTCTGTCAGTGATAGTCTGTCAGTGATAGTCTGTCAGTGATAGTCTGTCAGTGATAGTCTGTCAGTGATAGTCTGTCAGTGATAGTCTGTCAGTGATAGTCTGTCAGTGATAGTCTGTCAGTGATAGTCTGTCAGTGATAGTCTGTCAGTGATAGTAAGTCGGTGAGAATGAGTCGGTGAGAGTGCCTGTGCCTGTAGTTTTTTTTCTAGTCAGTTTCTGCATTTTCCTCCCGTGTTAGCAGCTTTTGTCTGACTTTTGTGCTTGTTTTGTCTAGCATTTGTGCTTGTTTGAACTGCATTTTCCTCCCGTGTTAGCAGCTTTTGTCTGACTTTTGTGCCTGTATTTTTCTAGTCAGTTTCAGCCCTTTGCGTTCTCCTGCCTGTCTGCCCGCCTACCTCGCCGCCCTCCGCCTTCCCTCCCCGCTCCCGCTTCCCGCCACCACCGCTGACCACGCCCCTTTTTCCTTTCTGTTCCCTCCCCGCTCCCGCCTCCCAGCTGCCCCGCCCACCCGCGCACTTCGCCTTATATGGCGACCGTGCGAACGCGCAGCGGTCACGCGCAGCGGGCGCGCCGATTGTGCGCCGAAGGCGCGCCAAAGGTAAGCCCGTCTGCGCCCGTCCGCGACCGGACCGCGCCCAGCGCCAGGACCCCTGGCCAACGAAGATCCAGACCGACCCGCCTGACGTACTCCGCCGCCACCCTCACCGCACTCAACACCGGCCGACTCCCAGAATGCCATCAAGCCACTCCACGACGTACCCACGGACCTTTCAGCTGCCACGCCTGCAAGTTCACCTGCATCCGGACCAGCCTCGCACCAGCACCCACCAAGTCGAATACCAGCAGCACCCACCTCAAGTGCATCCTGCTCAACACCCGCTCCGTCCACAGACACGCCATCGAACTCTGGAACCTTCTAGACGCCACAGCCCCTGACGTCGCCTTCCTCACGGAGACCTGGATGAACGCCTCTTCAGCTCCCGACATCGCCATCGCTATCCCAGAGGGCTACAAGGTCGTCCGGAGGGACCGAAACGCCAACCAGATGGGAGGAGGCATCGCCATCATCCACAGGAACACCATCCGTCTCACGACCAGCACCGACAACACCCTGACCAGCGCCGAACACCTGCATTTCCAGATCCACACCAACCCGAACACCACCCTCAGAGGCACCCTGATCTACCGACCCCCTGGACCACGCACACAATTCAGCGAGGACATCGCTGACTTCGTCAGCCCGCATGCCCTCCCCTCCGCCGACTACATCCTCCTGGGAGACCTCAACTTCCATCTGGAGAACAACAACGACCGCAACACCAGCACCCTGCTCGACAACCTCGCCAACCTGGGACTCAAGCAACTGGTGTCCACCCCCACCCACCTCGCCGGACACACACTCGACGCAGTCTTCTCATCCAGCACAGACATAGACTTCAGCCACGCCACAGAGCTTCAATGGACGGACCACAGCTGCGTCCACTTCACCTTCAAGAGAACGACGACCCACCAACACCAGCAACAGGCAGCCCGCAGAAGCTGGAACAAGATCACAGCAGACCAGCTCGCCACCTCCCTGAACCAGCACCCTCCTGCCAGCTCAGCGAACCCCAGCCAAGCCGCCGACAACCTCACGAAGTGGATCAGCAACTGCGCGGACGAACTCGCCCCACTGAGGACCCCGCCTAGCAGACCCGGCAGCAAGAAGGCCCCATGGTTCACCGACGAACTCAAGAGCTCCAAGAAGAACTGCCGAGCCCTCGAGAAAGTCTGGAGAAGGGAACCGACACCAGACAACAGGACCTCCTTCAAACTTGCCACCCGGAAACACCACCAGCTGATCCACGCCGCCAAGAAAACAGCATTCAAAGACCGGTTGGACAACAACGCACACAACTGCAAGGAACTCTTCAACATCGTGAAAGAGCTTTCCAACCCCAGCGCAGGAAACAACGACATCACCCCATCGCAAGACCTCTGCAACTCCCTCGCTTCATACTTCCACAACAAGATCGCGGACATACATAACAGCTTCAACAACCAACCAACGCACACCATGACCGAACAACCACCCCCCACCACCACCCTCCACGCCTGGACCCCGATCAGCACCGAAGACACCATCCGCACGATGAACTCCATCCACTCCGGATCACCGACCGACCCCTGCCCTCACCACGTCTTCAACAAGGCCGACGCTGTCATCGCACCCCACCTGCGAGACATCATCAACACTTCCTTCGACACCACCATCTTCCCTGAGAGCTGGAAGCACGCCGAACTCAGCGCCCTACTAAAGAAACCTACAGCGGACCCCACCGACCTCAAGAATTACCGCCCCATCTCGCTCCTCCCGTTTCCAGCCAAAGTCATCGAGAAGACCGTCAACAAGCAGATGGCCGCCTTCCTCGAGACAAACGGATCCCTCGACCCCTCACAGTCCGGCTTCCGAGCCAATCACAGCACCGAGACCGCCCTCATCGCCGCCACCGATGACATCCGAGCCCTGATGGACAATGGAGAAACAGCGGCCCTCATCCTCCTAGACCTCTCTGCGGCATTCGACATGGTCTGCCACCGCACCCTAGTACGGCGCCTCAGCAACATCGGAATCCAGGACAAGGCGCTGGACTGGATCATCTCCTTCCTCGACGGAAGAACACAGAGAGTCCGCCTACCACCGTACAAGTCAGAGGCCTCCGAAGTCACCTGCGGCGTCCCTCAAGGATCATCTCTGAGCCCCACCCTCTTCAACGTCTACATGAGCCCCCTCGCGGCCATCGTACGCAAACACAACCTCAGCATAATCTCCTACGCCGACGACACCCAACTGATCCTCTCCCTGACCAACGACCCCGCCGCCGCCAGATCCAACCTGCACGAAGGGATGAAAGAGGTAGCCGAGTGGATGACGACCAGCCGCCTGAAACTGAACTCGGACAAGACGGAGGTCCTCATCCTGGGCTCCTCACCCTCCGCCTGGGACGACTCCTGGTGGCCTCCCGCCCTGGGCACCGCACCCAAACCGACAGACCATGCACGCAACCTGGGCTTCCTCCTGGACTCCTCCCTCTCCATGACCAGGCAAGTCAACAACGTCTCCTCGGCGTGCTTCAACATCCTACGCATGCTACGGAAGATCTTCTGGTGGATCCCCACCGAGACCAGGAAGACCGTCACCCAGGCCCTCGTCACCAGCCGACTGGACTACGGCAACGCCCTCTACGCCGGTACCACCGCCAAGCTCCAGAAGAGACTCCAGCGGATCCAGAACGCCTCAGCCAGACTCATCCTCGACATCCCACGAACCAGCCACATCTCCGGACATCTGAGAGACCTTCACTGGCTCCCCGTCAACAAAAGAATCACCTTCCGCCTCCTCACCCACGCACACAAAGCCCTACACGACCAAGGCCCGAGCTACCTCAACAGCCGAGTCAACTTCCACGCTCCCAAACGCCACCTCCGATCAGCCAACCACGCCCTCGCCGCCGTCCCCCGCATCCGAAGAGCGACTACAGGAGGAAGGTCCTTCTCCTACCTGGCCGCCAAGACCTGGAACTCCCTCCCTACCGACCTGCGCCTGACCCAAGACCACCTCTCCTTCAGGAAGAAGCTGAAGACCTGGCTGTTCGAGCAGTAGCGGCACCCCCCCTCCCCCCCCCCCCAGCGCCTTGAGACCCTACGGGTATGTAGCGCGCTTTACAAGTGTCACTGATTGATTGATTGATTGATTGAGAGTGAGTGGGAGAGTCAGTCAGAGAGATTGGGAGAGTCAGACAGAGAGAGTGGGAGAGTCTGTCAGTGAGAGTCTGTCAGTGAGAGTGAGTCTGTCAGTGAGAGAGAGTCTGTCAGTGAGAGAGAGTCTGTCAGTGAGAGTGAGTCTGTCAGTGAGAGTGAGTCTGTCAGTGAGAGTGAGTCTGTCAGTGAGAGTGAGTCAGTGAGTCAGTGAGAGAGACTGGGAGAGTCCACCAGTGAGAGTGAGTCTGTTAGTGAGAGTGAGTCTGTTAGTGAGAGTGAGTCTGTTAGTGAGAGTGAGTCTGTTAGTGAGAGTGAGTCTGTTAGTGAGAGTGAGTCTGTTAGTGAGAGTGAGTCTGTTAGTGAGAGTGAGTCAGTCAATGAGAGAGAGTGAGTTAGTGAGAGTCTGTGAGTGAGTGAGTCTGTGAGTCAGTGAGAGTGAGTCTGTCGGTCAGTCAGTGAGAGTGAGTCTGTCGGTCAGTCAGTGAGAGTGAGTCTGTCAGTCAGTGAGTGAGAGTGAGAGAGTCAGTGATAGTCTGTCAGTGAGAGTGAGTGAGTCAGTGAGAGTGAGTGAGACAGTCACAGAGAGAGTGGGTGAGTCTGTCAATAAGAGTCTGTTGTCAGTAAGAGTCTGTTGTCAGTAAGAGTGTCTGTCAGTGAGAGTGAGTCTTGTCAGTGAGAGTGAGTCTTGTCAGTGAGAGTGAGTCTTGTCAGTGAGAGTGAGTCTTGTCAGTGAGAGTGAGTCTTGTCAGTGAGAGTGAGTCAGTCAGAGAGTGGGAGAGTCAGTCAGTGAGAGTGAGTGAGTGAGTCAGTGAGAGTGAGTGAGTGAGTCAGTGAGAGTGAGTGAGTGAGTCAGTGAGAGTGAGTCTGTCTGTCAGTCAGTGAGAGTGAGTCTGTCTGTCAGTCAGTGAGAGTGAGTCTGTCAGTCAGTGAGAGTGAGAGAGTCAGTGATAGTCTGTCAGTGAGAGTGAGTGAGTCAGTGAGAGTGAGTGAGACAGTCACAGAGAGAGTGGGTGAGTGTGTCAATAAGAGTCTGTTGTCAGTAAGAGTCTGTCAGTAAGAATCTGTCTGTCATTGAGAGTGAGTCTTGTCAGTGAGAGTGAGTCTTGTCAGTGAGAGTGAGTCTTGTCAGTGAGAGTGAGTCAGTCAGAGAGTGGGAGAGTCAGTCAGTGAGAGTGAGTGAGTGAGTCAATGAGAGTGAGTGAGTGAGTCAGTGAGAGTAAGTAAGTCTGTCAGTCAGTGAGAGTGAGTCAGTCAGTGAGTAAGAGAGAGTGGGAGAGTCTGTCAGTGGGAGTTTGTCAGTCAGTGAGGGTGAGTGAGTTTGTCAGTCAGTGAGAGTGAGTCTGTTAGTGAGAGAGAGTCTGTTAGTGAGAGTCAGTCAGTGAGAGAGAGTGAGTGAGTGAGTCAGTGAGAGTCGGTCAGTGAGAGTGAGTGAGTCAGTGAGAATAAGCCTGTCAGTCAGTGAGAATGAGTCAGTGAGTAAGAGAGAGTGGGAGAGTATCAGTGAGAGTTTGTCAGTCAGTGAGAGTGTCAGCGAGAGTCAGTGAGAGTCAGTGAGAGAGTGTGAGAGTTTCTAAGTTAGTGAGAGTTTGTCAGTGAGAGTGAGTGAGTCAGTGAAAGAGTGAGTCAGTAAGATTGAGTGAGTCTGTGAAAGTGATTCTGTCAGTCAGTGAGAGTCAGTGAGAGTGAGTGTGTGTGTCAGTAAGAGTGAGTGAGTCAGTGAGAGTGAGTGAGTCAGTCAGTGAGAGAGTGGGAGAGTCCATGAGAGAGTGGGAGAGTCTGTCGGTGATAGTCTGTCGGTGATAGTCTGTCGGTGATAGTCTGTCGGTGATAGTCTGTCGGTGAGAGTGAGTCAGTGAGTGGGAGAGTGTCAGTGAGTGAGAGAGTGGGAGAGTTTGTCAGTTATAGTCTGTCAGTGAGAGAGAGTGGGTCTGTCAGTGAGAGTCTGTCAGTGAGAGTTTCAGTGAGAGTGAGTGTCAGTGAGAGTGAGTGTCAGTGAGAGTGAGTGTCAGTGAGAGTGAGTGTCAGTGAGAGTTAGTGTCAGTGAGAGAGAGTTTGTTAGTGAGAGAGAGTCTGTTAGTGAGAGAGAGTCTGTTAGTGAGAGAGAGTCTGTTAGTGAGAGAGAGTCTGTTAGTGAGTGAGAGTCTGTTAGTGAGAGTCTGTCAGTGAGTCAGTCAGAGAGTGGAGAGTCCATAAGAAAGTGGGAGAGTCTGTCAGTGATAGTCTGTCAGTGATAGTCTGTCGGTGATAGTCTGTCGGTGAGAATGAGTCGGTGAGAGTGAGTGGGAGAGTCAGTCAGAGAGATTGGGAGAGTCAGACAGAGAGAGTGGGAGAGTCTGTCAGTGAGAGTGTCAGTGAGAGTGTCAGTGAGAGTGTCAGTGAGAGTGTCAGTGAGAGTCGGTCAGTGAGAGTGAGTGAGTCAGTGAGAATAAGCCTGTCAGTCAGTGAGAATGAGTCAGTGAGTAAGAGAGAGTGGGAGAGTATCAGTGAGAGTTTGTCAGTCAGTGAGAGTGTCAGCGAGAGTCAGTGAGAGTCAGTGAGAGAGTGTGAGAGTTTCTAAGTTAGTGAGAGTTTGTCAGTGAGAGTGAGTGAGTCAGTGAAAGAGTGAGTCAGTAAGATTGAGTGAGTCTGTGAAAGTGATTCTGTCAGTCAGTGAGAGTCAGTGAGAGTCAGTGAGAGAGTCAGTGAGAGTGAGTGTGTGTGTCAGTAAGAGTGAGTGAGTCAGTGAGAGTGAGTGAGTCAGTCAGTGAGAGAGTGGGAGAGTCCATGAGAGAGTGGGAGAGTCTGTCGGTGATAGTCTGTCGGTGATAGTCTGTCGGTGATAGTCTGTCGGTGAGAGTCTGTCGGTGAGAGTCTGTCGGTGAGAGTGAGTCAGTGAGTGGGAGAGTGTCAGTGAATGAGAGAGTGGGAGAGTTTGTCAGTTATAGTCTGTCAGTGAGAGAGAGTGGGTCTGTCAGTGAGAGTCTGTCAGTGAGAGTTTCAGTGAGAGTGAGTCTGTCAGTGAGAGTGAGTCTGTCAGTGAGAGTGAGTGTCAGTGAGAGTGAGTGTCAGTGAGAGTGAGTGTCAGTGAGAGTGAGTGTCAGTGAGAGAGAGTTTGTTAGTGAGAGAGAGTTTGTTAGTGAGAGAGAGTCTGTTAGTGAGAGAGAGTCTGTTAGTGAGAGAGAGTCTGTTAGTGAGAGAGAGTCTGTTAGTGAGTGAGAGTCTGTTAGTGAGAGTCTGTCAGTGAGAGTGAGTCTGTCAGTGAGAGTGTCAGCGAGAGTCAGCGAGAGTGTCAGCGAGAGTCAGTGAGAGAGAGTGTGAGAGTTTCTAAGTTAGTGAGAGTTTGTCAGTGAGAGTGAGTGAGTCAGTGAAAGAGTGAGTCAGTAAGATTGAGTGAGTCTGTGAAAGTGATTCTGTCAGTCAGTGAGAGAGTCAGTGAGAGTGAGTCTGTCAGTCAGTGAGAGTGAGTGAGTGTGTCAGTCAGTGAGAGTGAGTGAGTCAGTGAGAGTGAGTGAGTCAGTCAGTGAGAGAGTGGGAGAGTCCATGAGAGAGTGGGAGAGTCTGTCGGTGATAGTCTGTCGGTGATAGTCTGTCGGTGATAGTCTGTCGGTGATAGTCTGTCGGTGAGAGTCTGTCGGTGAGAGTCTGTCGGTGAGAGTCTGTCGGTGAGAGTCTGTCGGTGAGAGTCTGTCGGTGAGAGTGAGTCAGTGAGTGGGAGAGTGTCAGTGAGTGAGAGAGTGGGAGAGTTTGTCAGTTATAGTCTGTCAGTGAGAGAGAGTGGGTCTGTCAGTGAGAGTCTGTCAGTGAGAGTCTGTCAGTGAGAGTCTGTCAGTGAGAGTCTGTCAGTGAGAGTCTGTCAGTGAGAGTGAGTCTGTCAGTGAGCGTTTCAGTGAGAGTGAGTCTGTCAGTGAGAGTGAGTCTGTCAGTGAGAGTGAGTCTGTCAGTGAGAGTGAGTCTGTCAGTGAGAGTGAGTGTCAGTGAGAGTGAGTGTCAGTGAGAGAGAGTCTGTTAGTGAGAGAGAGTCTGTTAGTGAGAGAGAGTCTGTTAGTGAGAGAGAGTCTGTTAGTGAGAGAGAGTCTGTTAGTGAGAGAGAGTCTGTTAGTGAGAGAGAGTCTGTTAGTGAGAGAGAGTCTGTCAGTGAGAGTCTGTCAGTGAGAGTCTGTCAGTGAGAGTCTGTCAGTGAGAGTCTGTCAGTGAGAGTCTGTCGGTGATAGTAAGTCGGTGAGAATGAGTCGGTGAGAGTGAGTGGGAGAGTCAGTCAGAGAGATTGGGAGAGTCAGACAGAGAGAGTGGGAGAGTCTGTCAGTGAGAGTCTGTCAGTGAGAGTCTGTGAGAGTGAGTCTGTCAGTGAGAGTGAGTCTGTCAGTGAGAGTGAGTCTGTCAGTGAGAGTGAGTCTGTCAGTGAGAGTTTCAGTGAGAGTGAGTCTGTCAGTGAGAGTGAGTCTGTCCGTGAGAGTGAGTGTCAGTGAGAGTGAGTCTGTCAGTGAGAGTGAGTCTGTTAGTGAGAGTGAGTCTGTTAGTGAGAGTGAGTCTGTTAGTGAGAGTGAGTCTGTTAGTGAGAGTGAGTCTGTTAGTGAGAGTCTGCCAGTGAGAGTCTGTCAGTGAGAGTCTGTCAGAGAGTGGGAGAGTCCATGAGAAAGTGGGAGAGTCTGTCGGTGAGAGTCTGTCGGTGAGAGTCTGTCGGTGAGGGTCTGTCGGTGAGGGTCTGTCGGTGAGGGTCTGTCGGTGAAGGTCTGTCGGTGAGGGTCTGTCGGTGAGTGTCCCTCGGTGAGGGTCCCTCGGTGAGGGTGAGTCGGTGAGAGTGAGTGAGTCAGTCAGTGAGTCTGTCAGTGAGAGTGAGTGAGTCAGTCAGTGAGTCTGTCAGTGAGAGTGAGTGAGTCAGTCAGTGAGTCTGTCAGTGAGAGTGAGTGAGTCTGTCAGTGAGAGTGAGTGAGTCAGTCAGTGAGAGTCAGTCAGTGAGAGTGAGAGAGTCAGTCAGTGAGAGAGAGAGAGAGAGTCAGTGAGAGAGAGTGGGAGAGTCAGTGAGAGAGAGTGGGAGAGTCAGTCAGAGAGATTGGGAGAGTCAGACAGAGAGAGTGGGAGAGTCAGTCAGTGAGAGAGCATGGAAGAGTGAGTCAGTCAATGGGAGTGAGTCAGTGAGTCTCTCAGTGAGAGTCAGTGAGAGTGAGTGTCAGTGAGAGTGAGTCTGTCAGTGAGAGTGAGTGAGTCAGTGAGAGAGACTGGCAGAGTCCACCAGTGAGAGTGAGTCAGACTGTCAGTGAGAGTGAGTCTGTTAGTGAGAGTCTGTTAGTGAGAGTCAGTGAGAGTCAGTTAGTGAGAGAGAGTCAGTCAGTGAGAGTGAGAGAGTCAGTCAGTGAGAGTGAGAGTCAGTGAGAGCGAGTGAGAGAGTGAGTCAGTGAGTGAAAGTCAGTGGGATAGTCAGTCAGTGAGAGTGAGTCAGTGAGTCTGTCAGTGAGAGTGAGTCTGTCAGTGAGAGTGAGTCAGTGAGTCTGTCAGTGAGAGTGAGTCTGTCAGTGAGAGTGAGTCAGTGAGAGTGAGTCAGTCAGTGAGAGAGAGTGGGAGAGTCCGTCAGTGAAAGTGAGTGAGTCAGCGAGAGAGAGTGAGTGAGTCAGTCAGTCAGAGAGTGAGTCAGTCAGAGAGAGAGAGTGGGATAGTGTGAGTCTGTCAGTGAGTGTGAGTCTGTCAGAGAGAGTCTGTCAGTGAGAGTGAGTCAGTAAGTCAGTGAGAGAGTCTGCCAGTGAGTGTGAGTCAGTCAGTCAGAGAGTGGGAGAGTGTCAGTGAGAGTCTGTCAGTGAGAGTAAGTGAGTCAGTCAGAGAGTGGGAGAGTCTGTCAGTGAGAGTGAGTCAGTCAGTGAGAGTCTGTTACTGAGAGTCAGTCAATCAGTGAGTCAGTCAGTGAGAGTGAGTCTGTCAGTCAGTGAGAGTGAGTCTGTCAGTGAGAGTGAGTCTGTCAGTCAGTGAGAGTGAGTCTGTCAGTCAGTGAGAGTGAGTCTGTGAGTCAGTGAGAGTGAGTCAGTCAGTGAGAGAGTGGGAGAGTGTGATAGTCTGTCGGTCATAGTCTGTCGGTCATGGTCGGTCATAGTCTGTCGGTGAGAGTGAGTCAGTGAGAGTGAGTCAGTGAGAGTGAGTCAGTGAGAGTGAGTCAGTGAGAGTGAGTCAGTGAGAGTGAGTCAGTGAGAGGGAGAGTGTCAGTGAGTGGGAGTGAGTGGGAGAGTGTCAGTGAGTGAGAGTGAGTGGGAGAGTTTGTCAGTGATAGTCTGCAGTGAGAGAGAGTGGGTCAGTCTGTCTGTTAGTGAGAGTGAGTCTGTTAGTGAGAGTGAGTCTGTTAGTGAGAGTGAGTCTGTTAGTGAGAGTGAGTCTGTTAGTGAGAGTGAGTCAGTCAATGAGAGAGAGTGAGTCAGTGAGAGTGAGTCTGTGAGTCAGTGAGAGTGAGTCTGTCAGTCAGTCAGTGAGAGTGAGAGAGTCAGTGATAGTCTGTCAGTGAGAGTGAGAGAGTCAGTGATAGTCTGTCAGTGAGAGTGAGAGAGTCAGTGATAGTCTGTCAGTGAGAGTGAGTGAGTCAGTGAGAGTGAGTGAGACAGTCACAGAGAGAGTGGGTGAGTCTGTCAATAAGAGTCTGTTGTCAGTAAGAGTCTGTTGTCAGTAAGAGTCTGTCAGTAAGAGTCTGTCTGTCAGTGAGAGTGAGAGAGTCAGTGATAGTATGTCAGTGAGTGAGTGAGACAGTCACAGAGAGAGTGGGTGAGTCTGTCAGTAAGAGTGAGTCTGTCAGTAAGAGTGAGTCTGTCAGTGAGAGTGAGTCTGTCAGTGAGAGTGAGTCTGTCAGTGAGAGTGAGTCTGTCAGTGAGAGTGAGTCTTGTCAGTGAGAGTGAGTCTTGTCAGTGAGAGAGTCTTGTCAGTGAGAGTGAGTGAGTCAGTGAGAGTGAGTGAGTCAGTGAGAGTGAGTCTGTCTGTCAGTCAGTGAGAGTGAGTCAGTCAGTGACAGAGAGTCTGTTAGTGAGAGTCAGTCAGTGAGAGAGAGTGAGTCAGTGAGAGTCGGTCAGTGAGAGTCAGTGAGTCAGTGAGAATAAGCCTGTCAGTCAGTGAGAATGAGTCAGTGAGTAAGAGAGAGTGGGAGAGTGTCAGTGAGAGTTTGTCAGTCAGTGAGAGTCTGTCAGTGAGAGTGAGTGAGAGAGAGTGGGAGAGTTTGTAAGTTAGTGAGAGATAGTCAGTGAGAGTGAGTCTGTTAGTCAGTGAGAGTGAGTCTGTCAGTGAGAGTGAGTCTGTCAGTCAGTGAGAGTCTCTCAGTGAGTGAGTCAGTGAAAGTGAGTCAGTCACTGAGAGAGAGTGGGTGTCTGTCAGTAAGAGTCTGTCTGTCAGTGAGAGTGAGTCTGTCAGTGAGAGTGAGTCTGTCAGTGAGAGTGAGTCTGTCAGTGAGAGTGAGTCTGTCAGTGAGAGTGAGTCTGTCAGTGAGAGTGAGTCTGTCAGTGAGAGTGAGTCTGTCAGTGAGAGTTAGTCTTGTCAGTGAGAGTGAGTCAATCAGTGAGAGTAAGTCTGTCTGTCAGTCAGTGAGAGTTTGTCAGTCAGTGAGAGTCTGTCAGTGAGAGTGAGTGAGTCACTGAGAGTGACTGAGTCAGTGAGAGAGTCTGTCAGTGAGTGAGAGTGAGTCTGTCAGTGAGTGAGAGTGAGTCTGTCAGTGAGTGTCTGTCAGTGAGTGAGAGTCTGTCAGTGTGTGAGTCTGTTAGTGAGAGAGTCTGTTAGTGAGAGTACATCTGTTAGTGAGAGTGAGTCTGTCAGTGAGAGTGAGTCTGTCAGTGAGAGTGAGTCTGTCAGTGAGAGTGAGTCTGTCAGTGAGAGTGAGTCTGTCAGTGAGAGTGAGTCTGTCAGTGAGAGTGAGTCTGTCAGTGAGAGTGAGTCTGTCAGTGAGAGTGAGTCAATCAGTGAGAGTAAGTCTGTCTGTCAGTCAGTGAGAGTTTGTCAGTCAGTGAGAGTCTGTCAGTGAGAGTGAGTGAGTCACTGAGTGAGTGAGTCAGTGAGAGAGTCTGTCAGTGAGTGAGAGTGAGGCTGTCAGTGAGTGAGTGAGAGTCTGTCAGTGAGTGAGAGTCTGTCAGTGAGTGAGAGTCTGTCAGTGAGTGAGAGTCTGTCAGTGAGTGAGAGTGAGTCTGTTAGTGAGAGAGTCTGTTAGTGAGAGTAAATCTGTTAGTGAGAGTGAGTCTGTTAGTGAGAGTGAGTCTGTTAGTGAGAGTATGTCTGTTAGTGAGAGTGATTCAGTCAGTGAGAGAGAGTGAGTCAGTGAGAGTCTGTCAGTGAGAGTGAGTCAGTCAGTCACTGAGAGTGTCTCAGTCAGTGAGTGTGTCAGTCAGTGAGAGAGTGGGTGAGTCTGTCAGTCAGTGAGAGTCTGTCAGTCAGTGTGAGTCTGTCAGTCAGTGTGAGTCTGTCAGTGAGAGTAAGTCATTCAGTGAGATAGAGTTTTGAGAGTCAGTGAGATAGAGTTTTGAGAGTCAGTGAGATAGAGTTTTGAGAGTCAGTGAGAGAGAGTTTTGAGAGTCAGTGAGATAGTTTTGAGAGTCAGTGAGAGAGAGTTTTGAGAGTCAGTGAGAGAGTGGGAGAGTATGTCAGTGAGAGTCTGTCCGTGAGAGTAAGTGAGTTAGTGAGTGAGTCTTGTCAGTCAGTGAGAGTGAGTCTTGTCAGTGAGTGAGAGTGAGTCTTGTCAGTGAGTGAGAGTGAGTCTTGTCAGTGAGTGAGAGTGAGTCTGTCAGCAAGTGAGAGTGAGTCTGTCAGCGAGTGAGAGTGAGAGTCTGTCAGTGAGAGTGAGTCAGTGAGAGAGAGTATGTCAGTCAGTGAGAGAGTGGGTGAGTGTCAGTGAGAGTGAGTCAGTGAGAGTGAGTCAGTCAGTGAGAGTGAGTCAGTCAGTGAGAGTCAGTCAGTGAGAGAGTGGGAGAGTCTGTCAGTGAGTCAGTGAGAGTGAGTCTGTCTGTCAGTCAGTGAGAGTGAGTCTGTCTGTCAGTCAGTGAGAGTAAGTCTGTCTGTCAGTCAGTGAGAGTGAGTGGGAGAGTCTCAGTGAGAGTTTATCAGTCAGAGTCTGTCAGTGAGAGTGAGTGAGTCAGTGAGAATGAGTCTGTCTTTCAGTGAGAGTGTCTGCCAGTGAGTGAGAGTGAATCTGCCAGTGAGTGAGAGTGAGTCTGTCAGTGAGAGTGAGTGAGTCTGTCAGTGAGTGAGTGAGTCTGTCAGGGAGAGTGAGTGTCAGTGAGAGTCTGTCAGGGAGAGTGAGTCTGTCAGTGAGAGAGAGTCTGTCAGTGAGAGTGAGTGAGTCTGTCAGTGAGTGAGTCTGTGAGTGAGAGTGAGTCAGTGAGAATGAGTCAGTCAGTGAGAGAGTGGGTGAGTCTATCTTTCAGTGAGAGTCTGTCAGTCAGTGAGTCTGTCAGTGAGAGTGTGTCTGTCAGTGAGAGTGTGTCTGTCAGTGAGAGTGTGTCTGTCAGTGAGAGTGAGTCTGTCAATGAGAGAGAGTTTTGAGAGTCAGTGAGAGAGTGGGAGAGTCTGTCAGTGAGTCAGTGAGAGTGAGTGAGTGAGTCTGTCAGTGAGTGAGAGTAAGTGAGTCTGTCAGTGAGTGAGAGTAAGTGAGTCTGTCAGTGAGAGTGAGTGAGTGAATTTGTCTGTCAATGACAGTCTGTCAGTGAGGTCGAGTGAGAGTGAGAGTCAGTGAGAGTGTTTTAGTCAGTGAGAGTGAGTCCGCCATTAATGCAAGGCATTTGCAGTTAGGGTGAGTACTCTAAAGCTCAACTTTCATCGTGACAATGGTTTGAATATAAACCCGTACATGTTTGCAGAGTTTAACGATTTGTGGCTATTCCTAATGCTCTGAGGATACTACATTATTATATGGAAATAAATATATGCAGAACAAATAAAAGAAACAATTATAGTGAAGACTTAAAACCTGTAATTTCCCATCTTTCAAAAGAGCATAAGCAGCAGCTGTTTTAAAGCACTCGTGCTTGTGCTCGTCATTGCTAATTTATATTAATCGATTTCATTTTAAAGTAATTGAATTAGGATAGAGAGCACATCGGGTAAGGATTACAACGCACCTGAGAAAACACGTTAAACTCTTATCTCATCAAGCCCGGGAGTGGTGCGCGCATGTGTGCGTGCACGACCAGTCTGCTTTTTTTCGAAGCACATACTCGTGCTTGGGGCGCGCCTCTCCACGCTCCCGCAAGGTGTATGCCGCCACAAGCATGAGTATGTGCTTCGAAAAAGATCTGAACGACGGCTAAAGGTCTCCTATCAGCGCATGCAAGACCTATAAAGCACCTGTGAGGAAAGCTTTTCAGATCAATCAATCAATCATTTAATTTGTAAAGCGCACTATTTACCCGTAAGTGTTTCAAGGCGCTGGGGGGGGGGGGGGGGGGGATGTGCTGCTGCTTTTGGTCGAAGAGCCAGGTCTTGAGTTGTCTTGTGAAGGTCAGCAGGTCTTTGGTTTGTCGTAGGTAGAGGGGGAGGGTGTTCCAGGTCTTGGCGGCACGGTGGGAGAAGGACCTGCCCCCGGAAGTGGTTCTACGGATGCGCGGGACCGTGGCCAAGGCGTGGTCAGCAGAGCGGAGTTTCCTGTTGGTTACGTAGAAGGAGAGTCGACTGTTGAGATAGGCTGGTGCGGTCTTGTGGAGTGCCTTGTGTGTGTGGATCAAGAGCTTGAAGGAGATTCTCCTGTCGACGGGGAGCCAGTGCAGGTTCCTCAGGTGGGGGGTGATGTGGTCGCGGGACGTCGAGGATCAGGCGTGCAGAGGCGTTCTGGATTCTTTGCAGTCTGTTGATGATCTTGGACGAGGCTCCGGCGTAGAGGGCGTTCCTGTAGTCGAGTCTGCTGCTGACTAGGGCCTTGGTGACTGTTTTATTTGTGTTTGTCGGGATCCATCTGTTGATCTTGCGGAGGGTGTTGAAGCAGGTGGAGGAGACAGCGTTGACTTGTTTGGTCATGGTGAGTTTTGAGTCGAGGATGACTCCCAGGTTGCGTGCGTAGTCGGTGGGAGCCGGGGGGTCCCCAGTGATGCGGGCCAACATGAGTTGTCCCATGCTGAGGGGTTGGACCCGAGGATGAGGATCTCCGTCTTGTCTGTGTTCAGCTTGAGTCGGCTTTCCTTCATCCAGTCGGCGACTGCCTTCATTCCCTGTTGGAGGTTGGTTTTGGCGGTGAGAGGGTCCTTGGTGAGCGAGAGGATCAGCTGAGTGTCGTCGGCGTAGGAGATTATATTGAGGTCATGCTGTCGGGCGATGCGTGCTAGTGGTGCCATGTAGACGTTGAACAGCGTTGGGCTGTGGGAAGATCCTTGTGGGACGCCGCAGATGATCTCGGAGGCCTTGGACCGGAACGGGGGGAGGCGGACTCTCTGAGATCTGCCCGAGAGGAAGGAGGTGGTCCAGTCCAGGGCCTTCTCCCGGATCCCTGCGTCTTGGAGTCGCGTGCGTAGTGTGCGGTGGCAGACGGTGTCGAAGGCACAATAGCCGTACCTGTGGAAATGTATGTTTGCAGCTGGAACTTGGAACAGTAGGATATCTGCCAGTTCAGCAGGTTTTTCCGCAGTGGTAAGTTTAGGGGTCGCGAAGGTAAGATCGGTGTCACTAGTGAGGTCCGAGAGCTGGTCATTGAATGGAAGGCAACGAAAACCAGCTGAACACCTGCAAAGTTGTGAATGTGTGTATTCACTAACCTTTGCAGTGGTTTTACCCAGGCAGGTAGTTGCGAAACCTGGGATAAGTGTGTTAATTGGGTGTAAAGGACATCTGAACATCGTATTATTTAGTGGGGATGTAGGAGAGGGGATTTTCCACGGGCAAATATTTTCCCGGTCAAAGAAAATGGTAAAGGTGTTTTAAATGGCACCGTAGGCGTTGTTTACACTTACGTGTGCATAAGTGGCAAAAGTAGAAATCCCTGTCAGTCGTCAGTGACATCTTATTATTTGTAGATTTCCATCTCCCTCGCTGGAGCTTGTGGGGTGCTGGGCATTAAGCGGTGCATTTTATAGAATGCGGAAGGCTTCTTAAGCTAGCCTTGTTAGCAGCTTGAAACCCAACAGCTAGTAGCGGGTGCTTGATAACCTGATTAGATGTGAAGCGTTTGAGTTTCAGCGGAGTCTCCTGGACTTAAATTCAAAACCCAGCAGGTGACTCATGCACAGCAGAGTTCTCTCCCAAGAGAGCAAGTGCAGACAGTATCTTGGTGGCGATGTGTCCGTGGGGAGCCGACCTTAGGCATGAGCGAGCTGGGCCCATGGCGCCAATATTCCGAGGTGCGCAGCAGGGACCTACCAGACTTAATGTTGTGCAAACTGCAGCTTTTTCATCCCACTTGGTCTTTATCAGGTCTCTTTAGAGACTTTGTAATCGGCCTTAATGTACTTCAGTATAATTGTTAGCACCCCATCACCCCCCCTGCCCTCCTCACATCTCCTGCTGTCACACCACAACGATCCCCCGCCACCACAACAAATGCCGCATTTTCTTTCCGCCTAGGGCGCTGTCCCGGTCAATCCCAACCTGTGTCCGTGCAGGGATCGGAGAGGAGCTTCTAACTGGAAGAAATACTTTGTCATTATTCCTGCTCCGTAACCCGAGTTCTAGGAAATGCATGAAAACCTTCTTGTTGTTAGATGCGCGTCCACCGACTCTACACTGTGGTTGGGTAGTGGCAGGCGTTGAGCTATGAAGATGGCGATGATGATGATGATGACCAGTTCCAGTGAAGAGGGGAGCAGACGACAGAACAGGCCTGGATGTGACGCACCTGCTTATTTCTGCATGACGCTGAGGGCAGCAGCGTCACTGGACTGGGCCTGTGCAGGCTACTGACAGAGGCACCTCCAATAGAACCATGTCCTTATGAGCATAATTAGGAATTGTAATGCAAAGGGCAAAACACAGTGAATTCATTCTTCCAAATAAAGTGCCCCCACACGCACTGCATGCCCAAATGGCATGCGCGGGTTATCCAGTTTAATGCGGGTGACGTATTATCAGAGAAGGCGTCACCTCAGAAAGGAATCACTTCTTACACATTTTTATTTCATAGGCCTCCCTCCAAGGTAGCCCCTTAGAGGAAAGGGAATTCTAAGTAAGTGACAGCAGGAGAACTGCCTCGATCAGGCACCACCCAGCTTAGATGTATGTTTGTGACCGATCTATCCACTTTACTGGGTCAAAGCCTTCATTACACGCTATAATGAAACCCCAAACCAGGGTACCCCAAAGAAGCTCTCGGTTTGCAGTAGTAGCTGCTGCTACAATGTTAGCTTCTTATTTGAAACCTTCGGGTCATGGTGCAGAGAAGAAACACTTCCCTGTAATTCAGTTAAATTGCACTTCTTCTACTCCTCAATATTACCAGCATCGCCCATGGCATAGGTGCCATGATTCGCAATAGTCATTGCTTTAAATGACCATATCAAAACGCTGGCACTCACTGCCCACTGTACCTGTTTACTTCGGAGACGTGCCGATACTCTCCCCCTAAATGAATTGCAGCAGTGCTGAGAAGTGCTGGTACTCTCCCTTTCAAATGAAAGAAGTGTAGGTACTCAGTACCAGACAGTACCTGCCCATTAAAAGCACTGTAACACCATCAAGTTGAATAATAATAATACAAAAGACTTCCTGATAATAACCTACATTTCTTCAGCTACATTTATTGCTGTTAAACAGTTGCTTAAAACATTTGTAAGTAACTGTTCCAACAATTTTGCCGAATGGTCTCGTAAATTACAGATTACCTCTGTACCCATTGTACTGGCGAACCACTTTATAATCAAGCCCTTACTCTTGATTACAGCAGATTCAGCTATGTTGAAGCACATGGCCATGCCTCACTATTACTATTTAAATTAAAACATTGGTGTAGGATTGAGGTTGTAACCAAACACAATGCATGCCACTTGTGAACGAGGGGCAATCAATATTTAATCCAAACAGTAGTTCAAGAACTAATTATCTTGCACAATACAACAATTACAAAAAATTCCACTTTATAATCAAGTAACATATTAATAACCGTCAGAAAGATTAGAATAAAAAGAAAGAAAGCAGAAAGCGAACAAGACCCTTATATATATATAATTATCAAAAGTACAAATTTATTACAATAAATAATTTTTTTTAAAAGAGACAGTGGAGCTCTATACAATGCGTTGGTACAGAAGAACAGTGAATGTTTACAGACCAAAAGCAGTGGTAGACAAAAATACGTCACAAAACCAAGGAACAACATAAAACCAAATAGTGTGTTCTCAATAAATTCACAGGCCACAAATATGTCAACGGCGTTTCAACCGCTTTGTCAATATGTTTCATCATCAGGACAAAGAAAAATTGACACAGCATCCAAATTCTAATTGGTGAAGGTACTTACTCCGACGTCGTTTCACAGAATAATTGGTAAAGAACGTCCAGATAGAAAATATATAGACACATATAGAAATAAATGGTGTCTTAACATGGTATAGTTATTCCATGAAGAGAAGACTTGTATGGCGTGCTACGTCTGTGGTACAATAGTTCCCAGATCAATTAGCACAGTCGGTACTTGAATTACCAATCGATAGGCGCCGCCCGTTAGGTGCAGTCACTGCCTCCGCGCTCGAGAAATCAGGAAGTTACTATACCATGTTAAGACACCGTTTATTTCTATATGTGTCTATATATTTTCTATTAAAATTCTGCGAATTAATTGAGGAAACACTATTTGGTTTTATGTTGTTCCTTGGTTTTGTGACGTATTTTTGTCTGCCACTGCTTTTGGTCTGTAAACATTCACTGTTCTTCTGTACCAACGCATTGTATAGAGCTCCACTGTCTCTTTTAAAAAAAATTATTTATTGTAATAAATTTGTACTTTTGATAATTATATATATAAGTGTCTTGTTCGCTTTGTTTTCTTTCTTTTTATTCTGATCTTTCTGGCGATTATTAACTTGTATACCAAAGAGAGGAGTTTTATAACAGCTAGTCCGAATGCAACAGCTATCCTACCAGTGGACAGGCAATCTAAGGATTATAAAAACAGAAATATACACAACATTGAACAAGTGCCATATTACTCAAGACATTTTCCCGGGGTGAGATTTTCCTGGTATTTCTGTAAGATTCTAGCCTTAGATCTATGTTTCTAGAATCACAATAATTTGAAAATTATTTTTATGAGGAAGATGGATGAATGGATGGACTGATGTGTGATGTACTTTTCAAAATATTTTTGTTTTCCAGTTCAGCAAGGAGTGTGCTGTATGTGAAGAAGGATGCGCCAGACCTCGTCCACCCGGCTGCCCCCACCCATGCAGTTTGCGATGTCATTCTGGGGAATGCCCACCATGTGTTCAGATGATGAGAGTGAAATGTCACTGCAAGATCTCAACTCTTTATGTGGAGTGCATGTGCGTAAGCAATAACTCGTTAAATCCCCTTTTTTGGCATCTGTGTTTAGGTAATATACACAACAGCATTTTCAAGTGGCTTTAACAGTTTTGTCTGATAGAGAAATCTAACTGTAGATTCTTCACCTTTTGAATAATTCCCCAGCCATCAGATTGCATCTGGGAATCTTTCCAGCAGTACCAGTGAGTGCCAGCAGGTGTCACCAAAGGCTCCGCAGCACCATCATTTTGTACCGAATGTGGCATGTGCCGCCCTATACAGGCTTCACCCATGTGCGCTGACATCAGTTCGTTTCTTTCTATGCCGACGTATCTGCGCAAGTCAACAGATCCGGAGCTAACCCTTCACACTTATATTGTAGAAGTTCTATTAAATGTGCAGGAGAATCGAAATTTGCCTAGCATAGTAACGGTAAGTTCCACACTTTATTCCATAACACAAATTACAGCAACAAGAAAAGCACTGAAGTACGTTTTTTGTATATGAACACAATCCAAAAAACATGAAGAAAAAACCATGGAGTCCATAAACTACAACTCCCAACGATCCAACGGGGGATGTGTTATCTTAGTCCTTTCACAGTGTCATTGATGTATAGAAAGGGCGTCCATCTTATGTAATCCCCCTCTTTCTTTGCGCGAGTGCGCCATTCGATTACTGGTCCTGTTTTGCACCGCCATTCGCTAAAAAGAAAACACCACGTGAGAATCTACAAGACCAATTGCAGTTTTAACATGTATTTATGAACACCTGCGAAACCAAATCCGACCATAGCAAGTCATAAGCTTATCGAAAAAAGATTACTTACTCAAGTACGGGTGGGTTCACACCAGGCAGGTGCTCCGGGTGGGATAATCCTCGCCTCCGTGTCCTTAATAGAATTGAAACTTACCGTTAATATGCTAGGCAAATTTTGATTCTATGTCAGGACTTGACGTCCCAGAGAAGCGAATATCGTGGCTCTGGGGGTAGCGACAGGCGAATACCCCTCAGAAGCCGACAGACGAATGGATGTTCCCCCAATCAGGGCTCCGTCTACCGGGCAATGAGCTGCAAAGATCGCGGATTGCGGAACGCATTGCATTACTAGATCGGTACGCTAAACCGTCCGTTGCCAATTCTGCCAGAAAGCTTAGAATGGGAACGACGCCTGCGACCACAGGATCCAAGTCCCGTCGAAGACACAAACGCATCCACTTTGTCCATGCAGACCAATAGCATTTAGAGGTACTGTCCGCCCAGGCCTTTGACAAGAGCGTTTGTGCTGATCCCGAAAGGCCTGGGAGCAACCAACGTCTCCTGAAAGCCTCCATGCCATGAGGCGGAGAGAGCCTTGGAGGATGAGGTGATGCTGCTCCCCGTCCAGATTGAGAAGAAGATGAGGGAGCGGGGGGAGTAGTATTGGAGAATCCCAAGAAAGTTCCAGAAGAACTGGAAACCAAACTTGAGTCCTCCAACACGGCGTCACCATCACCAACTCTGCCCCCAGGTGCCGAATCCGGGATGCCGACCTCACCACCACCAAGAAAGGTGGGAACTCATAACCCCTCCCCAGGCTCCAGTCCTGGAGGAAAGCATCCGTGGCCTCCGCTAGGCGGTCGGGCCTCCAACTGAAGAAACGCGGGAGCTGATGGTCGAGACGGGATGCAAACTGGTCCACCGAGAACGGACCCCAGTGGTCGTTCAATCACTTGAAGACTGGAACGTCTAGCTTCCACAGGCTGGAATCTTTCAGCTGTCTGGAATGCCAATCCGCCACTTGATTGGCCTGGCCTGGGAGGTACTCCGCCACCACTGAGACTTGTTGAGCCAAGCAATACTCCCAAAACTCCTTTGTGAGGTCCGCTAAGGCCCGGGAACGAGGATTTCCCAGGCGGTTGACGTAACGGACCGCTGAGACATTGTCCATCTGTAGCAACACTCACAAACTCGCTTGGTCTCTGGTCCAACAGCAGACGGCGAATGAACCCGCCAGGAGCTCCAAGCAGTTGATATGCAACTTCTGCTCCTCTAACGACCAGACGCCGCCTGTGGAGAATGCTCCGTAACGAGCGCCATAGCCGGACCTGCTCGCATCCGACTCCATGACCAGGTCTGGTGCTGACCCGAAGATCGCCCGACAATTCCAGGGCTCCATGTGCGTCAACCACCATGACATCTCCTCTTTTGCTTCCTCCGATAGGGGAACTGTTTGATCGTACGATAGACCTCTCCTGAGGTAGTGCGCTTTGAGTTGTTGCAAGGCGCGATAATGAAGGAGCCCCAGAAAGATTGCCTGAATGGAGGAGGAGAGAAGACCCACCACCCGAGCAATCTGGCGGAGCGAGGTATGGGTTTTGGAGATGGTCTGTCTCAAAACGTGCCGGATCTTGGCCATCTTGCAAAAAGGCAGATTTAAGGTGGAATGGACAGAGTCCATGACGAATCCGAGAAAAAACCAGACTCTAAGTCGGGGAAAGGACCGACTTCGTCCCCTTGATGACAAAACCCAGACCCTCCAAGAGGGACACAGTCTGGTGCAACTGAGTTGTCAACGTCTGGGGACACTGAGCCATGAGAAGGATGTCGTCTACGAACACAATCATCCGAACACCCTGACTTCTCAAAAACTCTACCACCGTGTGAAGCACCTTTGTGAAGCACCATGGTGCTGATGAAAGCCCGAATGGCAGGGCGGTGAATTCGTAAACTTGGCCCTTCCAAAGAAACTGGAGAAAACGTTGATGGGGCGGGTGGATAGGTACCACCAGATAGGCGTCCTTGTGGTCCAACCTGACCATCCAATCGTGCGGAAGGAGCACATCTCGGAGAAGATGGACTCCTTCCATCTTGAAATGCCGGTAGATCAACCACCCGTTGGAATCTTTGAGGTTGATCACCGGCCGCCGTCCCCCATCGGTTTTGTCCACCAAAAAAATGTTGATGAGGAAGCCGTTGGGATGCAGAGCTGATCGACAGATGGCTCCTTTCCTGAGCAGCGCGGATACCTCCTCGTTGATCAGCTGGGCATCTTCTACGGAAAAGGAAATGGGGTTTGGAAGCTCTGCCTGCTGTGGCAGATTGTAAAACTCTATATGAAACCCCCTGATGGTCTGCAGGACCCAAGCATCTGGCGTAAGCTTCGCCCACGTCTCCTGGAAGGCTGCCAGCCGACCCCCAATGCGCACTTGCTCTGCGGGCATGACACTTACCGCCTGATTGGCCACCACCGGTGTTGTTCTTAAAGCCGCCGCGGCCTCGAAAGCGTTGTCCCCTGGTGGGGTAAAAGTTGGTGTAGTTGGCTGAGGAGTTGTACTGCCCTCACCCGGAGCCTTGTCCCTTGTTGCCATTCTGCTGACCACCATGGCCGGTCGCGCGGCCCCTTCCGCGACCGGCCCCTTGGGAGAAACGAGACTGGAAGACCCTTTTGATGTTGGCCTGGCCTTGTCCAAAGACGTAAAAGCGGCCACGAATTTTACCTAATTCTTTTACGAAGGGGTCTCCGAACAGGCCCCCTTGAGCCACAGCACCTGCCTCCGAAGAGGCCAAGTCACCCAACTTTAGGTCAAGCTTGATCAGTAGAGAACGCCGGCGTTCTGTCGACAGGGCGCAGTTAGCGTTTCCCATAAAAAATATAGCCCTCTGCGCCCAATTCGACAGGACGTCGGGAGATATGGTGGAACCCGTCACTTTCGCCTCCTCTGCCATATCCAGTATTTTCGTCATAGGGCCTATGGCGTCCAGGAGGTTATCCTGACAGGAATGCCAGGATCGATCAATTCCTTTGCGGGGATCCTTCATATATTTGGCCAGGAACGTAGCCATTTTCGAATCTAGCTCCGGGGTGAGGGCTACCTTCCCCTCTAACGTGGGACGTGAACACTGCCCTGAGACACCCTCTTGCTTCCTTCTCAAGTGGCTTGCGGAGGCGTCCCGCCACAAACTTGGCCACCTTATCCCCAGGTGCCCAGGCTGCGGAACGCGGATGGATGATCTCATCCAGATCCAGCATACCTGTGTCATCCCGTGGCAACGTGGCCGAAGAACTGGCCGGGCACCAAGAACGCGAAGACCCCTCATCGTCCTCAGTATCCGTTGGAGAACCTCCACCATTAGATGGGGAATCCGGTGCTGTGGAAACTGAAGGCTCCGGCGGTGGAAGTGGCACAGGGAGAGGTGGGACATTCGTAGCCAGGAAGGTGCTCTTCAAGCGCTCGAAGGCATCCTTGTCTACCCCCTGCGCCCCCTCCGAGCCACCCTCGCCACATACCTTCTTGGGCGGTGGGAGACCCCGTCTGGTAACTGGGGTGGAGTGGGGATAAGTGTTCCGAGGTGAGCCTGCGCCAACTGTGCGCATTCAGCCACAATACGGTTGGAAAGGCGTTCCTCCATGGGGGCCACCACCTCATTAACACACTTTAAGATGGAACTGTCAACTGCCTCAAAGAAATTATCATCTAGCGGGAGATATTGTGTAGCCTCCTCCTCCTCGTAATAATTACCCTCCATCCTGACACTGAGGGGGAAAAACTCGAAGAAACTAATGAGGGGAGATGGACTCTCCACAAGCCCAGGAATGCACGGTTCCCTACAATATTAAGGCAGGCTGTGTCTGGGATATATATATGGGCAGACCTCTCAACTGGTAAGGGCTTTGGCGCGGACAGAGCCGCCGGGGGCTGCACTCACCCCGAGCGCGCAGGCCTTCAGAAACTGACCAGGCCGATCCGCCACCCGGCACGCTCAAGCAAAATCAGCAAAGTACGTGTGCAATACGTGCCCGCAGACGATTCCGCGGAGGTGAAAACCCCCGCAATATGGACCCCAGCAGGCGTAGAAATACATTTTGTGAGGCAATACCGACCCGAAGGGCGTTCGTGGTGTGGCGGCAGTGGAACAGGCTCCGGCGATGCAGCTCACGCAGCGCGGCTCCTCGATTGAAGAACCGCCCCGCGGGAGCAGCGAGACGTGAGAGCTCCCCCTGGCGGGCAACAAGCACCGCCGTAAGTGGGCCGGCCGCATAAGGAGCGAGGAACCGCTCCCACGGCCGTGAGGGGAATCTGAAACTCAAAACCAGCAATAAAACACATACGCGTTCCCCTCAGCATTTGAGAGCAATTCTCAGCATTACCCCGAATCTTAAAGGAAACTCAGGCAAACATTCACCATAAGAGAGATAGCAAAATAGACTTAACTGGCTGCGAAGCAGCGAAGAAAGAGGGGGATTACATAAGGTTGACGCCCTTTCTATGCATCACTGACACTGTGAAAGGACTAAGATAACACATCCCCCGTTGGATCGTTGGGAGTTGTAGTTTGTGGACTCCATGGTTTTTTTCTTTCTGTTTTTTGGATTGTATTCCTTCACAAAAAACGTACTTCAGTGCTTTTCTGGCTGCTGTAATTTGTGTTATGGAATAAAGCGTGGAAAGAAAAGCATAATCAGAGCCTCCGATCCTGACATAGAATCAGAGGCACAACTAGAGCCAAATTTCAGGAGGGGGGGGGGGGGTGTTGGGCTAAGAAAAATTTCGGGGTGGGGCTGATTCTTCCACCAGTAGGCACAGTGGAGATGTAGGGGCTCTTAGAAGGTGTGAAAAAACAACAAAGCCTCAGTAAAAAGCAAATGGTCTTTTAAAGACCTGTGAAGTACTGTGGTGTGTGCCCGGGAAGCTGTCTCGGCCCGGGATGCTACACACGACGGGGGGGGCTGAAGCCCTTTGACCCCATTGGGCGTTGCGCGCCTGAGGAGAATTATGTCACCTCCCAAGTCTACAGGGTTTAAACTCAGAGGGGCATGTCGCAAACAGATATCTGTGACTGACCCACATGTGGTTTGCATGTGGTGATTAGGGTCGGATCCCAATTCGGAGGCCTGCAGTGTTTGCGCCTTGCTTGATGCACCTAAAGCAGTTTGAAGTTGGGAAGCTGAGCTCTTTGTGCAAAGTACCGCTTAACTGCTAAAACTATACTGCGCCCAAAGGCTAATGTGTGAAAATCGTGTTCTAGTGAATATTTTTTGTTTGTGTGTCATCAAGTAAAGTGACTTGATTTGTTTTGATCCTATTAACATAATTGTTTTCATCACACTTCAGAATTACAAAAGTGAGTACTTTTTTTTTTAACAGAGTTTTATATAGCACTAACTTGACCCAAAGGTATTTGTGCTTTTCTGGTTGCTGATATATTTTGAAATGATTATACTATCCAAGTTTTGTTATGGGTTAGGAAAAAAAGATTTGCATTCTTCGGCTTTTCCTTTCACTCGCTGCAAGATTGTCCCATAGTTTACAATACAAAATCCTCTCAGTCAGTGAAAGAAAAGTAAATACAAATCTCCATGTTAAAAAAAAACCCAGCAATTTGTCAAAGGACAGTTTAACATTTGTCCTCTGTTGGAAGATAAAAACACAGTTTAAATGCATCTTTATTGCTCATTCAGCTTCTGAACTCCAGCATCTTTATGTTGGGGGTGTTGCAGCAACCCCCATATCTCTACTCCCAGCGCCAAGCCCTAAACATGATCCACCAAACCAATTGTTTTATTTTATATATTTGTAGAGTTTTATATAGCGCTAGCTAGACCCGGAAGTATCAGAGCACTTTACATAGATGTGGAGTAAATATACAGTTACACTAGTTGCATCGGTTACAAGAGAACAAAGAAAAAACACAAGAACAAGTCAAAAAGGAGCAGGTGGGGGAGAGGAATTGAGCCTGTAGTTGGACATTGGACCAAGTCAGGCATACCGGCAATGAAGACGGTTAAACATCAGGAGTGCCTCCAAAGTCAATGTCTACAAACCCACCGGACCGCTCGGGGACAAGGAATCCACAGCACCCGAGGCCGGTCTCGCTCACCGCGCTGGAGCACCCTGGCTGTGGAGAGGGCCAGAAGCGGGGTGCGAAGTGGTTGTCTTGAATGGAACATCATTATCGATAGGGAATAGGCATCCCGATCGGGGGTGGAGAAACGTCGAGAGGTGAAAGTCAGGCTGGCAAAACCATGTCAAAGACCAGCCTCATGCGGAGATCTCAGAATACGATTAACGCCGCCAAGATGGAGGGCTTGGGTCTCAGTCACATCAACCTCCCGCACAAAAAGGAGGAATTTCAGATTTACCAAACACCAATCGGGGAGAACGTCAATCTCAGGATGCTGGACTCGATGGGGGGCAGCCACGGGGAACAAAAGGGCAGAAGACAGGAACTCACCGCTCTCTCCTGGGTTGTCAAGGAATCACTCGAGGACGCAATGGCAGCAGCTTCGCGACGAGTACTTGGTGCGATGTCAGCGCAGTTGACTTCAGACGATGACAGCCAATCCATAGTGCTGTCTGACATCAAGACAGCTCTGCTCCAATCTCAGCTCTGGAGTGCATCAAAGCTTGCAGAGCCACAACGCATTCCTTGGGGATTTCTGCTCCCCAATGCCAGCCACATCAGACGTTTTGCCCCTTCAGAGGCTTTGGTAGGAGCTGTCTTATACCACCAGCAACTCCCACAGGAATAACAATCCCTTTCATGGCCGCAGTACCCATCGGAGATGGCAACAGGAACAGTTGGCAGCCCAATCTTCCATATTTCCGCTGCCACTCTTAAAAGCCTGCTTAACATGCTCTTCTCTGCACACAGCCACCCTGCCTGAGGTAGGATCTGACAAATTCTGCCAGGGTGGTAGGTGATCACTTCGGACAGGTGGGTCCTGTAACTTGACACTGTTACGCTTTACCTTTTCTTTTATCCCCACTGCTCTTACAGCTGACAGAGGACCATCTGTCCCTATTGCAGTAGGAGTTGCAGGCTCTTTTGGCAAAAGGAGCCATAGAAAAGGTCTCTGCACCAGAAGTTGGTTGTGGTTGTTATTTCGGCTAGCTTCTGGTGCTGAAAAGTACGTGCCTTCCTTTGGCCTTACCAACGCCTCTCAGGTGTTCACAAAAGTGAGGTGGTGGTTACAACACATCTTCCGATGTCGGAGGTCCCAGTCTTCCCCTACCTCAACGACTGGCTGCTGAAAGCAGGTTTGCCCCATGTAGTAGTCTCCCACCTCCAGACTACGGCAAGCCTTCTAATATTGTTGTGGTTCACTATCAAATTGCCAAAGTCACACCCAACTCCTTCACAGATGCTCCCCTTCATAGATGCTCCCCTTCATCAGAGCCATTCTGGATATGGTGCAGTTTCACACCTATCCCCCAGAGAAGAGTTCTCAGGATATTCAGGCTATGATCTCAATGTTTCAACATCTGTCCTTCATCTCAGTAAGGATGACTCTGAGGCTGCTGGATCTGATGGCCTTCTACATGCTGCTGGTCAAGCACACCAGATGGCATATGTGGGCTTTGCAGTGGGATAGGATTTCTGAGTAGACTGCAAAAGATATGCAGTGGTGGCTGAGGGGCCACGATTGGATCAGCGGCAGACTCCTCTACTTACCCTACCCAGAGCTCACAGTGGTGACTGATGCATCGCTTTTCATTTGGGGAGACCATCTGGGAGAGGTGAAGATCAGAAGCATCCGGTCACACACTGAGGCTCCATACCAACCTTCTGGAGCTGACAGTCACCTGATTGCCACTAAAAGCTTTCCTGCCCCCCAGGGGATGCGCTGTGGACCCGATGATATGAGACTTTGAATCTCTGGATGTTGCTAGACCGCCAAGGAATCTTTCTGCTGACACATTCCCTGGCGGGTTCCTTGAATGTCAGTATAGGCGAATTAAGCCATAGTCGCCTAACAAATCATGAATCTCAGTTGCATCAGGAGGTGGTGCAGGGTCTTTTCTGCGAATAGTGAGAACACTGGCTTACTCTGTTTTCCACCGACGAGAACACGTCAGCACAATTGCATTTTGGAATTTCCATGGTGATTCTCGCTCGGAGATGCATTCCTAATAGAGTGGAACTCAGGACTTTTGCAAGCCTTTCCGGCACTACCTCTCCTACGCTGACATTTAAATAAGATCAGGACCTACCGAGCGGAATTCATTCTAGTGGCTCCAAAGTGGGCACAGAGAGTATGGTAACCTGGACTCCTGGGCATAATCATCTGCCCTCTGAACAGCCTGCCCCTTCGGGAGGATCTCCTGTCACAGCAGCCGGTCAAGGTCTTGCACCCGGTCTGTGCAACCTCCACCTCCATGCCTAGGGATTGAGAGGTGACAGAGTACTTTCAACCATCCTCCAGAAGTGGTTGATGTTAATGTGGCAACCAGGCATCCCTCAACTAAATCTGTAAATGTCTACTTTTGGAATAAGTTTGTCTGCTGTGCTTCTAAGCAGATTGACCTACTCCATGTCAAGCTGTCTGAAGTTTTGTTTTTTGGTGTTGTCTGTATCCCAGCAAGGCCTTAGTTTAGGCTCTTGTAAAGGGTACTTGACGGCTTGATCGACCTTTTTTTAATTGCCAGACCAGCCTTTATTAAATCTTATGTTATGAAGTTCCTCAAAGGGTTACAACATATGTTTCCCCCTTCTCCTTTTGTTATGCCTGAATGGCACTTAAGTTTGGTCGTCACATTCCTCATGTGTATGACTTTTGAGCCCAGTTGTCCTCTCTGACTCCTTACCAAGGCAGTCTTTTTTTTATTTATTTTAGCTATAACATCAGTGTGGCTGGTCAATGAATTACAAGCCCTTTCTGTTAGCCCGCCTTATAACATGTTCTACTTGGAGAAGCTGGTCCTCCAGACATGTGATTCCTTCCTTCTGAAGGTTGTGACTCTATTTCATGTTGGTCAGACCATCATCTTTGCAGCGTTCTTTGCTCTGCCTCACCCCTCTAAGGAAAAGGAAAGGCTTCACTGGCTGGTCTTGAAAGGAGCCCTCAGCTTTTATATCGTTTGTACCAGAGACCAATGGATGGCAATGAGCTTTTTATCTGGTTCACAGTGGCAAAAAAAGGAAAAGGTGCAGAAAAGAACCGTCTTGTGCTCGACTGTGTTCTGCATTAAGATCTGCTTCGCAGTGGCCAAAAAGCAGCCTCATGAGGGCTTGCATACTCATTTGACCAGATCCAAAGCTGCCACCACTGCATTATGGTGCCTGTTCGAGGCATTTGTCATTCCTCTACGTGGGGATCACTCCTTGTGTTCACAAGGTACTATTTTCTGGACAGCCAGGTTCACGAGAAGCTGCTCCATTTTGTGTGCTTGGTCCTACATGACTTTCTGGTCCAAGCCAGTTTATGGACCAGCCACCTAAGAGGTATTGCTGAATTATCTTTTTCAGAAGATGAAGAATCTATGGTAGACGTCTCTGATATCATAATGATATGATACTTACTTTCAGTAGTGCTCTTTTGGGTAGGGACCCCATCTAACCGCAGATCCCTCACTGACCCTCCCATCTCTCCATTCCATAAACTATTTGCTTTACATAAAAAGATCCCACTCTAGGAATCTGTACATTGGTCACAACCAATCTGTTTGGCTCTCCATCAGTGGGCGTGGATGTGTCAAGAAAGTAACTGGTGTCAGCATGCATGAGAAAGCGGAGCTGACAGCCCCAACTGTTGGCATGCAGGGGTACTGCCGAAATAATTTCCAGATCCAGTCTGACACCTTGGGCAGTATTTAAAAGGTGAGATAGCTGATGTTAGATAGAGTATCTACCTGAAAACGGGTTACCGAAGGTAAGTAACTTATTCTTCCTGATCTGAGCAATAATATTTGCACTTAGTAGTCTAAATTGTTTCAAAAGCAGTTCTGAAATGTTACTGTTTTTATGTAATGTTATGTACTGCTGAATTGATGTTACGGTCTTGCCACTTTCCCACTGAAGCATTTCCAAGAATTAATGTGACTATACTATTTTCTTGGGCATATATTGGCTGTACCACATTTGCAAAACACTAACACAAAGGAAGAATATAGATTTTTACAGTTTGACAATGATGTAAATTAATGGTAAATATAAGGTTCTGATATAGCATCCCTGTATCCACCAGGACCACCACAGTGCTGCTGTAATGTAGGAAAGACTCCTCTCTATCAGACAGTACATCACAAATCATTAACCCCTTCTGTGCTCATGACGGAATGGTTCCATTATGAGCACAAGTGCTCGTGTGCTCATGACTGAACCATTCTGTCATGAGCACACTGGCACAAAATCCCTCTGCTGTAAACAGCAGAGGGATTTCCTTTTTTTCTTTTTTGCCTTGGGAGGTGGGTAAGAGCTTCCTCAACCTCCTGAGGCATATTTTTTGTTTTCGTTGTAATGACGATCACGCGCATGGCGCGCTGACGTCATTACACCGAAAACTAAACTGTTTCGGTGCTTGTTGCGCTATCTCAGCCTGCCAAGCACCGAAACACATGGGAGGGGTATCGTTTTAAGGGTACCCTTCCCTAGTGGATCCCTACTTGGGAAGCGCCCCAGGAGGGCGTTCCCCAAGCAGGGATCCACCCACTAGGTGCCAGGGAGAGGGGAGCGGCGCCTTGGACAAGGGGGTTGCTCCCCCATTAAATTATGTCATCAGCAGTCTTTCTGCCCCCCCCACCAGACACCAGAGATTATTATCTTATAGGCCAGGGTTGGGGGCTACCCAGATGGGCATTCCAATGCCTCCACCCTTTCCCCCCAAATAGGCAAAGGTCTTTCTGCCCCCTCAGGAGGCAGATGGGGGAAATAGCCCCTGATCAGCTCCCGGGGGATGGGGGGGGGCTGAAAGCCCACTTGACATCAATGATTTCTTTTCTCCATAAAAATGCCCCCCCCCCAAAATGCCAATGTCTTTCTGCCCACCCCTCCCCCAGGAGGCAGATGGGGGCTGTAGCCCCTGATCTGCCTCCCGAGGGGTGGGGAGGGGCAGAGAGCCCACTAGGCACCAGGAATTATTCTTATTTCTTATATGTAGGGGTGAGGGCTGCCCAGAATGGGCATAAAAATGCCCCCCCCCCCAAAAAAATTGCTTGCCACAGTCTTTCTGCCCCCCCTGGGAGGCAGATGGTGGCAATTGGCCCTTATATGCCCCCCTGTGGTGAGGGCAGAAAGCCCACTACGCACCAGGGATTATTATTTTTCAAAGTTCATGGACGGGGCTGCCCAAATTGGGGAACAGGGTTAAGACTTATTTGCATATGGCTGGGACTGAACTGGAAAAGCATGGGGAGCAAATAAACGATGGATTTAGGCCCAGGTCTCTGTACTGGGGTCAATGTTTGACATTGTGCAGCATTCTGTCCATCAATGTTATTTTGCATTTGTCACCCCGAGTGGGACGGGTATGCCCAGATGTGGGTCCTATGCTCTCCATGCCACTGGAGTCAAGCTGATGAGGGGTGATGCCCCGAAACCGGTCCCAGGATGCCTGTTTCCAGTCCAGGAAGGACCCGGCCTGGCAGTTAGCTGTGGACTGTCCAATGGGGAACAGAGTCGAGACTGATTTGCATATGGCTGGGTCTGAACTGGAAAAGCATGGGGAGCAAAACAACGATGGATTTAGGCCCAAATCTCTGTACTGGGGTGAAACTTTGACATTGTGCAGCATTCTGTCCATCAATTGTTCTTTTTACTTTTAGAAAATTGGCATTTTCCTGCCCTAACCATTTGTTTCCTGGTGCCTGTATCCTGGGTCACATGACTAGCTGTAGCTGACAGATGTCTATGTGTATTGCTCCAAAGATAATTAGACAAAGGGGGCATAGGCATTGGCAGGTTGATTCATCTCTGACTTGATAGGGGGGAGGAGCTGTCACCTACCACACTTGCACCTCACAAAGCCTCTGCCTGAGTACACTCACAAAGGGTCTGACTCTAGTCTTGTGTGCGGTCTGACGAGCTGGGGCCAGGGCAGGTAGGCAGGAAATCCCAAACACCTCTGGGGGTGAACCTTCTACTTCAAAGCTGGCACCAATTATTAATATTTGACCCTCAGACCCAACTCGTTCAGTACACCTGTGGATACTTCAGAAGAAGGACTACTGTGCTGCTGTCAGAAGGGCTGCTACTCTGTTACAAGGCTTCCTGCTGCCCTGCTTGTTGAGAAGGAAGACTGGACCTGCACCCTTCATCCCAGGCTAAAGTGACTCCAAGGGTCAGCTGACTAACCTCCTGTTCTGAGCTACAGGGTTATAACATGCTCCAGAGGCCTCCCTTTATCTGCCTGAGCCCTGCTGGTCTTTGCTAGAGTGAGTTCCTGATCCTGAAGATGTGCCCCTCAGGTCCTGAACCTTTAGTGTGGCATCAGTTCAACTCTCTCGCTAAGAAAAGGCGAACTCCCAAAGTTTTGGGCTCTTTGCCACAGCAACCGCCAGAGATGTCCGGCAACGCAAGATCTGCACTTTGCTCTACAGCATCAACAGCCGTCAGATCCCCAGCAACAACCATCTGAAATGCCTGACAGGATCTTTGCGCTTCATCGATGACCATCTGCAATGCTCTCCATGCTCCTCGAGACCCCCTCCGCTGCAAACGGAACCTTTCATGCTGGACTTTTGAGGGTACTCCTTTAGCGAGACTAACATTGCCCCTATATCCTCCATTGCAATCGCCCTGAACTTCTGACTTTTAGAATCAAATCTCTTTTTGATTGGCAGAGCAATCGGAAAAGCAATTACACAGCATGCCGCCTACAACACAAGTGGGCCGGCCACGAAGTCTGATAGTGTGTATCGAGCATAAGTAGCATTATGATGAACCGTGTATTTGGGCAAATCTTTACACAGCATGTCGCCTACAACCCATCAATGGCCGGCCGCGTCTCA
Organism: Triturus cristatus; assembly: GCF_964204655.1. Taxonomy (NCBI): domain Eukaryota; kingdom Metazoa; phylum Chordata; class Amphibia; order Caudata; family Salamandridae; genus Triturus; species Triturus cristatus. The sequence goes on from NC_140582.1 coordinate 816,938,207, forward strand.
GGAGGGGGTGCTTAGTACTGAATGGGTAACAATGTACATTCTTATAAATGACTAGAGCCAAGCTCTGTCATCGATTAGCCCCGGTGAAATGCCGTTGTAGAAGCATAATAGCTAAGGTAGCCAAATAAAAGGTTTGAAACCCAAGAAACTGAAAAGACCTACCCCGAAATAAAGGGAGAAAACCTCTAACCCCCTCCTCCCCCACCCCAACTCCTTGCGATCGAGCGAATTGTTAAAATGATTGCATTCCAGGGAGCTATTGTATGTCTGAAGCTAGCCTAACTTCTATCAGGGGTCCCTTCTTCTTGTGGGTATCTGAAAGTAACCTCAGAATGCGCAAATATTTAGGACATGTCAGCTCCCGAAACTCTAAGGAAAGAATAGCGATCAAAGGGCCCAGATTTTAGTGTATGCCAAATTGTACGCACATATCGCCATCGACAGTCGTTCCATGCCCAACAGCGCCCTTAGCTGATGAAGCCACTGCCGATGGTCTGGAATTTTGTCAGTGCCCCAACTGGCCAACAATACTCTGTGCGGCATTAATTGCCAGGGCCATCTGCCTTCCCTTAACGGAGTTGAGTGGCAACGTTAAGGCATTAGGGAGTCCCAAAAGAGTGTATGCGGGGTTTCTGGGGATTGTGGTGGTAAAAAGCTCGATCAATGTCGTCTAGGATCCGATCCGAATCTAGTCGGTTTCAGGCAGTGCCATAGCAGGTGGAGTAGCGAGCCTGGGTTGCCACAGCCTGCCAGCATTGGCCATCACTTTGAGCATTCCATTTCTGTTTCCGGAAGGGGGTATAGTACCAGTAAGAAGTGATCTTGTAGGCTGTTTCCGTATGTCCTGTTGTGTGTGCCGTATGATGTGTTCTATAAAAAATATCTTCCCACTCTTTATCTGATAGTGATTGGCCCAGTTCTACCTTCCAGCGCTTGTGCCCCGGCATTCTGCATTTTCTTGTCACCTTCGTCAGGTGGAGATAGATCTCAGAGATGATCTTCTTTTCATCTTTCTTAAGAAATAACCACTTCTTGAATGAAGTTAACGGTCTACCTGCCTTAGGCCGTGTGTCTGAGCTAAGTACCCAGTGTGTCATTTGCCTGTGCGTGAAGCGATCTGTTTCCAGCAGGTCATAGTCCAATTTGAGTTGATCGAACAGTATAGGGCCATTGTGGTCAAAGAGACATCCCAGACGCTTACACCCGCCTGCGACCTATCGCGTGGCAGCTCTCAGATTCATGCCTGGAAGGAAATCCGGATTTGAAAATAAGGGTGTCATGGGCGAGGGGAACGAGGTGAGTCCCACCGCAGTCGCCACTTTGTTCCAAATCTGTAATGTTGGGGGCGTTACAGAGGAGGCAGCCACAACTCCCTCCAAATGTGCGATCCAGCCTCTGTCTGGTCCATGAAGACCCAATGTTTCTCTGTAAGTGGGCGATTACACTCTAAAGTAGTGCAACCGCGCCCCCCCCCCCCCCCATAAAACACTCGATTTCCCTCTGAAGAGTGTTAAGCATGCCATGGGATGGGGCTAGAGGAAGAGTAGGAAAATGTACAGGGCTCGAGGGAGAACATTCATTTTTACCGCAGCAATTTTACCAGTCCACGAGAGCGGAAGTCGTTGCCACTGTATCAGATCTTTATGAATTTCGGTGAGAAGCGTTGAGTAGTTGGCCTCTGTGGTTTTAAGGAGACTTTTGCTCAGAACGAGGCCTGAATAAGGGAGATCCTCGGTTACCCAGTGGAAGTCGAACTGCGAATGCAGGGCACGTTCTGTTTGTGATTTAGTGTTGAAATTTAGAATTATTTACCCGAAAGCCCGAGGACGCTCCAAATTTCTGGAGTTCAGCTTCAATCATCGGGAGAGAGGTTAAAGGCTGGGTAAGTGAAAAGATGACATCGTCAGCATAGAGGTTAATAAAGTGTCGATCAGCTCCTCCAGCTTGAGGGTTGTCTCTTAACCTCTGCGCCAATGGCTCCATATAAAGAGCGAAGAGAAGTGGCGAGAGAGGACAGCCCTGTCACATGCCCCGGGCAATAGAGAAGCCGCTAGATCTTACGCCATTCATTCAAATTTCTGCCCTAGGGGAGCTGAAGACGCTCCCCTAATCCAATCCTTAAACGTGTGCCCATGCCGAAGTGCTTGGGAGTTGTGAATAGATGGGGCCAGTGCACCCTATCAAATGCTTTTTCCTCGTCCACCGCCAGTAACAAGGCTTCCTCCCGAGATCGACCTACTTTATCTATCAGGTGGCAGATACGTTTAGTATTGTCCCCACACTGACGACTGGGAATAAACCCTGCCTGGTCCAGATCTATGAGGCTGGGCATCAGGGGATTGAGCCGATGGGCTAGGATCCCTGCAGACAGTTTCGCGTTAGTGTTCAGAATCGAAATTGGGCGGTATGAGCTACTCTGCTTAGGATCTTTCCCGGGAAAAGAGTGAGAGTGCCCGTGTCGGCAAAGGAGTTAAACAGATGAGTGAGTATGGGGGTGAGTTCCGTGGAGAAACTTGTATAGAATGCCGCACCGAACCCGCCTGGACCTGGGGACTTCAGAGGTTTCAAACGATCAATCCCCGAAATCACCTCTTCAATGTGTATGGGCCGGTCCAGTGCTTCAGTTTCCACTGGGTGAAGGGGGATGATCGCAGCTTCCTCCAAATATGCCTGTGGGTCTGGTGGGCTCGGAGAGTCGCAGGTGTACAATTCAGCATAGTAGGCCTGGAATGTGTCCGCTATGCTATTCACTTCGGCCACCTCCGCTCCAGTGGCTGTCCGGACAAATGTAACCGCCTGTGCAAGTTGCTTACTGCATAGGCGATGTGGGAGCATACAGCCTCCTTTGTTACTCCCTACGTAGTATTTATGTTTTAGGCGTAACATTGCGTATTCAGCTCTATCCAGATCGAGGTGCTTAAGTTGTAGCCGCTCGTTCTTGAGTTGCCTCCAGATCCGGGGAGCCCCTGTGCGTTTATGTATAGATTCCATTTCAAGCACCGATGTTTCTAGCTCCTTCCACTTTGCTTTCTTCATTTTGTTTTCATGCCTTGCTTTTGCAATAAGAGTCCCACTGGCCACCAGTTTCAGTGCCTCCCAGGTCGAAGACAGTGCAGTGGAACCAGTATCATTAAGAGCTAAATAGTCTTGAATAGTGCTTTTAAGTGCTGTGACCGTTTCTGGGGACTGTAGCATTGACTCCCGATGTCACCAGGAAGGTGCCTGTGTGGGGGCTGGAGATGTGAGAAGGGTTAGCGTTATATGTGCGTGGTCCAAAAGCGAGCAGGCCTCAATGGTCGACGTGAGCACTCGTTCCCATGCAGACACCGAAACCAAAAAGTGATCTAGCCAAGCATATGTTTTATGGGCTGCAGAGTAAAATGTGTAGTCTCGCTTGCCAGTGTGCTGGGAGCGTCACACAATGTGCATCCCGCATTCCTCCAGCCAGTCCCATCCCCCTGCAGACAGAGCCCCTGTGTTACCAGATCTAAATCCTGAACGGTCTTGCGTAGCATCCATCACTATGTTTAGGTCCCCACCCACCACTGCAGCATCTGAGGTATGGAGCACCCTGGCTAGGCAATCTGTTAGAAAGAACTCCTGCTGTTCATTAGGATAAATCGAGGCTACAGTAAAATGAAATGTGCCCATCTGCACCCGGAGGGCCAGCATGCGACCCTTCATTTCTGCAATTGGACCCAAAATCAAACCAGAGAAGCCCCCGGAGAGAAGAATGGCCACCCCCCCCCCCCCCCCCTCCTTCCCTTTCCCCGAGGACCAGAATTGCTGGTGGAAACGCTTGGTGTGCATTCTGTGTGTGTCTTTGGGGAGTAAGAGTGTCTCCTGCTGCAGACATATATCTCCCCGTGCGTGCTCCAGCAGAGAGAGCACTGCTGATCTCTTGATAAGGTTGTTGAGGCCTTGGACATTGAGGCTAATTATCTTGGTCTCCAGGATCAAAGGAAACAAAGCAAATCCTAAATATTCGTGCAAGTGCCACCCTGGTCACCTGTGTAGCGCTAATGGTATATGGCAGGAAGAAGATTCTATCATCGATTCCTAGATGTTGGAGACTTAATGAAGTTGGCTCGTCGGAAGAGGTACCCCAACAAAACATCATAAACCCCAACAAAATAAAAGAACAAGTAAAAACGTTAACATATGTGAGATAGGTATAGTCCATCACAAAAGGAAGGTTAGTACAAAGGGACACAGCCAAGGTGGTGAAAGTCATCTAATAGCTTTAATTTTGATGCCCCCGCCAGCCCACAATGACCAAACCAACAGAAGTCCTATGAGATTCCTCAAGAAGGGGGGGGGGGGGGGGGGGGGTCAGCCTCTTCTCCCCCAATGCCAGAGAGGGAGCGCAGGACAGCCGACCTTTCTTCGACAATTGTGTCCTGATCAGGGCGAAGGCGGTCAAATCTCTAGCTGCAGAGCCATCCTCAAGAGCCACCACATTCTCACCAACGTGTCAACATCCTGACGCACCTCCCTGAGTTCACTCTGCAGGGCAGTTTTTATAGCTTGGAGATCTTCTCGCAAGGAGGCAAACTAGGCCTCCAGGAATTCACGTGTCACTAGACTCTCAGCACCCTCACCTCCACCTGGTGGTTTCAGCTCCCTGGGTGGTGCTTTGTCGCCTTGGGATTCCCCAGTGCTCTTCAGGAGCAGTCTGTGGACTGAGCGCTCCTTCTTGCTTTGGTCGACTTCATTGTTGCTCTTCAGTCACCCAAAGGGCCGCTGCCGAGTACGCTGATTGAGTCCACCCGCTACCCCAGTCTGAGAGTTGCAGGGCGTCGCATCGATGTGCTTCTGTGGCGAGGGAAGCTGGGCCCCCAATAGAGCTAGCTGAGGCAGAGGGAGCTGTGGCAGGAGAGTCCCAGGGACCAGTGGTTGTTCTGCAGTGCCTAATGACTTCCTAATACCTCACTTAACGTGAGGTCTATCAGGCATAGCTCCCCTTAAGTGCTAAGGCACCCTAAATGCCACGTGAAGGCCTCTTAATGCGTAGGGGCGAGCAGTGATGGTCTGCGCTCACCGACTGCCCCGACCCAAAATCTGCTTCAAATTTGTGTGCTGTCGCAGGACAGGCTAGTGGGGGGGGTCTCTAGCCTCCCACACCGTCTCAGTCCACCCTGTCGATAGGCCGTGGGTCCCAGCTAATCCAACACGAGGTCTTTCCCCCTACGAAGGCACCGAGAGTCCTCTGCCGGGGGCCAGGTCCGAAGCCATCTCGCCCAGCCTCAAGCTCCCACTGATCTTCACCGCAGGCCCTACAGGCCTCCACTGCACAGCTTATGATCAGTCCACTAACTGTGACTGCTGCTCGTGCCTTGGCCTCCGACGAGGCCTCTTCTCTCCTGCTCCTCACCTCCTCTGTTGGCACAGTGTCCCGTGGAGCGCCACTTTTATCTTGCAAAGCAGGGGCCAGTGCAACCTTGAGGCCCCACTCAGCTTGCACCCTCTTCCTGTCTCCGGGGGGGAAGGCATCGTACACCGTTCCAGCGATCCCCAGGGTCAGCCCTGCTCTTCTCTACGAGGAAACTCTCCAAGGGCCGATAGTCCCCACTGCGGAGTCAGCGGGTGATTTCTTCAGAGGCACCACCACACAGAGCTCTCAGCGCTCGTCAAAGTGGGCTCTGGCAGCCCCACAGCATCACCTACGGCCAGGCCGTCCTCGGGCCTGCTGCTTGTGCCCATAAGATCCAGCGAGGAGAGCCCTGCCTGCTCTCCGCTATTGGTTGTATGACTTTACAACGCATTCCGTTGTAACGCATGCCTTTACCACGCATGCGTTACAACGCGAATGCCATCACCATGCATATCCTTTATCACGAAAATGCCTTTAACACGCATACTTTTACAACGATTTTCTTTGTTAAATTCTGCATGTTAATGGCATTTTCTTGTTAAAGGCTATCACACTAAAAAGCTACCCTTTAAATTTACCCCTGCGTGACACCACCCACTCATTCCCCCTTACCTCTCCTCTCCTCGATCTTCCTTGGTGACGTTCCACGTCGTTAAGAGGAAGCGGAAGAGTCCTTCTGTTTCCTCTAACAACGCCAATTGCCTCCACATCTCTCTTTAAATGACGGAAACAGGTGCAGTTTTTTATATTTTATTTTGGTGGGTGCCCCCCCAAGCCCTCTTTTGTAATCCCACGCTTTTTTTTTGGGGGGGGGAGCGTTGTAGTGGCTGTTTCCCTCCGCTATTCGGCCATGCAGTGCCCTCAACGGGCCCCCCGCAAGCAGGTGTTGCTGGTGCCGCAGAGCCCCCCCTGCTGCAATCCAATAGCCCGCTCTCACCTCTGGGGTCCAGAAGGTGGGACGGCTGCCGGCGTCGACCTCGCTGCGAGCGGGTGCCCACGCGGCCGCCACCCGTCGACTACTGGAAAGTCCACTCTGATTCCAGGGCCCGGCAGAGTAGGCCGGCTGCGGGCGACCATTCCTCAGCGCGGACGCTGGTTCAGCCATAGGTCCCCCGTCCGCCGCTTCCAGGGAACTCGCTCATACCTCCTAGTTCTGGGAAGGAGGGCCGAACAGTGCTCCCACACCCGACAGCCACGGGTGCCGTTCGCTCTTCTCAGGGGGAGGCCACTCGTGTTGCTGCGGTCCCCTGGGGAAGCGCCTAAAATTCACCAGGGTGAGGTCCCTCGGGCCGGCGACCAGGTGGGATGGGTGCTGTGACAATGCATTAGGCCTCACGGGGACAGAGCTCATCTGAAACACGTCCACTCACGCCGCCATCTTGGCCACACCCCCTGAACTTGTGACTTTTACCCAGTCTCGGCACAACCAGATAACTGCAAGTAGCTTTTTGTGCATTTAGGCGCTAATCCTACCTTAAGTCTTTAAAATTGCATAACCCCTGTTCTACTGATTGGAATTTTGTCGTTTTGGTCTCAATTTGGTAAATGTTTCTCTATTTTTCTAAATAGATTTTTCTTGTGTTTTCACCTTACTACTGTTTGAAGTGCAGCATACATACTTTACGGATTGCCTGGCTGCTTTTGTGTCAAGCTCCCAGAGAGTTAAGCACAGGTTAATTTGGGGTTGCAGGTAACTTCATCCTAATAGGAATTGTTGCTGCTGCTTGAATAGAGGTTCACCCTCCTCAGCCAGTAACCCAATTTCTCACAAAGACATTCTACAGAGTAGTGAGCTGTGTAATATAAACCCCAAAATCCAGACTGCATACACTTTCACAACTTCTTACCGAAGCACCAGAAGACCGTAGTAATGCGCTGCGATTGCGTTGCTGGACGTAAGTGAAATACAGTGGAGCATTCATTTGTAGCTGTGAAGAAAGGCATTTTTACTTTTCTTCAGCATCTATAGTCCTTAAGAAAAAATATATTTTTTTTATGTAGTATTGAATACCTTAATGATTTCAGTTTCTCCCATAATCTAATGTTATTCAACCGGTACCTTTATTAAGTGCATTGTGTGTTTATATATTTTTTAAATTAGGACAATGATTGCTGCCGGAGGAGAACAGAAGGATATGCTAAGTTCCTGTAAGAATCAGTGTCCAAAAGAGGTATGTTTTTGTTAATTTAAATGGGACTTTATGAATAGTAATGCTTACTTAAATTACCATCTGTGATACAAAAGATCCCAAATAACAGAAAACATCAATAACTGACTCAACTTGTAAGAATATGTTTTCAGTTGGAATGTTCCTCTTTGACTATAATGCAGAAAACATTTTGCTAAAACTATGTAGATATATTGTTTCTAGCTGCAATGACGAAACAAAAGTACAAGAAGCAGTTACGTTGCTTGGTTTTCACTTATTTATTGAGGTTTCTGCTGCATAGCTTACCAGGAACTGGGATGGCCTTATTTAAAGGCAGAGATAATCGCATGCATTTCCTCTACATGTTCATCATTAAATATTATAATTTAATGAACAGGAAATATTAATCACCACCTCTCCAGATATAAAGCTCTATTTATGGTAAACTAATCTTCATTAATTTTTGGGGGATCTTCCTTGAGGCGTTTTATCCAAACCCTGGGGCAGCCAGCGATTGCCGACATATATGGAGGACTGCACACTTTAATACTAGTTTTCAAAGGCCAAGTACACTATAGTTGGCTAGCCAGGGTATTCTGATTATCCTCATGACTATCTGGTGCTAGTTTGTGAACAGTGAAGGATTTCTTATAAGGTGTTTGTAAGTTTAACACACTGATAGAATGTGGCACAACATTCTCCTTCAGGGGATCTTTATCGGTAGTGATAAGCACTAAATAGTTCTGCCCACATGCAGGATTCTGGAGCACTTTTGTTGTTAAGAAACACTGTATAAAGCTCATGGGAACATAATGCCTGTATCTCCCTGTATCTCCCTGACCCTACGTGCAGATGTTATAACCAAAAGGAAAGCTGCTTTTCATGAAAGATGCTGTAAGAAAGCTTGGTGAATAGGTTTAAATGTGAACCCAAGAGTCTTAGGAGGATAATGTTCAGTTCCCATGGAGGGAATGGTCTTTGTACCAGGGGAAAGACATTTGTAATATCCTTAACCTCTGGGATCCTACAAAAAGAGGTTTGTGAAGGACATTTTCTGTAGGCAGTAATGTCCATACACTCCTGTGGAAGCTGCAGGTGTCCATATTAATTGAGTTTAAGAGCCATTGTTGCTGTTACAATGATGGCCCTCCATCTATTCTTATATCTGGGTCAAACTCTCCCCTTGCAACCACCAAAGGGCTTTCTAGTGGATATTCAGCACGGATTGAACAGCTTTATATTGGGGATGGGGGAGAGTAAGCACGGCTCCCAAACTTATTATGTATGCGCCAACAAGTGGGGGGGAACGGCAGAGGGTTCCCCGTGTCACAAATTATTTCCATGCTGCCCAAAAGAGGTATATGGTTGAATGGAGGAGGGCAGCAGGCGAAAAAAGCTTGGCGTTTTGTAGACAAGATAATTGCTGGAGACCATTTTTGGAAGATACCCTGTCTGCCCAAGAGATGCCACTGTTGGGTCTTATATTCCTCCACTGTCAAGAGGGCTGTTTTGTCCTTTTGGGATTCGGATATGTCTAGAAAAGGGCTGTCCTTGTATCCATCTCTCCTCTCCCCTTTATTAGTTATCCTGATTTTTCCCCAGGTATGAATCTAGGCCAATATTTGACACAACAGACTATCAATTGTAAGAGACTGGGAGACTTGTTAAACACTCATGGCGTCAGATCATTTTAACTAGGTCAACCTAGGCTATGGCCACCCTGAGTCTGAAACATTCTATTTTCAAGTAGACATTGAGTGACAAATAGAATGGTGAAATAATTGGCCTCTAGGCCTTTGATCGATTTTGAATCCATGGCTTTTCCTCATATCTGATGATAAATGGCTGATATCCAAAATCTATAAGCCTCTTAACTGTGTTCCCACTCAAACTCAAATAGCCGGTCAAATGAGATGGGAGTCTGAACTAGGGCAGACATTTACAGCTAAGGAATGTGTTGAGATTTTCTCCAGACTTTGATTAAATACCTTTAGTACAGGAGTGAGGGAGAGACTACGATGTACTGGTATACCCCATATGGGATGCTAGAAGAAGGGACCGCAGCTGGAGAAACTGTGGCAAATCCGGGTCCCTCCCTCATCTGCTGCACCATTGCCTCAAACCTCAGAGATATTGGAAACATATCCTAGATGATACTGACCAGATCTTTGAGGTCAAACTGATTAGACTCCCAGCGTATATCATTCTTGGGGTGATCGACAATCTCTCCTACCCATTAAAGTCTCAAAACGGTCGCAGACCACTCTACTGTTGAGCGCTGCTAAAGAAGCGATTTTAGGTCTGTGGACTAAAGAGGAAATACATAGCCATAGATTATAGCACTATGGTTATGCTCGGCATGAAAAAATATCAATGGGGCTGGCTGGTCAAGCAAAGGGACCAATTTGATACGGTATGGAAATCATGGTTATCTGTGTTGTCCAAAATAGTTAAGAGTGTTACTTATGCTGGCCCGCCCACAAGGGTCAGCTTTAGATCAGGGGACAGGCCAATTTCATTACTGATTATTCAATACATTCGTTGGGGTTCTGTGATATTGTGCTTAATAAGTTATTATCCTTTTAATACTGACGTACAATGTTTACTTTCATGTAGCACCATGGTGATTGGAGTGGAGGGTATGACAGCATTGGAAGGTGTGATTGCATCATTCCTAATTACAAAAACCCTATTAAGATTCCATATCCGGGAATCTTCTGTCTTTATAGTATTGTTGAACACTTTGATGACTTTATGTGGGATTTGAAACAATTTGGACCCTTTTTTGCCTTTAGGGGAGCCCTGATCATGACACAATCATCAACCTTAACATGGGTAACTTTAGCCCCTTTTTATTGTCCAAATTAATCTTCCTTGATTCAATCTTTCTAGCCTCCTTTGCCTTCTACTCACTGTCAGAAGAGGTTCTACCTTTCTTTAACTCCGCATCATTAACCCAGAGAAGAGCGATCATTGTGTTAGGGGGGAGTCCTCTGAGTAACTCAAATGGGGTTCGATCAGTGGTGGCATGAGGAGAAACCCTATGGACTTCAACTTTCTTGTTCAACTCTTCTTTCCAATCCAAATTGTTCTGTCTGGCCGTGGCTATGGTCTCTTTTAGCACCCGGTTAAAGCATTCCACCACTGTTTGTCTCGGGATGATAAAGAGAACAACACTTGTGCTTGATGGACCTGCTTAGCAGAACATTTTCCATATCATTGGATACAAATTGAACCCCATTGTCTGTTAGAGGAACTCCAGGAAGACCCTCACATGCAAACACATCTTTAAGAAACGAAACAACATGCTTGGTGTCAATATCTCTTGTGAACTTGATCTCTGGCCACCTGGAATATAAGTCAATGAGACCAAGCACATAAATATCTGAAAGAGACACGTTAGTGATAGATTCCTTACCTTCGAATATCCCCAGGCGTCAGACTGGATACGGAAAGTTTTCATCAGCAGTACCCCTTTGCGTCGGTTGTCGTTGTCGTGCGGCTCCGCGTACGTCCCTGGCGTCTTAGCCGCCGAGATGACGTCGTCAGAGCTACTTAGACGCGCCAACACGCACTGACGTCAGTGCTTTCTTTTTCCGCGCCAGCAAGTGCAGATCGAGAGAGAGAGCGGTACTCCTAGTTATTACTTTAACTTGGTTTTTGAGAACTTGTTTCTCTTATTTTGTCGAGTACTTGACTCCTGGTGCAGTAGGGATGCCCGGGTTTAAGTCCTGTAGGGCCTGCCGTCGGAACATGTCGGTGGTGGACCCGCATGATGTGTGTCTCTTCTGCTTGGGGCACGCCCATGACCCAGAGTTGTGCCCCGATTGTCGGACCATGGTGCCGAAAGCTTTGCGGGAGAGTTTCCCCGAAAGTTGTTGGAGGCCCGGCAATTGGTTCCGCGCCGATCGAGGTCCCGCTCCAGTGGGAGGTCGAGGGACCGGTCGCGGAGCCGACACCATCGCTCGTCGGACTCGGGGACAGGTAAGTCAAGGCGCTATAAAAAGTCGATGAAGCGACGTCGCTCTTCATCTACCCCTCACCGGTCACGGGATGTGGTGGAGGGGGCGGGTGGTCCCTCCCCCGTGGCTCCTGTGGAGCCTCCGTCGTTGCCTGCGGCCTACCCACGTTTCCCGGGTCCGCACACGACGCAGGAAGAAATACAGGTATTCCTGTCGGCCATGCGCCGTTTGTTTCCCACGTCGGATCCCTCCGGAGTGCCTTCGGGCCCTGTGGACCCGTGGGTTGGTTATGCCCCCGTGCTGCTACCTTTGGCCCCGGCTACGCCGGCACGATACCCTGGGGCGCCGTCCGCTCTGGCCTCGGTGCCGCCTCTGGCGTCGGGGGCGACGCCGTATCCGCGTCGGGGGGTCATTGACCTGGATTGGTCTATCACAACCCGATTCCCATTCCAGGTGGGGAGTTTATCCCATTTCTCCGGGCACCTCGTCCTTACCGGTCTCTTCAACAGCCGGTGGACGAAGGAGAGTACTGGGAGGGGTCTGAGGACCCTCTCGCAGCTCAATGCGACGATGACCCTGAGTGGGAGGGTGATATGGAAGGTCCAGGCGATCTGGATTTCTCTCCACACCCTGTTACACTGTCCCCTTCTTCTGTGGCTACGGAGGAGGTTGGGATTTTTTCAGTGGTATCACGTAGGGCGGCTGAGGCTCTTAACCTCGAGCTCCCTTCTGTGCTTATCAGGACCAATCTCCTCACCGAGGTTCTGCAGCCAGCATCGTCCTCTGCGGAGCCGCTGCTGCCCTTCAACGACGCACTTACTGACATCCTGTTGAGCACCTGGTACAAACCTAACACAGGCGTTCCTGTAGATAAGGGTGTGGCATGCCGCCATCGCCCGGCGACCCAAGCTTTCTCACACAACACCCTATGCCTCAGAGTCTGGTTGTCGCCGAGTGCATTCCCTTCAGCTCCTCCGGACAAGGAATCTAAGAAACTGGAGCACTTTGGGAAAAAGATTTTCACTTCTGCCAGTTCCGGGGTGCGGGCAGTGAATACTTCGTGCCTGTTGGGTGGCTATTCACATTCTGTGTGGGACACAGTGGCACAGGTGCTGCCTCAGTGCCCTGTGGAAGCTCGGGCGGTGTTCTCCCAGGACATTACCGAAGGGAGAGATGCTGCATAATTCACTATCTGTTGTGGACTTGACACGGCTGATTCCCTCGGCAGGGCACTTTCCACAACGGTGGCGCTCCGCCGTTACGCTTGGCTCAGAACTACTGGCTTCTCTGGGGATGTCCAGAACACTTTGTTGGACATGCCCTTTGATGGCACACGCCTCTTTGGTGACAAGGCGGATAGCACCCTGGAACGCTTTAAGGACTCTCGGGCTACGGCCCAGTCCTTCGGTCTCGCCACCACGTGCACCCCCTCGGTGTCTGCTTTTCGCTCCTTTCGAGTTCAGGGTCGAAGCTCCCAAGCGCGTTCCTTTCCGAACCGCCGGCCAGCGTAGCCGCAGTTTCAGCGCAGCCGCGGTTGTGGGGCCTGCCGTGGTGGGTCCAGAGGCCAGCGGGCGGGTCAATCCACCACCACCCCTGCCACCACCGCCTCAAAACCTTCCTAGTCCGGTGTTTCAGGCCCACCAGACACCAGTGGGTGGAAGGAGTCTCCATCACCTCCCCTACTGACGCTCCATTACTTCGGACAGGTGGGTTCTGCAGGTAGTCCGAAGGGGCTACTCCCTCCCCTTTGAGTCTACCTCTCCAGCCATGCCACCTCAGTATCACCGCATGTCGGGGGATCACTTGGCACTTCTCCAGTAGGAATTTGTGGCCCTCTTGGCCAAGGGGGCCATCGAGCGCGTTCCGATGCCAGAAGTAGGTAGTGGTTTTTACTCCCACTACTTCTTGGTTCCAAAGTACAAAGATCTGTACCCTATCTTAGACCTCCGTAACGTCAATTGCTTCCTCCGGAAAGAGAAGTTCAAGATGCTCATGCTTGCTCTGGTCTTGTCTGCCCTAGACCCGCAAGACTGGCTGGTAGCGTTGGACTTGCAGGATGCTTATTTTCATATCCCCATCCTGCCAGCCCACAGACGTTACCTACGGTTCACGGTGAGCCTCGAGCACTTTCAGTTCACTGTGCTCCCTTTCGGCTTTACTAGCGCCCCATAGGTGTTCACAAAAGTGATGGCGGTGGTCGCAGCTCATCTGCGTAGATCGGGGTTTTCAGTCTTCCCCTATCTCGACGACTGGCTGTTGAAGGCGGGCTCGCCCCAGGCAGTCGTCTCCCACCTCCAGACTACGGCCGACCTCCTGCATTTGCTGGGGTTTTCCATCAACGTGCCGAAGTCGCACCTGATTCCCTCTCAGAAGCTCCTCTTCATCGGAGCGGTTCTGGATACGGCGCAGTTTCTGGTTTATCCTCCCGAACAGCGAGTCCGAGACATTCGGGCTATGATTCCGATCTTTCGGCCCTGGTCCTGGGTTTCAGTCAGGATGACCCTGAGCCTATTGGCCTCATGGCCTCCTGCTCATCAATCATGCCAGGTGGCATATGCGGGCTCTGCAGTGGGACCTGAAGTTCCAGTGGGAGCAGCATCGGGGAAACCTGTCCAACTACGTCCAGATCTCGGAGGGCACTGCACAGGACTTGCAGTGGTGGCTCGCGGACCAGCGTTGAGTCAGCGGCAGATCCTTCTCCCTTCCCCAACCAGACCACACAGTAGTGACGGACGCGTCCCTCCTGGGATGGGGCGGCCACATGGGAGAGGCGGAGATCAGAGGCCTCTGGTCTCCGGCGGAGTCCAAGCTCCATATCAACCATTTGGAGCTCAGGGCGATCCTACTTGCACTGAAAGCATTCCTGCCATCTGTCAAGGGGAGAGTAGTGCAGGTGTTGACAGACAACACCACTGCCATGTGGTATAGCAACAAGCAGGGCGAGGTGGAGTCGTGGACCCTATGTCGCTCGGAGATGCTTTTCGTCGCGAGTGGAGTTGCGGTCTATTGTACGCCTTTCTGCCTATACCACTTCTGCCCAGACTGCTAAAGAAGACCTGACGCGACCAGGCCCAAGCCATTCTTGTGGCGCCAGGACTGGGCTCAAAGAGTTTGGTATCCCGAGCTACTCAGAATGAGCGTGGATCCCCCGATCCGACTGCCTCTTTGGGAGGATCTCCTGTTGCAGCAACAGGGGACGGTCCTCCACCCGAACCTGTCCAGCCTCCACCTCTTTGCGTGCAGATTGAGCGGTGACAGCTGATTCCATTTAACTTGCCTCCTGAAGTCTGTAATGTGATTCTGGCAGCCAGCCATTCCCTCCACTAAAACGGTATACGCCTGTCGGTGGAAAAAAATTGTGCCATGGTGCACAGCAAAATCTGTAGATCCTCTTTCTGCCCCTCTTTCTGAGGTCCTATTGTTCCTTCTCTCTTTGGCCCAGCAGGGCTCTGCTCTGGGCACTATCAAGGGCTACCTTTCTGCTCTTTCAGCCTTTCTTAGGCTGCCTTATCAGCCCTCTCTTTTCAAGTCCCCAGTTGTCAATAGATTTCTCAAAGGCATTACTCACCTTTTCCCTCCTATTCCTTTTGTGATGCCTCAATGGGACTTGAACCTGGTTCTCACATACTTGTTGTGCGCTCCCTTTGAGCCTCATCATGACTGTCCTTTGTGGTTATTAACTTTGAAAACTGTCTTCCTGGTGGCCATCACCTCCGCTCGGCGGGTGAGTGAGCTCCAGGCTCTTTCCTGTAAACCTCCTTTTCTGGTGATTCATCCGGACAAGGTTGTGCTTCGACCGCGTCCCTCCTTTTTACTAAAAGTGGTGTCTGCCTTTCATTTCAGGCAAACTGTCACTCTGCCCACATTATTTCCGCCTCCGCACCCTTCAAGAGAAGAGGAGTGGCTCCACCGCCTGGACCCAAAACGTGCGCTTTCGTTCTATCTCAACCGCACACAACAGTTCCAGGTGGATGACCAGCTCTTTGTTGGCTACGTGGGTGCCAAGAAAGGCCGGGCTGTGCACACGCGAACCATCTCCCGATGGGTTGTCTGGTGCATTAAGGTCTGTTACTCTCTGGCTAAAAAGGAACCTCTAGTTGGGCTGCGTGCCCATTCTACCAGGGCGACAGCAGCTACTACAGCATTGGGACTCAGTGTCCCCCTGCAAGACATCTGTCAGGCAGCCACTTGGGCCTCGTTGCATACTTTCACTAAGCACTATTGCCTTGACAGTCGGGTCCGGAGAGACAGCTTCTTTGGCCGTTCGGTTCTCCGTGACTTTCTGGTGTAATCTCACTTTGCAGACCCACCACCAGGGTTGGTATTGCTTGGGTATGTTTCTAAGGTAAGGAATCTATCACTAATGTGTCTCTTTCAGATGCACAAGTTACTTACTTGTGTAACAATATAGCTGTAAAAAACATTAGTTAGTGATAGATTCCTTACCGCCCGCCCATCCTCCCCATTCTGCGAACTGTTCTCTAGGGTTCAGGTCATCCCTTTTAGGGCCCTAGTTCTATTGCACCAGTAGTCGGTCTCTGGCATGGCTCTGCGCTCCTGGCGCGGAAACGTTGTGTACAGAACTCACGTCAGCATGCATGGGCGCGTCTAAGTAGCTCCAATGACGTCATCTCGGCGGCTAAGACGACAGCGACGCACGTGGAGCCGCACGACGACGCCTACCGACGCGCAGGGGTACTGCTGACGAAAACTTTCCGGATACAGTCTGACGCCTGGGGATATTCTAAGGTAAGGAATCTACCACTAACTAATGTCTCTTACAGATATATTGTTACACAAGTAAGTAACTTGTGCGTCACAACCATTACCTTGCCAAGGTCCTTTGGGCCGATCTCTGATTACCATGGGTTGCACCCTTGGCTTTTCGCTCATGGTACAAGCTACACAATCCCTCACTAGCCGTTCAACCTGAATGTCCATTCCAGGCCACCAATAGTTGAGTCTAAGTCTTTCTTTGGTCTTTGACATCCCTTGATGTCCCTGGTGTGGTAAGTCTAACAAATCTTGACGAAGTAAAACAGGTGGAATTAGCCTTGTTCCCCTAAATAATAACCCTTCAGACTCCGCAAGTTCATGTCTCACATTCCAATACTTTTCGCAAATGCCTTTGACTTTGCTATTCCAACCTTTTTTCAGTAGCTGAGAAAGTTCCTTAAATTCCGTGTCAGAGGCACATATTTCACGCCACCTGCTTTCTTTTACACCATCGTTCTCAATGTTGCACACCCATTCTTTTAAATCATATTCTTCATCTCCCTCACTTTCCTCATTATGAGCCACAAGTCTAGAAAGCGTATCAGCAGTCTTGTTCCTAACTTCAGGAAGTTATTCCACTACGAATTCATACCCTTGCAGGGCAATGACCCACTTTGAAATTCTACTTGATATCGCATCAATACCTTTGTTTTTGAACACTTCACACAAGGGTTTGTGATCAGAACGCACAATGAACTTTGTACCCCAAAGAATATTTTTTTAAATTAACATTTTTATTAATGCGTGTCAGCATTATCATAAACCACTTTTTCCATAGGTAAAGTATAATGCATCGCGTTTACAATTTTAACACTTCTCTGAGTTCGTTTTTCCTAAGTGCCAAGTCCACCACCGGAGATGAACATAGATTCCCCCGGTACCCATTCCACGCTTTCCATTTCCTATCCCACTTTTTGGGGCATCCTCGAATTATGAACACTTCCTTTTCTGCTATCATGCATCTAATCCAACTCCTGTACCCATACCCGTATAGATGGTGCATCTGCAGTCCGCCAGTGGCGTGCTATTTCACGTTTAACTAAGGTAAAGCCCAGCATTGTCATCTGTTGCTCGATCTCCGTGAGGTCCGTATCTGCCCATATGTTAAGTAGGCCCATCTGAGGCGTAAGGGCCAGCGTTTTCCCCACCGCGGTTTGAAGCTTGGTCGTGGCACCCTCTCATATCGATTTGACAGCAGGGCAGTCCCATACCATGTGGTAGAAAGTGGCTTCATGTTGGCATCCCCTAAGACAGAGCGCATCCTTCCTAGCCCCTATCTTTGCAAGGACGACCCCCGTCATATAGGACCGGTGTAGGATCCTGAGTTGGATCAGCCGGTATCGGAGGGTGATCGCCGCCCCCCTAGGAGACATCAGTGCCTCCCTCCACTCCTCTTCCTCTATGGGTCCTATGTCGCGTTGCCACTTCTCTCGAAGCTTCTCGAAAGTATCGGGGAGGTTGTTACATAACTTCTTATATGTCAGGGAAATGGCCTTCGAGTGTAGTGGTCCATCTAATAGCCGGTCCTCTAGAGGCGACGAATCTGGAATGTCTTGAAAGTTAGTAAATGCCATCAGAAGGGCGTGCTGAATCTGCAGGTAGCGAAACCGTTCCCCTTGCGCCCCGATTTGGGCGATGGCTTTCTGGATTTCCTCATCAGAGAGGTCTCTATCAAGGGTGTCTCTCCCCAGTTCGGAAAGGGTGGGTAGGTCACTATCGGTGAGGAGTTGGCGGGAGTCTTCTGCATTGTAAGTGGTAGAGGGAGAATAGATTTTCTCGAAGTGATTTGCAAACGCTTCTGTTATATCTTTGGGATGTGTAACCGTCTCTCCGCTAGGCAATACTAGTCCCTGCACCCATCTATCCCCGTGATCCCTTTTCTCTAACCACGCTAACGTCTTCCCCGCCTTATCGCCCAACTCGTATAGTCTATGCTGCATATTTAAGTGTTTAGTCATCATATGCTCCCTCGCCTTTAGTTTGTACTCCTCTTGTTTGAGTGTGAGACGATGTAGTGTGTCGTCTGCGGGTCTGCTGGCATATTAATCTTCCCAGTGCTTAAGCTCAGCCTCCAACTGGAGTAGCACCTGGCGTTTGTTTCGTATATAGCCCGTTTTTAGTGCCAAGGCCCGTCCCTTCAATACCACCTTAAACGCCTCCCAGAGAGTGAGGGCAGAATCAACCGACCCTAAATTATCTTCAAAGTAATTCTTGGTGTGTGCGCACAGGTCTTCTTTAATATCGGGTATTTTCAGCAACCATGGGTCTATTACAATCGTAGTTCGAGGCTGTCGTTCCCAGTGTGTGTACTCTATCCATACCGGGGAGTGATCTGAGATCCCCCTCTGCAGAACCCGAGGATGTTTGAAACCACCTATTGTGGCCGCATAGGTCAAGAAGTAGTCAATACGTGTTGAACTCCTATGTGCATTAGAGTAGTAGGTAAACTGAGGCGTGGCTAGGTGTGTTTCACGTCCTATATCTATGAGGCCCATTGCCTTTGTAAATTCTGCCATGAGCCCATTTGGTTTAACCCCGGGTCTCTGTGGTTGTCTGTCAATTGCGTCGTCGAGAGTGAGGTTATTGTCCCCTCCCAGGATCAGTGTGCCTGTAGGAAGGTCAGTCAGTATTTTCCCCAAGTCCGCCAAGGCTTCTTTACCCAGTGCCGGTGGCAGGTATAGCGAAATTATATTCAGCGCTCTTCCATCCCATTGAGCCTCCAAAACAGCAAATCTACCTCGAGGGTCAGCCCATGTCCGGTGTGCAATCAGGGCCAAGTTTTTCTTGATTAGGATACCCGTTCCTCGTGAGCCTGTGGTGTAGTCTGCGTGCACTGAGAGTGTATATCCCCATCGTGTGAGAGCTTTACTTTTATTCCCCACTAAGTGTGTCTCTTGTAGTAACACTACGTCTGGAGATTGGCGTTTCAAGTACTGCTGAACTACTCCCCGCTTTTTGTCGCCCATCCCATTTACATTCCAGGTAAGAATGGAAAGCGATACATCCCCGTCACCCCCCATCGTCGAAAAGGTGGAAAAGCAGTGTGCAACGGATCAACAGCAGTGTATGTAATATGGTTGGCACCGGGTGCCTTGGCACTTCAATACTTTTGCGCTCTCTCAGCCCTCTGTGTAGGAAGGAACTCAGTATGTACCCCTCCTCGGTCGATCCAGCAAGAGCCCCCCAAACACAGCAGCTGCCCATGTGTAGGTATGTTACCCCCCCCGTTGAGGGGGTCAAGCTGGTAGGTAATGCATAACAGCCATTTCCTCTGTCCAGAACTACTTACGATCAAAACATTGTCACATTGCAAATCAATAAAACCAAAACCCTGTGGACACTCCCCTTGTTTCCTCCCTCCCCCCCTCCCTACCCCCCTGCCCGTGGATTTAGAACTACCCACTCCCCAACATGGCAGAGTGCCTCTCACCCCCCCTAGGTTGCGAAAAATTTGCGGGGTCAGTCAGTTCCAACCCCCGCATGGTCATATCACAATAGTATAAGTTTTGCCATCCGTTAATGATAACTATCAAGTCTCTAATTCAGAGCTTTCCAAACTCTGTGTCGCGACACAGTACTGTGTCGCCTGCAAATGGTGGGTGTGTCGCGGGATGACGCCGGTACTGCGCAGTTCGTACGCCAGACGTACGTGTATAAAGGAGAGGGAGACTTTTAGCTGAGCACCGGCAGGCGCGGCCCACTTAAAGCTCTCTGTAAGAGGGATTCATCTCCTAGAGTGCCTGGTGGGGGCGGGGCGGGGGTGGAGATTGGGAGGGAGATGCAACACCAGCGCCTGTGAGAACTGTAGTGGCTGCACCGCTCTTTGGGCACCTGTACGGATAATGCAGCTCCTTGAGGACAGGTCCGTAGGAGGAATGCAGCTTGTGCTTATAAGAACCTCGAAAGCATCGAAGGCCTCTGTAGATCACCGCTTGCGATAGTGACCAGTGTCTAACTCGCTGAGCCATTCCTCCCCTCTCATTCACAGTGAGTCTGGCATGTGCTTCTCAGACGCGACATACTGAACACAGTCGGCTTAGCCTGTGCTCGTCTCGTGTGTGATCTGTTGTGTTCCTCTTGGGTGTGAACATAAAATGTAGCCCTGCCTTTGCTGCTCTGAGGTGTGAGGATATTACAGTGACTCAGCTCCCGCTCTGCTCCTCTCAGGTGCGAGTTAATAAACCCAACCCATCTTTTACTCATCTCAGGTGTGTGACTGTTGACACAGACCACCCTATCCCCTCTAACAGGACACGCTCACCCCCGCACCCTGTGGTGCCCCAGATGGCCTCATGTGATTCCGGGCACCTGCTGCCCCAGCACAGCCTTCCTGCGCCCTGTGCGTGCGCTGCCGCATTCCGTCCTTACGCCTCAGACTGCCCTGGTGATTATTTAAACTTACTCTTGGGTTATTTACATACGTCCCGGAAACGTGGCTGCAGCTGCGTGCTTTGTGCACACTGCTGTTCTGAACCAGCACTGGCGCTGCCCATGGTCTGCTTCGTACTCTCTTTGGAGACAGGCAGACCGAAGCACCCTCTGCAGCTGCTCCTCAAACTCTGTCCTTCTCGGTCCCCGGCAGGTGCTCTTATCTGTCCCCAGCTGTAGTGCACTCTTTCTGCTGCAGTCAGCCCTTGTACACTGTCATTTAAGTTTCAACCAGTCCTGGTACAGACGTTTGCTTCTGGTGCGCTGTCTTCATCTGCTGTCAGCCCTTGTACACTCCTTTTAGCTGCAGACATATATATAAGTGCAGCTAAAAAGACAGTGTACAAGGGCTGACAGCAGATAAGGACAGATATATACATATGTCTTTATTTGCTGTCATCCCTTGTACACCGTCTTTTTAGATGCAGCCAGTCCTGGTGCCCTCTTTTTATCTGCAGTTAGTTCTGGTGCACCCCGTGCATATATGTTAGTGTTCTGTAGTTAATCACTGTGCGCTCTCCTTATCTGCCCCCAGTCATACTGCACTTCCTCCTTCTGTGGTGTTCCCTTGTGTGCTCCGTCCTTATCTGCGGTCAGCTCTTGCACACGGTCTGCTTAGCTGCAGCCAGGGCAGCTTGGTGCACTCTCTACTTATCTGCAGCCTTGTGCACTCTCTCCTCATCTGCAGCCTGGTGCACTCTCTGGTGCACATCAAATGTCAGACTGTCTTCCCACAATTGCTGCTTGTTTGGAAATTGGTGTTTACTTTTAGTTCTCTGACTGCAAAGTGAGAGTATTTTGTGAAAGATTAAGTGAAGTGTACGAATCGACAACTTCACCGTTAACAATGTCGCCGCTGATGTGGGTTTCTGTGATGGAAAACAAAAATAAACGCAGCTTTTTGCTGACATACTCTACCACAGATGTGCTCTACCAAATGTTACATGTAAAAGGTCAAATTGAAAGTGTCCCGAAAATAAATGACTGTTTGATTGTTGTTGTGTTCTTTGATTGTTACACTTGGTGGGCGTCTGTGATGCCAAAGTAGGCATGGTTTATTATAGTGTGCAGAAGTCTGTAAAAATGACACTTGGTGATGTTCTGTGACCTCACGGTTGATGGGTTCCACATCTTTAAGCAATTTCAGAGCAAATGACCATTTTTGGTTCTCAAAATGTAGCACCCCAAATTTTACCATGTTACAATGCCTTGTACAGTTCAACATAAGATTTTACCTCAAAGTGCTGAATGGAAAAACATATGACTCGTCTTATTTTCTGTTGGCTTTTGGCGCGCTGCGGAGAGCGGTCCCACCTTAGTTCAATGCGCAGAGACCGGCTGATAAGTTGCATGATTGTTTTACCACTCACAATTCCCATATTCAGCAAGGCAGCTGGCGGACTTTGTGCATTGTTGAAAGGGTTGGCAGTGAGTGCACCCGCCCTTTTTGTGCCGTAAATCACTGGGGCATGTGTCAATGTGTGCATGATTATATTCTTGTTTCAGGCACAAACCTAACCTTACACCCAGTTTTGCCAGTCACTGTCTTTGTTAGAACAGATTCACAATTGCTTTATTGACCTTCCTGCTTTCTCAAATGTGCTTGAAAATACACCATTTGCCCACTTTTTTTCAAACTTTTCTTAGAGAGACAACCCCCCCCCCCCCCCCCCCCCCCCGAACCCCTCTTAGGTGGTTCCGGATAGCTCGCTCCGCTCGCTCGCTACACTGTGTTACCGTGTCGCAAAATGATGCATGTCTAAAAAGTGAGTCACCAACATGAAAAGTTTGGAAAGCTGTGCTCTAGTTGGCCCCCTCCATAGGGCCCCGCACTCAACCCATAATACCTGTGTCCACATACAGTGTCTCGTGGCGGATAATGTTCTCTGGTTACCTTCCCCTCACCTCACTTGTGGGTCTGGCGGGGTTCCCTGCTCCTCATGTCCCTCCAGCTTTAGTCACTTCTGTTCCGTCGTCTGGCTTTCCACCTCCGCAGGGTTGTTTGTAGGCGGTTTCGGGCGGCCGCTAATTGGTCGGTTCGATTTACCATTACGATCTCGTCTCTGGTTCCCAGCTCTGGCCCTACCCTCCATCCAATCCCATGCTTCCTCCGGGGACTCAAAGAACCAAGTCATCCCGCCCGATTCCACTCTCAGTTTTGCAGGAAATAGCATCGCATATTTGATTTCACGGTCCCGAAGTTCCTGTTTCACTGCCTGAAAGCTGCGGCGCTGGGCCTGTACCTTAGCCGTGAAGTCCGGGAAAAAGGCCACTTCACTGTTGCCTACTTTCAGTGGAGGACAGGCCCTGGCCACCTGTAGGATGATGTCTTGATCTCGGTAGTTAAATACCCTAGCAATGATCGGTCTCGAAGGAGCCCCAGGTTTAGGCCGGCCCCCGGGCACTCTGTGTGCTCTCTCAATTGAGAAGTAACTGGACAAGGCCTTAGGTTTAAGTTGCTGAGTGATTAGTCCCTCAACATAGAGGTCCGCCGCTGGCCCCTCCTCTCGCTCCGGAACTCCCAAAATGCATACATTGTTGCGGCGCACTCGTCCTTCATAATCCTCAAGCTGCTGCGCCATCCGTTCCGGTTTCTTTTGCATTTCGGCCATTTGTGCTTGCAGCTCTGATGTGTCCATCTGTAGAGCGCCAGTCACTATTTTAAGTTCTTGAATCTTCTCATCCATCTTCCGAAGGTCCGCCCTTATTAGGGATACTTCCACTGTTGCAGAGTCTAATGAGGCACGTACTCCATTTATCGCCGCCATAACATCATGTAGTGTCGGCTCTATCCCCTGTTTGGGAGCGGTTTGTGGCAGATCTTTCTCCGTTGGCAGTGGTTCAGTCATGTCGCCTGCTTTAGACCAAGCAAACTTAGCCAGTTGTTTCTGTGCGTTAGCCTTGGTCCCTCTGCCTCCCGTCGCCATTGGTGCTGAGCTTCCCTTCCTGGGCCGAGAGAAAGACCAATTTTACGTAGGGTAGTATCTAACTCGTGGACTCGGAGAACCCCCCGCGGGAACCTGCCGTCTCCTGCTGTGTTACCGAGTGCCAGTCACCCGCAGTCAAGGCCCATCCAGGGGCGTCTAGGTCCCTTTAGGTGATCATAGGAGGTCTCTGTAGGGACTTGCCTGCTTCGCTTTCCTCACCCGGGGTAGGGTTCAAACCGCGACGGCAGCTTCCGCCATCCCGCGCTGTCCGGTGCACCCCTCCCTGCTCCCATGGCCTATTGACAAGTGGGGCCCACGGCGATCTCCCCGTCTTTGCGGCACTGCCTTTTAATACAATCTCCCCTCTGGCAGAGCTCCAGGTTTGGATAGGCAGGTCAGCCTTCAGCCCTCTGTATGAGGTGTTTCCTGGGTCTCGGCGCCAAGCGCAGCCCCCACTCACAGCAGGAGGCAGCTCTATCGACTCCGAGTCGGCGCGCGTCCGAGGCGCATTGGCGATCAGCCAATCCCCAAAGTCAATTAGGTAGGTCGTGGTAGATCTGTTGGCATCGGGCTCTGGGATGCCTGGGTTAACCTCCCCAGTTCCACTCTCCGACAGACGCTCAAGGTATGGTGCGCAAGACCCAAATCAGCCACGAGGCTCCATCTCCAGCAATCAAGCATGTATCTGCTCCCGGCGCATCTCTCTGTCCAGCACACTGGCAGCCTGTACCTCCCGCCAGAGGCCGATCACTCCGATTCAATTGATGTTTCAGGCCGAGACCCCTGGTGTGTCGCAGATCGCCCTCCTTGCCTCAGGCCCACTATTCACGGTCGTGGGCGTCCTCGCCTCCGTAGGGACGCCCATTGCTCAGTCCCGTCTCTCCTCGCATCCACACCTTGCGGAGGCACACAGTTGTTGCAGCGCCTTGTATTCTGGTGCCGATCGGGGGTAGGCCCTTACGTGCAGGCCCAAAAGCCGGGACCTCGATTGGGAGCGCAGGCCGCCCGGCGCTCACCTTACAGCCGCTGGTGTGCCTTGCGCGGCCGGCACGAACGCCGCCGCCGAGCCCCCCCTTCTCCACTTCGAGGCATCCGCAGAGTCCTGCAATTATCACAGGACCTCGCCAGCGCCGCTGTGAGCACCTCTTCTCGCTGGCGTCCGCCTCCAGTCCTCGGGCTGCCGCCGCTTCGGGTGATTGCTCGGGGGGTGCTGGATCGCGATCCTCAGCTCCCACACAGGTGAGGCTGCCCGCAGGTCTGGTTTAGAACTTAGCTCTACCTAATCACCTCGACTAGGGGAGCTTGGATGGCACAGGATCGGTTAGGAATACATGCGGGTGCTCGGAGCTCCCTTAGGCGGCCGCCATTCTTGCTGGCTGCTCCCAAAGACTATTTTGGAGTTTTTTTTATTGCCCAGTGTACAGCCAAGGCCTCTCTTTCAATAACAGAATAACGTAATTCTGCCTCTCGAAGACTTCTCGAGAGGAACAGAATGACATTTTCTGAATTGCAATACTGCTGTTGTAAAACGGCCCCTAAGCCTTTCATACTGGCATCTGTAACTAAAATTGACTTTTTGGAGGGATCAAAGCTTTTTAGATTGGGCGTATTATAAGCAAACTTTTGATCATGTTAAATTCAGAATCACACTCATCAGACCATACAAAGTCCACTCCTTTAGAAAAAAAATTCTGCATATTAATGCACCTGCCAGAAAAACCTCTCACGAATTTGCTATAATATTCGGCCATGCCGAGAAACTTCATGAGTTCTTCTTTACTCGTGGGAGGAGCTAGGTTTTGTATGGCATTAATCAATTCATCCTTGAGTTCTACTCCTTTACCGGATATGGAGTGTCTGAGGTAATCAATTGAGGTTCTCCTAAATTTACATTTGTCTATTCTAACAGTAAGATTGTAAAGATGAAGCCTTTCCAAGACTTGTCTGAGTCTCAAGTCGTGTTTTCGCTCATCCTTGCCATAAATGAGAACATCGTTTTGATAAATCTTAACCCCTGATTGTCGACTCAATACTCTTTCTAAAGCCCTTTGGAATACTGAGGCTTCCGAAACTAAACCAAAGGGGAGCCTAACAAATCTAAACGTGCCAAAGGGCGTTATAAAAGCAGTATAGTCTTTGGACTCTTCATCTAACCTTATCTGGTGCTAGGCAGATTTTAGGTCCACAGTTGAATATACATTAGCTCCCTCCATTAACATGAGTATGTCAGATATTTTAGGTAAGGGATATTTATCAACTATAACTTGTTTATTAAGCTCCCTCCAATCAATGCACAAACGGAGACTGCCATCAGCCTTACGGGCGGCTACAACCGGAGCCAACCATTGGGTTCCTTCTAACTCTTCTATTATCCCCTCAAGCATGAGTGTATCTAATTGGGATTTCATCTCTTTCCTCATGGCAAAGGGCACACCACGCACTTTGCCTGCAACAGGTACAGCATCGGGAATCAGGCAAATCTTGTGAACATACTCCCTTAAACAGCCTAACTCATTTCTAAACACACTGTGTGAATTGCTTCTTCAATGAAGACGCATAGTCAGAACTACAGTCCTGCACATTAACTTCATTCATCTGAAAATCTTCCCTAAGAATGATGGGGGGGATCACTATTTGGGTCGAGCATCACACCTAGGTTCCTCTGGTGAAACCAGCTAAGAATACTATCTCCCTTATGTGAAACATAGATCTTACCAGAGACGTATCTGCCTTTATATTCAAATAAACCCTGAAAGTATCCCATTAGTTTTATGGGTTCCCCTCCATAAGCGCTAGGTTGTATGTCAGCTTTCACCATCTTAACACTTCCATTGAGATTAGATAGGTAAAATTCTTTAGATACAATGGTTATTTTAGCTGAATCAAAAAGTACTTTCGTGTTTCTACCTTCTACTAGTACATCATCTATGGGGCCATTCTTATTATTGTCCGTGATCTGAGATACAACTTGACCACAGTCAAAATCAGAAAGCTCTTCACTATCAGTGTCACAGTCATAAGAAACAGCATTAACCTTGCCTTTACCTTTTTTAGCTCTGCAGGCTGTAGTGAAATGCCCAACCTTTTTACAATTGGAGCAAGTGGCCTTAAGTGCGGGGCATTTCTTGTCATTAGCAAAGTGTCCTGGATTACCACACCTGAAGCATTTAGGTTGAAAGTTATGATAACCTTTTGTCTCCGTTTTGGTATAACCTCCTTTATGTACCTTTTTATCCTTGGATTGCCCTTTCTTTACAATCTTATCTTTGGAAACCACTTTTATTGTATGAATACTCTCACCCTCGGATTCATGCTTGGTGATTACGTCTACACACTTTTGAGAATGCTAGATTTGTTTAGCAATGGTAATGACTTCATCCAAGTAGAGCTCATCCTTTTGCCAAATTTCTTCTTTAACCTTTTGAACATTGCACCCCAGCATGAACTGATCTCTTATCCTCGCTTCTATTAATGCACCAAACCTGCATGAAGACCCTAGTTTTCTTAGTGCAGTAATGTAATTCTTTACGGATTCACCCGCATTTTGCATTCTATGACCAAAATGGTATCGTTCAAGTACAGTGCTTATTTTGGGTAGATAGTGTTTATCTAACTTCACAATACACAAACCTATATTGGGACGGGTCCCTAGTTAGGTTACGGGGCCGAGAGGAACTCAATGAGGGAGTACACCCTCCCGTGGTTTAACACTAAGTCACTATAGGTACTCCCAAGATGGACCAGCCAGCAAAAGAAAAGAAAACTCTCCTGTCAGCTCAGGTGTTGGTATGCCCTATTAGAAGTAAATAACACCACCTAGGCATGGGGAAGGAAGCAAGTCCTTTTGTTATTTTTTCCTCACACACCCTAGTGGTGTCACGCTTCATCATTGGGACACCCCGACGCCTAAAGGTCAGGGTGGGCGCGACCAATATTTCAGGGAGCACTTAATGAGATGTTTTTTGGCCAGGGGGTATAAAGTGTAAAAATCGGCGTCAAACCCCAGTTTCCCTTTATTCTTGGGTTTGGCACTGATGTTAAAATATAATAAGTATAAGGGTTTGCTAGGGATATAATGGTCCTAGGACCCTATTGCCAACATGTTTCTGTCCTTAATGCCCCGTAAAGGGTGCACGGACATTCATCAGGGCTTGTGCCCCCTGTGACTTAAGGGAAAAAGATAAAGAAATTCCCTATACTATCGTATGGTAGGGGCAGATAGCTGCTCCTTATTAAAATGTCATTCCGCAGTTAAAATCACTCCATCTGTGAAAAAGATGACAAACAACATATAAAGCGCGTCAGTTCTTTTCGGCAAAGAGACATACCAACATTTGCATTGTGTACGTCTTTGCCCATTCCACATCATCATACGTGAAACCACAAAAATAGAATGTGCGCGTGATTAAGGCATAACCACTCATTTGTGTGACACACAGCAATTTGGCGTGTATCTAGTTGTGTGGCGGAATCTTTCCGCATTCTATTTGCACTCATAATTATGGTGTCTGATTATCAAAGTGGCGGAAAAATACCGCATCCAATTCTCACACATCCATTTGCGTGTGTTTATAAGACCAAAGTCTTATCAGTCAAACTTCCAGGGCACAGACACGAAATTAAAACAAACCACTCCTTACTCGCTCATATGTCCTGAATACGCACTCACTGTAATCTTATGGTTTATGCTTACTCCAATGTAGGAGAGGATAAACGTCATGTGGGACCGCTACACATAGGGTAGCCCTGTAGTCACACACTGTGTATTCATGCCAAATAATTAATTATATTCAGATCGGTAGGTTCCCGATCAGATGACCCAGGTGTAGGAAATTAGCCGATCATGAGGAGGTAATCCAATCCCACAGTCGAGGCCGAGATATGTAAGGAAAAGCAGAGAAAGGGGAAACGAAAAAGAGTATAATAGTCACGCATTCGTTCGTAATCACACTATGTCCCCACTCGCTCTTCACATTTCCATGCACTGTACGTTTCAATTTTACTCACGCCACCAAGGGTCCTGCCCCGTATGAGCACCTAATCGGTATGGGTTCCCACAGCTTGGAATCACTGCCGTTGCCGTAGCCGCGACTTTAAAGCTTGTATGCGGGCTTTAATTGATGTCTCCGTTTCTTTCCGGGGTCTCGTAACACCGCCCTGTGCGGAAGTAGATCCTGCGCATGCGTGGTCTAAATTAACATGGGACTTGTAGTTCTAGTGTCAATGCGTGGTAGTACTGGAGATGCAGACTTATTATTTCGGATACTTCGTCTTCCTATCTGCGTAAGAAGTTAACGCTCCATCATAACTATACGGGGCTCGTGTTTATGTGATGTCTGAAGTCTAGTTATATTAAGTTCAAGACTTTTGGATATTTTGTGTTCCCATTCGCAGAAACAAGGAAAACAGTGTGAAGGAAGTTATTTAGAGGTTGGATTGAATATGTGAAATACTCAGACTAATTCCACACGGATAACAATGTGACCATATTACTCGGGGTGCATATATGCATAGCGGGGAGGAGGGGTCGTTGTCACAAATGTGAGACCCAGGTATAAACATGGTAGGGGAGATGTTTCATACTAGCTTAGATGAAAAGTCTAAACTAACGATTCTTATTAAGTTGATTCCAAGGGATGTGGTCGTTGAGACCAGTTATATGGGTTTTCAATCTATGGACCCATCTTTGTTCTCGTTCTAAAAGGACCTTAGACATGTTACCATCCCCCTTGACTTTTTCGATCACAGACCACCAGAGATCCCTGTCTGAGTGTTTTTTCTCAAGGTAATGTGCAGTGAGTCTAGTAGCTGTTATGGATCTTCTGATGGTACTCCTGTGTTCGTTAATACGAACTTTTATTTTTCTCCCTGTCATACCTATATACAAAAGTTGGCATGGGTATTTGATGACATAAATCACTCTTTCCGAGTTACAATTGGTGTGGGATCTCTGTTCCCATTTATGATGCATACCCAAATCAATTTCTTTTGTGTGTTCCGTGAATGCACATGCCACACATGACCCACATGGATAGTGACCTACAACAGATGGTTGACTCCATAAGGTACTCTGGTAGGTGGTTTTTACTTTCTGTAAGTCCGTATGGATTAGTGTATCCCTCAGGCTTTTATTTCTTTTGAAAGAGAACATGGGTTTTTCAAATTTCAACTTGTTCGAAGTTAGTATTGGCCATTTCCTATTGATAATTTTCTTGAACTCATTGGATGATGGATTAAAGGTAGTAACGCAGATGAGGGTATTGAGTTCTTCTTTGCGATGGGTCTCCAGTAAAACATCCCGTGGAGTATTCCGGGATCGTTTTTGCGCCTTTTCAATGATCCTTCTTGGATATGACATATCTGCCAATTTTTTAGTCAGAATTTGGGCCTCAAGTTTGTATTCTGTCAAATATGAACAGTTCCTACATATTCGTAGGAACTGGCCCACTGGTAAATTTTCTCTCAACGCACGTGGATGGGCACTGTTAAAGTGTAATAGACTATTTTTGTCTGTAGCTTTTGTATATAGGGAACTGATAATGCCATTGTTCCTAGCACTGATCGTGACGTCAAGGAAAGATATATGGTCTTGATCGTGGGTCATTGTGAACTTCAGATGTGGATTAAGGTTGTTACGCCATGTGTGAAACTGTCCTAGTGTAGTTATATCTCCTTCCCATATAACAAGGACATCATCTGTGTACCGCCACCGTTTCTTAATGTTGGTTGAAAATGGGTTAGGGGTCCATATATGTTCGTCTTCGAAATGCCCCATGTACAGACATGCTATGCTGGGTGCACATGTACTGCCCATAGATGTTCCGTGGACTTGTAAATAGAGCTGGTCATCAAATCTAAAGAAATTCTCCTTCAGTGCAAAACGTAATAGGGTAATGACCCAGCTTACCGGGGCTTCCCAGGTCCAGTTCTCTTTGTTCAAAACAGTCTAAACTAACTTCACCATGCACTCTTCATACTTATTTAAGTTGGGATCATTAACCTCAGGTAAATGATCAAATACCTCTTGCCCTTCTGAGCCAAGGCAATGTAAAAGAAGAGCAGTCTTTCTTTCAGCGCTGAGATTAGTGCCACACACTTTCGCATACCTTTCAAACACCTTCTTCCACTTCTGCCACCTAATGGGGGGATCACCAGGTGATGAAAGGAAAAAAGGTGGTGTGACGTTTTGCATGGTGATGAAATATAAAGAATTACCACCACAAGAAATACACCCCAGAATACCAAGGAGATATCACTCCAGTGTAATGATTCGAAACTCAGGTGAATATGCACTAAATCACCACCACTGCGGAAAATAAAACACCCTAAAATATCAAAGAGAGCATATACTTAACGCTCCAATACAATGATTTGAAACTCAGGTGAATATGCACTGAGTGAAGGGTGTGCATATCACCGTTGTAGACAGTTAGGTTGCTTGGTAAACATCCACTAAGTCAAGCGGTGTGCATATCCCCAAGGTGAGTCACAATGAAATCAAAGTTATCAAAATTACCATTTCCTTTCCCTCGTAGAGCTTGTGTTGTATCGGCAAACCAAAGTAGATTGCTGTGTAAAGTGAATTTCCCCAAATGGCCGCCACGCAAGTTAACGGTGCGTGACCCTACGTGATGACGCGTAACCAGAAAACCACGTTGAAGTTCCAGTAGTGGTTGCTAGGTAGAAGCCAAAACTCCCAACATGACTCTTACGCAAACTTGCGTTGTGACGTGTAGATGGAAGCAGACGACCTCGCAGCTTCGAGGGCTCGAGTGCAGGTGCTTTTCAGAAGATGCCGAAGAATACTGAAGATCTGAAACATCGTTGGAACCTCCCTGCGGCTTGTAAAATGTTGCCGAAGGAGAACGCTACCAACGGCCTCCACGTGGGGCAAAGGTATGTGGATTACTGTTGTATAAATCGTACAAAGATGAGATCCCTCAACAACAGTTTTCTTAAAGTGACACACTGTAGAAAATATTGGTAGTGGGGATCCTCAACATTTTAAGAGGGTTCCATCTGTATTAGCGCAAAAGTGGCCCGCACCGAAGTCTCCCAGCCCATCAGGGGGCGAGTTGTGTGGTGATAATGCTCACCAACGCTTAATACAATCTCTCTCCAACTCCAAGTGTAGAATGGGGCACAGGAGCACTCAGTTTGTATTAGGGCAAAAGTGACCCGCACCGAAGTCTCCCAGCCCAGCAGAAAAAGGGCGAGTTGTGCGGCGATAATGCTCACCAACGCTCAAAACAGTCTCTGTGAGAGTGCAAGTGCAGAGTGACCCCTCAATAAAAGGAACGGCTTTAATGGAGTCTCTCCACAATATCACAGTACATGGAAATCTCAAGAAGAGAAAGTCTGAATAAAAACTCACGTGACCAAATCATCATTTGATGAGAGATCGATGTGTATAAAAGTTGAGATGTTGAGACCACGCGTTTGATATCTTCATAAAAACAGTATGAAGAAAAATTGAAAATCATAAAAAAAAAATGAAATTCCAACAGATGCACTGGGGTAGGTTTCCGCTCTTCGCCAGTGTAACATTAGTTGCTGTAAATAATGAAGATCCAATCCAGAGTAGTGGTGGAGGTAAGTTTATTCCTAGTAAAGAGTGGTCCCATCCATCCATCAGCTAACCTCTGGAGCAACTGACTTACTCACAGAGCTCACTGAGTTCTATCACCATGGTGCTACATGAAAGTAAACATTGTAGGTCAGTATTGAAAGGATAATAACTTATTAAGCACAATATTACAGGTTCCCATCCGAAAATTATACCGAATGTAGTGGGATGGGGCCTCAAGTCAAGAGGATGGTTGGGGATTGCTATGGTTGTTTATTTTGCCTTGTTTATTAGGGACCCATCATGGCTTCTTCCTAATGATTATAGGCGGTGGAATTTACTATAACCTGCAACGTTGTTGTGTTTATCCACAATATTCGGCCCTGCCGGCCTTCAGATGTAGGTATATACATATAGCTCTATAAACTCGATACATAAAGTTAATTCTTAAATCCAAACTCTATAAATTTGTTGAAACAACTGGAAGCAAAGTATTAAGTTGAATTCGCTGTAAAAAGTCTTACACGTTGGTTCACTTAATAATTGGTTGTGACAGATGAGTAAAGCTGATGTTATAACAGAGAATGGGGTCAGTAGCCTTGGTTCCCTTTTATGTTTGAAAAGATTACTTGGGAATTACATCATACGTTTGTGTGAAAAATGCTTTGGAAATTGTTTTGGAGAAGTATTTTCAACAAGCTCGATTATCATGCTTGTGCACATGTTTTTTGTTTTCAGTTGCCTTGTGGTCATCGCTGTAAAGAAATTTGCCATCCAGGGGATTGTTCTAAAAACTGCAACCAAAAGGTCAAAATACGTTGTCCCTGTAGAAGAATTAAGAAGGTAAGTTATAATATAAATCACGTTTTATGTAACATGTTCATGCGCTAAACAAGTCTGTAAAGCCATTGTTTTTAGTAGTGGATCTTTTTAAATAGTGCATGTATTTCTCTCCTTGGTACTCCAACAGATTTTAGCAGTTAAACATGGTGTTCTGTTAGGAATTGCCAAGATGTTTGATTTGTAACAGCTCCTTAGAGAAATTTGGCCATGCTGTACCACGATTTAGTTCAAATTAAGTCTCGCAGCCGCTGGTGCAGCTGTAATCGAATCATGTAACCTCAGCTATTTGTTAAACGGAGGTGGAGTTTCAATCAGTTTTAAAGGCAGAGATCTCAGAGTGGATGTTGTAAGAGAAACAAAAATATGCCTCATCCGCCCTCCTCTTAGCTATGAATCAGATTGGAGCAAGTGTTCCAGTTAATTACTCCAGACAGGCTTATTCTTGCCTAGATGGTACCTGCACCTCCCATTCCTCCATTACAAAGGTGTTAAATATGCCACCCCATAGCAGCTCATTCTGATGCCTCTTTTAGACTTTAGAGCACCGTGGGTGTTGATTGCCAGGGGCAGCTTTCAGATGCCGGTCCAGTAACATCTACTTGGATACCTGGAAGTACAGTGTCTGGATTGTTCAAAGAGTGTTGTCTGCCTGCAAAGATGGCTGTGAATTACAAGATGTTAGACAAACTAAGTGAATTGACCTGAGCACAGTTGCGGAAGCAGAACCCTGTAACATAGGTTGAATTGATCATACTATTTAGAAATCCGAGATAAATATATGGAACCCGAGGATCATAACAAAGTCAACTTCTGTCAGTAGCATATCCCCAAAGGCATGAGCTTGGGGCATGAAGTCCTGCTCGTTTCTTTTGCATGATTACCCTTGTCACAGTATATTTGAAAGGCTGGCCAAGGTGTATTTATAGTTCACTGGTTAACTTTGTTTGTAGGAATTGGTACCAATGACATTTGAAAATATAGCTCACTTCAATCACAAAAGAGATTTCTTTGGCGGTCTGCAACGCATTCATCTTCAGCCTCCATCAGTCCCTTACGAGCTCTTGCTTTTGGGTCAGTGAATAATGGAAAATAGGATTATGTGCTGCATAGTTGGCGCATTGGATTGGAATGAACTTTAATTCATTGCATAAGAGTGGTCTGCACGTTAATACAGAGGCATAGTTTGGCCTGTAAAACTGTAGTTGGGGGGATGAGCTTCAGATTGTCCGGCAATCAGGCTGGCATGCAATGTTTAAATACTTTATTCGACAAGCAGAGTACATGAGAGGGGCTTAAGGGGCAGTGTAAAGGGAGAAGAATGCAAATTAGTAGGAGTACTCAGAGAGAAAACACAATATTTTGAAAAATAACCATTACTTTTGAGGACTTTTAAAACAGAGTAGGGGGGAGAGTGTGAGATTTTTTTGAGTGTATGTAAAAATTACTGGTGAAATCTGACTGGCATCTCACAATACCCGATTGAAAGCACTTGCACCCATCTATTTAGCAGAAAATACATTTATTAGGTGGGGGTGTAACACCCCCCCCTGAAGCTACACCCATGTTTCAATAAGAGATTGCATATCCTGAACAAAACTACAACTGTGAGTTCAAATGCTGCAAAATTATCAGGTTGGCTGTGTGTCCACTGTCCACATCCACAAATATAGAATGCAACTGTTTAGGTCACTTGATCTGTACATGTTACCTTGGTTTAGATCTCAGTTTTCCAAATACTATTGTTTCCACGTTAGTGTGCCCTAAATCTCTACAGTCCCAATTCATACTAATGTGCTAAAGAACTGACATTTTCTTTAACCTCTGCGATGGAAAAGAACTCTCAAACTAATTTCATCACTTCATACTTTTATTAGGAGTCCAATAAATTATTCAAGGCAATTAAAAAAAAGTAGCTGTTCACAAAAGGATGTTAGCGATCTGGATAATTTGCCCCAGAATCATGTTAAAAGAACAGGTCCCTTTCCCATCAGAAAAAAATGTCTCTGCTGTTGCCCCGTGAAAGTGTCAGCTACTTTTGCTTTGAAAGATACTAGTAATGTAGATGTGTGAATTATGGCTATAGCGATTGCTGTACTTGACAGGTTTCTATCTTTTACAGTTATTTCTTCAATTTAGAAGGTTATGAAGAAATCCATCTGGAAAAACCAAGCATTCCTCATTCCTAAATAGGACCAGTGCTGGGTCAGTCCTGATGGGTACGGGGATGTTGTTCCAGATCCGGCTGTAGGTATGCTGAGAGCCACCGTAGATGATGAGCTTGTCAGCAAGATAAGATGGGGTGCTGGGCCTGATGACTTTGTTAATGAAGCAGCAGGTTTTGTCCATGGTATGGGCTAGCAAGTGGAGCTAATGGAGTTCTGTTAGAAATGGTGTGGTGTGATTATATTTCTTGAATCCCTGGATAAAATGTGCTGCTGCCTGTAGAAGGTCCTTAAGGGGTCGTTTTGGAATCAGCAAGGCCATGTAGAATGGTGCTGGAGCATGCAGATGCTAGAGTACAAGAGCTTGAATAGTTCACCGTTCAGAAAACTTTATTCGATCGTTATCAAATAAGATCATAAAAGTACATAAAACAGGAACAAGCTTCGAGTTACACCCATGACCAGCATGCTGTGACATTTCATAGATTCCAGGAATACAAAAATATTTTAAAAAGGTAATAAATTAATTATAAAATTCAGTGTGTACATACATGGATACCAAGTTTAGATGTAAGTTAAAATAGATTATAGTTAAAAAGTTAAGGGAATCTGAAACAGTAAACATCAAGGCCAATTAAAATCCCAGAGACTTTCTTGTTTTCTCACAGGCCCATTAGAATGACGCTACTGCAAAAAAAACCTAGAGGGTCGTGAAGTGAGTTTTAAAAAAAATACAGTGCCACCTTGCATTGTTTACAATTGTGGGGCTTTAGGAGTGGTATGATGTACTTTTTCCTTTCCCTCTGGTAAAATCCACAGAATAATATTAAATGGAGGTCTGATTGAGGAGAGTTCATATCGCAGGGACAGAGGGACAGCTCTGAGTGGTTAAACCTTTTTGCTGGGAACCCTAGCTTCAAAGGTATCACATTTAGGCGAAGACACAATAAAATGAATTTATGTTGCGATAGAGGAACATCCTCTAGGTAGAAGTATCTTCCCTCTAATATGGAGGGAACTAATTGATAGGTGAGGAATTACTTTTCACTATAGTTCTTCTCCCTAAGCTTGAATAGTTGTTTTTGGGAGGAACAACTTTGTTTTCTTGTCAATGTGTTCTTTGAGGGTGAGGTTGGTGTTGAGGCTGAATCCAAGTTGCTAAAGCAAAACGTTCACTTACTCTACTCTGTGCTGGCCTGTTGGTGTTAATATTAGTTTTCAGCAATAGACATGGAATAGGTGAGGTTGGCCATTAACCTGTTTATCCTATATATTGTCAAAAAGCTATTCCCCATTCTTCCTTTCATGAGAAACTGGAGCATAGAACATTTTCGAGAACGTTCTGTAGGAGTAATAACGTTTTTCAAAAGAGGCCATGGAGGAAGTGTGACTGGCAGAGGTTAGTATTCAAAACGTGTTTGGATCTTTAAACATGAAATTGGAAAATTGACCATTTTGGATCATTGGGTACTTAGCATTTATTTGAAGTCCGAATAATTCAAGAAGATGTGTTACATGGATTTTTTTGTCTTCTGCCTGTTCCGATACACATCACCATTCTTTCGCCTCACAAGCATTTTTACACTCTGTCCTAGTGGATTTTCAGAATCAGATCAAGGCCCCTCCTGACTTCAGGACCTCCAATATTCAATATAGCATGGCAGTAAAAATGTATGTTTGAGAAGTGTGGTTACGTCAGTTCATGGTGTCATACGGTTCTTACTTTTAGTAAGACTGCACGTTTAGGCGACATAAGCTTTAAAACTATGGGGAC
The DNA here is from genome assembly GCF_964204655.1 of Triturus cristatus. Taxonomy (NCBI): domain Eukaryota; kingdom Metazoa; phylum Chordata; class Amphibia; order Caudata; family Salamandridae; genus Triturus; species Triturus cristatus. Next base: position 816,975,169 of record NC_140582.1, read on the forward strand.
TAAGTCTACTCATACCATTAGAACATGCTGACTTAATTCTTGGCTAGCTCACAGTGCGCCATCTGGAGCTCCAAACTGACATGGCACCGCATGGTGTCTGCAACCTCAGAACATGACAACCCTACTTCCCCTGAGGAAATTGTGGAAACAGATCTTACCCTTTCGTTAGTAACTCTGGCATACCCAAAGAGATACACAAGAAGTACACAAATTGTCGTTTCAAATATTTATTGAGGTAATTGGACTCTGGTGTAAATTACGTGCTTAGCAATGATTAATTGAATGACGCCAATACAGTGTTACCAGCGTTGCAAGAATGGTGTGCAGAATGAACAATTCAACCATTGTGAATTTGCATTGGAATATATGAATACATATAATTTTACTCCTACCTAGTACTGCCTATCCTAGAAAGCATAGGGTGTGCTCATCTGCCAGAGTGCCTTAAATGGTCTAACTCCCCATTTACCTGCATGCATGTATCATCTGACAGCCAGGCTTAGGTGTAGAAAGCCGCCGTCCACCTCAGGAAAATGATGGAATTCAGGCACAGTGTGATGTTGACAATCCATCAAAATACTCCTCTGTCTAAACAAAAGCTTGGTCCAGTATATATATTAAACCGGACCCATTGGTCAGTGCCTGAGCTGTAATTCAGCAGTGATTGTTTATTTTACGCACCTAGAGCAGTTGCCTTACGGACAACAACCAACAAGGACTGTTTGCGCAAGAGATGATAATGTGCCTTCGAAGGAATATATATGTAAGCAAACAGTTTGAGTACATTATCATATGCTGGTACGCAAGCAAAATGTATGCTAAGGGTCACTGTTTTAACAGATTTCAACTTTAAATGTTTGCATGTAAAAATCTTGCAGTTAATCAACCCTATTGCCAAATAATAGAAATGGTCATGGTGGTGAATGATTTAACTAAGGAAAGCCTTTTGCTATCAGTAAACTTTTCTGAACATGAAATATATTCTTGTCTTGAAGTTTTTCTAGGTTTAACCTATCATAGATAGAAGCCCAGATTCTACTTCCAGACTCTACACCTCTACAGATTAGGTTTCTCCCTGGATATCTAGATCCCTTTCTGAGTTTTGTTCCAATATTTGACATGCATCACAGCAACCCACCACCTAAAGCATCAAACAAGAAGAATCAATTCTGCCTCTGGTTACTCTACGAGTTCTACTGATGTCCTTTATCTTTCTTTGTCCACAACAATACGTTTCCTCTTGTAGGCACAAAAGAGCAAGTGGGCCCAAAACCTAGAACATTAAAACCATTAGGTTACATTCATTTATAAGCTTAACTTTCTCACAATTGGTGCAGTAGTGGATCAGAGAAAAAAACTTTGTGCAGCGGACACCTTTTGTCATTGCTATAATAGCCAAAAGAACTTCCTTCTTGAGTGGGATGCTCATCTAGAAAATTCAATAGAATGCATCCTTAGTTCACTGAGAAAAAAATCTCCTCTAAAACAACCTGCTGGAGTTTAAAGAGACTGCCACTTTCCCCTTTATCATTTCAAACTTCTGCTACTTCTTAGATTCAGTACAATGCCAGTGCACTGTTTCTATAAGAGAATTAGAGTGGGATCAATGTGTCTTTCCTTGCAAGGACTCACCAGCCCTCTATCTTTGAGCAATTGTCAGTCAAGACAGTGCAGAATTGCAAAGATGTACTTCACTCATACTCCACATATTAAGGGTGGGTGAGAGTCCCATGTTAAAAAAGCTTTAGTTAGTAAGAACACAATATCTGCTCCGGGTCAGAACAGATGTGAGCCGACAACCTTCACTGTTAGACGAGCAGCTTCTCAGAATAAAGCACAAGAAACTCTGAATCAAGGAGACAAGGAATAACTCAGGACTGGAGACAGAAAAGGAATGACAGCTGAACATAAGCAGAAAAGGTACTGGAAAGCACCAAGTAGACAATAGCTGGAGCAGAGCTCTAACAAGAAAATTTGCATGATGAGACTGGAAACTGTTTTTTATTCAGTTTTGAAACGTCAATGTCAAGGATACTGTCCTTTTGATAGTATCAGAGTGCCAAGCATGCACATGTCAAGGTTGGAAGGAGAAGCGCTACTCCTTTGCAGGGGCTCCAGAGTCACGCATCTTGCCGAGTCAGTCAGACAATGAAACACTACTGTCCTGATCCTATACAATACCTCTCTCATTGCTGCTGGGAAGACAGTGTACTTGAATCACCATTATGGAGATTTAGGTTTTTTTTTTTAAAGAAAGTACTTGCACTATGCTTTTGACAGACTACACATGCCTCACCTTGTAAATTTCTCCAGGCGCCAGACTGGATCTGGAAACTTTTCATAGCAATTCCTTCTCGCGTCAGAAGGTGGCATCATGCGTCTCCGTGTCAGACCCGGACGTGGCATTAGGGCTACTATATATGTCCCACCTCTGTGTAAACACAAATTTCTCTCTGATGCTGGGTCTGTAATACAAGGTGTCCTAGTCAGCACAAGGATCTTAAAGTTGATAATGGGAACACAATAGCTCACACTGGTAACTTGTTGAACAGCCTTTTAAGGAGAAAGGAGTTACAAAACTACCCAATGCCTACACACTGAGGGGGAAAAAACGAAGTGGTCTTAAACATGGAATGACCTACAGATGCGTGAAACAAACAGCACACTGGGCTTGTAACTCGAACAGTTGTAAGTCAACGCAGAAAGTCCAAATTACTGTTTTATGCCCATGTCTCCAACTGTAAGGTAGCCATATCCTCTAAAAAGATCAAGCACTTAGGAGCTGGCACACTCATTACACCTACCTAAAGTTTTTGTGTCCTAGTCCAGTTAGGTCATGGGCAACAGCGGATCACTGCAATGCAGCCTTTGCCACATAATAGAGATCCATGATGCTTTTGCAGCATGGATCCCCAGTGCTTTTGCAGTGAGGAATTTGGCCTCCCAGAATGTACTCATGAGAGATGAAATACTGGAAATCACATTTGCATATGTATTTGAAAGTCTTTAGGAATAAATTCAATCTCACCTGAGCATTGACTTGTGTCAGTAAAAAGAAAAAACTCAAAGAAATATGGAAACTGTATTTTTGAAAATGGTAATAAAGAATCAAATTTAAATTAGTTGTAATAAGGATCTCTACAAAAGGAGGCATTAGAAGGACTCCATACTTTTGAATCTTAAAAGGCCTATTTTGAGAAAGAAATATTCACTTTGCCCGTCCTTGAGTAATCAATGTCTGAAAGATATGTGTAGCACATATTATATTGTCACTTCTGCTTAGTGTTAATGAATATGTTAGAAGATGGATCATTTGTCATTTCTAGAGTTATGTGGCAATAGTTCAGCCTTTAATCATGGATCATTGCTGGGTGTATACTTTTTAGGTACCAACATGATGTTCATGGTAACCTCAAATTGTAGGTCTCTAACATCTGGAAAGAGTCACATCAGTTTACGTCCGCATGGATAGTCATGCCTCCCTATACTGTCTGGTAAAGAAAGACAAAAGGGGCTATTCACATGGGTAACATACACTTGAGAGTAGTTTACTTATGTATTTTACTCCTAAACGTTTGAGTAACTTTACTACTTTTGGCTATTCACAAATTCAGAGTGTAAAGTAAGTCAAAAGTGTACATTTTTTCAGGGGGTGGAGAAGTGTAAGTTTCTTCTGCCAACAAAATACATTAGTAAGTTCAACACCAGATATGGCAACCACCAATACTGCAACACCCTCCAATAGAAAACAAGAACTGGCAAAGCCAATAGGTTTCAGCTATGCGAGACCTATTGACTTTGCCAATGTCTTATGGCCATTGTGTACGATAGAGTTGCTGTGCAGTATGTCTATAAGTAAAGTTAGGAAAAAAGAACTATAACACGCCATAGCTCTTTTTGTTTATTCCGGCAGGTGGGCAAGATGGACAACTGGAGGGAGGGTATTATCAAGGGTGAATGGGATGGTTAAAAAAGCACTGTGCCGTAGCCAAGTCATAGCGCTTTTTTCGTTAAGGTGGGTGGGGGCAGGCAGGCACCACAGACAGCAGGAGGGTGTGGGTGGGAGGGATGAAGCTACAGGAGCAAGGGGTGGGAGGGAAAGAAGCAACAGGAGAATGGAGGTAGAAGGGTAAGAAGCAACAGGGGCACTGAGGCGGGAGTAGAAGAAGCAACAGGACGTCCTGGGGTAGGAGGATAAGAAGCGACAGGAGCACTGGGGTGGGAGTAGAAGAAGCAATAGGAGGTCAAGGGGTGGGAGGGGAAGAAACAGCACAGGGGGCAGGAGGGGGAAGAAGCAACACTAAGCGGGGGCATGTGAGAAGAAGAAGCAACACTGAGCGGGGGACATGGGAGGGGAAGAAGCAGCAATTGATCAGAGACACAATATACACTAGATGTAAATACAATGTAAGTGTTCATATATAATTATATCACACATGTACATATGTACTGTCTAAATGCAAAGCAATAAATGTTTTAGGTAACAAGCTTGTATACATAAAGCATAAATGTTGTTTTAATGAACATTTAATCATTTTGACAGTGTAATACAATAGACAAATGCATATACCCTTGATGCATAACTAAATGTAATACATGTAGAAATGATGCTACTCGGTCCTAATGTTACTATTTATATTTGGACCTCCTCCAGTTCAGATCAGCGATGACGTACAAAGTCAAGTAACAGTATAAAACCTTGACATGGTTCAAGAGGTCTGAGATCATGCTTATGCTTAACCAGCGCATGTGTACTGTACAAAACCAATATTTGATGAAACAATGACTGAGTGCAATCACACAGAAAGGAAAATGGCAATTTTGATCTTATTACTTTTCATAAATCACAGGTATGTGTTCCACATATAAAAAGGAACTTGACCTTGGATATGATTCAATGTGACCTTTTTTACAGAAATGTTCAGTATTTTCACTCTGTTCTAAGAGAGTAAATGAAAAATGATGCTCCTGTTGCAGTACGTTCGCAGGTAAGACATCCAAGGACAAACCGCTCCAGGGTTGAAGGTCACAGTGATCTAAACCAGCAAGGACTGTATGCTGTGGTGCCCTTCACAAGGACACAATTACTCACTGTTCTTGACGTAAAAGTACTAAATAAACGAGAAGAAATTAAAATGCTGGTAAACCAGGTTCGAGTTTCAGTATCCACTCAACAGCCTGTGATTCTGGACAAATCACTTAGGGCCAAATTACGAGTTTGGCAGTCCATGGGACCACCAAACTCGCGGTGGAGGTGCGGTGGCGGTCCGGGACCGCCGCACTAGTGGTCCGACCGCCATATTATAACTATGGTGGTTGGACCACCATAGCACCTCCGCAACCACAAGCGATCCACGATCCCTGCAGGTGGCGTGGTGGTCTGAGGGCTGCAGTATGCTGGCGGTGCCGCTGCAGCACCGCCAAGCATACTACAAGTTTCCTCACCGCCACCATGAAACCTGTGGATGTGAGGAAACTAAGGTGGCCCTACAGGGCCGGCCCCCTGTTCCCTCATGGCCTAAGGATGCAAGCACAGGAGCACATGGTGTGCCCCCCCCCCCCCCATGTGCATGCACCCCCTTTTTTACATGGCATGGACTGCAATAGAGACAGGGACTTAAAATAAATCCCCAAATAGAAACAATGTTAAATTAAATTTAAAATAGTTAAACATAGAAAGCAATGTAATTTAATGTGAAAAAGTATATTTATTATTTCATTATAACACAGCTTAACAACCTTTTTTGAATTTGTAAAATAATGACATTTCATATTAAAATACAATTAAAATACTTTTAATAGTTGTCAATGCATAACAAAAAAATATATTTTGTACTTTGTGTGGGGCTTAAGTTTTTAGGTCTCGCCTGAGACAGCGCTTTAGCGCTGCTCTGGCGAGACTTATAGTAAGCACTTTTGGAAGTGCAAACGAGTGCTTTCAGGCCGCCAACTACTGTGCATGTGTGCCGGGCGCGCGCACCATTTGGCAGCCTGAAAGCACTCGTTGTATTTCACTTTCGCCTGTCACACAGCCGCGCTTTGAAGTGTGATCGCGATTGCGATCACTTACATTTCGCGGGCGCTTTGATGTTTTCAGTGAGCCGCGCGGCCACTGAGGACATCAAAGCGCCCGTGAACACCATTTGCCACCCCCACCTCTTCAGCTAACTTACTCGCACAGCCTCGCATAACTCGTTGTTTTATTTTTAATTTACATTAAATAATGTAGGCCGCGCTTCCTCTTATTTATTTGTTTAATTTTTTTTAATTCACGGTTTTACCATGCCGAGACTCGAACCGGCTTCTCCAGGTCCAAAGTCGGCAGCTCTAAAGGTCATGCCACAACATCTCCACTGCTGCTGGGCGTCTGTGACGGAGTGTCAGGGACAGGCGGGACACAACGTTGTTTTAAACGGGGTTTTATTGCCAAGTAATGCTTTCTAGATACACGGTCAGCCAGTGTCCGAGATGACTTTTCAGTTCTTTAGGCTCTCGATGTGGTTACTCTCTCTTCTCTCCTCTTCTTTCCTATTCCGTCCAGACAGCAGGCGGTACGTGCGCAGTATCTCCCCAGAGCAAGGCGATCTCCCAGCCGGAAGGAACCAAAAAAGAGACAAAAGGCTATGTCAGGGGACCGTGTTACTAGGTTCGTTCCCTAACTCCGGGACCGGGTGTGAGGAAAGACTACCACCAGTGCTTTGACCCCTTTTCCCCTCACGCTGTGCCTATTCAAGTGCTGACTAAGGGAAGGGAACACGGGAAACACCTCTCCTACACCGGCGGTCTGCCTTCTTTACCTAACCAGCCCGCTACTCGGTCACGTACCTGACCGAGCCACGCTCCTCCCCTGGGAACGCGGCTGGGCGAAGCGCGGTGTCCTGGGCCTCCTGGCCGTCCGAAGTTCGTCTCGCTTCCTCTTTCTTCGCGCCGCTCCTCTCCTGGTCCCTGTTCGTTCCGCTCCTCTCCTCGTCCTCGTTCACTCCGCTCCGCTCCAACACTCCTCCTGGAAACGCCGTCCGTCTCACTGTGCGGTTCTTCCTGTTTTGGCTGCTCCCACTCGGTGACGTCATAGGAGGGCGGGTACAGCGTCTCGTAGCCTTCGCTCCACTTAAAGGGACCTGCACCTTCTGGTCTCGAACCTTGCTGTTGGTCCATGAAGGGGAACCAGTCCTCCTGCTGAGGGGTTACAAGAGGAGATGAGACCGGTCTGGGCGTCCACCACTCCTTATCGTTATAGTCCTCTTCATGTCCCGCACTGTCACATACCTCCCCCCCTGGATTCTCCCGTTCGGGGAGATACACAGAGCGCGACAGAAAGTCCGCATTCCCATTGTCTCTGCCCTTCCGGTGGCACACCGTAAAGGAGAATGGTTGGAGGGACAGAAACCAACGTAGAATCCTGGGATTCTGGCTCTTATTCCTGTACATCCACCGGAGGGGGGCGTGGTCCGTGTACAGGAGGAAGGGTTTGCCTTCCAGGTAATAATGTAGCTTTTCAATCGCCCACTTAATAGCCAAACATTCACGCTCTATTGTGGGGTATTTACGCTCCCTGGGGAACAATTTCCTACTCACATACAACAAGGGATGTTCCGCCCCGTCCTCCCCTAGCTGAGACAAAACCGCCCCAATCCCTGTGTCTGAGGCGTCTGTGGCTACAATAAATGGTTTGGTGAAATCAGGGGAAACCAATACCGGGGAGGTGGTTATGGAGATTTTTAGCTGCTGAAAGGCCCGTAACGCCTCTTCGCTGGGGTGACTTAACCATTTGCTGGGGCTCTCCTTTTTTAGGAGGTCCGTTAAGGGGGAGGCCGTTTCGGCGAATCGGGGTAGGAACCTTCTGTAATACCCTATTAGGCCCAAGAAGCCTCTTAGTTGTTTCTTTGTAGAGGGAAACGGGGTTCCAGTTATAGCCTTGATTTTCTCGACCTGGGGGGCTATGACTCCGTCGCCGAGGACATACCCCAGATACCTGACCCGTTGGAAACCTACCCGGGACTTTTTGGCGTTCACATGGAGGCCGGCCTGTTGTAAGGTTTTCAGGATGATGGACACGTGGTGTAAATGCTCGGTCCAGGAAGAGCTGAAAACGACAATGTCATCCAGATAAGCCGAACTAAAGGTGGGATACGGCTTAAGGAGGGTGTTCATCAATCGCTGAAAAGTCGCGGGAGCCCCATGTAAACCGAAGGGTAAGACCGTGAATTCAAACAATCCTTGCTCCGTAGAGAAAGCGGTCTTCTTCCGGTCAGCTTCTCTCAAAGGTACCTGCCAGTAGCCTTTGGTCAAGTCAAAGGTCGTGATATATCGGGCATCTCCTATCCTCTCTATGAGTTCGTCCACCCTCGGAATGGGATATGCATCGAAGGTAGATATCTCGTTCAAGGCGCGGAAATCCATACAAAATCGTGTGGATCCATCGGGTTTGGGAATCATCACGATAGGTGACATCCAGTCGCTGGAGGAGGGTCTTATCACCCCTAGCCTTAACATCTCGTGGACTTCTTTTTGGATGGCCTGTCTTCTAGCCGCCGGAATCCGATATGGTTTCTGTCGGATGATTCGGCCTGGTAGGGTCTCGATCCCATGCTCTATCACGTCAGTCCGTCCCGGGGCATTGGAGAACATGGCCGCAAACGGCGCCAAGGTATCCGTCAAGTCTTTCTTCTGCTCTTGGGTGAGTTCGGGATTTACCACTAATTCGTCTAGGGTTGTTTGAGACTTGTTGTTGGTGGGTACTAAAAAATGGGCAGCCCGGGGAGGCGGGCCGATCCACTTTTTTAACAGGTTTATATGGTAGCTTTGAATTTTCTTTGGAGAAACTTGTATGCCGTAAGTGGTGTCCCCGATCTTATGTCTTACCGGAAAGGGACCCTGCCACTCCTTTCTGAATTTACTGCTAGAGGTGGGTAGGAGGATTAACGCCCAGTCTCCCGGCTGTAGCCTCCGTAGTTTTGTCCCCTTGTCATAATACTTCTTCTGTTTTTCTTGGCTTCTTTCCAAGTTCAGGAAAGCCAGATCCCGTAACTTGCCTATTTTGGACTTTAGCTGACTGGTATATTCCAACAGGGATTGATGATCTTGTTTATCTTCGGTCTCCCATGCGTCTTTGGTCATTTCCAAGAGGGATCTTGGTTGACGGCCGTACAGTAGTTCGAACGCCGAACAACCGAGGCTGCTTTGCACTTGGGACCGGATGACGTACAACGCTAATGGAAGCATTTTGTCCCACTCCTTCCCCTCCACGGTTAACATTTTCTTCAGTGTGTTTTTCAATGTTCGGTTATATCGCTCCACGAGTCCGTCGGTCTGTGGGTGATAGACTGAGGTGCGCAGTTGACCGATCTCGAGGGTGCGACAGACTTCCTTCATTAATCTTGACGTAAAGGGCGTTCCCTGGTCTGTAACCACCTCTTTTGGGAATCCAACTCTGGCGAACAGTTCCACCAGTTTGTCCGCAATGGCTTTCGTATTCGGTGTTTGCAGCGGGAAGGCCTCCACGAATCTCGTGGCATAGTCCACTATTACAAGGGCGTGGATGTGTCCCTTACGGGTACGCGGAAGGGGGCCTATCAGGTCCATACCAACTCTTTCGAACGGAGTCCCTATTATGGGCATGGGCTTCAGGGGTGCCGGGGGTGGGTGGTAGTCGCTTCTCTTCTGGCAGGTTTCGCAGGTGTTGCAATATCTCTCTACATCTCTATAAATCCCTGGCCAATAGAAGTGCCGTAGAACAGTAGAGGTGGCCTTTTCCTTTCCTACGTGGCCGGCGGTCAGGTGGCTATGTGAAAAGAACAGGACTTGGTCCCTGAAGGGCTGGGGCACCAATAGCTGGGGCGGTTCCCCTTCTTTTCCTTCCCTATATAATAAGTCATTGCGGATGATAAACCGGGGAAACCGGTCCTCTTCCTGGCTTTGGTTCTGGTGGGCCTGTTCCCATGCATTAAAAAGGGTTCGATCGTTGGACTGCGCAAACCGAAAACTCCGGTCCGTAATCCATGGATCGGGACAAATCATAGCAGAAGCTGGGGGGTTGACCTCTTTCTTTCCCCGGATTTCTTCTCTAAAGAGGGCCAAGAACCCCGGGTTGTCTACCCCTAGTATAACCTCCTCAGGTAATGTTTCTACTACCCCCACCTTTACCTTTTGAGTGGGATGTCTCAGGGGCGTTATCGGGACCAAAGCCAGGGGGTATGGTTTCACGTCCCCATGGATACATCGGATGTGGACGGTCTTATGTGCTAGATATTGGTGGGGCCGTACTAGAGTTTTCCTTACCACTGACTGTCTACAGCCTGAATCTAACAGGGCTCGTACCCAGGTCCCATTTATTGTTACCCGTACATGAAAGGAGGTCCCCAACTCCGCCGAGTACATCACGGCCTTAGGCAAGTACCCAACTTCCATGGGTTCCTCTGTGCGTCTCTTGGGGCATAGACGTGCTATGTGGCCCCATTCTCCACAGTCATAACATTGCGGTCCCTGGAACACAGGCGGGTCCAGGCGAGCGGGTTTGGGTCGCCCCCCCTCAATTGCACGTTGGTTTTTTCGCTCTGCCCGAGGCAGAGGACCTCCTTTGGGTGGTTTTTCAGTGTCCCCAGGAAAGTATCTGGGTTGGGCTCGCCCGAACTGTGTGGCCATCTCGATGGTCTGGGCCACGGACAGGTTCGAATGTTGTCTGAGCCACCTCTGTGTCCCGTAAGGCAAAGTGTCCAAGAACTGTTCTAAGTAGATTCGGTTCATAATATCTTCCTTGGAACTGGATTCGGGTTTTAGCCACTTATCCGCAGCCATCTTTAATCTAAAGTATAGTGTCTTTGGATTTTCTCCTACTCGGCCCTTTTCTCTTCTGAACCGCAGACGATAGGCCTCGGCGTCAAGCCCTAGATGCTCCAGAATGATGTCTTTGATAACCGCATAGGGAGTCGCTCCTGTGGGATTGGCGACTTGATATGCCGCTTGTGCTTCTGCGGATAACAGGGGAGCGAGAAAGAACGGCCATTTGTCTTCGGTCCAGCCGCAGGCCCTGGCTACTCTTTCGAAATTTGTTAAGAAGGCATCCGGGTCTTCCCCTGGCACGTACTTTTGTAAGGAGATACCGGTTGGATGGGGCCCATGGGGTCGTAGTTCCGAGGTCATTGCTCTCCCGGGCTCGGGAGAGGGTTTCTTTAAGGCTTCTAGCTGTGCCGCCACGGTGTTCTGAAACACTTCCCTGTCCGCCTGGGCCGACGTCATCTGGCGCTCCACGGCCCATCCTAGCTTTTCTTGTCCCTGCACCAAGTGCTGTATGAGGGCCTCCATCGTGTTGCTGACGGAGTATGATGGAAAATCCCACTTCTGACACCAGTGTGACGGAGTGTCAGGGACAGGCGGGACACAACGTTGTTTTAAACGGGGTTTTATTGCCAAGTAATGCTTTCTAGATACACGGTCAGCCAGTGTCCGAGATGACTTTTCAGTTCTTTAGGCTCTCGATGTGGTTACTCTCTCTTCTCTCCTCTTCTTTCCTATTCCGTCCAGACAGCAGGCGGTACGTGCGCAGTATCTCCCCAGAGCAAGGCGATCTCCCAGCCGGAAGGAACCAAAAAGAGACAAAAGGCTATGTCAGGGGACCGTGTTACTAGGTTCGTTCCCTAACTCCGGGACCGGGTGTGAGGAAAGACTACCACCAGTGCTTTGACCCCTTTTCCCCTCACGCTGTGCCTATTCAAGTGCTGACTAAGGGAAGGGAACACGGGAAACACCTCTCCTACACCGGCGGTCTGCCTTCTTTACCTAACCAGCCCGCTACTCGGTCACGTACCTGACCGAGCCACGCTCCTCCCCTGGGAACGCGGCTGGGCGAAGCGCGGTGTCCTGGGCCTCCTGGCCGTCCGAAGTTCGTCTCGCTTCCTCTTTCTTCGCGCCGCTCCTCTCCTGGTCCCTGTTCGTTCCGCTCCTCTCCTCGTCCTCGTTCACTCCGCTCCGCTCCAACACTCCTCCTGGAAACGCCGTCCGTCTCACTGTGCGGTTCTTCCTGTTTTGGCTGCTCCCACTCGGTGACGTCATAGGAGGGCGGGTACAGCGTCTCGTAGCCTTCGCTCCACTTAAAGGGACCTGCACCTTCTGGTCTCGAACCTTGCTGTTGGTCCATGAAGGGGAACCAGTCCTCCTGCTGAGGGGTTACAAGAGGAGATGAGACCGGTCTGGGCGTCCACCACTCCTTATCGTTATAGTCCTCTTCATGTCCCGCACTGTCACAGCGTCACAGCTCTCCTCTCAGCCCTCTCTCACAGACATTCATTTCACTTCCTGCAACTGAAGGACGATACATAGGGGTGCACCTCATTTGTATTACACCAGAATCTGACTTAGATCACGATGAATTGGCAACCTATAGCTTGCGTGTTTACCAATTTCCTTACATCTAAGCCACTTATGTAGCCTTGTCACATGTGACATTTGGTTGGAACAGAAATGTCTCAGGAAAATTGTCAGATCCTGTCCTAGAAATGCTCCCTCGGTGGAGTAAAGAAACTGATGAATGAATATGCGTGTCTTCTTCTCACACTGCTGGGCCATTTTTTTGTGTACAACATTCCTGTTTCAAGTAGATTTCTATTGCGAAAGGCATTGTGGGGAAATTTTACTCGACAATTTTGCATTTTTTTTTATCTTAGAAGCACCGCGGCGAGGAGCAGACGGGCATTGTATTTGCTCTACTTACAATACAAAACCTTCCCCTGTTCCCAATCTCCTTCCACAAGTTTGTTGCCTGCTTTATTATCGTATAGGTATGGTTTGGGAAGGGAAGTAGTGCCCATCCTTCTAGTGCATCATGCAGCCGTGCATCATGTAGGAAATCAAAGAAGTGCCTGTATTTTGCAACTGATTTCTGTTTGATGGTCATGCCACAACATCTCCACTGCTGCTGGGCGTCACAGCTCTCCTCTCAGCCCTCTCTCACAGACATTCATTTCACTTCCTGCAACTGAAGGACGATACATAGGGGTGCACCTCATTTGTATTACACCAGAATCTGACTTAGATCACGATGAATTGGCTACCTATAGCTTGCGTGTTTACCAATTTCCTTACATCTAAGCCACTTATGTAGCCTTGTCACATGTGACATTTGGTTGGAACAGAAATGTCTCAGGAAAATTGTCAGATCCTGTCCTAGAAATGCTCCCTCGGTGGAGTAAAGAAACTGATGAATGAATATGCGTGTCTTCTTCTCACACTGCTGGGCCATTTTTTTGTGTACAACATTCCTGTTTCAAGTAGATTTCTATTGCGAAAGGCATTGTGGGGAAATTTTACTCGACAATTTTGCATTTTTTTTTATCTTAGAAGCACCGCGGCGAGGAGCAGACGGGCATTGTATTTGCTCTACTTACAATACAAAACCTTCCCCTGTTCCCAATCTCCTTCCACAAGTTTGTTGCCTGCTTTATTATCGTATAGGTATGGTTTGGGAAGGGAAGTAGTGCCCATCCTTCTAGTGCATCATGCAGCCGTGCATCATGTAGGAAATCAAAGAAGTGCCTGTATTTTGCAACTTATTTCTGTTTGATGGTCTGGTGGTTACGGAAGGCAATACGGTGAATAACCAATGATTCTTTTTCTATTTTCGGAAAATGTTGTTTTTAGGTGTAGCTGAAGACAGTCTGTCAGAGCGGCACATCAAAAGCATGCTGACAAAGAGGGTGCGGGCCATCACCCTTCAGCCATTGGTGGGCTAGAGTCCACCCCATTCAGCCATATTTTGCGGAGAGGGCCTTTACATTTTAGATCGGAGCAGAGGAATATTTCAGTCCTACAGCTGACTCTTAGGTGCGATGGTCCCAGCAAAGAGAGACTTTCTCCACCCACCACCCTTCAGATGCAGCACACGGACAGCCCAGACTCCCCTCCGTAGATACTTCTCCCTCCCCTCTCCTCCTCCACATTTGTCACCTGCCTGACAAAGGCATGTCTCCACACATGCCACTCATCCCCATTTCTTCTACAGCCGCCATATTTGTGGCAGCTGCAGCGACCACTGAGGCTTTTTGTTGTTTTCAGGGCTGTTTATGTTTGTGTCTGACCATCTTCCTTCACTAGGGGCATGCATCTCTCTAAGAGTGTTGTGAGAGGTTCCTGGTCGGCAGGGTCACCGTGGAGAGTTACACATCCCCAAGTTGAACGGGTCTCTACGCTGGCGTTCTTCATTGGGAGGGAAATGGATACAGGGGAGGAACTTTTTTTTCCCTTTGGAGATATTCTATGCAGGTGATTGCAAGTTTAATACAGATGTGCACACGTGGGTTTACATACAAATATACTTGATACAGTTATCGTTTTTACTTCGAGTTGTCGATATTTTTACAGTGGATATGACTGTTATGATGGTGGCATCAGGTACCCGAGCATGTTTTATTTCCGTCCGTAGTGCACGCATTGAAGGGATTTACTCAAATCTGCTGGCATTACCAATGTGGCCCTTATAAGAGCTGCGAGGCTGCTGCACTCCCCAGGGGGAGGCTGCAGAGCATGGCAGTCCCACGAGAGACTGCTACATTCCTGTGACTGCAGATCTGTCTCAAAGTGAGCGCACTGCGTGTTAGTTCTAAGCAAGCGCTGCAAGCCGAGCACCCTCAGTGAGAGAAGGTCGGGCCGTGCCACAGCTGTTCTTTTCCACTGATGGGGTTTGCGCTTTCAGCCGTAAAAATACCAACTGGTAAAGCCTGAGAGCAGTCGCTGTGTTTCCGCACCGCACTGTCCACTGACCACTAGAGACATTGCTCCAGCCAAGGAGCCCGTGCATGGCTGAAAAATTCCATTAGTGCCTCAACCCCCCTTTTAGGTCTCGCCTGACCTCACTTTCACGGCCGCTTTGATGTTTGATCGCGATCACTTTCGCGGCCGCACGGCCGCTTGTTTTCTTCTATTATTTTTACGTTACAGACTCGAAGCTCCGTTTGCCGGTGATAAGAGCCTCGCACGCCGCACACTGCTGCATGCCACACACTGCTGCACACTGCTGCATTACTCACCGTTGCATGCTGCACGACACTGCTGCATGCCGCACACTGCTGCATGCCGCACACTGCTGCATGCTGCACACTGCTGCATGCCGCTGCACGCCACACAGTGCTGCATGCCTCACACTACTACACGAAACACTGCTGCACGCCTCACACTGCTGCACGCCTCACACTGCTGCACGCCACACACTGCTGCACGCCACACACTGCTGCACGCCACACACTGCTGCACGCCACACACTGCTGCATGCCACACACTGCTGCACGCCACACACTGCCGCACGCCGCACAATGCTACACGAAACACTGCTGCACGCCACACACTGCTGCATGCCTCACACTGCTACACGAAACACTGCTGCGCGCCTCACACTGCTGCACGCCGCACACTGCTACACGAAACACTGCTGCACGCCGCACAATGCTACACGAAACACTGCTGCACGCCACACTGCTGCACGGCACACTGCTGCACGCCGCACACTGCTGCACGCCGCACACTGCTGCACACTGCTGCATTACTCACTGCTGCATGCTGCACGACACTGCTGCACTCCACGCACTGCTTTTATGCGAGTTGATGCTACTGACATTGTAAATGACAATGCCTTTTATTTGTTTTAAAACCAAAACATAAATAAAAGGCATTGTAATTTTACAATGCCAATAGCTCAAACTCTTATAAATGCGAGACCTATTGCATTGCAAATGCTTGTTTTAATTGAAACCAGAATTTATTTTTTAATGTAATCTATCTAAATTAATTAAATATTTAATAAAAAATGTAGTTAATAGTGCAACAACATTTTAAATAAATATATAAAATCAATTCACACTAATAATTTAAACTCTAAGAGCCTTATTAGGTTGTCGGTCGAAGTTTCCTCCGACCGACATCCCTGCGGTTAAGAAACCGACCGACATGGTGCGGTCGCAGACTCCCATTGGGAGCTTCTGCGGCGGTCAGAAACCTGCCACAGCACAAGCTCCCATAGAGAAATGGGAGTCACTGCAAATCCCTGCACCGTGTGGCAGGCACAGAGGTGCAGAGATTTCCAGGGGGGCACCATAGGTGCCACTTTGCCCCCCAACCAGAGGCCGCTAAAGAAAGGGGGCCCGGCTAGCGGCCCCCAAAGTTGCTTTCCAACAGGCTTTCCATGTCAGAAAGCCCAACATGGAAAGCCTGTCGGAAACCGACATCATAATAGCAATGGCAGAAACGTCGTCATTATGGGATTATGTTGGCGGTTCTGACTGGCTGACGGGCTCAGTGAGCCTGTCGAAAGCCAGCTAGATTGACTGGCCGGTTTGAATTTTAACCACCGTAATCGTAATACGGCGGTAGGAGTTTAAACCAAGGATGTTGGTCGGTAAGCCTCCGACAAGCGGTCTGAAGCTTACCGACCAACATCCTAATTAGGGCATAAATGTCATGATGAGATCTAGCTTTAGTTTGTATTAAAAGAAGTAGAGACACTAGAGGCCAGATTATGAGTCTGGCAGTCCTCAGACCGCTAGACGCGAGGTGGCTCTGCGGTTCAACCACCTCATTAAGACTTGGGCGTTTTGGTCCGCCATGAGACCGGTTGCGCGGCAGTCTTGAGGCCGCAATACTCTTGACGGGACCCCCACAGTCCTCCCATGCTTATTACAAGTTTCCTCACTGCAGCAGTTTTCATGGCGGAGAGGACCCCATTGTGCCTCTGCACCATGTGGATGCACACGAGTTTCTGCACGCCATGGACTTTATTGTCCATGCCATACAGGAACTGTTTTTGGCCTTCCCATTTTCAGGGCACCGCCACGGGAACATCAAAAACAAAGCCTGCCAGACAGGAGGAAACTCCTAATTGGCAGGGGATTTGACCACGGCTTTGGCAATGCAGCTGTGGGGCGACCCGGGACGCACTGCCTAAGTCGTAATCGGGCCCCTAGTGGGACAAACCAGAAAAGCTTGCCTCCTGAATTTGCATCTTTGTTGAGTAGCCTCGGCACCTTCCTCCAGAGGTCAAACAATCTTGTAAGTCCAAACGTTTTAGGATGTTTAATATCTTTTTCCTGGTGACTGCTAAAGCTCCAGGATTGGTGTGACACCATCCTGGATACAAGATAGTAGTGGGAGACAAGCTCAACCAGTTTCCCAAGCCAGAACTAATCCTAAGGCAAGTGCCATCAGGTTGGTTTTCTGGTCCTGAAAGATTCCGTTATTTGTTCTTTATCTCCACATGGCTATCTTAAGGCAGTTTGGTCTGACCCACAAGATGGAAGTCTAAAGCTTGTACACAAGATAAAAAGCCCATCCAAGCAACCAGTTACAAGCTTCCCCTGATCTTCCTCCAAGTCCAGTTGTGCTCCTAAGTCTCTGGTGTGTGACACTTGTGATACTAGTCACAAATTAATGATTGGTGCTGGCACATAGGTTTCGCCTAAGAAAGGTTCCACACTGTTCAACCCCCATCTGCAGGACCTTCTATAACTTTACTGCCAAACAATCCCAGAAAACACTAATCTGGGGACTTTCAAAGAAGCCAGAACTCTACTACTACTCTTTGAGCTCTCCGCTTTCTGCAGTCAGCAGTCCAAGGGGCTTGCCTGATACATTGAGGAATTTCTCCCTCCCAGCAGTGAAAGCCTGTCTAGACCTAGGGCAGCTCCTAGGGAGGCAAATGTTAAGTTGACTGTGAGAAAGCCGTCATCAGAGGTAGTCTCAAACAGAGCCATATTGTAGAATGAACATCATAGACATGCTTCAATCCCAGTTACTGTCTGGCCTTTCTGTGTATGCCTCTTGTTTCACTGGTCTGATCCATCTCGTCATTGATGTTTTTAATTAACCTTCCTGACATCTCTTTCTGCAGGAATCTTCAAGCAGGCAATTGCCCCAATAGGCCTTTTGTCTTTGAAGAGTGCCATGTGTATGTCCGCTCCACACTGGAAACCTAATTACAGTCAGCTTAGGGAGTGGGAGCCAGGCTGACCCAGTTTGGAGGCCATCTATTTTCAAGCATAGATGAGCATCTTTAATGAAAATCACTTTTGGAGTATTTATATTAAAGACCATAGATCATCACTTAATTAGCTTTTTTAATTAAAAAAATTCTGGGAAAATGAATTTTCTAGTGCTTCTAATGAACATTTTGAATCATTTTCCCATTTGGGCATGCCACCCTTCTGCTTGCTATGTCTAACTGCCGCACATTATCCACCTAGTACCTACAGTTACTTTCCTAATATTAGAAATTGTTTTTTTTTTTTTTAAAGGGCTTGTTCCACAAATGCTTGCTAAAGCTTGGTCTGCATTGTGTTGTGGATGCAGGTCAACCCCGATGACATGGTTTAGAGATGCTCATGGAGTGCTGTAGAGGCCATGTGTAACATTAGACTTCTATGCAACTGATGCAATTTCTGCACCACTTTACTCTTGTCTTAACCTAAAGTCAAATGTGCTAATTAGGGCTAGCCAATTATTTACCATGTTTATGGGTCAGTACAGATGTTTAGCGGTTTCCCAGTTTAAAAAAATATCTCCAACTCCAGTCAAACTGATGGGGGTTGGGGAGTCGCGAAAAAGAGCACTTTCCTACAGTCACTACAGAGTGTGCCACCACTTTCTACACTGAATCCCCTGTCTACTTACATCTTTTTATTGAGAGCTTATGGGCCAAACACTCTACTTGCTTCCACACATAAGATACATTGGGGACTTTTGTTAGTGTCAAAATGTCCTGTGCTTTGGCAAAGGAAAATAGCCCCGCTATTCTTAAGTAAAACCAAAACTTAATTGACAAATTCTTTTGACCATTTCAGGAACTGCTGTGTAATAAAGTTCGTGAAGGACAGGCTGCCTTGGATTGTGACCAGGTGTGCAAAGACATGAAAAGGAAAGCTTCTGAGGTAAAATTTATCTACCCTCGTTTCATTATCCGTTTTTAAGATTTGGATATATTTTGTATAAATAGAAAAACGTTTATCGCCATTCTGGCCCATAATGATATTTGGCTTGTAATAGCTTGTGATACAAACTTCTTTCCTACAAGCATGCAATAATTTGGGGATTCTCATAAAACAACTGCTGATCTGTTGCTCAAACTAACCTAATTGTCTCAACTGTTTCTTAAATTAGAACCTTATATAACTAGAAATATAATGTTTTATTTTTGCAAATGTATGGGCAGTTCACTCTTGAGCGAGAATAGCCTTTATGCAATACAACATTTAATTTGTTTTATATTGATCTTTTCGATCGGACTATCACCACTAACTGCTCGTAGAAATACCCATTTTTATTATAAAAGCTGAACCAAAAGTCATGATGCCAACTGGCCAGATAAATAGATGTACAAGTAGAGTATGAATTCTCCAAAGGCGATAAACTTTGCTAAACACAATATTGGAAATCTTAATCCCAATAACATTGTTATGATTAATAATATTGAGGCATTTAAGACGGCTGCATGTATGCAGGTTAACCTACTGTCTTTTTAGTGGTATTTTGTCTCTCCATTTTTCACTTCATTTTTAGGAAGGGCTAATTTATTAATTTGAAAATGTCACAGTTTGGCTAACTGCATATAAACTAACCGCCCAAATATGATGCTGGTAATGGATGCTGGCATTCTGTAGATTTGTCATCTTCAATAACTCTGTGCTAGAGAAGCTCAGCATTGCTCCAGGAAATGAACTGTGTTATTTAAATAATTCTTCTCTGGGTAGAATTGGAACGGAGTACTCAGCTTGACTGTAGTTCCTCTTTTACAGACAACAGATGCTTAGGGCTTTAGAACTCATTTGGATTTGTAAGCATGTGTGGGTATTCTATTACTTTTCAAGATACCTCATTCTGCACACCCACAACATATGCATTACATGCAAACAGATTATTCCTTCACATCCTCTACATGTGACTAACAAGACATCCCGCCAGCTTATGGTTGTTTTCAAACTCAGAATATCAGATCAAATCTTACAGTCAAGGTAGTACTGATTGAAAAAGGATGTTCCTTACCTAAAATCAGTTTGTGAGAATTGCCTTTCATGTAGTGGAAGCCTCAAGCTAGACATTGTCTTTAATGTTGGAAGCTTTTTCCTCCTCTAAATGTAAGAAGAGAGAACATAATAATAGAAGTATTTGTATTAGGATAGTGAGTGACTCTTTAACCACCTTATAGAACGGTCACAGGTTCTGGAAATATTGTTCTGCAGTAGCAGCCTAAAAAGACTGTTAAACCTTTTTGACATCCAGGTCACCTCAACAGTGTGTGGGTCTGCCAGTGCACTGACTGCTCCTCTACATCCTACAGGCACAAAATCCAATCCCTTAATCTGAAAGTGCTGAAGGATTTAAAGTGCTAGTCACGTGGTTTGTCCTCACTACTGTTTCTGCCATCACCTGCACATTTTTCGTATGTAGATGATGGAACCCAAGGGTTGTGAAGCTGCCATCTCCTCTTCTAGGTGCTGCACTTTCTTTCACATTTTTGATAGTACAGGCTTGATCATCTCTGTCACTATATGGCTGTAAGGCAGGTCATCAGAGGTGTGCCCTTAAGCCTTATTTTAGGAAGATTTTCCTTGATCATTCTCACTAGACTTCATTCTGTTTTGAATTCATTTATAGCATTTAGCCCTACTACATTATTAGATTTATATAGTCAGCCTTCTTCTACTCCCATCTAAGATCAGTGATCCCTAAAACGTAAGTTCTATCTGACATTGTTCCTAAATTCATTAACCACCTTACTTCCTGAACTAGGAGGACATTGGGGGTTCTAGCCTTGATTAATAAGCTTAGTCCTAACTTTGTGTCCTGGATTAATTCACCAGGGTTGTATCCAAACACAGAGATTGACCGTCACAGTTCTTGTCATTTATACCACTCATGTAAAAGCTTTTTGCAATAACAAAAGGTGATTATGCCATTCTGAATCTTAACAGTATCTTCCTATGGGTCCAGGTACTCTCAGTCTCTGCATGTAGGTAACAAAATCAGTCCATGCCTTCAAATTAAAGAGAAACGGTTTTTGCTTATAAGTTTGTAGGCTGGAACTTGTACCATTTGAAGTTACTTTTGTTTTAAGAATATTTCAGTCCCGTTTGAATTCTGGAGGATTATCAAGCCCTTCCTCCAAGGCCATTTTTTTGGTTATGCGTTTGATGAGGATATACATTTGGTGGTACATAAAAGGGCTTGATGTAGATACAGACTGGTCACAGTGGGTGCAAATTGTGCAAGCATCTGCAGAGGTGTCCCTACCAGAAGTAATGCATCTGCTCCGTGAAGGTACCTT
The DNA here is from genome assembly GCF_964204655.1 of Triturus cristatus. Classification (NCBI taxonomy): domain Eukaryota; kingdom Metazoa; phylum Chordata; class Amphibia; order Caudata; family Salamandridae; genus Triturus; species Triturus cristatus. Next base: position 816,996,464 of record NC_140582.1, read on the forward strand.
GAAGGTGTGGGCACCTTGAAGGATGAGTTGTCGGGTGGTCTTGCTTCATAAGGATGTGATAGAAAGTTTTGAAACTGTGCAGCAAAACTGTGCTACTCAAGGAGACTCCTCATTTTGAAGAACTCTGTCCTAGATATGTGGTTCATAAACAATTTACAGTACAGTATTTGCATCTGTTCCTTTAGCCAGTAACATGACCAAGGCAATGAGTTTTCTTGCCTTGATCTGGATATCCTTAATATATCCTAGCAGGGACTAGTTGGGATAGCAACCTCTGTCATTGTCGGCAAGTGTCATCATCTCAACCCAAAAATCAACAATTGATTGGCATTGCCATGCCAAGCTAAGGGAGTCTACCTCTGAACCTCTGCATCTTGTACAGTTGGAGTTTTCTCAGATACCCAACCACCATAGTGCTGCAAGTGTGTGTTATATTCTGTGCAAAACGTTTACATGAATTAATCACAATCTGTATTTAGGTTCGAGAGCCCCAGTTTACATACAGCAGTATTTGAACTATAAAACCGTCAAAGGGTCTCCCATTGATACTCCATCTCTCCAAGGCCTCAGAGAAGAACATGGGTGCCTCAGTCTGCATAGTGGAATACAGCCGGGATGCTAGTTTTTTAGAGGACAAGGATCCAATTAATGTGGTTAGTGCCGAAAGCGCAGGAGCCAGGGAGAGAAATAAAGATGTAGTGACTTTGGTAGTTTCACAAGGTCTGAAATACAAAGAGGTGGCTAGTAGTGTGTGTTTGGACTTCTTGAATAGCGGCCAGTGGACAAAGTTGTTTGGTGGGTACAGATCGTTGAGGGTATGGAGCCAACAACAATGCAGTTGCCTAATTACCCCAATTTAATTTAACTGTAACTGTGGGACCTGAAAGAGACAATTAGTTATGGCTTTCTCACCTTAGAATTACCCCCAGGCGTTGGACTGGATCCGGAGAATTTTTCTTCAGCAGTACCCCTGCACGTCGGTAGGTGGCATCAGTGGACTCCGCGTTCATCGTTGGCATCGTGATCACCAGAATAGCATCGCGGTATCTACTTAGACGCCGCCCCTGCGCGCTGACGTCAGTTCTTTCTTTTTCTGCAGCAGCCAGAACAGATCCGGAGACAGCGGTACCAAAACTCACTTTTTGACTCGCTTTTCACGACTTTTGTTGGCTTCTTTTTTCAAGTCTTTCAACTCCTGGTGCACAGGGATTTCATCGCGGCGAACCGGCTTCAAGCCTTGTGGCTCCTGCCACTAGCTGATGTCGGTGACATCTAGTGTGCCTCTGGTGCCAGGAGCGCGACCACGACCCGAAGTCGTGCTCCGACTGCCGGGCCATGGCCCCGAAGTGTTTGCAGGAGCGGTCCTGAAAGCTTCTGGAGGCCCGGCAGTCGGCTCCATGCGGCTTGAGGTCCCGGTCAAGAGGGAGGTCTCAGGAACAGTCGCGGAGCCATACCACCACTCCTCGTCGAAGTCTTCGGGTAAGTCGAAGCACAAGATGAAGGCAAAGAAGCATTGTCGCCATTCGCGTTCTCCCCGTCCGTCGGCTGACGTGACGCGGCAAGTGGTCATCTGGCTCCGCAGAGCCTGTTGGGCCGACTCCGGCCTTCTCTCCCTTTCCTGGACCCAGAGCGGCCCCTGCCCAGCTTCGAAGCTTTTACAAAGCCTTACTCTCTATTTTCGGGCTGCCCGACTCCGCTGACGGACCTTCGGACTTGGTTGGGGGCTCTAGGCCTTCGATGTCAGCGGCTTCGGCTCCAGTGCCGCAGGACCCCCAAGGATCCAGGCCTGGATCCGCATTGGCGCCGGTCTACCTCGTGACACCTCCAGCCCCGAAACCAGTGACGACACCCCTGCCGCCTCCGGCACCGGTTGTGTCCCCAGCCGGCGTCGACCCCGGCCTCCCCCTTGATGAGGCCACGGAGCCAGACCAACGTCGTCCGATGTCTCTACCGGCGCCGAGCGGTACTGCTGTACCCCTGTTCTCTCCTGATGTTTCCTACTGACCTGAGTGGCTCACAGGAGAGGGTGAGGAGGACTGGGAGAGGTCTGTGGACCCTCTTGCAGAACAGTTGGAGGAACCGGACTGGAGAGAGGAGTTGGGTGAGGCCAGTGGTCTGGATACCTCCCCAGATCTTGGCATGCTATCTCCTCCTACCGTGGCTACGGAGGAGGGTGCATCATACGCAGTGGTGTTGCGTAGGGCATCCGAGGCCCTAAACCTTGAGCTTTCTACAGTGGCGGTCTGCACTAACCTCTTGACAGAGGTGCTCCAACCGGCAGCAGCCTCCCGGGAGCCCTAGCTGCCATTCAATGAGGACCTTACGGACATCTTTTTGGGCACTTGGTCCAAGCCCAACACAGGGGCTCCTGTGGACAGGATGATTGCCCGACACCACCCCCGGCTCCGGGAGACCCCATTTTTCTCTCTTCCCATCCTACCCCTGGGAGCTTGGTAGTCCATGCCTCAACGTCCAAGGCCACATTCCCTAACGCACTACCCCAATAGGGAATCCAAGAAGCTGGACCACCTTGGGAAGATGATGTGATGTTTTCTTCCTCCAGCTCGGGACTGCGGTCGGTGAACACTGAATGTCTATTGGACCGTTACTCCCACTCGTTGTGGGACTCGGTTGCGCAGGTGCTGCCACAGTGCCTGGAGGAGGCCCGAGCCGTGCTCTCCCGTGCAGTTGCCGAAGGGAGAGGAGCAGCGAAGTTCACCATTCGGTGTGGGCTGCACACCGCCGACTCATTGAGCAGGACGATTTTCACATCAGTAGCATTGAGACGCTACGCCTGGTTGAGGTCCACTGGCTTTTCGGGGGATGTCCAAGCAACACTTTTGGACATGCCTTTTGATGGCCGTCGCCTGTTTTGTGACAAGGCAGACAACAAGCTTAAGCGCTTTAAGGATTCTAGGGCCACAGACAGATACTAAGGCCTCGCTACCACCTCCTGCCCAGCCCAGTCTGCTTTTTGCCCCTTTCGTGGCTACAGAAGTGGTGCCCCTCCATGTTCCACCCAGAGCCACAGGCCTGCACAAGCTGTCCAGCCTCTGTGTGGCTGGGTACGTGGATCCCACCCCTCTGCAGCAGCCTCCAAACCTTCCTAGTCCGACCTGTCAGGCCCATCAATTGCCAGTGGGCGTCAGGATTCGCCATCACCTCCCCCACTGGCTCAACATCACGTTGGACAGGTGGGTTTTGCAGAATGTCCGAAGAGGCTACTCCCTCCCTCCCTTTCAAGACTACCCCTCCATCCATGCCACCTCAATTCCATTGCATGTTGAAGAATCACCAGACTCTTCTCCAACAGGAAGTCACGGTTCTCTTGGCCAAGGGAGCCATTGAGCGCGTTCCTGTCCCAGACGTCGGTCGTGGTTGTTTTTCCCACTACTTTCTGGTGCCCATGAAGGACAAGGGCCTGCTTCCTAACTTGGATCTCAGGGACGTCAACCGCTTCCTCCGGAAGGAGAAGTTCAAGATGTTGACTCTGGCTCAGGTCCTATCTGCTCTCAACCCTGGAGACTGGATAGTAGAGTTGGAATTGCAGGACGCTTATTTTCACATTCCCGTCCTGCTGGCCCACCGGCGTTACCTGCAGTTCATGGTAGGCCACGAGCACTTTCAGTTTACTGCGCTCCCCTTTGGCCTAACCAGCGCCCCTCAGGTGTTCACGAAAGTGTTGGCGGTGGTCGCAGCTCATCTGCGCAGATCAGGGGTTCGAGTCTTCCCCTATCTCGACGACTGGCTGTTGAAGGCGTCACCCACCTCCAGACTATGTCCGACCTCCTGTTGGGGTTCACCATCAATGTGCCGTAGTCACACTTGATCCCCTCTCAGAAGCTCCTTTTCATTGCAGCAGTTCTGGATACAGCGCAGTTTCGGGCTTATCCTCCCGAGCAGCAAGTCCGGGATATTCAGGCTATGATTCCGATCTTTCAGCCGCTATCCCGGATTTCGGTCAGAATGACCCTGAGACTACTGGGCCTCATGGCCTCCTGCATCCTGCTGGTGGACTATGCCAGGTGGCAAATGTGGGCTCTGCAGTGGAACCTGAAGTTCCAGTGGGCACAGCATCAGTGTAATCCTTCCAATTGCATCCAGATCTCGGAGGGCACTGCACACCAGTTGCAGTGGAGGCTAACAAACCGAGATTGGGTCAATGGTAGGTCCCTCTCCTTTCCCCAACCAGAGTTCACAGTAGTGACAGATACATCACTGCTGGGGTGGGGCGGCCATATGGCAGAGGCGGAGATCAGAGGCCTCTGGTCTCCGGCGGATTCCGGGCTCCGTATCAACCTTTTGGAGCTTCGGGCAATTTGTCTTGCACTGAAAGCATTCCTTCCCTCTGTCCGCCATGTGGTATTGCAACAAACAGGGTGTGGTGGGGTCATGAACCTTATGTCAAGAGGGTCTCCGCCTTTGGACATGGCTAGAACATAAGGGCATATCCCTGGTGGTTCAACACCTGGCAGGTTCTCTGAACGCCAGGGCGGATGAACTAAGCCGCAGCTGCATGATGGATCACGAATGGCGTCTTCACTCGGAGGTGGTGTAAGGTCTCTTTCAGCAGTGAGTAGAGCCTTGGTTAGATCTATTTGCCACCGAAGAGAACTTGCAATAGCAGAAGTTCTGCGCTTTTCGACGCGAGTGGAGTTGCGGTCTTCTATACGCCTTTCCGCCTTTACCACTTCTGCCCAGAGTGTTGAAGAAGATCAAGCGCGACCGGGCCCAAGTTATTTTTGTGACTCCGGATTGGGCGAGAAGAGTCTAGTATTCTGAGCTGTTACACAAGTTGTTGCGGGGATTCTGCTCATGCACAGAACTATGCACAGGAAACCAGGACCTCAGTGAATTGTGGTGTACCAACAAACTCACCTCAGTACCTAGAACCCCTATCCGACTAGCATCAGTGTCACATTCGTTCTCCGTACTATATCGAAGCTACCAATGATTAGACAACCCAGAACAAGCGACTTAGAATACTCTCAGGAATGGTGGGAATCAAGAACACCTCTTCGTTGTTATTCTCATATCAGTCTACAACGTGAGTAATCAGAGCCACGGAAAAGTTTAAAATGTTTATTTTTAACTACGTGCTCTAAGATGCAGAATTTTGGCTAACATAAGCAAACAAATTATTAGAAATAATACCATCAGCATTGTTACAATTCCATAGAAAACAAAGGGAGAAATTATATTATAATGATAGTGGAAACAGGTCCTATAATACCTTGTGTACCACCTTCCCCTGGCTAATAAGCTAGTTTTATATAATAATAGAAAGTCTCTAGGTTTGAATGGGGGAACCCCATACCTCCAAGATCAGCTTAGGTGAATCACATCACAGGATCAGCACTGCTCTCTGTGTATGGAAAGGTTTTCTCCAAGAGTGTCAGCATCATGCATGCAATGCAATATTAAAGGCACCAGAGTTTCAGATATTTGCAGCTTTGTGCTTGTTGTGTCTAAAGCGTGGGCCGATCAACCTGAATTCAACAGCATACATTGTTATTTGACCATGACGGTTTCTGCACACAGTGTTCAAACTAAGGTCGCGGTGCACGTCTAGGGATGTGAAAACCAGACCGTTCCCATGTGAAGAAAAAGCAAGCAAGCAGTTTTACTTATAATAACAGCTACCTGTAGTGTCGTGTGCAAAAGCAGCGAAGTGGCAAGATGGCGTTAACATCTAAAACGAATATGCTAACATAGCAATGTGTGCCGGCAAAACCCTGTCTCCACTACAATGTCCATCGATCCTCTGATCAGTTAGCCTCTTCAGGAGGATCTTCTGTCGCAGCAGCAGGGGACGGTCTCCACTACACCATCCCTTGATCGGACCACAAACAAAATAGGGAAGTAATGAAGGAACGCAGAGTTCAAGTTTGAGTGAGACAGAACCAAGTTCATATATTGCCAATCCATATAAATGGTAGTGAAATGTTCGAAAAGTTTGTTGGGAAAAATTAAAAAACAAAAAAATCAATTAGGGGTGATACATAGCCCAGTCTGGAGTAAAAAAAATTAAATGTAAAAAATTGAGTTTGTACGTATGGAAGATGGACAACTGCCAATTCAATCCATCAACGTATAGGCACAGTATGTTGCAACAGCCTCCAAGAGGAAGTCATTATAATCTTCAGTAAATGATTCAGCCATCCAATCTAATAAAGTAAAGGCACATAAATGTTCTTCGATAACCGGAGCCTCTAGCACCATCCGAGGACAACTTGCGTGTTCTTCGAAATAACTTCGCGCCAGGAAGTCATGGGCTGCTGCATATATATCCCAATTTCCCAGGATTCCGTGCGCAGCTGCACAGGCCATAATCCTGATACCAGAACAGTCCAACTCATGTCCCACTAAGGGAGTCATCAGTCGATCATAATCCGGAGCAGGAGACGCCGTGTTCGACAGGCACAAATCCAGAGCCCATTCAAGTGAACAATCTAGGCAATGGAAAACAGGTTGCACGCATGTAAAGAATGAGAACTGGAAGGATAATCCATAGGCTACGCTCAAAGTGGCCAGAGGTAGTGTTCCATAGTATTCAAGCATCTGGTTGCGAAGTTGAAGCAGCCGGGGCAGACTGTCATGTGACACAAATCGTGCAGCCATTGCGGAGCAAACAAATCAACAGCAGCACACCAGCAGTCAAGGCGAGGATTAATGGACGCCCGCCGAAGACGCTGGAAACAATAGAATGAAAAAATGCCGGTATCACACCAAATATTGTTTGGAACAAGGTCACAAGGCCGGAGCCTACAACTTTGAAAAAATGCGCCAAGCCAGTTGTTGACGAGGCATTGAATATAGTGTGAATCAGAGCACTGAAATGAAGTGGGAGATCAGTATTCAACAGAGCATGCACCTCAGAGCGGGTGTTAGCTACGTGAAGGACAAATGTTGCACGAGAGGAAGTTAGGGCGACTTCTTTTTGAGACAATAGAGCCCTTATTCTGCTCATCTTGTTGAACTTTGCTTTCAAGGTTGGTATGGAAGGCCAGATGGATACATGGAGTCTCCCATGCAGGGGTGGGAAAAGCACATTCTTACAACAGACTACTCGTTGGGAGACAGTTACAATGTACGGAATCCCTGCTAGCATCCCGCAACACGCCTAATTATTCAAAAGCAAATAGCTACCGTTAGCTAATAACGTGAATGTTGGTGTAATTGCTGCCACTGGATTTCCCTTCAAAATGCAAGCTAAATTCGGGTTGTGAACGTTGCAAACGACATGCAATTGGATGTTCCTACAAACTACTAAGTGATCAGGTGTGGAAGTGCACTCCTCTCCTTTAAAAAAAAAAACCTCTTTACCTTCTCTCATGCACCTGTATGTAAATAGGAGTGACCAAACTTCATGTAGGAAAGCGGTACCTAGTGGTTCATATCTACCTAGGGCATAGTGTTTCATACATGAACTGAACTTAAACAATGGAAAAGGTAGTGTGATTAACCCATGGATAAGCCACACAGCTGAGTTCGATTCGGCCACAGGGAATGGTAAAGGTTCCAACTTCTCAATATGCAATAGTGAATGTCACATCCTTCATAAACATGAACTGTTGTTTATCAGTCAGATTAAGTGGCAGAAATAATGATGATGTATTCATGTAGTCCCAGGGAACTTTCCCAGCCTTCAATGTTTGTAAAGTCCATGCAAACTGCATTATATAACGCAATTGATTTTGACCATGGTATAAGACAGACATGTCATCCTGTACAATATACACAACAGATGAAACAATATTATCTAATGTGTAAATTCTGGAAGAAAGAGTGTTAATGCTATTATCAATGACAGCAAGCACTCTTTTCCAAATTAGCTTGATCAATAGCTCGTAATTTAGAAGCAGCTTCCATTTGACATAATTTCCAAACTTCGTTGTAAATAGCATATACCCATCTTTTGGACCTGCCACCCACCAGGGGCGGCTGGTGGAATTTGAAACTGGTGGGGCGTAAGCAGAACGAATCAACGTATGCGAGCGCAACGAGCGAGCCCGATGGCAATAAGAGGGGTTTGGAGGGGTTCTCCCTCCATGAAGATTTTTTTTTTTAAATTGGCATCTTTTTGGTGCGATTTTCAACATTATTTCTGTGATAAATGGATTAAAAATTCAGTTCTTCTAGGCATTCATAAAAGAAAACTCATACATTATTTCAGAGAATTTCTGGGTTGCCAAGCAGTATTAAGAGGTTTGCAGGGCTACTGATTGCTGAACTAATTTGAATCAAAGACTACCTCTATGGAAGCAGAGGTAAACTGTTAGACGTGAGAACTTAAGGAAAACACGTATCCTGTAAATTGTTCAGTGATGCCCTCAGCAGTTATATTTGTAGACATCTTTCAGAAGCTGTGCAGGCCGGAAGAGTTTCATCATCTCTGCTGAAAGATCAAGTAAGATCTTTCACATTGAGGCTGGTGTCTACCGCTCAATGAAATGCTGTTCCCTTTCAGAAGTTGTGGTGTTTTTACTGAAGCATCTGTGTTGGTTTGCCACAGTGCAGGAGGAGAGGAATCCTTTCCAAGTAATATAGCGCATGGTTTCAGACTTAATGATTTTTCTGCTCATGGCACGTTTGTTTAGTGCTAAAGGGTGCCTGGCATCAGTTCAAACAGAAACTTCTTGCCAATTCTAAATGGAGTACTAACATAGAACTCGACACAATGACATAACACAAAGTAAAATTACAACGCAACTAAAAACATAAATTGACATAAATCAACAAAACAACCAAAACAGAGCCCATTGCAACAAATAATACAGTAAAATGCAAGTGTAATACAAAAACAAAAAAGATCAAGAAGCAACACATCAACAAAATAGTCACAAAATAGCCACACAACCTAAAATAACACAACACAAGCCACACCAGACAAATACCGCAACCAAAAAAATTACACAGCAAAAAAATTGACAATAATACAAATAAAGATATACTAACACTAGTCCAGAGCACAACGATGCAACAGATAAATAAACACAAATCACAAAAATAGTACAGTAGAGTACTTTTGCAACAGCACAACAATGTGCCACACTGCTACTCAACATAACAGTACAACCACAGCACGGTACAATACCATACCACAACATCCAAACACAAAAAATAACCTTATGCAACACAATTCTAAATGTGTGCTGCAGTGTTGTTTTAGGTTGGTGTATTATGGTGTTGCATTGTGTTGATGTGTTGTGTTGGTACGCTGTGTTGTATTGATATGCTGTTGCATTGTTGAGTAGTGTTTTATGGTGTCTTATTGGTGTGCTGTATAGTTTATGCGGTGTGTTCCTGTTGCATTGTTTTGTTATGGTATGCTGTGTTGTTGTGCTGTATTGCTGTTATTGTGGTGTGTTATTCTGGTAATATCGTGTTGTGGTGTTACTCTACCTCAACTGCAGTGTTTACCTTTAAATAAACGTTATTTACACTTGGTATTGTTGCTCTGAAGCCAGGTTACTTTGAAATGTTTCAACGATGTTTTACACTTAAAACTGTTTTCAAGAAAATACCATCAAAGAAGAGGCAATGCCAACATCAACTCTTTCTCTGACGGATTTGTTTGATCTCAGTTGACGTGAGTGATGTCTGGAGGCAGAAAGGTTATTCAGGAGTCCCAGCATTCACCCATCTCCGTGCCACCTCACGGACACGCAGTACCCAATGTCAGACTCTTCTAATGAAACATCTACTTTCATAATGCACACAATGCCTTACAATGTAAACATATGACATCTAAGCACACTCTTATCTTGTTAACGTATGCCAGGAACGGTGCACTTGGGTAACACGAGGCAGTGCTCTTTGAACCACGGTCACCGGAAGACATGTAAAGCTAATGGCAGAAACCCGAATGTGAGATACAGTAATAACATTACCCGATCCTTCTTCTTGAACAACACATAAATTGAGTTCCTCATCCTTTGAATGTGAGTTGTATAGCCAAGACAAAAATCTTTCCTGCCACATGCCATAACATAACCTCATTCACAGAAATTCGCTGCTATAATGACACATTAATAAGATATGGAACTGCCCATCTGTTTGATCAATGTGACTGGATTAACTCACTAGATGAGAAAAAAAAATTGTCTTGTTTAGGTTCTAAAAGACTAGATATAGTCCGATTACCAGAAACTAATATCTCTGACTTTGAATCAGCAAAATTAAAATGAGACTGAATGGCGAAAGTGATCTCCTCCTCTGGCTCTCAGCATTCAACCTGACGAATGCAAGAAACATTCACCACCAGTAGGAAGAATGAGGTGGTTATCCACATACATATTCGCAGTTCAAGTACAAAAGAATTGGATCGATGAAGCAGGATATGTCTTTGACCGACTGAAAATCATAGACAGTACCAATGCGATGGCTTTATTTATGCCCCCGACAGATGCCAAACAGACCTGGCTATCTATCCTTGGTGAATGGACTGCTCACTGAATTTTGCCCTTGCAAATTAATAATTGGGGGTGATTAGCACATGTTTCTAGACCCTTTTGTGGATATAACTGGTAGCTGGACTTCCCGGAGAGATGCTGGCATGGGTGTACTCACGGTCTTTATGATATACCACTCTCTGTTAGACCCTTAGAGCTTACTGCACCCAACAGGGAAAAGGTGTAATTACCTCTTGCCAGCCCACTGCTTGGAATAGAGGATACATTTCTTTCTACTAAACACTAAGACACAATCATGTGAGATTGAAGTGGGCAATATCTCGGACCATGTGCCCATTCTCCCTACATTAGACCTGCAACTGGTCTTCCCTGAAGCATGAAAATGGCTTTTAAACATCATGAAACTTAAGTATGAAGAGAAAAATAAACTATGGGGTCTAATCTGTGTAAATATGGATGTTAACAAAGCCTTTGCAGACTCCCTGAACTCGCAATATTGAGGGAAGCAGGGAAGGCCTACTTGACGGGTATGCTCATGAGGTACTCGAATGCCTTGCAGCAGCTGCACAAGATAGTGCAGTCTAGAACTTGAGATCGGCACGATGCAGGCTGTATACCATAGCAAGCCTTCCCCAGCCCTGCTACCGTCCTTAATTAACAAAAAATCCCAGCTCAATTAAAGGCCGAATCACCAGCAGAAAAGTCCCCAACTCACATTAAAGGATAAACCTATGAAGATGGTGAAAACACACGACACACCCTAACATGGTAACTGAGGCAAACTTGAGTCCAATCGATTATTCCAGCCATACCTAATGCTGCTAGTACAACTGTCACATCCTATATCCCACGTAAATAAATGTGTATGTTTTTACACAAATTTGTATACCACTAACTGCCCAGAAGTGTTCTCTGGTGAAGAAACTTTTATGAATAAAATAGAGATTCCGACACAATAATTACAATTTTGTGAAAAACTGGATCTAGAACTAACAGAAGGAGAAGAGGAAAAGACGAAAAAGGCAATGGTGACAGGTAACCCCCCTGGAGTAGACATCTTTCCATTTGAATTTTTATAAAAGTACACAAATGCATACAATCCACTCTTGTCAGGAATCTAGTGAGAGGCCATGGAAACGTGCATCCTTCACCGAGAATTTAAATACTTATCAAAATATTGGCTGCAGGACTCAATAAAGTGATACACTTTTTAATTCCCGAAAATCAGGAGCGCTCCTCCCAGAACCATGCTCAATCTTTAATGCATTTACTCTGTCAAATTATACAAATAATAGATGAAAAGTATTTACAAGGCAAACTACATGTAAATGTGTAGCCAATTCTGGGTGGAAAGCCTGTTTTGGAGCGAAAATAGTTACTGTCACACTGCACACTGCCTGCTGCGAAGGCATTTTGATATGAAGAAACTGTCAGGTGCATGAAGAAAATAAGCCCTAAGACTGACTTCGAATCATTTAAACGAAAGAAAACAGAACTTCAGCAAAATGGAGGCGGTGAAAAGGTTAATGCGCACATCCAAGCGTGCCAGTTTCTTAGTAGGATGTCATACTTCGAGGCGTTCTTGAGAGAGGGGGGTGTCGTGCTGAAAAACCTGACAAGCTTGATGGTTGATAAATAAACATTTCTCTTTAAAAGTTGTTGCCGGTGTGAATATGTAGGGGGTATTGTGTGCTCTCCTATACTTTCCATGTTTCCTTTGTGTTAATTATCACTGCAGCTGGAGTTGTATGAAGCGCTGGTGAATTTGCAGTTTTAAAATTCACATCAGTACAGGAGCATGTCTTCAAATCGAAATAAGGTTTAACAGCTACCCTGGGCTGCGCAAATAAACAATACGTCGCCAGCTAGCATTTAAAAAGATTAACAGTTGCGGCTCGCGGGGGGGGGGTTGGGGGGGGGGGAATGGGTGTAGCGCGGGGGTGGGTGCCAGGGGAGGGTTTAAATAAATTAAAATAATCTTACCTGGTCCGCGCCGCCTCGGGTCCGTCTGTTGGCGCCTTCAACAGCGGCATCACTGCGTGAGTGGCAACCCCTCTCAGAACATCCTGGCGCTGGAGCAGCACCAGGATTGACTGAGAGTTTACTTAAGTTCAGAGACGCCGAAGGAGCTGCGGGCGTGGGTGGCCTAATGGACGCACAGCTGCTGCCACCCACATGGCCTTTAACAAAATCATTCAACTCTACATCGTCAGTTAATTTGGACAAATGAAGCTTAACTGACGCCAAAGTTGATTGTTTAAGCCAGTTTTGACATACCGAATAGGTAGTAACAGAATGGGAGGTTTCAAACTGGGGGTCAACCCTAACCTGTGTGTAGCGTGATAGCCCCAGAAAACGATGTTGACACGAGTCTGAAGTTTTTTGCCATATCAACCATCCTTGGGGATCTAAGCCGGAAATATTGAAGGATGTATTAGCAATCAGTGACTGCAATTCATCCATGGACAGATCTGTGTGATTATCCCAGGAAGGACAAGCACCCAGATCAGGAATAATAGGGGCGTTCATCTTTTTAGAAGTAGCCAATCCAAAGCAGGTGGTCTGAAAAATTGTAGAATTCAAAAATAACATATGGTTCGGGATAAGGCACGCAGGATGCAAAGCCTCAGACCCTTGCACCTGCCAGGTTTTAGAACCCCAAACAGATTTAAGATCAGTGGTATTTTTCCACAGCTCATAGCCCCCTATAGCCAATTCATCCATAAAGGACTTCGAATACAATAATTTAGTATGCGTCAGTCTAGCTTTGGAAGCTGACTCAGCAGACATTTTAAAATAAAAGGCTTCAGGTTTAGATACACTGAAATCAGTAATATATGTAAATTTCTTAACTAAAGTTTTGGAACTCCCTTCAATGGGAGATGGACAATGTTCCCATTGTGTATAATTAACGATATTTCTAAATGTATTTGCTTTGTGCAGGAAATGATTGCTATAGTGTTGGTAGCAAAACAACTCTCCATAATTTGCTGAGTCTAAATACAAATCTTCAGCATCAAAAGCAGCATAATATTTCAAATCAGAAAAAAGAGCCTCTACGGCTTGGACATCCCAATCATCAGAACGTATGTGTTGTTTCACAGCGTCCCCCATAGAAACACGAAGTACATTGGGGACATTCATCACCTCTGTAGGGCCATGAATTTGAAATTTTACAGCATCCCATACAATCGCATCTAACACAGGCCAGTCAGTAATTTTAACAAAAGTCTGGTCCCTCTTCATGATGTGTGATGAGGGTGCCAAAGTTCCATCAATTAATCTAATTGCAGATCTTTCAGTTAGATAATGTCCATTCACTAGACGAAAAAGACTACTACAAATCCAATCAACATGAACAAAAAAAATAGATATGAGCACCAGCCAAATGTAAGTCCAAGGGGGAATTAAACATTGTCTTTTAAACCAAACCGCAAAAATATAAATTTTTGATGGGGTATTTGATGTTGGAGAGTTAGTGTCAAATGAAAAACGTGACTGGTCAACTGCATTTGTCTGCACACCAGGCAACGACAAATTTGTGGGATAGGTATACTCAGTATCATCATGGGGACCACCAGCAGGTGGAGTCAATAAAGGATTAGTAACTGTATGCACCTCGATGGCAATGTCAGGCTTGTTTGTATTTGCCGGAGCCAAAACAGAATATCTCAGAATTGCTGGACAAGTGACCGCTGGAGTCATACTAAGAAGAATCGGCCACTCGTTGTAGTTTGACATTGTCAATGGAGATGTACCTGTTATCCTTGCAACCAGGAAGTGGAGGTAAAATGACTGTTCTTGTACCCTGCACACCAAGCACTGGAACAGGTGCACGGTAAGAGGGGCTGTACTCCTTCTTGTTCTCCACCTTCTCACGGACCAGGTCACCGACTAGAGGTAGCCAGCCAACTACCGGAATCTGAGGTGCAGCATCAGTTGTGGAGGGCAAGTGTTCCTTTGCAAGACTGTCTCGAGCCTCTTGTAGATTCTCTAACACAGCATAATGATCATCTACATCAAAGGGTGCGGCCGCCGCCGCCATGTCTAGACCATCAAGGTCCGTGACAAACATTTTTATGCCAAAGAGCATTTCGTATGGGGTCCGCCCACCCAGAGACCTTCTAGGGAGATTATTAAGTGCACGTTGAACACTATACAAATGGGCCAACCAGTTCCTGCCAGTACCTAAAACCCTAGCTGTCAAGGATTGCTTTAAGTCACGGTTCATTCGCTCCACAACAGAATTGCCCTCAGGCCTATATGAAGACAAAAATTTGACTTGGACCCCCAAAGATCTCATTGCATCCTTGTACGCCTTAGAGGCGAACGCTGGACTGTGGTCCGAATGGAGGGTATGCAAAAATTCATACAAAGCCAAGCAAATCCCTGATGACAGTTCGAGCATCAGCACTCCTTTGTGGCCAGACCCATAGAAAACGTGTGCATGAATCCACTGCAACCAAGATGAACTTATATGCAGTATCAGAGGAGAAAGGACCGCAGTGATCCAAATAAACACACCCAAGTGGTTTATTAGATATGTACAACTGTGTTTGAGGTGGACGCGCAGCAGTCGAAGGTTTAATCTGCTGGCAAATGTCACATGTAAGGACATAATCACGAGTCTGTTTATACAATCCGCGCCACCAGTAACGTTGTTGTAAGATAGTGACAGTCGCTGAGACGCCTGCATGGGCTGAGGCCATACCTTCGTGAGTGGCTGTTATCTAGGCAAACCTGTCACCAACGTCATTAATTCTCACATAGGGAACTTTAACAGGACTTAAATGATAAGAGAACTTAGAAGGGAAACCTCGAGAGTAATTATCACCCTTCTCTGTTGCAGCAATGGCTGCCAAGATGTCATCATCAATTTTACTTTTGGATCTTGTAACTGCTGCTACCATAATATGTTGCCACTGCTGTTTTCGCTGCTTCATCAGCTAAACTGTTGCCAACAGTGTGTACCCCTACGTGCTGGTGACCGAGAGTATGAATTACATTTACGATCGGCAGACGCTCTTTAAGTTCTGCGACTCGAACCCAAAGCATTTTATATTTGATTGTGCTACCTTTGGAATCACGATTTTCATTTTGAGACCAAAAGAATAAATTGTCGTTGAAAGACTGAGCACACTAGTATGAGTCAATAAGAGTAGTCACTCGAGGATCAGCAAACTCCAGTGCAAGCACCAGAGCCCGTAGCTCTGCCAACTGGGCGGTACAATCACCCAATGTCTGCGTATGCACGACTTCAGACTTGAATTCTCCATTCACAAAAGTACCAGCCACTATTGCGCAGGCCGCTGAATAAGCATGCTTAGAATCCGTCACCGGTTGCGCCGAACCGTCATTGTAAATGATACAATGGTAATCCTCAAGCAGGTGCAAGGACAGAGGAGCTGGATGAACAAATTCATACGGCAAATACTCCTGAGTCTGCAATGAGGCATCAAAGATGAATGTGACATCTGGAGACGTCAAAGAAGTGGCCCATTGTATCTAACGTGGATGCAAAGCTTTAGAATTCGGTACACTGGCCTTCGTCACTGCCTCAAGGACAGGATATGGTGTTACCACCAACATGCGTTTTCCTTGTGATAGCGCTCTCTCTTTTAGAATCGCCATCTGTACTGCAGTTAACACCTTCTCTACTGTGGAAAAGCGCATTTCAGCCGAAGTGTACAAGTGTGACTTGTAAGCAATGGGGACGGTGTCCCCTTCATTAAATGTCAAGTATGTGAAACCCACTGCGCCAGGCACAATTCTGATTGCGAGCTTTGTGTGGTTATCACGTGTCAATAAGTATTTAGAAGCAAGAAGATCAGCCTGCAAAGAGTGTAGTATAGCTGAATGTTCTGGCAGCCAGCAAGATTTGGTAAAAGTAGGTTGTACCAAGGCATATAGCGGCTTGATACACTGGGCATAATCTGGAATGTAAGTACGCCCGAAGTTCAAAAAACCCAGCAAAGATTGTAGTTTTTTCAGGGTTGTTGGAGCGTGCAAACATGCGCATTTCTCCAGGAAGTGAGGTGCTAAACCTCGTCCTTCGTTGTTGAGTGCATAGCCCAAAAACAACACTGTATACTCTGCAATGTGTGATTTTGCAAAGTTAAATTTGTAACCGAAGTCCGCAAACATGACAATGATGCGGTCAACGCGACACAGATGCAGCCATAATTAGTCGTCTGTGAGATAAATATCATCAACATACGAGTACGCATCAGGATCTATGCTCTCTAACAGTGAAACTACACGTGCGGCAAAGACGCCTGGACTGTTTTTGTAGCTCATGGCTAATCTTTTAAACTGTTTTTGTTTGCTGCCAGAAGTAAAGGCTGTCCATTGACTACTAATAGTGGACAGGTTATGGCTATAAAAGCCATTGGAGATGTCAAGTGTGGTCTTAAACCTTTTTCTCACAAGACTATCAACTAGGGCAGAACATTGGGTGTTTTGTACCGCGCACGTCCGACATTGAGAGTTCAAATGCCGATAATCCAAAACTAGGCGGCACGACCCATCAGGTTTGGTTACAGGGAAAAGAGGATTATTCATGGGTGACACACATGTTTCAATTACACCTTGATATTCCAATTGCTCAAGGATTTCTGCGGCGTGAGATATAGCTTCTCGGCGCATTGGATATTGGCGTTGTGGCTGTGGCATAGACCGTAATGGAATCTCATGGCTTGGTGATAATTTATCACACCGACCTGAGTACGGTACAACGCAGGAGCAAGCACCTGTGCCCACTCTTCTGCAAAGTTCTGAGCTTGCTCCTTTGGCACAGTGTGCGCGAAAGATGGGAGGATTACCTACTCCCCTCTTGGAGCAGCCAAAATGAAAGCTGGGGGCCAGTCCGCCTCTGCTAACAAAATGTCACATGTAGAGGTCATATTATCCCAAAAAATCCCTTTTATGGTACGTTGTATGTCACCTTCTATTAAAAGGACTATGTCATATAGTCTGTCAGGGGGGAGCCACTCTAGTGTCAGCAGTTTCTACAGTAATGTGTCAGTTGCTGTCGCCTTCATATATGGACGCAGTGCTTGCCGCACTATTGTAACCTCCGCTGCGCTGCCTAGCAGCGTTAGTGCCCATGTCAGGTTCCGAAGCTGTGTTCTTGCGATCTGTGGCATACCTCGCTGTTAGAGCAGCAGCTTTCTTTTTCTGAAACGGCGGTCGTTGACGTGCAAATTTGTCCTGCTTGCCTTTACCATCAGCCGGGCGGGGCTCCTCACGTCCTTGAGGGGCACCCCAACCTCTGCCACGTTCTCCTCCACCGGACTGTGAGACCGATGTTTCCTGTGAAGAACGAGGAGAACCTTGATCAAGAACCTAAAATCTATTGAGACCTAATTCTAGTGTGATTGCGCAATTCATAAGTGCGTTCAGTAGTCACTGGTATCGGTGACGCGGGACGAGACCCCTGTTTCTGTTGCTGCTTCCCCTGTTTCTTAGTTTTCCGATTTTGTTTAGGAAAAGCTGGACGGTCGTCTTTAGTAGACTTAACTGTCCGAGTTTGCGGTTGCGCTGTTGTTTTAGCAAAAGGCTTGACACCCAAACTATTGCGGCCAATGGTCTTATAAGCCTCGGCAATAATTCTCGGTAACTGCTGGGGTTTATCGACATTGGCGACAAGGCGCAGCTCATTTGACACTTGAAAGTTAACTGCATCTCCCTTGACATTAGCAAGGATGAGATCAGCAACTACATCGAACACGCCTACTAGCCTTATTCCCAACTCGACCGCCGCCTCTGTACCGTGCTCATCCTGAACACGCTTAATCACAGGGGGCAGTACAGTCATAGACGGTGTGCCGAAGCACTTCGCGTAGACCGCTGCAAATACTTTACCCCAGTTCTCACAATCTGTTACTTCTGGGACTAAGTCTTTCTGCAAACTAATTGTAAGGATCCTGTGTTTTTCAACAGGAATAGAATTAGGAAATACTGCTTCCAGTTGGTCAAATTTCTCAGCAAGCCAATAAGGCAGATCGTCCTTATTCTGGGGGCGCTTTCCCATTACCGAATTAACCATGATGGGACTAATAGTGATCCCGGCCGGTCCAACTGGTTGCGTCGCAACCCCAGGTGCCCCCACCTGGACATTGCGAGAGACGTATTGCACCAAAGCCCTATGCACCGCGATCAAGGCGGTATGGGGTTGACGTAAGTCATGCTCCGGGGCTTGCAAATATCGTGGATGAGGCGTGAAACTTGCCAAGACTGGCCAAGTGGCCCGAGGAATGGACAAGGGACCTAACCGAACCGGAGTTACGGTGTGGGGGAGGGCGCCATTGAACGAAATACGATGCTGCCAAGCGGAAATTGGAATTTCCTGCATCCTATACGGCGTGTAATTCGCTGGAACTGCCGTAGGAGTGTATGAGTGGAACGTCTTATCATCTGCATTCACTCCTGGAAAGGTAACCCAAGAGTAACAAAGCTCATAGGGGAACGATGCATCGGCACTCACTACAAAGATAATTGACATTCGGTCGTCTGGCACCCCGAACTGCATCAAATGACGCCGGAGAGGTGCGCGATTATGCGGTGCAATAGCAACTTCAGCCATAAGGACGCAGAAAAGAAAAACAATCTATATTAAACCATAGCACAAAAAGGGTCAGTCATTCAAAATGAAACCTTTTTAATTGTCAAACTTGAGTGAACCTATAATTCAACTATATAGGTAGGTTTAAACCGTCACTCCCGTCAACCGGAAACACGAGTGAGGGTGTTGTGGACAAATATAAGCACTACTAAGGTGTCTCAATCATACGACCAAAACGTTAGGTGTGCCATGTTGCGGGGATTCTGCTCATGCACAGAACTATGCGCAGGAAACCAGGACCTCCGTGAATTGTGGTGTACCAAAAAACTCACCTGAGTACCTACAACCCCTATCCGACTAGCATCAGTGTCTCATTCGTTCTCCGTACTATATTGAAGCTACCAATGATTAGACAACCCAGAACAAGCGACTTAGAACACTCTCAGGAATGGTGGGAATCAAGAACACCTCTTTGTTGTTATTCTCATATCAGTCCACAACGTGAGTAATCAGAGACACGGAAAAGTTTAAAATGTTTATTTTTAACTACGTGCTCTACGATGCAGTATTTTGGCTAACATAAGCAAACAAATTATTATAAATAATACCATCAGCATTGTTACAATTCCATAGAAAACAAAGGGAGAAATCCTATTATAATGATAGTGGAAACAGGTCCTATAATACCTTGTGTACCACCCTCCCCTGGCTAATAAGCTAGTTTTATATAATAATAGAAGATCTCTAGGTTTGAATGGGGAACCCCATACCTCCAAGATCAGCTTAGGTGAATCACATCACAGGATCAGCGCTGCTCTCTGAGAGTCTCAGCATCATGCATGCAATGCAATATTAAAGGCACCTGAGTTTCGAATATTTGCAGCTGTGTGCTTGCTGTGTCTCGAGCGTGTGCCGATCAACCTGAATTCAACAGCATACATTGTTATTTGAACTTGACGGTTTCTGCACACAGTGTTCAGACTAAGGTCGCGGCCCGTTCTCATGTGAAGAAAAAGCAAGCAAGCAGTTTTACTTATAATTACAGCTACCTGTAGTGTCGTGTGCAAAAGCGCAAAGTGGCAAGATGGCGTTAACATCTAAAACGCTTATGCTAACATAGCAATGTGTGCAGGCAAAACCCTGTCTCCACTACAATGTCCATCGATCCTCTGATCAGTTAGCCTCTTCAGGAGGATCTTCTGTCGCAGCAGCAGGGGACGGTCCTCCATCAGAACCAGTCCAGCCTCCACCTCCTTGTGTGGAGATTAAGTGGCGGCACTTGACAGCTTTCAACGTTCCTCCCGAAGTCTGTAATGTTATCTTGGCAGCCAGGCGTCCTTCCACTAAAACGGTATATGCCTGTAGGTGGAACAAATTTATGGCATGGTGCACAGCAAATGCTGTGGATCCCATTTCTGCCCCTCTTTCAGAGGTTCTCCTCTTCATTCTTTCTCTGGCCCAGCATGGCTCTGGGCACTTTCAAAGGCTATCTTTCGGCCATTTCGGCCTTCCTTCGGCTACCTGACCAGCCTTCTCTTTTCAAGTCCACTATTGTAAATCACTCCCTTAAGGGCATTACTCACTTGTTTCCTCCTACTCCTTTCGTGATACCCCAGTGGGACTTGAACCTGGTTCTTACTTATCTTATGTGTGCTCCTTTCGAGCCGCTACATATCTGTCCTCTCAGACTTTTCACCCTCAAAACTGCATTTCTGGTTGCCATCGCCTCTGCTCGCAGGGTGAGTGAACTACTGATCCTTTCTTCTAAGCCTCCTTTCCTGGCTGTTCATCCGGACAAGGTTGTCCTCCGCACTAGGCCGTCTTTCCTTCCCAAAGTGGTTACCTCTTTCCATATAGGAGAGACCATCACTTTGCCCACCTTCTTTCCGCCTCCGCATCCTTCTAAAGAGGAACAGAGGCTCCACCGTCTGGATCCAAAACATGCGCTTTCATTCTATCTGGATCACACAAAACAATTCTGAGTGGATGACCAGCTCTTTGTTGGCTATGTGGGTGCCAAGAAAGGTCGGACTGTGCAGAAACAAACCATCTCCAGATGGGACGTTCTTTGCATCAAGATCTGCTATACCCTAGCGAAAAAGGAACCTCCTGTGGGGTTGTGTGCCCATTCTACTAGGGCGACAGCAGCCACTACTGCTTTGCGATGTGGAGTCCCCCTTCTTGACATCTGCCAGGCAGCTACGTGGGCTCCACTGCACACATTTACCAAACACTACTGCCTGGACAGCCAAGTCCAGAAAGACGGGGTCTTCAGCCCTTCAGTTCTCCAGGACTTACTGGTGAGAACTTGGTTCGCAGACCCACCACCGGGGTTGGTATTTCTGGGGTATCTATTCTAAGGTGAGGAATCCATAACGAACTGTCTCTTACAGATGAACAAGTTATTTACCTTCGATAACGATATACCTCACCACCCCACCCATCCTCCCTGTTCTGCAAACTGACTTCTAGGGCAAGGGACTCCATTTCAGGGCCCTAGTTTTCGTGCACCAGTGGTCAGTGTCTTGCATGGCTCTACGCTTCTGGAGTGGAATGTCGTGTAAAGAACTGATGTCAGCGCGCAGGGGGGCCTCTAAGTAGATACCGCAATGTCATTCTGCCAACGACGAACGCGGATTCTACCAACGCCACCTATCGACTCGCAGGGGTTCTGCTGAAGAAAAATTCTCCAGATCCAGTCTGACGCCTTGGCATAATTCTAAGGTGAGGAATCCATAACTAATCTCAGTCTCTTACAGAAATATCGTTATCGAAGGTAAGTAACTTGTTCTTCTTTGTGAGAGGTATTCCGGGACCGTAAAGGTGATCCCGGTGTCTCAGTCAGTCTCAGGCCCAGATCGTGCATCTCACTGTATTCAGCTTGACCTTAGGTCATACGGCAGACAGAAAAAGAGCCATGTTGAATGGGGCTGGACTGGTAATATCCATCTTGATCGAGTTGTGCAGTTGATAGGGTGTAGCGTAATACCAGACATGTACAAATTGAGCCTACACACACCAGTAGCACAGCTCAAAATCTGGATCAACAAGTCCACCCTTTTCAAAGCAAAGGGTCAGCATGTTCCTGCTTAAGCAAGTCTCTTTGCCTCCCCAGGCATGCCTGATCATGCTGGACGGCAGCTGTTTGAAAAAGCATTTAGATATTGGACATGGGTGATTTACAAAAAACTGGGAAGGACAATAATCTTCGATATTGCTAGTCGACTAACCACAGGCAGCGAAAGCTTGATCCAGCCAACAACCTGATCTTCTAGTTTGACAATTGCTTTACTATAAGTATCACGCACAATCGATTCTATATCTTTGCTAATTTGGGTCAGTTGAATTATTCCACCTCAGAGGGTGTTATAGGAGGCACTTGAGGGGTCAGTTGAATTATTCCACCTCAGAGGGTGTTATAGGAGGCACTTGAGAAAAATGAATGACTGGGAAAGCTGCAGCCCAATTAATAGATACACCCGCTAGGAATTGAAAATTGAGGAAGTCCTGTATTATAGTGGAAATGCTTGTAGATGAGTCGCTGACAAAAAATGTAAAGTCTTCAGCAAATAGTGACAAAACGATGTGTCTAGTCATGAAGTGGAGGCCCTGTTCCGCAGTCTGAGTGCTCGCAGGAGAACTCCCATTGACCCTGGTTTGATCCGTTCCTGTCACTAGGCCCAGCCACACAAGTGGGGGTAGCGATTTTATCGGAACAAATGGGGGAATGTTGAGTGGTATGAATTTTGTGTATCCCTGTAGATTCCGAGACCTTACATTGCAGAAATGCAAGGAAAAGGTAGAATTTGAGGCAAAATGTTATCTTTGCAGGGAATTGTGGGTAAGAAGAAATTGTGGGATCCAGGCAACGCACACCACTGTGGACTCCTATGGGTGACTAGTTTTCAGAAATGTCTAGTATGGTAGGTTTTCCCCGGTCGTTGCAGACCCGAGCCGGACAAGTGGAGCCAGTCGGTTTGGCAAGTGGGACTATATGGGGATTTAGCCCCACTCTGCTAGCCCATAGGCCCGCATTCCTGAGGGATGGACATGTTATTGTCCAGGGTAGCAGAAAGACTGCTGTGGCTTTACGAGTGGGAGTGGGGCCTAATGCCAGGATGGGTCAGGCCTCGCCCCATCAATATAATAATAAAAAAATATTCCTGGCATACAGTGAGCTCTCTGTAGTGGAGTTACAGAAGCTGAATGAGAGACCACACCTCATTGTAGTGTAACCAAAGCTACAGGGTAGTGGCTTAGCTGGTTTTCTGCTGTCACTGCCTAGTGGACTACATCAGGGATAACATGCTCTAAAGACACAAGATGATACCTAATAATAGTCATGCTGGCTCCTGTGTATGTCAGAGCCTCCACATTCTTCCCATTGATGGTGGGCCACTGCATGTATTTGTTAGTGTTGCCAGGCATGTGAGCTTATGGCACCATCTCTCTGTCACTCAGAGACACTAGGGTAACCACTGCACTTCCCCCCCCTAAACTAACTGGAGCACCCCCTCCCGAGCTCCCAGCACTTCACTGGCAATACCTTGAGTGATGCCATCAGTGTTGGGTTTTGGAGTAGATGGCATCTCCTTTCTTGTGCCCTGACTGGAAACAGTCATACCACCAACGCTGGTAAGGCCCCTTGGATTTCTTCCCTTTAACACCCCCCCCCCCCCACACACACACACACACACTGTTCCTGGGGGATTCTTTTTGGGGAACTCCTTTTGGTTTTTCCTGCCCCCCCCACCCCTTCCTTTTGTTGAGAGACACCCAACCCCTCTTTCTTGTAGTTGACTCCCCCAGGTGCCTTCTTTCAAAATCTGGTGCTCCCTCTTTCCCAAGCTCTCTGGGTACAGTTAACTTGGATTCAATTAGGTTGTGCCACAACTGTGTAAATCAATTGTCAGTATGAGCTCCTTCATCATCAAATTTCATAGCGCATCATAATAACTTACTTTGCTGTCATTCACTCAACTATCTACTATCTTACTGGAAGAATCCACAAAATTCACCCATGACTTGTGTGACTGCTTCTGGCTATCCTTGCAATGTAGACTGTTACTTTTCAGGGGTCAGAGCAAACTTAGTGGTAAGGGCTTACTTCATGGGGGCATAGCACATCTTGTCAGCTACCTGTAGGGCCAATAGGGTATCTCTTCCATCAACTGGTGTATGTGTCCACAGACTAGCCCCTAGATCACCTCTGAGGGCCACCTCATATGCTGCAAACCACTTATCAATGTCATCCCCCACCACATAGCTAGGTACCAGGTCTTTGGAGATGTGGACTCTTTTACCTCTGCCAGGCCCTTCACTGTCACTGCCACCGCCACCATAGTCAGAGGACCTCTTGACCAGCAGTTCCAGTTTTCGCTGGCGCCTCTCAGCATTGTCTTCTTTCCCAACATGGCTAGTCTCCTCTCCACCAGTGCCACCTTCTTTCCTTCCCTTCATGGCAAGTGTAGCCAGTTGTAATTTCGGGTTTGTTTCTGCTTGTATGCCTCTAAATCTGCCTGGGCCAGGCTGTGGGAGGGCACACTGCTTCTCAACTTGGACAATGCAGGTGACCTGGGTCTTTAGGGCACCTCCTCCTCTGGCACTGGATCGTCTGCAATGCCATCTTCCACCTCCATTTCTCCCTCCTCCTCTGTCTCCTCATTCTCTTGGTCATGTATGCTGGACTGTGGCACACAGACCTCCTCCAGTACCCTTTCTTGGATCCCTTGGCCAGCTTCAGCCCTCTCTCTTTGCACATGTTCTGTGGATCTGCTATGCTGAAGCTCTTAATGTTGCTTGGATCTTCTTCCATCCTTTCAAAAATCACAGGTGCAAAAAAATGGAGGGCAAGAATCGAATTGGGGAAATATCAAAAATTGACAAATAAAAGTCAAGTTAATATGGAAAATAAAAGTTGATTTTATGTTAAATTATAAAAGTACCCACTTCATGTAATAACCGCAACTCATCTCAGGCTGAACCACTAAATAAACCTGAGCTCACAGGCCTAGTAGCAGAGGCAGAGAGCAGGCAAGCTTAACTTAGATACAATGTGTAAAGTGTTTAAATAATGCAAAAACATTAATAAACAAGAAAAATCCCAAACCAGTTTAGAAAAATTGAGTAAATGTTAATAAATAAAATGACATCAAAACTACAAAAATCCAATAAAGGAAGCTGGGGTTATGAATTTTAAAAGTTTCAATATAAAAAAGGTGACAAACCACATTAAGCAGCAACCTCTGTCATCTGGTTCCGCTAAATCGGTACCCAGGCACAAGTTAAGCTTGACCGCGATGGATCATGGGTGGATACCGAGACAAGGTTTGACTCAGTTGGAAGTTTTACCTTCAGACTGAGTTTTTGAAATAAAGTCAAAAATCTTCAAGAGGGCAAGGCATCAGGCTGTGGCTAAAGACGGCCCCACGATGTCTGATAGATGCTGGACAAGGTCACGGTGAAGCTGTTGACGTTTGGCAGGAAATCGCTCAATGGGAGAAATTTGGATTTAGCACTTGAGGAAGATCTCTTTCCAGCTAGATACTATTTGCACCCTTGTCTGGTGAAGATTTCAACCTTCGGTCTTAGTCACTGTTTAGTTCAGATTCTTCCAGTGGAACAAGAATGCAGGTTACATCCAGAGAAGGCTCCACAAGACCTGGTAGTTTCTCTGCAAGGTGTCGCTGACTCCAATTTGCAGCTGTGGAAAAGCCCTGAGCGTGAGCAACCTGAATCTTTTGCCCAACGGCAGCACACCTTCGTCAGATTAGCTTGGCAGATTGGTCACGGTCCTCCGGAGGGTCTTCAAGCCAAAAGGTTTCTAGGTCCCAGGATTCAGGAAAAGTAAAAAGGAGTACATTTTGGGACCAGTCAAGGGTCCAGTACATTGGGGATAGGAATTGGTAGTCAAGTCTCACTCCAGTAAATGCCAGCAGTAGTGTCCAGGGCTCTGCTGTTGGACCTTGTGAGCTGTCAGTTGCACGGAAATGCCTCTTGTAGCTTGTTGTATCCTTCTAGTTCCAACAGAAGGTCATCCTTATGAACCTTGGAGTCCACTTATTTGTCCAGGGTACAAGAGGGAGAGCAAGTCCAGTCTTCTAAGCTCCTCAAATCAGACAGCAGGCAGCAGGTCCAGTCCTCTTCTTCCACAGGTCCAGAAAGTGTTATTAGGAGGGTACTGGGGATGCCACATTTATGCCTGGCACTAGCCTGTGTGCGGGGGAAACTACTGACCTTTTCCTAATCAATGGGGTTAGCTGCATTTCCTGTGTGCTTTACGGCCAACAATCCCAAACCCTCTTTACCTAAAACCAAGATGGCAGAACCATTCTTCCCCTTTGCAGAACTCCTGTGCCCACCCCGGAGGTATGTATATACCAAATACAAAGGTCAACCAGCAGGGATATACTAGACAACCAGGTTACGTTGCACCATTACTGAAAATAATTTGTCTGGGCCGGGTGACTACATCACAAAATTATGGTGGCTTCTTTGATAGCATTAGCAGCCCCTCTTATCTCTGTTTTGATTGCTCATAAACATTTTATGTTAATAAAACATAGTCGCCAAAGGCCAGAAGTATTAAGGACATATATATCAACTAAGACACACATACATATTTAATAACATCACAATAGCTAAACAGTCCATAAAAGTTTAGATACACAGTGAAGAACACAAATTACTGCAAGTAATCAAAATAATCCATCTATTCCTTATCTCTCCATCAATCTTTGTATGCAGTAGGTGGTTCTAATTAATTCAATACTTGATCCACCTGGAGATAGTTATAAGGGTAGGCTTGACCAAGGGACAGTTATATGCATAATTCATTCCATACCAATTGCCCATGGTAATTACAAAATATTCCATCTCGAAGGCACTCCGTGACTATTATATCGGTGTATTCCATGTGAAAATATAATGTTGTGTATCACAAGTAGAAATAGACCTCCTCATTAATGTAACCAAGTCAAAGTCTACATACCACAGTCCGCCATATGAGGTTGCCAATGGCCCTCCATGGTATTCCATTTAAGAAGACCTCAAATAATAGGAGTGCTCCTATTTAAAGCAAGACATGCATTTGTCATGTGAACAACCTCTACCCACTAGGTGTGCAGAAACCTGGTTGGTCAGAGTCAACATTAGTTGCTTCTTACCTAGTCTACCAAGAGAAACACGTGAAGTCCGGAATATATAATGTAGTGAGAACAATCAATGCTTTGTGTTACATTGTGAATGTAAACTGGCAAAGGGGGGCACTGTCCGTGTTGCTGTAGCCATTAGTGCCATGCATCAGTGATCTTTCTTACTAA
This sequence comes from Triturus cristatus, assembly GCF_964204655.1. Lineage (NCBI taxonomy): Eukaryota > Metazoa > Chordata > Amphibia > Caudata > Salamandridae > Triturus > Triturus cristatus. The sequence goes on from NC_140582.1 coordinate 817,023,763, forward strand.
TTAGCTAATATAGAGAGATGCCAACTCATCGGTGGTCGTTTTCTACTTCAAGGGGGAAAACCAATCAACTTATGAACTTATCAAGGAAGAAACTTCACAGCAAAAGACAACATCTTCCATCACTCACCGTTTGTTCACCCTTATCCAGCATCCGATCCTTGCTCACCAGCGATAGCAAAAATGCTAGAATCACACCCAAGTGCTGTAAGCGCTACCACCGTCTTGGTTGGATCCACAGTAAATCATCTGCCATAGCTCTGTCAAACTTTCACTACAAGGGGTGGAGAGTAGGTGCAGAGCATGTCTGGACACAAAGTCACTCCCATCTGATAGCGTTGCCATATTGAAGTTGCCTACAGTTCATGCTAGCGGCTTTTGTCACTTTAGTATACACACATTAGTACTAACAAAAGAAATACTTGAAAACTAACACAAGAAAGCTGCATAAAAAGGAATAGCACACTCAACCTAAAATATTACAAGTGATAAGTGAAGTGAGGTACAAGTTGTTACTCTTGCTATTTCCTCATGCCAAAGGAAGACAGAGGCTTTTGTCCTATTTTGTATCTTCACCCTCTGAATGCCTTCTTAAGAAAGGCAAAATTAAAAATGCTCCCACTGGCCCAAGTTCTGTCTGCCTTGAATCTTGACAACTGGATTGTTTTCTGTACCTTCCAGTTCTCCAGTCCCACAGATGATACCTGTGGTTCAAGATTGCCAGGAGCATTTTCAGTTTGCCTCACAAGCGCCCCTCGGGTGTTTAGGAAAGTGGTGGTGGCGGTTGCCGCTCAACTTCTGAAAGTTGGGGATACTAGTTTTCCCCTCTCTTGATGATGGCTTGTCGATATCGCCACAGTCAGATGTAGACCACCTCCAGATAATAATGAACCCCCTGCCATCGTTGGGGTTCTCAAGCAATGAGCCAAAGTCGTTCCTGACCTCTTCACAGATGCTTTTCTTCATAGGAGCTGTTCTGGACACAGTGCAGTTCAGAGCCTTTCTTTCATCATAATGTGTCCAGGGCATGCAGGCTGTGATCCTGATATTTCAGCCTTGTTTCTTAATCTAGATGAAAGCAGCTCCGAGGCTTCTTGGCCTGCTGGTCTCATGCATCTTGCTTGTCCACTTTGCCATGTGGCATATGCATACTCTGCATTGGGCTCAGTACTAAGAAAATCTGTCAAACGGGGAGGTTTTGGGGAGAGATTATTCGCTGTTTATCTGAAGTGTTAGGTTGGGTTATACCTCTTTCGCCTAGGCTCGTTCTTTTGCATATCACAGATGAAATTGGGGGCAACATATATAAAAGACATCTACTGTTCTTGGGTCTTACCCTAGCTAAGAGGGATATTGCAAGGGCATGGAAGTATCCAGCTCCACTCAAATTGAGAGCTTGGAGGGCGGGTCTCGACTAGTGTATGGGGCAGGAACAACCCATTTTTACAGCGCGAGGGTGCCCTCAGAAACACTTTAAAATATGGAAACGATGGGCAGACTATCGGGGCATTTTATTGGAACCACCTCTGCCACACCCCGCGGAAGTCAAAAACGTATAGAGATGCAGCACAGGGCAGTAAGGCTGTTCAGTTAGATATGATATATGTAGAAGGGCATGACTGGGGTCTTGTTTTGCAGACAGAGTTGCAAAATGTTTGGTGCTGTCGTTTACGGACCTGAATGGTTTACTTTTTTGTTTTACAACTGCTATATAACAGTCACCTGCTCAGGATTCAATATATGGATGTTTGTATGTTTTAACTATTTTGTAATACCTGCAATTATTATATCTGCTGACTCAATAAAAAGAGTTTTGAAAAGAAAAAAAGAAAATCTGTCAAATGGAATTCAGGTTTCAGAGGAGACTGCACAAGACCTGCAGTCGTGGCTGCTTGCCCGCTACTTGACCAGTGGGAGACCGCTCTCCCTTCCCCACCCAGAGCTAATGGTGGTGACTGATGCATCCTTTTTGGGCTAGGGAGGTTATCTGGGAGAGGTGGAGATCAGAGGACTCTGGTGGAAACCCTGCTCCACATAAATCTGTTGGAGTTGCCATCCATCTGCTTGGGGTTGAACGCCTTCCTACCATCCATCAGGGAAGGCCAATGCAGATTCTCACGGAGAACTCCCCTGGCATGTGGTAGTGCAACATGCAGGGCAGGGTGGGATCCTGGGGCTCAAGTATTTTCAATGCAATCGGTCTCACCTTTGGGACCTTATAAGTATTTAGCTATGCACCACATTATTGCACATTACTGCGACGAGGCTGGTTTTGTTCATGCTTGCCAATTGCTAATAAGTACTATTAATGACTGCATCTCCAGCTGTGACAATTCTAAGTGTTGGCCTGGTAATGACATATTAATAATCTCTAAAGTCAGGTCTGTTCATGTGATATAAATTTTGGGAAAGTCATAATTAATTTGCTAGCCTGCATAAACAACCCTCTTTTGGGGCACAATTGTTGCAACTATGCGTATTTAAGCAACAAACCATTAGAAGGACAATCGTAATAGAAATTGCATTTTAACCCTACTGGTTGTTTTCACTTTCAGAATAATTATTTTTGCTGCATGGTTGAGAAGACACCACGTGTCCGGGTTCTCATCACTCTTTGTACCCTATGTAAATAGTATTGCTGTTAACCAAGCAAACCACTAACATTCAGGTTACCTGACTAAGTATAATGGGATTCCAGCAGTATGTCAGAATCTTAAGTGTCCGGGCCTCAAGTGTCCAATATTTTGGTCTGTAGATGACCACGTATATAAAAAGAGGCCATGCACAACCATCACAAGAGCAGCGCTTGCGCGCTGACTCTATGCTCGACCTAAGAATGACAAAATATTGAAGTAATACTATCAGAACATGTGCTGTATTACATTACATAATTTGTCTTTTCTTGTTGCATAATTTAGTCAACCCTGCCACATAATTTGGTCCTTCCAAGCCGCATAATTCCCATGGCCCTGATGTTAGAATACTGTTTTTAAGCTTTATTACGTTTAGTGGCTGGTTGTTTTTGCCTTTTGCCAATCACTTTTTATCAACAGACTGCAACCTGGATTTTTGAACAGAGGGTTCAAAACTTTCAAAAGCTGCTCAAAGTGGACCAAGGATCATGGTCTGTCAATTACTGTGACGCCATCAAAAACTGTCAAAGGGTGTGGGGTGTTACTTCCGCTAACCCACCATTTCTGGGAAGAACACAACACGCACCAGGTGATCTGGAAAGATACAGTCTGCTTAGGCTTGGTAAAAATGATTTCAAACACAGTTTAAGTACAAAACCCATATCGCTGTTTGTTCATAACTTACTCAGCTCAGAATGTACTTCTAATCTTAATGTCAACATTTAAATTACTTCTGGTATTTTATTTAACCAATATGATAAGGTGCAGAAAACAAAAAAGTAAAAAAAACAGCAACGTGGAGTCTGCCTTTATTTGATACATGTTTAAACAGGGAAAGATAGAAACACGAAACATGTATTAACTGAGTTGCAAACATGTGCAGAGTCTTCCTCGTTATCTGACGCTCCCGCACAAATAAAGCTGTCACGGATACTCTAAGCGTTCTTTTTGTGACGAGACAGAGTCTCGAGCTGCAGGGATCTGATAATGTCATTCTCTGCAGACATCCTGAGAGCTTGTGACAGGAGCTGTCTCGAGGGTTCGGCAACATCTGGGCTCCGTGTCAGACGGGGTCTCAGCCCAGTTACACATCATTGTTTCCGTTAGAGGGCCTCTGCTTGGAGTGTAGCGCACACATGGATGTGCCAGGGGCTCCTACTGGGAGTGCACAAATAGGGGTACTATTAGCCCAACTCCTGATGGAGTGAGGCATTAGGAATAGTGCTGTAGTAGAAGGGAAGGCATACGTCTTTTGTGCGAGAAGCAGGTGCACTTTGGTAAGGGTGGGGAGTCAAGCAGCGGCAGCCACAGAGCCGTCTCTTATCTCCTCATCAACCATCGCCTAGGGCTGCTCAGGGGCTCGCCGCTTTTATGGTGCTCCTACGGTCATAAATGAAGGGAGCGGGCAGCTCCCCCAGGAGGCTCCTAGCAGCCCTGTGTCCTGCCACGGCCGACATTGTCCGGGCTGCTTCCTGCTTTGAAAGAGGAAGCGGGCGTGGCCCACCAAATGTAAGCAAAGCATGTCCTGCCTAACTAGAAACAACTAAATAAATAGATAATACACGTACATGTAACAACCAAGTAAAGGGGCCAGTAGCCATGGGAGGATACAAATGAGGACATGGCTGTACTAAGGAGGGACTAACAAGCCTCATAATGAATTAGAGGCCAGCATTTACGAAGGACAAACATACAAGCCAACGAAAAGTATGGGTGGGGTAGTGGGCGATGCTTCTCTCCCGTACTGAACTATCCCAGATCTTCCCTAGAGCAGCGCTTGAGCGCTGATTCTAGGCTCGACCTAAAAATCAGGTATGATCTGCCCCAAAGTTCTTCATTGTATTAATTGCATTGTTACATTTCTCTAAAGAAAGCCTTATTGCAAGAGCAAAAGTACCAATGATGAGCCATGGATTCCTGATTGAGCCTTGTTGGAGCTCAGTGAAAGCCCATGTTAACACTATTCTCTATTGTGCCTTAGCTTAGCAATCAGATTTCACACTTTGAGCTGAACAAGGACTGAAAGCTGGCCACCCTCTGCAGATAAGGACAGTATATTCATATAAAGAACACCTTAGCACCAAATGTACCCATTACAAATGCAAACGTAACTTCATATGTTTTCAGTCATAAAAGTACATTTTTAAAAATGTATATGTTTCTAATACAGTTGCTGGGACGGAAATTCACCTGCATGGCTCAGCGTAACAAACATTTAGGCCCAATGTTAGTAATGCTGTTTATGGACTACGACCCACATGAGATAGGCTCTGAGGTCGAAAGGGCACCCTATCTCTACCCCTCTTTGAGAGAGACTCCTGCTGTCACTGACTGGGGTAGGAGAGTCTGACAGTGGTGACCGCATAATTATAATGAAAGGGCAGGCCTTTCACTCTGTACCCTTTTGGGGTGAAGCCTACTGACCTTTTCCAAGTAAATGGTGTAAGCAGTCATTCTCTACTTCCATCATGGATGGAGAGTTTAATTATGTGTTAGTATGTTTGTGATTTTGTGTGAAGCCTGGAACCTTGTTTGACTTTGTATACTTGCATTCATGGTGGTCATTGCTGGTACCCTGGAAGTGTGCGAACCCTACCAGTGTAATCAACCGTGACTAGTGCTTTCAGAGCTACAGGTTTTGGAACGATTGAGAATCAAGTTAGTTGGCATTTTGATGTATTGGAACCAAAACCAGCCACTCGCATCCTCCTCTACCCTCCATAAGGACTAGCCTGTGGCCAGTACACTAAAGCAGGCATTGCCTGTACACAGCTCACGGGAAGCTTTTGCAGCACCTCTGACGAGGCTGTTTTACTTGACAGGCTTACGTGGGATCTTTATTGTTTTGAAGGGGCCTGTTGGCAGATCTTTGGGTCTTGAGGGATTTGTGGTAGATCCATCAAACCCCACTTACATTCCAGCATCAGGAACAAAAATCACAGCAGAGTAGGCTGTGTTGGTGTTCTTCCCCCAGTGACTAGGGTGGTTCTGAGCTTGTGCAAACAATCTCTTCGTAGGATGGGATGTTGGGTGGAGGCTGACGAAATGGACACCACTCTGGTGGGCTGTCTGCTTCCCACGTTGGCTGAGCTGGAGGGTTTTCGAAAGTGGGACCTCATAGCGATTTCTACCGTCTAGAACATTATGAGTAGGACTATTCTTAAGTCCTTTCAGACCCTGCAGGTGGAGAACCAGCTCCATCGTAGTCAATTTCATTGGTATCTTCAGCTTTGCCATGCATTAACACTGGACGTTGCTGCCCTAGCCGATCTCCCTGAATTTAATCTCTTGGAAGTTAAGCTCATTCTGGGAGACCTGGGTGACCACAAGATCGCTAAGCTATATCAAACCCTTATATCTAATCAACTGGATACTTTCCTTGCTCTTGGGGGGGGTGAGTGTGGGAGCCTGATGTTGAAGTGCTGGAGAACGAAAATTGGACTGAGGCCCAGTATCTCTAATGTAGGCCGGAAGATTTTGTACCATCGGTTGTAAAAACAAGTCCACGTATTCTGCTAGTCATTCCGTCTGACCCCCTATGCTGGATACAATGGGTCTCCCAGGCAGAAAGGGAAGGTTCTTGTGAGCCTTGGGTAGTGTGTATAGTGTGAGAAATCTCAGTCTCTGAACTTTGAGGAACAAGTGTTCATCCTCACTGAGGAGCCCCTCTGCGTGCCAAGACCTGAGTTGTTTATTAATCTGGATAGTGAGGGGTCCAATAGGGTTAGAATTAAGGGCCTCATAGCACTCAATGTCCCTAAATTGGTTTAAGACCTCCCCATTGTAGTCCAGTTTGTCCATGACCACAATGTTACCCCCCTTATCTGCTTCCCTGATGATGATGGAATTGTCTGTTGATAAGATGGTCAGAGCTTGTTGTTCACTCTGTGATAGATTGTCATTAGTGAATCTCCTACCTGGTCTCATCTTAGCCTCATGTTTCTCAATGTCCTTTAAAAACCAATCTATGGAACGTATCTATGGTGTTCCCCCCTGGTAGAATGGGAGTCCACTTGGATTTCAGTCCACTAGCTATTGAGTAGTCTGCATCAATATTTAGTTCCATCAGGAGTTGGGTCATGTTCTCTGGTGTGTCTTTCTGGTTGGTAATGGAGAGTAGTAGCTGGGGGTCATAAATGTCTTGTATGCTGAGTACATCTGAAACACCACACATGGGGATGTTTTTAGGATTTTTATTTTGCACAGGATTGTTAACAAACAATTTCTTCAATTTTAAATTCCTAGTGAACTTGAAAAGGTCTATCTTTGTTTTGCAAATGTCCCCTCTCTCAATAGGGCAAATGCCTAGACCTTTTCCAAGTAACGTAATCATATAATCTTTGAGTGTGAGGGACGATAGGTTAATAATGTCCACCCCCTTCTCTTGTGTATCTGTTAGTTCTTTTTGTCCCCTGACCTGAGATTCATCCTGGTGTCATTTGTTGGTGATAATCTAAACTTTAGTAGTTTTATAGGCCTTTATACCACGGTCATAATTGGAGTTAGTGAATTTTTGTGTAGAGCATTGCTCTTATCTCTGCATAAATGCTGGACCTCAAATATATGTACACATGTAAAAGTACGTGTATATTTTTGACCTGGTTTGTATGCCTATTATTAATGGAATAACGTAGACTAATCAACTCAAGCCTGACTGACTATATCATATTGTTGGTTGCGTGTTTCCATAAAGTGCTATGTGCTAAATACTACCACTCACTGAACATAGTTATTGTATTTAAAAGTCTAGTGCTTGAAATAAATTAAAAAAGGTTAAAAAACAATGAAAGATAGAAATCGGGGGGATAGCAGCTGACGGTGAACTGTAATGTTTGTATACGATCTAAAATATACAAATAGATCTTAAAACTTACTTGAATCTTTCGTAATAGCAGCATGGCTAGAGGAGCCTGTGCGCTCTGCACTTAGATTGCAGTATTGGTCTCTAGTTTTTCGTACCAATTATTGTAGCAGGGGTAGATGACCCTCAGTGATGGAAATATTTTTGAGGTTAGATTGCCTGGAAAACATACGTCAAGCCCCATATTTGTTATCATATTTTCTCTTATCTTGAACCATAATAGAAAATTACAGAAAATTGTGCAAATCTTCGGTGTTATTGAGCCCTTTGGGGTATTTGCTGTCCAGCTCCAAAATTAAACGTGATTCCAATTGACTCATATATATAACTATAATGTAGTGTATATGTTGTGTCTTCATGTATCATACACTCCTATCTGTATTGCAACTCATTTGGGTTTATGTATCTGCCAATAGATGAAAGCAGCAGAAGAAAAAGCGGCTTTAGAAGAAGAGAAACGCCGACAACAGGTATGGAAGATGCTGATCATTCACTAAATGTTAACGGAATGAATTCCATGAAGAACTGCTGTACCGTTACTTTGAAAAAATAGGCTCATTGTAACTAATAATATGGAATGTTTGACTCCAAAAATTGAAAGTGCTTGATTCATAGCCAGGTCGCAGACATTTTTTTCTTTTTTACAAAATGCTTTGTTTCAAAGTTGAGGTGCATTTTATGGCTCATTTCAGTGCACCAAAATGTACCCTAAATCTGTATTGCATCTGGGTGATGATGCACTATGTAAAATCTCAAAATGTATTATACTCTGTAACTATCTCTGTAACTAAACTTGTGTACCCAGGTGAGTCTGTTCCTGCAAGCTACAGTGGTGTTTTTACTGAAAGAATTCTACTGCACAGAGGCAGTATAAGATGTAGAAAAGAGATAAACTGCAGCTCTCTGAAAGAGAGAATGATCCTTTTTGCAACATAATTCAGAAATACTGTATCTTTCAAAATGTGTTTCAGTAGTACCACAAAGACTACGTTTCAAAAATGCTGATGCTCGCTTATTAAAACAATTGTATAGTACATTTTATGGACAGATACTATATTCTCATCTGTTAAATCAGTTTATCTACTATCTACAGCAGTCTATATCCATATATTTGTATTGTGTTGTCCTTCCGGCTCACTCTGGCGTGCTTCCATACCCCAAGGATCCAAGGAGGCCTTCAAGCAGATTACTATCAGTGAATCAATCCTCAGCGCTATCCGAGCCTCTTGACCCTGCTGCGGAATCTGCCCTGACTGGCGGGGCCTCAGTCAACCCTGGCTTCAGATTGACACAGTGAAATGCTCCTGTCCATCTACCTCAGATGAGAAACCAATTGTTCTTTCGGACTCTGAAGCGAATCCGGCATGACCTCGACTGAAGTTACACCTCTACCTGCCTCAAATGCTGCCAATCCAACCCCTTTCTGAATCAGATGAAGCCCTGCCTTTATCCAAATACATTCCTATGGCCCCAGATTCTGACCAACATGAGGATGAGGTTGACTGAGATGACTCATCTCACTACTTTGATCAGGAAAATCTTTCTATGGATCTTCAGGATGCCAGTGGCTTGTATACCTCCCCTAACACTGGGTTGAATTCCCTTCCAGCCCCTTCGCAGAGAAATATGCTTCTTTCGCCGTGTTGATGCAAACGGCTGCAGACCTCAATCTCCCATCGGGTGAAGTCATGATCAGCGTTGGGATGGAAGTCCTGCAACCTGGACAGACTTCCACAGAACCACTTCTCCTGTTTATCAAGGTTCTTATGGATAGACTAATGGGCACTTGGGCCAAGCCGGGCTCTTGCCCACCAGTCATCCTACAGATTGCCAAAAAACACAGTCCTACTCCTAGAGACCCGCCCCTCCTCCTCCATTATTCTAAGCCTGGTGGTCCGGGTGTTGACAAGCAGGTTCAGCCCAAATTAATTCCCTACTACGCCTCCTGATTAGGAATCCAAATGAATGGAAGCTCATATATTGATACACTGTTCAGCTAGTCTTGTACTCCACTCAATGAATGCTAGTTGTCCCCTGGGTCACTATTCACATGCTGTATGGGCATGGTCAGTGAAATCTTGCCTACAGTCTTAATATTTTATTGGCTGGTCAAAACACAGCGGAAGATGTTAGCCGCTCTGGGCTAGATACCACTGACTGTATGGCAGTTGGTATATAGTGCTTCCGTGCCATGTGTGGATGATGCTCACGGACTTCACTAGTGACATGCAAGCATCACTGATGGGTATGCCATTTGATGACATCCGTCTCTTCGGAGACAAGACAGACTCGTCGCTGGAGCGCTTCAAAGAGAGCAGGGCCACAGCGCACTCGTGTGGTAGTATCTCCTGCAGTTGCCCCTCTTTTAAGGCTTAGGTAGAAGCTCAGCGAAACAACAACACCAAGGTCCACCTCTCCAGACACTACAAGGTAACATTCATGGATCCAGCTGAAAACATACAGGTCCTGAGGGGCAAGGTACTGCCCACTCCCCCGCCTTTCCTGCTACTGCCACCAAAGCACTTTAGCTTGCCCTCAGTGGCACTTGGCCATCCCATTGGAGGTAGGATAGGGTGTTAGCTCCATGGCCTAACATCACGTGCGACATGTGAAAGTCCAGGCTCTTTTAGAAAGAGGATCCATCGAAAGTATTGAAAATAGGGAGTGGATGTTATCCTCATTATTTCCTGGCACCAAAGAAGGATGGAAGCCTTTGTCCTATTTTAAACCTTGCCCTCTCAACTTCTTTCTCACTCAAGGGGGTCACGTTGGCTCAAGTTCTATCTGCCCTGGATCCATGATACTGGATGGCAGTATTGGAGTTGCAGGATGCCTATGTCCACACCCCCATATTACATTCCCACAGGCGTTATCTGTGGGTCAGGGTGGGCCACAAGCATTTTTTCAGCTTTCTGTGCGGAACGATTATATAAAAAATATCTCTGGGATTAATAGCAGACCCTGTACCTTAGCATACACAGGTGGACATGCTACATCCCAGGTACAGCGTGATTTCTTCTCAGAAAGACTCTCTCTCTCTATGTATGTTACATTACTGTGCATACCTATATGACAAGGCATATATACTCACAAACAACAGCTGCACTCATGTGTTATGTCTAGGTGCAAGTGCCTGCCCAGAACAAAATAGGAAGGAGCATTGTTGTTCGACCTTGTCTGCTGTGTTCAGACTAAATTCCTGGAAAGAACAGAACGCCAAACAGCTGCAAGTTCTGTGTGAAAATACAATGTGGCACAAAGATACACGTGTTTATATAGTAACGTGTGCAAAGCAAACTCAGTCTGTAACGTGCACAGTTAGGCTGACATAGGGGCCATGCACTAAACACATGACACCCTCCCCTTGGTAAGGAAGGTAGCACAGAAAATAACAGAATTAGGAAGATAGTCAAACTCAAAGCAGTTCTCAAGACCCAATGATCAAGATAGACATATAACGGACATTTTGTTAAAGAACCATCCATTCAATGCTTGTCTGAGGCATCCAGTATGTGACCAACCATTGCAAAGTCTAAGGACTCTGACACCATGTAGGAAGATAGGTCTACTGCCCAATTAAGAAGTTCTAAGGAGCATACATGATCCTCAGTCTCAGCTAACGCAGAGACAGTCTCCGGGCATACTGCGTTGATTTCAATGAAACTTTGATCCAGTAATCTCTGTACCGTTGCACAGGAATTCTCATTGGCCATGGGCTCCAGACTCGGATGATGTAGAAGTCGCACACCCAAGGAAGCACATGTATGTAGCTACTCCCAAGGGTTTTGTCTCTACCTATTGGAAAATGTTTCATCCAAGCTGTAAACTGAAAAGTTGAGATGCGCAATGAAATAACACTGTGTATTAACCACACCACTGAAGGCGTTGCGGCTATAGTGAATGGGAGTTCCGTCTTTCATATCCATTGTTCGTTGTTTGTGTGTTAAATCGATTGGCAGAAACAAAGCAGTTCGAGGCATGTGGGCTGCTGAATTCATATCTGTGCATAGATCGCCGCCTAGTGTTGGGTCCGGATGATTGCACATTGTTGTCCTGGAAGAGTCTTCGAAGTATCACAAGATAGGTGGCTCCTCCCCTGGACTACAGTGCGCATGGGCATCCTCTCCATCCTCAGATTGTTTTTTTCCGCCATTGGGTTCGGATGTGCTTATCTTAGCTCAAGTTAGGAAAACTATATTTAGACTTCGTCGGTATCGTTCGCGTTCGGTATCGATAACTTTCTTCTTTCACCTCATCGGATCGAGTTCGGACCGAACTTCAATCGACGATCGAACATGGAATCGAGGACTCCCTTCAAGAGATGTCCTCTATGTCACGCCAAATATCCCCACATCGACGTCCACCCGGTGTGTAACAAATGTTTGTCACCGGATCACGATGAATCCAAGTGTATGGCCTGCGCCCGATTCCGGTCAAAGAAGACACTTCGGAATCGACGTGCAGCTCGCTTGGAGGCCAACAAATCGGCGCCTACCCCGGTAAACATATTCGGGACAGAGGATGAGGATGTCGAGAGCGTCGAGGAAGTGGAATCTGATTCTGCTTCGGAACCTGACTCCAACTATGAAGCCGAAGACGAGGGGATATTCCAGGACGAAGAAGTCGTCGATGAGGTAGGAGACGACAATCGGGCCCTTGGGGCCGAAGAAGATAGCTCAGGCGAGGAGCTAGGCCAATCCGTCGATACGGAGGCCCAGGGACAGAATGTCCATATGGCTCGGGTCACGGGGTCGCCTGCGGGCCTCACCCAAGACCAGTCACTGCGTTCTACAGCCCCGCCTCCGGGCTCGGCTTCGAACATTTCCAACGAGCCGGAACTTTGTAAAACCTCTCGAGTCGATCCTTCAAAATCGAAACTGAAAGCTGCACAGGTGAAACCGAAACAAAAAGTGCAACTCGTCCTCGTCGGATGGAAGGCTTCTAACCCTTCACATCCGCAAACACAAAAGAAGGACGTCGGAACCGAACAGCCTAAAGGCACTGTCGGTGCCGAGGACACACATAGGGTTTTCGGCGCCGAGAAACACAAGAAGGCCCTCGGTCCCCCGAAGCCGCAGATGCCTTTAACAACCAAAGTTGGGGCGCGAACGCCTACAGCCCAGATGACCGATCGTGCATCGACTGCAAAGGGTGCCGACGGTGCGAGGATCCCCACTCCACAGGGCGTCGACCCGAAACTTCAAATCGAAAAGCCTAAGTCGGGAAAGGGACCTGGGACGGCCTCCAAGCCGGTCCCCGAAGAGCACGTCGGTTCCAGTGCACCATCGCCATCCCTGGTGAAGCAGGTGTCTGAGTTCCTGACGCGCATCAGGGAACGGGACACACCCGACCCGAAACAGGGCCACGAGCCGAAGAAGGTCGCAAGGGCTACATCGACGCCGGCGCCAATCACTTTTGGATTGCTGCCGTCGGGGACACCTAAAATGTTCGCACTCCGGAAGGGCTTCGCACCCGCAAAACCTGCACCTGCAGATCCACCTGTCTACGACTCACAGGAGCGGGTCATCGACCTCGAAACCGGTAAACTGGTGTTTCGGAAGAGAAAAATTGTCCCGGTGAACACTTTGGAGTCCTATAAAATCCCGCTCAAGAAGAAAATGGATTCCGGCTCCACTCCACTGCCTGTGGAACCCTATCAAGCTTATACTCACCACACACTTGATTTTTCTCCAACACCTTCGGAGACGGATGCAGGTGACACCTATTATGAGGATACCACTTATCCTCTACATCATGACCTGGATGAACCACAGGACCAGGATCAATCATGGGGAGACCCACATGACCCAGGTGACATCCACAATGCTCCTGACACCCCTATCTACAATATAAAACCATCCCCTGCTGAGGACACTGCTGCTTTTAACGCCCTCATTGAACGGGCGGCTGCCAATCACGGGGTTGAACTTCATTCAGACTCTGTTGAAGAGGATTTCTTAGTGGACACGTTCTCCACATCAGAAACAACGGTTAAGACACTACCGATGCTAAAAGGCGTTCTTAAATATGCTAAGGACATCTTTAAGGAGCCAACAAGAACACGAGTGTTAAACCCCAGGATTGAGAAAAAGTATAGACCAGCCCCAGGAGACCCTACGTACATTAAGGGTCAATTGCCATTGGACTCCCTGGTTGTTTCTAACGCCCGCAAAAGAGCGAACTCTCAAACTACTGGTGATGCTCCTCCTCCGGACAAAGAGTCAAAGGTGTTCGAAAACTCTGGGAAACGGGTGGCAGCTCAAGCATCAAACATCTGGCGCATTGCCAACACCCAGGCACTTCTAGCCAGGTACAACAGGTCCCACTACGATACCCTGGAACCCCTAATACAACACCTACCAGATGAGTACAAGGAGGGGGCGGAGCTCCTCATTAGAGAGGGGCAACTAGTTACCAATGCGTCCATCAAATGCGCACTGGATGCAGCAGACACAGCAGCCAGGGCCATCAACACTAGTGTGATGTTACGACGACATGCATGGTTAAGAATATCGGGCTTTAAACCAGACATTCAAACAAATATCTTGCATCAGCCAGTCAACCCAGACTTCTTATTTGGCCCTGAAGTTGACACCACACTCGAAAAGATTAAAAAAGACACTGAGTCTGCTAAATCTATGGGGGCTCTACAATCCCAACAGTTTCGTAGTGGCTCCTTTCCTCGCCCCAGAAGTTCAGGAGCAGCTAGAGGTCAGGGCTCCCAGCAGCAGTACAATAAAGGAGGGTCCCAAAGTTCTTATAATAAAAACAATAGGGGTGGATACCGTGGCTCCAGCACCAAGGGCAGAGGCAAAGGAAACAACAATACCAGATCCTCTGCCAATAATAAACAGTGACATCTTGTCACTGCCCCCCGTCCACATAACACCGGTCGGGGGGAGATTACAACAGTTCCTGCCAGTCTGGAGTTCCATCACCACAGACAGGTGGGTCTTAGACATTGTCCAGTACGGTTATTGTCTAGAATTAACATCCATTCCACCCAACATACCACCAAGACAACGTCCTATTTCCGCAGAGCACTTGACATTATTGCAGCAGGAAGTACTGAGTATGCTGCAAAAAGGAGCCATAGAGCCCGTGCCTATCCAACAGCACGGTTTAGGGGTGTACTCTCTGTACTTCTTAATCCCCAAAAAAGACGTCTCTCTCAGGCCTATACTGGACCTAAGACCTCTCAACATGTACATTCTGTCGGAACATTTTCATATGATCACCCTCCAGCAGGTTCTGCCGTTACTCAGTCAGGGAGACTTCCTAGCAACACTAGATTTAAAGGATGCGTATTTCCATGTTCCCATACACCCATCCCACAGAAAATATCTCCGGTTCACTATTCAAAATCAACATTATCAGTTCAAGGTACTCCCTTTCGGAGTAACAACAGCTCCCAGGGTCTTTACCAAGTGCCTAGCGACGGTGGCTGCTCACTTGCGAAGACAACATATTCACGTCTTCCCTTACCTGGACGACTGGCTTGTTCAGGCAAAGTCAGCCCAGCAATGCGCCAGCCACATGTCCCACACCATTCACCTTCTTCACAGTCTGGGATTCTCACTAAATTATCCCAAATCACACCTTCAACCAGCCCACGTACAACAGTACCTAGGCGCGACCATAGACACTCTGGCAGCCACAGCTCAGCCAACCTTAGTGAGAATCAACAGCATACAGTTGCTAATAAAAAAGTTCAGACCTCAACACTCCCTTCCAGCGCGAGTGTTCATGCAGTTGATAGGCATGATGGCCTCCTGCATCTTCATAGTCCCGCACGCGAGACTACATATGCGCCCGCTTCAAGAGTGCTTAGCACGTCAATGGAATCAGGCTCAAGGACAGTTAAAAGACCTAGTGGTGGTGAGCGGTCGGGCATACAACTCTCTGCATTGGTGGAATCCACAAAACCTTTGCAAGGGCCGACCGTTCCAAGAGCCTGTTCCTCAAGTAATACTGACGGCGGACGCGTCTCTCCAGGGATGGGGAGCTCATGTACTCAATTATACAGTGCAGGGACTATGGACAACACAGCAGAAAAAGATGCACATCAACATTCTGGAACTGATGGCAATCTTCCTAGCCATGAAGGCGTTCAAAGTACACTTGTGCAACAAAGTCGTGTTGATCCGGACGGACAACATGACTGCCATGTACTACATTCAGAAGCAGGGAGGAACACACTCTCCGCAGTTGTCTCATCTGGCTCAGAGCATGTGGAAGTGGGCCATTCAAAGGAACATGTTCCTCATGGCGGAGCACCTCCCGGGCAAGGACAACCAGATGGCAGATCTGCTCAGCAGACACAGCCACCAAATGCACGAGTGGGAGCTACATCCATCAGTACTCCAACCGTTCTTCCGAAAGTGGGGTCATTCAGAAATAGACCTATTCGCCACAAAGGAAAACGCAAAATGCCAAAGCTTTGCCGCCAGGTTCCCACATCCACAGTCGCAGGGCAATGCGATATGGATGAACTGGTCAGGCAGATTTGCGTACGCTTTTCCCCCAGCGCCATTTATACCGCTAGTGGCACGCAAACTGAGGCAACACTCAATGACACTCATCCTGGTTGCTCCAACGTGGGTACGCCAACCATGGTACACCACGTTTCTAGAATTTTCCGTGGTGCCACATCAAACGCTGCGACTAACGCCCAAACTTTTAACGCAGAACCATGGCGCAATTCAGCACCCAGATCCGCAACAGCTGCACCTGGCGATCTGGCTCCTGAAGTCTTAGAGTTTGGATACTTAAACCTGCCTCCAGAATGTATGAACATCATCAAAGAGGCCAGGAGACCCACCACCAGAGCTTGCTATGCGGCGAAATGGAAAAGGTTTGTCATCTACTGTCAACACAATGACATCAACCCGCTAGATGCATCTACTCAAAATATCATCTGTTACCTGCTACACTTATACCAATGCAGTCTAGCATATAGTTCCATACGCATACATCTCACTGCAATAGCAGCCTATCTTCAAAACAGGCAACACCTCTCATTATTCAGAGTGCCTGCCATCAAAGCATTCTTGGAGGGACTTAAACGAGTAATTCCTCCACGGCACCCACCGGCGCCGGTGTGGAACCTAAATGTGGTCCTCACCAGATTGATGGGTCCACCTTTTGAACCTCTACGTTCATGTGAGATTCAATTCCTCACCTGGAAAGTAGCCTTCCTGGTGGCAATCACTTCGCTGAGACGAGTTAGTGAACTCCAGGCACTAACCATTCAAGAGCCATTCATACAGGTTCATGCGAACAGAGTTGTACTACGTACAAACCCCACCTTCATGCCTAAAGTAATATCACAGTTCCACATGAATCAAACTATTGAACTGCCTGTTTTCTTTCAAAATCCGGAAACTGTCGCAGAGAGAATGCTCCATACACTAGACGTGAAGAGAGCCCTCATGTACTATATAGACAGGACCAAGGATTTTAGGAAAACAAAACAACTATTTGTTGCCTTTTCTCCACAACATAAGGGCAACGCCATTTCCAAAGCAGGGATAGCCAGATGGATAGTTAAATGTATTCAAATTTGTATTGACAAAGCTAAACGCACGTTAACTATTCCTCCGAGAGCCCACTCAACACGAAAGTTAGGGGCGTCCATGGCTTTCCTGGGAAACATTCCATTAGAAGCAATATGTAGAGCAGCCACATGGTCCACTTTACATACATTTACCAAACACTACTGTGTAGATGTACACTCAAAACAGCAGGCAGCTGTAGGACAGGCTGTTCTCAAGACTCTTTTTCAGACTGCTGCAGCTGGCACGGGCAGCCGCCGCTAATCGAGGGACTGCTATATATTCTATGCACAGATATGAATTCAGCAGCCCACATGCCTCGAACCGAATATGCTACTTACCAGTATGCATCTTTTCTTGGCATGTAGGGCTGCTGACATTCATATCACCCACCCTCCTCCCCAGCGCCTGTAGCAGCTGCAGCACTCAGAATTACTGTATAGCATGGTCATCACTTACTGTATCTACTCCATCACTGCCACAATGGCGAAAAACAATCTGAGGATGGAGAGGATGCCCATGCGCACTGTAGTCCAGGGGAGGAGCCACCTATCTCGTGATACTTCGAAGACTCTTCCAGGACAACAATGTGCAATCATCCGGACCCAACACTAGGCGGCGATCTATGCACAGATATGAATGTCAGCAGCCCTACATGCCAAGAACAGATGCATACTGGTAAGTAGCATATTCGATACAGTTCAAGTAATGCCAAGAAACACGTCCTTTTTTTTAGTGTTTGAAGCGTCAAGCTAAACCGCATAATTGATCTACCCTGACTTTGACCATGATACAATGTTGACATATTACTTTGCACAATATCAATAACAGACAACAGATTGTTATTCAAATAATAAATACGGTATGACAACGTACTACTACAGCAAGCAGTTTTTTCACATTCTATTGATAAAATTGTCTCAGACTTACAGCAGCTTCCATTTGTGATAGTTTCATTATAAGCCGCATAAAATCTTTTAGAATGAGGGGACTTAGGACCCACCAAAAGTTCAGATAGATTCATGTCCTCGGACAAAAGAGAACGATTTGTTGCACTGCAGATAACGTAGAATGCTCTAACCATCGCGGGCATAACTTTACCACTAAATAGATGGTAATAATGTTCAAGTGGGTTGACTGTGAATACCGTGGATCAGGTCTACTTGATTAGATCAAGGGTGTGGAGTTAAGAAAACGAGCATGACAACCATTTGTGTCCACTGGCCACAATAACCACCCACCAAGATTCAACAATGACTAGTTAAATGTACCGTTTTGTATCGTACTATTTACTGAGTTTCAGTATAGTTTGTGCAGGACTGCCAATCATCAAAGTGGGCAATTGAACGAATGGTCTGGGTATTCATTCCTTTAATTTTGGCCAGTCCCAGACAAGAAGTCTGTTGGATCGTTTCATTTAGGGAAATAATTTGTGTGGGGATGAGACGGGCTCAAAAACGTTTCTGTGCCCTGGATCTGCCATGATCTTGTAACCCAAATTAATTTCAGGTCAGTATTGTCTTTCCAATTATAATCGCCTTTAAGGGCTAGCTGGTCATCAAATGAAGCCGCATATATCAGCTTGGTCTGAGTAAGTATATATTTTTTTCTGCAGGATTGGAACCATTTTGAAATAGTATGACTTTGGTTCTGAAATGTCATAGTTCGTAAGATGTGTGTACTTCTCTTCCTTGTGCAGGAGTTTGACAATGTTCTCATTGTGTATAATTGTAATGAGGATGCTGTCCACTTGCCCTATGTTGAAAATGATGTCCATATAGTTGGCAATAGAACATCTAAGTGTAATTAGGAGAGTTAAGATATAAATCTTCTGATTCAAACACAGTATAATATTCTAATTCAAAAAGCATTGAATTCACAGTGTCAACATCCCAATCATCTGACTGTAACCCCAGTACTATTACATCACCCATGGAAACTTTGAACACATATGGTATCTGCAGGGTCTCCGTAGGACCGAATATATCAAAAGGAACTTTATCCCAAACAATTCCATCAGTCACTGGAATGGCTGAAATGTTGACCAGGGACAAGTTTCTTTTTATTTTATGTGAGAAGGAATGGGGTGGGCCAGCACCCCGTCGACCAGCTCTGTAGCAGAATGTTCTTGGAGGTAATGGTCACTGATCAAAAGAAAAAAAACACTCACAAATACAATCCACATAAATAAAAAAATTAAGGGAAATGCGATCCAGACATATATCCAAGGACCAGATAAGTGCGTTTGTACCAAGAAATAAAAGTATAAATCAATGCTGCAGGTGGATGCAAAACGGAAGACACTGAAAAAATGCCCGAAGAGAAATGGTCTTGATTCATATAGTACCCGGAGGAGCCCAACTGGAAAAGAGGAGGTTGCGATTCAGCAGTCGGATCTAAAAAAAAAAAAAGTAACTCAGAAGGGGTGTCCAACAGCGGATCAGTATAAACGACCTCCATTGCAGAAGATGTAAAAGTAGAAACAGATACTATGTCAACTTAGATTTCGGCCTTCCCCCACTCCGCGACAGGCGGGGAGAAGCAGGAAAGGTGGTGCTCACAGGCTGCGGAGAAAAGTCTTGTGGGGGACCACTCCTGGGTGTGTTTTAGAGAATCGGCCATATGGTGTAATTTGACGTGTTCAATTGAGACAAAGTGATTTTCATTTTATCCCGGAAGTGGCGGTAAAATCACTGTTTGTTTACCCTGGATGCCAAGGACTGAAACAGGGTATGTTGGACCATATTCCTTCTTGATGTCCACTTTATCGCGAACAAGGTCTCCAAATTTGGTTAGCCAACCCGATACAGGAATTTGAGAATCAGGACTTGACTAGAGTATTTCAGGCAAATGTGAATGAGCCAGGGAGTCACTTCACTTTTTTAGAATTTGTAAGACAGTACAGTGGTTATCTACGTCAAAGGTCGTGGCTGCTGCCACAACGTCTGGATCATCAAGGTCTGGAACATACATCTCAATGTCAAAGTGCATTTCATACATGGTCCACCCACCCAGAGGTTTTTAGGGAAATTATATAATGCTCGTTAAACCTCATAGAGATGTTTCAACAAACCACACCCTGTACCTAAAACTCTAGCCGTTAAGAACTGCTTTAAGTCACGATTCATTCTCTCCACATCAGAATTGTCCTTGAGCCTATACTGAGAAGAAAAATGCACTTGCACACCCAGGGACTTAATTGAATCATGTTACGCTTTAGAAGCAAAAGCCGAACCTTGGTCCGAGTGGAATGCGTTAAAGTCATGATGAAGACTTGCAGGTCTTTAACAACATTTCGAGTGTCAGCCGAGCGCGGTGGCCAAACCCAGAGGAACCTGGAGCAAGAATCAACTGCAACCAAAATAAACTTGACAGCAGTATCTGAAATCAAGGGACTGTAATGATCTAGGCAAATACATCCGAAAGGCTGATTAGAAATAAACAGCCTGTCTGTGGTGGACGAGACACAGTAGAACTTTTAATTTGTTGACGAATGTCACAACAAAAGAAATATTTTCTGGCTTGCTGGAACAACCCTTGCCACCAATACTACTGTTATAAAAGGGAAATAGTGGCAGCCACTCCCGCATGTGCTGAAGCAACACCTTCATGCACTGCAATTATTAAGGAACGTCTGCTGTCCAGATTGGGAATATGTCATTTTCCAACCACTGGAACAGTCACATAAGGAACATAATGGTCATTTAGATAATAAGAATATTTTGTTGGAAAACCTTTAGGTAATGTGGGGCAGGCTTTAGAAGCATGGATGGCAGCCAAAATGTCATTATCAGTACAAGTTTTCGAATGTGTATTTGATACTATTTTAGACATGGCTACTGCAAATTTGGCTTCCTCATCAGCCAAGTATTCCCTACTGTGTGTGCTCCCTCACGTTGATGACTCAATGTATGTATAACATGGGTTTGTGGCAACCTATCCTTAAGACTTCCCACCTTAACCCAAAGCATCTTGTGCTTAATTGTGCTTCCTTTGGAATCCGTGAAATCATTTTGTTGCCAGAAATGTAAATTATCATTAAAGGATTACTCACAGTAAAATTCATCGCACACTTTGAGTGTGGGTAAATCGGGATTCGTATATTCAAGTGCAAGAAGCAAAGGCTTCAGTTCAGCCAACTGTGCAGTACAGTCTCCCAGAGACTGAGTGCGATTAAGTGTAGGGAAAAAAACTCCATCTAACATGGTGCCTAAAACGATGGCGCACGCACCAGAATATTGGTGCTTAGAACCAATAGCTGGTTGTGCTGAACCATCAGTGTAAATAACACACTTGGAGTCTGCAAGCAGAAGAACTGAAGACTGCATAGGATAAACATGTTCATATTGCAAAAATTCTTGTGTCTGTAAAGAAGGGTCAAAGACAAAGTCGACGTCAACAGCTTTTTAAGATAAAGCCCATTGAATCCATCGAGGATGAAGGGCTTTAGCATTAGGAACACTAGCTTTTTTGACAGCCTCCAAGGTTGGCACAGGAGAAACGAGAATAATGTGTATACCTTGAGCAAGAGGCCATTCCTTGAGGATGGCCATCTGTACAGCTGTCAGTATTTTTTCAGTGGTTGCAAAACACATCTCCGATAGGGAATATAAATGTGATTTATAAGCAGTGGGAACAGTTTCACCTTCATTAAAGGAGACGTGTGTAAACCCAAGTGTACCAGGTAAAATCTGAATAACCACATTTGTTGTATTAAGTTAATGACGTGTCTCAAGCAAGTCAGGCTATAAAGACCTGAGAATTTCAGTGTGTTTAGGCATCCAACAGGATGAAGAAAAATCTGGATATATTATGGTATATAGAGGTTTAATACGTTGATCACGATGGGGAATATACGTTCTGCCGAAATTTAAAAATCCAAGTAGAGACTACAACTTTTGTAGGGGCCAGGCTTTTACCCTCATTGATAAATTCATAACCAAGGAAAAGTACTCTGAGGAAAGCAGTGTGTGATTTTGTAAAATTGAACTTGTAACCAAGTTCAGCAAGTAGCACAATAATGTGATCCACTCTTGCTAAATGAGGATTTAGGTATTCTTTTAAGTAAATATTATTGACATAGGACAGAGCATCCTGGTCAGTGTCATGCACAATCGTTACAATACGTGCTGCAAAAACCCCTGGACTGTTTTCTACCCCATAGGCAAACGAGCATTGCATCACTGGGTACCGCGGGCAAAAAACTCAGACCTTTCACGGCTCTCTAGAGCCAAATTGTGACTGAAAAATAACCAGTGTAGTTTTAAATTTCTTACGAACAATATTATTAATTAAGGCCGTACTATGTGTATTCTGCACAGCAAATGTGCGTGTATGACTATTCAAATGTCTGTAAACTAACACAGTACGATAGGAGGATCAGGTTTCAAAAATGAAAATAGAGGATTATTCATCTGAGAAACACCTGGTTTGATCACTTCCCGGTACTCTAGCTGGGTAAGAATCAGTGGCGACTCCTCCACTAAGACGAAGGAGCGTCGCTCCACTGCTTGCAGCAGTGAATTAAAGGAAACATAAAATGATAATAACTCGATGCTATCATAATTTCATGTTTTCCTGCGGCGGCTTTGCGGGTGGGGCAGGGCGGGACTGGGCTGCTCACACAGGAGCAGAGGGAGGACTGGTTTGACCACTCCAAGTGTTCATGAATGTTTGGTCAGCCATTTCGGGCAGGCCAAACAGTCATGCGAACTTTGCATGTTCTCCGCCCAGGCTGTATTACAGCCTGGGTGGAGAGCATGCCCAGGCTCCCACTGCCTCTCTGGGCACCGAACCAGGGCGCTCAGACTAATCAAATGCTGCATTGCAGCTTTGTGATTGGCTATGGGGAGCCTGGTGCTCCCTGTTCTGGCCAGGAGAGGCGACAGAGGATCGATGGAGAAGAGACGCAGCAATCGGGTACATTTTCTTTTTTTTTTTTTCTCACCCCCTCAAACCCCCCAGCCTAGCCAACCACGATCGGTGCCGCCCGCCACTGGTCAGAATATTTTTAACGGATGCCTTGGAATCATGTTTAATAGGATATTGCAGCTGAGGTTGCGGAGTAGAAAGTATACGAATAACATGAAAAGGAGAATTCTTATCTCAACCAGCGTGGTTGTGATATAAACGCAGTGGCCAAAGCAAGGGCCCATTCAGAAGCATACGCTTGTTTAACTTCGTCAGGGACAAGATGCGAAAACGATGTGAGGATCATGTCCTCATATAGGGGACATGCAAGAACAAATGGGGGAGGCCAATCCACTTCCACCAAAAGAATGTCGTATGAAGAAGTCAAATTTTCTCAAAAGATAGCTTTAATGCTGTGTTTAATGCTACCCTAAATTTGAATACTTAAGTGATAGAGCCTATCTGAAGGTACAAGGTGAGTGAGTCTCTGCAGTCCCAACAGTGACAGAAGTTTCAGTTGCTCTTGCCTCCAAAAGCTTGCAGAGTGTCTGACGCATTATGGTGACTTCTGCCGCACTGTTGCGAAGAGTCACCACCCAACTCCTGTCCACAAGAAGGGTTCTTACTGTCTGGGACATATTAAGCTGTGAAGGCTGCAACATTCTGTTTTTGAAAAGGGGCTTTATACAGCGGTGGTTGATCCTCTTTCTTTATTTTCACATCAAACCAGAGCTGTGTCTCCTGTTTAGGTTGCACATTCTCTCCTTGTCTGCGATCAGATCACCCTCCTCTACCTCACTGTTGGTCAGACGAGTCATGAAAGGAACGAGGAGAACGTGGATCAGGAATCTGATATCGATCAGTAGTCTTGATTTTAGAGCAATCACGAAAATTGTATGGCCATTCAGAGGACTCAGGTGGCGACGAACCTCCATGAAGTCTACTTTTTTGATGTGGTCGTTTAGGTTTATCCCATGTTTTCTAAGGAAAGTCACGGGGCGGACGGACATACTTGTCTGAAACAGCCTTCACAAAAGGTGGAATGGAGGGTCTGGTCCCCAAACTATTACGTCCCAAACATGTATACACCTGAGCTATGATAATGGGTAACTCACGTTTGCCGTCAACCACCGCGGCGAGCTGCTGACGTATAGCCAAAGCCACTGCTTCACTTTTAACATTCAAAAGAATTATTTTGGAGACAACTAGAAAATTACCCACCAGTTTTATTCCCAAATCAAGGGCAGGGCCTTCTCCATGTTCATTCTGTATTTGTTTGAGGACGTTCGGTAGAACACCCATCAAGGGTGTGCCAATACAGAGAGCATATACTGTGGCAAATAAAGCCTCCCAGTCGGTTAAAGGGGAAACCAGACCATTGGGTAAACACTGTCAAAATTCTGCATTTTTCTTGTGGTCACGTAAGGGTAAACACGGCATCAAGCTGATACATTTTCTGGGCAATCCGAAAGGGAATATCCTCTTGATTAGTTGGGCGTTTGCCCCTAACTGAATGAACAATGACCAGACTGATAACAAGTCCCACTGCCTGTTGAGCATCTGCAGGTGCACCAGCCGGAGCAGGACCAGCCAGGAAAGTGCGGAAAACAAATTGGATCACGCTCTGTATAAAAGAGCTACTTGGTTATACAGCACACGTGTCTCTGTCAAATTTAGATTAGCCAAATTTGAGTACGGCGTAAAACCTGCTAGAGTAGGCCAGGTGGCCCTGTCAATACTTAAGGGGCCCATACGAACAATGCCAGAGACATTGGGAAGGGCACCATTAAACCAAGTCTGGTGTTCCCAGAGAGTAAGAGGAACTTCAAGAAGTGCATAAGTACAATAAAGCTTTGGTGCTGCAGATGTAGTATAACTATGAAACATATTGTTATTAGCGTAAACAGACGGAAACGTGACCCAGGAATAAAAAAACCTCAAAGCAGTACGTTGCGTCTACCTCAATCACAAAATCCACAGGCGCTCCCACATTAGGGACCTCATGCTGAAGCGAGTGTTGAGTAACAGCAGGGCGGCAATTAACCGTAATTGCAACAGGTTGTGCCATGCCACAAGTACAAAGGATGCCAATGGTATTTAAATCTTTCAATATTCAAACTTGAAAAACCAACCACACTTGGTGGTCCCTAAAAAAACTTTGGAGGATAAATTCCAAACACCAGGGATGTCTCTGCAATATGGTGTGAGTGTATTGTGGACAAGCACAAGCGCTACTCAGGGTTCCCGCAAATAAGTACCCGATCAAACTTTGGGGGCACCATGTTGCAGGGATTCTGCTTAGGAACAGAACTATGCTTGGGATCATAGAACGTCAGTAGGTAGGGACTGAGTCACCATACCACCTCTGTGCCCATGAGCAGACTAGCTATAGTATCTCACGTGTCCTCCTTGCCATCTCCAGAGAAACAATGAATTATTATTATTATTATTGTTACATTTATATTGCGCACGAATCGTCCCCAGAGGGATCTCTCGGCGCCTGTGAAGGCAGGCTTTGACGGTCCCAACAGCTCAGCTAAACAACCAGGTCTTTAAATGCTTCTTGAAGATGTTTAGGTCTGTGCAGGAGCGCAGATCCCAAGGCAGCCGATTCCAATACTTGGGCGCCAAAAAGGAAAAAGCACGCCCCCCCCATTTTCTTCTTCCTGATTCTTGGCATTTGAAGAAATTTTTGGCCACTAGATCTTAGGCACCGGACCGGAGAGTGCCACACTAGCTTCTTTGTGAGATAAGCCGGCCCCTGTCCAACCCGTGCTTTAAAAGCTAGGCAAAGAAGTTTAAAGAGCGCCCTTTTTCTGATTGGTAACCAATGTAGGTCTCTCAACAGCGGGGCAGACGGCGTGCGTGGTGGTTTATTCAAAGCCAGGCGGGCCGCCGTATTTTGTACGACTTGTAGCCTTGACAATAGATCCTCCCTCACTTCTACCAGAAGAGCGTTCCCATAGTCAAGTCTACTAACTAACAGTGACTGCATCAAGACCCTCCTAGCAGACAGGGGCACCCACGGAAAAATCTTCTTTAGAGTGCGCATCAGGCCAAAACATTTCCCTGTTAAAGTTTTGACATGTTGTTCCATAGATAGATTATTATCCATAATCACGCCCAGATTTTTTACCCATTTTTTTGGGAGAGGTGGAGAGCCTAGTACCTCTGGCCACCATTCATCTGTCCATAGTTCCTCTGCCTTCCCAAACAATAAAATCTCCGTCTTGTTGGGATTAAGTTGGAGATAGTTGTCTTTCATCCAGCTGGAGATTTTAATCATGCAGCTCTTGAATCTCTCTCTAGTCAGTAGGTGATCCTTTTCTATGGGAATAAGCACCTGAGTGTCGTCCGCATAGGATATGGTTTGGAAACCACAGGATTCTATGATAGCGGCCAATGAAGCCACATAGATGTTAAACAGTGTGGGGCTTAAAATTAGAACCCTGCAGTACCCCCTTCTCCATTACTGTAGACTGAGAGACAAAAGAGTCTATCTGCACACACTGGGATCTGTCTGATACCTCAGAACACACCGCTAACAAACCTCTCAAGGATCGGGGTAACAGGACACCCATTTTCGCTCTTATACTCGTACTTGTCTACAATAAGATACAACAGAGACATGAAAAAGTTTGAAATGTTTATTTAAACTATTGTGCACTAGAATGTAGTATTCGTACCACAATTAGAAAACAAATGCCTAACACAAATAGTCAGCATAGTCAGCAAACCTTATATTATGAAAAGCCCTGTCCTATTATCTCTGGGATTATTAGCAGACCCCGTACCTTAATATACACAGGTGGACATTCTACATCTCGGGTACAACCGTGATCTCCTCTCAGAAAGTCTCTCTCTCTATGTATGTTACATTACTGTGCATACCTATATGACAAGGCATATATGCTCACAAACAACAGCTGCACTCATGTGTTGTGTCTAGGTGCTAGTGCTTGATCCAGTGAAAAAAGGGCCAGGGCTCTAGTCTGCAGGCCACTGCAGCCTGCAGCACACATTGCCCGTGTCATGCTATCAATGATAGTAACCGTCATACTCCTCCTACAAGTGTGACAATTCGGACTATCGCAGGCCCCCAAAGCTACAAGAATGGCTTGGGTGTCATGTAATAGTAATTTTTAATGCATATTGGATTAATAATTGACTGTTGTTGTGGTTATCTCTATATTAGCCAACCAGCGCCACCTTGTGGCAGACTGTCACAAGTCCCGGTGTTGATAATTAAGTGCCAGTGCCGAACACCGGAAACCACAGACTCAAATTAAGCAGAGGACTGACCAGAGCAAAATAACAAGTGGCATTGTTATTTGACCTTGTCCGCTGTGTTAGGACGAAATCCCAGGAAAGAACAACACTTAAAATCAGCTGCAAGTTCTGCGTGGAATTAAAATGTGGCACAAAGATAAATGTGTTTTTATAGTAACATGGGCAAAGTAAATGCGCCCTGTAACGTGCACAGTTAGGCACACATAGGGAAAACTACAATGGGCCATGCACTGAACACATGACAAAGGGTTACTCACATGTTTCCACACAAACCTTATGTCATGCCACTGTGGGACCTTAATTTGTTTCTCATATACTTGATGTGCATCCCATTTGAGCCAATGCTTAGCTGTCTTTTGCATCTTGTGACTCTTAAAACAGACTTTCTCATAGCAGTAACAATAGTTTGTCGCATGAGTGAGTTACAGGCGCTGTCTGTCCAGCCACCATATACCACCTTTTTTCTAGACAAACCAGTGGTGCAGACTAGGGTGTCATTCCCACCCAAGATTATGATGCATTACCTTCCAGCATTCTTTGATCCACCTCAGCCCTTGAAAGAGGAAGAAAGTGTCCATCATTTCTATCCCAAAAGGGATTGGAGCTTTTGCATCAATCACACCAAGGACCATCGGGTGGACAATCAGTTCTTTGTGGGGTTTCTCAGGAACAAAGAAGGGGAAGATAGTGCAGAAAAGAAAGAGCAAGTTTGAGGTGGAAAGTCCTTTGCATCACAATTTGCTATATAATGGCCAGAAGAAGCCCTCTGAGGGCCTAAGAGCTCATTCCGCCAGGGCCAACTCTGGTACCACTGCATAGCTACGCGAAGTGCCTGTCCTGGAGGTTTGTGAGGCTACAATGTGGATGTCAGGTAACAAAGCACTACTACCTTGACAGCGAGACCCGCAGGGTCCTGACGGATTTTTTGGTCTTAGCCATTCCACAGACCCAACACCTTGGAAGGTTTTGCTTTGGTATCACTTCACAAGGTGAGGAATCTGGTTAGAAATATTTATCAGAAGAACTAGTTACTTACCTTTGGTAACACTCTTTCTGGTGGATACACTATCTAACTGCAGGTTCCTCACTGACCCTTGATTTTACAGTTCAGGCTGGGCTGTTTCACATATGGCTTGGCCTCATCTGAGGTGGCATGGTGGGCAAACAAATGATTGTATGGAATGCTTCCTGACAATTACCAGTTCCTTAACCTTATGTACGTGTCATTTTGGACCCTCACCAGATCCACATGTGGTGCTTGGGGTCCCTTCAGGGCCATGACATTTGTGACGTGCACTATAATGCACACTAAAGCTGCCATGAGGAAGGAGGCAAAGGCCCATTGGGAAAATTCAGGTTAGTCACATGGCATTGACGGAATACCCATTGAATGCTATAAAATCTATTTACCACAGTCAAATAATTTATTGCTATCTTCATATAATGCAATCTTGACAGGTTGCAATATTCCCAAGACTTTTGCCGAAGCAGTGGTATTTAGCTTTTTAAAGAAGAGGAAGCCACCAGATAAACCTGGATCTTATCGGCCCATTAGTCTCTTAAATAACGACTATACATTTCTCAAGAAAATAATGCCAACAAGAATTACCTTAGTCGCCCAAAGTCTTGTTCAAGAAGATCAATGTGGATTTTACCAGAAAGATCTCTCATCAACAATACTAACTTCTAAACTCAGGCCATCGATTTTTATTTTTAGTTTTTTCTCAAATAACACGAAAACGGAAATCATCATGATTCACGCAGTTCTGAAGAAATTCAATATCTCCCCAGTCATAGTAGACCTACTAACGAAATTATGCAGCAAGGCCCAGGAGAAAATAGTCAGTAATGCATATACTGCTGGTATAGTGGAGATCCAGAAGGTAACCCTGCAAGGCTGTCCAATGTCCCCAGTTATATTTGTCTTGTATATTGAGCCACTAGCAAATTTGATACTCAAAACCCCTTAATTACACCTCCAATAACATGGGCGCCCAAATTGAAGTTATTCGTGGATGGTTTAATCCTCTATCTTGAGGCAGAAACAGCAAATACTAAGCAAACTTTCAACACGATTGAAACATTCTCGAAGCTGTGGGGCTATAAAATAAACAACAGTAAATTAGAGGTTTTGCTATTTAATTGCCACAACCAGATTCTGCCCCAGGCCCTTCAGAGTTGGGTGGCGAACCGCAATCCAATTCGATATTGAGGTATCTGGATTTCAAATGATTTTACACAACTTTTCACACTCAATTATACCACAAGGTTCAATAAAGTTAGCAAGATCCTCAATGGCTGGCATAATTTACCTTTATCTTTAATGGGAAGAGCTGTAGTGATAAAAATGATGGTACTTCCATTATTTATTTTTGTTTTTTCAAATGTTCCTATCAAGATTCCATACACTTATTTCACAGAAATAGATCAATTAGTTTGGAAATTTATTTGGAGAGGGAAGAAACCATGGACCAAGTTAACAACATTGCAATTGAGACCAGAAGAAGGTGGTCTAGGGCTTCCTCGTATACAAAAATATTTCCAAGCTGCTCTCTTGGATTGGTGTGGACATGCATTATCAGCACAGGATTATGGCCCTAATTTCTACCTACATCAAATGCTATTTGATAAAAAATATAGATCTAAAATCATTTATTAAAATACCTAAGCTATCCAAACGCTATTGATATGACTCCCCGCATAATCCATGACAGACTCAATTTATTAAAAGAAGGGTGTCAATTTACACCTTTACACCCAGAAATTAAACTGCTACACTGTAAGGAACTAGGAGTTGCAATCAATACACAGACATTGAAGAACTGGGAAAGGCTTGGAATCTATCAAATAGAAGATTTTGTAATACAAGGAGAGATAAAATCTTGGGGACAAATTAGACAAGATAGACCCTAATATTTTCCTATCTTCAGATTTTGAGCCTAGTTAAGAAATTACGACTCCTGGCAAGTACACTTCAATCAATCACATTTGTAGAGCGCGCTACTCACCCGCGTGGGTCTAAAGGCGCGGGGGGCGGGGGGCGGGGGGCGCTACTGCTCGAAGAGCCAGGTCTTGAGGTGCTTCCTGAAGGAGAGGTGGTCCTGGATAAGTTGTAGGTGGGCGGGGAGGGAGTTCCACGTCTTGGCCGCCAAGTAGGAGAAGGATCTTCCTCCTGTGGTGGTTCTGCAAATCCGTGGGATGGTGGCGAGGGTGAGGCTGGCGGAGAGGTGCTGGCGGGTAGGTGTGTAGAACGTGAGGTGGTTGTTGAGGTATTCGGGGCCCATGTCATGGAGAGCCTTGTGTGCGTGGATGAGGAGTCTGAACGTGATCCTCTTGTTGACGGGGAGCCAGTGCAGGTCTCTCAGGTGGGGGGAGATGTGGCTGTGTCGGGGGATGTCCAGGATGAGTCGTGCCGATGCGTTCTGTATACGCTGGAGTCGGTTCTGTAGTTTGGCCGTGGTCCCAGCGTAGAGGGCGTAGTCCAGTCGGCTGGTGACGAGGGCCTGGGTGACCGTCTTCCTGGTTCCAGTGGGGATCCAACGGAAGATCTTTCGGAGCATGCGGAGGGTGTTGAAACAGGTAAACGTAACGGCGTTGACTTGCTTGGTCATCGTGAGGGAGGAGTCCAGGATGAAACCCAGGTTGCGTGCGTGGTCCGTGGGTATGGGGGCGGGGCCCAGAGCTGTGGGCCACCAGGAGTCGTCCCAGGCGGAGGGGGATGGTCCGATGATGAGGACTTCCGTCTTGTCTGAGTTCAGCTTCAGACGGCTGAGCTTCATCCATTCCGCGACGTCTTTCATTCCTTCCTGGAAGCTGGATCTGGCGGTGGTGGGGTCGAAGGTGAGGGAGAGGATGATTTGGGTGTCGTCTGCATAGGAGATGATGTTGAGGTTGTGTTTGCGTGCGATGGCTGCGAGGGGGCTCATGTAGACATTGAAGAGGGTAGGGCTGAGTGAAGATCCTTGGGGTACGCCGCAGATGATCTTGGTGGCTGCTGCGCAGAAGGGCGGGAGATGGACTCTCTTAGTTCTGTCGGAGAGGAAGGAGATGATCCATTCCAGGGCATTTCCTTGGATCCCAGCGTGGTGGAGGCGGGTTGTCAGGGTGCGGTGGCAGACCGTGTCGAATGCGGACGACAGGTCGAGGAGGACGAGGGCGGCAGTTTCACCGTTGTCGAGTAGGGTCCTGATGTTGTCGGTGGCTGTGATGAGGGCGGTCTCAGTGCTGTGGTTCGCTCGGAATCCGGACTGTGATGGGCCGAGGGCGCCGTTTGCCTCGAGGAAGGTGGTCAGCTGTTTGTTGGCGGTTTTCTCGATGACTTTTGCGGGGAAGGGGAGGAGCGAGATGGGACGGAAGTTCTTGAGGTCTGTGGGGTCCGCGGTGGGTTTCTTCAGAAGGGCGCTGATTTCCGCATGCTTCCAGCTCTCCGGGAATGTGGCGGATGCGAAGGAGCTGTTGATGATATCTCGGAGTTGGGGTGCGATGATGGAGCCGGCTTTGTTGAAGATGTGCTGTGGGCAGGGGTAGGTTGGGGAGCCGGATTGGATGGTGTTCATCGTGTGGGTGGTGTCTTCAGTGCTCACGGGGTTCCAGGCGCAAAGGGTGGTGGTGGGGGGCGTAGGTCCGGTGGCTGGGTATGTAGTCTGAGCGCCGAAGCTGTCATGTATGTCGGCGATCTTGCGGTAGAAGAACGTGGCGAGTGAGTCGCAGAGGTCTTGCGACGGCGTGATGTCGTTGTTGCTGGCGCTGGGGTTGGAGAGCTCTTTGATGATGCTGAAGAGTTCCTTGCTGTTGTGGTTGTTGTTGTCCAGTCGGTCTCTGAATGAGGTCCTTTTGGTGGTGCGGAGCAGCTGGTGGTGGTTGCGGATGGCGTTCTTGAGGGCTGTCATGTTTTCTGTAGATTGGTCGTGGCGCCAGGCTTTCTCGAGGGAACGGCAGGATTTCTTGGAGTCTTTGAGGTCGTCAGTGAACCATGAGGCTTTCTTGCTGTCATGTCCAGAAGCCGTCATCTATGCATTGTATATCAAACAAATGTTGGGAATCGGGAACTTGTACCACATCTTGCAGCAACATATCTGTAATTACGTAGTCCCAAGCGCCCTCTTAAAAATATAGGAGACTATGGGCTGTCTCATAGAGGCAACCCATTGACAGTATTTTAATAGATGGTCCACCAAGGCCATTCGTGGGGCGAACTATAAACGAATGGCATTCTTCTCAGATGGCAATTATACTACACCCCCGCTAAATTGCACAAATTGTTCCCAGCAACATCATTGGATTGTCCTAGATGTAATCATTCAAGAAGGGACTGGTTCCATATGTGCTTCTCTTGCCCAAAATTGACCGTCTACTGGACTAGGTCTTTCAGTCTGTTAGTCAACAACTCGAATGTCATAGACCCGAATTCAATGGTCATTTTATTTGGGATCTCTAACACTATTTTAATGGCGCAACAAAAACAGTTTGTTTTTAATGCTTCAATAATAGCTAGATCTTTGCTTTTACACAAAATTGGAAATCATCAGATCCACCAAAACATGTACAATGGGTTATCAAAATGAGAAACATGAAAGCAAGAGAAAAACTTTATTTCCACAGAATAGGGGCTATCTGGAAATTTGCACAAATATGGGGAGCAGAATAAAATCAAAGCTGCATGTACTGCAACAAAGCATAAATGAAGAAATAGATGTTGATAACTGATCGTAGCTACAAAAACCTACAATTTAGTCTGCCTGTTTCTATGATCTGTTTATTTGCATGGTATTTATATTTGTACTTGGGTATAGATTTCCACCCCTGAAATATTTAAGAACTATATTTTAAATGATGACTATCTTTGGCATTTCAATTATGGATTGTTACGGCACTACCCTTTTATTTAATGGAACTTTTCTCCTTTTCCGTAAAAATGTTCTGTGATTTTATTGAATGGTCTGTGATTTATAGGATAAATAAAGCTTAAAAAAAAGCTTTTGGTTCTGCATTCTTCTATTATGGGAACCCTACTCAAACAACGCCATAATCCTTGCCAGGGTGAATCACAAAGAGTCACTAAATTAACCTGTGCTGTCACAAAAGTCATCAGGCTTAACTTAGTGGCAATGTATAAAACATCTAGCACTTAACAAGAATAGTGAAAACACACATGAAGAAAAATCCCAGACTATTTTAGAAAAATAGAGTTAATTTAAAGAAATGATTTGACATCAATATGACAAAAATCCAATCAGTAAAACCGGATTTATGAATTTTTAAAGTTTAATCTGAAAAATAGTGCGTAAAAGATCAAAGTGCCAACCCCGGACATCAAGTTGCGCGAGACTGGGGCGAAGTTATAGCCAAACGCCGTGAGACCCATTCGGGTATACAAAGTGGATAGGGCCTTGTCTCAGCTTACTTTTGGGCTTAGACTAATTTTGGAGAAAAAATGTCTGGGAAGGTAAAGTTCAGTAGGGCAAGACCGCTGGCGGTGTCCCAGGAGGGGGCATCGTCGTTGGGGGGGCTTTGGACAAAGTCACTTTTAAAATTTGTACATTCAGACTTAGTATCCTTTATGGAAGGAGAGCATCTTCAGTGGGATGAAGCTGCAGTCTGTAGGAGACAAGGGCTCCATGAGGCTAGATACCCCTTCAAGGAGCTGTTGAACAGAATTTGCAGCTGCAGAGAAGAACTTAGCAGGAGCTACCACTGAGTCAGGCTACCTGGTGATGTGCCTTGGACAATCGGCCAGGTAGGTCTCAGTCTCCTGTCGGCTCTAAGGACACTTTTTGTCAGTGGATTTTGGATTTAGGCTTTCTGGGCAGCTTTAGCACCACTTCCAAGGGTCAAGGCCTGGAGAGGTACCATTAGGAGGATCAAGACTCACTCAAGGTTCGAGATGTTGAAGCCCTTTGTGTCCCTGAAACGCTGATCAGGAGGCCAGCCAACTGTCCCTTGGAGTCACTCTGGTAGTCCTAGGTTCAAGCAGAAAAGCAGTTCTTAAGCAGTATGGCAGCCCTCTGTGGGCACAGGGCAGTCTTTAGGCAGCAGGGCAGTCCTCTGAAGTGCGCAGCAGGTCACAGACAGTGGGGCAGCCCTCTGAGAGTCCTTTGCTAGTCCATACGTGAACTGAAATGGTGGCCTCAGGTTCCTAATTTCATACCTGGTTCCAGCTTTGAAGTGGAAGAAACTTTTAGAGTTAACTCCCATGTCTTGGAATTTCCTTCCTCCGTGTCCTTTGGATGTCGGGGGCACAAAAAGCTAGTGTGAAGTTCTTTGTGTGTGAGCTTAGGCAGCTGCACTGAAGTGCAAGTGGGGCTGTGCACAGCTCTGCCCTCCCATCTGGTCAGGGTGGTTAATCATGCCACCACCTAATCCCTCTATTGTGTGACTGTTTGGGAGGAATACACAAAGGCTAACTGACCACTGCACCTAGCCATGTGACCTAGGAAACAGGCTGCAGGAACCAAATGGTTAGCACTAGAAAATGCCAACTTTCTAATAGTGGCATAAAATCCGACTTTGTCATTAAAAAGGGTTTAAATTACAATTCCTTTGACACAAAACATGACATTTCTACCTGCTGCCAAACAAACGTCATCACTTTTTAAAAGTAATAAGGTAACTTTAGCAAGCTGGCTATTTATGGAGTGGGCCAATATAAGGGTACACCATGCAAAAAGTCCAGACGGCCCTTATTGATTTAAAGGGGCTTACTTTAATGATCCCAAGTGTCTATTTGTGGTAGTGTGTTTGAGCCGCTTAGGATTATCAGAGGGAAGTCTTAAGCATTTGTTATATACGCCAAGTCAATAAATGAGACACACACCCAAGAAGAAATCCGATACCAATTTATCAAAATAACACAGATTTTTATATGACTGTAGACACCAAAATTTTCTGAATCGGGTAAGTGTTATCGATTTTACAAGAAAATAGTAAAAATGCTTGAATAACGTTTTTTGAGGCATGAGCCTAGAACGATGTAATGTGATCCTATAGGAGGAAAAACATACACAGAAAACCTATTCTTGCAGTTGGTGTTTTGAGGAACCCTTTAGGACTTAAGGTGCTTAGGGGCGAAGGTCCAGGAGTTTGGGTTTACCTGCGATGAGGTGTCTGGGTGGTGAAGTGCTGGTTGGGATGGTAGCCAAGAGCACTACACCAGTAAAGTCAATGATACCTGAAACAAAGAAGCTGCAAGGGAGGACTTGGGGGCAAGTCCAGGGGTGCCCAAAGTGGGGTTTAGGTCGTGAGGACCCCTAGACCAAGGGGACACAGTCAGGAGTCGTGAACCCAGGCTGTGGGTCTCGCGTGCAGAAGTGTTTGGCTTGCTGGTCACTTGTATTTAAGGCTCTCCCGGTTCTCGGGTCAAATGAAGAGGGGAGGAGAAACAAGACAGCAGGGCCACTTTCGTCGAGGGTCACATTGGTCCTGAAGTCCCTCGTCTTGCAGGTCAGTTTCCCCAGGCTGGTCACAAACAACCCTTGGTTGATGCAAGTCTCCCGGTACTCAGGGTATTGGTGCTGGGGGGGGGCTCCTGGAGGGTCTAGCATCTCAAAACTTTGCAGAGAGCCCGGGCTGACTTCCTAGAGCCACGTAGATTTTCTCCTGACTTGCTGCTCCCTTGGTGGTGGGGATGCACAGCTTTTGGACAAGTTGGGTCTTTGCAGCCAGGCAGAATTTTGTGCCAAGTTCGGGGTAGGACCTCTGTTCTCGCGGTGATGGTTTTTCTTTGCCCTCCTTCTGTTCCCAGCTAGACAAACCTGTCTCTCTGGTGTGAGGGGCAACTCCTAAATACTCAATTTAGGTGCATTTAAGGGGGTATATGGTAGTAGCCAATGGGCTACCTGCCAGCAGGGTGACATCACCCCCTATATGACCACTTCCTGTGGGGAGTGGGCATAACCCTGATTCAGAATTCTCTATTTTCACAAAAACAAGATGGTGAAACCCTTCTCTGGCTGTCCACTTCAGGTAGCCCACCTTAGGAGTGTGACTAGCCTCTAAGTAAAACTTGCCTCCTGCATATCTAATTTTCAGCCTGCTCTGGTGCCAAATGGGCCGCGGGGCAAGGGGTGGCATTCCCCAGGTCTGGGGGGAAAACATGATCGCATATAAAAGGCATTAGAGGCTTTGAAACCTCAGGCCTTGATATGCTAAGTTCACTAGCCATCCTGCTGGAGGAGGTGTGATCACCTTCGGCCGGGCAGGCATTGTTCCTGGCCTCTGAGAACACAGGCTGTCACCTGCAAGGGATCAGAAACTCAACTGTGGTGGCAGGCTGCACTATACCAGTCAGCCTCCACACTAAGTGGCTAGTAGGGATACATGGAGCACCTCTAAGGTAACCACTGGGAGCATGTCTTCATAAATCCGATACTGGCATCAGTACAGATTTATTAAGACAAGATGTTTGATACCAAACATCAGTATTTTCAGTGAAGCTATTATGTAGCTGGATAACTCGCAATGACCAGTGCTCAGTACATATCTTTCAAATGGTTTCCTGATCACTTGCAATGTCTAGCAATGGTGCTAGTCATCACAGGGGCATAGCTGCTCAAGCAGATGTACCCTCACATGTAATATAATGCACCCTGTCTTAGGGCCCTATGGCCTGCTCTTGGGGTGATTTACATATGGTACATGCAGTGTACTTGGGCATTGCACACAGTTAGTGGGCAATGCTGTGTTTTTGGAATGTCTTGCACATTTTAACACATCCTGCAATAGCAGTCTGCATGTAGTTTGTGTGTGGGTCCCTTTGGGGGGCATAATACATGCTGCAGCCCTTATGGACCCTCTTTAGTACACATGCCCGGGGTACCGGAGTACCATTTACCAAGGTCCTAAAATGGCGCTAAAGGCCTTGCCAATTGAGTTACAGTTAGGCATTTGTCTTGTTTTTAGTGAAAGAGCACTGGCACTGGGGCCTGTTTAGCTGGGACGCAGCGCAATACCAATCAACAACATCAGTACCAGTGAGCAAAAATTGGGGGTGACCATTTCAAAAGAGTTTTTAACTACCAGGACATGTAAAACTTAAAAGTACATGTCCAACTTTTAAATACACCCTGCCCTATGCACTGTTTGGGGACTACTCCAAGGGTGTAAAAAGGGAGTGTCTAATAGAAATTTTTCACCGCAGATTCCTTATCTTAGAATATTCCCGAAGTGTCAGACTCGATCTGGAAACGTTTTTGATCAGTACCTCTGCGCGCCGGTAGGTGGCGTCGATTGGCTCCACGTCAGTGACTGGAAATGATGTGCGCGGTGCCTGTATAGGTGCCACCCCAGCATTCTGACATCAGTTATTTTCTTTTTGTGCCATTAGCCCAATTCTGGAGAGACCTTCTTCTGTCAACTTTTTTGACTTTTCTTTACATTTCATAGTCTTTTTGAGACTTTGCTTCCCAGTGTGTTAGGGATGTCCACCAAAAAACGGGGAGGGGGGGGTTAAACCCTGTGGTTCCTGTCACAGACAGATGCCTGTGACAGACCCCCATCTGGTTTGTATCTGGTGTCTGGAGACAGAACACGACTCCAAGGTCTGCAAGGACTGTCACGCCATGAATCCCAAAGTGCTGCGGGAACATTCCTTGAAGCTCCTGGTCGCCTCCACGACGTTCCAGGTCCCGGTCGTGAAGAAGGTTCCAATCCCATTTGCATATCCATTCCAGGTGCTTTTCATCTTGCTCAAAGTCATCAGGTAAGTACCGGAAGAAATCAAAGAAGTCAAAGCGCTCTTCGACTTTGCCGTACCGGTCCAAGTCCATGCACCTCGTTTTTTATCAGGTCAATCCCTCTGGAGCACCTTCGGGCCCCAGGGGTTTAGCAGGTACCCCCACTAGATTCCCAGCAGTGAGACCAGCGTCTACATCAGTGGGGCCCCCTGGATTCGGAGCTGGATTCAATCCCGAAACTGCAACCTTCCATGGATCCCATCCAGCAACGTCATTCCTGGCACTGCTGACGCCCCCTGGTGAAGCAGGCTCCATCATCAAACACGACTGATAAAGAGCCAGATCCGTGTCAACTCTGGAGTCGGCCAGAGCTCATTTTACCGAGTCGGAGCCAGGGCCTCCTTTCTTCGACTGTGAGAAGTATGATTGGGGAGGATCCTCCTGGTTGAGAGGACCCCATTAGATTTGGCTGAGGATAACTGGGATGATGAAATGGCAGATGCCAGTGGTCTGAACACCTCACTAAACCCTGGCTTAGTCTCTTCTCTTACTATGGCTATGGATGAAGAGGATTCAATTGCTATGGTGGTGAGGAGGGCAGCTGAAGTCCTGGACCTTACTCTGCCTTCAGTGGCAGTCAAGACTGACGTCTTGATAGAGGTCTATAGCCAGGAGTCACCCCCTCAAAACCTCTTCTACCCGTAAATGAAGTCCTCACAGATGTTTTGCTTGGTAATGGGCCAAGCCCTGCTCAGGGGCTCTTGTGCACAGGACAGTTGAACGCTGCCATCGCCCCCTGGAGACCCAGCTTTCCTCACCCAGCACCCCACACTAGAGTCTGGTTGTCCAGGCATCCTTAAAAGTTAACCCTGGGGCAGTCCCTTCCATACAACCAGATAGATAATCCAAGAGGCTGGATACCTTAGCAAGAGGATAGTCTCTTCTACCAGCCCTGCACTGTGGTTGGTGAACACTGCATGCCTCTTGGGCCGATACACCCACACAGTTTGAGATTTGGTTTTGCAAGTGCTGCCCATGGTCTCGGAGGAGGCCCAAGCCATACTGACCCAGGCTATTGCCAACTTAGAGTCCCAGCAAAGTTCACTATTCGCTGACCTGCTAGGCAGAGCAATTGCCACTGACGGTATTCAGACCCCATTGCCTGGCTGACATTTAGTGGCATCTCTGGGGATGTCCAGGCATCCCTTATGGACATGCCCTTTGATGGCACCCATGTCTTTGGCGATAAGGAAGATTCTGCCCTGGAGTGCTATCAGGACAGCCAGGTCACTGCTCAGTCCCAAGGTACCTCCGTGACCCCACGTTACCCCCCTTCTGCCTTTTGTCCTTTCCATGGCTACGGTAGGGGCTACCAGCTGCATCCAATCCTGCCCAGCCACCAAGGCCCACAGACTCCCCAGTTCTTTGGTGGCCACCGATCCCACGCCTCATGGGACACACAGCCAGAGGCTCACCCATTCCGCCACCCTCCAGCAGCAGCAACCTTAAAACCCCTTTAGTTAGCTTTCTTACCATTTTGGGCACCCAGTGGATGGCAGGATCCGGCATCATCTGCCATGCTTCTAGCCTATAACATCAGACAACTGCGTACTTCAAATTGTTACACAGAGGCTACTCCATCACTTTGTTTTTTTAAGAAACTCCACCATCCCCAAACCAGCTGATGGATGACCACCTCTCCCTGCTGTGTCACGATGTACAGGCTCTTTAGGCCAAAGTTACCATCAAGAGGGTGTCTGCAGCAGAAGTGGTTTGTGGTTGCTATTCCCACTATTTTCTGGTGCCGAAGAAGGACTGAAGCCTCCGCCCTATGTTAGACCTGCACCCTCTCAGCGTCCTAAAGTAGGAGAAATTCAGGATGCTCACATTGGCTCAGTTTCTGTCTGCCCATGATCTTGGAGGCCGGATAATAGCTCTAGACTTACAGGATGCCTACTTCCACATCCCCATCCTGCCTGTCCACAGTCATTACCTGCAGTTTACAATTGGCCACAAGCATTTTAGTTCACAGTGCCCCCATTTGGCCTCAGCGCTACCCCACAGGCGTTCACCAAAGTGATGGCAGTGGTTGCAGCACATCTGCAGGGGTCAGAGGAGGTCTTTCAGTCTTTCCTTATCTCGATGATTGGCTGTTGAAGCTGGGCTCGCCCTAGGCAGGTGCTTCCCACCTCCAGATTACGGCAGACTACCTGCATTCACTGGAGTTCATTATCAACATACCGAAGTCACAGCTGACTCCCTCTCAGATGTTGCTATTCATCAGAACCATTCTAGACACAGTGCATTTTTGGGCCTATCCTCGAGAGTGGGGAGTCCAGGATACTCCGGCTATCATTCCAATGTTTCAGCCTCTATCCTGGATTTCATTGAGACTGACTCTGAGACTGCTGAGCCTCATGACCTCTTGCATCCTGCTGGTAACACATACGCAGGTCTGCAGTGGGATCTCAAGTCCCAGTGAGCGCAACATCAGAAGAATCTTTCCGACCTGGTCCAGATATCAGAGGGAACTTCAACAGATCTGCAGTGGTGGCTTTGAACCAAGATCGGGTCAGCAGCAGACCTCTGTCTGTTCCTCACCCAGAGTTAATTGTAGTGACAAATGCATCACTCCTGGACTGGGGCGGCCATATATGAGAAGTGGCGATCAGAGGACCTGCACCTTTACCAGCACATACTCCGCATTCATACATGGAGACTGACCTCCCAACAGACGTCTGTGATGTCATTCTGGCAGCCAAGCATCCCTCAACCAAGACAGTGTACGCCTGCCATTGAAACAGATTATGAATTGGGGTGCTTCAAAATGTTGATTCCCTTTCTGCAACTTTTTCTGAGGTTTTGCTCTCTCACTTGTCCATGAAGGCTTTGCTTTCAGCTCACCTTAAGGGTATATTTTGGCCATTAATTTGTTCTTGCGGTTGCCGGAAGAACCCTTTCTGTTTAAGTCACTGGTTTCTTAAAAGGACTACAATATATGTGCCCTTCAACATCCTTCATAATGCCCCAATGGACACTTTGCCCATTCGGTCCTCCTTGACTTCCCAGTCTAAATCTGTTTCCAGATGCACTTCCGGAGAGGTATTGTGTGCGTATATATTCTAAGGTAAGGAATCTGCAGCTAGAAGTCTCTATCAAATGAGCAAGTTACTTAACTTCAGTAATGCCTCATCTGGTAGATACTCTATCCGCAGCCCCTTCCCGGACCTCCCACCCTGCCCACTCTGCGAACTGATTTCTCCATATTAAGTGACTCTTATAAGGTCCTTGGTGTCTGCACACTGGTATATCAGCATTCTATGTGGCTCCGTAACAGCAATGTCACACAAAGTTACTGATATCAGCATGCTGGGGTAGTGCCTTCATAGGCACTGTGCACATCATTACCAGTGCTGCCGATGCAGGCCCAAAGTGACGCTACCTACTAACGCAGAGGCATACTACTTGACAAGGTTTTCAGATCCAGTCTGACGCCTGGGAAATATTCTAAGGTAGGGAATCTGCTGCTATATAGATTCACTACTAGATAAACATTACCAAAGGTAACTAACTTCTTTAGGCTTGGCAAAAGGTTTATTTTGCCAAGTCGAATTGGCAGATTAAAAATGCATGCAGACTGCAATGGCAGGCCTGGGTTTAAGCAACAATGTAAGTGGGCGGCACATTAAGTGCCGCTGGCCCACTAGTAGCATTCAGTTTACAGGCCCTGGGCACAGGTTGTACCACTTTACTAGGGACATACAAATAAATGTGCAGATTGGGTGGAAGCCTATTTTACTGTATTTAAAGGTGGGAGTACTAACACTTCAGCACTGGTTAGAGTTCTAATGCCAACAAAAACGAAATCCCGAAAACAGGAGGGGTGAAGGCAAAGGTTTGGGAGTGACCCTGCAGAGAGGGCCACATCTAACACTGTACAGTCTTCAGAATTGGTTGTACAGAATATCTTAGGTGTGCATTCCTTCCTGTTTCTGAAGAATGTCATGTCCTGATTCTTACACTTCAAAAGGTCTTATGGCTTTACTTTCCTTTCCAAACGAAAAATATTGTCCGAGCTACATCCAGTCGGTATTCTGTTTATGGTGCTTTCAAAGGGGATTCTAAAGGTATATTATTCATATAGAGCAGTGAAGCAGGATTTCTGAGCCAATCTGTCTAGTTAAAGAGTGGAATTGAAAGATCTAATCCTCTCCACTTTATAGAATGAGACCAAAAAGCTTTCTAATAAGCAAATTCATTCATTTTCTGTAATTTTCCATTTTCTGTAATAAGGCATGCCTGGATTCCGTGTCAATTTAACCTTTGTGGGTGCTGTCTATCCGTATAAAAAGATTTGACCAATTAACTATTTCAAGTTTGTTTTCAAAATAAATTTGTTGTGCCACAATTGTTACTTTACTTTGTTTTTACATCCATTTAAAAGGCACATTGCCAGGCCCAACACTGCCTCCTCAGATTGTGATATACAACGACTTCCTGTAAATGCTTTTGATGTATGTCTTGTAGGGCTGTTAGAGCCTGAGAGAAATCCTTCTAATCCTTAAGCATTAATAGGCAGCCAAAAGAATCTATACCCTAGTTTGGAGCAACCCTACTTGTCTCATGTTTACACCTGACAAATAGACTACGATATTGAATGTCATAGGCATTAAGTCTTACGATTCTACCTTGCTTTAGTTGACAATTGGTAGTCTTGTTGGTCAATACCACCGCTTGTGGAGAAGCATCTCCAAGCTTCCTGGAAATCATCTATCACACAAGAAGAATGACCTTCTGTAAGTCTCTTGCAGGTCCTAGGATTTGGGGGGCCCCGGGCAGGATAGAAACATGCGAGGCCCCTCTAATTTGCATAACCTGTAATATCACAGGAAGTGACATCATATAAAGTGCCAACTGACCAATCATTTTCTGGCACTTTGCAAGAAGCTACTTGTCTAATGTGGCTATCACTCACTGTGATGGCTACAAATACAAATAATAACCCTAATAAAATAAATGTTATTATTTTAGGGCTCTATTATGTGGAAATGCAATACATCGCACTTTGTTGAAAAGCTACGCCTATATCTCTCCAAAACCGTTGTTTTCAGAGTAGTGCATGATTAAAATACTAAGACAGATAGTCCCATAGCTATACAGTGGCTCTTCAGGTGACTCCCTGATACTCCTGTTGAATCAGTGAAGCTCAAGATTAAGGCATTTGGTTTTAGCAGGCATGGGCATCAACACTAAGGGATCCATGCTGATTCGGGTGAGTGGCCTGCAAATGCTCCAGTAAACAACAGAAAGTACTGATTAAAGAAAATAGGAGAATGAGATGGCACATATGACATTTACAGTTGTTGTGGCTGATATATTGGCAGGCAGGAGCACCAAAAGCTAGACTATCCCCACAAGCTGAATGCCTCAAACCACTAACTGCTCTCAAACTGTTAGGAATGCTGGGCTCCTCAGGGTCCGGGCGACGTAATAGGGGTCCACCTCCAGATATCCCCGGGCTCCAACCAAAAGGTTACAGAGCCCAAAGGCGATCAGGCGAGGGAAAACAGGAAGGGGGGAAGGGACAGCGGGGAATAGAACCTGAAAGACAAATGGCACAAAAGTTATATCGGAGTTATAACGACTAGCTACTCTCATATAATTCTCACTAAGAAAGGTAGTTACCATGTGTAGTGGGAATCCTTCCCCGCGATCACTGAGATACCTCTCTCAGGACCGCCAAAATCTCACTCCAATACCCAGGCGTATTCAATGTCTGACAGCCACCACACTCCGCCTCAGTCACACCCGCAAAGTCATGAGCCTCAGTCTTCCTTCATACCCGAGGTGAAGTAATCCACTCCCCAAGTGCCCATCCTGCTCCGATGTACTGACTGTTGGCTTCCACGGTGACTATACCGCCGCCTGAGTAATACAAAATAGTTAGCGCTCCTTCACACCCGTGAGGATCAACACGCTACTTAGTCTTGCTTCCCCAAAAGTACCGCTGCTGCTCGGTGGTTGATCCTCACCACCAATACAGCAGGTGGGTTGCAAGGCTTCCCCAACCCTAGGGTCCCCCTGCTCAGCCGAGCAAGGCTTGGTCTGGATTCTCCTCCTCCGAACCCGGAGGGGGTCGGTGTGGGGTGTGTAGCACCCTCGAAAATAGTTCAAGTCTGGTGCACCTCCTATGGTGCTCCCAAGTGATAACCGCTCCTCGCGGACCAACTGTTCTGCTCTCTCGCTTCCCCTCTGGGTTACGAGCGCGTGAGTACGGGAAAAGGAGCCAGGGACACACTTCCTACCTGCTCCTGAACGAATCACTGCAGACGCTGGATGGTGGCCTTCCGCCGTGCGCGGCGTCCGTCTGCTCGGTGCTTTAAACCCCAGGTGCTCTCTGAGGACAATACGCAGCTCCGCTCTTCTGCGGCGAACACGGAAGTTCCTCCGGAAAGTCGAATAACGCACACCTTCGGCTGCGGGGGACGTCGTT
This sequence comes from Triturus cristatus, assembly GCF_964204655.1. NCBI lineage: Eukaryota > Metazoa > Chordata > Amphibia > Caudata > Salamandridae > Triturus > Triturus cristatus. Next base: position 817,068,171 of record NC_140582.1, read on the forward strand.
ATATGGACGTCCACTTCCGGGTCCTCGAGGCTGCTGGGAAATGTAGTCTAAACGCTAGGTAGGCGCGTCGGTCTACGAATCCTGACAGAAGGCCCTCCTCCCAAGCGCCTCCTAGCACCCGGCTTCCCCGGATGCCTGTTATAGAATCTCCTCACCGCGAGCGGCGCGTGCACCGCCTCCGCGGGTTCCCAGGAGTCGTCCTCCGCCGTGTACCCCTTCCACGCGATCAAGAACCATAACTTCCCCCTGCGATACTTCGCGTCAAGGATGCTCCTGACTTCGTACTCCAAACCCTGCTCACTCCAAACAGGAGGCGGGGCTCTCCTCCTGGCCGTCACCGCCGGTTTCAGCAGGCTACAATGAAAAACGGGGTGGATCCTGAGAGATCCTGGAAGCCGGAGCCGATAAGCCACCGGATTGACTTGCCTGACCACCGCATAAGGCCCGATGTATCGTGGGTGAAAAATGCTGCGCAGCTTGAACCTGATGTTCCTGGTGGACAGCCACACCCTGTCACCCACAGCATACTGGGGTCCATCAATCCTGTTCTTATCAGCCCACCTTTTGTAGGACCGCTTGGCTGCCTGTAAAGCGCGTTGCACCTTCCGATGCAGCCGTCTGAGGGCGCGGACATGCTCCTTCACCGAAGGATGATCGGACACCTCTGTTGGTATGTCAACCGGGAGCGTCTTGGCGTGGAACCCGAAATTCGCCATAAACGGGGACATCCCCGTCGAACTGTGTAGGGCGTTGTTATATGACAGCTCCGCCAACCAAAGCCAGGATACCCAAGAGCCCTGTGCTTCCGACACATAGCACCTCAGAAACTGTTTCAGAGTTTGATTCAGGCGCTCCGTCTGTCCGTCGGTCTGTGGGTGAAAGCTGGTTGATGTGGCCGACTCCACTTGCAGCGCCTTACACCAAGTCTTCCAGAAACTGGCTATAAACTGAGGGCCTCGGTCCGACACGATCACCGATGGCAGTCCGTGGAATCGCACCACATGATTCAACAACAGTTGCGCGGTCTGACCCGCCGTAGGGAGGTTTTTGCATGGGACGAAATGGCCCATCTTGGTCAAACTGTCCACCACCAACAGGATAGCCGCACACCCCTGATCCAGGGGGAGACCGGTGACAAAATCCAAACTGATATTCCTCCAGGGCTGTTTGGGGGTGGGCAGTGGGAGCAGTTTCCCCTTCTTTCGGCCTCTCTCTCCTTTGATGCGGGCGCATGTTTCGCATTGCCTTACCCACTTGTGTATGTCTTGGGTCATGTCGTCCCACCAGAAATGCCGTCTCATGGCCTCCACTGTTTTCCTGATTCCGGGATGACCTGCCACGGGCGACACGTGACACCATTGGAACGCCTGGTGCTGCAGTTTGGGCGTGGGCAGGAACAGCCTGTTTCTATGAAAGGGGAGCCCCTTCTTCAGGGTTCGCTCTGTGTCACTCTGAGCCCACTTCTTCCAGTCGCCCACGGAACGGCTGATGCGTACCTCTTCCACAAATTGATCTGCCCTCAACACACAGATGACCTTGGATGGGTTAATGATAGCCACCGGCGCTGGGGTGAGATGGTCCTCCTCCACGGCCTGTCGAGACAGCGCGTCTGCCTTCTTGTTCTCTGAGCCTGGCCTAAAAGTGATTAGGAAGTCATATTCCTCAAAAAAGAGAGTCCACCGCATTTGTCTGGGTGTCAAATGCCTGGCCGTCTTCATGAACTGAAGATTTCGGTGGTCGGAATATACCGTCACCGTATGTTGGGCTCCCCACAAGTAGTGTCGCCACTCCTGGACGGCCTTTTTTATTGACAGCAGCTCCTTCTCTGCAATGGTATAGTTTACTTCTGCCTTGTCTAGCTTCTTTGAAAGAAAGGCTACCGGGTGCAACCTCCCTGTGACCTTATCACGTTGAGACAGTATGGCCCCGATGGCCTCATCCGACGCATCAGCTTCCACTATGAATGGAAGGTCCGTCTGCGGGTGTCGGAGGATGGGAGCCGAGGTGAATGCTTTCTTGAGGCGTTCGAAAGCCTGGGTGGCTTCAGAGGTCCACACAAACGGCACTCCCTTGCGAAGCAGGCGAGTAATGGGCACGGCGATCTGGGAGAATTCATGTATGAATCTGCGATAATAGTTCGCGAACCCCAGAAAACTCTGAACGTCCCGAACTGTCCCGGGAATGGGCCATTCGCGTATCGCCTTCACCTTTCTCTCCGACATATTCAACCCATTCGGACTCAGAATCACTCCTAGGAACTCCACCGTGTCCACCCCAAACTCGCACTTACTGAGCTTACAGTACAGCTTATTCTCTCTTAGTTTCTCCAAGATCAACCCTACGTGTCTGGTGTGTTCCTCTATCGTGGAGGAATAGATCAAAATGTCATCTATGTAGACGACTACAAAGATGTCCATGTACTCTCGCATGACTTCGTTCAAGAAGAACTGGAATGCCGCCGGGGCATTACAGAGCCCGAACGGCATCACCAGATATTCATAGAGCCCAAAACGGGTCTTGAACGCCGTCTTCCACTCATCCCCCTGCCTGACCCTTACCAAGTGATAGGCCCCTCGTAGGTCTAGTCGAGTGTATATGACTGCCTTACGCACTTGGTCCAACAGAACGCTGATAAGTGGCAACGGGTACCTATTTCTGATGGTGTTCTTGTTCAGACTCCTGTAGTCGCAACATGCTCTCAGCTCGCCATTGGCTTTAGCTATAAAAAACAAGGGAGAGGCTGCAGGGGAGCGGGATGGCCGGATAAATCCCAGTGCCAGGTAGTGGTCTAGGTACTCCCTCAGATGTCGTGTTTCAGGCTCGGACAGTGCATATACCCTACACGTGGGGATGACGGCTCCCTCCACCAGGTCAATCCGACAATCATATGTCCTATGTGGAGGAAGGCGTTCCGCCTGTCTCTTATTGAACACGTCTTCGTAACCTGAATACACAACCGGCAACTCCACCTCTTTTTCTGCCGCCGTAGCGACACAAAAGGGGTATGTCAAGGCCAGGGCAAGCGCTTGATGTTCCTGTAGACATCTGTCCACACAACCTGGTGAGAGAAACCGGACCGTCCGGGCTTTCCAATCCACCGTCGGGTTGTGGCAACAGAACCACGGCATTCCTAGAATAACCTCATATTGAGGGGCCTCGATGATATTTAATTCTATGACTTCTATATGATGATTGGGCCCATCTTGTCAGGACTGGAGAGTCTAGGTTCAGATTTCCCAGGTTGAGTATACAACCCAGGAGTCGGTCTTGGCGCCTGGGGGGGAGGCGAAGAGTGGTTTCAGTGAGATCGCTCTCTGCCTTCCTCCGTTCGTTACGAGCGTAGTCTTTTTCCCTCTCCCAAGATGGCCGCTGCTATGTCAGTTTTTCTCCTCAGTCTCACTCTGGCAGCGGTGCAGGCATCCTGGGTTGATGTGGCGCGCGCTCGCTCTGAGCGTGGCGCACTTCAACCGTCGAATTTTCTGTGAAGGCGGTGTTCTCTCAGAGCTCCGCGCTTCCTTCTGTTAAGGTTCCAGTCAGAGTGTCTTCAAGGGGTTTAGGGCTCCTTTGGTACCCATTTAATCCAGAGTTTCCAGGGTTCTTCAGAGTTCCTATTCATTCTGCAAGTTTGGCGTAGTCCACAATAGTGTGGAAGAACTAAGGACTCACCTGTGCCTCACAGCGCCCTAGTTGAGAGGTAAACAAGAAGTAAGGCTGGCGAACATTCTTCTTGAGAAGTAAGTTCAATTATATCTAAATTTTCGTGGAATTGCCAGCGCTCTGCAAAAGCTTCCAGAGACAGTATTATTGAAGGACAAGGATTTAAATTCAAAGGCTTGAACTGAAATTTGAGCGAGTGAGAGTCTCATGAATAAGATATTCATTTTAAGAAGTAACAGCAGTAAAGGCTTCCATCAGCAAGACTGTGTACAGAATAAAAATTGAAGTGTTTAAAGACTTTCCTGTATCTCCATGTAGATGCAATTATATATATATATATATATAAGGTTTCTACCAACGGACAACACCTGTTTGGTTCTGAATCCAGCAAGAGGTTTGGCTGCAAGTTGGAACTATTGAGCATTCAGTAAATGGACAAGGTTCTTCTAAGGGAAAGACAGGTATAAGAAGACAAGGTGAAGGGAGGGGAACAAGGTAGAAGGTAATTGGGTTTACATGTGATTCTATTTGCAGGGTTTCACATACCACCTGTTCAACTCCACTGCTCCTTAGAAGACATCAGTCGAAAAAAACCAGAGAGTAGCAACCCACTGTGTCAGGACAGGTATAGTGAGTAAAAGTACCACAACTAATAGAGTAATTAACAGTAGAACAGTTGTTGAGTAACTCTCTTTGCAGGAGTCGGGAGGAAGAAGCTCCGAATCCAGTCCAAGAAAGAAGACACAGTGCAGTCTCTCTTTTCTGTCCAATTCCCCTTTCCCCCGCTCTGCTGCTCGTGAGCTATTAGCTGGCGGTAGCGGAGTGGAGGAGTGGAGATCCAGCATCTGCTCCTGTGGAATCCGTTGAAGCTGCTAAGGTACTTGACAGATTGAAGTGCCCGCAATTTAATTCCACCTGAGCACGATGGCTGAAGGAATTGATGTAAAGGCCTTGGCCACAGTTTTAGATAGCATACAAAAGCAGTTAAGTGATACTATGGAGGAAAACAAGTCCCTTAGAGAGGAGGTCAGGAAGTCTGCCCAAGATGCTAGTTATTTGCGTCAACAGTTTGAAGAGTTTTCTGGGGGTTCTCGTTCTGCAGTAAAGGAGGAAAAGACGCCCTCTTTTGCCCCTGCCCCCTCTGCGGCAGAACTCACTACGCAGGTGATTCACGCAATCTCTCCTACAATTCCACTGGCCGCTCCAGAAAGGTATAGTGGGGACCCACACAAGGCCCAAATTTTCCTCACGCAATGTTCTTTACATTATCTTTGTCGGCCAATCATTTTTAAGGAAGACCAGTCAAAGGTGGCGTTCATGCTGTCGTACCTGAGTGGAGATGCCGCCGCTTGGTCCATGCCTTTGGTGAACAACAATGATCCCATTTTGTATGAATTCGAAGGGTTCAAGAGAGAATTTCTACGGATATTCGACAGACGGTCCATCTCTCAATCCACAGATAATGAGTTATTAGATCTAAAGCAGGGGAATCGTGAACTAGTGGCCTACCTGGCTCAATTTAACAAGCTAATTGTGGAAACAAGTTGGCCAGAGGAGAAACGAGCTGCCATATTTTATCGTGGATTAAAGGATGAGTTGAAGGATGGGTTATCACAGATCCCAAAACGTCCCACTGAGGTCTCAGAATTAATTGACTTGGTTCTTCAGATTGATCAGCGTCAAAGTGAGAGGAAGAACGAGAGGAGAAAGGAAACTAGATATATACCACCCCGTTTCGACAGAATGAAATCAGAGGGACCCAAATCTAAGGAGTCGTGTACAGAGGATGAGCCTATGCAGATTGGTTCGGTCAGAGGACCGTTGTCTAAGGAAGAAAGAGAGAAGAGACGTTTGGGCAAGTTGTGCATGTACTGTGGGAACTCCGGTCATTTCGTGAAGGAATGTCCTAAGAAGCCAAAGAACCCTTCCTGGGTAAAAGATCGGCTCCACCAGTAGAAGGGGTTGCCCTGGTGGAAGCGAAGGAACAGTCAACTCCAGATCCGAAATTAGTGGCTAACACCCTGCAATCATCGGCTCCACATTTAATTCTATCTGTCCAAATAAGGTTTGGAGGGAAGGTCAAGGAAGGAATTTCGGTCATGATTGATTCAGGGGCCACGGGGAATTTTTGTGACATAGGATTTGCCAAGTCACTTGGAATTACCTTTTTGAGGAAAGAGCGGCCAGAGCCAGTACGAGCTGTGGACGGAACTAGTCTGTCCTCTGGGCCGATTGTTTTTGATTCCGAGGAGATTTTATTGTGTGGACCCGGACAACATCTTAGTTCTTTGCAATTCAGCTTAATTGATGCTCCACAATTTCAATTAATCTTGGGTCTGCCTTGGCTCACGGAGCATAATCCTCAAATTGATTGGGCAAAACGATCAATTCGTATGAATTCAGATTACTGTATGCATCATTGCTTTCATTCTAATCCAGAACCATCGGAAGCTTCGCAATCCCAACTCTTGGCAAGCTTTCCAAAGACCATTTGTGCCGTAGACACCCAAGAGATTCCACCAGAGTATGAAGATCTCGCCTCGGTGTTTGATGAAAAAGAGGCAGAACGTCTACCTCCCCATCGAGAGTATGATTGCCGAATCGAGCTGGAGCCTGGTGCCTCCCTGCCCTGTAGCCGAATTTACGCGCTGTCGGAAGCTGAGAATGTCCATCTCAAAGAATACCTGAGCAAATATATGGCCAATGGTTTCATCCGCCCGTCACAGTCACCAGTCTCGTCTCCACTCTTTTTTATTCCTAAAAAAGATGGCCAACTGAGGACTTGTATCGACTACCGCGCCCTCAATCTGGTAACCAAGAAGAATCGATATCCGCTACCCTTGATTTCGGAACTTTTGGACCAAGTCAAGGGAGCGAAGGTATACACAAAACTGGATTTGAGAGGTGCGTATCATTTGGTACGCATGGCCGAGGGAGAAGAGTGGAAGACGGCCTTTCGTACACGTTTTGGATTATTCGAATATCAGGTCATGCCATTTGGTTTATGCAACGCGCCGGCAGCCTTCCAACATTTTGTCAATGATGTTTTGAGAGAATTTCTGGACCGATTTGCAGTGGTTTACATTGATGACATCCTCATTTTTTCGGCCAGTTTAGAGGAACATATCCAGCACGTCAGATCCATCTTGAAGAGGTTGTTGGAGAATCAACTTTTCGTAAAATTAGAGAAGTGTGTGTTCCATTCCACGCAAGTAGAGTTTTTGGGATTTGTTCTGTCTCCAAATGGTGTCTCGATGGATGAATCTAAGGTGCAGGCAATCAAGGAGTGGCCCTCTCCACGTTCAGTGGAAGAAGTTCAGAGTTTTCTTGGCTTCGCCAATTTTTATAGACGTTTCATCATCAACTTTTCAGAGCGAGTGGGTCCACTCACCAGACTACTGAGAAAGAAGATCAAGTTTGAGTGGAACGCGGAAACTGAAGCAGCGTTTAATGAGCTCAAGAGAATTTTTGTGTCATCTCCTGTGCTACTCCATCCAGATCCGGATGACCCATTCTTTGTAGAAGCAGACGCTTCCAACTTGGCCATTGGTGGGATTTTGTCTCAGCGCCATAAGCAGACGGGCCAGTTACATCCAGTAGCATTTCGTTCAAGGAAATTAACTGCGGCAGAAATAAATTACCCAATTGCGGATAAGGAACTATTGGCAGTCAAGGATGCGTTCTCAGAATGGAGGCATTACTTACTGGGGGCCAAGCATGTGGTCACTGTTTTTACTGATCATCGGAATCTCCAGTTTTTGAAGTCTGCCCGAACTCTTACCCCTTGTCAATTGAGATGGTCCCTATTTTTTGCGGATTATGACTTTGTCTTAACGTACAAACCTGGCTCGGCAAACGGAAAGGCGGATGCCTTATCTCGTCTACATGTGAGCACCGATGTCCCAACGGCAGAAAAAGGTGTAATTATTCCAGTGGATCGAATAATCGGAACACTCACTTCCACAGACATTGAAAAGAAGCTCCCAAGTTTGTTGTCCCCGGAAGAGGAGAGGGATTGGACGGCTAAAGGGAAAGAATTTCAAGTCAAGAAAGGGAGACCCGTCTACCTAGACAAGTTGTTTGTGTCCGATCTGGAACTACAAAGACAAATCATTGAACATTTCCATGACGAGCCATTGGCTGGGCATAAAGGGGTGAAGAAGACTTTGGAGCTGATTCGAAGAGAGTTCTGGTGGCCGGCGATGGAAGCTCAGGTGCGGCAGTATGTAGCCACTTGCGAGATGTGTATCAAGGGGAAGACTCCCAGAAGGGCTCCACAAGGTCTATTACAGCCCCTGCCCTTAGCCCCATACCCATGGCATACCATTTCCATGGATTTCATTGTAGAACTCCCGTCCAGTAGTGGTTATTCAGTCATATGGGTGGTTGTGGACCATTTCTCCAAGATGAGCCATTTTATCCCTCTAAAGGCTCTCCCTAACGCTACACAGTTGTCCAAACTGTTCACTCAGCACATAGTAAGGGCTCATGGTATTCCAAAGATTGTCATCTCAGATAGGGGCCCACAGTTTGTCTCTCGTTTTTGGAGATCCTTCTTGAAGAGGTTGGGTGTAGACTCCCGTCTGTCCACTAGCTTCCATCCAGAGACTGATGGACAGACGGAAAGAGTAAATCAGGATTTGGAGCAATACTTGCGTCTATTCTTGATGGATCAGGAGGGAGAGTGGCCAGACTTGGTTTGGGCAGCAGAATTTGCCTATAATAATGCTCAGCATGCTTCTACTGGTTACTCCCCATTCTATTTAAATTCTGGTCGTCATCCCAACACTCTAGTAGATAAAGAAAACAGCAATGTACCTGCAGTGGAAACGATAGTACAAGATCTACATGAGGCCTTTCGGTTAGCTGCTAGGAATTTGTCTAAGGCTAAGTTTTCCTATAAGAAGCAGGCAGACAAAAAGAGACGCCCAAATCCAGTCTATAAAAGGGGAGATCAGGTCTGGGTTTCTACAAAGAATTTACGACTGAAGGGAAATCGGAAGTTTCAGCCAAGGTTTGTGGGTCCCTTTCAGGTAGAGCGAATGGTAAACCCAGTCAGTGTAAGGGTTAGGCTTCCTCCCCGGCTAAAGATACATCCAGTTTTCCATGTTTCACTACTTCAGCGTAGTCCAGAGGGTTTGAGGGCTGGTAATTCCCCCTCCCCAGTTTTGGTGCAAGGAAGGGAGGAATTTGAGATAAAAAGAATTCTAGATTCTAGGCCACAAGGAGGGCAGATCTTCTATCTGGTAGATTGGAAGGGTTGTGGGCCAGAGGACAGGTCCTGGGAGCCACAATGCAATATCCATGCTCCACGTTTGCTCCGAGAGTTTCATCGCACTCACCCCACCAAGCCCAAAGAGGAGAGGAGGGGGGTTTTGGTGGGGGGTACTGTCAGGACTGGAGAGTCTAGGTTCAGATTTCCCAGGTTGAGTATACAACCCAGGAGTCGGTCTTGGCGCCTGGGGGGGAGGCGAAGAGTGGTTTCAGTGAGATCGCTCTCTGCCTTCCTCCGTTCGTTACGAGCGTAGTCTTTTTCCCTCTCCCAAGATGGCCGCTGCTATGTCAGTTTTTCTCCTCAGTCTCACTCTGGCAGCGGTGCAGGCATCCTGGGTTGATGTGGCGCGCGCTCGCTCTGAGCGTGGCGCACTTCAACCGTCGAATTTTCTGTGAAGGCGGTGTTCTCTCAGAGCTCCGCGCTTCCTTCTGTTAAGGTTCCAGTCAGAGTGTCTTCAAGGGGTTTAGGGCTCCTTTGGTACCCATTTAATCCAGAGTTTCCAGGGTTCTTCAGAGTTCCTATTCATTCTGCAAGTTTGGCGTAGTCCACAATAGTGTGGAAGAACTAAGGACTCACCTGTGCCTCACAGCGCCCTAGTTGAGAGGTAAACAAGAAGTAAGGCTGGCGAACATTCTTCTTGAGAAGTAAGTTCAATTATATCTAAATTTTCGTGGAATTGCCAGCGCTCTGCAAAAGCTTCCAGAGACAGTATTATTGAAGGACAAGGATTTAAATTCAAAGGCTTGAACTGAAATTTGAGCGAGTGAGAGTCTCATGAATAAGATATTCATTTTAAGAAGTAACAGCAGTAAAGGCTTCCATCAGCAAGACTGTGTACAGAATAAAAATTGAAGTGTTTAAAGACTTTCCTGTATCTCCATGTAGATGCAATTATATATATATATATATATAAGGTTTCTACCAACGGACAACACCTGTTTGGTTCTGAATCCAGCAAGAGGTTTGGCTGCAAGTTGGAACTATTGAGCATTCAGTAAATGGACAAGGTTCTTCTAAGGGAAAGACAGGTATAAGAAGACAAGGTGAAGGGAGGGGAACAAGATAGAAGGTAATTGGGTTTACATGTGATTCTATTTGCAGGGTTTCACATACCACCTGTTCAACTCCACTGCTCCTTAGAAGACATCAGTCGAACAAAACCAGAGAGTAGCAACCCACTGTGTCAGGACAGGTATAGTGAGTAAAAGTACCACAACTAATAGAGTAATTAACAGTAGAACAGTTGTTGAGTAACTCTCTTTGCAGGAGTCGGGAGGAAGAAGCTCCGAATCCAGTCCAAGAAAGAAGACACAGTGCAGTCTCTCTTTTCTGTCCAATTCCCCTTTCCCCCGCTCTGCTGCTCGTGAGCTATTAGCTGGCGGTAGCGGAGTGGAGGAGTGGAGATCCAGCATCTGCTCCTGTGGAATCCGTTGAAGCTGCTAAGGTACTTGACACATCTCTTAGGGACATCTTCAGGCTTTCGGTATGGAGCGTAATGCGACCAGACTTCAACGGCTTTCCATCTACGGCCAGTACTTCCTCCGGGGAGTCCCGAGGGACTACCCCTATCGATAAAGACCGTACTAACCCCTGATCTATGAAGTTGCCAGTGGCCCCCGAGTCCAACATTACCAGTACCTGATGCACCTGCTGCCCTACTTCTAGCCCGGCTTGTAACACTATGTGGGCTTCAGTGTGGGTGGACCGAGTCGTGGTCAACGACGGTATTCTCCACTCCGTATCCCCCGAGGGTTCCCCCGGGCCCTTCTCCAAACCGCTGCTTTCGTTACTCAAGGTAGACGCTGCTGCCCTCTTTCCTCTGTACGACAGATGGGTGGTTTTGGGTTTCGCCGGACATTCGCGCACGAAATGCCCGCGTTTCCCGCAATACATACAAAGGCCTAGGGTGCGGCGGCTTTCCCTTTCGGTTTTGGACAAAGGGGCTCTCACTGCCCCCACCTCCATCGGTTCGCTGTCAGAGGCCACCGGAGCCGTGTCTCTCCGGGCGGATCTGTAAGTGGACCCTATCCCTCTGTGTCTATCTCCCACCCTTTCCGCCATGCGCCCATCCAGTCGCAATACCAGATTCATCATGGCGGTGCACGTGGTAGGCTGGGGGTCAATCTGGGCCACTAGGTCCTTGAGATCCTCGCTCAATCCCTGGTAGAACAAGGACATCCGCTTGTCTTCGGGCCATGACGTCTCCGCCACCAACCGGTTAAACGAGGTGAGGTAGGTAACCAGGTCGCTCTTCCCTTGCCTCAAGGATAGCAATTCTCTGTCGGTACTGAACGTGGTGGTTCGTCTATCGAACACCGCTTCAAAAGCCGCTCTGAACGCGTCCCAGTCGGACAGAACAACATCATTGTTTCTGACCAACGGGACCGCCCAAGAGGCCGCGTCTCCTACTAGATAGGATATCGCAAACGCTACCCGTGAGTGATTGGTGGGAAAAGAGGAGGGCTTGCACGAGAAATATAGCATAATCTGGGTCAAGAAGACTTGTATCTTTTGGGGATCTCCGGAGTACCGTTCCGGACTGGCTAAGGGAATGGGCGGTGGCACCGTCACCTGAATCTGTGGGCTGCCCCCTGGGGACGCATCGAAGGGGTTACGCGTCAATCTGTCTACCCTGTCCCTCAGGGCTGCCGTCTCGGTTCGCGATGCCACTAGTTCCTGCTGGACCAAGGCTAGTGCTTGTACTACGTCCTCTAAGGTGGCCATGTCGTACACCTCGGACCAGGAGGAGCACGATTCGTGGGTGCGTTATTCTGTTAGGAATGCTGGGCTCCTCAGGGTCCGGGCGACGTAATAGGGGTCCACCTCCAGATATCCCCGGGCTCCAACCAAAAGGTTACAGAGCCCAAAGGCGATCAGGCGAGGGAAAACAGGAAGGGGGGAAGGGACAGCGGGGAATAGAACCTGAAAGACAAATGGCACAAAAGTTATATCGGAGTTATAACGACTAGCTACTCTCATATAATTCTCACTAAGAAAGGTAGTTACCATGTGTAGTGGGAATCCTTCCCCGCGATCACTGAGATACCTCTCTCAGGACCGCCAAAATCTCACTCCAATACCCAGGCGTATTCAATGTCTGACAGCCACCACACTCCGCCTCAGTCACACCCGCAAAGTCATGAGCCTCAGTCTTCCTTCAGACCCGAGGTGAAGTTATCCACTCCCCAAGTGCCCATCCTGCTCCGATGTACTGACTGTTGGCTTCCACGGTGACTATACCGCCGCCTGAGTAATACAAAATAGTTAGCGCTCCTTCACACCCGTGAGGATCAACACGCTACTTAGTCTTGCTTCCCCAAAAGTACCGCTGCTGCTCGGTGGTTGATCCTCACCACCAATACAGCAGGTGGGTTGCAAGGCTTCCCCAACCCTAGGGTCCCCCTGCTCAGCCGAGCAAGGCTTGGTCTGGATTCTCCTCCTCCGAACCCGGAGGGGGTCGGTGTGGGGTGTGTAGCACCCTCGAAAATAGTTCAAGTCTGGTGCACCTCCTATGGTGCTCCCAAGTGATAACCGCTCCTCGCGGACCAACTGTTCTGCTCTCTCGCTTCCCCTCTGGGTTACGAGCGCGTGAGTACGGGAAAAGGAGCCAGGGACACACTTCCTACCTGCTCCTGAACGAATCACTGCAGACGCTGGATGGTGGCCTTCCGCCGTGCGCGGCGTCCGTCTGCTCGGTGCTTTAAACCCCAGGTGCTCTCTGAGGACAATACGCAGCTCCGCTCTTCTGTGGCGAACACGGAAGTTCCTCCGGAAAGTCGAATAACGCACACCTTCGGCTGCGGGGGACGTCGTTATATGGACGTCCACTTCCGGGTCCTCGAGGCTGCTGGGAAATGTAGTCTAAACGCTAGGTAGGCGCGTCGGTCTACGAATCCTGACACAAACTTCATTATTAAGAGTTGAAAAGATCTGAACTAACTCAAAGATATAAAGATGTGATGGCTAAATTGAGACAAGAATGTGCATCCAGGGGGAAAACTGCCAAAAGCTACAATGTGAGCCAGACACTAAACAGGCAAGTAGTAAATTAAAGCAACAAAACAAAAGGGATTTACTTTAGCAGACTCAGTGCAGTTTTCCCTTACAAGGAAATTCAATCTAGCATTGTTGAATATGTTGGGGGAGGTGGTGTTTGACTTTCAAAATAAATCTCCCATAATCCCTGAGATTTTAAGTCACATTTTAAGTCACATGTCCTTAATATCTGAGAAGACACTTGTCAAATTGCGAAGGATCCAGACACATGTCATTTGACTCAAATTTAGCCTAAGAAGTAACAGACAAATTGCTCCTTCCCTCAGGTAAATCCACTGGATCATGGTTAGAGATAATTGAATGCAAGACCCTTGAACAATCATGTCCATCATCCATAAATTTCTCCAGTCATGGCCCAGGCTACCTAATCATATTCTTTTGGTCCTTCCAATCACCAATACAAGATTTGCCTTCCTAAAACTACTTGCCACCTACTTAACTAAGCTCAGTGACTGGCTAATCACTACATGTGTGATGATGTACTATATGGAATGAGGCACTCACTCCTCAGTCAGCTCCGCTCTGCAGCCCCCTTTTCCCGTATGCTGCCACTTCTTCTCATCTCCAAAGCAGGGCTAATTCAAACTGTACTGCTGAAAACCAGCAATTTCCTCATTCCTCACTGTCGCTATCTGAGTTTTGGGATAATTTATTGTTGGAAGAGGCGCACATCATCTTGTGCTTGCCCAGGCCGGGCCATTGTCATTCTACACTTGACAGTGATCAGGCTATCCTTGGGAGCATGACCAGACAGATCCTGTGCAGCAGCCTGCTACATGTATTTTAATACTCTTTTGGACAGGATAACGAGTGTTTAGCATGTATGGCTGTAGATCTAGCTTCTTGGACAGTTAGTGACAAATGATGAACTTTAAAACACGCTGGAGCAGATACCTAAAAGACCTTCAAACTACTTTTACAAGATATTTGGGCATCTTCACCTTCCCCTTTCCTCAGGATGTTATGGTTAAATTACACCAAATTGTGCAGCGAATGCAAATGTCTTTAGTTATTGTTCCATTGAAAGAGATGAATGAAAATACCACACCAAGAGGGAATCCTGGCGCTAAGGTATTTTGAAGGAAAAGGTACAGGCTATACTAATGTATGGAACGGCCAGATTAAAGTTTTTCCCAGAAGATTTAAGATGCATTTAAGATGCACCATAGCTTCCAGTCCCGTGCAGCTAGAAAGGAGAAGGATCTACCTCCAATATGTTCTCTCTTAATTTTAGGATGGGACAGAAGCATGGCTGTTACTGAGTGTAGGATTCTGGAATAAATGGAAGGAATAACACAGCGCTGAAGAATGAGTGGGACCTTTTATGCACTGCACAATGGCAAATGGATAGATCGTTTGGTAGCGGGAATCAACAGAAAGCAGAAAGAGCATCTAGGGCAGCCTCAGATGAGAATCCAATCAATGTTCTTAATGATCTGATCTGAAAGAAACAGGTAGTGATAGATTCCTTACCTTAGAATTACCCCCAGGCATCAGACTGGATCCGGAAAGTTTTCGTCAGCAGTACCCCTGCGCGTCGGTAGGCGTCGTCATGCGGGTCTGCATGTGTCATTGGTGCTGGAATGACGTCGTTGGAGCTACTTAGACGCGTCCACGCACGAGGACGTCAGTTCTTTCTTTTTCCGCACCAGCAAGCGCAGATCCGGGAAGGGCTAGCACCCCCAGTCATTTTTTGACTGAGTTTTTTTAGGCCTTTTGTCTCTTTTTTTCTCGAGTCGATCGACTCCTGGTGTCGTATGGATGCCCGGGTTTAAGAACTGTGGGAACTGTAACCGCTTGATGTCGGTGACTGACCCACACCACGTGTGTCTCTACTGCCTGGAGAGCGCCCACAACTCCCAAGTCGTGCCCCGACTGCCGGGCAATGGCGCTGAAGACTTTGCGGGAGCGGTCCTGAAAGTTGCTAGAAGTCCGGTAGTCTACTCCGCGTCGCTCAAGGTCCCGGTCCCGTGGGAGGTCGAGGGACCGGTCACGGAGCCGTCGCCATCATTCTTCTGGATCTAAATCTTCGCACTCGGGGTCAGGTAAGTCTAAGCATTCCAAACAGAAGTTGCTCCTCAATTTCCTGTCGCGCTACGTGGCTGAGGATGCAGGTGGTGCCACCCCCGCGCCTCCGGCGGACTCTTTGGGCCATCTGGCCCCGCCGGTGCACCTACGGGCCCCACGGGCCCGACTGGGGGTCCTGTCCTTCCATCACCGGCGGCTCCGGCCCCGGCGTCGCCGGTGGCTCCAGCGCCGCAGGACCCCCTGGAATCCGTGATCGGACTCCGGTCGACGCTGGTTGACCTTGTAACACCTCCACCGACGTTGACCCCACTGGCACCACCTCCGACGACGCCTGCTCCTCGGGACGACGTCGTCCCCAGTTTCAGCCCTGAAGCGGACACGGTGCCGGATCAGCGCCGCTCGGCGTAGATTCCAACGCCGATGGGGCCATTTGTTTCCCTATGTCCGTCTTCCATATTTTCAGCCTGTTCCACAGACTTCGGAGGAAGGGGAGGACTGGGAGGGGTCCGAGGGCCCTCTTGCACAAAACTGTGCTTATTTCCCGGACTGGGCAGAGGATTTGGGGGATGCCAGTGGTCTTGACACCTCACCTGACCTTGGCATGCTGTCTCTTCCTACTGTGGCCACGGAGCAGGGAGCCAGTTACGCACTGGTGTTGCGTAGGGCGGCAGAGGCCCTCCACCTCGAACTCCCTACAGTGGCCGTCGGGACTAACCTCCTGACAGAAGTGCTCCGGCCGGCGGCAACCTCTTCGGAGCCCTTGCTGCCCTTTAATGAAGCACTGTCTGACGTTCTTTTGGGGACCTAGTCCAGGCCCAAGACAGGGGCTCCTGTGGACTGGAACGTGGCCCAACGCCATCGCCTGGCTCCGGGCGACCCCCTCTTCCTCTCCCAACACCCCACTCCTGAGAGCTTGGTTGTCCAAGCCTCTGCGTCCCAGAGCACATTCCCTTCCGCACCTCTGGATAGGGAATCCAAGAAGCTGGAGAAGCTTGGCAAGAAGCTGTTTTCATCTGCCAGCTTAGTGCTGCGGTCGGTGAACACTGCATGCCTCTTGGGCATTCCCACTCTGTGTGGGACGCGGTTGTGCAGGTGCTACCTAGCTGTCCAGAGAAGGCCCAGACAGTATTCGCCCAAGCTATTGCTGCTGGGAGAGACGCAGCTAAGTTCACCATCCGTTGTGGGCTTGACACCATCGACTCGCTGGGCAAGGCGATTTCCACGACGGTGGCGCTTTGGTGCCATGCCTAGCTGAGAAGAACTGGCTTCTCAGGGCATGTCCAGAACACTCTGATGGACATGCCCTTTGATGGCATTCACCTTTTTGGCAATAAGGCAGATAGTGCGCTGGAGCGCCTTAAGGACTCAAGGGCTACTGCCAAGTCCTTGGGCCTGTCGGCCACTCGGCCTCCTCTGCCTTCTGCCTTTCGCTCCTTTCGTGGCCACGGATGGGGTGCCCCTCTACGTTCGCAGGGCCACAGGCCGGCGCAGCAACAACAGAGCATACGCAGACGTGGGAACCATCAAGGTGGTTCAGGGGGCCAGTGGGCGGGTCAGTCTACTTCCACCCCCGCAACATCCACTGCAAAGCCTTCCTAGTCCGACCTTTCAGGCCCATGAAACACCAGTGGGTGGCAGAATTCACCATCATCTCCCCCACTGGTGCAACATCACTTCGGACAAGTAGGTGCTGCAAATTGTCCGAAGAGGCTACTCCCTCCCCTTCGAGACTTCCCCCTCTAGTCATGCCACCTCAATACCACCGCATGTCGGGGGACCATCTTGTGCTTTTTCAGCAGGAAGTCACGGCCCTCTTGGCTAAGGGGGCCATTGAGCACGTTCCTGGGCCAGAAGTAGGTCATGGTTGTTATTCCCACTACTTTCTGGTCCCCAAGAAGGACAAGGGTCTGCGTCCTATCTTAGACCTTCAGAACGTCAATCGCTTCCTCCGGAAGGAGAAGTTCAAGATGCTAAAACTTGCTCAGGTCTTGTCTGCCCTAGACCTGCAAGATTGGATGGTAACGTTGGACTTGCTGGATGTTTACTTTCATATTCCCGTCCTGCCGGCCCACTGGCGTTACCTGCGGTTCACGGTAAGCCACGAGCATTTTCAGTTCACCGTGCTCCCTTTTGGCCTTACCAGCGCCCCTCGGGTGTTCACGAAAGTGATGGCGGTAGTCGCAGCTCATCTGCGCAGATCAGGGGTCCTAGTCTTCCCCTATCTCGACGACTGGTTGTTGAAGGCGGGCTCGCCCCAGGCAGTCATCTACCACCTCCAGACTACGGCCGACCTCCTTCATTTGCTGGGGTTCTCCATCAACGTGCCGAAGTCGTACCTGATTCCCTCTCAGAAGCTCCTCTTCATCGGAGCGGTTCTGGATTCGGCACGGTTTCGGGTTTATCCTCCCAAGCAGCGAGTCCGGGATATTCAGGCTATGATTCCGATCTTTCAGCCTTTATCCCGGGTTTCGGTCAGGATGACCCTCCGTCTGCTGGACCTGATGGCCTCCTGCATCCTGTTGGTGGATCATGCCAGATGGCATATGCGGGCTCTGCCGTGGGACCTGAAGTTCCAGTGGGCACAACATCAGGGCAACCTGTACGATCATTTCCAGATATCATCGGGCACTGCACAACAATTGCAGTGGTGGCTCACGAATCGCGATTGGGTCAATGGCAGATCCCTCTCCCTTCCCCAACCGGAACACACAGTGGTGACGGACGCATCCCTTCTGGGATGGGGAGGCCACATGGGGAGGCGGAGATCAGAGGACTCTGATCTCCGGCGTTGTCCCGGCTCCATATCAACCTTCTGGAGCTTCGGGCGATCCGACTTGCACTGAAAACATTCCTTCCTTCTGTCAAGGGGAGAGTAGTGCAGGTGTTCACGGACAACACCACCGCCATGTGGTACTGCAACAAACAGGGCAGGGTGGGGTTGTGAACCCTATGTCAGGAGGCTCTGCGTCTCTGGACATGGCTGGAACATCAGGGCATTTTCCTGGTGGTTCAACACCTGGCAGGTTCTCTGAACTCCAGGGCGGACGAACTCAGCCGCATGATGGATCACGAATGGCGTCTGCACTCGGACGTGGCGCAAGGTCTCTTACAGCAGTAGGGAGAGCCTTGGTTAGATCTATTCGCCACCGAAGAGAACGCGCAATGTCATCAGTTCTGCGTGTTGGAATTTCCAATGCGGCACTCGCTAGGCAACGCTTTTCGTCGCGAGTGGAGTCGCGGTCTACTATACGCCTTTCTGCCTATACCACTTCTACCCAGAGTGCTGAAGAAGATCAAGCGTGACCAGGCCCAAGTCATTCTTGTGGCACCGCACTGGGCTCGAAGAGTATGGTATCCCGAGCTACTCAGCATGGCTATCGATCCCCTGATCCAACTGCCTCTTCGGGAGGATCTTCTGTCACAGCAACAGGGGATGGTCTTCCACCCGAACCTGTCCAGCCTCCACCTCCTTACGTGGAGATTGAGTGGCGGCAGTTGACGTCTTTTGACCTGCCTCCCGAAGTTTGTGATGTAATTTTGGCAGCCAGGCATCCTTCCACTAAGACGGTATACGCCTGTAGGTGGAATACGTTTGTGGCATGGTGCACAGCAAAGGCTGTGAATCTCCTTTCTGCCCCTCTTTCAGAGGTCCTTCTAGTCCTTCTTTCTTTGGCCCAGTAGGGCTCTGCTCTGGGCACTTTCAAGGGCTATCTCTCGGCCATTTCAGCCTTTTTACGGCTTCCAGATCAGCCTTCCCTTTTCAAGTCCCCTGTTGTGAATAGATTCTTAAAAGGCATTATTCCTCTTTTCCCTCCTGTTCCCTTCATAATGCCTCAGTGGGACTTGAACCTGGTTATGACATATCTGATGTGTGCTCCCTTTGAGCCACTTCACAACTGTCCTCTTCGTCTTCTCACTTTAAAGACAGCTTTCCTGGTGGCCATCACCTCTGCCAGAAGTGAGCTCCAGGCTCTTTCTTCTAAACCTCCTTTTCTTTCTGTCCATCTGGACAAAGTGGTTCTAAGGACCTGTCCATCTTTTCTGCCAAAGGTTGTCACTGCCTTTCACATCAGGCAGACCATCACTTTGCCTACCTTCTTCCTGCCTCCACATCCCTCGAAAGAGGAAGAAAGGCTCCACCGTCTGGACCCAAAACGTGTGCTCTCATTCTATCTAAACCGCACACAACAGTTCCGGGTGGATGACCAGCTCTTTGTTGGCTACGTGGGCGCCAAGAAAGGTCGGGCCGTGCACAAGCGGACCATCTCTCGGTGGGCCGTTCTGTGCATAAACGCTTGTTCTTCTTTGGCTAAAAAAGAGCCTCCGGTGGGGCTGCGCGCCCATTCTACCAGGGTGACGGCAGCCACTACTGCTTTGGGACGGGGTGTTCCCTTGCATGACATCTGTCAGGCAGCTACGTGGGCCTCGCTGCACACGTTTACCAAGCACTACTGACTGGACAGCCAAGTCCGGAGAGACGGCTTCTTTGGCCGTTCTGTTCTCTAGGACTTTCTGGTGTGAGCTTGGTTCGCAGACCCACCACCAGGGTTGGTATTGCTGAGGTATCTATTCTAAGGTAAGGAATCTATCACTACGTGTTTCTTTCAGATGCACAAGTTACTTACCTTCAGTAACGATATATCTGTAAGAAACATTAGTAGTGATAGATTCCTGGGAAAATACTGCTATGCCTTTTCCTTCTCCCCTTTCCTTTTATCTTCTCTTGCTGCTCCCGCCCCGTTACATACACCTCTCCCCTTCCTCCTTCCCTCTCTCCTCTTGCTGATTCTACCCTTTTTACATCAAACTCTACCTCCCTGATCTAATCTTCATCTCTAATCTCTCACCAAGCCTTTAACTTTCTCTTGCTGGTTCTGCACATCTAACGTCTACTTTCCTCCCCTCACTGACTCTTCATCTCACCTCGATCTCTTGGTAGTTTTTCTCTCTTCCATCCACTTCCCTCATGCCACTCTGCCTATGTACTCTTGCTAGTTCTGTCTCTCATAAAGCCATGACTTTTATCCATACACTACCTTCACTGCTAATCTCTTCCCCAGCCTTATAACCTTTCTTTACTGGCTCTGCCCCATTTACATCTTATCTACATTTTCATCCTCCTAAACACTCTAATCGTTTCCCACTGATTTTGCCACTTACACCACCTATTTCCATTCATGCTCTACTCCTATTCTCATCTCTTCCTCAAACCTTATTTTGTGGATTCTGTCCCTTTTACATCAATCTCTCTGCCATCCCCAGCTTTGTTTCTCCTCTTTCTCGTTATGTCCCTCTTATACCCACTTTTCTCCCCCATGCTGTATGCCTCATCTCTCCCACTGCCTCTTACTTTTCTCGCTGATTCTGGTCTTCTACATCCACCTTGCACAATTCCCTTTCTCTTCTCTGTGTAAGGTTTCTTGATTCTTCTGCCTCTCTTACATCTGCACGCCCCATCCATGTATTGCCCTTCCTCTCATTTCTTTCTCTGGCCTCCTAACGTTTTTTTGCTGGTCTGTCCCCTTTACATCCATCTCTCCTCTATGAGCCCCCTGCCTCTCATATCGTCTCACTGGTTCTGCCTCTTACATCCACGTCTCCCTTCCATGCTCTACACTTCACTTTATCTCTACTACTGTCTCGTACCTTTCTCACTAATTTTGCCTTTATTACACCCACCTCTTAGCTACTTGCTGAACCCTTCACCTCTCATCTCTCTGCAGCCTCTAATCTTCTCTCACTGGTTCTACCTCTCTGAAATCTACCTTCCCCCTGCCTCTTACCTGCTCTTGGTTGCCCTATCCTCTTACATCTAACACTCACCATACCCTATCCATGACACTTAAGGTCTCCTGAGGGTTCTGCTTCTTTTATACTTACCTCTTCAATCCAAGCACTGCCTTTAACCTTTCATCTTACTCTCCAGCCTTAACTTTGTTCACTGGTTCCCCCCCTTTGTTAACCTCTCACCTCCATGCTCAACTCTTCATGTTTTATCTCTTGCTCACCTCTACCTTCAATTCGCTGTATCTGCCCCTCAAAAATCCACCTCTCCCCTACATGCGCTGCTATTTATCACTCTCCTCCCTGGCCTTTTACCTTGCTTCCCGTCTTGTGCCAGGACACAATACAGGCCCCTGCAGCACAGATGGGCCTACAACACTTCAGGGGGCCCCCTTTCAGCCCAGGGCCAATGAATATCTGTGAAATGTGGGAGACTCAGGGGCCCAGTATCACTTTCTGCAGCGAGGTCCCCATCATTTTGTGTTACAGCACTACTCTTGTTACTTTACAAAATTCTCTCCCCTTCCATCCTCCCACTCTCCCCAAGTCTTTTGTTTGCCTAACCCCTTTTAGATGTGCCTATCCCTCAATACTTCTATTAAAAGCAAAAGAGAGCACCAGATCTCCTTAGATGTACCTAGGACACTGGAATACTGGATTTCAGATATGAGCAAACATGATGCCGGGGAGTAGTGCTACCTTTTCAGATGTCTACAACCAGGAATGGTGTGTGGTTTGACAGGTTATATAGTTTGGGTGTATCTTGGAGGGGTCGTTGCACTCCCCTCGGGGTGGTGAGGATGGATGTGGGGTCATCCCTCCTACCAACTCAATGTTATCTCCACTATTCTTTTACCAACCCAATTTTTCGTTATTCCTTTTTTTCGTGTAAATTGCATTAAAATAAAAAACACCAAGTGATTGTATTCAACTGGAGTCACTATTTATGTTTAACTCTGTTTACGTTTCTTTTGGATGAACATGCTTGTTTGAAAAAAAAACAATAAAACAACAGAGTTGCAATAAAAAGAAAAGAATAATAACCTCTCACTCCGTTTTCTGCTCTTCTCCCTTCCCCTTCATTGGACTTGAGCAGCGCCAATCGTGACATGAGGTCACTCTGTGTGAACGGGCCAGTGCCGCGCGGCCGCCGCCGCCGCCCTCAAAACAGTGCCGCCTGGGGCGGACCGCCCCCCCAGCTACGCCGCTGTCAGTGTGTTTTGTTGTGAGTCCTGCAGGATGCTCTGCGTTTCATCCATGCAGGGGCAGGGCTCACTTCACACCTCACGCCAGTTCAAGCATCTGCAAATATCATGCAGGTGCGGCGATTAGGATAAGAGAAAGAGTTGCCAGCAAAGGATAGCTGATCACGGCCACAAACCAGTCTGCCACAGCTGAAAGGGATGGGGGGGGAGGGGGGGGGTTCAGCAGTCCCAGGTGAGGGGGGCCACCCCCCTCTGGCCTTGAGCTGCACCACGGTTGCACACCCCGAGGGAGGGCGCTGCCCACCTGTAAGTGGCACAATGGCACATTTTCGTAAGTATGATGGCCTCGTGAGGGGGCCCCGTGGTACTTCGAAGGCTGCAGGGCCCCGGGCTGCCGCCCATGCCTAGCGCCGGCCCTGGCCGCTATGGAATTTGCCAGGCGTCTCCTTGGGACTTCTTTCGACGCCGCTGGCAATAGTTGGGAGGTTCTGAACAAAGCTATGTCTTTGTGCTTATCTCACATAGATGTTCCCTGGTGTGCACAGAGGACAGCAGACCTCTGTTCTGAGGAACATCACTAGGCGCCACCCTGGTTTGTATCTTTAAACTGTATCCTGGTCAAAATAAATCTACTAGACCACTGCAAGGATGATGGCAACTAAATATGAAAATATTACGTTTGAAAAAGGTGATTGTATATTTTTCTAACAGTCGTTACAGTTTATTTCAATGCCTGCTTCTAAAGTTTTATCGGACCTGTTTGGAAGTAACCATAAGTTAATGCATGCTACGTATCAACTAATTACATATGTGAACTGCATTAGAAATAATATAAAGAAGCATACAATGTGTCAATGACACTCTTAATCATTTTTCATTTTTTGTACTCCAATGTAACGAAAATACATCTCCTACAATAAATGCCTGTTAGATTGTCGGTATTGGATAGCCTTTCATTTGTGTGTGTCTTTTAACGTAGGCTGAATTAGAGGCCTTCGAGAACAGGATGCGAGGCCGGCGGAAGAAGAACAGAAGGAAGGACGAAATGGAGGTTGAACCATCACTTTGGCAAAAGTATAGGAGTTACATCCTGGTGCCTCTCTGTGCTGTTGCATTTGCCATGGCCACCTTCTACGTCATTCACAATGTTTGAAATGTGAAATTAAATTTAGAGCGTTGATTTTTATATTTCTCCCTGTAGGAATGTAATGTTTTTATTTTTCTTTCCACTTTTAGCTGCACTCTGTAAAAGGACATTGTTAATATTTCCATTCTGAATAGCTAACTTTCAGAACATTTGCCTTTATTATAAATGTATTGAAGAAATCAAAAACTTTTCAGAAATGTTCTATTTAGAATAACAGTTTCGGAAAGATTTTTGTTAGAAGTTGGGGCAATTCTAAATGCATTGAACGGTTATTGTTTCTTTAGCGAGTTCATGTTTCAAACAAAATGGAAAGTTCAACATCTATTAATATTTTAAATCCATGTTAAGAAAAGGGATTAATTGCAGCTCTAGTTGTATATTTGTCTGATTTAATGATGTAAAGGAAGCGAGTAAGTCATCAGTAAAAGCATAAGTGTAATTGCTGTGAAATTGAAATATAAGTGGAAGAAAATGAAGCTTGTGCACAGGTGGGGGCAGGCTGGTGTCTTAATAATTGTATGTGTTGGTATTGTAGGCCACACTAGGTCATTTTTCTTGAATTAACCCAAATAGTAAGAACCTCAGCTGTTGTTCTGACCTTATTAAAAAAAAAAAAAAAATTGTTGTGTAATGGTGTTATACTACAGATTCCTTGCAATGATATTCCTAGCTGTATTCATGGATTTGGTTGGTGCTACATACGTCTTCATTGGCCATCATATGTTTGCATCACAAAAGCAGATTATTTATTCACTGTTTAGTAGTAACTAGTAGTAAAACTCTTTAATCATATTTCTCTATTAATCTCATATTCCAGTTTTTTTCCACACTATAAAATAATTATTCAAAAAGTTTGGGTTTGGTATAACTTTTAATATTTTATACTTAAATAACATCAGGTCTCTTATTACCGGTAGTGACACACAGCTCCTCTCAACATAACCTGTAATGTTTCAGATTTATCCATCCTAATTCTTCATTACAAAAATAAAACAAGCAAAGTAAAATCACTCCGCGCTTTCCAAATGTCAATATCACCTGTACAGTCATACTAAAAAAGAATGACCTTTGTACCGAATTGTATTTA
The DNA here is from genome assembly GCF_964204655.1 of Triturus cristatus. Classification (NCBI taxonomy): domain Eukaryota; kingdom Metazoa; phylum Chordata; class Amphibia; order Caudata; family Salamandridae; genus Triturus; species Triturus cristatus. Next base: position 817,092,410 of record NC_140582.1, read on the forward strand.
TTGATTACCATAAACTCCAAATACGTGCACAGGATTTACCTCGATTCCTCTGGATTGTGCCCCCACCTTCTTCGTCCTTGATGCTTCCATTGCAAAATGTCCAAATGAAAACATGAGCTCTTGTATTTGAACCATCCTAGGCAAAGACAGTGGGTCGTATGTTTTAACCCAGTATACCTGGGCTGGCTACAACTTGATGTTGTATTATGAGATAGTAAGAAATGTGAATAAACTATTTTACTACTTCAGTTTGTAGTTCTAGTAGCGAAAGTCTGTGAAATGCAGACATTTCACATTACTGTGAAACCCTCTCAAATAAAGTGTGTATAGCATTGATGTATGATCTTGGATTTTATGAGCATTTGCTGCACTAAACTGTTATTTTTTGTAATGACCTTTTCACAATGAGTACAAGGTTCATTTGGGATTCGGATTGTCTAGCAGTAACATCATATGACAAATGCAATATGGGAAAATGTATTGCAAGTCAACACACTACTGAAGTATGAATTATTTTTGGTGGTCAGCACTGGTGATCATTGGCAGTAAATGTAAAACTGTGATGATCCTCACACAATTATGCTGATTTAAATCTAAAACGTGCACAGTTTTCTTATGCCAGACTTCTCCGTTTCCCATGTATATGATATCAGCCTCACCATCATGGGGCATGGACCAGAGCTGTACAGAAGCTCTTCTACCGCATGGGTAGGGAATGCACAATTTCCTTACTGCATGCCGCTGTCCCATTGCCTCAGTGTATTCCTGATGTGTCCTGCCTACTCTTGTATTTTTTACTAAATCCTTTCAGTCACCTCTATTTGACTATGTAGCTGGAGCTCGCTTTTGGGATTTCCAAGGTTGTTTTATATTTCTACATCACTATTTTGAACCATAAAGGTATCGGGCAATATTATGCAATCCTTGCCGAACTCGTGTTTCACGCCTTTGCGGTAATCACTCACCTGACCAGGCCGGTGTCTGGATTCTATACGCTGTACTGAAAGTCTTACTTTCTTTGCATCTTGCACTGTTAAAAGCAGATGATCCTTGAAAGTCTAAGGATGTCATCACGCCCTCATAAAATCTATTGATATCCACAATCGGCTAAGAACTGGGCCCTTTGTGTGCAGACAGACAATATTGTAAATTGCTTCCAAAGACTGCTCAGTTTGTACAGTAATTGATCCACTATCTCTGTGAAGGTTCCTTCAGAATATGCATAACAAGGAACAGGGTATTCACACAATACCACTGACCTCTCTACAGGCAGCTGAAGATCTTCTATAATAAAAAAGGAGCTCCATATTTGGTGCATTTGAATAGCAAATGGGCTCTATGCCAGTTAGATAGCATCATCAGAAACCCTAGGGTCCTTCTTCCAACTGTTCAGGGTTCCAGCTCCCTGGGCCCTCGCGTGAGAGTAGTCTTATAAGGGCAAAAATCCGACTGTCCAAAAATCTCCCTTTTTTTTACCCCCAGATTTATCTAAGGGACTGTAGACTCTTGCATATCACTCCTGCTAGAATCAAATGATATCTCGTCTGTTGTTCACTTGATCAGGTTCCTGCCATAGCGCCCAAGGAGTTATATCAGACTTCTGTCTAATCCCGTCTCCAATCCACCATCTTTAGCTGACTGCAAAGTTAACTTTGCAAAAATTGGTAAAATCATGAGATTTTTTAAAAAGCATAAGCGATTAGCCCCCCCCCCCCCCCCCCCAAAAAAAAAAAACTAAAGAAGCTGGCTCCCATGTAAGGTATTGTTTCTCTTGTAGTTCCTTCTTCAGTACCAAGGCCTTTTTCAGGTCACCCAACCCGTCTTTTCCAAGTTAAATAGGAAGTTGTAGAACGAGAAGGGTGAAACACATGGGCTTTGGGTCTCTGATTTACCAGATACTTTCTTGGGCATAGTGATTGCACCCAAGTCACTTAAAAATGGTTCTCCAACTGTATGGCTACTGATGTTGCGTGTAACTCATCCTGTATGCGGTTCTTCTAACATTCTTGACATTTTATAACGATTGGGTTGCTGGGGGCTCCAGGTAGATGCCCTAAATCATTCCTTGGTTCTCAATTTCATAGGCTACTTCTCTATCCCGATATTAATAAATATTGCAATAACTTTACTTATCTATGGGATTCCTTAACATGCTCATGAAAATAAAATGTTAATCTTATGAAAACATTGCTAATTTCGTTTGTTTCATTCAATAGAGCCAATTAGAATTTCACTTTGGCAATAATATATATATGTGAATGAAATACTCATTCCGATTCTCGCAAAACACTAATCAGCAAATAGGTAACTCCCTTTACATGCAATCCTTTTACACCTGATCCTTCAGCGATTCCCTATACCTCTCTGTCTCAGAATGCACAGGCACGAAAATTAGGCAGTTATTGTCTGCTCTGTGAGGCAAGGATCCCTTGACCAGAGGTATTTTTGGGGCTTTATTAGTCATCGTATTTCTTCAACTATCAATTGGACACTTTTCGAGCGTTAGGAGGTTTATTTTCCTTTTCTTTTTGCCAAAGTGAAAGACTATGAAATCTCTTCTAGCCTTAGATTTTCAGCATACTAAATAGAGCAGGGTGCGCTTGGTACTAAAGGAGGTAGAATAAGCCTGTTGTAAGTGGCTGTGCAGCACCACTGCTCCCCATTAGAATGCAGTCTGCTAGGTGTTTTGAAGGTGGTTCGAGAAATGCTATTCTCTGTTCCAAAGTCTATTGTCACAAAATTAGATTCCTAAAAAAATAGTCACCCTCAGCTGTGATCCCAGGGAAATGGTCGAAATCGTCTTCTTTGCCCTCCAGTAGCAGCCGCAGCAAAAACTAAATTTCAGTGTACTTGGGAGTATATGCTCTCGGGATAAGACAGCACAATAAAACTAAGGGAGACCCTCACAATAAAAGTAAGGGAGACCCTCCAGTGGGGCTACTCATCAGCAAGCTTCTAAACTCCAAATATTGCCGAAGGCCGTTTGCAAATTTCAGGCGTTCTACGCCACAAAAAACATATGGCAACCTGTTAAATAAAAAGCATAGGTCCAGAGGTCACATTTGGGAGAAAACATATGTAGGTGCAGCAGCTTCATGCAGAGAAAAGACAGATTCTATGTGATCTTCTCAAAATACATCTTGGAAATATGAGAACTCGCCTACAAGTATAAATACCTTTGCCTGACATCAGTGCTCCTAATATAAAAGTGAACTGGCCAAATGCTCTCATCTTTGTGATCTGTCAAATATAGCTGCCAGAAGCGGCATTTCGGACAGGATGGACCAAACTAAATCGACACTCCATTGTTTGAAGAGGTGAACGCCTTCCAATCCCTAAGGCGTAGGTGGTTACAAGTTGGTTGCAATTCTAGTGAATCCACGTTCTGTTATTAGTTAGCATGCAAACTCTTCAAAATGACAAAGCATAGCAAATGTGACTGGTTACGTCCAGGAGAAAGAAAATAAATTCAGTGGCTCTCTGCTGCCCAAGCTACCCACTGAAGGTAGAAGAGTTTGGTTATCTTTTCAAATGTGTGGGTGGGGTGTGCCTCTATGGCGAGAGAGCACCCCAGCCTGGCTGGAGCATAATTAAGTGTCTGATAAATCACTTTGTGTCTGTGGGGAATTATGTTGATACACAAGGGCTTAAATCATTAAATTACACGTGGACATGAGTGAACAGCAAACAGTGTGAATTTAGTGGCAGCTCAGTGTTAAAGATGACCAATTTGCATAAAGTTCAACTGCCTCACACCTGAGAAAATAGGAGATCTGAGCTTAAGTTAGTCAGTTTGATTATAGTCTCTCTTTCGGATGCATTAATGCCAGGATTTTACCATTGGAATAAATCTTGAAACTTGTCTCTTATCACCATTGTGATTTGTTTAAAGCAATATCCAGCATTCGACCAGTTCTAGATGTTAACAATGATCCACGTTAATCTTGATTAGAATAAAGAGGTTAGTGTTGTACAACCCTATAAATATAGCAGTGTCCATCTCAAGAGTTCAATGAAAATATGTAAGAACCTATACGATATCACTATCAAATCATTCTTACTCTCGAATATGACAATTTATCAGGACTATCCTGTACATCAGAAGGAGCTATTTTACCTGACAGAAAGGTCTAGCTCTAGCCTGTAAAGGACACCATACTTTTTTTAAGCTTGATAATATATGGCAGTATGACCTATTAAAAGCGCACTCTATCTTATTACATTGTTATGTGCTGTGGTCTGTTAGGTCGATTATAGATGATGACAGGATTAGTACTACAAATTTCTGATGGATACTTCTACTTGAAAATTCCTCACCTTTTGAAAATCCGAGGCATCTGTCTAAAACCGGAAACTTTTCAATAGCTGTCCCACGCCAGTAGGGGGCACGTCCTCCATCACGAACTCACACGTGGTGCCTTGTGACATCACTGGAGCCATAAAGCACAATCAATGCAATCCAGAGCTGTTCAACTCTTCTCAAGAGAATTATTGTTAGTCAATAATTTCTAAGATATTTTATCTATTAGGTGCAATTTTCTTCAGTATACCGAAGCTGAAGCGATCCGGATTCAAGCCGTGTCAATACTGCCAGGGTTAAATGTCCATCACAGACCCTCATACCATCTGTCTATGGTGCTTTGGATCCGACCATGATGTCTACGCCTGCAAATCCTCTCAAATAATGCATCCCAAGCTGCTTAAAGAGAGGCCAAGATGTCCATGGCCAAAGCGCAGGATAAATGCAGGAGACCTAGAAAATTTCATCCAAAATCAAAATCTCTGTAGGAAGGTGGAATCTGACTGCATGGTTGCCCCCACTTTTTTCCTGGTGTTTGAATGGTTTCTGACTAGTCTGGCTGTGATCCTGCTATCCAGGATCCCAGCTTATCTGCTTTCTCCCTTAAATGACTGGAGTGCATATTAGATGCACTAGTGATTGGATACTGCGGTACCTTATGAGCCCCTAGTATATGATACCTTAGGTACCTAGGGCATAGGCACTTCACAGGCCTACCAGGGGCTGAAGCATGTATTATGCCACCCCTGGGAAGCAGACTAAATCTGACACCACATGCATGTTACTGCAGCCTGGGTGAGGTAGTGTTAGCACTCCTCACAGAGGTATAGGTTTCTATATCTCACCATACACACACATATAAACCTATCAGCCACCCCTATGGCAGGCCCTATCAATCCTGAGGGCAGGGTGCTTGGTTTACAATGTGAGGGGGTGCCTCTGCATGAGCAGGGCCCCTCTACACCTGGCAGAGTCTATTCTCTATGGCTGTTTGTGGATGCGGTTAAACCATATACTCTTAAGTGCATTATAATGCTAACTTTGGAATGACTGCATCAAAACATGTTGTGATTAGTGTCAAACAACTTGGAATCATACCCCCCACATCAGTCCATGATGTGGGAGCATGATCCCACCCTTCTAGAGAGGACGACATGTACCCACTGTAGTAAAACGACAGAAATCTGAACGAGCCCTGGCATCACAAAATGGATGCCACCAGCACAGACACTGGGTTGCCCTCCTGCTGCTGACTGAAACTCGCAGGGGAGGAAGCCCAACAAAAGGCATCCTGTCACAGGGAGGTGTCACCACCTTTCAGACAGGATTTAGTGTATTGGAGCTGGGTGTGTGCACTTCTAGAGTGTTTTGAAGTCCTGCACTGGGGGAGCAGTAGGCCCCTCTGTGCATATGCCAGCTCAAACCGGTTCAGGGGCTACCTGTCCCTGCTCTGGCGCGAAACTGGACAAAGGGAAGTGGGTGTAACCACCCCCTACCCTGACCCTCCTAGAGGAGTGGTCATAGAGCTAGTCCCTCCCCTAACTTCAGTATAAGATAGCAAACTTTGCCATTGCAAAGCAGATAACCCTGGACAACGCTCTACAAAGACGAATCCTGGCCCTTCGATGTTCCACTAACCTTTGGAAGACAGAAGAATCTCCCTTGGAGTCAAGGAGTGACTCCCCTGCTTGGCAGGCACCAGAAACTCTAATCAACGGTTGCAAACTTTCCCGCTCCCGCCGGAGTTCGAAGTCCCTGCAGCCCCGGAAGTGGATTTCCTGACTTCTCGACGGCCATTGTGAGTCCCCTGCAGAGCTGTGGCGAGGGGACCCCACGAGTGACGAGGAACAGCAATACCCGGGTACCGTGCACTATTGTCGAGTGCAACCCCTTCACGAAGTTCTACGAACTTGTGCATTGGACCTTTGTGGCCCAAACCTCCAGCAGGTTTTGCAGCGAAAATCAGAGGCCTACCACGTCCCGTGTGACCGTGGGCTCCTGTGAAGCATTTCCTCAAGAGGCGTCTTCGCAATCCCTTGCCCGTTGGCTTGTGGGTCCCCTGAAGACTTTCTTATCGACTCAAAGGGACCCCTGGTTGCTCCAGGCCTGCCCTCACCCACCCTCGCTGGGTGAGTCCCTCAGACCTTGCTGGTCTGCAAAGCTGAATTTCTTCGATTTCCACGTGACTTGTGGTTGCCAAGGCTTGTTGGCTCCAATCCGGTTGCCGACACCTCAGTAAGCTGCAGACGTCGTGGCACACTCCGAATCCAGCTGCTGGTCATCGTCGATCCTTCCTGGACCTCGTGAGCGAAGAGTCAAAACACCCTTGATCACCTGAAATCACCCGACTTCCGTGGGCAACCAGCTTCCTGGCCCCCGGTCACTGGCAAGTGACTGTGAACATTGTCCCTTCAATTTTCAGGTCATCTGCATTTCAAATCCACCCTTGGATTCCATCGGACACTTCTTCAGTCGACGCAAGCAGCAAGTCTTCTTTGGTCTCCATAGAAAACAGCGACGCGACCAGACACCAAAAGACACCTATGCACCCGGCTTCCCTGGGTGAGGTAACTCGTGCACTCCGGTGCCCTAGTATGTGTTGGCCCTCGAATTACTTACCTTGTAAGTGGCTTGCTTGTAGACTTCCTTGAAGTACCCTAAAACTTTAAAAATCAAACCGCGACTTGCTCCATTATAATCAATAGGGAACCCGCGGCTGTGTTCACATACTGGAAAAAGCAAAGCTAGCGGTATCCCTCTAGGACAGCACCGGATTATCGCTTAACCCATTATATTGATTGGTGATAATTTAAGTTCATCCCACGTGTGCACTCTTGAATAGTACCCGCCAGCACAGTACTTCCCCAGGTTCTGGGGCAAAGTGAAAACAAACAGCAAAAGGTGCACCACTTCCACAAATGTAAATTATATTAAATTAGTCCATGTACTTGATGTATTTTCTTTTTCAAAAATTCTTCTTTATTGTTCATTTGTTATAATGACATTAAGAACAGCCAAAGCAGCCGACGCGTTTCGTCCCACTTGGGACTTCTTCAGGGCTGCAAAAGTGCATATATAAAAAATATGTATAAATAACACGAGTAACCACATATTATATTAACCAAACCAAACTACATACAACAAACATAATCTATGACAATAAACAAATTCATATAAGTGTTACAAAAAAGGAAACATCACTTTTAACAAAAACTCAGAAGACATAAGGAAGCTAAAAAAACTGCCATCAAACCAACAGTTGTTATAAATTCATAATCGTCATTTTCCATTTGGCTAGTCCGGGTAAAAACAACCTCTCAACGTATGAACATGAGTCAAATTATGTAACAGCTTGAAAGCATATATTTGTAAAATTTTATTGGTTTCTTAATTTCAACGATAGGCTCATTCCTAAGTTAAGTCTGCATTAATTGTGCTGGTATTTAGTCAGAGACAAGAGAATTACTAGAAAAAATATATATGCGAAAAAGTGCGGACAAAAGATAACAAGGTTTTGGATTGTGAACATCATCGTATTGTATCCTAATAGGCTCAGTTAAGTTTAGAAAAGGGGAGAGACCTGAAGATGTACCCACCGTAAATAGTAATATACCGGTGTGTATTTATATTCGGGGCAATTTCTAGAACATCATTCAACGTCACTAAAAGAGAGCCAAAGTAAGAAGGTATAAGACAAAGGAATTTTGTAACGATATTCAATAACGAAGTAACGTAAATACGTCATTTGTTATGATGACCTTGAACTAGACTGGGAGGAGTTATCAAAGAGAAAAGCGACAAAGTAGTTTAATAATTCACATTAGTGAGCATTACAGTCAGTATATATTCCGTATATATCTCCAAAGATGTTTATAAAGAGGAAGAGCTCCCCATGGGAGTATCTGTACTTACATTCATAAGGTAGAAAATATATCAGTTAGAGTACGAGTGTATGTCAGATAAGTGACAACAGGTGGTCCCGTTTTTTCAGTATAATACAAAGTCAGATTTCGTCCAATGATACGGACAAAAGCCAAAGTCTTCAAGTTGCCTGAAAGTGGAAACATGGCAGTCCAATCACACAAGATGAACCATAATGTTTTATTATTATGATAATACGCAAACAAACTCACTCGTTCACTATGTGTGGGCGAACTCACATTACAACTTGATTTAGTAAAAATGGTCTAATTAGCCCTATAGGGTGTAAGGTCGGTCTAGATACAACCAAGCTAGCAACATAAAGTAGAACTTTATTAGAATGGTCCCTTTAGCACCATCCTTAATGTGGGAGTTTAGAATTATGTTTTCAAAAGAGTCCTAGTGTAACAACAGAAAGAGAATAAGTGAAAAGAGCAACATGTCACATTATCATAAAAATATAACTCGAATCCCACAAGCCCCTAAGTTTTAACCAAGAGCCAAAAGGTTTAAATTTATAGAGATGCAGAATCAAGTAAACTCAATTCTAGGGGGTGAGATATAATCTAAAATTCCGCATAAAACCTACCCGATTCCGCATATTCAGTATCCGAGTTGGAACCTAATCCGTCAGCGATCCGCACCAAACAGAGGTTATACTCGCACGTTTAAATAGCATTGCTCAGGGGTTACAAACCCAAAACACCTGAGTTCCACGCTTCGAGGTAGCGGAAGTAACGTCACGGCACCGTCAATGTAAAATAGATGGTAAACAAAGTTGCCATATTGGAGAGGCGATGCGCTTAATATAGCATCAGGGAAAATAAATAATATGTCTTAGTATCTCATTGGTAACATATATTAGAGACTAATAAATGAAGGATAATGTGTACAATGAAGAACGGAACACGTAACGGTTTATTACTGGTGTTTTGATAAAAACGTATCGTATTTTCACTGTGAATCAAGAAGCAGGAAGCGCCGTGGCCATGTTGGAAAGGGTAATGCTCATAATGTGAGCTTCAGAGAGAGCTTAACATTGCAACTCGTTGTCACAGGGCTGGTATATGTGAGGATCCAAAGAGTAAAGAATAATGTGCCCAACAAATCAAGACGGAAAGCATGATGGTTTATTCATTTGTGCCGCGAAACGGACATATCATATCGTCACTATGAAGTCTATCGGCCACGTTGGAAAGGTAATGCTCACCGCGTAAGCTCAAAGGAAACTAATCATGTATCTTATTATCACATGGCCAGCATATATTGGAGCTCGAAGATGAGAACAAATGTACGCAAGGGGTAAAAGAACCTATGCTGGTTTGACCATTGGTATCACAGGCAACGTCAGCTCACCAGTAAAGTGTCATAAATGGTCGCCATGTTGGAAGGGCGATTGGCTCATCATTGGGATCTGTACATGTAATGAGTCATATTAAAGTCATGGGACCTCTAAGCTTAAGAAATCAACAACAAAAGAGATGCCATAATTATTGTTGTAAGAATTCGGGAAGATTGGAAAATAGTAACTATAGTAAATAATAGGTTACTTTGTTGCAGATTAACACCCAGGTACCATAAAATCTAGCGACATAGCAGTTCATAACAAGTCATTAACATTACAAAAAATGGCAGTCAGGGATAGTAAGGTTAACAATGATGACAGTTAGATACAGGGGATTCACATGATAGTATACAATAAACCTGAATCAACATTCATAAAGCATTGATATATTTTAGAGAAAATAATGCATTTCAGATTCAGTGTTATGCCCCATTTCCACACATCGAAGTCTACATATCCAGCCTGCCTCATTTCTTCTTAATTCCAGCTCTCTGTTTCCTCCCCTGGGGGATGGTGGTATGTGGTCTATCCCAAAGAACCACAATTCATTAGGCTTGTGCCCTTTGTCCTGGATATGTGTGGAAAGGGGATATTTGGAATCGCCCTTCTCTGCCGCTCTCTGGTGTTCCTGTATCCTGACTTTGAGTTCCCTTTTGGTGCTGCCTACATAGATGATGTCACATGGACAGCCCAATATATATGTTACAAACTTGGTTTTACACGCAATGATGTGTTTGATCTTATGTGTTTTACCAGTGTTGTATTGGAACGTACGTGTCCTATTTCTTCCCATTTTGCACACACTGCATTTCATACACGTAAAGAAACCCCCCTGACCCCCTGTCAACCAATTGGGAGTTTTAGGAGATGTTACAAAACTAGGGCTTAATAGGTTCCTCAAGTTTTGGCCTCGTCTGTAAGTGACCCTGGGTGTCCTAGATATTTCATCCCTTAGGCCCGGTATTTCACAAAGTAACCTCCAATGTTTTCTAAGGATATTGAAAATCCTACCACTGTCCCTGTTGTAAGTAGTCACAAGGGCAGTGGCAGGTCGCTCCTTGCTTCCTGTTCGTGGCGTTCTTTTCTCAAGGGTACTTTCTCTCTTCACCTTCAAGGCCCTTTTCTCAATTTTATTCATAAGGGGCACAGGATAACCCCTATTAATGAATCTCTTTTTAGTTTCTGTCACATTTTGGATGAATCCCTCCTGGGTACTACAGATCCTCCTCATTCTTATCTCCCCAAAGGGGATGTTGTTAACTACATGTCGGGGATGGGCACTGTCATAACGTAATACACTATTGCAGGCGGTACTTTTCCGATGAATTGAACTCTGTACTGAGTTATTATGTACGAAGAACTGGATATCCAGGAAGTCAATCCTCTCCCTGCTCCAGTTTATCGTAAATCTTATATTGTACGGATTGTCATTAAGAAAGTGAAAGTAACTCATCAATTCAGGGACAGGTCCATTCCAGATGATAATGACATCGTCAATGTACCTGCCCCAAAAGAGTATGTATTCCATCCATGTAGAGGCATGTTGGCCCAGGCGTGCACCCGCTCGAACCAGCCCTTAAAGAGGCCGGCATAAGCGGGCGCAAACCTGGAACTCATGGCCGTACCCTGTGTTTGCTGGAACCATTCATTATCGTGGAGGAAATAGTTTTTGGACAAGATGATGTCCGTCATCTCCATCAGCATCTCATTATGGGACAAGTGGACAGCCGACCTTTGTCCCAGGAAGAATTCCATAGCTCTAAAGCCAAATTCCTTTTTAATGCTAGTGTAAAGGCTGGACACATCAAGGGTGGTGAACACCAACGTTTCTGACCATTCCAAGCCCTCAAGTTTAGATAAAATGTCCTTGCTGTCCCTCACATACGCAGGTAGGTTTTGTACCAATGGTTGCAGGAAACCATCCACATATTCCGATAGTCTCTCTGTGGGGGAATTAATGCCGGAGATAATCGGTCGACCAGGAGGGAAAGGGGCTCCCTTATGAACTTTGGGTAGGATGTAAATGCACGGGAAGGTGGGTTCCCCGACAGCCAGGTATCCATATTCCTTGCTGTCCAGAAGCCCAGTCTCCCGCCATTCAACTAGTTTGCCATTGATATATTTACAAAGCGGTTTGATGGGGTTGTGAGTCAGCTTCATATAGCAGATGGTGTCGGCTAATTGCCTTTCTATCTCCCCCATGTAGTCCATTTTATCCATGACCACCACGTTGCCTCCTTAATCTGCTTCGCGAATAACCAATGCAGAATTAGATCTTAACTCCTTCAGTGCACGATTTTCGGCTATGGTGAGATTGTATGTCGTATTGTGGGTTCTAGTGTGCGAAGCCTGTAGCCTATAAAGGTCTTGGCTGACCTTTTCCCAAAAGATGTCAATATTTGGGTGCGTGCCTGTTGGTATAAACTTAGATTTTTCCTTTAAACCGCTATTTATATTCAAATCCTCATTAATATCCAGTTCCATACGTAAAGAGTCTGTATCCATTTCAGTCTCAAATTGTATGGACAGCATGGATTTTAGAACGTTGAATTCTGCAACCGTTTGTTGTGAGCGCGAATGGTCATATTGGTTGTTAATACATATAGGCCAGACTCTTGAGTAGTGATCCTTCAATTTTATTTGCCGCACAAATTTAAACAAGTCAACAAAAATATCTGCATCATTGCTCGATTGAGTTGGACAGAAACCTAAGCCCTTGCTTAGAACAGATATTTCACAATCTGACAGAACCTTCTGGGATAAGTTAACAATTCTTTTTTTTTTTTTTTTTTTAAAAACCTTTATTTGTGCATATTAAAAGAACAAATACGGGCCTACAACCATCAGGCCGGCCACAAAACGGTTAAGCACTGAGACAAACATTACATCCCCTGTGCATCAATGGTCAAGATTAGCAACGATTCAGGAGTTATACACTGGAGAGATCCTTGACACCAGGGGAAGGAGAAGTAAAGGTTAATTTTAAGGTTTTCAAAATAATTTTATCGAGGAAAAAAGTCAGTAGAGGATAGAACCAAGGAGATTCGAGTCCGCAAGATGGCTTCATCACACAGGAGAGCAGCAGCATCATTAGAAACGGCCATAGAAAATCTCAGACAGTGAGGCGTTGCAGTTATATAACAGGATAGTCACATGAGTAAATACGCACCCCTCCAAAGCCGCCCCCACTCAATCCACCCCACACCCGGACCCCGAATCGGAAACAAGGATAGCGCAGAGACATAGAAGAAAAAGGCCCATAGAACTAAAAAGAAACAGTTAATTACCCCCCCACCCTACACCAATGCGGAGGCTACGGCCTGCCCCCCCCCCCAGCATAGTGCCTGTCGCCCAATGAACCCGAAATATAGACAAGAGAGAAAGTAGGAATAAAGGAAAGAAAATAAGAAAACAAAGAAGAAAGCGGGGAGGAGCCCACGTAACCTCGGAGCGCCCGAAACCACCGGCCAACTACGTCTCCACACACTGAGAACCCACTACACCCAAAGGCGGTCGTGTGAAGATAACGTGTCACAACAATATAAGGAAGGCAGACAAATCGCGACGAGTGCGCACAACCTATGCAGACAGTTCCAGTCCCAGTCCAGCCCATCCGTGAAACCATGGTGATAGAAAGCAATCTAGCCCTGGCCCGATCGCGGGCGTAAGATTAGACTAGCCCCCACATGAAGGCCCCGCAGCCCGTGCAAACAAAGACAATATGGCCGCTTGGGAGAAGATGGAGAAGTAGAGTCACAAAATGGCCGCCGATCATCTATTGAGGTCCCCTTGTGCACCATATAAAATCCAGACCTGGCCTGTAAAGTACAGGAGTTCCACATAAAAGAAGCCGTAGGCCACCGTGAACAGTTCCTCGAGGACGTCAGGTGTCGCTCAGCTGGATACTCTTGCGGGCGCGGTGAGGCAGGCAACAACAAAGCAGGCAGCAATGAACGGGGAAACAAAGTGTCCACAATTGAGCAGGAGATCGATTGATCCTGGGTGCCGGGAAAGCCAGATGCAGACACCAGTGCAGCACGGTTATACCCAGTCGTTGCGTCCCCGCAAGAGGACAGAAGCACTGGCAGACCCACGTCTTGTTGAGAACAAACGGGGCGCTCACGACCCGCAGCCGACAGTATGGAGTCGAACCGCTCACTCTGCGTTTGCAGGCCAACACACAATTGCAGACGAAAGTCCCGCAGGGCAGCCAGAACGGAGCCGCATGTCAGCGGAAGCTGCGCCCCCACATCGGCAGCAATCCGGGACGGCACTGTGGAGCTGGAGTCTGGTAGAGGGAGGGCGAAGCAGGCAGCGGGCGAGACCGGAGCATCACCCCCCAGCAGCGAGCAGGCAATCAACGCCATGTTTTACTGCTGAACGGTACAGTGGCCAGGGGGGGGGTCGTAACAAGGAGGCAATTCCCCGCAGGTCTGCGCCGCAACAGGTGAAAGCCAACAGTCGCTTCCCCTCTCTCGGACTCTCTTTGCAGCCGACTAGGCAATAGAAGAAGGGGGTCTGCAGCCTTCCACAGCGCGGGCCACAGAGCGGGGCAGGAGACCCGCCACACCGGGGCTTACCCTATAGCTCCAGCCCGTCAGGTGAAAGGTGAAGGAGGTGTCCGGGCGTCTCTCCCCCGGCTCGTCTGGCGACAGTCCGTGGTGTGAGGCGGGATCGGGGCCGCGGGGCTCTGATTTGCGCCGGGGGTCCAGTGACTGCGGAGCTTCCAGGGGGCCGACCAAGGCCACAATGGAGCAGGGGTCCAGCGCGGAGAACAAAGGCACCAAGAGCTCCGGCATCCGGGCGGGCTCAGACTCCGGGAAAGCGGCGGCGCGGTCAGCGCGTCGTCGCGCACGTTGCACCTCGAAAATCGGCGAGGATAGGAATCAGGATGATAGTCCGAGGCCAAGGGCCGGCGGAGCCGGGCGCTCAAGCGTCTGCTCCGGTCGCCATCTTGGCTCCTACTCCCAAGTTAACAATTCTTAATTCCTCCATCGAATTTTCCTCATTCAAGTCTAATTCCTGTTCCCTCCCTTCCTGGATCTTGTTGTTCTGTCTGAGATCACATTTGTTGTATTTTTGTTTTTCTCGCTGTTCCTGCCATCGCCTACCGCCCCTTCTTGTCCTTGGTCCTTTGGTGCCATCCTCCCACCTACTCTCACCTTCTCCATTTCCAATAAAAAAGTCGAGGGTTGGGCGATATTAGCCTGTATGGGTGCTGCATCCTCCGGGGGTACTGAACTGACTGAGGAGGAGATTGAGGACACGCTACCCGCAAATGATGAACCCAATGTGTCCTCACGTTGTCTCTTTCCCTCTCCTGCAGTCTTGATGTTATCGTATTTACGGGCAAAAGTATATACCCTGCCATCCCTGTAGTCTTTATCATCCCTACGTATTTTCTTTACTTTTTTTTCTTTGAGATAGATTTGGTAATCTTCAAGGATTTTATCAAGAATCTCATAATTTTTTCTAATCGCCTCCTTTGGTTCCATTACAGCTATGTCAGCCTCTAAGTCACTGATCTCTTGTTGTAACCTCTTCCCTTTTCCTTCAGCATTTTTAATGAGAATCCGCATCATCACAAACGATGCATCATGTAAGTTCTTCTCCCAATCCTAAAGATCATCAGTCTCCAGGTTTTCAAAGGTGGGAAAGATGAGGATTCTCAGTCCTCTAGGAATCTTATCATTTTCCATATATTTTTCGAGGGTGGTTCCGTCCCACCATCGTGCCATTTCTGCTTTTTTAAGTCTCTCCAACTTTTGAAACTTACTTTTGAGACCCTCAGAACTGGAGGTTGCTGTTACCAAACCTCCTGTCTTTGAGCCAGTTGTAGACAGATCCTGAGCTAACTCATGTCTTCTATCTTTGAATTGGGCCATCTTGGTCCAGAGAGTAAATTGGAATCTAATATGTTCCAATTTATTGATCTGATTTTAATACCAAATATATAGGGGTAAATCCGTGCTAACTGGGGTGAGAATATAAGCAGGAAAAAGCAAAGCTAGCGGTATCCCTCTAGGACAGCACCGGATTATCGATTAACCCATTATATTGATTGGTGATAATTTAAGTTCATCCCACGTATGCACTCTTGAATAGTACCCGCCAGCACAGTACTTCCCCAGGTTCTGGGGCAAAGTGAAAACAAACAGCAAAAGGTGCACCACTTCCACAAATGTAAATTATATTAAATTAGTCCATGTACTTGATGTATTGTCTTTTTCAAAAATTCTTCTTTATTGTTCATTTGTTATAATGACATTAAGAACAGCCAAAGCAGCCGACGCGTTTCGTCCCACTTGGGACTTCTTCAGGGCTGCAAAAGTGCATATATAAAAAATATGTATAAATAACACGAGTAACCACATATTATATTAACCAAACCAAACTACATACAACAAACATAATCTATGACAATAAACAAATTCATATAAGTGTTACAAAAAAGGAAACGTCACTTTTAACAAAAACTCAGAAGACATAAGGAAGCTAAAAAAACTGCCATCAAACCAACAGTTGTTATAAATTCATAATCGTCATTTTCCATTTGGCTAGTCCGGATAAAAACAACCTCTCAACGTATGAACATGAGTCAAATTATGTAACAGCTTGAAAGCATATATTTGTAAAATTTAATTGGTTTCTTAATTTCAACGATAGGCTCATTCCTAAGTTAAGTCTGCATTAATTGTGCTGGTATTTAGTCAGAGACAAGAGAATTACTAGAAAAAATATATATGCGAAAAAGTGCGGACAAAAGATAACAAGGTTTTGGATTGTGAACATCATCGTATTGTATCCTAATAGGCTCAGTTAAGTTTAGAAAAGGGGAGAGACCTGAAGATGTACCCACCGTAAATAGTAATATACCGGTGTGTATTTATATTCGGGGCAATTTCTAGAACATCATTCAACGTCACTAAAAGAGAGCCAAAGTAAGAAGGTATAAGACAAAGGAATTTTGTAACGACATTCAATAACGAAGTAATGTAAATACGTCATTTGTTATGATGACCTTGAACTAGACTGAGTAGTTTAATAATTCACATTATTAAATTATTAAACTACTTTGTCGCTTTTCTCTTTGATAACTTCTCCCAGTCTAGTTCAAGGTCATCATAACAAATGACGTATTTACGTTACTTCGTTATTGAATGTCGTTACAAAATTCCTTTGTCTTATACCTTCTTACTTTGGCTCTCTTTTAGTGACGTTGAATGATGTTCCAGAAATTGCCCCGAATATAAATACACACCGGTATATTACTATTTACGGTGGGTGCATCTTCAGGTCTCTCCCCTTTTCTAAACTTAACTGAGCCTATTAGGATACAATACGATGATGTTCACAATCCAAAACCTTGTTATCTTTTGTCCGCACTTTTTCGCATATATATTTTTTCTAGTAATTCTCTTGTCTCTGACTAAATACCAGCACAATTAATGCAGACTTAACTTAGGAATGAGCCTATCGTTGAAATTAAGAAACCAATTAAATTTTACAAATATATGCTTTCAAGCTGTTACATAATTTGACTCATGTTCATACGTTGAGAGGTTGTTTTTATCCGGACTAGCCAAATGGAAAATGACGATTATGAATTTATAACAACTGTTGGTTTGATGGCAGTTTTTTTAGCTTCCTTATGTCTTCTGAGTTTTTGTTAAAAGTGATGTTTCCTTTTTTGTAACACTTATATGAATTTGTTTATTGTCATAGATTATGTTTGTTGTATGTAGTTTGGTTTAGTTAATATAATATGTGGTTACTCGTGTTATTTATACATATTTTTTATATATGCACTTTTGCAGCCCTGAAGAAGTCCCAAGTGGGACGAAACGCGTCGGCTGCTTTGGCTGTTCTTAATGTCATTATAACAAATGAACAATAAAGAAGAATTTTTGAAAAAGAAAATACATCAAGTACATGGACTAATTTAATATAATTTACATTTGTGGAAGTGGTGCACCTTTTGCTGTTTGTTTTCACTGTGTTCACACACTGCATGCGTCTCCTGTGGGTCGATTACTTACCTGCTTTCACTGCAGTGGTGAAGCCCCAGCGATTCTACAGGCTCTAGGCCACGGGTACTCATAGTACGGCCCGTGGGCCGCCTGAGGCCCGGCAAGCCTCCCTTGGCGGCCCGCGGACCTTGCAGACATCGTACCCGTGGTTAAAAAAAAATTAAAATAATGAGTGTTCCTAAACACTGTCGGTTGCACCAGCGCAACTCTGTCTCTGCTCTGTGGGGGCCGGGCGGTTCCAGGGATAGTCAGAGTGGAGCTGCGGGGCCTCAGAAGAGGTGAAAAACAACAATTGACATGCAAATGGTCTTTTAAAGACCTGTGAAGAGCTCGGGTCCGGCTGTTGGTGTGCCCTGGAAGCTGGGTCAGCCGGTTGGCACACACGCAGGGTGAGATGACAGAGGATGACAAAGGGAGGTAGAGGGAGGGAGACAGAGGGAGAGGGAGGGAGGGAAAAGGAGGGAGGTAGAGGGAGGGAGGGAGACGGAGGGAGAGGGAGGGAGGGAAAAGGAGGGAGGAACAGGGAGACAGAGGGAGGGAGCCAAAAGGGGTTGAGACGGAGGGAGAGGGAGACAGAGGGAGGGAGCCAAAGGGAGGGAGAAAGAGGGAGGGAGACAGAGGGAGAGAGGGTGACAGAGGGAGGGAAAGGGAGGGGGAGGGAGAGAGAGAGAGAGGGTGACAGGGAGGGAAAGGGAGGGGGAGGGAGAGAGGGTGACAGAGGGAGGGAAAGGGAGGGGGAGGGAGAGAGAGAGGGTGACAGGGAGGGAGGGGGAGGGAGAGAGGGTGACAGAGGGAGGGAAAGGTCGGGGGAGAGAGAGAGGGTGACAGAGGGAGGGAAAGGGAGGGGGAGGGAGAGGGTGACAGAGGGAGGGAAAGGGAGGGGGAGAGAGAGAGAGAGAGGGTGACAGGGAGGGAAAGGGAGGGGGAGGGAGAGAGGCTGACAGAGGGAGGGAAAGGGAGGGGGAGGGAGAGAGAGGGTGACAGAGGGAGGGAAAGGGAGGGCGAGGGAGAGAGAGAGAGGGTGACAGAGGGAGGGAAAGGGAAGGGGAGGGAGAGAGAGAGAGAGAGAGAGGGTGACAGAGGGAGGGAGAGGGAGAGAGAGGGAGGGAAAGAGAGAGAGAGGGAGGGAAAGAGAGAGAGAGAGAGTGTATATGTATATGTATATATATATATATATATATATATATCTCGGGTCTGGAGGCTCAGTGGACGTAGGCGTCCGCTGCAGGGACCTGTGTTCAACCTCGTGGTCACAGTTTTTTTTGTGGCTCTAGCCCCGCCCCCTCCCCCACTGACCCCGCCCCCACCAGTGCGGCCCTCGGCCACAAACCACACTGTAAATTTGGCCCCCGAGAGAAAGTTTGTGAGTACCCATGCTCTAGGCCGTGTCATTTTGCAAGTCGACTTTCTTAACCCTCTTTTTTAGTATATGGTCTGGTACGCCCCTAGGGCCCCAGCCATATTTGTGCTTAACTTATTGTGAAACGTTGATATTTGAATGTGCTCCCGGCTTCTAATCTCATAAAGAGATTAGTAGAGTGTGTCTAGAAATAAATACATATATTTTTGATATATATACCTGTGTGGTGTCCTTTCATTTGGTAATTCAAGAGATTATAAGGTAAAACAAACTGCTTTACATTCCATTACATTCCACTGCGCGCGCTCTGAACCCTAAGCGTTGTTTCCTTTCACTTGACATCTTCTCTGTCTTTCTGTGGTCCACTCCAATTTTTGTGATTCGTTTCCCTTCCATCCCTAGCACTGCCCTAAATTGTATGTAACCAGTCCTGATGATGGCCTAGATTTCCACAGGCCGAAACGCCGTCGACTCCAACAGCGTAAATCCTGGCGCCCCCTTATTACTGACATCCTACTCATTGTTCATTATAATTTACCTACCATTGACTGTTGGTTGTCCCGAATCTGTGAAAATGATTGTACTATTTCATTCCTTGTTGTGCCCTTCACTACCGCTGTATATACCACTTCACGTGTCACTTGCGCCGTCACAAATCTCACGAGCACTTGTGCACAGTATCCTGTCGGTTACATTTCCAGTAATGTAACGCAGTGCTTGTTCTCCTTTTGATTGTACATATGATGTTAAATATGTGCAACATGTGTTAAATACAGAAAATCCCATATATACTTGTCTCCCTTTGTTTTTCCCTACACTGATTGAATCTTTAGCAACTCGTCTTTGTCTTCCACATTTGTTCCCCACATGAAATCCACTCCGAGACATTGTTGTTTGATATAATATTACATTCCTCAGAGACTTAGCCTGAAGGCTGCTCTCCACAGCTACCACTAGGATAGCTTTCTTTAATGAGTCGAATTGGACTGGTGCAAGGTGGCCACTATAACTAGTGACCAGCATATGCCAGGCCAACTTCTCACATTGGTGGGCAGCGTGTGGGATTCCAGCTTGTAATTGTTTTACCAGAAAATCTCTATTTGAATTACTAACTGAAAACCACTAAAGGTACTCAAGGTACATATAAAAGTCAAGCTTAGTATCAATAAGTTCTACTGAACTTAGAGTTGTTTGTGAAGGGATAGCAGACCCTTGCTACAGCTCAAGCTAGGATCAGTAGGCCACAAACTAGTGTAGGTAGTGCAACACTGCATAACACTAGAATGTCCTCAAGGGATGGAGCCAGTGGGTCCACCCAACCCCAGTATAAGGACATGACCTTCTTTGACCTGAAGGCCATGTGTGTTGCAAGACACCTGGGATTAGGACAGAGTCCTTCCAAACAACACCTAATAAATCTACTTGTAGCAGATGATCTTAGACTGGCTCTAGAAGCTGGTGGATCTGGATCAGGGGGTGGGTCAGCCATAGTCTCTGGGCCAGATGATGAAAATCAAGATGACCTGGAGTCTGCGATTGAAGGGCCAGACCCAGAAAGGTCTGAACAGGACAGAGGAATTCTCCCTCAGAGAGTTGACAGAGTGGGTGGAAGAGAGGCCTAGGTCCCTTTCAAGGGAATCTAACCACTCATACCACTCTGACAAGAATTCTGTCCATCAGGGGAACTCATACTTACATAGAGAGACCTCCTCTGAAAGAAGGTACAAGATGCTCCAGTATGAGGAAGCTAGGCTTGCCATCAGAACCAAGCAATTGGCCTTAGATAGAGAAGCCTTTGAGCTCCAACGAGCTTCTAGAAAAGAGGGGTTAGATAGCCCTGGTGTCAGTAACAGTGTCCCTAGAGGCAGAGATTACATTCCAGACCATAGGAACCTGTCCAAGGTTGTTCCTCCCTACCAGAGTGGGGATGTTATCCACAAATGGATAACTGCTATGGAGAGGGCCTGTAAAGTTCAACAGGTCCCCCAGAAACAGTGGGCAGCAATCTTGTGGCTCTCCTTTTCTGATAAAGGTAGAGACAAGCTCCTCACTGTTAGAGAAGAGGATGCTAATGACTATGAAGCCCCGAGAGTGCATTAATAGATGGGGTTGGCTTAACCACTGAACAGTACAGGTTGAAGTTCAGAGATACCCAGAAGGCACAGACACAGGACTGGGTGGACTTTGTAGATTGTGCTACCAAGACTCTGGAGGGTTGGATAGTTGGCAGTAGAGCAACTGACTTTAAAAGATTGTATAATTTGATTATGAGAGAGCAGATCCTTAACAATTGTCAAAACCAACTCTTACACCAGTACCTGGTGGACTCTGATCTGACCTCTCCCCAAGAATTGGGAAAGAAGGCAGACAAATGGGTCAGAATCAGGGTAAGGCCCAAGAACCAAGGTGGTGACCAGAAGAAAGATTCCACTAAGCACAAAGAGAAAGGTGGGGATAATAAAAGTACAGAAAAGTCCTCAGAAGGGCCCCAAAAATCCAGTTCTGGGGGTGGGTCCCAAAATCCTTCCTCTTCCAATAAGAAACCATATTGCCATGTGTGCAAGCAACCTGACCACTGGAAAACTGACTCCAGTTGTCCAAAGAATGGTAATAAAGAAAATGTTCCTCTCACTGCAGCTCCAACACCTCCTGTTAAATCCCACAGGTGGTGGGAGTGCACCCAAACACTTAGTTGGGTTTTCTTGGGGAACTCAGGTGGACTCTGGCCTAACCAGGTCCCCTACACAAGCAACTCTAGTCTGTGATGGTGGCATGGGGTTTGCCAACTTTACCATGAGTCCCAATATCTTGGGCAGGTACAGACAAGAGCCCATGATCAATGGTCAGAAAGCTGTGGCCTACAGGGACATAGGGGCTAGTGTCACCATGGTGACAAGGAGACTAGTGCCCCTAGATCAGCTTTCACCTGAGTTTAGATACCAGGTGACCAATATTGATGGAATTAGGACAGACTATCCCATGGCAGTGGTAAATCTCACCTGGGGAGGGGTCACCGGCTCAAAGAGAGTGGCCGTGTCCCCAACCTTGCCTGTAGATTGTCTACTGGGGAATGATCGGGAAATCTCAGCCTGGGCTGAGGTGGATCACAATGCCCATTTAAGAATGTTAGGCATCCCTGAGAGAGTGGATGAGACCCTGAGGGCCTCACCTCCACCCCAGGAGAAATTAAGGGGAGTGAAACCTGAAACAATGGATCACTTCACCCAAACAGAGAGCATAGGGGGGAGGAACAGCCCCCCCCCACACCAGACTAAATGTAAGGGTCAATTTTCTAAGGGAACCGATCCTGCCCCTTGTGAAGTAACTGCCCCAGGAGTGGACAGGCCTGTCCTGGCCACATCTCTGATGGCAGGGGATCCTTCCAAGGTGGTACCCCGTCTGGAGCAGGTATCCTGCCCCTCTCTACCCTGCCTCAGTCAGCCCAGGGCTGCAGAGGTCAGGGAGGTCAGTGGACCCTTAGTGGGCCCCTGTCCAGAGGAACCCCCTCATCAACAGATTAGGGACACCCAGCAGAATAGTTCTAGCCAGGTGCATATTCCTCTACATACTGAGGGATCCCCCTTACCCCTAGGTACAGGCATCCCACAGATGGACTATTGGGCACAGGGAGACCTGGGACATAGTTGCCCCAAACATTCCAATGCCCTCCACTGCTCCAACCAGAGGGACCCAACTCCCAGCTGTAGGCAGCCAGAGGTTGACCCTTAGGGCCAGATATGGCACAGTCATGGACAGAAAGGCTTCCATGGTGACCAGTGTTCTGAGGAAGTTGAGACCACCCCAAATAGGGCCTCACTTCCAGACTCAGACACCCCACCAGCCTACTTCTGTACCAAAACACAATAAAGGTAATTTCCCAAGACGTTGGAGAAACTCTAGAACTCCTTGGGGTAGGATTTCCCAAGTAGACCATGAGACAGGGAGCAACCATCCGAGTGCAGGTTCTTCCTTATATGGCCACTCAGGCTTATCTGGACAAGGGTAGCCTTATCTCCTTTCGTTGGGAGGTGGAGGGGGTTATGTAGGAAGGTGGAATCTGACTGCATGGTTGCCCCCACTTTTTTCCTGGTGTTTGAATGGTTTTTGACTAGTCTGGCTGGGATCCTGCTATCCAGGACCCCAGCCTATCTGCTTTCTCCCTTAAATGACTGGAGTGCATATTAGATGCACTAGTGTGTTTAGCAGGTCTGTGGTATGTGTCATAGGTATATGGCGCTACAGAGAAAGTGCACAAGTATTATTAGTTCTCTAATACGACGGTGCTGAAAGTCGTAGAGACACCACACACTCTACAGATGTAAGCCGGAGCTTAACGTTACTTATTGCTGAAGCCTCAGCACACGTGAATAATATATGTGTCGTTGTCAAATTCATACATAAAATATGAGTACATAAAGAAATTCAAATAACAGAGTACAATCTTCTTCTTGTCTTCTTTATTAAGACGAGTTCTGGTGAAGTATCGAGATTACAGCCATTCACAGCCAACACGTGTTTCGTCGCATCGGGAGTGTACTCCCACGACTTCCTCAAGGCTGTGCAAATAAACAGAAAGATGCCAGCTCATACCGTGAAAGTTAATACAGTAATTAAAATCCACAGTAATCAACATTACGTTTGGAATTGTGATCCCAAACACAGTGAATAATTGCGTGCTGGAAAAGTAAATTTCCAAAAGAAAGATAGGAACCCATAAGGGGAATGATGAGCAAAAAGTCTTCGAAGCAAACCAAACACATGGAGAGAGAAAAGGCCCGATTGTGATACTACGTGATTGCTTGGTGAACTACTGGTTGTGCGAATTAATGATAACATTATCGCCGTCGTGGGAGGTAAACGCCATGTCATCGTTAAACAAAACGTGACTGAATAAATAACACCCAAAGTGCCGAGGTGGAGTATTTACCTCTCTTTGTATTCTTGAAAATTCTGTTAAAACCGGGGAAATACAATAAAAGTGAAATAATATCAGATAATGATCCAACCGTAAGTTCAGTAAGCAAGTTTGAAGCTAAAATATGGCCAAACCTACTTTAATTGTGGTTGTAATTCCGGCCCACAAGGGGTTCTAAGTTTAAAGGTAGAAACGAGGGATTCCACAGAATTAACAGGGAGGTGTTCGTGTTCAAACACTTCTCTATGGAGATAAGAAATACACATGTCAAGGTCCGGACATTCTGTAGTGTAATCGTATTGTTCAAGACGACACTTCCTATCAGAAATGAAAACAGGGTCTAGGCTCATTCTCCCCGTACCTACTATAAAGCGTAACTTATTCCAAAAGTCCCACCGCAAGCCGACTGCAAAGTATGCAAGACCAACATTGGTCCAAGCTATAGCTTATGATCTCTAAGTCTCTAGATTTTTAGTATATTGTGTGATTCCAATTGCCATCTCGAATTTCAATCAAACCCCGATGCGATAACAGGAAAAGGTTCCTCGCTCCGTTAACAACTAGTCGTAATATCCCGTGTGAAGACCATAAACGATTCACCTTCGAGCAACCAGAGTGCTGTTCTAACACTCCACCAACCTATATCTAGGTAAAACCGTAACCTTACCTGGCGTTTTCTCTTCAAATATCGTGCCCTCGTTCTCACATTGGTCCACTAAGCGCAAGACCCGGGTCCGCCGAGTATGGCAACCCGTCTTCCGTGTGTTCGTATCACGTGACAGGAGTCAGACCGGGAATATATCCTGGTTCGCTCGTCAGCATATGCGTCACTACAATTAACATGGTGAAAAGACTCTGCGTTATTCTACTGCCTTCCATCCCTCGAATAGGGATCCAGGCTTATCACTGCTTAATCACTACAATTCTAATAATGATCAGAATGAATTCGGTCCCTACCATAAATAATAATTAACATATTTGGATAATGAGCGGATTCAATTGGTAGTATATATGCACCCTAATCAAGTGAGGTGTTGGATGTTGCCCTGATCACGTGAGGTGTTAGATATAGTCGTTTCGGTGGTCCTCAATTAAAATCACCAGTTAAGATCTATGAGGCATCACTTGGCCTGTAAAGAAGTTCAAAAGCGATTACGATTATTATTTTAAACCGATTGTGGACGTGATGTGTGCGTGAGTCGGCTATATTCGTGCCGGTTGATATAATTTCTTAAGGTGAGTGTCCTTAGGTCTCTCCACAAGTAAGGTCAACAAATTATAAGGTCAAAGTGCGATTTCAGACGTGAAATGTTCAACTATGTTCAAAATTATTAAACATGTAAAACAAAGAACAAAGGGTGTTGACACATCCCTGCGTCCGAAAGTAAACACACAAAGGTAACATAGACATTTAGAATCCTGGTTAAGTAATTATTAGTCTAAACTTAGCGTGACACAGTTAGCATCGAATTGCTCCGTAAATGTAAACAATACATCATTGAGTTAAACGTAGTATATACTAAAATATTCAAGAGTGAAGTAGATAGAAAGGTAACCTTGTGCGCCACATTCATTGTTTACTCATTTAAACTGAAATACACAGTGCGACATTTTGGTAGTATAATCATGTGTCATGTTTATAGTCTCAACTGTTTAGCATTGGTGATCAGTTCCGTCTATCTGCCCAAGAAGTAATGGAGCTCATGGTCGATGTTCAAACCACATTCAGTACTCCTCATTTTTAGAATCCATAGTGCCTCCTTGCGTCTCAGTGTCAGTTCCCTATTGCCACCCCGGGGGTGTCTGGGTATGTAGTCAATCCCATAGTATTCGAAGCGTTTCATAGTTGTTTGTTTGGGGCAGAAAGACATATGAGCAGCTATAGGGTATCTCATATCCCCATTCTTAACTGCTCTCATGTGTTCTCCGATCCTATCGCGTAGTGGCCTGATGGTACTGCCAATGTATTTTTTCCCACATTTGCACTCTATAACATAAATCACGAATTTGGTGAGGCAAGTGATGTTGGTCCTGATTTTGTAAGATTTGCCACCAGGGCCTCCAAATTCAGTGATTCTAGCGTGTGCCCATTTGCAAGCTGTGCATTTACCACAACCGGAAAAACCACATGAGTACGTGGTCAACCAATTGTCTGTGTTCCTGGGTGTAGGATAGCCCGGACTCAAAATATTTCTAAGTGAGATGCCCCTTTTAAAAGTTATGTCTGGTTTGTTACTGATGTAATCGTTAAGTGATCTGTCAGCCTTCAGTAGATGCCAATGCTTGGTGAGACTTCGTCTCAAGATCCCAGACCAGTCGTTATAGTTGGTAACCAGTCTTATCTTATTATCCTGTTTGTTTGTTACCGTTTTGTCTTTCAGAGTATCTACCCTAGTAACTGAGTCAATTCTCCGCTCGGCCCTCCTCAGGACCTCCTGAGTGTACCCACGATTTTTAAATCTCTTAAGGGTACTCCTCTTATGTGTTTCAAAGTCAGTGTCAGTGTTACAATTTCGTCTCACCCTAACTAGTTCTCCATATGGGATTGACCGAATTTGATGTGGTGGATGTGAGCTGGATGCATGGAGTACCGAATTACATGATGTTGCTTTCCTGAATAGTCTGCTCTGCAAGCATCCGTCCTCCACACAAAATTCCACATCTAGAAAGGAAATTTTATTCTTACTCTGTTCAGAGGTGAAGTGGATATTTTGGTCATTGTGATTAAGATGTTCTATGAATCCAGTGAGTCGTGTTTGGGACCCTATCCAAATCATAAAACAATCATCAATATACCTTCCCCAGTATAATATTGAATCATTCCAATTGGTGCCCAATGGGCCCCAGATCATCGTCGCTTCGAACCATCCCATAAAGAGATTAGCATACGAAGGAGAAAATCTGGAGCCCATTGCAACACCCTGCTTCTGTCTGTACCAGTCACCTTGAAATAGGAATACATTATTATCTAGTAGCATTGTCACCATTTCCATAAGCATTTCAGTATGCTCCCAAGTGGTAGCTGATCGATTATATAACATTCTTCTTACCGCCATCATCCCTGCCTCTCTCTTAATGCTGGTGTACAGCGCTGTGACATCCAAGGTTACCATGATCATCCCATCTTCCCAAGTGAAATCAGCTAAGGTACTCAGAATGTGTTTTGTATCCCTGATATAAGAAGGAAGGTTGACCACCATGGGTTTCAGAAATGTGTCAACATACTCCGAGATTTTTTCTGTTGGACCCCCAATGCCCGATATAATGGGTCTGCCAGGGGGAAAAGGACAAGTCTTGTGGATTTTAGGTAAAGTGTATAAGCATAGGAACCTCGGTCTATCCACTATCAGAAATATCAGTTCGTCATCGTCAATTAAACCTAGCCCATGCCAACGCCTGAGTTGCGTGTTTATGTGATCTGTAAGGACCCAAATTGGATTTGTACTTAGTGGCTCATAGCATTCCGGGTCTGCGAGTTGTGATCTGATCTCTTTATTGTAGTCTAAGCTACGCATAACCACCATGTTGCCCCCTTTGTCAGCCTCGCGTATAGTAAGGTCATAATTATTACTCAAGTCTTTCAGTGCATTGCGTTCCTTTCCAGTTAGATTGTCATGTGTTGAGTGGGTGACTGTTTTGCTGTCTTCATGTTTATCTAGGTCCGCTAATACTAATTTATGGAATATGTCAACATTGTTGCCAGCGGTCAGTGTAGGGGTCCATTTGGACTTTTCTCTAAGGTTGCTAGAGATGTTATAGTCTGTGGTGATGTTTAAATCTCTCAAAATAGCATCTGTAGTTGTGGCTTCGTCTTCGCATTCCGTTAATGACAAGAGGAGTCTGGTGTCTAAGACGTCTTGTATTGAATTTTCACTAAGTGTAGACATGCCCAAATGTTTGCTCACACGTTTATTAACAATATTCGTGGATTCAAAATGCTTCTTAAGTTTAATACGTCTGACAAATTTGAACAGATCTATTTTTACATCACAAATATCACCAGTAACTCTCAGACAAAAATTAATTCCTCTGGTTTGTACTGATATAGCATCCTGAGACAGTTGTGTGTCACTTAAATTAATGATGTTCACGTTATCTATCTCCTCTGGTTCCAGGACCTGGTCCTGACCCCTGGCGTGTCCTCTTTTCTTTCCTCCTCTCTTCCCCCTCCTGGTTTTTCTCCTTGAGGTGCCCGTCTGTACTCCTTGTTCCCCCTCTTGACTCTTGCTACCTCCGCTAAAAAATTACTACCAGTATTGCTGGCATTACCCAATTCCTCTGCCTCACTGCCACTTGTATGTGTCGTATTGAGGGAGGTGGAGCTAGAACCTAGTGAGCCACTCTCAGTTCGGGTCTGTTGTGTATCCCTGGGTATAAGATGATCATATTTCTTGGCGAAGGTGAAAATACGCCCCTCGCAATAGTCACGCTCATCTCTTCTTAACTTGCGTGCCTTACGTATCTTTATCTCTGCTACGTGGCGTTCTATAATGTCATTAAGGATAGCGTAATTCTTAAAGGTGCCTTCTGGTATATTCAGCTCCTTAATCTCGGACTCCAACGTGTCTATGTCTCTCTGCAGTTGTGTGACTTTCCTCTCACAGTTCTCTATCAATATGTTCATTAATTTGTTAGAGTTGTTACACAGTTCCTTTTCCCATTCGTTCATTAAGTCTACTTCCAAATCCTCATAAGTAGGCAGGATTTGTGACCTCAAACCCCTAGGAATCCTTTTTAGTTTTATATACTGTTTTAAGGTGGCAGCATCCCACCACCGTGAGAGTTCATTTTTCTTTAATTTTTCTAGCCTAACAAATTTCTCCCTTAGGCCTTCCTTCTTGGTAGTGGAACCACCCTGCGATAGTGTGCTCAGGGGTGTATTGCTAGCGATGTTGTTAAACAGATCCTCGGCCTCTTTGTCCCTATTCGGTCTATCTCCCATATTGGTAGGCATGGTGTTCTCCGTGCAGCCACCTATTGAAAAAGCTTGTTTAGCAGGTCTGTGGTATGTGTCATAGGTATATGGCGCTACAGAGAAAGTGCACAAGTATTATTAGTTCTCTAATACGACGGTGCTGAAAGGCGTAGAGACACCACACACTCTACAGATGTAAGCCGGAGCTTAACGTTACTTATTGCTGAAGCCTCAGCACACGTGAATAATATATGTGTCGTTGTCAAATTCATACATAAAATATGAGTACATAAAGAAATTCAAATAACAGAGTACAATCTTCTTCTTGTCTTCTTTATTAAGACGAGTTCTGGTGAAGTATCGAGATTACAGCCATTCACAGCCAACACGTGTTTCGTCGCATCGGAAGTGTACTCCCACGACTTCCTCAAGGCTGTGCAAATAACTTACGGTTGGATCATTATCTGATATTATTTCACTTTTATTGTATTTCCCCGGTTTTAACAGAATTTTCAAGAATACAAACTTAGATGCACTAGTGATTGGATACTGTGGTACCTTATGAGCCCCTAGTATATGGTACCTTAGGTACCTAGGGCATAGGCACTTCTCAGGCCTACCAGGGGCTGAAGCATGTATCTGAAAGAAACACGTTAGTTAGATTCCTCACCTTAGAATATCCCCAGGCATCAGGCTGGATCCGGAAAGATTTTTCGTCAGTAATACCCCTTGCGCGTCGCTAGGCGTTGTCTGCGGCTCCGCGTCCGTCGTCGGCGTCGTGTGCCGGAATGACGTCATCGGAGTACTTAGACGCCGCCCTCGCGCGCTGACGTTAGTTCTTCTTTTTTCCGCACCAGACAGCGCCGATCCGGAAGAGCTTACCCCTTAGTCACTTTCTGACTAAAACTTTTTGGACTCTTTTGTCTACTCGACTCAAACTGGTGCCGGTAGGATGCCTGGGTTTAAAGCCTGTAACTCCTGTCACCGACTGATGTCGGTGACGGACCACCACCGCTGGTGCCTTTACTGCGTGGGGGCCGACCACGATGCGGAGTCGTGCCTTGACTGCCAGGCCTTGACCTCGAAGGCTAGGCGGGAGCGGTCCCGCAAGCTTCTCGAGCTCCGACACTCGGCTCCGTTCAAGGTCCCGGTCCAGGCGGAGGTCGAAGGACCTGTCGCGGAGCCGCAGCCACCATCACCGCTCGTCGGGTTCCAAGTCTTCGGGTAAGTCGAAGCATGGTAAGAAGTCCAAGAGACGACACCGCTCTTCGGACTCCCCTCGCCAGTCGCGTGACTCGGTCGAGGGTCCGGGTGGTACCACCCCTGCGGCTCTGCCGGTGCCGCAGGAGCCGCGTCCATCCCCATACCCACCGGTCCCTGGGACTGACGCGACTCCGGCGGTGATCAGTGCCTTCCTCTCCGCCATGAGGGACCTGGCTCCGCTGTCGACGCCTGCCAGCGCACCTCCGGGCCCCGCGGGCTCGACTGGGCAGCATAGTGAGCCGGCGGCTCTGGCCCCGGCGCCGTCGTCGACTTCGGTCCCGACGCCGCAGGTCCCCGTGGGATCCAGGCCTTGATCTCAATCTGTGCCGGTCGACCTCACAGCGCCTCCTCCGCCGGCGCCGACACCGGTTCCACCCCCGGCGCCATCTCCGGATGACGTTGTTCCCCCGGTTCAGCCCCGGTCCGGGCCGCAGCCGACGTCGATGGATGACAATTTCATCTACCGTTCGGCTCCGATTATTCCCCCTGTTTATCAGGAATCGGATGACGGGGGCGACTGGGAGGGGTCTGAGGACCCTCTGGCCATGCAGGCCGACTTATCTCAGGACTGGGCAGATGAGCTGGGGGATGCCAGTGGTCTGGACACATCCCTGGACACTGGTTTTATCTCTCCTCCGACTGTGGCTTCGGAGGAAGGGGTTGCATTTTCCGTGGTGCTGCGCAAGGCGTCCGAAGCCCTTGCGCTGGAGCTGCCTGCTGTGGCCGTGAGGACTAATCTCCTCACTGAAGTGCTTCAACCGTCAGCAAGCTCCTCGGAGCCTCTGCTGCAGTTCAATGAGGCACTAGTGGACTTCTGAAGGGCACCACAGTACCTCCTGTGGAGCGGAACGTGGCCCGGCGCCACTGCCCTGCTCCGGGCGACCCCAGTTTTCTGTCCCAACACCCCACACCCGAGAGCCTGGTTATCCAGGCCGCTACTTCCCAATCCTCCTTCCCATCCGCTCCCCCGGATCGGGAATCCAAGAGGCTGGAACAGTTCGGTAAGAAGCTGTTCACTGCGGTCCTTGAACACCGCTTGCCTCTTGGACCGTTATTCTCAGTCTCTGTGGGATACGGTGGAGGACGTGCTGCCCCAGTGTCTGGAGGAGGCCCGGATGCGGCTCGCCCAGGCTCTTGCCAACGGGCGGGATGCAGCGCGACATGCTATTCGATGTGGACTAGACACTACGGACTCGCTGGGTAGGGCGATGTCAACCACGGTGGCGCTCCGCTGCCATGCCTGGCTGCAGTCCACGTCTTTCTCGGGGGATGGCCAGAGCAACCTCATGGATATGCCCTTTGATGGCACTCGCCTTTTTGGCAAAAAGGCAGATAGTGCGCTGGTGCGCTTCTAAGACTCCCGGGCTACGGCCAAGTCTTGGGGCCGCGACCGCAAAATTCCGCTTTTCATCCCTTTCGTGGCCAAGGATTCCGCCGAGGCGGTACCGGGGGTCAACGTGCCGGTCAGTCCACATCAACCCTGGCAGCATCCGCCTCAAAGCCCTCCTAGTCCGTGCTTTCAGGCCCATTCCACACCAGTGGGAGGCAGAGTTCGCCATCACCTGCTCTACTGGCGTTCCTTCACGTCGGACAGGTGGGTGCTGCAAATCGTCCGAAGGGGCTACTCCCTCCCCTTCGAGAAGACCCCTCCAGCCATGCCACTGCAGTGCCACCGCATGTCGGGGGATCACTTGAATCTTCTACGGGAGGAAGTTGTAGTCCTCTTGGCCAAGGGGGCCGTCGAACACGTTCCTGGTCCAGAAGTAGGTCGTGGTTGCTATTCCCACTACTTTCTGGTTCCCAAGAAAGGCAAAGGGGTCCTACGCCCTATCTTGGACCTCAGGAGCGTCAACGCCTTCCTCCGCAAGGAGAGGTTCAAGATGCTTACCCTATCTCAGGTTCTGGCTGCCCTGGATCCAGGAGACTGGATGGTAGCGTTGGACTTGCAGGACGCTTATTTTCACATTCCCGTCCTGCCGGCCCACCGGCGTTACCTGCGGTTCACGGTGGGTCAGGAGCATTTTCAGTTCACGGTGCTCCCCTTCGGCCACACCAGTGCCCCTCGGGTGTTCACGAAAGTATTGGCGGTGGTCGCAGCTCATCTGCGCAGATCAGGGGTTCCAGTCTTCCCCTATCTCGACGACTGGCTGTTGAAGGCGGGCTCGCCCCAGCAAGTCGTCTCCCACCTCCAGACTACGGCCGACCTCCTGCATTTGCTGGGGTTCTCCATCAACGTGCCGAAGTCGCATCTGAGTCCCTCCCAGAAGCTCCTTTTCATCGTGGCGGTTCTGGACTCGGCGCAGTTCCGGGCTTATCCTCCGGAGCAGCGGGTCCGGGATATTCAGGCTCTGATTCCCATCTTTCAGCCTCTATCCCGGGTTTCGGTCAGGTTGGTGCTGCGGCTTCTGGGTCTGATGGCCTCCTGCATCCTGTTAGTGCATCACGCCAGGTGGCGAATGCGGGCTCTGCAGTGGGACCTGAAGTTTCAGTGGGCCCAGCATCGAAGCAACCTGTCCGACCATGTCTTGATCTCGGACGGCACTGCAAAACAGTTGCAGTGGTGGCTCACGAACCGCGATTGGGTCAGCGGCAGATCCCTCTCCCTACCCCACCCGGAGCACGTAGTGGAGACTTGGGATGGGGGGGGCCACATGGGGGAGGCGGAGATCAGAGGACTCTGGTCTCCGGCGGAGTCTCGGCTCCATATCAACCTTTTGGAGCTGAGAGCGATCCGATTTGCACTGAAGGCATTCCTTCCCATTGTCCGGGGAAGTGTGGTGCAGGTGTTCACGGACAACACCACCGCCATGTGGTATTGCAACAAACAGGGCGGGGTGGGGTTGGGACCCTTTGTCAGGAGGCTCTGCGCCTCTGGACATGGCTGGAACATCAGGGCATCACCCTGGTGGTTCAACATCTGGCGGGCTCTCTGAACGCCAGAGCAGACAAACTCAGCCGCCGGTGCAGGATGGATCACGAATGGCATCTCAACTCGGACGTTGGGCAAGGCCTCTTTCGGCAGTGGGGAGTGCCTTGGTTAGATCTATTCGCCACCGAAGAGAACGCGCAATGTCAGCAGTTCTGCGCGTTGGAGTTTCCAAGGCGGCACTCGCTCTGGGACGCCTTTCGTCACAAGTGGAGTTGCGGTCTGTTGTACGCCTTTCCGCCTATACCACTTCTGCCCAGAGTGCTGAAGAAAATCAGGCGTGACCGAGCCCAAGTCATCTTGGTGGCTCCGGATTGGGCACGAAGGTACTGGTTTCCCGAGCTACTCAATCTGTCAATCGATCCCCCGATACGACTGCCTCTTCAGGAGGACCTTCTGTCGCAGCAGCAGGGGACGGTGCTCCACCCGAACCTATCCAGTCTCCACCTCCATGCGTGGAGAATAAGTGGTGACAGTTGATGCCATTTGACTTGCCTTCTGAAGTCTGCGATGTGATTCTGGCAGCCAGGCGTCCCTCCACTAAAACGGTATACGCCTGTAGGTGGAACAAATTTGTGGCATGGTGCACAGCAAAGGTTGTGGATCCCCTTTCCGCCCCTGAGGTTCTTCTCTTCCTTCTTTCTTTGGCCCAGCAGGGCTCTGCTCTGGGCACTCTTTAAGGTTATCTTTCTGCTATCTCTGCCTTCCTCCGGCTTCCTGATCAGCCTTCTCTTTTCAAATCCCCTGTTGTTTCTCGATTCCTTAAGGGCATTACTCACATGTTTCCTCCTGTCCCTTTCGTAATGCCTCAGTGGGATTTGAATCTTGTTTTCACATATCTGATGTGCGCTCCCTTTGAGCCACTTCATAATTGTCCTCTTCGTCTGTTGACGCTTAAGACTGCTTTCCTGGTAGCCATCACCTCTGCTAGAAGGGTGAGTGAGCTCCAGGCTCTCTCTTCTACGCCTCCTTTCCTTTCTATCCATCCGGACAAGGTTGTGCTCCGCACTCGCCCCTTCTTCCTTCCTAAGGTTGTGACTGCCTTTCACATCGGGCAGTCTGTGACGCTGCCCACCTTCTTTCCGCCTCCGCATCCCTCGAAAGAGGAAGAGACGCTCCACCTTCTGGACCCAAAACCTGCGCTCTCTTTCTATCTGGACCGCACAAAACAGTTCCGGGTGGACGACCAACTCTTCGTTGGCTACGTGGGCGCTAAGAAGGGGCGGGCGGTGCACAAACGGACCATCTCTCGGTGGGTCATTTTGTGCATCAAAGCTTGTTACTCCTTAGCTAAAAAGCAACCGCCTGTTGGGCTGAGGGCCCATTCCACTCAGGCCACGGCGGCGACGACTGCCATGGGTCGGGGAGTCCCCTTGCAGGACATTTGTCAGGCAGCAACGTTGGCCTCGCTGCACACGTTTGCCAAGCATTATTGCCTGGACAGCCAAGTCCGGAGAGACGGCTTCTTTGGCCGTTCAGTTCTCCATGATTTTCTGGTGTGATCTTGGTTCGCAGACCCACCACCGTGGTTGGTATTGCTGGGGTATCTATTCTAAGCTGAGGAATCTAACTAACGTGTTTCTTTCAGATGAACAAGTTACTTACCTTCGGTAACGATGTATCTGTAAGAAACATTAGTTAGTTAGATTCCTCACCGACCCACCCAGCCTCCCTGTTCTGCGAACCGACATCTAGGGTTAAGGTTATCCTTTTCAGGGCCCTAGACTTTTTTGGCACCAGTGTCGGTCTCTTGCATGGCTCTGCGTTCCTGGCATGGAAAGCTATGTACAAGAACTGACGTCAGCGCGCGAGGGCGGCGTCTAAGTACTCCGACGTCATTCCGGCGCACGACGACGGACGCGGAGCCGCAGACGACGCCTAGCGACGCGCAAGGGGTATTGCTGACGAAAAATCTTTCCGGATCCAGCCTGACGCCTGGGGATATTCTAAGGTGAGGAATCTAACTAGCTAATGTTTCTTACAGATACACCGTTACCGAAGGTAAGTAACTTGTTCATTATGCCACCCCTGGGAAGCAGGCTAAATCTGACACCACAGGCCTGCTACTGCAGCCTGGGTGAGGTAGTGTTAGCACTCCTCACAGAGGTATAGGTTTCTATATCTCACCATACACACACATATAAACCTATCAGCCACCCCTATGGCAGGCCCTATCAATCCTGAGGGCAGGGTGCTTGGTTTACAATGTGAGGGGGTGCCTCTGCATGAGCAGGGCCCCTCTTCAGCTGGCAGAGTCTATTCTCTATGGCTGTTTGTGGATGCGGTTAAACCATATACTCTTAAGTGCATTATAATGTTAACTTTGGAATGACTGCATCAAAACATGTCGTGTTTGGTGTCAAACAACTTGGAATCATACCCCCACATCAGTCCATGATGTGGGAGCATGATCCGACCCTTCTAGAGGGGAGGACATGTACCCACTGTAGTAAAACAACAGAAATCTGAAAGAGCCCTGGCATCACAAAATGGATGCCACCAGCACAGACACTGGGCTGCCCTCCTGCTGCTGACTGAAACTCGCAGGGGAGGAAGCCCAACAAAAGGCATCCTGTCACAGGGAGGTGTCACCACCTTCCAGACAGGATTTAGTGTATTGGAGCTGGGTGGGTGCACTTCTAGAGTGCTTTGAAGTCCTGCACTGGGGAAGCAGTAGGCTCCTCTGTGCATATGCCAGCTCAAACAGGTTCAGGGGCTACCTGTCCCTGCTCTGGTGCGAAACTGGACAAAGGGAAGTGGGTGTAACCACCCCCTACCCTGACCCTCCTATAGGAGTGGTCATAGAGCTAGTCCCTCCCCTATCTTCAGTATAAGATAGCAAACTTTGCCATTGCAAAGCAGATAACCCTGGATGACGCTCTACAAAGATGAATCCTGACCCTTCGATGTTCCACTACCTTTGGAAGACAGAAGAATCTCCCTTGGAGTCTAGGAGTTACTCCCCTGCTTGGCTGGCACCAGAAACTCTAATCAACTGTCGCAAACTTTCCCGCTCCCACTGGAGTTCGAAGTCCCTGCAGCCCGGGAAGTGGATTTCCTGACTTCTCGTAGCCCATTGTGAGTCCCCAGCAGAGCTGAGGCGAGGGGACCCCACGAGTGACGAGGAACAGCAATACCCAGGTACTATGCACTATTGTCGAGTGCAACCTCTTCCCGACGTTCTATGAACTTGTGCATTGGACCATTTGTGGCTCAAGCCTCCAGCAGGTTGTGCAGCAAAAATCAGAGGCCTAGCACGTCCCGAGTGACCGTGGGCTCCTGTGAAGCATTTCCTCAAGAGGCGTCTTTGCGATCCCTTGCCCATTGGCTTGTGGGTCCCCTGAAGACTTTCTTATCAACTCAAAGAGCTCCACTGGTTGCTCCAGGCCTGCCCTTACTCACCCTCGCTGGGTGAGTCCCTCAGACCTTGCTGGTCTGCAACGCTGACCTTCTTTGATTTCCACAAGACTTGCTGTTGCCAAGGCTTGTTGGCTCCAATCCGGTTGCCGACACCTGAGTAAGCTGCAGACGCCGTGGGACACACCGAATCCAGCTGCTGGTCATCGCCGATCCTTCCTGGACCTCGTGAGCGAAGAGTCAAAACACCCTTGATCACCTGAAATCACCCGACTTCTGTGGGCAACCAGCTTCCTGGCCACCGGTCACTGGCAAGTGACTGTGAACACTGTCCCTTCAATTTTCAGGTCATCTGCATCTCAAATCCACCCTTGGATTCCACCGGACACTTCTTCAGTCGACGCGCAAGCAGCATGTCTTCTTTGGTCTCCATAGAAAACAGCGACGCGACCCGACACCAAAAGACACCTATGCACCCGGTTTCCCTGGGTGAGGTAACTCGTGCACTCCGGTGCCCTAGTGTGTGTTGGCCCTCGAATTACTTACCTTGTAAGTGGCTTGCTTGTAGACTTCCTCGAAGTACCCTAAAACTTTAAAAATCAAACTGCGACTTGCTCCATTATAATCAATAGGGAACCCGCCGCTGTGTTCACACACTGCATGCGTCTCCCGTGGGTCGATTACTTACCTGCTTTCACTGCAGTGGTGAAGCCCCAGCGATTCTACAGGCCCTAGGCCTTGTCATTTTGCAAGTCGACTTTCTTAACCCTCTTTTTTAGTATATGGTCTGGTACGCCCCTAGGGCACCAGCCATATTTGTGCTTAACTTATTTTGAAACGTTGATATTTGAATGTGTTCCTGGCTTCTAATCTCGTAAAGAGATTAGTAGAGTGTGTCTAGAAATAAATACATATATATTTGATATATATACCTGTGTGGTGTCCTTTCATTTGGTAATTCAAGAGATTATAAGGTAAAACAAGCTGCTTTACATTCCTCAGAGACTTAGCCTGAAGGCTGCTCTCCACAGCTACCACTAGGATAGCTTTCTTTAAAAGGTTGTCTTAAACCTATCTACCATAAGAGTCGAATTGGACTGGTGCAAGGTGGCCACTATAACTAGTGACCAGCATATACCAGGCCAACTTCTCACAATCTCAATTACCTTATTCTTCAAAGTTATTGACGAGAAAAAGATAAGACATGAGTCCAGATGTCGTTCTTCAAGAAACCAGTCGCACAGGCATCCAGCTCCTCCCCATCCGGTGCCTGGCCACAAAAAACCTTTGGAATATGATCCGGCTCTCTATTGACTGATGATTTCAGCTTGTCCAGCACCAGTGGTTCCATCTGACAGAACGCTTGTTTCAGCTAGAGTTTCACCTTTGGGGCCAAGTCTTGGACACTGATACCCAGAGTTTTGAACACCTGGGATAGATCCAGCACTACCTAATGATGGACCTGGACTTTGAAGGATGCAAGTGGCCACAGTACTCCTCCCCCCCCCCCCCCACCCCCCGAGTGGGAACTGCTCTCCCCAATGGATCTTTCGCCACCTGAGGTAAGAGCATATATCACTATGTACTGAGGAAAGCAGCAGAAGGGCTTGACCTGCAACTTCCATCAGTGAACATCCCTGTGAAAGTGCTGCATTTTACGTCTCACTCTTATCACTCTGTACTGGAGGAAGCAGCAGAAGTTCTTGACCTACAACGTCCATCAATGAAAGTCAAATCTAGCATCCTCGTGAAAGTGCTGCATTTTACCTCTCACTCTGCAGAGGCACCTTTCCCTCCTATTTAAGCCCTAACTGAGCCTATCTTGGCTATTTGGAAAAAGCCGACAACATCGGCAGCTATATCCAGGCAGATAACACCTTGTTACAAACCTGCCCCTGGGGACCCCCCAGGGGCATCCCCAGAAAGGCTAGTAATACAGGCTTCTTGTTCTTCAAAATCTTTAACTCCTGGATCATTTGCACCCACACTATCTGACTAGGAGTAAAACAAAATGGGGCAATACACAAAAAAGGTATTTTCGGCTGGAAGTATGGCTCTCAAGACGATAAATGCCACTTTCATTATGTGAGGATATGTGCATGCCTGTTGGACTCTGCTCGGGCTGTCATTCCTAACCTGTCAAACAAGCTTCAGGCCTACTTCAAAGAGCTCATAAATGAATGTCACACTGCTGCAAAGCAGGCCCTTTAGCTGCGCACTCAATATCTAGAGCTGAGAGAACTTTAGTCCCCCAAAGAACACACGTCTGGGTATGAGAATCAGGCTACTCAGGATGTCCAGACAGCACTCATGGACTTACCCTTTAATTGATCTTGTCTCCTTGGTGCTAAGGCGGATTCACCATTGAAATATTCAAAGACTGCAAAACCGAAGCTATATCCCTTGCCCCAAAACCGGTCCCAGGATGCTTGTTTCTAGTCCAGGGAGGACCTAGCGAGGCAGTTCCGGCTGGACTATTCCCATGAGGCACAGAGTCAAGACTGATTTGCATATGGCTGAGTCCATACTAGGATGACATAGCGAGCAGAAGAACTATGGATTAAACCCAGATTCTTGTGACTGGTGGTGAATGTTTGCATTGTTCACCAATCCATCAATCATTTGTTCCTTTTGCTTGCATCAATACACAATAAGCACGTAAGATGAGCTCAGGACTTAGACATTACTGGTGAACATTGAGGGTGACACAGTGTGTAGAGATCCTTTGCTATGGCAGAAGCACCCAGAAACGGGAGACATTAATAGAGCTGAGACGAGCACATGTTTGTCTGTGGGGGGAAATAGTTCTGAACATACATTGAGCTCTGCAAAGAACGGAAGAGGAATAAGTTAACCGAAGTTGGGGGTCCGGCTATCAATAACCAAGCCTGATAGATAAATACTAACCCAAATGGACCATAATTACACAAACATAACCATACTTAATATCTATATGCACCAAACTCAAATGCGGAATCCTACCTGTGGTCTGCTTCAGGATGTGAGCCACCTACTAAAGGGAGAAGTCATAGTGGACGGGATATGAATTTAGTTTGGGATGGGACTTTGAACTGAACTAGCCTCAGGGACAGATGCATACTGCAGCCAGCAGGAGGCTTAAGATCTTGACAGAGGATATGGGGGTTGGCGGATTCGTGGCAGTTCCTACACGGAAATGAGATGGACTTTTCTTATTTTTCAGCCACGCTCAGAATGTAGAACAGAAGTGATTACATCATGGTAGATATTAAAATGTTTGGGAGAATTGAAGTAATCAAGACGGAAGATATTGTCCTCTCCAACCACAAGCATATCCGTTTACATTGAACGCTGGGCCCACTGGAGCAGTGCCTGATGCGCTGAAGATTTAAGGATTATCTCTTGAGAGATCTAGTTAATATCAAGAAATAAAAGATTAGATAAATGGGTTTAATGCCTCCCGTGCTGTTGACGACCCTTCCCCCTCGAATCAATGAGATGCACTGAAGGCACCCCTTAGGGGCACCTTGATAGTGATGGACATAAGAAATTATCGGGTAAAATGCTCAGCTACAGATACAATACAATTACAGCTGAGGAAGGTGCAGAACCTGAATAAGTAGTAGACCATAGCAGGGGAATATGGAGGATCCCTAGGCTAAGGGGGCAACGTACAGTCATTTCCACCAAGAGAACAGTGAAATGCCTGTTACTGTCCCAGGCAAAGTTTTACTCCACAGGAAACAAAACAGGGAAAATGCTAGACTTTCAACTGAAGGCCAGAGCTCATAAGGCCTACGTGACTGAACTTAGGAACCCACAAGGGCTATGATAAAAGATGTGGAGGGGAAACAGAATCGGTTTCGGCAGTTTTGTCAGGGACAAAGGAGAGGGGAGGAGGCTCAAATACTTGTCTGAATGCGATCTTCTGACATTAACAGCAGAGCAGATGGAATACTTAAATAGCCCCATCGATCGGTCACAAGTAGTCAAGCTATCAAAACCCTCAAAGGGTGGAAGTGCTGGGGCCCGATGGTTACACAGCGGCTCTTTACAGAGTGTGGCGTGGAGTTTTAACTCAACACCTTACAAACATTTCAACGAATTTGGTGAATTGAGGAAGCCACCGTAGTATCAATTCCTAAACCTCGTAATGACCCCAAAGACTGCTAATCCTATTGCCTGATCACAGTAGTAAATCTTGATGCGAAAATATCCATAAAAGTCTTTAAGAACAGACTTGATAAATATATGCTGGGGATGGTTGATGCAGACCAATCCCGGTTCGTTAGAGGAAGGCAGACTCATGTAAACAGGACAGTGGCGATGGAGAAAACCACCAAGGCTAAAATACTGACTTTCCTACCAATGTTAGATTCAAAATAAGTGTTTGAATGTGTCTGTTGGTGCTTTTATAGAGCCAATATTGTGCAAGCTTAGTTTTTGCTGAATTATGAAGCACTCAAGGTGAACCTACTGGTCAATGGCAATGTCTCCAGTGCGGTGCGCCTGCAAACTGGAACCAAGTATGAGTGTTCATTATTGACCCTTCTGTTCACTTTAACAATGAAACCCCTGGCTGGAGATGTGGGCAGAGTCGACCATTCATGGGATCTCTTTTGGTGGAGAAACCCACAAACCGTTTATTCTTAGTTGATATCCTTCTTTGACTAATCCGGACGAGTCGCTTGAGGTGACAGTTCGACATCTGGCACGCTTTCAACAAGTGGTGGGGTTCAAGGTGAACAATCAGAAATGTGAGATGCTCAACTTGATGGTAGGCAAAGATGAAACGAGCGCTCTAAAGGTGAGCTTCTACTATAGGTGGGCTACATTATACAAAGATATCTGGGCTTTGACTTTACCCCCTCTGTGCCAAATATGATGTGGGCCAAGTGGGAGAGTCTAAAGAAATGAAGCGATGCGTGAACTGGACAGACAGAGGATTCTGCCGAAATCATGGTTCGGGAGGATTACTACTATCAAAATGAATATACTGCCACGGGTCTATCTATGTCAGGCTATCCCATAACTAATCCCACAGACATACGAGCCATACAAAAACATTTAGAAAAGTTTATATAGAATGGAAAGAGGGCAAGTATCTCCAAAAACATTTAATGGCTCCTTTGGGGCGGGTGGGGGGGGGGGGGGGTGACACTCGTTCCCGACCTCTGTAGATATTATCAGTCTCCCCTGTTGCGAATTTTTCAGGCCTGGACAACAGCGACAGATTGGAAGCCCAAGGACCTTACCACTTTAAAGAAATGGTACACAAAACTATAGAATTTTGTTGCGATGGAACAAAGAATGTATGACATAGATGGTAGATGCGACAAATGTGCGCAGACTATGGCAGCCCCTAATAGATCATCTGATGGGGATTAAGGGGGAATTGATGCATTATCGTTGACTTCGAGCTCTGGATCTGAACTATTGAAGGAACTGGTCATGGAAGCTACACAAGGAGGACTGTGGGAATGAGAAGTAAAAAGGGAGATATTTTGTGCAATACCTGCTGTACTGATATGTTGCATGGCACTAAGACGTGTCAATAAAAAATATTTTAAACCAAAAAAAAAGGAAACTGACATCAGCATGCTGACGGGGCACTTTATGGCTCCAGTGACTTCACAGGGGGCTGCATACAAGCTTGTGAAGGAGTCGGTGCCCCCTGCCGGCATGTGAGAGCTACTGAAAAGTTTCTGGATACAAACCGATGCCTAGGATAGTCAAAAAGTGTGGAGTCTATAGGTAGATATAGTATCCGCAAGAAAAGGCATTCCAAAAGATAAGTAACCTATTTCTTCATCACTAGAACGAAATCCACAGTAAACAATGAATTCCACCACTGCCAGTTGGATAATCTATGTTTTATATGTATGTACAGAAACACCTCCAGGGGTGTGGTCCTATCCCCAGACAATAACTCCTGTCGGTCTTTAAACTATACCTCCCAGTACAGGTCCCTCCATACATTAAGGTTCATTTTACGGAGCATCTCCCGGCATGCAACCTCTTGAGTGACAGGAGCGAATGGTAGATGCGGTAGTGGCATTAGAAGGGAATATAGCACTGGTTGGTCCAATATTTTAGCCAAACGCTTCCATGCATGATTAGTGCAGTTTACTGTGTGGTGGGACACTCCCTCGCCCAGGACCAGAGTTCCCAGGAAGGAATTTAGGGGCGTGGGCGCCATGTACCCCTGCTCAATGGCCAGGTGCGGCATATAATGGGGAGGATGGAGCCAATAT
This sequence comes from Triturus cristatus, assembly GCF_964204655.1. NCBI lineage: Eukaryota > Metazoa > Chordata > Amphibia > Caudata > Salamandridae > Triturus > Triturus cristatus. The sequence goes on from NC_140582.1 coordinate 817,134,975, forward strand.
ATTGCATAATGGGCTTGCACACTGAGGTAATATAATTCCATATCCGGGACCTCAACCTGGAGAATGGCTGTGTATTGACTTTCCAGCCCACCCGAGGTTGTTTCCCTCCCCATGCCAGCCTGATAAGAAAAGACCGAAGAGTATTAAAAAAGGGGCGTCCTGGATTGTACAGTATATTGATTAATAAATATAGGAGCTTGGGCAGAATGTTCATCTTCATCAACGCGACTCCGTCGGCCATAGAGAGGGGCAGTATGACCCAGTGGTCCACCCAGCCACGGATAGTTTCTACTGAAGTACCATAGTTGGCCCGCAGAGTTGCCTCTCTGTCCCTAGTAATGATCACGGCTAGATATTTTATTTTTTGTTTACACCAGCGTAATGGAAATTCCGGGGTGAACATAGCAGTTTTGGGCGTGAGTGGAAAAATCTGTGATTTACTTCAGTTAAGTCTTATTCCAGAGAGGTTGCCAAACCTAATGAACTCCAGAAGGATCGGATTAAGGCAAGTGCTTGGGTCTCGTAGGTAAAGGGTAATATCATCAGAATACAATGATATCAATATCTGACGGGAGGAATATTGGATTGCATAGTCTCTGTGATGTTGTCTGATTTGGGCGGCCAAGTGTTCGATGGCCAGGGCAAAGAGCAGCGGGGATAATGGGCATCCCTGCCGCGTGCCCCTCGTAATGGAAATTGGAGTGGAATATAGCCCGTTAACCTGAACTATAGCCTCGGGCTGGGAGTATAGCAGTTTTATCCAGGCTAGGAATGGTTGGGGGAGGCCCATTCTGCCCAGTATGGTAAACGTAGTCCCATTGAAGGGAATCAAACGCTTTTGTGCCATCTAAAAAAAATCCCAGCCGCAGAGATCTCTGGATCAATGTCATGCAGTAGCGCATATGTGGTTCTCAGATTGTGCGAGGTGGCCCTACCTGGCACAAAGCCCGCCTGATCCGGGAGGACCAGCCCTTCCATCAGCAGGGGTTGGCGATGACTTTAGCCAGAATCTTACTGTCACAATTGATCAGTGATAGGGGTCTATACGCTTCACAGCTGATGGCCTCCTTGCCCGGCTAAAGCAAGGATATGATCAAGGCTTGACACATTGATAGGGGAAGAATGCCGGTCTCTGGCTTCCTCAAAGACTTGCTTGAGCAGGGGAGCCAGCTGTTCAATGTAACATTGATAAAAGTCTGCAGGCAGACCATCAGGCCCCGGGGCCTTACCCGACCGCAAGCCCATTATGGCAGCCCGAATGTCATCTTCCTCAAACTCAGTGGCCAGAAATTCTCTGTGAGTCATTGATCCACCCAAGGGCGGTATCTTCAAAATAGGATGCTATGTCTGGTGTGTCACGATCTCGCGTGTGATAAAGTGACGCATAATAGTTTGAGAAAACATTGAGTATCTCCTGCGAGTCAGTATGCCTGATGCCCTCTCTGTCCAATATTTCCAGGACCTGGTTAGTGAATCTGGGGACTCTAGTTACCTTGGCTAAGGCTTTACCAGGGCGTTCACCCTCCCCGTAGACCCTGGCAATGTGTTATTTCAACTGGAATTTAGATTTGCGTTCTGCTTCAATTGAGTATTCGTTAAGCAGCTCGCCTTTAGGTCCCAGTTAGGGGCGGAGGCAAGTATCTCCTCAGTCTTTTTGATGTCTGTCTCTAATCTGTGCAGGGTTCCTCTAATGGAACAAAGGATCCTCCCACTCGTGGCCGTACATAATACCCTCACTGTTACCTTAAAACTTTCCCACACGCAGGCAAGCGTTGACACACTAGCTATATTTCTAAGAAAGAACTCAAGGATTTCATGGTGTATCTCTTCACGGAAGATGGTATCTAGCAAGGGTATGGACTGGAGCCTCCATGACCATCAATCAATCAATCATTGTACTTGTAGAGCGCACTACCTACCCGTGAGGGTCTCAAGGCGCTGAGGGAGGGGGTGCTGCTACTGCTTGAAGAGCCAGGTCTTGAGGAGTCTTCTGAAGGTGAGCAGGTCTTGGGTCTGTCGAAGGTGGGTAGGGAGGGTGTTCCAGATTTTGGTGGCGAGGGAGGAGAAGGATCTGCCGCCAGAAGTCATTCGTTGGATGCGGGGGACAGCGGCGAGGGCGAGGCGAGCGGAGCTGGCGGGTGGGGGTGTAGAAACTGAGTCTGCTGTTGAGGTAGGCTGGTCCGGTGTTGTGGAGTGCTTTGTGTGCATGGGTGAGGAGCTTGAAGGGGATCCTCATGTTGACGGGGAGCCAGTGTAGGTATCTCAGGTGGGGGGTGAAGTGGCTGCGGCGAGGGATGTTGAGGATCAGTCGGGCGGAGGTGTTTTGGATACATTGCAGTCGTCGGTGGTGTTTGGCCGGGATTCCTGCATAGAGTGCTTTGCCACAGTCCAGACTACTGCTGACGAGGGCCTGTGTCACCGTTCTTCTTGTTTCGGTAGGGATCCACTTGTAGATCCTGCGGAGCATGCGGAGGGTGTTGTAGCAGGAGGAGGAGACGGCGTTGACCTACTTCGACATGAAGAGGGAGGAGTCGAGGATGATTCCTAGGTTGCGTGCGTGGTTGGTGGGTGTTGGTGCTGTTCCCAGCGTGGTCCATAGGGGGATTCATTACCTGGCGGCAAACGTTTCATAAGTACTGGGGAATGGTCTGAGAGGGTGCACACCAGGTGCGTCACCTCTCTAAGCCACGTATTCAGCCCCGCTAAAAGTAGCCAGTAGTCTAGCCTCAACCAGCTGGAGTGTATGCTGGAAAAAAGTGCCTTCCTTTTGCGCTGGGTGGAGAACCCTCCACGCGTCAAACAACTGGTAATCAGTTATAATACTTGAAAGATGTTTAGTCGCCTGAGGGTGTGACAGTGAATGAGTGGGGGAGCGATCAGCTAGGGGATCTAGTGCCAGATTAAAGTCTCCTCCTATATAATAAAGGTGGAGCCTATTTCCAAGATGTGACCCCATAGCTTGTCAATGTTGAGTGCATAGCAGCTCACTAGCGTAACTGTGTGCCTGGCCATCCTGGCCCCACATGATGCTGAATCTGCCCTGAGTGTCCTGTAAATTTCCGAATGGGTAGTATCCCAGGCCAGACTTAACAAGGATTGCTGTGCCTTGGGCAGATGTGGAATAGGAGGAAAAGCAACTATGCACCGCCCATTTCCTTCCAAAATTAATTGACGATTGGGGGTCTAGGTGCGTCTCTTGTAGCATAGCCACCTGGACTTGTTGCGGGTCAAGGTATCCTAGGACCCATCTATTTTTGCGAGGGTCTCAGAGTCCACGCACATTCCATGTCAGGTAATGGATAATGGGGATTTTGACTGGACCTAAGTTAGCCATAACCTTCTTTGTGGCTCACAGGGGACAGATGTGTATTTGTGCCAACATTATGATGCTGCATGGCGTGATGAGTCTGCGTTCGTGTCCGCGTAAGTTCTAGATTGTGCAATGCAATGCCTTCATGTACAATTATAACAAACCTGTCCCACCCCCCTCCCACACCTGCAGTTCAAACCCACAGGCGAATGATAGCCCACTCAACCCGTTTAATATCGGACCTATTTAAGGCCAGCAGCAGTGAAAAAACAACCATACTTAATAACATATTAGCAAAACCCAACATTTGTCAGGGGGTGTTCCCGCTGGGAAAATGCACTAGAGGGACCGTCAGCACACCTCGCATAAGTTAGGGAGCCCAGGAGAACATTATTATATGGCAGTCTTAGCAGAGTTAATGACGCCTTTGTGTAGACCAGCATTTTTAATACTACATTGGAGCCAATCAAGTCCATCCATGATTTCCGCTGTCATGCGATTTATCAGAATGTACTGCCTTACCAGTTTCAGACGTAGTTTCTGGATTGAAGCAGTTTACCATTATTCCTCTTTGGGAGCCAGTGAGGATCGACTGGAGCTTAGGTCATTATCTCAAGGTGTGGGCAAACATCGCAGAGTGGTTGTTAGGAAGTCCTGAACGTGCTGCGGGTTATTGAAGACGTATGTCTTTCATCGGTGAAGAACTCATAATCTAGCAGGGTAGAGCATGGCGTACTTTATGTTAGCTAGCTGCTAGCTGCAGATTCTTTTAAGCCAGCAGAAATGTTTTATGTGCTTCCTGCACTGCCATGGAAAAGTCTGGGTAAATCGAGAGTCTGTTACCATTATATGACAATTCTTGCTTCTCTCCGGCTAGTCGCAATGCCGTGTCGCGATCCTTGTAATTGAGTAGCCGCGCCAGGATAGGGCGAGGTGGTGCGCCTGGCAGCGGCCTTGGCGCCAACGATCGATGGGCTCTCTCGACCAGCTGTCTTCAAGTGCAGAAATGCGCTGTTCCGCCTCCGATATGCATCCAACATGCTTTTTCAAATTTGTGTGTGATGAAGTCCATGCGCATATTCATGGCGTCCATTTTGAATTCACTGGACAGACAGACCCCCCTTCCCCGAGAAGTCCAACAGGGGTTGCTCACTGTATCTGGCTGTACGGTGGGAGAGGGGACAGGAAGCATGGTATTTTTTTGGCTAGTCTCTGCCGCCCCAAGGTGCAGGCCTCCGTCACCAACTGCACCTAAATAAAGTGCCTTGGACAGTGGGTGCAGGGCTCTTGGCTTCCGCCCGGCCACGCAGTCTCTTTCGTTCCCCGGCGCACCAGCGGCCTTCCGACCCAGCAGCACCCCGGCACAGGACAACTACACCGTCGCATAGCCCGCTCACCTTAAGTGCCCTAGTCTGATCGAGACCGGCCCCGTTGCTCCCCAGGCACCCCCAAGCCGGGGCCCCACAACAGCACCCCCGGGTCTGGTCGCAGCGTGCACTCGGTCGGGGCAATCGGCGGCTCACAAGCGATGCAGCTCGTGCCCCTAAATGGACCCAGGCTGACCCTCAGAGGCCGACACCACAGCAGATCAGTTCGGCAGTGCCAGCAGAGAGGGCCGTAATCCACTGCCTCCGCGCCCAGTCTTTAGTTCCTCTCTATGGAGATCTGGTCGTTACCTCAGGCAGGAATCCATAAAAGGTGAGTTTCTCTCTCCTATATTTAGTAACGCTCTCAGAACCAGCCGATGCGTTCCCGATTCCGCCGCACTACACCGAGACGGCAGGTTACATTTATATAAGGCCATATGGCAATCTCTGTCCCATCAGCCGGCAGCCAGTCCGCGGTGAGCCCTGCTGGCTCCCGGTAGTCCACGGTCTAACTGCGCAGACCCACAAATATTTTCTGGGCTGGCTAGCAGGGCGCCGGGGCCGCACCCCTCCCCAGCGGGCCTCGGCCGGCTCCCAGAGCACAGCGTTTCAGTTGTTGGTTGCCACAGCACCCATGTATCTGGCCGGGCTCCGCCACCACAGCACACAATCCCCGGCGAATATATGTCGTTACTACGCATTCCGTTGCAACGCATGCCTTTACCACGCATGCGTTACAACGGAATGTGTTTTCCACGCTTTCCCCTTACCCCGATTTTACCTTTACTCCGCTTTTTCTTTTTTGGGGGGGGAGACCCCCCCAACCCCCCCCCCCCCCCCAGCCCCCTTTCTTTTTTTTTTTTCCTTTTTCCGCAGGTCTCCGCCGACACTGAAAACGGACTGATGCTTTTTTTCGGATTAGGATGACGTTGTTCCGTGATGACGTTGCTTGCGTGGTGAAGATGGTCGTTGAAGCATTACGCGTTGTGAAGACGTTTACGAGGTAAGTGTATCGTTGTAAACGTATTGCGTAGAAAACGCTTCGTGGTAAAGGCTGTTTCCCATCCCCGGCACCTTACCTCAGAGATCTGGGCACCCCTGCAGGCAGAGGTTCGTGGGAATTGCCTCCCCTTCTCCTGTATCAGCGTCCCTCGCTGAGTCGGCTATAGAGCCCGAACCTCTGTCATCTTGCCCTCCGACGCAGGTCACGGGTAGGGTCTCGTGGCAATTATCGTCCCACCAGCTCTCAGCGAGCTCGCCTTGAGCTCCAGCGGAATCCGGTGGTGCACTGGTGCTCTTTATTCGGGAAGAACAAGCAGTACAGGTTATGCATTGGAAGATACATTGGGTTGAAGCAACTTTAGCATGAATACATGAGCATTGCCAAGTAACTATAGCCAGTATGTTTACATTTACACATATTGAGCATGCAATCGATCTGCAAAGTTAAACCATCTCTGGTCATGGGGGCTAGGTTTTCTTGGGGTTCACGAATAAAAAGAGTGACATCATCTGCATACATAGATGTGACTAGGCTGCGTGATGAGAAACTGATGCCCCTCTATGTGTGATGCTGCCGTAGCCATGCAGCGAGTGGCTCCAAGGCAATGACGAAAAGCATAGGTGACAAAGGGCAGCCCTGCCTGGTGCCTCAGGTGATGTGTATAGGTTCTGGCCATTTAGTGGAGAACTGGCCTACCGTGACAGACTCATTATACATTGTGGCTAAATGTGGAATGAGGATGGACACATATTCCTTATTAAAGGATGTTGTCAGCCCGTCTGCTCCAGGCGCCCTATCGCTGGGGAGGCTTGAGATCACTTAAGCAATCCCTTCGGGAGTAAAGTGTTCATCCAGGTATTCCCGGTGTGCATTGCTGAGCCATAGCAATTCAATAGTCCCAAAAGATTGTGTTAGAAGGTCCGGGGGAGTCTCGGTGCCGGCAGTGTATAAACTGGCGTAGAATTGAGAGACTCTGTCCAGTATACCTTGGGGAGGTGACGATTCTGTTACCGTTATCGTCCTGTAACTCTGTAATGTAGGTGGAGGCATGTGGCTTTTTTTGTAGATGTGTGAGGGTTCTGCCGGGCGGTCGCCTTCACCATAGCGGCGCGCTTGTGCCTCATTGTCTAGGTGCACAATCTCACGCTCAGCTTCCGACTGATATTCAGTAATTTTTAGGCATATGTCTGCTAGTAGAGAGGGGGGCGGAGTGCTGCTATAGTTCAGATCGAGCTTCTAGTCTCTCCAGAGTACCCCTCAGAGACTTAAGGACTTGTCTAGCAATACATTCACCTCTAATCATAACTTTAAATGTTTCCCAAAGGGTGGAGGGGGAATCTACAGAGCCCACGTTCAATTCGAAAAATTCAACCATGGCCCCACGAAGTTCTTCTTGAAACACCGTATCACGAAGCGTGTGTGGGGAGGTGCCATGCAAATGTGTTTAGGCGCGCCGGGGAGACGGATAGTGAGGAGCACCGGCGAGTGATCTGATAGTGTACGTGCAAGATGAGAAGTGGACGTGGACCAGCCCAGCACGTCTCAGGTAACGAGCCACAGATCGATGCGGGACCAGGAGTTGTGGGTGTTAGAAATACAAGTGCCCTCACGTTTTCCGGGATGGTGATGTCTCCACCCATCGGTCAGGAAGTTGTCCTGCATTATGGAGTGCAGTGTGGCAGTGGCCTGGGCGTGGAGTGTGCGGGAGCCTGAGCGGTCAAGAGTGTTATGTGGGGCAATATTGAAGTCTCCGCCCCATAGCAGTAGGAGGGGACCAAGGGAGGAGATGAGTCTCCAGATGTGGGCATGCAATTCCGGGCTATCTGTGTTTGGACCATAAACGGCAGCTACGATCACAGGTTGGGTGTATAGGATGCCCATGATGATCACATAGCGGCTTCAGGGTCAGTGATGCTGCTGGTGGCTTTCTATGGCAGTCCCTTCCTAATCAAAATCACAACCCCCCTGGCATAATTGGAATAAAAAGAATAGTAAGTGTCGCCCCAATGCCTTGATTTGAGCCTGGCTGCAGTTTGGATAGTTAAATGGGTCTCTTGAAGAAAGCAGATATCTGTTTTGTGTCGAGTAAGATACGTATGTATAAGTCGGGATTTTCGAAAGTCGTTCATGCCTCTGATATTCCACGTCATGAGCTTCAGCTCAGTCATTGGGTCGGTGTAAAGTAGTAATGTGGGAAATGTCGCAGGCAATTGCTTTAGTACAGTGAGTAGTTGCAAAACAAGTTATAGTATGTGTATCGTCCAATGTGTTTCCAAAGAAGAAAATGCAGGGAGAAATGTAATCGTGAAACATGTCACCTAACAGCAAATAAAAAGTTACTTACATTTCTACAACTGACGCCCCCGCCCACTCCAACCCCTCAACATGGTTGAGACATTTCCCTTCCACTCCCCAGATAACCCCAACTTGGCAAGCAACATCTTAAGTCGGGATTCATCTCTTATGGGGTACGTGGGCTCAGCCAGACATCCCGCAAGCAGAGAGTCAGGTTTGCCAAGCATGGATAGGTCGAGCAAGGGGAGAAGGTGAAAGACATTGAGGCATAAGGAGGGGATTAAGCTAAGGCATATAATTTGGAATTTAGCATAAACATCAAAGGATATAGGCAGCAAATGTTAGTATAACCCAGGTTTAGTGGATTACACGTAGAGAGAGAAATTAGTCATTGTCACTGGTTCGGCCATCTTCGGTAGGGGACTGGCGGTCGCTGGAGCGTGGCTTCTGTACTTGCTTACCGAACGCCATGGCAGCCTTAGGATCGGTTAAGTAGCGGGGTTTATTTCCAAAATCAATACGCAGCTTGGCGGGGTACATGAGAGCATAGGAAACATGTATTTGTTGGAGAATGCATTTAGCTGGGAGAAAGTCTCTTCGGGCTGCTTGCATAGAGATGGTGAAATCAGGATAAAAAGAGTGTTGCCTTGATGTTGCATCTCTCCCATATCTCATGCCCTGCATAATATGGCGTCACGGTCGTGGTAGTTCAATAAGCGAGCCACAATAGGTCTGGCCGGGGCCCAAGTGATCTGTGCGCCTGTTCGATGATGAATACACTGGATAGGACTTCACCGAACAGTTCTTTTAAAACTGCTTCCAGATAGTTTCCATTTTTTCGATAGCAGTGGATTCAGGGAGGCCCAAGACGCGAACGTTGTTCCTACAGGAACGAGATTCAAGGTCTTCGCTTTTGGCTCAAATCAGTTCGAGCACCTAATCCATTTTCAGGAGTTGCTGTTTTCCTGCTGTCTCCGCCTCATCCAGGCCCGAGACCCTTGCCTCAAACTGCTCAATGCGGGTGTTATGTGAGTCCACACGTTGGTTTATCTGATCAAGGCAGGAGGTGAGATTATCAATTTTCGCATCAAAAGTTTTGAGACTTGATTTAACCTCAAGGAGTAGGGAGCGAATGCTATTGTCTTGGGGTTCTGAGTTTTCAATCTGTACGGCGTGTTCCCCAGCCTCCTGAGACATTTCCTCCAACCTACCAGCTTCTTGGTCCTGGGGAATAGCAGTGGTGACCTCCCCACTGGTTCCAGAGCCCTGCAGCAGGCGCGGATGGGGGGGGGGGGGACTCTGTATTGAGTAGGGGAATGGGCTGACACCTAATTCAGGCTGAAGCTTGAGCGCTGCGCTGCATCCCTTGGACCAGCATGGGCGTGAAGAGGCCAATGACCGTAGCCGGTCCTGCAGGCAGCAATACTCAGTCAGTGCAACTCAGAGGAGGTAGCGTCAGCAGGAAGGCAAAGCGGGGGGAGAGCAGGTATAGCGTCTGCTACAGTAGACCCAGAGCGTAGCTTGAGGGCACAGTGCACAGTGCTGCGTGGAATAGCCTCGTGCCGGGGCCCCCACCACCCCCACTCCTTACCGGGTGCTCCGGAGGATCCGATCAGGAATGTCCACGCCTCAGGCTGGCGGCGTGCCCCGCCAGCTGGGACACCCAGGGCGGAGTCAGAGGCCAGATGTATGAGGTCGCGCAGCACGGTGTCCTCGCAGCAGCTGGGATGCAGGATCCAGTAGAGCCCGCTGGCCTCACTCAGCGGGGATCTCATCGCCCCCCAGCAGCCACGGCGGGCCCTGCAGCTATACGTGGGCGACCAGAGCAGGCCAGGAGAGCGTGGTCTTGCCCCGCCACGTTGTCTGCCAGTCGATGATCTGGCCAGGCAGGAGGCCGCGTGGAGCAGGGAGAAATAGCGGACCGCAGGCTCCATTTCAAAGCGATCTTAATGCTGCAGTAAGGCCAACCAGCATGGGACACAGCGCAATGGATTCCCAAGTGCTGTGGGGACAGGGCACATTCGATGGCCAAGCTGATTCCCCTTGCTGCGGCAGGATGCTGCGGGATGTATCACTCGGCCAGCAGAGCTCGCCTAAGGCGTAGCCATCTTGCCGCTGGCGAAACCACACCCTCGCACTGGTGGCATACCTTAGGGTTGCATAAGTGCTGTCCTATAGTGAAGGATTTTGTAGGATTGTGCTCCCGGGCTAACAGAGCCTCCCTAGGGTGTGGCCATCTTGTTCACCAGCACTCTAGCATCCCCTCAAGGTAGGGTATAGATAACATTAGTTCTGTTGTGCAGGTAGGACTCGATCCAGTCCAGAGTAGTCCCCTCTATGCCTGCTTTGTCTGTAAAGGAACAGGAAGTTACAGGAGGAAGATGATGTAGGATTGCATCTGGTAAAAAGAGCCTCACAATCTTTTATGTAGACGTTGTCAACTTTAGTTATATGTAATGTTTGCCTGAATACAACAGCTTGGCCTCCTCCTTTTTTGCCTATATGATTTTGGGTGATCGTTTGACATCCTAGAGGAATGGCTTCATGCAGGACTAGAGCCATATATTCCCCAACCATGATTCAGTCTGGTTTTGCATGAGTGAGAAGGTCGAGAAGGTTGCTCTTTGAGAGCGATTGAGCATTTATTAGTAGACAGTTTGGAGAATGTGCTTTGGAGATAGTGTGACTTTGTTTTGTAGAGGAGTGAGCCGTATTTTGTGGGCTTGCAGCTCGTGTGTCCTTAATGTTGGTATTAGGTATATGAGGATAGTAATTGTGTAGCTTTTCTGGACAGTGTTCTTCGTTCAGCCGGCTAAGAAGGCATTTTGATGGGTCTGCATGTGTAGGTGGTAGAGACGGTGTTTGAGAGTGAGTTTCTGTGCTGTGTTGTTTTTGTAGTGTAACCTTGTTGTGCAGTAGGCATGGAGAAGCGAAGTTGTGAGGTGTGGCATGTTGCTTATTTTGTTTGCGTCTGTTTAGTGCGGAAGGTGTATGAGTTAGGGGTGGTGGTGCAGGATGTGGGTCATGTAGTAAGGTTCTAAATTGTTCAATGGAAGAGAGGCGGTTGAAAGAGAGTTGCTATGATGCTCTATATGTGTTGGGTGTGCTGGAAGAGCGAAAACATGGTATTTTTGTTTGTTCATTTGTGTACTTTGAAAGGTGGGTGTATGTTTGTAGTAATGTTCTCTTCCAGTTGCACCCTCACAGGCTGTTCTCTGTCTTCCAAACTTTAAATCTGGCCCAAAGAGTGTTGTCTACACAGGTTAGTGACTCTATCATTGATTTACATGTAAACTTGAAATGTTCTTCTCTGAAAACCAAGAAATCAAGATAGATTTGCTGTTGCTCGTAAATAGTCAGTTGTATTCCTCCACTCTCCTGGCAAGGAAATGTATACAAATAAACTGGAAACGGTATTGACTGTGAAAACATGTACATGTGTTGTAGAAGCCACTGTAAAGCGTTAAGGTTTCTGTTTAAAATTAAAAACATTTAAAAAACACAAGCATTGGCAATGTCAATATGTCAGGCCTATGAACGAAAGTCCCTTTGAGTCATTGATGGGTTTAGGCACTCAATAAGTCATCATACATGTCACCCTTCTGTGTACTCATTCATCCATTCGTCCATCCACTGACTCATTCTTGCATTCATCCCCCGATACAACCACAAAATCAACAACATATGCAAGATAAATGAAAACAATAAAAATTGAAAAAAAAGATTTGCTGCCATCTAAACATGGCGGGCATATGCTTTCAATAACAAAACTAAATATAGCAGGGAGTGTCCCTCTTGCAGTAGTGTTGTACACAGACTATTGTTATTTTAAAGTTCCGCTTGTTGGATGGCTGCACAGTTTCCATCAGATACAGAACATGATGGACCTTACGCAGGGGTAAGCTGTGGGATGTTCGACAGCTGGGGATTTGCTTTTTAATGAATCCTTCTTCTCACTTGAGAACTGCCATCTGGTCAATTTATGCAATATGCAAAAATTTTACACACCGCCCACGAATTGTGGGTAACTTTTCTGAATGAGCCGAAAGAATTGCAGACATTGCAATTATTGCTTAATTCGCGCTCCTCTAGGGGGCTGATTTCACGCATATATTAAGCTCTGAAAGCAGACCGCAAGGTCGACATGACGAAGATCCGGTAAAGATGGTTGGCAGACATGCCGCTGACCCTCACAGAGGGGGAATGGCAGCAAGCATTTGCGCAGGTCTAAGAGGTTGCCAGCAACACCAGCTTAAAACTCTAGCAGTTCCATTATTTACATTGCCCCTATCTAACACCTCAGCGAACATCCAGTTTCAATGTGGTGCGCTCTTCGGTGTGTCCTTGGTGTGGTCAGGAACCGGCAACATTACCTCATATGACTTGGACTTGCACGAGGGTGCAGGATTATTGGACGTATTTATTGCAGGTGCTGCACACGTTGCAGGGATCAATATTGAGCCCTCCGTTCAGCACTGTCTATTGGGCGTACTCCCATCCTCAAAAACTGGGACACGAATATGACATAGATTCACCCTGCTGGGGCTTGTGTTGGCCAAACACAGCATTGCAATACATTAGACACACGCCACGCCTCCCCCCAACCATTCTTCCCCCACCGACTGGATAAATTGAGGGCTGATTTGACTCAAGGGGGAGTAGCAAAGGAGCGACGACTCCATCTGGTCCGCACTGATGAGAATGTGGAACGTGACCTAGGGATCTGGGGGGATATGTTTGAAAGGCTGATGATGAAAGAGGAGCCATCTATTCCTTCTCATATTGTGGGATCCACCACTCCTCCGATACCACTTGAGATTGATTCCTTGAATGTCCAATTGTTAAGTAGCAGAATCTGCAAGCATAGGATGTTTGTAGGGAGGGGGGTCACTCATGAAGGAAATACAGGTGGGAACAGCTGCGATCTCAGATGGTGTCTGAAGGGACCCACCTGGAATAGGATGGCTTCCTATGGCTGCTAGGGCTACTAGTCTCCTGGCCCGCTGTTCCGCCCCCACATCACCCCATTGTTCCTCATCTGGGGGAGGTGGTTGACCTCTTTCGAAGACACTGGGCCCCGAATCCTGTTTTTTCTTTTTTTTTTTTTTTGCCTGAATGCCATGGGGATCACACCCCTTAACGCTTTGTTGCCACCACAGTTGATTGATTTTACGTTTTTCTTTGGGTGGTTCACTCCCAGATATAATGCACTGTATGCTTGCTATGTTGATGTGGAACTATATATTTTATCATGATACTATTGAGTTGGGATCCATGTAAGGCTTTTCTAAATTGTATTAACTGTAGGATGCTCCACTCTCCTTAATTTTATACTGTTTTCATATGTGACAACATGTAATGCACCTTACTGTGCAAATTCGTAATGAAAACAAGTTAAAAAAAAAGTTCCAGCATGGCCACCATGTTTATAACTAATATGTAGTCCATTTTGGATTGGTAAACCGATGCTATACTATGGACAACAGCACTGGCGTAACAAAACTCGAGGGGGCCTCCCTGCAAGACTCGTGGAGGGGCCCCCTCCGGGCTCCATCAGGAGCTTGCCCCCCCCCCCGCACCGCAGGAGCTGCGGGGGCCTGTGTTACGCCCCTGGACAACAGCATTCAGTAATAGAGTAAGTAGCCATGCTAGGTGCTATGCAGTGCAGACAAAATGAGTGGCAAGCAAGTGGCCCATTAGCACTACTCGGGAAGCTGTGGTATCCTCTAAAGAAAAATTTAAACAAAAATAAGAATAGCGGAGAAAAGAAAGGGTGACTAAAAAAGGAGAAGAGTGAAAGCTAAAGGACTGGCCAACCAGCTCTGAGACTGAAGTCCACTCATTTTCAGGTGGATGTGCACATGTGGTCAGAAAAGGCTGTCATTCACAGGGCAAGAGAACCTATAACTGTTGTGGCCTTAACCATTACCCTATGCAGTATACTGTCCTGGATAGAAGCTGTCTGTAAATGACAGTCAGACAGACCAATGACAGAAAAGGACTGCCCCAAAGGTCCTCTATGTATGTGCAAATATATACATGGATAGATGTATTAACTAAATATTTATTTCTTACAAGGTTCTGGTAGACAGCTAAGCCTGTCAGAAATTCCAAAGAGATGTAGCAAGAATTATTACAGTGGAAATCCTCTACCCCTAGAGTGTGTTAAATGGGGTGATCAACACCAAAATACTTCATTACAATTGTAATCTGAGATTTTATGTAACAAAATATCCAATGCATGCTTTAACATGGTGCAAAAACAAATCCCAATCTACAGGCTTATTGGCTTTAACATATCTGTTAGATATTAAATAGATCAGGCCTATTGCATTTGTATTAACTTTTTCATAATAAAGATAGCAGACCTCTGGCATCTGAAATGCCCTTTCCTAGTGAACCAATCAAACCTATAGTTGTTAGCATTGACTTATCACCATAACCGTGTCAAGCCTACTGTATTGAGTTTAAGCTTTTCCACAAGGCAACCATCAAGCAAACATTGATAAAAATACAAAGTATACAAATTTGCAGTTGGAAAGGCATCTCCCTAAGAGGGCCTAACAGGGATATTCACAGTGCAAATCTCCAACACCCACGGTTTATCAGAGGAGATAACCAACCATCAGAATCTTTGCATTCAACGTTAATCTATGAGATTCCATGCAATAAATTCCAATCTGCAGGCTTTAATACAGAGTAATAACAAGCCACCATTAAATACATATTGACTATAATGTATGTTTTTTAGAATCAAGATGTCTGGCCTACTACTTTTATCTTATATTTGCATATTAAACAATGAGATATATAACCTTTATCAATGACTTGTCACCAAAGCCAATATTGGCCTGCTGTGTTGGGCAAATGTTTTCCTATAAGGCATACATTAGGTATCCAGTAGTAACATTACAATATGTACATAATTACAGTTGTCAAAACAATATAAAATCCAATCCACTACAGCCTTACAACGATTGCCATTGTGTAAATCTTCCATCCCCATGCTTTGTTCAGGTGGATCACCAACACTAAATCCCTGGCCTACTATATGATAATTTGTGAGATTGTGTGTAACAAAGTACCCACATACAGGCTTTAGCACAGAGTAATACCCCATTAAAAACGTATTGCCTATAACACACGATTTTCACAATAAGTAAGCCAGGCCTACTTGCTTGGCATAACTTTTCATTATAAACAGATTACACTGTAGGTATATCATATAACGTTTCCCATTGAACCAATAAGGCCTATAGTTTTGCAATTGGCTTGACACTGTAACTGTAACCAATACAGCCCTACTGGAGTGCTCATAAACTGACAATCATGCATACATTCATAACATTTCAAATATAAACAATATTACAGTTAGCAAAACAATATACAATCCCTCTCAAAAGGGCCACTTACAGTTTAAATCTACTCACAGGCGTGGCCTGGCAGCCAAAGATGGTGGTCAAGGATTTAGAGAGCTTTGCACTACACACAAACATCCTCTAAAACATCCTCTACTAATGCTGCCCAATACTGTGCAATCCCGTGCAAGAATCCTGTTACTGGAATTGGGAAGTCTCCTGCACTGCTGCCATTGGTGAGGATCCTGAGTGTTGCTTGAGTGGGCGAGGCCTCTCATATGATGCGGAGAGGTTCCTGCTGCAGTGGCGCATAACACTGAGGGAGCGGCTCCTGTGGTGGCGGCTGGCGGGACTACGGAGGTACACTGAGGGAGCGTCCACTGTGCCAAGTGACCGTTGAGTGCTGTTGGGCCACCCAAGCTGGATTCCTTGGCAGAACTGGGGTTTGAGTGCCTGCGCTCACCTGAGTATGGGGGGACTTGCACGCCCTCCCTTCTCTTGGTTCACACTCCTTCCCCGCAGAGTTGAACCCTCGAGGTGGGGCTCGTCCGTAGACTCGGACTGGCGGTGGTGCTCGCACTGCAAAGGGTCCGCCTGACTTTTCACTATGGTTAAGGACAAAGCTGTGGCTGCCTCCAGCCAAGGAAAGATAGACAAATTCACCAGGCTTCCTCCCGCCACGGCCAGGCCACGGGGGACACTGGCACTGTAGGGCCCAGTGCTGCTAGAACGACTCAATACTGCAAGCAATCAAGGATTCTCACAAAGACCTGAATGAGAAGATAGGCGGAGTGGGAGTGGAACTGTCACTTCTCCAGCAGGACCCGAGGAATCTATCCGCATGCATGACAGAAGCTGAATAACTGATTTCGACCTTGGAGAATGGAGTGAACCCAGCAGTCAAAGACCTCAAAATACTACAGGTGCTGACTGATCAACTTGAGCGACGAGCAGAGGACTCCAATGGATGATCTTGCCGGAACAACCTTTGACTTGTGGGCCTACCAGAGGGCCAATGGCCAGAGCCCTTTTCACCGAATGGTTTAAGTCCTGGATTGCAGCAACCGGCCAATCCCAATGCTTTATCCTTGGGAGGGCCCAGAGGGTGCGGACTCCCTGCCCGGGGCTCATCGGAGCCCTGTCATCATCAGATTGCTTAACTGTACAGATGGGTACGCAATGCTATGGCAGATAAAGCAGCACAAAGACTTGCACTATAGCACAGACAAAATCATGTTATTCCCTGACTATATCAATAAAGTGCACCTTCAACATAAGTCCTTCCTTGGGGTGAAACAGATATTATGCAACTTCCAATTGCAATATATGCTATTGAATCCGGCTAGATTGAAGGTTCTATTTCATGGAAGGGCCCTCTTCTTCAACAGCCTGAGTCTTTGTGGGACTGGCTCAAGAGACTAAAATCGCTCCACAACATAGCTGGAGATTGAATGACATAACAAGAGCGGAAGGTGCTTGAGAGTGCCTTTCTTCATTATCGGTGGACTCCAGGGATGAGGAGGGCACACACCCTTCTTAAATACCAGGATCCAACCCCACACAACACCGAGCCCCCAGGGTTAAAGAGACAAAGCCCCCGTTACAGCAAAGGTGTGACACTGAGACACCTATTTAACAGCAGGAAGGGCTATCTATTCCACCAGTGAACGGGCGGACACGTAGAGCCTCTCCCTCTGATAGGCTCTTGTGGGTTTCTTTTTTCCTGTTTCTTTTGTTATTACAAGTTTTAATTAAGTATGATGGTGACAGATACTTCATTTTTAGAAGTGTGGGGTGGTGTCAGTTGGGCTTCTGGATGTTTCTTTGTTAGATTATGATGTGGTGCAGGCATTGCACACGTGCCAGTAATGGGAATGTACCTCCAAACAATCTGCCATGAACCTAGACACTATGGCCCCAACATACACAATACTCATGTGGAATGTCAAGGGATTCAATGACAAAGTCAAGAAGGGGGTTTTGCTGCACCGAGCTAAAGCCCTGTACCTTGTGGTACTCCTTCAAGAGACCGATCTAATGGGCAATAACTGAGATTTCCTGGGCCACTTCTGCATCAACAGGCAGGCTTGACTCGAGGGAGTAGCAATTCTATCACATAAAACATTCTCATTGTTGGTAGCTGGCACAATAGAAGATCACCTGGGGTAGTTCATTCTGGTCACCAATTCCACTGATGGGAGAGTTTGGTCAATCATTAATGACTATGGCCCTCCGGCCCTCAGGGACCAAACTCCAGAGGACCGCACAAAGATTATAGCTGCTACATCTGAAAAGCGCGCCATCATTGGATGGAACTTCCATAATGTAATAAAAGCATCACTGGACACCAAGACTCAACCTCCACCCGGAAAAACAACACTCACTGTGACGTCAAGATGTTTGGAGACACTCACACCCTGACACTAAGGATTACTCATAATTCTACCATCACTCACAAATCGTACTCTAGGCTGGTCTACATATTTCCCAAGTCGAGGTGGTGCTTAAGGATGTGGGAAGGGGGGGATTCTTAAGTAGGCAATGGTGAGTCCACCTTGGATTGCTACACGATATCCAGTTCTGTATGCAATATAGAAGAGGGGATAGCAGAATACACAAAACTGAATATCTCCTCTGAAACTTTCCACATAGCCTTCTGGGAATTCATGAAAGTGGTTGTGCAGGGGAAAATATTCTCTTACGTGATGGGTTGGAGGAGGGAGAGAGAAAAGGAAGTCAAATCTCAAGAACAGCGATTGACCACCATGTAGGGACATAAACACTCACCTCTACTGAGGCGGGATGGTGCAACATGGAGGCTGAAACAAAAACCGATGGTGCATGGCCTGCGCCAGCAGCAACACAATATCATATATATGAATTCAGTGATAAGTTGGGGAAGCTCATCTATTGGCTGGCTGTTAAAAAAAGCCAGATCCAGATTGGTGCCAATGTCGAGGACTGCCATTGAAGAAGCAATACACAATTCCCAGGTATATTCAACACCTTTACTGATTACTATGAATCACTTTATCTATCGTACTCACCTTCTACACTGGAATCCTAGCTCCCAATCACACGAGACTTGAATATACCCACACTTTCCACAGGGACCGAAGCTGACCTGGACCTGCCGCTTACGATAGAGGAACTGGCTCTGTCCACGCAGAGCATGCCTACCAGGAAAGCTTCGGGCCCCCCCAGTCGAGTTCTTTCAGACACGTGCTGCTACCAAAGTTACCCCAATGGTATCAATGTTCAAAGACACTCTCTGAGCTGGTTCCTTCCCCGGATATATGCAAGATTAGAGTGGTAGTACTCCACAAACTAAACAAACCACCAAATGACTGTGCTTGATACAGGCCGAACTCACTGATAAATGTCAAAGGTCAAATATTGACAAAGGCACCGCCTACCCATTTAGGGAAAGGAACACGCTCCTTTGTGGCCAGGGACCCAGACAGCTTCATGCCAGCCAGGGAGACAAGGCACAGCATTAGAAGAATCCACAAAATACTTGGTGCACACAAAAATTCTCTTAACCAACTAGACTTTGAAAACACCTTTGATTCTGTTGAATGGCCCTTCCTCCACTCAGTCCTACAGTGCATGAACTTTGGACCCTACTTACACAAACGCTTCTAGTTGCTTTACTTTACCTGTGAGCGAGAGTGCAGGTCAACAGTGTGCTGCTACAATGGTTTCCGATATAGATGGCCACCTTACTGGGTTGGCCCTTGTTTGCTCATGTTCCCAAGCAACTGGCTCTATGGATCTAGCGTGATGCGCTACTTTAGGGTCTCAGTTGGGCCAATAGATTCGAGGACCGCATCACCCTATATGCAGACAATATTCCAATGTCCATACAGACAACTGAGTTTTCGAATTCCAGGCTCGTCCAAATTTGAAGGTGTACAAGGGCACGTCGGGCCTCCGGGTGAATTGTGGTAAATTACAGCTTATCCCTTTGGTGGAGACCTCTCCCATATTCTACACTAATCTCAACATCCACTATGTGAAAGGTCCCTTCAACTATTTGGAGATGTATCTGTCTGGAGATCCAGAGACAAGTTGGAGGCTGAGCATCGACCCCCTCTGGTAACTCAAAGTGAAAGGTACCCGAATACCTTCCTTAACTTACTAAAACTTAAAGACCAGACCTATATCATTTCCTATAATTGTTCCCAGAGCACCAATCAAGCCTGTAGCTGTTACTGTTGGTTGTCACCATAACCAATTTAGGCCTACTATATTGGGAATCCGCTTTCCCACAAAGCAATCATCAGGTATCCAGTCATTAAATTACATTTACAAAATTGTAGAGGGCAAGGCAAAATTGTCTCTCTCCTAAGAGGGTCTAACAATGATTTGCACAGTGCAAATCTTCTATATCCATGATTTGTCAGAAGAGGTCATCTAGACCAAAACCCTTGCATTTTGTGGTAATCTGTCAGAAACTCCATGCCCCTTTATCTCACTTTTGCAGGTTCTTGTTCTTCCCGCTTTCTCACTATTTTTCCATGTTTCTCACCTCCTCTCTCTCACTCTGTGTTAAAGTCTGATAAAGAAAAATAAGTGCAGGCCCCCAAAAATTAGTGCCTGTGGGCCCCATCTGCTACCACCCATTGAAATTAAGCACTGCATGTAACAAAATACATGCCTACAGGCTTTAGCACAGTGTAATATAAATCCATCCTTAAAACACCATTGCCTCTGACACATTCTTGTCACAATAAGTCTGACCTACTGCCTTTGTCATAACGTTTCATAATAAACCAAACAAACCTATGGAATATGGTACAACTTGTCCCAGTGAATCAATAAGGCCTACAGCCTTTACCATTTGTTTGATACCATAAACAAATGGTATCACATCGACCTATTCTGTGAGCATTATTTTCCCAATTTAATTTTCCTTGTGCTTTTGATTGGTTATAAGATGGTGACTGTAGTAAAGGAGTAAGTGACTCGCCTTGAGAGTAATCCTTCTATGATTATGAGCTCTCAGCCTCATCTAATGAATTTGTTGGTACTGTATACTTAAATTAACTTTGCGGCACGAAATGCTGACATCAATAAAGGTGCTTGCTGAGACGCATCTGCTTTTCTACACGTTCTAAAACATGAACGATTCACCTACCCCGAAAGTGCTGGTCATCTTTTGCAGTTGGAGCACTGATTTATACTCTTGACTCCACCCTCAGGTGACAGAGCACCTGCCCGCGAGTGCAAGTGGCTTTGGTGGTTTGGGAGCGAACATTGTGGAATCTCCACCACCGCTACATCGAACTTGGAATCTAACCTAGTGGCCAGACTCCAAGGATCGGAGTTTAGAGGACCCACGAGCCCTTGACAAGTTTGCAATGGTGTGTTGTATTTTTCATTGCACATCTTTTCAAATACAAGCGGCAGGAGTGAGGGGTAGCAGTAGAGTTGATTACCTCCTTCTAAGGAGAATACAAAGTGGATTGTTCAGTGAGGTGGCACGCTTGAAGCAGCAGCAGGAATTTAAAAAAAAGGACAAGTCTCCTAAAATGCTTAGCGAGAACAAAGTACATCACAAACAAAAGGAGATCTGAGAAGTAAGTTTCAAAAGCTTGAAAGTCTATAAAAGACAAAAATTCATAAGTGGTGGGATGCCACCTACTTACAACATTACATGGACGTCAATAGAGTACTACGGGTCTACGCATTTACACTGCCCTGGTGTATGAGAACCCTGACCCACTTCTACTTGAAGGGTGGGCAGAGTACACCACCGTATCAAGGGGGATGCTATTGATCTTAATTACGTATGCGTGGAGCAAAAAGGATAAAACCTTGAAAGAAATCGATGAATTGGAAAGCAACCTATCCAGAGAAGAAAATAAAAGCACACAGGAGGAACTCAAAGAATCGATGAAAAATAGACTTATCAACTACGAAGAAAAAATCAACACAGAAAACAGGGTAAATTCAAACCGGAAGCCCCGTATTACAAACAAGGCAGAGTGCTAACCTTTGCAAGAAAGTTTGACATCCTGAGTATCGATATCAAACAACACAACACAGAACTAGAATGGCCAGTGAAGCTACCAATATACTAACAGGAACAGACTTAGAAACCCTGGCGATCCTAGGAAGCATAGGAAATGAACTTGATAGTTAACGTACATCAACGCAAACTGACGAGACACAGTGCAGCAACTAGGCATCCAACATACAGGTGCATGGAGTAATTTTAAACCTACATCAAACTTTTTGTCTCAACTACCAACTGATGCCACTGATATCTTTCAAGACCTGGTAAACAAAGTTTTGATGAACTTCCAATGACAAATATCTAGAAACCAACAAGCCAACCTGAGTAGGGAACAAAGAGCTGCCCTAGTGAAATTGTAAAGGACACACAGATAATGTGTAAACTCTTGGACACAGGGGGTAATGTCATTCTTTTAACAAAAGAGTACTGCTGTAAAGAGACATTAAGACAATTACCGAATACCAATTGCTACCTTCCTATTCCTAAAGAAGAATACATAAAAAGTATCAACAGGTTATCATGATCTCATTATCGAATGGAACAACACAGGCATGTTAGACATTTATAACAATCAATTTTTGAGATGGCCTCACCCTCAGACACCGACGTTTTATCATCTACCGAAAATACATAAGAACAGCGTGAACCCACCTGGATGCCCAATCATTTCCTCACAATCCAGTCTCACAGAACATATGTACATATATATAGATCCCTTTCTCTTCCAATTTGTAACTGATCTCACTTGCTAATCCAGGGACACTAGGGACCTTTTCAGGTATCTTGAAAACATTGTGTTGGAACCAGATTATTTGATGATTGCACTTCATATAACCAGTCTGTATACCAGCATTTCACACAATAATGGATTAAAAGTGATTGAGTATTTTTTGAAAGGACGCTCACTGAAATTTGTAGAACACAATAGTATGTTAGTTGATTTAGTAAGATTTTGCCTAGTAGACAACAACCTTATCTTCTAGGGCCAACATTATATACAAAAGCATGGAACAGCAATGGGTGTCTGCTTCGCCCCCAGCTTCGCAAGCTTGTTCATAGGCTGGTGGGAGAAGCAGGTAGCCTGGTCGGAGGCTTACAATTCATGGATCGAGAGAATTCTCAGTTGGATTAGTTACATTGATGACCTTCTGATAATCTGGAGAGGATCTAAATAATCTGCTTCCGAATATATAGCAAGACTGAGTAATAATGAAGTCAATCTGCAGTTCTCAGGGAAAATAAGTACTGAATCAGTTAGCTTCCTAGATCTGAAAGTCTTTATAGCTGAAAACAACATTTGTACGGCCATCTTTGGGAAACCTCCTGCAGGAAACTCACTTTCAAAATAAAAGCTATTTTTCACTTCGGCTAAGTTTTTGTCAAAGGAAATTAGTAACTGCTTGTCGTCCACATAAGATAGTATTTCAAAGCTAAAGGCTTTGGCAAGCTTGGCGAAGTGGACGACATAAATATTAAAAAGCGTAGGGCTCAAACACGAGCCTTCCCTCCTTATCCAATGGTATGTTGCGTGATTTATTAGGACCAAGGGTAATAGTTTGGGCTCTGTTTGTAAGAAAGTCACCAAACCCTTGTAACGCAGTCCCATATATGCCATCTTCTGCAGTCTTAGGAGCAGCGTAGACTGAGAGACTGTATCAAATGCTGCAGACAAGTCCAACAGCACTAACATGGATAACTGATTTGCATCAAGAGAACACATGATGTGGTCAGTGTAGTCTCTGTGCTATGTAAAGGTCAGAACCCAGAAGTTTGTTCACCTCAAGATATTCCATGAGTTGTTGATTTACTTGTCCATCTAATAGCTTGCTAAGCAGTGGAAGCACCAAGCTAAGCCGATAATTGGTTAAGTCTCTTATTGAATCAGCTTTCCTGTCAGAAGCACCTTGCACTTTTGGACTACACCTCCCAGGCTGCCAAGCGCCCAGGAGGGAGGAGATTCCCGCCGAAATCGCGCTCAAAAGTGCACTGTGAACACCGCAGCGCGGGACGCGCTTTCCTGTCAGAAGCACCTTGCACTTTTGGACTACACCTCCCAGGCTGCCAAGCGCCCAGGAGGGAGGAGATTCCCGCAGAAATCGCGCTCAAAAGCGCACTGTGAACACCGCAGCGCGGGACGCGCTTTCCTGTCAGAAGCACCTTGCACTTTTGGACTACACCTCCCAGGCTGCCAAGCGCCCAGGAGGGAGGAGATTCCCGCCGAAATCGCGCTCAAAAGCGCACTGTGAACACCGCAGCGCGGGACGCGCTTTCCTGTCAGAAGCACCTTGCACTTTTGGACTACATCTCCCAGGCTGCCAAGCGCCCAGGAGGGAGGAGATTCCCGCTGAAATCGCACTCAAAAGCGCACTGTGAACATTGCAGCACGGGACGCGCGCGGGCCGCGCCCGGGCAAAGCCCGGGCCAAGGGCGGGCCCGTCCTTGCCCGTCAGGGACCGGAAGAGACTGGGCTGGGCCACCCCCCGTGTGCTGAGCTAAGGTTATTGCATCTGGCGCTGACAGCCTTGATACATTCAGTTCATTGCTCTGATTGCTTTCGCCGTGAGGGGAACGGCATCGAGGGACTCTGCAACATTTACCGGCATTTTACATCCCGCCGTGAGGGGAACGGCCAGCACGAACTACCTTTCCCAGCGGCCAGTGCTCACCCCAGGCGCCTGTCATTGACATCAGCAGGCAGCGCCGGGGGAGCTTAAAACCGGCTCTGGAGTTCCGCAGCGCGGGACGCGCTGACAGCCTTGATCCATTCAGTTCATTGCTCTGATTGCTTTCGCCGTGAGGGGAACGGCATCGAGGGACTCTGCAACATTTACCGGCATTTTACATCCCGCCGTGAGGGGAACGGCCAGCACGAACTACCTTTCCCAGCGGCCAGTGCTCACCCCAGGCGCCTGTCATTGACATCAGCAGGCAGCGCCGGGGGAGCTTAAAACCGGCTCTGGTGTTCCGCAGCGCGGGACGCGCTGACAGCCTTGATCCATTCAGTTCATTGCTCTAATTGCTTTCGCCGTGAGGGGAACGGCATCGAGGGACTCTGCAACATTTACCGGCATTTTACATCCCGCCGTGAGGGGAACGGCCAGCACGAACTACCTTTCCCAGCGGCCAGTGCTCACCCCAGGCGCCTGTCATTGACATCAGCAGGCAGCGCCGGGGGAGCTTAAAACCGGCTCTGGTGTTCCGCAGCGCGGGACGCGCGCGGGCCGCGCCCGTCTCTGACCGATTCTGACTGGGCTGGGCCACATCTCTAACGCTGCTGTTGTGGCAGTGTACTCAAGGTAGAAGGGTGCACTTACATTGATTGGATTCGCAAGTGTTTGTTGTATTTCTTTGTTATGCCCTATAGGCGAATATTCCACTCCGCAAGTATTCTGCTCTGGTGGTAAAAAATAGTAACTTCTAATTGACCCCTATATTGGCCTTAGTGTTGTGTATATAGTACATGATGGCGACCAAAGGGAAACGTACCGGTGGGTGTGGGTCTGTGACCGGTACTCTTGACCATTTCATTACTAGAGCTGTATCAGTTCTAGAGCACGAACTTGCTATAACTGAGCGACGCCTGTCCACAGAGCTAGCGCAAGCCAGACGCTCATCCTTGGGAATTTTGGCAGTGGCTAAATCTCCTTCGAAACCAGCGGGACAGGATGGGGGCGATTTAGTACCACGGGAGAATCTTGGGGTTAGTACTTCTATATTGCAGACCTGTAGAGAAGTGTGTGATGTTTCTGGTGATTCAGGCGACATTGCCATAACAACATGCAGCCCCCCCGTTACTACTAAATCTGCTTTAATCTACCCGCAGACAAGGGCTAGCAAAAAAACTGCAAATCCTCCCAACCCTAAGAGGAAACGAGTAGGGATGTCCCAGGGAGGGAGAAAGGCCAAACACCCTAATGTTACGGAAAAATCTCCAATGGGGGTGATTCAGGACGAAGATCATTTATCTCCAGGTGGGAATGCTACTAGGCATATAGATCAGCCCCAATCGAGCAATATGATTCCCCAGATAGAGAAAATGGTCCGCTCTCTGTTACTACCACTGCTGGAAAGGGTTAAGTTGGTTAGTGAGAAGGTTGATCGACTAGAACAAACTGTCTTAGACAATTTTTGTTCACTTAAAAATGTCATCAAACTAGCTACCAAGGAAAGGGATAATCTTTTAGGGGTGTCTTCTACTCTACCTACTCTCCCACGGGTATCTTCTGATTATGAAGTAATGTCCGGGGTTATACCTGAGGCTGCTCTCCCCAAGGCTCAGGTTGTTGAACAACGTGTCGGCCATGAGGGGGATAACCCTACAAGTGTGTCCAGTATCAATGCTGGGAAAAAGCGCGAGAACAAGGGAAGGATTTTGGAATCTGGGGTTAAAAACAGTACATTGTCTAGGGCTCACATACATTTGCCCCCTGCTTGTACTCCTTATGTAGCCGTACTGACAGGAGTCCCGGAATTAAACGAAGGTGTACTGGAATCATATCAGCAATTGAAAAACAAAGTCACCTTCTGGCTAAATAGGAACAGACCGCTCCCAAATTATTTGGATGGAAAGATCCTCTTTGCTAGAAGGGTTAGCTGGGTAGGCCCAAGACCCAAAGATGTTTCTGGGGACTCCATTATTGTTAACTTTGGAGATAGTCGTATAGTGCATTATATCTGTGACTCTCGACTGGCCTGTGATCAGTCAAAAATTGGGGTACATGACTTAGGGTATTTTTACAATTTTAATCCCGATATTCCTGCAGGATTTAGCTCAGTTTTGAAAAATTGGGAAGCAAATGACCTGTGCTATCCAGTAGCTCTTGCCTGACCGGTATCTGGGATGCAGTTTCTTATTACATCCCCCAATCCAATCATTCCAGCCGGAGAGCCTAAGCTTAATGAAAATGTATATTATCCCCCTGTTAACGGGATGGCTGAGATAGTAGATGTAATAATCCCTGAACTGTCCGGGGAAATGCAACATGGACGTGAGCAGTTGTGTGCTGCCCCTGCACACGTTCATGGCCAAGGCAGGGAGGGGGGATCAATGGTTTCTTGGAATATTGCAGGCTTAAAGTCAAAAATGGACTCCCCGGAATGGTTAGCTTATATAGGCAACTTTGATGTCTGCCTCTTCCAGGAAACCTGGTCCTGTGAGCCCCAGTTTTTACATTTTTACAGGGTTTCTTGAATTTTTATGTCCCCGCAACCCAGGGTCCTAGGGGGCGTCCAATGGGAGGCCTGGTAACTTGGGTTCGACAGAATGTATTTCCTGAGGCTTGTGCAATATTTACTGGGTCTGAGGATATCCAACTAGTCAGGGTATCACTTGGGATACTGGGTGACCTGGATATCTACAACTTGTATCTGAGAGACCCCAATACTACGGGTTCCCAGGTTTTGGCTCAGTTAGTTTCCCTTATAGACCAGTACTCAGGTGAGAGGCGAGTACTTGTCGCTGGGGATCTGAATATTACCTTCGAACCACTTTTAGACCCTGATTCCGGGTGGGGCGTTGACCCTGTGGAAGATCAATTGTGGGGGGTACCTGTGCTAGATCTCAGTCCAATAAAAAGGTGGACTGAGATTATTGTCCAGGCTAATGCTCTCTGCTATGAGTACGGTCTGAGGGCCTTGAATGGGAGGACGCCAGGTGATAAACAAGGGGCGAAGACATTTGATAATGGTCGGCACTCCAGCAGGATTGATTATGTTTTATGTAGCTTGAAATTATGGCAATCTGTTCTAGACATGGTTGTTGAGGCCAGAGTCGAGAGTGACCATAACCCTATCTGTGTAACTCACCGATGGTGGTCTAGTAATCGCCTATTAGCCGGTGAGATGGTTCCGGGCCTGCCTGAGGTAATTTTAACGAACAATATGCGCAGACTTAAGTGGGGTGAGCTCGAGCATAACATCCTGGCTATTGCCGATATAGATAAGAAATTAGCTGATTCCATTGCTGAGCTCGAGGGTATGCTAAATTATGTCCCAAGTAGTGTCGAAGTCACTGAATGCCATGATAAGTTGTTTGCTGAAATAGGTTCTTATTTTATGAAGCCTTTGAGGAACAAGAACAAGGCTTCAACTAAGAGAAATAGATGGTATGACGGTGCTTGCAGAGAATCTAGGGCCAACCTGGTGATAGCTCTGTCTAATGGAGGAAAGGATTGTGTCCGCCTCGCCAGACTAGCATACAAAAAAGCTGTAAGAATGGCCAAAAAGAACTGGGACGAGCAGCGTTGGCTTGATTTAAAAAGTGCTTGCAGTACTAGAGATTCCCGGTTATTTTGGAACATTCTTAAGTGGGACAGAGGTGGGCGGCCTGATAGTCCTTCCAATTATGTCTCACAGGTAGAGTGGGTCCAATATTTCAAACCCCAATATGCCTACAATTTCTCGTTTAATTTTGCATGGGTGCCAAATTATGTCTTTTTTTCCCAGGGTCCCTTTTGCATCCAAGATGCTAACAGGGCCCTACGCTCAGTCACTAGTGGACGTGCCCCTGGCCAGGATAGGGTTCCTTCGGATGTCTTTCTCCATGATAAAGATAATTGGATTAAGTATATAACCCTATTGGCTAATGCTGTGGCTGCAGGCGCACCAGTTCCAAAATCATGGAGGGGGGCAGTCATCATCCCTGTATTTAAGAAGGGTGATAGGACGCTCCCAGGAAACTATAGGCCAATTAGCCTTATTGATTCTATCCAGAAGGTGGTAGGGAGGATGGTCTTGAACCAAATTCAAGAGTGGATCGATGATAACAACATCCTGTCACCCTTCCAAGCAGGTTTTCGGAAATTAACCAGCACGGTGGACCAAGTTTTTTGCTTTGTCCAGCTCCATTGGAGGGTGGTGACATTGGGGAAGGGCAGTCTTTACGCAGCTTTTGTTGATTTAAGAGCTGCTTTCGACCTTGTTCCCCGCCACCGGTTGTGGGCAGTCCTTGAGAGGCTAGGTCTCCCCAAAGAAATTTTGACAATGGTTATGCGTTTGCATGAGTCCAACTATGCTAGGATTCAGTGGGGTGGGGCAGGTGAGGACACCCCTGAGTTCCCGGTTGAGCGTGGTGTGCGACAAGGTTGTACTATGGCACCCACGCTCTTCTCTCTTTATATCAATGGGATAGTTGATCTCATGCTTTCTGTCAATACCGATGCTCCAAGGTTGGCTGGTGTTTCCATCCCCATATTAATGTTTGCAGATGATACGCTTATCGTATCCAGAACATCCAAAGGTCTGCAAAAAGCCCTCCGCCTGTTTGATGATTTCTGCCTTGACTATGGTCTGGAGGTCAATGTGGCAAAAACGAAATTTATGGCCTTCAACCCTCATAGTAGCTTCCGAGGGAAAAGAGTGTTCATGAATGGGCAACCTCTAGAAATGGTAACCAATTTTATGTATCTTGGTTTGCAAATTTCCAGTAGCAATAACTGGCGTAAGCATCTTGAAATGGCCTCCCTGCGATTTAAACAGCTAACTGGTGCCCTGAGTAGGGAATTTAGCAGGTCATTCACAAAACCAATAAGCCCGGTATTGCGAGTTTATGAAGCGAAGGCCCTAAACTCTGTCCTCTATGGGGCGGAGCTTTGGGGTTTTGATCAGCTGGCGACATTGACCAGTGTGGAGCATACATTTTTTCGAAGTATAACTGGTCTTCCCCAGAGCACCCCTCTGACCCCACTTAGGTATGACTTGGGAAGGAGGTCCATCAAGGATATAGCAAGGCTCCGTCCGGTTTTATACTGGCGGAGGCTCTGGACTACTCCTGAACTTTCCCACTATGCCAATGGCCTTATGGACATTATAAAAACCGATGTCTTCCATAAAATTGAGTGGCTGAAGAACTTACATGCGTCTTTAAAAGACATGGGTATGGAAGGGATATGGAATGATCCAGCGACTGCCCAGTTTCCATCAAAAAGTTCTCTTAAAATAGCATACTGGGAAAGAATAGATTCCCAGGTATTGAGTAGAGCTACAGGGATGTCCGGGAATTTTCTCGAGTTTAAAGATTCCCCTAGCCTTGAATTATACTGGGATCTGGTGACTAATGTGGGTGATAGGAAACTCTACTTTCAGTTTAGAGCTGGCTCTTTGCCTCTCAGATTTCTGACTGGAAGGTGGGCCAGGAACTCGGAATTGCAGTGCCCTGCATGTGGGGCTGCAATAGAAACAACCCCCCACTTCCTGTTTACCTGCCCGGCATTTACTATCCCAAGGCGCGTTTGGCTTTCCTCCATGTGCAAGTCTCTCGGTACAAGGAGCTGCGCTGTGGCATTACGCATTCTGCGCACTAGCTCTTTAACAATAGTTTTTGTCGCATTGGCAAAATATTTGGGCTGGGCATGGGCATTGCGGAGAAAAACAATTAAGCATACCCTTGATGGGCTTTAATGAATTCTGTGTCTGGGTTTTCCCTTTTAACCCTTGAATTAGGGATTATTATTATTTTTTTTTTTTCCAAAACCTTTATTTTGCAAATCAGTGACACAGCTATTCAGCCGACAACCCGGAGGTACGGCAGCTTTAGGAACACAACATATATGAGTGCCCACATTTCACTGACAGGATATGCAAAGGTTCCATTTTAAATAAACACAAATCCAAACCAAAACACAAGCAAGGCGGTAATCACCATAAGCACCAAAAGGGTTCCCATCAGGAGGAGCGAGCCCCGTTTCATCCAACAGACACAGATTTATAGTAAGGGAAAGGAGGGGAATTCAGGGACTCAAGAGGACAAACACATTCAGCAAAGAGATCTAAGCCGGAAAAAGGGGGCTAAGGGGAGAGCTGCTCCTCGGGCGGGTCCGGGTCTGGGGGCAGGCATATGCCCCCTCTGTACTGGTTCCATCGCCCCCATACAGAGTGCCATTTCCGAGGGCGCCCTCGAGCACAATACACTGTCTTCTCCCTAAACATGCTCCAGTCCATGTTTTCCATCCACGCTGTCAATGTAGGTGGCCTATCAGAGCCCCACAGACGTGCGATGTCGCGCTTGGCTACCATATTCCCTAGGGTCACCCATTGGGTCTGTGCCGCGTCGTGGTCAGATGGACCCCAAACATTCAGGAGACAGCACCGCGCCTCAGGCTGCATGACGATGCCCGTCACCTCCCCCATCACCTCGTGTACTCGCCTCCAAAACTCCATGATCACACCACATTCCCAAATAATATGTAGAAAGGTGCCCACCATACCACAGCTTCTCTTACATAAGCCCTCCTCAGAGAAACCCATATGAACCAGCCTAGGCCCCGTCACGTATACCCTATGGAGTATTTTAAGCTGCACCAGCCGCAGGCGCGCGGGGATCGCGACCTCTTTGGGAGAGGAAACTGCAGACTGCCAATCCTCGTCGTCCAGTTCAAGGCCATCCCTGATCCATTGTTCGCGCAACCCTAAAAGAAGATCTGCCCGAACATTAATAAGTTTCTTATAAATGAGCGAGATCGTACTCTCTGGCATATGGCCGTCCAGGATCCGGTCCTCCAACGGAGAGGACTCAGGCACCTTCTCACCTTCTACCAGGACTGACCGCAAGGCGTGGCACACTTGGGCGTAGCGGAAGAACTCCGAGTTCCCTAGCTCATATTCCTTCTGCAGCTCCTCGAATGACTTTATCCTACCCTTAACCAAAAGGTCTCCAACTCTGGATATACCGATCAGGTCCCACTTCGCAAACCCTTTTGTATGCCAAAGCTTTCCCAGAATATCGGAGTCAAACAGAGGGGTGGCAAGGGTAAGCTTACCCTTCCAGCCCAGTGAATCCGTCGCCACCTTCCATATACGCACGGCCACCCTGGTGGGCCCCGTAAGGGTTAAGTCGGACGACTTCGAGTACAAAGCTCTGTGGTAATTGCCCCCACGCAGCAACCAGCGGTCCATGGCGAAGCCAGGGCTCAGCGCCGGACCATACACACCATGGTTAATCGCGCTCAACTGGGTGGCCCAGTAATAACGTCGAATGTCTGGAAGCGCGATACCACCGTCGTACCACGGAAGCGTCAACTTAGCAATCGCTATGCGCGGGCGCCCTTCCCACAATAGCGCGCGCTGGTGGCTTTCGACCTCACGGAAATAACTGGCCGGGACCAAGTCAAGGGTATTCTGCCTGGCATAGAGGAAACGGGGAAGAGACATCATTTTAAACAGGGCGGCACGGCCAAGGGGGGAAAGCGGCAACCGCCGCCAGCCCGCCACGTCCCGTCGCAGACGTGCCAAGGGAGGGAGCAAGTTCTTCTCGTATCGTAAAATGGGGTCGGTGGAGATATAGATCCCCAAATATAAAAAGCCCTGCCGGGCTATCTGGATCAAGCAGTTGCGCGGGACAGGCGGGACATCCCCACACAGGACATACAAGGAGGACTTCCCCCAATTGATGACAAGACCAGAGTTCCTACCAAAAGAAGTCAAGACGTCACAAACCACTATCAGAGATTTCTTGGGCGAGGCGAGGCGAGGTATAGCAGAATATCGTCGGCGTAGAGTGAAATACGGTCCTCGTGGTCAGGCGACCAGCGAAGCCCACGTATATCCGGGTGCCATCGTATCAACGCCGCCAACGGCTCAAGGGCAAGGGCGAACAACAACGGCGACAGGGGACAGCCCTGCCGGGTGCCTCTCCCGAGCTCGAACGGTGTCGATGCCCGCCCGTTCACCACGACGCTAGCAAGAGGCCCCTCATAGAGCAATCTCACCCAGCCTACAAATCCAGGCCCAAAGCCGAACTTAGCTAGCACAGCCCATAGGTACGCCCACTCCACCGTATCGAAGGCCATCGTGGCATCGAGGGACGCCACGATAGCCGGCTCTCGTATCGTGCCCACCCTAGCAATCACTCCATGAAGGCGTCTAAGATTCAGTGCAGTGTTATGGTGCGGGATAAAGCCCGACTGATCCGGGTGGATCAAGTCGCCAAGCACCCGGACCAAGCGGTTAGCAAGGATCTTAGCAAGGATTTTCGGCTCGGCGTTGAGAAGTGATATCGGCCGATAGGAGCCACACTTGTCACGGGGCTTACCGTCTTTGTGTATTACCACAATCGTCGCCAGCCGTTGATCGAGCGGAAGAAACCCATTCACCCGCGCCTCCACGTACATGGCGCGCAGGTGAGGAGCCAACTTATCAGGATGGAGCTTGTACAGCTCAATTGGCAGACCATTTTGGCCCGAAGCCTTACCGGAGCGCAACGCTCGGATTGCACACGCCACTTCATCTACCGTTATATCCCCATCGAGGTCATCCCTATCAATGGCAGAAAGGCAGGGCAGAGTGATGTCTCGCAGAAGGTCACACGAGTCCTCAGTGGGCCTGTCCGAGACCGAGGTGTATACCGTACGAAAATAGTCCGAGAAACACTGAACTATACCGTCGGGATCAGTGACAACCTCTCCCCCAGCCGTCGACAACTCCGGCACCACACGATTAACACGCTCTTTTTTATCCAACCACGCCAGCAATTTCCCGGCCTTATCACCAACATCGTACAAGCGACCCTGCTGCTCTTTATTGAGGGTCTTGGCAGCGTTAGTCACCAGGTCCCTATATTCCAATTGCTTCAAGCTCAAATTATGCAGTGTGGTCGGTGCAACATCCTCTCCCAAGGCCACTTCTAAAGCAGCTATCTCGCCCTCTACTTGTGTCACCTCAGCGTCTCTCCGCCGCTTGGCGGCCACTACCAAGGACAGGGCCTCCCCTCTCAATACCGACTTAAAAGCTTCCCATAGGGACACCGCTGATTCAACCGAACCCTGATTTTCTTGAAAATAGTGGTCAACTGTCTTCAGCAACGCACTGCGCATCTTGGGGTCACGAAAATACCAGGGGTTAATGGGAGCCACCCTGCCCCCCCCCACCCGGCCACTATCAAGACGGGCCCACACCGGTGAGTGATCAGATATGCCCCGTGCCATGTGCCGAGCCTCAGACACCAAAGAGGCGTGGGCAGCCAGAGTGAGCAAGTAATCAATCCGAGAGAGACTCCCGTGGGCCCCGGAATGGAAGGTATATTGTCTCTGAGTGGGGTGTCGTAGCCTCCAACAATCTACCAGACCAAAAGTATCTATAAAGTCGGGAAGCCACTTCTGAGCACCCCCGATGTCTCTGGGCGGGTGCCTATCGAGCGTTCCAGAACCAACCGCATTGAAGTCACCTCCCACCACTAGCAGCCCTTCGGGGAGTTCCAACAAGGCCCTGCCCAGATCAGCAAACGTGGAGGCCTGCAGGGCTGGAGGGACATAAACAGAAACCAATACCAACGTTCTACCCTCCCACCTCCCCGCCACAGCCACAAAGCGCCCCCTGTCGTCAGCAATGGTGGAGTCAACCTCAAATGGTAGGGAAGCTCTGACGAGTATGCCCGCACCCCTGGAGCCCGTGGAGAACCCCGAGTGAGCAATGAATTTGTAACCCTTTCTGTTAAGTGCATAACACATATTCCCTATAAGGTGGGTCTCCTGCATTAGGACCACATCTGGCGAGGTCCGTTTCAAGAATTGCAGGACGATCCCCCGTTTAATACGATCCCCTAAGCCATTAACATTCCAGCTAATTATGTTTAAGCCCCTATCCCCCATCCCTGAACACAAAGAGACCCCCACCCCCCCCAGAGAACCACGATCGGACAATACTGACAACCATTGCTACGCCTTGCAAGAAAAGAAAACATCCCCCAACAACAACCCCCACATCCCGAATCCCCCCCCCTCCCTGCACCCCTGCGTCAGCTTACTAAGCCCCCCCAACTTGCAGTGTGCCTGTCGCCCCATCAAAAACAAATCTACGAAAAGTACCCCAAGGGAGGAAAGGGCTCCTATCTTCCCCCCGCCACCCTCCCATTACTGCAGTAAGGTGCGAGTCACTGTCCGGAGCTGAGTCAAAAACCAGCCGACACCGGAGATATCACTTCTGGCCATCTCGATCTCCTTCCGCTCCATCCACGCTGTCCCGGCCAGGCTGTCGCCGCGGGAGCGCATCCAACCAGTCCCCTGCCATGTCCGGTGATTCGAAGAAGAAAGTCCGATCGTCATAAACCACACGTAGCCTGGCGGGAAAAAGCATGGCATACTTCAGGTCCATCTCCCGAAGCCGCCGCTTTACCCCCAAAAAACTTTGCCTCTGTTTCTGCACCATCTGGGTGAAGTCAGGATAGAAGCTCACGGAGGCATTCTGAAAAGGCACCGGGCCTGTAACCCTCGATGCTTGCAGGATAGCGTCTCGATCTCGGAAATTAAAGATCCGGGCTACAATCGGCCGCGGGGGGGCTCCCACCTTAGGCCGTCCGCCAGGCACTCGGTGAGCCCGCTCCACCGCAAAAAACCTGCCGAGGCCCTTAGGCGCAAGATGATTCACCACCAAGTCCTCGACAAGTAAATCCACGGAGTGCTCCTCTGAGGTTTCCGGGACCCCAATAAGGCGCACATTGTTGCGCCGGGCCCGACCTTCAAAGTCTTCAAGCCGGCGGGCGGAGAGGTCATTCGCGGTTCGTAACTTACGAACCTCAGCCTGGAGTTCCGAGACATCGTCCGCAAGGCCAGTAGTCTTGAGGTCCAGGGACTTGACCCTCTCATTGGTTTTGCCCAGGTCCGCGTGAATCAAGTTGACATCCACCAAGATTGTGTCCACCTTGTGCGCCAGGGCCTCAAACTGTTGCCCGATCGATGTTTGCATCCCATCTATCGCCCCCTTGATATCCTGCAATGATAACTCCGAGGCTGGGGGCGAATCGGCCTTCTATGCCTCCAGCGACTGTCCCGTTCCACCAGGTGACCCTTTCTGCTGGGCATAACGATCCATATTATTGGTTTGGGTATAGCCTCCCCGCCTGGTAGTCTTGGACTTCGACTTGTCTGCCTCCGATTTGGTCGACATCCCGAGCCGCAGGACGGGCAGTCGCAAATAGATGTCCCTCACTCAGCTAGAGGAAGCAGGGTCAACTTCAGACTTTAGCAGCCAGTCAGGATCGAGTGGAGGTCTTCCAGACAACAGCGGATCCGCATGAAGCGCTCCCAACCCAGCGCAAACAAAGAGGCGAGAAAGCGAAAGTGAAAGTGCAGCGGCATCGGTCCGTCAGTTCACACCTCCCGAGGCCGCTGTTGTTCAATTAGTGGCCGGGCATCCTGCCAACGCAAGCCCCTGGCATCCTTCGGAGGTAGGCTGCAATCTTCCGCCATGCACAACTTCGGTCCTCGGTGGGCAATCTCGGCCCGGACAGCGTCAATCGCCACAGCTGTGTCTCATCTGCAGGATTCCGTGCATGAAAACCAGGATTTAGGACAGGATGATTGCCGGAGGGCGCGAGGGTAGCGGGAGCTCAAGGCTCACGCGGCCATCTTGGTCAAGCGCTAGGCTCCTCCCGAATTAGGGATTATTTAAACGTATTTTCTATTACTACATGTCAGTCTATTGAAGTGTTTAATGTTTTTTTAAAAATGTATTTTAATGTATTTATTGAAATCTATGTTTTATGTACTATGTTTGTGTCTTTTATGATTGTTTTAAATCGAATAAAGACTGATGATGATGATGATGATGATGACATTACTTATAGGTACAAGTAGTGTATGAGGCAAAATTGTCTTAATGCATAGTTAGCCGCCTCATTGGTTCATATAACTACTGTTTATTAATTAGATTAACTATAGTGGGGTGGATCTTCGAGTCCAATTGATTAGGAAATTGTCAAATATTAACAATTGGCTTTTACCTCCTGGGATTATGGTAAAAAATAAAAATGCAGTGCAGTCACGTCCTAGCACGAGGCAGACGGCTACCACTAATGCTCCATTACCCAGTTTGACTGCCATAGACCTAATGCTGCAAAAGACAATAGGAGTCGTTGCCTCAGCAATTGAAAACACTGAGAGGCGCCTCTCACTTCCGCCAGGTATGCTTCCCCCTTTACAACCTGTAACCTTACCGTCAACTACGGTGCATTCTTTTGATTCTACATTGATGTCATCTTATATTGACCTCCCAGATACACAAACCCAAACGATCCCTACATCACAGCCTCAATTGTCTCATGTCTCTCCCCCATTTACTAGTAGACTCTCCTTAACACCCTCTATGTCGCCAACTAATACATGTATGGAGCAACATCATTTAACTGAAGAAACAACAGGTCAGGATGAGAGCGCTGCACCGTTAAGTGTAGCCCATACTCCATCGGTTAGCTCCAAGAGGGACAGTCCACCTGCAAGAACTAGAGGACAAAAAGCAAAGAGTAAGCAGAAACATACCACCAGAGATTTGTCGCTAATTAAACCTAAGGGAAAGGATAGCCGAATACAGCGGGACGCGACATCAACAACAACTAGACAAAAGGGGAAAAAGGCAGGGGAACAGTTAGCCGCCACCGATACCATAACTGCCAAGGGATGTGCCGAGGTTGGCGATGAGAGTTTTTGGTTAAGAATGGAGACAATGTTATCATCTTTATTGGGGCCTATGCATCTCAAAATTACGAATATTGAAAGGAGGCTAGATACTATGGAGAACCTATTGATCAATCATAATAGGAGCGTAACTAAAGCTCCAATTACTGAACAAGCTACTAAGAGCTTTTTAAATAAAAATACTCCAATGACAAATAGAAATCTAGCCCCTCCCCCAGAACAGGGTATCGGGAGGCAAGAAAACCCAGCGGTAGTTGAAGATGCCAACAGAAGTATTAGAGCTCTTACAGGGAATGATGATAGCTCGGTCCCTGCTTTTATAAACTTACCCCCGGAATGTAGCGCTTACGTTGCAGTACTTACAAATGTCCCCAAGTTGCGGAAAGATCAAGTAGAAACCTATGATGCATTAAAAAATAAATCCCTCCACTGGCTATCCACTAAATGTGGCTTCCCTATGGAGAGGGCTAATCAGGTTATACTGCGCAGCGGGTGGGTAGGGTGGGTCCGCTTAAGAAAAAGGTGGATGGGGACTGTATTATCATCAATTTTCGATCCCCCTATTTGGCTCAAACCACTCTTGCCAATGCACCACGACCGTCAGCCTGGGAGTTCAACATGACCTTGTTACCCCTGAGCTATTTTTACAGACACCTACTGGAAAATAAATTTGGTGATAATAACAATTCCTTGTTATATAGACCTACAAAGTTCCCTATGCACCGACCTTGCTTTACAATACCCACCTATAATAGATTCCAGGCCTTTGATTCCTTAGACCAAAATGACTGACTCAAGATGGTAAAGGCTAGAAGAATAATAGGACCTAAATGGGAAAAAGGAGATAATATAAGTGGTCAATCAACTCCTTTGTTAGTACTATCGGAACAGGAACCATTAACATTAAGTAGTAGTAGAGATGTAGAGGACGATGCACCAGGTATAACCAACAGGGGCATATCCCCAGTAACGTTGGTTACAACTATATCAAATAATGCATCTGCATTATTTTCAACTGATACCATGAGAGGTGACTCAGTCCTAGAAATAGGTTATAAACTAGTTACATGGAACATCGCAGGGTTATGTAGAAAACTGGATACACCATTCTGGGCGGACTTTATTAAGGCAGGATATGACTTCATTTGCCTCCAGGAAACATGGTGTAAAGAGAGCATCCATATAGAAGGTTACACCTCCCACTGGTTGAATGCATCTCAATCTATGGTCGGGAGAGCTAAAGGTGGTCTTCTTATTTTGATATCCAACAAATTATCTATGTGCAAGATCAAAAGTTATACCACAGTAGATACTCATTGTCAGTTGTTGCGATTAGAATTTACTAAAGGTAAAGACCTTCTTCTGGTGAATTATTATAACAATGTTTTTGATGTAACTAGGGACAAAGTTTTAATCCCGCTCGAAAAAGAGATTGAAAGAGTACTTACATCGTCACGCAGACAGACAATTATTCTTTGGGCAGGTGATTTTAACATTCAACCCTGTCGTTTGGCTATGACTAATTCCTGTGGTTTTAGGAAGGAGATTGGTGATGATGACGGGGCTGACCATTTACACTTTCCACATTGCAGGTGTGGCAGAGCACTGAACAAGTTAATGGTAAAACTTGATCTGGATCTTTTAATTTGTTCTAAGAACAAGGCTAACATCACGTGCCCATCTTTTACCGGTAGGAATGCGCAGACAAACATTGATCACATTTTACTCTCCAGTAATATCGAATTTTCAAATTTATGGATTGAGGAGCAGGCCTTAAGTGATCATAACAGCATTTCCATCTCTCTATTATGTTGGGGCAATAAGTATCCCAATGCACCGGATTGCATTGATGATGTAGTCGCTACCCAGATCAATGGTATTAGAGTAAAATGGGCAGGAATTGAACCCAAAAAAATGTATAAAAAGGTAGTAGAGAAGTGTAGGAAGGAGATAGATTATTGCCTTAACGATGAAGTAACCTCTGAGATATTATTAATTAACTTTGTTAACATCAACAGAATCATAGAAGGTTTATTCACTAAAAAAAGTCATGGTAATAGGGAACTAAACTTAGGTTGGTTTGACAAAAATTGTACCAGAACATTACATGACCTAAAAGACGCCCTGAGTAAAACACCACGTGACAATCCTTTGATTAAAATTCTGCGGGCCAACTATAAACTGGCACTTTCAAATAGGAAGAACGAACTTAGAGAAGAAGCATGGAATAATCTTAACCTAGCAGCAGACACCAATAATAGTAAATTGTACTGGGCAACTATTAATAGCCCTTTTTTAAAGAATGACAGTGTACCGGAAATAACTTCATATGTACATTGTAACGGCTGGATTGAACATTTTTCAGAAATTTTTAACCCCGATAGGTGTATTTTAAATCCAACTATTTGTAATGAATTTCAGTGGTTACCATTACCACTGTCAGTAAGCTTAGACAAAGTAAAAGAGAGTTTAATTAACAGTAAAGGAGGTAAAGCGCCTGGCCCTGATGGGGTGCCGGTGGATCTTTATAAAACCGAAATGAATCTCTGGGCCCCAATTTTAGTACGATTTTTTAATGCAGCAGTAGTAGGTAACCTCCCGGAAACATGGGGCCAGTCTATAATCATCCCTCTTTTTAAAAAAGGATCCAAATCTGAGGCATGTAATTACCGCCCAATCTCTTTATTAGATGCATCTATCAAAGTAATGAGTAGAATTATTCTGAAGAGATTGGACTCATGGGCAGAAGAGAATGGGATTTTATCAAAGGTCCAATACGGTTTTAGGAAAGGTTTGGGGACAGTAGAACAGTGTATTAATCTTGACCTCCTTGTTAATAAATACACTGTTGCTAAGGAGGGCAATTTGTATTTTTGTTTTGCTGACCTAAGCAATGCCTTCGATCTAGTGGATCACGCCATTTTATGGCGTGTCTTACTTGAATTAGGGGCACCCAGTGAAATTGTACATTTTTTAGCTAGGCTGTATGCAAAATTAACTTGTAAAGTACGTTTTGGTCCTGCTGGCGAATGCACTCCTTTTTTTAAAGTTACCAGAGGCATTCGCCAGGGATGTGTCTTGGCTCCACTTTTATTTTCACTATTTATTAACAAAGTCGACACAACCCTTGGCCAAATTTCTGCTGATGCTCCGCTTATAGATGGGAAAGCAGTGCCAATTTTACTATATGCGGATGATGCCGTTTTAATATCACGTACCCAGATTGGTTTGCAACGATTAATTAATGCGTTTTCCTTATTTATTTTAAATAGAAAACTTTTGATAAATAAAACCAAGACTTTTGCGATGATCTGTGGGAAAAAAACTAAATTAGTGGGGTCATCATCATTTTTCATTGACAATGTAAAAATGCAAACGGTTAAAACATTTTGCTATCTTGGTCTAACATTCTCAGGGGACGGTAAATGGACACAGGAATATGACAATATTAGTCTTAAAATGAGTAGGAACACCAATAGCATATTTAGTTACTCATCTA
Source organism: Triturus cristatus (assembly GCF_964204655.1). Classification (NCBI taxonomy): domain Eukaryota; kingdom Metazoa; phylum Chordata; class Amphibia; order Caudata; family Salamandridae; genus Triturus; species Triturus cristatus. The sequence continues at coordinate 817,175,230 of NC_140582.1, forward strand.
AATTAGGGACGAGACGCATTAGAGATATGATGGCGATTTATAACGCCAGGTGTGTTTCATCAGCACTCTATGGAGCGGGCGTATGGGGTCACAAAAGTTGCCCAACGCTGCAGCAAGATGAGAATAGATTCCTTAAGAAGTTGCTGTGCCTCCCATACTCAGCCTCAACAGTTTTAATTCATGCTGAAGTGGGAATTGAACACATTTCTGACTTGGCCGCATTACGCCCCTTGACTCTTTGGCGTTCAATTTGGTCAAAGACTGAAACAAAATTTACTCAAGCAATCATTAAGGATTGCTTGAGGCTTGACCATTCAAATCGAATCCCGTGGCTTACATACATCCAATATTGGTACCATCTTTTATTTGGATGTGATATTTTTCTTGAACCTGAGGCCGCAGCTTCAATCCCAAAAAAAGAGTTAAAAGAGAGATTTTTAACCTACAAGAAGGAGATAAGGGAAAGGTCATCCAGGAAGTTACCAACCGTTATTTTTTATCAGGAGTTAAATTTAAATATTGGGTTCCAGACCTATCTGTCCTCTATTACCCGTAACTCGCATAGATTTGTTTTAACTCGTCTTAGATTGGGAATTGTCCACCATTTAGTGGCGTTTCCGCAAATGAAAAGTGGTACTAATTCTCTTTGCCCATGTGATAATACCTCAAGACAAAGCTGCTGTCATTTTTTACTGTTTTGTAAGTTTTATTATTCCTTGAGGAAATTTTATCTTAAACCTATCTTTTTAAAATATAATGTTCGATCCACAAAAATGGCTATGAAGTTAGTATCATCCCTAGAAGACTCCGATATCTGTTTTTATGTGGCTCTGTATATATTGAAGTGTATAGCTGCTAGGAAAGCAATAATTATTAATTAGGATTATTTTACCCGCTGAGCACAATGCTTGATGCTGTGTTAATGAGTTAATGTATTTTTGTCTGTATAAACATGACTCATTGGAGTATGAAGGACCCTTTTAGAAGGTCATTATGCATTTAAATATTTGTGGAATATGTAATCTCCTCCAATGTGAGCGGCATTAATTGTTAATCATTAATTATTGTGTTTTGTAATCTACATCACAGCTATGTTGGGTTTTTAGCTTATGATATAATGTATGTATATTGCTTTGCTTATATGGTTATATTTTATAAACCGAATAAAAGCTTTTGAACTTGAACTTGAATCAGTATCAACTGGGCTGCTTTCCAAGCAGATGGTGTTTTCCCAGTGTTAGCTGATAGGTTAAATAGAGATCAGATTACCAGGGCAAGCAGACTGAAAAGAACTGCACAGATTCTAGGGGTACAGATGTTGAGACGAGAGTCAGATTTGGCTGAGGCAAGCTCTTTCTGGATTGACTCTGGGGAGAAATCGCGAACCTTTCCAAAACTGGAAGCGCCATGGGAGGAAGGTGCATCAATACTTAGCACCTCACATGCCTGGTCAGTGCGCTGGGAAAGTTTAGATGTATCACTTTGATTTCACCGTCAAAGAAATTATCTAAAGAGTCACATAGTGCTTGTGACACATGTATTTCTGGGGAGCAAGCATGCAGGCAAATGAAAGCATTAAGCACTTTAAATAGCTCTTTAGCCAAGTTCCGAGCCTGCTCAATTGGATTGGAAATGAAACATTTCCAGGCTTTTTTTATGTGCTGATGATACACCTTTAACGAAGCTCTATAGGCCTCTTTATCTGGTAATTTGTTAGTACAACGCCAGAGTCTCGCCAGTTTTTTGCAGATCAAATTTCTGTAGTGTACCATGTGAGCTATGCTTAGAAGTAGCACGGACCTTTAAGGGCTAGTCTTGTCAAGTCCTAGGTTTAGAGCTCTATGGTAATAGAATAGAGCTTGATCAACCTCTGAGTATTCAAAAGTGATAGTAGACTCAAATTCATTGGCAAAAGAGTCAGGAGTGACCCCATGCCAGTGCCTTATAGCAGGTTTAGTGGTTTTAGTAATGGTGAGTGATCGGTCCAATGTAGAGGTTGAGGGGAGTCGCAGGTCAAAAGTGCTGAATTAGTAAAGATCAGATCAAGTGTGTGCTCTGCGACATGTGTAGACCCCTTGAGTTTTTGGTGCAGGTCTAAAGAGACTAAAAAAGAGATGAGCAGTGCAGTCTCCACAGTGAGAAGATCATCACCATAGTTAAAATCACCCAGCAGAAGAAACAGTTGGAATGACAAAACTTAGGTAGCTTTAAATTCGGTTAGGTGCATACTAAACTCCTTTTTGGGTATTGGGGAGAGAATGAAAGTATAAAAATACATATCTTGAGACATTCTGCCTGTAAGGTGTCAATCAGTGAGAGTTTAATAGTGTCTTTAAATGCAATTGCTATATGTTAGACCTGGCACCATTGGTGTGGGTTTCCCTTCTATTTTTTGCCTTTACCTCCTGTGTTTTGCTGTGTGTTAGACTCCATTTTTGCTGGTATAGATGCTTTGGGCACTTTGCCACTGCTGCTCAGTGCCAAAGTGCAAGTACTCCCTTAGTAAATTAATGTTATGGATTAGTGATCCATGATTAGCCAGGATAGCTTGACTCCAGTGGCATGGAGAGCACCGGACCCAACAATGGATTTAGGCCCAGATCTCTGTACTGGGGTGAATGTATGACATTGTTCTGCATTCTGTCCATCAATTGTTCTTTTTGCATTTGTCACCCAGAGTGGGACGGGTATGCCCAGACGTGGGTCCCGGGCTCTCCATGCCACTGGAGTCAAGCTATCTGGCTGATGAGGGCTGAAAGCCCGAAACTGTTCCTAGGATGCTTGTTTCTAGTCCAGAGAGGGCCTGGCCTGGCAGTTCGGGCTGGACTGTTCCCATTGGGCGCAGGGTCAAGACTGATTTGCATATGGCTGGGTCCAAACTGGACTGGAATGGTGAGCAAAAAAACAATGGATTTAGGCCCAGATCTCTGTACTGGGGTGAATGTATGATATTGTTCTGCATTCTGTCCATCAATTGTTCTTTTTGCATTTTTCACCCAGAGTGGGACGAGTATGCCCAGATGTGGGTCCCGTGCTCTCCATGCCACTGGAGTCAAGCTAATCTGGCTGATGAGGGCTGAAAGCCCAAAACCGGTCCTAGGAAGCTTGTTTCCAGTTCTGGGAGGACCTGGCAGTTCAGGCTGGCCTGTTCCCATTGGGCGCAGGGTCAAGACTGGTTTGCATATGGCTGGGTCAAAACTGGAATGGCATGGCAAGCAAAGAAACAATGGATTTAGGCCCAGATCTCTGCACTGGATGAATGTATGACATTATTCTGCATTCTGTCCATCAATTGTTCTTTTTGCAGTAAGGAACAGAGGCATCACCTCCCCTGGTGTCGTAAGGAACCAACGCCGCAGGCGCCAACGAAGCATCTCCTCCTCGATGCCGTGCACCATCTTTGCTTTCATCAATTCCAAGGTACTGTTCTTTGTGGGTCTGTTTGACTCCGGGCCCGACACCACGCACCCCGCGGATGGCGCAGTTCTTTGGGAGTTTCATCTGTCACGACATCGTAATGACTCCAGGTGGAGTTATTTGTTGCTAGAAGCTTGATTTAAGTGAATGACCTATTTTTAAGGATATTTTTGATACTGTATTGTGGATTTTTGTCGTTTGGTCTTGTTTTGGTTTAGATAAAGATTACTTATTTTTCTAAACTGGTGTGGTCTCCATTTTTAGTGCTTTCACTGTATTACTGTATGTGTTCACACATGGTTTACACACTTACTCTGCCAAACGCGTGCCAAGCTGCCAAGGGTGTGAGCAGGGGTTATTTTAGGAGTGTATCCCCCTTACCCTGACTAGAAGCAATGGTCCCTATTTGGACAAAGGTACCTACCTCTGCCAACTAGAGACCCCCATTTCTAACACTATGCCTCCACCTGTCCTCCCTTTTCTGTCCAGTCTATGCATTAGGTAGTCGTCTGGTAAAGCAATCGTAACAGCCGGTAGAGAGGTGGAATTTAACCAGGTTTTGCTAAGGAAACCAACCTCTTTTGACACGGAAGAGAACAAATCCCAGAGCTCTATTGCGTGTTTTGGCAGAGACCAGACATTTCAGAGAAGGCTGACAAACTGAGTGGGCTCTGATGAGGGAGGTGTGCAGGTGTTTAAAATATCATTAGGTGTGTGAGCAAACTGGTAATTTGGATTCTTTGCATGGCCAGTATGACCCACACATCGCACTGGATACATCATGGGAACATTGAAATTTATATTTTAAGCAGATTATCGGGCCTTCCAGGTGAAGTGGAAATGGACCATTGCAGAAGGTAGCTGCAAGAGCATAGGTCTCATGGAAGTTCTAAACTTTAAATAGCGCTTCTGAAGAATAGGCAATCCTAGTGGAGTATCTCGGTTCGGTGTTGAAAGAGGCAGGGGTCCTGGCCAGTAGCGGCCGGCATGGCTCGCAGGAGGAGGGGCGGGCAGGCGGGGGGTCCGTGCAGGGATGGGGGGTCAATAATAAAACAAAATTTAAAAACTATCTATCTGTCGCCCGGGTCCCACGTCTTCACTGCTCCTGCTCTCCTGCCTCCGGCAGGAACAGGAAGCAGGCAGCCTCCCTCCCCTAATCCAATCAAAACTCTCCAGTGGAGCGTTGTGATTGGTTGAAATGCTGCCCAGCCAGGAGCTGTAAGGGATGGCATGTTCTCCACTGCGAGAAAGAGTGGGGCGACACTCCTCTGCCCTAGTGGAGGAGCCGCCCCTGGTCCTGGCGACGGTTGGGTACGGACAGGTGCAGATGGGCGTGCCATTGGCTGCGCATTTGCACTGGCTTTGGGTTTATGTAGCCTACTGGATAGAAGCAGCTAGGCTGCTGACTTCGCAAACAATCAAGCAGGAAGTGAGTAAATAAAATGCTTTCTCCACACAAGCTGTAAATTCCATGGTGGACCAGGAAAGCATAAAGGCCGCAATTTAAAAGCACAAGAAGTATTTTGCATAAAGTAGCACACAGGAAAAAGAATTTAAGAAGCGCAATTGCTCTTACCTTTACCTGCCAGCAGGGCATCGGCTTTATGTAGCCTGCCGGATGTAAGCAGCTAGGCTGCTGACCCCGCTAACAATCAAGCAGGAAGTGAGGAAATAAAATGCTTTCTCCACACAATCAATAAATACAGTTGTGTGACCCCAAAGCATAAAGTCGCAATTTAAAAGCACAAGAATTGTTTTGCATAAAGTAGCTCACAAGATTTAAAAAAATTTAAGATGTGCAATATCCTCTTGGCAGTGCTTGGGCATCAGCTTTATGTAGCCTGCCAGATGTAAGTAGCAAGGCTACTGATCTCGCTAACAATCAAGCAGGAAGTGAGGAAATAAAATGCTTTCTCCACACATATGGTAAATACCGTGGTGGATCGGAAATCATAAATGCCGCAATTTTGCATAAAGTAGTCCTTCTTTGATTATGAGCTTTCAGCCTCATCGAACAAGTTTGTTTGAAATGGTATACTTAAATGAACTTCACGGCAGGGAATGCAAACATTGATAAAGGAGTTTTACCGAAACGCCTCTGCTTTTCTACGTACTCTTATAAATGAATGATTCTACCTACCCCGAGAGAGCTGGTCGTCTTTGGCAGTTGGAGCGCCGATTTATACTTGTGACTCCCCCCTCATGTGACCAGGCACCTGCCCGCGAGTGCCAGTATAAATATATATATGCACATACACTTCGACCACAACACATCTCACTCTGGCAGGGGCCCCATTCCAACGTGTCCTTACATTTGTGTACTTGCTCACATTACACAGTGATTATAAAAAAAACTGAGCAAGAAGTGGGAGGCATTCTCAAAATGTCACGCAGTTCACAGTATCGCCCCATTCTACCAGCGATACAAATGTACAATCTTAAAGCCTTGGGGACTGCTGCCTATGGTGCCGAGCTGTGGGGACATCGGGGTAGGAACTCATTGGAAATGGTGGGAAATTGCTTTATGCGACAGCTGGTCGGTTTACCAGTAAGCACCCCTTGGCTCACACTTAGACTGGACCTTGAGGCCAGAGATATCTCAGATAAATTGGCACTGCTCCCAATACTTTATTGGAGGAGGATCTGGGTCACCCCGGAGCTATCTACTTATCGACAGGGGTTAGAGGAAATCTTGTCCCAAGTGGGCTAGAGCAGAATTCCATGGCTGAAGTATGTAAAGGGTACATAAATAGTCATCGGCCTTGAGGGTCTATGGAATACCCCAGTCCAGGCCAGGGCTTGTTCCAAATTACATATTAAAACTGCACACTGGCAATATAGAGATAATCGCATGCATAGCAAGTCGAGCTAAGGAACTCTAACAAATGCCTATCTCACAGCTAAGGATTCCTTTAAGCTAGAGGACTTCCTGGGTGAAATAGAACCTCCACCAGACAGGCATCTCTACTTGCAGTTCCGGTATGGAATTTTACCTGTCTGGGCCTTTACTGCAAAGTGGGAGCGTGTACTATGGGCAAAGGAGATGCATTGCCCGGCCAGTGGGGATCAAAAAGCAACCATTGAACACAGTATGTTCTTCTGCCCAATCGACGTGTCGCAAAGGAGGTGTTGGGACATTCCGCTCTGTCAGAAATTGGGAGCTAGGGAACATAAGGATCACTCAGAATTCTGAGATACGACACAAGCAGGTTGTCAATCTTTGCTCTCTCTTGCTTTCTGATGAGTGTGTGGAGAGTAATGTAGAAACTTGTATAGTGGAGAACAGTAACATGGCAGGTGTACAATCGGTGGGAGAATAGGAAGACTAATACTTGTTGTATAACAGGATCAATTTTAGAGTTTTATATTCGTTTACCTTTTAGCAGGTGATTAACCTATTTTACTGCCCAGAAAGCCACTCTCTCTTAGCTTCTGGATAGCTGGATTTGCAATTATGTCAACAATGAATTTAAGCCTATGGAGGTACCTGGCACCCCCAGACAAATTGCATTAAATCCTTACGCTGTAGGAGCCCGCTTCAAAGTAAGGCGTTATGTGTTGCTTCATTGGTTATATTATTGTACTGAAGTTTTCACATGTATACTGTCAATGCCAAATGTTTTATCTATGTTTTATTCCATGTGCTTTTATGGCTTACAGCCGAAAAAAAGTCACAATGGGCTCCAGGACTGACAGTGATGTTACTGTATCATTAGGACATCTAGAAAAATGTAAAAGCCAACTTAATACCCCTTAACATGACCACGGGCAACAAAAACTTCCCAATTTTTCAAGGTCATACCTGTCGACGGAAAGCACGAAGACACAGAAGGCACTATCATGTTTAGAATAGCTTCTCCAGAGGAAACTGCTGGGATCTTGAAGCACTGCAGCCTTCCTCCTAAGAGTAGAGCAGTGTGCCTGGGGAAGTGTTTATCAAGTCTCCTCTGAGACAGGCAAACCGAAAAAGGGCACACAGCAGTGCATGTGTTCGGCATTGCAGACGCTGCCTAAGGTAGTTAAAATGGAAAAGGGATTTGTAAAAATATAGAGACAGCTGCAGCCATATTAAGGGGCTGTTCAGAAGGTCCAAAGACTAGTAAGGAGTCTAAAGAATAATCATGACACCATGTAACGACACATGAAAGAATATTGGAGAAAAGTAAGAAGAATTCAGTAGCTTCCAATTTTTGGTTTTAGTAAACAGACGACAAATTAGAGAGACAAATTAAGGACAAACAATGAAACAAGCCATTTGTTTGCAGCACAAAACAACTATTTACAGAGTGAATTAAGAACAATCTAATACAAGCAGCACTGCCTGATAAAGTCTTTGTGCTGGTTGCCTGGCAGGCCATTTTTTAAATTACATTACTCCATTCCTCTTGGTGAGCTTCAGAATCCACTTGAATTCCTCTTTGTTAGGTATCTGTTCCTGATTTCCACCACTTTCTGGCAATTTGAGGACACTGATGACTTGCCATTTAATATTGTTTTTCGGGTGACCCTCAGAAATAAAATGCTAGTTGGGCAGTGAACCTTGCAGCTGATATGAATGCCATGTTGACAAATGCATATTCTTATGTTCTGTGTTGTTTGGCCAATGTAAACTTTACCACATAGACACATTATCATGTAGGGCACATTGGGAGCATTGCAATTTCAGAAACTTTTCAAGGGTACCTGTAAGAAAACAGGACTTTTTGCAGATTTCCCCCCACTTTTTGCCTCCATTTGGACTACCGGGTGCTGGTTTTTGACTCTGACAGTTCAATGAAACCTGTTAACAAGGCTCAAGTGCCAGTGTTCTGTCCTTACCCTAAATGTGACATGTGCAATTTGTTTCCCCAGTTGACAGAGACTCTACACGCTTGGAAGTTCTTGGTAAGTGGTACTGTGGTACCCAGGGCTTTGGTGGTAAAGAGGTACTCAGGGTCTGTTGCACTGGTTGTGCCACCCTGAGTCACTCAGGTAAACATATGACTGCTAGCTCCAGTATGGTGCCAACTAAGGGGCATATTTACACTTTTAGTGACGTTGTGGTGGCGATAGGGGCTTTGCCCTATTTACAATGGCTTAACGCTGCCTTGTAAATACGGCACCCTTTTACACTTTACTTAGCATGAGAGCGGAGGGCAATGTGTGTTGCCGTGGGTGTTCCGCATTAAGCAGCTCACATATAAGTTACAAAATGTAATTTAAAGATTGTTTATGTTCGGGGATGGGCCTCACAGCTCAGCGTGAAGTATGACACAAAACGGGGAACAGAGATGGGTGCTAGAACTACTGTCTAACAACACATATTCCGATTCACGACGGCCACACCCATGAGTTGGGTTCAGTCGCCAGTCGCTGCAAAGGATTTTTATTGTTCGATTATTGTTTCATCTCATTACTCTTTTAAGTTCTATTGGATAATACTATGAAAAATATTGTTGCACGCAATGATCCGCTATAAAAAAAAGGGGGGGGGGGGTCTTACACACTGTAAATATTCAAATGTACCCCAAGATGGATCTATAGAGCGTACTTACGGACAGATTAAGGGATTGCCAAAGATAGAATTGTCAATTACGGCAAATGCATAATGTGATCCCTGTGCAATGTCATGAACAAAGACAAGATTTAAATTGAAAAAAAATGTTATTTGCAGGAAGGGAGACTTTCCTGCACAAAAACAATCTTCCCCTCAACGCAGATACCCTTGGTGCAAGGGTGCCTGCATTGGCGCTAGGCTGCTAAGTTAAGCGCCAACACAGGGAGAAACGCAGGGCTGCATATATGGTGAAGTCCTGCGTTTCTGAAGTGGTGGAGTGCAGCGTTAGGCTGGGAAGGCTAACGCCGCACTCTCCCACTTAATTGAAAATATGCCCCTAAATATATTGAGTTTAGTGTCAAACGGCATGCCTTTTCTCCCCTGACACAAATCTGGTGCCAAGGGAAAGCTGGCATGCACCCAGGTGGCTACCTAGTGGTTGCCTACCTGGTTATCCTAGTTGACATGTGCTGTGGCTGGCAAGCCTGGGTTTTTCTGCACCAGCTGCCGCCAAGACACGTTTATGGCCTCCTGCCAGGCAGTGTGAGCACTCCCAGAAGTCAGAACAAAGGTTTGAGCAGGAAGGTCACACCCCCCCCACCCCAAAGTGGGATAGGGAAGTAACACATCAGAGCTGTGAGCTTCATAGGCTGCACCACCTCTGATATGCATCTGGGCTGTTCCCCTGAGGAGAACACAGCCCTCTCCTTGTCCCAGGCATTCTTGGACCCTGGCAAGGCGTGAAATTAGGTATGCAGGAGTTGTACATCTCCAGGAAAGCTAGTCACACCTCCTGGGTGAGCAGCCTGATCTTACACCTAAAGTTAATTTCTGCCATCTTTAGAAAGGCAGAAATAGTGGACTCTGTGTCGAAAAGGTGGCGTACACCAACGGATGTGGTCACCTCAGGGGCAGGCTAAATGCAGGGACTAGCTGCCTATTGGCTACCAGCTCCCACACCCCTTACTACCCTAAATCTAAGATTTAAGGGACCAAATCTTAGGATTTGGAAGTCAAAAATTTCCAGCTGGATGAAGCTGCAGACTGTACCCGATAAGAGTGCCAGGAGGCAGGATAATTTGCTGAGGGGTCCCGCTTAACAGGATTTGCTGCTGCGGAGAAGAAGGTAGTGGAAGCTACCAGAGAGTCAGGCTGAATGGCTATTCATGTTTGACGGATGGGCTGGCAGGAGGGACGCGGTCTTCTGTCGGGTCTCACTGCAGTTTTTTGTGAAAAATGTTCTACGTCCCAATTTTTAAGGTTAGGCAGGAGCAGTACCTCTAACACTACTTCCAAACGCCAAGGACCTGGGGGTGCACCACTTCGGGGAGTTAGAATACACTAGAGCAGATGCTAAGTGAAGGGTTCAAGGTCTCTGAAGCTTGTTATGTCCCTGTAGTGCAGACAGGAGGCCGGCAAACTAGCCATTGGAGTCCCTTCAGTGTCCAAGGACATGGTCCAGTACTCCTCCAAGCAGCAAGGCAGGCCCTCATACTGCAAGTCAGTCCTCTGATAGCAGCAGGGCAATCCTCTGAGGGTCCAGGCAGTCATTCTGAAAACTTACACAGGTCTAAGGGTGTAGTGAAGAGTTGTTCTGAGGGTCCAATATTCATACCTGATGTCAGCCTTTGAAGCAGGGGTCATCCTGAGCTACCCCACATCTGGTTCTGGAAAGTTCTTCCCTTCCCCTGTGTCAAGGCTCCAATACATCTGCGGTGACAAAAGGCTGATGTCAAGTTCCTTTGTGTATGTTTGAGGTAAGCCCTTTGAGGTGCAAGTAGGGCAGGAACAGCTCCGGTCCCAACTTTCCTTGCAGGATGGCCCACTCTGCCTATACCCAATCCTCTTTGCCCCACCATCTGACAAGAATACACAAACCCCAAAGGCAGAGCCATTAAGAGTCATTAAAGAGGATTTTAGGTTACAGTTAATTTGAGTCTAAACGCAACATTCTTCCCTGCTTCCAATCAAATGTCGGTACTTATTAAACATAATGTTATCCATTAAGAAAGATAGACCTTATAGAAGTGAAAAACGAATTTAGGAGTTATTCACTAGTAAGGCATGTAAAACTTACTTTTTTTTTTTAACTACAATGCACCCATCTTCTAAAAAAGGTGGTTTATGCCTGGCAAAAGGTTATTTTGCCAGGTCAAAGTGGCAAATTAAAAATTGCACTGCAGGCTTCAGTGTAAGGCCTGAGGCATATTTAAAAGTGCTATTTAAATGGGCGGCATAATGAGTTCTGCAGGCCCACTTCTAGCATTTAATTTACAGACAATGGATAAATGTACTTATATATGCTAGGATAGATAAATTAAATATGCCAAACATGTGTACGCCAATTGTATCCATGTCTTAGGGAAAGAGCACAAGCACTTTAGCACTGGTTAGCAGTCCTAATGCTAACAAAAATGACATTCAGAAAACAGGAGGGTTGAAGGCAAAAGGTTTGGGGGAAGACAACACCAAGGATGGTAGGTCTAACAATTATATTTTCAGATGCTTCAACAAGATTCGCAGCAGCTACCACAAACCGTAAACATGGCGAGAGCCCAGCCTAAACTGAGTCTAGAGCTGAAGAGTAATAAACAATGGGATTTCTCTGATCCCCATGACACTGTTCCAACACTCCAAGCGCAAATCCATTATGTTCATGGTAATACAGACTTAAAGGTTTGGCGTGATTAGGGAGTCCGCAAGTGTGTTCAGAAATCAAACCTTGTTTAATTTTTATAAATGGATTTTCAACTTCACTACACCACTGCAAGGGTTCAGGAGTATCTTTTTGCACATACTCTTACAAGGGCTTCGCTATTTTGATGTAGCCCAAAACACACTATCTGCAGTACCCAGCTATTCCTAGAAAGGTACGTACCTGGGAAACATTTACAGGGCGGTGCCACTTATGGATGGCTTGAACTCCAGGACAGGTTGCACTTGACACCACGGATTTCATGACCAAGATATCTACTTTGGGAAGTCAGAACTGTAGTCTCTCTTTTGAAGCCTTTTGTCCCTTGTTAGCCCATTCAGTGAGCAGGTATTCTGAGCCCCTTTTTGCACTGATCTAGAGAAGCAGATGCCAGCAGTAAGTAATTTATGTGTTTGTGTGTTTGTTTAAAGTAGAACGTCGGGGGAAGACTTACCCCATCACCGTTCCTTAAAGTTCACTCACACTTGGTGACAGGGAAAGGTTCTGCAGGCCTTGAGCCACCTATCACATCCTGTGGAGGGAAGTTGCGAAGAAAATGGAAAATGGGATAGGGTTCTCTTCCGTTACGTTTCTTCAAACTGATCTTGTGAAAGGAGGAGGGACATGTACCGTGCACTCACACCCAGAGATCTCTTTGCGTTCGACAGACCTTCAGTCAACACCCAGAGGGGCTCTCGAAGGGGTTGGGATAGCTAGATCAGAGGGACTCTTTCTTTTGCATATTCATCCTTCAAGGATCCATGCTTCAGGTCCTGGCATTCTGTAGTAATCTGTCCTCGTGCCTCCTGTGCGAGGACTCACTGTTACGTCACGGCTCGTGCTGGCTGTAGCTCACTGGCGGTTTTGACAGTTGTGATTCCACGGTTGGAGCCACATTCTGTTTTATGTGTGCCTTGCCTGATACCTCGCCCTCTGTGGGTTCTTGGATGTAACTTAGTAAAACTATGCTTTGAACGTACTCCGGCTCCGTGAAGTTACTACATTCTTCTGGCCATGAGCTAATCCAACAGAGAACCCACGCAAAAGATTAAAGATACTCACCGTTTTGTCGGAGGAAGAACTCCTTGGTGAACTTACTGTGTCAGAAGCGAGGTAAAGAAGTTGTCCAGAGAAGAGCTCTGGAATTGGTTTGTGCTGGCGATAGTGCACAGAGGTGTGTGTGCCATGTCCTGTATCGAGGTCATAAGGTCGGAGTGGAGGACGTTACCCAGACATTTCGGCAGACAAGGAGTCTGTTTTTGCCCCAATTCAGCCAACAATCCTGGTTTACTCAAAAGAATTTACAGGCTCACTTTCAAGTCTGGCTGCACAACAAGCACAAAAGTTGTGACAGCCGTGAACGGAACCATCGATCGTCAGCACATCCACCTACGTTGCTGATTCAGTCACGATCTCCACCCCATGTGGTGCAGCTCAATTACAGCATCCTGTTGGCTCGGCTGCTGACATTCATCCATGGTTTGAACACGCCAGCGCACAACGCATTGTAGGCAGAGTCCCGCTCGATCAACTCTCCCCGTGTAGAGAAACCCAGCGGCTGTTTCCTGTCAGCTGCTAATGTGAAAGTGTTTAACGTTGACTCAAAGCGGAGCTGTGTGCTGCGTGTTATCCTGGTAGTCAACCTGTGTGGAGAAGCCCGGCGACTGTTTCCTGTCAGCTGCTAATGTGAAAGTGATCAACGGTGACTCAAAGCGGAGCTGCATGCTGCGTGTTATCCTCGTATCCAACAGCCCTTTGTCTCCAGTCCTTGTGCACTTTGATGAGTGGGCAAAGTTTTTCTCGGCAGTAGGAGTGTTTTTACATGCTTTTCAAATTCTCAACAACCAAGTTTCTCTGTTTCTCATTCACATTAACGCTAGCACTCCATCTTCGCCTGCTATCAAAGTAACAGTAAGAACGTCAACTTATTTCTCTATAGTCTTAATCAAGGGTCCAAAGTCCGCAGGTTCCCCTGTGTAAATGAAATGTTGAGACATTTATACAGCTATTACTGTGTGCCATAACAGACATATTGTATTTGATAAATAGCCCTAATTCTGTTGTTTACTTTTCACTCAACTGTGTTTTTACATGGTGATTATTACTTGTGATTGCAGTGTTACTATCTTTTTCGATTTATCTCTAATCTAGTCTGTTCAATAGCTTACACAGAATGCAGGCAGTGCAACCACCACCACCATTTCTTGACTCACCGGGAGATCCCCCCATTAGTTGGCGTCATTGGCTTGACGCATGTGAGACCTATTTAGGGGCAATAGGAGCCCATTGATTCAGGCCGGAAAGGAAAACGTTTTTGTTATTGCGCTCACTAGGTTTTGAAGGGAGAGCAGCTCTAAAACATCTTCCTGAACCTGTGAGAGGTGATAATGAGGAGCTAGATGAGTACCAAGAGACTTTAAGGAAATTAGCAAGCAGATATGATGCACAGCCGAGTTTAGTAGTAACTAGACACAAGTTCTTTAAACGTATACAAAAAATGTATGAGGATGTAGATACATATATCACTGCGCTCAGAAAATTAATTGCTGATTGTGAGTTTGAAAACTTTAGTGAACAGTTAGTTCATGACCAGTTTATTTGTCATTGCAGTGACAAGAACATTAGGCAGAAACTCTAGTCGTTTTAGGGAATCCCACTCTTGATGAGGGTATCCGCATTTCTAAGAATATAGAAACACCTATTGTGTCAGTTAAAGAGTTAGAGAACAAAACTGTAGAGTCTTGTCACATCTGTACGCGTCAACTTTCCAAAAAAGAAAACAGAAGCTCAGAATAGTTTTTTCAAAAGGACAGACATCGGTTTTACATGCGGTTACCCTACACACAACAAAAATGGGAGGCCTTGTCCTGCTAAGAATACTGTATGCAGATTATGCGGTAAAATGGGGCATTTTTCAAAAGTATGCCAGGGGCAGAGAAAAGAGAAAGTCAGGGTGAGTCATGTGAAGGACAACAGTGACAGTGATCCAGAAGAACTTATGTCAGAGTTGAAAGACATGGTTTTAGTGATCAGCGAAAGTGACGTCAGAACAGGTGACCCTGCAGATTGTGTGGATCCCTATGCCAACATCCTTATAGGCAAAAAGAGCCTGCGACTTTTGGTGGATTCAGGTGCACGTATCACCATGATTACCCAAACGCTATTTATTGCTAATTGGGGTGAGAGGCAGCTGTTGCCTCCAGATCGTGCGGCAGTATCCTACAAAGGTCGTAAAATTGATCTGTAGGGATATTTTGAGGATATCATGAAATTTAAAGGCAGACGCATTCATGGTAAAGTCTATGTAGCCATCAAAGGCCTAAACATGCTATGTCCTGGTGCAAGAGAACAAGTGTTGGCTATACATGATTCTCCGCAGGTTGAGGAGCTATTGAACAATTATACCAAGTATTTTCAGGTGACCTAGGAAAAATAAAAGGCTTCAGACACAGGATTAAAGTAAAAGAGGGCGCCGTCCCGGTTAAACACAAATTAAGGAGTGTTCCTTTTAGTATCAGAGAGGATCTCGAAAAAGAACTTGCAGTGCTACGCAACAGAGGTGTGATCAAACCTATTGAATCTTCAGACTGGTTATCTCCATGGTCGTTGCAAGAAAAAAAAACAATGAACTCAGGATTTGCATAGACTTGCGCAGTTTGAATAAGGTGATATGGGTGGACTCTCACCCACTCCCAAAATCAATGAAGTGTTAGCCATGGTTTCAGGTGCCAAGTTCTTAACAAAACTTGATCTTGCTTCAGCGTACCACCAGGTGGAATTGGACAAAGGGTCACGCCATCTCACTATGTTCAATTCTCCATCAGGCATTTTCCAATTCTGCTGCATGCCTTTCGGACTTGCTTCAACAGCATCAGTCTTTCAACCTCTTATGGTAAACATACTCAAAGGTCTGAAGAATGTAGCTATTTTCCAAGACGACTTTCTTATACATGCCCCTGACAAGACAGCACATGATGAAGTGCTGAATAAGGTTTTGACTATATTTCAACAACAAAGCGTTGTACTCAAGTGAGAAATGTGAGTTCTCAAAGGATTCGGTGCAATATCTGGGCCACTTTATCTCGAGCGCAGGGGTCACACCGAGACCGGGGTTAGTACAAGTCATTGTAGAAACACCTCCACCTTCTGACAAATCTGGGGTCAAGTCATTTCTAGGTTTGAGCGAATTCTACTCACGCTTCATCCCAGACTATGCCTCCAGAGTACGATCCATGTCAAACCTGCTAAAAAAACTAAATGGACTTCGAATGGTATGATGAGTGTAAAGGTGCCTTCGACTGGTTGAAAGCTCAACTCTGTCAAGTCAAACCTTATGATCCGGCACTACCTTGCACATTAACAGTTGACGCAAGTAGTTTTGGACTCGGCGCAGAATTAACACAAACTATTGGCAAACTGGAACACACCATAGGTTTTGCCTCAAGGGGACTCAGAGACACAGAAATGCATTACTCTGTCATAGAAAAAGAGTTACTGACATGTTATTGGGCTATTGGTAGTTTCAAATGCTATCTTTGGGGAAGGAAATTTACCCTACAAACTGATCACAAACCTCTGGTTTCCATTCTTGGCAATACCAATGTCCACAACAGCACACCGCGCATAGCAAGACTTTCTTCTAAACTCCTCCAAATCCAATTCAATGTTGAACACATACCTGGGGGTAAAATGTATGAGCAGATGCACTCTCACGTTTGCCTGTTCCAGTTAAAGCCACAGATAGTGTTGCGAAACCTGATGGTGATGATGAACTTGAAGACTGTCTTGTTGCTGCAATAGAATTGCAAAACATTTGTACCTTAAAGGAATGTGATTGGAGAGTAGCTATGCAAAATGACGAAACTCTCAAATGTGTCAAGTAGTAAATCGCAGGATGATGGCCTAAAGAAAAGAGTGTGAATGTGGACATCCAACCGTTTGTAAAAATATGTGACAAATTGTCTGTTGAGGATGGCCTTGTCATCAGACAAGAGAAGGTTATACTCCCTACGAACTCAGGGCTTCTCTCTTGTCTGATGCTCATCAAGGACATTTAGGCGCTACGCTCACCAAATGCTGAGTGCGCAAATACTTTTGGTGGCCACAAATGGACAGTGACATTGACAAGATGGTACAGGATTGTTCCATTTGCGCTAGTAGCGGCAAAACCTTAAAGATTTCCAATCCGCCCCTAACATCCATTCCTCTGCCTGACAATCCTTGGGTAAAATTGGGTATTGATGTTCTGGGTCCCTTCCATGCCTTGCCTCTCCAATGCTCCTTCGCAATCGTATTGGTTGATTACTACTCGAAGTGGCCTGAAGTCAAATTTGTAGCTTGGGCTGACTCCAACGAAATTCTGGAATTCATGAAAGAGGAATTCATGGTATCAGACAATGGGGTACACTTTGTATCATTTGAAGTTGAGCTTTTTCTCAGGGAAACTTCTATCAACCACCTTAAGTGTTCACTCTATCACCCCCAAACCAATGGTTTGGTAGAGAGGCTTAAGAGAGTGATCGGGGAGTGTATACAGTGGGCTATCTCACATAACAAAGTCATTCCCGTTGCTGTCAGAACGATGCTGTGGTTCTACAGAACCACTCCACACTCCTCCACCGGTGTGTCACCCTTTGAACTTCTCAAAGGGAGGAAGGCATGTTCAGAATTCAGACCGGCATGAATGTCTAAACGGTTCAAAAACAAACTCTCTGCACAAGAGTTAAATGAGATGGTAAGAAACAAAATAGAAACTTCTCAAGCTAAGCAAAAGGCATACTTTGACAAAAGAAAACACGTTGCCTGCAAGAGATTGGCTGTGGGTGATCTAGTTAAGATCAAGAATGCAGGTTTTGTACGTAAAGGTGACTCTAAGTTCAGCGATCCTGTTCTCATTGACAAAATCTGTGGGAGTGCTGTTCGTGTCAATCAGTGCAACTGGTGGAACATGAATAAAGTTGTACCAGTCGATTCCCAGGTGCCTGACAACACCCCACAAAGTTCGGATGCTGGTGTAAGTAAGTCTGTAAGTGTAAAACCCAGTACTTCCTCTGTTGATTATTTTCCTCATAGTACTCCGAGAAGAAGAATGAGGGACATCAGACTGCCTGTTAGATTCAGGTAACTTTTCTCTCTATCTCTATATCTCTCTCTCTCTCACTCTCTCCCTCTCGTTCGCTATCTCTCACTCTCTCGTTCCCTCCCTTTGCCCCTGGTTCTCCCTGTAAGGAAAAGAGATATGTAGTAATCTGTCCTCGTGCCTCCTGCGCGAGGAGTCACTGTTATGTCACGGCTCGTGCTGGCTGTAGCTCGCGCCGTGACACTGGTGGTTTTGACAGTTGTGATTCCACAGTTGGAGCTACATTCCGTTTGTGTGTGCCTTGCCCGATACCTCGCCCTCTGTGGGATCTTGGATGCAACTAAATAAAACTACACTTTGAACTTACTCCGGCTCCGTGAAGTTACTACACATTCCTGCCTAGCTTCCCTGTTACTACACAATTTTTAGAACCTGCTCTCTCTATACTATGGGTTAACCCTCTTACTCATTTTCTGTTCTCTGGACCCCTCACATTCCTACCTACTCAACCAATGTTTGATATTCTCCATTGTCTCCTGTCCAGACGACATCTGTGTGACACTTTTAGACAATGCAATAATCGAAAAACAGTATAAGCAATGCAAGCAAGCAACAAACAACAGTAAGAACAGTAAGACTTTGTTTAAAGTTTTGATTCAGTTTGCGCTCTGACTTTTACCCAATTAACTAGGTCCAGAGCTGGGATGTTCTCCGCCCCAGTTCATTTGGAGAAACGTCTCCCTTTCCTCTGGTTGCTAGCATCATCACATGGTGCTCGGTCCAGCGCTTCCCTGCTTTCTTTCTGTTAAGGCGATTCCTGATGCCACATGCACCATCTGTTAGAAATAAAACAAAACACATTGGAAAGCCCAAAGTCTAACTTGCCTTTAATGAAAAATAACACGCAGCACAGCAAAATCATTAAAAGACAATCATCGTTTCAACTGAGAAGCGCTCTCGCTAGAAAAGGGTCAGTAGAGTATAATTCTAAAACATATACATTTCAGAACAGTTTATGTAGGTTTTTCTCAATACAAGTGTGAGGAAACACAGTGTATTATATGGTGTGGTTGTGCAGCCTGACCATGTAATAAACTTACCAACCCCTTCAGGTCCAGCAGGTTTTGTCTGTAACACCTTCAGCTCAACCCTGGGTGGCTGTGACTCTGAGCAGCAAGGCTTACGCAGAAGAACAAGTGTTAAGCACTAAAACAATTGAAGAAGAACTCGACTCGACATTCAAGGAATCTGACACCAATTTCTAACCCTTGACCTTCCTAGTAGGTTGTTCCCCCCCCCCCGCTGCAGCTGCAGCTCCGCCTGCACCCCCGCTGTCCCTGCTGATGCCAGTGAGATCTAGGCCCTCCACCACCCGCAGGCTTCCACCTGCGCCTCGTCCCTGGTGGCCAGTGGTGGCCTAGGTTTGTACCCGCTTTGTGCCTGTAACTGTCTGTGCCCCCTGCCCCCCACTCGCCGCTTTGCTTCTGTGCCCCCTTTTATTCTGTACCCCCACCAACTTCTTTGCCTCCGTTCATATTGTACCCCTGTGCTGACTTTTGTGCCTTCTGTGCCCCTTTGATTTTGTACACCTTGTGCTCTTTTCTGTCCATGCCCCACGCCAGTCTCCTTTCCCCCGTCCCCGCCGCTGCCTCCCCTGTGGCCTCGCCCCATCCGCGCCCATTCGCTCCTCCCGTCCCTCGCCTCCCGCCTCCCAGCTGCTCCTCCCTCCCCATCTCGCCATATATGGTGCCGCTGCGCGGTGAGGAGAGTGACCCTTGACCTTCCTGGTAGGTCGCTCCCCCCCGCTGCAGCTCCGCCTGCACCCCCGCTGTCCCTGCTGACGCCGGTGAGATCGAGGCCCTTCACCACCCGCAGGATTCCACCTGCGCCTCATCCCTGGTGGCCAGTGGTGGCCTAGGTTTGTACCCGCTTTGTGCCTGTAACTGTCTGTGCCCCTTGCCCCCCGCTCGCCGCTTTGTTTCTGTGCCCCCTTTTATTCTGTACCCCCACCAACTTCTGTGCCTCCGTTCATATTGTACCCCTGTGCTGACTTTTGTGCCTTCTGTGCCCCTTTGATTTTGTACCCCTTGTGCTCTTTTCTGTCCGTGCCCGGCGCCGGTCTCCTTTCTCCCATCCCCGCCGTGCCCATTCGCTCCTCCCGTCCCTCGCCTCCCACCTCCCAGCTGCTCCTCCCTCCCCAACTCCCCATATATGGCTGCCCCTCCGCGGGCGTGCCGCTGGCGCTCCGAAGGCGCGCCTAAGGCAAGCCCGTCTGCGCCCAACCACGCCTGGACCGTGCCCAGCGCCAGAACCCCTGGCCCCCCCAGCAGCCACGGAGACCGCCTCCGCTACGACGCCAACACCCTTGTCGCGCTCAACCCAGGAAAGACCCACACCTGCTGCAAGGCCGCCTTGAGGCGCACCCACGGCCCCTTCCCCTGCCGGAACTGCAGCTTCTCCTGCCTTGAAAGCGCTAAGACGCCTGCCACGATGGAACCCAACCAGCTGAGATTCATCCTGATCAACACCCGCTCCGCACACAAACACGCCGTCAAACTCTGGGACCTACTCGACACCACATCACCGGACGTCGCCTTCCTGACCGAGACCTGGATGAACGAAACCTCCTCACCAGACATCGCCATAGCCATCCCAGACGGGTACAAGATCACCCGCAGAGACCGCACCAACAGGGCCGGAGGAGGAATCGCCATCGTCCACAAGAACACCATCAGGGTCTCAACAAACACCGACGACACCCTCAGCACCGCTGAACACATGCACTTCCAGATCCACACGGACCCCAAGACCACCCTAAGAAGCACCCTCGTCTACAGACCGCCAGGACCCCGGCCACAATTCTGCGACTCCATCGCCAACCTCATCAGCACGCATGCGCTGACCTCCACCGACAACATACTCCTCGGAGATCTGAACTATCACCTGGAGAACAACGACAGCAACTCCTCCACCCTGTTTGACAACCTCGCCAACCTCGGACTGAAACAGCTCGTCACGACGCCGACCCACACCGCCGGCCACACGCTAGATGCCATCTTCTCCTCAAGCCCCCACGTCACCTTCAGCCACGCCTCCGAACTCACCTGGACAGACCACCACTGCATCCACTTCTCCTTCCGAAAACCACTCACACACCACTGCACACTACAGACCCCACGCCGTTGCTGGGGCAAAGTCACCCAAGAACAACTACAGACAAGCCTCACACTCAACCCTCCGACAAACCCCACCAACCCCGATGAGGGTGCACTCACCCTCGAACGCTGGATGAACGACTGCGCCAACACCGTCGCCCCGCTGAAAAATCCCACCAGCAGAGACACCAGCAGAAGAGTCAGCTGGTTCATCCCGGAACTCCTCGACTCAAAACGCACCTGCTGGAAACTGGAAAACACATGGCACAGCAACAAGACGTCAGAAAGCTGCACTGCCCACAAAGACGCCATCCGCAACCACCACCACCTCATCAGGACCGCCAAAAGAACCTCCTTCACAGACCGCCTTGACAACAACGCACACAACAGCAAGGAGCTCTTCACCATCGTGAAGGAACTCTCCAACCCCAACTCCAAAGCCAATGACATCCCACCATCGCAAGCCCTGTGCGACTCCCTCGCCACCTTCTTTCACCGGAAAATCACCGACATCCACAACAGCTTCAGACCCCGGACGACCCATGCCGACCGCGCCGCACCGAACCCAGCGCACCCCACCGCCCACGACGCCCTGACAACCTGGGCCAACGTGAGCATCGAGGACACTATCAAGACCATGGGAACAATCCTCTCCGGATCCCCGTCCGACCCTCTCCCGCACCACATCTTCAACAAAACAAGCAACTCCATCGCACCCCACCTGCACAAAATCATCAACCTCTCCTTCGAGACCGCCACCTTCCCTGAGAACTGGAAGCACGGGGAGATCAACGCCCTATTGAAGAAACCCAAGGCGGAACCGAGCGACCTCAAGAACTCCCGACCCATCTCCCTGCTTCCGTTCCCAGCAAAGGTCATGGAGAAGATAGTTAACACCCAGCTCGCCCGTCACCTCGAAGACAACAACATCCTGGACCCCTCCCAATCAGGATTCCACAGCAACCACAGCACCGAGACCGCCCTCATCGCCGCCAAAGACGACCTCAGGATCCTCCTAGACAACGGAGAGACGGTGGCCCTCATCCTCCTGGACCTCTCCGCCGCCCTCAACACCGTCTGCCACTGCACACTAAGCACACGCCTCCACGACGCAGGGATCCGAGACAAGGCCCTGGACTGGACTACCTCCTTCCTCTCCGGCAGAACTCAGAGAGTCCGCCTCCCCCCGTTCCGATCCGATGCCTCCAAGATCATCTGCGGCGTCCCTCAAGGATCTTCCCTCAGCCCGACGCTGTTCAACGTCTACATGGCACCACTAGCACACATCGCCCGACAGCACGACCTCAACAAAATCTCCTATGCTGACGGCACTTAGCTGATCCTCTCCCTCACCAAGGACCCCCTCACTGCCAAATCCAAACTCCACCAGGAGTCGCGGACTGGATGGAGGACAGTCGCCTCAAACTGAACACAGACAAGACGGAAATCCTCATCCTCGGATCCAACCCCTCCGCATGGGATGACTCCTGGTGGCCCACGTCACTGGGGTCCTCCCCGGCCCCCACCGACCACGCACGTAACCTGGGAGTCATCCTCGACTCGAAACTCTCCATGACCAAACAAGTCAACGCAGTCTCCTCCACCTGTTTCAACACCCTCCGCATGCTACGCAAGATCTACAAATGGATCCCGACAAACAGGAGGAAAACAGTCACCCAGGCCCTTGTCAGCAGCAGACTCGACTACGGAAACGCCCCCTACGCCGGAGCCTCGTCCAAGCTCATCAACAGACTACAGAGAATCCAGAACGCCTCTGCACGCCTGATCCTCGACGTACTACGCCGCGACCACATCACCCCCCACCTGAGGAACCTGCACTGTCTCCCCGTCGACAAAAGAATCTCCTTCAAACTCCTGATCCACGCACACAAGGCACTCCACAAAACCGGCCCAGCCTATCTCAACTGTCGACTCTCCTTCTACATACCCAACAGGAAACTCCGCTCCGCTGACCACGCCCTGGCCACGGTCCCACGCATCCGGAGAACTACTTCCAAAGGCAGATCCTTCTCCCATCGCGCCGCCAGGACCTGGAACACCCTCCCCCTCTACCTACGACAAACCGAAGACCTTCAGGAGACAACTCAAGACCTGGCTCTTCGACCAATAGCAGCATCACCCTCGCCCCCCCCCCCCCAGCGCCTTAAAACCCTGCCGGGTATGTAGTGCGCTTTACAAATTATGTGATTGATTGATTGATTGATTGCAATAGGTCTTGCATTTGCGAGAGTTAGATCTATGGGCATTGTAAATGGTAATGCCTTCTACCGTTGTGTTTTTGTTTGGAGTCTTGTGGATGTATGTAGTGTGGAGTGGAATTATGTGGTTTAGATTGAAATTTTTATTTGTGGGGTGGTATTATGTGGTTTATAGTGCCTTTTTTAAATGGAATTATGTGGCATGGTGAATAGATAGGGGTAAGAACTGCAGAAAATAGATAGAAAGGAAGATAGAGAGGGATAGGTAGTTTGCTCAAGAAGTGGTGAATAAACTCCAGACAGGAGTAGAAGGAGTGTGTGAGAAAGAGTGAAAGAAGTGAACAGCAGGGCACAGATATATAAAGTGGGATCGTTTGTGTATGCCGAAGACACCCGTAGAAGAGGAGGAGAGCATGGGTTTGAGGGACTGAAAGTTTGAAAAGGTACGGGAAAGATATTGTGTGGAAAGACCTGAAGTGAACCACATGAGAGAGGCGGGAAGAGTGCGTGAGAGAGAGGGATGAGAGATGGAATGAGAAACAGAGAGAGCGAAAGAGAGAGATAGAGAGAGAGAGGCGAGGGGTCCCCGGGGAGGGGGAGGCAAGAGGTGGACTGGTGCACGGCACGAGGAGGTACCAGAAGGTAGCATGTGTTAGCAGGTATTATAGAGAGGAGATAGAGAGTGTGAGGGAGGGATGAGAGGGGGCAGAGGGATTGCAAGATGAAAATGGGTAGCGGGAGTGTGAGGGATAGATGAGAGGAGCAGTGGGTGTGTTGTGGAGTGATGACAGAATTGGTGGAAGTGTGAGGGAGATATGGGTTGCATTGGAATTTTCTGTTGTGGAATTGTGTGGCGTGGAGTTGTGTAGTGGAAATATGTGGCATGGTGTGTTGTAGAACTGTGGGAATAGTAATTAAATGGTATTAAGTGTAATGGAATTCTGTAGTGCCGTGGTGCTGCACTGGTGCAGAGGTGGTGCTTTAGTGTTATTGAGGTGGTGGTGCTGAGTGATACTGAGATGGTGCTGAGGGATGCTTTGGTACAAATTTGTTGTTTCTGTAGATGTTTAAACAACCATCTTTTCAGTTTTTTGAGTTAACAATCTATTGCTGATAGTTGAGACATGGCGACGGGAAGTCCCCAGAAAACTGTGTTGGCAGCAGAAGTATGTACGAGGTCATTGAACCTGACATTTACAGATATTGTGTACTCTACCTTCTATGAGAGGATAGTTAGGGATATCTTGCCAGGAGAAGTACTATGATGTGCGGCGCCATTCCTTCCATAGTAGGGTAACGGTGGGCACTTTAACTAGTTGAGGACCAGCACAGTTCCTGAGGTAGGAGGGTGTAGGGCACTGCACCCCTGTTGTAAGAGGACAGCAACAGTCTGCCTCAGGAAGGACATGGTCAAAGAAGAAAGCTACTACATCTGTAGCAGGACTACAAGAGGCCCATTCCTACTCCTAGGCTAGGAAATTGCTCGACACTGTGCCAAAGGTTTGAGGGCAGGACTCCTTATACCTGGAGTAGATGGAAGGTGGGCGCTGTATGCAGTGTTGGAAAATAGAAATGGGGCTGTGCCTACGGGCAGAGAATAGTGCACTGTACCTGGAGAGAGTAGTGGTGAACGATGCTCTAGGGGTGGGTTGACAGTAGGCACTGCACCAAAAAAACAGCTCTCTGCCTCACTGCCATCTGTTTAATGTCTACAGTCAGTTGCAAATCACGTGTGTGCTGTTCAGACAGCCAAAGCGACATCATCAACTTGCTTCATTACAGCTTAGACCACCAGAGTGAGATCAGTTCCCTGAATAATAAAGAAAGAAAGCTTGTTGAGGCAACGAAACGGTGCTCGGTGACCCGGAGGCCTGCAATAACTTGCCACCTCTCTGATCTAGCTGATAACTCGGCGGCGCTGCATCATCCCAGGGCGCTCATCTTCGTCACTCAGTTCAGATCTCGGAATCTAGCCAGGGCACCGGCCACGGATATCGAACCACAATCCAGTTTCTAGAACATTGCTGGGGGGGGGGGGGGGCGCTCATGCCACCTGATTACTAGCTTTTCAGCCTTGCCGCCAGAAGAAGCGGTCTAGCCGGCTTCACTCCATTTGGTTTTCGCTGCATTTACTATATTGAAGCATTATTTCCACAATAAACGGAGCAAAGGAGGGGACATGGGTGCATTTTTTGCGAAACCAACTGCTGCCCCGACTCATTCACTAACTTCAGCTCAATTTATATCGCTCAGCCACAGATTCCAGTGTTTGAGGCCGGTCCTGGCCTGAAGGTGACGCATGCTCGTCGGAATTGACACAATTCTGCAGGCCAGTGGTTTAAGGGAAGTGCGTTGCAAAGTGCCGTTCAGTGGGAGCAGAACAAACGGAAAAGAACAGAGAGAATCGGAGAAGAGGAAAAGCTGTGAGATGGTGGAAGGACCTGGAAGCAGCTTGACACATATTTTAAGACCGTATAAAATCTTCTAACGATGACACTGTGGAGCCTATTACGTTCTTTATACAATGAACGTATCAAAGTTTATTTATTTAAAGCGTGCAACCTGATTTAAACCCAAGCTTTTTCTGCTTTATTACTCCTCATGCCAAATTTGGTGTAAATTAGTTTAATTTTGCAGCGTCATCTTCAAATAAAGTGGGTTTGTTGAGAACAACAGGTCTTGCAGACAGCGCATGTGCATTGATGCTCGGCCTAAAAAGGCTGTATTTTTATCCGTGCACACTAGAACAAACAAGCATTTGCAATGCAATCGGTCTCGCCTTTGGGACCGTATTTAGCTACGCAGCACATTAGCCTGGGTGCTGAAACAGTTATTTTCTGTGCGATTGTGTCCTCGCCAGTTGGCATTGCCTTTAATGTCTCTGCATCAATCACCACACCTTAATTGTCACGTTAAACTTTAAGCATAGCACCCTCTCTAATCAGAGGCTGAGTATTTAATCGTTGAGACACAACCTAATTCATTTAATTTCATTGAAAACTTTATTTCGGTCAAAGACCATAAAAGTAGCAGAAAATATAAAAATACTTCACATCACTCATAAACCGATTCACAGCAGCAATTCAAATAACATGATTTACAAAGTTCAATAATCGGATCCCAAAACACTGATATCTCCCACAAACCACTACTAAATCACTATGTGAGATTAGCGGAAACCCCTGCATTACATTTCTGTTCTAGGTTCTCAGCACATACATACACACACAACTGCACATTGATTGTTTTTGCTGTCCGCTCCGAAACCTGGTATCATACCCACTGGTGAAGAGGCGATAGAGCGATTGCGCAAGCAGTGCACGTGTTCACCGAAGCATGCAATAGTAATGCATGCGTTTCCCTGTTTGGAAGAATTGTGAAAGAGAATGCAAGCATTGTTCGGAAATAGTCAATGATACCTATGTGTCAGAACTGTGTTGACAGTACAATCAGCGTGTTTATTGTGCCTGTTTTATTAAACATAACTCTACCAGGAAGGTGTCAGCGCACTGTACAGAGAACCACTCGCACAGTAACAATGGCAGCAGAGATGCAGTCGCTCCCTTGCAATGAGGGGCAGTGGCAGCGATCTGGCACCTTGAGTGACTGCTCAATCATAACCATTGCAGGGCGAGGCACCTTACCCCATGGAGTGTGTGTGTGCAAAAAAAAATCTAAATCGCAATTATGATTGCCATCATCGTTATCTGTGTCATTATTATTACCATTGTTGTAATTATTGTGGCGGATTTAGGGGAGGGCACTCGGGACAGCACGCACGGGTATGCATGTTTGTCCTGCTTATATAACAAAGCGCCGACCCAGCAGCGCTATACAAGAAAGGGGGCATTCATCATTTTGCAGACTGTGGAACGGGCGGGGATGGATGGTGGGTCTCAGCAGCCGATCAGCTCACTTACGTCGCATGTCCTTTAATTAAAAGTACTGTGAGAAACTGCATGAAGTGGGCTGTCCGTTCATAAAAACACAGCTTAATTTGTGCCGGTGGTTAGGTGCATGCACTGACGTTTGGTGACCCGCACTTATTTTTAACCCTCAGATTTTGACCCAGAACAAGATTGAGAAAGGAAGCAAAGGGGGAAAGAAGGAGGAAGAGAAATATTGGAGAAAGGGAGAAAGCAGGGATGAAAAAGAACCATCAGTGAGTAAGATAGAGAGACAGGAAGGGCAGGTGGAAGAAAGAGCCCTGAGATGGGATTCAGACAGGCTGTCTCGGTGTTAGTGAATGCGGACATTCAGCAGAACCAGTGCCAGGCTCCTGAGAGCGGCTCCGGGCCCCTGCGTTTATAGTTTTAACAGATTATGCTTTGCATAAAATGCGGAGCAGCAACTGAGGGGGCCAGGAGCCACGCCCTCCCTCCCCTGTCTCTAAGGCCACAGCCTGGCTGCCACTGCTCGGGTGCAAGGGGAGGTTTACACGCTGCTCCCAATGGAAGAGATGCCCCAGGCCCTTTAAAACCCTCCGGTCCCTTTAAACACAGACTTCCGCTGCGAGCGGGTTTGGTTCATGGCCTGGGCGGCGTAGAAATGATGTAGGTCCAAGCGTGCAACAACCCCATTCAAAGATGGCAGAGGATGAGGTGTGTCCATTGACAGTGGCTATCGGTGAATGGGTATGTTCAGATATTACAAATGCATATCTTGGTGCCAGTTGCTCATTCACAGGCAGCCAATTTTAAATGGGTAAAACCCCATGTTAAGATGGATGTCTGACTGTAGTACACCAGGCAAAAGAGTCAAGTGTACCTCCCATCCAAGGACTTCTGACCCTGCGCTAAATTAAATACCTCATGGCTAAAAATCACACCATATTTAACAGATCTTTTCAATGCAAATTACTGGCCCTGCTCTCAGAGATTCATACTGACCACAAGAGATTGTTTTCAATGGTTACTTATTGGATAGGTAGAATAGAGTTTGTAAAATTGTTGACATTAATATACCTCTGGGTTTTCTATATCTCTTTCAGGCCTACATAATTAAAACGGAGCCCGGTTTCTTTGACATGCTATATAATTATGTGTATTGCTTTATATGAAAATATATGCACCCCAGTGAGCCACTTTACCTACTGCAATTTAACAAGTCACGTGTACGTTTAGCTTTACCACACTTTGATCTGTATTATTATGGAGTCCGAAGGTGGTAACTGAGTGGTCTAATACCAAAAGAAACAAATATATCCTAATATGGAGAAAGCAGTGCTTGGTACACCTCTATACGATGTTATTTGGTTGAGAAAAGGCCCATGACCACCTAATCCCATAGTACCCCTCTGTGTACTGCTCTATTTAGTCTGGGACAAAATAACAGTGAAACAAACTAAGCTCAAGTACATATACACACACATACACACACACATACTGATTCACTGTAACCCTGACTATACCACATATTTCAATATGTACTGTTTGACCCATGGCGATAATAAGGGGGTAGTGCGATTTTTTATACGTCCAGAAATGGCACTGTCAAGTATTTTTGTCTTTGCAAGATGGACTTTAAGACTAGCCAAATCTGAACATCTCTATTATGTCTAACTTCGGAATTGGAAGATGCATCTGACAATAAGTGAGTCAGCCATTAGAGAGAGGACACTTTTTGAGAGAACACTGTTCTCCACCACGCCTGAAAGATGGATAACCTTCAAACTGCATGCATACCTTGAAGTCCATAGCTCCTACCAGACGGCTCCGTATGACGAAACGGGAGTCAACTTTGTCGCGAGGGATTACACCTAAAAAAAAAACCTGGGAGACACTATGGCTTGATACGCAAAAGTGCTCTTTTGTGTGAGGAATGAAGAGGTTCATTATAAGATACTCTGTGACTGGTATTACACCATGGCTATGTTACATTCTATCATTCCAAGTTCTATCACCCGCCCACTTCCCCCCTGCCCACAATTGCAGGAGATAATGCAATCAGATAGTGATATATTGTAGGGCTAGTGAAGGTTGTCTCAGACTCTGTACATTCTGAAGGAAAGCATTCCGGGCAACTAGGCAGATGGCGGTACAACCCCTGGCCAAAGATCAATGAGTGGTGCTTCTGGGGTTGCAACCATTGGCCTGAAACAAACAGGTGGACAG
The DNA here is from genome assembly GCF_964204655.1 of Triturus cristatus. NCBI lineage: Eukaryota > Metazoa > Chordata > Amphibia > Caudata > Salamandridae > Triturus > Triturus cristatus. Next base: position 817,204,444 of record NC_140582.1, read on the forward strand.
GGCAATAATCTGGCGATCCCTGAGTGTGCGAAACGGACTACTATTGCTCAGTGTAAGAAAAGAAACACGTTCCCTCGCTTACTGGCATATCGGATTGTGACATATATTGCCCATAGAAAGACTGACAGTAAATATTCAGGAAGTACATTAGAAATCTGACACAACCTGGAACACCTTGCTGGAATATTTGGCAATTTGCACAGGCACCCAGTGTGAACCCTCGGCCTGCTTTGCACTATGCCCATTATTTGAACGATACTTTAGGGGAAAGGATCCACGTCATTCTAGCAGGGGACTAATTGTCGGATTCTTAACTTAGAAGCTGTAGTATGGTGGTGGATTGGATGGTACATTGTGGTATAGAATTACAGGGGGGTCCCATCGGAGGGAAGGGCGTGAAATTGTTGTTTAACGAGGGTAAATCTCAGAGTGGCACTATAAAATTCATATTGAGTGTCAGGAGAAAGGCAAACACTGCTTGCATGTGTAGGTCTTAAAATTAAAAGTAAAATTCTCTAACAATGTTATGGTTTAACTATAGATAAGATGAATCGCAGGACTAGAAAGCAGAAGTGCCAACAGGACTATTAATTTACAAACCCCTTGTCTTATTAACTCGTACAAGAAACTGCAATGGGAAAGATACGAGTCTGCTTACATAAACTCGGATCTCAGAAGGCTCTGGTAGTTCATGCTGCTACAGTTATTGGACTGAAAATTCAATGTAAATCAAAGTAAGTGTAAATCATAACATGATTTGCTGAATGTGAGGCGAATCCTGCGAGATTCTTACTCATAACTTACTCACGTTGTAAGTAATACTTGAAAATAGAAGGTCTGAATAATTGAGAAGGCTTTTTATTTCATGCTTGGAGGGGCAGGTCTAACATTTTGTGGCTAAAGGTTGTCAAACTTAAGCAGGTCACACACAAACACGCAATTAGTACAGGAAATGTATTTAGGTGCAAATACCTCTGGGGGATAACACGGATTTTCCATATTTAGGCTTAAGTGTTAATTGATTTAAATAAAAGCATTATATAGAGGATTTAAAATTGCCTGCAGCTGCGATAAACAATTCTTTTTGCAGGTTTATTTAGCGTGAACTTGACCGCAAGTGCTTTACATGAGCACCGGTTACGTTACACAAGAACATTCATTTTTTTAAATTTGTTTTTGTTAGGCATTGGGAGATTAAGTGATTTGCCCAAAATCACAGGATGGGGACGAGTCTCGAACCTTGGTTTCCAGCACCAAAGTCGGCAGCTCTATCCGTGAGACCACTTCCTCGCCTTTCTATATTTAGAACGAGTGAAGTGAGTAGTGTTAAATGTATAACTGACTCAAAACGGTCCATAGACGAAGAGCTACATGAATGAAGGGAGAAGAGATCATTAATGACTATAAAAACAGTTGAAGTCGTTGTTTACGGGGACACTAGAGAAACGAGGGCCGGCAGCTCGTTAATGCAGGACTGGTGCAGGTCTCCACCTCCGAGCCATAATGAGGGTTAAGAGGACGGGTGTAGTGTAGCATGGTGGATGGCACGGCCCGCTGGGTCAGGACACGGGTGAGATAGAAAGATGTAGTAAGAGGGAGGCAGAATTTGAGAATATTGAGACGAAACACACAAACTAGTAATCCGATTGAGACACCACACCTGAACACCGTGACTCTTAACGAGATGCATATTGAGAGTCGGCGGGTTAGAGAACACTTTCCCAACCCTGCACGGTGCAGAGGATGTTACTTTGCCCCTCCCATGTCAAGTTGGTAATTGACGGCTTCACAATCTCCCAATGCTCGCAGGAGAAATCGGCCTGAACCCGCGGGCTTCCACTCTTAGATGTCCTTTTGGCAGTAGAGACTTAGGCATCTGCAATGTTGCCACACGACGGACCAGCAGCCCCAAAACACTCCGCAACGACACCGGAGCTAGCAGCAAGTGTAGTAACGATAGAAGCCCAACTATCCGAAGAAAAAGGATGAAACGGGACGAGCCCACAAAATGAGCACTCACGGTAATAACAAGCACAGCATACAGACATCAAAACACAAACGTCTGTATTGCGCGTGCGTTGTGCACATTGCCATGCTTTGGTCAGGCAAAATTTCCGTGACACCAAAAAAGAGTGCGATCACCCAGCCAATCCCACAACAAACAAGCATTTCGTACTTACGCGAGACCTATTGCATAGGAAATGGGAGGGTGGGGGTCCAGGACTGCACAAACGGGAGTGGGAAGGTGGAGGGGGGGGGCCGAAATGTCACGGACTGCAGAGGGGGCGGGGAGGGGGATACAGGGCCAAAAATAGTTTTTGAGTGAAGGGGCCAATAGCCAGGGAAGGATATAAATGAGAACATGGCAGTGAGGAGGAGGGACTAACAAGGCAAAAACGAATCAAAATGCAGCATTTATTATTGTAGCCAATCAAAAATATGGCCGGAAAGTTTCCCCAACTATAGTGTATACTGCATGCCTCGCAAAGCGAGCAGCGCATGCGCTGCTACTCTAGTCGAGACCTAAAAAAGATCACTGGGGGCTTCTGGAGAGATGTTACAAACAATAACACATTAGAGCTATTTCACTCAACTGCAAACAAGGCTCTGCAAAGTCAACAAATTTGACACTTATAAACAAATAAAAATTAGGTAAGTGTCAAATCAATGCGTCCGGGTAGAAGCACTTGGGGCAACCAACTCTGGCAGACAGCTAGTCACGGGGACCAGCACGGTCCCCAAGAACACTTACCTTCACAGGGCAAGCAGTCCTTCAGTAGTTCTAAGCTCTTTATCTGAGTTGCAATCCATTCCTGCAGAGTGGTCCTGATATAAGTGATGAAGGATGCTGAAGATGGCCTGAGGATTCTGTGGATGCGATGCAGTCGACATGGGCCTTCCTGCAGGGATTCCTCAGTCCACGAAGATGGTGAAGGCGTCCTGGGTGCAGGGTCGACATACTATGAAGTCCTCTCTGGTCTGGTCAAAGTCTATTTACCATTGGACTACCAGTTGCCCGTTGTTCTGATCACAGGTCAATCCTTCCCGGATTGATACCTTGCCTTCTGAGGGTCCAGCAACTCTCAGACAGCACTCCTGGGCTCAGTGAGCTCGGGTGCAACTCTGTGCATCGTGTCTTGGTCCTCGGTGCTGCACGGCCGCAGTGGTATTGGCTTGACGACTTTGGGTTACCAACTTGCTCCAGCAGGTTTCTTCAGCTGTTGTGTCCCTGTACTGTGAACTGAAGGCCCTTTCACCCTTTCGCTGGCCCTTGGAGTTCTTTTAGCTTGACTGGGCTCTAAAGGCAGCTTATGCCTAAGCAGGATACGGCAAGCACAGTCCCTCTCTTCGCTAGCCACCAGGTGCAGCAGGTGCAGTCCTTCTCTGTGCAGCCTTCTTTGCTGGTCCCTCAATGCAGGAGGGCAGTCCTTCTTCAATCCTTATTCCAAGTTCTGGGTGCCCTATTTATCTTCGGAAAATGCCCTCCGTGTAGGATTAGGTTGGTAGCCAATGTGGTACTGGGTTCCCTCCCTGCTGATCATCACTTCCTGGGAAGTGTGGCATCTGGCTATCCAAGGATGCATCATCCTGCCCACTCTCAACAGGGCGAGACCCCTCTCTTGACACTAAGAGCTCCCTAGCCCATCTCCAGGTGTGTGGCTTCCACGGGGCTACCCACCCCTGGAAAACGACACCGAGTTCCAACGAAAGGCCCTAGACTGGATACGCTCATTCCCTACGGGAGGAACACAGAGAAAAATACTCCCACCCTTCCTCTCAGAACCGACAAAGATGAGATGCGGAGTACCCCAAGAATCCTCTCTCAGCCCCACCCTCTTCAATGTCTACATGGCCCCCCTTGCAAACATCGTCAGAAACCATGGGCTCAACAGTCTCCTATGCCAACGACAACCAGCTCATCCTCTACCTCACCAAGAAACCCGACATCACCAGGCCCAACTTCCAAGAGAGGATGAAAGCCGTCGCAACCTGGATGAAGAATAGCTGCCTGAAACACAACTCAGAGAAAACATAAGTCCTCATCGTTGGCTCCACCTCCTCTGCATGGGACAACACCTGATGGCCCCCCACCCTCAGAAACCCACCCACCCCAACAGACCATGCACGCAACCTTGGCACCATACTGGACTCATCGCTCATTATGATTCGCCAGATCAACGCCGTCTCCTCCGCATGCTTCAACACCCTCTATATACTACGTAAAACATTCAAATGGATACCCTCCTACTCCAGGAAAACGGTCACTCACGCCCTCATCAGAAGCAGACTGGACAACAGCAATGCCCTCTATGCCAGAATCAACAAAAAACTCCTCTGCAAACTCCAGACCATCCAAAACACCACAGCCAGACTAATCCTCTATATCACATGGCACAACCACATCACCCAACACCCCCACAACCTCCACTGGCTCCCCGTCTTAAAAAGAATACATTTCAAGCTGCTCACGCACGCCTACGAGGCCCTCCACAACATCGGACCACAATCCCTCAACAACCGCCTCTCCTTCCATGCCCCCAAGAGAAACCTCCGCTCAGCCGACCTCTCCCTAACCACCGTCCCACGCTTCTACAGGAACAGAGCGGGTGGAAGGTTCTTCTTTTAACTTGCAGCCAAGACCTGGAATGATCTCTCCCTTCACCTCTGGGTAGCCCGACACTGCATCAATTCAGAAAAGACCTCAAGACCTGGCTCTTTGAATGACCCCAACGGAGCTGCACCCCCAGCGCCTTGAGACCCTAACGGGTGAGTAGTGCGCTTTACAAACCCCTGATTGATTTATTGATTGATTTATAGATTGATTGAAAACCGGTTTGACAACTGGCTTCTCCTCTCCTGTCCCCAGTGCCAGCATGTCTGCCTATTCAATAGAGCAGCCCCTCTCCTAAGTGATAACCATTTGCCCCTCAAAGGTGACGTTTCCTTTTAAGCTTGCGTTTTAGGCTAACACCCATGTGGCTTCTTGCAGGAGGGAGGTAACACATCTCTCCCATGCAGGCCCCTATTGTGTCCTACCTTGGGTAACTAAAGAGGCAACTTTTAAAGTTGCACTTTGACATTAAATTCGATATAACCATCAAATTGGATTCAATGCACTGATTCTTTACATACCAAACAGTACCAACCTTAGTAGTCCCAAACATAAATTAGCAGGACTTGGGTGCCAGCCTGTAATTCTGTACTTGCCAACTGGGCCACTAGCATTTCCACAGTAAAACTAAATTTTAGGTTTTACTTCTGGAACATGTAAAAGTACAGTTTCCACTTTTTAACACACAGCACCCCGCCTTAGAGCTTGTTAAACACACAAGATGATGGACGGAATGTTGCACATTGGCAAAACATTCACCCCCAGTCACAGATCTGGGTTTAATCCATCGTTATTTTGCTCACCACACCACCCCAGTTCAGATATCGTGATATGCAAATCAGTCTTGACCCTGTGCCTCATGGGAACAGTCCAGCCCGAACTGCCAAGCCATGTCTTCCCTGGACCGGAATCAAGCATCCTAGGACCGGTTTTGGGGTTTCACCCCTCTTCAGCCAGGATAGCTTGACTCCAGTGGCGTAGTGAGCACGGGATCCACGTCTGGGCATACCCTTCCCACATAGGGTGAACAGCAAAACACACAAGATGATGGACGGAATGTTGCACATTGGCAAAACATTCACCCCCAGTCACAGATCTGGGTTTAATCCATCGTTATTTTGCTCACCACGCCACCCCAGTTCAGACATGGTGATATGCAAATCAGTCTTGACCCTGTGCCTCATGGGAACAGTCCAGACCGAACTGCCAAGAGCATGTTAGGCCTGCCATAGGAGTGACTTACATACATTAACAGGGGAATTATTATTATTATTATTTATTATGATTATTATTTATTATTATTATTATTATTATTATTATTATTATTATTATTATTATTGTGGGTTTTTACATTACTTTAAATCGCAAAGAGCTAACAGTTTTAAACTGTCTGTCCAGTCTGCATTGGCAGACTGGGAGCCATGTTGTACATTGTCCCACTCATGGTGGCACAACAAGTGCTACAGTCCCTCAGGAACATGCTAACTTACAGGCCCTGGGTACCCCGGGTACCATATACTAAAGACTTACAAGTGAGTTAGGTTATGCCGACAGGGGACAAGCCAATTGAACATGCACCTTTTAAGGATCAGAGCAAATGCACTGAGTCCTGTATGCAGAGCTCAGGGCATTTCAGAGCCATTACACCAGTAACTAGTAGTCAAAATACGAACAAAAAGTGTTTGGGGGTAAATCTGCAAATAGCCTGTATCCTCAAAACAAGTCTATGAAACCTAAGCACGTGCTGGAAACATTATGCATTCACAATCAGACACACATTGGTCAAGTCAACCAGTTGGTATATGTTTATTTTTCCCTTCTGTGTTAGTTTATTACATCACTGTGACAGCATCAGCCAATGGCAGCTGACTCTTGTTTCGTCATTGGGACTTTTTCAGGGCTTGATATTTATTAATGTTTTTGAACATGTCAAGAGATATTCAAAGGGGGTCCAGGTGGATTGAATCAAACGTTTTGGTATGATGCTCTGTAGAACAAGGCTGTGACCTATGAAATGTCATCCAGGAAATCGATGTCTGTGCTAGAGAAGTTATCAAAATTAGGCTGCATGGATCCATGTATCTATGTAGCGGCGTCGCAAATGGCGTCCTAAAGTAGACAGCAGGTCCTCCCTATGGTCAACACACAGAAGCATGTAAGGCAACTTTCAAAACAAGTCAGGCAGGGTGGTAAGCAAGCAATGCGATTTGGCTAAGTTCCAAGATGGTTTCCGTTCAGGTATATTGACAATCGATCAATGTTTTAGGCTTTGTGTCATTTTGTTGAAATATGTAATAGATAAAACACAGATTTCCTACCCTTTATCACCCTAAAGTCAGCATTCGGTTCTGTGACTCAGTGCAGACTTCGCAATTGTATGGAAAAGGAAGGCGTGAGATATTGGCTAATTCATGTGTTAAAGTTGCCCAACTCAAATAATGTCACGCATGAGGCCTTGAGTGTCACCCTCTGTGTGTAATTTGGAGTTTATACACAATAGCTATGCAAAGGCATCAACAATGTGTTGCAGATCCTGCAGCATTGTCAGTGTTCCTTTTGTGTAATTGTCCCTCCCACCAGGAGGTGGAGAGAGGCCAGCATTACCCCCCCCCCCTTTTTTTTTTAACTGGCAGATTTATATAGTGCGAACTCGACCCAAAGGTGATGGAGTGCTTTAGATGAGCCCCAGTTACGTTACACAAGGACACATTCATTTTTTGGTTGGCGCGGGGAGATCAAGTGATTTGCCCAGAATCACAGAAAGTTGAGCCGAGGCTCGAACCTGGGTCCCCAGCTACAAAGTGGACAGCTCTGGCCGTAAGGCCACAACCTCTGGATTCCTCTGGCATCCTTAGGAGACATTTCTCTAGTGGGCAATGGTTAGCGCACAGATCAAACAAGCATTTGCAATGCAATAGGTCTCGCATTTACGCAAGTTTAAGCTATTGTCATTGTAAATGACAATGCCTTTTATTTATGTTTTAAAAGCCAAAACATAAATAAAAGGCATTGCCGTTTACAATGACATTAGCTCAAACTCGCATAAATGCGAGACCTATTGCATTGCAAATGCTTGTTATGTATTTATGTGCACAACACTGGCCCTACTGCCTGCATGCCAGAGTGTATCATTTGTACATATTGAGAGGGGGCAAGCGTCCCACATTCCGCAAGAACATGACCACATTATTTTTAACGGGGTGAAGAGAACGTGACAAACTGACTAGGGTTACCGTCCCTCTACAGGCGAAAATGGGCCAGAAGCACGCAGACATTTTTTGAATGGCCTAGTACGATAGTTTATATTGTTCTCATGAATATAAAACGCCAGTAAAAATGTACCGACCAAAAAGGGCAATGCTGGAAAGGTGCCCTGCAAACATTTGCAGAGGAAGGCTGAAAATTCCGCACCCACATCCCTCGTACACGAGGGTGCCCACCAAAGCAGCTGTGCACGGGCAAGGACACAAAGGCAAGAAAGAGGTCTTTGTCTTTACCTGGGTGAGGCAGTAAGGGGAGTACATGGTGCCCTGGAAGGCAGAGTCGAGGAGCCTGGATTCACACGGAGCTCTGTGGGCTGGAAGGCCTCATTGGCAGTGCCGCTGGCTCCCTCTCTGCTCCACTCTACTCCATGCTGCTGCGAAACCCCGCCTCGCAGCTCTGAAAGTGAAAGTTTAGACAAAGTTTTGCAAGAGTTGGGTTTTGCATAGAGAGAGAGAGAGCACTGCCCCGTCTTCCCCGCTCCCCTCCACCCTCCGCCCTCCTGCCGCACACTTTGATTTCAATAAATCCAGTGTCTTTACCTCTGTCTTACTAACTTTCCATTGTGTGTGTGTGTTTCTGTCTGCAACAGAGCAGCGCACAAGATGAGGAAGAGGAAAAGAACTGTGCTCGCTCGAAGAAAAAGTTTGCAAAACTTTTTTTTTCTACTCTGCTACTGCGAGTCCACATTCCCGGTGGGAAGGGTTTCAGCGGAGGCTGCGAGAAGTGATTTTGCCATATAAGAAATACAATTCCTGAGGTCAGTGTAGCTTGCTGAAAAAATGTGGCGTGTGTGGGAGCAGAGGCAGACACACGCTGCTACAAGGGAGCGCAGGAGCGACCGGTGGGGAGAAGGTAGATATTCGCTTTTTGCAGATCTAAGGGTCTGTCATTCTCAGCCGAAAGGGGTAGAAGGTAGATATTCGCTTTGTGCAGATCTAAGAGTCTGTCATTCTCAGCCGCAAGGGGTAAAAGGTTTTTTGATTCTCCGAAGTCTAGAGGTACATGGAGTGTGTGTAGCTCCGGTGCTGAGCAGCAGTGCGGTCTGCCTTTTTCTGCAGCACTGGTATCATTGGCACCAGGCTAAGGCAAGAGAGAGATTACCCCCCAACCCCGAGCTCCGCGAATGCCCCCTCCACATTTACACTCACACCTTCAGAAGAAAACACAACCAGTTCAAGCGCCAAGATCAACGAAATTCCTATCAGGTGCTATCTTTGTGCTTTCCAAAGGTGGGAGACGGAAGACGCCGCCGGATAAGAGGAGGGGACGGGGGAAACGAAATAACAGAAAAGTTAAATGACAGGGAGAACAAACACAGAGGAATGTGTGTGAGGAAAGATTAGGACGGGGAGGGCAAAATAAAGGGGGAGGGAAGAGGCGAAATAAGAGAAGGAAGTGAAAGGTAATGGAAAGAAGGGTAGATGAAAATTATGTATCAAAAGAGTAAGAGAGAGTGACAGAAGGCCGAAATAAGAATAAAGTGGGTAAAGAAACAAGCTCTCATCATCTGTTTTCATTTAGCCGCTTGTTTATATTTGCATCGCGCTTTCACTTTCACTGAGAGCGCGATGCAAAAATAAACATGGGGCTGAGTGAAAACAGATGGCTGGCCCCCAAAAAGATAAGAAATTGCTTTGCGACAGCAGCAAAGCAGGCGACCCAGTCTGGATCAGAAGCGAAAGGGCGTCAACCAAAAACCCTCATTTCCAATGGCAGGCCACCATTTAGCATAAAAAGTGATGCAATCCAATGGAAATAAGGGGCAGGGCTTCGAGTCCCTTCCTGAAAACCTCTCATCCACAAAATCTCTCGCCAAGTGAGCAGTGCTTTGCGCTGCAACGCCAGGCGAGACCTAAAAACGGATGAGGAACAGCTGAACGCACTCTTGTGTCCTCTTAAGTTTGCACAATTAGCGCCTCTTTAATTATTCCACCAGTCTAAATAAAAGCTAATAGATGCCTGGAGTGCATTCTTTCTGAACCTAGATAGGAGGGCATTTCAGTGACAGGGCTTGAGGGCTAATCTTTACATTGTCAATCTTTCTTTCCATACTTTATTTTTTTTTAAACCAGGCTTTAGTGATCCTTTTGTGTTTAAACTTTGTCTTCAGGTTATTGTGATTCAATTCCAATAGTACTATTTGCACCAATAAGAATTGTATTTTCTTGTGATTTGCTTCAGGGCTAAAAGGATTTCTATCAGTCTTCAAAATAAGCCTGATAGTGTTTTTCATTATTATATTTTTTAATTGCAAGTGCATTGCTGCCATGGGTGGTATGTTTTCTTTTTTTCTTATGTTAGTGGCAAACGCTTGCATCAAAAAAGTAAAAAGAAAAATAGTATCAAACCAGCCTGCCAATGTCAGACCACTTGACTTTGCAAGTGCTTTTTATAATAACAGTTTCTCAACAGAATGTGCTTTTGCCTGATCTATTGGGATCTATTTTGGAAAACGCATTGACAACGCAAATAGGTCTTGTCTTTGAAAAGATCAAACTATTTGCTTTGCCAAAGCTGTTTTAGGGGCTGCATGTGAACGCATGAGTCAGGAGACGCATACACTCGTTTGGCTGTCAATTTTGCAATGGATTTTGTATTAATGAAAATGCATTCAAAGATGGCCACGGACACATGCTTATGTGTCATGACACGAGGATGCATGAACTGAGATGCAGGTGCATATATGTTTGGTAATGAATGGCAGCCACTTTAACTTTACCGATCTAAAGTGGTAGATAGCAATATTAGGATAGTAAATTAAAAGAAAAACAAAATTAAGAAAAAATGTGTGTAAAAGAACACAAAGAAATGAAGCAAGTGGCCTGGTAGCAGAAGGAACCTCGTAATAACAATACTCATAAAAAAATAAACAAGCATTTGTAAGGCATTAGGTCTCGCATTTGTAATTTTAGAGCTATCGGAGTTGTGTGTTTCACTTATGTTAGGCTTTTTTATGCAGTTTTTCGTCTTAAAAATGGGCATACCGGAGAGGTTGTGGCTGAAGTCCTGCAGGAGCTGATACTCCTTGAACTGCTGCCTTAAAAAGCCGGGACGCTAATCACCTCAGCTCTAGTTGGAGGACAAGTTTCCAGCTGTAAACACTGAATAATATTTTGTGGGGCTGAAAAAATTCGTAAAATAAAGCGCATCATGCCGTGCTACTTCAAAAAAAATTATAATTGGACACTTAAATCAAGTTGTGCAAGCCACGGCATTGACCGCCATTGTTAAAGCTGAAGCATGGCATGTGAGGTGCTGAAATTAAAGCATAATATTTTGCACAGCTAAAAAAAATACACAAAATAAAGCACAGCGTGATGTGCTGCTTTTAAAAAAAGTGTGGTACTTATAAAAAAATGCATTATGTTGTCTGCAGTCTCAAGATCGTGATAGGTGAGCCGTACATAAGAAAAGAAAAGCGTGGCTGCCATTATTGTGGCTGAAGCAAAAAAACATGAGGCGTGCCACGCTGGTTAAAATAAGCGGTTGCGGGAGAGCGTGTCCTGTCTACAAGAGCAGGCAGGAGAAAGTCATTTAAGAAAATAGTGCTCACAGACTGTAATTAAAACATCCAGAGTAATAACACATACCTGAATACAGCATGTCTTGAAGAAACAGCGCAAGCGCTGCCTAGGCAAGATCTAAAAAGAAAATGAAAGCAGAACAGGGACTGTGATGTGGAGCATTAGGGAGGTAGAAATAGAGCACTTGAGGAGGCCCCATAAAAAGGAAGTGAGTGGCCTCGCAGCACTATTCAGCTGCCATGCTCTGCTAAACAAATATCTTTTTAAAAATGTAAAGCAAGACAGGGCGCGTTAGAAGACACAGAAACATGCGGGGAGAGAGCATGGAAACATGCTTTCCCATTGAGTTTTAAATCCAAACTCAAAAAGATTCCCATCAAGTCAACATTGGAAGCACACTACTCAAATCCGTGCAGTGAGACCAAAATGCTTCTGAGTGGGAAAGAAACAAGACTAGAGAGGAAAGCTATTCAATCAAAAGCCGACACCAGAGATAGACAACAAAGACATCCAATCATAAGCAAGGGGCTGACCAAAGCCCACTCTAAGAATGTGATATTACCGACAGCTAAAGCGAAATGTTTTGCTGAGTTTAATGTGCCTACAAAAATTGTGCATGGTTACCAAAAACCATGTTTTTCCACCAAAGCTCACTCTTCACAATAGGGAAAAGAATAAGTAGTCAGATGGCTCAAAGGCCTGACCATGGTTTTGTGCTTAGACATCTAATCAGAGACTAGTGTGCGCATGGCAGCATGGTTCAAAGTGTGATGCAGAAATAGAAAGAAAAGGAAAATTAAGGTTGGTGGAGTTACGTCATTCTATTTACGTATGTCTAGAAGAAAGTGGGAAGTGTTAGATATCTTGGAAGGATGTTAGATAAAACACACTATGAGCCTGAAAAAAAGAAATAGGTACAACTTTAGTCATATCAACATAATAGGATTTCTAACCAAGTAGATGCTATAAAAATATATATTTGTAAAGTAGCCAGTGGCAGATCTTAACTTGATAAGTACGGAACGATGAAAAGATAGAGGTTTCTGATGGATACTTCAAACCACAGGTTCCTTGGACTGCTAATCTCTCCCAATCTGTATTTGAAGCTTCTTGCAATAGCTACTGTGCATCCATAGGTGGCCCCATAGGTCTCCGTCACCTCCAAATATGAGGACACAGAGCCACATACTGGTGCCACTCCTGCATGCTGGAGTTAATCCTTTTTTCCACGCCCTTTAATGTCATAATTTCATTACTTTTTACCAAGGCCGTTCAATTTCCCAAATCATTTTGGCAATGTTCAGGAAAGTCGCCCCCAGAAACAGATGTCAGTTTATGACCTGCTCAACGTTTGCCCGTGGTGCCTTGGCACCACATATGTCCCTTGACAGATGCCTCCAGATGCCCCCCAAAGCCGCTAGGGAGTGGGAAGGCAAGCTCTGCATCACAAAACACAATCAGCAGAGTTGATTCTGATCTAAATCACACTTTTCTGGTAACACGAATTTGAGATAGAAATCAGAGTTGAAACAGGAAGAGCAGAGGCCTGAGCTCAATATCTAGCCAATGTACCCCGAGTACCCCAGGCCTTGAGGAGGCCATGCTGTAGATTTCATCCCAATGTCAGGGTTCAGGCTCTGCACAAACACACATTCAGGCATAAGGTGCACAGGGGTTGGAGACTGTGAAAAATGGGCCAGTTGAAACTGAAGGGTTTGGGAACACTAGGGGGTATATTCACAAGAACGTGTGCTAAACATCACCAAAAAATGCTAACACATCGCAGGCTATTGAGGGAAAATAACCCTGTGTCAACGTGGAATTCACAACAAGGCGGTACCATGCGGTAGTCTGACGAAACCGTGGCCAATGTCCACGATACAACCACCTCGACGGAGATAAAAACACAAACCACAACACACAAAAACATGCGATGAGCCCATTCGCGATGAGGAAAGCAGGGATAAGCACCGCCGGGCTCGCGACACACACGGCAGGCGGGAATAAGCACAACAAAAGCCTGAAAAAGAAAGACAAACCAAACAGAAAACAACAGCCAAGCACAATGGAGGCAACCCAAGCCAGCACACAACCCCACAAGCCCCATTGGCAACAAAACATTGTACATGGCAGGCCATCTTGGACAAGGTGAATGCAGCCAGAGAGCGGAGGAGGATAATGGAAGAAAACCAGAACATCCGGAATGATGCAAAAGGCACAAACAAGCATAAACGCGCCAACAACAAAAAGGCAGCAATGCACACCAGAGGTGGGAGTCCAGCGCCACACCAGGAGCTGGATGACATGGAGGTAATGGTGTCCACCACATCAGTCTGGAGATCGTGGCAGGACTCGGGAACCAGAAACTGCCAAAAACAACAGACACCAGACAAGTGAAAGTGTGGAAACTTTATCAACAAGTGCGTGTCAGTACGGCCAAGAGAAATGCCATGAAATGCAGGCCAATGCAGCAGCATGTCTGAATGAGGAACGTAGGAAAGCGCCCATGTCCACCTTGGGGGAGCCCATCACCAACACAAGTCAGTGCCAACCCACGTTGGTTGTCCGTGCCTGGATCATGAGTCCAGGCCAATGCAGCCAGGTCCACTGTTGTCTTGGGACATGTGACCAGATTCCTAACATGCAACCAGGCGTCGGGACACGTGCAATGGATCACAACCAGTTGTGGCTGCAGGTACCTTGTCACTCGTCCATGAACACTGGTGCAGCTGCGTAGGCCAACATCTTCAATGAGCGATCGATGTCCACCACATCTGACATGTCATCGATGTAATCCATCAGCTGACCCAGACAGATGTGCTGACTCCAACCACTGGACCCAATGTGCACCAAAGCCCAATCGGGCAGTGGCTCAATGTGCTCACTGCACACGACGACTCGTGCAATCTCCCAGGTCCAGTTTCCAGCCTGCATGCCAAACATCCATGCATGCCATAAACGGGTATCATGGTGACACTCCTGGTCGTGGGCCAAGAGGGGGCGCACACACACGTCGTAATCCAGATCAGCTACCGTTACATTGGAGAGGCAGACATCCATGGACCACTCGAATATGCACGAGCGACAATGCAACACAGGCTGAACACAGGTAACGTCCGCAAGGTGGAAGCTCAGCCGGTAACTGATCCGCAGCACTGCCAACGGCCGTCCCCCCAGTACATGCAGCAGACGTGCACGGTACAGGTCCACACGACTGGAGTCGAGCATGTGTCCGGGATTGTCTGCAATTGTACCAGTGGATCTGCTTGAAGCAGCACTGGCTTGCCCTGCGCCAGTCCTGTGGATGAAATGGCATAGATCGGTGCAATGAGCAGTATCTGTGTGAAACGGGTGCAGGCCTGGGGTGGGGTGGGAGTACGTGTGAAGGCCATTTCATGCACGCCAACTAGGACCAAGGACTTCTGCGTGTGGGATGTGTACACGTTGGTCTTATGTCAGGAAGTGCGTAGTGTGGGAGTCGCAAGCAAATGTATCTGTCAGGGGGTGGTGGGCACATGCAAGTTCCTGCTCGGAGCTACAGATGTGCTACCGCCTGATAGTTCAGACAAAGCACCTTTCATCTCTACAGTTACTTCAGCATCTGCAAGCATACAGGAGATGTACAGAGGTCTGTCGTAGGTGTTGTGGGATGCCTATGACCCTGGGAATCATGGCAGGACTCGGGAACCAGAAACTGCCCAAAACAACAGACACAACAGCAACAGGGAGAGGAACCAGCAGGGACTGGGGGACAGGGGGAGATGGGCACAATGGCACACAAACACAATTAAGCACAGCACAACTGCAGACAAACCATTCCCAAGAGTAACAACACCAACCAAGAGCACAAGTCACACAACCCGGCACTATCACACCACTGAACAAGCACAGAAGTGAAAACCACACTGCCTGAAAGGGAGAAGGGTGTGCCAAATCAGAGCTGAAGGGACATCTCACACACAATGCAGCACACACACACGGGAAGCAGAGCACCCCAACATCGAACACAATGTGGTACAAACACCAACATTTGCACAACTGAACACAGGACGCAAGTGCACCTGCCTGTGGCCGGTAAACGGCCATACGCATCTGGCTAAGCACGAAACAGGGACATGGACATGATAATGCACAAGGAGAGAAGTCCTAACTCCTGATGCGGAAAGCCGGGAGAATAGCTGTCAGTATTTTAAAAACTTGATTGTTTAATACTGTGTTGTTTTTACTAACCTTTCCCTCCTTGCACTCGATCTGGTGATAGGGCACCTCCTAGAATCACCCGTGCAGCGGATTTTAGCGCTGACGCGGGGCTCTCTTCCTCTTGCCGCCATCTCCCCGGGACACGCACTAGCCACACCCACTACCGCTAGGCCACGCCCCTTATTGCTACGCCTATAAGTCGCGCTGATTACGAGCGCGCCCAGAGAAGTCCTAACTCCTGAGGTGGAAAGCCGGGAGAATCGCTGTCAGTATTTTTAAAACTTGATTGTTTAATACTGTGTTGTTTTTACTCACCTTTCCCTCCTTGCACTCGATCTGGTGATAGGGCACCTCCTAGGATCACCCGTGCAGCGGATTTTAGCGCTGACGCGGGGCTCTCTTCCTCTTGCCGCCATCTCCCCGGGACACGCACTAGCCACGCCCACTACCGCTAGGCCACGCCCCTTATTGCTACGCCTATAAGTCGCGCTGATTACGAGCGTGCCCAGAGAAGTCCTAACTCCTGAGGCGGAAAGCCGGGAGAATCGCTGTCAGTATTTTTAAAACTTGATAGTTAATACTGTGTTGTTTTTACTCACCTTTCCCTCCTTGCACTCGATCTGGTGATAGGGCACCTCCTAGGATCACCCGTGCAGCGGATTTTAGCGCTGACGCGGGGCTCTCTTCCTCTTGCCGCCATCTCCCCGGGACACGCACTAGCCTCGCCCACTATCGCTAGGCCACACCCCCATCTTTCTTCATAATCATGTGCCTCGCAAGGACGCACAGCGGACGAGCGCAGCGGGGGCGCCATTTGCGCGCCAAAGGCGCGCCTAAGGCAAGCCCGTCTGTGCCCGTCCGCTCCTGGCCGGGCCCAGGGACTAGGCAGAATGGAGAAATTAACAGCTACACCTCTCTCGAACTCCTCTCTTTGCAACACTATGGCACCCCCGACCCCGATCCCGCCACACTCACTTGGTTAAAGGCTAATAACATATATCCTCTCCATCTTATAGAGGAGAACTCTTATACCACACCTCAAAGTTCTATCTCCACTAGCCTCACCCCAAGCCCAAATGCCTCGACCCTCCACTGTCTATACCTTAACACCAGATCTCTGGTAAAACACCAATTAGACATCTTCTTATTACTTAAATCCGATAAACCAGATATACTACTTAGATCTGAAACCTGGCTCACGGCAGACTCCTTACCAGATATTCTCACAGCTTTACCGGCAGACTATTACATTCTATTGGCAAACAGAGAACCAGGAAAACCTGGGGGCGGCGTAGCCGCAATCATTCATAAAAATCATACGTTTACCACTCTACCCCCGTTGGACCTACCAGACACAAAAAACCTTGTAATTAAATTCGAATCAGACAAAGGAACTATGGTGCTGGTATTGATTTATCGTCCACCCAAAACTATGCCTACATTCCCAGTCTCGCTGTCTGAGCAAATGGCCAGCCTAATCGTCAATTATGATAAAGTCATGTTGATTGGGGATTTAAATTATTGGTACAACGACCCGGAAGCAGGACCCCAGGCCACAGAACATTTCGAGCTTCTCTCCCACATGAACTTCTCTCAATCAGTCCTGACCCCTACCCATGAAAGGGGACACATTCTGGACCAGATTTGGTCTCGTAATGTCCCACTATCCACTCCAACGATAATGCCCTGCATATGGTCGGATCATCACCAACTGCAATTCTCATTCACCTCTTACAGCCATTTAAAGGCTCCCACTTTTGCGGGGGGGCTAGCAAGGAAATGGAGCTCACTAAATAAACAAGCTTTCCTGTCTACTCTGGCTAACTCCCTCCCAGCATCTCCCCCAGACATTAACCTCATGGATAAAGACCTCACTGAGTGGCTCCTGGCAGCCAGCAACGAGCACGTTCCTCTAACCAAGTTCTCACGTGCTCGCCGCATGGATGCCCATAGATGGTTTACTGCAGACCTAAAAAATCTAAAATTAGAGCTGCGCCAACTGGAGAGAAAATGGAGACACGGGTACTCTGATAAAGATAGATCATTATATACAGCTGCCCGCAGGAAGTATAAAAACTCTATCTTATCTGCTAAGGCAGCTTTCTTCTCTGAAAAAATCTCTAACGCCCAAAACAAATCCAGAGAAATTTTCAGGGTCGTAAATGACCTATGTAATGATGTCAGAACTTCCCCCTCACAAGCTCCCACTCAAATGATGTGCAATCAGCTCAATGACTTCTTTAAGGATAAGATTGCCATTATAAAAGACAGTATTCAGTCCAGCTTGACTACTGCGGAAAGAGTGGACATTTGCAGAAATTCCCACGAACTCGAGGTTATCCCTCCTATAGATCAATCGAGGTTAGCAGAATTGATGAACCGAGTAACGTCCGGGTCTCCCAACGACCCCTGTCCCCCGCACATACTGAAGGAAGTTTATTCTACACTACCCCAAGGAATACTTCCCCTCCTGAATGAGTCCCTGTTCCAGGGAATAGTCCCTAACTCTTTCAAAAACACCACGCTGGTCCCACTAATTGAAAAACCTGGTGCTGACCCTTCCAATCTATCGAACTACCGACCCATATCACTCCTCCCTTTCGGTGCAAAGATTCTAGAAGCCCATGTGGCCAGCTGTATCTCTAGTTTTATAGAGACATCGGACTTTCTAGAGCCCAATCAAGCCGGCTTTCGCCAGGCCCACTCTACCGAGACGGTGATCCTAGCTGTCCTGGACACAATGAGGTCTAATGCCGATAAGGGCATACATCAGGCCTTGGTGCTTCTGGACTTGTCGGCAGCGTTCGACACGGTGGATCATACTATCTTATTACACCGTGTCGAACAGGCCGGCCTGCGAGGCACGGCTCTCAGATGGGTCAAGTCCTTTCTGAATGACCGATTCCAGGCTGTCAAGCTTGAGAACTTCACGGCACCCAAACTCTCCACCACCTGCGGCGTGCCGCAGGGCTCGTCATTGTCCCCCCTCCTGTTCAATCTGTACCTCAAACCGCTACTGTACTCTTTGAAAAACAGGAAGGTTACAATATACAACTATGCGGACGACCTGCAGCTCATATTCCCACTAAACTCCACAGACTCCGTTGAGGAATTCCAGGCCACTGTGTTGCACATTCAAGGGTGGATGGAGATGAACCATCTAAAACTCAACCTTGGAAAGACCGAGCTGGTACTCCCGGGTAAAAGTGCAACCAGCTGGGGCCCTCATTTTTGGCCGCCCTCAATGGGATCTCCCCCGCTTCCCTCCCCATCGGTAAAAGGTCTCGGGATCACCCTTAACATCGACCTCTCTTTAAAAAGTCAGGTGGGAACTGTGATCTCTTCATGCTTCTTCCAGCTACGGAAGATTAAGAAGATTGCGCATCTGCTCACGCACTCCGCCCTCATCCAGGTGGTAATTGCCTTGGTCCTCTCCCGCTTAGATTTCTCTAACTCCATTTATCTAGGCATCCCCTCGGCTCTCTATAATCGCTTGCAGATTGTGCAAAATCAAGCGGCCAGACTAATATTTAGATGCAATGGTAGGAGTTCGGCGAAACCACTGCTAGCCTCTCTTCATTGGCTACCTATAGCCCAACGGGTAACCTTTAAAGTGGGCTGCCTGGCCTTTAAGGCTCTTCATGGAAAAAGCTCCAAGGTTTTAAACCATCTCATAAAGAAACACGAACCGACTCGCAATCTCCGCTCTTCTCACCTGTCCCTCCTCACCTTGCCCCTCTTTAAAAAGAAACGCCTCGGCAGATGCCGATTTGCCTATTGGGCCCCAAAGATCTGGAACTCGCTTCCCTTATCACTCCGGAGTTGCACGAATCTAATGAATTTCAGGGGTGCACTGAAGACCAGGTTGTTCAAACAAGCACACGGTTAGGATATTGCTTACCATCTTCTCTCTTCTCTAGCGCCATGAAACCTCTGGGTGCCCGTGCGCTTTACAAATCACGAATAACATAACATAACAAGTACAAACCCACAGTCCTGATGGGGTAGCAATGCACGTATGGCAGGGAGCCAGAGAGTCTGTGACACACACATTGGCATACAAATCAAGACACAACACAGTTGGAGACAAGTGAAAGTGTGGAAACTTTATCAACAAGTGCGTGTCAGTACGGCCAAGAGAAATGCCATGAAATGCAGGCCAATGCAGCAGCATGTCTGAATGAGGAACGTAGGAAAGCGCCCATGTCCACCTTGGGGGAGTCCATCACCAACACAAGTCAGTGCCAACCCACGTTGGTTGTCCGTGCCTGGATCATGAGTCCAGGCCAATGCAGCCAGGTCCACTGTTGTCTTGGGACATGTGACCAGATTCCTAACATGCAACCAGGCGTCGGGACACGTGCAATGGATCACAACCAGTTGTGGCTGCAGGTACCTTGTCACTCGTCCATGAACACGAGTGCAGCTGCGTAGGCCAACATCTTCAATGAGCGATCGATGTCCACCACATCTGACATGTCATCGATGTAATCCATCAGCTGACCCAGACAGATGTGCTGACTCCAACCACTGGACCCAATGTGCACCAAAGCCCAATCGGGCAGTGGCTCAATGTGCTCACTGCACACGACGACTCGTGCAATCTCCCAGGTCCAGTTTCCAGCCTGCATGCCAAACATCCATGCATGCCATAAACGGGTATCATGTTGACACTCCTGGTCGTGGGCCAACAGGGGGCGCACACACACGTCGTAATCCAGATCAGCTACCGTTACATTGGAGAGGCAGACATCCATGGACCACTCGAATATGCACGAGCGACAATGCAACACAGGCTGAACGCAGGTAACATCCGCAAGGTGGAAGGTCTGCCGGTTACTGATCCGCAGCTATGCCAACGGCCGTCCCCCCAGTACATGCAGCAGACGTGCACGGTACAGGTCCACATGACTGGAGCCGAGCATGTGTCCGGGGTTGTCTGCAATTGTGCCAGTGGCTCTGCTTGAAGCAGCACTGGCTTGCCCTGCGCCAGTCCTGTGGATGAAATGGCACAGATCGGTGCAATGAGCAGTATCTGTGTGAAACGGGTGCAGGCCTGGGGTGGGGTGGGAGTACGTGTGAAGGCCATTTCATGCACGCTAACTAGGACCAAGGACTTCTGCGTGTGGGATGTGTACACGTTGGTCTCATGTCAGGAAGTGCGTAGTGTGGGAGTCGCAAGCAAATGCTATTGTATCTGTCAGGGGGTGGTGGACACATGCAAGTTCCTGCTCGGAGC
Source organism: Triturus cristatus (assembly GCF_964204655.1). NCBI lineage: Eukaryota > Metazoa > Chordata > Amphibia > Caudata > Salamandridae > Triturus > Triturus cristatus. The sequence continues at coordinate 817,225,283 of NC_140582.1, forward strand.
TACAGATGTGCTACCGCCTGATAGTTCAGACAAAGCACCTTTCATCCCTACAGTTACTTCACCATCTGCAAGCATACAGGAGATGTACAGAGGTCTGTCGTGGGTGTTGTGGGATGCCTATGACCCTGGGAATCTTGGATGATATGCCCAGCGGCCTCACTGTGTGTTACGTCGCCACACAGCTGCTCCTCCCTCCCACGAGGCCCCACACTTGTGTGCGCTGCGTGGTTGCATCACGTGCACTCCTACGGCACACCATTGTAATGCCTCTCCGCGATGTCCAGCAGCATGCCAACAACACTGTGACGCTGGCCTTTGAAGGTGTGCGGCCACGTGAGTGTAGGCCAATGGTCCGGACAGGGCAGACACAGGTGTACAGCCCATGGCTGGCTGTGATCGCGCTGCGAATTAGGTCAGGCAACTGACTCATGCATCCGCAGGACTGATACACATAACACTTGCCATGCATGTGCCAAGACCCCGAGCAGTCTTGCGCTCCTACATGTCCCTGTACGTGCGGGCCCACCCTCTTGGTGCATGCCACATTGCAACATCGAGTACTGTGGCCCTTGTGGCGACAACACCCCAACACTGAGACACACTTACCGCACTTCCTGCCCAAGGCCAGGTCCGAGCCATGCCCTGCTCCCCCTGCCCAATCAGCACACCCCTGCGCTGAACTGACGTACGCCAGACCAGCACGTTGCTTGTGCATGCAGGGGGTGAGTGCGAAGCTACATGTCCAGGCTCACTGCTAACGCTGAGGTGACATGGTAACGTCTGCTGAAGACAGCACACTGTGAAGTTGCAGAGCCTGTGCCCATCATGCTGACACAATGACCACACGGACACACTTGCTCAGATGGTGTGAATGGCTACGGGCAAGTGTGCACGGCCACATTTATTAGCAGGCACACATACCGAGTGACACCTGTGTTGGATGTGTGTGGGGTGTGTGCACACCAGCCAGCAAGGGCTGCCTGGTGCAGTCAGAAATCAACAACAGTGTACATCGTAAAGGACACAACCACTCAACCATACAACCCCATGACTGGTGCTGCACAGTTAGTGGCACCAGTGCTGTTAGGGGATGCCGCGTGCGATGAGGTGTGTCCAATGGTGTGGACTCCTCCACATCTTACCCAAGACACAGTTCCACATGTGTGACCTACTGGGCCTAAGGGGATGCCGGTGGAGTATGTCAATGAGAAAGGAGTAATATGGGCCAGCGTCGGAGGGGCCAGAGATGGTCTGCGGAGGCTGCAGAGTTTGCAGGACTGGTGTTTGGAGCTTGCACCGGCATGTGGTGGGCCATCTTTGACACATGCAGGTGTAGGCAGGAGAGCGGAGCCTCGTTGGTGCGCTGGGGCAGGCATGACGGGTCTGGGTACCAGCGGCCCAGGGTGCAGCTGGCGCACAGGGACACAGGCCCCGCTGCGCTCGGCGCAGGACTCGTGGCGGCCTGGGAGGCGCTGCCCTGGCAGGCGCGCTATCCATTCCAAATGAGAACCACGACCAGTGCAACAGGCTTTTTGTTTACACCCCTACGCAGGCCTGGCGTACGCAGGTCCAACTCACTATGCACGCGCATGCAGGGTCGGACGTAACGTGTGACATTTCTGCGTTCTGCCCCACAGCCTGTGGGGACATGGTAGCATCCACTGGCCACTACCCTCCATGCACTAGCATTTGATCCCCACATGGCCATTTCCGTGGTTTGCAATCTGTGGTCTGTCCAGCACCTCCACACCACACCTGGCATTGGGTAGGTTCACATTCCTTAGTCACTTGCCGCTCTCGCTCGTGCACACGCCTGCTCCATGCCTCTCCTCACATCCTGGTATTGTGTGTCTGTGGTGCCAAGCTGTGGCTGGGTTGTGGGCATGTCAGGGCCGGATTCCCAATGGAGTTGTGTTGTCGTGTCTGGTCGGTTGGCATATTGTGTGTCATGTTGAATGTAGTTGTGCTGCATGCCCATTGGCAGTGTCGTGAGTTGCATGACTGTGGGCTGGAGGTGTGTGGTGTGTTTATTTTGGACTTACCAACGGGCACTGCATTTCCATGTGTGCCATCCCGGGAGCGCTGGGTGATGATTGACTGTTGGGAGATGTGAGTTTCATGCACTCTGCCTGGGGAGTTAGCCACGACATTGTTGAGGAGTCCAGGGCAGTCCACTATTGCCTGCACATTCATGGTATGCGTGTGCTTTCTGTTGTGGTAGTTGTGTGCAGTGTGGGCAGGGGGCACGAGGAGTACATGTGTGCAGTTGGATGTCCCTGACACGTGAGGGAATCCAGCTATGGTGCAGGGGCCTTGCTTGGTCTCCAGCTGCTCCTGCGCAGTGTGGGTGACGTGGGGGTGCTGGGGTACCAGGCTGATGTTGGCATCCAGGACAGGTGTGATGCCCTTGGATGGGGCTGGCTTTGTGACTCCTCTGACTCTGGCAGTTGTGGGTTGGATGGTACCAGAGGGCGGCATGTGCTGCGCAGCCGGCAGCTTTGTCTGCGGAGGGATGTTGGTTGTCTGCTGGGTTGCTACCGTCAGCAGGAGGGGGTGTGGGTCAGGATGCGGGGATGGTTGTCCTTTTGGGCCTGTAGTGGGCAATGTCCTCCTCTGGTGTTGGGTCTGGGCGGCAGGTGCTTTTCAGGTGGGTCCGCTGTCTTTGTGTACGCTGCCTCTGTGGTGTTCCCGGGGGTGAGCGGGACGGGTCCTGGGGGTGGTGGCGGGCCTGGGGTGGTTGCGGTGGGTGTTGTGTTGCATGATCATTGTCTCCATGGCATCTGTGGTCTTCCGGTGTGGCTCTTGGCTGGGCTCCCTTTTATGCTGCAGGTAGTCGTCCTGCTTAACAGCAGCAAAAGGTAGGTGTTAATTACCTGCTGCTACCGTGGCTTATTGCCTGTTTTTGGTTAGCATCGCAGATCTGGCAGCTCATTGTGAAAGTGGTGTTGTGGTTTTTTCGTGTGTTTTTGCACGGAACGCCTACTCTGCATCTCATTAGGGTTAGTTGGTGGTGTCCACCGTGGAGATACATTTTGGGGTAGTTATGACGGGAATTCTGGCGATGTCTGCAGTTTGCACCAGCTTTTGAATGGGGTGTTAAATCTATCTCCACTTTTGATGCGTTAAGGTGGAGATAAATCGAAGATGAGTCCTTGTGAATATCCCCCAAGATCTTTAACTGGCAGACTGTTCCTTAAAATCACTTTCTGTTTTTGGGTACACATCCGGGTCAGCAACGGCAAAGCTGTATTTAAGACCATTCATGACACCTGGCTTTTGCATGGCAAGGAACTGTGCTATGTTGTGTGGCTTTCCGCTTTTCTACTAGTGTGCAGTGGTTATCCATCTCTCCTGTTTGTTGTTTACTTTTCTCTCAGTTCCCTGATGGTAGTTTCCTCATTAGGCCTACCTTTCTCACTAGTATTATTTCTACCTCCCTCTCTTGCGTGCTCCTCTCTCCAACTGGTGCCCATTCAGGTACGAAAGGAACTCTGAGCAGGGCCAAACCTCCAGAACCTGAGAGCTGATTGCGGTTCAGGCCACGCAACAAGATGGGCGCTTGATCCCGGAGCTCCGCGCAGTAGGGAGCCCCAGGCGGCGGCAATACTTTTTAAGAACCCAAATCCATATTCGTCCCTTGGATTCGGACAGCGGAACAGCCGAGGATCACAACGAGGTAACCATGTCACAGGTTATCACTTGTAAGTCATAGTTTTTAAAGAAGAACTAAACGGGGCATGGTGAACGGCAAAAATACGGCCAGTGACGTGCAAGCGCGGTTGTGAGGAATTGCCTGTGGTGAACGCGTACGATGTCTTCAAGCTTTATGGCGGTGCCGCAACAATATTTTTTAGGAAGAATCGCCCCCTGCTGGTCCTTTCTTTGAAACTCAGTCAGTCAGCATTGCCATTGAAACGGATAGGCATATCTGTGTAGAACTGCATACGGAGAACTGTAACCTGTGATGCACACACGGAGATGCAGAGGAAAACTGCGGGTAATTCGTCTTGAGTCTTCGTGCCTCATATGAATCCTGTATTGAACTGACTCCAGACTTTCTTTCCCTAGATTGCTTAACTGCCAAAACAGGTATGCATGTGAGTCTTACCGGGGTTCTTTGACTAGTCATCGCCCCCAATGTGACAAGATCAATACTGCATATGAAGGTCCGGTCTCTATAAAGACTTCAGTTTGACAGGCTGCCGCCGCACTGTGACATTCAGGTAGTGATAAGAGGTCATTAATGCCAATGCAGGTTTTTTCCTAATATATTGGAAAAAGTATTGTGTGTTACCGTATATGGGAGCTCATTCCTCTAATCTCACAGAAAGCTCTAATTATAGTGACGACTCCCTACCATTCTCGGTACACCTATTTCCTCCTCGTGGTAGGTCTTCTTTCATTATTAGTGGCTGCTACTACTGTCCCCAAGATGCTTACTGTAAATCTTAAAACCAAATACTCTTTCAAAACTATTGACCTCAATATTGATTATTCACTTCCATATTCCTAATATTGCTATCAGTGTTTCCTATTAGAGACTATACATTGATTTCACACAGCTTTGAGAGAACTATTGCACTGTGCTAGCACAAGCTTCTCAACCATCTGTGTCCTTCTCAACAAGTCAAAACGATACTTTATTTATGGGTCAGCGACTTATTACTAAGCAGAGAAGAGAGTTAAGAAATGTACTTACTGGATTAATGAGAGGAGGAAAAAGTGAACCATAAGAAATGCGATCTGGAAAGGCGAATAATATATCCATAAAACAGCCTTTGTACTCTGAAGCTCTAAATCAGGGCCTACCAACCTCAGAAGCTTTGAATATCACCTATTCAACTAACAACTTACCTAATCCTAGTATGGCAACTGCTCCAGACCCAACAATGGACCGCATTCTTCAGGAAATATCTGCAGTAGGACGATGCTTAGAGGGCATGGAGACGTCCATCTTTGCCCTAACAAATGAAACTAAATCAATACGTGCAGATATTGCTAAATTTCCAAATTTTCTAGAAAGTCTAACTTTACGAATTGTCATTGTAGAGAACCGTCTTAACAATGTACCGAATCGGGATAAAGAACTTCTTTTCCTTAGAAGCAAAATTACAGATTTGGAAGATAGAAGCTCCTGAGGCTATGTACGTTTCTTTGGTGTTCCAGAGAATATAGAAGGTTCAGATGCTAAATCATTTCTCAAAACAACTCTTCCGAAGATCACAGGTCTCACCTGTGATCCGCCATTAGAGATGCAGAGGGTTCATCGCTTCGGTCCGCTCCAAGGAGGGAAAAGTACACGACCTCCCACACTCATTGTTTGTTTTCTGCTCCATGAGCAGCTCGCCAATTTATCTCTGATGCCCGTATCCATGGTCCATATACATTTGAAGGTCATGAAATCCGTGTGGCTGCAGACTTTTCAAAAGAAACGAATGATCGTGGTAAAGCCTTTCTCTCTTTTCGACCTCGCCTACGTCAATTGGACATTAAATATGGCCTCTTTGAACCGGCACGTCTGCGAATCACTAAAGATGGTATCTCTAAAGAATTCTTCAATCCAGAAGATCTTCGACAATTCTTGGAAAACTTTCTTCCTCAACACATGGATTGTACTGTATCTAGACCAGAACTTAATGCTCAACTTCCTTCATTAAACTCTAAGATGTCTTCTGGTGGAGCTCGGCGCAATTCAGGTCGTTCCAATAGCAGAGGAAGAGACCCAGACTGACTTGGACGTTCTCTAGGAGACCGTTCACAAGCTCTTCAAGCAGTAGCTGCTCTTACACAGGATAGAGACAAATCACGCTCTCCTCTTAAAACCCATTCATCTACTGATGAAGGTGTACCCTGAATTTGAAACCAATCTATGATAAACTATGAGTAATACTATCTACTATTTTTTTTTCTCTCTACCAACCTCTTCTCCACGTTCCTCATATCCCTTCTTTTATCAAATAAGCTCATACCATATGATTTATACCTGACAATAGCTACTAATAATTTATCTTTATATCTAATCGTAAAATTATTTAGGTACACATTATATTTCCCTGGATAGAATTAGGTACAATAGTGTTCAATATCTTATTTTTATACGTAATCTTTTTCATCATATTTGTTTATACAGTATTTTTTGGCTTAATCAGCTAATATATTGTTAATCAATTGTTGCATTGCTGAATAATTAGTTGTCTTGCTATTTAATTGTGATAATATTTATCTATTTATGACATGTTAGTATCTAGATATAGTAATGTCTGATTGCTATACTTGACACTTGAAATATTTATTATTAATTATTATTAATTACTACTTATGCTATCTTCCGAATTGTTTGAAAGGCTGGAATTCTCATATTTAGGATAATATTTTATGTTAAAGATTGTTGCCTTTTATACATAGTCTATATATTTCTATTTTTCCTTCTTATATGTATTCTTATGCTCTTCATTATAGACTTTAGGATTACTAATTATAGTAATGCATGATTATATCTTTAACATGAACAGTTACATTAGTATTTATTTATGTATCTACTGCATTGTTTAAATATATGATATCACTTAGATATGTTTATGCCTAAATGAGATAACAGTTCTTCATGTTAATATTTACCTAATATTATTATACTTTTAATGATTTATCTTGTTGTGCCATATATCTGATATTTTCATCTTAAGCTGATCTTTTCTCTCTAATTACTCACTCTTCCTCTTTCCTACCCTTTTCTGTTTCCAATATTTTATCTTCTTCAATGTGGTATTCTCATAATGCTTCTTTCGTTTTCTTTCTTTATTCTGACATCTGATTCCCAAGTTATTATTGGAACATAATTAATATTACTTCATAAATACACCCTTACCACTATTGTTGTCGACGGATTGAGCTCCCCGGCGCGAATAGCCCGTAAGTCTAGGTTCACAGTAAGCAGATCCTTTTCGCTGGTGCTGTGTTATCCCCACACAGCTCATCTACTTCTCTTTCTTTATATTCTTTTTTAACTTGTTTTCCTACTATTACTTACTTCTATATCTAATATTTAATTGATTCTTTCATAGTCCCTTGATCTCCTTATATACCCTAGGAAATTACTTATTCTTTAATTCTTTCCTTATTCGGAATTTATCTTCTTCATCTCTTATCTTTATCTCATTTTTATCTCTTCCTTATATAGTTTCCTCTTTTATTTAACTTTTCCTTTAATTTTATCTAAATCTTTTTTATCTCCTTGTTTATTCTATTTTCTTTTATCCTCTCTCTCACGCAATTTTTCCCACACTTATCTCATCCCTTATTTCTACACGTCTTTCTTCTTTCATTCCATCACCTTTATATCTCAATCTCTTCCATCTCTTATGCTACTCTACCCATCTCTCAAACTAACTTCTCCATTTTTCTAGTGTACATATGGCAGCGAATACACCCTCTTCCTCCCATCCTATATATATAGTTTCATGGAATGTTAATGGCCTCACGCATTTTATAAAATGTAAAAAAGTACTCTCCCATCTCAAAAAAGAAAAGAACTGATATAGCTCTGTTGCAAGAGACTCATCTAAATGCTCTGTAATCATCTAAATTACAGCGAGAATGGATGGGAAAAGTCATTCATTGCGGTTTGACTACACAGCCTCTTCCTCAGACGAACCAACCACGAAAGTGTGGTGTAGCTATTCTCCTACACAAATCCCTATCTTTCTCTATTGTTAAAACATGGATTGACCCTGAGGGTAGATATGTCTTCGCTAAGCTAAAAATTCAAGAAAAAATCTTCGATATTGGCTCAGTTTATGCCCCAACTGGCGCTAAGCGCTCCTATTTTCTAAACTTAAACAGTCTACTTGTAAAGATTGGTGCATCCAGCTACATCATTAGCGGTGACTGGAATTTGGCTCGTTACGCGATTCTAGATAAAACAGGCCCCTTAGACAGATGTAATGCCGCTGATAGAGCCTTATTGGGTGATATAACAACGGATCATGGACTAGTAGATCACTGGCGCCTTAGTCATCCCTCAGACCAAGAATATACCTTTCTCTCCTCTGCTCATGGCTCACAATCCAGGATAGATTACTTCCTTATTTCTTATACCGTAGTTGCACTTACTACTGAATCCCTTATTTTGGAAGCCGCTGTCTCTGATCACTCTCCAGTTCTTATCGCCCTAGAGGTAGGCTTAACTTCTCCAGGTCAAAAACCATGGCATATGAACATTCAAAGATATCGTTCACCTCAGGGCAAATCCCAATTACGCTCTCATCTTTTTGAGTATTTAAATAATAACAAACTATCCGTTTCTTCTTCTAGAACAGTTTGGGCAGCTGCAAAAGCAACTATTCGTGGTCAATTAATGAGGGATGCAGCTGTGGCCAATAAAACAGCATCTTTACGTCGTATTGAACTTGAGGCTCAAATTATTTCCCTCACTCGTCTATACACATCCCGCCCTACTGCACCTAATCGCAAAAATCTGCAATTACCTAAAATGGAACTTAACAGTTTATATACTTCCAAACCGGAATATGGCCTTCAACGTCTTAATGGGAGACATTTTGAACAAGGCGAGAAAGCTGTCTGATTACTTGCAGCACAACTCAAACAACGAGAAGCTTCTATGGCTATACCAGCAATTCGTACAGAATCGTGTGAAACTCTCACTAAGCCACAGGAAATAGTTAATACTTTTGCATCCTTTTATAAGAAACTATATACTCCTGAAAATTCAACAACTGAAGATCAAATACCTACATATCTTACTAATATTGATCTCCCATGTCTCACAGATGAGGGCAGACAATTACTCAGTGGTGATATCACTAAGGAAGAGATAGCTGCAGTCATTTCCAAACTACCTTATCATTAATCCCCAGGTGAGGACGGATTACCAGTGAAATACTATAAGTGGTCTGGGGAAGCAGCAATTGACACTCTTTATTCCGCTTTTCACGAAGCTGTCCAGTCGTCTACTCTTGGACCTATTTCTAATAGGGCATTAATTGCAGCTATCCCCAAGCCGGGCAAAGATCCACTCGATAGCTGTAGTTATCGCTCTATTTCGCTAATAAACGGGGATATTAAAATTCTGGCAAGCATTCTTGCTGCGAGACTCCGAAAAGTTATTCCCTCCCTAATACATCATTCACAGGTTGACTTTGTCCCAGGCCGTTCATCCAGAAATTATCTTCGCACATTAGCCCATACCTTGTGGTCCGCAAGGGTATTGAAGGAAGATGCAATTGCTCTCTCTCTCTGGACACAGAGAAAACGTTTGACCGCATTGACTGTGTTCATTTGTTTTCCTCTATGAAACACTTTGGTTTAGGAGAATGGTTTATTTCAATGGTTCATAACCCCACAGCCCAGGACAATTATGGAGGTTTTCTCTTTGATCCCTTTTCAATCCAAAGAGGCACCCGTCAAGGCAGCCCTTTATCCCCCGTTTTATTCTTATTAGCAATGGAACCTCTTGCCTCTCTCATTCGCCACTCATCTCAGATTTAGGGTATATCTATAGCGGGAGGAATATCAAAATTATACTTGTACGCTGATGATATCCTTCTCACTCTTAGAGATCATTTTCATTCTTTACCAAACTTACTTGAGATTATCAAAGATTTTTCAGTCATTTCTGGCTATAAAGTGAATTGGAGCAAAAGTGAAGCTCTCCCACTCTCTTCTTGTACCACAAAAGCTTCAATAGATAGATACCCTTTTTATTGGAAATAGTCTCAATTAAAATACCTAGGAATTCTAATTAATCGTGGTTTAGAGGGAATGGTTTCAGACAATATCTCACCTCTCATAGCGCAAATGGAAACTGATTTTGCTAAATGGTTGCTTTTGAGTTTCTCTATGTGGGGAAGAATAGAGGCGGCAAAAATGGTCACTTTACCTCGCTTTACTTATGTCTTAGGAATGCTTCCAATTACAATACCCTTAACCACACTTCGCCGCATAGATTCTAGCATACGCTCCTTTATTTGGGGAACCAGGCGTCCTTGTTTATCTGCTGCTAAATTAATGGCTCGCCGCTCCCACGGTGGGTTAGGCTTACCATCATTGGAGTACTACTCCTTGGCCTTACATCTCTCACAGTTAGCTTATTTACTTCCAGGTGCGACTGACTCTCCTCAATGGGTCACAACCAGAGTACTCGTTACTTGAGTGTGAGGATGGTCTTAATTTTTTTTACAGCACTCGTAAACCTCAATCCTCTCCCACACACCCTATACTCCATGCCACATACCAAGCATGGCAATGGGCACATCGTCTATTAGGAATTGCCCATTGTTTGCACTCTAAAGCCCAATCTGGAAGAATGAAAGTATTCGTATCAATAGTTGCGCACTCTCCTGGACTGATTGGAGCTCAAGAGGAATCCCAACATTAGATCAGATTGTAACAGACGGTGAATTTAAATCCTTTGATCTTCTTTGCGAAGAATTTGATCTTCCTTCCCATCAGACTTCACGGTATTTACAACTTCAACATTGTCTGAAGAGATGCTTCGTGTCCTCTCCTTGGACACTAGACACATCGCCGATATTGCATTTTCTTCATACTCGGGGTCGACTTAAGGGTGTTATGTCAGGTCTATATAGCACTTTAATTAATGATCTATACTCACAACCACTTCTTAATGCTCTTTGCGACAAATGGCAGGAACGCCTCAATCTCGCTATAGACGAAGATACCTGGCCAGACATATTGGAAACTCTGGATAAGGGTACTCGTGAAGCGCGTCTGAAATTCTGTCTTTTTAAAACTTTGCATGAATGGCACTGGACACCATCAATGTTGCAACAAGCAGGAGTGTCATTACAGACTAGGTGTTAGAGATGCTATGCAATTAATTGTGACCTCCGACATATAATCTGTGAATGTCCCTCTATACAACTTTTCTGATCACAAATAGGAGACACGCTAATGGAAACTATTGCTATTACACTTTACACCTGCTACAATTTTACTTCATGATCTTAGTAGTTCTCCTACTATTTCACGTCCTCAGAGTCGACTTTTACATACTGCACTTTCTACTGCTAAAATCTGTATCCTAAGACTATGGCAATCACCTCATCCTCCCTCCAAAGAGGATTGGATGGTCGCAATGATTTGGACGGCATCACATGAAAGTGTAATATAGAAAGTTACAGGATCATAAAGAAATATTTCAACTGGTCTGGACTCCCCTTCTTCGAGATTCTTGAATCTTGAATCTTCTCATCTTACTGACTTTCTTTCTTTCTTTTCCTTTTCTTCTCTTTTCCCTCCTAGCCTAATCTTCTTTTTGCCGAGTAAGGGGATAATTAGTTTTTTCCTTTTCTCTCTTCTCACTTTGGTATTTATTCATTCTTCCGTTCCTTGACCCAGCTTTTCGCTCATCAACTCTCCCAACTATTTATCTTTGTTATTTATTTATTTACCTATTTATTTATAGATCTACTAATGTATTCATCTATTTATTTATTGATAAGACTCATCATAACACATATTTATATTTGTACTAATTTAATGGTCCTAAATACATGTACTCCTTTCTCTCATAATTTACTCTAACTTTTCTCATGATAGTAATCAATCAGAGTCAGAATTTTCTAGTATATTATGCACATTTCTCTTATTTCCATTATTAGGTTTCTGTCACTTACCCCATCCCCATTCTCTTCTTTCTCTCTTTTCTGATTTAAAATTCTCCTTCTTTTTTCTCTACTTTTACTCTTTGTAATTTATGTAATTTGTATATTTTGCTAGACCTATGTTGATCTATTATGTTGTATTACATTTCTGTAAATTATATACCTTTTAATTTTCAATAAAGAATAATGAAACAGAACCTGAGAGTTTGTCAGGCCCACCCATGGACCCATCTCAAAACCCCATTCAAACGGGGGCACAAGCGAACGCTAAATTACATGAACATTTAAAGGCTGCTCGTCAAGGGTTAAAACTCCAGGGTGTGTGTGACATTTGTGTTTTTTGTTTTTCAGAAAAAAATTCCCACTTTGGGAGTTTGTTTCTGAAAATCAAAAATTGTCAGTAGTTTGGTGGATAGCCTCAAAACCAACAGCGATCGTTCATGAAATCTTTGGTACCGCAGTGATGGTGGTTGCCCTTAATATAGACATGGCTGATGACCAGCGGTCATCTCAGAAATTTGCAGACGGAGTACTATGGAAGTGATGGAGGTAATGTCCTCAGCCATCCCAATGGACACTACTGCGTGCGCAAAAAGAGTTTTTTGGTGCAATGTCACTTAAGATTTTGACCAGGTTTTGATACCTTGAAAGTAAACTTTGTGTTTTCTTATTTAACCAAAGATTTGCTTATATGTGCAACACCTTTCATTCTGAGTTACAATCCATGGTTAACCAGTTGGACTCATTTTATCACTCAGTTCACAATGATCTTTGGTAGAAGGCACACTAACTACTCCGTCAGCTCCTGACAGTCTGAAAATGCAAATAAAGCAAGACAATCAAGAGCTTGTTAGCTTTATTAATCACTATCAACAACTGGGCCGTTGAACCCGCGGCTGCAGCCTGTTATCAGGGCCTGCACGAACTGGGGGATAAAAGGAGTACCTGCACGGCTACTGGCAAACAGCTGTGCTCGTCCCTAAGTAAAGGGAGGAGCGAGAGAATCTTCAAGTGTCTGTTTTTAACGGAGCTCATTTGCATTTTCAAGCAAAAATAAACAATACAAAACAGTGACACTGCTTACATAGTAATGTGATACAGTTCAGGCCGTCAACTAACAGTGCGAGAGTAGCAGCTAATGTGGCTTATCGTGAGCATTTCCATGTAAATCCAGTCTTATTTCCGTTAGGGGTAAACAGGATACAGCGCGACAACACTATACACATCCGGTCCAATAGCACAGCCAGGTACACAGTATAAATGATACTCGACATATATGGCCTATACTTGTAGATCTCATCCCACAACCCGTCCCTCACCCCCCAGGGCCACACGTGGCACTATAGCACTATGATTACACCTTAGATGTCTGCAAGATACACAGTCCCCAGCCAACTTACAAAGGGTTCCCAGATGTCCCAGGGCCGGGAGCGCATCGGCATTAGCTCCCAGTATTCCGCCAGCTGGGTTTTGCAGTAGGTTACCTCCCTCACCCACTCCTTCACAGTCGGGGGGTGTGCGGTCCACCAGTGCCTCGCCACCTGTCGTTTTGCCATTAATAGTGGAATAGCTGACAGTTTCCTCACCTTGGGCGGTATATGAGGGACAACCCCCAATAGTGCTATCAAGGGAGTGCACGGTAGGGTCATACCCGTTATGTTACTTATATAGTGCATTATTTTAGTCCAAAAGTACGCTATTGGCCTACAGTGCCACGCCAAGTGTATGAATGTTGCTTGTGGCACTCCACATTTCCAACAGCGGTCATCTGGGTGCAGCCCCATCTGTCGCAGTTGCACAGGGGTTCTATAGAATCGGTGTATATACTTAAAGTGAATTAACCTGAGCCTATTGTTAGGGGCCAGCTGCTCCAGCTGTCTGCAGCTGAAAGTCCACTGTTCGTCTGTGAGGGCCTCGCCCAAATCGCCTTCCTATGCGGCACGAGCCAACGCTGTCATAATCGGGTGATCTCTCTGTGTGATTGAGTAGAGCCGTGTGATCAACCGGCGGCCAGTTTCTACAGTGAGAATGTTTTCTAGTGCTTCTAACAGTTTGGGCAGCTGCAAAGGCAACTATTCGTGGTCAATTAATGAGGGATGCAGCTGTGGCCAATAAAACAGCATCTTTACGTCGTATTGAACTTGAGGCTCAAATTATTTCCCTCACTCGTCTATACACATCCCGCCCTACTGCACCTAATCGCAAAAATCTGCAATTACCTAAAATGGAACTTAACAGTTTATATACTTCCAAACCGGAATATGGCCTTCAACGTCTTAAAGGGAGACATTTTGAACAAGGCGAGAAAGCTGGCTGATTACTTGCAGCACAACTCAAACAACGAGAAGCTTCTATGGCTATACCAGCAATTCGTACAGAATCGTGTGAAACTCTCACTAAGCCACAGGAAATAGTTAATACTTTTGCATCCTTTTATAAGAAACTATATACTCCTGAAAATTCAACAACTGCAGATCAAATAACTACATATCTTACTAATATTGATCTCCCATGTCTCACAGATGAGGGCAGACAATTACTCAGTGGTGATATCACTAAGGAAGAGATAGCTGCAGTCATTTCCAAACTACCTTATAATTAATCCCCAGGTGAGGACGGATTACCTGTGGAATACTATAAGTGGTCTGGGGAAGCAGCAATTGACACTCTTTATTCCGCTTTTCACTAAGCTGTCCAGTCGTCTACTCTTGGACCTATTTCTAATAGGGCATTAATTGCAGCTATCCCCAAGCCGGGCAAAGATCCACTCGATAGCTGGAGTTATCGCTCTATTTCGCTAATAAACGGGGATATTAAAATTCTGGCAAGCATTCTTGCTGCGAGACTCCGAAAAGTTATTGCCTCCCTAATACATCATTTACAGGTTGACTTTGTCCCAGGCCGTTCATCCAGAAATTATCTTCGCACATTAGCCCTACTCCTTGGCCTTACATCTCTCACAGTTAGCTTATTTACTTCCAGGTGCGACTGACTCTCCTCAATGGGTCACAACCAGAGCACTCGTTACTTGAGTGTGAGGATGGTCTTAATTTTTTTTACAGCACTCGTAAACCTCAATCCTCTCCCACACACCCTATACTCCATACCACATACCAAGCATGGTAACGGGCACATCGTCTATTAGGAATGCCCATTGTTTGCACTCTAAAGCCCCAATCTGGAAGAATGAAAGTATTCGTATCAATAGTTGCGCACTCTCCTGGACTGATTGGAGCTCAAGAGGAATCCCAACATTAGATCAGATTGTAACAGATGGTGAATTGAAATCCTTTGATCTTCTTTGTGAAGAATTTGATCTTCCTTCCCATCAGACTTCACGGTATTTACAACTTCAACATTGTCTGAAGAGATGCCTCGGTTCCTCTCCTTGGACACTAGACACATCGCCGATATTGCATTTTCTTCATACTCGGGGTCGACTTAAGGGTGTTATGTCAGGTCTATATAGCACTTTAATTAATGATCTATACTCACAACCACTTCTTAATGCTCTTTGCGACAAATGGCAGTAACGCCTACATCTCGCTATAGACGAAGATACCTGGCCAGACATATTGGAAACTCTGGACAAGGGTACTCGTGAAGCGCGTCTGAAATTCTGTCTTTTTAAAACTTTGCATGAATGGCACTGGACACCATCAATGTTGCAAGAAGCAGGAGTGTCATTACAGACTAGGTGTTAGAGATGCTATGCAATTAATTGTGACCTCCTACATATAATCTGTGAATGTCCCTCTATACCTTTTTTTCGGATCACAAATAGGAGACACGCTAATGGCAACTATTCCTATTACACTTTACACCTGCTACAATTTTACTTCATGATCTTAGTAGTTCTACTATTTCACGTTCTCAGAGTCGACTTTTACATACTGCACTTTCTACTGCTAAAATCTGTATCCTAAGACTATGGCAATAACCTCATCCTCCCTCCAAAGAGGATTGGATGGTCGCAATGATTCGGACGGCATCACATGAAAGTTTAATATAGAAAGTTACAGGATCATAAAGAAATATTTCAACTGGTCTGGACTCCCTTTCTTCGAGATTCTTGAATCTTGAATCTTCTCATCTTACTGACTTTCTTTCTTTTCCTTTCCTTCTCTTTTCCCTCCTACCCTAATCTTCTTTTTGCCGAGGAAGGGGATAATTAGTTTTTTCCTTTTCTCTCTTCTCACTTTGGTATTTATTCATTCTTCCGTTCCTCGACCCAGCTTTTCGCTCATCAACTCTCCCAACTATTTATCTTTGTTATTTATTTATTTATTTATTTACCTATTTATTTATAGACCTACTAATGTATTCATCTATTTATTTATTCATAGGACACATCATAACACATATTTATATTTGTACTAATTTAATGGTCCTAAATACATGTACTCCTTTCTCTCATAATTTACTCTAACTTTTGTCATGATAGTAATCAATCAGAGTCAGAATTTTCTAGTATATTATGCACATTTCTCTTATTTCCATTATTAGGTTTCTGTCACTTACCCCATGACCATTCTCTTCTTTCTCTCTTTTCTGATTTAAAATTTTCCTTCTTTTTTCTCTACTTTTACTCTTTGTAATTTATGTAATTTGTATATTTTGCTAGACCTATGTTGATATATTATGTTATATTACATTTCTGTAAAGTATATACCTTTTAATTTTCAATAAAGAATAATGAAACAGAACCTGAGAGTTTGTCAGGCCCACCCATGGACCCATCTCAAAACCCCATTCAAACGGGGGCACAAGCGATCGCTAAATTACATGAACATTTAAAGGCTGCTCGTCAAGGGTTAAAACTCCAGGGTGTGTGGGACATTTGTGTTTCTTGTTTTTCAGAAAAAAATTCCCACTTTGGGAGTTTGTTTCTGAAAATCAAAAATTGTCAGTAGTTTGGTGGATAGCCTCAAAACCAACAGCGATCGTTCATGAAATCTTTGGTACCACAGTGATGGTGGTTGCCCTTAATATAGACATGGCTGATGACCAGCGGTCATCTCAGAAATTTGCAGAAGGAGTACTATGGAAATGATGGAGGTAATGTCCTCAGCCATCCCAATGGACACTACTGCGTGCGCAAAAAGAGTTTTTTGGTGCAATGTCACTTAAGAGTTTGACCAGACCACATCATTTTGTCTATGATACCTTGAAAGTAAACTTTGTGTTTTCTTATTTAACCAAAGATTTGCTTATATGTGCAACACCTTTCATTCTGAGTTACAATCCATGGTTAACCAATTGGACTCATTTTATCACTCAGTTCACAATGATCTTTGGTAGAAGGCACACTAACTACTCCGTCAGCTCCTGACAGTCTGAAAATGCAAATAAAGCAAGACAATCAAGAGCTTGTTAGCTTTATTAATCACTATCAACAACTGGGCCGTTGAACCCGCGGCTGCAGCCTGTTATCAGGGCCTGCACGAACTGGGGGATAAAAGGAGTACCTGCACGGCTACTGGCAAACAGCTGTGCTCGTCCCTAAGTAAAGGGAGGAGCGAGAGAATCTTCAAGTGTCTGTTTTTAACGGAGCTCATTTGCATTTTCAAGCAAAAATAAACAATACAAAACAGTGACACTGCTTACATAGTAATGTGATACAGTTCAGGCCGTCAACTAACAGTGCGAGAGTAGCAGCTAATGTGGCTTATCGTGAGCATTTCCATGTAAATCCAGTCTTATTTCCGTTAGGGGTAAACAGGATACAGCGCGACAACACTATACACATCCGGTCCAATAGCACAGCCAGGTACACAGTATAAATGATACTCGACATATATGGCCTATACTTGTAGATCTCATCCCACAACCCGTCCCTCACCCCCCAGGGCCACACGTGGCACTATAGCACTATGATTACACCTTAGATGTCTGCAAGATACACAGTCCCCAGCCAACTTACAAAGGGTTCCCAGATGTCCCAGGGCCGGGAGCGCATCGGCATTAGCTCCCAGTATTCCGCCAGCTGGGTTTTGCAGTAGGTTACCTCCCTCACCCACTCCTTCACAGTCGGGGGGTGTGCGGTCCACCAGTGCCTCGCCACCTGTCGTTTTGCCATTAATAGTGGAATAGCTGACAGTTTCCTCACCTTGGGCGGTATATGAGGGACACCCCCAATAGTGCTATCAAGGGAGTGCACGGTAGGGTCATACCCGTTATGTTACTTATATAGTGCATTATTTTAGTCCAAAAGTACGCTATTGGCCTACAGTGCCACGCCAAGTGTATGAATGTTGCTTGTGGCACTCCACATTTCCAACAGCGGTCATCTGGGTGCAGCCCCATCTGTCGCAGTTGCACAGGGGTTCTATAGAATCGATGTATATACTTAAAGTGAATTAACCTGAGCCTATTGTTAGGGGCCAGCTGCTCCAGTTGTCTACAGCTGAAAGTCCACTGTTCGTCTGTGAGGGCCTCGCCCAAATCGCCTTCCTACGCGGCACGAGCCAACGCTGTCATAATCGGGTGATCTCTCTGTGTGATTGAGTAGAGCCGTGTGATCAACCGGCGGCCAGTTTCTACAGTGAGAATGTTTTCTAGTGCTTCTAACTGTGGTGGGGGTGCTGGAAATGTTTTACATTTCCCTCTACAGGTCGCACGTAGCTGGTAGTAGAGTAGCATGTCTGCTGCTGAAGGGGCAGTGGATCCACACATTTGTTGTAGTGTGAGGAATATGTCCCCGGGATAGAGATCCTGCCCCGTCTGAAAGTTATGTGCCCGGGCTAGCGCCTGCGCCTGCTACTCCATCATTGGTGGGATTAACGGTTAATCCGCCAAAAGCATAGAAGGTGCGTATAGCACGTCTATGTGTGCTCGCTTGCATAATCCCCCCATGCCCATCGCAGCGCCCCTACTGAGTCGACTTCATTTCGCGGGCGCTTGAATGGTTGATATATAGCCGTCTTAAGTGGTAGGGGAGCCGCCCTGTCCAGTTCAACAGCAACGTGGGGTTGGAATGGGGTAGGGTGCACCCAGTGGTGCAGGAATTGCGCCTGCGCGCAGTATGCATATAAAGTGAAGTCTGGGGCCGCCAGTCCGCCCTGCGCCTGCGGTAGTGTTAATGTTTCCCAGGAGACCCTTGGCTGTCGTCCTGCCCAGACCAGCTCTATCATTGAGGAGCGGAGTCTGTTGAAAAATTGTGCTGTAAGGAGGATGGGGACATTTACAAATAGGTACAATAACTTTGGTAAAATGACCATTTTAGCCACTGCTATACGGCCTATCAAGGACAGAGGAAGAGTCTTCCACCTGCGCACTTTGTCGTCAATCCAGTCCATCACCCTGCCGTAATTGTATAGCCAAAGTTCCTGTACGTTGTCGCTAATCCAGACTCCCAGGTAGCTTGTAGGTCCAGTCGCCCAGCCTATAGAGTACTAAGTATGAAAAGCATGAGTCTCAGGCGTCAACGGGAATATGATCGATTTTTCCCAGTTTATCTTTGTGCCCGACAGCCCCCGTAGCGCACTAGCTCTCAGGTCATGGGAGAGAAGTTTTCTCTCGGATTTACCATATATAGAGTAATATCGTCTGCGTACATTGACACAGTGAGTCCCCGCATTGTGAACCCAATGCCCTTGTCTGTATGGTGCTGCCTAATCCGAGCCGCAAGCGGCTCGGTAGCTATGGCAAACAGTAATGGCGACAAGGGGCAACCTTGTCACGTGCCTCTTGATATAGGTTATCGGGTTGGAGACCAGGCCGTTAACTCGCAGGGTTGCCATGGGTCTAGTGTAGAGCAGTCGGATTTGATTTATAAATAAAGGGCTCATGCTCAATCTATGCAATAGCGGGAACAGAAATCCCCACTCCAAGGAGTCAAATGCCGTGGTGGCATCCAATAACGCAGCCACCGCAGGCACATGGGGGGCGAGGTAGTGCATGAGTGCAAACAACGTTCTCAGGTTATGGGAGGTGGATCTCCCTGGTATGAAACCAGATTGATCCGGTCTAACTATCAGGGGCAGTAATGGCTGAAGACGAGTGGCCAGTAGCTTGGCAAAACTTTTTGCATCGAGATTTATGAGTGAGAATGGCCGATAGGATTCGCATTGCGTGGGGTCTTTGTCAAGTTTCAATATGGTGATAATTATGGCCTCTCTCATGGAGTCAGGTAGCCTGCCCGTCTCAACAGCCTCCTGGTAGACTGCCAAGAGTCGCGGTGCTAGGAGGTCGGAGTATTCTTTGTAGAATTTGGCCGTTAATCCGTCCGCACCAGGCACCTTATCTGCCAGCAGGCTGCCTATTGCTTGTCTTACGTCCTCTGCTGTGAAGGGGAAATCCATATATTCTCGGTGTGTTCTACTGAACCACAACAATTCTACTGAGTCGAAGTATGCTTGCAATGTCTTTGTCGGTGGATGATACCGGGATGTGTATAACTGTGTATAAAAGTCTGACAATGTTTCTAGAATGTCTTGCGGTGTGTGCACTATAGTGTTCATTGGGGTACTTAGTGCAGTGATGAAAGTGGACCCGCGAGGGTTGCGAAGTATATTCGCCAGTATTTTCCCCAGCCTGTCTCCCTCCCCGTAGCAGCGCGTTCTTGTGTGTTTAATTTACTTAATTTCCCGGTCAGCTTCCTCCTGATACTCAGTTAGTTTTGCTCTAATGTCCGCCATGGTCCCTGGGTTAGGCGTGTGATAGTGCTGTGTCTCTAGCATGTGTAACTCTTTCTCCAGCCTAGTTAAGCATCCTCTAATGTCGCGAAGCACTCCTGCTTGTCCTGCTATGCAGTGTCCACGTATCACCACTTTAAACGCGTCCCATAGGATCCCCATCATGTGGACGGACCCAGAGTTCTGCTCAAAATAATCAGTGATGTGTGTTCTGAGTGTTTCCCTAAATGCTGAGTCTAGAAGGGCATTTGGGGCAAGCCGCCATGTGAACAGTTGAATGTAGGGCTGTGGTACTGTAAGGGTCAGCACTACCGGAGAGTGGTCCGACAGCGTGCGGGCTTGATGTTGTACATCTACCATCCAGGCGTACAAATCCCTGGTTGCCAGTCATAGATCCAATCTAGACCACTCTTTCTGATGCTGGGTAACACAAGTGCCCTCTCGGGTCGTGGGGTGGAACGTGCGCCACAAGTCTACCAAGTGGTGGTCTTGTAATATTCCCCTCAGCACTGCAGTGGCTCGTGGATGATGCGTGCGGGACAATCCCTCTCTATCCATCTTGAGTGACTGGACAATATTGAAATCCCCCCCACAGCAGTGCAGCATCGACCAGTGTCTGTATCTTGTGCCACACATGGTGAAAGAAGGTGGGATCGTCAGTGTTGGGCCCATACACGTTTGCTATGACTACCGGTTGATTGTATAGCCATCCCTTTAGTATTAGGTACTGCCCGTCCATGTCTCGTATTGTTGTATGCGTCTGCCAGGGCACTCCCTTTCTGATTAGTATAGCCACCCCGCGGGGAATAGCTGGAATAGCTAGAGGTGTGCACCTCCCCCCATCTTTTACTTGCCAGTCTCTTTGTGTCATTGTCTCTCAGGTGTGTCTCTTGTAGGAGACATATGTCTGACTGGTGCCTGGTGAGATACGTCTGGACCAACCTCATCTTTCTGTGGTCGTTAAGACCATGAATGTTCCAGGTAATACAGTTTAGTTTGGACAGTGGGCGTCAGTGCACCTCCGTGATGTGCGTGTCGCAGGTCTCCACTTATAGGGTATCCCCGCGCTAGGCCCCGCTTTACTCCTGTAGGTTAATGTGTGCTTGTGAAATGCCTCAGTGTGATTCCATTGTCTTAGCATGCCTCTCACCTTTGCCAGCCTACCCTGCAGCTCTGTACCATAATGAAATTGCCAACGCAAAACATTAACAGCCCCTTCTCACCCTCCACCCACACCAACCCCCCAATTAGGTTGTGCGATCCCCTGAGCCCCTCCCATTTTGAAGTTCAACCAATGTAACATAAAGTCAGTGGGAATCATCCCATGGGGGCATGGCGCTGCCGGTGTACAGCCCTGTCTACAGTACGACAGGGTGGTCGAAAAGTTTATTTGCTTAACGGAACAGTCTGAAACAAAAGCAAGGCTAACAAATCAGACTATGTGTGGCAGCATATTTCTTACACTCATCCATGCTAGTTCATACCCCTGCCAGTTCTCAGTCTGTATCGCTTAGTTGGCTGCTTAGCGTGCTTCATCGCCAATCAATCAATCAATCAATCAAGGAAATTTATAGAGCGCACTACCTACCCGTAGGGTCTCGAGGCGCTGGGGGGGTAGAGTGCGTTGCCGTAGTCCAGTCGGCTGGTGACGAGGGCCTGGGTGACGGTCTTCCTGGTCTCCGTGGGGATCCACCAGAAGATCTTCCGAAGCATGCGCAGGATGTTGAAGCACGATGAGGAGACGGCGTTGACTTGCCTGGTCATGGAGAGGGAGGAGTCCAGGATGAAACCCAGGTTGCGTGCGTGGTCTGTCGGTTTGGGTGCGGTGCCCAGGGCGGGGGGCCACCAGGAGTCGTCCCAGGCGGAGGGCGTGGAGCCCAGGATGAGGACCTCCGTCTTATCTGAGTTCAGCTTCAGGCGGCTCGTCGACATCCACTCGGCTACCTCTCTCATCCCTTTGTGCAGGTTGGCTCTGGCGGCGGCGGGGTCGTCGTTGGTCAGGGAGAGGATCAGCTGGGTGTCGTCGGCGTAGGAGATTATGTTGAGGTTGTGTTGGCGAGCGATGGCCGCGAGAGGGCTCATGTAGACGTTGAAGAGAGTCGAGCTCAGTGAGGATCCCTGAGGGACGCCGCAGATGACTTCGGTGGCCTCTGACTTGTACGGTGGTAGGCGGACTCTTTGTGTTCTTCCGTTGAGAAAGGAGACGATCCATTCCAGCGCCTTCTCCTGGATTCCGACGTTGCTGAGGCGCTGTACTAGGGTGCGGTGGCACACCGTGTCGAAAGCCGCGGAGAGGTCTAGGAGGATGAGGGCCGCTGTTTCCCCGTTGTCCATCAGGGCTCGGATGTCGTCAGTGGCGGCGATGAGGGCGGTCTCGGTGCTGTGGTTGGCACGGAATCCGGACTGTGATGGGTCGAGGGATCCATTCGTCTCGAGGAAGGCGGCCAGCTGTTTGTTGACGGTTTTCTCGATGACTTTGGCTGGAAACGGTAGTAGAGAGATGGGGCGGTAGTTCTTGAGTTCGGTGGGGTCTGCTGTGGGTTTCTTGAGTAGAGCGCTGAGTTCGGCGTGCTTCCAGCTCTCGGGGAAGGTGGCGGTGTCGAATGAGGTGTTGATGATGTCCCGCAGGTGGGGAGCGATGACAGCGTCGGCTTTGTTGAAGACGTGGTGAGGGCAGGGGTCGGTCGGAGATCCGGAGTGGACGGAGTTCATCGTGTGGACGGTGTCTTCGGTGTTGACCGGGGTCCAGGCGCGGAGGATGGTGGTGGGTGGCGTTGCTGCAGTCGTGGCGTGGGTCGGATGGGTGCTGAAGCTGTTGTGTATGTCCGCGATCTTGTTGTGGAAGTAGGAGGCGAGGGAGTTGCAGAGGTCTTGCGAAGGGGTGATGTCGTTGCTTCCGGCGTTGGGGTTGGAGAGCTCTTTCACGATGTTGAAGAGTTCCTTGCAGTTGTGAGCGTTGTTGTCCAGTCGGTTCTTGAAAGCCGTCTTCTTGGCGATGCGGATCAGTTGGTGGTGTTTCCGGGTGGCAAGCCTGAGGGTGGTCCTGTTGTCCGGCGTGGGTTCCCTCCTCCAGGCTTTCTCGAGGGCGCGGCAGTACTTCTTGGAGCTCTTGAGTTCGTCGGTGAACCAAGGGGCTCTCTTGCTGCCGGGTCTGTTGGGCGGGGTCCTCAGTGGGGCGAGTTCGTCCGCGCAGTCGCTGATCCACTTCTTGAGGTTGTCGGCGGCCTGGCTGGGGGTCGCTGAGCTGGCCGGAGGGTGCTGGCTCAGGGAGGCGGCGAGCTGGTCGGCTGTGATCTTGTTCCAGCTTCTTCGGGCAGCCTGTTGCTGGTGGTGGTGGATCGTCGTTCTTCTGAAGGTGAAGTGGATGCATCTGTGATCCGTCCAGTGGAGTTCTGTGGCGTGGCTGAAGGCGATGTCTTTGCTGGATGAGAAGATGGCGTCGAGTGTGTGTCCGGCGAGGTGGGTGGGGGTGGACACCAGCTGCTTGAGTCCAAGGTTGGCGAGGTTGTCGAGCAGGGTGCTGGTGTTGCAGTCGTTGTTGTTCTCCAGGTGGAAGTTGAAGTCCCCCAGGAGGATGTAGTCGGCGGAGGGGAGGGCGTGCGGGCTGACGAAGTCGGCGATGTCCTCGCTGAATTGAGTGCGTGGTCCCGGAGGTCGGTAGATCAGGGTGCCTCTGAGGGTGGTCTTCGGGTCGGTGTGGATCTGGAAGTGCAGGTGTTCGGCGGAGGGTGGGGAGTTGTCGGTGCTGGTCGTGATGCGGATGGTGTTCTTGTGGATGATGGCGATGCCTCCTCCCACCTGGTTGGCGTTGCGATCCTTCCGGGTGATCTTGTATCCTTCTGGGATGGCAATGGCGATGTCGGGCGCTGAGGAGGCGTTCATCCAGGTCTCCGTGATGAAGGCGACTGTGAATATCAAGGGTTTGCCACCTGTGTGTACTTTTAACTTTGCCGGATAAAGCATTGCATATTTTGTGCCAACCTTTTGAAAGAGTTTCTTGGCGGGGATGAATTCTCGCAGCGCTGCCTGGACCGCTTGGGTGAAGTCTGGATAGAATGCAACGCTATTCCCTTGGTGTCTGAGGTCCCTTTTTTCTCTAGCTAACCTGAGGATGGTGTCTCTAGCCTTATAGTTGAGCAGGCAGGCCAGGATTGTTCTGGGCTAAGAGCCAGGGGGTGGTCTGGGTCCCAGCGTGCGATGTGCCCGCTCCATCAGGAACATTGGCAATAGGTCTGGTCCGAATAGATCTTTCAGGAGGTCCTCCACAAACTTTTCCATGTTTGCGATATTCGTGGACTCTGGCACCCCCGTTATTCGAACGTTATTTCTGCGGGACATCGCTTCAAGGTCCTCGTTACGGGCCTTTATAACATCCAGCACTTTATCCATGTGGAGTAGATGCTCCTGGGTCTCCACTTGCCGGTGGTCAGAGTCCGAAACTCTAGTTTCCAGGGTGCTGAGTCTTGCTTCATGTTTGTCTACTTTCTGCGTGACTTGGTCCATTCGCTGCGCCATAGAGTCCAGTTTTGCATCTATGGCTCTGAGACTGGTTTTCACCTCCCTAAACATGCTTTTGACGTCGTCCTCTTGTTCCGGTTCCATCTGTGTTTCAGGCACTACGGTAATCGGTGTTGCGTCAATGTCCTACATCCTGGAAGAGCGTTTTTCAGAAGGGATTTTCGCTTGTTTGTTGTCAGATTTTCCCATTGTCGCTTTTCTCCTATAGCTCCTATCTGGAGAGGGGATTGTCACTTGGCCCAGACTCTCCAGCTATGCAGGCCCCAACGTCCCCTGTGCGTAGCACCAGCGGGCGTGGCAGTGAGGTGCTAGGTCCGTGGAACCTATTCGCGTCTTTGGGGATATCTCCTGCCGTCTAGTTGGAGGTATCTTGCTTTTCGCGGTGAGCGCTCGTGTCAATGAGGATGCAAATTGCTATGGTGCCCCCTGTCACCCATCAGCAGATGCAGTTAGCTTACCAGTGTCCCTCTCTCATTCACAACCACGTGTTTTGTGGACTGCCCTCTCTGATAGCATGCTGTCCCACTCTGTACCTCACCTCCAGTCGTTTCCATGGTTATTATCCGTTACTAGCGTTTATGTGTGGGCGGCGGGAGTCTTACTGGCGTGAGCCTTCCGTGTTCCTCACTGCAACTTGTTTGGCCCCCACAGTGCCCACCAGGCCTACTGGTTGCTCGCTAGTCTCCGCTACCTCCGCGTAACCGCACAGTATTGGGCATGTGTGTGCCCTGCTCTCTCACGCTCTTTCACTCTGCAGTGGGCCCCGCTAGCTCTGTGAGAGGTCCATGGGCTCATGCTTTCTCTCTGCGACAGGCTTCCAGCAATCCAGGGGTCCCGTTGGGTGCTCACTCGCTTTGATCAGGCCGCTCCGACACACTCTCGCTTCCACGCAGCCCAAAGCTTGCCTCTGCGTTTTCCCGGGCCCACGCGGGATCGCAGTTCCAACACACAGTACCTCTGGTTCCCTACCGCTGCAGCCAGGTTGTTAGCTCGCCGCTTTCGTCCCCTGCAACTTGGAACAGTATTCTACGTCTCCCTCGGAGCACACTGTGGTCCTCACAGCTAGTTTCGCAACTGGCTTTCACTCACTTGTTGTGTTATTATCTGCCTTGCCGCTCCGAGCAGCTACCGATCCTTAGTTCGCAGTTCCCAGGCGGCACCAGCCCGCTCACCGCTCAGTTCAGCCGACAGCGTTCACCAGTCGTGTTAGGTCTTCAGGCAGACGGTGCCATCTTACCTTTCACGACCGGGAGTCCGCCCAGTGTCGCCGCGGCAATTTTCTACCACAATATTAATCGAGCCCCCACTTAATGCACATCAAGCGTGCCGCTGTGGTTTCAGCATTCGCCCTGCCTGTTTTTGGGCCATGGGATCGAGGTTAAGCGACGGATATTTAGCGGATGATGTGCTCGACCGGCGGAGCCCCTCTAGCAAGCGGCCATCTCGCAGCTCGGCTTGGCCACGCCCCTAACAGAGCTCATTTCCTGCAAGTTTTAGTCACCCTGTTAGGTGGTACAGTTACAGTTTTTTGCATTATCGGATTACGGCGCTTCTGGGTGTGTTTTATGGATAATAAAATTAATTCAGGTGGAGGTTCAGATTCCCTCCACAAAGAAATCATTGCATGAAGAAATCAGTGGAACAGCTTTAACCTCGAGAGCTGTTTGCAAAGAGACTTTCTGCCTTTTTATAGCTACACAGACTGGTCATGTGGAAAAAATATGCTTCAACCTAATTTGACTCCGACAACAAAGGCAACCCCAACTCAGGACATTTAAACAACATTTTTAAAAAAACTTTCTCATGGATAATAGATGCATAATTTATAAATTGTAGGCACAATTGCAAAATGTACCAGTAGTAGGATGCTGAAAGAGAAGAGCACCATAAGGAAGAGACAACACTGTTTTTGCAAAGGACTATCAAGTCTGTATTTTAACCATATAAAGGTAGACCTTGTGGAATGTCCGACATGAAAGGAACCAACAAAACACAAGAGTGATAAAGCAAAATAACAATTTAAAAAAAGCAGGGTTTCCAATACATGTAAATGACCAATTACAGTAAATAATATTACAATCAAGCCCTCTTTTCAATCAAAGTGGTTGAGTATGGTTTGTTTGGTAAAAGCAGATGACGTTTTGACCCCATGCACACCAATCCAGTGAATAAGGAAAGTACTATTCACAAAGGTACCCTTCCAGGAGCCTTGTAATGTATCTAAGATGAGGTATCTCATTCCCCTCAAAAACTCTGACAGCAGTCGAATTGTCTGGCATTTTCATCATTTACATCTTCCACTTTCGTGGTCTTCAAGAAACTATCATCGCAGACTCAGTTTGCAGTGCTTAACTGGAAGGAACTGATGAGAAAAATGGGCACCAGGCATTTCAGGTCTCCCAACTACCACACACAAACCAATGGAAAACATAAGCAAATCCATCCACAGACCAATAATGTCTGCACCGGTGGAAAGCATTAGCTAAGTTTGCGTATAACAATTCTTTACATTCCATTGCCAGATGTGGCTACAGAAGATACCTATCTCCATCATTCCCTTGAATTCCCTTCTTTTGGACAGACTTCACACCGCTCAAAAGGCTGCACTGCACAACAACATCTGTTGCAGGCAAAAGGGGCTTAGAAACATGTTGCAGACAAACACTGAAGTAAAACATCTGCATATCAGGAGGGTTAAGGGTTTGGTTGTTCAGCTTTCCAAAGAATGTGTCGCGACACGGTACTGTGTCGCCTGACATTCGTGGGCGTGTCGCGCGACGGTGCTCTCTAATCAAGCATGTACGTCCGTCTTAAATCTCTAAGACAAACGTACATGCTAGATAGGACCTACGTACATTCTCGTGCGTCATTACGTCTGCGCTGCAAACTTTGGAAAGCTCTGGCCGGGTCTCCCTTCTGCTAGGTATCTTTGCTGCGGGTCCTGAGCTCTGGTCCCGTGTCCGTCAGGAAGCTGTGTAGGCCGAGGCACAGGATGGGCTGTGTGGAGTTTTAAATGGCCTATTATGCATGGCTCCGCGTAAGCGCTAAATGAGACACGGGAGCCGATCTTAGTTGCACACACACGCGTCTCCGACTGCCGCGCCGAGGCCACGCCTCTTTATTTAAACGAGCTAGCGTCTGACGTCACGCGTCAGCGCTAGCGCACCTCGGCAGCGTGGAAGGCTAGAACGCCTCGCGCGCGCCGAACACTACACTCCTTCTAACCTTTATAAAACATTAAGCAAAACATAAAACCAACGATGATCTATTACCAGTCTGCCAGTCCTTACAGGTTACACCATATAGTCCGCCAGCTGGGATGACGGTGCCGGGTTCTTCCTCAGGTTGTAGCGGGATGGGCCGCCTCTGGAAAGGGCCACCTCGGGGGTTCTGCGCCTTGGGGTGTTCGGCTCTACCCGGGCTGTGGAGCTGCCAGGCGGGTTACCCCCCGGGGTGGCTGGGACGGACTGAGAACCACCATCCTCGCTCCGACCGTCCTCCACCTCCTGATCTCCGCTTGGCTGGTCGGGATCCGGCCCCTCGGGCTCGGCCCCGGGACGTGAGGGTGTTCCTGGGTGGACTTTTTTGAAGAAAGACACATCTCGTGTGACCGTTTCAGCACCTCTTTGAGCGGTCACCATCGTGCCTGTCCGGCAGGTGACAACCCATGGTTGTGGTTCAAAAGGAAGTCTGAACTTGCTGCCTGGGTAGCGGTCCTTCACGTACACTCGATCCTGCTGTTGTATCGTGGACTTCCTAGCTCCCCTTCACCGGCTGGCGTGGTCGTTCGAGCGCATCCGATTGGCTAAGGTCTTTTCATTGGTGGCTTGTGCCGGAACCCAAGTAGGGTGATGTGGGATCGTGTCACTTACGATTCTCCCAATGGTGGCTGTTCCTGGCGCTGCCTCGGTTGTGACATGGGGTGTCAACCGGTATTCCCGCAGGAAACTGTAGATCGCTCTCTCCAGTGGAGATCCGTCAGCCATGGCGATGCGAATGGTTTTGTTGAGTGTCCTCATAAACCTCTCTACCTCTCCATTGGCTTGGGGCCACCGTGGTGTTATTTTGCGGTGATGGATCCCCCAGCTCTTGAGATACTCTGCGAACTCCTGCCCTTGGAAAGGCGGTCCATTGTCGGTCTTGACCACCCCGAATATGCCATGAGTGGCGATGGTTTTTTCGAACTCCGCGATCACTTCAGTGGCTGTCTGGCTCCCCACAATTTCGACCTCTGGGTATTTGGTGAAGTCATCGATAATGACCAACGCGTACCGTCCATCGGGGAGATGTCCGAAGTCGGCACTCACGCACTCCCACGGTCGCAGAGGATTGTCTTCGGTCGCCACCGGGTGAGGGCGTTCCGGCTGTCCTGTGGCTTGGCACCACGTGCAGGTTCTCACCGTCTGTTCCACCATCGCATCCATGCCTGGGAACCATACTTTGGCTCGGAGCCTGCCCTTTGTCTTTACCATTCCTTGATGTCCCCTGTGGGCGAGGTCCACCGCCTGTTGAGCGAGGCTGGCCGGCATGACTAGTCTCGGACCCCGCAGAAGACATCCTTGGGCGTCAACGGACAGCTCACTTTTCACTTTCAAGAATGATTCCAGTGTCAGCTTGGCTTGGGGCGTCCTTCTGTTGAGCGAGGCTTGGATTTTCCTCCAATCTCCCGATCTGACAGCCTCCGCTGCTGCTCTCACGCATTCATCACCTTCTGAGGCTTCTATTATTGCGGCCAGGCTCATTGGGAGGGGTCGTGACCGCTCTGTCACATACCGGACGTACTCCTCTGTATCCTCGGCCTCCTCCTTCTCTTCTGTTGTGGCTTTCCGCGGGTGCCGTGACAGATAGTCCGCCGGGTTCATGGCCCCTGGTTTGTACTCCACCCGGTAGTCGTACCCTTGTAGTTGGAGTATCCACTTTTCAATCCGGGGTGGCGGCTTCGAGGACGACCCTTGGAATAGAGGAATGAGTGGCTTGTGATCGGTTGTTACCGTGAAATGATGTCCATACATGTACACGTGAAAATGCCGGCATGCCCAGTGGATGGCGATGACTTCTCGCTCGATTTGCGAGTACCGCTGCTCTGTTTCGGTCAGGGACCGGCTGGCGTAGGCAATGGGGGCCCACTCCTCGTTGTCCTGGAGTTGTGTCAGGACCGCTCCCAGCCCAAACGGGCTCGCGTCGACCGCCACGTTGGTGGGCTTTGCCGGGTCGAAGTATAAGAGGGTAGTGTCTGTGGACAGGGCTGCCTTCGTTGCTTGGAACGCCTGCTCCTGTTCCGGGCCCCACTGCCACGTGGTGGACGAATTGGTCAGCTCCCTGAGGGGTTTGGTGAGGTTGGAGAGGTCCGGAATGAAGCGGCCACAGAAGTTGACCATGCCCAGGAAACTCCGGGCCTCCGAGATGTTCGTCGGAGCTGGGGCATCTTGGGCATCCTTCACCTTGTCCGGGTCTGGGGCCACCCCTTGGTCCGAGAAGGTGTACCCAAAGAAACTGATCTTGTTCTGCAGGAACTGACACTTCTCCCGGTGCAGGGTCAAGCCTGACTCCTGAATCCTCTTGAGGACCCCTCTCAACCGCTGGTGGTGTTCCTCTATGGTTGACGCGTATATGAGCAGGTCGTCGCTCACATTGAGCACGCCGGGGAGCCCACTGAGCACTTCTCTGATGGTATTTTGGAATACCTCGGCGGCACTCGAGATGCCGAAGTTCAGGCGCCGATACCGTCTGAGGCCCACATGGGTGGAAAATGTGGTGATGTACCTCGAGTCTGGATGAAGTGGTAGCCTGACCGTAGGTCCATCTTCGAAAACCACCTGGCCCCGTTCAGCTCTCCCAGGAAGTCATCAATGGTGGGCGTCAGGTGTCGCTCACTTTTGACCGCGGCGTTAGGGAGGCGCATGTCCACACAGATGCGGACTTGTCCTGGCTGCTTCGGCTTCCTGGCGATGACGATCGGGGATACCCACGGGATTGGCCCACTGACCTTTTCGATGATGCCTTGTCTCTCCAGGGCCTCCAGCTCCTCCTCGACCTTCTGCCGCAGGTGGAAAGCGATTCGCCGGTGCCTCAGCGCCACTGGTTGGACCGACGGGTCGATGTGTAAGGATACTTCCTTTCCTTTCAGGCACCCAATGCCGTTAAAGACTTCTCCAAACTCTTCCATGATGGTATCCAGTTCTTCCTCCAGGACTGCCATGGCAAACGAGATCAATCTCAATTCTTCGGCCGATTGCCCGCTCAGCAGCATCCCGCTGCCCTCTTCCGTGACATAGACGGTGGTGTTGATGCTCCTCTCACCATGTTGTAGCTCTGTTTAAAGCACCCGATGAGGGGAATGGGCGTCTTCTGGCCGTATGCGAACACCCGAATCTTCGCCTCTCTCAGCGGGGGTTTGACCCGCAGTTGGTGATAGAGATTGGCGGCCATCAGCTCGATGGAGGCCCCAGTGTCAATTGTCGCCTTTACCTCTTGTTGTTGGACTAGGATGCGACATTTCGGAAGTCTGCGCTTCTTCTTCTGTGGTTGATGGATTGCAAAAACATAATGGACTGGGTACTCTTCGGTGTCGTCGTCCATGTCTTCACTGTCTGCCTCTTCGCGTACCGCATGGGCCGCCTCCTTCTTGACTCTGGTGGACCGGCACACCGCCGCAAAGTGGTTCATCCACCCGCAGGCGCCGCACTTTTTCCCTCTGGCCGGGCAGTCTTGCATGCGGTGGGGTTGGCCGCCACAGTACCCACAGTCTTTCTTCTTTGCCTCCGGCTGCCGTTTCCCTCCGGCTTGCCTCCCTTTTGGTTGGGTGGGCCTCCAGGGCACTTGCAGTGTTCCCCACCAGGCCTCAAAGCAGGCTCAGCCGGGTCACCATGAGGGGGGGCTGCACACACAGGCTCAGGACACATGGGTGGCCAAAATGTTCACTGTGGGGCACAAAAACAGCACATCAGGGCTCAATAGACCCCTCGTCGCCAGTGTGGAGTTTTAAATGGCCTATTATGCACGGCTGCGCGTAAGCGCTAAATGAGACACGGGAGCCGATCTTAGTTGAACACACACGCGGCTCCGGCTGCCGCGCCGAGGCCACGCCTCTTTATTTAAACGAGCTAGCGTCTGACGTCACGCGTCAGCGCTAGCGCACCTCGGCAGCGCGGAAGGCTAGAACGCATCGCGCGCGCCGAACACTACAGGCTGCACAGTGAGCGCCGAAGATAAAGCCGTGGCAGAGTGGTCGAAGATGATTGACATGAATCTGCGGGAGGATGCGGTGCGGGAGGCCAAGCTGCTGTGTAAGGGGCCGGGGGTGGAGGGGGCGAGCCGGGCGGTTTTAAAAAGACCTACTTTCAGTGCTGCAGGAGAGGTATTACCGGGGGTTGACGAGGGGTCCATGATCAGGATCAGGCCCGGTTCTAGCAGGTGGGCCGGGTGGGCCAGGCCCACCCAAACATGAGCCTCGGCCCTCGCAGTGAGGGCTTGAAGGCAGGGGCGCAACGGAATTGGGCTCCAAGAGCTGTCTGTTTGTGTGTGTGCGCCCCCCGGCTGAGACAGCTTCCCAAACACACAGACAGCTTTGAGATTATCGCAGCCGCACCCGGGTACTTCACAGGTCTTTACAAGACCATTTACAAGTTAACGAGGCTTTGTTTATTTTTTCACCCCTTCATCTCCACATGGTGAAAGGGACAAATCCTTTCTTTGGCACCGGTAACCTTTGCCTTCTGTCCTGCTGCGTGGATATTTCTTTTTCTATGCAGTGCAGGAGAAAAGAAGTTGGTTTATTCCTGTCACCTTTCCTGACCCCTGCAGCAGTTTCTCACACCAGGCTGTGACACAGTTTGACTAATGGAGTAGGTAAGAGAATTTGTCACTATTTGTTTTTCGGTTTAAAATGTGCACAGGACCAGCAGGACACATACTTTGTGCATACTTCATTTAAACAGTTTTTATCATTATCATGGCCGATGCAGGATAAAATAAGACAATACAAAATGCCCAGATAACGCTGGTGATTAATGATCCTGCTGGAGGGCAATCGTTTGTCTGTCCGTAGTTTTTAAATGCAGATGAACTGTATTTTATGTGGAAGCTCAGTGGGTTACTGCCTTTGTCACAGAGATCCTTGTGCTACTTGCAGTTCAGAAGTTACAATCCCAACATAGGACAGTGACCAATGAACTGTCATCAAAGAGTTGCATACAAACATGAATGGTGTAGTTAGAACTTCGCTTATTTTTGTTTTGTGATATAGTTAGAACTTCCTCAGTCTCTCATTATTCTAATGTTGCTAAAATGAGTATGTTTGGGCAGATATACATTTTTATCAGTAAAGCTGACCCCATGGAATACTCTTTAAATCCTAAAGTTGTGTTTCCACACACCAAACCCTCTTAAAATATATTGCCCACCAGTATGGATGACGTGATTCACACACCTTGTAATCCTCATTGGCTTATGTGACATTCCCTGTAGACTGATTTACATACTTGTATGACTCCTTGTCTCTGTATAATGTGTGCGTGGTGTAAAGTACTGACACACACTACACTGACATGAGTAGCGCTGTACAACAAATTAAATGCATATGAGAGAGGGGCTACGTAAAGATGAGGGGCACTGTTTGAGGGTGGCAGTGAGGGAATCTGAGGAGGAGGTAGTGGGAGGGGCTATGGAGCGATGAGGGGCACTGTTGGAGGGCGGCAGTGAGGGAATCCAAGGAAAAGGTCATGGGGTGGAGGCGGGGACAAATCGAACCCGCAGTGGCCCCCCCAAATGCACCCTTGGCCCACCCAAATAAAAATTCCTGGAGCCGGGCCTGATCAGGATACTTAAATAAGAGGTCGCAGGCCATGGGGCCATTTTTACCAGCCCTTTTCTACCTTATTCCATGTCCCTCTCTCACTTACACACACCCAACACCCCAACCCTTTTGGTTAAGACATGTCATTAAACAATCCCTAACGCACGGCTAATGCAACATGTTCACTGCTCTTTAGCAGTCACTGCTGCAAGCTGTTTCAGGCAATACTCTCACGCCTGCACTCTGCTGTATACAAAAAGCTGAACTAAAACCACAGGCTTTTCCCACTGAACGATGAGTTGAACAACTGTATTACTTTTACCAGGTAATAACCCGACAAAGCAAAATGACAACTATCAATTATTTAACAAATCCTCTCAATTATCTCATAGCTTTAATGACTGCCGCTGAAAACAAAAACTAAAAATCAATATTAGTCACTGCCAGTAGCACAAGAGACCAAACATGAAAGTTATATGTTTGTTTAGCAGGTCTATCGTAAGTACATTTGAGCTCATTACAATATTTAACAAATTAGATTTTGCTTCGGGGTTGTGCAAAAAAATTATGCAACCCCGATGCAAAATCAGGGCCTTAACATGTATTTATGTTTTTTAAATCCTGCCACAAAGAAACTGGCAACAAGGAGAAATGCGGCAGTAAATCTGTTCTACTCAACTGGTTGCAAAGTCTGTATTTAAAAATATAATCGGGTTAAGGAACCTGTGGCAGAGATCTTTGTGTGCTCAGTAAAGCTCAGGGAATAATAATAATGGTAAAATAACTATTTGCTGGAGAGGTTTGTGTTTTGTCTAGTTCCAGTTTTGGATCAAAGTAGCATTGAGGGTTAATAGGTCTCCTGGAAAGCACACTATGTAACGCGCAGATGACAGATTTTTATTGTATGTAAATGGGCAAGTGAGTTAGCGCTTTGAACACAGAGATCCTTTTGTTACTTGCAGTTCATAAATTGTAATTCTTCTAATATAGCACAGTGAGCCAAGAAGGAAATGTGGCTCCTACACCTTCTAACTCTCCCCGTCTTATGTAACACTCCCTTGATTTACACACATCATTTATTGTCAATGTATAATGTGTATGTATAAAGCACTCTGACACTCTACAATGGGATTAGTAGCACTATAGCGCTGTAAAAGAAACAAAACAAAATAATGGCATTTTAATTGTTTGTGTAAATACTGGGACAGACTAACAAATCTGACATTCCTACACACATGCATATCTCTTATATAAAAGGACTGAACAAAGTCAAAAGCATGCCTGCCTCTTGTGTGATGTGCTGTGATAAGCTGTGTGCCTTTGTTTCTCCTCCATTTCATTTAGATGTGAGGCTCCTGATAGCTCCCAGCCAGGATACTCCAACAAAAGGAAGCCTGATGGCCCCTTAACTTCGACCTTTGTTATAGGCCCAGCTGGAATCTGATAAGCCCCTTCCCCGCCTGTACATTGCTGCTTGGAACAAAAGCAAACAATATGCAGGCACTGTTGAATGTGTCCCGGTGTCTAAAAATTGCACCAAGACAAGTTTACCACATTTCTGTGGGGCCCAATCTCATAGCAGGGTAGACTGCGATCACCCTGTGAAAAGAGTGGATAGACGCAGTCTACCCTCAACTTGTGCCCGGTCCACTACATAGTGCCAAGAGATGCATGTGCGTCTCTTGACGCTATGTAGCAGCTACTGCTCATTTTAGTAATGATGAAGTTCACCTGTGTGCCCTAATACTGAAAAGCGAGGGCAAGAGATCTTTGCAGTGTAAGTTAGTAGATAGGTACATAGTACATTTCCTTTACAACGAACCATGAAGCGGTGTTTAGGAAATTAATAATATGCTAGTTAAAACAGGTGCATTTAGAAAACTGAGGCCCAAGCTCCTAACTAGCAGGAAGGCCATTTATTTTCTTGATCTGTGCGTAAGTGGATGAGCTCAAAGGGGTAAGTACACATCACTTATCATGTTGCTGGCTCGGTGAGTGAGGTGAATAATAAAGCCGATCTACAAAGAAAACGAATCAACAGGGTTGGGGCGGGCGGGAGGAGATGAAGTGAGTGAAAACACCAGCACTCGTGTGGAGTGCTCAAAGACAAAGAAAATAGTAGCTCCTATAACGGGAGCAGTGGATGGACCCAAGCACTTGGTCCATGTTCAGGGGGAGGGTCAAACACAGGAAGAAGCATGACGCTTTTATGCCATGGACCAATGGGAACGACGGATATGAGAGCGCGATGGAGAAAACAAGTGGTAAGCCTATGGGCAGGCTGAAGCCCACAGATTGAAACATGCTGTTCGAGACAGCACATGCGCAGCCTAGACGGGACCTAAACAAAAAGGACAGAATGTGACAAACAAGGCCAACATGCTTAAAGTTGATTATTATATAATAGCTCACCAGCAACTGAATATTTGGCCCAATACAGGAAATAGGTTTTCTTTTGATAACGTGGTGAAACAAAAACTCCACAACCCAACCGACAGTTGATCTAATGTACTGCCTTGTTTTTTTTAACTGGGAATTATTCTAATTTGATTCACATGTTTCTTTTTAGTACTTAAGAAGGAAGAAACGTTTGCCAAAACCAACACTCCATATGCTGTGGGGGTGCCCTTTTTGTGCTGTAAATCACTAGGGCATGTGTCGATGTGTGCATGATTATATTCTTGTTTCAGGCACAAACCTAACCTTACTCCCTGTTTTGCCAGTCACTGTCTTTGTTAAGAACAGATTCACAATTGCTTTATTAAACCTTCTTGCTTTCCCCAATTTGATTGAAAATGCACCATTTGCCCACTATTTTTTAAAAACCCCCGAACACTTCTGTGGTGATTCCGGCTCACTCGCTACGCTCGCTCGCATTACCGTGTCACTAAAGCAGGAATGTCAAAAAAGTGTGTCACCATCATGAAAAGTTTGGAAACCTGTGAACCATTCCCAGTTCTCATTACAAAGTTACAACTCAATGTATGCTACAGGGAGAGCAGGCCCTTCAGAGTGCAGTGATAATCCCCCTCACATCGGCACATTCGCTCCGCAGTCAAAGTATCCTTAGTAAGTCCCTTGTCTTACAAGTAATCAGTAAAGGTCCACCAGTCTCGATGGATGGATCTCTGTAGAATGAGGTAGGGATCCTAGATTGACATTTACACCAAAGCCAGCTGCAGCACCCTGCGGCTTGAAGGAAGAATGATGCCCCTGCAAGACATGGAGCCTATAGATGTTGTTCACGCACTCAATTGGCAAAGAAGTCTCGCCATTCGAAACCTGGTCCCAACAGTCACACTTTAAGGGGTCAGGGTTCAGACTTTGCACAAACACACAATTAGGCACAAGATGCAGGGGGTTGGAGAATGTGGAGAAAGGGCTTGTTGGAACTGCTGACAGACTGTTCATTTTACTCACTTCCTGGTTTTGGGTACACTACCAGGTCATTGGTGACAAAGCAGTTTAAGACCATTCATGACATGAGCTTTTGGCTACCAACTGGTCAGGAGTTGTTTTGGCTCTGCGCTCTCCTATCGGTTTCCACTCAGTATCCATCTCTCATGTTTGTTATTTTCTTCCCTCTGAAATGCCTCATGGTAGCTTTCCTATTATACCTTCCTTTCTCCTTTGTGCTGTTACTGCTTGTCATTGCTCTGGGTTGCCTCCTAGATCCAATGGCGTGTTTGCGGAGGCATCCTACAGCCCTGGTTTTCAAGTCTGCTTAAGGCTCAACACAGAAGCTTCGAAGGAAACCAGCTATGTGAAAGTGGACCAGCCTGCATGAATATTAGAAATGAGCATCTATTTTGACTGCGGACTCATGCACTAGGCCAGGTTCAAGTATCTATTTTGCTTTAGCAAAGAACAGAGTGGTACAACCTAGCAATACATTCACACTGCGTGCAGTGCAAGTCAGCAACTAAAACAACAGAGATGCCAGAAATGAGAGGGCGTAATGGAAAAGAGATGCTTTGGCAATGAAAAGAGAGAAGAGAACATGACCAATCTTGAAATCCCCCATACAGAGTTAGCGAGGGGGAAACTGAAGATATAGCTACCCAGACTCTGTGATCAGTAAAGAGGTCACAGATTAAGTCATGCATGAAATAAAAAAGGTGGTGTGCTCCATACTTACAGATCGGAAAATAGGCCTCAATTAAATATGTAATAAAGTAGATGATATTGAAGTCAGTGTAATGACACTTGAGTATTCAATGAAAGAACCCTCAGCAGCTAAAATATCACATAGAAGAGACTGAAGGAAGCAGAAAAACAAACAGACCATGAAAAAAGATCAATGAGAAAGAATTTAAAAAAATTGGAGGAGCCACCAAAGAGTATGGGAAGAGAAGATATCCATGGCTGAATGAAGTGATTTTTACATTCTGTACTGGATTAATCCAGTTTCCGCACCTAATTCAGGTAAAAGATAACTTCACTGAAGTACTCTTCTAGACCAACAGAAAACATGAGCCGAAGGCAAAATAATATTTAAAGGACATATATCAAATTTTACAACCTATCAACCTTCATACTCCAGGAACTAAAGGTCTTAAAACTAGCAATTGTTCACCTGGGAAAAAAATCTTTATAGATGGGGTCATCAATTCTGCCTCCTCTTCACAGGGTAAATCAAGCAGTGTTCTGTGAAGATACTGGAAGAAGCAAACCAGATACCATGTATCCAGTTTGAAGAAGGAGGCGATGCAGGACAATAGACATCCTGACTGGAACACAGAAAGTTGAAGATTGCAAAGCAAACAAGGAGGAATGGCTAGAATTAACCCAGGGGCTGGCCCAGTTCAATTTGAGAGGTAGACAAAATCCAATAAAGAGTTGATTAAGAAAATGAAATGTGCATGTCAAGATAAAACGCGTGATGTGGTACTGGATGTAGCGAACAGCAAAAACACCAAGACATTTTGGAAAGTAGCGGATGTCATAAGAAATGATCAGGTATCCTCACTAGATGTTTCCATTTCTATTAACAACTGGATTTGACATTGTACATCCTTTTATTATGGAAATAAACGTGCCAGTATTCTAAGGGCTGGTAAAGAGGTTTTGTAAAAGTTATTACGGAGTCCATGTTTCGTCTTAAAGAGGCTTCAGCAATGCTCAAGATGCAGAATTTTTAACCAAGACCCCGGTCCTCATTTTATACAGGCAGATTCCTTCTTGGGATACCCTGGGTATGGAGCCCAGCACTAACGTGTGCTATTTTGAAATCTGGAAAGATACTGGAGTTGTGGTTGAGTGTTAGAAATGGGGTCTCTAGTTGGCAGTGGTATGCACCCTTTTCAAGTAGGGACCCTCACTCTAGTAAGGGTAAGTAAGTCACACACAAGGAATAACCCCTGTTCACCCCCTTGGTAGCTTGGCACAGAGCAGTCAGGCTTATTCCCAGAGGAAATGTGTTAATTATTTGTATACAAACACACGCATATAGTAACACAGTGAAAACATTACAAAAGGATTCCTCACCAGTTTAGGAAAATAGCCAATATTTATCTGATTAAAACAAGACCAAAATGAGAAAAATCCAACATACACAAATCAAGATATGAATTTTCAAAGGTTGAATCCAATAGTAGTTCTTAGAAATCAATGGTTGTATACGACCAGGACAAAGTACCTTTGATGCGTTAAAAATCATGGACCGGGAGGAGGAGCCTAGCGCGCAACCAAGATGGCCGCGTAGGTGTGAGGCTCCCGAGGACCTCCGCAACCTCCTACGTTTATCCTGTCTTCATCCTGCCTCGGTTGAGGGGACTGTGTCGGTGAGCCTGAGTTGAGGTGGTACCTGTTTCCCGTTCTCGAATCGGACTTCGGGTGCCGGAGTGGGCACCGATTGAAATTTGCGGCCTACTTCTCGCCGGACCCCGGATTTGCGCTGGGGGGTGATCCAGTGGCAAAGTGAACAACAACGGCGGGACGGGCCTGGCGAATCGCGTACCCCACACTTTCGCTTTCACTTTCGCACCCCCTTGCCGTCTCTGCAAGTGAGATCGCGGAGCTCTTTGTGTTGGTGTGGCCTCGCCGGGAGACCCTGCCTGCCTGCCGGCTGTGACCCAACCCGTCGACCTGGGGTGGCCCCCCCGGAGCTCGTGGCCTTGATTGCCTGCCCTCTACGGCGTAGCTGGTGCGGGTGTGTGACCCGTGGCGATGGCCACGAAACAAGACGGAGATCGGTCGAAGACCAGGTCGACCCGGCGTGGCGTCGTGCATCAGGCCAACATCATGGACCGCTATACCCTCCAGAAGGGATCCCCCGGCGGACCGCACAAATCCTCTGAGGGCCCCCCTGATGCCCCGGATTTGCCCACAGATCTGACTCTGCAAGACGTCATGGGCGCCATTGCTGAGATGAAGGCCTCGGTGGGCCAGCGGTTCGACACCTTGGCGCATAAGATCGATGCGGTCCTCGTGGATGTCGGCCTGGTGAGGGCTGATCTCTCCAAGACCAACGACCGGGTTGATTCTTTGGCCCGAACCGCGTCGGGCCTCACAACTGAGGTGGCGGCCCTCCAAACGGAGGTGCACCGACTTCGTCGGGCGAGTGCGCTTATGGATCGGCGCCTGGAGGATTCCGAGAGTCGGGCCCGGAGGAATAACATCCGCATCATCGGAGTACCCGAGGGGCGGGAGGAAGCGGCGGCGGATCTTTTTGTAGAGGACCTGATCGCTACCCATCTCCAGCCTCGGGGACTGATTAAATTCTTTGCCGTGGAGAGGGCCCACAGAGTTCCCGGGGGAAGGCCGAAGGTCGGAGCCCCTCCGCGGCCTCTCATTGCCCGGATTTTTAACTTTCGGGACAGGGACGCGATCTTGCAAGCCTCCAGACTGCAAGGGCCGATTAAGCTGGAAAATATGGAGGTGAATTTTTATCCCGATTTCACTCAAGCGGTCCAGAAACAGAGACTGAGTTTTCTGGGTGTTAAGCGCCGGCTCCGGGACATGAACTTAAAATACGCCATGCTCTTCCCGGCCAAGCTGCGGGTAGAGGTGGATGGTCGCACGCACTTTTTTGATCATCCCGAAGCGGCCGGGGACTGGCTGGACAC
The DNA here is from genome assembly GCF_964204655.1 of Triturus cristatus. Lineage (NCBI taxonomy): Eukaryota > Metazoa > Chordata > Amphibia > Caudata > Salamandridae > Triturus > Triturus cristatus. Next base: position 817,265,940 of record NC_140582.1, read on the forward strand.
TCTGTCTGGGGGTAGTGCTCGAGATGGTGGGGGGGGGGGGGCGGCGGGAGGAGACGGCCCACTGGATCGGGACTGAGGGTTGATATTGGGCCTCACTCTGGACGACTATGATGCCACTTTCGACCAAGCTTCTGTCTTTGTTCTTTCCCCTCCCTTGGAGGTTGTGTGGGGTCTAGAAGGGGTACTCTTTCCTCCTCTAGGGGTCTAGCTAGTTTCACTATATAGGGGCGACAGGCACACTGCAAGTTGGGGGGACTGTCTGGGCTCATGCAGGGGTGCAGGGAGGGGGGAGTTTTGTTGGGGTGGGTGGGTTGGGGTGGGGTGTTGTTCGTTTCTACCACAAGGCAAAAGCATCGTTGTGTTATTTCTAAAGTGCTCTCTGGGGGACGAGTGATGGCTTCTGTTTATGATGGGGGGTAGGGGATTGAGTCTGTTGTCCTGGAATGTTAATGGATTGGGGGACAGGATAAAACGAGGTGTGGTCCTGCAGTTCTTGAAGCGAATTTCGCCCGATATAGTTTTTCTGCAGGAGACACACCTCATTGGCAACTCCTTTTGTGCCATGAATCGACGGGGCTACCGCCTTGTGGCCCATTCGGGCTTCACGTCTGGTTCAAGGGGTGTGGGCATTATGGTTAAGAACTCGCTCCCGTTGGAGATTGATGAGGTGCACCATGACGACAGGGGACGTTACACGGTTTTGGTGGGTAGAATGGAGGGAGAGTGGTCGTTTTCGTGTCTGTTTATGTCCCGCCGGGGCTGCAGACGACCACCTTTGCGGATCTGGGGCGCCTCCTCCTTGGCCTTCCGGAGGGGATTCTAGTGATGGGGGGGGGATTTTAATGCTGTGGTTTCCGGAACTGTGGATCGTCACCCCCCTAGGGATCTCCCCCGTGCCCAGGCATGGTTGTCTGGCCTCTTGGATACCTTGGGGCTGGTGGATTGTTGGCGTTTGAAACATCCCACGCAGCTACAGTACACCTTCCATTCAGGGGCTCATGGTAGTCTCTCACGGCTAGATTATGTCCTGGTTCCGGCGGCGCACGTTGGGAGGATAGGGGAGGTGCGCCATTTGGCACGGGGTATTTCGGACCACTCCCCGCTCTTGTTGCACTTTGATATTCTTCCGAGGGGAGAGGGTAGGGTGGTCCTGATTAATCCCTGGTACCTGCGTGACCCCACCATTCGCGCAGAGCTGGTTAAATCCCTTAAGCGCTACTTTGACGAGAATGTGGGGTCTGTGTCATCGGCGATCTCATTGTGGGAGGTGTTCAAGACGGTACTCAGGGGAGAGGCCTTGTCCCTTATTTCCCATTCCCGGAGGCGCGAGCGGGAGGAGGTGACTCGTGTTGAAGCTGAGATAACCGAGTTGGAGGGTGATCTAGAATGTGGTGTGACGGATGACAAATTACATGTTCTCCGACTCAAGCAAGCGGCTTATAAGGCCCTCGTCACGGAGGCGGCCAGGGGCCTCAGTAGAGAGCAACAGGGGAGACTGTATGATGTGGGTGATAAGGCTGGTAAATTGATTGCATGGCTGGACAAAAAACAGAGAGCGAGTCGAGTTGTCCCGTTGATTGAGAAACAGAATGGTGTGTGTGTCACTGAACCAGAAGAAATTGTCTCCTGCTTTGCAGACTATTTCCGTGGGGTGTATTCCCCGGTGTCCTCCCGCTCTGAAGAGGATTCCCACGCCCTGCACAGGGATATTGCGCTGCCTTCCCTTTCGGAGGAGGACAGAGTGTCGTTGGACGCTGCTCCAACTTCCGAAGAAATTGCCCTCGCCATACGTTCGGTCGCTTCCGGCAAGGCCATGGGTCCTAATGGTCTTCCCATCGAGTTGTATAAACTGCGACCGTATACGCTGGCACCGCATCTTCGTGCTATGTTCCTCACGGCCCACTCGGCGGGTTCCCTCCCGCTAGACCAGCGTCTAGCTACTATCGCCTATTTCGCTATTGAATGCAGAGCCCAAAATCCTCGCCAAGGTGTTGGCCAATCGGCTGGTCGGCGTAGTGTGTGACTTGATTCACCAGGATCAGTCTGGCTTCATCCCTCATCGCAATACAGCGCTTAACCTGCGGCGTTTGCATGGGGTGCTCGCACGTGTCCCGTTCATACGAGAGCCGGCCATTTTGGCGTCCCTGGACACCACTATGGCGTTTGACACGCTTGAATGGCCTTATATTTGGGCGACGCTCGCGAAGTTTGGGTTTGGCCCAGGATTCATCAGTTGGGTAAAATTGTTGTACTCTGGCCCGCTGGCGCAGGTGGTGGTGAACGGTCGAGTGTCGGCTCCGTTCGAGCTGGGCAGGGGCACGCGGCAGGGCTGCCCGTTATCGCCGCTCCTTTTCGCGCTCGCCTTGGAGCCCCTGGCGGAGTGGCTGCGGTGGGAACCTTCTATTAGTGGTCTCCGCTGGACCCCCGAGTATGAGGACCGCGTATCTCTATACGCTGACGATATTCTCCTGTACCTGGCTTCCCCACGTAAATCACTGATTGTACTGGTTGATGTATTGCATTCATTTGGTCTTAACTCCGGCCTTGTCATCAACTGGGCTAAATCGTGCGTCTATGTTCTCTCTGGGGAGGACCCTATCCTTCCGCGGGGCTGTCCTATCCAGATCGCCCCGCGGGGATTCCGGTACCTGGGTGTCTTCATTACCCTGGACGCGGAGGCCCGATATAGTCAGAACTTGCTTCCCCCCCTCCAGCGCCTGAAGGAGGATGTTGCGCGTTGGAGGCGCTTGCCGCTCTCGCCGCTCGGCCGGGCGGCATTGTTTAAGATGATGTCGCTGCCGCGTTTCCTGTACGCTCTGCAGAACACAATGGACGTCGTCCCGGCGCGCTACTTTCGCGAGGTGGAGAGTTTGCAGCGCCGACTCTTCTGGGAAGGTAGACCGCGTATCGCCCTGGCAAAGCTGACGCTCCCGTGGTATGACGGGAGGATCGCCCTCCCGGATATCAAACGGTATTATTGGGCCTCCCAGCTGGCTGCGATTAATCACGGCCTGTACGGGCCCGCTCTAAACCCGGCCTTTGAAATGGATAAGATGTTACTGCCGGGTGGTGATTATAACCGAGCGCTTTATTCCAGCTCGCTTGACGCACGTCTGACGGGCCCCACTCGTGTCATGGTACGAGTGTGGCACGCGGCTAATGTGGCGATGGGGTGGAAAGATCGTTTGACCCGGGCGTCGCCACTATATGCATCTGAGCAGTTGGGCTCCCTGTGGACCTCGAAGGGCTTTGAAAAGTGGGACATGATAGGCATCAGCAGGGTGGGTGATCTCTGGACGAGGGGGGGATTCAAGACGTTCGAGATGCTACAGACAGAATTCCAGTTGCAGGACAGGGAGTACTTTCGGTATATGCAGATCCGTCATGCGCTATGCTCCGTATACCCGGACGTTGCCTCCATCCCGGAGTATTCCCCTCTGGAGGATAGAGTGCTAGATGGACATGTACCAGACAGCACGATTTCATTAATCTATAAAAAACTTATCAATGACCGCTCGGGACTGCTGACTAACCTTCGTGAGGCATGGGTGGCCGATGGATTGGAGCTGGATGACGAGGACTGGGTATCGGCGGTGCCCTCCCCGAAAGAGGTGGCCATACCGGCCCGCCTTCGCTTCGTCCAGCTCAAGATACTCCATAGGGTCTATGTTACGGGGCCAAGGCTACTGCGTATGGGCTATGCTGTGGACGGGTTGTGTAAGCGTGGGTGTGGTTCTTTGGGGACCTTTCTCCATATTTTGTGGGAATTCCCGGAGGTGGAGCGATTCTGGCGTGGTGTGCATGAGGTCCTGCGGGTGGTTACGCGTGTGTCGCTGCTGCCCGAAGCGAGCAGATGCCTGTTGAATGTGTGGGAGCCAACCGACTACTCGGTGCCGCAGACGCGGTGGGTGACTCTGGGATATATGGTGGCCAAACGCGACATTGCTCAACTGTGGGGTTCCCAGAGGTCGCCGACTGTCTCGGCATGGAAGGATAACATGGATTGGTGCATGTTTCGGGAAAAGGTGGTGTATGTTGCGAGAGGTAAGCCTGGGACATGGGTGAACGTATGGGGCCCCTGGAACGCCTACCGCGGGGGAATCTGTACCCCGCCGTTATTGCCCGATCCATCACCGGCCCCGTCCCCTTAGCCAGTTTATCTCCCCGGTCCCGGGCACTGAGTCCACCTAATCCCAGTCTTGACCTTTTTCCCCCCCTTGATACTCCTATGGATTGGTAGGGTCCCCCCCGCTAGGGGAGCACATGCTGCTGTTTCCGATTGTGGGTTGCCTTGTGGATTTGTTCTTTTGTTGTTATTTATATTAAAATGAAACCGTTATGTGGGCCCGGATGGTGTGGCTACCACCGCTTCTAACTCCTGTGCATTTGCCTTTGCCGCGGCATGCGCGCTATTGTTTGTATCACATGCTCCTCTTGCTTGCTAGCGGCCGGCCTGAAGGTTGTAGGCCCATCTTTGTATATTTTTTGAATTTTGTAATAAACGATTTCAAAAAAAAAAAAAATCATGGACCGTGCATGGTGTAGGGGAGGTGAGGTGTGGAAAAGTAGGTGATGCATCAGCACCTTACTGCTATGCAGATCGTTGGCATGGTGACGCTCAGGGACAGTGCGTTGCGCAGAGGAGGTGATGCATCACTTGTAGCAAGGGATGCATCGGTTCCTTAAGGCGATGCAGGCATTAAGCCATCCACATCTGGGACGATGCGTGGCACAGGGGAGGCAATGCAACGGTTCCTTACTGTGGTGCTGTCTTTGATGAAATCCCCACCCAGAGATGATACGTCGATGCTGCGTCTCAAGGCAAGTTGCGCTGTGTCCATTCCATAGTGTCAAAATAGGCGCTGCATCAGAGTGATGTGGTGCTTGAGACTCACGCAGCTGCAGTTTTTCAGAGGCTCTATGGCAAAATGTTGCGTTGTAAGTCACCGTCGTTGTGTCAAGCGGGAACCACTTTCCGGTGCAGCCAGCAGTGATGCTTCGAGTTCTGAGTTGATGCACTGATTCTGAAATGACGCTCAGAGTCGATGCATTGATTTCTCTTCTTGTTGCACCAGAACTCACTTCCAAGGGCCCAGTAACTGGATTTGGCACCACTTGGCAAGAGAAGGATCTCAGCAGAGGAGAACAGGTGCTGGCAGGTGAAGTCTTTGATGGCCCTGAGACTTCTTAACAGGTGTCAAACTCGACTCAAGCCTTTGGAGAACCTTGGAAGCAGGATGTAGAAAGCAAAGTCCAGTTCTTTCACTCCCAGGACAAAATCAGCAGCAGGCCAACACAGCAAAGCAAACAGCAAACTGGCAGAACCTCTTGACAGCAACACAGCTCTTCTTCCTGGCAGAATATCTTCGGTCCAGAAGTGTTCTGAATATATGGTGTCACGGGTCCAGTACTTATACCCATTTCAGCCTTTAAAGTAAGCAAACTTAAAAGAAAAGTCTTTGTAGTGCACACAGCCCTCCTCTTCCCTGCCCTGGCTCCAGACACGCAAGGGGGTGGAGATTTCTTTGTTTGTGTCAGTGTCAACTTCTCCCACCACTCTAGCTCAGGAAAGCCCATCACTAAGGTAATGAGCCATCAGGATATGCAGGGAACACCTCAGCTCCCTTTGTGTGACTGTCTAGAGTGAATACACCTGAACCTAACTGTCACCCTGACCCAGACATGTATTCTAGGGACAGGCAGAGGCACAGAGTGTTTAAATAACAAAATGCCAACTTTCTAAAAATTGCCTTTTCAGACCTGCAGATTAAAAGCCAACTTCACTAAGATATGTGTTTTTAAATTGTGAGCCCAGAGACACCAGACTTTAATTTTCTATCAGCTCCAATTGGAAGATACACTTGTAAGAAATTACAAGGCAGCTCCAATGCTAACCTATGGGAGAGATAGGCCTTGCTGTAGCGAAAATCGAATTTAGCAGTTTTTCACAATCAGAACATGTAAAACACAACTGTATATGTCCTACCTTTTAAATATACTATACCATGCCCAAGGCCTGCCTTGGGCCTACCTTAGGGGTGACATATGTAATAAAAGGGAAGGTTTGGGCCTGGCAAGTGGGTGCTCTTGCCTGGTCAAAATGGCAGTTTAAAACTTCACACACAGGCCCTGCAGTGGCAGGCGGCCTGAGTCATGCTTCCAGAGCTACTCATGTGGGTGACACAATCAGTGATGCTGGCCTACTAATAGCATTTGATTTACAGGTTCTGGGCACACCTGGAGGACTATACTAGGGACACACTGGTAAATCTGAAAAGCCAATTATGGAGAACCCAATCATACCATGATTCAGAAGAGAGAGCAAATATACATTTTAGCACTGATTATCAGTGGTAACGTGAACAGAGTCCTTAAGCCAGCAAAAAGAAGGTCAGAAAAACAGTAGGACAAAGGCAAAGCGTTTGAGGATAACCCTGCTAAAAGGGCTAGGTCCAACAAGAGTCATAATAATCCCCGTTCTTAAAAAAAAAAAAAAAAGGGCGAGAGATGATCCTACAAACTACCTCCAATATCCTTATTGGTTTGGCTGGGAAGATATTTGGGAGATTGATTTTCAATAGTGTGTAAAACTGGATAGACAGTAGGTTTGCAAGACATTAATTTGCAAGGGGGTTCTGTAAACTATATACTTCCTAGAATTCATTAATAGTGTTATCGAAAAGGATTACTTTAGACTATTGGGTGCAAACTAATTCATAACATTCCCTTGCCTGTGGTTGTGTAAAAACTGAATCACCAAAGGGCATCTGAAAATGATTGAAAATAATTGTTGAAAAACATATTATTAGAGTACAAGGCAAAATCAATATTGTCGTCTCTTTATACATTCAATACAGATTGATCAAGTTAACCAGTTGATATGTGTTTATAATACCTGGGAACCTGCAAGGAGGGAAAGGGAAAGACGGGGGCAAGGAGGCCGATAAGAACATAGGAGGGGGGGAGAGGAGGCTGAAGGGAAGGCCAATGGCCCAATGAACAAGGAATTGAAGATAAAAAAGCTGCCTTACATGGGGGTTCAAGTCTATGTGGGCGCATCTCATGCTCTCAACCAAAGAAAAAATATAGAAAGGAGAGTAAGTTGAAATGCTAAAGCTTCTGCATAGAGAGTTGAGGGCCAAAGAGGGATCGAATGAGGAAGATTATAAAGGATCCAAGAGGCCAGAAGTGTCCTTGACCATAGAGAACTGGACAGCGGCCTTTCTAATTTATGCCAAAGTGTATTGTGAAAAGTATCCAGAGAGGTCTGTGGCACTCTTCAAGTATATAGGTGTTATAAGAAAGGCGCAGACCAATTATGGAGGCTATGCTTGGGCCCAATATGACAGCGAGTTTCGCGCTCGCATAGCCCCGGATCACAAGGCACAATGGGAGGATATCCTCTCTGACCTTTGGCGACATACGGTGGGGCAATCCAAGTTCAGGATGACTGTCTTCATGGCCAGTGGGTTACCCATAGTATCAATCTTTTTTAGGGGTGCCTCACTTGGGGGGCTAGGGAAGGAGGGCTAGAGGCAACAGGCAAAGGACAGAGTAGTCAGACAGGAGCCTGCTGGGACTTTTCAGGTTGAACATTTTTTGACTTTAAAGTGGGTTCTACAGGACATTTGTGAGTGTGCCAGCACTCCACGCAGGCAATAGAGCAAGCAAACACCTCTCCTACCTGGTGCTCACCCTTCTTTTTATTGGGCTAGCAGCAGAGTAATGCTAATAAGGAACAGTCGTCCCACTTTTTTGCTTTTGCGTTATTTTGTTCCTGTTACAAAAAAAACCAGCATATTTGTTTTTATTTTCACTGCAACTTTCCCTTTATATTCCACAAAAGTTGCCGACCCATGCCACAATTTCCCCGGGGGTTGTATACTGTTAGTTGTTGGAAATTCAGACTTCATGAATAAAGGGAAGTAGCCACCTCGCTCGTGGCCCTCTGTACAAAGGCCAAAAAAGCATTATGTTTTCATTTAATTCTCTTTAACAGCTGCAGTTAATTGAATTGACATCATCCTGATTTGTGCTCCACTGAGCAATAAAACTGCTTAAGGGGGGTATATGCAACCAAACGTTTATGTACAAGGAGCAAGTTTAGACATACACAATTCTTTCCAGATCGACTTTCTTGCTTAGTTCATCTTTTGCTTCAAGGCATTTACATGATCTAAGTGGGCTTTTCTAGAAGCAATTTGACATTTTTATTTCTAAACTGTAAAATCACAAAACCCCTGTGCATCTGAAAGTGTTATACAACGAAAACTGTGATAGTGAAACGTACGGTCTCCGGCTCCATTACAAATAGCATGGAAAGTGAGGCTGCAGCGACAGCCAGAGGAGGAGAGGAAGAGCCATATACTCTACTGTTCCAAATCATATTTTTGTTTGCATGCCCAAAGCTAGCTCAAGTGCTTAGAATGACATGAAATGGGATTTCATGTCAAGACCAGAGGCTCATATTATGCTGTACTTTCTTGCCAATTTAATACAGTAGCAGTCAGAAAAACATAACATATTATCATTAAAGGTAGATTAGAAACGAGAGAAACGACAAAACTCAGCAAATCCTGGGATGCAATTACTGAATCACATACACAGGTGTAGCCATTAAGTCCACATAAAAGCAAACTTTGCCATACGTTCATCTTTCCTGCTGAACCAACAGTCAGATTCGTGGAGAAGTGTGGCTCAATGGTTAGAGCGGCAGACCCTGATGCAGAGATCTGGCCCGGGACCAGGGTTCAATTCTCGCCTTGGTGGGTCTTGGGCTTAATTTCCTCGGCCCTGATATTTCTCGCCTCGGTGCCTACTCTAATCATGGGTCCCACTCTTCAACTCTGGGCAATAGCTTGCTTAATCTCCACAACGGCCCCAACAGTGCTGGGGATGCCTGGCTTCACCTTGGGGGTGCCCAGAAGTGGACATTTCACAGTGAAAGCCAGGAAGGCTTCCACAGCGGTATGAGTACAAGCGCCAGGACACCCTGTTGCTGGGGCAGAAGTGCGCTATACAAGTACAAAATTTCATATGTTTCTCTCACTTTGTTTGTGCTATAAGTATTTACACTGAGGTTTTGCCTTTAGTTTCCTGCCATGTCTTGAATATTTAAAATTGTTCACTAGCGTAGCCATTTTACTGGAATGCCGCTAAGCCCTGCTTCTTAAGATAGCTCTCAAGTTAGCGGAGTTGACTTCATCGGAAGCTGATTCCTTGGCACACGGTCTCTTATTTTGGGATAATTTCAATAAAGAAATTTCAAAATACATCAGCACCATTACCTCTACTACAAAGGCACAGGCTTCGTTGCGCAAGGTGTTCAGTTGGTTTTTGCTAGGACGGGCAGAAAGGGGGCCATTTTGCCAGCCAATTTCAATTGGTTAATAGGTCCCACTTTTTCAAAAATGGAGAGAACTATGGTTCTCAACTCTCCAGACTGGTCTTCTTCCCACTACGATGCAGAAGTTGCCGTCAACAATATGGAAGAGGTCACAAAAGGCTGCCATCTACAATGGTGAGCGTGCACCCAGAGCGTTCTTCTTTGGGAGGTCATTTTCCAAAGGACATACGAACTAGAATACAGTACAATATCATAGATTCTCAAGATGATGCAGGGTTACTACATAGAATTCTTCCGCGAAGCTGTTTTTCTTTCCCATACAATCTGCCTATTTATCAGGAAATTTTGGATCCCCCAGCAAAGGGTCTAGTTGAAGATTCTGTCTCATCCTCAGGTATTCATAAGCAATATACTCTTAGTCAAAAAGAGAAACAAACAACTATTATTACTTATAAATCTCTGACATTCAACAAATTTGTTCTCTACCACCATTACAAAACGGAGATGATTTTTTAATCTTTGGAATTGTCTTGAACAAACGACTGGATGGTTCTTTTAATTCTGAAAGATGCATATTTGTCTGTTATCGTATCATCCAAACTCAGAAAGTTTCTCAAAATCAAAAGGCAAAGATATGATGTTCAATTCTCACCTCTTCTTTTCAATGTCTCCTCTCTCCTTGGTGATTTATCAATGCCCCTCAAGCAGGCAGTGAGAAAGCAGAGGCCAAATCCCCGGATGAGGAGAACGAACTACAGCAGGCGCAGATAGAATACGCTTGTCTCCTGGAGCGGCAAAGAGTAGTAGACTTTAGGGAGTATGCACAGAGAGCCCATGCGGAGGCAGACAAACCTGGCACTCTACTAGCGCGTATAATACGGAACCAGCCCCAAGCGATCCCAGTAACCTGGATTTGCTCCCCCCTCGGGGAAGTGGCTGTTACCCAACAAACGGTAAACGTGGCATTCTAAAGGCATTATAGGCACCAGTACAGAGCTCCCGGGAGATCATGTGCACAGGAAATTCGGGAATTCCTCCACGGAGTGACTTTACCAAAGCTGGTTGAGGTAGACAAAGAAGACCTAATGTCGCCAATCACAACGGAGGAAATTCAGGCAGCTATCCGGGCTCTGCCGCGGCATAAGACCCAGGGTCTGGAGGGCCTACCCACAGAATTTCAAGCAGCATACACCAAAGAGTTAGCGCCACAACTGAGTAAGCTGTACGCCGTGGCTTTGGAGGAAGGTGCGCTACCCCGACCACAAATCAGGCGTTGGTGGTTTTGTTACCAAAACCCAGGAGGGATGGAAAAGATACAACGGCATACAGACCCTTGTCCCTCCTAAACACTGAGTGTGAAATACTGAGTAAGATTCTAGCGTTGCTTCTGTTGACCTGTCAAACTGGTACATGCAGACAATGTGGGTTTATGCCACGCAGGAGCACAGCACAAAATGTGAGGAGGTTATATCAAATAATGTGGGTCCCATTAGACCAGTTTCCAGCGGCGGGTTGTCTCTCTCTAGACATGCGACAAGCGTTTGACACGCTGAGTTGGGAGTATATGCTGGCAGCACTGAGCCTGTCCGGCATACCCGATGAATACTTGAACTGGGTTAGGTTGTTGTACGCCGTGCTGACAGCCCGTGTACGTTCGGGCAAGCATATTTCTAGCACATACGAGATTCACAGAGGCACAAGATAGGAATGCCCCCTCTCCCCTATGCTTTTTATATTAGCACATGAACCATTTGCATATAACCTTCGCCTGTCTGCCCAGGGCTGGGGCATACCTGTCGGCCCAATGATACATGCTACGTCACTATATGCAGATCATATAGTACTTTATGCTTGGGACTTACATAGCGGATTCACTGCGGTGGCAGCAACCGGGTGTCAGGGCTCTGCGGAAATTATTATAAATCAGTGGCTTTCTCCTTCAAACAGACAGAGGTGCCACCTACGGTTGACTTCGGAGGCAGTAAAATACAAACCGCTCCAGCCACTTTTAAGTATCTGGGAGTGAAGGTATATTGGACTCGGCAAGATACACTGGATGGCAATGTTCAAAGCACAACAGCTGCATTGCGATCACAGCTAGCGTTCTGGATGACGCTGTTGTTGTCTGTCACGGGCCTCCTAGCCATCGCAAAGATGATGATGCTGCCAAGAATGTTGTATTATTTCATGATGCTCCCAATTCTAATCCCAAAGAACGTGTTCCGAGTACTAGTTTCACTGCTGACAGAGCTGGTTTGGGGTGTGGGTAGGCGTAGATTGGCACTGAAGAAGTTGCAACTTCCGACGACAGCGGGGGGGATGGGAGCCCCGGACTTTAAGGCCTATTGTATTGCGAGTCAATTACAATGTCTGGCATTCTGGCTTGTAGGCCGCAACTTGCAGGAAATCGACTACACACCCAGGCTGCTGGCTCAGGGTAAGCTGCACGCAAAGCTACACAGCTCGCATCCAATTATTGCACTGACTCTCCACTGGTGCAAATAGCACTCCAGTATTGGAAAACCGCCTTGAAGTATACCCAGCCTCATCTGTCCTATGCACTGAATACACTTTTCTTGGATTTGCCCATACCAACAGGGATAGTCACGCAGGGGCAGCTGTCCAGGTGGGAAGATGGTGGCATAACAACAGGGTGGGCAATGTTCCATGAGGGCATACTGCTGTCACACACAGAATTTGTACACACTAACGGCTTGCTGGAAACCCTATTTCTCTTACACGCCGGATTGACACTCTGGGTGAAAAGGGTGTGGGCCTTGGTTAGACAGGAACCGCAACAAACTGAGCTAGTTCATATGCTACACTTAATGGATAATGGTAGGCATCTGATGAAATGGTTGTATACGGGCATCAGGGAAACACAGGATTCCCCCTTGGTAGAGTTGCATGCTAGGTGGGGTGCCGATATGGAAAGAGAATGGGCAATACTACTAGCTTATCCGAAGGTAGTTTTTCGTAATGTGCTATTTAAATTTATCAAATACCTGATCACGCAGAGGGCATTTCTGACACCACATAGACTCCACAGGATGTTCCCCGCAGCTACATCGAACTACCCTAGATGTGTAGAGGAAGATGCAGGGTTGCTCCACATGTTGTGGGCCTGTCCAGCATTAACACAGAACTGGGCACAAATTGCGGAAATATTAGCAGACGTGGTTGGTGGGCGGCATTGAAATTCGTCAAAGAGCTGCATACTAGGGGTATATCGACACCAGAAGGGTTACAAGGTGCAGGCTTGTTTTGCTAACCTAGAGTTAATACTAGCGAAGAGACACATCACTAGGAGGTGGAAGGCAGCAAGGCCACCAAACATTGAGGATTGGAAGGAGGAAGTACTGAAATGGAGCCTAGCCAAAAGTGTAGCAATAGCAATGACATGGGATCTGTTGTGCGAAGCCTTTAAGGTATGTGAGGGGTCCACACAGGGGATGGCTGACATGATGCCTCGCACATCCTAGGAACCGTTGCTGGGCAGGCACATACTACCGGGCAGACATCACACGATGCAGGGCTACTGATAATGTGGAGGCAGATATCATGTATGTGCTGACCGGGAACGAGATGCGATATACCGAAATGAGTAGTTGGCTCATGTCTATTGCTTTATTGTTGTTTTTTTTTTACTACCATGAGTGTAAAAGTTAATTATACTGTACACAAGAGTGGAGCCCGATGGGGTCGCCCCGTTAGTTAAGACAAAGGACAGGTTAGCACCTCTGTTTTACTGGCCAAGAGTTAGTCCGAATGTGGAGAAGTTTTGTCATGCCTGTCTAGTCTGTCAGGCCAGCAGCATGTCTGGTGGTGAGATGAAGGCACCATTGGTGCACCTACCGGTCGTGGGGTTACTCTTGGAGAGTGTGGCATGTCTTCGCAGTGATGACACGGTTTCTTTACTTGCAATGCTTGAAGAGAAGGAAGAGAAGAGTGAGCCCCTTCCTGAATTATTGCAAGGTGATGAGAATGATGGTTCCATTAAGGGAGTTAAGGTCGCCTCCGAACTGACACCTGAACAGCAGGTTGAGTGTAAAGAACTGCTGAGGAGATATCCCATCCCTTTCAATTCTCCTGGGCTGACGCCTGTCTGTGTGCATGACTGTGAGAAAGTGGGTTTCTGTTGCAGTAACCCCCCCTTTTTTTGCCTAATAGCTGATGCACTTTTCCTTGTTGTGCCCTGGGCTCCTGCCAATCAGGTGCCCAGGGCCTATGTTCCTTCCTTAAAACACACAAACTCCCAATTGGCAAACCCTGGCCACATGTCAGCCCCTGGTAAATGGTACCCTAGGTACCCAGGGCCTTGTGACCAGGGAAGGCCTCTAAGGGCTGCAGCACTCATTGTGCCACCCTTAGAGGCCCTGTACCCTTACACACACACACTGCCTTTGCAGGCTGAGTGTCTGGGTGCAGGACAAAACAAAGAGTCGACATGGCACACATCTCTGTGTGCCATGCCCATCACCTACACTGCCAAGGCATATGTCAGCCACCCCTCTGGCTGGGTGCCTTATGCCTATGGTGTGGGCACAGGAGCAGGAGCCCTGTGCCCCTACAGTACCCAGGACCATTCCTGGGCACTGTAAGTACAGTGCTGCCTTTTACAAGTACATGGTGCTGAGAGCTCGTCAAACACGAACTCCACAGCACCATAATGGCAACACTGAAGACTGGGAAGTTTGGTATCAAACTTCTCAGCACATTAAACCCACACTGATGCCAGTGTGGGATTTAATGTACTAAGCACCCCAGAGGGCATCTTAGAGATGCCCCCTTACAGCTAACCTACAATCCACGTCTGCTCTGAGGCTGCCCAGGCTGCCACACAGCAGACACGTTGCTGGACCCCTGGGTGGGAGAGCCCCTGCTCTCCCGGGCCTGCAACAATGCACATCCTGGGTGAGGTGAGAAATCTCCTCCCCCAGGATGAGCAAAGGGAAGCTTCAAAGGCATGCCGCCAGTTGGAGTTTCCCCAGGCCACTGCAACCCCCCACTCTGACAGGAAGCTTGGCCGGAAACCCCATACAAGGACAGGGGATGTGCCAGCCTGCCCACCCCACCCCTCAGGTGGGGGAGGCGAGGTGAAGCACATCTCCGGGCTCTCGCCATCTTGAAGATGGGAGGCCCTACCCTATCAGGATTAGGCCACTGCCCCCCTCCCACAGGAGAGAGGCAGGATAGGGGGTGTACCCACCCCAGGACAAGGACCCATTGGTCCCTGGCCTTCACCTACCTGTAACGCCCCTAAATCTAGTATTTAGGGGCCCCCTGAACCTTCCTTCCCCAGATCCCAGATTCGAAACTACAAGAAGAGCAAGAAGAACAAAGACCTGCCCTGCAGCTGCTAAAATGAGGAAGACACCAACTGCTTTGGCCCCAGCCCTACCGGCCTGTCGACCCTCGAACCTGCTCCTGCTTCAGCGCGGCATCTCTTGTGGCCAGCAACCTCAAAAACCCCGGAGGACCTGGCTACCTTTGAACTCTAAAGCCCCTGGGACTCCCACGAGTAGAGGCTCTACTCAAGAAACCTATTTGCTATCCCTGGCACCAGCCCGGGACCGCGGACCCAACACACTCTGCACCAGCCAAGCCTGGCCAGTGCCGGAGTGTACAAAGACCCAGAGGACGACCCCACGGCGACTGTGACCCAGAGTCCGGCACCCAAGGACCCCCCTCGACATCCCGGAAGAAGCCTGCAGCCTCAGAACCAAGTGCCACCCCAGCCGCGACCAACCAGAGGGTAAGATTCCCGACGTCAAAAGGTACCCCTACACCCGGCGCCCTGCGACCCCCTGTGCCCAATCCCGGGGTACCCACCTAACCTACAACTACCCAACTTACCTCTCGAAGTGGTGGTGGCACCTGAAACATCCTCGTCCCCGAGCCTGCAGCCTCTTTTCAAACCGGAACATTCCCATTGATTTCCATTGAGCGCCCTAAGGCTCAAAAGCACCCTGCACCCAGCCGCCCGAGTGGCCCTGGCAGTGCCCTCTCTACACTAACCTACTTCCCCACTTGCCCTGAGTAAGTGACCAGGAGCCCAGCTCCCACAGCCGCGTGGCTTGCCAGACAGCAGCCACCAACCAAGGCCCCCCTATCCCTCATAGGATAACATTGGGCCTAACTCTCTCTGCACCCGGCCGTCCTGAAACCGCTGAGGGTGAACCAACTGTACCTACCTGACACTGGGGGACCCCTGAGTCCATGCCCGGAATTTCAACACTACCAGTCGAGTACTTACCCTTAAACCGCTAACTTCATTTTCCTCATAGGGTAACATTGACTGGCTTTTTTCTTCAAAAATCTTCTAAGTGTGAACTTTTCAAAACTGCAAAAATTCACCAAAAATCAGCCAAGTGACAAAAACGAATTTACTCACCTGCTCCTAGGTGAGCTCCCAGTGCTGGATCTTGGTGCCCAGCCCTGACTCTGAAAAGTGTTCACAACTATACTTACCTCTAACTCATTTTTCTCCCATAGGAAACCATTGTCTGCTTTTCTGTGAAATTTCTTCTAAGTGTCTACTTTTGCAAATTTGAAATATTCTTCTAAAATCGTACCATTTCTGCAAACGAAATTACTTACCTGCTTTTGATAAGGACCCCAGTCCTGGGTCTAGGCACCCAGTCCTGGATTACTAAAGTAACGATAAAGTACTCTACCTGCAATTTGAATTTCTTGCCATAGAGATCCATTGAGTGTTTTCTGTGAAATATTTTCTAAGTGCTAACTTTTGAAATAGCTAAATATTATTTAAAAATCACTACAGTTAAGTCGACTTTCATCACTTGATTCTGCATACTGACCCCAGGCTGGTTCTAGGAGCCAGACCTGGAATTCCAAAAGTAATCTGAAAAGTAATTTATTACAAATAACCTGAATTTACCATTGAGCTCAATGCATTGTTATGTTTAGGAAATAGGATTGTTTATTGCAACCAACTGTGACTGTTACACAAATTTATTGCTTAAAACAAAAGTATTTATATTCAACCTCTCATTCTGAGAAAGTATATTTTTACCCCCTTTGTGGTTCTAAAAATAAAACAAGCATATATTTTATATATACAAATCATTGGCCTAGAGTTCAGTTATTGAGTGTGTGAAACCATTTGCTGACTGAGTGTGTACAATAAATGCTTTACACTGTCCTCTGGTACTGCCTTACTGCTCGACCAAGCTACCACTTTTGAGAGTAAGGTCATACCTAACTTTGACCTCTATCAGCCTCTGGGGGACTGTGGACTCTGTACACCCTGTACCTATTAGGGAACAGTATATACAGAGCCACTTTCTCACAATGACATAGACACAGGGGACACCATGCCTGTTAAGAGCAAGATGTAAAATATGTCAGACAGGGTCCAAGAGTGCATCAAGACTGAAGTGGCCAAGATGCTGGACCTGGAGGTTCTTGAACGCTTCTGTAGTCCCTGGGCCAGTCCAGTGGTGTTGGTGCCTAAGCAGGGGTCAGCTTTTCTGCGCTTCTTTGTTGACTCTCGTGGTCTAAATACTTTAACAAAAACTGATGCCCATCCTATTACCGGAGCCGATTGCATTGACACCCGGTGCCAAGGAGAAAACAGCATTTTCAACCCCAGGGGGCCTCTACCAATTTAAAGTAATGCCTTTTGATTCAAGAATGCTCCCGCCACTTTCCAGTGCCTAGTCAACCATGTATTGTCAGACCTTGAAGCGTTTTGTGGGGCGTACCTGGATGACATTTCTGTGTTCAGCACCTCGTGAGAGGACCACATGGGAAACCTGGAGCAGGTGTTGATGAGGATGCAGGGGGACAAACTGATAGTCAAAGCAACCAAGTGTCAAGTTGGGCAGTCCTCTGTTGTTTATCTTGGGCATCAGGTGGGTAAAGGGAAGGTTCGCCCCCTGGAGACTAAAGTCCAGGTGGTGCTCAACTGGGAGATTCCTACTACTCAGACCCTGGTATGGGCCTTTTTGGGTCTTTTCTGGTTACTATCGGAACATTGTACCAAACTATGGGACCATAGTTGCTCCGTTGACAGCTCTGACCTCTAAGAAGCAGCCCGGGAAGGTGATCTGGACTGGAAAGTGTCAGAAGGCATTTGAGGAATTGAAAACTGCACTATGCAATGCACCTGTGTTAAAGGCCCCTGATTACAGTCAGACCTTCATTATGTAGACAGGTGCTTCAGACAAGGGAGTTGGGGCAGTCTTTACCCAGCTCAATGAGAAAGGAAGGGGGCATCCAGTGGTCTTTATCAGCCACCGACAACTTCCCAGGTAGCAGAACTGGTCAGCTGTTGAAAAGGAATGCTTTGCCATTGTGTGGGCCCTTCGAAGATTCAAGCCTTACATGTTTGGTGTAAGGTTTGTGGTACAGACAGATCACAAGCCCCTCAAGTGGCTCTTGGCAATGAAGGGGAAGAACCCAAAGTTACTCAGATGGTTCATATCTCTTCAGATTTCACTGTGTAGCATGAAACAGGCTTACAGCACGGCAATGCAGATGGCCTTTCTCGCCAGTTTACCCAATCAGATGATCGGTCTTCTCCCACTGAGGAGTAAGTACTACCATTCTGATCTGGGGGGGCATATATTGGGATGGGAAGTCTTCTGCATGTCTCTGGAGAGAGTGCTTCCCCTGCCTTATGCTGATCTCCAGGCAAGCCATTTAATAGTTACTGTATGTTTTCTAGATCCCTACCTCAGTGAACCTGACAATCCTGCATGTCTACTGAGGGTCTAACTGTTTACATGGATTGATACCCTAGAGCCTGGCTCTGAGGTTGAGGGGCATGCCTAGTGTACCCCTATTTCCCAGTGAGGGGCTACTGCCCTCTCTACCCTGGCTGTGGCAGACAGACATTGGTAGCAGCAATAAATCTATAGTCAGGAGGGGTGAGTTACTAGTCACCCCCCTGATCAAGTCTGTTCATTCTTCCCCTTGCCTGGGATCCTGTTGCCTTTGTCTACCTGACGTGTGTTTGAGAGCCAGTGGGTGCACTAGGGAAGGATGGTGAGTTGAGCCATTGTGTGTAATGCTAGCTCTTCTGCTGGATATTCCAGCTCCCCCGTGCCCCTCCCAATTCTTTGGACAGGCATGATGGGCTGGGGTAGACACTCAGCTCTTATCTGAGTTTAGCTGTACTAACTCTGCTAAGAGGACTTTCTCTCCTGGTCGGTGCCTTCTGGTCTGGAGTTAATTAAAATTCCTCTTTAGAGAACAGCAGGGGCTGGTACAAGGGAAGACAGTACGTCATCCTTTGCATGCATTGGTCACATAGTGAAAGCACCATGAATAGTCTGTGATTGGAAGTGCAACTGGGATACAAAAGTAGCAGACACTCTGACTGGATCAGCCTATCAATCAGAGGTGATAAAATTCTGGCCTTAGAGGTCAGTTGTTGTTTAGGACTGGTCTATGAGTCTGAAGAGGCGACTCACACCGGATCATTCTAAGGAAGTCAGACGTAAACCTCAGTGTGAAGGCAAGATAAGAAGCTTACTCACTGTGTCTGGAACTTGAGGAAGTTTTCTCTATGACAGATGGATTCTGCTGCAAAGGAATGTGCCAGTTTGACAAGGAGCAAGGGCATCAGCGGCATGAGGGAGGGGACACGCTGTCTCTGTGAGGCTTGAATAACTGGCACTTTGAACAAGGAAATTGCAGACAGCTGCTCAAGATAAGGAAAGGAAGCTTTCAGCACATCAAGGTAGACAGAGACAGAGAAGCTTGATCCCAGTCCTTGAAGGTGAGATCGCTTTGCTCAGACCCCTCCCCTGTGCAGTGGGAGCCTGTGTGGTACTTCCAGTTACAAGCAATAACTGGGGAATAGAGTCTATTGGAACAGCCCCCACCACCTTTCTTTTTGTGATATCTGGGGGCATCAGAGTGAATTGGCACTGTGTCCAGCCACTACCCTCCTACAGCTAGCCAGTGGCTACTAGACTAGTGGGACTCCAGTAAAGTGTTACAAGACGTCAGGCAACTGTGATCAGATCCCCAACGCCACTAGAGCAAATTTCTCACTCAGGACAGAAGGGCTCTTCTGTTGCTTTGGGTGGGAGGTTATGGGGCTGATCAAGAACCTTTGACTTCGCATCATATACTGAAAGTATATCCTTTTAATACAAAGGTTGGTATCATGGCTCTTGCGAATGAGAGCAACCCTGTGCAACATGGTCTGTAAGATGCAATGCTAATTGTGTATCTTCATGTTAACTGTGTTTTTATAGTGCTTAACATCTAGAGCTTGCAATGTGAAGTATGTTGTCAAGGATTCGAGCCGCAGCCTAGAAGGTGTGTCGATTCCGATGAGTGGTGAAGCTGGGGTACGGAGTTACGTCATCAAGGCCGCCGTAGACGAGGGATGCAAGGTAATTGCACTGGGAAAGGTGTTGCGCAGCAGCAGTTCTGAAGATCGTGCGTCAGTCCCAGATGTGGGAGGTGCGGAGATCAGTCAGTTGGCTCAGGGATGAGCTGCACAGCCGAGTAGATGTGTTGATTCTGTTCGGGGATGCGTTGCTCAAAAGAAAAGATGCATTGCTTTGGCTGGCAAGCACCTTATTCCCAATGTCCAAGGGTCCAGGACTGTGGTTACACCTCTTGGCAGGTTAGACTCATGGATGGCAGAGTCCAGGGGCCCTATTACGTAAAGGGCGCACTTTTCCTGTTTATGCCCAGAGCACCTTAAATCAGGTGCGCCGGGCACATACAGTGAAAGTGCACCGTATTATATGGAATGCATTGTCCCCAGGGCAGCCACAAACTCATGCTGTCCTGGGGGCAGTGCATTCAGGTGAAAAACGGAGCGGCTTTGAAGCAGCCGCTCCGTATTTCACTATGAAGGCAGCAACCTGCCTGCAAGGGGATGTCTAGGGGATCCATGGGACCCCTTTTCCCTCTCCAGAGGGCTGCAATCAGAAGGCGTACTATCAGTGAACCCCCTGACAGCTTCTTTATCTCTGCGCCCACGTCTATAATATGGTGCGGGTGCAGAGACAAAGGGACTCCCTCATTTGCATGGGGTCACGCCTCCATGCAAATGAGGGAACGCCCTCTGAAGATAGGGTTTGTGCTTTATGTGCGCCAACGCTATTGGTATTTCAGAAGGGGTCACACAAGCATCTGCGCGCCATCTGTAATACCAAAGTGCTCCGGGGGCACGCAAAGGGGGCACAAACACCCATAATATTGTCCCTGGTGTTATGTTATGTTAATTTAACTTATATAGCGCACAAATCACCCCAGAGGGGGTATCTCGGCTCACAGAACGATTGAGGACAACAGAAACACCAGATTAAAACAATTCTGTCTTGAGCATTTGCCTAAATTTCAGATGGTCTGAGCATGTGGTAAGCTAACGTATTCCAATACAGAGAGGCTAAATATGAAAAAGACCTTACTCTCGTTCGAGACTTTCTGATGCGTGGGACAACCAGCAAAGCTTTGCCTCTAGATCTGTGCCGCCTAGCTGAACAGTAAAGTTTAAGCTTTGCGAAAAGGTAGCTGGGACCTTTTGAAGGCTGTTTCCTGTGGTCTGAGCCGCCAACAACATGCCTCCTGTATCCGTTTTCACTCCACATTGAAGAACTGTGCCGCCTACCACCATAGTTACCTGGAACGTGAGAGGCATGCATACACCAGCACACAGGTATGAAACATATGCTTACATAAAATGCCACGCTGCCCACATAGCGCTGTTACAGGAAACGCACATCTGCAGCCAAGACATACGTAGGCTTCAAAAAAGATGGAGAGGCCAAGTATTGGCCACAAGCTATTCATCTCATGCTAGGGAGGCCCTCATCTGGATCTGTCCGAGCACACCATACACGTCCAAAGAGACTGAGATAGGCATTTATGGCCGCTATGTGCTGTCCTGTGATTGCCCAGATGGTAGACAGATAGTCATAGGGTCCATTTATGCCCCAAACACTGATCAGGCGGTGTTTTGGCAGGCACTTTCAGGCATACTGTCCCATTGGTGTGACATCCCTTGGTTACGGGGGGAGATTTTAATGCAGTGCTGGACACAAACCTAGATAGGTCCTTCCCACCACTACAGAGCACAACTGGTGCGTCACACGCTAAAGGCCTAGTAGAAAGGCTACGTGACTAGGGCCTCATGAATTTCTGGAGGACACTGCTCCCGCGTGATTGCCAATACTCGCATTACTCTCACCCACACGGACTACACGTACGCATTGACCCATTTGTAGGGAGTGAGACGCTGCATGCTAAGTGCACCTGTGTAGAATATTTGGCCCGCATGCACTCTGATCACAATCTGCACATGGTTCAACTCATAGATGAACGGGCCTTGCAGGTCACCCGTGTGTGGAGACTCGAGCCCGCGGCACTAGAAGAACCCCCTTTAGGGATTCAGTAGCAAATACTATAGAGAACTATTATGAAATAAATTAAGACTTGGTCCCTGACACAGGTATGGAGTGGGTAGCATGTAAGGCTGTGGTCCGAGGGTAATGCATTGGACTAAACTGGAGTTTGTGTCGACAGTGGGACCACGAAGCCATACGCATTGAGACTGCCCTCATCCAACTAGACGATACCAAAGGGGATGATGGACGGAGCTTTTGAGCAAATCAAACACTCACCCCCAGTCAACTGATCAGGGTTTAATTCATCATCATTCTTTAGCTCATTCCACCACCCCAGTTCAGACATGGCCATATGCAAATCAGTCTGACCCTGTGCCTCATGGGAACAGTCCAGCCCGAACTGCCAAGCCATGTCTTCCCTGGACCAGAAACAAGCATCCTGAAACCGGTTTCGGGTTCATAACCCTCCTCAGCCAGGCTATCTTGAATCCAGTGGCAAAGTGAGCAAGGGACCCACGTCTGGGCATACCCTGCCAACTTAGGGCGAACAAAGCGATACCAAAGGGGATGATGGACGGAGCGTTTGAGCAAATCAAACACTCGCCCCCAGTCAACTGATCTGGGTTTAATCCATTATCATTCTTTAGCTCACTCCACCACCCCAGTTCAGACATGGCCATATGCAAATCAGTCTGACCCTGTGCCTCATGGGAACAGTCCAGCCTGAACTGCCAAGCCATGTCTTCCTTGGACCGGAAACAAGCATCCTGGGACCGGTTTCGGGTTCATAACCCTCCTCAGCCAGGCTATCTTGAATCCAGTGGCAAAGTGAGCAAGGGACCCACGTCTGGGCGAACCCTGCCCACTTAGGGCAAACAAAGCGATACCAAAGGGTATGATGGACGCAGCGTTTGAGCAAATCAAACACTCACCCCCAGTCAACTGATATGGGTTTAATCCATCATCATTCTTTAGTTCTTTTTGCATTTGTCACCCCAAGTGGGACGGGTATGCTCAGACATGAGTCCCGTGCTCTCCATGCCACTGGAATCAAGCTATCTTGGCTGAAGAGGGGTGAAACCCTGAAACCGGTCCTAGGATGCTTTTTTCCAGTCCAGGGTAGACCTGGCTTGGCAGTTCGGGGTGGACTGTTCCCATTGGGCACAGGGTCAAGACTGATTTGCATATGGCTGGGTCCAAACTGGAATGGCATGACGAGCAAAAAAATGATGGATTTAGGCCCAGATCTCTGTACTGTGGTGAATGTATGACATTGTTCTGCATTCTGTCCATCAATAGTTCTTTTTGCTTTTGTTAACCCGAGTCGGACGGGTATGCTCAGACATGAGTCCCGTGCTCTCCATGCCACTGGAATCAAGCTATCTTGGTTGAAGAGGGGTGAAACCCCGAAACCGGTCCTAGGATGCTTTTTTACAGTCCAGGGTAGACCTGGCTTGGCAGTTCGGGCTGGACTGTTCCCATTGGGCACAGGGTCAAGATTGATTTGCATATGGCTGGGTCCAAACTGGAATGGCATGGTGAGCAAAAAAACGATGGATTTAGGCACAGATCTCTGTACTGGGGTGAATGTATGACATTGTTCTGCATTCTGTCCTTCAATAGTTCTTTTTGCATTTGTCACCCCGAGTGGGACGGATATGCTCAGACGTGAGTCCCGTGCTCTCCATGCCACTGGAATCAAGCTATCCTGGCTGAAGAAGGGTGAAACCCGAAACCCGTCCTATGATCCTTGTTTCCAATCCAGGTGGACCTGGCCTGGCAGTTCGGGCTGGACTGTTACCATTGGGCACAGGGTCAAGACTGATTTGCACATGGCTGGGTCCAAACTGGAATGGCATGGTGAGCAAATAAACGATGGATTTAGGCCCAGATCTCTGTACTGGGGAGAATGTATGACATTGTTCTGCATTCTGTCCATCAATAGTTCTTTTTGCACTTCCAACTAGAGTCGGACGTAGTGAGGGTGCCCGGTGCCCAACGTGCCTTAGATACGATGAAATATGAACACACACAGGTCATGGAATGGCTCTGATGCATAAATTATGCTTCACATGCAGCGCATACCCGCACCATGGCAGACAGAGCCGGAAGACTACTGGCGAGGTTGATTAGGCAAGAACAGGCACACCCTCAGGCTCTTACACTGTGATCAGCATCAGGTCACTTAATAACTGGTCAACATGAGGTACATAAGGAGTTCACAGCCCACTGTGCTAGAGTATACAGGTCGGCCCTTCAGGTGACACCCACAGATCTGGATTTGTATCTGTCCCCACTGCCTCTGCCCGTGGTGTCGTCGAAGCAGCAAGCCGAACTAGAGGAACCAATCACGCTGCAGGAGGTCCAGGCAGCCATACAGGCGCTGGTGACTGGTTTCCCCGCCGAGTACTACAAGGCGTACCTGTCTATCCTGGCCCTGCACTGGCTCACCGTGTACCGTAACGCGCAGGAGTCGGCTGTCATGCCGGAGTCGCTCCATTAATCACTGCTGGTCTCGCTCCTCAAACCGAGCAGAGACCCAAAATTGCTGGGCTCCTACCGGCCCCAGGTGTTGGTGAACACAGACTACAAGGTGCTGGCCAAAATATTAGTGAGCAGACTGGCCCCTCTGGTTCCGCAGTTAGTGCATGCAGACCCAAACGGTTTTGTGCCTGCTCGCTGCAAGTTATTGATTATACACCGATTCTTTAGGGTGGCACACTATGCTGGTGAGAGGTGGACACACTTTGGTTGCTTAGTTCTAGATTTGGAAAAGGCATTCGACACCTGCCCTGGACAGGTATGGGCTGGGGGAGAATTTCCTGAGTCTAGTTAAGTTGCTATACATGCAACCAACGGCCAAAATCAAAACAGGCCTGTACGTTTCACGGGCGATCCCGATTGAGTGTGGCACAAGGCAGGGATGCCCACTGTCCCCGCTGCTGTTCGTGCTCGCCATCGAGCCACTGGACATGTCTTTTTACCAAACCGGTGCAGAGTGGGGTATCACTCTGGGAGATGGTTCAGATTCAGTATCACTGAATATGGACGATCTCTTCATTTATCTCCGAAATATAAGTGGCCCATACTTAGCAGTTGAGAGGGCGCTATCGGAGTTTGCCTCAATGTCAGGGCTACGTGTAAACTGGGAGAAGTCGTACCTGTATCCCTTTGCTGCAGCTACCCCAGACCCTGAGTTGGTGCTAGGTGGTACGCCGGTACCGTGTCAAAATTCAACCTTATTTGGGGATCCGTATCTTCCGCCAACAAGATGACCTACTGGAGGGTAATCTCATGTGGGCCATGACGGCGGTGAGGTCTCAGATGTCTTTCTGGTGCACTCTCTCTTTGGTCACCATGGGTTGCATAGCACTCCTAAAAATGGTAGTGCTCGCGTGGCTGCTTTATCATTTTACAAATGTATCAGTCTACATCAGACCCTCCTTTTTCCATACCCTAGAGCAAGATCTGAGGCAGTTTATATGGCATGGAATGCGTAATAGGGTAGCGTTAGCGAAACTGTACCTGATGACCGTGGCGGATTGGCAGTCCCCAACATGGAGCACTACTATCTGGCATCACAGCTACAGTGGGTGGTACGCTGGATTGGTGGCTGACGCAACAGCCTGGTCATACGCTATCACAAATCATAGCCTTGTTTAACCCCGGTAGCAAAGGTGCAGCCCCAATGCAGCTATTGACTTTGATTGCGTGTAGATGTTTTCGCCAGACCCTAAAGATCACAAAGGCAGTTGCGCAATATGCCCCTTCCCTGCCCATGTTAGGCACACCAGTTCACCGTCGCATTATCTCAGCAATGGAATTAGCCCCCTGGGAAGAGGCAGGACTACTGACCCTGGGAGACCTTTACCAGGACTGTCACGCTCCGTCTTCCGGTGTTCCTCAGGGTTGTACTGATGCTGAATGGGGTCCACCTCTCGACCTCCCCAAGTCCGGAATTATGAAATAACACAGACTGGTGAGGTGATCGAGCGAGGGAAGGAAAGGGTAGGGACAGCAGGGAAGGAGATCTGTAACGAGAAAACACACAATCAACCTGCGCGGTGGAACACTGTCTCACATGAACAAAGAATAACTAGTGTAGCGTGGGCCTACCCAGGGACAACCCCCTACCTGTAACGGAAGAGAACAAATGCAGTAATTTCAGGAAAGAGAGGGTCCAGGGGTAGACATGGATACAGACACAGGTATTTAAAGTTCTTTGACCCCCTCGCTCGCACCTTCTTCTGACCAGACCAAAACGGAGAATAAACCATACAGAGGGTACTGTTAGCGTCACAGTGGTGGGTCCGTTCTGTCAGAGAATGCAAACACAACGTATCTAAACTTTGGCAAGACGTAGGTAAATAATATCTCCCGTTAAGGAGTCTTACTGTTTTGTCGTACTGAGGTGCGGGTAGTTCGCCCTTGTCTTAGGGTGTGTATCTCGGGCGTGGGAATCACTTCCACGGTATGAAGATGCCTACAAACAGCACCGCAAGAAGCTTTAGCGCTCCTCTGCACGAGGCTCCGCCAAGGAGTCTCTCCAACAGAGGAGCGAACTAGGAAGGTGCTTGGAAATAGCACCACAAGAAGCTTTAGCGCTCCTCTGCACGAGGCTCCGCCAAGGAGTCTCTCCAACAGAGGAGCAAACTAGGAAGGTGCTTGGAAATAGCACCACAAGAAGCTTTAGCGCTCCTCTGCACGAGGCTCCGCCAAGGAGTCTCTCCAACAGAGGAGCGAACGAGGAAAGGACCGAATCGGATCGAGGGCTGATCTGCGACTACTACTCACATCCCGCGTCCAGACGCGCTGAAGCCGGTCTTCGGGTTGGAGCGTTTCGACTGCTCGCCAGGACTGGACGCCGAGGAGGAATAACCAGCGTCTGTTTGCTGCTTCCGTCTCACAGATAAGGGATCCGGCGCACCGCATAAGCGTCACGTGTAAACGCGTTACGCGCAACGCCTCACGGGAATTGTAGTCTTGCGAAATCGCGCCAGTCAGTGACTACCGGGTGTTCGGCCTGACAGTACATCCCCCTTTCCGAGGACATTGACTGGCCCTTGGTTTCTCAGGGTATCGGGCGTGGAATGCCGCTACCAACCGGGCCGCATGAACGGACGAGGCCGGTTCCCAAGAGTTTTCTTCCGGCCCATAACCCTTCCACGCCACCAAATACCACAACTTGTGTCTCAGTATTTTGGAGTCCATGATACCGCGTACCACATATTCCTGATCGTGTTGTACCCATATAGGCACCGGACGTTTCTTCACAGGACAATAGGATGGCTTAAGGAGAGAGACATGAAAGACCGGATGTATGTGTAAGGAGGTTGGCAAATTCAGTTTGACAGCTATAGGCTTAACATGCCGGATCACCCGGTACGGACCTATGTATTTAGGGTGAAAAGCGCTGTATTTTTTAAACCTGATGTTTTTGGTCGACAGCCAAACCCACTCCCCTTTCTTGTATGAGGGCCCCGGTCGACGATGTTTGTCCGCCTGAGCTTTGTACTGCATTTTGGCCTTTAACAAGGCATCCCGTGTGTCTCGTAACGTGGAGTGAATGTGTTCTAGCCTTTCTTGTACTGTGGGGAGTTTGGAACGTGGAAGAGAAAGGTCGAGAGGTGTGAACCGAGGGTGAAATCCGTAAGAGCTAAAGAAAGGGAAGTGTTGGGTGGAGGTGTGCTTGGCGTTATTGTAAGCTATCTCCGCTACCCAGAGCCACTCCACCCACGCCTCTGTGTTGTTGTCCACATAGCAACGGAGGAATTGTTTTAACGTCTGATTAAGTCTTTCTGTTTGGCCATCCGATTGTGGGTGAAAACTAGTGGAAAGGGCGGATTCAATTTTAAGTTCTGAGCACCAGGTCTTCCAAAACCGGGCAGTGAACTGGGCCCCTCTGTCCGATACAATGACTTTTGGAAGGCCATGAAGACGGACAACATGGATCAGCAGTAGTTTGGCTAACGAACCCGCAGTGGGAACCTGCTTGCAGGCAATGAAGTGCCCCATCTTGGTTAAATAGTCAACCACTACCACTATGGCAGTGCATCCTTGGTCCCGGGGTAACCCTACGATAAAATCCACTGAAAAACGTTCCCATGGGGTGCCGGGTGTGGGTAGAGGTTGTAACAATCCTTGAATGGGGCGGTGTTCGGTTTTCATCTGGGAACAGGTGACGCAGCTTTTGACCCAAGACACGACGTCGGTACGTACTGCGGGCCACCAGAATTGTCTCTGAATCCTTTCCAATGTTTTCTTCTCTCCAGTATGTCCGGCACAGGGGAGGTCGTGACACCATGTGAACACCATCTTCCGTAACTCCTGGGTTGGGATCAAGAGCTGGTGACCTTTAAAGAACAGACCCTGGTGGCTCTTCCATTCTGGGTGGAACTTCAACCAGGTTCTCCAGGTAAAGGAGTTCATTCCTTGCTTGGTCTTCTGTAAGAACAGATCCGTGTGCACGGCCCCAATCACTTGGTGGGGTGCGATTATGGCCCTTTCCTTGGTTCCGGGACGGTCTGTCGGCATTTCTTGTCTTGTAAGAGCGTCAGCTTTCTGGTTATCTTTGCCAGGGCGAAAGGTGATAAGAAAATGAAATTCCGCAAAAAACAGCATCCACCGGAGCTGACGTGGGGTTAGATGTCGTGCGGCTCGCATGAATTGGAGGTTCCGATGATCCGTGTAAACAGTGACCTGGTGAACCGCCCCTAATAGCCAATGTCGCCATTCACTAAACGCATCCTTTATCGCTAGAAGCTCCTTCTCTGCAATCGTGTAGTTCTGTTCTGCGGAGTTGAGCTTTCGGGACATGAACGCTATGGGGTGAAAGTATCCTGTTTCTTCATTCCTTTGAGATAAGACCGCTCCTACCGCAACTTCCGAAGCGTCGGCTTCCACGATGAAAGGTATCTCTGGACGAGCATGGGCCAACACAGGAGCAGAAGTAAACGCTTGTTTGAGCTGTTCGAAAGCATCTTGGGCGTCAGAAGACCAATGAAAGGGTACCTTTTTTCGGGTAAGTTTGGTGAGAGGTGTTACTGTCTCCAAAAAGTTAGAGATAAACCTCCCATAAAAGTTAGCAAACCCTAAGAAACTCTGGATTTCTTTCACGGTCCGGGGTTGGGGCCAGTCGAGGATCGCCTGCACCTTTCTTTCTGCCATAACCTGACCAGACGGGGTAAGCATCACCCCCAGGAATTCGACCGTGGCCACATGAAACTCACATTTGGAGATTTTACAGTAGAGTTGATGATCCTGAAGGGCCTGTAACACTCTTCCTACGTGGGCACGATGCTCCTCTTCGGTAGTGGAGTACACCAGGATATCGTCTATGTAGACGACCACAAACCGATCCAGAAATGGCCGTAGGACATCGTTCAGGAAAAATTGAAATGCGGCCGGGGCGTTACATAGCCCGAAGGGCATGACCAAGTACTCGAACAGCCCATACCGCGTCTTGAAGGCCGTCTTCCACTCGTCGCCTTCTCTCATGCGAACCAGATGGTATGCCCCGCGTAGGTCCAATTTGGTGTACACCACCGCCGTCCTTACCTGCTCCAGAAGAACCGGAATCAAGGGCAAGGGGTATTGGTTCTTAACGGTGATGGCATTTAAGGCTCTATAATCAATGCAACACCGCAAGTCCCCGTTGGCCTTGGGGATAAAAAAAAGGGGGGACGCCGCTGGCGATCGAGAAGGATGAATCCTAAGTGCAGATACTTGTCGAGATATTCGCGGAGATGTAAATTCTCAGGAGTGGTGAGCGCATAGACCCTACCACACGGAATTTCAGTGCCTGGGACCAAATCGATGCGGCAGTCATATTCCCGATGTGGGGGAAGTTCTTCCGCCTTACTGTCACTGAACACTACAGCGTATTTCTCATAACATTCTGGTAGGGTCACGTCTTTTTCTGCAGCCGTTGCCACATGGAAACCAGCGGCCAACGTCTCCGATGGTCGTGTGGGGTAGTGGTTGCATTTCTCCTGACAGTAGTGGGATTGCAGGATTAAGGTCTTGTGGGTCCATTGTATGGTTGGTTCATGCTTCTGAAGCCAGGGGAGACCCAGGATCACTCCGTAGTGTGGGGCATGAATGACTTGGAAGGACAGCATTTCGTGGTGATACCCTCCATAGACAATTTCATATTCTTGGGTCATGTAGCTGATAGGTCCGGACTCCAATTCCTTGCCGTCAACGGCGAGTACTCTTTCAGGGGTGGTTTTCCGAATGAGTTGTAACCGTAGACGTTGAGCTTCTTGGTGATCTATAAAGCACCCGGTGGCGCCGGAATCAATCATGGCTTGTGTTGGTTTTCTTTGGTCGTCCGTCAGGATGTCAACCTCTATGAAGAAGTGTTTGGCTTCGACGGCGTTATGGCTGTTAACTGAAGGGATCAGATACGTGCTTGATGGCTCCCCTTCGTGAACCTTCAAGCTTTGAAGTTTTCCGAATCTTTTCCGGTTGTTGCTGCGGTCGTCTGTCCTGGTCGCGGACGCCCAAACCGCGGTCGTACAGGACATTCGCGGAGGAAGTGCCCCTTTTTGCCGCAGTAGAGACAGAGGCCTTGTTTCCTCCTTTGGTCTTTCTCGCTCAGAGTGAGGGAGGCACGCACGGCTCCTATTTCCATAGGCTCAGATTTGCTAGCCGAAGAGTCCATTGACTGCCTGTGGTCTGGTGGCAACG
This sequence comes from Triturus cristatus, assembly GCF_964204655.1. NCBI lineage: Eukaryota > Metazoa > Chordata > Amphibia > Caudata > Salamandridae > Triturus > Triturus cristatus. The sequence goes on from NC_140582.1 coordinate 817,296,315, forward strand.
AACCTCTGTCCTTTCTCCGGTGATCCCCTTTCCGTTCTTGGAGGCGATGGTCCAGGCGTAACGTCAACTCAATGAGGGCAGAGCATGTGGAGGGTTGAGGGTCAATCTGGACAAGGACGTCTTTCAGCTCTTCCTTCAGACCTTGGTAGAAGACGGCGGCTTGCTTGGATTCGGGCCAGTCTGTCTCAGCCACCAACCGCCGAAACTGGTTCAGGTAAGTAAGCAAGTCTGCACTACCCTGGCGTAGTACCAATAAGTCCCTGTCTGCCGCGAAGGACTCGGTTCTTCTATCAAAGGTTTTCTCAAATTCAATTCTGAAGGCGTCCCAGTCGTACAATAATGGATCGTCCCTTCTCACCAATGGCACTGCCCACTGGGCTGCTTCTCCCGCCAAATATGAGATCACAAACGCTACTCTAGCTTGATTTGTGTTGAATAACCGGGGTTTGCAATTAAAATGAAGCAGGGCTTGGGTTATGAACACTTGTATCTTTTTGTTATCCCCATAAAACCTTTCAGGGGAGGCCAACGGGATTTGTGTGGGCATCTCTACGACTACTGGAACTGGGTGAGGGCGCATGGTGTCTCCTGCATCAAAGGGATTCCTTTGCATCCTATCTACTCTAGCCTGGAGAGTTGCACTCTCAGTACGTGAGGCCGTGAGCTCTGCTTGAACAAGGGCCAGGGCCGCCATGACATCTTCCAGCGTGGTCATTCTCACACCAGCACAACCGGGAGGAGCGAATTCGTGGGCTGGTTATTCTGTCACGCTCCGTCTTCCGGTGTTCCTCAGGGTTGTACTGATGCTGAATGGGGTCCACCTCTCGACCTCCCCAAGTCCGGAATTATGAAATAACACAGACTGGTGAGGTGATCGAGCGAGGGAAGGAAAGGGTAGGGACAGCAGGGAAGGAGATCTGTAACGAGAAAACACACAATCAACCTGCGCGGTGGAACACTGTCTCACATGAACAAAGAATAACTAGTGTAGCGTGGGCCTACCCAGGGACAACCCCCTACCTGTAACGGAAGAGAACAAATGCAGTAATTTCAGGAAAGAGAGGGTCCAGGGGTAGACATGGATACAGACACAGGTATTTAAAGTTCTTTGACCCCCTCGCTCGCACCTTCTTCTGACCAGACCAAAACGGAGAATAAACCATACAGAGGGTACTGTTAGCGTCACAGTGGTGGGTCCGTTCTGTCAGAGAATGCAAACACAACGTATCTAAACTTTGGCAAGACGTAGGTAAATAATATCTCCCGTTAAGGAGTCTTACTGTTTTGTCGTACTGAGGTGCGGGTAGTTCGCCCTTGTCTTAGGGTGTGTATCTCGAGCGTGGGAATCACTTCCACGGTATGAAGATGCCTACAAACAGCACCGCAAGAAGCTTTAGCGCTCCTCTGCACGAGGCTCCGCCAAGGAGTCTCTCCAACAGAGGAGCGAACTAGGAAGGTGCTTGGAAATAGCACCACAAGAAGCTTTAGCGCTCCTCTGCACGAGGCTCCGCCAAGGAGTCTCTCCAACAGAGGAGCAAACTAGGAAGGTGCTTGGAAATAGCACCACAAGAAGCTTTAGCGCTCCTCTGCACGAGGCTCCGCCAAGGAGTCTCTCCAACAGAGGAGCGAACTAGGAAGGTGCTTGGAAATAGCACCACAAGAAGCTTTAGCGCTCCTCTGCACGAGGCTCCGCCAAGGAGTCTCTCCAACAGAGGAGCGAACTAGGAAGGTGCTTGGAAATAGCACCACAAGAAGCTTTAACGCTCCTCTGCACGAGGCTCCGCCAAGGAGTCTCTCCAACAGAGGAGCGAACTAGGAAGGTGCTTGGAAATAGCACCACAAGAAGCTTTAGCGCTCCTCTGCACGAGGCTCCGCCAAGGAGTCTCTCCAACAGAAGAGCGAACGAGGAAAGGACCGAATCGGATCGAGGGCTGATCTGCGACTACTACTCACATCCCGCGTCCAGACGCGCTGAAGCCGGTCTTCGGGTTGGAGCGTTTCGACTGCTCGCCAGGACTGGACGCCGAGGAGGAATAACCAGCGTCTGTTTGCTGCTTCCGTCTCACAGATAAGGGATCCGGCGCACCGCATAAGCGTCACGTGTAAACGCGTTACGCGCAACGCCTCACGGGAATTGTAGTCTTGCGAAATCGTGGCAGTAAGTGACTACCGGGTGTTCGGCCTGACAAGGACTGACAACTAGTGCCATTCCACACACTGGCTGAGGATAGTGGCTTGCCGCAAGGCCAATTCCTCTTATATGCAACGCTGACGCAGGCACTGTGAACCTTGTGGGGAGATATAACTCACAAACCTGTAACCCTTCTGGTCTTACAATACCTACACAAACTGGGCACGAGCAGACACCTTACTAAATCGTTTGCTGAATCCCAACACACTCATTCGACACAGCCACCGGCATCCCTCAGACAGCGCTGGGACACGGATTCGCAGAGGCAGTGCACTGATCGCGAATGGTCAGCCATGCTAGAGAGACCTACGCATATCTCCAGGAATGCCCGGTTTCGCTTGATACAGTACTACATACTTCAGAGAGCATATATAACACCAGCTAAGATTAATAGGTATGCCAACCATGTAGATGCTAAATGCCCCAGATGTGGTCTAGTAGATGCCAACTTATTGCACATGTTGTGAGGTTGCACATCACTCACCTCCTATTGGAGTGCAGTCACAACACACTTGATTAACTGCACGGGCCGCACAGTCGCATGCTTCTGCGACACCTACATATTAGACCTATACCGTAGAACAAAAAAGCATAAAATCACGTCCCGATTTGCAGACATTAGGCTCATTAGAGCCAAGCGGTTAATCACTAGGCGCTAGAAGTCGCCAGATCCACCATATCTATGTCAAAGCCTGGCTGCAGTCGCTGATATACTGGTCTCAGGCGGAGAGTGTGGCACTGCGGCGGGAAGACACAGTAGGCTTGCGGGTGACCCCACTGGTGGGAGCATGGGAAGCAATCCTACTAGATACCTGAAACCCAGAGCAAAATGATCCGGAGGTGCCTGAGTCGCCCGCATGATGCACCTGGTTGGGTGGACCGTAGGGCTCACATAGAATGCGCTGAACACTATTGTGATTCTCTCATTGCAGAAGTCTCTGTTGCCCTGCTGATGCTGCATCTCACGTTCATACTCAGGAATGTTATTTAAGCTCATTCAATAGTGGCTAGAATCACACAACCTAAACAGGTAGGCTAGAAGTGAATGTATTGGTAAAACGTAACATAGGGGTGACGTAGGGGAAACCGTACCGGGCGGGTAGGGCCCTTACACGCGTTTGCGTTAGTACACAAGAATATCCCAGTTCATTCATTCCCTGTTTCTTTAAGCATTAATGCTCAGACACATGCTATATGGCGCACAAATAATGTAGAACATACGCATTTTCCTTTATGTAGATTCTCACTGTTGTATGTCTACATGTAATGACTGACTGACTGACTGAAATATTTATAAAGCGCTCGAATGCCGCGGCGTCTTGGCGCTGAAGATATAGAACGGAGGGGAAGGCGAGAGGCAAATCGATCTAGGTAAAAAGCCAGGTCTTTAGGGCTTTCCTAAAGCTGGTTTTACATTTTTGTGCACGAAGTGCTGGGGGTAGCAGGTTCCAAATTTTAGCTGCCTGGTAGGAAAAGGATTTTCCCCCCCAACGAGCTCTTTTTATTATGGGTTGGCACACTAGGTCGTGGGAGGCTGACCTCAGTGTGCGTGAGGGAACATATCGCGGTAGTAGATTGTTAAAGTCGTCAGGTCCCTTGCCATGTACCGATCTATGTACCAGGCAAAGAGCTTTGAACTGAATGCGGCATCTGACCGGGAGCCAGTGCAGCTCCCGGATGACTTTGGACGTAGGGTGATGTCTGGGGAGGTTCAATAAGGCTCTGGCTGCCGCATTCTGGATTGCCTGTAGTTTGGACAGTTGTTTTTCTCCTGCTCCTAAATAGAGGGAGTTACAATAGTCTATTCGGGACATTACAAGGGCTCCCATCACCGTCTTCCTTAACATGTCCGGGATGTAGGGTAGGATTTTCCTAAGTATCTTGATGTTATGGAAACAGGCGGAGGTTACCTGATTCACCTGGGCTTTGCAAGAGAGTTCTTTGTCTAACAAGAAGCCAAGGTTTCTGACCTTGTCTACGGGGAGAGGGCAGGCTCCTGCTTCCGGGGGCCACCATAGTTCATTCCAGATGGAAGGTTTATGACCGAACTCGATGACTTCAGTTTTATCTGTGTTCAGTCTGAGAAAGTTACTACTCATCCAGTTCTTAATCTGAGTAAGGCAGCTCCTAAAACACTCCGCCGTAGCATCAATAGCTTGTGAGACGGACACAATAACTTGTGTGTCATCGGCGTAAGACACCAGTTGTAGGCCATGGGATCTAATCAGGGCAGCCAGGGGGGTGACGTATAGATTGAAAAGTGTCGGGGACAGTGCCGAGCCTTGTGGGACCCCACCTGGAAGGGAGAATTCAGCAGATTGAAGTCCATTCCAAATCACTTGGTTAGTGCGGATAGTAAGAAAAGAGGTGATAAGGGCCAGGGCAGGACCGGTGAAGCCTAGGGAGGTAAGTCTTGTAAGTAGGACAGAGTGATTTACGGTGTCGAAAGCCGCTGTAAGATCTAACAGTATCAGGGCCGATCTCCCGCCTTCGTCCATGGTTTTACGAATTTTTTCGTTAGCCATGATAAGGGCTGATTCAGTGGAGTGTAGGGGTCTGAAGCCGTGTTGTGATGAATCCAGTAGCTTCTTTTCCTCCACATGCCGCATTATTTCCTGGTTCATGGCTTTTTCTAAGATTTTTGCGGGTAGCGGCAGACAGGAAATGGGACGATAGTGTTTGTGCTCAGAGGGGTCGAGGGTGTCCTTTTTAAGAATGGGTCTGATACATGCCATTTTCCAATTTTTTGGGAATTCTCCTTCAGAAATAATTTTATTGAGCAGGGGGGTCAAGATATTAGCAATGGTCTCAGGGATTAGATGCAGTACATAGGGGGGGCAGGGGTCTAGCGGAGAACCAGATTTCATCTGAATGATAAGATCGTGCACTTGTTGCTTCTCGAGTGCGGAGAAGCAGGAGAAATGGGGAGGGGTTATAGTGACATGTTCAGTTTCGTTCATGGGTATGGTAGATACCATAGTGCGAAGATCATCGTATACTGTTTGCACTTTCTTTTGAAAGAAAGTGGCCATTCCATCGACAAAACATTGATCAGGTCTAAAGACAGTATCTCGAGGAGTTTTAGTTAAGTGGGCAACGGTTTTGAAAAGTTCCCTGGAGGAGTTTGCGGAGTTTAGAATTTTTTCTGTAAAGTAGGAAGATTTTGCTTGAACTATTGTATTTTTATACTCCTGTAGAGTTTTTATATATTCCAATTTTTTTCCATGGCTATAGTCAAAGCGCCAGATCCGCTCTACGCGTCGGCATTTAATCTTAGCTGCCTTCACCTCGGCTGTATACCATTGAGCGGTAGCAAGCCGTTTCCTGGATTTCTTTGATTCAGTCGGAGCCAATTTATTGATAGCCTCGGTGATCCATTTATTAAAATTGAGGGCCCAATCCTCGCTGTTACCACATTCAAAGTCGGGCTGATTTCTATGCAGTGTCTCAGCAAGTAGATTGGATTCGAGTTTTTTCCAGGGGCGGGTTTTTTCAGGGGGTAGGTAGCTTCTACGCTGGGATGTGGGATTTTTTATTTGTAGATTAAAAAAGATGTACAAGCGCATAATCTGTATTGGAGTTTGTCAAACAGCACTTAAAAAATGTTATTTTCTTGACAGGCAGCCAATGTAAAGATTTCAGTTAAGGTGTGGAAGCTGAGCCAGATGGAAGGTTACAGCTGAGAAGGGAAGTTGAATTCTTGACAATTTGCAGTTTGGCTAATAGTATCTCATTGGCAGAGGAAAGTAACGTGTTGCCGTATTCCAATCTGCTCATTATAAGTGCTTGAACCACAGTTTTCCTTGCCAAGAGTAAAAAGAAAGGAAGTCTTCTCCTCAGCAGACACAGAATATGGTAACAGGAGCCCATTGTGGCAAGGGCCTTCTCTTTCAAGGTCAAGTCTTGGTCTAGATAAAAAATCAAGTTCTTAACTGTCTGTTTGGTTAAAGGAGCAGAACATGGTTCCGAAGGCCACCAGTCCGGAGACCAAAGTTGTTGGGCCTTCCCAAACATCATGATTTCATTTTTTTTGAGAGTTCAACTGAAGGCAGTTATGGCTCATCCATGTGGCGATAGCAGTCATCCTAGTTAAGAATCGCTCTTTTACTTTGTCCAGATTGTCGTCAAAGCAAATGAACAACTGCATGTCGTCTGCATAGGATAATAGTTCAAATCCAAAGAACTTGACGATTTTAGCCAGAATTTAAATTGGGATTCTAGAGACACAAGAGTTGAAGAGTTTATCTCTTCCCAATCAGAAATTACACTAAGAAAATGTAATATGTTAACCTCAATGGTATCTAATGGGAGAGACAGTCCTTACAATAGTGAAAAACGACTTTGAGAGTTTTTCACTAACATGACATATAAAACTGAAAAGTAATGTCCTGCCTTTTAATTGCATTGCACCCTGCCCTCTGGGTTGTCCAAGGCCTACCTCAGTGGTGACTTATAAGTACAAAAAGGGAAGATTTTGGCCTGGCAAGAGGTTTATTTTGGCAGGTCAACATGGCAGTTTAAACTGCACACACAGACTCTGCAATGGCAAGCCTGAGGCATGGTTATAGGGGCTACTTAAGTGGGTGGCACAATCCGTGCTACAGGCCCACAAGTAGCATTTAATTTGCAGGCCCTGGGCATATGTAATGCACTTAACTAGGGACTTGTAAGTAAATTAAATATGCCAGTTGAGAATGAGCCAATATTACTATGTATAGAGGAGAGAGCACAAGCATTTTAGCACTGGTTAGCAGTGGTAAATTGTGCAGAGTCATAATTCAGCTAAAACAACATCAGAAAAGTGTAGGAGGAAGGCAAGACGTGTGGAGAAAGATCACCCCAAGGTTGTCAGTCTAACACTGCGCCTAATGAAACTCCTCCATGAAACTTTCGGTGCATTCTTGGTGACGTGTTAGCTCGTCTTGATATAATGATGGACCATCAGTGTCTTAGTGTGGGCTGTTCTTTGGACATATTTGCTATCCGTGTATACTAGTGACACACCAGTGACATCTTTCTTGGAGTTTTTGTAGCCACACTGGCTTTCCTTGCACAATAGTCATCACGTGGCCACTACTGACATAATGGTGGGCCAGAAGTGACATATGTCTGTGCAGTATTGGAGACAAGATGGCTATCCTTAATATAATAGTGGTCCATCAGTGGCAATTATAGGCATTTTTGTTGTCATGTTGACTATCCTTTTCTAATTGTGTCTCCAGAGTGTCATATTCATGGGTATTCTTGGCAACAGGCTAGCTACTGATATATTGCCATTTCAGCACACCTTTCTGGACATTTTGACCACAAAGTGGCTTTCTCTGACATAGTGGTGGCCCATTAGTGTTATGCTGGGGTAGTCTTTTTTGACCTGCTGCCCACTCCCGCAAATAATGGGCCATCGATGACATATTTGTGGATATTCAAACAGAATGCTGGTAATCCTTGATACAACGGTGGTGTCACGATTCCACACATCCCTATCATCAGCCTGGTGAGTAACCACCCCCGCACCCCCTTTCAGGTACGAATGCACGAGAATGAATGGAGAAAGGGGCTGCGGCACTACAACTCCCAGAATGCCAAGGGACGGGACTTCTCCCAGTTGATTGGCAGCCACAGATTCAAACGACCTCATAAGCACCTCCTATACAGGAAGAAGGTGCTTGACAATCGTTTTGCTTTCCTGAGACGTGGCGGACGCTTTCCTTCCCGCGGAGGAATCCAGAATCACCGCCACTGCAATTTCCTCGAGTTACCTCTCGATACTCCGACGCGACGTTCCTGAGACTTCGCTCTTGACACGCCGATCACCGAGGGCTGCGGAGAATCCTTTACCGCGCACACGCAAGTACTTGCTCTCTGAGAGTGTGCAATGACGTCCTTGTAGACAACTGTTTTCTTCGTGATATCCAGCGATAGTTGTCATTTCCCGCTCTGAGGTCCCGGAAAGCCTGTATTCCCTCAGACAGAGACTCGTTTTAGCGGAGGCTTCCAGAAACTACCCTTCTCCTCCGCTGCTTGCTCCTCCTCTCTTTTCCCTCGTTCTCCTGCTTCCCCTGCCCAGTTGGCACAGACTTTCGTGCCCAGAGCTGGGGTGGTTTTCCCTTCGTCCTCATTGACCCTGCTGTGCTACTAACAGCTTTCTTAGAGGACACTGACTTTTGCCAAGGAATAGGAGTTCCCAGTGGAGAGTGGACTGCCTTCCTTTTCCTTTGTGGGAATTCGGAGAGAGGATTACAAGCTGTTACTGTCTGGAGTTTGTAAGTGCCGTGGTGACAACCGAGGGAGGGGAAAGAGCATGAAGGGTGAATGAAAGACAGTATAGTGGTTTTATGCTTGTGTTCTTTCTTCTCTTCCCTTCTGTAGGGTGTTCCCATTACCCGGACCCAAGCACAGAGCAGCCTCAAGCCAGACGTTCCCCAGGCAGTGACCTTTCTTATTTTATCCCCTTCCCTTCTTCCCCGGGGTGCTGGGTTCCATAGCTGCGTTAATAGCACTGTGGGGCTTATCATTTCGGAGAGCTGGGAAGATTCTCAACACTCCATCGTTCCTGCTGGCTGCGGTTAAACGGTTAGTGGTGTCTAACTCTGTCCGTCATCACTAACCTTCGTGACAGATTGTCAAGCCCACGAAATACGACCAGCCTGAACGATGGACACAAACGTCGTGTTGTCCTCTTTACTTGAGAGCCTAAATGCGCTACAGGTGGAGGTGCACACTACGCGTTTAGAAAATCAAGACATCAGAAAAGAAATGGGGACCTTGCGTAGAGAGGTGGCAGGTCTAACAAGGAGAGGTCCTTACATTAGAGAGGCAACCCTCCCTCCTCCAGGGGCTACCGCACATCCTCCGGCCAGAGAGGAACAGGCAGGTGGGGGGTTTTTCACCATGTCTTCGAGCCCCTTACAGTCGAGTGATTCAAGACCTACAGTTCATGTGATTCAGAATCCCAGTATCCCTTTGGCACCCCCTGAGAGGTTCTATGGCGAACCAAAGAAGTTTGAGACTTTTTTAAATCAGTGCAGGCTGCACTTCTTGTGTAAACCCGCTGTCTTTCAGGACGATACTGCAAAAACGGCATTTATGATGTCCTATATGGGAGGAAACGCCGCTAGCTGGACCATCCCATTGATGGAGAGAAATGATCCAGTATTGCATCGGTTACCTGACTTCTGCATTGAATTACGGAAACTCTTTGATCGCAAGACACACATGTTAACCTTGGACCGTGAGCTAATCACGTTAAAGCAAGGGACACAAGATTTGCTTACCTACATCACCTCATTCAACCGTCTGGTGGTAGAAACCGACTGGCCGCTCGAAAAACGCACCTCCTTGTTCTACCAGGGCCTGAGAGGGGAATTGAAAGATGTACTGTCTCAAGTAGTTCAATTACCTCCGACGTGTGAGGAGATGATAGAATTAGCCGTGCAATTAGACCACCGGTTACAAGAACGCAAAGGAGATAAGACGCGGGGGGATTCACGCCTCTGGTACTCCAAACCAAAAGAGGCTACCGACACAAGACCCAAGACTTCGGACGGAGTGGAACCGATGCAGATCGGAGGAATACGAGGCCCTCTCTCCGTAGAAGAGAGAGAGAAATGGAGAAGGATGAAATTATGTTTATACTGTGGGAAGGGAGGCCACTTCATTCGAGAATGTAAAGCTCGAGCACAGCTTCCCGACAAGAGCCTACCTCCAAGAAGCCCTGCAGTGGGGGGCACAAAAGAGACGGCGGAAAACTAAAGAGCTCGACCCAGATTGAGATCGCTGGACCGGGCGGAAGAAGAACCCAGATCTCCTCCGTCATAGCCAATACCCTACAACCTGCTGTGGCTCACATAAATGTATCTGTATCCATATGGATAATCAGTGGTTCACCCCTGCACACCGACGCCTTATTGGATTCCGGGGCCACCGGGAACTATATGGATATCGCTTACGCTCAGAAAATAGGACTCACCAGCGTGAGAAAAGAGAAACCTGAATGTGTAAAGGCTGTCGATGGCTCCGTGTTAACCTCAGGACCAGTTACCTCACATACACCACCCTTACTAATGCAATTCGGGGAGAACCATCTAGAATGCATCCAGTTCGACCTCATTGATGCCCCGCAATTCTGTCTCATTTTGGGCATGCCCTGGCTAACTCTGCATGATCCTGAAGTCCGGTGGGCAGCCCGCACAGTTACCATGAACTCACAATATTGTAAAGAACATTGCACGCTTGACAAATTCCCCGTCGGCTCTGTCGAGACCACCAAGGCAAGGCTAGTGGCGAGCGCAAGCACCCCAGAAACCTGTGTTAACGCAACCCTGCTACCAGAAGAATACGCGGACTACAAATCCCTCTTTGATAAACAATCGGCGACACGACTCCCTCCACATCGAGTCTACGACTGTCGCATTGAGCTGATTCCGGGAGCGGATATTCCATGCAGTAGGGTGTACGCATTGACGGAGGCTGAAACTCACTATTTACAGAAGTACCTGGAAGAGAATCTAGCCTCTGGTTTCATTACACATTCATCCTCTCCAGCATCGTCTCCCCTCTTCTTTATACCTAAGAAGGATTGCGACGAACTTCGCACGTGTATAGATTATCGTGCGCTAAACCGCGTTACGGTGAAAAACCGTTATCCATTACCCTTGATACCGGTACTCCTAGACCAAATAAAAGGGGCACGTTATTTTACCAAACTCGACCTTCGTGGAGCGTACCACCTAGTGAGGGTAAAAAGCGGAGACGAGTGGAAGACCGCTTTCCGAACAAAGTTCGGCCTGTTTGAATACAGGGTGATGCCCTTCGGGCTCTGTAACGCCCCAGCGGCGTTCCAATACTTCATGGACGAAGTATTGAGAGGATATCTGGACATTTTCTGTATGGTCTATATAGACGATATTCTTGTGTATTCCACCACACTCCAAGAACACATTACCCACGTTACGGCAGTTCTGGATCGGCTCCGTCAGCATTCTTTGTATGCAAAATTGGAAAAATGTCTCTTCCACGTACAAGAGGTCGCCTTCTTGGGCTATGTAATTAATGCTCAGGGATTCAAAATGGATACGAGCAAGGTCAACGCTATCATACAGTGGAAAACACCACAAAACATCAAGGCAGTACAAAGCTTCCTAGGCTTTGCAAATTATTATCGGCGTTTTATTCAAGACTTTTCAAAGATTATCCAACCCATCTCACATCTCCTGAAAAAGAACGCTCCTTTTGTCTGGGGTGAGGCGGCAGAACGCTCATTCCGATGTCTGAAAGAGAAATTCACCCAAGCTCCCATCTTGCGCCATCCAGACCCTCAAATTCCCTTTATAGTGGAAACAGATGCATCACAATACGCTATTGGAGGCGTTTTGTCCCAAAGACATCCCAAGACAGGGCAACTACACCCAGTGGCCTACTATTCAAAGAAACTGAATCCTAGCGAAATCAACTATTCCATATCGGATAAAGAACTATTGGCAATAAAAAGGGCCTGTGAAGAGTGGCGACACTATCTATTGGGGGCTCACCATACGTTCGAAATCTATACAGACCATCGAAACCTGCTCTTTTTAAAAACAGCGAAAGCCCTAACCCCTCGCCAATTAAGATGGACTCTTTTCTTCTCAGACTTTGATTTCATTATCAAATACCGGCCTGGACCCCAAAACGGAAAAGCGGACGTCCTCTCCCGTCTTCCTATCGAGGAGGTGGACTTAGAGGAAGCAATCACGGAAACACCGTTTATTTTGGGAGATGGAGTAGTGGAGACATCCACCATTGCAGTAATCACAGCAGACCGATTCCTGCACGAAATTCATACATCCCTGACCAAGATAGACACTCAAGCCTGGTTAGCGGATGCCCCAGAGACGAGGTCGGAAAATGACGGTCTGCTGTTTGTTCAACACGCTCTGTATATCCCCACGACAGAATTACAAGAACAGGTGATGTCATGGGCTCATGATACGGTCTTGGGAGGTCATATGGGAATACAGAAAACAACAAAAGGATAGAACGTTCCTTCTGGTGGCCAACGTTAAAAGCGGATACTAAAGAATACGTAAAACCTGTGCAGTATGTGCTCAGGGCAAGGCAGTGCATACGAAACCCACAGGACAGTTACGACCCATCCCGATTCCTCCACGCCCATGGCATACCATATCTATGGATTTTATCGTGGAAATGCCCCCTTGTCAGGGATATACGACGATACTAGTGATTGTGGACCACCTGACCAAAATGGGACACTTTATCCCCCTGGAAAAGCTCCCTACGTCTTCCGAAGTGGCTAAATTGATGCTCCAACATGTAGTACGAGCCCATGGACTTCCCAGTGCGATCATAACAGACCGAGGAACACAGTTCACCTCCCGCTTCTGGAAAGCGATCTGTGCGTCGATGAATGTAGAAGCCAAACTTTCGACCAGTTACCACCCCCAAACAGACGGCAAGACTGAGCGCTTAAACCAAACTTTAGAGCAGTACCTTCGCTGTTTTACCATGCAGAATGCCACGGAGTGGGTAGAGCTCTTATGGACAGCGGAATTCTCATATAATAATACCGATCACTCTACATTGGGATGCTCTCCGTTCTTTTGCTTATTTGGACACCATCCAAACATGCTCCCTTTCGAGTGGCCCATAGAATCACCCCTTCCAAGCATCCAAGAACACCATGCTCATCTCCGGGCAATCCTCATAGAGGCAAGGAACAACCTAAGGAAGGCCCAAGCAGCTCACAAACGATTTGCAGACAGGAAAAGAACCAAAGAACCTGAATATAAAATTGGGGATAAGGTCTGGCTAGCTACAAAACACCTACATTTGAAAGGCATCGACAAACTAAAACCCAAATACATAGGCCCATACAGTATTGAAGAAGTCATCAATCCTGTAGCAGTAAGATTGGCATTGCCCCCTTCTTGGCGAATACACCCAGTTTTCCATGTCTCCCTTCTCCAACCCTGTGCACCCAACATCCGAGTTCTAGATCAACCCCCTCCAATTGTTGTAGATGGGCAGGAGGAATATGAAGTAAACAGGTTATTGGATTCCCGATTGATTCGGGGACGGGTACAATATCTAGTAGATTGGAAAGGATTTGGGGTGGAGGACAGAACATGGGAACCAGAGCAGAATCTCCATTGCCCCGAGTTAATAGAACAATTCCACGAAAACAATCCAGGAAAACCTGGACGACCGCCGAGACGGCGTTCCTTCAGGAGGGGTTCTGTCACGATTCCACACATCCCTATCATCAGCCTAGTGAGTAACCACCCCCGCACCCCCTTTCAGGTACGAATGCACGAGAATGAATGGAGAAAGGGGCTGCGGCACTACAACTCCCAGAATGCCAAGGGACGGGACTTCTCCCAGTTGATTGGCAGCCACAGATTCAAACGACCTCATAAGCACCTCCTATACAGGAAGAAGGTGCTTGACAATCGTTTTGCTTTCCTGAGACGTGGCGGACGCTTTCCTTCCCGCGGAGGAATCCAGAATCACCGCCACTGCAATTTCCTCGAGTTACCTCTCGATACTCCGACGCGACGTTCCTGAGACTTCGCTCTTGACACGCCGATCACCGAGGGCTGCGGAGAATCCTTTACCGCGCACACGCAAGTACTTGCTCTCTGAGAGTGTGCAATGACGTCCTTGTAGACAACTGTTTTCTTCGTGATATCCAGCGATAGTTGTCATTTCCCGCTCTGAGGTCCCGGAAAGCCTGTATTCCCTCAGACAGAGACTCGTTTTAGCGGAGGCTTCCAGAAACTACCCTTCTCCTCCGCTGCTTGCTCCTCCTCTCTTTTCCCTCGTTCTCCTGCTTCCCCTGCCCAGTTGGCACAGACTTTCGTGCCCAGAGCTGGGGTGGTTTTCCCTTCGTCCTCATTGACCCTGCTGTGCTACTAACAGCTTTCTTAGAGGACACTGACTTTTGCCAAGGAATAGGAGTTCCCAGTGGAGAGTGGACTGCCTTCCTTTTCCTTTGTGGGAATTCGGAGAGAGGATTACAAGCTGTTACTGTCTGGAGTTTGTAAGTGCCGTGGTGACAACCGAGGGAGGGGAAAGAGCATGAAGGGTGAATGAAAGACAGTATAGTGGTTTTATGCTTGTGTTCTTTCTTCTCTTCCCTTCTGTAGGGTGTTCCCATTACCCGGACCCAAGCACAGAGCAGCCTCAAGCCAGACGTTCCCCAGGCAGTGACCTTTCTTATTTTATCCCCTTCCCTTCTTCCCCGGGGTGCTGGGTTCCATAGCTGCGTTAATAGCACTGTGGGGCTTATCATTTCGGAGAGCTGGGAAGATTCTCAACACTCCATCGTTCCTGCTGGCTGCGGTTAAACGGTTAGTGGTGTCTAACTCTGTCCGTCATCACTAACCTTCGTGACAGGTGGTCCGCCGAGTACATATTTCTGGGCATTCTTATCATCCTGCTGGCTGCTTCTTTATTATTGTCACCCATACATTTAGATTGTATGTATGTATTTTTTGAGCAAAAATCTGACCAACATTGCAATGATAGTAACCCATCATTGACTTATTATGGCCATGCTTGACTGGTTATCCCTGGTTATCCCTGGAATAGTTGTGGTGAAAGGAATTGCCTTGAGATGCGTAATCCAGGTATTTGATAATGATAAATGGAATGGGCATGAAAGGCAGAATGGCTCCATGCGTAACAGTAGTATGTGTGAGCGGTTGCGATCATGACAAGATTAAGTTGGGTCCCAACTTTGTAGTTGCTAAAAAGGAAAATGTGATGTTTTGTGACTAAAATAATTTTTTATATAAATGATACGATTCAGTTGGGGGAAATGAACATATGCAAATTTTGTATTTCTTGGCGAAGCTTGTATTTTCAGAAACTGACAAGCCTCAGACAAAAATACTGTTTGAAAAACTGACATTTGAGCGATTATTCAAGCTTACTTTGGGAGCCGTATTATAGCTTTTTTGTTTCTGTCACTACTGCCGTTTAAGCCGTGAGCATGTAAGATTAGTGTAACAGCTTTGAGAATGAAATCCATATGCAATTTAACAGTAGCATCGCTATATGTGATTGTGTGATTATGTCTAGCTCTGCCATCTAGGGCCACTGAGCAGAATATGTATGTATGTGATCAATTGGGTTCCTACCTGTGATAAGACCCCAGTGTTCTTGCTTATGGACTTATGCTGTGTGAGACCCCCTCTTGCAGTCTCACACACTGTAATGCCTAGTGCCCAGCTTCTCCAATGGGGTTCACAGCAGCACAGCTGGGTTAAGAGGCTCTGAACATATTACAAATTAATATTTTGTTGTGAACACTTGTGTCATACATGCAGGCTGAGCGAGAAAGGTTGTTGTGTGCCACAGAAAGGCATGTACACACAGTTAAACCTTACACAGATTGAACAGATTGTGGCCTGCTAAACCCATATTATTCAACTGGGAATGCAACAAAGTAATGCCCCATTTCTTTCTGTCTGGAGGGTACATTTGTAGCGTTTAAACTGGTTTGCACTTTCTTCAAAGCCTGCCTAAATTGTAAGCTCAAGGACTTGTCCTTTCAGTTAATGTCTGAGTCACAAATTCATTTAGAGCCTCCTGTACTCTACAAAAGTTTATTCATGTACTTTTGTAATTTGGGCATAATTCCCCGAGCCAGTTTTAACGGGATTTATGCTTCGAGTTGCCCTGCAGAGAGAGTCGATTACTATGTTGCGGAGCTGGAAGATCAAAGCCCCCCTGAAACACTAGCCTACAAGGGTGAGATTAGATTTTCCCTGACAGAGGAAGAGAGTGACTGAAATCGTCATTAGAGGATTATCAGTACCTCTCTGTTAAGTAATTGCAGTCTTTCCGGGACAAAGGGAGAATAGGCAGAACTCTGGCTCCTGTCACAACAGTGAGTTTCTACTAATTCTTGGAGGGAAGAAACAACTTGGCTAACAAGTGAGATGTGCTTTAAACTTTCTTTCTTCCTTGAATGCTGTGCAATGGATTGTGCAGCCATGTACCCGACCCATGGATGCTATATTTAGGATTGGAGGCATGAAGTTGAATCTCTGAATTTGCTAGTCGACTGCCACGTTCTACAATCGTCCACCTTCATTTTCAACCCCAGCACAGGGAAGAATGCCTGAGAAGAAGAGGAGCAAGAAAGGCTCCAGTGGAAGACCCCAAACATTTTGGGGTCAAGAAGCCCCTCAAGCATGGTCCTGATGGCTGGAGTGCACCACCTGCAACTCAGGGTCTATCAGGGCCAAAGATCATCGCAACTAGAACTAACTTTTTAAAGGCAGTTTGAAAATCATCTGGTGAATGCCTCGAGGGCTGGGGACACCCAGGGGGCTGAAAGTGCAGTGCACAGTTTGAATTCCCTTCTGAGGAGCCTGTTTCACAGTGGGGCCAGATGCACAACTGTGCCATTTTCAAAATTGCTCCTCTTCCTAGAGGTGGAGAAATATCACTTGTGACATCTGCACCTTGGGGTCCTCCAGGCCTGTGTTGAGCAGTCACGTGGAGAGTGGAGTCACTGGCACAGTGCATGGTCCTCACGCGCCTCTGCTTGCTTGCTGTTCTAAGGAGGAGGTGTGCGGCAGAGCAGAAGTGCATACTCTACCTATCTCCTGACTGCAGAGTTCTGGGCTGCGGGAAGACAAGCAGGATCAGGAGGCCCTGGGACCACCACATGGTCCCTGGAATAAGGACACCCACTAGAACAGGATCTCCTGCTTGGATGTGACCGCTGGGTGGGTGCACCAAAAAGTGAAGCACAAAGGAACTATTATCTGGCTACAGAGGCCAGATTAAAGCAAAAGTCTTTGGGCAGTGTCTGGGGCAAAGTAGTGCCTTAGGCAAAATAAAGTAAAAATTCACTATTCTAGTGGTCACCAGGAGCAGTAGCAGCACCTTCCCACCAAGCGCCCCATGAGCAGGCACCATATTGCGGAAAGATGCTCTTTCGACTAAACTTGTGAGCTTCCCTAGGGGTGTTGGATCCTTAGTGTCTTGAGTTCTGATGGGTTGCCAAGCAACCTGGTGTAAAACATAAAAATATGCTTTCATTGAAGTTTTTTTCTTATTCAAATGTTATCAAAGCCAATCAATCAGTCATTTCGTGATGACTTACCAAGGGTAGTCACTTCTTTTACTAGTTTCATGTCTAATTTGGGTCTTACTACAAATTGCTCCAAAAGCTTTGTTATTGCGGCAATGGATCAAACAAAAAGTGCAATAATATTTATATTAACAATAAGATCATAGAACGCACTAAAACATTTTCTTACCTAGGGTTTTTATTTGATCAAACAGGAAGCTGGACCAACGCTGTTAAATCCAGAAGACTTTTGTTTAGTAAGTCATTGGCGGCACTGGTAAATTTTAGTAGAAAGCTGGGAAACCACTCTCCTGGGGAACTACTGCAAATATATAAGGCAAAATGCATTGCGATTGCTACCTATGGGACAGGAATCTGGGGGTTTTCCAATGTTACTATTCTACAAACAATGGAAAATACATTTCTTAAATTCCTATTGTCTGTACCAGAAAGTACGTTCAACTCCATTTGTCATGCGGAACTCGGTCTACCCTATCTCGAGGACACGATTAAGATCCAGCCTGTCCTCCTATGGCATAGGGTTTGGACCACAGACGAGCTGACCCTTAATCGTCATATATTAAAAGACGTAATGGGCCTAGAAGGAGTAAAAAAATGAAGATGGCTGGAACATGTTAAATTATTTCTGTGTCAAATAAGTCATCAGGAATATTATCACGATCCTTACACCTTATGTAAGGTGTCTAGAAAGGACCTAAAGTTTAGCTGCATGAAATTTTTAAGTGAAAGGAGAATTTCGAGGGAAATGGATAAAATAACAGTGCAATCCCATTACATAACTCTGGCTTTTGAGCATATGCAGCCATACATATTATTGGTCACTAGTGATTATGAAAGATTCCTGTTAACTAGATTCAGGTTAAATATTAGATTCAGTTCATTAAGTTTCCCAGAATTGAACGAATGGTCCAGAACTTTATGTAAATGTCCATGCGATGATCTTTCTGTACAATCCTCTTTACATATTGTATTTTTCTGCAAATTTTATTGTAACCCCAGGAAAATATGGATTGTACCAGTGCTTAAAAAATTAGGCCTGAGGCAATGCCGCCCTGCATTATTAGCATTACAGTTCTTGGACAACGAATATATAATTGCTGCTATTACTGCTTTTTTTTAAAAATGTTTTTTAATTTGCGGATATCAATTGTGTTTTGATTTGAATGTAATAGATGCTGCCCCCTGTTATTATCATTTTTCTCCTTTTAGATTGTATAAATTTATAATATGTGCTTTTATGGTATGCTTTTAAAGTAACCGAATAAAATAATTTGAATTGAATTGACTTACCAATGTAATAATTTTGTGTAAAACCTACAGGACAAATAGCATTTTAAAGATTCAGTCATTGCTAAGAACTGTAGCCCTGATGTGAATTAGTTTGAAAAATGCCCTGTCGAAGCCAATAGGCCTGACTTTTTAACGACTATCAAATTTCATCTTAACTAGGATCGTGTTTGTGGGTTCCTAGTGAACATAACACACATTTTAAAAGGATATAGACCTCATTTTAATATTGTGAGCCACCTTAACCCCTTCCATGCGCTGGGAATTCCCGCGGCGTGCGGGTGTTTTTATTAGTGGGCGGGGATTCGGACGGCCGGGAGCCGTCGTGCGCACACGTCCACCGTGGCACGTGACGGCTCCCGGCCGTCCTGCGCATGGAAGAGTTTAAGGAGGAGTTTCAACTTTTTTTCCACCTCACATTTTGTACATATTTGTATCTTGTGTGTAAAATTTGTGGGCATATTTAAGTCCTTTTTCTTTTTAAAATAAATGGAACAATGATTTAATGCATTGCAGAGTTCTGAGTTTCTTGCCCACATTACCTACCCAAGTCAGTCATGGACTGTTCTGCATTACTACCCTGAGAATCACATGCTAAAAGAGGCATTTTGACCCCAACTGGAGCTCCTCAGCTGGTCAAATTGAAGGATGCTATTAAACACCACAAGAAACAGTCTTTGCAGCACTTACCTTATATATATATATATAGATATATATATATATATATATATATATATATATATATATATATATGTAAGATATACATGTAGTTATAGTTAGGACCAAGTTTCCATAGGAATGCTTCCTCTTTATAGAGCGCTCCACAGACGCAAGAACCATTAGAGGACTAGTAGAGAGAAACTGGAAAATACTGCAAACTGACAACATTATTGGTAAAACTATCTCCCAACAACCTGAGGTAACATATCGCAAAAGTAAATCACTGAAAGATTTACTAGTACGCAGTCACTTTTCCGACAGTACCCCCAAAAAAACTCTGGCTGGCTTCTACCCGTGCCTCTCATGTAAGGCGTGCAAGAACAGCAAAAAGGTTAAAGAATTTATGGTTCCTGGAAGAAAGGGGATGTGCACTATTAATAGGTTCATGAACTGTAATACAAACTTTGTCATCTACTGTTTGACATGCCCGTGTGGTCTCCAATACGTCGGAAGTACCATTCATCCCGCCAAGAAACGAGTGTTGGAGCACACACGGGCAATCACAAACCGTGACATAACTTACCCGGTAGCGAGGCATTTCGCTGAAAAACATGAATCTCGCAGCGATAAGCTCAGCTATTTTTGCCTAGACCATGTCCCCGTTACTGAAAGAGGAGGAGACAGGGTCAAGGAGTTGCGTCAATTGGAGGCACGCTTCATTGTTGAACTCCAAACACGCACTCCTGGGGGTCTCAATATGGAGGAAGAACTGTGGTCCTTCATTGGCTAAGCCAAGTCCAACCCTATACGACATTCTGTATGCAGTATGATTCAGAATAAGCAACAGCAACTTGATAACCCATGTAGTTTATGTTGTGTTTGCATTCTTTGCATTGAACATTCATTTATGTATTACTTGCCCATATGTTTTTATATAAAGTATTCTACAACGATGTACTTTCACCACATGCTAAACTTCTGCTGGATATTAGCCCATTTGAGGGCTGTATTTCTTGAGATCGAAATCCAGCGATTCTATCGAATGAGTGTTAAATGAACTTATATGGGTAAAGTTTATTGTCAGTATGTATCTATGGCAATGCATCAAATCATATTGACCTTAGACGGAGTTTTTTCCCAATTTTTAAATGCTATTTGATGTAGCAATACTTAATGAATTTATTGAGACAATCGATTATGGGAACACATCCAATTGAATGGATTGACTTTTCTTCTTTTTTAGGGAAACCGCAATGTGCGTACATTTATTTCGTATGCTCCATATGTCTAGGGAGTCTCAATGTTACATAACGCACTCAAAGTTGGCACGGTTTGATAAATTACTTTGTTAATCATGCAATGAACTTTTCTGTTTAAATAACTAGGCTAATATGGCCGACGCTATAAAAATTGATTTTCTGTTGTCTGTATGATAAGTCCTCGGTCGATTTCGCTTATTTTCCTTCCCGTCCAATGAAGACGTTTATTATTTATATGTGGCTTTTTGAATGAATCAACTGACACTGACGAAGGCCAGGGTGCCGGAACGCGTGTGTTAGCTTTCCACGGAAATTGATCAATAAAGATAAATTCTTGGAAACGAGCTTGGAGTGCGCTTCACGTTATCTTTGGTGGAGGCGTGGTGTTTTGGAGATATTTGGTTGCGGTACCGCCTGCGCAACCGGCGCACCCACACTGTCGAGAGTAAGGAAGTCGGGCGGTGTTGTTTGGTTATATATATATATATATATATATATATATATATATATATATATATATATATATATATATATATATATATATATATACATATACATACATACATACACACACACGCGCACACACACACAGATGTTTGGTAGTGAAAAGAGTTGTGAACCTAGGACAAGGGGTTGACATTGGCAGTGCCAGTATTTAAACGCCTCAACCCTGGAGGAAGCTTCTGTGTTTCAGTTTGTTGTATAGTTTTTCTGCTTGTCATTTAGTTCGTCAGCTAGCTTCATGTCCCCCAACTTAGTTATCTTGCTTTCCTCTCAGCTTGGATTAGAAAATAGGGTTACCATTGTGTTAATAAGAACAATTTTCCAGAGAGCAGGTGAAGGACTAGGTGGCCTATTTACAAGACTTGATGCATTGGCATCGATGTGTCAGATTGCTTGTGCATGCAGCAAATGTCCTAACGATGCCATGAATGCACTATATTTACAATACAGTGCTCCATGGCGCAAGGATGCACGGATGCGTCGGAAATACTGATGCATATTTTGGCACTAAAATGTTGCATTGCTAGAGTTGGTCGTGAGACTGGCGCAACTCCAGCAATGCATCAGAACACAGATGCAAGTCCCAGGTTAACAGCCTTGCATCAATCCTTATGCCTGGTTGGAGAAGCCATAATAATTTAGACGCAGTCAAGTTGTAAAGTGACGCAGTGAAACGTTGTAAATTTCACTGCGTCAGTTCTACGTGGCTTTTAACGTGGGAATGCCTATCCTGCATACATAATACCTGGTGCAGGTATAATGTGATGCAGGCCTCTACAAACTGACGCAATGCAACAGTATGTAAATATGAAGCAGTGTGGAGCACTAATTGCACCTCCGCTGCGTAAAAAAGAAAATATGCTGCAACGACACTAGCTCCTTGTAAAAATGCACCTAGGTCTTTCAGTGTATCCATTTCCTTTAATGAAGCTTGACACCCAGACACCACAGGGTTGTTTCTGACATTACTTGTGCTCCACGTCGTGGGGATTTAGTCTAGCACTTGAGGTTGGGCTGTCCATAATATGGCAGGGCCAAGGCTGATTTGCATATTGTTAGTCCCTGTCTGTAGTTTCACAGGGAGCACCCACAACCAAGGACTTGATTATGGTCCAGTTTAATGACCACTGCTTGAAATTAATTCAAACATTACATCAATCTGTTTTTTTTCTTAGTGGCCTGTTTCGGGAATGCATACAGGTGCCCTGTTGTGCTGAATGAAACTCCAGCATATCAAGAATTGTGTGTACTGACAATGAACTTACACTTTGAGGGATGGTGGAACTGTCACCAGAGTTTTCCTCCAAGGTGGCTCTTCTTGTGTTAACGGAGGCCACCACGCGACAAAAAGCACCCTCTGCCATTGCAGCACATCAGATTCTGGTGGGATTCCTCTGCTACACAGCTGGATTGGATGTCTGCTTCCAAACTTTAAATGCTGCCAATGTTATTAAACAGTTGTGTTCTTCGGTGCCCGAGTTCCAAGGCTTTAATAATTACCATATTTATGTCCGTGTGAAACTCCTCATCCAAGGATCCTTGGGCAAGGAATTGAATGGATGCCGGCGAATATTCGAAGTGATTATAATCTTTAACTTCTGGCTATCAATATTATTGCACTTAGTTTTAGAATGTGATGGATACTTATAACCTCAGATTCCTCCCCTCATGAATCTTCTCGAAGCTGGATCTGGAAACTCTTGGTGCCATTAATGTCTACTGCGATTCAATCCCACCTCCAGACGTACTGGCATGGAGCCGCATACATGCACCACCCCTCTGAACTGATGTCAGTTCCTCTTTTCCCATGCCAAAGCTCAACTTTTCCTTATTTCGGTTTTACACGGAATTACTTAAATATCAAACTTTAGCAGTGTGCATGGATGGCTGCCCCAAAAATGTCAGGTTTCAAACTGTGGTGTGCGTTTTGGAGACTGAGGATGGTAACGGACCCAACATCTTCTTTAATGCACCTAAAGTCCATTGAGGACAAAGAAGTCACACTCTACATTGTAGAAAAAAAGGCAGCAAAGCCTTTTTCAATCGCCCTTATAAGGTAGATCAAAGGCAAAGTTGAAAGACAAGTCCAAGGACAATTCGTGGAACACACACAAAATGTACAATCAAAGCTTCTCAATACCTACGCGCCCTGAAAGCAGGAGAAGGTTGCGCATATTCTGGCCATGGCGGTCAACACGTTTATCAATGTACAACTTCAAAACAATGCCAAATTGGGAGCCTTTGCCCCTGATTCCCCCGACCATCATCTACTCTGCAGAAAGTTGCAGACTTCAAGGAAGCCATCTTGAAGGTCTTTATATTCATCTAGGCTTCCTCTGGTGCATCTTATCACCCCACAGGCCCATTGGGGCCTCAAGTCAGACTTATGCAGCTGAGTTTCCCCTGTGCTTACTGACTCCACTGGCTACGATTTCAACAGTGCCGGCTCCAGAACCATCTTCAGCTAAGGCCCACCCAATGCTGATGTACACAATTACCAAAGCAACAGCTGGGAATAATGAGGGCTCTTCTCCAGTTTTCCTGACTCTATAATAGCTCTTCTGGAGGATGGAGAACATTTTTGTATCGGATTCAGACCCTGTTCAAGGCCTCCAACATGTCCACATGATGAGAATTATGATTAAAAGGCCGATAAGTTGTTTCCAGTTAAACAGATGTTAGCCCATATCTAGATTTGCAAAATGCTAGTGGCTTGTAAACCTCTCTGGAGCCCATCCTAGCTTTGGCTTTAGGAGCTAATAGGGATGAAAGGGCCTCATTTGAGGTTGGAGTATAGAGGGCAGTGAAAGTGCTGGAATTGCTGCTCCCCACTGAAGAGACTAAGGATAACCTCTTCCTGGAAATTCTGCAACGGGGCTGTTAATCTATGCATCTTTGTTACTTTTCAAAGATGCCGTGACTCACTTGGTCCGAGCTGGTTTGTCTCAGCCATTTTTAGGTCTCGCCTGACCCAGCGCATGCGCTGGGTCAGGCGAGACATTTAGTAGGTGGGTTTTCAAAGTGCTACCCACATTTTTGTGCTGGCTACAAGCTTCAGTGCACGATGGCATGCACGCGCACAGCTGCTCCCCGCATTCCCCCCTCCCTTCTCACCCAGCCATCTGCCTTTCCTGCGCCAGCCTTCAGCACCATACCCCTCCCCCCGCTGCTGCGCGCGCATCCCTAGCGTGCTTTAGCGCGTCATCGCGATCACTTTAGCTTTCAGAGTGATCGCGATGACTTTCGCTGCATTGTCTTAGCTGACGAGAACGGCACAACTCGGACTGTTTTGGGGGGAAGTAAAACTTTACTGTTTCTTCCCAAAAACTTTCCCAGCCAAACACGGACCCACCACTTATCACAATGAAGAAGGCATACTCTCTTCCTCCTTCAATATAAGGCACACCTCCCCCTCCTACAACATCACACCCCGCCCCTTTTTCTTCAGGGGGAAGACATCCTTCTTTACCTACGATTCTGTCTTCCACAGTCCAACAGAACGTGCATACCACCTCACCTTATGCAATACAAACCACTTTGCTGGTAGTTTAATGCTGGTTTAATTTAGAACATTCTCCACCCTTCTGCCTCAGGTTGTGCTGGCATTTAATGACGGGCTATCCCTATCCAGAGACCTAGAACAGCACGTAAAGTGCTTATGCAGTGCACATCGCTTTCTATATGGGTTCTCTGTACTTGAACAAGAGTTTTTACAAATACCAGACTCCTTGGTCCTCGTGTAATCGATTCCAGAGGACGGAAAGCTCAGTTGGCCCGTCCAGCATATGAGACTGTGACCTGAGGATTATACACAGATGTCAGCCTTGCCTGGCTGCCGCGCTGAACTATCTGTCAATCTGTTAAATGTGACGCACTGCTTTGTTTAGAATGTTTGCTGTTTCTTTATTTGTCCTTGTTTCACTTTATGGGTGGGTCGTCCTGTGGGTGTAAAACAAGCAGGAGCTGTAGTTTCTTTGCAAACGTTAACAATAGTCTCTAGGAGGGCACTTTGTATTCATGCTGCAGTATATAACAGACAACTTGTGTTCAGTGTCACACGTACTTTCTGAAGTTGGAACACTCAAGTATACAGCCTCTTTCTTTAATAGCTGTCACTGTATCGTTTGTGATGGCTTTGTTCAAGTTTTGCTTTAGCTACGTAATTCACGTTTTCCTCTTACTTGGGCAACCCCCTATGGAGGTTGTTAGATTTGTGGCTTGAAATTCGTTTTATCCCAGGTTTCCCATCAGGAGAGAATTTCAATGGAACAAGTTTGAATTCAAAATGAACAAGCATTGGCATAGCCAATAGGTCTCGCTTTTGGGACCTTATAAGTATTTAGTTTTGCAGCACAATATCCTTGGTGCAACAACATCAGCTGTTGCATGGCTAAACCTTGTACCTTATAAGCGTTTAGCCATGCGACAGTTGATGTTGCTGCACCAAGAATATTGTGATGCATAACTAAATACTTATAAGGTCCCAAAAGCGAGACCTATTGGCGATGCCAATGCTTGTTGTCACTGGCTGCTAGTTGCACCATTGCAAAGCCTCACAGGCCAGCACAAGGCGATCTAAAACTTTTGACAGCTAGAAAATAAAAAAGAATTGATGGTATGGGCAAGACAGTCTTTTCTTTGCCTTTATTCCAGAGTATACATGCTGCTCCTTCACTCAGACAGTAAACGATGGCCAAGATGCCACTGAGTGTGTTTTACATTCTTGATTGGACACAATGAATTCCTTTGCCCTTGCAATGAGAACCAGAGACATCCTTAGACTACATGACTGGTGCATTATACTGGACTCCCCTTAGGCATCCAGGATTTCTTACTGGGCATGCCATTTGACAGTTTTGCACTCTGGATTCTTAGCAGAGAAGACTGATACAGCTCGGAGTAATTTAATAACAGCAGAGCTCCAACCCATTCACCGGGTTTACTTTGCCCACGTGCCAGTTCCACCAACAATAAGGAAATTCAAATAATACTGAAGGGGTCTTGTGTATCACTAGTGACAAACTACTTAGCCTATATAGAAACACAGACTTTTCATGGTGAGGAAGGAGATGTTCTAAGGGACAAGGGCAACACTCCTCCTGGTTCTCTTCACCTTGCATTGTTCCCAATCCACATTTACTCTTTAATGTAGCATTAAGACCAGCGGGCTGCAAAATCTATATTGCCTGCCCTATTGGCACACCATTTCAGTGGGTCCTTCCAATTATCCAAGTTGGTTAAGCCCTTCCATTTCTAGACACACTTTCCCAAATTCCCATTGTTTACGCCCAGATGTTGGCGAATCACACCTTGATTCTGTCAACAGAAGTGATAATGTTGCTCGCCAAACGTTTTCCAGAACTGGTACCAGAGGAGGAGAGAGGACTGGGATGCTACTACTAGTACATTATGGTCCCATGAATTAGGGTGGACTAAGACCAATTCTAGACTTCGGACAGTTGAACTCCTATAAAATCATGCTCAAAATGATGAGCTGTGCAGCGCTCCACTGCGTTCAATAGAAATACCACATGCACACAAACATGACCCTTGCTTAGGTTTGGCAGGACTTCGACCCTGAGTACTGTGTGGTGTCCTTGGATCTACAGGATACATGCTTTCATGTGCTTGACCTGCATTCCCACCGCAAAGGAAATACCTCCACTTTGTGATGGGATTAGACTACTTTCATTTTCCTCTGTTGTTCTTTGGATTTTCACCTGCCGCTAAGGTTTTTATGAAGATCATGTCAGTGATTACTTTACATCTTCACAAGTTGAGCGTATATGTATATTTCTATACTTTGATGGCTGACTGCTGAAGGTGGGCTCACCAGTTTCTGCTGGTTTCAGATCACCTACAGACAGTAGCATTGCTCTGCAGCCTGGGGTTCTGCAATAATGAGGCCACATCTCATCTTCAGTTGGAGCAGAGGATTCCTTTTATAGAGATTTGAAGGCCTTCCTGCCATGCAACAAGACTGGAACATTCTAGTGGGAAACTTCAACTTCACAGAAGATTAATTCAGTAGGTGTCATCTTGCTGATCATCAGTGGCTTCTGCACTCATCAGTGGCAGGGGTATCTTCACACTGTTGGTCATACCCTCAATAGACCTATTTGCTAACTCTGAAATGACTTATTCCAGACTTTATGTCCAGACTTTTGTGCTCTCGAGTTTCCTCCTCAAGGATCGCTACCTTTGATAGGCTACCACTGATCCTGTGGTTCTGATGAAAGCCAGGCGAGACAAAGCACAGTTGCTTTTTGGTAGCCCAGACTTGGTCAGTAGGGACGGGTACTACTTAGCATCTTTCCTACACTTTGACTTCCTCCTCATGAGGAACAGCTATCCCAGAAGCAAGTAGAGTGTTATGCCCAAACCTCCACAATCCACAAATTCATGTGAGTAAACTGAGTGGTACAAACTGAGAGGCTTTGATCTATTATATGAGGTGGTTAGTGTCATTTTAGCTGCTCGTTGCTTAGTCACAAAATCAAATTATTCAGACCGCTGGTCCAAGTTTGTAGCTTAGTGTGAAGTGAAGCAGATTGACACACTAAAGGCTAGATTTTCTGATGTACCTTTGCTCGTATTACCTTTGACACTTTAAGGCTTTGCTGGGGGCACTGTTGAGGGTTACTTATTGGCCCTTTCAGTCTTTCTTGATTTGCCTGATCAGCTCTCATCATTCAAACCCCGAGTTGTGGTGTATTTTCTAAAAGGTATTTCACATGTCTCCCTTGACCCCTTCATTATGCAGTGGGACCTCAATTTGGGTCTAACATTCTTGACGTGTGCTCCTTTAAAGCCTCTTCATAGTTGTAATCTGAGACTCTTGACATAAGATCATGTTTCTCATTGCCATCTCTTCTGCATGTGGCAGCCCTAATCAGTTCAGTCTCCATAAAATGCCTTTTTCCCTGACTGATGCTCCAGATACGAGCATCCTGCCTCCAGAAAGTGGTGTCACCTTTTCACGTGACCAGTCAATCATGCTTTCTACTTTTTGCTCTCTACCACACGCATCTAAAGAGGAGGAAAGGCTACACAGGTTGGATCCGTGGCACACCTTTAGTTTTTGCATTGATAAGGCTAGGGAGTACTGGGTGAGGTGGATAGTCAGCAATTTGTTGAGCTCGATAGGGTGAAGAAAGGCAAGGAGTCTAGAAATGGACTTTGTCCCGATGAATAATCTTCTGCATCAACATGCATCCTACCGAGATCCTTAGGGCTCATCCCACAAGGGCAAAAAATCCTCCAACTATTACTCTAGATCAGGTTGTTCCTGCTCTGGACATTTGCCGGGCAGCCACATGGGAATCTCTTCATAGTTTCACCAGGTACTACTACATCAGAACAGAAGCCTGCAGAGAGAATCTTTTTTCCTATGCTTCATCCTGCAGGACCTCCTAGTGTAAAATGTACTACTCAGATCCACCTTCTTGAAGGGGCATTGCTTTGGTTGTTGATTCACAAGGTGACATATGTGTGGTTATAAGTCAGTAGAATACATTACAAGCCTACGGCAATGTTCATTCTTGGTGAATACTCTATCTTACGACAGATTTCTAACTGACCACCCAGCTCCCTATTCTGTGGAGTGGACTTTTCGTATTAATAAGGGCCCAAATTAGCTTTTGCACACTGCTAGTGAAAGATCAATATGGTAAAATATGCTCTGAAATCTTTGGTGCAGAATGGTCTAATGATCAACCAGACATCAGTTACAGGAACACCTTATTTGGCTCCATTTTGTCATGTCTAGAGGCAGGACAGAGTCGCAACGGAGGTCCATGGCACGATGTGTTGACATGCAGGAGCTGATCTAAGAGTTTCCAGATCTAGTCTGCGGGAAATTCACAAGATGAGGAATCTGTGGTTAGACAGAGTATCAGGGCTGTAGCTTCGATGGGGCCAGGCAACCCCATAATAATGCTTGGCACTCCAATATGCAACTGGCAGCAGGCAGGGTGCACAGGTAAACACTTCGTTTATCTCAGAATATGTTCTGCAATCAAAACCCTGCACTTCAAACCATTTCAAAACCATTTTTGTAAATTTCAGTAAAGCTGCTTCTTCATGGCCATATACAGAAATGAGTGCCATATTTGAGATAATCATAATGTTGCATGTGTTCATTAGTGAAATGCATGTATTAATTTTCTCTTTCTTGAAGTGGCTCTCTCTCTCATTCACTGGGACACATTTACTACTGCTGCAAGTAACAAAAGTAGCACATAGCACCGCAAATTATAGGAAGATGATTTACTTCCCAGTGCAAAAGTTATTTCGCTCTGGAAAGGTGCCCCTTTTTTGGTGCAAAGTGCACTTTGTGCTACTTTGTATGAGGATATGTTACATGGGTATTACAGCACAAGCATCCCTGTTTGCGAAGCAATGCTCAATCTGGTGAGATAGCCAGCCTCCGCTTTGAATTTAAAAAAATACTCCTTGAAGCAGATGCAAAATTGGAGAAATGTTTTAATTTCTGCAACCATTTTTCACATTGTATGTGTGCTGCAGTACTCAACCCAAATAAAAAATATGGACTGTTATAAAATTGCCTTAGCATATGATTTTTTCTCAAAAACTGCACTTCCATTACAAAATTGATGGTGGACATCACACAAACTCCTTTGCATCATGGTGCAGGGGGTGTATGTGTGGCGCTTGAATGCCTTTTGTGTGCTAGTGCAGGCGAAGAGAGCAGCAGCAAGCCATTTTTTAAAAACAAATCTCTGCGCTGCTTTCTTCTCCCCTTAGTATCGCAGCACAGCAACTTTGGCTGCTGCAATATGTTGTAGCAAAATTCAGTAAATATTCCCCACTATTTGACAACTTTTTTTCAAACTATCCTTCCAAAATACCAGTAGCGGCTGGTGACAATTGAAAGTGGTAAGGCATAAATGTTAGGTATGACTTTTGATTAGTCAGCGAGCACTGCATTTTCATTTACTTTTGCCTTGTTATTATTTTGAGGACTGTGTATCCCCATAATGGTGGTTCCATCTCACCCATTTGGCAGGTTGACATAAGTCTTGGTCGTCGGCAATCTCACACAAAGGCGCTACCCTGCAGAGTGTACGTTCATCCAGCATTAATCATATCACTCATCCATGGAAGGCAAGAAGACAGAAGTCTTGCTTGTGGTATCTCTGACATTTCCTTTGCGGTCAATATAAGATACAATATTGAACAAGCATTTGCAATGCAATAGGTCTCGCAGTTACGAGAGTTTCAGCTATTGGCATTGTAAATGACAATGCCTTTTATTTATGTTTTTAAAACAAAAACAAAAAGAAAGGCATTATTATTTGCAATATCAATAGCTCAAACACACGTAAATGCGAGACCTATTGCATTGCAAATGCTTGTTTCTCTTCTCTCAGCTCCAGTTAAAGCGATTCCTCAGCGGAGCTCACTACCAAAGCCCGTATTAATTAGAGGGCATGTGTGAAGCTCGGCCTTCCTCTCGGCAGTTGCAAATACGCACTGGTACCAGCAAGCAAGCATTGGCAAGTTTAAATACTGTTCTCCACAAGAAGCTACAGGTATCACAATAGGGAAATACAAGCATCTCTGTACAAGGAACCACAGACTTCCTTTCTGAGGAACCAGATGCGTCATCGATCCTTGAGTAGCTAGCTGTATGCATTCCAACCGAGGAATCACAGACATCCCCATTTACAGACAATAAAGGTTCCCCTACATGCGGATCCTTCTGAGGAACCAGCCACTCAAAAGAACGTCAGACATCCCCGTCACAAGTAAACACAGGCATCCCTACTTGAGCAGCTACAGACATCCTACCCTAGGAACCACAGACACCCCCGCTGCAGACATATCCATCTCGAAGAAATACAGACATCAAGCACACCAATTCCGAGGAAACACAAGCATCCCTAACCAGCACCACAATACAGAACTCCCCCAAGGAAATAGAGAAACACCCACCACAGAGAAACACAGATATTAAAGCCTGCCCTGCAAGCGGAACCTGCCGAGGGACCGATCACTCGAACAAACTTCAGACACCCCCGCCACGGGGAAACAGACCTTCCTTCAAGAACAGCTGCAGGCACTCCTCCCGAGGAATACAGACCCCAGGTACAGACACCATCGTCCCGACGAAACAAAGAAGGTAAGGCATCCCTGAATGAAGAACTACAGACACCCAGACTGAGGAACCATTAAATACGCACTCCTTAGAACAATAAATACACCTAATCCCGAACAACTACAAGTGTCAGATGTGCACTATTAACCAGTCACGGCTCGCAGTACTCGCGGGGGCGTCGCGCGGGGGTGGGGGGCCGAGGGAGAATAAAATTTAGAAAATAAAAACTTACCTGACTGCCTCTGCTCCTGGTCCGCGTTGGCAATGGCGCCTCTTCAAACAGGAACAGCACTGGAGTGGCAACCCCTCAGCCAATCCTGGCGCTGCTGCAGTGCCAGGATTGGCTTAGGGCACGGTTACTCTTTGCCCGCCGCCTGCCCATTAGGAGACAGAGGGGCTCCTAATGGGCATGCGCAAGCCAGTGGAAACACAAGTGCACATGACTGGTCACGGGTGGAAAATTCGCTCACCTTCCCCACTCATGCGCACTTGTGCTGCTGCCTGTCCCTGGCTGGTCTGAAAATGCATGTCAGTGAACTTGACGCCGGACCGCCCACCCCTTTCAGACTCTGAAGGGGGTGGGCGGTCCGGCGTCATGCTGACTGACATGATTGTCAGTTCTCCCTCGGCGTCTCTGAACTTAAGTAAACTAAGTTCAGAGACGCCGAGGGAGCTGCGGGCGGGGGGGCAACGCCCCAATGGACGCACCGCACCTGCAAAATACTCATTACCCAGGTCCATTTTTTAGATCACCAAAACTCTGCATCTTCATCCTTAACTCCACCAGTGCTCAGCCATCCCCCTTGTGCTTTGAAGTTTAGTTTGGGTGGAAGAAGCAGTTTACAATCAAACCGGGGCCCTGGGGAGCCGGAGGGCCTCACAGTGACACAGGGGTACCAGCAATGACACAGGGCCCCAGAGAAGAGGACACCAACTATGCCACTGGCTCGCTGCCAAATAAGCACCAACATTGACATGGGTACCGTGACATTAGAAGACTGGCACTAACAAGGGGACCATGAGACAGAGGCAAAGGTAAATAGGCATGGTCATTAACAAAATGATACATGCAAATCACCATGTACATGAGGTCACTGGCACAGGGGACGTTGAAACAGGAACACCAATAAGGTCTTGGGGACAGAGAAACTGGAGCATCAACATGGGGCAAAAATGTACTAATGCTGGGACACTGACATCGAGTAGCTTTATTGGGACACTAACACAGGACATTAGGACACAAGGATATCACCACTAGGGAGACTTGGGAGATTATATACTGATGCGAAGACACTGGCACGACGACACTGACACTGAGATACTTCCCTGGGACATGGACACTAGAATACTGATGCACAGAGCACAACACTGACAAGGGGATTCTGACATGAGAACAGTGACATTGGAACACTGATAGGGGGGCCCACAAATCAATGCTTGGGCAACGGGCAGTGACACTGTGAGATTCACCATAAAATATTGACACTTGGACACTGCACCAGGACTGTGAAATGACACATGGACACTAACACAGGGCACTGACTGGAGGGATAAAATACTTGGGGTACTGACACGGGTCACTGCACCCAAGGACACCCATATAGAGACACAGGCATTGATACTGAAACTGGGACACTAACCTGAAAACTGATCACTGCAACAGTGCCAACGTTTAAAGCCACAGTGATACTGTCTGGATGCAATGACACTGGGGCAAGAGGACACAGACACAGAAACACTGACATTGGGATGCTGCAATTGATGCATGGACAATAACACAGAAGAACTCACATGAGGACATTGATTTGGGAAACTTACACAAGGGCACTGATACTGGGTAGATGAGCAATATGGGCACTGGCCTTGATCCTGGAGCACCGAGAGGTGAAATCAGAGGGACAACTTATCATATGCGCTAACACTGGCATAGGGACACTGAGAAGTCCACTAATATTAAAGTTGAGACCCTGACACAAGGGCACCAGCATTGGGACACTGAGACAAGATGTTACAACACTTATACTAGGAAGTAACAACACCAGGGAACCAGCAAGTACACATTGTCACTGGCAACAGAGCCCCAACCTGGCACAAGGAAACTACCAAGAGAGACATATTGGGTCACCAACGTTAGCATATTGTTGCCTGAAGTTCCCATTAAATTAGGGATGGCTCAGTAATCGAAGTATCCAGTTACTGGTTTTATGTGATCAGGTTGGGAAGGGTAAGAGAGGCTCCTCTTTGCCTTATTTTTTTTACCTTCTTTGTCATTTACATTACACTGCCGGCCATCTGCCCAGTCAATGTTGATGCACTCTGGAGGCAGCCACAGAAAGGCCGATTCAGAGTGAAAATCTGGATGCGGGTTTTGTAACTGCCACTCTGCATCAGTGGTTTGGGGCCCAAGTAGTGCTTTATTTGTATATAAAAATAGATGGTGTTTCTTAGGAGGCTGACAGCATTACTGAATTACTGAATTCCAGGCCTGCCAAATAACAAGTTTGCTAGTTTTGATTCCACCTTGTGCCTCTTTCCTCCACAACCCTAGACTTCCGGTCTTTTTTAGGTCTCGCGCCTAGCGTTGCAGTGCGCAACACCGCTCGCGCAGCGAGAGACCTCTTGTAGGGGGTTTGAAAACTGACCTAGGAATCGCACACGCTTGTGTGTGTGCTTTTCCTTTTGGCCCACGCTATTGGCCTTTGCGTGCGTCTTTTTTACAAAGACAGCACGCAATTGGCCAAAGGCGGGCGCATTGCTCTGCCCATGGCCTATTGGTGTCTGTTACGCGCAGCAGCAGCATATGTTTCCAATCATCGTGCCCAGACACGGGCACGATAATTGGAAACATATGCTGCTGTTCGCAACTGCGCGCGCACACCAGCAGCTCCCGCATCTCCTTCTGCTTGGATTTTCTTCTCCCTGTGTCATTAAATGTATGCAGCGGTGCTGAGAAGTGTCGGTACTCTCACATTATATCTAGTGCAGCAGGGCCGAAAAGTGCTGGTACTCTCTCGTTAAATGCATTGTAGAGGTGCCGGCACTCTTCCGTTCAAATGAAAGAAGTGTATGTAGTCAGTACTGGACAGCACCTGCCCATTTAAAGCACTGCCTCAAACACATTCTTAGTTTCAAAGGCCCATGTGTGTAGCTTCCACGCGCGCTTATTTTTCGGCACAAAAGCAAAACACATTTTAAAAATAATGGCACGACTTTAAAAACATCTCAGAAGTAGTTACTTTCTGCCAAGCTTGTGTGGGGCTGGGGAAGAACCCCGGTGTTAAGCAGATTTTTGCAAACACAGACACACACACATCGTGCACACCGCGCACCTCTCGGAGCAAAACCCTCTAGAGAGCCCGCCTGGAAATCCGTGCCAACAGCATCTCAAAGGTGCCGCCCGCATGCGATGCCAGCTCCGCGGACAGGTGCTTCATTCAGAGCCTTTTGCGCATTAAAATGTAAAAGAAACGAGTGTGTCCAAACAGACCCCAGAAAGTAATTAGTTGTTTACACCGACTTCTATTTATTTAAGAGCTTTAACGCACTTGTCACTTTCCCCAACATGCAAACATCGAACAATTAGCAACGAGTCAAGCTGGGGCCGCCTTGTTTCAACTTTTTGTTGCATTTAAAAAAAACAAAAAAACGTGGCGCTATTCTAATTCCTGGAAACACGTATTGGGGAGTCTTTTAGTATTGTGTTCCCCTGAGTGTGGTTGAGCGAAAGGACACGTACGCTCAGAGGAGGGTGGCATTTCTAGACTGACGCTGGATTTGTAGGCAGTTGGAGCAAGTGATGAAATAAATCTTACTAGTGTGTGTGCGAAGGGGAAATCCCACCTTGTTACCACTGCATCGAGAATTTGTCGATACCACATATTCTTCACTGCATCACACTATACGTCAGTACAATAACACTGTACTCTGAGTCTGCTTACGTGGCTGTATTTACAACTAGCAGGGGAGAGGATGTGGCCTAACGGCAAGGGCGGTCAACCTCCAATCTGGAGAACCGGATTCGAGTCTCGGCAATGACGCTGAACATCCTCTGATTCAGGGCAAATTACTTAATCTCCCTGTGCGTAACAAAAATAAATGTGTCCTTGTTTAACGCATCTGGTGCTTATGTAAAGCGCTCTGATACCTTCCGGTCAAGTTCGTGCTATATAACACACAAGAAAAAAAAAGAAAAAAAATGCGCCTTATAACTTGTCATGGCCCACCTACACATTCAATAAATGGTATATATATCTATTTGTTTTTTGTCTTCATATTACTTGTTTAAGTGCTTTAATTGCAGAAACACTGTGGTATAAATCCCATATTTCACAGGGCCCGTGAACAAGGGCACATATTTCCAAGGCCTGGCCACGCATTCAACAATGGCAATAAATAATAGATATATGGTTTCATATTACATGTTTAAGTGCTTTAATTGCAGGAACACTGTGGTATAAACCCTGTATTTCACAGGACCCATAAACAATGGGACATATTTCATAGGTCCCTGTATAATCTGGAAACTATTTAATTGGGGCCTTTGAAATATGGGGTTAATCATCATAATAAAAGCACCATCAACATTGTTTCAACATTGCGCACTGTTTAATCGACATTCTATCCATGAAAGGTAAGCAAAGCCTGGGCAGTCTAATTCCAACCGGTGCCTCGTGTCAGCAGCACCTCGCAGAGAACAGCCTCAGCAATCTAAAGGGTGTTTTTCCTTAACTACATCCTTACATATTTTTTTTTTTTTTTTTTTTTAAACCTTTATTACAGAAGTCAAAAGAGATACAAAAATGGGCCTACAACCTTCGGGCCGGCCGCTAGCAAACAATAAGAGCATAGAATACAAGTGGGAAACACACGCTGCAGCGTGAGAGAGATCACAGGAGTTGGAAAGAAAAAGCGTTGGCGGCCACACCGTCCGGACCCCCCAGATGGCGGTTCCATTTTTATGTAAGAAATAACAAACAAATCCACAAGGCAGCAAGAAGTCGAAGCAGCAGTATGAGCTCCCCTGGGGAGGACCCTACCAATCCACAGGAAAAGCGGGGGGGGACAGGCCGGAGCGGAGACAAAGTGGACTCAGTACCCAGAACCAAGGAGACAAGGAGACTAGGGAGACGGGGCCAGTGCCAGATCAGGCGTCAGCGGCGGGGTACAAATTCCGCCACGGTAGGAGTTCCAGGGGCCCCAGACTTTCACCCATTTCCCAGGCTTACCTCTCGCGACATACACCACTTTTTCCCGAAACATACACCAATCCATGTTGTCCTTCCATGCCGAGATCGTTGGCGACCTCTGGGAGCCCCACAATTGCGCTATGTCACGCTTGGCCACCATATAGCCCAAAGTCACCCACCACGTCTGCGGCACTGAGTAATCAGTTGGCTCCCACACATTTAGCAGACACCTCCTCGCCTCAGGAAGCAGCGGCACATGTGTGACCGCCTGCAACACCGCATGCACACCACGCCAGAATCGCGCCACCTCCGGACATTCCCACAAAATGTGGACGAAGGTCCCTAATGAACCACACCCACGCTTACACAACCCATCCACGAAATATCCCATACGCATCAGACCCGGCCCCGTAACATAGACCCTATGGAGTATTTTGAGCTGGACGAAGCGAAGGCGGGCCGGTATGGCCACCTCTTTCGGGGAGGCCACCGCAGACACCCAGTCCTCGTCGTCCAGCTCCAATCCATCGGCGACCCACGCCTCACGAAGGCTAGTCAACAGTCCCGAGCGATCGTTGATGAGCTTTTTGTAAATCAAGGAAATCGTGCCGTCCGGCACATGCCCATCTAGCACTCTATCTTCCAGAGGGGAGTACTCCGGGATGGAGGCAACATCCGAGAATACGGAGACCAGCGCGTGACGGACCTGTAGATATCGAAAGTACTCCCTGTCCTGCAACTGGAATTCCGTCTGCAGCACATCGAACGTTTTGAATCCCCCCCTCGTCCAGAGATCGCCCACCCTGCTGATGCCTATCATGTCCCACTTCTCAAAGCCCTTCGAGGTCCACAGGGAGCCCAGCCGCTCAGAGGCATACAGTGGTGTCGCCCGGGTCAATCGATCCTTCCACCCCATCGCCAAGTTTGCCGCGTGCCACACCCGTACCATGACCCGCGTAGGGCCCGTCAGACGCGCGTCGAGCGATCGAGAATAAAGCGCCCGATTATAGTCACCACCCGGCAGTAATAGTTTATCCATCTCAAAGGCCGGGTTTAGAGCGGGCCCGTAAAGGCCGTGGTTTATCGCGGCCAGCTGGGAGGCCCAGTAGTACCGTTTGATGTCTGGGAGGGCGACCCCCCCGTCATACCACGGGAGTGTCAGCTTCGCAAGGGCGATACGCGGCCTCCCATCCCAGAATAGGTGGCGCTGCAGACTCTCCACCTCGCGAAAGTAGCGCGCCGGGACAACGTCCATCGTGTTCTGTAAAGCATATAGGAAACGTGGCAGCGACATCATCTTAAACAATGCCGCACGGCCAAGCGATGAGAGCGGCAAGCGCCTCCAACGCGCCACGTCCTCCTTCAGGCGCTGGAGGGGGGGGAGCAAATTTTGTTTATATCGGGCCTCAGCGTCCAGGGTGATAAAGATACCCAGGTACTTAAATCCCTGCTGAGCGACCTGGATAGGGCAGCCCCGCGGTAGGATAGGAGTCTCCCCGGAGAGGACATACACACAGGATTTAGCCCAGTTGATGACTAGGCCAGAATTGCGGCCAAAGGAATGCAAAACATCCACTAATACAATCAGCGATTTACGCGGGGAAGCAAGGTATAAAAGGATATCATCTGCGTAAAGGGATACGCGATCCTCATACTCAGGGGTCCAACGGAGACCACGAATGGAAGGTTCCCACCGCAGCCACTCCGCCAGGGGCTCCAAGGCAAGCGCGAAGAGGAGCGGCGACAGCGGGCAGCCCTGCCGCGTACCCCTGCCCAGCTCAAACGGAGCCGACACTCTACCGTTCACCACCACCTGCGCCAGAGGTCCGGAGTATAACAGTTTCACCCAACCAATGAATCCCGGGCCAAAACCAAACTTCGCCAGCATCGCCCAAATATATGGCCACTCAAGCGTGTCGAACGCCATAGTGGCGTCCAAAGACGCCAAAATGGCCGGCTCTCGCATGAACGGGACCCGCGCGAGCACCCCATGTAAACGCCGCAGATTAAGCGCGGTGTTGCGATGAGGGATAAAGCCGGACTGGTCCTGGTGAATCAGATCGCACACCACGCTAACCAGCCGATTAGCCAGCACCTTGGCGAGAATTTTGGGCTCCGCATTCAACAGAGAAATGGGCCTGTAAGACGTGACCCGATCCCGCGGCCTCCCCTCCTTATGAATAACCACGATAGTGGCCAGACGCTGGTCCAGCGGGAGGGAACCCGCCGAACGGGCCGCGAGGAACATAGCACGGAGATGTGGCGCCAGCGTATCCGGTCGCAGCTTGTACAATTCGATGGGAAGGCCATTAGGACCCATGGCCTTGCCGGAAGCGACCGAACGTATGGCGAGGGCAATCTCCTCAGATGTAGGGGCGGCGTCCGACGACACTTTATCCTCTTCCGAAAGGGAAGGCAGCGCAATGTCCCTGAGCAGAGCATGGAAATCCTCTTC
This sequence comes from Triturus cristatus, assembly GCF_964204655.1. Classification (NCBI taxonomy): domain Eukaryota; kingdom Metazoa; phylum Chordata; class Amphibia; order Caudata; family Salamandridae; genus Triturus; species Triturus cristatus. Next base: position 817,335,083 of record NC_140582.1, read on the forward strand.
CGAGCGGGAAGATACCGGGGAGTACACCCCACGGAAATATTCTGCGAAGCAATCAACAATTTCACCCGGATCAGTGACACACACACCATCCAATTTCTCAATCGACGGGACAACTCGACTCGCTCTCTCCTTTTTATCCAGCCACGCAATCAATTTACCAGCCTTATCACCCACATCATACAGTCTCCCATGCTGCTCTCTACTGAGGCCCCTGGCTGCCTCCGTGACGAGGGCCTTATAGTCCGCCTGCTTGAGTCGGAGAGCATGTAATTTGTCGTCCGTCACCCCACATTCCAGATCACCCTCCAACTCAGTTATCTCAGTTTCAATACGGGTCACCTCCTCCCGCCCGCGCCACCGGGAATGGGAAATAAGGGACAGGGCCTCCCCCCGGATTACCGTCTTAAACGCCTCCCACAGAGAGACCGCAGACGATACAGACCCCACATTATCTTCAAAATACCGCTCAAGAGATTTAACCAAATCTGCGCGAATTGTGGGGTCACGCAGGTACCAGGGATTGACCGGGACCACCCTCCCCTCCCCCCTCGGGACAACGTCGAAGTGCAGCAGGAGCGGGGAGTGGTCCGAAATACCCTGCGCCAAATGTCGTACCTCCCCAACCCTCCCCGCCTGTGCCGCTGGCATCAGAACATAATCAAGCCTTGAAAGACTGCCATGAGCCCCGGAATGAAAGGTGTACTGTATCTGCGTAGGGTGTTTCAGCCGCCAACAATCCACCAGCCCCAATGTATCCAAGAGGCCGGACAACCACGCTTGGGCACGGGGGAGATCCCTAGGAGGGTGACGATCCTCAGTACCGGAGACTACAGCGTTAAAATCTCCCCCAACCACTAGAATCCCCTCCGGAAGGCCAAGGAGGAGGCGTCCCAGATCAGCGAAAGTAGTTGTTTGCAACCCTGGCGGGACATAAACAGAAACTAAAACAATCACTCTACCCTCCAATCTACCCACCAGAGCCGTGTATCGTCCCCTGTCATCGTGGAACACCTCATCCATTTCCAACGGGAGCGAAGTTTTAACCATGATTCCCACGCCCCTCGAACCAGAGGTGAAGCCCGAGTGGGCTATAAGGCGATAACCCCGTCTATTCATAGCACGAAAGGAGTTTCCAATGAGGTGTGTTTCCTGCAGAAATATTATATCGGGAGAAATACGTTTTAAAAACTGCAGGACCACACCCCGTTTTATCCTGTCCCCCAGTCCATTAACATTCCAGGACAAAAGACTCAGTCCCCTACCCCCCATTATAGCCGAAGTCGAGCCATCTCCCCCCAGGGAGCACTGTAGAAGTAGCACAACAATACATCTGCCTTGTGGTACAAATAAACAATACCCAACCCCAACCCAACAGCCCCAACAAAACTCCCCCCTCCCTGCACCCCTGCATGAGCCCAAACAGCCCCCCAACTTGCAGTGTGCCTGTCGCCCCTATGTAAATGAAACAACTAAGACCCCCTAGAGGAGGAGGGAGAACCCCCTCGAGACCCAGCACAACCTCCCATGGAGGGGAAACAAGGCACAATAGGCAAAAGACCCTAAGCATGGCCAAAAGTGGCATCATCCGGGGTGAGCCACGGTGTCAGTACCTCAGACCCGGTCCGGTGAGCGCTCACCTCCCGTCGCCCCCCCTCCATCCCGACCATGTCCCCCAGTCAAAGTGTCCAACCAGTCCCCGGCCATGTCAGGACGGTCAAAAAAGTGAGTGCGACCATCCGCCTCCACCCGCAGCCTGGCTGGGAAGAGCATGGCATATTTTAGGTTCATGTCCCGAAGCCGCCGCTTGACACCCAGGAAACTCAGTCTCTGCTTCTGGACCGCCTGCGTGAAGTCAGGATAAAAGTTCACCTCCATGTTTTCCAGCTTAATCGGCCCTTGCAGTCTGGAAGCTTGCAGAATCGCATCCCTGTCCCGAAAGTTAAAAATACGGGCAATAAGAGGCCGCGGAGGGGCTCCGACCTTCGGCCTGCCTCCGGGAACTCTATGGGCCCTCTCCACCGCAAAGAATTTGCTCAGCCCCTTAGGCTGGAGATGGGTAGAGACCAGGTCCTCCACAAAGAGATCCGCCGCCAACTCCTCCCGTCCCTCGGGCACTCCAATAATGCGGATATTATTCCTCCGGGCCCTGCTCTCGGAGTCCTCCAGGCGCCGATCCAGGAGCGCACTTGCCTGACGGAGCCGATGCACCTCCGTCTGAAGGGCCGCTACCTCAGTCGTGAGGCCCGACGCGGTGTGGGCCAAAGAGTCGACCCGGTCATTGGTCTTAGAGAGATCGGCTCTAACAAGGTTAACATCGATGAGGACCGCCTCGAGTTTATGTGCCAAGGTGTCGAATTGCTGGCCCACTGAGGTCTTCATCTCAGCAATGGCGCCCATAACATCCTGCAAAGTCAGATCCGCAGGCAAATCCGGGGCATCCGAGGGGCACTCGGAGGACTTGTGCGATCCGCCGGGAGACCCCTTCGGGAGGGTGTAGCGGTCCATAATGTTGGCCTGATGCGCGGTGCCACGCCGGGTAGACTTGGCCTTCAACCGATCCCCATCCTGCTTCGTGGCCATCGTCGCGTGGCTCGCGCCCTCACCAGCTACGCAGTGGAGAGCAAGCAATCAAGGCCGAGAGCCCCGGGGGTCACCCCAGGACGGCAGAGCGGGCCACCGCAGGCAGGCAGGCAGGGTCTCCCAGCGAGGCCACCCCAACACAAAGAAGCGCCGTAATCCCACTTGCGATGAGGGCAGGGGGAGTCAAAAGCGAAAGTGAAAGTGCGGGGTACGCGACTCGCCAGGCCCAGCCCGCCGTTGTTGTTCACTTCGCCACTGGGTTACCCCCAAACTCGAATTCGGGGTCAGGAGGGAAGTAGGCCGCAAACTTCGGTCGGTGCTCACCCCGGCACCCGGGGTCCGATTCAAAAACGGAAAACGGGTACCACCTCGGCTCAGGCTCACCGACACAGTCCCCTCAACCGATTCAGGATGAAGGCAGGATAAACGTAGGAGGTTGCGGAGGTCCTCGGGAGCCTCGCACCTACGCGGCCATCTTGGTTGCGCGCTAGGCTCCTCCTCTCCCATTACATATTTTCTTAAACAGTATAGCACAGTATTTCACGTAATGATTTCAATAAACATTTTAGCGTTTGAAAAAATGAAGAATGTTGAAGCCACTACCGCAAAAAAAAAAAGCGGCATATCCAATATTTATTATGTAACATGTTAGATTGGATCTTGGTGACTTTACAATCCACTTGACGTCGGCCTCCTGGTTTGTGATATGGCCCAGAACCCTCAGTGGCTCTGCGGGACCATATTACATGCTTACATCTTATGCATCTTCTCCCATTCTTTATCTGCAGTTCTACCAGGTGTAAAGTGCTATTTTTTCACATTTTTGAGTGCGGAGGGACCGTTCATCAACAGAGTTGAAGCCCCCAATGATTAATGATTTCTCTCTCCTACCTTAAGAATGGTAAAATAACACGCTTACTGCACCCGGCTGCTACCTCTGCATGTATGGCCATGCCGCCGTGTGTCCGTTCTAAATAGGTGCATGGACAACACCAGAACACGAGTGCTGACATCTGCTCACTGTGATGGAATGATAGAAAACAGATTCACGACTATTTGCGGGAAAGTTATTGTAACATGCATTTTTCCCATGTCAGTTTCTCTGCACTTTGATAACATCGTAGGATAGGATCTTTGCCTTGTTCGAATAAGTGTGTGAATATTATTAAACCTATTTTACATAATTGTGCCACTGGGCCACATTTCACCGATATGGGGGCTCTCTCTATCTGTAAAACTATCGCCTTATCTGTATTTCTGTCTGTCTTTCTCTACATCGAACATGCTGTTGAACACATGTACTATAAAACCTACACTCATCCACATACCTATGAAGTGTAAAAGTCAAATTCTAATTTATTACCATAATACAGCCTAACTATTGCCATAAGGCCCTGCTTATTGGATCAGCGGCTGCAACTTACAAATCATAACCCTATTACTGCTTGCAGGGGCTATTTAAGAAATTTGCATTTCGTTGGATCGATTTAACCATTTGAGCACTGATTCTGGTTGAATACATTTGCTTATAGCTTCCACTCATGAATGAAATAGCATGGCATAAACCACGGAGGCTGACCAGCAGAATAAAGTGTTTTTATGGCCATTTTTGTGGGACCAGTGACTCGGATACCCATTGCCTCTTGGGAGGCAGAGCCTTCGCCGCACTTAAAACAAGCATTTGCTATGCAATAGGTCTCGCATTTACGCGAGTTTAAGCTATTGGCATTGTAAATGACAATGCCTTTTATTTATGTTTTGAAAACAAAAACAAAAATAAAAGGCATTATTTGCAATGTCAATAGCTCAAACTCACGTAAACGCGAGACCTATTGCATTGCAAATGCTTGTTTGTTACTCTTGCAGGTTCTGAGCAATCTCTCTTTGACACTGTTTCCCCATGTTTCTCTCCCACCTTTAGTATCCCTTCCTCTCTTTTGGTCTGGGTCAAGGTCTGATCATGAAAAATAACTCTGGGTCCTAAAAATGAGTTCTGGTGCCCATCCATCTCCAAGCACCTGCACAAATTATGCACTGAGTCCAAGACTCTAGAATGATGAATGGTAGCTGGCTGGCTAGTCCTAGCTGCTTTTCACTTGTGTAAGTTGACTCATGGAGCCATGCTTACTCCTTGAGCTGTGTCCATGCTTCCCTAATCCATGCCTACCTTGTCCTAATGTCCTGCTGACTGTTCCACTGTGGCAATTGCCCCAGGAGCCAGGTACTGTTGGTGCAGTGTTGATTGGCAGCGGGGCTATGTCTATGTTCTCACAACTGTGCCTTTGAAACCCTTTCAAGTATTATCAACAGTTGCTAGTAAAATGTAAATTCAGCATTTACCACACATTTCTCCAAAACTGCCTTGATGGAGAATACACAACCCCATGTATAATTATATATATATATATATATATATATATATATATATATATATATATATATATATATATATATATATATATATATATATCTACTGGCGGTCGCCAGTAGATAGTTATAGTTAGGACCGTGTCTCCATAGGAAATCTGAAAATTCTATTTTGAATAACTTTGGCGCCGGTTGATGAATCCTCGTGAAATTTTCCAAACTAATGGGGCGCTCCGCTCAGCTCCTACCCTGAAAGTCTTGGGGGAATTCGTCAAGCGGGGGCTGAGAAAAAAGGGGGGTCCCAAAACGCGTTTTCCCCATGCATTTTCCCATAGGACCTTTAGTCGCAGGTACAGCCCGAACGGCTGAACAGAATTACTTGAAATTTGGCAGAGAGGTAGTCCTCAGGTCAGGGATGTGCCTTTTGCATATATGGAGTCAATCTGTTCAGTAGTTACTGAGAAAATTGCAGTTAAAAGCACATACATATCTAAGCCGCGCACCGTGCGCGCACCGTGCGAGCACACTAACGTGCGCAAGCGTAATTCTGATTGGTGGTTACATGTTAGTCAACGTTCGAATCGGTCGAAATCAGGAAGTGTCGGCCGCCATTTTGTTTGTTTTCAGTGCGAGAGTGAAAAAGGAAGGTAGCAAACGTGAAAAGGGGGCAGGGTAGAGAGTTCCTGACCCCCTAGCCTTTGTCAGGGGGTCCCTGAAGGACCCCGAAGGCAGAACATTTTGTTAATTATTTTTTTTTTTTTAATCGCGGGGTGCGCGCACGGTGCGCGCACGGTGAAAAACCAAAAATACATACATAACTTAGCATTTAAAAAAACGTACAAATTCACTGAAAAAACCATAGGTTTCAACACACATGTTATAGTTAGGTGGATATTTCACTCATAAAAAAACAATGAAATTCCCCCGTTACAGTTAGTTCAGATAACTATAACTCGCGCGACCGCCACTCTATCACAAGGATGATGTCATCAGTGATGTCATGAGTGATGCCACTGACCACGTCATGAGTGATGTAATATGTGATGTCATGAGCAGGATTGCGGGCGTGCGAGTTATAGTTATCTGAACTAACTGTAACGGGGGAATTTCATTGGTTTTTTACGAGTGAAATACCCACCTAACTATAACATGTGTGAAACCTATGGTTTTTTAAGTGAATATATATATATATATATATTTTATTATAATGTATAATTATATTTATGTTCTATTCAGTTTACATCCATTGTGTTGACCAGAAGTACTTTCAAAACATCGACACACATTTCCTGAACAATTCCCAAAGGTCCTTTCTCACGGTGCTTTTATTGGCACCATTGCTGACAATGTATGATAGATAGATATTAAGGTAGAATGTTTTAAAAATACAGCAAATGGGTTGCGGTTGCTAAAATCTCACTATATAATTCCTTTTGAAAAGATATGTAACTGTGAGCCACATCCTCGTCCGCCGCAAAACGCCTGTTATGCTGTAGTTATCCCTTGGGAACAGTACAGCCCCAGAGGCGTAGCTAGAGCTTGTGGCACCCGGGGCTATCCCTCAGATTGCTGCCCCTGGGGGGGGGGGGGGGGTTGCTGGGGAAAAAGGACGGCAAGCACTTGAAAGAGGACCGAGAGACACGTAGTATCGCCGCTAATAGTTACCTCGATCATGCAAGTTACATGCACATACATGACACGGTCCAAGGCTACACAGTTGAATACACCGGTGGCTGGCAGTACAAAAGAGAACACACAGACTGCATGATCTATCTGGGGACTCAGGAAAACCGCATGTGACATCCATCAGAGAGCTGGGTGAACAATTACCTGGTAATCCCCTCAGCACAATGCAAACATGCACATACATGACACTGTTCAGGGATCCATCATCTACAGCTGACATGAAATGACCATTCATCATGGTCCCCCCATTAAAGCAGTACACTTTGTGATCTGCATGGTACATGTTCTTTGCAGCAGGCATATTAACCCTCTGTGCTACCTTTCCAGGAGTCAACCCTTCCACTAGACAAAATTCGGATCTCTCTCTAGGAAGAACATTAATCACCGAAGTTATCATGACATTTTTATTGTTTCTGAAAATTGCTGGAGGCCAGGAAGGTGGCGGCAAGTTTTTTTAAAACCATAATATACTTGCAAACACTACGCACCCACCCAAAATAGGTACCCAGTGCGGTCACACTGTTTGCACCGCCCTAACCTGCTCAAGGTTCATGTGACCTCAGTGACCGAGTCACAGTGACTGGATCACTGTTGCTCTAGGGTGTGCTGCTTCGTAGGCCTGCCCGCAAGACTGGAGATGAACTTCAGTATGGATTGTGGTGGACAGGCCTTCAAGGTTATTTCACAATTGACACCACTAGGGTACACCTGCTTGTGCTAAAACATCAAGCCTTCTAAGGTCTAGTGGGGCCTTGTAAGGTCTAGCATGGGAATATGCTCCCTCAGTAGAGTGGTCTGGTGGACTGGTCATGAAGGCTGAACCCAGTTCTAAATTCGACCGCTCTGGCCAGAGTGCCACATCCTCTCCCCCACTGAACACCATACTGTCCCACTGACAGAAACTCGCACTGCCTTCAGCTACAACCTAATTGTTCCCGCTATAAACACTTGGATGTGGCTCAATTCAAATTATGCACTTGATAAGAGTAATATGCTGCCTCAAAAAAAAAAAGTAAAAGCAAACACTCGTAGGGAATGCAAGATTAAGTAAAGCATGTGAAATGTAAGCAGAAACAACATGGTTACCTTAACGATCTTTCACTCACTATTCAGAAATCAGCGAGTGGTTTTACCTGAAAAGTTAAGGACATGACTACAGGGCCCTGAAGGGAACCGTTTCAATGTCCATTGCTAACATCCTTAATAAAAGTAAGCAGTATGGTTTAAAAAGACCACATCCATAAACAGAGCCATGGTGCGCATTTTGTTTTCCAATCCACCCATCAACCAGGTATTGCAGTACCTCCAGGAATGGTGCACTTCCCCACCTGGGGACAACAATGCTGTTCAAAGAAAGACGAGAAAACAAAAGTAGCGCTTCACTGCAAAGTCTGTAAAGTGAGGCTGATGTGTTTGGATGTGAATAAAACCAATCCGGCCACTTTGCAACCACTCTGTCTTGCTTTATTTAGTTATGTATTTATTTTGCATATTTAAAACCTTCTATTTCTCTCCATCCCGCTGCACTTTGGAATAGAAAAATGTCAGAAAAAGGGCATTTCCCGCAAGAGTGTTTTTCTTTTTTGGATCCATTTCACAGGGAAGCAACTAAATGAAAGAAGGAAATAGAGGTTGTGAACCGTTTCTTCAAGTTACGGTTTTCAGTAAATGAGGAGCAAGACAGAAAGAGAGGGAATAATAGGAAGGGGGGGGGGGGGGGGACAGCTGCCAGCACAAAAAAGAAGAGGACACTGCCCCAGTCCTATTCCTTCTCTGCCCGTCCCCGAACATCCACGAAAGCAAGCCGAGCCTTATCTGAATGCCTATGTCCGCCCCCAAAATAGTGCCGCCTGGGACGGACAGCCCCCACCGCCCCCCCCTAGCTACGCCACTGTACAGCCCCTACCACATCCCCCCCCCCCGCTCCTCCGCCCCCCAAAAACATCTGCTCATGGCTACGTGGCTGTAGAGTATCCACCAGAAAGAACTTCGCCAAAGGTAAGAAATGAGTCCTTTAGAACCCCCTAATAAAGAAAACAATAAATTGGATGACAAGTTAGTGCCAAAACTTCTGTGACGATTAGGACTTCGTTGATAGGTAATTTATGTAGAGCAGTTCAAATAAGATAGGCAAAGAAGATCAGAATTTCATAGCTCCTGGGATATAATGCAAAATATATTGATAGTGTTGATGTGATAGGCGGTAGATCTTAATATAACATTGAACAATATTATCAAACGGAGAATGATCTGTTTTTCTCGCTTCAGGACATCCCTGGATTTGTTCACAGACGACATGTCGTGAATGGAACAGAGCAGCCAGACAATGGAATCAATATCATGTACTTGCCAAGATATGTCTTACCCACAGATTCATTGGCTTCTTCGTCTCCTGGTTGCAGCTGCAATACTTGGCAACTCAGTGGGTTGACAACCTGCTGTTAATTTCTCAGTTCCAAATAATCACAGAGAACCCTTAAATGCATAACACCCACCATTCAAACTGTGAAAAAGGTGTAAGCCAAGTACTGAAGAGGGGTGTGTGGGAACCCCATTATAAGGGCTACGAGTCAAGCAGGAGTACTGGGCCCAACCGTGGGGGTCCTGATCTCCCATGGCCCGACCTGCTATGGATCCTGGGCAATCAGGCCAAGTGCTCCTCCAGCACTTGACTCTAAGTGTTAGCTCGGGTGGAACAGAACAATACTTCTCAGGGAGAGGGAGACACAGGGTTTGAAAACAGGATAACACTGCAATAAATGAGTTTCCAGTCAAATACTCACTTTTAAGAAAACAGCAGTATTTATATTCAAACCCAAAATAAACTAAGACATTCAAAAACAAATCACACAGCCCCTGAGGTCAGAGCTGTAGTATTTCATAAGTGGGTCCCAGAGTCCCACTCCACTTTCTTTAGCACTAGTGGTTATTCTCCATTTACCATGGGTGACATTCAGGTTAAGCCCCTCTAGTAGTCCGAGTTTCAGGAGTCCCACTCTGACCCTTTATTGAAGACAAAAGTGCTCCTGCGCTGAAGCACTATCTGACATACAAGTTTCATTGGGGCTGTCTGGCCTGTAAATCAGTCTTACCAGCAAGATCCTGATGACTGGAGTCTCTGAGCACATCCCATTCATGGGCATTAAAGCTGCAGTGGCTGCTTCTGGGAAGACTTACACACGCAACCTGAAAGGCTGTTCTTGTCCAGCAGCAGTCAGGGAGTTCTGGATGCTCCTGCAATGCTGGTAAGTTCCTTGGGTTCCTCCTCACAGGTTGGGGTGGCAATGCTCCTGGTGCTGGCCTCAGCCGTGGCTTGGGCCCGCTGGGGTCACCATGGCAAACTTAGATGACAGTTGTGACCAGACCATGTTCCATATTTTATCTCTCTGCCCCTCCCTACCATAAGGGGTCACCGTTCTTTCTCTGTAAATGGGCTATGACCACAATTTTCACAGCGATTCCACCTCGCACAGGGGGACACTGACTTACAACTTGTACATGGACGATGGCCCATCCGGTGCAGTGCCATTCACGGCTCACTTCACGCCAGCCCTCCTCTGGCATATGGGAGTCATTAATTTTCCTCTGCACACTGGCAACAACCCGATTGGTGCACCGTCGTCCCCTTGCCTTACTACATCACACGTGACAATGGTCTTGGCAAGGAGGCAGGCGCTGGTGCTCCAGGCATTAGGGCAAGTGGTCTTGAAGTCCCTGGGTGATGTGACTGGCAGGCCTTGGCTCCCAGTCCTGGTCACAAGCAGAAGTCTTGCAGAACTTATCCTCCTCGCACAGCCCGGCTGGCTGCTCGATAGTTGACAGTTTTTGGAGCCTTGAACGCCTCTTCTTACAGTCATTTCCAGATACCAAATGTGATTTAGAGTCTTTAAAGTTTATGTTAAGGGTCTGCTTTCTTTTGAAGTGCCTTCTCTTCTGCTCTACCCTTCCTCCAAAAAGCAGCCTGTCACAGCAGGAGTGACTCAAATCTGATAGCACCATAACACAGGCCATGAGGGTGACTAGAGGTTCACACCTGGATGTCAGCCACAATGATGTGTATCAAAAGAGTTACCCCAGATACCCCAGGGTATCAACTCTACTCCTTATGATTCTCTCCTCTGCCTATCGCCTTCCTGAGATGTACTGAGGCAGCTACCCAGTGACCTTTTTCTGAATTAAATAGCACCCTTTGAAGTGTACTGAAAAGCCTGGCACACCCTTCCTCCAGTGTGTCACACCCAGCTTACAAGAATGCAGAAATCCACAAATTTGTCCAGGGGGTGGGGTTCCTTTTCCTCCTCTACTCATGTTCCTCCAGTCAACCCTGGGTTTCCCCAAAAGGGAACCCTGAGTCTTCCACGTAATATACCACTCACAGGCACACATACACCCATCCACAATGTACCACACAGCCAGTGGCAGCATTCCACACCAAACCGATGTAGGCCAAAAGTGAGTTGAGCACACAGCAGTGTAACTTTGAGTGAGCCTGTAGGTCTCACTCCAGTGACACAGGTAAAAGGGACGCACTTTCTCCTACTGATCACAACTTGGTAAAGGCAGCAGCCTTTCACCACTGTGAGGGTAGAGTTTGGGCACCCCACCAGGTCCAAAAAGAAGGCAATCTGAGACAGGCCAATGTCATTTCACACATGCATGATCAATATTCGCCAATGACAACAAACAAATCAGCACTAAGGATTCAGAAATCATTAGAGTCGGGCCCTCAGTCAAAGGAGCATAACCATTCCCATGCGAGGGACTTTATCTGTGGCAAATCCCATAACATTTGGGGCTCGATTAGGAGTCTGGCTATCCACAAACCGCCAGACTCGCAGGAGCATGGCGGTAGCGGTCTCCCAACCTCCCTTGTACAATTAGGGCAGTCAGACCGCCACTGCCCCACCGCAGCTGCCAAGGAACCGCCATTCCCTGGCAGTGGTCGGGCAGTGTAGAGGCAGCAATATGCTTGGCGGAACTGCCATGGTCCTGCCAAGCATACTACAAGTTTCCTCTCAGACACGGTTTTCATGGCGGTTCCTCTTTCACGAAAACCATGCAGAAAGGAAACAAAGGGGGCTCCCTATGGCCCCCTGTTGCCTCTTGGGCATGGGATGGATGCAGTGGGCACAGCATGTGTCCATGCACTCCTGTTCCTGCACGGCATAGACTTAATAGTCCATGCCATGCAGGAACTGTTTTGGCATTCCCATTGCAGTGCCCATTTTCTGATGCACCGCCGTGGGAACCTAAAAAAAAAAGCTAGCCAGACACAAGAAACCCTTGCAATCTGGTAGGCGGCCCGACCACGAGTCTGAAGATGCAGCAGCCAGGCGGACCCAGTGCCGAACGACCAAACTCATAAGCAGGCCCTTAGTCTCTCAACATGGACAAGTGAAGCCAGAGGGATAGAGATCATTTCATTCTTAGACCAATTTAGGGCCTAAAGACCTCCCAAATAATTTTAAGTTGAAAAGAGAAAAGGAGAAAAGACCTGTACTAGGAAGCATCCATTTTTCAGTTCCTCATGAACATGAAACTTTAGGAGCCATTTAATTGAACTGACCAGTCTTTGACGTGCTTTCCATTGACGGGGCAAAGACTGTGCCGGGGCATCCACTTGATCTACTGCCTAGACCAGCTCCTACTAGTAACTGTGATTTATGGTCACACTTCAGCTACATATGTAAGAATCAATAACACAAACTGTACATTCTTGAGAGATGATTCAAGCCCTTTTGGAATCAGGGAGATTGGCTGCCACCAATGACAGTCATGGAAAAATCTCAGTATCGCTTCGGGTTTTGTGAAGAGTAGATACTAGCAGATAGTGAGATAAGGGGTGTATTTCCTTAAAGAAAATCTGCAGCACCATGATCTCAAGTGATTCTTTTCTTTACTCTGATCAGCAGCGTGTTGACATTTCATGGATCCTGGGCAATCACACCAATTGGTCAGTAAGCTAGACCTTATGCACCTCTTCCTAATAGTCAAGATCAGCTTCTCCTGTTGATGTTTTTTCACTCCTTTCCCTCTCAAGTCATAGCAACAGGATGCTTTACGGAAATTAAACGAATAATGGATCAGCCAGCACACTCAGGCCTACAGCAAACATCTTCTGATTAAGGTGTGTATGATCCCATCAAAAGTTTATAAAGTACATGTTACGGGTTTAAGGAGGCCAGTATTTATCCTTGTTAAAACACAACACGTCGGGAAGCTAAAAGCCTATTGCTTTTAATGCAAAAATAGAGAGAAGCACAGCAAATAATCAAAAGACAATTGTTCTTTCAACCGACCAGAGCTCTAGCCCAAAATAGCCAGTTGGAACATAGAATGGTAAAATACATGCAAATTTGTTTATACAAGTTTATTGGGTGCAAAAACACAACAGAAACCTGTTACTTTCAGCTAAACCTATCTAATGAGCATGTGGCAGGATCTTCCCATGAAGAAAATGAGTTGTCTTTGAAGCAGAGATACAATAAATTAATACACTGTTGACTTCATTATTTTCTTAAAATCAAATTACTGGTTGCGAATATTGAAAGCAAGGCTATGCTTTACTACGAGATGCAGGAAATGTGCAAGTGTACTCTCTCAAATAAAATGTCTTCTAGGTCTACTAATCATGGAAGACGTTAACATGCATATTGAGATGAATGGACACTTCAAATTTATGAGAAAACTCTATTCATTTGATAAAATATGCCACTGTTTGTTTCTCTGTAAACATGCAAAAGGACATGGACATTAAAGAAATGGGAATACAAGATTATTGTAGAAAGTCCACCTTTTCTGCACAGTCACCTTGGAATTTTCACCTTTGGTGGAATCTATTGTTCTTGGCTTCAGAGCTCTGTGCACCTCACCCCTGCTAAGCAGTAGTAGAGTGTTTGTGCTCCAACTTTAAACATGGTCTAACTGGCATACTGCTGATTGGTATATTCACCTTCGTATAACTCCCTAGTATGTGGTACAAAGTATACTCGGCGCCTGGAAGTTAAATGCTACTAGTTGAATGCAGCAGCTATTGTGCCATCCACTACAGTAGCAGTGCATACTTGGCTTCAGGCATACCATTGTAGCCTGACTGTAGCAGTGTAAAAACTGCAGTTTGGCCTGTCAAAATAAACCCATCTGATAGGTCAAAACCTGCCATTTAAATATTAATAGGTCACCTCCATTTCGGCCTTGTAGCCTAAGACAGGCTGTATTATATTCAAAAGTAAGATATGTAAAAATGTAATGTTACCATGTCCTTACAGTAACTAGCACCCAAAAGTTGTTTTCACTGTAGAATAGCTAACTGACCCACAGAGAAACAATGGAAAACAATATTAGCTATTAATAATTCTATCTCAAGGTAGGGACCAGCTAGGAATATGATTTAACAACTCTTTTTAATATTTATTAAAAGCTCAACGCAATGGTGAATCAGGTTTTTAAAATAAATATTGGGTGGAAGTAACTTTTAGAACATTACCTTTCCTTCCCTAAAAATCCTGAAGGATAATTTACATGAGCCGCCCAACTGTCACCGAGCTGGTAAATGGCCCTAAATGACATGTAAAAACTGCTCCCAGAGAAGGGACAAAAGCCAGGGTGTGAGGAGGTGTTTTCCTTCCTTTTGCAGGATGACAATTTTGGGCTGTGCCCATGAACTTAATTTATTTCAAACTGACCTCCCCCAAAATTTCTGCTACAAGGTCAGTTATTTATCTACCTTCATTGCATGCAAATTGTATGTTCAAAGAGTGCCGTTTTTTCCTATTTTTATTCAAAAACTCAGTGGCACTTGGTGAACAAATTAAAATATGTATATCAACCACACAGCCTACAACCTGTGGAAAATGAGCTATTGGACAATGCTCTAATTTAGTTTGATGCTAATCTTGAGGACTGTGGAGATGTAATGTGTCTGTTTATTTTAAACTGGACTGCATTCAGAAAAGTGTTTACAAACGGAGAAAATGAGCTCTGGAAACACCTCCTGCTGCGGCTACTACACCCTGATAGCTCCGTGGCGCTAAAAGATTAAGGCAAAAAAATACTTGGATATGTGCTGGGGTAGACAGATTACAGTGTGTGTTCCTAAACAACATTGGGCCTACTTCAGCAATGAGATCCAAAATAACATTGGTGCTCAGCATGTTCTTATAATGAAATCTCCTTCTCAGTCTGCTGGAATAAAGTATCTCTGAAAATGTACTGCTGTCTTTATCTTCTTCTCTACTGGTGTGAAGCAAACAACCTAATTCTCCATGCCAGAGCACAAAGAGCATCCATTGTAGAACAAAATGTGTTTCCTCTCTTTTTGTAGTTTCCGCCTTATTACCACCGGCTCCCACCTAATACTAATTTGCAACTACAAAATTCTATTTTTGCGACCATTCTCAAATTGCGTTTGGTTATTACTTACCATTAAGGAAATGCAACTATGACAGCTTAATTAGATAATCACGATTTCCAGTCGCTAAAATAGCAAATCAATAAGATTCGGTTAGCTTCTCTATTTTTGGGAATGGAACCAAAAATTACTTTGATACATTTCATACTTATCATTTTGTGACTGATTTAGGAATGATTAAAACTTTGTACATCTGCCCAATAGTGCTTAGTATCAGTAAATAGCAATAAACATGTAATGCTAAGAAACATATTTTCGCTGAAATACAAATCCAAGCAGTATTCAAAGGTCCCCATACACTTTGAAATATTCCACTTATTTCATTCTCAGTTGCCACACTTCAGGCGGCTAGGGACTAATCCAATTTAGGACAATACAGATAGATCCTTGCAATCACCATTACAATAATGTGATCTGCAATAAGGGGGTATTGCATCACCTACATCCAACATCAGGAACTGCATCAAGAGTGGATCCTGCCTCCAACTGATGTCACACAGCATTTCTTCCAAACATCCCCTAGCACCACCCTTCCAGGACAAAAACCTTATGCCTAGACATTTCCATATGTTGGAGTTGTGCTGAAAAGTGCAGCACACATGCAAAGTGAGAATTGGTTGGAGAGATGAAAACATTTCTCGAACATTGTGCCTCCTTCAAGGAGTCATTTTTGTATGCAACGCATCGTCTGGCTATCCTACTATAATGGCCAGTGCATCAAAAAACAGGGATTCTCGTGCTGTAACATCCTAGTACCACCCATGTAGCACATGCTTGATGCAAAGTGGCGAATAGAGCAATTATACCAAGAAAAGGGCACCTTTCTAGAGCAAAATACCTTTTGCACTGGAAGGTAGAGCCCCACCCAGACTTTGCACCACTTTGTGTGACTTGGAATAGTGGTAAATCTACCCCAGTGATTAAGAAAGAGAGACACTTCAAAAAAAGGGAGAGTAAAATATGCATTTCACAAATGTATAAATTGCAGTGATGAATGCAGCATTATGATTATCTCCAAAACGACACCAATTTTGGATATGACCAAGAAGAAGCTGTTTCACTCATCTGAAAATATTGAAAATGGTTTGATGTTTGCTTTAAAGTGCAGGTGTTCGATTTTATCTTACATGCTGATCATCTTCTGAGATAGTTTTAACATGAGCTAAAACTTTGATTTGAATGCCTGTACTCCCTTCCTGATGCCCGTTGAAAATTGGAGAGGGCAAGCATTATTATGTGGGTGCCTGTTGGTTTTGGCCCATGCATGCACATGGTTAGGATTGGAGGAAGATTGTAATCCTTTATCCAAGTCTGCTACCTGTGTGCCTCACTGTAGGACTTCCCTCTTTTGCATAAACTCATACACCTGTGGTGCGGATTGTAGAAGTCTGAGCTCTTCCTAAGCTCTAAGGGGAATCTGGGGGTCCTCCATTTTGGAGTCTCTGCTCAGTCGTTGCCCCCCTTCCATGCACAGCTTCCTCAGCTCGGTCATGTTGAAGCTCTCCATGCTGGTCAGATCCACCTCTATGTTATCAAAAACTTAAGGTCCAAAAACTGAAGGAAGGAATGACAGAAAGTCACCCAATAGAAAATCAAAAGCCAATTAAAATTTAAAAAAAACACTTTTTGCAGTCAATTTAAAAAGGGATTTTTAATTTGTACTTAAATTACTGTGTGGTGAAATAAAACACAAGCCCTTCACCCCACTGCTGAACACTAATGCAAGAAATTGGGTTATTAGCCAAGAGACTGACTACGAACTTTGAGGGATCACCCTGACAATGATGGTTAATATTACTCAAAGTCACTTAAATTAACCTGAGCAATATCCCCTGGTAGCTATTGAACAAAGCAGACAAGCTTAACTGAGGGCAATGTGTAAAGAATTTAAGGAATCAAAAAACAACACAATAAGAAGGTGAGATTGAATTGGAAAACTGGAGTACATTTTTTATGTTTCAAAAGCTTTATTGAATAACATGATAAAGATACATAAGGCTAGCAAAGACAAATTAGAAATAATAAGCAGTGGCTTAAAAAGTACAACTAGCATTAAAAACAAAAAAGAAAGCTATTTATATTTTATAACAGTAATAAGGGCAAGGAAATAAGGGGAAGGAAGGGAAGGAGGAAGGAAATACTCTTACAACTGAGGAACGTATTATATACATAGCCTTAAATGATTATAAAAAACAATCTATAATAATTAGAAAATCAGAGTGCCAACGAGAAATTAGAGAAAAAAGAACAGAGAAATTAAAACAATCACAGAGGTTTACAGTTTTCAGAACGTATACAAGAACGTTTTGCTGTGGCAAACAGAAGAGATCTCTATTAACAAATGGCTTACAGGAGGAGGCAAAAGCAATATCTAATCAATGGTAATGGCACAGATCCTTCCACCAGTGTTGGACAGAAAGGTTTGTTGAGTTTTTCCAATTAAGTGCAATTTGTTGAAAGGCTAAAGCTAGCATAAGGTCAAATAGACCATGCTTATGAGTAGGGAGATCCAATGACTCTAATAAACTCCCTAAGAAAAGAGTGACATTAGAAAGAGGAAGGTGTGCATTAAATATAAAAGAAATATAGGACCACATTTTTCTCCAAAAAGAAATAACATTAGGGCAAAAAAAGAGAAGGTGCATTAGATTAGCTGTGGGGGATCCACATGCCCAACAGTTCATGTTAGTTGAATGGGAAAACGTAGCTAGAGGAGTGAAATATAGTCTATTATAAAGGAATAACATAGATTGAGTGACAGAGGCAGATCTAGAGATTTTGAGAGGTCGGCTCCAGAATTTGTCCCAGAAGGTAATGCTCCATTCACAGCCCCGATCTGATTCCCAGGCAAATTCCACCTTACTCTTCGAGCAGAATCAGGAGATAAGGCGTGTCTATATATTAGAGAGGCCTTAGAAAGGGTAACAAGATTCTTAAGAAGAGAATTCTCTCCAGAAGAAAGAGGGATTGAAGGAAGAGAATTGGTCATGAATGATTGCCATTAAAATGGAGAATCTATGCCAAAAAGAACGGGGACTGTTAAAAGTGGATTGAAACTGAGAAAAGGAACAAGGGGTTGTACCATCAAATAGGTAATTGACCCAAGCTATTCCCCTCAATCTCCAGGATT
Organism: Triturus cristatus; assembly: GCF_964204655.1. Classification (NCBI taxonomy): domain Eukaryota; kingdom Metazoa; phylum Chordata; class Amphibia; order Caudata; family Salamandridae; genus Triturus; species Triturus cristatus. Next base: position 817,353,256 of record NC_140582.1, read on the forward strand.
TCCAAAAGAAGGTTCTGTTATTATGCCTTATTGGTGAACATAAAAAGGATTCCATGGAATTAATCTTTGGCTGGGTCAGCGGTTTCAACAAGGAACACGTGTGATTGAATAAAAGAAGAGAAGTTTGAGAAGTTTTGGCTGAAAAGACCAGTACCTCCTTTATAGAGAAGAGTACAAGCAAGGAGCGTTCAATAGTAAGCCATAGAGGCGTGAAGGAGGAGGAATCTGAAAGGAGTCATTTAGAAGCTTGACGGAGGCAAAAGGACTTATGGTAAATACGAAAATCAGGAAAGTTAACACCCCCATTGGATTTTGTCTTCCGAAGAAGTAATAAGAATATTCTAGCTTTTTTATTTTGCCAAAGAAATTTTGAGAAAAGAGAATCTATCTCCTTAAAATAATAAGACGGAATAAAAATAGGGAGCATAGAAAAAATATAAAATAGGAGTAATTATCATTTTAATGGAGTCAAGCCGTCCCCACGACAATAGAAATAGGGGATTCTAAGAGGATATCTCCCCGTGCCTAACAAAAAATGAATGTGTGTCCTCATGTAACGTAACTGGTGCTATGTAAAGCGCTCTGATACATGATTGGATTCGGGTCAAGTTTGCGCTATATAAAACACTGTCAATGCGAGACAGAGCCTCTACCATGTTTTGTTTGACTGAGGAAGATATGGAGTTAGAGAACCATATTCCTAAATACTTAATTTTAGATCTATTCCACAAAAACCCAGTCGAAGAAAAGGAATGCTGAGTGCAAAATTTTGTAAGAGGGAGAATTTATGTTTTATCCGAGTTGATCTTATCAGGGAGAATGAGGAAATGTTGTGTAATAAGGAAGGAATAGATACTGCAGGGTTGGAAATAAAAAGTAAGATGTCATCTGCATAAGCAGAGAGTTTCAAATGGTGATATCCATAGGGAAACCCGGATATAGAATCATTATTAGATAGATGATAAAAAAGGGTTCAAGCGCTAGGATGAAGAGAAGAGGCAAAAGAGGACAACCTTGATGAACTCCGCGTTGTAAAGGAAAGTAGGAGGATGTACAACCATTAACTAAGACCGATGCTCTAGGGGCAGAATATAACAAGGACATAAGAGATAATTTTGGGGCCGAAGCCATGCCAATTAAGAGTTTGAAATAAAAAGGACCAATCTACCCTATTGAATGTTTTTTAATCATCAACGGAAATTGCCGCTAGGGAATTGGAAAGAGAAGGGATTTTGTTTAGGACATTAAGGAATAGATGAGAGTTATCCAAGGTTAGTCTACCCTTGTCAAAGCCACATTGTTCTTTACCAACCAAGTGAGGCATAAGGGGTTCTAATCTTGGAGCAAGTATTTTAGCGAACATTTTATAGTCTACATTGACTGGGGATATAGGACTGTAATTTGTACAAAACATAGAGTCCCGGCCTTCCTTATAAATCAAACTAATCTTAGTTTCTTGAAAAGCACTGTTTGTTTGCTGCAAAGAAAAAATGAATGAAAGAGACGTAAAAGTTTTGGGAGCAATATAGTAGAGACATGTGAATAGAATTCAACCGTAAAACCGTCCGGGCCGGGAGTTTTACCATTCTTTGGAACGGTTAAGGCACTGGAGATTTCTTTAAGGTATAGATCAGATTCAAGCATAGAGAAATTGAGATGACCATTAGAAGGGGTAGGAATGTTATTAAGATAAGATTAGATAAGGGGAATAGTAGGAAGGGATTCTAGATTGTATAAATCTTCATAAAATAACATAAATTCATCGAGGATGTCCTGATCTTTATGGATAAGATTCCCATCCGAAGAGTGAATGGAGTCAATTAAAGTATGATGCTTCCGGAATTCAAGGTAATTAGCCAGAAGTTTACCCACTTTATTACGACCGCCATAGTACCGAGCACTGCTTTGGAGAAGTATAGATGATGCATTATCAGGGTAACTTTATTACATTTTAATTTAGCACGAACAAGTTCTTGGATGATAAAATCCAACTGCGAAGTGTAAAATGTGTGCTCCAGGGATTTGATGTTTGTTAGTGTAGCTTTATGATGTTGAAGGAACCTTTTCTTTTTATTTGAGACAAAGTCCATGATGAAACCCTGAGGAATCCCATGTTATATGGGGGAAGTATTGGGATTATTATTCAATACAAAAAATTCTTTAGCAAAGGAGATAAATGAAGAAGAGAAAAGAGGGTCCATCAGAAGGAAATTATTAAAGCGCCAGTGGGAAGATCTGGGATGCGGAGGGAGCAAGTCAAAATTAGCAACAACCGGAGCATGATCCGAAATAACAATAGGTTCGATTGAGGAAGAGATAATATTTTGAGATAAGGATTGTGAAAGAAAGATATAGTCTAATCGAGAAAAAGAGTTATGAGGTGGAGAGAAAAATGAGAAGTCAATAGTGTCAGGGTAGGAAAGTCTCCAAGCATCAACAAGATGTGATTGGGAGACAGAATTAAAAAATTGTTTATGGGGTTTATGAGGGATAAAACATACCTGGGACTGGCGGTCAATAAAGGGGTCAATAACCTGAGTGTAATCGCCTCCTAGAATAAAGAGATCATCTCTAAACTAAATATATTTTTGTGTAATAGTAGGCCAAAATGTATAGTCCAGCTGAGTAGGGCTGTAAACATTAAACATAGTCAAAGAGGTATTATTAATAAGCAATTTAGCTAACAACCATCTCCCCTCCGTATCCATTTCTTCTGATAGTACCTTACATTTCAATTTTTTATGACACAAAATGATAACACCATTTTTTTTTGAGGAAGTGGGGGAGACTAAAACTGAGCCAACCCAACCCTTTTTCAATTTTAATGCCTCTGCTTCTGTAAGGTGAGTTTCTCGTAGAAAGGCCAAATCAGGATTATAAGAGGCAAGATGAGATAGTATTCTCCTTCTTTTGATTGGGTTAATAAAACCTTTCACATTACAAGAAATAACTGAATGTAAAAATAACAACAGTATGTAAAGAACAATGCGTTCAACAGTGAAAAAATGATGCAGGAAAGAAGAAAAAGAAGGAAAGGGAGAAATATAAACTGCAATGGTGTCAATGAGAGGAAAAGAAATGAAGAGACGAAAGGTACTAAGAAAGTGTGTAAAGAGAAAAGTATAGAGAGAAAAGATTGCAATAATACCAAGAGAAGGAGAGGAAAAAAGATACTAAAGAGGAAAAGGGAAAGAGAAATAAGAGTAAGAAGAGACAGTACATGCCAGAACTGATGACTGTAATACGTACCTTCACAGGGGAACAAAGGGGAAAATGAGAGGCAATGGACATATGAACACGGCACACCCCACAAAGGGCAACATACCACACCAGGACGTCAATTAAATATAGACAGGTGAGGGAACATGTGGCAGATACAAAATGGGTTCTAAAGGACCTGTAATAGGAATCAGAAAATCATGTTGAACAAAAATACAATGAAATTAAATACCATACTTCAATAAAAGCAGAATCAAAGTTATGAACATTATAGAAGAACCATTAAAGTCAAGTATTAGGAGGAGGACCAGCGATCTCCATCGAGGAAGTAGAATGAGAATGAATGAATTTTCTGAGATCTGCAGGATCCTCAAATGTAGAAGTTTTGTTAAAAAAGGTGACCTTAAATAAGCACAGATGGAATAAGCCATATCGAGCACTGAGAGAGCGAAGAGCAGGACGAAGATCCAGGAATTCCTTTTGTCATTTAGCGGTGACCGTTGAGACATCTTGAGAGATAAACAGTTTGTGCCATGCCAAATCAGCTGTTTCTTGGTTTTAGCTGCACTTAGAACTTGTAGTAGATCAGTAAATTACAGAAATAGAAGAATTACTCCATGAGGCTTAGATGGAGCAGATGAGGAAGAAAGACGTGGACCCATTCTGTGTGCCCGTTGGATAATTTATTTGGTTGTAGCAGGGAAGCCCAAGAGCTGTGGAAGGAAAGAAGTAAAGTATGTGACAGGGTCATCACCCTCAAGGCCTTCAGGAAATCCATATAAGCGAATATTGTTGCGACGATTTCTATTTTCAAGATCTTCAGTCGATCTTCTTTGTTGCAGATCCTCTTTCTCCAAAAGTGAAATTCTGGAAGATGAATCCTGTACGTCGCTAATTTGTTGTTCCACCCCAGAAAGGCAGGATTCCATAGATGACCATTTGTTTTCCAGAGTTTGCAGACGAGAGTTAGTTTCCTCAATAAATGATCTTAGAGGATGAATTTCCTCCAAAACAATATCCAAGGTGACAGGAGAAACTTTTTTGGGAGGAGAGGGAGGATCTTGTTTAATTCTCTTGATGGTAGAAGAAGGTAATTGTGCTTTAGATGCCATGGTCGGCAAAGCTGTAGGGCGAGGATACGCTGTTTGTGCCAATTCCTCAGAAGGCTGTGAGGAATTATTGGGGGATGCGGAGTGGGAAGAGCCAGACACTGGATCATTGGATTTAGGTCTTTTGGTAGAGTGTAGTAAATGTTTGCACCTACCCATGAAGCAACATAGCCAGGGACCAAGAAAAGGCTTGTCTAATAACGCACAAAAATTGACGTAAATTACTTCACAAATTTTCAAAAATTCCGTTAAATAACTGGACCTCCCAATACAGAAATACTGCTCAGTCAAAGGAAAAGTGAAAAATATATTCAAATTTGAGGAGAAGTAATGCAAATTAGAATACAAAACGGTGGCCGCTAAAGCAGCTGAAAAGTCACTAGAAGAAAATTAGTATTTATCCAGGAACATGATGGGCAACAAAGATATCCTCCAGTAGAGAAGGTTTTTATAGATGATGAAACACCTGCAAAATGTCGACAACGGCGATGCAACCGCCAAAATTACATCCGCGATGTCCGGTACGGCTCAGAGCTCCGTGACTAGGAGGCCATATTGGGTCGCGTTGCGCCGCCGATTTGACTACTAGAGTACATTTTAATAAATAAAAAAGTCATCAAAATGATAAAAGTTCATGAGAGGAAATAGAGTTATATAGTTTTAATGTTTGAGATAAAACAAGTGGCAAAAATCATTTGGGGCCAACCGCAGTCAACTGTACTGCTGTAGGCAAGATCCTAGGCGCATTTGGATCTGGACTACGATGGAGTATGGGCCTGATATAGAGACCAGATTTGACCTGGCCACAGGTTTTACCTTGGGTCTCAGTTTCAAAAATGCAAGTAAAAGACCCTCAGTGGGGGAAAGAAAGCATGCTGTAGCTGAAGAGATCTCCACAATATTGGATAGCCTTTGGACTCTGCCCCAGTGAAGTTACTGCTGGTTTTGGTGGGAAAGCTCAGAGTGGGAGAAATTTGAATTTCACGCTCAGGGAAGTTCCCTCATAGCTGCATACTTTTGGCGTCTTTGCCTCACCAAGATTTCTAAATTTGCATTTAGTCACTTTTTCAGAGCTCAAACATTTCCAGCTAGTCAAGGCTTCAGACTCTAGCCATAAAGGGTTCCTCAAGGCCATATAACTTCTGCGTGAGGTGCTGCTGAATCAGATACGGACAAGCTCTGAACAGTAGAGACCTGAATCTTCAGCCCAGCAGCAACACACTGCAGACCGAAGGCTTGGCAGGTTTGTCCTGGTCCTCTGGGGGTATTGAAGCTGAAAAGTTTCTAAGTTTCAGATTTTCAGGTTAGTAGTAGAAGTCCAGTCAAGCACTCTCTTTGGTTTCAGGACCTCAGGGATAGCACTTGGTGGTCAGGGCTCACCCCAGCAGAAGCCAACAAGAGGGTCCAAGGCAGGCCCAGTTGGAACTGGGCAGTTGCAGGAAAAGGCAGTTTATAGATTGCTGTGTTGATGTAGCTTGAACAGGTGAGCCTTATGAACCTTGAATTCCACTTCTTTATTCTGGGTACAAGAGGGACAGCAGTGCCAGTCCTTCAGAGTTCCTCTCAGGTCATAGACAGCATGTTCAGTCCTCTTCTGATCTTCCGCAGGTCCAGGAGTATTCTGAAGAGGGTGCCATGGGACACGTTTATACCTGGCACTAGCTTGTGAATGGGGATGACTACAGGCCCTTGCTAACCAATGAGGTAAATGTTCTCAAGGGTAATCCTGTCTACATTTGCAGCAGTTCCTCTCTATGCTAAAGAAAACAAACCCAGAGTGCTCTCCTACTCCTAAAATCCAAAATGGTGATGAAACCCTTCACTAAACCAGAGGTGCAGCCAGAATAATGAGCAGCCCCTCCTCTGTGGTCACTCCAAACCAGTTCTGGTGGCAACTCTCCCCCACCTCTGGGTTTGGTACTTGTCTTATGGGGAGGAAAAAAGAAGAGGATTGTCCAGGTGCCATATGACAGCCCCTTGCCAGAACAACCTTGTAACAGAAGTTTCCAGAACTACACGATTTCATGCTTTTAGGCACTCTTGCCAATACAACCACCTTTCCAGAGGAGACTTTGGTGATGACTTACTATTATGTATTTATTTTAATGTAGATTTTTTATTTTGAAATATATATACACCAATTTAAACTGTAACATTATGTTTGTGTTATGTGTCAGTGCATATGCTCTCTGTACTTAGATCATGATCCCATACCTGAATGCTACAACATGTAGCCAAAGAAGATACAATCTTGCTCACAGACAAACCTGGACAGTAATTGAGCATACTTGCGACTTAAGGCTAGATTTTGTCTCCTTCATAAAAGTGGTGATGCTCTGTAATATTCCCCTGAAGGGGCATACAAAATTGTAGCAGCTGGTGCAGTGTTACACAACATTGCTACCATAAACTGTCTTCCAACCCAGCCTTAGTATGGCAGCTCACACGAGTAAGAAGAACTACCACTACACAATGCAATTTAAGATGCTATAAGGGCTGCAGAAAGAAGGGACCCCTGGACATAATTACAGTAAACTTTTTCGAAGATAAGTGCACTTAATATAATGTAGACTTCATAACATATCATCACGCTTCCAATAATGGGTTCACCTCAGATTTCTATGGTATGAATCTACCTTATCACTCCATGACTGCTTCACGGATATTAACTTGAGTAACATTATTTTCTCAGAAACATTCATCACCCTCCCACCAATGGTTCACCTCCTTTGCCTTCAATAGCATTAGCCTCCAGTGGGCTACACTAGCCCTGACAACTTTAGTTTACCTCCAGAATATATACTGGATAAAACTTTTGAATTACTATTGCAGAATTGTTCAAATGCTTTTTTGATTAGACAATTAATGGCAAAATCATTTATTAGGTTTGATCTTAACTGTTCCCAGTGCCATTATAGCAAAATAAAACATGTGGTTTTGGTGAAGACTTGCTAATGCAAATTGCTGATCCAAATTGCTGATCCAGCCAATTACCAAGGAAAACAAAGTGCTGCTCTCAAGTACAAGCAAAAGAAAATCCTTCCACTCGCATTGCATGTACAAAAAATAACACATATCCTGTGCTGACATTAGCACTACCTATTGGGGAGGGCAAGAGCCCTCCCACTGGCATTTGCACTCAGTGGCTCAGTTCTGTGTGCTGGCACTGAGATAATTCATATGGCCACCAACCCCCAAAGAATTCCCAAGAACAGAACACTTTCTAAGCAGTCAGTGCTTACTCACAGCCTCTTAAGACTTCCTGAAGACCAGCAACCGGAACCTGCACCCCACAGCAGAGAAGCAGACCAGCACGACTAGTAAGAGTTGACCAGTAGTGCTCACTTTGTGGAGTCATTAATCCTCATTCTTATGTGTGACTATTCATTCATTTTTTCATTTCATTTCATAAGGCTTTATTCGAACAAAAATCAAGTCCATAAAAGCACAACATTAAAAGACAACAATATAAAATACAAAAGCAGGAGATATAACATGTTAAAAAAGCATACTTTTCCTTGCATTGGTTGATTTAAGGAGAAAGATAGCCGTATAAAAACAGACATCAGGATGATGCAGATTAAAAAGCAAACTCATACAATCTCGTATTGACCTGACTCCAAATTTAAAAAACAGGGGTTTCAGATATGCAGTCCGCAAGTTTTTGTACAGCCGACAGAGCAAAAGAAAGTGCACAGTGCTTTGGGAGGTAATATTGTCACAGGGACATGGGCCAGCGGGATGTAGATGCAGAGAGGGGAAAGCAACAAGGTTGTGTGCTACACCCATTCTAAGTCTAGCCAACACAAACCGATGTGCCTTCCAGGTCACTTGTGACAAATAAGGTTGAAAACCCACAAATTCATTTAGATCATGGTAAAAAACACAGGATGAAAGATCAGAGCTATTTTGATGCCTCCTGGTGGAAAGCTGTTGTAGAAAACACTGCCTAAGTTCAATTTTAGACAGCTCAGTAGCCCCACATTGATCCTCGATGATGTTAATGTTAAAGAACTCACGAAAATTATCCACAATGTACTTTAACCATGGGATCTTTAAATGATGGTCCAAAGAGAGACAATCAGAGATAATGGCTCTGCACAATGAAGTCTCTTCTTTTATCCAAATGGAGCGCCATAGCATCAGTGGCCTAAGAAGGATCAAGTCGGCAAGATGGTGAATACCCAATTCATTGTGTACTAAAGCATTAGAAACAGAGCTTGGCAGGCACAAAAGTATTTTCAGGAATACGTTCTCCTCAACCTGAAGTGACCCTGCCGTGGCATAGCCCCAAATGCCAGCACCATACAAGGCAATCGAAACACAACGGGACTGAAAAATCTTCAGCATGTCGTGGACCCGCCTGTCTCCCAGTTTCGTAGCCATGGTAAAAATTCCATGAGCACTCCTCGCCATCTTGGCCCGGACATTTTTGTGTTCATTGGCCCAAGTGTTTTTATTCGAAAAAGTGACCCCCAGTATGAAAAATAGTCGACAGCCTGGACCTTCTGGCCCTCCATGAAAAATGAGAACTGTTTCTTTCTATTCCTACGCCCGCATTCCATAACATAAGTTTTAGATTTGTTTAACACTAACTTTCTGCTATTGATAAATTGCAAAAAGCCATCCATCAGCTGTTGAAGGCCGTTTGGGGTGCGTGAAATCAGAACCGCGTCATCCGCGTATAGTAGCACAGGGACGTAGTCCTTATTAATTTTGGGGGCATCCACTGCCAGAGATTTGAGGAATGAATCGATCTCATTAATGAAAAGGGTAAAGAGCAGTGGAGCCAGCACACATCCCTGTCTAATTCCACGCCCAATCTTAAACTTAGTTGTACATTCCCCATTGGAATCGTAACGGACACAGGCTCGTAATTTGGTATAAAGACGTGCTAGAAAGAACACAATGCCCTCGGGAGCCCCAATTTCCAATAGCTTTTCCCAGAGAATGCCATGGTCCACCAGGTCGAAGGCACTACTCAAATCCGCAAAGCAGAGATAAATAGTGCCGGTCTTTGCCAGGGTATATTTACCGATGAGCAGGTCTATATTTAGACACTGCTCAATCGTACCAAGGCCCTTCCTGAACTCAAACTGGCTCTCAGCTAAAATGCCATTGTCCTCCGCCCATTCTTCCAACCTTACTAAAAGCACTCTACTCAATACCTTTACGGAGGAGTCCAACAGAGAGATTGGACGATAATTCTTGACATCCCCTCGGTTGCCTTTCTTATAAATTGGGATTAAAATGGATTCTTCCCAAGTAGGGGGCACCTCATTACAGACTGCTGCGTTGAAAATGATAGTTAACAAAGGCCCCCATACTTCAGGGACCAATTTATAAACATCAATTGGTACCCCGTCTGGACCCTGTGCTTTTCCTCCTTTACTGACCCTTATGCTATCTAAGACTTCTTGGACGGTGATATTCAGTGGCGTGTGCGGCCACCCATCCACTAAAGCCCTAGATGCACTGTCTGAATCAAAGATTTTGGAGAAGTGAGAAACCCACTCTTCCTTATTGACGTTAGAAGTTAATTCAGGGATTCTGTCATTTTTGAGGAAAGGGGAATTAACTGTTTTCCAGAACAGGGTACAATTATTCAATTCAGCAGCCAGGGTCAAATTGTCCCACGCCTCCTGTTGGAGTTCCAATTTCCTCCGTTTAAGGGTTTCTTTATATCTGGCTCTTAGATCTACAACCAAACCCTTATCTCTTGGCGTTGCCGATAAGGCTGATTTTAGCTCCTTTAGGGCCAGGGTACAGGCTGAATTAAACCACCCCTGCGGACGATCCTCCTTATATTTCAATGTGCTAATAAACTTAGAGTCAATGACCGCATTAATGCCAATAAAATGCTCAATAGAGTCAATAGTGCCTTGATTATCTTCTAAAATCCCTGTAATGCCTGCTAGCCAACTAGTAATAATTGAATCAGACATAATATCAGCCTTATCCCCCTTCCACCTGAGTCTGGTGCCATTAGGGCGTACAGGCTCAATGCTGTTAACAATACAAGCCGGAATACGGATCCCTTTGTTCTCCCATAGCATGGCCTTTACTGTCAAGCAGTTATGGTCACTGAGCTGGATGTCTACGACTTTAGGTGCCGTAGTCCAGGCCACAAGACTCGAGGAGATACAGATAAAATAAATAACTGAGTTCGCTCCCCGACCTGTAAAAGTTGGATAAATCTCCTCCTGTTCATTTTTCTCGTTGTTCTATTCATTCTTATGACTGTGTGTGATCATTAAAATAACAACTGGAATCCGGAACCATGTCCCTGTATCTGTCAGGATCACCCCCAACGTTGCTCCAATTTACGAAAGAGTTGAAGATTTACCTCTTTAAAGAGCAATATGTCACAAGGCATCAATAGTCCATAAACCAGCTATCTCTCCTACAGCTCTTGTTTATATGCTTGCCTTTGACTCTATACAGAGCCCCACAGCCTTTTGGCTAGTTGTGTGCTGTATAAATAGTGCATACATACACAACATGTTTGTAAAGTACACGCTACTTGTGGGGTCAGTTATTGCATGGAACCATTAACCCCTTTTGTGCTGAGGATGTGCTGGACACATCCTCAGCATCAGTGCTCGAGTGCCTAGGACGTGTCCAGCATGTCTTAGCACTCCCTTCACCCCCTGAGTCCCCTCACCTCATGCCCCCATCAGGGATGGCAGCAGGAGCGCTTCTGCTTCCACCCCTGACCCCTCCCCTGGTGATCTGATGACATCAGTGTGCATACAGCCTGCTGACATCATCAAAAGAAGCCAGGTACATGCTGGCAGCTTTTTGCTTTTAGCGAATCAGGGAGGAGGTACATTTTTTCCTTCAGGGAGGGATTGGAGGGCACCGAGGCACCGTGGGAAAGAAAATAGTTTTAGGTTTAAATCTTTTTTATTTGCATTTCGTAACATAGGCCAACAATAAGCTGCAAATATGTTTACCAGCGCTAGTCAAGTCATGTAATGGTACATTGCTGTTCATGGAGGAAACTAATCGTATGATCACTGCTGATGGCCAAAAAAGGAAACTTACCCTACCCTCTCCATCCACCCCGACCCCAGTCCACGAATCAAAAAAAAAAAACAACACATTAAGATAGGCTTACTGCTCCGCAGTCCGTGTGGTTCCCTGAGATTCCCCTTCAGGCGGCGATGATAAACGCAATAAGCTGAGATTTCTCGGGCAAGTGAGCTCCCTAAACTCAGAGCCAAGGAGGGTGAGAAATGGCTGCCTGAGATCCACGAAGGTGGAACCCTTCCCAGCCATTGTAAGGGTGATCTTTTCCATCCCCAGGACCAGCCAGAGACGTCGTAGCCAGCCAGTGAATGTGGGAGTGTGTGTAGTCCGCCAGTGAAGCAGAATGTTTTGCGTGGCTGAGCCGAACGCAACCGCGACCTGGCGACCGCGTTGAGAACAAAGAGGATATGTGAGGGGGTTGGTGAGGCCCAAGAGGATGTAGCTCGGGAAGCGTGGGAGCTGAGTATCGAAGTGTTTATCTATTTCGTCAATGACCTGCGTCCTGTAGTCATGTAGCTGCTTACAGTCCTATAGGAGATGCACCAGTGTGCCCCGTTGTTCACAACCCATCCAGTGACGTAAAAAGGGACTCAAGGAAGACCCGGGTCACCGGTTTATCCTGGGTGTCTCAAGGCAGCGGGGAGGCCGCAGGTACTTGGAGGAGTGGGCCATCTTGAGAGGGCCCTTCTGGGTACGCGAAAAGAGGTCTTTCACTGTGAGTTCAGGTTTGGCGTCTTTCTGGATCTTATCTCTCTTGGATCGGGTGGAGAACATATCCCAAGCCTGTGCCGAGTGATGGATGAAGCAGGCCTGCTCCCGCGCCATGGCAGAGTGGGGTCTCGCAGTTCAGGCAGGGGCACCGGTGCCAACACCAATAGCGCCTCAAAGCTCAGTTCAGCTGGCCCCACATCTCGGGCCATGGCGCGGCAGCCAAAACGCCGAGCGTCGAGTGCACTCCCCCTCTCCTAGACGTCTCACTGCAGGCACTAACTCTGCAAGCCCCCAGGCCATGCTCATCTCAGGCCACGTGTCGCCTACACCAGGAGGCACCAGCCGAATCGGGGGATGGAGTCCAGTAACATCAGTCAGGCCCCCAAACAGGGGCCACTATGTCACAGGAGCTCTGACCCCCGTGCAGGTTCAGCTGTTATCTTGGTGTAGAAGCTCACTGCCCCTCCCCCGCCAGATGCGGCCCACCTCAGAAAGCGTCCTCCTCTGAAGGCGAGTCAGGGGACAGCGCCAGGCTCGTCTGTCAAGGCCCTCTAAGTAGGCGGCCGCCTCCAGCTCCAAACTGGTCAACTGGAGCTGGGCGGCAGCATGTTGAGTGGGGCCCACCTCTAGGGGGTGCCAGTCTTGGCAGCGAGTTCCACCCCACCAGGTGTAGGCGCGTCACAGTTGCTGGGCAAGCGCCATCGCGCCAGGTCCGGGCGTTGAGTAGCCCATGGTGGCAGGAGGTCGCCCGTCCCAAAGCCTCAGATGATCACCCCGGACCAGGTAAGCAGTCCTGCCATGCTGCTCGGGCACCGCTGGTTGATAGGCCTCGTCGTGGCTGCCGGCGTGTCCTCCACCGCTCTCAGGTCTGCCCCCACCAGCTCCGGTCAAAAATCTCTGGGGGGGAGGAGGGGGCATGCAGCACTCCCACCACGGCCCCCGGCCGAGCGATCTTTTGGCTCTGACCGCCGTTGAAGGAGGCAGCGTGCAAGAAAAAGTCCCCTCTGCGGTGCAGCCGCAACGTGGAGGCAGGCCGTGCTGCGCTGTGTGGGCCCTGGGACTCGGCCCGGTCGGCTGGGTGTTCGCTGTGGCTTTGGCCAGATACCACTCCCCCGGCGTCCGGCTGTGGCTCCCAGGCGATCAGTCACCAGGTGCTATCCGTCGCAGGAGGAGGTGGCATGATGGAGCGAGAGCCCTCCGCAGCACGGCCCCAGCATAAAGGCAGACAGCGCCGGCGACGTGGAGACCCTAGGGCTTGGCGCGATCGGCTGGTTGGCGGCTCTGGTGCTGACTAAGCTTCACCCCTCAGGCATCCCGGCTGCAGGGTCGCTGAAGGCAACCTATGCCTCCTGGGGTAGTGCTGCGGGAGGCTGCAGGCTGGTGCTAGAAGTCGGCGGCCGGCGGAAAGACAGCGAGGTACATCTCACCTCGCCACCATCTTGACCACACCCCCTTTTACTGCAAGTTTTGCCAGTTTTCCGCCCCTCCCCCGGGCTAGATCAGCCATTTTTTAGGCTGAGCTAGACACCAGGGAATATGTTTGCGTGTGTGTGTGTGTGTGAGAACTGGAGTTTGCCTGGTAGTCTGAGTGTACTGGCATTTGGCTGGCTATGTGTTTTTTGACATGTGGCTGGTAGTGTGAGTGGACTGACGTATGGTTGGCGTTTGGCTGATGGTGTGTTTCAACTGCGGATTTACTAGTGGTGTGTGTGGACTGACTTCTGGCTGGCAATGTGTGTGGCTGACATTTGGATGTTTGAATGTGTGTGAACTGATGTTTGGCTGGGGTAAGGGTAACTCCCCTCTAGGGTGTCTTTTTCTTACCTTTGCTTTATGCCCCCCTCGGGGGTAGATCAGACGTTTGTGATGCTTATCTTCCCCCAGGGGCAGACTTCATAGTTTTTTATAATGTTAACTGTTTTATTTCTGATCATCATTTGCATTTGTGAACTTAATGATTTATTTCTGATTTTTATTCCAGTGCAAAGCTTTTGATTTCCTTGGTGGTGATTCCTGCTTGCGGTTTTGTCACTGGTAGATCTGCAGGTTTCGTAGTTGCATATGTTTGGTACTGATATTTTTGGTAAAATTTACTTCAAATGAGTATCATTGCCCTGCTTGAATGTTTTTTCAATGGTTTTAATAATTGTAGTAAATGTACCTTATGTTTTTTTCCCCTTCAAATTCACGCTTGGATTTGTGCAAGATCTATACTGTGTTATCTTGTGTGTAATGTTTTTTCAGTTTTTCCTTTCTTGTGCAATAGTGTTAGTATTTGCTGTGTCTGTGAAGAATAGGTGCAGGTGATCCTCAGCCTACCTATCTGTGGCAAGTGAGAGGTATCTTTTCAGAGCATAAAGTTCAATGTGTGGACTGTATTGATAGATTTTTTAGGATCAGATTTCAATAGTTATATTTACTGTTTGATAAAGCTGAGTTTGTTGAGTTCTAATTTGACATAGTGTTGTTTAGTGCTATTGTTTGTTGTGTTAGTTTCATATGTGCGCATTATGGCTTTCCGCAAGCTGACCACCCAGCAGACTGTAGGTTTGTTTTTGAATATGCCTCTGAATATGGCTCTGAGAATGACCCTGCATCTGAGGCAGAGGACCAAGTTAAAGATGCTAGCAGTGAATTTCTGTTCGTGTGGAATCATCTGATGATGAATCCACTATTAGGGCTGATGAAGTGCTTCTTTTAGATGAGGGCAGTGATATGCCGGTAGTGCAGAAAGAGCAAGCTGGACTGCAGCCAGGGGCTCGAAGGCTTTCCATTCTAGGGGCTGAACCTCTGGGTTGCCCCAAGCATGGTTATGACTGTATTGCTTGCCTTTAGTAGTGTTCCAGGGTGTAGCATCCATATAGATTTTTTTTGCCTATCAATATCTTCCAAATGTTTATTGATTATGGGTTTTAGAATGATATTGTTGAGCAGACTTATTTGAATATAGAAAGGTTATAAAGAGACAACAGTGCCACACCTAAGACTGACTCCAGAGCTATCTGGTGGACTCCCACAAATCTCAATGAGATTAAACAGTTCTGAGGTTTAAGATTCCTGATGAGATGGATAAGGAAGACATCACGGTCTTTATATTGGTTTACTAGTCCCTTGATGGCAACTGTTATATTTCCAGCAACTATGAGTCGAGATCGACATTTGCTTCTGCAGCGGATGCTGCATTTTGAGGATAATTCTACAGCATTTCCACGAGATCACCCTGATTGTGACCGTCTCTTCAAGATTAGGCTTGTCCTTCGTCATTTAGCAGATCGTTTCTCCGAGATCTACATTCCAGGGAAAGCTATATCTGTGGTCTTGTTCAAGGAGCATTGGTTTTTAGACAATATATTCTCAGCAAGAGAGCATGTTAGGGTATTTAGCTGTATATGCTGTGAGATATTGCCACTGGATATGCGTATAATTTCAGAGTGTACACTGGTAGGGACTCTTCAATTGAGCCACCTCATTGTCATTCCACTTTTATCTCAGTGATAAAATTGTTTGGGAACTTGCCAGAGCGCTTTTTCACAAAGGTCATAATTTATAAAAGGATAACTTCTACACAGGTGTGCAATTATTTAAAGAATTGTTCAGAGTGGGCACTGTGATATGTGGCACAATCTGCTCTAACCGTAAAGGTTAACCTAAAGTGCTTGTGTATACAAAACTTGGAGGAAGGGAGACAGAGCAGTGCTTTGCATAGTAATGAAGTTCTTGCTATGACATTTTCAGACAGAAGAGATGTCCACATGCTGATAACTATTCATCATGTGACTGTTTGGGGTCAGGTTGCAGAGGTACATAAACCAGTGTGCATTCTAGTCTCCAACAAGCACATGGGAAGTGTATATAGAATAGAGCAAAGGTTGAAGCCTTACAATGCTGCTCAAATGACCTATATCTGGTACAAGAAGTCACCTGTTCATTTATGTCATTTAGCATCCTTTAATGCCTATGTTGTTTTTGCAGATCGTTCTCCAGAGTCCAAGATTACTTTTGTACAGTTTCAGCAGTCTGTATTAGGCAGCCTTGTTGCAACTGAGCAGGCAAGTGTTCCTGGGGTTGGAGTGGGGGAGGATGTGGCTAGATTAAAAGATCGCCACTTTCCTGAATACATTCCTCGAACACCCAAAAAAGACTTGCCTTGTTGGAGATGTAGAGCCTTTGTCCGAAGAGGAGTACGAAAGGAGAGTCTATGTACTGCCCCGAGTGTCCCTCTAATCTTGGCCTATGGTGCCTACATGTTATAAATTGGACCATACACAACTCAATTATTGGGAGCAACCATGATAGTAAAAGGAATCTGTCTATATTGCTGTATATGATGGGTACCCGCAAACATTTTCCCAGGGGCCACAAAGTAGTGACTGTGGTGTGCCTGAGGGACACATTTCTGCCAGTTGGTTGGAGTAGGGCTTTGCGGGACAGAGATGGGCGTAAGGTGGGTGTTGAGGATACGAAGCATGAACATGGTGAGGTCAGTGAGTAATGGGGTATTTTGAGGTTTTCATTCCATACTGCCCTCTAAATTAATCCTCTAGAAGAGTCATAGATTTGACAATAATGTGTTATGCTGTATTAGAATCACTTCCCCTCTAATGCATTCTTTACTTGCTATCACTAACTTGGGAGAGTCAAGTGTAAAAACAAAACAAACACAAAAGTAACTTTATTTTTTAATTAGAATAAAATAAAATTGCACAATGTGAAACCAGATGACCTATCATCAATGCCGGCTTCCCAACTTGATCAAATTGTGCGATCCTAGCCAATTGTTTCATTTCACTTTTTCTCCTTTTCTTCATTATCACATGTAAGCCCAGTTTGAAATATATGTGTTCAGGACATGCACTCTACAAACCCTTCTCTTGTGTTTGATCTCAGCTCACCCAGAGGGTTTGATGTGCTAACTGCCTTGCCTCTTTGTTTATTATTCATTTAGATTTGTTGTCAGGGTGGGAGGAGGCATGAATGTGTCTGCCTTCCTAAGAGGGCGGCCCCTTAGTACCGCGTTCTGTCACACTCAACTCGTGGGCTACTTATGGGACAAATCCTCCCACCCCCTGGAAGTCCTCCATGTCTGGCGCTCTCCCCATGTCATTTCCGGCACCTGGCAGACTGAGGCCAGGTACTTATACTTGCCCCATCTAGGTGCAGCCCTCTTTGTGCCCCCGCTGGACATCAACACTATGTTTCTATGTTAATTTTTTTTAACTATCACTTTTAAATACTTCTCAATGGACAGATATCCTTTGATGCTCTAAGGTGAAACGCTTCTGTATGTTAACAAAATTAACTTTCTTGAATTTGGAAGAAACTGTCATTTTTATACACATTTGTTGCAAGATGTTTAAAAAAAATAATGCGTTCACAAAGTTAAGTGATGCAGGACACCTTATTCGTTCCTTTTTTTCTACATCAGTTATCTTGTAAATAAACATTTGCCCATTTATTTATCATCTTTCTGAAAGTTAGTGCTCTCCCGTGTAAACAGCAGCCCAGTGCAGTCATACCGCAGAAGGTCAGGAGGGCCACAAGGTCAGGAGGGCCACAAGCAAGGACGTATTTTGAGCGAACTTCTATATAGTTTCTGTTTCAATGACTGATTGCCAGTTGTTCGATGTGCTTAAGTATACCTGTTGTGTATGCAGTTATAGTTATTGTTAATATTTGATTTTCTACCAATAGTTTGGTTCTATTTGAAAAAGATGTACTCTTTTTAGTTGGATGTTTTATTTGTCCCTATCTGTGCTGTGTGTGTGTGTGTGATCTGTTAATTGTGGGAGTGTTTCAGAAATGAAAGCTTTATGTGTGGAGCTTCATGATGAGTTTTGCAAGGGCTTCTGGGTAAGAAACCCAAGTGAGAGCCATGCAAGTGACCCCACCCTGGAGTCATCGGGTGTCTAGTTTTCCCAAATATACAGGTTTGCTAGGTTTCCCTTGGCGCCTGCTGAGCTAGGGCCCGAAGTCCACAGCTAGGCACATTGCAAAAATGGGTCCGTTTTCAGTAGACACATGATGTGTTCACGTTGCGTTTTGGGCGGTTTCCTGCTGCGGGCACTAGGCCTACCCACAGAAGTGTGGTACCATTTTTATCGGAAGAGTTGGGGGAATGGTAGGTGGTAGGACATGTTTTGCTCCCTACAGATTCCAGAACTTTCCATAACAGAAATATGAGGAAAATGTATTTTTATAGTCAATGTTTGAGGTTTGCAAGGGTTTCTGAGTAAGAAAGCCTGGTGAGATCCATGCAAGTCCCCTGACTTTGGATTCCCCTGGATGTTAATTTTGTAAAAATGTGCAAGTTTTCTAGGTGTCCCTAGTGCCAGCTGGGCAAGGGCCCAAAATCCACAGCTAGCCACATTGGGAAAAAAGTTAAAGTTTTTAGTTAAAAATGTGATGTGTCCATTTTGAGTTTTGGCGCCTTTCCTGTCGCAACCAGTTGCCCTAAGCACAAAATTGTGGTACTATTTTTAACAGGAGACTGAGGGCAATGTTAGATGGTAGGAAATTCATTGTTCCCTGCAGATTCCAGAGCTTTCCATCACAGAAATTTGAGGAAAATTAGTTTTTCTACTCAAAGCTTGAGGATTGCAAAGGCTTCTGGGTAAAAAAAACCTGGTGATAGCCACACAAGTCAACCCACCCTGGATTTCCCCTGGTGTCTAGTTTTCAAACATGCGCAGGTTTGCTAGGTTGCTCTAAGTGCCTGATGAGCTAGTGCCTAAAACCCAGAACTAGCAACATAGCACAAAAAACATAAAAAGGGTACAATTTCAGTAGGAAATGTGTCCATGTTGTGTTTTCGGCTCTTTCTTATCGGGGGCACTCTGCCTACCCACATAAGTGTGGTACCATTTTTATCGGGAGATCTAGGGGAACACAGAATCATAGAAGTGTTATTACCAACTGTATTTCACTGCATTTGTGCCTTTTCAAACGTGTCATTGTGTAAGAAAGAAGACATTTTGAGAAAAGCTCGCTAATTCACATGCTAGTATGAGTACCCACAAATTCAGATGTGTTCAAATAATCACTGCTTCTAAACTCTATAACTTGTGCCTATTTCAGAAATACATAGGTCTCCTTGATACCTATTTTTCACTCTTTATATTTTACCATATAGATTGCTCTATATCCGGTACACAATAAAAAACCATTGCAAGGTGCAACTCAGTAATTGGCTCTGGGCACCTCGAGTTCTTGAAACATCCACAATCCAGAAGGGTCTTGACGATTTAATGGTATACTGATTTTGCAAATTGGCCATCCTGACAAGAAGTTACAAATGAAAATGTTTTTTTATTTCAACAATTGTTTTCTTTAGGAAAACCTTGGGGCATCTACACAAATGGCCCCTTGCTGAATTCAGAATTTCGTCGACTTTTTAGAACTCGACAGCTCTCCAGGATCACCCATGAGTTTCACTGTGGTTTACGCTACAAACTGGAAGGAGTTTCAACGTACACAATTTAAGAAAAATTGGCTAACTCTTTGAAAGATGCCAAAACTGTTGAAAAAAAACATAGGTTTTTTGATTTGGCTCTGCATGTTCCAGGTAAGCTGTGACAAAGATTAATTTAGCACAGTAAACCTTTTGTTGATGCCATTTTTAGGGGGGTAAACATACTTTTCTGCACAGCACTTTTTTTCCCCTGTATTTCCCAAAAAACTCAAAATATATCTATCTTTTGCCTAATTTCTCGGTCCCCACCAGCGGAACCCACAAACGCTGGGTACCTTTTGAATCCCCAGGATGTTGGAGAAAAAGGACGCACATTTGGCGTGAATACTTAACCTGATAAACAAATTATGGATGCCTTACCACGAACTACCCTAAATATCCAAACAAGGGCTTAGCATCACTGGGGGAAAGGCTTCGCAGTCAAGGGGTTAAAATTGTTCCTGGCAAGGACGTTAATGTTCATTACAGAGTGGGGATGCTAATATCAGTTACTTGAGAGGCCTTTACTGCACATTTACTACCTGGGACTCCTGAGACATAATACATGGGACAATTGATGCACATACTATATAGAAACCCAGGTGCTTGAACTGTCTGGCAC
This sequence comes from Triturus cristatus, assembly GCF_964204655.1. Taxonomy (NCBI): domain Eukaryota; kingdom Metazoa; phylum Chordata; class Amphibia; order Caudata; family Salamandridae; genus Triturus; species Triturus cristatus. The sequence continues at coordinate 817,373,396 of NC_140582.1, forward strand.
CACTGACATCTTATTAGCTGGCCCACTGACATATGTTGTCAGGGGGCTCCGACACTCTACTGTTTGGAAAATTTGATGAACAAGTTGCGTGGGATAAAGGACATATGGTATATATATACTGGCCCCTCTCCCCTCTGAGCCCATCTTTGAGGAAGACTCACAGATTTGATGATGTGAGGGTTTGGCTCGAATGAACCTATACAACATGTGTACATACTAAGCCAATCCGCTCTCCAAAACAGAGGCATGCGGAGGAGGTAGATCTGAGGACGAGGACTTCTGTTTTCTCTGAGTTGAGCTTCAGGCAGCTGCTACTCATCCAGGATGCACCGTCTTTCATTCCTTTTTGGCAGCTGAGTATATTGGTGTCATGTTCCTTGGTGAGGGAGTGGATGAGTTGGGTGTCCTCGGCGTAGGATACTATGCTGAGTCCATGCTTTCTGGCGATGTCGGCGAGGTGAGCCTTGTAGATGTTGAAGAGCGTGGGACTGAGCGATGATCCTTGGGGTACTCCACAGCTGATCTCTGTGGGTTCGGAGAGGTAGGACGGGAGTCTGATTCTTTGGGTTCAGCCGGTGAGGAATTAGCGGATCCAGTCTAGGGCAGTTCCCTGTATGCCTGCGTTGTGAAGTCTGGTGGTGAGTGTGCGGTGGGAGATGGTGTTGAAAGCTGTCGAGAGGTCTAGTAGGCTGAGGGCTGCCATGTGACCCTGGTCAAGGAGAGTGCGGATGTTGGCTGTGCAGCTAAGAGGTCGGCCTCAGTGCTGTGGAATCTGGATTGGAAGGAGTCGAGGATTGAGTTGGCTTCTATGAAGTCCGTGAGCTGGATGTTGATGATCTTCTCAATGACTTTGGCTGCGAAGGGGAGGAGAGAGATGGGTCTGTTGTTTTTTAGGTCATTCGGGTCTGCGGAGGGCTTCTTGAGGAGGGGCTTGACTTCTGCGCGTTTCCAGTCATCGGAGAACGTGCCGGTTTCAAAGGTGGAGTTGATGACGCGCCGTAGTTCGGGTGCTATGGCGGGGGCTGCTCTGTGGAAGATGTACAGCAGGCAGGGGTCTGTGGGGGATCCTGAGTGTATGCTCTTTATGGTCGTGGCAGTGTCTTCTGTAGTGACAGGGGCCAGGCGGAGATGGTAGGCTGGCTGATGTTGCTGGAGATAGGTGTGGTGTTTGTGCATTGTTTCTGTTTGTTGAAGTTGTCCTAATGGGACTTGATCTTGAGATGGAAGCAGGAGCCGAGTTTATTGCAGAGGTCCTAGAAGGGGGGGGAGACGTCTGAGGCTTAGCTGGGGGATTGGTGAATCCTTGAATGATGTTCCTTCGAGTTGCGGGAGTTGGCGAGGATTCTGTCCTGGATGAAATTCCTTTTAATGGATCTGATGCATTGGTGGTATTCGTTCATGGCGGTTTTGTAGCTGGTGTGTGCTTCCGGAGTTTTGCTGTTTCTCCATACTTTTTCGAGATGTCTGCAAGTGCTTCTGGATTCTCGGAGGTCAGAGGTGAACCAGGTGGCTTTCGTGGGGTGTTGTCTGTCAGAGTTCCTGAGGGGGCGAGCTTGTCTGCGCAGTCGGTCATCCATCTGTGGAGTTCGTGGTCTGTAGAGTGGCACCAGTCATGGCGGGCTGAGTTACGTGGTTGATGGCAGAGTTGAGGTGCTCTTCAGTGACCTTGCTCCAATTCCTGCTCTGGGGCGTGGTGTGGGTTTGTGTGCAGGGGGTTTCGAGAAGGAGAAATATATGCAGTGGTGGTCCGTCCAAAGTAGTTGCGTGGTGTGGCCGAAGAGGATGTTGTTTCCTCCTGCGAAGATGGGGTCAAGGGTGTGTCCGGCCTTGTGGGTGGGGGTGATGATGAGCTGTTTCAGTCCGATGTTGGCGAGGTTGTCCAGGAGGAAGTGGAGTTGGGGTCGCTGAGGTTTCCGAGGTGGAAATTCAGTTCTCTGAGCAGTACGTAGTCCATGGAGGCGATTGTGAGAAGTTGGCCTGATATGTAGTGCTCACTATTCTAGTGATCACTGTGTATCATTCCAAACGACCCTTATTGATGATTGGTTGTAAGTCAACCTTATAGACCAGCTATCCTAGTAGCGTGGACAAGAGCAGCCTTCAGGCTAAACTCTAGAGGACGTGTTAAGCCAGCTGTTTACCATCACATGTACCCCTTGAACGCCAAGTGAAAGGACACCACACAAGTTGTTATGAAAATAAAGGATATTTATTTATAACAAGACTACCCTGGCTTTTTATGAGTCAGGGAGCTAAGCACAATACAAAACTCTTAGGAAAATACTTCTGGTTGCACAATTTACACAAATGCCCGAAGGGCACGAAACCATTTACACTGCAAGTGGAATGGGAGAGGTTAGAAAGTTTAAAGTTACTGATTCCGGAGGAATCCGATCAGTGGGACTAAACGAAAAAGGAACTGGACACTTGTAGAGTGAACCTACGATGGAGCACCGAGATGCTCGAGTTACCTAGCCCAGAGGCTGCGGCTGCGTGGGGTTCAGCAAGATGTCGGGAGTCCTCGTTGTAGTCTCAGGAGCCTGAAAGAAGAAGTTGCTGGCAGGCGACCAGTGTCGATGTTCAGCGAGATCCAAGCCTGGATCGGTGATGAAGGAAACCTGAAAGCAGAGGGGACTCAGTTCTCAACCGCTAGCCAGCGATCGTGTGGGTACCAGGAAGGTACCGGACGAAGTCACCTCGACCAAGTGAGTGGATGACGTCGGACTCGGCTGTTTCTCGGACCAGGAGGCGCGGCGGCGACCAGGATGGAGGGCGAGCTGTCCCCCGAAGGTGTCTGCTGTCGATGATGCTGGGCCCAGGAGTGGGGCAGCAGGTCTTGGCAGTGGCAAACCCACGCGGTGGAGTCAAGATGGCGTCTGGAGTGGACCAGGAGGGTCCGAGGTACTCCTCTGTTGAAGGGGAGCAAGAGCCAGTCTGGAGCAACCAGACCAGTGATGAAAGACTGTCGTGGTGCGTCGTGAAGAGGGCCACAAGCCGGTCGGCGAGTGGTCGGACAACGCGGTGAGCAGCAAGGAGCAGAAGGGCCCCCACGCAGATCTCGTGGATGCTGGGGAGGCAGACTTCGGTGCTGGAGCCGCTCAGGGTTGGGGCTTCTCAAACCCTAGGTGCACTCACTCGAGGGTCCCTCGGTGGGCGTGCTAGATAAGCGTCGTGCAGGTTCTGAAGATGGCCGGTCCCGCAGGTCTCGTCACACCTACGAATCTCAGCTGGGCTGACGATGTAGGTAGAGGTCAGAGATGGCAGGGAACCCGGGTCTCATCGAGCTGGGCAGTCTTGATCCGTGGGAGAGACGTACAGCAAACCGCAAGCGCTTAGGTGGTGCCTGCTGGTGCAGGGTGGCTACTCCTTAGCCACAAGGGAGAGTCTTCAGAAATAGTCAAGAGTTCCTTTCGTGGAAAGTAGTTCAAGATTCAGAATTATCCAATTTGGGAAGGGGACTCGCTCCTACCTTTATTCTAGGAAAAGGGGCTGGCCCATGACTAGGTCCTACCTATGGGTGGGGCCAGGAGGGGGATGGTTACACCCCTATCCTTTGTCCGGCTTCGCCCCAGCTCAGGGGCAGGGTTGCCCCCGAAACTGGTTTGAGCCGGGCTATGCACAGTGAGCACCGGGGTGCCACTTGCAATCACCTTCCTTTCAGCCCTGCCTACCTGGGATACACAAACCCTGTCTGGGATGGTGCTAACACCGCCCTCGACAGGAAACCCTTTGTCCAAGCTCCCCTCGCTGGAAGGTCTCCCAGCAGCAGGAGGTCAGACTTGTGTCTGGTGGCAGCATCCATTTTGTGATGCTGAGGCTTGAGTCAACTTTAACCGGGGTTCAAGGTTACTTCCATGTCGTGCCCCTCTAAAAGGGGGAATGCTAACCCCGTCGCCAGAATTGGCGAGGGGTTCGTATTCCAATTCGTATGACACCTTACTCGACATGTGTGGGTGATGCGATGCCAGAGTTAGCAAATAACCGCGAGGATTATAATGCATTTTAAGATAGTTGGCCTGCGTCACCATGGAACGGCTATTAGGATTTGGTTCCGCAAGCCGTCGACGGGCTCAGCTCGCGCCAGAGCACCATCCCACATGATTCCCCGCACTCTGCCTTCAGGATTGATAAGGCCTGCCATAGGAGTGACTGATAGGAATCCATGTGTCCATTCTAGGGTTAGGTATAGGAATACTACACCTACAGCAACGGGTGATTACACCACCTTGCCCCAGCTGTCGTGCAGCCAGTTGTGTCAGATTTGGGCGGCCATCCAGGGGTGGCATAATACATGCTGCAGCCCCTGGTAGGCCCTGGGTACACCGATGCCCTGGATACCTGTGGTATGCTGATACAGGGACTGATAAGGCGGCCCAGTTCCAATTAGTGGATGCACCTAATGTACATGTGTGTTAATTTCGAGAGAGAACAGCTAGGCTGTGGGTCTGATTGGCAGGCCCACAGCCAGGGAAAGTCGTAAACCAATGAAGCAAAAAATCTGGGTGATCATAGGATTGCAGACCCTACTCTCCTACAGCGATGACATGGGGCACGATGAGGACTGTGATGATTGCGGCAAACGTGGTGCGTGGTCCGGGAGATCTGTAGGCAAGGGTGCAGCGTGGTGTTCGGCGTCAATAGCTGGCAGTTGTTGTTTCTTCTGGGGTTGAGAGCGTGAAGGGCAGCTGGGTCATAGCGGTGGGAGGTTGGAGGACTGGGGTTCCTGGATCTAGTCGGATCGCGGACAGGTGCAGACAGGCTTGCCTTTGGTGCATCTTCATTGCGCCAGTGGTGCTCCAGCTGCGTGCGGCTGCCATTAAGTAGGGGTTGGGGGCGCAGCTGGAAGGCGGAAGCAGTAACTGTCAGGGGGAAGGGCGCAAGATTGGCAAACAGGAAAAAACAGACAAATGGGAACAGGAAAGGCACAAGGAGAAAAACAGGCCCAAAAAAGACACAAGGAGCCAACTGGGCACAAAAAAGACACAAGGAGACAACCGGGAAGAAAAAGGCACAAAACTGCACAACGAAGCATGTAGACAAGACAAGGCAGAAAACTCACTTAGGCTGGCAGAGCGGACCAGCAGAACAGCAAGGCTCTCCCACTGGACCACCCGCGATGAGGCGCAGGCTGGAGCCTGCGGGTGAAGGAAGGCCTCAAACACTTATCTGCAAGCAGAGCGGTGCTGGAGTCAGTGGCGAAACGATGGAGCTGCGTGACGGGAGAGCAGTATCCCTGACCAGGAGGTCAGAGGTCTTGCTAATTTCTGAATGCTTCTTTCTCTCCGTAGTTTAAAAGGAAGCCTGCTTTTTGTTTATTGAAACTTATTTTTTCTCTCAACGTTTGTAATCTCTAGTACCTCTAAAAATTCCAGCATATCAGTAGCAGAATGCTAAACTACGCTCTTAATAACTTGCTTAGAAGTATTAGACCTTACAACCGGAACACAAAGTAACAGGGCAACACACACTACTAATCTTAGACCCTTCCCTAAAATATGTGATGCCTTCTCTAACCACGCCCTTCTGTACCAAGCCCTACCCAAAGATCATGCCCGTTCTGGACTATGTCACATCTAACAGCAATTTCACTTTGTTCCATGTCCCTGCCCCTTGCCACTGCCAATCTGAGGTAGAGGTGGATCATGCACACCTTGCCACAGTCATTCTGCTTTGGGTGTACACACCCTATTCTGATAACATAAATCTGGAGAGAAATCTGCAACCCAGTCAAAAATGTTATACTTTGGGGATGGGGTGCATACCTTTATTTTTGTTTGGTATAATTCTTGAGGTTTTATGCAGGTGTAAACAAGGCTTTGGGTGGTGCCGTCAGCATGGTACCCTACAATTTTGTTGACAAGCCACAATACAATGTATGAAAAAATGCCCTAATTTAGGTAGTGGTCTCAAAAACAACTGACCGATTACTAAAGAGCTTGCAGTACCATTGCATCTCATATCTGCAGAGTTATTACACGCAGAAAATTCTTATTAGGCAAAGCAATTTTGCATTCTCCTAAGTTTGCATTTTAACAGCCATTAGGGGTACCTGTTCTGAAGAGACCATTCATGGTGACATGGTCATTTCAAAATAGACTTTCATGCTATTAAGGTATTTCAAGAGCAGGAGACATTTCTGGGACCTCTTTAAAGGAATGAAGAAGTCACACATTCTAGTGGAGACATGTGAAGAGATCCATGGTTTAGGTGCATGGCCTGAGATGGGATGATTTTTCTTCAAGCCCCTGGATGTGAAGGAATTTCATAAATGCATCTTGCCTCGATTGAGAGGCATTGTAAGGAGACGACTGGTGTGATAGGGGCACATTTGAGGAAACTGATGCGCGGACACCTGTTACAGATGCTAAGCTCTTCTTTGGAGGCCAATTCAGAAGGACATTGCTCTAATCAAGGTAGAAGAGGAATGTGTTTGCACTGCAATTTCTAAACCTCGGTGTAGAAAGGGTTTGCACTAAAGTACAAAAACGCCCACTGAGATGTTTTTAATGAGGACTTCAACGTTGGGATTCCGATCAAATGTGCCTCCTACAGCATTAGGCGATTCGAGAATTTGAGGCTCACGGCCAGCATCTGGATTGCTATTATCCAGTCTTCGCTGATATGAAGTCAAGGTTCAGCGAGAGGAGAAGAAATGTATTTAGTTCATTCGGGCTCAGGTGTCTACTTTTCGCTCAGGTGTCTACTTTTCATTCACTTGGAGATTGTGGTCACTTGGAAGCAAAACTGGGTATCAGCCGAGTAGAGGGGATGCTGAATGCCAAGTTTGGTCCGTCGAGGCCGAAGGAGATATTGACTCAGGGAGGCATATTCAGCCATAAGTAAACACTTATGGGGATGCGTTTGGACCACTCGCCAATTTTACACATTAGCACCTATTACATTGATAGGATTAAAACCACTGAGCACAATGTTATAATTCCGAGACGCAGCAAAATCACTGCAACCGAGCTCCAATTTAGGTAGGAACTGAAGAAATACTTCCTTGAAGAGCATTGAATCAAGATTCGGAAACAGCCCACTTCGGCTTCCACAACCCAGCTACCTCCGCTGTCACGTTTTTTTTAATCGGTTTATCACGTTTTTCAATGAACAGTTTGTTACGAAAAGAAATGATTATCCAATGAAAGATGTCAATTCAAATTAATTCCTGTTATGGTACATGCAATATCTTTATCATTGGAGAAATGACTACCTCGTATTCAAAGCTCTTAAAAAGGCAGGTGAGTTCAAAGAAATACCCCAATTCTTCCAAGTATTTATGCATGAGTAGAGACTGGAGTAGAATGAGAATTATCAATGCATTGAAGATGAGAATTTTCCACTGTAGACAAGTATACATAGCAAAACACCAACACTTTCTTGGTGAAAAAGACGATAAAAATGGGCCATGGCAAAATTATATCACCAACTAATCATCGACATATAAAAACATGTTATGAGGAAATAGGAAAAATGCAAAGAATCAATATTTATTCTCACACTGCAACATCGTGAGCAGAACAGCATTACGATTTACCAATGCAAACAAAAAGCCATCCTAGAAAATAGCTATGGGACAACTAGTGCGGGTTTTCCGTTCTTTTGCATGGAGCACTGTACTTTCACTTTTAGCCCAACGTTACACCTCACTGCATCATTTAGATACGGGGAGGGTTGCGGGGGGTGGGGGGTGCAGACTGAGAGCTCTAATGTTTCACAATGCATCTCTTAGCCAGAACCACTGCCAAGTCAAGAAATCTGTTTCCAGATATTATAGCTTAGGTCATAAAAAGTCTCCCAACAAACAAGCTTCAGGTACATGCAGTGGCTCCCTGTTAAGTAATTGCCCCAGGTAATAAATTATATTCCTCCAAACGAATAATCAGAGACAATGACCACACCATATGGAAAAAGTCGGCCTCAGAATGGTTGCATCTAGAGCAAGAGGTGTCATTAGAGCCTCTGATAAGGTTGAGTCACTTTGGGGTCATACGTGTCCTGAGAAGTAGTTGGATTGGGTATACTTGAATCACATGTTACGAGCAATTAGCGGCATATATATAACAGGACTCTAACCCAGCCCTTGTCAGTAATGGGGATTATAAAAATATTGCACCCATGTCTCTCTGAGGCGTGACAATGGGGGTTAAATCATAATCAGTCGGGATTCATAAAGCCAGGATATAAAGTGGTGAATATTCCCCATTGTAAAGGGCAACTGCAAAATCTGATGAGTGTTAGCTTTGGTGAGCTCCTTTCCCAATTTCAGTTGAAAAGAATAAGTAAGGGTGGCTATATTTTAAAAATTGAGCCGGGGTGAAGAGTCGGCAGTGGGAGGCAATCATCGATCGGAAGGGCTATGGGAAGGATATGACCATAAACAGATCTCCCACTGTCATTAATCCAAGATCAGCTCATCTGGACAAGTGAGAAGAATTCTGGATTCCTGAGCCATCCAGGGAACCAATCAAGGAATTCTTAGGAGCGTATTGTGGGCAGTGGGCTGCCATACAAGCAAATCTTGCCCATCCACTAAGGGCCGCAGTCAATAAAACATTTCTTCCCGGGCGGGGCAGTCTTAACAGCATTATAGGCCCCAGGGGCAAAGCGTGCACTTGGCCCTGCCTACACAACCACTCACAGGAATAAAAATGTTTAATGGGAAATTTGTGTTAAATTATGGACTGCATCTGGCCCCTATGCTCGTCGGGCCCCCGGGCAACTGCCCAGCGTTCCCATGCGTTAAGACGGCACTGTCCCTGGGACATTCCATTTAGGTTTGAGGAGGCAAGCAACCAGTCCTAAACCCCCTTCACCCTGGTCACCCACGATTCTAGTTGCCCCAGTTCAAGCCATTACCCCCGCTAAGCTAATTAGGAAGCCACTGTATCTGAGCCGCATGGTAATACATTTCAAAATTAGGTCAGCCTAAGCCACCCTGTGTGAAATTAAGTTGTAGGATCTTGATGGTTCTGTGCCACCTCTCCAATCACTTTTTAACTGTATCTTTGCCTTTGACACTATGTAGCACTCCTCTCTCTTTTGGCTAGGACTGCGCTATAAAATACCACATACATCACACTGATTTATTGCTTAAGAACTTGGCAAATGCATTACATGTAACTGTCCTATTTTCTTGTTTAGTCTCTTGATTGCATGGGTTTTTGCATTTACAACACCTTTCTAGGTCTGTATTTAGCATTGTTGAGCTCAGTATTAAACTAGCTTGCATTGCTTAATAGAATCTTTTTAGGTCGAAACTACCAGACAGCACATGCTAACAGTTGCAAAAGACCTGTTGTGGGCTTACCAAGAATTTACAGGGACTTACAGTCTACCCACTACTTACCACTTGGCTGCTTTCTAGTCATTCATTTGCTTGAAAGTTATCTGATGGCTTTTCTTGTCCCGTTTTGTCTATCTTGCATGTGTCCTTCCCCTAGAAAACAATCGATTTACCATATCTGTGACAGTCTGGCTTCTATCCTTCCACTCCCCACTTTTAGGGGCTGTTTTTTTCTTTTTGCTTAAGGACTCCATGAGAAAGCATGTTATTTCCAGTGTGATGCACCTCCCCTACCGTAGTAGATTGGCTGGCCTCTATCCTTCCATTGCTGACTTTTAGTGAACTACAGTTTTCTGTTTCTTAAGGACTCCATGAGAGTTCATGTCTTTTCCAGCTCTCAACTCTTGTGTACTTCTTCTCCTACCATTGTAGACGGTCATCATGATTACTTACTAAGGAACTTACATTCAGTAGCGAGGTTGTTGTAAATAAAGGTCCAGGAATGTAAGGTAAAGAAAAAGTATATTCCATCTAATCAATAAGGGACCCCATTCAGAATCACTGTAAAATAATTCACTGTTCATTTGTGTTATGATCCCAGTATTCCATGGGCTAAACTAACACAAGGAGCGGGGGAAGGAGATGGAGAATATAGTGGAGAGGCAGGAATGATGAAAACGTAGAGAAATTGACATTACTTAAATACACACAGAATATTTAACACATCCGTCCGCTTAAGGAACTAAATACCCTTGCCTGACCTTCCATGAAGTGGATCTGGTTCTAGTAGAAAATTTAAGAAAATCAAAAGAGGAGTGAAAACACACTATTCTAAATACCAGAGTCTCGTAAAAAAAAGATTTGGAGACCCTCATCCACTGGTTTCGGTCAGTGGTGTATATAATATCCATGGATGTACTTCTAGCAGATTGTATCGTCATCGGGACCCCTGCTTGGGAATGGGGTAGTCCAGGTAGGTAACTCCTCCACCAGGAGGGAGAGTATCTGGGTATAGAAATTCGGTGGGGTCTGAAAGGATTGGTTAAATGACCTCCTAACCCGAGTCATACCACTTTAATAAAAAGAGGGTAGAGGTAAGATTAAAAAACTTGGCGAGTACTTGAGATGTGCAAGTAATCCTTCACATCTCACAACAGCGGTCTACATGTTTCAGCCATTATTGCCTAAATAGGTCAGTTGACTTTCCTCAGGACCTATGATCAACAGATCCCTGTGTTTGCAATAAGGACACTTCTTTATGGAACTTTACCAAGCTGAGGGTGAGCACATTTACTTAAATATTATCTGGAAATATTGTCATGCTATTCCCTGGGGCGATAAAAAGGGAGAACAATTTTCGAAAAGCAAAATACATACATAATATTAACATGAGTGATTGCTACAGTGTTAACCCAATGTCAAGTGCATCTGTTGTGTGCACAAAGATAAGGAATAAATGTTTTCTTATAAAGGGCAGACATTGTTTGTCTTCTGTGACGTGCGCACATTAAATTGTAAGTGTCCTGTAAAGCTACCATGAAGTGAAAGAGGTCAGTGTAATGTTGGTTGTTAGTACTAGATAATTTGACATGATCAGCATTAGATCCTTAATCAACTTTGGTTTGTGGAGAGGCAGAATTCTGTTCTTCCACAATATTCTTATGTGTTTGTGAACTGAGTCCAAAACTGGTGACATTCGGTCTATTAAAATGCATTCTTGGAATATTTGAATACTGTTATCGCTCAGCAAACAACCCCCATCTTGGAAAGGTAGCATTATTGTGTCACTATGAAAAAAGGGTCCAAAATCCTCTAGAGCAAGCTAGAGAGAAATAGTGTTACCAGATGCAGTAGGCAAACTATTTTCTAAAAGTCTATTAATCCACCTCTTACAATGGGCACCTGAAAATAACATTATTACCCCCGAACAGGCTGGATTCAGGAGGAATTGTAGTACATTAGATAACATACCAGTACTAAAGGCAATTATAGAAAAGTACCCCCAATCACAGGGAACGTTGGCGCAAACGTCCTTTATTGATCTGTCCAGGATGTTCGATAGATTTGATCACTAGATGCTGAGGAGAAAGTGATCCTGCCAGGTTATGCCATCACATTTCTTGAGGCGCTTCACTCGTCAACCTGGATTCAAGTACTGATGGGTGGGAATTACGGATTAACCCAAAAAGTTCTGACGCATAATGGCCTGAAACAAGGTTGCCTGTTAGTGCCTTTGCTGTTTTCTTATATATTAATGATCTCCCGTGCATCGTAGGGAAGATAAGGGGGGATGCCCCTAACATTGGCAATATAAACATATGTATTGTCATTAATGTGGATGACGTTGCCCTGATGGACTTAACTCTGTTGGTCTTCATAGGCCTTTTGGCACACTAGAACAGTATGCAGAGGAGCAGTACTGAAAAATAAACATCTTCAAAAGTAAGTTACTGACTTTCCTGAAGAAGGGCTCTAGACCAGGGGAGCTTTAATTGGTCTCTGGGGCATGAAAAAAATGGAGAAGGTTCAATGATATGCCTATTTAGGTCAAATCTTCTCTAGTAATTACAGTGAATAGCATCATGTAAAAACATTGTTCAAGTAAGGCTATGTCACAAGCTGGCGCTATTAATAGATTATGGATAGGCCATTTTGCCCATGTATTATCAGTTTTAGGGTAACAATTCCTTCTTCCTTAAATTATGCTTGCGAGGTGATGGATATGAGGTATTGGAGCTTCTTCGATGTAAACGAAAGGCTGGATCTTGAGTCCCATTTGCAATCTGAATTCCATGGCAGCGCCATACATCCCACGTCTGGAGATTGGACTATTGTCAACGGGGAACAACCTTTACAACGCAACTTTTACAACGCACTACACTTACAACGCAATTTTTACAACGCAACATCCACTACAACGCATTCCATTACATCGCATGACACTACAACGCATTTTTAAAAACTACCTTTACAACGCATTCCATTACATCGCATACTACCTTTACAACGCATACCATTACAACGCATAATATTTCACTACACTATCCAACACTTACCCTACTGTTGCACCCCCTGGAGTTAGACTAGTAATTTTTACCCCTATACTATCCAACACTTACCCTACTGTTGCACCCCCTGGAGTTAGAATAGTAATTTTTACCCCTATACTATCCAACACTTACCCTACTGTTGCACCCCCTGGAGTTAGAATAGTAATTTTTACCCCTATACTATCCAACACTTACCCTACTGTTGCACCCCCTGGAGTTAGAATAGTAATTTTTTACCCCTATACTATCCAAAACTTACCCTACTGTTGCACCCCCTGGAGTTAGAATAGTAATTTTTACCCCTATACTATCCAACACTTACCCTACTGTTGCACCCCCTGGAGTTAGAATAGTAATTTTTACCCCTATACTATCCAACACTTACCCTACTGTTGCATCCCCTGGAGTTAGAATAGTAATTTTTACCCCTATACTATCCAACACTTACCGTACTGTTGCACCCCCTGGAGTTAGAATAGTAATTTTTACCCCTATACTATCCAACACTTACCCTACTGTTGCACCCCCTGGAGTTAGAATAGTAATTTTTACCCCTATACTATCCAACACTTACCCTACTGTTGCACCCCCTGGAGTTAGAATAGTAATTTTTACCCCTATACTATCCAATACTTACCTTAAATGCAATGTAATATTATGCGTTGTAATGGTATGCGTTGTAAAGGTAGTATGCGATGTAATGGAATGCGTTGTAAAGGTAGTTTTTAAAAATGCGTTGTAGTGTCATGCGATGTAATGGAATGCGTTGTAGTGGATGTTGCGTTGTAAAAATTGCGTTGTAAGTGCATGCGTTGTAAAAGTATGCGTTGTAACGTCATACATCCATTGTCAACATTTGACACATCACTTGCAGCAGTTTTGAGGTGGGAGTACTGACTGTTTGGTTGAGATTCGGGGCCAGTACATACTACTTTAAAGTATAAAGTCTTCCCTTTAAGAAAATAAAACATGCATTCTTCTGTTCCTTTTTAAAAGATAGGGAAATTTTGTGGATAGATAATGTAAGGGTTTTCCTATATCCAAGTCTTTTTTTAAAAAAAAATATGCAAAACAATTCAATTATAAAGTAAGTTTGAACCGGAACATTGTGTTATGCCAGCGTCTTGAGAGAAATGTGGTTATACAAGTAAGCTGTTTATGGAAAAACAGAAAGAAAAAAACTGATCTTATTTGGAAAATCCCTCATGGGGTCTGAAGAACGATTTTTACTATGGAGATTAAATGCATTAGCCCTGCAAATTGTAATAGGCATCTAGGACGCTGCCCCCAAGGAAAATAGAGTTTGTGATTTGTGTAATCTCCATGTGCAAGATTTTAATCACATCATTTTTAAATGCCCTTCCTTGCACTTTTTACACATCACTTTTTAAAATACAATGTACAATCAGCGCACGAGGCTCGCCAATGATTGTTCTCTCCTCATAATGAAATGGTATGTGCCAAAATGTTTTTACTTTTTTCATGTTTTTTTTCAATTTGAAATTGTTACTTTATCTGGTGTTGCGTCTTTAAAATTAAGTATGATGGAATTTATGATTGCATTTTGTACTTTTTTATTGTTCTTATGTGGACCTCCATCGGAGCTCCGAATCATAAAATAAATAATTGAAATGAAAAATGTACTTGAGCAGAAGTTAAACTCTTAGGTAGAATAGCGAAGCCCTTTATTTCCTTCCCATGAGTTTACATTCCGAGTTGAAGTCTGTGTAAAAAAAGCAATAAACTTGACATTAAAACAAAAGCCAGAGACCCCTGAAAAGGGTGTTAGTGGGTATTGCTCTGCAGGTAACCTTGCAGTTAACCCCTCACTCCCCTGAGAACTCTTAACTCGGTGTGCCTTTTTATATGTAAAAGTGGGTTGCCCACAAAAGCAGGAATGAGGCTGCGGTTTTGCAGGGGGCACTCAATGCCATTTACTTGCCTCGAGGGGACATAAAGTGCGCAGATGCCGGTGTGCGCTCGCGGTGCCTGTGATTCAAGTGCCTGTCTGTCGCGCGGCGGTGCGAACCTCTGCACCGAGGCTCTGAGAGTGAGCCCCGGCGCGCGCATAACCTGAGATAAATGAAGAGGCAAGGGGGCAGGGGGCGGGGCAGCGCACTATTATTGGTGTGGGGCGGGGAGGAGGGGAGAGGGTCTGTGGGGAGACACTCGGGGCCCAGCATGTACCCACCGAGAGCACGGGGAAGCCCAGCCCTGTCTGCGTCTGGCACTTCAAGGGGAAGGGAAAGTGGAGCAGCAGGGCTGCCGCCTGGAATGAAAGCAGCGGCTGAGCATGCTATCAATGCAACAGTTGGCCTCCCTCCCTGCCGAGGAGCAGCAGCGCGTCCTCTGCTCGCACGCGGTAAGGATTCGCTCTCGTTCTGTCTGCAGGCAGTGATTTTCTGGGTGCCTCGTGCAAGCAAAGTGCTCCGTGTTGTATTAATTTATTGAGCCGCTGCTGCGCTGGCTGTTCTCTCTCACCTCGTATTTATGTATGCAGTCTGTGCGCGCGTTGCCTGTTATCAAAGAATGATGCCACCTAGTCGTTTCCGGGTTAGGTGTGCTGCACTGCCGATCATGAGAAACTAGCTGGGTGGAAGTTAGTCACTGCCCCGTTAGATTGCATCAAAGACCTGTTGCTGGATGTCTGCGGGACACGGTCATTTACTTTAGAGAGCTGGTCGGATCCCACGACAGGCAGCAGCTTGTCCGGGGCCAAGTATGATGCAGCATTTCTCATGATTAGATCTTCCATTGACAAGACGGTGCTCTGCTTAGAGCAGGGGGTAGAGAGGCTGGGAGAGCAGGGCATCTGCAATGAGAGCAGGGGGTAGAGAGGCTGTGCGAGCAGAGTATCTGCAATGAGAGCAGGGGGTAGAGAGGCTGTGAGAGCAGAGTATCTGGAATGAGAGCAGGGGGTAGAGAGGCTGTGCGAGCAGGGCATCTGAAATGAGAGCAGGGGTAGAGAGGCTGTGCGAGCAGGGCATCTGCAATGAGAGCAGGGGGTAGAGAGGCTGTGCGAGCAGAGTATCTGCAATGAGAGCAGGGGGTAGAGAGGCTGGGAGAGCAGGGCATCTGGAATGAGAGCAGGGGGTAGAGAGGCTGTGAGAGCAGAGCATCTGGAATGAGAGCAGGGGGTAGAGAGGCTGTGAGAGCAGAGTATCTGGAATGAGAGCAGGGGGTAGAGAGGCTGTGAGAGCAGAGCATCTGCAATGAGAGCAGGGGGTAGAGAGGCTGTGCGAGCAGGGCATCTGCAGTGAGAGCAGGGGGTAGAGAGGCTGTGAGAGCAGAGTATCTGGAATGAGAGCAGGAGTAGAGAGGCTGTGAGAGCAGGGCATCTGCAATGAGAGCAGCGGGTAGAGAGGCTGTGCAAGCAGGGCATCTGCAATGAGAGCAGGGGGTAGAGAGGCTGTGCAAGCAGGGCATCTGCAATGAGAGCAGGGGGTAGAGAGGCTGTGCAAGCAGGGCATCTGCAATGAGAGCAGGGGGTAGAGAGGCTGTGCAAGCAGGGCATCTGCAATGAGAGCAGGGGTAGAGAGGCTGTGCAAGCAGGGCATCTGCAATGAGAGCAGGGGTAGAGAGGCTGGGAGAGCAGAGCATCTGCAATGAGAGCAGGGGGTAGAGAGGCTGTGCAAGCAGAGCATCTGCAATGAGAGCAGGGGGTAGAGAGGCTGTGCAAGCAGGGCATCTGCAATGAGAGCAGGGGGTAGAGAGGCTGGGAGAGCAGGGCATCTGGAATGAGAGCAGGGGGTAGAGAGGCTGGGAGAGCAGGGCATCTGGAATGAGAGCAGGGGGTAGAGAGGCTGGGAGAGCAGGGCATCTGGAATGAGAGCAGGGGGTAGAGAGGCTGTGCGAGCATGGCATCTGGAATGAGAGCAGGGGGTAGAGAGGCTGTGCGAGCAGGGCATCTGCAATGAGAGCAGGGGGTAGAGAGGCTGTGCGAGCAGAGTATCTGCAATGAGAGCAGGGGGTAGAGAGGCTGGGAGAGCAGAGTATCTGCAGTGAGAGCAGCGGGTAGAGAGGCTGTGAGAGCAGAGCATCTGCAATGAGAGCAGGGGGTAGAGAGGCTGTGCGAGCAGGGCATCTGCAATGAGAGCAGGGGGTAGAGAGGCTGTGCGAGCAGGGCATCTGCAATGAGAGCAGGGGGTAGAGAGGCTGTGAGAGCAGGGCATCTGCAATGAGAGCAGGGGGTAGAGAGGCTGGGAGAGCAGAGTATCTGCAATGAGAGCAGGGGGTAGAGAGGCTGGGAGAGCAGAGTATCTGCAATGAGAGCAGGGGGTAGAGAGGCTGTGAGAGCAGAGTATCTGCAATGAGAGCAGGGGGTAGAGAGGCTGTGAGAGCAGAGTATCTGCAATGAGAGCAGGGGGTAGAGAGGCTGTGAGAGCAGAGTATCTGCAATGAGAGCAGGAGTAGAGAGGCTGTGAGAGCAGAGTATCTGCAATGAGAGCAGGGGGTAGAGAGGCTGTGAGAGCAGAGTATCTGCAATGAGAGCAGGGGGTAGAGAGGCTGTGAGAGCAGAGCATCTGCAATGAGAGCAGCGGGTAGAGAGGCTGTGAGAGCAGAGCATCTGCAATGAGAGCAGGGGGTAGAGAGGCTGTGAGAGCAGAGTATCTGCAATGAGAGCAGGGGGTAGAGAGGCTGTCAGAGCAGAGTATCTGCAATGAGAGCAGGGGGTAGAGAGGCTGTGAGAGCAGAGCATCTGGAATGAGAGCAGGGGGTAGAGAGGCTGTGAGAGCAGAGTATCTGCAATGAGAGCAGGGGGTAGAGAGGCTGTGAGAGCAGAGTATCTGCAATGAGAGCAGGAGTAGAGAGGCTGTGAGAGCAGAGTATCTGGAATGAGAGCAGGGGGTAGAGAGGCTGTCAGAGCAGAGTATCTGCAATGAGAGCAGGGGGTAGAGAGGCTGTGCGAGCAGAGCATCTGCAGTGAGAGCAGGGGGTAGAGAGGCTGTGCGAGCAGGGCATCTGCAGTGAGAGCAGGGGGTAGAGAGGCTGTGAGAGCAGAGTATCTGCAATGAGAGCAGGGGGTAGAGAGGCTGTGAGAGCAGAGTATCTGGAATGAGAGCAGGAGTAGAGAGGCTGTGAGAGCAGAGTATCTGGAATGAGAGCAGGGGGTAGAGAGGCTGTGCAAGCAGAGCATCTGGAATGAGAGCAGGGGGTAGAGAGGTTGTGAGAGCAGGGCATCTGCAGTGAGAGCAGGGGGTAGAGAGGCTGTGCGAGCAGGGCATCTGCAGTGAGAGCAGGGGGTAGAGAGGCTGTGAGAGCAGAGTATCTGGAATGAGAGCAGGAGTAGAGAGGCTGTGAGAGCAGAGTATCTGCAATGAGAGCAGGGGGTAGAGAGGCTGTGCGAGCAGGGCATCTGCAATGAGAGCAGGGGGTAGAGAGGCTGTGCGAGCAGGGCATCTGCAATGAGAGCAGGGGGTAGAGAGGCTGTGAGAGCAGAGTATCTGCAATGACAGCAGGGGGTAGAGAGGCTGTGAGAGCAGAGTATCTGGAATGAGAGCAGGAGTAGAGAGGCTGTGAGAGCAGGGTATCTGGAATGAGAGCAGGGGGTAGAGAGGCTGTGAGAGCAGAGTATCTGGAATGAGAGCAGGGGGTAGAGAGGCTGTGCAAGCAGAGCATCTGGAATGAGAGCAGGGGGTAGAGAGGTTGTGAGAGCAGCATATCTGCAATGAGAGCAGGGGGTAGAGAGGCTGTGCGAGCAGGGCATCTGCAGTGAGAGCAGGGGGTAGAGAGGCTGTGAGAGCAGAGCATCTGCAATGAGAGCAGGGGGTAGAGAGGCTGTGAGAGGAAGACATGTGGAATGAGAGCAAGGGTAGAAAGGCAGAGCATTTGGAATGAGAGCAGTGGTAGAGAGGCTGAGAGAGCAGAGCATCTGTAATGAGAGTAGGGAGAAGAGAGGCTGTGAGAGCAGGGCATCTAGAGTGAGGGTCGGGAGTAAAGAGGGGCAGTAAGAGCAGGGCAGCTGGAATGAGTGCAGCCGGTACAAAGACTGAGAGCAGAACATCTCGAATGACAGCAGGGGGTAGAGAGGCTGGGAGAGTAGGGCATCTGGAATGAGATCGGGGCAGAGGCTGTGAGAGCAGGGCATCTGTATGAAAGCAGGGGTAAAGAGGCAGGGCATCTGTATGAAAGCAGGGGAGAGGGGCAGGACAGGGCATCTGGAATGAGAGCAGCGGTAGAGAGGCTATGAGAGCAGGGCATCTGGTATGAGAGCAGGGGGTAGAGAGGCTATGAGAGAAGGGCATCTGCTATGACAGCAGGGGTAGAGAGAGTGTGAGAGGAGGGCATCTGGTATGGGAGATAGTGTAGAGAGGTTGTGAGAGCAGAGCATCTGGAATGAGATCAGGGACAGAGGCTGTGAAAGCAGGGCATCTGTATGAAAGCATGGGTAGAGAGACAGGGCATCTGGAATGAGAGCAGGGGTAGAGAAACAGGGCATCTGGAATGAGAGCAGGGGTAGAGGCTAGGAGAGCAGAGCATCTGGAATGAGATCAGGGACAGAGGCTGGGAAAGCATGGCATCTGTATGAAAGCATGGGTAGAGAGACAGGGCATCTGGAATGAGAGCAGGGGTAGAGAAACAGGGCATCTGGAATGAGAGCAGGGGTAGAGAAACAGGGCATCTGGAATGGGAGCAGAGGTAGAGAGGCTGTGAGAGCAGGGCATCTGGTATGAGAGCAATGGGTAGAGGGGCTATGATAGGAAAGCATCTGGTATTGGAGATGGTGTAGAGAGGCTGTGAGAGCAGAGCATCTGGAATGAGAGCAGGGGGTAGAGAGGCTGTGAGAGCAGAGCATCTGGAATGAGAGCAGGGGGTAGAGAGGCTGTGAGAGCAGGGAATAGAGAATTGTGAAAGCAGGACATCTGTGTGAAAGCAGCAGGTACAGAGGCTGGGAGAGACGAGGATCTGGAATGAGAGCAGGGGTAGAGAGGCTGGGAGAGCAGCGCATAGGAATGAGAGCAGGGGTAGAGAGGCTGGGAGAGCAGCGCATAGGAATGAGAGCAGGGGTAGAGAGGCTGGGAGAGCAGCGCATAGGAATGAGAGCAGGGGTAGAGAGGCTGGGAGAGCAGCGCATAGGAATGAGAGCAGGGGTAGAGAGGCTTGGGAGAGCAGCGCATAGGAATGAGAGCAGGGGTAGAGAGGCTGTGAGAGCAGGCGGTAGAGTAACTGTTGGGGCATCTGGAATCCGAGCAGGGGGTAGAGAGACGTGGAAAGAAGGGGGTAGAGAGGTTGGGGAGAGCAGAACATCTGCAGGGGCGTAGCTTGGTCACTACGATTGGGGGTGGTGTAAGCTTTACATTTCCCAACAATCATGCGGGCATATCTTGTTGAATACATAAGAAAAGCAGGACATGAGGGGGGCTTGTGAGGCAGTGGAAAAAGAGGGGAATGCAGATTGTTAGGGGTTCTTAAAACAGTATAGTTTTCAAACTAACATCTTAAGACAGATAGCAGTGAGAGCGAGAATGTATGTGTGTGTGTGTGTGTGTGTGCACACACACACACACCACCCCCCCTCCCCCCTTCACTATTATTTAATCAATGAGGCGGGAGGGAGACAGAAGCTTTGGTCCATTCGGCTTCCATAGGGTATACAAAGATCAAAAAAGAATGGACCACTTGTACCTGTATGGTCGGGTCATTGGTTCTTGGTACCTTCTGTAAAAAACCCTCATACACGCACGTAGGTTGGGGGTGGTATATATCTTGGTTCTCCGCCTGATTGTGACGTGACAGCATCATCGGGTTTGTTATTGGTATGTTGACCTCCACCCGGAGGTAGACCCACTGACGTTACAGTAGTGTCCAGAGACCAAAATGTATTCTTTGGTTGTGAAGTGCTCAAGTGAGGTCAAGTTTAAAATTTCTTACATCGCCAATCTTTGAAAAGTCTTTATTCTTTGGGGATGTATAGAAAAGAGGTAAAAACAGTGATATGCGTCTATGGATCGTGTTACCAATCATACGCACTGGTTAGTCCATTTATGACGTTGACATGTTTCAGCCCCGTCATGCCCAGCCGGGTCTTGGGGCTTTCTTCAGGACCTAGAGTGTGTGAAACGGTATTATATTTATAACCGTTTGGAGTGGGTTATTGTTACACCACTTGGTTGACAGGTCAATAGTACCTGGTAGGACCTTCTGTGGGCCTTCGTGGGGGACTGGCGAGAAATCACAACCTACTGCGGTGTCTACGTGATTTGACTTGTTCTCGCTCTGGATAGGTGCCCCGACTGAAAGCACCTTACCCAACTATTTACCACAGAATACATTTTGTGCGGGGGGGGGGGTGTAACACCCCAAACACTCCCACCCCACCCTAAAGGTTTGCCTCTATACATCTCGAATGAGATCAGGGGTAGAGAGGCTGTGATAGCAGGGCTTCTGGAATGAGAGCAGGGGGTAGAGAGACAGAGCAGGGCATCTGGAGTGAGAGCAGGGGTAGAGAGGCTGGGAGAGCAGGGCATATGGAGTGAGAGCAGGGGGTAGAGAGACAGAGCAGGGCATCTGGAGTGGGAGTAGGGGGTAGAGAGGCTGGGAGAGCAGGGCATCTGGAGTGGGAGTAGGGGGTAGAGAGGCTGGGAGAGCAGGGCATCTGGAGTGGGAGTAGGGGGTACAGAGGCTGGGAGAGCAGGGCATATGGAGTGAGAGCAGGGGGTAGAGAGACAGAGCAGGGCGTCTAGAATGAGAGCAGGGGGTAGAGAGGCTGGGAGAGCAGTGCATCTAGAATGAGAGCAGGAGTAGACAGGCTGGGAGAGCAGGGCATCTAGAATGAGAGCAGGAGTAGACAGGCTGGGAGAGCAGGGCATCTAGAATGAGAGCAGGGGGTAGAGAGACAGAGCAGGGCATCTGTAGTGAGAACAAGGGTAGAGAGGCTGGGAGAGCAGGGCATCTGGAATGAGAGCAGGGGGTAGAGAGTCAGAGCAGGGCATCTGGAGTGAGAACAGGGGGTAGAGAGGCTGGGAGAGCAGTGCATCTAGAATGAGAGCAGGAGTAGTCAGGCTGGGAGAGCAGGGCATCTAGAATGAGAGCAGGGGGTAGAGAGTCAGAGCAGGGCATCTGTAGTGAGAACAAGGGTAGAGAGGCTGGGAGAGCAGGGCATCTGGAGTGGGAGTAGGGGGTAGAGAGGCTGGGAGAGCAGGGCATCTGGAGTGGGAGTAGGGGGTAGAGAGGCTGGGACAGCAGGGCATCTGGAGTGGGAGTAGGGGGTAGAGAGGCTGGGAGAGCGGGGCATATGGAGTGAGAGCAGGGGGTAGAGAGACAGAGCAGGGCGTCTAGAATGAGAGCAGGGGGTAGAGAGGCTGGGAGAGCAGTGCATCTAGAATGAGAGCAGGAGTAGTCAGGCTGGGAGAGCAGGGCATCTAGAATGAGAGCAGGGGGTAGAGAGTCAGAGCAGGGCATCTGTAGTGAGAACAAGGGTAGAGAGGCTGTGAGAGCAGGGCATCTGGGTGGCTTTGAGGGAGACTTGGTGCAGGGATGGTACCATGGGATGGAAGGCGGGCGTCACCTGTGTTGGGGCCGGGGCACCTCTGCTGGCGCTAGCGTGTAGGCAGCGGGGTAGCTAGGTCAGTAAGAGTGGGAGAGGGGCGGGGAAGGAGCTTCAGATTTCCGACAGTCGCGCTGGCGCATCATGTTAATCATTGTATGAGAAGCAGCCCATGAGGGGAGCTAAGGAGCCAGTGGAAGGGGAAATGCCTGCGGATTGTGAGGGCTCTTAAAACACAGTATTTTGTAAAATAACCAAGTTTTAGGAGTTTCATAAGAGACGAGTGTATGTGTGCGTTTTTGTCCGAGTGAGTATTTAAAAATCCCAGCTGAAATCTGACAGACACCTTTTCAAACCCTACTGAAATCTTCAGTACCCAACTATTTATTAAATAATACCTTTATTTTAGGGGTGTAACACCCCAAAACATCCCAAGCTACGCCCCTGAGTGTGAGGCTGTGTGCATTGAATGACCGGAGGTCTTCTTTGCTGGCAGCACGGGTGGGCGGCATGAGTCTCGGTGCAGGGACTGGCCGGAGGTGGTCTTTGCTTTCAGCTGTGTGTGTGGCAGGGGACAGAGTAGGGCACAGAGTGGAAGAGGCGCTTTCAATGACACCATGGTATTTGCGCTGACGAGGGCTTTTAAGACACTTGGGGAGTGCATCTGGCGTGGCACGGAGGGCATTGGGGGGGGGGCACTTGGAAGTGATGGTGGGACGCTTGTCATCGCGGCAGGATGTGCTGAATGGCACGAAGACAGACTGGGTGCGTTGAATGAATAGAGTGAAGGGCTCCCATGCTGGCAGCCGTGTGCGCTGAGCCAGGGGGAGCTTCTTCTTATAAACTTAGGGGCAGATTTACAAGTCCCTTGTGTCACTTTTGCACTGTTGTTGCGTCACTTTTGTGACGGAGCGGCAGCGTAAAAGTTGCGGCCCATTTACAACGTGACGCATCTAGGGAGATGCGTCACGTTGTGAAGCCCTGCGCCACATTAAACCTGCGTCAGGTTTAATGTATGCAGGGTGGGCGTTCCGTCGCAGGAAGCCCCGTAAAAGTGACGCAGTGAAATCTACAAGATTTCACTGAGTCACTTTTACGTCCATGCTGTGTCAAAACCCTGCGCCTGCTTGAAGCAGGCGTAAGGAGTGACGCAGCATGTTAGGCATAGGGCGCCCCTGAATTGCTGGAGTTGCGTCGTGCTTGCGACACGACTCCAGCAATGCGTGACTTTTCCGTGAACAGATGCGTCAGAATTTCTGACGCATCTGTCATTCCTTGCGCCATACGGCGCATCAATGGTGACGCAAGGATTTGGCATGTTGGCGCAGAGAAAGTGACGCATCTCTACAGATGCGTCACTTTCTTGTAAATCTGCCCCTTATAGCGCAGAGCGGGTGCCATGTTTTCAGTGTCTCGCGGGTGTCCCGTGCTGGCGAGGGTTTTGGGGAGCAGGGCACCGGGTAGAAACGAAGGGGTAATGACAGACGGAAGCACAGTGTGGCTAATGGACTCCGGACGCCTGCTGTAGTAGTGTTTCCAATAACAGCGGGGGGGGGGGGGGGCTGTATGCTGTCAGCACTGGTACATGCCCGCGTGCCAGGGGGCGGTATGAGAAGAGGCAGCATGCATACCCTTGAGGGGCAAAGTTTGAAGTGAACGTGTAGGGTAACGGGTAGGTGTACACTGGAGTCTAGGAGCGGCAGGGGGCTCCAGCTCCGTTGCCACATGCCCAGGTGCGGGTCTTTGCGCGAGAGGACGCCCCCGGCGCGCTCGGCTAGGACGCACGTGGCAGCAGGGCTGCAGCCGGCATGTCTCCTTCAGGAGAGGACGCTCCTCGGTCACCGCCTGCTCAGAATGCTGAGCCCGGCCTCTCTCTCCATTAGGGAGTAAGCATCTGCCTGTTCCCGGCGCGGCCCTGATGGACGTGTGCGCACAAACTTCTCAGGGAGCACGCTGAAAGGCGACATCTTGGAAGCTGCACGGTGGGTAAACAACGGATCCACCCGCTGGGTGGGATGCAGCCTGCCCTGCAAGGCTCATCATACCTGCCCCTGGCAGGGTGTGGTGGCTCCGCAAACTGCCTGCAATGGCAGAGTCTGGGTGCTACGCCTCTGTATTTATTGATCCATACACCAGTAGAGCCAGGGTGTGACCTCAGGACCCTTCCCTGTTTGGTGGAAGCTGAGGTGAAGGATTCTGCACGTCGGCACTCCCGACGCACGTGCTCCTCCTGGCTGACTGTCAGTGGGATGGGATGGGATGGTCGGGTGCCGCGTATCTCTTTGCTATGGGAGGGGGTGGTGTGTGCAGAAATGTACACCTTGTGCATCCGTGTGGATGCTCTTTTATTACCCCCCCCCCCCCCGCTCCTGAAGTGGAGGACCCCGTTACCTCTTTGCCACTGATAGGGTGTGGGTGTTGTGGAGTGAAGTCGGCCAGGTTGACGCTCGGGCGCGCCTACCGGAATATGAATGCGGCGGTCACTGCACAGTGCACACCTGCCTTCTTTCTCCTCGGAGACCCCAGACTTCGAGGAGAAAGAAGGCAGGTAAAGAAGGTGACTGCATACCTCGGCCCTTAACAGCGTCTGTATGTGATTTGCAGTATTTAAGGGGGGGGGGGGGGGAGGTTGTAGGCTTTCCACACTCGCGCTCCTAGCTGTGTGCGATGGGTTGTGCACGCCGCATCCGGTTAAGGTGGGGCTCGACGCTCACTCAGGCGCGCCTACCTCTGAATGTGGTGGTGGTCTCTGCACACCTGAGCTTCTGGCGGAGTCCAGGGGCGGGTGACTTTAAACTAGCGGTCTTTCTAAGTGCATTAAAAAGTATGGTGACTGCGATCCTGAGTGCAATGGGTACACACGGCTAAAAAGTAGTGAATATGTTGGTGTTAAGCTTTCAGATAACGCACATCGCATGCATGAAAAAAAAAACAATGAATGGATCTGTTCACTGAAAATGTTCTGTCTTGCGTTATGAAACCTCGACCGGCTTCCGCGATCGCTGACTGCTTGTGTAACCAGAGAGCCTGCCTGCATTATGAAACAGCATGGCATGCCACTCTGTCAATTAAATCCTAAAGGGCTCCCAAGCAGCCTTTCGATTTGCTGATTAGCCAATTGGCACATTTACATTTTCTACAGGTGTCGGGCGTCCTGGCGAGGGTTGTCTTTTAGACTGCTCTCCTCTGCTCTGGCTTCACGGCACAGGACACGCCATCCAGTTTCCTTTCATCTCAGAGCAGTGGTTCTTTTTCTTTCACAAACAGCATGGCAACTGTTGCTGTTTAAATTAAAAAAAACATGTGGGCACATAGCGCCCACCCACTTTCCTCTGCGCACCTGCCTGTTAGCTCGCGCTGGAGGGTAAACTCCGCCTGCGTTCAAGTGTTTTGGGTTTTCTTTGCAGAGTTGGGGCGGTCTGGTCACAGAACTGCTGTTTTAATTAGAGGCAACTAGTTCTGCCGGCGGCTGAGGACGCGTCTCTCACGTCTCCTGATTTCGGGGTCACCGGCTCCTGGTAGCCCGTTCCGTCCTCCACACGGGACAAGGCGTCGCCCAGGTCGGCGGAAGTGTACCTGGAAGCAGCAGCTGGGTGACCGGAACGGGTGACCGACATGTGACGGTGGCTCTGGAGGAAGAGAGCGTGCTGTTCTCAGAGTAGGGTTGTTGGTGCGATGTTTCTGATTGAAAGGGCAGACGTATATAGCTTAGTGGGTTAAGGTGCCACAGGTGAGATCTGTGCGCGTACTCTACAGGTCTCAGTTTCTATTCGCAGCAACTCTGACTGCTAATTATTTTGACATCTGTAACATGATGCCATATAGTTGAAAAAGGCCGTTTTTTTTTAGATTGTGTGTACACTCCGAGGTTATAGAACAATACACATTGTGCTGTTTGCTATGGTGGAAATGACAAACGGAGGCGCGGGACGGTGTTTAAAGGGGGTGAGGTCAGCGGTAGTCTACTGGTGCACGCTTTTTACATACATCGCCACCAACGAAATTGGCAACAGGGAGATCGTGGTAGTGTGGCTTACTTATTTGGTCACTGACGAACTCCATTTGATGTTAGCCGAGGAGGTTGAAGCGCCTGCTGCACCCACCTACAAGTTTCTTTGTATAATATGTGTAAGGCACCCATGGTGCCTGCAGCAGAGCACAGGTGATGAGTGTAGGGTACAGATTGTTATAGAGACGATAGCACAGGAGGCTTACAAACACTTACCAAATGCGATACATTCTTCGTGCTGTATAGATTAATTCCTTTTAAGTGTCATCATTAACTAACCCTGCGCAATTTTCACGGACATAGGGGCATATTATCAAGACAGGCGATAAAATTATCGCCGCTTTAGCGGCAGAAAACTGCCGCTAAAACGGCGATAATGGGCTTGATAATATGCTCTATGGAATTCCAATTGAAGCCCAGGTTAGCTGTGAAGGGCGTCTAACATGGGTTTCAATTGGAATTCCATAGAGCATATTATCAAGCCCATTATCGCCGTTTTAGCGGCAGTTTTCTACCGCTAAAGCGGCGATAATTTTATCGCCTGACTTGATAATATGCCCCATACTCCGCCTATCACCTTCTTCACTTTCTATTTGAATAAAAGACGTGCGCGTCTCGGACGGCGGCTGCCAGTGTTCTCCTCGTCTGCCGGTTCTAGAATTCTAGAACCTACTCAAGCCAGCCTCTCGATGGGGTGTTGCCCCAGTCCCAGCTTTGGTTTTTAATGTGCAAATCTTTATTTAATGTTACATTTCCTTTCGCTGTTAAAAGCTCGATATCTTAAGATGCCCACACAGCGCACAGAGACGGCGATCCCGAGAAGGTCAAGTCCATGTTAAAATATCCTTTATCCTTTATCTGGGTCTGAGGTGACAATGGACCATGCAGGGAACATCATTATATCTGCAAGGTGTGACTGACGTGTGTGGACTCCAACTGCTCAGAACCAGGGCACACACTACTTGAGATTCTCTGAAGAAAGCCATCATGTGGACCACTACACTCAGAAAGAAACTAGGGGCACTAAAGCTCTCCAGTGAGCCACACTGGACGTGTGCCCCATGTCTGCACACAGTGCTTAGGGGCACAATCCGGATAAGACGCTAGAGTGAAACCATCTTCTCAGACGCAAGGGTCAGAGCTGGCGACTTTTGGACTGAGAAACCAGGTTCGAGTCTCGGCGTCGGCTCAACATCCTGTGATTCTGGGCAAACCACTTAATCTCCCGGCGCCTACCAACAATGAATGTGTACTCTATAACTGGTGCTCATGTAAATCACTCCAATACCTTCGGGTCGGGTTTGTGCTATATAAAACTGCAAAAGAAAAAAAAACACCTACTAGGCTCGAGGTGGTGTTATCCTCATGAATATAGGAGGTAACTATCACCATAGTCAGCAAATCCAGTAATAATATCTATTAAATAACTCATCTTCCCAAAATATAAGTTAGAAAGAATTGCGGTTATTAAAAGATGAAGTTCACTACAGGAGGCAAAACATGGTTAGTCCAAAATGCATAATAAATCGTATATGGGAAATTAGCAAAAGGCTCAATGAATGGCAGAAATCAGTTGCCAGTTCTAGTTAAGAACTGACATTAAGCTAATATATGCAACATGCGACTCGGGGTCTTGCTTAAGTAGAATCTGCAAATTATTTTGAGTCCAGAGAATTCAAATAGTCAAGCTGAGTCTGCTCTCTAGTGGACAAGGTTCTGCGATCATTTCCTTCAACCACTGGTCAGAAAGACACCTTCCTTTCTCCGAGACCCCACTGATGTCCTTTGACTCATTGAGGAGCTCCAACATCCAGAGGAAATACATTTGTTGGTTACCCTGGATGTTGAGTCTCTCTATACGAACATCCCTCATTGTGTTCCCCTGGACAGTATAGAAGATGCCCTGGGTAATATTGACTGGGAGTCACCGACACCTTTGACCTTCAATCTGGAGTGTGCCACTTTGGCCCTCACAGAGAACTTCTTTGAGTACAACAAACAGCTTTACCACCAAACCCAGGGCACTTCCATGGGGAGTACCTTTGCTCTGAGTGTGGCATGCCTATATACATGGCGGCATTTGAAGAGAGAGCGATTTTCAATGCCTCAACTCCTTTCCATAACAACTTGATACTATGGAAACGATTCATTGACGATATCTTGATCCTTTGGAAGGGAGATAGATCCACTTGTGATGATTTCTGTCAAGGGGTCAATAACCTTACCTTAAGTTCACTTGTACCATCTCAGAGAACGAAATCCCTTTCCTTGACCTTAACATCAGACTCCACAATGGGTAACTCAGTACCACATTTTATAGGAAACCGACTGACAGCAATGGCAACAGTCTCCTACTGTTTAGCAGTCACCACCCAAGGGCCCTTAAAGAGGATTCACCATTTGGACAATTTCTCCAAATTCTCCAAATTAGGAGGAATTGTAGTTCCTTGGATGATTTCAAATCAGTGGCAATTATCCTCGCTGATAATCTCCACAAAAGAGGATACCCCAGACACAATGTCACACACTCTATGAAGAGGGCCAGAAACAACAATCATGGCGCTTTACTAGAGATATAACACAGAGAATCAGATGACGCTCTCACTTGTGTCACCAAATTCACCCCAGGTTCCCACAGAATAAGAAAAATCATTAGGAAACATTGGGGCATCCTGAATACAGGGACACTTGAATTGCCCACCCCAGGTTTGCCTTTAAACGTACCAACAACCTTAAAGATCTATTGGTACACACCAGACCTATGGCTCTCAACATCAACACACAGAGACCACTTTGGAACCTATCCCCAGTAATGGGCCACTACCCATGTGCGTCTTGCGTGGTCTGTCCTCTTACAGAACCTACCAAGGAGATAGTGTTCTCTGATGCTCTCAAATGGCAGTTGAGAAAGCACACCAACTGCAACACTGCCATCTGCATATATATGATCACTTGCCCCTGCGGCCTCCGCTACATTGGCATGACCACCAGAACTGTCAAGACGAGTATTACTGAGCACCGTAGCAATTTTAGGTGCCATATAACTAATACAAGAATGTGTACACATTTTGAACAACATCAACAGACATTCTCCTGGCCAGTTATTAGGTCAAACAGCTCTTGTAAAATCTGGCGGTATTAATGAGCAATTTTAGGTGATCCTATACAGTCCTAATGCAAGGCTATGCAGTTCGTAATGCAAGAATCAGGCACTTGGCAATGTCAAAATAATGCAGTTCGTGATGCAAACTAATGTAATGCGTAATACAACCATCGGGCAGTTCGTTATGCAGAAATAATGCAATGCGTAATGCAACAATCAGGTAGTTCGTAATGCAGAATTAATGCAATGCGTAATACAACAATCAGGTAGTTTGTAATGCAGAATTAATGCAATGCGTAATACACTCCAGCACCGATCACAGTGCTTGAGATAGTCTCTCTCCGCCCCTTGTACTGACTCGCAGTCAGTTTCTGCCACCATATGCCCCCAACACGGATCTGGTGTAAACCACAGTGCAGCTCCACACTTCGGCCCGGTACTGCCTCTTCTTGGCATATACAGGCCGCAACACGAGCTGTAACAGAGGCTCGCGCTACCAGAAGGGGAGAGGCCGAGAGCGTCTCTCTCCGAGCCCACACCCCTCCTCAGGCGCCGACTCACGTTACCTGGGGGGTGCAACCTCACTCTCCTCTCCACCTCTCGCAACTTGGGCCTCCGATGCGACTTAGGTTGATTCCGGGCTGATGACGATAACTAAGATCTCAGGCTGCAACAGAGCACACGCACACAGCATCGCTGAGACTCCCTTGAGCCTCGGGTGTGCACGGTCACAGGGCAATTCTCACGAAGGTCTCAGGCTTCACGAAGCACACGCACATAACGTTGCTGGGACTCACTTGGACTCCTGGCGCCCCCCGATCACAGGGCAATTCTTCTCAGGGTCTCAGGCTGCAAAAAGCACACAAACACAGCGTCACTGAGACACACTTGAACTTCTGGTGCCCACGATCACAAAGGGCAATTCTTCAGAGGGTCTCGGGCTGCATAAAGCACATGCACACAGCATCGCTGAGACACACTTGAACTTCTGGTGCCCACGATCACAGGGAAATATTTCCGAGGGTCTCAGGCTGCAAAAAGCACACGCACACAGCGTCGCTGAGACACATTTGAACGTCTGGTGAGCACGGTCACCGGGCAATCCTCACGAAGGTCTCAGGCTGCACGAAGCACATGCATACAGCGTCGCTGAGACTCACTTGGACACCAGGTGTACATAATCACAGGCCAATCCTCACAAAGGGCTCAGGCTGCAAAAAGCACACGCACACAGTGTCGCTGAGACTCGCTTGGACTCCAGGTGCCCACGATCACAGGGCACGGCTTACAAAGGTCTCAGGCTGCAAAAAGCATACGCACACAGCGTCGCTGAGACACTTCTGGATACTTTGGTGTTCCTGAGTTTCCACAACAGGGAGCCAGCTCACCTTGGGCCCTTGGGGTTAAGTTACTTCAGGACACAGCACAGCAAAGTCGTTTCAAGCAGGGGGACACAGCAAAGTCCCTTTAGCCTCTCTTGGTTAAAACAGCAAACTGCAGGCCAGCCCCAGAACACAAAGCTAGGGTCAGTGCTTTCCTTCCTTAGCAGAGGTTCCTCTTGACCACAAAGTAGTGTTCAATCCTTTCAGTCTTGATCATTCCAATTGCAACATTCAGGGGTTTCAGCTCTTATAGTTATACCCCTTAATATCTTTGAAGTCTTTGTGTTCAGGGGGGTACTGACCCCTGTCCAAACCAGTTCTGGGTGCCTCCCTGCCAGTGACACCTTCGTCCTTTGATAGTGGGGGTCTGGATCCTTAATCACTCAGCAGGGGACGGAACCATTGTTTTATGGCTGCAGCTGAGGCCTCTTCACCTCTAGGGGCTACTCCTCCCCCTACACTCCAGATGCAGGTCAGCCTGTTGCTGTCTCACCTCCTCCCCTGGGTCAAGACATTCGCCAGATTGTATCACTTTCAGATCCAGACAGTCAATCCACAACCAGGCAGAGCCACACAGAAATGTTAAAGCACAAAAACCTAGCCACCTCTAAAAGAGTGGTTTCTAAACACACAATGCAAAAACCATCTTCACAAAAAGATGTTTTATTGAATTGTGTGTTCAGGCATACTAAACTTCACCTCTCCACCTTAAGCCTGTGGGAAGATAGTCTGGAAACATATTACACAGCCTCTCCCATTCTGTCTTATGGGCAAGATGGCCTTTACACAGTGAAAAATGAAATGGAGATTATTTCCCTGTCAGGACATGGTACACACCTCAGTACATGTCCTATCTTTCACAAGCACTGCACCCTGCCCAGGGGGGTACCTTGGAACTACCATAGGGGTGTCTGACGTGCATAAAAAGGGAAGGGTAAGGCCTGGCAAGTGGGTGCACTTGTCAGGACAACATGGCAGTTTAACAAACGGTGCGTAGGCGCTACAGTGGCAGACCTGAGTTCTCTTTTTAAGGCTACTTGTGTGGGTGGCACAATTAGTGCAGCAGGCCTGCTAGTAGCATTTGCATGACTAGCCCTGGCACACATAGTGCACTTTACTACGGACTTTACTAGGAAGGCAAACATACCAATCATGGACAACCAATTACCATTACACTTTATGCAAGGAGCACTTGAACTTTGACACTGATCAGCAGTGGCAAAGTGCCCAAAGCATCCAAGTTGGCAACACCATGTCAGAAAAAAGGTCTAGGGGAAAGCAAAAAGTTTAGGGAAATTTAACTAAAAAGGGCCAATTCCAGCACCCGGCATTTACGGTATCTCACCCACTACATTGCACCTGTATGACAGGGTTGTATCCAGACTATGGCCAACTCATGATATTACCCTGAACGTTAGACTCATTATGAGCGTTAACGTTGGTCTACAGTCCGCTGCTGTTCTAGCACATTATTGGCTGTGTTGTCCCCCCGTTACTGGATACACCCTCTGCACCCATGGTATATTGCAAATACCTTTTAATACTTGATCCATTCACTTTGCAGTATTGTTTACTCATGCAGTTGCCACCTCTGTCATGGCCGCCATATTTTTCCCATCTCTTTCTCAACATGATATGAGCACGATGCTGGACAGGCCCCTTAACTAAGATGGCGACCAAGCGGATCAAGATCCAACCGGTTCGCGCTCTAGAGCATCTGCCCTGTGCCTCCGTGTCACGACGCCACACCCACGTTCGGCAGCCGGAATTTAATTGCACCTTGCAGGTTTGGCAGTTACCTCTTGGTCCCGCCAGTGTATGGGTTAGGTCCACCGACAGATTGCGGTGCACGCATGTTAGTACCAACTCTGAAGGATTGCTTATGTTCTCCTCATACTCACATCCATCCTGGGGTGTCCGTGCTTGATGTAATACAAGACAACGGCTGTTTGAGGGACAAACTGGTTTGGTTTATACTGGGCTGCGCCATGGGCAATTAGGCGTGACGGCTACTCAGATTCTGTGTGGAGAGCATAATTGCCTCATTTAGGCTTGTCTTGCCTCCGTGCTACAACGGGGGGCCTGCTATTTGCCTGTTGTACGCTGTGGGGACGCCACGATATGCCAACGGGGACCCCCATGACCCTCTTGTTGGATTCGCAGTGCATCCTGACTACCACACCACCGGTCTGGTGTTAGTGATTGATTATGCCTTGGATTTAATCACTCCGACTTTGAACCTCTTTTAGGACACAACATCTTTGAGTGTCTTTTCATGCCGGGAGTCGATGATACAAGCCAGTTACCCAAATGGGGTGATTCTGCACTCTTTTCAGCTACCACTGGAGTACGGGCTCCTTAAATCCGTTTAACCCTCCTTGCACGCATGTTTTATCGCCATTTTCCTGCACAAACAGTTTCAACATTTATTGTGCACAGTATATGTGGAAGTTTTTGTAGTGGACTAATATAATAACACTGATTATTGTCCACCTCTGCATAACCATTATGTTTTATTTACCTAGGTTGGCTGATCCAATTTACAGGTACCGCACTAAGGGTGCCGCTCGTAGTTTATCTGTTTTACACACATAGACAACCACAGTTGGTGTAGATCACACTTTCAGATTTGGTCCTGAAGAATTGCCATCTACCTTGACACGAGGGCAAGAAACATGTTGACCACCAGATAATGCACAATATCCTGTAACATAGAGACAGGGGAGCGCTTTTTTAATCAGGATACGAGGGGGTTCATTAGAATAGTTTTGAGTGGACTTCTATTTCCTGTTTTAATCCACATATAGTCGAGTGACCCACTTCACACACATCTTCATTTTTTTATGGCCCCTCACACCCACTGCACCAATACGGCATGGAAAAAAAGATCTCCGTCAAAGAGCCCCTCATAGGGTACCCATCGGGTATTGCAGCGCTGACCTGATGAGGAGCATGCCCTATGATGAAGCATGACAACCAGCTGGTTGGATGTGTGAGGGCACTTATTCCAAAAGGAGGAATTCTCCTTTTCCTCCCTACATTCAGTACACATTGTCTGATACCTAGCCAACCTTTTAATACCAGCCCCGCCACCCCTGGTAGGAACTGCATACTCAATTTGTTGGTCTGCTCTCTATGAATCAGGAAAGCAAGATTGGGTCATATCCAAATTGATACCTCTTTTGTAGGAAAATACACAGTGCCACATACACACACACACACAGCCACACACACACACACACAGAACCACACACCCACATACAGAACCACACACACACATAGAGAGCCACACATACACACATAGATCTAGACACATACACATTGATCTTGGGAGCCAAAGCAGAAGTGGCACCCACTTCACCTCCTGTTCAAATGTTCTCAACACAAACTAAATTGTTGCTGCTAAAGATCAGGAATTTAGTTGCTGACTCACCTGGGCATCCTCCAAAATAAATTGACGCCGGGACCCGAGGGTCTCACTTAAGCGTCGGGTGCGTAGGGTGGGGGGGAGAGCCCAGGAGAAGGAGGGCCGAGAGTATGCAGCAGCACTGAGGCGAGAGAGGGCGAGGGGACAAATCACCCAAGTGGTAGGCCGCAGATTCTCCCGGCGCAGGCTCATCCGTCAGAGCTGCGCGTCACGTCACGGGGTAGCTTCGGCCCGCCATGAACACCACCATCTTTAGTCCGAGGAGAGGGAGCGAGCGCCAGCGGGAGGAGAGCGAACAGCACCAGCCGGAGAGGACAGGGGGAGGAGACCAAAGCAGCAGCCGGACACAGGAGCACCGAGGGAGCCGAGAGCAGGGGGAGGGGACAAACACCAGCCGGGCCGTGGACGGGGATGACGCCATAAACACCACCATCTTTCTCCGAGGTCAAGCAGAAATGCCTCGGAGAAACGCAGCATCATTTTCGGATTCGGGGCATGTTTTTCTTTCTCTCCTCTTCCCATTGGCTGGAAAGTTTACATTCCAGAGGAGAGAAAGAAACTAAAAAACACGCCCCCGAATCTGAAAAAGACGTGGCTTAAATGGACAGACGCCCCTCTCCTCCAATGGCTGGCCTCCGTTTAGGAAGCCAGCCAATGGAGAAGAGGGGCGGGTTCAAGCCCCACACTAAGAAACATAAGATCTCGCCGGCGAGACTGCGCAAGCGCAGCCTACGCAGGCCGAGACCTAAAAAGGGCCCAGCGACGAACCCCGCAAGCTACGACTTATTGCTCTTTTAGACGTTGAGGCCAAATATTTCACCTCCATTCTCCTGAAATGTATAAATGTATAGCAGCTCCAATGTAATGACGGTAAAGGTTGAAAAAACAAACGTCGTGACCTTCGACAGAAAAAGGAAAAAATCGGGTGCCTGGTACCTGAACAACAGCCGCCTGATTTAAATGAAAGAAAATGCAAAAACTTGCGATGGTTGCTGGATGACAAGGAAGGCCACTTAACTCATCTAAACTCATTAAAGCCCAAATCTGCCTCACTACAATTTGCTTTTCAAGCTATTCACAAACGCACAAAACAGCCCTCCCTTGAACCTCTGCTGAAGATAGTAAAGACCAAACTCCTGCCCACATTGGGATATAGTACAGAAGCCTTTCCAGGGAAGTTGGGCGCCTTTCTGAACAACGCTCAAAGCACCGTTTTCAGGTCATTATTTAAGCTTCCCTATCACACCTTACCAGCCCAAATCAGGCTAGAGTTTATGCTGA
Organism: Triturus cristatus; assembly: GCF_964204655.1. Classification (NCBI taxonomy): domain Eukaryota; kingdom Metazoa; phylum Chordata; class Amphibia; order Caudata; family Salamandridae; genus Triturus; species Triturus cristatus. The sequence goes on from NC_140582.1 coordinate 817,408,421, forward strand.
GCGACCAACTCCTGGTACAGAACGCCAGTTTGTTGAAAAGTATGCACACTGAAGAATCTAATCTGACTGGAAGAGCTATTTGCTAATTATCCGGTGTCCCTTATTGCTTGGAAGAATATTCTCTCTGAAGCCTTGTAGCTTAAAGGTGCAGCACCCCTCTGGAATCCAAACCTGCTGCACCGACAATTCAAAATAGCTCTCAACAAAGAGGTTCACAAGGCATTTTTGTCTCTGACCATCGAACCCTCATGAGAAGAAAACCCACAGACTTTGTCATCAGGGGCTATGCCAATAGAGGGGTGCAAAAATACATGAGTGAATCACTTTAATTCCATTACAAGGTAACATTTTGCCTCCTTCGCATGGGCTGTTTCTCCTCATTAGACTTTCTGCCCTCATGGGCGTGCCATCCTAGAGCAACATGTTCCGTCTCTGTGGCTTATCTCTGGAGTCACTACCTCACCTTCTCTGCAGTGGTGGCTGGTGACATTTGAAAGCAGGGGGGGGGGCGTAAACGTTCTGGATGACTGCCCTGTGGCAAGCAAGTGTAGAGAGGGTTCTCCCTCTCTATAAAATTTTGAAAAAAGAGTGGGCAGATGGTGTATTTTCAAGCTAATTTGAGAAAGGTTTAAACCATTTGGCCAGGGCTAATATAGTTTCCAGTCTGTGCATATTTCAGTTCACCATTTACAAATGTTTCCCCTGGACCGTGCTGATGGCTTGCAGGACTGGGCCAAGTAATACACTGCTATGTGGAAGAATCTATTTGCCTCTTGGAATTGGCTGTAGGTGCTTATTGGGTGCTGCAAAGATTTTTCCTTAACCTCTTGCTCTGCCAGTCTGGGTTTTTCACAAGAGATTTTCGTTCGCTATTCAAAAGTCACACGTCACAACTGGATCCAATTAAAACCATTTAGAAGCCATTCTCCATGGATCTAAACTTTGTACATAGATTTATTTAGATTCTGCTGTCGTTAGGGCCGGAGATGCTTCATGCAGTTGGTAGGGGAATCGCTACATGCATCATCATCATGAACACAAAAGGCCTCAATAATCTGTTCCCTAAAGCATCACCTGTGCTACGAGCAATGGAAAAGCTCAGTTGTAATGTGAGCTCCTTGTCTCACCATCAGCAGGAAGCGGCGCGAGCCAGCGAGGCCAGGGTATAATGGAGCTGAGCCTGTACAGTGCTCAGTGGCGGCTGATGACATTTGAAAGTGGTAGGGCGTAAAATCAATGTCGTACTGCACTGCGGCGAGCGAGCGTAGCGATCAAGCCTAAATAACCTATGGGGAAAGCGATACGATTTGTGAATACGACAGTGGCTTGTGCAGCAGGTCAGACGCTTCACAAGAAAATAACTTATACATGGTGGGCCGTAATTGTGACGGAATCTTTGCAGTTTAGGCACTGTAATGTGTAAAAAATAGTTCTGTATTTTCAGTATCCTTGTCATGCTCACATGTTACAGAAACACTATCCATAAAAAGAAGTTTTAAACGCTGGCAAAGAAATATCAGCTTAATTCACAGGTGATGGATCACAAAAGCATTAACATTTAAGGTAAAAAGGAGAGACAAATAGATAAGCATTTAGTAGTTAATTTGTCAAAGTGAAACAGAACACCTCGATTAATTGCAGCTTCACCGATTAACCAAACTTTGTGATCCTAGACAAATATTTGACTTCACCGATCATTCATTTTCCTCACTATCACATATGAAAGCACCTTCAAATCTGTCAATTTAACAATACCAGCGGTACAAAAACCTATTGCGGTTCATTTAATGGACTATACTGTTGCTTTATCTACAAGAATCTTGGCGGGCCGGCTTTAGAGTGAGAGGCGCCGAGTGTGGCAATCGTTTTGGAGCCCCTCCATCATGACCACCTTCTGCAAAGATTCCCTCACTCCCACCTTCCAACAGTTCCATTCATCTATGTACAGTCCCTCTCACACACATGCATTTCTTGTTTTATAGCTCTACACATACTAACCCTAGGGTGTCAGAGCACTTCACATCACACACATTACACAGAGGCAATCCATCCATGTGACGACAAGGCCCTAAACGGGCCTTAATAAATTTAAAAAATGCCCGCCTGGGCATTACCTGGTGACTAAAATCAGGCAAGGATGCATTTTGGACTACAAAAAGCAAACAGCACAAGTGTTGCGAACAACAGGCTTCAGGAGGTGACTCAGCGCTATGTGAGACCTTACTCATTATGCAATACTAGCAGGTATGCAAATAGTTTTGACAAAATTTGCTACAATCCTTTAAATTCTTCTGTTTTCTGCTCTAACTTGGAAGCGTCCACCATGGAGGAAGGATAGAAGTATTTCATCCTATTGGGTCCCTTCAACCTCCTTGTAATGCTTTCTTCATTATGTTGTATTGTAAGAACTCTTCGCTGAATAGTCTGTTATTTTGAGATCCGTTGAACATACTTTTCTATTTTTACCAGTTTGCAAAGCAAGCCTTTTTAGACAATTCCCCTGTCACGTCAGTGCACACCCCTAATCTGTTTCATGAAATTGCTTATTCACGGTACCTATGAGCTGCATTGCTTCCTTCCTCCCGTGTGGAAAAACATAACTAGATCTGGCGTATGCCAGGCAGTGACATGCAAGTTGTCGGCAAGAGACCGATATGTGACGGTACACTGTAACATTATAAATCACACCTACACACTTGTACTTGTCTCCCAAACATTTCCAATGTGTGAGAAAAAGCAGTCTTAGCAATAAAAGGTATACGACAATAATTGTAAAGCATACGACGGTAGAGAAAAACACATTGTCCTATGTACTGTGATACATGCACACTGGTGCACACAGAATCAATGACGATGGCATGCACATTTTCCCAGGATCTTACGCACACGCGCTCACAGCGGACACGCAGGCCGCGGCCCCCTTACATAATGGTTTAAATTGTTAGTTAAAACAGTAGCCCAATATTTCTCACTCAATATATGGGATTAGTACCACATACAAGTTAACTACAAGTCCCATGATGCACTCAGATAATACACTGACAAGGGCGTCCAGTTCATTCCCAAGTCGCACTCTTATTTGGCAAAGGTTTCTTTTCAATTTTGACCAACTAAATGTGACATTACTACATGTGTCAAGGCCATCTGGTCGCGCATTCACAAACTTTAGCAGGAAGACGCCAAGTCGGAGCAAATAAACGGAGTTGTTGAGAAGTGAAAAACGAAAAAAAAAAAATAAGTAAGTCAGTTTTATATGACGAGTTTTTTAAATAAAATCCTACCTGTCCTGAGCAGGTCCGGGTCCACCGTCCGCGCCACCTCGGGTCCGTTACTTCTGGTGCCTACTCACTGAAACAGCCCATCAGTGCTGGCATTGCAAGACCCCTCTCAGCCAATCCTGGTGCTGAAGCAGCACCAGGATTGGCTTAGAGCAGGCTTACGCTCAGCCCGCCTACCCATTAGGAGACCGAGGTTTGAGCCTTGGTTCAACCCTCGCTCTCCTAATTGGCATGCGCCAGCCTTTGGAAACACTAGTGCGCATGACTGGGCACGGTGCAAAAATCGCCCTCCGTCCCCACTCATGCGCACTTGTGTGCTGCTGGCTGCCTGTCAGTCAACATGATGCCAGACCGCCCAACCCCTCCAGACTCTGAAGGGGGTGGGCGGTCCAACGTCATACTGACTGACAGTTCTCCCTCAGCGTCTCTGAACTTAAACGCCAAAGAAACTGCGGGCACGTGGCGCGGGCGGGGGGGGGGCAACGCCCCAACGCCCCCAGTGGATGGACCGCCACTGACAGTGCTGCAACCTCGCCCCCGGGATTCATGTGTCAGAGACACCCTCAGGGAGGAAGAGCGACCTCCACACACCGAGGCATTGCCATTTGTGCAATGCAGCGGACCTGCATTTGTGGCACAGCCGCAACAATGTGCATTTGAACTAACAAGGCGTCGTTTGCATGCAAGCACGTTTTTATGCCTGCGTAATAATGGCTGCATGTCTACGTGTATATCTGTGTTTAAGATGGCATGCTTGCAGCGTATAGACGACACTGCCCGCTTTGGGGTTGTGTTGTGGCAGCTGTTCCCGCTTAAATAATTAATTGAAACTGGGGCAGACAAGAAAATATTAACAAACAGCAGGTTTCTTAGGAGCTGTTTAAAACTGTCTAATAAACTGACTCTGTTGTAAATTACTTGCCATAACAATCAACAATTACAATTATTTACAAAAACGATTGCCTGTTCGCATTAGAACATACTTCCGTTCATTGTGAACAACAGGGCTTTCTTCAAGAATGAATCCAAAAACGTTTCTTGGATTCATTATGAGAGGATTCAATAAACTGATGACAGGGCTCTTGTGGACAAGTAAAACATAGATTGCCTGGAGTCATGACCAAGCGCGGCCCCTACTTCGCTATAGTGTGTATAACGTGCCTGTATCCCCATGCCCGTTAAATGTTACGAGTGTATACAAGAACCCATGCTGTGACCCCACGTCTGTCTGCACTCCAACAATTCACGGATGTGGAGAATTCACACTCCCCCCCCCCCTTCCCTTGAGCAGGACCGCCCACCTGCCCGCCCACAACCAGGCACTCCAGGCACTTCTGCTTTCTCGCAGTGCGAGAAGCAGAAACATAAAATGGTAGTTTTACCATTTGATGTTTCTGCCTTCTCGCACTGCGAGAAAACAGTGAGGTGATGCCCCCACGCCCCTATGGAGGAGCCGCCACTGCTTCTCTGTATATGTTTCGTGTTAAATCATGAACACAGAAGGTTTCTTCGTCACTGCTTTAGCAAACAAGGGACACGGGCAATCCTGGGTGCTGTCGATTTCCTGCTGAATGATGCCCTTGGCAAGCAATTGACAACTTGATAAAAGTTTTGGACAGAGTGGACAAAACATTAAGGAATTTAGCCACACACCCAAACCCTTTAAGGTGATAAAGTTACAACTCTGGCGTATGTCCAAAGCCAGGACTATAGTTGGCACATGGCACTTTGTGATTTAACACATTAGAATCAATCTTGGGGTCATGACCAGATTCTTCCTTCTAGAATGTATGCACAGCAATGAAAGTTATTATGTTTACCTCAAGAACCCTTAAATTAACCACTGCACTTCAACTACTGGTAGTGAACTGTGTGTCTCATCATCTTATGTTTACTCTCTATCGAATTTCAAGTATCTCGCTTTATTAGAAATTTTCGGTCTAGATTTTGATGTTGGGATAACCTTTTTAATACAACTGCTTGTGATCTCTGTATTTTTAACAATTGCACACAGCATTTTATGACTCTGCATTTTAGCATCACTTTTGGCCTTTAATCAAATCTTTGTTTTTAGAATGTATTAATCAGTAATGAAACACCACTATGCTCCTCTCCACTCGCTTTAAACTAATAACAGTTGTCCCAAAACCACCGTTAGTAGACCACACATTACAGCTATCGGAATTTGCCCTGTGCTTATTCAGTGGGGTTCGGTCTGATTTTAGCATTTGATGCAAAGTCACCATAAAACATCTTGACACCTGTTTGATGTTTTCTTATAATGGTTCGTTATGTATCACAGATGCTCTAATCTTTAAAGAATTGACTGTGCTGTACATAGTGATACTGCTTTTTATGCATTTGATTTCATTTTATTTTTATGTTGTCACTTTAATGAACTTGATTGTCTAAATAAAGTATTATTAACACCCATAGTGAGTGTCAAATAAGCCTGAACGGACTGAATGTTTACCGATTAACAAATCACATCACCGTTCCTCCCAGCATTATCTCTGATTAATAATTACCAATCATAAAAGTCATTCAAAGAGAGGACTCGTTTCTTGTAGAGAAAATACATTGGAAATAGGAGGACCTAGCTAATTGCCACAAGAAACCAGATTGTTTGTTTATTACATTTGTTATAATAATTGTAAGATGTCTAGCATATCAAAATCATATGTCATATATTTTGTACATTCAAACAGATCAAAATCCAAAACATATCAAAATCATACATACAAAATAGGTGTATTCAGAAACATTATTACTCACATTCATTATAATATTATCTCAAGTGCAATGCCCGCTGTACAGGTCTTTTTTTTTCAAAGTTCATTAATTAATATTTTATGAAACAATAAGCATGTCAAACTATGTAATCCCACATCAGATAATACTTTTATGTACTATCAAAGTCTCAACAAAGCACATTCCCAATAACCCCACCTAATTTTGAACAGTTCAAAAATATACTGAAATACCACCATAATTAAAATCTAATCAACTCAAATTATATAAATTGATATCATATCCCATTTTCCAAACTCTATCATAATCTAAGCAAATGGTGCCATGTATAGCTAATTGTAATACCTTCTCAAACTCACATGTTAACATTCACAATGTTAACATTCACAATCACAATACTTCCAATCCCCTCCAAATTCTACCCTTATCACATCAAAACACAAGCACAAACCAAAATCATATGTATGTGTCCGATAACGTGACTTGCACAAATCAAAGAGCTATGTCTGTTATTAAGCCCAGGCTAATTCACCAATTTGCGTCCCATCACCCTCATGGCTTTTAATGCCACCTCTCACCTGAAGCAAACAATACAACCGTGAGTCACAATTTCAACATTGACGAGGGTATATTCACAATCCCAACACTTTGTCACGCCCCAAATGATACCTTTCTCACATCAAGAGCACAGGCACAAGCTAAAATAGTTTGTATGGGTATCAAAAATATATGTGTATTATGTGCAAATCAAAAAGCACTGTCTGTTTGTATATCCAGTCTAATGCACCAAATCTCGCCCCCATCAGTTTCAAGGATGCTAACCCCACTTGTCACCTTGAGCCGAAAGTACAATTATCAGTCAAACCCATGTCAACTTTCAATGGCTTTCGTCTGGTACTATGGCATCCTCGTAGCACTCGCTATTCCCACTAACTGCATCGTTGCCATTTTGCACTCGGGTTTGTTTATGAAGAACCATACTCTTTTATTATTGGTCAAGCCATAAGGGCTAATTCTGCAAAGCTCCACATCGCAAAATCCTACCATCTTGGACTATAGAGCCATCTCCGATTCAACAAACTAACATACCTTGCAACATTTCTCAATTTCCAGTATTAGGTAGTCTAACATTTGCATTGTTCTTTAACATATTAAAGATTGTATATCTCATTTATGTCTATACTAGGCCCACTTAGCAAGGCCATGCCATGTTACAGTATGTTCACCCTTCTATTGTAGTACTACAACGTGAAGTACTCCCTATTAAACCTTCGTAATGAAGTCGCACCATATTGGAATATGTTAATACAAACCTATTGAATATGTTAAAAATAGTTTATCAGTACTCAAAGAATAAATCAACACGCCACCCTCACAAAGCAAAGTTCCATGGGGAAATTACATGTAATTCCATAATACAAATAAATCCTAGAATGGTTTGTGTTTATTTTAAATACAGAGACTTCACCTAATTAAATGCAACAACATTACCATGTTGACTACTATAAACCAATTTATTTCACAGGATGTAATACTCAACACAGCACAACCTACTTGTAGGCAGTTGAGACACTACATTCTGGAAAAATGGAACACTAGAGAATTCCAGTACTCCAATAGACCAATGCGAACCCACTTCTGAAAACAGACACCATCTTAAAGTGTAAGCTATCAAAAAGGATTGTTTATATTTAATAGAGTGAGCAATGTCATTTGATTAGTATCATGAGCTTGGCCAGAGAGTAGGAACGAACTTTACACACCCTCATGTACTCAAACTCCCTACTGCACATACATCAGAACACTGATGCGTATGTGTTCCCAAAACAAAAAAATATAATGTGAATATCACCAACTATTGGTCATCGTGAGATTGGTCTTTCAGCAATGTTACTGATATCAAAACACTCAGTTATTCCATTATCTCACTAATATCACACCCATCTGTTCTCACACTCTGGCCAGTGAACCTGTTTATGGAAAACTCAAACCCCATTCATCCTATAGAAAGTAATGTAACTCGTTTTCTATATTCAGACCTTTTTCTGGGGTTCTCAATCTTCTAATCCATCTAGCTTCAGTTTGCCGTAGTAGTTAGTTCAAGGTCTCCACCCCACGGACTTGAAGCCCTTTTTTAGTCCATGAAATGTAAAGTCCCAACTATCGGGATGACACTCCCTAATACCTTGTACCAATGGGTAGTGCATGTCCTTATTTCTTATAGTCCTATAGTGTTCTTGAAACCGGCCTTTCAGGGCTTTTTTGGTGCAACCAACTTCATCATTGAGCAGTTACATAAAATAGCATAAACCACAAAAATACTATTGCAAATTATGAAGTGATCGATGTGACAGAACCTGTCCGAGATTTACTTGAAACCCTTCATCTTGTTAATACCAAACTTGCACCTGTTACATTCAAAACCCTTAGTTAGATCAGGTAACCATTTTCCTGTTTTATTTTATTTTATTTGTTAAGTAACAGATAGTTACTTGTAACTCTGTCTCTGATAGTTTGTCCTCTCTTTTATGTAACCAAAGGTTTCTCAAAACCCACTTCCCCTTGACCAGGTATCCTGGATTGCAACGACCAATGGTTCAATAATATTTTATAAATATCGTTGTGATCTGTGTTATACATAGTCACCGATGCCAGTCTCTTCTTGGTAGTATTTGCAGGTTGCCGAATAAGTTTGGTGCTTCTATGTATACCTCGGATTCTGTTCGCTGCTTGATTTAGAAGGGTGTCACTATAACCCCGTATTTTCAGTCTATTTCTTTAATCCTGGATTCCGTGTACACATTGCTGTTCTTCCCTACAGTTATGTCGTATTCTGACCATCTCACTCCAGGGGATTCCCCTGATAACAGACTTGGGATTTGAACTATCAGCCCTCAAGATGTTATTTTTGGCAGCAGCTTTTCTATACAATTTAGTTGGATTCTGTCCTTCCTCACATATTGCTCAACAACCCAAAAATGTGATCCTATGATTGCTACAACACACGGTAAACTGTACATTTTATGTATTCTGATTAAGATAGTAAAATTATTCCAGCATTTTTGTTTTACTAGTTTTCCAAATAATACGGACTTCATAAATAAAACGTAGACAAAAATAAATACATTTAATCCATTCCTTAACAGCTGGTGCCCAGGATTGTCCCCTTCAAACCACCCATTAAAATGGTTTGCATAAGAGGGGGCAAATAGGAAATCCCATCGCTGTTTCCTGAACCTGGTGGTACCGGTTTCACCATTGAATAATAAACAATTATTTGTGAGAATCAGGTCAGCCATTTTGTCCAAAATGTTCAAGATGTTGAATGATCATAAAGGCTTGCACTCCTAGATAAAATTGTAGTCATATTGGATTAAGAGATTGTGGACTATACATAAATCACACTTTTTTTAGTGCTACTCTCCTATTCGTCTTTGTCGAAATTGTCTAAGGCTTGAGGTTTTGTGGCAGGTAGGACCCCAGGGAGAGAACTCAGAAGTTTAATTTCTAAATGGTCTGAAACTAGTCTGGTGGAAAAGTACCATTACTGCCTTGTTTATTGTTTATACACAGGGGCGTAACACAGGTCCCCGCATCCCCACCATTGCGGGGGGGCCCCCAAGCTTCAGGGGGCCCCCTCAGCACTGCACTTTGGGCGGGGAGCTCCTGATAGAGTCTGGAGGGGCCCCTCCACATACCTTGCAGGGGGGCCCCCTCAATTATCGTTACACCACTGTTTATACACAAACCTTAATAAAGCGAAAACATAACACAAGAAAAATCACGCACCAATTAAAAAAAATACAGTAAATTGTAATGAAGAAAAAGACACCAAAACAAATCAATTCCAATAAGTTGAACCAGAGATATGAATTTGTAAAGTTTTAGTGCAAAATATCAGCTGAAAGATCAAAGCACCAACTGCGGGTATCAAGTCCCGTGTCATAAGTTAAGGCCAACCACAATGGAGCGCGTATTAGATACAAAGGGTTTATCGGGCCCAGTCTCAGCTTCCCTTCGAACTCAGAAAAAGGAAAGGTTTTGAGAAGGTAGAGTCTCAGTGGCGCCAGGCAGCAGGCTGTATCTGAGGATGCGTCGTTGACGATGGGGAACTACAGGACAACATCTGGGTGAAGCTGTTGATGATGGTGGGAAATGCTCCAAGCGGGAGAAACAGGATTATCAGTCCGAGGGGGTCATCAATGGGGCGTTGGTCATCGTCGAGCTTGGTGAAGGTTTCTACCTTTGGACTTAGAAGTTTTAATGGTTTGGATTCACCCAGCAGAACAAGGCTGCAGGCTGTAGCCGAAGAGGACTTCATGTGGTGGATACTCCTGCTGGGTGGTCCCACTGATGAGTGAATTTGCTGCTGCGCAGAAGGGCATAGGGGAGTTGTCGTGAAGTCAGGATACACCTTGAGCAGATCGTCTGGTACGTAGGTCCCAGTCTTCTGTCTGATCAAAAAGGAAGTTCTGCTTGAAAAGTGTTCTAAGTCCCAGCTTTCAGGGATAGGCAGAAGCAGTACCACCAACACCATTACCAAGGGTCCAGGACCTAGGGCCACCACTTGGGGCATTAGGGCTCACTCCAGCAGAGGCCTGCAGCATGGTTCAAGGTTTCTTGTGTTTTATGTGGCCCTTTAGCCCCCACAGGAGGCCGGCTAGATAGAACTTGGATTCACTCTGGTGGTCCTGGGTTCAAGGAGCATGTTCGGGCCTTCTCTCTCAGGCAGCAGGGCATTCCTTTCTGCGGCAGGACAGTTCTTCCAGCAGCAGAGCAATCCTTCTTCTGAGTCTTTCACTGGTCCAGAAGTGATCTAAAGTGTGGTTCTGGGGGATCCAATATGTGTACCTGCTGCCAGTCTTTGTGAGTGGGTGTGGGGCACCTTATCCAACCACCCTTCTGGTCGTAGAAAGTTCTTCCCTTCCTCTGCCAAGGCTCCAAAGTATCTGGCCTGACAAAAAAGTCTGGTGTCAGGTTCCTTTGTGTGTGCTGGTGACAAGTCCTGTGAAGTGTAAGTGGGGCAGGATGAAGCTCTGCCCCCAGCCTTCCTGGCAGCTTAACCCATCTTCCCTACACCTAGTCCCCTTTGTGTCACTGTCTGGGAAGAATACATAAACCCCAATAGCAGATCTATCACAGTTCACAGAGATTCACAGTAAGTCAGTCACAAACCTTTATTTGGCTAAATGTGGCAATAAAAGTACAGATGATAAAAACATTTCATAAATAAATAAAGAAGCATTACAAGGTTCAGGACACATCTGGGGGTAATATAGTTATTTTCAAGAAAGATACTGCGTAGGGTGCATACCAATGATAAAGTATATAAAACGTATATAAAAGAGCTGGTGGGTTTCAAATGTAAGAGTTAAAAAATGAGATCAGCTCCTAACATACGAAAAGGATAAGGTTGGAATAATTGTAATTATATATCCCTTATTATCCCTGACGAGGCATCAAAGCGTTTTTTCGGCAAATAGCATGCTAAGCTGGAACCCAAAATGTTATCTTGCCCCATATTTGTTTCTAACCCCCAGTGAAAGGCGGACAAAATTTTCCACTGTGATGCACATTTTCTCATTCTCCATCCTTTGCAATCGTTCAAAAGCCTCCTTATGGGAGTGCGTATTAAAGGAGCGAAAAATAGGGCATAGAAATCACTCCCTAGCATGAGCATATATAGTGCAAAGTACAATACAGTGTAATGTGCTTTGTGTGGCAGTGGTTCTCCCCAGGCTATATTCCTGGGAAAAGCAACGATCAGATGCAGTAGACTAAATCATAGTCTTGTTAAGTAAAACCTAAGGCTCCCATTCGGAAACCAGGAGAGATAAGGCTCACACAACTGTGTCAAATTAATTGGGTTATAGATGCGGCTTACAAGCAAATTATACAAAGCCGCCTAGTTGATTTTGTCTTGCCTATGCAGAAAAGCCTGATTTACCCTGAAAATAGTCTAGAGTCATTGCTTGCCGTGTTTTCGACGTACTCTTGCAGACCCACCTCTATGAATTATTTTTTATAAATCTAATCCAGGGTATAGTTAGAGCGTTATCCAACGAAAGACAATCCCCCAGTACTTTCTTAGAGACTTGAGCATCAGGGTTCCCCCTAATCCTCAGCCATAAGAGTAGTGGTGCCAGCTTTATCCTGTCACCTACAGATGTTAAGCCCAGCTCTGATAGGCATATAAAGGCAGGGCATGATTGGGGAATGGCCAATAGCCTACGAACAAACTTATTTTCTACCTGCTGAATTTGCCCGGGACCTTTTTAGCCTTTCCCATAAGTCGCCACAGAAACACATTTACTCTGATAAATATCCATCAGTTTGTTGATCGGTTTGGGGCCCAGCCTTCTCACAAATGAGAGCAACGCCTCCACAGCTCTTTGAGTATGAGTGGCCTTGGGTTGATGTAGGCTCTGCCAAGTTAGGTTTTGATCAAAAGAAAGCCCCAAATAATTAATACACCTCACTCTGTTTCTTTCTCCCCCCTACCCCCAGGTCCTAGTTTTCACTTTCTGGGGCCTAAGCTCATTATGGTATATTGGTGTACGTTTGTTTTAAGATCGAGGCCCCCCATAAAATTATAAAAACCATCTAAAAGAACCTGGAGCCCATTAGTGGTCCTTGCCATTAGTACTGCATCATCTGCATACAACAGCACGGGCAGCGCTCTTGCCTTCATTCTAGGGAGATCCTTTCCTATCCTAATCTGATGGGATTTCAAATCATTGATCTAGCTGAGGATGAGAGGGGTCAAGACACTCCCTTGTATCACCCCTAAGTGTGACCTGATAGTTTCTGTAAGTTCCCCATCATCACCAAATCTAACTCTGTTGTTGGTGTCCCAGTGCATTCTTTGTAGGAGCCCAATTAGACCTACTTTCTCCTATTGACCAAATCGAAGGCAGAGGAGAGGTCCATGAATGAAGGTGGATGGAACCTCTACTTGTCTTGACATATTTCCCTATGGTCAGTTTCAGATTAAGGCACTGCTCCACAGTGCCGACCCCTGGGCAGAATTCATACTCGGCATTGGACAGAGACTGATTCACTTCCAGCCAGGCTTCAAGTTTCGTAGCAAGAACCATACCCAGAATTTTTAAGGAGCTATCCAGGAGGGATATGGGTTGTTAACAGGCCGGGGAGTTCCGATCCCACTTCTTGAATATTGGGACAACTATAGCTTCAGGCCATGATGGAGTTAGCTTTCCATTAATTGATGCTTTAAAAACGTTAATTAAAATGGGAGCCCATAGCGCTTCATTTTCTTTGAAGAGGTCCAAGGGGACGCATAAGGCCCAGGAGCCTTCCCCACCAGGCTTCGCCTGATGGCGGCAATTACATCCATAGTGTCTGTCATGTCAGGTAATCCAAACCATTTTATGATCTTGAGTTGTGACTGTCCTCTCGGCTTGGGGGGTTCATAGCCTTTTCATTTCTAGGATTGAAAACATTACAGAAATGCTCCACACAAGCTTCTGCTGGTATTACTAAGTCCAGAGTCAGTTTGTCATAACCGGTAAAGAATGGTTGGTTTACCACCTTCCAAAAAGAGGCACTGTACCTCAGCCTAGATGCCTTATTCAACTCTTCCCAGGCAGACGCCTTAGCTCAGATTTTCTGTCTTCCAGAATATCTTTGTATGCCCGACAAACTTCTATTTCCTCTTCCTTGACTTGGTTTTTTTTAGAGAGGACTGCTTTTAATTTTTTGTGAGTCACATTACACTCATGGTTAAATCCGCTCAAGGGGGTGTGTGGTTTTGCCGCCTTATTCCGCTCCAGGCAGCATCGATAATTGACATTGATTCCTCTACCGAGGTCAATAATGAGAAGCATTGTGAATTATACTAAACCATATTCCCCAAGAAAGTCCCCTTGTCCAGAGAGTCCCACGTAACTCTTAAACCCTTATTCCGTGAATTTGACATCGGTAAGGTTAGTTACCTGACTCACTTCCTTGTTCCCCAGGTGTAAATCCAGAGTCAGTGACAGAGGGTTATGATCACTAATGCAAGATGCCTTAACCACGTGACTTTGTATTAAATTGACCAGATCAGGTGAAATAAATAAAAAGTTAATCTCACTTCCCATAAAGGACCCCGTATAGGTGGAAAGAGGCGACATGGCCATCATAAATTCTCAATTTATGTAGAATTGCTTTCAAGGTATTGGTCTGCCCTTCCAAAAAATAACGTGATATTATTAGCAATGTGTCCGTTTTAATAAAATGTACTCATGTACTTTTTTTCACTGTGTAAATAGGGTATTTTTTAACCAAGTGTGTCCCATGTTAAGGCATAACATTACAATTTTTTGTCTTGATTGTATGCCTTCTTGTTTAACGCTTCACATCATTGACAATTATTTTATAATGCAAGTGAAGCCTATTGTTATTCATTTCTGTACCACGTAGAAAGTTGGAATTTCCTTTTTGTGAAATATTTGTAAGATCAAAACTGAATTTCCCACTGAATAATTCACAGAAAGCCATCCCTGGAAATAAATAGGGGCTTTAAGGCTTCCTGTCCGATTCTAAGGTCATAGGAAACACCTTAAGTCTCCTGCCGAGGCGGTGGATTACAAACCAAATCCTCCAAATGACTGCATCATTTTAAATTAACATAACTTCAAAGTACCGAAAAAATGTGGGCTTACACCCATGCTTTAAGACTTCACAATACCTAAACGCAGATTAAACAATTACTAATACAATTGGAAAGAGCCAGATGTTTTGCTTAGGAGCAAGAACACCAAACTAAATCTTACATAGGCAAAAACCTAAGGTTTATCATCTAATTTTGGTCTGGAGACTGCGACTCACTGAAGAGGAGCTTGCTCAGATACCCTTTTGACCATGGAATAGGTAGACATGTTGTATTTGTTTTTGCAACAAATTCGAGACAGATGAAACCTCTAACGGTGAAAGCAGCACAACAGCTCAGAATCTGTTTTATGCACTGAAATTACCTCTGTTTATTAATTTGCAAGTCTTGAGAAAATATATGACAACCTAAATAGTACATTTTAGAAGAACAGGACCCTGAAAAATGGGTCACTGGACTTTGCTCTTGACGAGCAGTTATCATGTGTTTTTGTTTATTTTTTTAGTTTCATTTAGCCAGACTGCCAAGTTTGACAGTTCGGATTCAGAAGAAGTTAAATGCTGACATTTTTCCAAATGCATCCCTTACTTGGACATTGGTTTTCTTTTGATATCGGAGGCTAACCATTCACAGTTATATGACCTAGGATACTGGCAGAAGGCACAAATTGGTGGGACAAGAAAAATGCCAACTTTCTAAAAATGGCATTTTCAGAATTGTGACTAAAATTCCGAATGAGGATTCTAAATTACAATTCATTTGAATCTAAACAGTATATCCCTGCCTGCTCCTAATCCAATGTTAGTATGTATTAAATGTAATAAGGTAAACCCAGTGTTAGTCAATAGGAGAGATAGGCCTTATTACAGTGAGAAACGACGTTAGGAATTTTTCACTGTCAGGACATGTAAAACCTAAGTACACATGTCCTGCTCTCTAAAAACCTTGCACCCTGCCCTAGGGCCTGTTAAGGCCTACCTCAGGAGTGTCTTGTAAGTATTGCAAAGGAAGGTTTAGGCCTGGCCAGGTTGAAATGGCACTTTAAAATGGCACTACAGGTTTCAGTGGCAGGCAAGTTTTAAATTACTACTTTAGTGGGTGGCACAATGAGTACTGTGGGCCCACTAGTAGCATTTAATTTACAGGCTTTGGGAACATGTAGTAAGTACAATATACTAGAGACTTGCACGTAAATTAAATGTGCCAATCAGGTGCAGGCCAGTTTTACTGTGCTTTAAGGTGAAAGCACAAGTACTTTAGCACTGGTTAGCAGTGGTAAAGTGCTAGAGCAATAAAGCCAACAAAAAACGAATTCTGCAAAAATAGGAGGGGTGAAGGAAAAATGTTTTGTTAACTACACCCAAGGGTGTTGTGTCAAACACCCCTTTTGACCTAAAGTCATTGGATGAGACAATTCAAGTCTAGTAATACATATAAAACAATGACAAACCTATGAAAAACGGATAAGCCCACTGAAGTCAGGTAGAAAGAACGGAAGAAACAGCAACATTCAAGAAGAAAGTATCCTCTAGTGCTTACAAAGAACATTATTTTCATTCATCAAGAGCAAACAAAGTTACATAACCTATTACATTTCCTTACTACCAAAGTGTGCCTCTCAAAGTTTAATGGCAACCAAGCATCAAGTGAGTTATGTGACTGTCACTTTGAGGGCTGTGATACAATATTGCATTCCTACTATTTTGAAATGGTTAGTGCCCTTATCTAAGTTCTCCTCAATGGCAGCCTGTAACAATGCACTTGGAATTTGCTATAGAACACATCATCCCTTAATCTTTATGACTATGAATTTACATTTGGGTTGCATGGATTATGAGGAGAAAGCCCACCTTTGACTCTGATTCGGGTTAATGAACGAGGGGGGAGTGTTATGAAATCTTTTTTTTGCTAGCTTGCAAACCAACTAAACACCTGGTCCTGGACCCCTTTTCCCCTTCTCTTTCCCTTACACCTCTCATGCTTTAGTTTGCACCAAAGCATTACGCTCTTTCCACCGGTTCGATAATTACGTGCACACACACTTGACATTGTATATGATGAAAGGTGGAGCTATTATGAGAGTATTACCTCTGTCCATTTGAAACTTTACTTTCTTGCTTATTTGCACGCAGCTCAAAAAGCAAAGCCTACTTCACCTCTCCTTTAACCATAACCTAATTTGCACCAAAGCATTCCACATTTTCTAACTGATTTTGATCATTCTAGCGAAGACACACTTCTCAGTCAGGAACAGACAAGAGTTTCACTCGAAAAGGATTTTTGTTGTGCACTGGTCCAGCTCAGTTTGTTTTTCTTCAAAGCATTACGATTGACATGAAAATTGCACAGACGTGACTACTAGTTCGTTATTTGATAAAGAATCTAGTATCTTCTAATGTGGAAATTGACTTCCTGTTGTATTTTTCCCCATTTCCTTTCCCATGGAACTTACTTTTTTACATTTTTAATGAAATTTTACCTCTACATGTTTGTTGTGGCTTACTTCTGAAAACAACAATAAAGTGAATTTCATTCCATTCTATAATATTTCAGTATACATTATGCTACATGTGGAGTCAATGAGAAATGAAAACATGTTCCTGTTTAGGATTCTGTTTATGAAGTGCGAGCAACAGTATTGCTGGAGGAGGAGCCATCTCCCATCATGGCCGCTCTGAGCCATTGCTCTGTTGCGAACCGTCTTCCCAGCCTGCCGAACGATGTTTTCTTTCCATTGCCCAACCGTCCTCGACCAGTTTCTGCAACCGGAACATATGCGGTGTACGCGGAGTCAAATTGCAAACTTCTCCGATCGACCGGCATTGAATAATCTGCCGCGACGTCCCTCCCTTCGACCAAGCAAAGATGGTGTCCGGGGAGTTGTGAATAAACCACTGGTGCTGATTTAAATGCACTGTAAGGCCATCGACTACCGCTGCAAGCCTGCATTCAACTCCTCCACCCCTCGATCCTATCTTCAAAGTGCCTACTGCCTCCACTAGAGTGTAACTGCTCTGTCATCTACGCATGACTGCTGCTGGAGAGGGAGGGATACGCGAGCCCAACTGTCAGTGTCCTCCAAAATCCACCTCTGAGGCGGTGAGTGGGGGAGCGAAATCAAAACAGCCACATCCGATCCCAATACGGGCTTGTTGACCTGCTCGAGACTTTTTAAATCCCCTATAATTTCTCAGCAAATACTCTCATATTTACTCGTTGAGTCTGACCCTAAAATGGCGCCCGCTATATTATTTTTGCCGGTTAGGGTAGATGTCCCTTCTTCTTCCAGGATTAATGGCATAGTGAATTTAACTAATCTTAGAACTTGTGGCAACTAGAACTAGCTACTGCGTCATTGAGACTAATAGACTCGACGTGCCTGACTTTAAGATGGCTGCCAAACCACATTCCTTCTCCTATCCTGCCATCCTCGCCAGCTCCTACCACCCATCTTTGGATTCTAGACTTTTGATCACCTCCTGCTCCTCACTCTATTCTGGCGGAGCCCGAAACGCATACATGACCGATTCCCGGTGGAGCTGCTCCCACAGTTATTGGGGAGATTGGCTCTGGCACACCGCTATGGCCGTCACCTACCCAGCTGGATTTTGGACATTTGTCTAGTCTTCTTCCCCACTGCTGTCTTCTTCCTGTGGATTACCAGCTTTCCCTGGTCTTTCTGATCCTGATTTTCGTGTTCGTTAATTTACTCCTGTATTGTATATTTCTTCATTCTGTAACTATTGTGAAACTTTTGCAACTTGTAACACGTTGTTTCCTTATGTAAAGCTCTCTGATACCTTCGGGTCTAGCCAGCGCTAAATAAAACTCAAATAAGTAAATAAATAAATAAATAGTATTCAAGGGAAGTTTAGACCTAGTTTGGCCAAACTAAGAAAAACACACTTCTGTTAAATGGAAGACATTTGTTTTGGTTGCAAATCATTCATGTCACATAATAGTCTTCATTTATTAATTAAAAATCTGTTCTTTTTTTTTTTTTTAAATATCTTTATTCAGAATTTTAACAACAACCTAGGTTTTTTTCCAACTCCCCCCAACCCTCCTCCCCCCCCGGACAGACAGGAATACATACAGTTATAAAGCATAAAGTTTCATCAACAAGAGAGAAAAAAAAAAATACATATGTTAAGGTATCCACATCTGATTACACGTTAAACCTACAATTCATTCCAGAAAGCCTAAAGTCTGTCGCCATACAATTAACGGGGACCACATTTTTAACCCTCTTTTTCGTCGCCTATTGCCATTGCGTTTATAAATAGCAATTTCGGTGTTTGCGATGGCCAGAAATCTGGCCAGCCATTGTTGGAAGGTGGGGGCAGAATTATCTCGCCACGCTGAGGCAATACATAGCCTGAAAACAGCCATGGCGATAAAGATAAGTTCATGGCCTGCCCTGGTGTTTCCAGGGTCTACTGCCCCCAGTAAAATAACCCCACTGGATAGAGCAGTAGTGTTATGCAGGATTGTGGATAAAAATTTCCCTATCTCTTGTTTGACAGATTTTAGTCCTACACAGGTAGAGAAGATATGTATACAGTCAGCCTTGTAAAGCATACATCTAGGGCAGCAAGAGCTCGGACCACTGCCCCACTTTGCAATTCTATCCGGTGTATAGTATAAAAAGAAGCAGGTTTTAAAAAATTGTGCTTGGAGTTTGGTTGACATTAAAGTTGTTTGTGACATTTCATAAGCGTAATTAAACTCTTCGTTGGAAATTTCAGCCTTCTCTAGCCATTTCTGTGCAACTTTCTCCATATCATCAGGAAACATAGCATTGATATGAGAATAAATGCCCCCAATCGTGTTTCTTGTTTCAGATAACAATGTGTCTACTAGATTAATTTTTACCACCCCCGCCGTCCCGCTTATTTTCTGTAACAAAAAGTCTCTAATTTGCAGGTACTTAAAAAAATCCCGCCAATGTAATCCAAATTTATTTTTTAATTCTTCAAAAGAATATATCCCGGCAGAGGAGAAGAAGCAACCTATATGGCTGATTCCTGTATTGTGCCATTTGTGCATAGATTTATCATTAAAAATTTCGGGCAGATCTGGATTGTTCTTTATGGGTGTATAGAAAGAGAATCTTCCAATCCCGAGCAATTTCCTGATGGTCTTTCAAACCTTGAATCCACTAAGTAATGTTTTAAACTTAACTTTTTTGTGGTAGCTGTCTTGAAGATGTCTCCACCAGTACCCTCTGCTATCACTACCCAGGAGTAGTTGAAAAGTAGAAGGCGTATAGTCCTCCCCCTCCCGACCTTCCGAGTCATTATGCAGTAATTCCTTACTATACAATAACACGGTTGCCCAGCAGTACGCCTGTAAATTTGGGAGAGCTAATCTGCCACGGTCCTTCTGGAGAGTAAGGAATTTATAGGCCCGCCGTGGTTGTGAGTAAGCCCAAATAAAACTAGAGAATATCCGTTCTATCGACTTAAGCCAAGGTATAGAAAATTCTAAGCAGATTGCTCTAAGCAAATATAGAATTTTGGGGAAGAATACCATTTTAATCGCATTTACTCTGCCAATGATAGAGAGATGTAGATTATCCAAACGTTGCAGATCTTTCTTGATTGCAGCTGTTATTGGTTTCAAGTTTATATTAACCAAGTTATCCAGATCAGATGTAATGCAGACACCTAGATAAGTAGCTTGTTCCACCACCCGAGCATCCCTCATCACGCATTTCTTATTTAACACAATCTGGGTTTTCCCCTGATTGAGTGCATATCCCGACACATTTCCAAATTGTTTCGCCTCATTCTCTATTGCGGAAATGGCCGAATTTGGATCGGTGGTCACAATAGCAATGTCATCCGCATAGGCCAGAGTTTTAGTGGAATAGCATTTTGATATTATAGGATTAATCACTCTATCCTCCTCTAATCGTCTAATAAAAGAGTCTATATAAATTGCAAAGAGCAATGGTGAGCAGGGGCAACCCTGCCGTTTTCCGCGCAAAATTATCAGCTCTTCTGTTAGACTACCGTTTACCCTCACTACGGCTTTAGGATTAACGTATAATTTTTGAACTGCTTGAATATACCCTCCCTGAATCCCAATTCTGGACATAGCAGCCCATAGGAAGTGCCAGGAGACCCTATCAAAAGCTTTTTCCGCATCAAGTAAATTTAGAGCCATAGGGTCTCCTGATACTTCCATACCATCAAACAAGGTGATTACTCGATGGATGTGATTAGTAGTAGATCTGCCGGGAATAAAGCCATGTTGGCTCGGAGTGATCACCTTGTGGATTAAGGGGGCTAATCTATTTGCCAGAACTATCGCATACATTTTGGAGTCGGTGTTAATGAGAGTGATGGGGCGATATGACCCGAGCTGTTCCGGAAGTTTTTTTTTTTTTAGGGAAAATGATTATTTTAGCCCGAGACCAGGACTCCGGGGGATGACCTCCTTTAAAAATATGCGTGATGAGATTAACCAGAGTGTTTTTAATTTGATTTTTTTTAAAAGGGCATAGAATTCCGATGGAATACAATCTAGCCCAGTAGCTTTCCCTCTTGGTAGGTCTTTAACTATGCCAATGATTTCATCTTCTGTGGGGGACACTTGTAATATATTTGCATCTTCAGCTTCAAATTTAACCAGACTGGATTTATCTAGGTAATCCTCAATACTCGTCTGATCACCTCCCCCCGTTTCAGAGTATAAGTCTTGGTAGTATCTCCAGAAAGCATTTCTTATAAGTTTAGGTCCTCTAAGCGGGTTCCATGAGAATCCTGAATTTCCCGGATTAGGTTTGAGGTGGCCTGTTGCCTCATACGAACGGCTAACTGGTGTCCGATTTGTTCATTAACTTCGTATACCCTCTCTTTTTGGGCGAGTGCCTATTTAATTGCTTTTTCTGTAAAGATATTTGTAATTTGAGCTTTCGCGATTGCCAGTTGATGTTGCGCTTGTTCGATTACTTCTCTCTTAGCTAGACTATTGCCCATAGTAATAGTTAATAAACCTTCCTCAGTCTTCCTCAAGTTATCTTGTAGCCGCTGTATGGCTTCCTTAGATTGTTTGTTAGTTTTTAAAGAATATTGTATAGTCTCCCCACGGATCCCGGCTTTTAGCGTATCCCATATTATTTCGACTAAAGCACTCCCCTCATTGTCAGATAGGAAGTTTGGAATCCACTCCCTTATATGATTGCAATAATTCTCGTCTAAGAGCAGAGATTTCTCGAAGGTCCATACATTAGGTGTGCAATTGTAATTACTGATTTCTATGGAGCAAATGAGAGGATTATGATCCAATAGGATCAAGGAAAGTTTCATAGTTTGACACTTGGATTTAATTGAGTTAGAAATTAAAAAATAATCCAATCTAGCATGGGTGAGATGAGGGTTAGAAAAATATGTGAACCCTGGATCAACAGGATTTGAGGTCTGCCAGCCATCCACTAAGCCATGAATACTACACATTTGTCTTAGTGCTTTAAAAACTTTTGGTTTACAACCGGTGTATTGCCAGCCTTCTTTTAAGGACCAATTGTTGGGGAGATTTATATTGAGATCCCCGCAGACCATTAGAAGCAAGGACCAATGCATCAATTCATTTGAAATCTCTTCAAAAACTGAAGGCTCATCATGATTACTACCATATATGGCACATAGAGTCATCCTTTACCTGCCCCCATATTGACATTCTGTGATTACCCAGCGACCGAATTTATCAGCTTTAGAGTGACTAAAGATAGGCCCACTTCCTTTAGTTAAAATGGCAACCCCTCTTACCCTGGCCAATTGTGATGTAGCGCATATCAATTGATAGCCTAGTGTTTTTAAAATATGCATCTGTGACCCCTTAATGTGCGTCTCTTGTAAACAAACAATATTCGTGCCCCAGGTTTGAAGACCCACCACCACCATCTGTCTTTTCTTGATATCATTCAGGCCGCAGACATTCATCGATAGAATTCTTAGCAGACCCATCTTGTTGTACTAAAGTGCTCCGTATACATAATCACCATTTTTTGTTTTTGTTTTTTTGAGCCTCCTTTTTTTGCATTTTGTCCTGTCTGTCCCGTCCCTCCCCCCACCCCCTTCGGCCTTCCCCCCCACCCTCCACCACTTTTTTATTTATTTTTTTTTTATTTTTGAAAGACCTTTATTGAGAGAAAAAACAAATACAAATCAACAAAGAGCCCTGGGGGCTCACACATATGGTACATTACAACTTACTGAAAGCACAGAGGATACATTACAGAAGGACTGAGGTCTAGTTTTAAAAGTTTTCCTTGTAGGATAGACATAAGCAGGATATCGTAGCACAACAAGTCAATACTGGTGTTGGACAATCAGGATAGATAATCTTATAGCAGAAGAAAACACCAGAGTCGCTGCGTGGCACCCAGAAAGGAACGTCTAAACCCCAGGGAAGGAAAAAGGACAAAGAATAGAAGGCCCATAGAACAAAAAAGAAAAACAAAAAGGAAAGCAACCCCACCCCCCAAGTACCCCCCACCCTGCACCCCTGCAGCTGGCTACGGCCTGTCCCCCCCTAGCAGTGTGCCTGTCGCCCAAGAAAAGGAGTCCCGAAATATAGAAAGTAAGAAAAGGATAGAAGCCTAAGACTCTCATAAAATTGAGAAAGGTGGGGAGGAGCCCACTATTCGTCCCCCAGCTCCGCCATCTCGCACCAATAATAGCAACAGTAGTCTGACACCCAATAATAATAACATGCCCAATATGACGAGAAAACTGGGGTCACAGCAGCAGCGCGCAGGGTAAGTAAGGCAGCAACACCCAACCGAAACATCCAAAATATCAACAAGGAATCTTCAAGCCATGATTGATAAGCGTAAGCCCCCGCAATAGTCTTCTAGCACCACCGATACATGTCCCGGTCACTCAGAGAAAACTAGGTCCCCGGCTGCCCCACTCGCCAGAACGGTGCAAAACATTTATCAACGGAGGAGGGCCAACCCATGATAACAAAAATAATCGACAGGAGTGTATCCGGCCATCGCTTCCCGGACCCCTATGCAAACCATACCCAAAGTCCAGCTTCCTCGTCAGTCCAGCACAGTCCCAGGAATGTAGTGACCGGTATCAAGGCAAGAAAAAGACAAACTCAACCCTGACCCCTACGTTCCAGTGCGCCAGCAAAGTGCAGTTGCGGCGTAGCCCCGTAGAGTAGGAAGAGCATCCGATGTGACCACCTAGAGAGATGGCAACAGCCAGTAATCGCCATCCAAAGCAGGACAGTGTTATCCCCAAGAGTGCAGTACGGGCAGGCGTACAGTGATAGCCCACCGAAATTAGGCAACTCACTCCCGGGCAACATGTTCAAAGTAAGCAGAGCAATCTTGTCAGCAGCACCCGCTGGCGGTGGTAGTCCTGGCATCCGACGGCGAACTTCTAGTTTCCGTCCAAATATAGAATGCACTGTGTCCTCCATAGTTGCGACAGTCCGAGCGGCGGTGATGTTAAGTGCACTCACAGTCAGTTCCTCTACGTCTCCCCGGAGAGGCTGCACACGACTGCCGAGTCCTGGGCTCGGCGATCCGCTCCGCGCACAGCCGCCCATCCGGTCAGCCAAGGAGAGAACGGGCACAGCGTCGTCCAACCGGCGCTCCAGGTCACGGGCGTTGGAACAAAAAGCAGCTCGCATAGCAGCCAAAGCTTCCAGGACGTCGCCGATGCTCACGGGCATAACGTGAGAGGAAGAGATGCCAGCTCCCTGTCCCCGGAATCCGCAAGCGTATGGCGACCCTCGAGCCCAGTCTTTAGCATACATGTCCAGGCGTTGTTTAGTAGGTCAGCTCCCAGAAAGACAGGGCCAAACCACGGGGACAGGGCAGCAACCTCTAGTCCAGCGCCACGCACAGGGACAGCACAGTGACGGTCCAACCAGGCGCCGTGTATAAGCGCCGATCACTCAATACAAATGGCCCCTTCCATTACACTACGTAGCGAGAAATCAAAGAGAAACTTCCAAAAAGGGGGATACATTTGTTGCATCGGTGGTAGTAAAGCAGCGTAGCGGCGAGACTCCAAAAGAAACTGTTGCGCCACTTCTGAGGATCTCGGTGGTTTGTCGCATCTCGCCGGCGGTTTCAGATTCTCATGTAATGGCCGCTGTTGTTGCCTTCCAGCCGGACGCTGCCGAGAACAAAGGACCGGACCCACTC
Source organism: Triturus cristatus (assembly GCF_964204655.1). Lineage (NCBI taxonomy): Eukaryota > Metazoa > Chordata > Amphibia > Caudata > Salamandridae > Triturus > Triturus cristatus. The sequence continues at coordinate 817,433,238 of NC_140582.1, forward strand.
AGCAGCCGTCTGCAGGAGTTCAGGGCATTTCTTCATTCCCGGTGCAGGAGGAACGACGGGGAGCCTACCATCGGATGCAGCGTCGCCTCCCAGACCCGTTACCGCACAACAGGCACGATTCCGCAATCAGGAGAAGAAGCGGTACGGGAGGGAAGCGGACGAGTCGGCGGAGCCGAGGGCTCAGGCGGCCATCTCTGTTGCAGGCTAGGCTCCTCCTCCCTCCACCACTTTTTGAGGTTACCTTGCAGATCCAGGAGTGTGGCATCCGACGCGCAGAGCCCCGTGAGTCCGCCGGGCCCTCCCCCAACACCGCATATAGCCATAATCTAGAGAAAGAAGAGAGCAGAAAAAGAGTCATATCTACAGGCAGCAGTAACCCCAAACCGAAAACAGAGAAAAAAAAGGGAGGAGAAAAAAAGAAATAGCGGGCATGCACCCATCCATTCAACAGAAAGAGGGAAAAGAAGAATAAAAGGGAACCACGAAGCAAAAGAAGGAGAGAAGATAGGTACACCCTTACTGAACAACAGAGCTCTTCATACCAAAAAAAGAGATCCGCTGAGTCGCTGAGCCCAACAACTCACTCTTAATAACAGTAATAACAGTAAGCTATTATAGCTTTAGTTAACACATTATTAACTAGGGACATTGAGAAAAGCGTCCTCCCGTATAATCAAAGAGTTCATAAGTCACAAGTTATATTAATTATGTCTCGAGAGCTCTTCAAGATATTTTTGCGCCTGGATTTCAGAAACAAAACTGCGGATGACCCTCTTGAAAATTATTTTCAGCCTAGCAGGGTTCTGCAGATATACTTCGGCCCCCAGTTTTTGAAATGGATCAAAGAGCTGCCGAAGTCTCCACCTGCGCTCCACTATGGCATGAGCGAAATCTGGTCTAGTAAAGAATGTTATTCCCTCGAATGTTCGCTTCTTTGTTGGCCGGGCCAGATCGAAGAGGGTTTGGCGAAGGAGAAAGTTTCCGAAGAATAAGAGCATGGCACGAGTGTGTTGTGATGTTGATGCATGTTTTCCAGGAAACAGGGGGAATGTATGGACTCTTTGAATTTCCCTATCCAGATCCCACGATTGTAGCTCTGGAAATACCCCTCTCAGTAAGTTAATCATAAACTTCCTGGGGTCATCCTTTTCTGCCCCTTCTGGAATTCCCAAAAAACGAAGGTTGTTGCGTCTCTGTTGATTTTCTTGCTCCTCCATTTTCCACATCAAGTATTTTACCACCCCCTCATGTTCCTCTTGCTGCTTCTGAAGCGTAGTCACATCTTTTTCAAGCTGTTCAGTCCTTCCCTCCACCATAGCCATTTGATCCGCTATATCGGCACAGGTTTTACCAACCTTTCTGACTGCCCCTTGTAGTTTTTTAGCTGCCATGCGAGATCTTCGACTGTCTGACTTAACTTCATCCTGGAAGCTTCTAATGGACTGCAGGATAACTGCTAGGGCAGGTTCGCTTCTTGGATCACCATTATCTCTCACTTTATTGCTGCCGTGGCCAATGCTTGTTGAAATGTTGCTTGATGGGGTGCCCCCGAAGCTATGTCAGCTGGGGCTAGAGTGACAGGGGTGTTGTTGTAGTCCCATTTCAGCTCTCTAACACTCTCGTTTTCAGATAAGTCATTGCCTCTTTGCGCCCGGTCTCTGCTCCTCTTTTTAAGTAGTTTTTTAGCGCCTATTTTAGTTCTCTGGGTATCTGTATTAGGACTACTATACCACTTCTTGCCTTCTTCCCCACTTGACAGTGAAATGCTAATATCTGACATTTCGGAGTCCTCTGTTAGTGAGTAAAACTTATCCTGATAATCGGGCGTTTTTTGGCTCCAGTCTGTAAGTGTCCGATTGTCGTGTGGTACGGGTGGAGGAAGAGTGGCACTGCCAGTAGTATCCTTAAAATCATTACGGGTGGGCATGGTGTTTGCTAGAATAGAGGGACATAAGTGTGTGCTAATCATGATGCCATCGGTGCCATCAGTGCCATTGATGTCAACTGCCGCCGAGACCACTGGTACCTTGGTAAGGATTTTATCTATTTGATCTGCGCCATCAAAAGTAGGAATATCGGGGCGTGGCCAAGATGGCGAGGTGAGCGGACGTCTTCCCCGCGAGCTCCTGTGCCTCCCAGCCCCTCAACGTAGATCAGAGGCCGGATCTCCCCCTGATCTGCGGGGGTAACGGTGCTGGGGCTTCGTGAAGTGCTGGCCGAGGTCGTGAGGCACCCTGAGGACCCTAGGAGGCACAGGTGACTTCCAACGGCTCCGTGGAGAAGAGGAGGAGCGGAGGCCGGGCCCAGCGCCGGAGCTACGGGGCTCAGCGATACGCAGGCGGCCGGAGAGGTCGGGAGGGCCTACCGTGACACGGCTGGGAGCTTGGTGGTGATCGACCGCACGGACGACGTCCGGAGGGGGTGAGCGGTCGCCGGAGGGCGGCTGGAGGTGTTGCTGAGCCCCGCGACGAATCCCCCGAGCCACACACGGACAGGCTTGCCCTAGACAACGGCAGAGCGCGATCGGCGCGTGGCGCCCGGCGGGCTGAGGTGAGGAGGGTGCTGCCGCGGGACAGCAAGAGAGGGGTGGCAGCAACGGATCGTGACCGGAGGGGGAAAGATCACCCCGGCACTGGCTGAGGCAGCTGGAGGAGTCATTGGTGGCTGGGACTGGCATCGGAGCACTGCCTGAGAGGCGGAGGACCCCAGGGAGCGACGCGCGCTGCAGCCGGGAGCCAGGCTGCGCCACGAGGTGAGGGGAGGCTCCCGGACAGGAGAGCTCGGCAGTGACCCTCGGCCTGCTCAGGACACGACAGAGCAGCGGGAGGGAGAGCGGCTGAGAGTGGAGCGGGGGGCGGCGACCTTCCTTGCCACCCTGCGGCCTCACGAGAGCTGGCCGGAGCACATCGCAAGGAGGGGGGCGCGCTCGCGCGGACCGGCGCACTGGAGACAGCCAGGAGTGGTGACCTGCACTACGGGGTCTGAGCCGGTAATAGCGGAGACACCGTCGCCGGGGAGGACTCACGTTCCCACACGCCAGAAGCCGGCAGTGCGCAACGCCCGGGCAGGTGGAAGGGCCGCGGGGCCCGACATTACCGGTCTCTGAAACAGACCACAGGAGTCGCGGAAGGGACCAGCGGGGATCGGACCGGGGGAGCCTCATAGCGCCGCAGAGGACCTGGAACTGTCGCACGCAGCGAGCGAGGTAGCACGGTCCGGGCCTCGCCTCCCCAATGGCATGTCGGGCAGCAGAGGCGGACGGAAGGGGGAGCGCACACTCCCTGAACTCCTCGGCAGAACGCAACACAGAGCCGACAGAGGGCAGCCATCGCCTAGCTCCTCCGGAGGTCCGGGGGGGCTGCTGACGGAGAGCCCCCGGTCACAAGGTCCTTCATGGAGTCCCTTTTCAGCTCACTCAGGGAGGACTTCCAAACCCTGAAAGCCGAAGTGGCTGGGGAGGTGCGAGAAGTGCGCCGGGAGCTGTACGGCTTGGGGGAAAGAGTGGCCACGGTGGAAGACATGGGTCAGAGGCGAGACGAAGAGTTCGAATCCCTGCAGCAGGAGGTGCTGCGCCTACGGGACCAGCAGATCGACCTCCAGGCACACGCCGAGGATCTTGAGAACAGGTCTCGACGAAACAACGTCCGGGTCCGAGGTGTGCCATCCAAGGAAGAAGGGACGGATGCAGCAGGGTACTTACGAGACCTGTTCCGGGAGGTACTGGGCGAGGGAGAGGACTTCCCCATCCGCATCGACAGGGCGCACAGGGTGGGCCCCCCGCGGAGAGCATCAGCGCCACCCCCGGACATTCTTGCCTTCCTCCCGGACTTCCCACTCAAGGAACGCATCCTGGCGGAGGCACGGAAACGGCAGTCACTGACCTTCAGGGGGTACCCGGTGGCCCTTTACCAAGACTTATCGGCCATCACGCTTTAAAAACGGAAATCTTTTAAAATTGCAACGGACTTTCTCAGGGAACACGGAACGCCGTATGCCTGGGGTCACCCATTTCGGTTAATCTTCCGATGGAACGGTACTGTGCATCAACTCCGCTCCCTGCAGGACACGTGTGGAGTCCCGGGTCTCACCGCAACGGCGGAGGACGACACGGCGACACAGCGACGGGGGCGCTCCGAGGAAGACGGATGGCAGTGAGTCTCCAGGCGGCGGTCCCGGGGAAGCTCCAGGAGACCGGACTCGCCCACCATCAGAGCTAGCATGGACAGCGCGGTGCTGGAAGTGGCGGAGACCACCGGCGCCACGGAGGTGGCGCTAACTGCTTGAATCACTCCGGGGGGAGATCGCTTTCGCCTTCATCAATTTGCAGGTTTGGGGGCTGGAGGGGGGGGGAGCGGGGAGGGACGGGTGGCTGGACGTCCACTTGAATAGACTGCCACGGTTTGGTCACCAAGGGGACTGGACTTGGACAATGAGGATCTGGAGCTCAGGGAAGGGGAGGGGAAGGTTGGGGTGGGACAGCCCTAAGTTTACGGCACGTTGCCAGGGGAAGGGGCTGGAGGGCGGAGGGGGGGCAGTTGGGGGGGTAGGAGCGGGGTGGGGGATGGGGAGGAGGGGGGGGGATCACAGGGAAAGAGGGAGGGGGTCCACGGTGGGAGGGGGGGTCGTCCAGTGCGGGCACACAACCCCGATTATGGCGGCGATGCTCGGGACCCGAGTTGGGGGGCTGTGCAGGGGCAGCGTGGCTCCATAGCGGCAGCTGTTTCATCCACAGATGGCCAAGACCCTTAATATTGTGACGCTTAATGTCAGGGGCCTCAATAACCCAGTCCAACGGAGGGCGGTTCTGTCTCTTTTAGAGAACACCCAGGCTGATATCTGTCTACTTCAGGAGACGCACCTCCTACCCCGGGACTGCCTCAGGCTCCGCTCCCGCGCGTTCCCCTCGCAGTTCTTCTCGTCTAGCGGCACGAAACCGGCGGGGGTGGCGATTCTTGTAGCCCGACGCTTCGGAGGAGAGGTTCTCAATAAACAGGCGGAACAAAAGGGCAGGCTCCTGGCCTACAGGTTCAGAATAGCGGGCCTCTCGGTCACGATAGGGTCTCTTTACAGCCCAAACGACCAGCAGGAACCCTTCCTCAGATCGGCCTTGGGGGAGGTCATGGCCACGCCGGACAGGCATGTCGTTGTTGGTGGCGACTATACCATGGTCTTCAACACGACCCTAGATAGGTCGGCGCACCGCTCCCCCCAGGTGGGGGAATTCTCTGCCGACTGCAAGGCCCAACTGGCGGAGCTGGATCTCCATGACCTATGGCGCCGCTTGCACCCCTCCGCACGGGATTACACTTACTACTCGCATGCACACAAAACGTACGCGCGGCTGGACCACTTTCTGGTCACGGGACCGATGTACTCCTTAGCCACGTCGGCGGAATCGGAGGTGATCTCCATGTCGGATCATGCTCCGGTCATGGCAACGTTTACCTTGCCACCGGTGTCTAGTACTCCGCGGATCTGGCGGCTACGAGACTCCTTACTCTATAGGAAGGAGGTGGTAGCGCAAGTCACGGCAGCGATTCGGGACTACCTCTCACACAACGGGGGTTCCGATACATCTGGCGCGACCCAATGGGCAGCGCTGAAAGCGGTCCTGCGAGGCGAATTTATCGCGATCTCCGCGGCGGATAATAAGGCACGGCGGCAGAAGCGGGAGGAACTCACACAGATGGTCTGCGAGCTGGAGCAAATGCATTGTAGAACGGGGGCCCCCCGGGTTTGGAGGCGGCTCAAGGAGGCGAGAAAGACGTTGACGGCGCTAGACATGGACAGCGCGGAATACGCGGCGCTGCGTTTAAAGCATGCCTACTACACGGGGGGAGACAAGTGCGGCAGGCTACTGGCGAGTAAACTTCGGGCGACTAGACAGAGGCAGAGGGTGAAAGAAATCACCGACCAGACGGGCTTGCCTGCCACGGAGGAGGAAGACATAGCAGAACTCTTTCGCCGGTACTATGTCGGCCTTTATGCCGGGGAGCCCCTAAACGCTCACGCGACGCACGAATATCTGGACTCGGTCTCTCTGTCGTCCCTGACACCTTCTCAGGCGGAGACCCTAGATAAGGACATAAGGATAGAGGAGGTGGTTTCGGCCATCGCTCGCCTCAAGCATGGTAAATCCCCAGGGCCGGACGGCTATACGTCCCTCTTCTACAAGACATTTTGTACGACACTAGCACCGGTCCTCACGCGTCTTTTTAACACCTTCGCTGAACCAGGGGCCATCCCGGCGGACTTGCTGCAGGCGTCCCTGGTGGTCCACCCCAAACCGGGGAAAGACAGGACACAGTGCGGGTCCTATCGGCCGATATCCCTTCTAAACATCGACCTCAAGTTGTACACCGGTATACTGGCGGCGCGCCTGGCTCCACATCTGCCGGACCTTCTAGAGCCGGATCAAGCGGGTTTCGTTCCCGGAAGACAAACGGTGGACAACACCAAACGGATCACCCACCTCATCGAAAAGGCGTCCCGGATCCCGGGGGAAAGAATGTTGCTAGCGGTAGACGCCGAGAAAGCGTTCGACCGTGTCCACTGGCCTTACTTGGAACAGGTACTGGTGAAAATAGGGATGGGGGACAAATTGCGCCGCATGATATTCAATTGCTACCGGTCCCCGACGGCAGTGGTGCGAGTGAACGGGTGTAGTTCCAGGAGCTTTGCCATCGAGAGAGGCACGAGGCAGGGATGCCCGCTGTCGCCCCTGCTCTTTGCTCTCTACATGGAGCCCTTTGCGCAGCGGATCCGGAACAACGGGACGATAAAAGGAGTGAAATTTGGCGGTTTTTGCCACGCCGTCAGCCTATACGCTGACGATGTCATACTGTCCCTAGAAGACCCGCTACGGGCCTTGCCGGCATGCATAGCGGAGCTAACTGCTTTTGCGAAGGTCGCGAAATTCAAAATGAATATGGGGAAATCGGTAGCTCTAGACCTTTCGCTTTCGCGGACGACCAGAACGCTTTTACAAGATCGGGTGCCGATAGTCTGGTCGTCAGATACCGTCCCCTATCTGGGAATTATGTTGGCCCCCACTTTACCCGCTATGGTCGCGGCGAACTATGCCGCCTTGGGCAAGAAAATTAAGGAGGAATTGAGCCGGTGGGACCGTGACACCCTCTCACTGCTGGGCAGGGTGGCGGCGGTTAAGATGACGATTCTGCCCCAGATTCTGTATTTGTTCCGCGCGTTGCCGCTCCAGCCTCCGACTGGGTGGATCCAGAAAATGCAGGCGGACCTCGCACGCTTTATCTGGCAGGGCAAGAAACCTCGGATGAGGAGAACGCTCTCGATGCTTGCACCGGAGGCGGGCGGACTGGGTATACCGGATCTCCGGAAATATTTTCAAGCGACGCAGCTGCGCTATTTAGTGGAATGGAGCAAGTGGGAGTCCGACAAACACTGGCTCTTCCAGGATCAGGCGGTGGCGGGCAGGCCTCTACAGGAGGTGACGTTCCTGCGCAGAGCGCACCGCCCCGCTAACCTATACGCCTCCTTTGTCACGCGCGTCCCTCTGCGGGTGTAGGATGCCACTAATATCACGCATGGCCTCACGACCTTCCCTTCGCCGCTAACGCCCCTGGTGGATAACCCGGACTTCACCCCGGGGATGGAACGGGGGGCGTTCGCTCATTGGCGGGTGGCGGGCTGCAGGGCTCTCTACCACCTGTACGACGCGGACGGGGTGATTCCCTTTCGGAGCTTCCGACAGGCATACACGTTCCCAGAGTCTGGGAGGATGCGTTATACGCAGGCGCGCCACTGGGCGCTACATCCTCAGGTGCGAGAGTCGGCAGACAGACGGCTCCTCCCTTATGAGCGCTGGCTCATGTCACGGACCTCGGATACTAAACTCATAAGCGACCTCTACCAGTTGCTCCAAACGCCTCCATCGCATTTTTATAATCCAGGGAGGGAGCGATGGGAGAAGGAGCTAGGCAGGGCTCTGAGTCACGAGGAGTGGGGACAGATAGCCTACAGGGCCCGGCACTCGGCGTACCACACAGGCCTCACAGAGACCTTTACTAAAGTCTCGATTTATTGGTATTACACCCCAGAACTCATCCACGCTATGGATCATAGTAAAAAAAATACGTGCTGGCGGGGATGCGGGCAGGTGGGTACGCTCACGCATCTCCTATGGGATTGCCCTCTTCTGGGCACCTATTGGCGGGAGGTGCTGGACGACGTGGATTCCCACTTTGGAATCGAGCTGCCGCGCCTCCCGGTCTATATCTTACTAGGCCTCCCGAATCAGCTGATGTACCCATTGAAGTCCCGTAGAGGGAGGCAGATAGCCATAGCATTAGGGTCCGCCGTGCAGAACATCCTGATACACTAGCGCACGGCCACACCTCCCTCGGTCACGGGCTGGCTCCATAGACTGTGGCACGTATTGGGTATGGAGAAGATGTCGCTGGCAGCAGCGGGAGAAGCTGAGCGGTTCGCGGACATATGGCAACCGTTCCATTCGTTACTGGTCACGGAATTTAGAGAACTGACCTGCCCGCGCTACCTTCGGCTTTTGAGGCTTGCCACACAGGAGGAGACCGCATCTTGATGGCCCAGACGCGAGCCTACAGAGGAGGACTGGGGATGACTTCCGAGCATGCCTGACGACACGCACCGGACGACACGGGGAGGGGGGCGGGCAGGGGGACGGGGTAGCCGGGGGTGGGGGTCGCAAGTTGGGTGGGGGGGAAGTTTGGGGGATTGGTTCAAGTTACTCCCCTGTTGTTTTGGTTCAGGAAGTATCGAAGTGGGGACACTCACTAGGGCAGACCATGGTCACGAAGCCTTACGCCCAGATCGGAATCCTAGCCTCACGGGGGAATATCCCTCCTGGGCATGCATATGACGGGGAGGTTCCCCACGGGCGGGATCCACTGGATAGCACGGGGGGGGCACAGTCATGGTCGCCCAACGGGGCACTTGGAGATCCGCTTGCACCTTGCAGTTAAGACGCGGCCGGCCCCACGGGGTTGTAGGCGACGTGCTGTGTTTAAGGGGGGTCCGCCACTGGGGTGCGGGTTGGGATCCTGGGAGGTTGAACTACAGGAGCTGTGACCCACCGGCCCGAAGGGTTGTAGGCGCCAGCTGCTGCTGCCGTGTCGATACTTTGTTTTTCCCTAATAAAAAACAGATTTAAAAAAAAAAAAAAAAAAAAAGTAGGAATATCGGAGCCTACTGAGGTGGCCAAATTCAGCCTGTCAATCGGCACACTGTTTACAGGCCCACTTGCTACCGCAAGCTACTGGAGATCAGGGGTTGTGAGCCAGTAGCTTCCTTAAGTGTTCGAGTGCTGCCTCTTTTCCCCATGGGGTTGGAAGTTAGATCTTTCTCTTGTGGGTTCTTGTTCACACCATCACCCTTCTCACCCCCACTTTTGCATTTCATGCTCACAGCATCTATCCTCTTCCCTAGATGAGTAAGTGCAAGTGAGGATTTTGACTGCGCTGTCTGCATGGGTGCCAGGGCAGTCTTACCCTTGCCTGCTCTCGCCCCCTTGCCGGTCATCCTTACTTGGGCAGTTTGTCGGCAGGCGCGCTGGATGCGTCCAAGTATCTCTGCGCTGATCCTGCACCTTGATCCTTCTCTATTCCCGGGATGAATACCACACAGCCCCTGGGCGAGTCTTCTCCGCTCCAAACCGAGATCAAATTACCTGTGAAGCCGCCTTCCGCTGCCCCGCTGTACCAAGGGAGATTCACGCAGGTCATCTCTCATCCGTGATCTCCGAGCGGCAACAGCGTCCTCGCGGTAGGTATAGATTACAACGATAAGAAGCGGAGGTGAGTTTTGTGCGAGCCCGTTTTCTTGCCGCATTCTTTTCCCTTCTTAGTAAAGTTTGCTGCCTTTAGTTTTCCGCGTACATCTGCTCCTTAAAAAGATCATCAATAATGTCTCAGCATCTCAATGCCGTCTCGTAGGGGGAGACTCAGCGGAGGATCCTCGCGGTGATGTCATTCAGTCGCCATCTTCCTCCGATGTGAGAATCTTCCCAATTAAAAATCTGTTCTAACGATGCCCATCTGATGAGGAACAAAAATCATCATGATTCACACTACTCTAACTACATTTATTTACAGAACAGTTTCCATCATCTTCAGCTTCTTACAGCTCAAATCTTGCAAAATCTTCAAAAAAGTTTAAGCACATTGTAAGAATATGCCTCTTTTGGCATGAGCACCCCCACCGTTGTTAGACTGATGCTGTTGGTTCTTAGACTCTGTACACTGGGACCCTACTAAACAAGCCCCAGTGTATGTACTCTCACCCCTAAAAACCTGTCAAATTGGTTAAAATCTCCGATTGGCACCTTAAACTTACCTATAGGTCTTAAATATATAGTACCCAGTGTGCCAAGGACCCACTTACTGTACAAGCAATAAGAAGACCATGTAAAGCGTGACTCTGGGTCTGCCACAGCAGTCTAGCTGAGCAGTTTTAAAACTGGCATTTCAACCTGTCAAAAGCACCCTTTAACCATGCCTAAACCTTCCTTTTAAATAGTAGTAAGTGACCCCTAAAGTAGCTCTTATCAGCTCTAAGGCAGGATGCATAGTATTTAACAGTAGGACATATGTATTCAATGTTTTTACATTTCCTTAGAGTGAAAAAGGCCCCAGACCTGTCTTTTATTCCAGCAAGGCTGGCTGTGCCATGGAAAACACCAGATTACTGTATTGGCACTTGCTAGAAAAATACTTCATACAGTCATTTTCATAGTTGTACAAAACTTTGACCGTAGCACTAAATTGGATTTTGTTTAACTATTTCAGAAATAGTGACTTTAGAAAGTCACAATTGTTCTGCCTAAAGCGCCTAGTAGCCTTTACAGAGTCAATCCCCAACTGTCACCTGCCTGTAAAGAGGTGTGAATGGCTCTAGGAAAAAGGAACAAAAGGTCCTTGGGTGGGAGGTATTGTGACCTCTTCCTGACTGGGTGGCCTGACAGGGATTGTGACAATTGTTTGACCAGGCCTCACATCCCAGTCAACCAACAACCCAATTTCTAACAGTGATACATACCCAACTGAAATCAAGCTTTTCAGCAATCCAACTAAAATTGTTAACACAATTATTTAAACTTTTACTATAATTAAGCAGCAACTTTGCTTGCTAATAGCTATACTTCTTCTAACAAAAAATCCTCAAGCAAACAAAAATCTAATTACAAATTTTAAGGTACAAATCAAAAATCAAATCACTAGTTTTTTTGAATGTTCAGTTTGTTAGCTCAGTTCATATATTCAATGGAACTCCAAGAAAGGAACCCTTTTATCTTCAACTGGATACCTAAGGTGCAAAGCAAACCGACTCTAAGTATAAATACTGTGCAAGCTTAAAATGAAAATGTAAATCTTTAAATTGAATTAAAAAAATTCAATTCAGAAAGTTATTTAACCTTGATCTTTTTTTCTAGTCATTTAAACTCATGGACGTTCTTCAAAAATGAATTGACGATCTTTTAATTTGATGACTTTCAGATCTACATCTTGCCGCTGAGTGTCAGCTAAGCAGGTCTACTGCATACTTTGTATTTAGTACTATTACTCTTGTTGCTCTTTAGGCTGCTGGCTGTTCAGTTTCACTGTCACTAAAGTCTTGTTCTACTTGCTATGGTTCTTCTTTAATTGTTTCTGATCTTTTGGTTTTCTTGAACACTCCTTTTCTTCTCAGGTTCAGGCCATTTATCTCCTTGATGCATGTTCTCATCCACTTATGACTTCTGCTGCATCTTCATTTTTATTTGCCAATTGTTTCAAAGTTTTGTGCAGTGCGGTGCAGTGTGATTTCTTCTTTCCTTTTCAAAATTCTGATTTTTAGTTTGATCTTCTCTTTCCCCCACTCCCTCAGGATCCACACAGTGGACTCAAGCTTGACACTGAGTCAGTGGTTGTTGTTACCACTTCTACATCTGTAGTCTTCACTCTCTTCATGTCAGATGTGTGGATTCACTGTGGCACGCAGGCACACTTCTCAGCAGTATTTGTCACAAGGATCACTTGATGGGGACCTTTCCACTTTAGCTCTAGACAAGATTTACGAACATACTTCTGCATTACCCAGTCACCAGATTGGAGCCCATGGTATAATTGATCTTTTAGTGGGGGTGTTGCAGGTTTACCTGTTAGGAGATATCAGTTAGGCCTTTCCAGTACCTTATAGTTACAAGTGCAGCTGAAAGGATACAAGGAATTATTGATCTCCTCATTAACACCTCGGGGGGGGGTCTAGTTTTCTTTATTTAGTGGATTTCTGAGGCTTGTCAGCATAAGTGGAATTGCATCTGGCCACTATGTTGACGTTAAGGCACAAACCTTTGCAAGTTTGGACTTCAGTGTACCATGGACTTTTTCTACAACTGCTGATGCTTCTGGTTTGTAACCTCAATGGAACATGTGCATAATGTGTAAGGCTGCGCACAGTAACTTATTTATTTAACTTTTAAAATGCCTACCTTTATCTGATTCTGAAGAACTTGGCATACCAAATAAAGGAACTGACTCCTTTAACAATAGTTTGGCTACTGTCAGATCGCCTAGTTGGGTAGGCCTCGAGCCACCTCGAGAAAAGGCATACAATCACTAAAATGTATCTTAGATTGTTGTGAACAGGCATTTCTACAACGTACCATTGGATTCTGGTAAATGGGCCCTTAGACTTGCTTATGTGACTCATTGTCACTAATGTTTCCTACTTTGCATTGATTTGCTGGCAGATAACACATCATTGACACAGTCTTTCAGCAACTGTTTTATAGTGTAGATTAAACCAGTACTTATTAAAGAGTCTCACCATGGCATCACAACCAACATTTGCAGGGCTATGAATTAACTGAACACTGGTGAGAATATTGAATTGGGTAAGACATACTGGGGCAGATTTATGAGCCCCTTGCGCCACTTTTGCGTCACTTTTCCCATGTTAAAAGTGACGCAAAAGTGGCGCAAGGGGCTCATAAATCTGCCCCACTGTTTTTTACCTGTCACACAAACCTCTTTCTTACTTTTGTTTTCAACCTGCTATTTCCCAATTATTTTTCTCTTCTTTTTGTGCCTCATCTTGGAGCTCTCTTAGCTCAACAGCTCAATCAATATCTTTGTTGGAGCTGACAATAAATCTCATTCTCATTTCCAATTCTGCATAGTTTTTGGAATGAAAAGTAGTAGATTCATGAGCACAGTACTTTGCAACCTCATCTCTGTACCTATTCCCCATAGTGACCACGTCATTTCCACTTTTGTGAGCAGAACACTTAACTATTGAAATAACTTTACAAGGCTGCAATGCTTTCAACAGGTCCAAAACCTGTGTTGCATTTTTAATTGACCCAAACATTTCTTAAAACCCCTTTTTGAACACAATTGTCTGAAATCATGCACTACTCCAAAACCATACTGGCTGTTGGTATAAATTGTCACACTTATTTCACTGTCTAAGCCGCATGCTTTTGTTAAAGCAATACTTTCTACTACTTGATGGTGACGTTTTATCACACCAGTGTGATGCTTTCAGAATATTTGATATGTGGCAGACTGTATATGCTGCTCTCGATGTCCATGATGGTGTCTCAGACATGAATCCTCCACAAATAAAATTAGAACAGCCAGTTCACGTGGCACATATTTAATGTCTAGTTTTGGTACATAGTTTGGTCACATCATTACAATCATGATCACGTTCTTCGTCATCACTGTCTCTGTTTGGAATTGGCAAAAGCGTTGTGGGATTCAGGGTATTTCATCTCATAAGTGAAATAGTCTCCACCGCCAAAATTGCATGCTCATATTTAGTCAGTTGGCTGTTTGTCAAATGCTGAGTTTGAGTATGAGTCAGCAAAGTCTCAACTGAATGGGGGCCTAACGCAAGTGTATAACCCATCACAATCCATTCATTTAGCTGAACTGCAAGACAAACTGCTGGCGCCAATTTCAAACAACCAGTAAGTGATGCAGCACCTGGACCTAATGTGGCAGAAAAGTAGGCCATAAGCTGCTATACTTCTCCATGCCTTTGAGTAAGTACTGACAATGTTTACTGACAATGTGCACCTCTTTCTCTTCCAGTGCAGATCAGGTAAAAATATTTTTCATAATTTCTCGTTCCTAAAGCAGGTGCACTACAGAGTTTATCTCTGAGCTCTAGGAAGGCACTCGTGCTTTCACTATCAAATGGCACATGATTGTTTACATCACTGAGGGTTAGCCTCAGTTAAAAATAAGGAATCCACTGTCTACAGTAGCCAACCATTCCCCAAAACATCCGCACTTCCCTTGATGTAATTGTTGGATTCATTCTGAGAATTTCAGATACATGTTCTTTAAATCCTTTTCTTGCCCCTTTTTCAATATGGTGTCCCAAATAGACATTTCCTTTCCTACAATACTGCATCTTTGTGGGTGAAACCTTGCGCCCATTATCCACAAGATGGGTACAAGAGCAAAAGTGTAACCAACTTGCAATCTTCTTTTGTTTTAGATGTGAACAATGGGTTGTTTATGTACTGCACCAGCACTGAGTTACAGGGCAGCTACAGTGTTTCCAAATTTTTCTTTAAAATCTGGATACAGAATGAGGGACTTTCGGTGTACCCTTGTAGAATTGTATTTAAAAATTCTGAACACAAAAAGATATTAGCTACTCTCATGAAGAGGAATGGAAAAGAAGGCTTGACACAAGTGAATGACTGTGTACCATTCTGCATCAACTAGAATCTGAAACAAAATCACTGCAGCACTCGGTAACACCTGACAAATGGGACTACGATAGTATTAATTTTGCGCAGGTCTTGGATAACATTCTATTTGACAGTCAGTTTCAGGGAATTCCTAGCACTTCACTTAAAAAGCCCTGCTCAACCATCTTTTCAATTACAGACGGGTAAACAGCCTTTAGTTTCACTGTAATTCTCACTGAATCCGCAATTTCAATCAATACAATTTCTTGGCCTGTAAAATCCCATACCTCCTCTTTCACTGTGTGTCTTACATGAGAAAGTAAATCTTATTTTGTAAGGACTGGAAATAAATTAACTTTTGATTCTTGTGATTCTATGTTCAAATCAAAATTCTAGTCCTACTTTTGAATTTCAACAGCATCTGATGTGCATTAAATTACGTAATTAATTTTGTTGAGCAAGTCTCATTTTAATAGGTTAACAGGACTTGTATCATGTATTACAAACTTGATGTCATTTACACTTCGGCCAATATTTATGGCAAAATGATACTGGGTGGCCATTCACCTCACCATCTTCATATGGGCCACTCTGGTCTACCTGTATAATTGCACTAAGCATGTAAGCCTCCTTTCTCAGGCACAGTCATTGCAACTGATTTGAGCTAGCAGGAGCGTCGAAAGTTAGTAAAACCGGGGGGAAATCATTGTTAAGTATCAAAGGATTTTGCTTAAAACTGGAATTCTGTTGAAAATGTGGCATTTTTTTTCATGTTTTGCTGCATCACTGGAGCTGCAGGCATATTTGCATTGAATTGCTGTTGATTGTGCTTGTTCTGCACAGAGGCAGTTGGGCTGTGATCATTCACTGGGCATATTGCTGTTCATTCTGCGCCAACTCGCATGCATTCTGCTGCATTTAGGGAACCATTTAAAAATTATTTTGATGTAATTCTTTCTACACTCACGTTTCCAGTGTTTACAGTGCCCCCAATAATGACAGGGAGTGCTTTTCTTCAACATATTAGTGTTGCATTTATTCCATTAGATGGATTTACAAATCCTCTACCTATACCATGACAAACAACATTCCCTATTTAAACCATCTGCACATTATTTCCCTGCATGCTTGAATCTGCACCAGAATTTGTACCATCAACAAAACCAGAATCAAAACCCGAATCCATCATCTGATTTTGACTTCTCTTCTGTGCAATCATTATCTTTTCCTTCAGCTACCTCTGTTTTGAATCAAAGCAGTCTCTTCAATAATGTGCACACTTTAGTATCTAATCACTACTCTTAATCTGTCAACATATCACTCACTATTGAAGATGAGAACTAAGCTCTGAGCGTAAACCGAACACCAAGGGTGATATGAAACTGCTAATGCCTTCTTTTATTGGATCTTCAATTCCATTAAGCGTCCTATAAATCTGCATCAACCCCTTCTAATGTGCATGCGCATAATAATAATGTTTCAGCTTTTGAGTAGCTCATAATCTTTGACCAATTCACTTTTTATCTGGGACCTTTTGCTTCAAATATGTTATCACTTCTTTGTACTTCTACATGACAGCAGGTGCTGGATTACTATGAGAACGACTAATGCGGTTCCTCAGTCGGCCATGTCACAGATACTTTGCATTCAGTGCATATATACTTAGGAATGATAATTGAAAACAAAGTATTCGAATCAACCCAAAGCACCTTTGAGATTGTCATTAGTCTCCCCACTTCTGTATACCAGTTATCTGATTTTTCCCTAAGCTTTTAAAAGTTTGGCATAAATGCAAAGAGAATAGACCTGTCCCAAGGGACATGCGTATATGCTGCTCCATGCACTTCTCACAAAGTAAATCCTGCAAAAACCGTTCCTGGTTCAGGTTTAATCACTCTTGCTTCTTCTTCTATTTCTGTCTTTTTCGTCTTGCGACCCCATTTTTTCTATTTATCCTTGTATTTCTTTAAATCTGCCCATTCTTTTGACCTATTGGCTAAATGTGCCCACATAGTCAATGGACCCATTACCTTCACCTCGTCTTCACCCATGTCCTTTCTGTAATTTCTGCCAAGTCTTTCCTTTTGCATATGTTAATGTTATATTTTTAAACCAATTCCTCAAGCGTTCTATATGCTTTGCATGCGCATCTAGCTGCTTCCTTATTCAGATCTAATAATTCCAGTAGCAGCTGCTACCTGGCAGTAGTGGTGGAGCGGAAAGGGTGGGGGGGTTAAAAAGAAAAGGGAAAAGGGAAAAAAATCACTTACCTTCCTGCAGGCCGTCTTTCTTCTGTCCTCGTCCTCTTCGGTCGATGAAACAGGAAGCACACAGGCTCCCGACTCCCCTGACCAATCACAACACTGCCTTACAGCTGCATTGTGATTGGTATGAGCACCGTGGTTCGGTATTCAGAGAGGGGCTGGGCATGTTCTCCACCGGGCTGTACAACACAGCCCGGTGGAGAACATGCCAAGTGCGCATTACGGTTTGGCCGGCCCGAGACGGCCACCAAACCCTCTTGCGCACTTAGGAGAGTGCTGCCACTCCCCCTGCTCTGCATGAAGCGCAGCCCTGCCTGCACCTTTACATAGCCAATAATGAAAAATAAAAATGATAATAACATAGTTATTAGTAGTTTATTTGTCTTGTGGGGCGACGCTCCTCTGCCTTCGTGGAGGATCTGACCCTGATTAATACATCCTCCTTTTATCTTTATGTGTCAATTGTACCATGCAAGATTTCTCCTAATTAGGTTTTTAACTGGAAAATATGAATTTCTTTCCTCACTGGTTCACTTGACTGTGCTGGGGTAATGATAGAAACAGTACCAATAATAGGGACAGCTATACCAGTGGTCGGTATAATGACATAAGTAGAAACAGTCCCACAGGCACCTGCTTCATTCTCTCGTGCACTTCCCACTCCCACTGTATGTGTACTCACATGTGGCTCTTTTGCCCCTCTATCCTGATCAGACGGTCAGGATATTTGTGAATCATCAATATGTAGAGAAGCTCTTGAGTCTAATATATCAGCTAAAAAATGTATCCTCATCTGTATCATTCTGTATATATATTATTTTAATTTGATCATTTTCATTACTTGTCTTCTTTTTATCTACCTCATTATAAATTGCACAAAAAACCCACTCCTAGCATTGTATCCTCTCTCTATGCTTTTGTTTGCATTCTGCATCCAATATCTAACTAATGGCTCACAGCATTCCTAACCGAGCTCTTTATTTTCTTTTGTTCCTTCTTTAGTTTGTATGATCGCTCTCATTCAGTGCTTCAAACTGCACAGGTCTAGGCTGTGGTTTTCTTTGATACATTACATGCTTCAAATGCTCAAGCTTTTTCACATTAGAGGTACTCTTCAAGGAAATTGCATGTTCTTGTGACCAGATGTGATCTCATTCCGTTCTTTTAATCATAAGCTCATAAGGAGCCCTGAGTTAAGCATCATCTAGTAGGCAGGGGAATATTCCTCAGGTGTTTTCTCTCAATGCTAGGGCATGAAGACTTTTTCAGTGTAGAATCCATTTCCGCTCAACCTGACTCTTCACAAACCATGTCATATTAACAGCTAATCACAGCACAGCCACAGTAAAGGCCAACCAGTCACAGCATGACCCACAGTGCTAATCAGCCAATGACAGCATGGCTCACTATGATGTAATGCTAGTTCTTTCAGCACCGCTAACAAACAAACAACCCCAAATTAACAGAATTTCTTGTTTGCTTTACTTAAAATGAAGGAACAATAATGCAGTACCACTATAGGAAGAGAAGAGTACCTCTGCAGCACTGCCAATCACATGTAAGGGAGGCTCGATGAGCTGCATCCCACCCTTGAGTGCATTTACTCTTGTGCACCACAGAATAAACAACCACTAATCTAGATAGTGCACATTAATGACTATATTTTTAGTAACTCCAAAAAGGATCCTATGATGGTATATTGTGGCGCCTCACAATGCATACTTTCACTTAGCAGACAAGTTCAAAAATATGATTATATCTTGAGATCTTGGATTTCAACGAATTTATAAACCAAAACTCTAATAATAATTTAACTTTTTGATTCATTCAATCCCCGAAATACTGACGTATTTGCAACAATGTCTGAATAGACAAAATAGTGATCACTAAGAATCTAACTCAGAAATATGAAAAAATCATTATAATCTCAACTACTATGACTCCTAATAACCTTCAAATCAAAAACTCTTAACCAAAGACTTCACACACTATAATTCATGACACCACAATAATCCATGCTCTCAGTGCACTTTGTTACTGCCGTAATCAGTTACAATGCATCTGCCCTAGGGGCGGCTCCTCCATGTGGGCGGAGGAGCATCGCCCACTGCTTTCTCACAGTGCGAGAAGCAGAAACATAAAATTATATCATAAATACCATTTTATGTTTCTTCTGTGCGAGAAGCACAAACATAAAATGGTATTATAAATATCATTTTATGTTTCTTCTTCTCGCATTGTGAGAAAGCAGAAGGGTTTGATTGGGGGCAGGCGGGTGGGCGGGTCTGCTCCAGGGCAAGCAGCCTACATGGAGAAAATGGCCTCCCCATAGATGCCTGTGTGGTCCTTGTCCCAACCAATCACAACACTGCAATTGCAGCGTTGTGATTAGCTGAGGGGATGGGAGGGAAGCTGCTTGCTTCCTGTTCCTGCGGAGGACCGAAGCCACGGGACCAGGGAAAGTAGGTAAGTTTTATTATTTTTTAATTATTTAAACCGCCTCTCCTTCCTGCACGACCCCCCTTCTCTCGCGACCATTTGCCTTTCCCCCACCTGATCCCGCACCCGCCCCCCAGCCTTGAGAGATGCCGGCCGTGACTGATCTGCCCTACTAATACCTCCTTTGCTCAGAAACTGCTTCAGGAAGAGTGCAATTAATCCAATTTGTCCAGACCATAGGAACCAAGAGTGTAGACAGATTCAAGGAAGATAGCAACATTTTATCTTTAGATCTTATCTAATCTCCTACGAGTGGCCGCATTTATCTCCAAAAATGTTGATACTATTTGGTGATCTAAAGTTAGCGCATCTACGCAGGATCGGGAGCTGTCTTATCCTCAATAATATATGAAGAAATGTGCCCCTAAGTAGATTTTAGTCTGCAAATCAAGTAACATAATCAGTTAAATAAGCCTTCTTGAGACCAAATAAAAGTTTGAAACCATGAAAGTTTATTAAAAGATTTAAGTTCATTACAGAAGGCAAAATATGATTAGTCTCAAAATTAGGCAAAATGCATGATAAACATGGTTAATTAGTATAAGGCTAAATAAAATTGCAGCAATCGGTTGCCAGTACTAGTTAGAAGCTGGCATTAAGCTATTAAATACAACACAAGACCTAGGGTATCGCTCAAGTAGAATCTGCAAATTATTTTAAGCCCCTAGTATGTAGATAATCAATGTGAGTCTGCTCTCTAGGACTAAGGGAAGCAACACTGGCTCACCTCCAAAATGAGCCCTTTTATAGGAAAATACACAGTAAAAACCCACAAGCATGAGGAGAGTAAATATTCCTTGGGCTCAATGAATCACAATAAAGAATAAAGTGCAACAATACCTAACACCATCCCTTAGATGAATAATAATTAGTTCCCTTTTCACCAAATGTTATCTGATGTGACAGTGCAAATCAGTAGCATATAAAACAATGACAAACTTATGAAATGCATAGGCCCACTGAGGTTAGGCCAGCAAGGCAAGAAGCAGGGAAGAAACTGCAACGTGCCAGAGGAAATTCCTATAGAGCTTACAAAGAACAACGTTTTCATATATAGAGAGCAAGTAGAGTTACAAAACATATTTATTCAATAATCTTTCAGTGCCCATTTTGCTGTGTGTAGAGTCAATGAGAAATTAATTCATGATGGAGTTTGGGCCTAGTTTGGTCAAGCTAAAAAAAACACTTCTATAAAGTGGAGGAAATTCATCCTGTCCTCCGGGACACGGTCAGGATTAGTCTCTGGAGCCAACCCTGTCTTGTGCAACATGGAACAGCCGGGATGAGTCTCGGGAACCAGTCCAGTCCAATTTCCATCTCGTGAAAAGCTGCCAGAAGCAGAATTGAGCTGGTTGCCATTCATTTCTAGCCCAGGAGGTGTGACGCTTGATGGCTAAGTCTTGAAAACCCAACTCTCCAGACTTTGCTCATTGTGGGACGGTTTGAACTGATATTAACCTGCGATGGGACGAAGAGACGTCTGTTGCAATTTGAAATCTTCACTCTGCCATTTCAGCACACAATGTATATTTAGTCCTCGGACATATAATGTTTGTGGGTCCTGATTCATCTTAGATATTCAGATTAAAGAGGTAACATACATTTACATACATTGGGCCTAAATTGAGCTACTTTACATGGTCTTTACATGGCCTGTGGTGATCTTGAGAATCTGACATGGATCTGGCCTTATCTTGAACATCACTGGTTTAGATCAATAAAACAAGACATTATAGTGTGGTTTAGGCATTTTTAACCAACTAAATCACTCTGGTGCTATTCTTACTCCTGAAAGGACTCTCCAGAGCTGTGCTGCAGGGGCAATGCTTTGGATAACAAATTATTTATTTTACATTGTGTCGTATGTAAAGGGTCTTTATGGAGATGTGCCAAGCCATATTGCAGCAACAAAAAGGCATTTTGGCATGTATTAAACCTAAATTGTGAATCGCACTTTAGGTTTGCGAATACCTACCGAATCGGTATTTGGAAGTGGTGTGTTTAGGGCATCCATTCCAAACATCGAATCGGCATGGGATGTATTAATGTTTTGTGACTGAAATCCCTCCGCAAAACATCAAGACTTTGCTGACTACAAACATGTATTGGTAATCCATTTGTAAAAGAAAAGTTTGTGAATGTAAAAAGAAATAGCTTTAAGAGGAAGTAGTGGTCAACAGGACCACTGCCTCTTCTTAACCGACAAAAAATAGAAACTTTTCTTTTTACATGCAGTCCTGTTTCAAGTAAGGGAAACTGGCTGCATTTAAAAAAAATACTTGCTTCATTAACAAGCATTATGTAGTAATCTGCTTTTAATGTAGTGCATTTCCCTTGCCCTGCTGTTCTCCCCAGCTATGTGATGTCATGTAGAATGTTGGGAATGTTGGGACGGTTAGAGTGGCAGTTGTGGAAGATGGGCTGAGTAGCCAGGAGGCTGCTCCTGGTGGGGCTTACTTAAAGACTTACTTAAGAACCTGTAAGGACATAACTATGGAATAAACTACAACTACAAGATCCTGTCTACGAGACTTTCCTTTTATTTCTACACATTTACAATGCAATGGTCTCTGCATTGGTAAAGTTAGAGCTTTTGGCATTGCTCATGACATTATTTTTGTTTATGTTTTTGTTTTTAAAACATTTAAAGAAACGGCATTGTTATTTACAATGTCAATAGCTTAATCACTCTCAAATGCGAGACCTATTGCATTTGCACCCACACACAGATTAAGCTATTGACATTGTAAATAACAATGCCGTTTCTTTACATGTTTTAAAAACATAAACAAAAATAATGTCATGAGCAATGCCAATAGCTCTAACTTTAACAATGCCGAGACCGTTGCATTGTAAATGCTTGTTGTTGTGCCTGCTGGGAATTCACAGAGGGATTCTAAGCAGGCGAGGCCCGTTTACAGCTGCCGAGGTCTCCTTTGTGAGTGCGAAAACGAGGTAATTGCCACACAACCCACTTCTGATCCCTGTACAAACTTTTGTTTGTAATGGGCACTTCTATTCAGGACTCAATGTACTGAAACCCTAGAGGCACCTAATGCACGGATTACAAATGCCTCTGTAATTATAATCCTGCACAAACCCCTGTTTGCCGTTGGTGCTGCAGTTACCAGTGGGTCAGAGCTTATTACTGGGTTTAATAAAGTCTGCGTACCCCATTTAAATATTGGCATGTCGAATCTGCTGACATTTATCGAAGGGAAAAGGCCCTGTAAATACCCCAACAAGCAGATTTTGGCGCGATTGGCGCCAGAATTCACAGGTTATGTCCCGTAATGAGGGCTAAACTCGAAAGAACGAATATTTACTTAGCAAGACTTTGGATGATATTTGAGGTTTCTAGTGAGGCTGCAATCTCATGGCCCTACAAGCAGCAACTACTAGCCACACTCGCCTCCATGGCACACATGGGTCAAATGCATTCCTGTTCTCTTTCACTATTCATAACCTCCTACCTAACCTGTGGAGATTTTGGAGTATCACATGGAGCTGTTTTGTCTGAACACGCAGAGTGAGTGCTGGCATCTGAAGAGGAGAGGGCTTTTTTCCCTCTCTAAGGGTGCTATACTTTCTGGTGCATATACTTACTGCATGTCTAAGGTACATAGCTTTAAAGAGAGAGTGGTCCATACAAAGTACGGTGTTCTTCCCTTCGCTAGAGTTTGATCAGACACCGTGTGCTCTAGGGTCAGACAAGCCCGGAAAGTGGGGCTGCTGACACTTTGGTTTGGGGTTTTCATAGCAGCGCGCGACATTGGGGTAAAAGCACGTGCCCGTTCCTTCTCTTGAAGCTGTCCAGAAAAGCTGGCGTAGCTTGCGCGATAGAAGCGACATAGAGAGCCCCCCTACGAGGGGCAGTTTGCTTCTATGATCTGTGATGAAACAACCCTTCAAGGCGGTGGTGGCCAGCTCCTGCCGTCCCTGTAGCGAAGGGAGGGGCTGCAGCGCCCGACCACATTTGTTTGTGAGGAGTGGATGGCTCTTCTGAGGTGGGGCGCACTTAGGCCCTTTACGTGTGCAGCATGAGTAGGGACAGAAAGCAATTTCAAAGAAGGCCATTTATAACCGGGAAAGGCAGCGCAGCCCGTTTTTTTCTGGTCCATCCATAAGTAAATAGAGAACACGAGCTTACAATGGCTTTCTGTTGTGCGAAAGCTCGACTATTTTGAATAAAAGGGAACAATAGGATTTAGAAGCTGCTCTGGCACTTAAGAGTTTCTCATTTTCTGAAGAGCCGCCCTCCAGTGTGCTGCGTATATGCATCTTGCTATGCAAACCATTGCTCTACTTTCTTGCACCCACAGCAGCTATCCTCTACACTGCTGGTTTGGGGGGGGGGGGGGGGCGGCTCCCTGAACCTACCTGGGTATGGCCCTGTTAGAGAGCAATTTTGAAGGGGTTACCCGCAAAAGTACATCTTACATGGGTAATATTTCACGTTTTTTAACGTTCAATCTCCTGCTACCTCGGAGCTCTCTCAAAGTGGTTTTAGGACATCATGTTTGAATGAAAATACACACCAAACAAAAGGAACACTACATGCGCTGTTGTATTTTTTTTTCGCAGTTTATATACACAAAAATATGTGGATTAATTGTGAGAGCTATATGTCCACAGGTCCCGTAGGTTACCATTTCTGGGCGGTCAAGTTACCCACTTCCAGAGATATTTCACTCATGGACAAATATTAGGGTAGTTCAGACCTCCGCTTCCCATATATACCAAGAGTATTCCCAATCTTAATGTTAAGGAATGCATTTGTTGGAGGCCTTCGGGGAGAATGGGCGTTTAATGCGTTAAAATTAGTGGAGTAGATAAAAGTTACCTCTCTCCATGTTGATCACCACTAGATGCCGAAATAGGAACAACCTCAAACTTTCATATGACGCAGGCCCTGCACCCGTATCTTTAATAACTGTCACCATTGTCGGTGGTTCTTACTTTATCACCTTTAAAAGATGTAAATCTTAGCGCAGCCTGCCCTTATCTGAACCTTATAAACAGGGTAGGCCGGTCACTGCTCAGGGCGCTCACTGGGCTGTCCCAGGGCTCAGAGGGTGATTAAGTCGGGAGTAAGCTCCTTCTTGACAGATAGAATGCATTCTGCTGCCAACCATGCACTGCCTTCGACTAATTGCAGCATGTAGCAATGTAAGTGGAGGCTCAGGTGACTAAACACAGTCTGCCGTCACATTCTATAAAACGCACAGTGCGGAACTATGCAAGATACGCCCTTGTGCGACACGTGCATTGTTTGCTGGAGCGATGAGTCCGTTTATATTTAGCAAGTTTCAGAGGTAATACGAGCGCCTGTTGGGGAGGCTTCATTTCCATGTTATGACCAGCACGCCTCCCGCTCGAGGTGTGCCCCTCCCTCTCCTCCTCACCGCCCCCACTCCCGTTTTCCTTTTCCCATGACCTATACAGTGCTTCAATTCTTTGTGGAAAGTCTCGACATACATTTGTGTCAATAGCAGACCTGTTTTACTGTGAGCAGGCAGCTTGTGAAATCTCCCCTAGGACCACCTAATGTTTGCAGTCGGCTGCGAAATTCTCCCCCAATGCAGATCTTTTTTCCTTTCTCTCGGCTCGATTTAACAAGATCCCGTGGAACGGCGACAGAACCAGGACAGACCGAAATAAAAACGTGACTCACAAAAACGCAAGGGCTGTGGAATCAATCCATCTTTGTCGTAAGGTACCCACACATATCTGCACATACAAGCCGCTCCAACCTGATCGACGTTGGTGCTGTTGAGTAGGTCGCTCCCGCCTTTGCCCTGTAGCATGGCCTCGGCTTCTTCCAGGTCGCCTCCTGCGCAAGCTGCCAGAAATTCGGCGGCTCCATCGAAGCGAACTGCCCGCGCCTGTCCGCGGGGCTCAGCCGCCTCCTGGTTAGTGCAAGAGGCAGTCCAATGCCGCAGCTGCTCCCGCCACCGCTCCTTGGCTTGCGCCGCCGCCCCCTCCGCCATCTTGTGCCTGGCACAGCCCCGCCCCTCCCCCTGCTAGATCTTTTCCGCCTTTTTTTCTCCAACTGACCGGGCAGGCGCGATGGCATTAACGCACGAGTGGGAAATACACACATAACCAAGTGTAAGAGGAGTGGCGCAGCGGCCAGGACAGGGTGAGGAGAGGTGAGGAGACCAGAGCAGCAGCCGGACGAAGGGGGAGCGGACGAGCACACGACCGCCTTTCTCCGAGGCAGAGAAGAAATGCCTCGGAGAAACGCAGCGTCGTTTTCGGATTGTTTTGCTGTTGTCTCCTCCCTGAGACTTTTCGCAAAAAACACGCCCCCCGATCCGAAAAGGACGGGGCATGATTGGAGTGACTGACCTCTTCTCCAGTGGCTGGCCAGCATTTACGAGGCCAGCCAATGGAGAACAGGGGAGAAGAGGGGCGGGTTCAAGCCCCTCTACTCCAAGTCATTATCTCTCGCGAGCGAGACTGCGCAAGCGCAGCCTTCGCTAGGCGAGACCTAAAAAGCAGTCAGAGTCATGGTGGTCTGCTGACCTCAGGAGGACACCATCCCTGCGATGGCTGCGATTATTAGTGGGTCCAAATTTGACCTACCTCATTAATAGTCATGAGGAAGATTTATATGCGACCCACTAGGAATCTGTAATGTAAAAATAAAACTTTCATACATAAAGAATAGCGATTACCAAATAGCGATTCAGAAATATATCGCTATTCTAAATATGCTTACATCTGGCAATAAATGTTTTGAATAAATGCTTTACGACTTTACAAACCATTAGTTTACAGTAATGCTTTTCATAATAAATAGCATTTTTGATATTGTATTTTAAAACTGCTGATTTATTCGTGTAATAATTTGGAATATTGTATGTTTTGTGTTTTCTGATGTTTGTATTGTTTAAATAAGCGGTTTACAAACTTAAATTAAGGAAAAGAGTAGGTCTGTGAAGGTTTTCAGGAAGGGTGCGTGGTGAGTTATTTCAGCTAGTTGTGGTTCACAGGCAGCACATTCACTGCCAGGATCTTCGAACTTTGGCGCATTCACCTTTATTATACTGTGGCCCGGAATACGAGTGGCCTGGAAAAGTGGTCGGTGTTTTCTAACCATAACTTAACATAACGTGTATTTGTACAGTGCACATTCACCCAAGGGTATCCTGGCGCTGAATAACAGATGTTTATTGTTACCCATCTCAGTGGTACTCATGGTACCCTCAGAACTGAGCGTGGAAAATCTGGTCCATTACAAGATGCAGCCAGAGGTCCCAGTATGAAATGAGGACTTCCAGTAATTCCTCATTTTGTCAGAGATCTTCGGCTGCTTTGTGGGTAAAAGTAAACGGGTGCACAGAG
Source organism: Triturus cristatus (assembly GCF_964204655.1). Taxonomy (NCBI): domain Eukaryota; kingdom Metazoa; phylum Chordata; class Amphibia; order Caudata; family Salamandridae; genus Triturus; species Triturus cristatus. The sequence continues at coordinate 817,460,052 of NC_140582.1, forward strand.
TTTCCACGAGCTTCTAATTCTGATGGGGCCGGTATCTGCAGTTCCTGCAGGTGGTTAGTCACCCAAGGCCAGATCCAGCCAATCGTCTCAAGGCTCTGCTGAATGCATGTTGGGCGCGCCTGGCTCCCCTCTGCTTAGGTGTAGTGGCCGAACAAACCGCTGGTGCGGAATTTTCCCCAATAAATGCTTAATTGCCCCCAGATTTTGGATGTTTCCCCAAATCTTTGAGATATACCCTACAGATTTTGGAAATTTTGAAAACTAGCCAAAATTTTTGTATTTTTGCACTTTTAAGAAAAGAGAATGGGTGTGAAAGCATCAGCTGAGAAGGAGGAATGACTGAGGTCAATAAGGAGTGATCGCAGGTGGGGTGATAGCAGCCACTATCAACAGAAGCTAGCAAAACTGTGGCACTGACTGTGGTACTCATTTACAAAGACTGAAGATGGACGGATGTGCATTAAAGTGGGGTGGAGGGTCGTTGTGACTTTTGCATCATGACACACCAAGGAGGGTTAAATTGAGGCTGTGTTTGAGGGGACTTACACATTCTCACTTGCTTTATAAACATTTAGGCTGTGTTTATGTTTCTCATTGTATTTAAAGAAATTTCTAAACATTTCATCTATAGTTTCTGCAAATTCTTTAGATTTTCCCAGCAGCTTTTACCATCCCCATCAATCAAAAATCTGAAAGAAATTCTACAGATGGTCCCATTTTTCCAAAGATTTTCCCTGCCTCAATCCATGGCAATGAAGCCGCGTGCTTGCCTCTGGCCCTAATAAATGGGTGGCAGTGAAGGGAAACTTGTGACACTTTTAATCTCTCTATCCCACTCTTTGCAGTTTGGAGGTGGTGTCAACTTGGGGTCCTTTCCATTTATGTCTCTAGCCCCCTTTCTGCTGCATCTTGGCACCAATCAGGAAGTTCAAGCTCTCTCAACATTGACTGGATATGGTAGGGTGTCGATGTATCAGCCACACGTCTGACTCAGGTGGTGATAACCCCGACGTTCATCCATTCATATCGAGTGCCATCGTTATTTTTATTTGTTATTTGTCACAGTCTGACATTAGTATTCGAGGTGGGCAATTAAAGAGAATTCATGGGAAGAGCAGAGCCAGGAGTTCTGCTTGGCTTTATGTGCATAATAGCTGTTCTGTGGCTAGTAAGTGCTGGGCGGCCCTTCTGGGTAGCCATGCGCTTTATAAATAACTAGGAGAATAGAATATGAGCCCAAACAGGAGCCAAACCAACAAAAAACACCTTCATTTTTTCCAAGATGTATGACTACTATCTCTAGTCATGCTCTGAATAGTTATGTTATTTAATGCTGATTTGTATAGCGCAGTGATCATCCGAGAGAGTAACCAGGCGCTTGGGCAAGGTGTGTGGGTGTGTGGTCCCAAGGTGGTAATATGAAGAGCCAGGTCTTCAGCTCCCTTACCCACAGCCCCACCCCTTACCTCTTAAGACACACTCTTTAGACACACTCTCATCTACTCTTTCGCCCACTATCTCGCACTCCCTCTCTCCTGTGTATATTCTCTCACTTGCTCATCTTGTCTTACTCCCAGTCACACAAACACTCTCTGTTTCAGTCTTCATATCTTTTTCCTTTCTCTATCATACACTCATTTTCTCTTTTGAGACCCCCACTGTAACTCTTTGTGGCTCTGTCATTTTACATCTCTGTCACTTTCTCTCACCCCATCTCTCTGCCACTTATCTTTGCTCCTCTTTCTTCTCCTCCTGCATGCGAATCAGTGACAGCCGCGGCTGTGGTGGCTCCAGACATCAGCAAAACAGCTCGGTAGAGGCCGCGATGAGCAGCATCGCAGGCCCTGCCTGGCTCCCTCCTGTGTTAGGCCTGGCCTCCGAGGGTTGGCAGCAGCTCACGGAGCTGGGAGCGCCTGGGGTGCAGCAGGGTTGGGGCTGGCCAGTGCTACACGAGTGGCCCATAGTCACAGTTCAAAAGACAGCGAATTGGCTCGTTTTTGGCCCAGGAATAATAAAGATACCCAATCTGAGCCGGGCATCTGCGCGACCCTTTACTGGCTCACCACCTCTAGTTAATATAGCTTCACTGTGCTTTTCAGGGGAGTAGCGATGAACAGGTGGTAACATATTTTGCCGGTGTTGGAAGTTGGGTTTAGGGTTCCGTTTTAATGTGTTCTGTTGAAGGACAATGAATGGTGTGTTTTGGCGGGAAGTGCTCTTGTGAGATTTTAATGGCTAACTCTTCACCCTGGCGAATGCTCGGGGGCGTAGTTTGGTCAGTAAGATTGGGGGGGGGGGGGGTGGGTGAGCTTCGGATTTCCCATCAATCATGCTGGCATATCGAACCAGGTCCCAGGATGCTTGTTTCCGGCCCAGGGACGATCTGGCTTGGCAGTTTGGGCTGGACTGTTCCCATGAGGCACAGGGTAAAGACTGATTTGCATATAGCGGGGTCTAAACTGGGGTGGCATAGTGAGGAAAAGAATGATGGATTTAACCCAGATATCGTGACGGGTGGTGAATGTTTGATTTGCTCTGCATTCCATCCATCTTCTGTGTGTCTTTTGCTTTCTCGCCCTAAGTGCACCGGGTATGCCCTGACGTGGGTCCCCGGGCTCACCATGCCACTGGATTCAAGTTAGCCTGGCTCATGAGGGGTGAGGCCCCGAAACCAGTCCCAGGATGCTTGTTTCTGGTCCAGGGGGTACCAGGCTTTGCAGTTCGGGCTGGACTGTTCCCATGAGGCACAGGGTCAAGACTGATTGGCATACGGCTGGGTTTAAACTAGGGTGGAATGGTGAGCAAAAGAACAATTGATTTAACTCAGATCGCGTGACTGGGGGTGAATGTTTGATTTGCTCTGTATTCCGTCCATCATCTGTGTGTCTTTGGCTTATCTAGTTAGCAAATATTATCTGAGAAGCAGGACATGAGGGGGGCTTAAGGGGCAGTGGAAAGGGAGAGCAGTGCAGATAGGTAGCAGCACTTAAACAAATATTTTATAAAACTAACCAACATTTTTTTAGAACTTCAAAATAGAGAGGAGAGAGTGTGTGTGTGTGTGTGTTTTAGTCTGTGTGTGCATGTCAAAATCCAGGGTGAAACCTGACAGACACCTCAATGTACCTGACTGAAAGCACCTGTCCCCAACCATTTACTATATAATACACTCATTAGGGGAGTGTAACACCCCGGCCTCCCCCCTGAAGCTAGGCTCCTGTGTGTGCTAGAGGTAAGCACTGGCATGTTTGTTGTGTTTTTTGGTAGTGCGAGACATGTCACATGGATGACACAGTTGCGCGACTTGGCTTGAACTTGGCTTGGTGGGCATTGTGTAGTGACACTGAGCTGGGTAACTCTTTCCCACTGTGTTAAAGGAGAGCAGATTATTTTGGTTTTGGGATGTGGGAGACAGACTCGTGTGGACGACACACAACTGCACAGCTTGATTTGAATGTGTACACTCTAGGGCCGTGTCTTAAAAGTAGAGGCAGGAGAGGTGCGTGTGCGGGAGGGTGCATTGTCTCTGTGCCTTCCCTGGGGCAGTTTGCTTTGTGATCAAGTCAAGGGACTTTTCACCCTGGTGGTCCTGAGTGAGACGTGAATCAACAATACTGGCGGGAGAGACTCTTTCACCCCTGCTCCAGGGAATGCTTTTCTCTGGGCCACCGGGTGAGTGCACTATGTATCCCCCTTTGGTGGGGAGTGGTGGGAGCCAGCAGACCCAGTTAGACGGACATTACATTTTCCCGCCTCCGCAGTGCATCCTCCATGGAGAGGTCAGAGGTTTGAAATGCCCTCACTTGCCTGTGCCTGGCTCAGAGGTCATTCAGAGCTCAGCAATCGCTGTCTGCCTGGAGGGAACAGGCCAGCAATAACCATGCCAGCTGATAATGGGTTCTGTCCTCTTCAGGAGACGTTGATGTTGATTCCTGAGCTGTCCTTGATCTCCAGTCCAAGACACGCCTCCATGGATTTACTGAACGCCATCGCCCTATGCCTGACTGGTCTACCTTGCTGTTCCCCTCTATTTAATTACACTCCAGCCTCCAAAGTAGTCAGCTTCGACCAGAAAAACAACACTGCTGCTTCCTCACAATCTCTGACAACAAAATAATCACCATGGCAATCGCAACCCCCACAAACATTTGTAACATTCTTTGAACCATGAAGACTATGAAAGGGAGCTTTAAACAACAAAGTCAAAGCCATCAGCACTCTGGCACACCCAAGAATTCAGTGACCGCAAATAAATCATATTCAAACAAGAAAGAATTGGTGCTGAGCAAAAGCTAATGATGACCTAATGCAAATAAAATTCTGTTCTGTCCACAGAAACCTCATTAGCACAACAAAACCAAACTACTACAAGCCGTTCATCACAGCTGTCTTTAAAAGAACACATGTCCTGCCCAAAGCTCCTACTCACTCTGCTAATCAAGATCCACCCGATTGCTCACTATACTCACAAATGTAACACCAACCATCAATTATTTACAGAGGAGATACATAAGATCAGATAACACAATCATAAAAAGCGCCTGCCACTGTTCCTGGGAAGGCCACCATGCTGCACCCCCAAGTTGCCCATCTTTAAGCCACTCTTAAAAGAAGACGTCATTGCCATCACTGCCGCTTTGAAGTCCGCCCCATACAAAGACAAATTTCTCGAGCTGCGTCCACATACTTACTAAACCAGGTCAAATTATCTTTCACACAAACCACCTTCCTGACATGCTCAAAATAGGGCCAGTCCTCCCACTGCTGGAAAACTTATCAGCCCTTTACCCACATGAACTCACCTTTTACCAACTCATCAAACATCTACCATTCCAAGCAGAGATGTTTGAGAAAGCACTCACCATGCAATGACAAAACCAAACTAACAACAGTAACTCCATTCATGACTACCTTTCTGGCTTTGGACCATGCTGCAGCACCGAGACTTTAAACACCCAACTACAGGAACGAGCAACTTCACATTAGTTACAACAGTGATCCCTATCTCTGTGCATCTTGGCAGTGTAACAGAACACACCTCACGCTGACTTCTCAGAGCAATACTGCCGAGCTCCGAGTTTTCTCCAGTCCCTCCTGGCGAACATTGCTGTGCTCTTTCCATGAAGAGGGCAATTTCTGAACATTCAGTGCACTTGGAATCATGCCTGTTAATGCTTCATGAGTTACAATGGTGAGCTTAATTCACTTTGTTCATGGAAAGGATAGAGCTCTTTGTTATCAAGCGAAGCACAGACTTAGAATCACTGTCTTCCTGGACCAAGCAGATCAGAAACCACTGTTACCAGCCACTGCCAGGAGCAAATTGGGCCAGCAATGTTCTTCTCCTTGGGTATCTGCTTGGGTACCATAGGTTATGTTTTATTACTTGCTCTCCCCAGTCTGGAAATGATCATTGGAAAGAGAGAGCTCAGCAGAGCTTCTAATAATGTAAAGCATACATTCTTATCAGTGGGTGATGCAGCTTATGACATGGTCCATCAGCCACTGAGAGCTACGCAAATATTCACTAACTGAATACTATCTCAAATCAGATTACTGGGTGAGACGTATAGCTGTTCCTCGCGAGGCTGGGAAAAGCCTACGACTTTGAAGGAGCTATGATGGCCTGCACTGTCTGGAAGATGCATAGCGTACTGCGAGGACAAGACCCAAATCACTGATAATTACTCAGCAGCGGGCCTTACAAGGAGCCTCAAGGACATGAAGTCTAGTCGGCCTGGACCGAACCTGAGAAGCAAGATCAGTATCTTAAGAGTGTTGAGGATGTGCAAGAAAAAGTAAAGTCCTGGGTTAGTTGGCAAGCTTGTACGGCCCCTTTGAGCAATCCCTGTACGCCTGATCCATAGTCGGTGCTGAGTACCTAGACCACTGGTAGGGAGTGTGGCCTCACCAATAGGTTGCTAACACCTCTGCATATTTCAGAGTGCATGTCCCTCCTCTGAATATTCTAAGGGTTCCCATCTTCATCTTTCTCAACCTGGGCTATTTATCCTATAACTTAAGTTTCTGAAGTCATTGTGATGTAACGTTGCAGTGACACTCTAGTCTAGTATGCCCTGTGTTTATGGTGCAGGGTGTACCGCAAGTTGTGGGTGGGCTTGCATGAGAAAACTGAGTGTGATCGTTAGTATTAAAAAAAAAAAAATACAAAAAAATGGGGAGGGTGGAATGCTTTTAGAGGGGAGATTTGTACTTCTCCAACAGAAGATATGGCGATGAGAAGCAACCGAATCAGTGACCCTCCAACTCATTAATATTTGTAGCATGCAAACGTTGATGTACTGTAGTGCATGAAAATCGGACTACACTGTGATATTGTATTGATAACTCTGTGCTTTACCTTAATAAAAATTGTTATAACAACAAAAAAAAACCTACAGGTTCCTAAACTTTTGTGAGACCTGGGGTGCAAATTCCAAGGTTTGAGCGAGGTTCGCAATGATCTTTGGCACCCTAATCCCTGGTGTAGACCAGTTTTACCCCTCAGTTGCCCCATAAAATATGCCCCAAGAACCTCTGTGACATGCACAGCAGTCTATAGACATCGGTATACTGAAGACCACTGACCAGAGAAACTCCCTGTTCAGTACGGTTGAGAGCCCCAGTTCATTCTGGCAGTGCTTTTATTGGGGTTTGGAGTGCATCGCAGTAATGACTGACGTCTGCTTGAAAATCACATGGTAGAGAAGGAAGGGCAAGCCAGTCTGCGCCCGTCCGTGCCTGGACGTCGTCAGGAGCAGGAACCCCTGTCGGTTTTGCCCAAAAATTAACTAATAAGATGAGGACTTCTCAAAACTACACTAGTCGAGAGCTGGTTACGATTAATAACGGCTATACAAACAGAGGGACAGTAAATAGGCATGCTCCACACCCATGGAAGTAATGGGACCGTTTTCATGCAACAACTGTAAATTCCAAAGCATACAATCTCAGCCTCAGAGAGTCAATATAGCCACCGAGCAGGGCATTAGATCTTATCACTATCCCATTGACAGTATGCACCCTCCAAGGACAGATAATAGCGAAGGATGGAACTGCTTTCTGGCTAATGTAAGGTCTCTGCCAAAACATGCAGTTAATATATGGGATCCTACTGTCCTCCACTAACCTTCATATAGGGTTTCTGACATAAACCTGGACTAAGCCTTACTCCAACCCAGCAATCGCAGTGGCACTCCCAGATGGCTACCACATACAAAATCTAGACAGACCACACAGTACAGGAGGAGGAATAGCCATAATTTACAAAGACCCCATCACATTCTCTATTCTAGACCAAGTATGCAACGACCAGCTGGAAATACTGGTATTTAAAATGAACTTACACCAAAGTCTTAGCTGGAAAGGAGCTCTAGTATATTGCCCACCGGGACCATTATCGAACACCACTACACAGCTTATGGAACTTATTGCTCCACATGTCATATCAGCCAGGAATTTTCTACTCCTTGGAGACTTTAACGTACACAGCGAAAACCTAGACAACCCAGAGGCGTCGTCTCTTCTGACAGAACTGTCTGCACTCAATTTAACTATAATAAATAAAGCCCCTACCCATCCAGCTGGACATACTTTGGATATAATATTAACAAACTCCCCCGATATATCCTATGGAGCTACGCTCCCCTTGACATGGTCGGACCACTCTATGGTCGAGTTCCGTATCAAGAGCCCCAAGGTACAGACTGTCCCCAAATATGACCCAAAAAAAAACTACAGACACTGGTATAAACTTACGCTACCACATATTCAAGCCGCTTTTTGCCCACCTCAGCATTCTGAATCGGAAAATGTAGAAAAACGCCTAGCCTCCTTCAATGCCAGCCTATTATCCACTATGGACAGCCTAGCTCCTATGAGACAATGCCCCACGAACATAAAACGACGCCAGGCACCGTGGTATTCTGCCTCCCTGCGGGTCGAAAAAAGTCTATGTAAAAAACTTGAACGCCAGTGGCGGCACTCACATGACCCTACAGATAAAGAAAAATTGAAGTATGCTATAACTCAATAGCACAATAATTTTAAAAATGCCCGAAAAACGCACATCACAACCACACTTGAACAAGCAGGGAGCTCTCAGAAAACTCTCTACCAGATCCTAAAAACATTCACAAACCCTAAGGCCTGTGACATTGTATCTGCCCCATCTCAAACATTGTGCGACAATATAGCTAGCCATCTAACCCAGAAAATTGACATGATTTATAATAAAATTACCTCAACGAAAGGCCCTCAGACTGACCCCGAATTTGATCTCCCACCAGCCTTGCCCATCTCTCACATGTTAGAGAACTTCCCGTTACTCACAACAGAGGAGACAGAAGCTCTATTAAGTTGCGCTAAATCAGGGTCCCTACTGGACCTCATTCCTGCTAAAGTAGCCGCTACTCTGTCCAAACAATTGGCCGGCCCCATTTGCTCTATTCTAAACAGCTCCATGAAGGAAGGTACCCTCCCCCTTGATTGGAAAGCTGCGCAGATCCACCCAATTAGAAAGAATCCTAAAATCTCCACGGAAGACTTAACTAATTATCGCCCCATTTTTCTTCTTCCCCTTCACACCAAAATCTTGGAAAAACACATTAACAAACACCTTTCAGACTTCGCTGAATCTACAAACTGCCTGGACCCCTCCCAATCGGGATTCCGTCCCAGATATAGCACAGAATCCGCACTAGTGGCAGTCACGGACAACATCAGGATGTTGCTGGATAATGGTCAAGCAGTGCTTCTGGTGCTGCTTGACCTTTCCGCGGCATTCAATACTATCTCCCACCAGACTCTACTTAGAAGATTGGTAGACATAGGCATCACAGGAAATGCATTGAAATGGTTGTCCAACTTTCTGTCCGACAGAAGTCAGACCGTTAACCTAGGCCCATTCCACTCACAGACTACCCGGGTGACCAAGGGAGTACCACAGGGCTCATGCCTGAGCACCACCTTGTTTATCATTTACGTTACTCCCTTGGCGAGACTATTGAGGAAGCTGGGATTTATCCCCATATCCTACGCTGATGACACCCAATTACTCCTCTCTTTTGACAAATCCAACTCCAACATTCAGAACACCTTTGCAGAAGGAATGAAGGCCATAGCGGAGTGGATGAAAGTCAATTTTCTCCAACTTAATGCAGCTAAATCGGAGATAATGCTATTTGGCGAAGCCACTGTGAAATGGTCCCCAAGCTGGTGGCCTGAGGAATTAGGTCCTACCCCATGTCCCAAACAGGTGGTAAAAAACCTTGGAGTTTGGCTGGACCACAAACTCACATTGGCAGATCATGCCTCCTCCACCGTTGGAGCATGTTTCCATAGCCTCAGCCTACTCAGAAGAGTCTTCCCCTTCCTGCCACTATTAACCAGGAAAACCTTGATCCAGGCTCTAATCCTAAGCCGCTTGGACTACTGTAATGCGCTGCTGATTTCAGCCAATGAAATTTCCTTAAACAAACTTCAAGTGGTTCAGAACACCGCGGCCCAACTGGTGACCAATGCCTCCCCAAGAACCGCATCACTCCCTTTGCTTCATAAACTACACTGGTTGCCAATACGGAAGAGAATCAAATGTAAGATCTGCTGTATGGCATACAAAGCAGTAAACAACCTAGGCCCCAGCTACCTAAATGATAAATGTGTTAACTATGTTCCCCCCAGACCTCTCCGCTCCAGAGCTAAAGCCCTGCTCCAAGTCCCGCGCTTTAAAAAAAAACCCGCCTAGGTGGTAAGGCCTTTTACCATCTGGCCCCACACTACTGGAATGAACTTCCCATTCACATGCGTCAATGCACGGATTACCTGGCATTCAGAAAGTTGCTGAAAACCTCACTGTTCTGATCGTCCCTCATTAGCTCACTTAGGCGGTCCTAGCGTGGAGATACCCTTATGGGGTGATTTGGGCGCTCTATAAGTAAATTAAATAGAAAATAAATAGAAAGTCGGTTTCTTCATGTTCACATTTCCACGTACAGTAAAAACCTGCCAAGTGCTTCGTGACCCACCAACCTTATGAAGCCCTTTGTAAACGCTACAATACACTACAATAAATGTTTCCGGTAGTGTGGACCATGCGTGCTTTCCAGAGATCCAATGCAGATAATTCTTCAACCCTAAACAGTTCAGGAACTTTTTAATATGAAATATTCGAAAATCACCCCTCCTTCATAAAAAGGATGAACGTTATGGAGACTTTTTGCGGCAGGCAGGCCATGCTTTAAAAGAGCCTTTACATGAAAGTTAGATTGTCAGGTAGAACGTGAGGCGCATCATGTGTCCGTGATATCTAGATCTCAAGACTTTGTGCATCAGTGACTGTGACACCCTAGCAACCCAACATGTTCCAAGTCCACAACTGGCACTTCACGAATGTTCTAAACCAGTGGTTTCCAACCTGTGGTCCCAGGACCCCATGGGGGTCTGGGAAGCCTCCCGAGGGGGTCCGCGACTGCTTAGAAAATTTAATACCAACAGATTAATAAAGCACGTATAAATAAAGAAGCTACATGCACAATTGAACAATTTAATTCAAACTTTAAATGTGAAGGAATTTGAAACTGGAGGCTAAAAATTAAATTAGTATCCTCAGATTGATTCGTGGGATCAATGCAGGTGCATCAAAATAATATAGCATGGACGATGACTGGCCTCGATTGAATTTAGAGAAGCTCCAACCTTTATATCAAAATTAAAATGTAGATTTTGTTTTATTTATATGTGTTTGCAGAATTAAATTAAATGTGTCATAATCTGTGTATCTGTTTGAATGCTTTAGTATCCTTTTGCGGTTCAAAAAATCGACAATGCTTAGGCTAGGGTCCCCAATGACTTAGTGGGGGTCCCCACATTCCAGTGATTCAGTGGAAGTCTCTGGGTTCCAGTAATGATTAAAGGGAGCTCTCCAGAAGCCAAAAGATTAGGTACCACTGTTCTAAACAGCGCGCTGCCCGTGCCTGCAGCTTCGCACTGGCTCATTGACACACTCGGCTGGCTTCTCCATGCCCTAGGAACATACCCCTGGCTTTAGGATCCCCCCCTCTCCTGACCCGGCGTGTGTGGTCCGGGGATCTCCCACGTGTAACCCAAGCAGCGCCGTGTGCCTCTCTCCCGGGAGCACGCGCTCTGCGGACTGCCAGGGCCGGGGTGGGGGCGACTTTCATTTGTGAATTCTTTCCTCCCGCTGCCCTCTTCGAGAGACCTGCATGCCTCCTGTCCACCCACGGGGCTAAAAATACCCTCTCCTCTGAGATGCGATTTCAGATTCCTCGGGCTGCCCGGGTCCCCTGACCCGTTGCTGCAGTGGAAAGTCTGAATCGGAAACATACCTGTTTAAAAATAGAAATCAAGTCCTGACGCCCCCTCTCCCCCCTTCCATGGACTAGAGTTTAGGATCAGCTTCCTGTCACCGAGAGAGCGCAGAGTGGGGGTCAGCACGACGACCCACCCGCCCCCCACCCCTCCTCCAAACGCGGTTTGATGCGTAGCCACCCAGTACAGTGCATTTCAGTCCAGAGCACCTAGGGTCAGCTCCTTTCTCCCATGGCCAGTGTCAGGAAATGGAATGCCCTCAGCGCCTCCTTATTGGTAAAGCCAATAGGTTTCTCCGCTCTGCTGCGACGCTTAATTTTTGTACATATATGTTTTGTGGTAATCACATACCACAAAAATAAGAAAAAATGCCACTCGTTTATACGTGGCCCCTATTCTTTCATTAAGAAGTTTGAGTTAAAAAAATGTATTTAAGTTTACTCGAATAGTACAGATGCCTTGTTGGAGACAGGTGTACTTAGAACAGGACAGAAATCCTTTTTAGTTTTAAAGGACTGGATAGGAATATAAGATTCTTATTAGTGCAAAGAAAAGACTCTACAGGCTTTGAGGTACTGTAGCCTGTTGGCATAGTTTAAACACACAAAGAGGACTACAAAATAAAAAAAGATGAATGGGAAGAAAAATAAATTGTCAAAGTAAAATATTGGCCAATCATCGTTGGCAGTGAAATGCACTTTTTTGGTATATGTGTACTTGTAATGAGGAACGATTTTAGGTGGGTGTGTACATGTGAGCAGGAACAAAAATGCCCTCAATCCAATGCAAAAGAACCAATGGATGAAGTGGTCTGGCCCATGGCCTATGCTGTATGCTGAGGTGTGTTGGAAAGAAATGTCTATTATAGTTGAACAGCTCAGTGGATAAAGTAGGCTGACCCAAAGCCCATGTATGTTTGTATATTTTTATTTATGATTTTTTTCATTACATGAGGCTATTGAGACAGTTGAAGCTGTTTCTATGCCATACTTAAATAGTTCACAAGTGGTGTGCACATAAACGTGTGTTTTTCGACTTTACTCTGAGGTTAAGTCCCAGCACTGAGGGGATCTCTGGAATATGGTATGGTATAATAAGCCTTAGTGGTATTTCAGTGCTTTGGAAACCTTGTGACATATGACAATTTTTACCCCTATTGGCATATTGTATTTATATTGAAGGACAATTTGGAGTTTCTTGGCTGTAGAGAGGAGTGAAACTGAAGGCAGAGTTTATGGAACTCCAAGGAGTCTCCTAATACATAGTTACTTCCCTCTTGTAATCCTTGGTCTCTGGTTTTTATAAATATGGAGCGAGAATGCAAGGACTGGGACATCAGGATGCAGTTCATTACTTACTGCTAGCATAAACTTCAGGCGGATTGTTAGGGGGATGTGAGACTATTTCAACTACAATGGGATGTGAGCACTAGATGGCCAGTTTTAGCTTTAGCAGAACAGCTCTAGCTCTTGGTGTGTAATCCATGTGTAATGCCTGACTCTGGGCCTGATTTAGATCTCGGCGGATGGGTTACCCTGTCACAACGGTGACAGATAGCCCGTCTGCTGAAATATATATCCCACTGGATATAATGGAATTTATATTTCAGCAGACGGGATATCCGTCACTGTTGAGATGAAGTAACCAATCCACCGAGATCTGAATCTGGCCCTTAGTTATGCACCCTGTTGCTCTATAGGACTATGGCTTCTAGCATTTCATTGGTGCTGACGCATAGACGATGGTAGTTCTTTCGAATGGTGCTGTATATAGACTCCAACTTTGCACCCTCAGGACAGTGACTCAAACTCTGGCCTGCATCCTTAGAACACTAACCCATGGCACTGCTCTAAAACCTGTAGTCTGTAGGCTACTGCATTGCATTGTGGAAGCCACTACTAACCACACTGCTCTGCTTCATATGGATTACAAACCACCCCACTGCTGCACACTAATCCACCAACTCTATTACATCCTTTAAATATTATCACACTGCACTAAAGCCTAGGTTAACAACCCTACACACTGCCCAATACTACTAACCACTACGCTGTGCCCAGGCATACCAACACAGTACTTTAGGGCACTAACCTTTCAAATTGCACTTTATTCTAAGGAAACTAATCCACAACATGACTGTATCTTAGGGATTCTAGCAGACAGGAAGAAACACGCGGCACGCGACGAAACCCCATATCGATGGAATGGTCAATGCTCCTCCATAACTTTGTACAAACACAGGCCATCCCTCTGGAGACTCCGCAGGCCACCCAGACGGAGCCAGGTCCAAATGCACCTGAGTAGATCACCCCACTTGCGCTGATGGGAAATCACCGCTTGCTGATAATGGACCTGCGAGGAGCTACGCCCCTTTCCCCTGCCCCCATCTCCCAGAGTTTTGTCTCCCCAGTTCGGTTGTACATATGGATCGTCCCCTTCAACCGTCACACATAGACAACATAGGTCCAACACTCGCTCCCGGGGAATGGTTATTCCATAAGGCCTCCCGACATCCCCAAACAGGCATGCATCTTGGCCTGCCCCACACAGGGAGAGCGGCATCCCCCTCAATAAACACTCAGTTATCCATTATGAAAATGTTGACAATGAATGTTGTGCAATGATAAACACTATCGACTGTTATATAACCTGTACGATACCTGTAAAATCAAATAAAAAGGTTCACAAAAAAAATCTTAGGGATGCTAGCCAACCACACTCCAATGCACTTTACAGTCTGTAACCAAGCACATTGCTTCCCTAGGGTCTATACCCACTGGGCTGCACTGCATTCTATGGAAGCTAACCGACTACACTGCAGTATAATCTCATGATTTATGATCACCACCGAGCACTGCGCCATGTGGATGCCAATCTACTTCACTGCATAGTAAGGCACACTTTTACTGCACAGCACTTTGCCCAAGGAGAACTTCCCAAGTACACTGCATGGCACTGTAGGGACAATAACAAATCATACTGCACTAAAGTGCTACATTGTATTGCACCTCGAGGGTTCTATATCACCTTGTTTGGCCTCTATCTTCCTCACTACATTTGTTCTTTGGGAAGTGATGCAAGTACACTATACTGCATCCTAAGTGCACTAGCCATCGACACAACATCCTTTTGATACTAACCCACCACTAACAAATGATGTAAACAAAGTGAACTTCATTGCACCCATTGGGCTCCGATTCCAAGCACTGCATGATTTCTAGGGGCAATACCCTACCACATTCCATCACCTCCTTATTGCACAAACCCATCACACTAGACTGCAGACTAGAGAAAGTAACCCACTGCGCTGCATTTTAAGGACACTTGCTCCCCACAATGCTGAGCATATCTGAGGCACTATAGCGTACTTACTGCGGCCCCGGCCCCTACTCCAGCCTAGCAGCTCTACACCACGATATGGGGAATTGTATTGTTTAGGTCCACCCTCAGTTCTGGCTGCAATCTACACTGCTCTTGTGACCTGGGTTTCCATTTTCTCTTGCCTCCTACCTCCCCTACGATGGTTTGCCTTTCACAGCGTCATGTGTGCTGAGGTGTGCATAAGAAGAGTTGCTTTTGGGATGGGGAGCTTTTTCCACCTCTCCCCAGAGACTGGATGTGTGACAGATGGGCAGTTAAAAAAAAATATATGCCTGGTTGTGCAATGCATTAGCTGTATGTTTCATTTATTGTTGCATGTTTCTTTTCAAGTGTTTGCTATATTGTACCGCAGAGGGATTCGTGCTTTTTAGATTTCCGCCTCTGTCCCGGCTGCCCCTGAAGTGCCCTTGTGATCTTGGCATCCCTGTTTCTCCCCCTCCTACCTCACCCATGAACTCTCGAATTGTACAGCACCAACTTTTTTGTAGCTCCATCCTTCCCTCGACTCATCCTTCTGAACCTCCCATATCTGGGCGTCCAGTCCTGGCTTCCAGGTGTTGGGTGGAAAGGCTAAGGGCTTCTTCCAGTAGGACCGACTTGAAAAATGGCATCATCAAATACTCACAGCAATAGTTGGCTTATCACTGGCATACATTCTCAACAGCAGTAGTAATTATAGAAATGATTACAGTGCCACAACTCAGGACGCATATTTGTGTTGCGAACTATGTATTGTGCCCACATTGGACAGCTGAAAGGCCTGAGATAATGTGTTTGTCAATAAAGGCGGGGAGGAGGCAGAGTGTCGGGGGGAGGAGTGACAGGGCGTACAAGGTGTGGAATAGGTAGCAGCTGGTGGTTCAGCACAATCGAGACCAGTCTAATGGCCTTTGAGTCTCTGACCGTAGTCAGTCGTGGGGCTCCTGCTTGGAGTCAACATGTCTGAGGGTATGCTTTGAGTATGGGACCGTGCATAATGATGAAAATAGCTCTAGATAAGGATATCACTGTAAATGTCTAGGAAGAAGCCCTAGGTGTGTGGATGGGCAAAGTAATTCTATCGTCCGTTCTGCCTGTGTTGGTGTAGTTGCTGTCCTCCAATGTCTTAAGGAGGCACATCTTGGCTACGGACAGTGACACAGCTAATAAAGCTCACATTTCTGTCTTGTCCCCTCACCCCACTTGATCCTCTATATCGGTTGATTCCATGTCGCTCCCAGGTGATCCTTCGGTCGCTTAACAGTGCCGTCACCCAGCTGGCCTCTGTTGCTACATATTTGATTCCGTACAGCACTCCCCTTGTGTTAACAGTATTCCAAAAGTTTGGTCTCTTGTGGCTCATGGGTGGATTCTACGTATCAGTCCCTTGGTGGTTTAACAGTGCTATCAAAGAGATGCCCGCTCTCTCTTCTGAGTGACTCTGTATAGTACTCACGTTGTTGCTTAACAGTGCTTTTAATGGGTTGGGTCTTTGATGCTGTCAAGAGTAGCCCATATATCTTAGCGGATCCAGCTGATGTATATTCATGTCAGGTTCTATATTGATACAGTCTACCCTAATGTAGATACAGGTTTGTGTGCTTGACAGCATCTAATCTCACACTCTCCACTACACTCCATATCTATGCACAGCAATGTTAGGTTATCTTCCTTCCATTATGTAGTTCAAACTTGGCTCACTTCATTGAACAAGTCCAACACAGGACAAACAATAAACACCATTCTTTCAAAATTCACTCCACCCAAGCCCCCTGATACAAATGGAAGGGTTTCATGACTTGGGTAAGGGTATCAATCAATTAAACCACCCAAAAGTGGTTTAGGTCTCACAAGGGGCATGGTAGGTGCAATACAAATACCAATAAAATAATATACAATACAGCACAACACATTTCATGACCTCTCAGAGATACTAACTCCCTACTGCCTCCAACTGACAATAATTCATCATGCTACATTGCTTTAAATGAACACTAAACTACCACTCTTCACAACATCCTAAGTAAATTATTCCACCATACTCATGGCACCCTAGTAACTTTAAACCGGTATATGACATCTGAGGAACACCATCCCACCACACCACATGGCATCCTAAATACTCCAGCCAGTCACACTGCACTACATCTTAGGCACATTAACTCATAACAGTGCACGGCCTCTTTGGGACTGTATTCATAAACACTGCACTTCACCCAGGGATGTGAGGAAATGAAATTGTTGTGGTCACACCCCATTTTTTGCTGAATTTTATTGCTGGTCTTTAGACTCTGAACATTGGGTGCTGCATTCCTATGCCTCATGAATGTGCTCTGAACTGTAAAAGACATAAAAACGAGCTAATACCTTATTTACATATTTTAATTCTCCTGTCGGGCCATAGTATATGGTGTCAAAACTACATTCATGGCATGGAAAGTTAAATGTCACACATGGACTTCAGCCCTTACAGTGCCGTTCACTAATATGGCAAGGAAAATAGGGCTTCAGGCCGACTAATGCAGCCTGACTGCTGCAGTTTAAACCTGCACAGTGATCTGTCAAAATAACCCTTTTAGCCCACAAGTAAGGGTGCATGGTGTTTAAATGTGGGACACATGGACATTTCATGTCACCATGCCCCTATAGTGATAAGCCCCAAAAAGCTATTTTCACTGTAGAAGACTCTAGCTGTCCTACAATAAGAACTAAAGTGCAGATTCAAATATTAATATTCTGCTATCTCAAGTTTGGGACAGGCTAGAAAAATGATTCTATCACTATTTTTGATGATTAAAAAATATCCAGTTCCAAGGTAATGTGGGTTTTTAATAAATATTTAGAAAAATACACTTTTAGAAAGTTACCTTTTCCATGCCCTAGTGCCTCCGAAGTCTAATTTGCATTAGCCCAATAGCAGCTGCCCTTCTACTGCTTGACTTTAATGAGATGCAAAAAAGGCTCTCAGAGCACAGATAACGGCTTAGGCCCGGCGACAGGATGGGATGGTTGTGCAGCTGAGGAGGTTCCGGGAGCATAATTAACTTGAAAGGGATGAGGTAAAGTCTGCCCATTCTCAGTTTAGTGTAAAGGGAGACCCGAGGAGCGGGAAGCCTTTGTTCATTAGGCACAAGGTAGCCAGTTTGGCACCAGGTCAGTGGGAGTAGCGGGTCTCAGAACCAGTTTGGTGTACCTTAGGAGTAGGGGACTACTCATTTCCCTAAACCACACCCTTCCTTCAACACAAGCTGTCTTCAAGGGCAGAAAGCCTGGCCAATCTTGGATCCCCTGTGTGAGAAGTTGGCCTGATGTATGATGTCACTAGTTCTAATGTACACCTTATATCAGTCCAAATACCCTTATGGTGATTGGTTGCAAAGTCAACCTTATAGACCAGCTATCCTAGTGGTAGCATGGACAAGAGCAGTCTTTAGGCTAAACTCTGAATGGCATGTGAAGCCAGCTGTGATACCATATATAATCCCTTGAATACCAAATGAAAGGACACCACAACAGATATATATATAAAATAAAGTGTATTTATTCTAGTCAAAGCACTCTTTATGAGATTAGAGGTAAGTACAACACAGTCTTATTTAAGCATACATTAAATCACACAGGTAAGTAATACAGTTAGGCCCTAGGGGCCACGCAAACCATATACTAAGTAAGTGGTATAAGGACCACTGTCACGGAAATAGGATAGGCCTAGGCCTAGGGAATCGCTGGGCCTACACTACACTAGCAACACTTAGGAAGTGGGAGGCCCACGGGATTCAGGTGCAGAGTGGAAACACTCACGCGTAATGCGTAAAAGTCGGTAGAAATAGTACTTGTTAGAAATTAACAGTTTAAGGACACTTCTGAAGCGGCTAGAGAGTCGAGACTCGGAAACTAGACCCTAGGATAGTCACTACCCTTGTGAGCACCGAAGTACCCAAGTTACCTAGCCCACGGGCTGCGGGTGCATAGGTGTGAACTTGCGTCGGGTTTCGTCGTGGACTTCTATGGATGCCTGAAGGAAAGTTGCTGACAGGCAGTCAGTGAAGAGTGTCCGGTGGATCCCAAGGCTGGGATCAAGAAGAGAGGAGACCTGCAAGCAGAAGGGACAGAGTCAAGGTCACTAGCCAGTGACCACGTGGAACCAGGAAGGAACCAGGCGATGTCGTGAAGATTGCAGGTGGAGGTGAAGCTTGTCGCTGCAGCCACGAGGACCAGGGAACGTCGAGGACGACCAGGACCAGGAGGCGAGCTGTCCCACGAAGGCTCTTGCTGTCGGCGGCGTCGAAGTTGGACTAGGACTCACCAAGCCTTGGCAAGCGGAACCCACGAAGAACGGAGGACTTGCTTCTGGTGCAGACCAGGAAGGTCTGGGGTGCTTCTCTTTTGCAAGGAAGCGAGAGCCAGTCTGGAGGAGCCAAACCAGCAGTGAAGATTTCAGGATGCGTCGTCACAAAGGCCACTAGCCAACGGGCAAGCAACCAGACAGACGCGGCAAGCAGGAAAATGCAGAAGGGCCCCACGCAGGACTCGTGGAGTGTGGGGGGCTGATCTTCGGTGCAGATGGTGCTTGGGGTTGGGGCTTCTCAATCCCCGGTGCACAACTTCGAGGGTGCCTCAGAAGCTGCGCTGGAAGATACTAGCCACTTTTCCCAGGTAGTCGGTCCCACGTCTCTCGTCGCCTCCACGGATCTCAGCTTGGCTGTGGATGTGGATCAGGGTCGGAGAAGTCTGGAAGTCAAGGCTCTGGTCGGGCTCTGCAGTCGGTCATTCGTAGAACTTCAGCAAAGCAAAGGGTAGTCTCTTGATGGTGCCTGTTTGCACAGGGTAGCCACTCCTTGGCCACAAGGGAGATTCTTCAGTCTTCTTCTTTTGTCGAATGTCGAAGGTGCAGAGTTTCTGTTCAAGTTGCAGGTTCAGGATAATCTAATCTCCTGGGGCCCAGCTACCACTCTTATACTAATCTGGGGGGCTGGGTTACCTGCTAGGTCACGCCTTATGGGTGGGACCTGGGAGGGGGGTGGTTACACCCCCTTCCCTTTGTCCAGTTTCGCGCCAGGACTGGGGCTGGAGTGCCCCAGCACCGGTTTGAACTGGACTATGCATGGGACACCTTGTGTGCCCCAGGCATGTCTCATTCCTTTCAGCCCTCCCTGCCCCAATACACTAAAGTCTGTCTGGGGAGGTGCTAGCACCTCCCCAAGCATGAAACCTATTGTCCCAGCCTCCCTTGCCGGGATCACTCCCAGCAGCAGGAGGTCAGACTTGTGTCTGTGGCAGCAGCATCCATTTTGTGATGCTGAGGCTTTGGTTAGAGTTAAACAGCAAAGTAGGATTTTAACATGTCTCTCCCTCTAGAAGGGGGGAATAATATCCTCATCACCAGAAATGGTATGGGGGTATTATTCCAAAGTGTTAGACACCTTACAGAACATGTTTTGAAAAAGCCAAACCATAGTTACCATAACCGTTTAAGATTATAAGGCACTTTAAGAGTATATGGTAGGCTATATCATAGAACAGCTATAAGGACATGGTTCCGAAAGCTGCAGACAGGCTCAGCTCATGCTAGAGCACCATCTCACATGTTACCAAGCACTCTGCCTCCAGGATTGTTAAGGCCTGCCATAGGAGTGGTGATAGGTACACATGTGTCTATATATAAGGTAGATATAGATATACTATATCTAAGCAAGGGGTGATTACACGACCTTGCCCCAGCTGAGTGATCAGCCAGTTGTGTCTGATTGGAAGGCCAGACCAGGGGTGGCATAATACATGCTGCAGCCCCTGGGAGGCCTAGGGTACACCTATGCCCTGGGTACCTAGGGTACACTGTACAGGGTCCAATAAGGTGATCCTTACCAATTGTGTAGGTACCTAGGGTACATGGAGTCCATTTTAAGGAGAGAGCAGACAGCCTGAGACCCTGAATGGCAGGATCTCAGGCCAACTAAGTCGAAAAACCAGCTAGACACTAGGCAAACAGTTGGGGGTAACCATAGTCAGATATCCACCTTCCTACACAACCCCCCCCCCCAAACGAAAGGAGATAAGGCTGTCCTTGACCAGGTAAGCCTATATTGCCTAAGTGGCCATATAAGGAAGAACCAGCACTGGCATGGTTACCCCCTGTCTCATGGTCCACTAAGCAATCCCTCATCCTAAAGGTATCATAGGGTCTCCACCATAGGGAATCTCTACCTTGGGTGTGTCTTTGCAAAGTAAAAGGCTGGTGTTGAGATGGAGTACTGAAGTGAGTGTCCTCAAAGTGAGGCCTCAGCCTCCTCCAATCATCCTCCACCATGGATGCCTTTCTTTCTTTAACTGAGTTGCACTGTGCTCTCAGGGTCAGCCTCTGGCTACCTAAAGCTGGAGGCTGGGTCCCTTTTGTGGGCTTAGTGGAGGGACAGGTCAGGTTTGGGGCCCTAAGGTCCCATGTTTGCCTGTGCCCAACAGAGTCCCTCTGGGGAAGGTCCCTAACTACCTGTAAAGGGGATCCCTCAGGAATATTTTTAACCATCACCTGGCTAGGGCTACTAGCCAGGCAATCCTCATTCTTTTGATGGGGGGGTTCTTGTGGACAGGGGCCCTCTTGGGGTCCACTGGCCTCCCTGACCTCTGCAGCCCTGGGCTGACTGAGGCAGGGTAGAGAGAGGCAGGCTACCTGCACCAGACTGGGTCCCACCTTGGAAGGGGCCACTGACATCAGAGGCTCTGCCAGGCCAGGCCTGGCTACCTCTGGGGCAGTTCCTTCACAAGGGGTGAGGTCAGATCCCTGAGGAGGCTGACCTTTTCCTAATGTCTGGGGAGAGGGAGACTTTTCTTCCTCCCCACTACTCTCTGTTTGTGTGGAGTGATCCATAGTTTCAGGCTTCACTACGTCTATGTCAGTCTGAGTATGGGCTGAGACCATTACAGCCTTGCCAACCTTTTCAGGGAGGCACTCAGTTTGGGTTTGAGCTGTGACTGTCACAGCTCTGCCAATCTCTACAGGGAAGTCTGTCTTTGCCTGGGCTGTGGCTACCACTGCCCTTCCAACCTTTTCAGGGAGGAAATCTACTTGGACAGGGGTTGTGGCTGGCACAACCCCACTACCCTTTTGTGAAAGGCCTACCATTTTAGAATGGGTGTCTTGTTCAACTCCAGCCCAAGCTGAGAGTTCTAAGTCATTCCCCAGTAAGCAGTCCACAGGCAAGGTTGGAGACACTGCCACCCTTTTAGGGCCAGTGACACCTCCCCAGCTGAGACATACCTCTGCCATGGGATGACTGTTCTGTTTGCCATCAATGTTAGTTACCTGGTATGAGAAACCAGGCAAAAGCTGCTCAGAGGGAACAAGCCTATGGGCCACCATAGTGATGCTAGCTCCAGTGTCTCTGTAGGCCTCAGCTTTTCTACCATTGATGTAGGGCTCCTGTCTGTACCTACCCAAAGTGTTGGGACAGGCAGTGAAGTTGGCAAACCCCATGCCACCATCACAGACAAGAGTAGCTGCTGTAGGGGAATTGGCTAAGCCAGGGCCCCCCTGTGTTCCCCAAGAAAACCCAACCAAATTTTTGGGGGCACTCCCACCACCTGGGGGATTACTGCTGACAGTAATAGGTGGTGTGACAGGAGTAGTTGGAGGAACAGTTTTGTTTTTAGCCTTTGGGCAACTGCTGTCAGTTTTCCAATGCCCAGGAGTTTTACACTCATGACAGTAAGGCTTTTTAACTGTGGTAGAGGAGGGAGCTTGGGACCCACCACCCTGTGTGGAGTTTTGGGGCCCTGAGGAAGATTTCTCTTTTGTTTTATCCCCACCCTTCTCTTGAGGCTTGGTGGTATCTTTCTTTTGGTCACCACCCTGATTTTTAGGCCTAATCCTGGTCCAGACCCATTTATCTGCCCTCTTTCCCAATTCTTGTGGAGAGGTCAAATCTGAGTCTACCAGGTGTTGATGGAGAAGCTGGTTCTCACAATTACTAAGGATCTGCTCCCTCATAATCAAGTTGCACAATCCTGTATAGTCCTGCACCTTGCTGCCAGATAACCAACCTTCCAAATCCTTAGTGGCACAATCCACAAAATCAGACCAGTCCTGTGTCTGTGTCTTCTGGGTGTCTCTGAACAACAACCTATATTGCTCAGTGGTTAAGCCAAACCCATCTATCAGAGCACTCTTCAGGACTTTGTAATTGTTAGCATCCTCATCACTGACTGTGAGGAGCTTGTCTCTACCTTTGTCAGAAAAGGAGAGCCACAAGATAGCTGCCCACTGACTCTGGGGTACCTGCTGTACTTTGCAGGCCCTCTCCAAAGCAGTCATCCACTTGTGGATGTCATCCCCATTCTGATATGGGGGGGCTATCTTGCTTAGGTTTCTATGGTCATAAGACCTATCCCTATCTCTAGGAATGTTGCTGCCACCAGTGGGTTCTGACCCACACAAGTTTTGCTCTCTAGCCAGAGCAAGCTTCTCTTTGGCAAGGGCAAGTTCTTCCCTTTCAATCCTCAGTTTGGCTTCCTTCATTCTGGCCTCATGCTCTCTCCTTTGGGGGGAAGTCATCCCCCTGTGGGATGAAGCATTGGAGCTTCTTGAGTGATAGGAGTGGAGAGAGTCCCCTGAGGGAGATCTACCCCCCCTATCTCTCTTTTTAAGATTACTTGGGGGCCTGCAAGGGAAGCTCCCATGCAAGCTCCCATGCAAGCTTAAGTTAGCCTGACTAAGTCTTCTCACTGGGGTCTTGCTACCTCCCTCTTCCTCTGAGGTCTCTTCTAACTCATCTGTATCAGTTAAGTCAGGGGTCTCTTCTGTGGAGGGGAGGCCCTTATCTACAGCTATGGCACCATACTTGGCAGCTCTTTCAGCATCATAGGCCTCCAGAAGCTCCACTAGCTGTCTGTCTAAGGGTAGGGTTGGAACCCTGTTTTAATCTCCTGGAGGTACACAGTTGTCTCATCTCCTGGAAAGTGAATGCATCATATCTAGAGGGAATCTGTCCAGGATTCTCCTCTCCTGAGGGAGTATCAGTGTGATCTCCATTCAGGGACATGATTCTAGTGAGGGTGTGGTGTGTGCACCTACCTACACTAGTTGTATCTACTAAACCTCTCTAGTAGTTGTAGTCAGGGTGTGTTACTCCCTTCAACCTACAACCACTAAGTCCAGTAGGACTTAAGTAGTATAATCTTTGTTATATGTACCTAAACAATATCTGTGTGATCTTTCAATTTAGTATCTCAAGATTACAATGGTATTACAACAGCAAGCTCAGATCCCAACCGCTGCTCACCAATGTGAGAAGTTGGCCTGATGTATGATGTCACTAGTTCTAGTGTACACCTTATATCAGTCCAAATACCCTTATGGTGATTGGTTGCAAAGTCAACCTTATAGACCAGCTATCCTAGTGGTAGCATGGACAAGAGCAGTCTTTAGGCTAAACTCTGAATGGCATGTGAAGCCAGCTGTGATACCATATATAATCCCTTGAATACCAAATGAAAGGACACCACAACAGATATATATATAAAATAAAGTGTATTTATTCTAGTCAAACCCTCAGCACTCTTTATGAGATTAGAGGTAAGTACAACACAGTCTTATTTAAGCATACATTAAGTCACACAGGTAAGTAATACAGTTAGGCCCTAGGGGCCACGCAAACCATATACTAAGTAAGTGGTATAAGGACCACTGTCACGGAAATAGGATAGGCCTAGGCCTAGGGAATCGCTGGGGCTACACTACACTAGCAACAGTTAGGAAGTGGGAGGCCCACGGGATTCAGGTGCAGAGTGGAAACACTCACGCGTAATGCGTAAAAGTCGATAGAAATAGTACTTGTTAGAAATTAACAGTTTAAGGACACTTCTGAAGCGGCTAGAGAGTCGAGACTCGGAAACTAGACCCTAGGATAGTCACTACCCTTGTGAGCACCGAAGTACCCAAGTTACCTAGCCCACGGGCTGCGGGTGCATAGGTGTGAACTTGCGTCGGGTTTCGTCGTGGACTTCTATGGATGCCTGAAGGAAAGTTGCTGACAGGCAGTCAGTGAAGAGTGTCCGGTGGATCCCAAGGCTGGGATCAAGAAGAGAGGAGACCTGCAAGCAGAAGGGACAGAGTCAAGGTCACTAGCCAGTGACCACGTGGAACCAGGAAGGAACCAGGCGATGTCGTGAAGATTGCAGGTGGAGGTGAAGCTTGTCGCTGCAGCCACGAGGACCAGGGAACGTCGAGGACGACCAGGACCAGGAGGCGAGCTGTCCCACAAAGGCTCTTGCTGTCTGCGGCGTCGAAGTTGGACTAGGACTCACCAAGCCTTGGCAAGTGGAACCCACGAAGAACGGAGGACTTGCTTCTGGTGCAGACCAGGAAGGTCTGGGGTGCTTCTCTTTTGCAAGGAAGCGGGAGCCAGTCTGGAGGAGCCAAACCAGCAGTGAAGATTTCAGGATGCGTCGTCACAAAGGCCACTAGCCAATGGGCAAGCAACCGGACAGACGCGGCAAGCAGGAAAATGCAGAAGGGCCCCACGCAGGACTCGTGGAGTGTGGGGGGGCTGATCTTCGGTGCAGATGGTGCTTGGGGTTGGGGCTTCTCAATCCCCGGTGCACAACTTCGAGGGTGCCTCAGAAGCTGCGCTGGAAGATACTAGCCACTTTTCCCAGGTAGCCGGTCCCACGTCTCTCGTCGCCTCCACGGATTTCAGCTCGGCTGTGGATGTGGATCAGGGTCGGAGAAGTCTGGAAGTCAAGGCTCTGGTCGGGCTCTGCAGTCGGTCCCTCGTAGAACTTCAGCAAAGCAAAGGGTAGTCTCTTGATGGTGCCTGTTTGCACAGGGTAGCCACTCCTTGGCCACAAGGGAGATTCTTCAGTCTTCTTCTTTCGTCGAATGTCGAAGGTCCGGAGTTTCTGTTCAAGTTGCAGGTTCAGGATAATCTAATCTCCTGGGGCCCAGTTACCACTCTTATACTAATCTGGGGGGCTGGGTTACCTGCTAGGTCACGCCTTATGGGTGGGACCTGGAAGGGGGGTGGTTACACCCCCTTCCCTTTGTCCAGTTTCGCGCCAGGACTGGGGCTGGAGTGCCCCAGCACCGGTTTGAACTGGACTATGCATGGGACACCTTGTGTGCCCCAGGCATGTCTCATTCCTTTCAGCCCTCCCTGCCCCAATACACTAAAGTCTGTCTGGGGAGGTGCTAGCACCTCCCCAAGCAGGAAACCTATTGTCCCAGCCTCCCTTGCCGGGATCACTCCCAGCAGCAGGAGGTCAGACTTGTGTCTGTGGCAGCAGCATCCATTTTGTGATGCTGAGGCTTTGGTTAGAGTTAAACAGCAAAGTAGGATTTTAACATGTCTCTCCCTCTAGAAGGGGGGAATAATATCCTCATCACCAGAAATGGTATGGGGGTATTATTCCAAAGTGTTAGACACCTTACACGACATGTTTTGATAAAGCCAAACCATAGTTACCATAACCGTTTAAGATTATAAGGCACTTTAAGAGTATATGGTAGGCTATATCATAGAACAGCTATAAGGACATGGTTCCGAAAGCTGCAGACAGGCTCAGCTCATGCTAGAGCACCATCTCACATGTTACCAAGCACTCTGCCTCCAGGATTGTTAAGGCCTGCCATAGGAGTGGCTGATAGGTACACATGTGTCTATATATAAGGTAGATATAGATATACTATATCTAAGCAAGGGGTGATTACACGACCTTGCCCCAGCTGAGTGATCAGCCAGTTGTGTCTGATTGGAAGGCCAGACCAGGGGTGGCATAATACATGCTGCAGCCCCTGGGAGGCCTAGGGTACACCTATGCCCTGGGTACCTAGGGTACACTGTACAGGGTCCAATAAGGTGATCCTTACCAATTGTGTATGTACCTAGGGTACATGGAGCCCATTTTAAGGAGAGAGCAGACAGCCTGAGACCCTGAATGGCAGGATCTCAGGCCAACTAAGTCGAAAAACCAGCTAGACACTAGGCAAAAAGTTGGGGGTAACCATAGTCAGATATCCACCTTCCTACACCCTGTGCATTCTGGGTCTGTTTGCAGTAAAACACACAGGATATGCTGCAAAAGTGGGTAGGAGTGCCCCCAGGAACTCCTTCCCCCTTGGTTAGGGAGTGTCCAGGAGTCACATCCACCCTGAACTGTAGAAAAATGGACCTCGTCACCAGCTCCTCAGAACATTTTCTGGACCTGTGGAAAAAATGAAGAAGGATTGTTCCGGCTGTTGAGTTCTGGGAGGACACCTGAAGGGCTGAACCGCTCCCACTTGCACCCAGGACAAAGAAGTGGACTCCAATGGTGTGACTCTCTGTGACTACAGGGACACAACAAGCTGGAAGAGGTCATTTTACTGAAGTGCTCACCTGACCAGTTGCAATTGGATCGGGACTGGACTCTGCTGGTCGGTTATGCTATAGTGAGTTATGACCCCTAAGTGCTGTCCTTGAGGTCTTTGGGACCATTTGCTGTGTCTAAATAGACTTGACCTACAATCTGATAAATCTGTACTTGCAAACATTTTGGACTGCCAGGCTTCTGGGAGACAGGACCAACCACGTAAGACAATCTGACCAAGGTGCGATCTCAGTGGGCTTAGATTTCAAGCTGGTCATGCTCTGAGCTTTTTGCTGCTTGAAAAAAATGTCCAGCGTAGCCTTGCAGGATGCCCATCTAACTTTGGTGCAACTTTCCCAGCTACAGATGTCAGCATTGCCCCACTGGTGGATTCTGAGCTCAA
This sequence comes from Triturus cristatus, assembly GCF_964204655.1. NCBI lineage: Eukaryota > Metazoa > Chordata > Amphibia > Caudata > Salamandridae > Triturus > Triturus cristatus. Next base: position 817,487,482 of record NC_140582.1, read on the forward strand.
AAAATAGACTCGAAGAAATCTTGACCGGGCAAAGGCGAGAAATGTATCTGACTATCAAAAGGACTTTCCTGGGCGTGAAGTCAGAAGTTTCCCCGCTCTGTTTTTCTTGACAAAAACAGCAGCTTCAGCAGGACCTCGTCCAATGGTTATCTGGCTTCAATAGGGCTTCCTCCGACACAGTGTGCACTGCTGAAGGATTTCGACTTCCATTTCAGAAACTAAGGTAAAATCTTTTACTGGGACAAACCTGCTTGGCATATCCGACCTGCATTCCACCGTGGTCTGCCTGACGTGCCTAGGTTCCGGTCACCTACAAACAATGATTTTTGATTGGCACTTTACTTTCTCTTTTTGCACTTTTTCTCTTAAATATTAAAATTCATATTTACGGTTCCCCTTATTTGGTTTCTCATGTTTCATTGTAAATGTGTGTATTACATTTTACTCTATTTTGATAAATTAGTGTAGATTTTTTTTGTGTTGTGTTTTTTACTCTAACTGTTTGGATACTTCTAAATGCTTTACACATTTTCTTTAAGTTAGGACTGTTTGCTTTGTGCCATAACTTTCAGGGGTTAAGCTTAGGTTTAAATTGTTGAAACCTTTGCCTTGATATAGTGCGTTAGAGACTTTATTACTTGCAGTGGACTACCATCCGCCTGAATTAATAATTCACTTTCTTCCAGATGCTTACTCAGACCTCTGTGCTGCATTCTGTGAACAATTTCTCTGCACTTCACCTTTACTTTCCACACTGCTCTCCATGAAAGGGACACTGAAGATGGCTGCAAGGAAGATCTGGCTGAAATATTTCTGGATCGAGCCATGATTTGTGCTTGCTTCTGAAATACTGACTTTAGAGTTTGCCCTCGTTAAGAAGATGCCATATAAACATTTAATCGTTTTGCAGATAAAACCCCCAGAACACATGGTCTGACGCTTTACAGCCTAATCACAACACACTGAATCTCCCTGGTGTTTTTTAGCTTTTCTGGCTGGAATTAGCACTTTTCTTCTGTTTCTATGCCTGACACATTAAAAGGTTGTCATTTCTGCAGGCAGAGGCAGATGAACCAAAACAGTCTGTGGAATAATCTTTCTGGTAAAATTCCAACACACCTGTCTTCAGGAAACGTGAAAATAATTAAGTAAACATATTAGGAAAGTAGTTTTGTCTCAGGACTGATATGTAATCCTTCCTTACAAGACCAGCCCTAAGATGTATTTAATATTGATATTTGCAAACTATACATAAATTGAATGAAAGAATAATTAATTTTACATCGTACCACATAACGGTGCATGCTCTTGCTTACGGGGCTCTTGTTTGACTAGATACACCAGATACAATCAGAAAATCAAAACGCTCCTAGGGGTTACAATAAAATGCCCCTGCAGATACCTTGTGTTACACTGGCTATTAGGATACCACACTACTCCTAAAACACCTAAATGCGCAGTCACAACAATCCATCTATATAAAACAATGTGTGCAAGATGTCTTAAAATAGAGCTTTTACAAACAGATGCCAGGCCATCACTGGCTTGCGACCAATCGTCCAAAGAAATCAGACCCATTGCTTTGTCACTGTTTATCTTATTGTTCTACTTTTCTGTGTTTCCTTATGTCACAATAAAAATAGTTTTCCACTGTACAGATTAGTGTGGGTTCATCTGGACTCCCAAAACATAACTTCCCACAAATTCTCCAATGGCCAAAATAAAGATGAGAGTGCAAGGGGAACGGGACTTTACAAAAGTCTACCCTAATTCACAAAAAAGTAATTCAACTATTTGTGAAGAATTTGCTTTTGAGAAGCTGCTTTACTGTGCAGTCTGAGGAGTAACTCCACATCTCCTCTGTGCAAGCTCTATTTTCTGAGAAGCTTATTTCAATGCAAGCTGCTTTTCCACACAATACAGCGAACTATTTGTTTTATCAGAAATCCATCCACCAGACTTGGGGTAGAGTGACCAAACGTTTAAATGCACGCTTTGGCAAAGCTCCCTCAACAACATGATTAACGGATCCCCACAGTGGCAAACCAGCAGTTCCACCTTTTAGTAGTTTGGCAACGCACAAGGATTGCTCTTTCAAAGATGGGAGGGGTGAGGCAACAACAACTCAAGTAAGAATATTCTGAAAAAGTGAAGAACTGAACTGTATGATTGTAAAGAAAATACATTCATTAGATGCAACAAAATTAGCGAAATGAAAAGTAGAGATCAAATGATGCGTCAAAGAGTATGTAGGACTTTACATACTCCAAAATGTCTTTGTGAATAGGTCTTTAAGTGATGAGTGATGAGCTGTTGTTTTTGTTATATGCTGTTTAAGATGTGATGTGTGTAGTATAAACATATACCACTGCCTTATTTATTCAGAGACTTGCATAGACAATTATGTACTTTAGGCCACCTGAATCTTTCTTAGTTCTAAAATGTGATCAGACTGTGTTAAACAAACACCCTATAACAGGGGCGTAATGTTAAAATATATTAAACAACCTTATATGACTCCTTTTACAAATCCTTCTTGAAAATATGATTTGCTCTCAAAACTTGTTATCCACGAGAACCAGGACGGTGGATTCTGGCAATGAGAGGGCTCCACGATAGAGTGGGAGTAGAATTGCTCTCCGCCGGCAGAGTTTGCAGAGTTTTGACCACTCCGTGCTCTGTGCGGAGTTCACCGAAGTGATACAGAGCGGACTTTTTTTTTCTTCAGCAGCTTGCTGGCAGTAAATTGGCTAGATCTTGCGTGAAAAAATAATGTGCTAGACCTCCTCCTGGCGAGATTTCTCATCGTGGGTGGTCTCTGCAGGTCGTGACCGCTCGCATTGAGAAATCTGCCATTCGCGTTGAGGAAGCTGGCACTCGAGTAGAATGTCTACTCGAGCGGCAGAGAGCATCAGCGCCCTCTGGCGCGACGCGTAGTGCCATTTGCGCTGATTTTACAGCGCATGACAAACTCCTGGTGCTAAAATTCAGTGCGAGCTGCATGACTTAAGAACTCCGCCGCTAGCACAACTTTGCGGAGCGGCGTAGACTTTTTCTGGCACTTTACGAAGTTTCGCGGGGTAGAACTCTGCGATGTCCACCCAGGCTTACTCCACAATCAGCCATGCTGTAGTGTAATGCAGTCTTGGTCACAAACGGTCAGCTATGCCCAGTATCTTGCCCGGTGGAACTGGGTAGAGACTGAATCATCTGCAGCACTGGGGGTGTGGCACTGCCCCCGCATTCTGTGGCCTGCTCATGTTGGCCCCATGGACAGCTGCAATGTAGTCCGCACCTGCAGCTCTGCAAAGCCCCAGGGTCCTGAGGTCGCATTCCATATGTGATGTTGCCTCAAGGAGAGACAACAAAATCGAGGTTGTTTGGAGGGGTGCCAGTGTTGCTGCCACAGACGCAGTGGCAAGTTACCCCTCTTGCCTCACTCTGACCATCACCATCAGCATTCTCAAATAATCTGTCTTGCTTGCCTTGCCAGCTCTGTGCTAAAACAACCAGGCCAGAATTCTAAATGATGGCATTTATAGTCACTATGCGATTAGGATGTGTGTAATCCTGGCTCATATTGTTTTTTTATGGTGTTGAGATGTATGAGTCTGATTGTGCGTTTGTTAGAATGCATGAAGTTTGGTAAGTAGGGGGTCTGTCTGAATATTTGAATGATTTATCATATATTGTTTGTCTGTTTTAAAAAATGTATATAATATTATTCATGTATATATGGTTAAAGTAAATCTTTCTAATTAAATATATGTATTTCATGTATGAATTGGTGAATAAAAACATTTTATGAAAAATAAATTGTGAGTTGGACCGTACACTCTAATAATTAGTAGTAATGTAGAAGAAATCTAGGTTAAGGGGGTTTCTTTTGTGCTAATTCTAAAACAACCCACACCAGAATTATGTGCACCTGCGGCAACACTGGGGTCCCACAGATGGCAGACTTCTTTGATTGGGCTGGCAGTAGGGGAATGAAACACTTTGGGCCACAGGGTGTCTCCCTTTCCTGGTAACTAGCAACACCACTTTTTCAGTGATGCACAGACATCTAGTGGCAATGGGGAGCAGTGTACCTGGAAAGACCCCTTTAGCAGCATCTGCTCTTTTCATCTATGATATTACACATGGGCCTTTTAATATTCCCTGCTGCAGTTCCGATATATGGTCAAGTGTTTGAGTGCACCCAAATAATTTCTTTCTAAATCCTGATCATATAAATGTTGAAGGACAAGGCCTCTCAACAGCTCTCTTTCTCGGAGGGGCTAAAAGGTGACAAAAACAAATCCAGTCAGTCGACCCTCGGATCCCGCCATGGCCTCAAACACTAGATGGCATCATGAACAAATTTAAGGACATTAAAGCTTCAATAATTACGGTAGAATCCTCATTGGCGGACACAGACCAAGAACTCAATGCACATGTGTGCATTCGCTCTTCAAAATCAGAAAAAGTATAGAAGCCATAGAAAGAAAGGGTATGATAGTCCAGACTGGGACACAGATATATGGCAGCTGCAAAGAAAAGTCACAGATTTAGAAAACAAGTAGGAGAGACAATGTTTGTCTATTGGGGCTTCCCTGAGTCGAAAAAAGGAGATGAAGTGGTGGGTTTCTTGGTACTTTCACACCCAAGTTACTTGAAGTTGACTATTGCCAACCTCTTGAATTTCAAAAGGCACACGGACTAAAATCAAGAAGAAATTTTAACAATCACTCTACACTAAAACACAAAGGAATTAAAGATGACCTTCTGGATACCATGACTATGCTGGTGAAGATCGAGGGGAGAACACAGAAATGTCAGGATCCCCAAGAACTTTCTGGAATCACAAGTGATCACCTGATGCAAGTACTGCCATGCTCATAAAGTGAAAATGATGTGTCGACTAGTCTTCATCAGTCAACACTAGAAATCTCTAAGGCAGAAGCTGGCTCTTTGCCCAGCATTTTCTTCATGAAGATACTCCTATACAAAATATAGACCTATGTAGATCTCCCTGTTAGGTTTGCTTCCCGGTCCACTTGTCAGAGCCTCACAGAATATCCAAATAAGTCACAGGAGAAACTTCAGTCTTGGACCGCGCTCATCGTACGTGTCATTGACATGCGGAAACTGATACAGGCCCAAATGCTTCTAAACGATGGGACAACCAGTGAAAAGAATCCCGCTCTCATAAAGTTGTTCGAGTCCTGTGTTCTGCAGTGCTTACACACCTCAGTGTATATAATTGAGGATTCATCATTTCTCATTTTTGATACACAAACTCACTATTAAACATCACACTCACACCCAACATTAGGATTTCTATTCTCTGTCACTAGCTTGCAACCCGATGATGTCCACAACTAAGACCCTCTTCATTTGGTCACTTAAATGTGAATAGACTTACAATTTATGTTAAAGAGAAAATATTACTCTCTCACCCTAGATGTAAGAAACCAGATATAGTTCTTTTACAGGACACATACATGTCAGTGGTGGAAGCTTAGAAACTAAAATAAGATTGGGTGGGCAAAGTAGTCACTGCAGCAGATACTGCCTCTCTAGAAGCACTGAGTGCATCAGAAACCTGATGCTGCAGGAAAAAAGGAGTCACCATCTTAATCCATAAGAATTTCCCAGCGAAAATGTAGAATGGGGTCCCTGTTGCTGAATACTGGTGCCAGTCAGACCATGGTGGTTGTAAGGCTGGTTTCCCCAGAACAGTATCTGCTAGGACAGGTTTGCAGGGTTAGGAATGTCTGTGAGTAGGGATCTGTGCACCATGTGGCCCAGATATTATTAGAATGGGCAGGAGGTCTTACCCAGAGAAGGGTTATTGTCATTCCTAACCTGCCTATAGATGGTTTCCTTAGCAAGAAAAGAGCTGGAAGAAGCGGCTGCAGAGGCTGCCCTGAAAACACAGTTTTATGGCTGTGCTTTCCCTAAGCATTGGGTAAAGAGACCCTGGAAAAGAGTAAAGTGTAGAAAGTGGATGCCATCTACATTGGGAAGGCAATGTGGCCAGGACTTACCTGCTCTGAGAGGAGAGGACTCCAAGTACATTCTTCCACATGATGCTCCTGTTGAGGAAGCCCTTACTCTTCTTCCTCTATCAGCGAGGAAAACATTGCTGTAGAATCTCACTGTAAGTAAATTAGATTATGGCCACTCTTTTCTTGCTCCTGAAAATGAGACTTTACTTTCACAACTTTAAGTTGTTCAAAACACAGCAGTATGTCTCATTTGCTATTTTCCTTCTGGTACCACTTATACTCCTCTTCTGAGATCTTTGCGTTGGTTGCCTGTAAGGAAGTGCATCATTTTCAAAATTTGCTGCCTTACTCACAAGTCGCTAACAGGGAAAGGTCACAAGTACCTCATCCATAGGCTTAAATGTTACTGTCCAGTTAGTACTTTGAGATCCACCAACAAAGCCTTGCTCACTGCTATATGCCGCTCCAACTGCATAACGGACATTGATACTCCAGCTGGCATTCTTAAAATCATGCTTTATTCTGATGACATGCTTCTCACCTTAGAATCTCAGGAACAATCAATTCCTGTCTTAATGTCAACCATATCGGCCAACCCCATGTTCTACGGCCACAAAATAAACTGAACTAAAAGCAAGTCCTTGCCTATGACAACCAATGTTACAGCATGCTCACTCAGTGCTTACCCATTCCAAGGGCTATCTAACAAGATTAAATACCTGGGGACACTGATTAACAACAATTTCCATGCAATGATCAACGATAACATGACAGCGCTTTTCAACTCTGAGACTATGTGAAGTGGAGCAAATTGCAATTAGCACTATGGGGTTGTATTCAAATGCTAAAGATGGTGGTGGACCCCCCTAATGCTGCCTTATCCTTTATCACTAATTCAACTCATCATTCAGCAAAATAGACTCTCTTATTAAACAATAAATACTTCAAAATGACACACTAAGGCTAGCTATGTCCAAACTACATGCAGCAACTGTTTCAGGTGGCTTACGTCTCCTGAAGATGGAACTATACCCTGTCGCCCAACACCTATCGCAGTTGCATACCACTTCACCTTTGATGGCGAATACCCTGATTGGGTAGTTATTGAAAGCCACCTGCAGAGTGGTATGGAGGGATCGCAAGTGCTATATATGCACCGTTTCTCGCAAGGAGGCAAAAACAGTCCTATTTTATTAAGGTCAAGGCCGATTTGGATAGCGGCCCCATATTAAATTAAACAGGACAGCTCATTAATCATGCAATCTTCCCTCTGGAACAATGCTACTGCATATCTCACAGGTCAGGCTTTGCACTGACCATCCTGCATTCAGAAAGAGATAATAACGGGAGTCAAGTTCTCGCTAACAGTCTTTCAAATTTTTCAAAGACTTTTGCAAGGAATGCCAAATGACTTTTAATCAGTTTACGTGCTATCTACATCCTAAGCATTGCTTCGCTGGTGCGATGGCTAACCAGATATCAGCCATACTAGACTCCACTGTTCATTCCTATTTGGAGAAATGGGTAACTATAACATAATTGGTCTCAGCCTGTATGGAATGTTGATTGAGGAAGTATTCCCCAAACCCACAGCTATCCAAACAACCTTCGCTGATGATAAAGGGTCAGACCTACCTACCATCTGGGACAAAGGCCTTCGCGAAGCCTGTTGGAAATTCAGCTTTTTAAATATTCTACATGACTGGCATTGGCCATGAACTTAATGACAAATTCAAACTGTTTTTAATGCTAAGGTCAAGGGGAAGACGCAGTGGCCAGGATTACAGGCCTACTGGGACCAAATCTGCAGTCACTTGTCAGATGCTAATGACCTAATTATAGTCTCATCATTGAAACTCACACTGCTACATGACACGAAAAACATGGAGGGAATAAACAATCACAGAAAAGGGTAGCTAGACTTCGCTCTATTAGTAGCGACGTTTTGCATTTTTTTTTACAATGGAATTCTAGAGTGCCACCGATGATGTCGTAGTGGAATGAAAAGATGAGGTTAATGGCTTCATATGACCACATGATCTAAAAACTCAGGTTGGAAACTAATCTTGGAAACCCAGTCCATGCTTCATATTACTTGTTTCATTCCAGATATGATCGTGCGACCTGCATTCCATATTGCTAAACCTGGAGCAACTGGCCTTAGCTGAACTTGAACCTAGTTTTGTCTTACAGAGGTCTGATGTGAGTTTAGAACTCTAACAGGCACCGTATGAGTAAACATACAAGTTTATCAATAAGCCTTATCTTTCTTTATGACCATATTCATGTCCTACACATCTACTTTTTGTAATTTCAACTAATACCCATAACCTAATTAAAAAAAAAGAAACTCATTGTTATTTTCTTTTGTATTACCTAGGTTTTATTTTGCAAAAAGGGCGTGGGCAGTATTAGCAGTACTAACTAAACAAAGTTTCAGAAGTTTTCAGCCCTTACTTCAGCCAATACTGTCCGAGAGAGTACAGTTTCTTTGCAGTGAATGTACACTACACTCCTCTTATACCTGCTTCGAGGTTCTACCCAAGAGAATGCAATCATTTGCATCTTGCAGATATTGCTACTTCATCCTCAGGTTCACACAGGGTTTAGGTTGGCATTCAGGGTTCTTTTAGATGTTGAACCACGTCAGCTTCACGAATATCCTTATTGATTAATCAAATCACGTGGGATGAACAATGTCCCCAGTGGATTAATTCAAGCAAACTATAATGAAAGCCAAATGGTAATCTATTATACAAATGTAATGCAAAAAAGCAAAAATGTAATACAGGATGGAGTGTGTTGTTGTGTAAGTTGCGACTTTGGTGTAACCCTGCAACATGTGCATTCCAACCCATGGGTGACACAGGTGAACTTGGTTGAATGCACCAGCACTGAATGTGAAAGACACATTATTGTAGCCCCACAAAACACTATTCAATGTGTAATTGACATAGAAGCATTGCGTTTGAGTTACTAACAATCCCGTAAAGGGATTAGGTGCCCCATGGAAACACTAACAAACCTTATTCCATTATACACTGTATCATACACACCATCCTAAAAAGAATTAACACTTTTAAGTAAAAAGTATTACAGGAGCAATCTGTTTCGCAGTACATCTAAAACAACTACACAGAATACTTTAAAAACAACAAGAAGGCAAGTTTTGGATAATGAGAATTAAATTAACATTTCCAGCGTTGTAAAAATAACATTAAAATGTAATCTAGCTTTACAGGGGCCTACGGGAACACACGCGGATCTCCTTGGCTCCTCTCAGGTTGCCCTAAGAAAGCGTCCCGCAATTGTAGGCTGAAAACTATTCAATTGTTTGTCCTCCACAGGGCTTACCTTACACCCCATACACTAAGTAAGATGTACACCACAGCGGTTGCGGCCTGTCCTCGTTGCCCGGCACCGGATGCCGACCTGATGCATATGCTGTGGCTCTGTCCGGCGCTGCGGGGATACTGGGGTAGGATAACGCACGTCTTAAATACAATTACCGAACGCCCCTCCTGGGACGCAGCAGAGGCTTGTTTATTGGGTCTTTTACCGCTCCCCCTTAAAGCGAAACTGTTGCGTCGTTTTGCCAATCTGGCATTAATGCTAGCAAAGCGCCTGATAACACAGCGTTGGAAGTCTCGAGCCCCACCGCATGTAGAGGCCTGGGGAGAGGAGGTGTTGAGATGGTCGGTGGCGGAGCGAGAGGCGCTGCACCGGGAAGAGAGTCGAGGGCTGCGAATGCATCCTATATCCCTAGAATGGGCACACCTGACTGAGCTGTTTAAGAGTGAAATGGAGGAGAGGGAGGGGGCTACAGGGAACAATCCCCAGAGTCCCCCTGTATGAGCCGGGTTACATGTCAGCGGATGTGATTGGTGATTGCTGGAACCTGTCCCCTGACACTGGGTGATGTAGTATCCCGAATGATTGAAGCCGCTTCCTGGTGGGTGGTGGTCTACACCTCCCCCCCATATTCCACTTGTCCTCATTTATCTAGTTCCCCCCGCTTGCCGCACTGTTCGACCTCCCTCCTTCCCCTACCGCACGCTTAGGGTGTGGTTTCCTCCCCCTCTCCCCCCCCCCCCGGGGAATGCTCTACGGCCCTCAGACTGACTTTTTGTGGCATGGTTTGATTAGGTGGGTGGGTCCAGGGTGGGATTGGGAGTTGGGGGATTGTTGGGCGGGCACCGCTCCCCATAGGTATAGTATCTTGAAGGATGGGAATGTAGCACATAACAATGTACATGGCTGGTGACCTTCCAAGCCGTCTTGTGACATTTTCGGAATGTATCGACGACTATACTGCATTGTTTACAGGTCTACACAAGATGCCTGCGTTGTATCCTCTGCCCTATACATACTTAATGTGATTAATGCAGTTTGTTGTTCCTTCTCATGACAAATCTTAATAAAATTTGTGTTAAAAAAAAAAAATGTCATCTAGAACCTGACACCCTAACGTCTACTTCTATGCGCTATACTAAGAGAGCATGGAAGGCAGAGCAACTTGCAGAGAGAAGAGACTCACTGCATAACTAGTTGAAAGCAAAGTCTATTTTTTCAGCTGAGGCACAAAGATAGTGCTCCCCGCACAGGGCAAACACACGCTGCGGGAGCAGTCAGTCTTTCGCTGGGACTCAGCGTTATCAGCTTCGGGTGAGATGTAGCATCTGAGAAGAGCAAAGTGTGCCAGCAGAAGGTGATGTCGTCTCTGGCAGAATCTCGGTCGATACACTGGGCGAATGATCTCTCCTGACCAGTGGTCAAGTGTGCGTTCTTATATACTAAAGCTTATCAGAAATGGGAATTTCTGACATAAGTTTAGGAATATCTGACATACCTTATGTGCATCAAGGTATGCATCCTAGATATTGCCTTATGAGCATATAAGATAAAAGGATGTCAATTCAGACTACATTATTTTAGTTTTATGTTGGTATGTATTCTTAATTAATTTTGACACGACGGACAAATCTTGCTTTGGAGGTTGTATCTGCATCTAGTCGAACGGTGACATCTGCGTCTAATAACAGACATAACAGTGTTCTGCATAAATCGGTAAAGCTGGGGGCTTCCATTATTTGAGTGGGGAAAAATGGTGACCTCCATTAGTCAAGATGGAGTTGAGGTCTATATAAGATGGAGTCGGACTTAGGGACTTTATGTCAGGGTGCTAGTGCCAAACGTGCTCTTTGAAGCGCGATACACATGTGCGATAAAGGCGATGAAAGTGCAAATCAAAGAAGTAAAGATAATTGAATGAAAACTTCATTGACTTGCATGCAGCCCCGTTCCATTGTATATTCTATTTCATCGGCTGTGCTGTTCTTTACTGCTTCAATACTCACTTTGATTACCTTTATCACATGTGTGTATCACACTTCAAAAGACTGGTTGTAGTTAGAAGGGAGGTGCAGAAGAAAGAAGCAAATGGCAGTTATTTTGGAAATTTGAATAATAAAGGGCTGCCAAAAATGAACATGAGGCCACGAACGGAAGATGAGGGTTGTGGAGGTGTGCCTAACTCTGGTGGCCTACAGGCAGTATTGCAGAAGGACTGGTCAATTCCAAGAACAAGGATCTCTGATTTGTCCCTGTTTATTTTATGTGTGTTAGTGGACATCCAGTTGCCCACAGAATTGGACTGCTACTGTCCAATGTAACAGAAAAAGAGGCTCTATTTGCCATTAGCAGAGTTATTAATAAATTACCTTTACAATTTGTGTTGTCTGTGTGTACCATTAACAACTGGATACGAATGGCTAGGGGCATCAAGTAAACATTTAAAACAGTGAAGATCTCTGAGGGACTCCACAGTTAACGAGTGTGTGTCAGGATGCTGGGCAGACATGCTTACCTTTAAGTGCTGGTTTATTGTGACATGGAATATAAGGCTTCTGAAAGCGCACGTCTTGAGAACCAGAAGAGGATCGAAGGGTGTGCAGGGTGTGGGTGCTGCTTTGATAGAAGCCTCGCATCTCAGAAGGATGCAGTTTGTGAAAAATCGAAGTAAAAATAAGAAGGACTACATGTCCCATGAGCACACAGGAGTCCCATGAGACATGCTAATGGTGGCAGCCATATTGAAACTCTAGAGTACAAGTTCCTTGTGGCCCATAGCCTCCTTGCCAGACAATGGTGATGTATAGTTGCTGCAGCCAGGACATATTGTTGGAATCCCGTTATTGCTGTACATTGCAACCAGAAAATTATCTTGCCTGGATATATACTTCGACTTGTTGTTTTCACAAGGAGCCACCCTTTAGGGTTACACATTCTATAGCACTTGTTTGTCTTCACACAAAGTAATCCATTAGGATTCTGAACTCGGAGTGTTCTGTGTGAGTGTTTCTTCTAAACTCCAGTGAAAGTATGTTGGCACATAATGTTTGTCATATGGTTTGCTGATATCAGTGTTAGTAAAAATATGATGACCTAGGGTCGAAGCTAAACATGCAAACCAACAAATGTTTTTCATGTTTGAGTTATCAATTTGTCAATTTGAACGTAATCCAAGCATAAAAAGATATTTCCTAATATTGAATGAAGCTCTCTTTAACAAACAAACTTAATGTAACCCTGAACGCAATTCACAGTTAACTGTGTCAACCATAATTCTACTTCAACTCAGGAGAAAGATCAAAATAAAGATAAAGTTTCGATTTATAAGTACAGAATGTCAGCAGGTATATCATAGTGAATATCTAAACTTAAAAACTTCTATGTCCAAGCAACAGTCATGCTAAAGATCTTCTTTACTTTTTGGATATCAATGCTCATGTAGGGCAGACCTACCCGAGCTGTGCAACCAAATGTGTGACTCTCTCCAGGGTCCCTGTTTCCCTCTATAGTCCCCCTTCCTCAAGCCGTCTGCAAAGCTCCCAGAGAATACTGTGGGATTGGCTGTGGGTTTGGCATATTAAGGAACCTACCATCGCTTCAGTTGGATCCTGATTTCCCGGTTGGTGCGTCGTGACAGTTGAAAGACAAATTTGTAAGTAGGGGGATGAACTGCCTATAAAGCGCTTTCCGCCCAGTAAAGACAGATTTTTGAATGTCCATCTGAAAAAGCTGTTGAGTGAGGATTTCATGAGAACCCTTGATAGAAAATCTGGCGAGCCCTCAGAGCCGCAGGAGTTGGATCTTTAACATTTTGGTGCAAATTCTCGGTTCAATGCACCAACACTGAATTAGAAAGCAAGTTGGACTGTAGCCCTAACACAAGCTCGCTTAGCAATCCTGCGCAAGCAGTGGTTTCTAGTTACTGATAGTCTTTTTAGATGAGTTCAGGGAAACAGTGACAATCCAAACAATCTTTTGTTTAGGAATAACACGCTCCAAGATAAGATTTAGAAATGGGGGCATGTAATTAAAAATATTTATTTTAAAATCCTCAGTCTAGTGTATAAAACATGAACAATAACCACACAGAATGCAAAAAATAAAAGTAATTAGGCATATAATGGTCAGCGAAAACAAGATGAATGTTTCTAACATTTTAGCGAGCATCTTATATCCAACGCCTTAAAAGTATTTCTAAGCGCTAGGCTAGTAATCCTGTCTTTTGAGTTTCTCGGGATGGATTTCACATCAAACTTTTGAATAGCTGACTTAAGCTATTCTTTATCAGAGGTCAGCAGAGGAAACAAAATCTTGGTGATGGACACCTTCTGCATAGTTTCTTAAATAAACTCTCCGACAGAGAGTAACTGGCTCGGCAATCTGATATGACCTATGGCGATAATTCTTGTGCGAAGATCTCTTTTAATCAATGGTCAAATCCTGGAGTTTTTATATACTGTTGACCACTGATTTTATCTCATATTTTCAAAATAAAATACGGTTTGGAGACACTAAGGCTTCTTCAAATCTAAACTAACATAGCACAAATTACGTCAGCTCTAGCCACATGTTGGCATTAAGCCCCCATCTTTGTAAACAATAAGATTACACTGTAAAGGCATATATTGCAATTGTATATCCATTAACAGAAACAAAAAATATGTTATCCTACAGAGTGGGTGCCATTATATCATCATTTTTGCATGTGCTCTAGGATCTACACACTTTCTATTAAAGATAAAGGAAAGCCCATTGGCAAGGAATGAACACAGGCTAACTAAATTAGAACTGTCTCAGTGTTCAAGAGAGGCTCTTCAAAGCCCCTATCTCTTTAACTTTTATTTCTGTGTGGTGTGGCGTTTTTTAACTCCTGCTGCCTCCTCTTGTCTACTTTTGGATCCGGTCTCAGTAAACACAGTAGGCAAACTATAACAGGCTTTTTAAAAAAAATATTTCACAGAGCTTACCAATTTTCCATTTTACATACTGTGGTTTAAATTATAATATAGGACATTTGTTTCAGATAGGCATACATCCTTGAATTTTCAAAATGGCTGAGAGCTTTGAATGTTGTTGTTTTCTACCCTCCCCGAGTGACTCAAAGGGCAAGTAAGAACAGGGGGGGCATGCTTCTGGGCTTGGAGAATGCTCTGATTGATGTCTTAGTGCCCTGTAAAGACAATGAGTTGACCTGTTGGATAATTAAAAGTTAAGGGACCACCCTGGCATAACTAGTTGAAAAATTCCAAGAAACCTTGTCAGGAAAGTCAGTTAACACATGGATACCATCAATTAAGTCAAACACAGACACAACATTGTTTATTAGAGATATCAATAAAAATATATTATCCTCTAGAATAATTATAAACATTAGGTCTCAGCAAACTAATTTCTTAGAAGTTTGATGAAACTTTTCACATACTTTTCAATTTGCAGGTCAGTAAGTACCTGCTGCCCGAAATATCATAAAAATAGTTTATGCAGATGCTTACCATACTAGGATCTCACTGGCAGCAACTGCTGAATGTCTGGGCGAAGGCCAACATACAGGTAGATAACTGTAATTTGAAAAGTATGCCAGAATTACCATCAAAAAGTGCTTTTTGATTAAATTAAGATCTCCATGTACAGACCAGTAGGTTATAGATATTTCCTTTCACCCCTGTTCAACCCACCATTTTACCTCGGTGGGTTGAACATGGGTGAAAGGTAATATCTATTTATAGAAGAACGTGTAGATTGAGCCAAAATTACAGGCATCAGACCCCACTTGTAGTCAAAAACGAAGCGGAGCAAAAGCATAGGGGTTGACTCTAGGGCAGGAGGAGCCGAGGGGTCTCTTTTACAATGCATAACAAATTCTTCTTCTTCCTGTCTTTTGTTTTTATCCTCTGCGGGGCTTTCTTAATCCCACGCTTTAGCCTGTCACGAAGGCTGCAAGCATTTTTTTCTGCAGTAGACAATGGAAGTGTCGGGGGCTCTGCATGAACAATAGCCATGCCAAGGAGAAGCAGGCTACGCTGCTAACAGTACAATCAAGTGCAGCCCCATCAATCAAGGCAGACAGGGCAAGACGGGTAACCAACAAGAAGGCTGCAAGTAATACGAGATGGAATTCGTGTTTGGGACCGGTGGGTTTATATTGTGTTGACTGCATCTCAGATAAGTGTTCCTTTCCATTCAGTAGTTAAGCGATCGCTCTCTATGTTGCCAAAAACTCACTGGGAGGCTCCCAGAAGTAGTTTTATTCCAATTAAAAATAAACTAATACTTCTACTTCATGTCCAAACCCTCTATCGAATTCCTATGAAGATGCAGACACTAAAGCTTTCTAGCTGCCACATTACGAAGGGCTTGAAAATTGACGTACACATTAATTGTTTAGGACTTCTGGGAATCGGTTGTTAGTAAGGAATGTGTTATGATGTTGTATTATTTTACTTTGACGTTGCGCAAGGCTGACCGGTCGAATTTGGAATACCTATGTGTTCCAGGTGGTCCGGTCATTCTTGGAGTAGCGGTTGCCGGAGGTAGGAGTCTGGGAGCCCTGTCTTTGGAGAGAAATACAATAAACTTACTTCGTGGGACCTTGCTGAGTCCGGATTCATCCTTTGAACAGAATGTTTTAAATCATGGATCAGTTATTCATTTTTAATCCAGTTTCCCGTCTCAGCGGATAGACTTTAAGGTTCTAAGGTTTTTATTGCAATCTACTCTCTTGCCTTTAGCAGAAACAGTGCTTAATTTGTAAAAAACATAAGTGTTGGTCCCCACTTTTTTTCATCAGGTATTACATGCTGCTTTGGATCAAAGCTCCAGGAGGCGAAGCCCTCCACTGAGCGAGGATGGAATGGGGGCGGTAAGCCAGACCATACCTTCTTCACTTTTAGGTCAGGTGCCCAACAGCAGTTGCAGTACTATTACTCCGGGACAGGCAGACAGCGTTTGCTGGGATAGCCCTAGTATCTTACCACTAGTCTTCGAAAAATTAATCAAATATAGCACATGTCCTGGTGTTGGAATAGAGTCATAGTTATTAACAAATCTGTAAATGACAGATCAGAGAACCTAACCAAAGGGAAGGGCTTCTGCTAAATGTGTGAAACAACGCCCCAAATCTAAGAAGAGAAAAGTCTCTTCTTGAGTCCCCTCACTCACCAAGTGTTGCCCCTAGGTGACATGCTTCATCATTGGGGCCATCCCAGACAGCTACTGTCTGGGGCGAGCTCCAACTTGCGGAACTACGTAGGAGAACTTTTTGTGAAAAAATGTGTAGTGCATTGTATGGGGGAGTGGTGATGGTGATACTAAAAATACCTAGCTAGTGAGCGATTGATTTATTCCTGCTTCTAGTTGGTATGGATAAAAAGGGGTTAATAGTAGGGAGGAAGTGTAACTGTTATGTGTATACTGTTTCTAGTATTTGGTCGACATGTTTCGAGGTGTCTCCTAAACCTCTTCTTCAGGACCACATGGAGAATAGAGTTGACAGAATGTTCAGGGAGACAAGTTTTCATGTGTTGCATTGTCGAAAAATGAGTAGCACTTGAGGCATTGTCAGTTAAGTCATTCTACGCCACTCGGTCAATGCCAAATTGTAGTCCTACTTCTATGTTTGAGCAATGTTCAGGTTTTAGGTTTCAAAATCTGGTTAACTTACTTACCCTCGGATCCACCAAATGCCTTTTACAGCAGACCACCCTTAGGCTTGCCATAGAGCAGTATTTATATAATCAGGAAGGGAGAGCAACAGTCATACTTCCATTGTATTTTGTGGAAATAAAAGTAGGACTACCAATACACTGACTGGTAGAAAAAAATCGGTGTTGGTGGTCCTTCTTCTGAGAATCTATGTGGAAACTAAAGGACAGAACTGCTGTCTCACACTACTCTGTAAGCAAAGGAAGATAGCTGCAGGCTGGAACGAGACCGAGATGGAGTAGGCAGAGTCCTGGTTCCATGAAGTAAGTGCCGGTGGTGCCTAGTGGCACACATTAATAATGGCTACAAGAAAGGGGGTTATTATACGGTATATTTATCAAGAAAGAGAGGACACAGAGACATCTGTAGAATGGGAAAACATGAAAAATGAGACTGCAATTGCATTGCAGCAGCATTACAGTAGTACACATCTAATGCATTGCACCTTTCTTACGCAATGTAGTAGTATGGGGAGGATGGAAGAAAGATTTGACACGAGGAACCTTAGAGAAAAATGTAGCTGGACCCTCCTTTTTGCAAACCTCATTCAAAATTCCACAGTCTTTCACAGATTTCCCCGATTTTACCTACAGGTCACATTAAGTCACAAGTGCAAGTACATGCTTCCAAAGTGCAATCAGCACTTTACTGGCCTGTGGTGACGTTATTAGAGATCTATGAAAATGCGCACAAATGCTCTCTGTAGCAAGCTGCAGTACCTTAAGCACTTACTAGAGATCCCATAGGTACAACGTGCTTATTTTTCACAGAACTACCACCTGAAAGCAATTGTAAGATATAAGCCCTGTAAAGGTGGAGGTAGTTAGGTATGATGGGTTAGGTATAGTATGATAGGTAGGTTATCCACGGTAGATTTGTAATGGTAGGTGGTCTAATGGATAAGTAGGCACAGTAGGGTAAGCTCGATAGGTATTTTATGGTTGGTGAGGGTAGGAGTTCCGAAGATGGCACCATGCTTCCGGATTTTAGCCCTCATGAAGCTAAGCTCCTTATGGGATCCCTGGGGAGCGGAGTCATCTCCCACATATACAAATCCTTAGTAAATAACTCATCCAATAATCTGGACGGCCTGCGATCCTGATGGGAGGGATGGTTGGGCCCCCTAAAAGACGAGGACTGGCGGGATGCCCTTATGGCCCCCGAGTATTCACTGTTCCAGCGTGATTGCGCCTAATTCAGTTTTACTATCTTCAATGTGTGTACCTCACTCCTATCAAGCTGGGCACACACAGAGTCCCGACTGCCCGCGCTGCGCAGATAGACCCGCAGTCTTTTATCATATGACGTGGTCATGTAAGGTCATAGCAAGATAATGGGAACGCGTGGTTGAAGAGTTAACTGAGGTACTGGGGTGGGAGGTCCCCGTTACACCCCGAACCCCAGCAGGGTAGCAAAGCAAGACATTGCTGCTCCATGGAAGAACCCCCGTCCACCCACAATCTCCCAATGGCGAAAGGGAGTGGACTGGTGCGTAGCACAAGAACAGCCAGTATATGAAGCCAGGGGTTGTCCGAACAAGCATAAGAAGGTTTGGGGCAAATGGCTGGGCCTGTTGGACTAAGGGTGTGCAGTAAAGGCCCAGATGTGGAGGAACGTTTATGAGGTAATGTAATGTAGCTGAAACAGTTGAAAACGACCCATGCGGCAAAGGTGTTACAAATTCATGTGATGACTGAGTGTACAGTTTGTTAAAAAAAAAATGAGTATCAAAAAACAAAATTCATAAAATCAATGCCAATGTTTATAATGATACAAGAATGAAATTGCATCACTAGTAGCAAACTTGCCCAACGTAAACTCTCCATCAACCCTGACTCAGAAGTATGTGGTCAGGTAGGCTCTGCAACCTAGGCCTGGGATTACTGATTGACATGTCACAGGTGGGATGGCACGTAGCTGACAGACAAACGTGTGAACAGAAAACTTGTGGCAGTCCCCCAGATAAGCGCAGCAAACCACAATGGTCCAGGGAGATTGGCCCTAATAAAGGACAAATGGCCGTAGGGGTGTGCGCACTCCCAAAACACCATAAAGTGAGATGCCACATGAAGTTAGGAACACACAGCCAATCAGGACACAGCACACACAGTACATGCAGTGATCACACTCCCCTCATTCTGGAAATCTTGACCTGTTACCCACTGGCCCCCACTGTGTCCATGCAAGGTCAAGGCCCACCTGCATTTAGTATCAGGGGCCTTATTTACAACTTCATAGAAAAGACTCTCATTCTTTTGCCAAAAAAGGATAGTCTGAAGCACTTTCTGATACCCAATGGAATGTATAAAAACGTGCTCAGATTAATTGTACTTTGAAACAGTCCTTAGCCCCTCTTCTGTAACTGTGCTCCTGGCTGAAATGGTTAATTAAACCAATTGTTCCTGTTTTGCCAAATGCCTCTTGTCTTTTGGTTTTTCAAGGTAAATTCAAATTCGAGCAACAGAAGAGTAGGAAAGAGTGGAATAGCATACAGTGGAGTGGTGTAGAGTGGAATGACGTCCAATGCAATAGCCTACATTGGAGTGGCATAGAATAGAGCATTGTACACTGCAGATTAGAATAGTTTATAGTGTAGTGGCATAGAGTGCTGTGATGTGCAGTGGAGTGTTGTAGAGTGGCGTGGAATGGAGTGGTAAACAGATGATGATAAAATTAGGTAGAAAAGTAGAAATGGTGTGAAAAGTAAGATAAGACAGCAATTTGTTCTGCCTTGTGTTTACCTAGATTTAAAAACCAATGAAGGGCAAGACATGGATGTATTTTTTTAAATATATAAAACATTATATTTATTTTCCCTACCTATAATGACTCTAACCAAGTAATATTAGGTAGGGAAAAATGATAAAACCTTATACTTACCTGTATTTTACGCCCTAACCCAGAGCACAGCCAAAGTGCACCAAAACCAACATGGCTGCAGTCATTAGCCAATCATATAATCCCTTCTCCTCTGCATGTAGCACAGAAAAACATACTTACTTTTCTTACCTCCATTCCTACTTTTCTTACCTCCATTCCTAAAAGGATCATCTGCACACCATAATCTACAATCCTGCCAAATGTTATCGAAACCCAACTGGCTGTGGGTAACCTAATTTTTAGCGGGGACCAACCATCGATCAGCTTGTCATTTTTAGGTTGCGCCTGCATTGCGCTTGCGTTGTGCTTGCAAAATCCCTTGTAAAAAAAAAAATCTTAAAAAGGGCTTAGAGCCCCAGTTTTTTACTTAAGGTGACATTAAATTGTTTGTTAGGCACCGGGAGATGAAGTGATTTACCCAGAATCCAGTGGCGGCCAATACAAATTAAAAGTGGTGAGGCGGGTGCAAGGGGTATGGGGGTGCTGGAGTGATGCAGAGATTAAAAATAAATCATTAAAAGACTCCCCCGATGCTGCTGGCCGCCTCGCGCCTCGTGCTCCTCTGCTCTCCTGCTCCCAGCAGTCCCTGAGGCCTACTAGCATGAGAGCAGCATGGGGATTGGCCTGAGCGGGCTGGTTTGACTCTTGCTTAGACATAGGGAGTTTGTGCTGTTTCTCCATCTGGGTGTGGAATACAGCTGGGTTGGAGAAACCTAAGTGCGCATGGCTGTTTGGCTGGACTAAGATGCCCGGCCAAACAGACATGCCCACTTGTAGCAGTGCGTACCACTCCGTTTCCCAGTGTCGATCCGGATGGCCCGGCCCTGCCCCGCCCTTTAATCGGCATACCGGACATAACAAGGAAAAATAAAATTATAAAATGTTTTATTATCATTTTATTTTTCCATTATTCACTGCTCAGAAATCAGTGGGGTGGCAGTCCTCCGTCTTAACGGAGGAGCGGCAGGATGTTGAACCGATGCCTAGATATAAATCTGGTTCACAGTCTGCAGCTACATCCTCTCCCAGGGGAGAGAGTTAATTTACTTTTCAGCATGCACCCCTACCCCCTTCTGTTTTTTGCAATTTTATATGCCTCCGTTTTGATGTTGCTGAACTTCACCATATTTTCTGAAGAACTCTCATTGCAACTGGGGGGGCACCCACCCAGCCACCATGCCTTGCATTGGGGTTTGGGGAATTGCTCTTCAAACTGATGATAAACACTCCTAATTGAAACAAAAAAGACCTGCTGCCCTGTTGTAAAATATAAATTGTGTGGCTGTACTTACTCTTGAAAGGGCTGGGCCCATAAGTTCTGAACCTATTCTAGAGATCCAATCCGATGGTTCTTTTTAGCAGCATGTAAGCAAAGAGGGGAGAAAATGAGTTATTTCTACCAATCAAATAAACAAGAATTCTCTTGGACACATCGTAACCACACACAACGATGTAAGGTTAGTTGATTTATTACAAAGACAAAAATAACTGAACATAAAGACACCTCAAGACGAGAGTATAACAATACAGCGGAATTAGAATAAAGCCAAATCTGCGTATCCAACTAAAACGATTTAGCATAAACAATCCAATGAATTCAAGAAGTAGAATGCAGAGTATCAGAAAGCATGAGTCCAAGTTTGATGAATACACAGCATGAATCTATCCCTACACTAACTCTAAAGGGTTATCCCTACTTAAGCCTCTTCAGAAAATGAATAAAAGGTGTCAGCCTGTGGAGTCTTCCTAAGAAGTCTCTCCACCATCAATGGGTCCGGTATGATAAAGCTACAGAGACAGAGCTTGGTCTCAGAGGCTCTCCTAACGATACATTATTCACAGGGGTCCTCCTCAAAATCCATTGCAGGTCATGCCATTTGCTCTGGGTACAATCTTAAAGGTACTTTTCCATGGGACAATGGTGTTCTTTCCTTGCAACAATTTGTCCTTGGTTCCCAGGCCTTATCCTGCTTGAAGCACAACGCCCTTCCTTTATCGACTCAAGCCACTGGATTGTAACTTCTCTCCTTGCCTGACTAGTAAAGAAAGTATTCTAACTAACAAAATGTTTCTTTTACCTGCAACATAAAACGTGAAAAAGACTAAATTCCACAGTACACATGTTAATTCTAAAGCGAGACTTTCCAGGGAACTGCACTTCAGGCCTATGAAATTCAGCTAACATAAGAAAGCATCCTATAAGCTTAACGAATTTGCATTGAAATCAAAGCACTTTCAAATGATGCATTTACCTGCATGTAAAATGACACGACTAATAAACACATTTAATATATGAATAATTGTCAAGTTGACAGCACAAAATATTCATGTTAATGTTTTCTGCTAGTTACATTCACTTTCCACGTGAATTCTCCATGTTACTTTCAAGTGGCCTAAACACATCACGTTTCGGATTAATACATTTCACATTTCTAGCACCTCATGTTAATACAACAAAAGATTATATGTAGGTGCGCTATACGTGTGTGATTATAATGCACCCCTACAAATAAATTGCAATTTCCGCGACATTACTCTCAACTCGTGTCTCTCTTGTACCCATAATAAACAAGCACATTTTACTTTTGCAGCCAAAGGAGGTCCGGTTGCAGCGATGGAATCATTGCTGATTTTAGGTTTGCATTACACTATCACACTGACTGTTGCTGAATTCTGTAACAGAGATGGTCCCAAAGAAGGGCCATTCTAAACATTTATTTCTGTGTTTGAGGGATATAGGCTTTGCCTTTATTGTCCGTCTAAACAGGACATTCAACTTTTGGCACGTTACGGTCGACATTTTCTTTAAATGAACATGAGACTATCATCTATTTTTGTTTTTATATTTGCATTTCAAATTGTTTTCAATTATACGTCTAAATGCCTTTCAGTCATTTTAGATGTATTTGATTGTTTTACCAAGCTACCTGGTTATAAACACAATCTAATTAATACAATTCAGACATGACAAACAGGTTTGAACACAAATATATTGTGAACCAAAGAGTATTGTAAAATTAAAATATTAGGAAATAATTACATTTTTCGAAAATTATAACATGGTGTGCAAGGCGAAAACAGCTGCAATTCAGGTATACTAAATGTTAAGTTTGGTTTTAAAGTGCAGTGCCTAAGCTAGCGGTATTGTTTGTTACCTCAGTAAAGAAGAAAAGACACCCAGACCCTTGGATGATGAGTAGCTCTTTCTCCATAATTCAGCCACGCTATGGAATGACCAAATGCTCAGAAAATTGGTCTTTGTGTTTCAGTAGAAGTGGACATTACACATTTTTGTATGACTGTGAGAAAGAAAGAAGAAAACGTGTTCTAATATTCCCTATACAACTGGTGAATGACTACATCTGGGTTTATTGAATTTTGTGCATGAAAGTATTCAATGGAATGGGATCCCAGCTTAAAAAAAGGTATTGGAATTTTGTCAAGCTATCTTGCACTGAAACTAGGACACTTAGCACTTTAACTACTCGATTCTTAGACATTAAAAGTTGTTTTAAGTTCGATCCCTACATGGATGATGTTGAACCCCCCCAGGCACTAGCACGTTATATACAGTTTAGAACTGGGGTTCTCCCACTGAATGCTTAGAAAAGCAGTTGGATAAACGTGACCGTCTCTTCACAGTGCCCTTTGTGTTGCGCTAGTAATGAAACTCTAGAGCACTTTATATTTTTCTGCTCGTTTTATGCCAATTTGAGGAAAAAATGTATTATTCCAGCCTGTTGGGTGCTGTCTTTTTTACGCCCCATAGATGCATTACGTGTTTTTTGGTCAGACTCGACAAGGTAGCTTGTTTTACATTATCAGGATATCTGCTTTATGCCTGGTGGCAAAGCTCTAAATTTCAAACAAGACCTTGACATAGGAGACTGGATATTATTAGCTTAGCAAGTATTTAAGCCCTTTTTGAAGAACTGTAGTGTTAAATGATGGTTGTGAATCAACCTGACATTATTGGTGTTTTCTCATTTTATCTAATTTTAATGTATTTACATTTTTAAAGTGCCTATTTTAGCACACCTTGTTAGAGTTCCCAGGATCCCTGATTGGCTGAGGTAGGAACCGTAGGCCAAACAGGGTCCCGCAAGCCCAAACTTTAGGGAAAAGACAGGTCGCCTCTAGAGATAGCCCCCGCTCCCCCCCCGGTAGCTTGGCACGAGCAGCCAGGCTTATCTTCAAGGCTGATGTGTAAAGTATTTGCAATTACGCTCACAGCAATCCAATGATGACATCACAAATGTGTCGGGGTAATGCCCCCCCGGCCTATTATTATTGAGCTAAACTAAACAATCCTGCGTAATCCTAATGTCGTAATATGCAGTTCATTATGCAAGACTCAGGTACTTCACAACATAAGAATAATGCAGATGGTAATACGGCTATCTGGCGATTTGTACTGTCACTGTAATGCAAAAACGTGGTAAACTGCTATGCCCCCGTAATGCAATGCGTACGGTCCCTTTTCAGGTACTCTGTTAGGAAAAAGCAATACAACGTGTAATACAGTTATCAGACAGTTCGTTATGCGAAACTAAGGCAATGCAGAACACATATATCCAGCAGTTCGGTAGGCAACACTAATGCAATGTGTAATACGACAATCCGGCAGATCGTGATACAGGACTAAGACAAAGCGTAACACATCTATCAGGCAGTTCGTTATGCAAACCTAGTGCAATGCGTAACACACCTATCAGGCAGTTTGTTAGACAAACTAATGCAATGGGCAATACGACAAAACAGGCAGTCCGTTGTGCAGAAATAAAGCAATTCGTTATACAATCATCAGATACTCCGTTTATGCAGAAGTAATGCAATACGTAAGTTACTCCGGCACTGTTCACGGTGCCTCCAGCGGCCTCTCCGTCACTCGTGCTGGCTTGCGGTTAGTCTCCGGCCACAGTTGCCCCGCCACACGGGTAAGATAGAACACAGTAAAGGCAGCTTCGCACTAAGGCCCGATGCTGCCACTCCCTTGGCACACGGGCCTCAATCCGAGCCGAAGCAGAGGCTCGCGCTGCAGGACAGAGAGAGGCCGAGAGATCTCCCTCCGAGCCCGCGCCCCCCCAGGAGTCGGCACATGTTACCTGGGGGGCGCAAACCCACTCTCCTCTACTCGTCCAGCAACTTGGGCCTCCGATGTAATTTCTCTGCATTTCCGGGCAATGGGAAGATCCCAGGCTGCACACGACACCCGCACTCAGAGTCAGTGAGACTCACAGGAACTCCGGGTGCACGATAACCAGACAACTCCTCACAGGGGTCTCAGGCTGCGCACGGCACACACGTGCAGCGTCGCTGAGACACACTTGATCTTCAGGTGCCCACGATCACAGGGCACAACTTGCGCAGGTCTCAGCAGTAGAAAGTACACGCACACAGCATCGCTGAGACACACTTTATCTTCCGGTGCCCCCGATCAGAGGGCGCCTCCAGCAAGGGTCTCAGGCTGCAAACAGCACACGCACACAGCGTTGCTGAGACACACTTGCTCTTCTGGTGTGCACGATCATGAGCCAATCCACACGAAAATCTCAGGCTGCCCCCAAGCACACGCACACTGCGTCGCTGAGATTTACTTGGCTCCCCGGTACACACGTTCACAGGATGATTCTTTCGAAGGACTCAGGCTAAACAGAGCACACACACACCGCGTCTCTGAGTCTCGTTTGAAACTCCAGGTGGCCAAGATCACAGGGCACAACTTGCGAAGGTCTCAGGCTAGACAGAGCACATGCACCCACAGCGTATCTGAGAGTCTTCTATGGAAACCTTGGTGTTCCTGTGTTTCCAATCATGGAGCCATCTCACCTTTGGCCCTTGGTGAGAGTGACTTCAAGACACAGCACACAGCAAAGTCCTTCAAGCAGGGGAACACAGCACACAGCAAAGTCCCTACAGCCTTTCCTTAGTTGTAACAGCAATTGCAGACGAGCCCCAGATCACACAGCAAGAGCAGTCCTATCCATCAGTCTCTTCAGTCGCTTCTTCCTTGGCAAAGGTCCCTCTTGATCCATGAAGTAGCTCCAGTCTTGTTCACACTTGATCAAGCCATTCTCCATAGTTCAGGGATTCTCAATCACTCAGCAGGGGATGGTACAATTGTTTTATAGCACCAGCCCAGGCCTCTTCATCTCTAGGCCTACTCCTCACCCTACACACTCCAGCTGCAGGTCAGCCTCTGCTGTCTCACCTCCTCTCCTGGGTCAAGACATTCCCCAGATCCTATCGCTTTCAAATCCAGCCAGTCAATCCACAACCAGGCAGACACACACAGAAATGTTTAAAGCACAAAAACCCAGCCACTTCTGAAAGAGTGGCTTAGAAACATATAATGCAAAAACTATCTTTATAAAAAGATGTGTTATTGCAGGGTGAGTTCAGACATACTAAACTTCACCTTTCCATCTTAAGCCTTTGGGGGTAGTCGCTATTACCATAAAATCTGAATATCCTTTTATATGCTTAAAAAATTCAGAAATCCTCAAACCTAGCACTAAGACAGTTTTTGCAAACATGTGGCGACATTACACAATAAGCGCATTTTCATTGTTTACGCCGGGTGCACCCTTAGAAAGGTGCGCCCAGCATAAACAATGAAAATGCACCCTGTTACGATGAATGTGCTGCCCCCAGGGCAGCTGCAAACTTGCGCTGCCCCCAGGGCATCACATTCAAGTGCAAAATGGAACGCCTGCTTTACAGTCGCTCCGTATTTTCACAGGGCAGGCGGCAACCCACCTGCACTTTTGAAGGGGATTAGAGATTCCCTTGCAGGCGGGTGCAGTAAGTGACTTTTACTTGTAGTGCAACTTGTAAAAGAAACATTGACAAGGACAGTAGAATTGTCAATGCTCATTATATAATGCATGTAGTGACTGTAAATGTCAAACATCAGCTTCTTATTTTTAGAACTAAAAACTTGATATATGCAGTTATTGAATTATACCGCTGAATGTAATGACAAATTGAGTAGGAAAGATGGAATGGAATGCGGACCACAGTAATTAGGAGTTACTGTACCTGTTCAAACTCCTGGCTTCTTTGATCCACTGCCTGTTCCCAAATGCATAAACAGGCCCTCGAAATATTTTGAGAATTACATTTATAAAATACAAAAACATATTAGAACATTGGTACAGCCAACTAATTGTCACACTTGAGCACGAATTTGCTGTAATATCTGATGACAGTAAATTCACATTTGACGTAATTACTGAACTGGAACCCATTGATAGTGTTCACGAATTAAAACCGGCATCATGGCATGTGACTGTTGAGCCTACTATTAAGTAGTTTGTTTAAAACTTTATTTTCAATTGTTCTGATTTTTGTTGATGCATAGTTAGACTGGTACAGAATATTGACCCCGGCATCAAAATAAGTGTCCCCCATTAGTAATGAGATAGCTAAACTAGCATTTGCAATGCAATAGGTCTCGCATTTTACAAAATGTTACCTATTGGTATTGTAAATGACAATGCCTTCTTATAATTGCAGGTTTTTTAAACACATAAATAAAAGGCATTGCCATTGATAATGCCAATAACTCAAAATCTCTCAATTGCGAGTACCATTGCATTGTAAATGCTTGTTAACCCTTGCGGGGTAGGAGAACCTCCTCTGGGCTCTGTTTTTATTATTGTTAAAGATTTGTCTGAAAGGACGGCGCATGCATGCAATCAATCATTCATTATTTTGATGAAACAATGAAGAAAGCAGTCTGGACCATGGCATACATACATATTAAGATTTGGTTATCTCAAATTAGTTTTAAAACATACACAAAAGTATTTTTCATATAAAGAATGTGTGAAGAATTGATAGCGCAGACTTTGGAGTGTGAAATTATCCAACCATCCAACTAAAGGCTTCTTGTGGTACCCGACATCAACAGGGGCACAACGTCAGGTCAGAGGGGCGAGGCCAAGGAAGAGCTGTCGCGGGATTTCAATGGTAATGGAGAAGAGTCTTCAAAACAATTAACTGAGACAGCCCTGTTTTTTTTTTAAACAAATGCATATCTTTCGGGTTTAGGCGGTATAAAATGTATACGGCTTAAATTACCATATGGGCGCTGTCGTCCTAGCACTGGTGGGTTTGGCTATTGTTAATAATGTATTTAATGTTTTTAATTTGATAACTGCTTGAGTGTTACTCTAATAACTTGGATAACTTCTCACCAGCCTGTGGTTGAAGGCAAAGTTAACTGTTATTCTTATAAATTAATAAAGAGAAGCTTTGTTTTTGGTCATTGTCAATCAGTTACCGAACATATTTAGTTTTTCTGGATGCTCTTCTGTGCAATAATACACAACATGTCACACTCGGTCGCAATGGACAACACTATAACGTGGGAGATGCACCACCCCCGCCTTCCTCAGGAAGACGTGGACACTCCTCTCCCACAGATATGAGCTGTCACTCTAATAAAGGCAATGGTTGGTAGCTGCCCAAATTGTGACACAGGATGACCTTTTTCCACAGGGACATGCAAATGTCCCTCTCCCTAAGAAAGACTTAGGATGTCACACGTCCACGGGCAGGTTACATACGCATGGTGAAATATTGGAGATTGAACGCCACTATCACATGATGGTAAAAATTTCGTCTGAACTGGCACAGTAAGTTGGATGACTGTAAAGCAAAACTTCCACTAACCGCCTAGCAAAAAAAACAGACACATCAACACCAAAATAATGTGTTTATACTTTAGGTGTTTGCTGATACACAATTCAAAACAAAATAGGCTGGCCATATTTGACATACCTAAGAGACACTGTTCTGGTATTCTTCAAAATGCTAATGCAGTTCCTCTTCTGATATAATTCCCCCCTAGGAGTTCCCATGTGCAGTCACATGTCAAGACCAATTCCAAACACAGGTGGTTGAGCCATTTAGAAAACCATGCCAGAATGAATAACATTGTTCTGCTTACCTGGTTGCTGGGTCTGCTCGCAAATGCTGTACGAGCACTCTGCCAGCACTTCCTCGTCCAGCGCATTTCCCGTCCAGTGAGTTTGTAGCGAGCACGTTGTCACCTCCTGGGGCACAGACACCTCCTCTTTTCTGAGGCTGGAGTTTCCCACTGCACCCAGCCCAGCTAGCCCCAGGAGGAGCTAGGAGGAGGAGTCCGGGCCGGACTTTACTGCATGCGCCTCCCCAAGAGCCCGGGACTGCCCACAACAGGAGACTGCCCTTCTATGCTGTACCCACCTCCTCTACAGAATCCAGCCACTCCCTTCCACTCCTCCAACTGACTGACCTGCACCTCTGCCTTCCGCGAACCTGCGTCAGAATGCTGCTTTCCCTGCATCCCCCAGTGGGGGTCCCGCCGGCTCTTGTCTGTAAGAGCTTCTGAGGAAGGGATTCCTTCCCTGGGTTGCATCTGCCATTTCTGCCAAAACAAATGTGGCAAAAACTTTGTGGTTTTGGCTTAGCCATGTTATCACGGTGCCTGAAACAAATGTGAGACCACTGTTTTGAAAGTGAAAGCCGGCATGGCCCCCTAAATGTAAGCAAAGCACGTCGTCTTGCCTAATGTAGGAGAAACTCGATAAAGAAAATAGTACATGTACCGTGTAACAACCAAGTAAATGGGCCAGTAGCCATGGGCTGTTACAAATGAAGACTATACTAAGGATGGACTAAAAAGCCAATTACAGAATCAGAAGCCAGCATTTACGAAGGACAAACACACAAGCCAATGAAAAATATGGGTGGGGGAGTGGGCGGGGCTTCTCTTCCATACTCGACTACAGCAGATCGCCAAAGCAGCACTTGCTCGCTGGCTCAGGCTCGACCTAAAAAGTGGCCAATTTTTGCAAACTGGGGCATTTTGTAACTAAAGAGAAGCTGTATAAGTGTTTTGCAAGGTATGGAAATGAAATGAAGTATTTAATAAAGCAGCGCGCAGCTACTCAAGCTAGGGTGCCCTGGCGCATAGACAGCGGAGAGAAAAGGAATAGAAAATGCCAATTATTGGTTAAAAAGCCATGTTTTTAGATTCTTTCTAAAAGTAGATTTGTGTTAAGCCTCAGGAACTCTGGCATGCTGTTCCAAAGTTCGGTACCCAAAAAGCCGAAGGGTTTACCGCCAGTGCGAACAAGGTGAGTTTTGGGCACAATTGCCAGATTAGAGTTAGAGGAACGCAAAGGTCGAGATGTAAGGTAGTGGTTTACTCATTTGTTAAAGTACCCAGCTCCTACCCTGTGAAAGGCTTTAAAGAAGATGGTCATGGCTTTAAAGTCGATTCGCTCTTTAATACGAAGCCAGTGAAGGGATATCAGAATCAGGGTCATCCTAGCTCTAGGTTTCGATCTCACAATGGCTCTGGCTGCCGCATTTTGAACCACTTGTAGGCGCTGGGTCAAGGATTTAGAAAGACCAAGTTACAGGCAGTTGACATAGTCGAGTTTAGATGTCACAAGAGCCTGCATGACAGTCCTTCTGCTCTCCAGCGGCAGGAGCGGTAAAAATCTTATTAGCATACGAAGTATGCCAAAGCATGCGCCGGAAAGATGTTGGATCTGAGAGCTCATCGACAATGTTTTGTCTATAATTATTCCCAGATTTTTTACTTTCTCTTTATCAGCGGGCGGGGGCGGCAGATACTTTGGCCACCAGGCCCTCCAATCAGATGTTTCTAGATTCCCGCAGAAAACCACTTCCGTTTTTTCTGGATTACACTTAAGTTGATTGAAAACCTTCACGGGACAGGAGTTGATCTTTACCCTGTCAAAATCAGAGCCTCTGTCACATGAGAAAATAAGCTGAGTGTCGTCAGCGTAAGATATAATCTTAGCGCCCGCTTCCTCAACCAAGGAGGACAAGGGAGAAAGATAAATATTAAAGAGTGTAGGGCTGAGAATGGAGGCTTGTTTAGTATCAGGAAAATCAACAAAAAAACAGCCCAGCAGATCATAAAACAGGACCACAAACAGCCACAGAAACGACTCACACACTGACCTATCAGACCAGCTCGTCTGGCACTGCCTTATTGCCCTATACGCCAGTTCGTCCCAGTAAGCCAGGATTGTTTACAGAATCTCTGGAAAAGCATGTTGTGCTCCACTCATGAAGATATCCAATTTAAATTTAGCATTTTTATTCAAGTTATTGCATAATTTGGAGCATCACCTACCGCATGAAAATTCAGCGAGAGCAGCCTCTATGCTCATAACACCCTCAACAGTATGTTCTTGCTGGATGATTCGGAAACTGAGGAGGGCAGATTGGACAAAAGGACAAGGTCTAAGTGTGGGTCAAATTATGGTTGAGTTACTCGGGACTACAGGGCATAGTAGTGCCAACTTGCCTAAATATACATCAGAATGGTGCCAAGTTATGTGCGGTGTACAGCATGGAACATGCTTGTATTTTTAGTTGCTCGATGCACATGTGCAACATTTATATAACCTCTGCTAAATCAAGGGTCACAATTTCACACCTATGCAGACAGTACATAGGTGTTCCTTAAGATAAAAACTAGCTTTTCAATTACCTACTCCATCTGTATGTTGATTAACATCAAAGCAAATGACCTGACCCTGAACTAAACATTCATCTAATCTTTCAACCCTCCACACATCCATTTCAGGAAACACCATAAGAAGTTCCAGTTCATGGAACTACACTGTAATCATTTTATTAGTTTCATTACTGCTAAAGAACATATATTTATCAGCTTACAGTAACATTGCAGTGATATGCCTCTTGTTTGTATAGAAATAAAACCACCAAGAGTACGCTGCCTACCAGTATCCATCACCTGGGACTCTTTCCCCCAGAGATGATAGCCACACTGGATAAAAAAAGAAATAATTTGGGAACATCAATCATAAACAACTCCCATAAACTGGGGAGATCCTCATCCAGTAGGTTCCTAGAAACCTTATCATGGGCTCTTCCCAGTTAACCACTTTTTCTTCTTTCTATCTCTTCAAATCACACTTATGTGTGATCTGCCATGTTGGTAGTTACAAACTCCTATCTGATGTATACTAGGACCACTGAGGAGGGCTTGTAGGTGACTTTTGGAGTCATTAACTGGGAGGTAGGCGATGACACGGTCATTGAGGTTGTGTACCAGCCGTTTTACTAGTAGATGAATTCCTATTAAGTTCTGCTGACTCATCTGAGTAAGGCTTTTCATCATCAAGGGCAGTGCTTGCTCCCATCCTGATGCCTGAGCTACTATCAGCTACAGATAAATTCTGGTAATACAGTAAAATAGGTGGTGTGGATATTCTACTAGACTACCCCTTCAATGCAGTACTATCCTTCGGACTTTTTTATTTGAAGACTCCTCGGGCAACTAGGACCTTGGATATTAGATGGTATCCCTAGACAGAAAGACTCCAAACTTGAACTAGAGAGTTCGACTGACCATTTGTTTAGACAGTACTGCTCTAAGAAGGGTCTTAAAGGCAAATAAAAATAAAAAACAATCCAAGCGAGCCTTAACAGCATGATGGAAGCAGCAGATTTAATTTGGAAAATTATTTATTTGTTTACATGAACAATCTATAGTTTCCAGATCACACCAAAGCTCTGTTTCTCCTCGCGTGGCAAACAATCTCTCGAAACAAACACAAACCCTGAAAAAGGCCTTCTAAGGCAATATAGCAAAAATCTGGATTTCCATTCTTCCAACATTAAGGATAAATCCTTTTTAAGATAGTTTTAAGAAAGTGTTTAAAGTCAAACTCTTCGCTTCTTTTATAAGCCACATGTGAGTAGCATAGTTCTTTGATGGAGGCGAGGTTGGATAGCAGCTGTGTGCATCTTCATTTTTTTTCATGGTGTCTGAACAGATATTTAATGTTGATGAGTATATAGCTTTACAGTTGAGAGGATGGTGTGGCTTTTATAGAGTGAAGCTTAATCAGGGCTTGGGTGCCTGTTGTTTTCTGGAGGATGCCATTGAGATTGTGTAGGAAGGCCTCAACATCAGTGTTTGCGTTAGGTATGAATGCCAAAGTTCAGTGGTTCTTATGGATGATTCTTGATATTCCTCAACAATCTGCTAATTGTTAACATTACCTTTTGTTGGTCTCGATCAATTGTAGTTGTGAAGATAAAGTCACCTACTATGATGTTGTGGTTTGTGTGCTTTGATGAACAGTAATCAGTGGATGTTTTCAGTGGGATGTTGGTGAAATTGTTCGGGTTGCTGGCAGGTGGCGTACTAGCACATGGGTTGAGTTTGCATATATGCAAAATGTTTAGGGTTGTGACAATGTGGTGTGTGGTGGATGTATATGAAGGAGTGATGTTGATCTATATTGTATGAGATGAACAATGGAGGGGTTGTTATTCTGACACTAAGTCCTAGAAGTTCCAAACTATAGATGTCCTTGTCTTTATCTGCCCTTTGCTGCATACGAGGCTGGCACGAGGAGGCTGAGACTAATGATGGCGAATGTATGCATGGCCTTGGTAGTTCTGTTGTCTTAGGATTCGGAGATTACCAGAGGGCGTTGTGAAGTGGCATTGAGGGCTAGGGGCAGATCTCGTGATCTGGCTCCCCTCCTTCATAATTATTCTGCTGCGTGATTGGTTTGGTGCATAGTGACCTGTTTTAATAAGGTTTTTTTTTTAAGGGGGTGTTATTACCAGGAGGATGAACCAGCTTCGGCATGTCAGCTGTGGTATCGAGGGATGTCGGGAGGTCAAGTGATCTTATTCCCAGTCTCTCCACTGAATGTTGTTGCTTTTGTGTTGCTGGTGTACCAATTGGTAGACTTGTCATGAAAAAAACTGACCAGGATTGGTGTCGATTTTTGGTTGGAAAAAGTTCTATGGGCTCTGATATTTTTTGGTTCTATACCCCGTTATTAGTATTTATTGAAAATAATGCCCTCCGTATTGTGTTACAATGCATGCTATGGCTAAGAGAAACATGAAAAGAGGCACCTTCTAAAGGGAAGAGAGACAAAAAGTTATTCACAATACCTTGCAAGAAATATACAAAGAGAAGAGAAAGATTTTTCTTTTTAAAAAACCCTCACCCACCCGGGTTGCCCTTTGGTGGCATGCTTCATCATAGGGTCTATCCCTGTCCTCTAGGGGTGTGCTGCTACCAGCGAATACGCAGAAACACTAAGTTGTCAAATGTAGGGGGGTCCCTATACACCTAACCAAATATGATAGAATACAAAGGGAGTGCTTTTTTTTTGCAAAGATGGAATAAAAGGGTTAAAAATACCAAATCTGTGTGTTAAATATAAAAAAGACTTATAATTTGACCATCACTGGGCCCCATGAGTCCAACGGTGAGTATGAAGAGGCACGCCAAGGGGCAACCGGGGTGTGAGAGGGTTTTATAAAAAGAAAAATCTTTCTCTTCTCTTTATATATTTCCTGCAAGGTATTGTGAAGAACTTAATTTCTCTCTTCCCTTTAGAGGGTGCCTCTTTTGATTATTTACATTGTACTGTTGTAGGACAGGCCCCTACTCTAGCCTACCTCTACTCTCCCCCTATTGCTTTTGATATAAGAAAAACATGAACCATAAGCCATATATACAAATCTGCATTCATTTTCTGCTGTCCTCAGTAACTTCTTGCACATCTTTATTCAATTATTTGGTCACCAATGTATTTAAGTATATATTTGGTATCTGCGTGGTGAGAACCGAGCCAACAAGCAGCTGACAGCAGAATAGGGTCAAAGGCAAAAATAGAGTCAACAAATATTTGAAGAGGTAGCTGCTTTCTGTGAGTGGGAGTGGGCTGTTGCTGCACTGTGATGTAGTATTCTTTAAAGAGGTGCATCTTCAGCTCTTTCATGGATTGAAGAAGTGTTGGGTCCACCCTGATGAATACAAGGATCTTACTTCAGGTCATGGGTACCAAGATGGAGAAAGCTTGTTTTATTCTGTTTTATTTTTTACACTTCTTTGGAGAAAGCTTGTTTCCTTCTCTTTTCTTTTTTACACTACTTTGCCTTCAGATTGATGGTGTCCTGGCTGTGGATGTAATGAGAGCCACCTGAGGGGATGAGCTTGTCAGATAGACAGTTGTGAAAATGATGTTAGTTGACAAAGGGAGCCAGTTGAGTTACATCACAAAATTTTTGTAAATAATGCAGCTGATGTTGAAGATGGTGCAGGTTAGCAAAGGGACCAAGTAGAGTTCCATCAGGATGGGGGAGGTATGGTCAGGCCTTGGACAAGGCATTCTGAAGCATATAGAATGCTCTTAATGGGGAAAGTGTGGACTCTGGGATGCATGAAGAAGGTTGCTTCTGTAATCCTTATGCATGAGTATGAGGGCTTGAAGAGGAATATAGCACTTTACTAAGTGATGCATTATATCGCACGCTATTACAACACGGTCGTTACAATGACCATGTTGTAAGTACGCGATTACATCGCAAGTCTTTACAACGACTTCCACTAGGGGGTGCTCTAGACTTAGGAATAGTATTGTTTACTATTCCTACTCCAGTTTGCTCAACAGTAGGGAAGGTGTTGGAATTAATTTCCAATATCTCAGCTCCCCCTAGTGGAATTTGTTGTAAAGA
Organism: Triturus cristatus; assembly: GCF_964204655.1. Classification (NCBI taxonomy): domain Eukaryota; kingdom Metazoa; phylum Chordata; class Amphibia; order Caudata; family Salamandridae; genus Triturus; species Triturus cristatus. The sequence goes on from NC_140582.1 coordinate 817,522,953, forward strand.
CTTGCAATGTAAATGCATCGCGTACTAACAACGCGGTCGTTGTAACAACCGCGTTGTAAAGGTAACGCGGTGTAATGACCGCGTTGTAAAGGTTGTTTCCCCTTGAAGAGCAGCTCCAAAGTCACTTTAGGTGAAAAAGTCGGTATAAGGCAATCTTTGTTGTCTTGGCACTGTGCTCCTTGAAGGTGATGTTTGGGCCCAGGTTGAATCCAAGGGACTTGGCATTGGGTGAAAGTTTAGGCTCAAAGCCATCAAGTTTCAATGTCATTGAGACTCATATAGACAAGTTCTCACTTGCTCTTCGCATATAACAGTAATTCCATTTTGGTATGGTCGAGCTTCATGTAGGTACTTGTCTGGATGAGGTACAGACAGTATTTGAGATCTTGGGTGTCTAGAGCAGTGGAGAATTTCAAGTAGTGTTGTAAATCATTGGCATATTGGTGAATTTTAATGTTGCTGTGAGTGAGTAGAGCTACAAGGGCATCCATGTAAAGTTTGAATATGGAGGGGAACAAGATGGAACCTTGGGGTATTTCACAGGTGAAAGGGATCGTCTGCCACCTGAAGGTGCCCGTGTGAACAACTCGTGTCATTTGGATTGGCTGGTGGAGACCAGTGAAGGATGTTACTAATTAATCTCATTCAAGACTTCCCAGTATGGATGATGGTTGACAATGTAAGTGGTGTCTGAGAGGTCCAGCAATATAAGCAGGCAGGGATCATCTTAATCTTTGGCTAGCAGGGCACCATATATGATGTGTGAGGTTCCTGTCTCTGTATTACAGTGTGAACTCATTCATCAGACTGTCAGCAGGCTGCGAAATGATGAGATGGATGAATATTAATGTCTTCACTTACTCCTTTGCATTGTAGGTCTTGGGAACAGATGAAGATAACATGGGGGATGGTTGTTCCAAGAAACTGGCCTCTGCCAAATATCTCCGCCTTTTGTTGCTAGTGCTGATTCCATGTATATGCGCCCTCATTCTCCTGCTGGTGATCCTGCTCACATTTGTTGGTGAGTGAATCCTCTATGTTATGCATGCCTGACTCCTGCATCCCCTTAGATTCAAAGAACAATTATGTGAACATTGTTGAAACTAAACAGTAGATACAAGAGTAAGGGAACGTTTTATTATTTATACCACTTCATTTTGATCAGGTCAATATTTCAAATTCTGCAAACGAATTGTGCAATCTGACAACATGTGCATAATCTGTGATAAGAACTTCATTTTTATCAATTATAGGCTTGCCAAAGACTTTCATATATAAGACCAGAACTTAAAATCTTGTTCTAAAATGTGAGCTTTCAGATAGCATTCAGTAGTCCCAGGAGCACAACATTAGTTTAGAGTCTCTAATAGTATACTGATTGATCATAGCTGAGTGGGGAGGAGTTATGTAATTTTTGGAAATCCTTAACAAGTTATATATTAAAGTATTTACAACTAAGTAGTCATACAAAAATAGTTCCTCCGCACCACATTGATGACAAGAGTATGCTCAAACTATTTCACCAAGAAGTCATAAAGTGTCCACTGCAACCTGAAGATCCCAGGAGAGAGACCGCTGGAACACCACGATTTTTCTTTTTACATTTTTTTTAATATTGGGTAATCTCAACCTGAAGGTATTGGAGCGCTTTACATGAGTTACATGAGTACCAGTTAAACTACACAAGGGCACAATAATGTTTTTGTTGTAGGCATGGGGAGAGTAAGTGATTTGCCTAGAATCACAAGATGTTGTTGAAACATCTCCAAAATAACTATGCTGGGGTTCGGAAGTGAATAAGCAATAAGTAGGCCTTTAAATTTTGCTTTTTTCTTGTCACATTTACTGTGCATTCAAAGACGGAGGTCAAATTTAAGGCTCTGTCTTCCAAGAACGTTGATGTTTACTTTTCTTTCTTTGACTGCAAAGTGAGAGGATTTCTATGACAATCTTGCTGGTTACTGGGAGGTTGAAAGAAAAGACTGTGGTATGTTATTTGTTTTGAGCGCACAACAAAATGTAAATGCCTGTATATGAACTGTACACATATTTCACAATATATCAGAATTAGGAAAGCACAAATAAAGCACATTTCCTTTGTAATTCTGAAGTGTGGTGGAAGCAAATATGTTGATATTATCAAAAGAAATCAATACACTAGGTGATGCCAATTTCTACATATTATCGTTTGTACACTATGTCATTTAATCAGTAAAACTCTTTGTGCAAATGGAATGGTCATTTCAATTGAAATTGTGTTCGCTGTAATGGCAGTGTGCTACCACACCATCCATACTTCACTCTACGCCACTCCGCTCTACTCCACTCTATGCATCCCCACTTTGTTCCACTCTATGACACTCACCGCAACTTCACTCTACACCACTCTATGCCACTCTAGACCCCTCCACTCTATGACACTCTACACCACTTCACTCTATGACTTCACTCTACACCACTTCACTCTGCCACTCTACATCACTCCACGACTCTCTACTCCACTTTATACCTCTTCACTCTAAGACCCTCAACTTCACTGTACACCACTCAACTGTAATATACTCTACTCCATGTCACTTCACTCCTTAACACTCTAGTCTGACACTCTACTCCACTCTACACCACTTAACTCTAAGACAGTCTACTCCATTCTATGCAACTCCAATCTATTACCATCTACTCCACTATGCACCACTCCACAACACTACTCTACTCCAGTCCAACCCATACCAATTTATGCCACACCACTCCACTCTAACACATTACTTCATGCCAATCTATGCCCTCCACTCTAAACCACTCTATGCCACTTCACTTTACACCCCTCCATATTGTGCCACTCCACGCTGACACTACTCCACTCTACAACACTAATCCACTCGCTGACATTCCACTTAATGACACTCCACTCTACTCTATTCACTCCACTTCTATTTACTCTACTTTACAGAGAGCTCGAGTGCCCATAGGCATCTTGGCGCTAGATTTGCTGCTATCAAAAGTACTCAGTAATAAATAGAAGACTATGGCTCAATCTGCATTAAACAACTAATTTTTCAAAGCCTTCCTGAACATTAGTCGATTGGGCACGGCTCTAATTTGCAGGGGGAGAGAGTCCCAAGCCATTGCAGCTCCAATTCTGAAACTTCTTAAACCCCAGGAAGATATTTTAAACCTGGGCACTACCGCATTTCAGCCGTCATGGACCATAGTGTCCTATCTGGGACATACCAGCAAAAACTATTTTTGAGAAATTCTGGTCCTTGGTCGTGTATAGCTCTGTACTGGGGTGATTCTTGTTTCCAGTGTAGGGAGGACCTGGCCTGGCAGTTCTGGCTGGAATGTTCCCATGGGGAACAGGATCAAGACTGATTTGCATATTGCGGAGTCTAAACTGGAATGGCTTGGGGAGCAAATACATTATGGATTTAGGCCCAGATCTCTGTACTGGGGTGAATGTTTGGCATTGTGCAGCATTCTGTCCGTACATTGTTCTTTTTGCATTTGTCACCCCGAGTGGGACGGGTATTCCCAGACGTGGGTCCTATACTCTCCAAGCCACTGAAGTCAAGCTATCCTGGCTGATGCCCCGAAACCAGTACCAGGATTCTTGTTTCCAGTCTACGAAGGACATGGCCTGGCAGTTCGGGCTGGACTGCTCCCGTGGGGAACAGGGCCAAGACTGATTTGCATATGGCTGGGTCTCAATTGGAATGGCATGGGGAGTAAAAAAACGATGGATTTAGACCCAGATCTCTGTACTGGGTTGAATTTTAGAACAATTGATGGACAGAATGCTGCACAATGTCAGTTTGCAGTTGTCACCCCGAATGGAACGAGTATGCAGATGTGGGTCCCGTGCTCTCCATGGCGCTGGAGTCAAGCTAGCCTGGCTGATGAGGGGTGATGCCCCGAAACCAGGCCCCAGGATGCTTGTTTCCAGTACAGTGAGGACCTGGCTTGACAGTTTGGGCTGGACTGTTCGCATGAGGAACAGTGTCAAGACTGAATTGCCTATGGCTGGGTCTAAAGTGGGGTGGCATAGTGAGCAAAAGAACAATGAATTTAACTCAGATCTCTTGACTGGGAGTGAATGTTTGATTTGCTCTGCATTCTGTCCATCATCTGTGTGTCTTTTGCTTTCTCGCCCTACGTGCGCCTGGTATGCCCAGACGTGGGTCCCGGGCTCACTGGGTCACTGGATTCAAACTAGCCTAGCTGATGAGGGGTGATGCCCTGAAACCTGACCCAGGATGTTTGTTTCCTGTCCAGGGAGGATCTGGCTTGGCAGTTCGGGCTAGACTGTTGCCATGAGGAACAGGGTCAAGACTTATTTGCATATGACTGGGTCTAAACTGGGGTGGCATGGTGAGCAAAAGAACAATGGTTTTAACCCAGATCTCTTGACTGGGGATGAATGTTTCATTTGCTCTGCATCCCATCCATCATCTGTGTGTCTTTTGCTGACTCCATTGTATGCTACTCCACTGTATGCCACTCCACTTCGTGACACTCTGCTCTGTGACACTCTGCTCTGTGACAATCCACTATACGCCACTTCACTCTACATCACTTCACTCTAGTCCACTTTACACCACTCCACACTACTACATTATATTATGCTCTCTGACATTCTGCTCTACTCTACTCCACTTTTCTCCACTCTATGCCACTCAACTCTAAGCCATTCCCCACAGGAGCGAGTAGAAAAGTATTTGCACTTTGTTCGAAACTGTCAAGATTATATTTAGGGGCTCAATCTGAGTCCTGCAGGATAATTTTAGCACCAATGATTTTCTCCCTGCATGTTTTTCACGAGGTAAACTCATATGAAATTCTTTTGGGCAAAAAACTGCAATTAATCATTGATAAGCCTCAGAACTGGGGAGTAATTTACCCTTCCGAGGTGCTGAACTCAAAATGATGTCATAATACTACATCTGTTAAAAACTGGACCACTCGATAAATCGTAATGAGCAGCTTAGCTTGGCTGGAACATAAGTGAAATATTTAGTTTAAAGAACTCAGCAAGTACAACTATAAAATTATAATACGACTTATTTTTGCAAAAACTAGGGTACTAGCACTGTGAATATCATTGCTAGACGTAGGTTAGTTGTTACCACCAAAAATAGAAAAACATTCTAGTATAACTCAACACCAGTTTTTACAAGTGCACTATGGCATTTTGCAACAGTGTTTCTGATGCATGACCCCTGCTCACCTTAAAGCATGTAAAAGGCTTCTCACTTTGTTTTACATCATTTTGGTTTCACTTTGACCTTACTTACTTACTCTCTTTCTCACATTAAAACTAATATGGGGGCATGTCAAGTATTAACCCAACATTTTCTTTTGGTGACCATCTTTAACCACAATACTTGATCTCACTCCTCCTTCTTGGCTATGGTTTAAAGAAAGCCAGCCAGATTGAAAGTGGGCGTTAAGTTTCCCAAATGACCAAAACACATATATTTTAGGTTGCCTCTCAGAAATCCTCCTCCACGGTGATCTATGGGTCATACGTTAACCACAAGCAACCTCCACCCTGAAAACCCTAAATTGGTAAACTGTGAATTGTAAGCAAAAATTAAAAAATTGTTGAAACCTTTTAAAAATAAGCTTTGGCAATGCCAATAGTTTTTGCATTTGCGAGAGTTAGAGCTATTGACATTGTAAATGACAATTGGGCATATGCATCAACCAAACGAATACCGATTCCTTAATAGCGAAAAATAAGGAATCGTCATTAAGGAATCGGTATATGGCATGCATCAACAGATTCGGTAAAATTTAGCGATTCCTTAAAAATCGCTAAATTCACCGATTTCTCTATAGCGGGGCATGCAAACTCCCATTAGCAAATAGCGAGTTCGGTAATACCGAATTAGCTAATAGCGAGTTCGGTAATACCGAGTTAGCTATTACCAAATCGGTAATAGCGAAATCGCAATTTGCCGCGTCGCTCCGGGAACGTGCAGATGACATCACCAACCAGGAAATACTGCAGCCCCACCCACATAGGCTCGACAGAGGAGCAGACAGGAGCTGGGAAGGAAGACTGCCTGTGCAGAGTGAGGCCACACCGACTCTGCAAATCCAAAGACACACACATCATGGCGCAGGAAGTGCCATCCAGCGCAGAGTCAGCACGCAAGCGAAAGCGGAAATTTTCTGACAGGGAGCTCGAGTACCTTATCGAGGGAGTCTCCAGCAAACACGACCGCCTCTTTGGCAAGCTGTCCCTCAAGGTGCCTGAGCAGGAGAAGCGGCGCATATGGCTGCGCATCCGTGAGAGGGTGAATGCAGTTGGCGTCACGACCCGCAGCATCGACGACCTCAAAAAAAGGTGGTACGACCTGCGGAAGCGTGCCAAAGAGAGGATTGCGGAGAGGCTCCGGGAGGCGAGCAGGACTGGAGGCGGACCATCCCCAGCACCAGCCAACACAGCCCTGGAGGACCTTGTGGAAGGGACGATAGAGCGGGAAGCCGTCGTGGGGGTGACCCAGATGGACACGTCCGGCGCAGCCACAAGTGCCCAAGGTAAGATGCATGCCTGTGCCCACACCCAGCATAGCGTAAATCCATTTCCATGCCCCAGCCCGATCTCAGTGTGTCTGCAGCTCTGGCACAGACAGCTTTACACATGACACCAGTGCATCTTGGGAGTTGTAGTCTAGTCAGCCCAGTGTGCATGTACAGGCGTAAATCCAATGACCATACACCACATCAGTTGAACATGGATGGAGACTGTTCATTTAGTGGACCACAGAGGGACATTCATGTGTACAACACTATGTAGTTGTAATTATCCCACTAACCATGCACTGTTTCACACACAGATGCATCACCTGGGGATTCGGACGACAGCAGCCAGCTGATCATCTCGGAAACACCCGTCGAGTCAGACCAGGAGACAGCGCAGGACGCGCATGCATCGCCAACACCTGCCACCCCAACAGCACCACCTCCACCAGCGCCACAAGCTACGGCACCTCCACCAGCGCCACAAGCTACGGCACCTCCACCAGCGCCACAAGCTACGGCACCAGCACCAGCGCCACAAGCAACGGCACCAGCCAAACATGCTGCAGCTACTACAGCCACAATAGCGCAGAGGCGTAGGTCCCAAGTTGCGCCCTTGCAGGAGATGGAAACACCCACCTCGCAATTGGCACCCAGGCAGCGCACATACACACCACCTGATGCACCACCTGGAGGTGCAAGACGCGCACGGCGGCACAGGGCTCGTCGCAGTTCCGTCTCCTCAGCCGAACAGGATGTCCCAACAACCTCTGCAATCGAGGAGAGGATGCTGCGTACACAGCGCATGCAGGGGCGACATGTGGCTAACATTAGCTGCAATATCGTGCGCCTTGCTAGGGAGATGCGCGCCATGACTGCAGCAGTCACGGACATGAGCAAGGCGGTCAGAGACATGACCACTGCGGTTGCAGAGGGCAATGCTCAGCTCAGGGAGGAGGTACATGAGCTCACCCGTGCCACGAGGGAGGGCCATGAGTGCCATAAGAGGAGTCACCGGCAGCAAATGTTGCGTTCAGCCGCCGCTACCAAGGCCATCACACGGCACAGCAACAGCACCGCAGTGTTGGCACGCCGCTCAGTCGCCCTGCAGGTGGACCTTGGGCACTTCTGCGGGGATGTCGCAAAGTCACTAGGACACATCACCACTGCTGTGAAACACCTTCAGAGCAGCACAGTGCTGCTGCATTGGGAGGGGATGACACAAGTGAGGCTGCCTCCAGTGTCAGCAGCGTGTCACTGGCAGAGGCCAGCACCAGGCGCCGCAGTTCGCGTGCCTCCGCGGGGCCAGGCCGTGGTGAGGCATTGGATACACCTGAGCGGAGGCTTGGGGTACGTGGGAAGCGCCACTAGACAGTTGGACATGCATGCAGGACCATGGTGGGGCAACCATGGCCATCCAATCACTGTGTATGCACAGGCGTGACTTTAAGGCACCTTTTATTTACAATAATGCAATTGGAGCATGATTTACAATGCTAGTTTTGTTGCACAATCCTCAGTGCTACTGTGCATTAAACAGTTGCACCCCAAACTAACTTGTAATGTCTCATTTTCCCATGTTTCAAAAATGATTTTGCATTATGTATGTCCGCCTCCTATGGCCCTCTGCTGTGTTTGGGATGTGTGCCTGTCGTTGTTGGGCGGGTGGTTGGTCAGCCCGGTGGTCGTCATCCCTGTCCACCTCTATGGGTATCCCCCTTCTGGTGGCAATGTTGTGCAGCATTGCACATACAGCAATTATCCGACAGCATGTTTCAGTTTGGTATAGCATGGCGCCGCCAGTCTTGTGGAGGATTCGGAAGCGGCTCTTGAGAATCCCAAAAGTCCTCTCTATCACATTCTTCGTGCTGATGTGTGCAGCGTTGTAGCGATGTTCCTGCGGGGTTGCTGGATTTAAGTACGGGGTGAGTATGTATTCACGCAGGGCGTAGGCACTGTCACCTAGAAGATAGAAGCATAGACTTAGCATTGGTGATGTACATACATGTGTGGTGTTGGTGTGGGGAAGCGTATTTCTACGATCCTATCAGGAGTCCCTCTCCAAATTCTCCGTTGATTAGTCGCCTGTGCATTCCACTGTTGCGGAAGATGTATGAGTCGTGTGTGCTCCCTGGGAATTGTGCCACTAGGTCCGTTATGATGTTATTGGCATCGCACACAACCTGCACGTTGATCGAGTGGTATGACTTGCGGTTCCGGAATATGTACTCATTTGCTGCGGGAGGACATATGGGGATATGCGTGCAGTCAATGCATCCAATCACATGTGGGAATTGTGCCACCTGGTAGAAAGCCTGTTTGATGCGGTCCAACTGCTGTGGGGTTGTGGGGAAGCTGATGTGTGTGTGGAGCATTGTCAGCATGGCATCTAGGAATTTCTTGAAGAAGCGTGACAGTGCGCTTTGCGAAACACCTCCGGCCACGGCAATTACCCCCTGGAAACTCCCTGAGGCCAGTAGGTGCAGGCTGCATAGGACCTGAACGTGCGCAGGGATTGCGTTTGTCCGGTGTGTCTGGTGCTGCAGTAATGGTTCCAGGTCTGCAATCAGGCACATGATCATAGCGCGATTGAGGCGATACTTCTGGTACACCTCGTCCTCATTCTGCCCGAGCAAGGTTATGCGCAGTCTGAAAACTCGCTCCTGGACCCTTCTCCTGCGCTGTCCTGCTGCATTGATCCGCATCCTCCTTGCAAGCACGTAGAGGGCAGCCATTTTGTGGGAGCCAACAGGGTCTCCTTGGCCACATTTAAGGGTTTAGTGATTGCCTCAATCATTTGCACATGTAGAAATTTTTTTTGCATTATCTTTTTTTTTTTTTGTAACTTTACCTCCAGGTTTTGATTCCCCTTATTTAGCTCTTGCAAAATAGCGATTTTTGGGATTTTCGTTATTAGCGAGTTTTGTTGCATTGGGGTGCGATTCGTTATTTGCTATTGGCACTTTCCGGGAGCTAATAGTGATTTCGGTAACTGCTAATTCGGTATTTAGCGATTCGGTAACTTAGCATTTTGGGTATTAGCGATCTGGTATGTTAGCGGATATTTATTTAGCGATTCGTTATTTGCTCACGTTTTGGGTTGATGCATTGGGATTGGGTATTTGGGACTCGCTACCGGGAGCTAATAAAGAATCGGTATTTTACCGACTGGATTTTGGCTTGATGCATGAGGCTGAATGTCTTTTACCCATGTGTTTTGGTTTGGAGTAAAGTGTATGTATGTGGTTTAGGAGTGGAATTATGTGGGTTGATTGGAATTGTTAGTTGTAGAATTGTGTGGTGTGGTGTGGAATTGTGTAGTAGAAATATGTGACTTGGTGGAAAGATAGTGGTGAGAGCTGCACAGAATAGATAGACAGGAAGACAGAGAGGGAAAGGTAGTTTGTGCGCGAAGTGGTGAATGAACTCCAGACAGAGGAGAAGAAAGAGTGTGTGAGAAAGAGAGAAAGAACGGGAGAGCCGGCAACAGACGCATAAGTGGGTGCGCCTGTGTACACAGAAGACACCCCAAGAAGAGAAGGAGAGCATTGTATTGAGAGAAAGAAACCTTGAAAAGGCACGGGAAAGAAATTACTCGAAGACCTGAAGTCAACCACATGAGAGAGGAGGGAAGAGTGGGGGAAAACGAGAGAGAGGGGTGAGAGAGAGAAAGGGAATGGTTGCTCTCCCCAAAGAAACCTAATTAACCTCAAATTAAGGCAGGTGTTCAGAGAAGTAATGACCACCCACCAGCTAATGGCAGGGTTCCGAGGATTGGAACACTGACCGAGAGAGCAAGGAAAAAGACGGGCTGTGCACATCGTTCTGTTTCCGAGTATAAGTGAGAGCAGCACAGAGATGAGTACATACATACAGCAAAAGGTATGAAAGTGAGAGATATCAAAATTAAAGATATATGGTAGGTATGTGTTAGACCTGGCACCATTGGCATGGGTCTCCCTTCCACCTTTCGCTTTTGTCTCCTCTGTGTTTGCTGGTGTTAGATGCTCTGGGCGCTGTGCCACTGCCATTCAGTGCCACAGCGCGAATGCTCCATACTGTAAAATCAATGTATGAATTGGTATTCCCTATAATCCTAGCTGACCCAAGTAACATGTTTGGAAAGTCGAATTTAGTACGCCTGAGCTCAGAATATTAGAGTGCATCTGTTGGGGAGGATTATTTTTATATTCTGTGATTGAGAATACCACTTTTGGAAAGTGGGTATTTCCTTGCCTGAGTCTTCCAGTGTGCTCTGTTATGTGTATTGGCTGTCTGGTTTTGGAGGGACAGGGCAGGCTGAGCCCGACCTGGATGGAACAGAGAGATCTGCAGTTGGAGTATGGGGAGGGGTGACCCTTTGACCTGAGCAGGGCTGTGCCTGGCAAGGTGAACGATGGTTCCACCTCCCACTGTGCGTCTGATGGCAGATCCCCTCTTCCTGAAAGGCCGCATGCCGCCTTGTAAACAAAGTGCTCCAGGACCACACCGAACTGGTTCTGGCCGGGGTCAGTGACTTGTGACTTTTGAGAACAAAGACTTTTGGGGTATAAATATTTGTGCTAAAACCCCTACAGGGTGTGTTACTTCTGGATGTCAAGACAAACCTCTGTCCGTGTAACTAGAGGGAAAGGACTTTGAAACTTCTATCCATCTCGCTGAAGCAACTACCCAAGGGCCTGATTTGAGCTTACCTCCTGCTGAAGTCTCAGGGACATTAGACTTCACCCATCAGCCTTCTGAATTCTTATTGAGGGGGATTCTACTCGCAGGTGAGGCTTCTGTCGAGAATTCCAGAGCCTCTGGGTCTACTGCGGGGAACGCAGGCTGAGTATCATTGCTATCGCTATTGTGGGCCGCTGCAGCTGAGGAGATGTTGCCACTTAGAGCCCGCATTTGTCCGTGCTACGAGAACCATCGCTATCGCTACTGTGTGTCGCTGCAGTGGAGTAGCTGTTGCCGCTGAGATCCCACATCTGACTGTGCTACGAGAATCAGCGCTATCGCTAGTGTGGGCCGCTGCAGCAGAGGAGCTGTCGCCGCTGAGAGCCCGCATTTGCCTGTGCTATGAGAATCATCGCTATCGCTATTGTGGGCTGCCGCAGCTGAGGAGCTGTTGCCGCTTAGAGCACGCATTTGTCCGTGCTACGAGAATCATCGCTATCGCTATAGTGTGTCGCTGCAGTGGAGGAGCTGTTGCCGCTGAGAGCCCGCATCTGACTGTGCTACGAGAATCAGCGCTATCGCTAGTGTGGGCCGCTGCAGCTGACGAGCTGTCGCCGCTGAGAGCCCGCATTTGCCTGTACTATGAGAATCATCGCTATCGCTATTGTGGGCCGCCGCAGCTGAGGAGCTGTTGCCGCTGAGAGCCCGCATTTGCCTGTGCTACGAGAATCATCGCTATCGTGGGCCGCCGCAGCTGAGGAGCTGTTGCCGCTGAGAGCCCGCATTTGCCTGCGCTACGAGAATCTTCGCTATCACTATTGTGGGCCGCCGCAGCTGAGGAGCTGTTGCCGCTGAGAGCCCGCATGTGCCTGCTCTACGAGAATCATCACTATCGCTATTGTGGGCCACCGCAGCTGAGGAGCTGTTGCCGCTGAGAGCCCGCATTTGTCTGTGCTACGAGAATCATCCCTATCGCTATTGTGGGCCACCGCAGCTGAGGAGCTGTTGCCGCTGAGAGCCCGCATTTGCCTGCGCTACGAGAATCATCGCTATCGCTATTGTGGGCCACTGCAGCTGAGGCGCTGTTGCCGCTGAAAGCCCGCATCTGTCTGTGCTGCGAGAATCATTGCTATCGCTACGGTGGGCCGCTGCAGCTGAGGAGCTGTGCCGCTGAGTGCCCGCCTTTAATGACCGTCTCAGGATCAGGATGGCTGCTGCGAGTTCGCCTGTCAACATCACGGCTTCCTTACGAAGCTGCGTGACGTGCCCCTTTAAACTTCAGGTACATTGTGCATCACTGGGTCGCGTAGACCCCGGCCTCGAACTAAGTTCGTTTTACACGCTTTTGATTGCTTTTATTGCTTTTCAAGTGAATCTATATTTACGAGCATTGTGGATTCTTGATCACTTTTGAGCCTTGTGTTAAGCCTATATAAAGATACTCATTTTTCTATAACTACTGGTGTGGTGTCCCTTTGTAGTGTCTTCACTACGTTAATGTATATGGTCATAAATGCTTCACACACTGCCTCTGAGATAGGCCTATCTGCTCGTGCTACGTTACCACAGGGTTGGGAAGCCCCCTTACTCTGACTTAGGAAGAAGGGTCCCTATTTGGACATTGGCGCCAGCCACTGTCAACTACAGATCCCTATTTCTAACATTGGTGGTCAGCGGTGAGGATCAGGACTTGCATTTGTGGTCCACATACAATAACTGGTGTACACTACTAGTGAGTGCAGACTTAAAACACAACCACATATGTTCTTGATTTTGTGCTTTTTTTGAGTATCATTGCTATCGCTATTGTGGGCCGCTGCAGCTGAGGAGATGTTGCCACTTAGAGCCCGCATTTGTCCGTGCTACGAGAACCATCGCTATCGCTACTGTGTGTCGCTGCAGTGGAGTAGCTGTTGCCGCTGAGATCCCACATCTGACTGTGCTACGAGAATCAGCGCTATCGCTAGTGTGGGCCGCTGCAGCAGAGGAGCTGTCGCCGCTGAGAGCCCGCATTTGCCTGTGCTATGAGAATCATCGCTATCGCTATTGTGGGCTGCCGCAGCTGAGGAGCTGTTGCCGCTTAGAGCACGCATTTGTCCGTGCTACGAGAATCATCGCTATCGCTATAGTGTGTCGCTGCAGTGGAGGAGCTGTTGCCGCTGAGAGCCCGCATCTGACTGTGCTACGAGAATCAGCGCTATCGCTAGTGTGGGCCGCTGCAGCTGACGAGCTGTCGCCGCTGAGAGCCCGCATTTGCCTGTACTATGAGAATCATCGCTATCGCTATTGTGGGCCGCCGCAGCTGAGGAGCTGTTGCCGCTGAGAGCCCGCATTTGCCTGTGCTACGAGAATCATCGCTATCGTGGGCCGCCGCAGCTGAGGAGCTGTTGCCGCTGAGAGCCCGCATTTGCCTGCGCTACGAGAATCTTCGCTATCACTATTGTGGGCCGCCGCAGCTGAGGAGCTGTTGCCGCTGAGAGCCCGCATGTGCCTGCTCTACGAGAATCATCACTATCGCTATTGTGGGCCACCGCAGCTGAGGAGCTGTTGCCGCTGAGAGCCCGCATTTGTCTGTGCTACGAGAATCATCCCTATCGCTATTGTGGGCCACCGCAGCTGAGGAGCTGTTGCCGCTGAGAGCCCGCATTTGCCTGCGCTACGAGAATCATCGCTATCGCTATTGTGGGCCACTGCAGCTGAGGCGCTGTTGCCGCTGAAAGCCCGCATCTGTCTGTGCTGCGAGAATCATTGCTATCGCTACGGTGGGCCGCTGCAGCTGAGGAGCTGTGCCGCTGAGTGCCCGCCTTTAATGACCGTCTCAGGATCAGGATGGCTGCTGCGAGTTCGCCTGTCAACATCACGGCTTCCTTACGAAGCTGCGTGACGTGCCCCTTTAAACTTCAGGTACATTGTGCATCACTGGGTCGCGTAGACCCCGGCCTCGAACTAAGTTCGTTTTACACGCTTTTGATTGCTTTTATTGCTTTTCAAGTGAATCTATATTTACGAGCATTGTGGATTCTTGATCACTTTTGAGCCTTGTGTTAAGCCTATATAAAGATACTCATTTTTCTATAACTACTGGTGTGGTGTCCCTTTGTAGTGTCTTCACTACGTTAATGTATATGGTCATAAATGCTTCACACACTGCCTCTGAGATAGGCCTATCTGCTCGTGCTACGTTACCACAGGGTTGGGAAGCCCCCTTACTCTGACTTAGGAAGAAGGGTCCCTATTTGGACATTGGCGCCAGCCACTGTCAACTACAGATCCCTATTTCTAACATTGGTGGTCAGCGGTGAGGATCAGGACTTGCATTTGTGGTCCACATACAATAACTGGTGTACACTACTAGTGAGTGCAGACTTAAAACACAACCACATATGTTCTTGATTTTGTGCTTTTTTTTATCGTAATTGCCAATTATGTCTACAATGGGTAAGCCAACATCCAATGCTTCAGAGGATCTCATCTTTGAGGAAGAGAGGTTAGAAACCTACACTGCCAAACAGCTAAAGTCTTTTTGCAAGCAATTCACCGTCCCTATTGCAGGTCTCTCTAGGAAGGAGGAGTATCAGAAGGCGCTAAAGGCCTGGTTAGAGGAGAGGGAGTCCCCTTGGAATGGGGGAGCGCCTGTGGACGGGGGCGAGAATGCTGGAGGGCAGCAGGATGACGAAGTGGATTTAGTGGGAGGTAAATCACTTTCCAGTCCAGGTACTAGTGTGTCCTCAAAGGGCCTGTCTCTAGAAGAGATGGAGGACAGGGAGAGAGATAGGAGGCATAGTTTGGAGATGGGCAAATTAGAAGGTCAGAAGGACCTTGAGAATAAAAAGTTGGATATTGAGAATAACAGGTTGGCATTTGAACTTGAGAAAATGAAACTGGAGCATGAGAGAGTATTGAGGGAGCTGGAGATCAAGGCTTAGAGTTTAGAGATCTCCCCCTCTGGTGGCAGCATACCTTTAGTACCTACCGAGAATAGAGTTTTTATACCCAATCATTCAATCAATCAATCAATCAATCAATCAATCAATCATGGCATTTGTAAAGCGCGCTACATACCTGTGAGGGTCTCAAGGTGCTGGGGGGGGGGGGGGGAGGGGTGAAGCTGCTACTGTTCGAAGAGCCAGGTCTTGAGAAGTCTTCTGAAGGTCAGAAGGCCTTCGGTCTGCCGCAGGCGGATGGGGAGGGTGTTCCATGTCTTGGCGGCGAGGTGGGAGAATGATCTGCTGCTGGTGGTCACTCTTCAGATGTGGGAGACGGTGGCAAGGGCGCAGTCTGCGGAGCAGAGCTGGTGGGTGGGGGTGTAGAGGCTGAGTCGGCTGTTGAGGTACGTTGGTCCGGTGTTGTGGAGTGCCTTGTGTGCGTGGGTGAGAAGTTTGAAGGTTATCCTCTTGTTGACAGGGAGCCAGTGTAGGTCTCTCAGGTGGGGTGTGATGTGGCTGCGGTGAGGGATGTCGAGAATCAGGCATGCGGAGGCGTTCTGGATGTGTTGAAGCTAATTCAGGAGTTTGGCCGGGGCTCCTGCATAGAGTGCGTTTCCATAGTCCAGTCTACTGCTGACGAGGGCGTGGGTGACCGTCCTTCTTGTTTCGGTGGGGAGCCACTTGAAGATCCTGCGAAGCATGCGGAGGGTGTTGAAGCAGGAGGAGGAGACGGCGTTGACCTGCTTTGTCATGGAGAGGGTAGAGTCGAGGATGACTCCCAGGTTTCGTGTATGGTCGGTGGGTGTTGGGGGCGTTCCTTGTGCAGTCGGCCACCAGGAGTCGTCCCAGGCCGAATGACGGATCCGAGGATGAGGACCTCCATCTTGTCCAAGTACAGCTTCAGTCGGCTGTTCCTCATCCAATCGGCGATGGCCTTCATTCCTTCGTGGAGGTTGGTTTTGGTGGTGTGGGGGTCCTTGGTGAGGGAGAGGATCAGCTGGGTGTCATCGGCGTAGGAGATGATGTTGAGGTTGTGCCGTCGTACGATGTGGGCGAATGGTGCCATGTAGACGTTGAACAACGTTGGGCTGAGGAGTATGCCGCAGATGATCTCGGTGGCTTCGGAGCGGAAGGGGGGGAGGCGGACGCTCTGTGTTCTGCCGGAGAGGAAGGAGGAGGTCCAGTCCAGGGCTTTCTCTTGGATTCCGGCATCGTGGAGGCGTGTTCGTAGTGTGCGGTGGCAGACCGTGTCGAAGGCGGCTGACAGGTCCAGGAGGATGAGGGCCGCGGTTTCTCCGTTGTCTAGCAGGGACCTGATGTCATCGGTGGCAGCGATGAGGGCAGTTTCGGTACTGTGGTTGCTGCGGAACCCGGACTGGGACGGGTCCAGGATGCTGTTCTCCTCGAGGAAGCTGGTCAGTTGTTTGTTGACGGCCTTTTCGATGATCTTCGCCGGGAACGGGAGCAGGGAGATGGGTCGGAAGTTCTTGAGGTCCTTGGGGTCCGCCTTGGGTTTCTTGAGTAAGGCGTTGATCTCTTTGTGCTTCCAGCTCTCCGGAAAGGCGCTGTCTCGAAGGAGATGTTGATGGTTTTCCGGAGATGGGGTGCGATGGTGCTGCTGGCTTTGTTGAAGATGTGGTGTGGGCAGGGGTCTTCTGGGAATCCGGAGTGGCCGGTGTTCATGATCTTGATGGTGTCGTCGTCGTTGATCTTGGTCCAGGAGATCAGGCGGTTGATGCGGGTGGTGGTCGTGGGAGCGGTGGTCTCAGTGGTTGCCGGGGTGGTGACGGTGTTGAGGCTGTCATGGATGTCTGCGATCTTGCGATGGAAGAAAGTGACCAACGAGTCGCACAGGTCTTGTGAGGGTGGGATGTCGTTGGAATTGGAGAGTTCCTTCACGATGTTGAAGAGTTTTTTGCTGTTGTGTGCGTTGTTGTCTAGGTGGTCTTTGAAGGAGGTCCTTTTGGCGGATCTGATGAGGTGGTGGTGTCTGCGGGTGGTGTTCTTGTGGGCGGTGTAGCTTTCCGGTGTTAGTTCACGGATCCAGGTTTTTTTGAGTTTTCGCCAGGTTCGCTTGGAGGCCTGGAGGTCTTCGGTGAACCAGCTGGCTTTCTTGCTAGTGTGGGTGTTGGAGGGCTTCTTGAGGGGGGCGAGGCTGTTGGCGCAGTCGTTGATCCACTGTTTGAGGTTGCGAGCGGCTGTGTCGGGGTCTGTCAGATCTGTGGGTGGGTTCCAGGCGAGGGAAGTGGAAAGCTGGTCTTCTGTGACTTTGCTCCAGCAGCGGCGCAGCATCTGTTGGGTGCGGTGGTGCATGGTGGGTTTCCGGAAGGTGAAGTGGATGCAGCGGTGATCAGTCCAGTGGAGTTCGCTGGTGTGGTTAAAGGAGACGTGGGAGCTTGCGGAGAAGATGGGGTCAAGCGTGTGGCCGGTAGAGTGGGTGGGTGTAGTGACGAGTTGTCTGAGTCCGAGGTTGGTGAGGTTTTTGATCAGGGTGGAGTTGTTGGTGTCGTTGTTCTCGAGGTGGAAGTTCAGGTCCACAAGGAGGATGTAGTCCGTGGAGGCGAGGGCGTGAGTACTGACGAAGTCGGTGATGGAGTCGCTGAACTGTGCTCGTGGTCCGGGGCGTCTGTAGATGAGGGTTCCTCTGAGGGTAGTGTTGGGATCGGTGTGGATATGGAAGTGCAGGTGTTCAGCGGTGCTGAGGGTGTTGTCTGTGTTGGTTGAGACTTTGAGAGAGTTCTTGTGGATGTCATCAAGGATTTCCATAAGAGTGAGGATATTGGGCAATCGTTTGTCGCCTACGAGATAGCAATGGTGTCCCACCGGGTCCCTGAGAAGGATTGGGGAGCGGAGTTGTGGGGACACTTTGTGAGTGATGGGAGGGATACCCTGTTGGATCTGCCTGAAGAGAGCAGGATGGTGTATGCCCATATGAAAGAGGCCTTGGTGACGCAATATGGTTTGACCCCAGAAATGTACAGGCAGAGATTTAGAACCTGAAAGAAGTTAGAGGATACCACTTGGGTTGAATATGTGTCTTTTTTTTGCAGGGCAATGGATCGTTGGGTAAAAGGTAGCAAAGTGGAAACTTTTGAGCAACTGTATGATTTGTTTGCGTGGGAGCATTTATCTGGTAACGAACTAACCCTAGGAAGCTTGCTGAGGAGGGAGACCGCTGGGTGAGCACCCGGGTTCGCAAGGGTCATGTGGGAGACTTCGCCAAAGGTGGGCAGGGTCCCCAGCAGAGAAGTGGGGGGGACAGGGGTAAACAGAGGGAGTTTCAGAGAGGGCCCCAAAGTAATTCCCATGGGAACCAAGGAGTGGTGTCCCAGTCTCCCCCTGAGAAGAAGCCACTGCCCCCGACAGGTAGGCATGTTCATAGGGGGCCCCTTACTTGTTTTAAGTGTAGTCAAGTGGGCTACCGGTATTATGATCCCCAGTGTCCCCAGAGGGACCTCAATGCACCACCCTGTGCACCAACCCGCCAGCTTGCGACCCTTGACCCTTTACAGGCAGGTCGCTCCCCACGCCGCACAGCACCACCTGTGTGCCCGTGTCCTGAGTTCCAGCTGCCGCTGCTGATGGAGTTCGAGGCCCTCCTCCACCCGCAGGATACCACCTGCGCCTCATCCCTGGTGGCCAGTGGTAGGCCATAGGTTTAGATCTTTTTTGTATTGTAATTGTAATTGTACTGTGATTGTTTTTATCTGCTTCCTTTGGTTTTATTGTTTTTCCTTTCCCTCTTGTACTTTTGCTGTGCCCTGTGGCCTTCTGTTTCCCTCGCCGTTCCTCCCTCCCATTTTTCCTGCCGCTGCGTCCCCTGCGGCCCGCCCCCCGCTGTAATTGTAATTGTACTGTGACTGTTTTTATCTGCTTCCTTTGGTTTTATTGTTTTTCCTTTCCCTCTTGTACTTTTGCTGTGCCCTCTGCCCTTTTGCCTTCTGTTTCCCTCGCCGTTCCTCCCTCCTGTTTTTCCCGCCGCTGCGTCCCCGCCCCCCCTGCTCACCCTCCGCTGTAATTGTAATTGTACTGTGATTGTTTTTATCTGCTTCCTTTGGTTTTATCGTTTTTCCTTTGCCTCTTGTACTTTTACTGTGCCCTGTGCCCTTTTGCCTTCTGTTCCCCTCGCCGTTCCTCCCTCCCGTTTTCCCCGCCGCTGTATCCCCTGCGGCCCGCCCCCCCGCTCGCCCCCCCACTGTAATTGTACTGTGATTGTTTGTATCTGTTTCCTTTGGTTTTATCGTTTTCCCTTTCCCTCTTGTACTTTTACTGTGCCCTGTGCCCTTTTGCCTTCTATTTCCCTCGCCGTTCCTCCCTCCCGTTTTTCCCACCTCTGCGTCCCCTGCGGCCCCGTCCTCCGCTCGCCCATTCTTCCGCTCCCACCCACCTCCCAGCTGCTCCTCCCTCCCACCTCCCCTTCTTATGGTGGCCGCTGCGCGGGCTCGCAGCTGGCGCGCCAAAGGCGTGCCTAAGGCAAGCCCATCTGCGCCCGTCCGCTCCTGGAACGCGCCCAGCGCCAGAAACCCTGACCCCAGGGAATACCACGACACCCGTCTCCGCTACGATGACAGCACCCTCCACACACTGAAAACTGGACGATCACACACCTGCTTCCTGGCCGCTCGAAGCGCACCCAAGGACCCTTCTCCTGCTGGAGCTGCAGCTTCACCAGCCTCCGAGCCACCAAACCACCCACCGAGAAAAGACGCAACCACCTCAGATGCATTCTACTCAACACCCGCTCCGCCAGGAAACACTCCATCGAACTCTGGGACCTACTCGACTCCACCTCCCTAGACGTCGCCTTCCTGACGGAGACCTGGTTGAACCCCTCCTCGGCACCCAACATCACCATATCCATCCCTGACAGCTACAAGATCACCCGCAGGGACCGCACCAACAGAACAGGAGGAGAAATCGCCATTGTCCACAGGAACACCCTCAGAGTCTCAACCAGCACCGACGACACCCTCAGCACTGCCGAACACCTGCACTTCCAGATCCACACCAATCCCAACACCACCCACAGAGGAACCCTCATCTACAGACCCCCCCGGACCACGGCCACAGTTCAGCGACGCCATCGCCGACTTCGTCAGCATGCACGCCCTCGCCTCCACAGACTACATCCTCCTCGGGGACCTGAACTTCCACCTCGAGAACAACAACAACACCAACTCCACCGACTTGATTGACAACCTCGCCAACCTCGGACTCAGACAGCTCGTCACAACACCCATTCAGCCGGCCACACGCTTGACCCCATCTTCTCCGCAAGCTCCCACGTCTCCTTTAGCCACACCACTGAACTCCACTGAACCAACCATCGCTGTATCCACTTCACCTTCTGGAAACCCACAACGCACCACCACACTCAACACACTGACACATGCTGGAGCAAAGTCACTGAAGACCAGCTAAACACCACCCTCACCCGAAGCCCACCCGTCGACCTCACCGACCCCGACACCGCCGCCCGCAACCTTAGACAGTGGATCGACGACTGCGCCAACACCCTCGCACTGCTCAAGAAACCCTCCAACAGACACACCAACAAGAAAGCCAGTTGGTTCACCAAGGACCTCCAGGCATCCAAGCAAACCTGCCGAAAAGTAGAGAAGAAATGGCACCGCGAACAGAAGCCGGACAGCTACACAGCCCACAAGAACGCTATCCGCAGACACCATCACCTCATCAGATCCGTCAAAAGGACCTCCTTCAAAGACCGCCTAGACAACAATGCACACATCAGCAAAGAGCTCTTCAACATCGTGAAGGAGCTCTCCAACCCTAGCTCCAACACCAACAACATCCCACCTTCACAAGACCTATGTGACGCCCTCGCCATCTTCTTCCATCGCAAGATCGCAGACATCCACGACAGCTTCAACACCCTGACCACCCCAACACAGAGATCTCCGACCTCACAGCCACCACCCCCACCGATCCCCAGCTCCCCTGGACCGACATAAATGACAACGACACCATCAAAATCATGAACACCATCCACGGCGGCTCTCCGTCAGACGCATGCACCACACAACATCTTCAACAAAGCCAGCTCCACCATCGCACCTCATCTCCGCAAGGCCATCAACATCTTCAAAACCGCGACCTTGCCGGAAAGCTGGAAGCACGCCGAGATCAACGCCTTACTCAAAAAACCCAAAGCGGATCCCAAGAACCTCAAGAACTTCCGACCCATCTCCCTGCTCCCGTTCCCAGCGAAGGTCATCGAGAAGACCGTCAACAGACAACTGACCCGCTACCTCACGGAGAACAGTATCCTGGATCCGTCCCAGTCTGGGTTCCGCAGCAACCACAGCACCGAAACTGCCCTCATCGCTGCCACTGATTACATCAGGATTCTACTGGACAACGGCGAAACTGCGGCCCTCATCCTCCTGGATCTGTCAGCTGCCTTCGACACTGTCTGACACCGCACCCTACGTATACGCCCCCACAATGCTGGGATCCGTGACAAAGCACTGGACTGGACCACCTCCTTCCTCTCCGGCAGAACCCAGAGCATCCGCCTCCCCCTTCCGATCCGAAGCCACCGAGATCATCTGCGGCGTACCCCAAGGATCATCCCTCAACCCGACATTGTTCAACATCTACATGGCACCACTCACTCACGTCGCCAGAGTGCACAACCTCAACATCATCTCCTACGCCAACGACACCCAGCTAATCCTCTCCCTCACCAAGGACCCCCTCACCGCCAAAACCAACCTTCACAAAGGAATGAAAGCCGTCGCCGAGTGGATGAAGATCAGCTGCCTGAAGCTAAACTCAGACAAGACGGAAGTCCACATCCTTGGCTTCACTCCCTCAGCGTGGGATGACTCCTGGTGGCCAACCACACTGGGAGAAGCACCTACACCCACCGACCACGCATGCAGGTTAGGGTTCATCCTCAACTCAACACTCTCCATGATCAAGCAAGTCAACGCCGTCTCCTCCTCCTGCTTCAACACCCTCCGCATGCGTTGCAAGATCTACAGGTGGATCCCCACCGAAACAAGAAGAACGGTCACACAGGCCCTCGTCAGCAGCAGGCTAGACTACGGCAAAGCCCTCTATGCAGGAGCCTCGGCCAAACTCCTGAAACGACTACAACGCATACAGAACGCCTCCGCACGCTTGATCCTCGACATCCCTCGCCGCAGCCACATCACACCCCACCTAAAAGACCTGCACTGGCTTCCCGTCAACAAGAGGATCACCTTCAAGCTCCTCACCCATGCACACAAGGCACTCCACACCACCGGACCGACATACCTCAACAGACGACTCACCTTCTATACCCTGAACCGCCAGCTCTGCTCCGCCGACCTTGCCCTCGTCACCATCCCCCGCATCCAAAGAGCAAGCACCGGTGGCAGATCGTTCTCCCACCTCGCCGCCAAAACCTGGAACACCCTCCCCATCCTCCTACGGCAGACCTACTCACCTTCAGGAGGCTACTCAAGACCTGGCTATTCGAGCAGTAGCAGCACCCCTCCCCTCAGCGCCTTGAGACCCTCATGGGTGAGTAGTGCGCTTTACAAATGTCATGATTGATTGATTGATTGCTAGTGTAGCCCTGGGAGGGGAGGAGATGGGTGCCCAAGAGGGGTGGGATCCTGTAAAATTGACCCTTGTCTTGCTAGGAGACTTTGAGAAGGTCCCTAACCCCACATTGCCTGATAACAGTAAGAAGTACAGGCAGTGGGTGACCATCATTGGCCATACGGTGGAAGCTCTGAGGGACACAGGAGCTAGTGTGACTGCTGACAGCTCCCTGTTGGTGTCCCAAGAGCAGGTTGTTCCCCATGCATTCTGCCCAGTCATGTCAGCAGATAACTCTGAGAGCCAGTGTGAGGTGGCTCAAGTTCCCTTTGAGTGGGGGGGGGGGTCTCAGGAACTCTTCAAGTAGCTGTAAGGCCAGCCATGCCGGTAGACTGTCTGTTGGGCGATGATTTAGAGACCTCCCCATAGGCTACGGTGGAGAGGAAATCTCACTTGGAAATGTTGGCTCTGCCTGAGTGGGCGTGCGCGACCACTCGGTCCATGCCAGCCAGTAAGGATGTTCAGAAGGACCTGGAGCCTGAAAGTATGGCCCAGGCCCCTGCCTTAAAGAGAAGGGGTAGGGGGTGTGGGAAACCGGCCCCCATAGTTTCCACGGTCCAGGTGGGAGCAGACCTTGAGGGGGATGCCCTGGAGCCTACAGGGGAACAAGTAGCCGAACTGGGGGACCTACCTGAGCTGACCCATTGGCAGCAGGAAGGAGGGCCCACCAGGGAGGAATTTTGGGAACAGCAGAGAACGTGCCCTTCTCTTGAGGGGCTGCGGCGACAGGCTGCAGCCCAGGCAGCAGGTGATCAGTCGGGGTCACATCTGATCTATTGGGAGAATGACCTCCTTTACAGCGAGCCTAAGGTTGCTGAGCCTGAGTCAGCCCATGTGCTGATGGTACCCCAGTGCTTCAGAGCCTTCCTACTGGGGTTGGCTCATGATGTGCCATTAGCAGGACATCTGGGGCAGACCAAGACCTTCCAAAGGCTGGTCACCCACTTTTATTGGCCCCAGATGCACAGGAGCTCCGATGCTCCCTGCAGGACATGTGAAACTTGCCAGGCAAGTGGGAAGAGTGGGGGGAAGATCAAAGCCCCACTCCAGCCCTTTCCAGTTGTCAGTACCCCATTCGAGCGAGTGGGTATTGACATTGTGGGGCCCCTGGACCCCAAGACAGCCATGGGCAACAGGTTCATCCTGGCCTTGGTGGACCATGCCACCCGGTACCCTGAAGCCATCCCACTCCGGACAGTGATGGCCCCCGTGGTGGGACGTGCTCTGATGGGGATTTTCTCCCGTGTGGGGTTCCCCAGAAAGGTGGTGTCAGATAGGGGTACTAACTTCATTTCCAAATATATGAAGTCTCTGTGAGAGGAGTGTGGGGTAACTTATAAGTTCACCACCCCTTACCACCTCCAAGGTAATGGGCTGGTTGAGAGATTCAACCAGACCCTCAAAGGCATGAGTGTGGGCCTGGAAGAGTCCATGAGGCGTAAGTGGGTCATCCTCTTGCCATGCCTGTTGTTTGCTTACCGTGAGGTGCCACAGAAGTCCCTAGGGTTCGCCCCCTTTGAAATGCTCTATGGTCACCCGGTAAGAGGGCCTCTGAGTCTGGTCAAAGAAGGCTGGGAGCAATCTCCCAGGAAACCTCCCCAGGATGTTTTTAGTTAGATGCTGGCCTTCAGGAACCAGACTCTGCGTTTCAGAAAGCTTGCTGAGGCAAATCTGGAAGCCAGCCAGGAAGAGATGAAACATTGGCACGATCAGAATGCCACTCTGATTGAGTTTTAGCCTGGTCAAAAGGTTTGGGTCATGGCCCCAGTGGAGCCCTGTGCGCTCCAAGATAAGTGGACCGGACCGTTTGAGGTGGTGGAGCGCAAGAGTCCTGTTACCTACTTGGTGGACTCGCGGTCTCCCCGGAACCCCTTGCGGGTCCTGCATGTCAACCACTTGAAGCCCTACTTTGAGAAGTCCGAAGTGGGCATGCTCCTGGCCAAAGATGCTGGGATGGAGGAGGAGAGTGAGCCTCGTCCTGACCTCCTGTGTGCAAAGGAGCAAGATGGGTCAGTGGAGGGTGTGGTTCTCTCCACCACACTGACCCCTGAGCAGCAGAGTGATTGTCGCCAACTGTTGGGGCAATACAGTGATCTGTTCTCTCTGGTGCCTAGTGTCACTGATTGGTGTGTCCATGAAGTGGACCCTGGGGACAGTCCTTCTGTTAAGCACAAGGCTTACCGAGTGACTGACCGGGTTAGGGCATGCATTAAGGAGGAGGTTTCCAAAATGGTTTCTTTAGGGGTGATTGAGTCCTCTAGCTGCCCTTGGTCCAGCCCAGTGGTCTTGGTACCAAAAGCTGCAGCGCCTGGTGCCACTGCCAAACTTCAGTTCTGCTTGGACTACCGAGGTCTCAATTCAGTCACGTTTGATTTGACATCTGGGTATTGGCAGATCGCCTTGACTGAGGGGGCAAAGGAGAGGTCATCATTCTCCACACCGGATGGGCACTACCAGTTCAGGGTGATGCCCTTTGGGATGAAGAGTGCCCCTGCTACCTTTTAGAGGTTGGTCAACAGGGTGTTGATTGGGCTGGAAGATTTCAGCGCTGCCTACCTGGATGACATTGCAGTGTTTAGTTCCTCCTGGGAGGACCACCTGCGCCACCTCTGGGAAGTGTTGATGGCACTGCGAAGGGCTTGCCTCTCAATCAAGGCAAGTAAGTGCCAGATCGGGCAGGGTTCTGTGCTGTACTTGGGACACCAGGTTGGGAGCGGCCAGGTGGCGCCCCTACAGCCCAAGATTGAAACCATCCTTGCTTGGGAACCCCCAAAAACCCAGACACAGGTGAGAGCCTTTTTAGGACTCAAGGGTTATTACAGGAGGTTTGTCAAGGGGTATTGCAACATTTTTGCACCCTTGACTGAGCTGACTTCTAAGAAGCAGCCAAAGATTGTGAACTGGACTGACACCTGTCAGGAAGCTTTTGACACCCTGAAGAGTGCCATGTGTCCTTCAGGCGCCCAACTTTTCAAAGGAATTTGTTGTCCAGACAGATGCTTCAGAGCATGGTGTGGGGGCTGTTCTGCCACAGATCAATGAAGAGGTCCTAGACCAACCGGTAGCCTTCATTAGTATGAGGTTACTTCCACGGGAACAGAGGTGGAGTGCAATTGAGCGTGAGGAATTTGCTGTGGTCTGGGCACTGAATTAGCTGAGACCCTAGCTGTTTGGGACTCACTTACGGGTTCAGACGGACCACAGGTCCCTCAGATGGTTGATGCAGATGAGGGGTGAAAATCCAAAGTTGTTGAGGTGGTCTATTTCCCTACAGGGTATGGACTTTACGGTGGAACACCGCCCTGGTACAGAACACGCCAATGCTGATGGTCTGTCCAGATTTTTACACCTTAGTGATGAGAACCCCCAAGTGGGTGGGTAGTTCTCCCCACATTTCAACTGGATGGGACACGTGTTAGACCTGGCACCATTGGGTCTCCCTTCCACCTTTCGCTTTTGTCTCCTCTGTGTTTGCTGGTGTTAGAGGCTCTGGGCGCTGTGCCACTGCCATCCAGTGCCACAGCGCGAATGCTCCCTATTGTAAAATGACTGTATGAATTGGTATTCCCTATAATCCTAGCTGACCCAAGGAACATGTTTGGAAAGTCGAATTTAGCATGCCTGAGCTCAGAATATTAGATTGCATCTGTTGGGGAGGATTATTTTTATATTCTGTGTTTGAGAATATCACTTTTGGAAAGTGGGTATTTCCTTGCCTGAGTCTTCCAGTGTGCTCTGTTGTTATGTGTATTGGCTGTCTGGTTTTGGAGGGACAGGGCAGGCTGAGCCCGACCTGGATGGAACAGAGAGATCTGCAGTTGGAGTATGGGGAGGGGTGAGCCTTTGATCTGAGCTGGGCTGTGCCTAGCAAGGTTTATGATGGCTTCATCTCCCCCCTCTTCCTGATAGGCCGGATGCCGCCTTGTAAAGAAAGTGTTCCAGGACCACACCAAACTTGTTCTGGCTGGGGTCAGTGACTTGTGACTTTTGAGAACAAAGACTTTTGGGGTATAAATATCTGTGCTAAAACCCCTACAGGGTGTGTTACTTCTGGATGTCAAGACGAACCTCTGTCCGTGTAACTAGAGGGAAAGGACGTTGAAACTTCTATCCATCTTGCTGAAGCAACTACCCAAGGGCCTGATTTGAGCTTGCCTCCTGCTGAAGTCTCAGGGACATTAGACTTCACCAATCAGCCTTCCGAATTCGTATTGAGGGGGATTCTACTCGCAGGTGAGGCTTCTGTCAAGAATTCCAGAGCCTCTGGGTCTGCTGTGGGGAACGCGGGCTGAGAATCATCGTTATCGCTATTGTGGGCTGCTGCAGCTGAGGAGCTGTTGCTGCTGAGAGCCCGCATTTGGCCGTGCTAGGAGAATTATCGCTATCGCTATTGTGGGCCGCTGCAGCTGAGGAGCTGTTGCCGCTGAAAGCCCGCATTTGTCCGTGCTACGAGAATCATCGTTATTGTGGGCCGCCTCAGCTGAGGAGCTGTTTGCCCTGACAGCCCGCATTTGCCTGCGCTACGAGAATCATCGCTATTGCTATTGTGGGCCGCCTCAGCTGAGGAGCTGTTGCCGCTGAGAGCCCGCATTTGCCTGCGCTACGAGAATCATCACTATCGCTATTGTGGGCCGCCGCAGCTGAGGAGCTTTGCCGCTGAGAGCCTTCATTTGCCTGTGCTACGAGAATCAACGCTATCGCTATTGTGGGCCGCCGGAGCTGAGGAGCTGTTGCCGCTGAGAGCCTGCATTTGCCTGTGCTACGGGAATCATCGCTATCGCTATTGTGGGCCGGCGCAGCTGAGGAGCTGTTGCCGCTGAGAGCCCGCATTTGCCTGTGCTACGAGAATCATCGCTATCGCTATTGTGGGCTGCTGCAGCTGAGGCGCTGTTGCCACTAATAGCCCGCATCTGTCTTCGCTACGAGAATCATCGCGGTGGGGTGCCGCTGCAGATGAGGAGCTATGCCGCTGAGTGCCCGCCTTTAGTCACAGTCTCAGGATCATCGTGAGTGCACGCCGCGGACCGCTGCAGCTGGGGCCTGTGGCTGCTGCGAGTCTGCCTGTCATCATCGCGACTTCCTCACGAAGCTGCGTGCCGTGCCCCTTTAAACTTCAGGTACATTGTGCATCACTGGGTCGCGTAGACCCCGGCCTCGAACTAAGTTCGTTTCACACGCTTTTGATTTGCTTTTATTGCTTTTCAAGTGAATCTATGCGTGCATTGTGGCTTCTTGATCGCTTTTGAGCCTTGTGTTAAGCCTATATAAAGATACTCATTAGGTCTCGCTGAGCCCAGCGCATGCGCTGGCTCGGAGAGACATTTTGTATGTGAGTTTTCAAAGTGCTGCTGGCTGGCCTAGCGCTTGCGTTCACGCGACTGTGCACGCGTGAACCGCTAGCCTTCAGCAGCACTTTGAAAACTCTTGCGCGATCGCGATCACTTTCGCTTTCAGAGCGATCGCGATGACAGACGCTTTCAATGCTTGTTTTAAATGTTTTTCTTACAGCTTCTTGGTCTGTTACCAGGGTAACTCTTTTCTTATCAGATAACGTTCTGCTTTCTGGGCCTTTGCCAATCAACATGCCCCACTCATTGGCTTTACCGTACTCAGGCCACGCTCCTGGCTTAGAATCAAGGCTACGTGAGCTAGAAACACACAAAACTGTGACCCAGTTAAGAAAGTTGAGGGTACTCTGTGATCTGCTGCAGTGGTTAGTGGACTCGGACCATGTCGGGCCTTGCAGGGCCAAGTGAGTTGGGCGAATAGGAGGCCCTGAGCACTGTTTCCTCATTCGCTTTCAAAGCCCATATTTCTCTTAACATTTTAGACTCTTTTAGAGGCAGGTAGTTCTGTTTTTCAAAAGCACAGGCGTTTGATACATTACAAACTCCAACGTTTAAAAGTTTAGTCACAAATGCACACATCCATATTTTTAAACTGATCTTGTTTGTATTTCATGTCTTTTCAGCCAAATGGTTGATATCACGCAACAGTGCAACACCCAAATCAAAATGTAAACATATTTAGATATGTAGATTTTTGGTGAACTGCTCTGCATTTGAGGATCGAGAAATCCTTCAGGCTCCACCCACAGTTAGTCTCCTCATTAGAAAGTGCTGCTGGGCGATGCCTTCTGCAGAACCTGGGCGTTCTTGAACCCGTACATCCCCGGAAAGGGGGTGAGGAGCTATTCACAGATTGTTAAATGCTGACAGCTGCTACTAGAGTGCAGGGGTACTTTGTGCAGAGTGCTGTGCTAGTCCAGCCTAAAAAAGTCTAAACCGCCCTTGTGCTTCGTCAAGTGATCCATACTAAGTTGGCTTAATGTATAGGGTTCTGCATACCAGAAACTTCTCTGTCATGTGTATGAGAAAGAGGTGTCTGGCACTTTTGGATTCCAGTGCATTGTACCATTTCAGCCTAGGGTTCTTGGTTGGTCCACTGGCACAGTATATACCAAAGCCTAAGTTTTCGTACAGGTATCCTGCGACAAAGAGACTCTGCGCCAATAATGTTATTATTGCTTCAAGGACCACTTGAACAACAGTGTCATTGCCCTACTCCTTCCTGTGGTCATGATCGCAGCCAATTGTATCTCGAAGTAAGTGAGCGCTACGTAGCGGCAGAGGTGTTCCCTCCTTGCCTTTTTATAGTGCCTCACATTTGGTAATGGAGGACCTGGGGTGCCACTTATTTCTTGTTTTCTTATTGCTGTTACCATGCAGAGCACTCGCCCTCGGGTCAGGACTGAAATTATACACGCCCCTTCTAAATAGAGCTTATTTGCGTTATGAGGCTCTTGACGGAAGGTTATCAGTTTCAATATTAAACTCATGTGACAGCCAGGAAATCGATGCTCACTCGAAAAATAGCGTGGAACTTTTTCTACGACTGTCATTTTGTCTCCGAATGAAACACTTCACGCACACTTCACAGTGTATAAGTAAAAGTTCCTCCTCCAGCCATGGAAGAGAAGGAGGGACAAAACAACTGCCATGTTTGTACCCAACTAAACTTCAATAAAGTGTAAATGGGAACGTGTGCCATGAGTTAAATCTATAGGCAACTGGGGTATGCTGTTCTAGGCAGCCAAGGGTTAAGCGATCCCTCTTCGGTAAATCTGTAGCAGTGATGGTGACTGCAGGTTTCATTTTAGCACTAGCATTTTGGTATTGCAGTGTCAGTCCCATAGAGCATTGGGCACTTAGTGCAGGCAGTGCTTATGACCTATTCAGTATTCCACCACCTAGAGATCACAAGAACATAAGATATACATTGCTTAAGTTAAAGGGTTTTATGCAACTTTGGTACATTGCTCAGAATTCTTCAGTTAACCTGTGGATTCTCTTGATATGTGCACAAAAAACAGACATTGAAATTCTTAGTGGGTCTCAAGCTGCAAACATACAAATGTAATAATTTCACAGTTTAGGTTGACTTAATTGCATAGCGTGATTGGTCTGTTCACTATGTCTATGATCACATTCACAGCATACACAGGCTGGAAAGGTTTTGATGTCAAAATAACTTTTTCCTGGGGTTTTTGTGTGTGTATTGTTGAATGTTCTGTTTCGCCTTTCACCCACCTCTGATTTGCAGCCCACCAAAAGGATGATGTAAATACACACATTCAGGACTTTGATTGATTGGTTGTTGTGATTGTGTGGCTGGCTAAAGATTAAATAATCGGGTGTCTGAAAGAGACCGATCAGCCATGTGTCTTTAGTTGGTGATGCCTAGGCTCTCATCAGGAGGGGTTGTAGTATGGTCGGTTGTGGGACAAAAACTCTACAACAGAACCAGTATCTACAAAAAGCGACATAGCTCTGGGATCATATCCAGGGAGCATAGGGTAATATTGAAAGAGAATTCAGGTTGAGAGGAATTGCTGTCTAAATCTGCTGAAATCAGCAAAGATAAAATTTTAATTGTGGAAGAAATATACCTGTTGACCTAGGTGATTTTTGTGAGTGTGACTTTGAATTTACTGATAAAGTGGGCATGTTGACTTTTTTGGAGGATGGGAACTATATTGGTAAAAAAATGCAGGCTTGCTGAAAGAATCTTAAGTGAGTGCACCTTTGGAAGATGGCTGTGATCTTGGTGGTATGGCACTGTGATTAGTTTCAGAAGGTTGTCAGTTGGGTTGTGAAATTTGCAAGATAAATTCATAATCTGAAGCATTAAGTGTCCTTACTCAGTAGGAATAGAGACACACACACTCACTCACTCACTCACTCTCTAATCTCATTGGCGCTACAGTATCTCGGGTAGAGAGACCCACAGTAGTGCTCTATCTAGCATGGGCCCTACAGTTGATGAAACAGTGCTTTGCAAGGCGGACAGCTAAAATTAATTACTAGGCTAGAGTAAATATTCTAGAGAATGATATCTACTTAAATGCTTATGTTTCTGTTTAGAGAATAACATTTTAAGCTCCAACTGAAGGTTCGCTTATATTTTCTTCTTAAAAGCGAATGGTAGACAATTGGTGATTAGAGAGAATTCTTATCTGAAGGAATTCGGTGGCCCTTTTAATTTTTTTAGCTTTTTAAATCATCTGATAGGCTATGTTCTTAATTGCAACGTGTATTGATGCTGCATTGCTTGCTCCTGGACTTTGGCTCACTGCATGGGACATCCCAGAAAGTGGTATTTTTCGTTCAGGAATTTCCCAGTGACTTAAAAATATGCTAAATCACACAGGGGTTCACATGGGGAGCGGGTAACAAACCAACGACATACTGTTCCCCGACATACTGTTCCCTAATCATTTAAATTCACACACAAAAAGGTACGTCTGGTAATCAAAATGAAGACCACAGATAGTGGGAGTTATATGTGTGAAGTCTTTAGGACGCAAACTCTCCCTCGCCCAAGGGAGAAATACTTCATCTGTGGATTCCCTCCTCACAGCAGGACCGCAAGGATCCTGCTGTAGGCTACAACTCTCCAGGCGGGGAAGAGTGAATTTATCAAAGATGAGCATAAATGGGGGTCTGAGTGAGGGGCAGAGTGCAAAGGACTATTATAACTATCTCCCTAGTGGTCAAAAAGGTGCTTTATTCTGGGGCCCCAGTGGATAGGGTTAAAAACAGAGCTAAGGACTTTGCAAAACAAGCATTGGCATAGCCAATAGGTCTCTCCTTTGGGACCTTATAAGTGTTTAGCCATGCAACAGTTGATGTTGTTGCACCAAGGATATTGTGCTGCATAACTAAATACTTATAAGGTCCCAAAAGCGAGACCTATTGGCTATGCCAATGCTTGTTTTTCTATAACTACTGGTGTGGTGTTCCTTTGTAGTGTCTTTACTGCGTTATTGTGTTTGGTCATAAATGCTTCACACACTGCCTCTGAGATAGGCCTGCCTGCTCGTGCTACGTTACCACAGGGTTGAGCAGGGGTTATCAAAGGGTGTAGCCCCCTTACTCTGACTTAGGAAGAAGGGTCCCTATCTGGACATTGGTGCCGTCCACTGCCAACTAGAGATCCCCATTTCTAACAGTATGAAATTAAAAGTTAGATATGTTAGCTGTGTAACTGAAAGATGGTGGAATTGAGAAATAACCAAATCAGAGATGCACATAAGAAATGTAATCAAACACTGGATTTCCATCTGAAGGATAAACCTCTGCACAAACAAGAGCCTACATGCGAAAAAAAGATATAGAGCTTTGTAGGATGAACCAGTGGTGTGCCCTCTATAGTGATTTAATACTGCTGGATATCTAATGCTATATAAAACTAGCAGCAATGCATGTTTTCTTTCCTGAAGTTGTAATGTTGCCTTCATTTTCAGCAGTCTGTTCTGAAACATGCATGTTACCTGAGGGAATGCAAGGGGGGAGGTTGGGGTGCAAGGGAGGAGCTGTG
Source organism: Triturus cristatus (assembly GCF_964204655.1). Classification (NCBI taxonomy): domain Eukaryota; kingdom Metazoa; phylum Chordata; class Amphibia; order Caudata; family Salamandridae; genus Triturus; species Triturus cristatus. The sequence continues at coordinate 817,555,562 of NC_140582.1, forward strand.
TGCGGGCTGTAAAGATTAATTAAGAAGACAAATGCAAAGCTGCAGCAGCAGCAGGGAGTTAGGGAAACAACATAGGAGCTGGGTGGGATGTTGGCAGTCTCTGGCTAAAACTAAACATTGGCGTTATAAATGGCCCATTTGTAACAGAGTGGAGTGGATGTATGTGCTGTGCAGTGGAATTATGTGGGTTGGACTGGAAATGTTAGTTGTGGAATTGAGTGGTGTGTAATAGTGGATTTGTTTAGTGGAAGTATGTGGCATAGTGTGTAGTGGAGTTATGTGGTTAGTAATTGTGGAGTGTAATTATGTGGACTGGTACTTTGTCTTATGCATTTGTATGTAGTGGAGTTTAATTATGTGGTGTGCTGTTGAATTTTGTGGCATGATGTGGAATTCTGTGGTGTGCATGTATGTGGTGTGTTGTTTAATTGTGTTGTTGAGTTCAATTTATGGTTTGTTGTAGAATTATGTGGTGTGGAATGGAAATATGTGGAGTTGAATTGTGTGGTGTGGAACCATGTGGCATTAAGTGAAATTATGCTCATTTGAATTATGTGGAATGGTGTATTTACGTGGATTGTTGCTCAGTGACATAGAGTGGTTTGATGTGGGGTGTATTTATCTGGTATTGAGGAGAATGTAATTATGTGGAGTTGAATCATGTTGCATTGAGTGGAATTATGTGGAGTGTAATTATGTTGGGTGGTGTTGAATTGTGTGGCATTCAATTGTGTGGTGAGGAATTGTTTGGTGTTGTATGCCACACTGAACATCCAGATATGCCACAAGGTACCCAGGCCAGTGGAGTGATTCTGTTTATTTAGCACCTTCTTTAGACTATTCAGATAGGATTCACATCAATGAAGAACACTGGATTTGCTCAAGATTACACAATGTAGTCAAGTGAGAGAGTCGGGATTTAAACCTAAGTATACTGGTTTAACACTCAACAATTTAAGCTCCAGATCTTTTCTGAGAAATCGAATGTATATATGGCTGATGATGTGTTCCTTTGTGTGCACCTATATTGCTATGTAGTAGCTGCTATTTTGGCACATCGTTGGAAATCTTTTATTTATATTTCCAAGATGGCTGATTGGTATTTAAGAACTAACTTTTTTTAAAAAAGTTTGCACATTACCGCATAAATGTGCTTGTGTAAGAATCCTGCGAAAAGCTTGTGGGGCTTGGGCAGAGTGCTTTGCAGAGCAATCTGCAGCTTTAACAACTTTTAACTCACCACAGAGGATTCCAGAGCTAAGGGGGAAAAAAACAAGGAACAGTGCTTGCATTTTTAGGAAAGGCACATGAGAGCTGATATGACTTCCGCAAGGGCTCCCGAGAGTCCGCACACAGGGCCTGGCAAACATCACAAGCAAGCCTGGCCTTTAAAACGGTGACGAACCATCCCATACAATTATACGTTTCATCAGTGCAGTGTATAAGTTAATAAATCCTTATTTTTATTTTGCACTGAAGCAAGCATTTGTATTGTTTTTGCCACCATTTGTGTGCGAATGTCAGACCTATTGGGTGTGCCAGTGTTTTTATATTTTTATGTACAAAAGAATAAATTCATTGCTGGCTTTTAGTCTTCTACCAGCCTATATTGCCTCATCGATGTTTCGACCCTTATTCAAAGAGTGTAAATGAAAATCGTCTCCACGGGTCTTCTTTAGGACTAGGGAAATATTGCAAGACAGCCTGTTTGGCAGTCTTGTGAATAAGGGCACTCTTTGAATAAGGGTCAAAACGTCGACGTACTGAACAGGCATTCCGCACTAGCATTTCGCATATTGGTGCTCAATGATATGACTATATATGTGATTAATATGCTAAGTTACTATGGATGCCTAACTCAAGATATTCTTCTTTCCTTCTCAGTGTGTATTGTAAATGTTAAATGTTGGTCTATGATGAGTACACAACACATATCTATGTAGGTAATGATATACGTTGTTGAATTGTCATATCATGTGTTGTCCTTAATTGTGAGGTGTATCAGGCGCCACACGTCCAGCAAGGCATGATCCTCCAAGAGATTGTGCAGGAAAGTCCTGTCAACCCAGTTGTGGCTATCTGGCATCCAGAGTAGTCCAAAAGTGGGTCTAGGGGCACATTCCAGTCATCCTCCCCAGGAACAGAGATGCAAACCGAAAAGCAGTAAGAAATCTGGGTAGGAAGGCTATGAAATCAGACTTATCCACATTAGAGACATAGATAAAGCCCACTATCACTGATTTACCAATAATAAGCAACCTGACAAAGACGCATTTACCTTGCTCATCTGCTCAGATCTTAAGCACTCTACAAAGGAGTTTCCGGCTAACAAGAATGGCCATTCCACATTTCATGAAGGATGTATGGGAGGTAGTTAATTCACCGTTGGTACACACCACCCTACTGCTACTTGTCCCCATTTCCACATTCCCACTAAATCCTCTTAAGATTAAGAGACTCCTCCAGTGAGAGATGCATCTCTTTAAGTAGTGCAATGTCTATCTGTTTCTTACTGAGATGATGTAGAACCTTTTTCAGTTTAACATAGTGTGACAAGCCATTTACATTCCAAGTAAGCAGAGGCAAAGGTTTGGACATTTTGATATAGAAGCTGTTGATCAAGTACACCAAATCAAGCAATCAAGTAATGAGTCCATTTGACAGGAAGGGAGTATGGGGAATGGTAGGCAAAACCAAGGACAACCCCAAGAGGGTCCGCCACACATACTCTGAAAACCCAACAAGGGTTCAATACAAATGACAGCCAAGCACTCTGGACTGACTTAATAATCTTAACTGTTTGTGAAAAAAGATGTTGGTATAGAATAACAAAGGCTGGGATAGAAATTGTAAGCACATATAAAGCCAGTATTATTCTGGCCATAAAGCAGTTATTTACAAATACTCATTAAGTGTATTCCCCCATGCCCTCACAATTCCTGCCATTAAATAACAATCAAGGTCTAAGTCAATTTTGTTCTGATGACAGAACACAGCATAATTAATGTTAATTCTAGCCGTAAAAAATAGAAAACAAACATTGACAATGTCAATGGCTCTGACTTTAAAGGAAGGTTGTATGGTAATGTGAAGCATTACAAGTAAATACCATGAACATGGATGTGTATTTGTGTGGAAGCAAAGAGCTGTAGAATAATATTGTTGTGTATTAAAAGATCGGTGAGAATTGTACTTTCGAGCTAGACTTAAAACTCCATGTGGATTAATGTCTGCACTCCTCCCATCTGTGCTTTTTGCAAAGTAAAACAGCATAAATTATCTCATTATCTAAGACACTTTAATAGCACTGCAATGTCATGAGTGTGCTTCTGAAAGTTCAAGGTCAGGCAGATGGATAATTAAACAAAATAAAAATAGCTGTGTGGATGCCAAGTACTTTATTGTGGAAGTACACAACTAATCTGCCAAATCAAAACATGTACTATGGACTCCAAACATGTGGTTGTAGTGAAAGCCCCAATCTTGGTGATTCTTTCATAATTGTCTGGCAACAGCTGTGCTGTCAAGCGAGACCATAAAAAGGATATGATTAATTTTTGATAAAGATTAATTTGCATGCATATTCAGAAATGAAGCAATGGCAGAGAAAGGCACCCGTTTCCAACAATTGTGCCCATTCCCACTGTCATATATATTCCCATAAGATCTCATTCTTTATGTGAAATCGTGGCTGCATTTTATGTCTCAAATCAGCATTGTTTGCCTTCATCGCTGTCAATGCTCCATGACATGTCTCTACCTCATGCCTAGGCCAGCAACGGGAAATTGCTTTACTGAAGCCGGCTTTCAAGTTTATTAGAAGATGGTTTCTGCTAATTAACACAAATGGCTGTTTTACTCACCTTTGCTATCTATGACTGGCACAATTACAGAAATGACGAATGCAGAGGTTCTATTCTCTCTGTGTTACACGCTATTGTCCCCCACCACAAGGTAATGCCGATATTACCCTCACCTCTGATCTGTAGCTGAGCTTAGACTCTCTTCCCTGCTTATTATGCTATGCCCACCAGTTCACTTTTTCTGCTGTGGACTTCCCTCTACCCACGTTGAAATCACTTATTGTGGCCTGAGCATGGTATAATAATAACAACATTTCAATTAGATGGTATTACTCTATATGAGGTTGTTGCTGTGCCAAGGAGTGTTTTTCTTTTTTCTATAAAATAAGAATCTTGTGATTTGCATTATGCTAGCTGCCTCTACACTATATTCACTGTGATATTGAAATACCTCAATCATAGTTCAGGTCTAATTCCTCTCTTTCAGCCTATTTAATTCATAGCAACCATCCGATATCCTTTCTGCTGAAGATAATGCACTATCATTGGCACCTTCTACTTACACCTTGAGTTCTTAGTCTCTACCTTGTGTGTAGACGAGATCTGCTGCAAGTCATCCATAGTGGGCACTGTTGACAGTGGTAGATCCAATAGTAAATTAGACAGGATTGAATGGATAATTAACTATGTTCTATATTTTATGTTAAATACGTCTCTGCAAACCCTTGTAATGGCATCTGTCTACTTTCACTCTTGCAGACGCTGAATACAAATATTCAGGAACATTTTCTATTCTACATCTTTCTGCAAGGGTAAAGTTCTTCAAATACTGCTAATGTTTTCTGGTTTTTTGTTTTACCTTTTCAGCCAGTGTTTATAAACGTGTCTGCGCGTTCAGCTAATAAAAGGGCCCTTTCAACAGATCTAAAGAAAGAGGGCCCAAGACAAAGAAAATAAAATCCACACAGGTAATCCAAAACAGAACAAGATTTAGAGTCCAAACCATGAAGGCTTATTCAAAATGTAAGAATCATTACAAAAGACAAAAAGAGCAAGTGGTTAGTCAATTCAATTTAGCATCAATATCATAAATGAAGGGAAAAGCCTAAGTATAGTATCAATAGGAGGACTGACATGAAGTCTGCCTTTGGAGAAAACAAGGAAAAGTCTCGCAAACATCCCTAAAACAGCATATTTTATGGTTTCACAGCAGTAGAGAATCACGTTTTTTGCATGATGTGAAGTGGCACCATGCACTGGATACATTGACAGCAACCAATTATCATTGTAATATTGTGAAAGGTGTTTTACTAAAACAGTTGGACTCAAAATGTATTAAAAAGAAGGGCTTTTCAACTATGTACAAGAGGAAATGACATAGCTCTGCTGAACAATAACAGTTTGAAAAAATGAATGAAGCACAGTTTAGCTAGCAATAAATGGGACAAAGCTGTGAAGCCTAATCCCTACAATTCTACAGGCATTTTCCACAATAAAAGCAACATAACCTTTGAAGGCTGTTGACACAGCAGCAAAGGTCACGTACAGTGCTATAAAACTCTCAGCACATTCTCGGTGTTGTCTAATCCTATGATTCTTCTTCAAGAAAAAGTCTTGCTACTTGACAAAAATCATAAAACTACTTGTTACTTAAATAATAACTTAAATGGTTGGAATTTTTTGTCAGTTACTTTTATCTTTCTGTATGTAGGTTTTTTATATATCAAACATAAAATGTTGAAAAAAAAGTAGATATATTTCTCTAAACTCCATTTTATTGACAAAATACAGCAGTTTTATAGCACAAACATGACCCATTACTCTTTATGATAAACCCATTTTCATTATAACAACGTTCTCATACGTGCTGTGTAATTTCTATTCTCTTCCGGCCATATATGCAAAGAATTCCCGCAATTTAGCACCACAATGGATTAGCTGTGCTACATGGCCTGAAAGGAAGAGAGCAGAACAGCGCCACATCTTGTCGCTGTCCCAGCACTGGAGCACTGTAGGCTGCTTTGTGCAAATTCACATGCCCTTGCACAATAGTACAAAGGTGTATGTGATGTCAAGCATGGGTTTTTAAATTGAAATGGAATGCTTTCAGCACAAAATACTGTGCTTGGACATATTTTAACACTTTCATAACTTTGTATGTGTGCTGTACAGTACAGCATGTATGCACATTTAGGAAGGTTTTAAGATAATAAACATTTCACAAATTTTACGCCTGTCTCTATGAGGCATATGGTTTTTGAACAAATCCGTGTCTACATGAAACACAAGAAACTCATATTTCCGGCACCTTGCCTAAATAACTGCTATGCCCAAGCCCGCTGTTATCTACAGATCACGGCAAGCCCGGAGACCAATCAATGATTAATTCACTAAAGTGAGAGGTGCACTAGATTCAATCAAAGAAGACAAAACAACAAGAGTGATTTTAAAGAACTTGGAGACATCTCATGTTAGCAACCACCAGGTGCCTGATCGGTTAACAAGTCCAATCGGCAGGGCTTCTCATCCTTGTCATGCTCCTATGCATGCAGGGACTAGTGGCAGGGAATTTGTGATGTATATGTTCCTATACCTTTCCCTATTGCTAATCGTCGTAGGTCCCCTTGGTCATAGTGTTGGTCTCCACCCTCACAGTCTTTTGACCACTCGACTAGAAATGAACCCAAAAAGACTCTTGGACTTAGTTAAATATTAAAGTAAAGCCCTCAGCACATGATTAAAAACAGAGGGGCTTATTTATGAGCCCTTGCGTCACTTTTGCGCCGCTGATGTGTCACTTTTTGTGATGCACCAGCAGCGTGAAAAAAGCGCCATGTTGCGTCACTTTGTAAACCCCTGCACCACATTATACCTGCGCCAGGTATAATGTATGCAGGGTGGGCGTTCTGACGCAAGTAAGCCTCGTAGAAGAAGTGACGCAGTGAAATCTATGAGATTTCACTGCGTCACTTCTAGGACGTAAATGCGTCAATATCTTACACCTGCCTCACAGCAGGCGTAAGACTGACGTAGGCACATTTGAAATGGGACTTGCCCATGTGAAATGACCCATTGATGGAGGTGCGTCACTTTTGTGACACACTCCAGCAATGCGTCATTTTTCGCCTACAGATACATCAGAAATACTGACGTATCTGTAACTCCTTGCGACATAATGCGTCATACTGTAATGATTTTTTTCTGCGGTGCGCGCACCCCGCGATTTTTTGAAAAAAAAATACAATGTTTTTTTCACCCTTCGGGGTCCTTCAGGGACCCCCTGACAAAGGCTAGGGGGTCAGGAACTCTCTACCCTGCCCCCTTTTCACGTTCTCCACCTTTCTTTTTCCCTGTCACACACACAACACACAAAATGGCGGCCGACACTTCCTGATTTTGACCGATTCGAATGTTGACTGACATGTAACCCCCTAGCCTTTGTCAGGGGGTCCCTGAAGGACCCCGAAGGGTGAAAAAAACATTTTATTGTTTTTTTCAAAAAATCGCGGGGTGCACGGTGCACGCACGGCAGAAAAAAATCATTAAAAAAAATAGAATTAAAAATCAAGTGCAAGTGTTTAGATGTTGGTTGGCTCTAAAAAGAGCCGTTGTGTTAATTGAGGAACAGAGGAACAAAAAACAAAAAAATTATGGGGTGGGGCATGTGTGCTGCTGTATCTTGGTCTCTATTAGGTTAATGCTGGTGTCACCATAAGAGAGAACAGCATTGCACATATTGCACCGTATATAAACCCTCTGGAACAGAGGGTGGATATCCAGAGGTCGAGAAGAAGGTGAAGCTGCGGCCGCAGATGAAGTGCTCGGCTGAGCTGCTGGCTGAGCTGCTGGAGGGTTGTCTCGAGTACACTCCCGAGCATAAGCCACAGGATGTACTCCACTAAAGTGCCTTAACATAGAGTAGATACTAAAAGATTATTTTTTTTTAGGATCTCCTCTTGATAAGACCACTCCACAAATAGTCTTTAGAACCATTCACCTTCTTCTGGCCCTCTGGAAAAGTAAAATATTTCCAAACAAATGAGTCTTTTTGTTTCCTCTGTCTTGGTGGCACAAAGCTCTCCACCTCACTCCCAGAAGATGACTGCTGCTCTGCCATTTTCAAGTACTGGAGTACTGGAAAAGCTGCTCAGCTCCTTCTCCCAGGGAATCAGAAGAAATAATGAGGGGAGTGGTAGTGGTGTTGGAAGATTCTGGAACTGAAACTCCTATGAACCAATGAAAAGTGTTATTTTGTAATCACATGAATTACCGTGCGCGCACCGTGCGCGCACGGAGCACGCATGCATGCGCGTACGGAGCACACGCGTACGGAACACGTGCGCATGCGCGTATGGAGCACGCGCGCATGCGCGTACGGAGCACGCACGCATGCACGTACAGAACACGCGCGCATGCACGCATGCGTGTACGGAGCACGCGCGCATGGAGCACGCACGACGTACACATGCGGACACGGAGCACATACGCATGCGCACACGGAGCACGTATTCGTGCGCGCACGGTGCACGCACCGTCAAAAAACCTAAAAAAAAAAATTCAACTGTTTATAAGTTTATAGAAGATATTAACTATGCTGTTCAACTTTATCCAAATTAAAAAAAAAAAAGAGCTGAGCCATTCCATATTACAGGATACAGTCAATCTATAACTATATACATAGGTAGCTTATTGTAAAATAAATATATAAAAAATATAATAATACATTCATAAATTAGCATTTGAAAAGCCTTTGAAATTCACTGAAAAAACCATAGGTTTCACACACGTTATAGTTAGAATTTAGCATTTAAAAAACCTTGCAAATTCACTGAAAAAAACATAGGTTTCACACACGTTATAGTTAGGAATTAGCATTTAAAAAACCTTGCAAATTCACTGAAAAGACCATAGGTTTCACACACGTTATAGTTAGGAATTAGCATTTAAAAAACCTTGCAAATTCACTGAAAAAACCATAGGTTTCACACATGTTATAGTAAGCTGGACATTTCACTCGTACAAAACCATTGAAATTCCCCCGTTATAGTTAGTTCAGCTAACTATAACTCGCGCGACCGCAATCCACTGCTGATGACGTCACATATTACATCACTCATGACATGCTCAGTGACATCACTCATGACATCACTGATGACATCTCAAATGACATCACTGATGACATCTCAAATGACATCACTGATGACATCACTGATGACATCATCCTTGTGTAAGAGTGGCAGACCTCCTCTTATCCTAATATAAACATTGATACACACATTGAAAAATACGAACTAAAGTTTTGAAAAATATAGAGATACCAATACCAGTTAGAACAACCTATTCAGTAATTCCAAAATCTACATACGCATCCACTCATTCATCAACACTTCTATACAGTCACTCATACATGTACTCAGTCATCATATGTACTCATACACCTATACATCCTGTTACACACCTACACTCATACATAGAGTTACTCACACACATAGTCACACATGCAAATAAACATCCATTTACTTGCATATACAGCTATACACACACCACTACACTTACTTCTACAGAAACGTACACATACTTACTCTATAAAACAATCACTTATAGAAACACATACTTATTTATACAGGAACTCTTCCAATCTCTCACTCTCATATATCCTCACATATATACATCAATACTCACATATACTAGTTTAAAACATATGGACTTACTCATAAAGACACTATTGAGACAGTCATTCACTCTCTTACTCACCCATACACACACTCATCCACCCATACTGTCCTGCTCACATACTGTCTTCAAAACACATACAAACATTGAGTCACTCATTCATGCATCTATACGCTAAGTAACATCCCCCACTGAACCATACAGACACTCATACTGATACTCTAAAAACGAACTAATAACCCATATACACACTCATGTAGCTACTCACCAACCCATGCAGCCACTTATACACAAAGTGAGACACTGATACAGATATTTAAATATTTAAACATTACTCACTAATACTTGTATTCACTAAGATACTGTTAATAAGTCAGTTATACAATTAATTTTACCAAAAAAAAACATCCATTTAGACACTTATTTACCCATTTATTCTTCCATTAACCTTTAGATATACATATATAAAAAATATTTATTTTTCAGAAAGACACATATTCACTGGATGATGTCATCAGTGATGTCATCAGTGATGTCATTTGAGATGTCATCAGTGATGTCATGAGTGATGTCACTGAGGATGTCATGAGTGATGTAATATGTGACGTCATCAGCAGTGGATTGCGGTCGCGCGAGTTATAGTTAGCTGAACTAACTATAACGGGGGAATTTCAATGGTTTTGTACGAGTGAAATGTCCAGCTAACTATAACATGTGTGAAACCTATGGTTTTTTCAGTGAATATATATATATATATATTATCTACTGGCGGTCGCCAGTAGATAGTTATAGTTAGGACCTATTTTCCATAGGAAATCCGCAACATTCTATTGGGAATATCTTTGGCGCCGGTTGATGAATCTTCGCGAAATTTTCCAAACTTTTGGCCAGCTCCACTCCGCTACTGCCCTGAAAGTTTCGTGGTGATTCGTCAAGAGGGGGCCGAGAAAAAAGGGGGGTCCCAAAACGCATTTTCCCCATGCAATTTCCCGTAGGACCTGTTGTCGCAGCTACAGCCCGAACTGCTGAACGGAATTACACCAAATTTGGCAAGGAGGTAGTCCTCAGTTCAGACTCGTGCCTTTTGCTTAAATGGTGTAAATCCGTTCAGTAGTTCCTGAGAAAATTAGAGTTAAAAGTTAGTGATATTTATTATGGCCGGGGAGGATCCGCGGATCCTCCCCGCACCCTCCCCGAACCCTCCCGAGCACGAGCTGAATGCTAATTGGCTGCCAACACTCTGATTCAGGAAGTGTTGGCAGCCATCTTGTGCCTCGGTAGAACCAAGGCACAAGAAAGCACAAAAACAAAGGTGCAAAACGCGACATGGGGGCAGTGTAGAAACACCCTGACCCCCTAGGCCTGCTCAGGGGGTCCCACAAGGACCCCCCAGGGCCCAAAAAAGTATTTTTTTTAAAAAAAAAATCGGCGAGATTCGCGCACCCAGCGCAAATTTCAGCCGAAAATTTTAAAAAAAAGAAGCGTGGGACTCCCGCGCTTCTTTGGTAATTGGCCCCCGGGGGGGCCAAATCCCGGGGGCAGAAATAAAAAAGTGTGGGGGGTCCCAATCCCCCCCCACACTGACCCGGGGACCGCCACCCCCCAGGGCTCAGAGATACTATATGGGGGGGGCTCACGGCCCCCCCCAGCCCCGGGGACCACCACCCCCCGGGGCTTATAGAAAATGGGTGGGGGGCTCACAGCCCCCCCAGCCCCGGGGACTGCCACCCCCCGGGGCTTGAAAGTATTTGCGCCTCCAGCCCCGGGGACTGCCACCCCCGGGGCAACTTGTCCGTGTGGGAGGGGGGCCACGCGGCCCCCCTCCTGGAGCCAATGATGGCCCTGGGGACCGCGACCCCCCAGGGCCGGCTCCTGCAGTGTCCCGGGGTGCCCACCCCCGGGACACTGCTGTTTGCAATGACAGGGCGGGAGCCTCGCGGCTCCCACCCTGTCATTGCAAACTGCTTGCTTCATTGAAGCGAGAGCAGGGAAACCTGCTCTCGCTTCAATGAAGCAAAGCTGATTGCTTTTCCACATGGGGAGCAGCATGTTAGCTGCTCCCCATGTCGAAAAGCAATGCTGGCAGAAAAGATCGGGATCGGGCCGGAGGCCACGCCCCCTCCTTACACCACTCGGCAAACGCGCCCCCTGGCGCGTTTGCAGAGGGGGAACTAATTCCCCTTGAATACTGGGGGTCCCTGGGGGCCAACTAGCCCACCAGGAACCTCCAGTATGCGCCAGGGGGCTGTGTTGCAGAGAGGTGTAATGAGGCCACACCCCTTTTTACACCTCTCTGCAACGCAGCTCCGTGGCGCTTACTGGAGGTACCTGGTGGCCTAGTTGGCCGCTAGAGGACCTCAGGATTCAAGGGGACTTAATCCCCCAACTTAAAATGCGCCACGAGGCGCGTTTGCACAGTGGTGAAGGTAGGGGGCGGGGCCTGAGGTGATACTGTGCAAACACGCCCTGTGGCACGTTTTAAGTTGGGGAATTCATTCCTCTTCAATCGAGAGGTCCCCTAGGGGTCAACTAGCCCACCAGGTACCTCCAGTAAGTGCCACGGAGCTGCGTTGCAGAGTGTTGTAAAAAGGGGCATGGCCTCTGAACACCCCTCTGCAATGCAGCTCCCTGGAGCATACTGGAGGTACCTGGTGGGCAAGTTGGCCACCAGGGGACCTCAGGATTCAAGGGGACTTAATCCCCCAACTTAAAATGCGCCACGAGGCGCGTTTGCACAGTGGTGAAGGTAGGGGGCGGGACCTGAGGTGATATGTGTGCAAACAAGCCCTGTGGCGCGTTTTAATTTAGGGAATTAATTCCTCTTCAATCCAGAGGTCCCCTAGGGGCCAACTAGCCCACCAGGTACCTCCAGGAAGCGCCACGGAGCTGCGTTGCAGAGTGTTGTAAAAAGGGGCGTGGCCTCTGAACACCGCTCTGCAACGCAGCTCCCTGACGCATACTGGAGGTACCTGGTGGGCTAGTTGGCCCCCAGGGGACCGCAGGATTGAAGAGGAATTAATTCCCCAACTTGAAACGCGCCACAGGGCGTGTTTGCACACGTCACCTCAGGCCCCGCCCCCTTCCTTTACCATTGTACAAATATTCCTCTAAAATCAGCCGAACTACGAATTCCGATTTACTCACCTGTTATCAGGAGAGAACCGAGGGCTGCATCTTTTAGCCCAGCACTGACCCTGAAAAATAATTCTAAGCGTACTTACTAGTAACTTGTATTTCCTTCCATAGGAATCCATTGTGGGGTTTTCAGCAGAAAATTTTCTAAGTGTCCATTTTTGAAACGTACAAATATTACTCTAAAATCAGCCGAACTACGAATTCCGATTTACTCACCTGTAATCAGGAGAGAACCCAGTGCTGCATCTTTTAGCCCAGCACTGATCCTGAAAAGTAATTCTAAGCGTACTTACCAGTAACTTGTATTTCCTTCCATAGGAATCCATTGTGTGGTTTTCAGCAGAAAAGTTTCTAAGTGTCCATTTTTGAAACGTACAAATATTCCTCTAAAATCAGCCGAACAACGAATTCAAATTTACTCACCTGTAATCAGTAGGGGACCCAGTGCTGCATCTTTTAGCCCAGCACTGACCCTGAAAAGTAATTCTAAGCGTACTTACCAGTAACTTGTATTTCCTTCCATAGGAATCCATCATCATCAAAAACACTTTTAGATAATGCAATAAAAAAATCATAATGTATACCATCAATATTAAAAACATATCTTCAAAGTTAAAAATACCATGCCGAAGAACAATCGTTAAAAAGTCAGTCAGGATTACACAAACTGGTGTAGAATTTTTGGTTTGCAGCGCACGGCTGCCACCAAGAAATTTGCCACACTAAACACGATGCGGGTACTGCTCAGCTGCTGAAGAAATAACAAAGCAGGTCTAACTTGTAAAAAAACGGCTTCCTTCAGAATTGGGAACAAATATTTTTTTCGGCTAGCAGAATAAAACTCGCAAAACATGATGAAGTGCAATGTATCTTGATATGAAAAATTATCACATTGGCACGGCCTGCTGCATTCAGGTTTACCCCAGGACGGATAAAAGCCTAATGAGTAATGGATCAGGTTAAATCTAAATCTCAGCAGTAGAAATCTATGGTGTGGATTAGAGACAATACTTAAATAGGGTTCCAGTGAGGGAGATAAGAGAAGCATGTAATGCGCTCTAACACTCGGTTTTGTGAGTTCCCTCTCTTCCCGATCCAATGTTGCCCTGTCTGTAAAGGACTGCTTGATCCACGCTACGTCTGCCTTTACAATATGTAATGGGGATGAGAAAAGCTCAGGACGCCCAAGACGGGAGAACGCCGCTCTAACGTACTCCAGCCAGGGTATTCTTTTAACATTGTCCATAGCTAGGATGTCATTAAGGATCATATGATTGAGAGTGATTTCCTGATTTACCCAGGTTTTCACCCAGCACAGTAAAGGGGCCATCTTCAGTTTGTCAGTAACATATCCCAGGCCAACCTCCGAGTGAATAGAGGGTAGATTGAGGAACTGAGAGCAAATGTCTCAGAAATCTGTTTTCTACCACTTGGATCTTGTCCTGGGCGACATAGCCCCACAGTGCGGCGCCATATATGGCAATAGCCAGGCATTTCGAGGTATAAACTTTCAGCAGGGCCTCCATCGGCCGTGCCCCTAGTGTTTTGGCAAAGCTCATCAGCGCTGAAGTGGACCTATCTGCCGAGTTACTTTTAAGCTTAATTTGCGGGCCCCAGGTGCCTCTCTCATCAAAGAGGACCCCCATATAGCAAAAGGCCTTTACTCTCGAGATCTCTTCCCCATTACAAAAAAAAGGACCTGAAATAAAGGCGCCAAACGCATCCAGCAGTCTCTGAAGCCCCACGCCAGTGCGAGCCAACAGAACAGCATCGTCCGCGTATAGAAGAACCGGTATAACTGAGTCTCCTACACGCGGTACGTCCGCCCTCAGGTTCCCCAGGGACTTTTCCAGGCCATTAATATAGATGGTAAAGAGGAGTGGGGCCAGGATACACCCTTGCCTCACCCCCCTCTCTGACCTAAAATGCTTCGTGCATTTTCCATCCTGGGTGACCCTTACAGAGGCGGAAAGATCCTGATGGAGAGCTGCCAAAAAACTCACTAGGGGGGGGGGGGGGGGTCAATGCCTATTTCCAGCAAGATATGCCATAACTTCGACCGATTAACTAAATCAAAAGCTGAGGACAGGTCCATAAAAGCCATAAAAAGGGACCCGTACTTCGCCACTGTGTATTTACTAATTAAAAGCTGAAGATTTAAGCATTGATCCAGGGTCCCCCTATTCTCTCTAAACCCATATTACAAATTAGACAAAACACCCCCACTGTCTAAAACAACCCTAAGTTTATGGAGGAAGACCCTGCCCAAGATCTTCACTGCCGAGTCTAAAAGGGAAATGGGTCTGTAGCAAGAGGGGTCTCGACGCTGACCCTTTTTAAAAATTGGTATAATGACCGCAGAAGCCCATGATGCAGGAAACCTGTTACCTGGGACGGCATTAAAAGCATTTGTGAAGATCCTTGCCCACAGTTTGGGGGATGAGCCGTATAAATCCACCGGTACGCCATCGGGGCCCGGCGCCTTGTTTCTAGAGGATTCCTTTATGGCTCTCTCCACATCCAAAATGTCAAAGGATAAGCGAGGCGGAGAGTGGGATTCGAGGGAAATACTACTGCTTGGGGGACTTAAACCACCCGCACCATACATGTTACTAAAGTGGTCAAACCATTGGTCGTCCGGGATCACACAATCCAGCTCTGTGCCCTCAATGCCCGAAAAGAATGGGTGATTAATTGTTGCCCAAAACGTTCCGCTGTCCCATAGGACGTCGATTGATAGGAGATTATCCCAGGCCTCCGATTTTATCACCTTTTTCCGTAAGGCAATAGCCTCTTTGTAAGCCCCTCTAGCTACGGCAATTGCCGCCTTGTCCCTGGGGCTACTTTTCAGCGCCTGGAACAAGGCCCTATGGGCCCTAGAGCAACTTCCATCAAACCATTTTAAAGAATAGCTACATTTATGGGTATTGGTGGAAGTCAGGTCCCTAGAGATCTGTAAACAGATTGCCTCGAAGGCGCTGATTACCTCCGCTGCGGGTGAATTATCATTAAGGCAAGTGGCCCAAGGCCCATCAATTTTTGCACAGAGATCCTCCAAAAAGGTTGCAGGGACCACCTTAGCCCATTTGATCCTATGACCCTGATCTTTCGTGATCAGGGGAGGATCACTATGGTAAACATGGCACACGTCGCCCGTGCTCTCGGCCATATCCAGCTCCAAGTACACCGGATTGTGGTCACTAAGAGTGGACGGGACGGCTTTGTAAGCTCTGGCCCTCGCTAGGGCGCCAGTGGACATAAAAATATAATCGATCACTGTCCCTGAAATAGAGCCTTTATATGTGACAACCCTGCCCCCAACCTCTATAAGATTGGACTCATAGATATTGGTAATGGCAAGGAATTCCTCTAGAGCCTCCCCATGCTTGGAGTGCTCAAAATGGGAGGCTGCAGTACCTATTGGCCCCTCATGAGCCTCCTGGGCCCTAGCATGACACTCAGCGTCACAGGGATGAACATTAAAATCGCCCATGAGGACGATCTCGAAACCAGTGTTTTGATTTTGACTATATTCTAAAATAAAATATTGCAGAGCGGCCACATGTCGATTAAAATCGACACAGTCTCTAGAATTATAAAAATTGATCAGTAGGATTTTCAGAGAGTGGGAGACGGACCATTCAACACAGAGAAAATTATTCGAACCAGAGACCAGTCGAGTAAATGTGCCCTTCAAGTGTAATGCCAAAGAAGTATTAGACCCCCTTTCGCTCGTCCCGCCCCACCCATGACAGCCGGTACCGCAAAGCTAGAATAGCCATCCATACAGAAGTTGCTTAAGGTTTCTCATGATTCCTGTATGGCAATAATATCGTGTTTACCTAAAAAATCAAGCCAAATTGCATCCGCTCTCTTAGATCTAATCCCAGCAACATTCCAGCTAATTAATTTACAGATAGCCCCTACAACAGGGTTAGCGTAACTGGGTACGAGTGGCTGGCCCGACACTGTCAGTCAATCATTTGTCTCCAAATTAGACAGTGGGGTATAGCGATTATTCAAAATCGGGTTGATGGGGTGGGGCAAAGGAACATTGGTGGGTAGCTGCCAGTCTCCAGACCTAAAAATCTCCCCAGAACTTTGACTCCCCACTGTGGTTTGCTGTTGGCAGATAGATTGTGGCCAGGGGGGTAGGGGAGGAATATTTTTTACAACGGGAGCAGCTTCAAAATGACTATGTATGCCACATGACAATTGAGCTGGTGGAGGATAGAAATACCCTAGGGGGACTGGTCTAAGTCCTATTTGCGCTACCTCTGACCCATCCCTAAACAGTCTGTCTGCTATATCAGGGCTGTTAAAGTTGACTATTACGCAGTCACCCGTGTGCCGCTTGGGCCTCCGCCCAACCCACCCCACCCTTCTCGCCATGATGATATTAGAAGATATGTCCAGGCCCCTACAACTGGAGGCAGTGCACCATGATTTGGACTCCCTCAACAAATCATAGGTTGATTCTATCACTCCCACACGGAGCGGTGGGACCCCTACAAATACAGCCACCAGCGGGGCCGCTTCCGGGGGAAGGTCAAGGGTAACCGAACAACCCCTTGCCTGCCTCACACTGCGACCCGAGGGCTGGGCTACATCATGGCTAGCCGCACGCGGCATGTTACCAGAGGTATGCCTGCCTAATGGCGGCTGCACGACAGAAGGAGATTGGCCCACGCTCTGCAACCCACCTAGGGTACTACAATTCACCCGGGGACGTAGATGATTCGTTGGCCCAAAAGGCACTCCCATGCCCCCCTCTGGTCTTTGTGAGCTATGCTTAGCCTGACTATCCCCCTTTTGTTGTGAGCTTAAGTCATTGATGGCGGCAATAATTTTGGAGCATTTTTTAAGCAGGTCAGCAACACAAGCGTTCAAAGTCTCGACAATATCTTTAGCAATGCCCACAAGTAGCGGTTCTATACGTGAGGTAAATAATTCATCCAGTAATTCCACCGAGAAGTTCCCTATTTGACCCTCAGTAGTCTGCGGAGCTTTTGGGGATTTGGACCTTTTGGCGATCTTCTTCTTACAGACCCTTACAGGCCCCACATTACCATGGACGTGTGGCCCCAATTGATCAGCGCCATCCTGGGTAAAGTTAACAGAGTCGCTCACGATGGGTGGGTTCGACACAACCACGGCGGCCTCCAGGGGTATACTAGGCACTATCACACAGTCAGTAGATTTGTGAGGTACAGAGGGAAGTACCAGACCTAGTCCCTGCTCTGCATTTGCAATTTCTTTAGTTAGAACCCCTACTGCGGTGGACAGATAGGAGATTATACTTTCCGATTTTCTGGCCACCTTCGCTTTCTTTTTCTTCCCCTCCTCCTCCCCATTAACTGCTTGTTTGCGCTTACCCATAGCGACACCTTGGGGGGGGTGGCCCGGCCTGACCTCTTTCGGCCTCTGACGGCCATAGACCGTTGCCCGGGCTTTGGCCGGAGCAGCCCACGCGCGTCCCGCGGGCCGTAGAAGGCTGCTGGGAATATCCGGTAGGAGGGGGCAGGGCCAGGTAGCGCTGGTGCCTCTCGCGCTGCTTCAACCCGCCACCCTGCTCTGCTCAGCTGGTCCCGGTGCTGGACGCTGCGTCTCCCGCGAAGCGGGAGGCGCGAGGTGTTTTTCAGGTGCCCGGTGGGAGGGGGCGGGGCCAGGTAGCGCTGGTGCCTCTCCCGCTGCTTCAACCCGCCGCCCTGCTCTGCTCAGCTGGTCCCGGTGCTGGACGCTGCGTCTCCCCCGAAGCGGGAGGCGCAAGGTGTTTTTCAGGTGCCCGGTGGGAGGGGGCAGGGCCGGGTAGCGCTGGTGCCTCTCGCGCTGCTTCAACCCGCCGCCCTGCTCTGCTCAGTTGGTCCCGGTGCTGGACACCCACTCATTCTTCCATAGGTTTTTCCCTATATATATATTAAACATATTTAAAATTTACAGAAACACACACTCACTGGATGACATCATCAGTGATGTCATCAGTGATGTCATTTCAGATGTCATCAGTGATGTCATCAGTGATGTCACTGACCATGTCATGAGTGATGTAATATGTGACGTCATCAGCAGTGCATTGCGGGGGCGCGAGTTATAGTTAGCTGAACTAACTATAACGGGGGAATTTCTAGGGTTTTGTACGAGGGAAATGTCCAGCTAACTATAACGCCCCTGAAACCTATGGTTTTTTCAGTGAATATATATATATATATATATATTTATCGCTACCAGGTTGCACCAGAAGCCAAGGCACTCGTAGGCGGGTGCTGTAACGCGGTGGTGCCCGCGTTCAAAATCAACGCTACCAACAGAGTCCGCACTCTCGGACAAAGCACAGCACTCAGGGAGTAATCCGTAGATTTGTTTATTCAGCAACAAACAAAAGACAGACGCGTTTCAGGTTATCCTTCTTCAGTGTCTAGTTGCGCTAGCCGCGCGAGAACATTTTAAATTCAAAAGGCCATTGACGTCACTTCCCCCACCAGTACAGCTAATGCAATATTATCTATCACATGGCGGCCATCTTAACAGGGTGAAGTTAACGTACCAACTTATATGGATAAACACATTTCTTTGTTTATCGCTCGACATTCAAGACTTAAATCAACAACGTCAAGACTACACAATTGTTACTCATCGTGAATGCAATCAAGATGTGATTAACTAAACATATTGTAAATGTCGCTTGAAAAGCTACAAATGTTCATAAAATTGAGCCGTGGATCGGCGTGCATATTGTAGCAAAAACCTCATAGTGTTCAATTGATACGTTTATGTATTAAATAATTCATTAACCCCTTCCCCGCTCATGACGGAACCGCTCCGTCATGAGCCACGGTTGCCGTGTGCTCATGACGGAACGGTTCCGTCATGACACGACCGTTGGCGGCCGCTCCGCCCACGCGGCGCTGTTTCCCCGCCTGTGCGGGGGGACAACGCAACTGGGCGGAGTCATGACGGAACCGTTCCGTCATGAGCACAGCTCAACTGTGGCTCATGACGGAGCGGCTCCGTCATGAGCACCGGGCCACCGCGCTGCCCCCCCGCACCCTCCAGCGCCGCGGCGGAATTCCCGCCGCGGCGAAGGGGTTAAACAATCAGAGCCGTGTATCAGCCAAAACATCTTATGGTTAAGAATATCCAATAAAATCTATAAGGCTATATCCTTACTACTGTTAGAAAGAGTCATAGCATGCTCAGTGGAAACACATATGGGTGACAAGAATTGTTCTTACCCCTTATAGTCCCTGAGCTTCATGAGTAACAAAGAGGGAAGACGAGAAAAGAAGAAAAGACAATTATGTTACAGAATCTCCCTGATTACCTCCCCAAATGCACAGCTAATTCCTCTCCGCTATTCAGCCCAAAGGGTGTTTTGGTGTGCAAATCAATAATGTAGCGGGATTCAAGTCTCCGCAAGCGTTGCACTCTATCCCCACCCCTTGGATTAGTACATACACAGTCCAAACCAAAGTACTGCAACAGTTCCCTGTTGCTGTTATGTTTGAGGGCGAAATGTCTGGCTACAGGGTAGTTACTGTCATTATTCATAATCGCGCGCTGGTGTTCCAAGATGCACAGATGACAAGATTTCGAACTAGGTGCTATAGTCAGGAAGTTCTAACAGTAGTAAGGATATAGCCTTATAGATTTTATTGGATATTCTTAACCATAAGATGTTTTGGCTGATACACGGCTCTGATTGTTTAATGAATTATTTAATACATAAACGTATCAATTGAACACTATGAGGTTTTTGCTACAATATGCACGCCGATCCACGGCTCAATTTTATGAACATTTGTAGCTTTTTATGACACACAATTGTCAAGCGACATTTACAATATGTTTAGTTAATCACATCTTGATTGCATTCACGATGAGTAACAATTGTGTAGTCTTGACGTTGTTGATTTAAGTCTTGAATGTCGAGCGATAAACAAAGAAATGTGTTTATCCATATAAGTTGGTACGTTAACTTCACCCTGTTAAGATGGCCGCCATGTGATAGATAATATTGCATTAGCTGTACTGGTGGGGGAAGTGACGTCAATGGCCTTTTGAATTTAAAATGTTCTCGCGCGGCTAGCGCAACTAGACACTGAAGAAGGATAACCTGAAACGCGTCTGTCTTTTGTTTGTTGCTGAATAAACAAATCTACGGATTACTCCCTGAGTGCTGTGCTTTGTCCGAGAGTGCGGACTCTGTTGGTAGCGTTGATATATATATATATATATATATATATATATATATATATACATATATATATTCACTGAAAAAAACATAGGTTTCACACACGTTATAGTTACGAATTAGCATTTAAAAAACCTTGCAAATTCACTTAAAAAACCATAGGTTTCACACATGTTATAGTTAGCTGGACATTTCACTCGTAAAAAACCAATGAAATTCCCCCGTTATAGTTACTGCAGGCAACTATAACTCACGCGACCGCAATCCTCTGCTGATGGCGTCAGATATTACATCACTGTATTTAGACACTTATTTACCCATGTCTTCTTCCATTAATCTTTTAGCTATACATATATTACAAATATTTATTTTTCATAAAGACAGATATGTCTTTATGAAAGCAGGGGCCAAGAAAAATAGAGGTTCCAAAACTCATTTTTTCCATGCAATTTCCCAAAATTCAAGAATTCAACCAAATTTGGCTGAAAGCTAGAACTTGGTCCAGAGAGAGCGTTTTTGTAATTTGGTGTATATCTAGAGATGCGGATCCAACGGGCAGATCCGTGGAGCCACAAGCCCACAGCAATGGGGTAAAATACCATTTTAAAGTGATAGAAGGAGTCAGGGAAGAAATACACTGACCCCAGGGGAGTAATGGAGGGGTCTGTGAGGGACCCCTCATGGGCAAGCTATTGTCCCCCAAAATTGTTTTTAGTTCACAAAGGTTCCCTGATCCACTGCAGTGATCAGTGCTACCTCCTGTGTGCTCCACAGCAGACCGCAGATCCAGACCCCAATTAAAAAACACATTCACCCACTCACACAGACCCACACACCTACTCACACACCTACACACTCACACACCCACTTACACATCCACTCAAGCACCCACACAACCATTTACACACCCATACAGCCACTCACACACCCACACAGCCTCTCACAAGCCCACTCACTATCACAACCACTTACACAATCACACTATCATACAGCCACTCACATGCCCACTCACACACCCACAAAACCAAACCACTTACACACCCACTCACAGACCCACACAGCCACTCACACATCCACTTAGACACCCACAAACCCACTCAGACACCCATGCAGCCACTGACACACCATCTCACAGACCCACAAAATCACTTACACACCCACTCACAGACCCAAACAGCCACTCACACATCCAACCACTCACACATCCACCCACTCACAAAACCCACTTACACCCTCACACAACCACTCACCGTCAGATCATCACGACATTCAGAATGAGGGATTGTCCCGAGACTGCTGCTCTACTGAAATACAGTTACAGCTCGTATTTTCGTTGGCTTGAAAACCGATGCACCATATTTTATGTCCAATATGAAGGAAACTGTATATTATTTGAATATTCATCAAGCCTTGAGAAAGCCCTGGTCCAATAGACCAATTGGGGCGAAACATGTGTCGGCTGTTTGCACATCTTAAACTTACAATACTGCAAACAACATAGATATAAAGATCTTTTATATAAAAAAGAACATATGCAAATTGTCTTTCATCCAAACTCAACATTAAAATTAAACCGAAAATTCTCTGGGAGAACTGAATAAATGAGGAGACATCACTCAAAATCTCTTTTAACAACCACTCACACACCCATATAGCTACTCATAGACCCACAAAACTAATCACATACCTACTCACAGACCCACACAATCACTCACCAACCCATACAGCCACTCACACACCCACTAACCGACCCCCAAAACCACTCATACAACCACTCAGCCACTCTCACACCTACTCACACACCCACACAGCCACTCACACACCCACTTACACACCCACACAGCCACTGATACACCCACTGATACACCCATCCACACAGCCACTCACACACCCACACAGTCACTCACACACCCACACACAGGCAGTAATACACTTATAATAAAGTGAATTTATAAAAAGCTTTGGTGCATTGCATTTATAGAAAGACCTTTATAGAAGTTATCTTTCCCTAATTCTTTTATTTTGTGTTTTAAAATATATAAGAAGAATGAATGCATGAATAAAATGTATTTATACCCTTGTGAAAATGTATAATAGTAAGTTGAACACATGTGACAAATTGTAGTACAATTATAGTTTTAAAAGACTGTGAAATTCGCAAAAAAAACACAAAGGTTACACAGCTGTTATAGTTTGGAAATAGTATTAATAAAAACAAAACATGTACTGGAAAATAACCAAAGTTTACAAGGACGACACACAAAAATCTAGAAATTCAGCAGTTATAGAGTGAGCTAACTATAACTTACCCTCCCTACAATACTCTGCTTATGACCTTACATATTACATCACTCATGGCATGGTCAGTGATATCACTGATGACATCTCAAATGACATCACTCATGACATCATCTAATGAGTGTCAGTGTTTGGTAAAAGTTTCTTACACTGAAAGATACTACTGATGAGTGTTAGTATTTCTGACATATATCATCAGAACTTTAATCCTGTTTTTAAAGTGGATGTACTAGTGGACTAGCCTCTACACTGACACATATCCCCTGCTGATGTATGTGTATGGTAGTGCTGTGCGACAGTCTAAGCTGTGTAGTGCGACTTCACTCCACAGAGCTGGCTGAGTATAGTTGTATTTTACGACCTGCTGACCACTTTGCTTAGACCGCTCTCCTTTGTGATGAATGCGTGTAGTAGTAGTTTGCAAGAAATTAATCTATTCACTAAGACCTCTCTCTACCGTGATGACTCAGTGTAGTAGTGGTTCGCAACAGAATGGCTACTCTGTTGACACCTTTCTCCATGATGAAGAATAATTTTACTAGTGCTTTTGACAAAGTTGCCTGTCTGCTAAGACCTCACTACTGGGTGGTACTGAGTAGCTACCTCTTCCCAGGTTGGCGAATAATGTTGCTGTCGTTTGCGATAGACTAACCTGTATGGTTAGACGTCTTACTTTGATGATTAGTTTTTAGAGTAGTGGTTTAGAAGAAGCAAGATTATCCGCGGTGGACTCTCACCTGGGTGATAAGTGAATGTAGTAGTTGATAAGGATTACAGTGAGTTTCTGCTGTACATCTCAGACCTGTCTCCTTTTCATATTAGATGGTATTTTAGGAAGTATGTTGAAGTTTACTTTTCTTGATGATGTCATCAGTGATGTCATCAGTAATATGTCATAAGCAGTGCATTGTAGGGGCATAAGTTATGGTTAGCTCAGGTACCTATAACTGCTGAATTTCTATTGTTTTGTGTGTGTAAAATCTGAACCTAACTAAAACATTCCTGGAAGCTTTGATTTAAAAAATAGTATATATATATATATATATATATATATATATATATATATATATATATATATATATATATATATATATATATATATATATATATATATATATATATATATATATATATATATATATATATATATATATTACCTACTGGCGGTCGCCAGTAGGTAGTTATAGTTAGGACCCTGTTTCCATAGGAAATCCGCAACATTCTATTTGGAATAACTTTGGCGCCGGTCGACGAATCCTCGCGAAATTTTCAAAATAGGTGGGGCGCTACGCTCCGCTCCTACCCTGAAAGTCTCGGGGGGATTCGTCAAGCAGGGGCCGAGAAAAAAGGGGGGTCCCAAAACGCGTTTTCCCCATGCATTTTTCCATAGGACCTTTAGACACAGCTACAGCCCGAACGGCTGAACAGAATTACTTGAAATTTGGCAGAGAGGTAGCCATAAGGTCAAGGAAGTGCCTTTTGCAGGTCTGGTGTAAATCTGTTCAGTATTTCCTGAGAAAATAGCATTTAAAAGCATATATATATGTGGGCGGAGCCTAACCACACATCTCATCCTGAGATCTGATTGGCTGTCAGCACTTCATCCAAGAAGTGTTGGCAGCCATCTTGGGACCAATATACATGATAGCACCTCATTAAAAAGCATTGCAGTTAATAGAAGGTTTTAAGACTTTATTTACATTATAAATCATTTGTTGATGGTACCATACTCATTTTAGGAATTGTGGTATGTTCTAAGGTGATTTCACCATGTGAAAAAGCCTTCTGCTGGGATATCATGATTGAGAGAAAAATATTTTCTCATGCTTTTACCACAGAGGTTTGGAAGGTGATCTATAGGCTAAACTGAGAGCTTATTTTCTGTAAATTCACATTATCTTTCTCAGTCATGTGAGAATGAAGTCTGACATTCTCAGTAAAACATGTACATCCAACAAGGGCAGAGACTGTCAGTTGATTCCTTTGTGTTCTACTGCAGCTTCCCAGAGTGTTCCAAAGAACTACTAGAGCGCTAACAGTCCTACTTATGATAAACGTATGGCACACCTGAAGCCATCTTGCTTGGATTAAAGTGGTAACTCTTAAAACATTTAATTTAAAAAGGAACAAAATGAGGGGGTTCATTTTTCCATAAAAAGTATGATTAGTGCTGCAGAAAGAAAAATTAGGGCACATTTTGAGTGACTTCTCAAATCCTCTTCTATTTCATTAAAAAATTCTGACATGCAGACTGAAACATGCACTTTCAATACCAGCAGCAGTTTTCCCTGGTGAGCAGTAGGTTTACTACAGTGATCTAATGAGCAAAAAGAGTGCTAACATTCTGAATTTATGGCAAATGTGTGACACATCTGAATGCCTTCTTGATGGAATCAAAGTAAAAAACTGAAAGTATTTCCTACTGAGGAGACTGCAGTAAATGAGGAAATTAGGAAACTTCATAACAAATAAGTCTCCCAAGATGGCCACCAGAGACAAAAGAGCCCAAATGTAGCCCAAATATCACCCAGATGTAGCCCAAGTATAGCCCAATGACAGAATGTCCCAGAATGTTCTTAAAAACAACTAGAGCGCTTACTGTCTTCATTATGACAAAAGTATGGCACACCTGAAGCCATCTTGATTGGAATAAACTGGTAACACTTAAAACATTTAATTTAAAAAGGAACACAATGAGGAGGTTCATTTTGCCATAGAAATTATGATTAATGCTGAAGAAAGAAAATGAGGGCACATTTTGAGTGACTTCTCAAATCCTCTTCTATTTCATTAAAAAATTCTGACATGCAGACTGAAACATGCACTTTTAATACCAGGAGCAGACTTCCATGGTGCAGTAGTTTTACTACAGTGATCTAATGAGCAAATAGAGTGCTAACATTCAGAATTTATGGCAAATGTGTGACATATCTGAATACCTTCATGATGGAATCAAAGTAAAAAACTGAAAGCATTTCCTACTGAGGAGACTGCAGTACATGAGGAAATTAGGAAACTTCATAACAAATAAATCTCCCAAGATGGCCACCGGAGACAAAAGAGCCCAAATGTAGCCCAAAATCACCCAGATGTAGCCCAAATATAGCCCAATGACAGAAGTGTGCAAAACACTTATTATTTTGTGTTTTTGCAGTGTTATATAGTGCAGACTTGTCAGGTATTGGAGTGCTTTACATGAGCATTGGTTACATCACACAAGAACAAATTCATTTTGGTTGTAGACATGGGGAGACTAAGTGATTTGACCAGAATCACAGAATGTCGAGCTGAAGCAGAAACTTCAACCTGGTTCCCCAGTTGCAAAGTCTGCAGTTCTGGAAGTAACACCACATCCTCTCCCCTAAGTGCAACATTTAATCAAGTGGTCAACTGGATAAAAAAACATAAAGATAACAAATAATTTAAAAGTGCTTTGTCGCTATTTGAAAACTCAGAAAATATGTCCTTATTTTAGTCTTTTAGAGCACTAACCATAATTTTGATGCCAATAAGACCCTCTCATATATGTAATTTCTAAAGGAAATGCTCAAGGTATTACAGTTTTGATTACATCAAGATGATGTCAGGCGTTCCACACTTTTGTAATAAATATAGAATGTTAGCAATCTAGTTGTTCATTAGGATACTGTTGAGAGGCAGAGGCCAGGGGCATGGACTCTGAAAATTGAAGGCAGGTAGGAGGGTGCAAAGGCAACAATTTAACCACACTTAGCAGGCAGGAAGGGCCGTGGAAGCACAACAGACTATGGAGGGCAGTGGAAAGGGGGGCAGGGGCAACAAACCAACAATACAGGACTTGCAAGAGAGGCTGTTGGAGGGAAGATCTATTAGGGTCAAGGAAGCTAGGGGCGGTCCCCAGATCCCCGGGAGCCACCACAGAACTGAGCAGGAGAGTGAGTCAGGGACAAAAGGGGCACCTTAATTTGAGCCGGGGTGCCTAGGAACGCTTGCTCCAAAAATGAAGAAAACAGACATATGAGACATGGAATTGGAGGCAGAATACAATGGCAGTTTAATGAGAAGATGCAACTTCAAAGAAACCGCAGAATAGAGACATAAAGTACAAAATACAGAATCCAGATAATCATACAACTGTCATAATATTCTCTGTATCTCAATTAATGTACTGACAGAGAGAGAGAGAAAACACATCTATAAATGCATCATGGGAAACAAGTTACACCAAGGAAAATGTTACCTAGGAACACTCACGTTTACTCTTAGAGCAAGCATTCCTGCAATTACAATACAAAATCTTTTAAATGCAAAAGTAAAGAGAACAATGGTTAAACATAACATGACATTTCATATAGGTAAAATAGAATAAGATACTTCAAGCAAAGCAGAGCAAGACATTTTAAGCAAAGGAAGACAAGAGCTCCCAGCTCTTGGGGAAAACCTGCACTGCCTGTTAACCTACATGCAGACGGCGAGGTAGTCCGTCGATATCTGTGGGTGCTCCCTTTTTATATCATTTTGTGGGCTGCTTTGCACGCTACATCTACCTACGTATGCTACCCAAAAGCTTCGTCTGCAGATTTTACCAGACATTTCGTCATTTACCCACTTAATGCTGACAATGGACTGGGTGAAAAGGTCAGTCTCTCAGGCCAATCGCTTATCGTAAGTTCCATAGAGCAAGCAGAAAATAATGGGTATTGTACGGGAATTCAATATATTCATGTATAAAATCTCCTCAGTTCTCCTAACTTGACGCTCTGCGGTTGCCACTTCCTTAAAAGCGGGAAACCTGCCCAGGAAGCAAGTACCAGTCCAGGATGCAGCCTACTGTATGTCGACAGCTTCAGGGGGATGTTGAACTTTGATACCGAGCACGGAGCACTCGGGTAGGGTGGGGGCTACTAGTTTGGATCAGAAGGCCTCGCAGACCTGCCTTCAGACTGCTATACACTAAAATTGCAGAGCTATGGTCAATTTAACAAAGAGGCCTACATATTGAACAGAAGGGCCTACACAGGGGTTTTATGCTGGCTGAGTGGTAAGGATGTCTCAGGATAATTATATAGCAACACAGGACCCGCTGGTCAATTTAATACGGCCTACAAATGCAGCTGGCAGGGCAAGGACAAGGGTCTCATACTTCAGGTGTGGACAGAACGGGCCAGGGGCCCCCTGTGATACAAAATCTACCCTCCTTCAAGGCTGTGGCAATGTAATAGACCATTGTGGGCAGAAGGAAGAGGCAATGGTAGTACAACCATACATGCCAACAGACCCGATTCAGCCAGGAAACGTCCAATGTTTTTAAGCTCAAATGGGCTTTATTTGATCTGTCTCCTGTCTACAATATCCTCTTTTTCAATGTAACTCAAAGGGGAAAATCAATACCCCAGTTTTTTTTCAAAATCTCCCTCTTACCAAGTTCAAAATGTTCGCAAGTATGGTACATTGGATCATGGAAGGAAATGGGATAGGGACATGGACTTGGATAACAGAGGACAGGAGGGACATGGAGAGGTGCACCAAACTGACCCTGCAGGGCAGGCATCAGGGTTTGCAGCAGCACAATACACCACACAGGGCATGCAGGACGGGAGTGCAGCACAACAATCCATAGAAAGCAAGAGGGAGGGGACAGGACCATGCACATGGACAACAGAGAACAGAGGGGCAAGAGGCAATGGTAGCTAGCTGACCATAATGGACAGACAGGAGAGAAAGCTGCAGCATAACAGACCATAAAGGGCAGGAGGGACGGATCAGGGGCATTACAATGGAACACACAAGCCAGGAGGGAGGGAGTAGGGCTGGGGGCAAGGGGGCAGGGCAGGAGCAGCAAGATAGCCATGGAGGTCAGGCAGGATGGGCACTAGAAGCAAGACACACCATGAAGAGCAACAGTGAGACTGTGATGGCATACACACAGACCATGGAGGGAAGGTGGGAGGGGGTCAGGGGCAGCTAACTGACCACACAGGGAAGGTGGGAGGGGCCATGGCAGCACAGAAGACCATGCATGGCAAGTGGGAGGGTTAGTGGCAGCACAATGGATATGATGGGCAAGAAGGAGGGTGGAGGGGCATGCACAAAGGACGATGGAGGATAGAAGGGAGGGTCAGGACCTGTGCACAGACAAGAAAGTTCAGGGGAAGGGACCTCACAACAGACCACACGGGGCAGGCAGGAGGAGCAGTTGCAGCACAACAGACCAGGGAGGGCAGAAGGGTGTGGCAGTACAATGGACCATGTAGGACAGGAGGAAGAGGATAGGGGCATGGCATGTGGACAGGAAGGGTGGAGGTGGCAGGGACAGGTTACAGTCATCTGACAATGCTAGGCAGGTGGGAGGGGAGTGGCAGCTCAACAGAACACTCAGAGTAGATAGGAGTGGCAGGTCCATGGAACATGGTGGGCAAAAAGGATGGAGCAGGGGCATGCACAAAGACATCGGAGGGCAGGGGGAAGGAGAATAGGGGCAGCAAGCTAAGCACAAAGTTTAAGCAGGAGGTCAATGATGGGGCATAGAATTGGGCAATGGAGGGCAGGAGGAGTGGACTGGTGCATCATACTAAATTGAGGGCAGTGGCATCACATCAGACCATGCATGGCAGGAGGGAGGAGGCTAGTCCATAGATTCACACAACAGAGGATAGGGAGGAAGGGGATGGGGCAACAAGCTAACTGTTCAGAGAAGGCGGGTATTAGGAACTTTATTGTTTTTAAAACATTGTGTCTGTGCGAACTACTTAAAATATGAACAAGTATGCAGCATAATCTCACTTTTATTCAGGAAGAAGAGGACGTCTGTGACTGTGACTCCGGGCTCACTTGGCAGAAACACCCCCTGACCCTCCACCCCCTATCGCAAAATGTAATGCCCGTGAAAAGGGTAGGTGAACACAGTGTTATATAGAACATAGTCCTGAGAGCACGATTGAAAATGAAAACTAGATATAGTGTATGGTATAAACTATGCACCAAAAAGTGTGATATAAGATGAACCGGGCGTGAAATATAATATGCAATACATTGTGCGCAATGACAGATTCATTGGAGAGCGCGAGATAGCACAGGCACTAGCGCGTGCTATGCGATATGCGCCTTGGAGTGTAATATGCACAGGGCAGTGTTGTGTAACCTAACTAGTCTCTAAAGTTGTAATATAAAATATGTGCTGGGGAGTGTAACGTTGCATATGCACTGTGACAAAGATATGGATCCCAGATTGTAATATGTATGGCATAGCACTGTGCGTTATAACATAGGCATCGAGAAAGGCACGTTAGATGGGGCAATATAACCCGTGCGAAGACAAGTGTGGCATGACATATTCACGGGGTGGTGTTACAGTGCACATGGGCTAGAGAGTGTCATAGCATATGCACTAGCTAGTGGAATACAACACAGAGGTGTGTGGCACTCGGCAGGCAATGGTGGGTGTAACACAGCATTGGGCTCTGTCAGGAGCACGCTGTGACTCTCAAGTGATGTTCGTCCCCTTTCCAGAGAGTAAAATAAAAAGTATTACACATCCGGCAGTGGATGTGTGTTTTATTAACCGTGAGGGGGGTTTCTTGCATAGTTTGTCGAATTTTTGTCGAATCCCCTTTGAATGGCTTGGTGTGCATGTGTATTAAATGTGCCCGTCAATAGCTACCCATGTTTGTATAAATAAACGACAAGGGTGTCTACCAGGATTAGGCACGGTAGGGCATCAGACATGTCAGAGCTTCACTAGTGGTGTAAATACATTCCACGTGGATTCATTGCATGCATAGTCGCCTTTTAATGAATATCACGCAAATCGTCATGGTGATAGGTACGTACGGTTTGTCCAGCATGTCCTAGGTGTGTCTATAAATATATATTTTTTAAAAATAATAAAAAACAGTGGCCGGCCCTGGGGATTGGGGTCAAAAAAATATAATTAGGAGACTGGCCCTGGGGGATGGGGTCATCAGGGCCAATAAATTCGAATAAGAAGGGGAACCAAACAGCCCCCCTTCTTAAAAAACTAAAATAAATAAAAGACTGGCATCGTGCCGGAGGCCATGCCCCCTCCGTGCAGCACTCTGCAAACGCGCCCCCAACAGGCATCTCCAGTATGCGCCAGGGAGCTGCGCTGCAGCCAGGTGTTCTGAGGCCAAGCCCCTTTTTACACCTCTCTGCAACGCAGCTCTGTGGCGCTTACTGGAGGTACCTAGTGGTCTAGTTTGACCCTAGGGACCCTTAGGATTCAAGGGGACTTAATCTCTCAACTTAGAACAGCCACAGGGCGCGTTTACACAGTGGTGAAGGGAGGGGACGGGGCCTGAGGTGACGTGTGCAAACACGCACTATGGCACGTTTTAAATTGGGGATATAATTTCCCTTCAATACTGAGGGCCCCTGGGGGCTAACTAGCCCACCAAGTGCTTCCAGTAAGCGCCACTGAGCTGCATTGCAGAGAGGTGGTCCAGGCCGTGCCACTTTTTACACCTCTCTGCAACGCAGCTCTGTGGCACTTACTGGAGGTACCTAGTGGGCTAGTTGGACCCTAGGGACCCTCAGGATTCAAATGAACTTAATCTCCCAACTAAAAATGGACACAGGGCGTGTTTACACAGTGGTGAATGGAGGGGACGGGGCCTGAGTTAACGTGTGCAAAAACGCCCTGTGGCCTGTTTTAAGAGGTAGTTTTAATCTCCATGCCCTATTATATACTAGGGGCTTACAGAGGAGGTCATGCTAATCACAGGGGGACCCCAACGCATAATGTTCCCTAGTGTATGTAGGTGTTTTCACTGTATTCTAAGTGTCTTTTAACATAGCACTGGCTCTAGGACTGGTTAGTCAGACTCAGTTACCACCAGTATCCGTCTGAAAAAGTTGAGGGTACAGGATGATTTAGCAACAAGGCTTCTTTCTGCTCTTCTTTTTGTTCTTTCTGCACGTTATCCTTCTTCCTGCACTTATCTTCGTATTTGAGGACTTCTGTTGCTTCTTTCTGCACTTCTTTTGTTTCTTTCTGTGCATTTTTTCTTCTTTCTTCACATGTCCTATCTCTGTAGGCATAGTTAGAAATTAGCATTTAAAAAACCTTTGAAATTCACAGAAAAAACCATAGGTTTCAGGCACGTTATAGTTAGGAATTAGCATTTAAAAAACCTCAGAAATTCACTGAAAAAACCATAGGTTTCAGGGGTGTTATAGTTAGCTGGACTTTTCACTTGTACAAAACCATTGAAATTCCCCCGTTATAGTTAGTTCAGCTAACTATAACTCGTGCGCCCGCAATGCACTGCTGATGACGTCACATATTACATCACTCATGACATGGTCAGTGACATCACTCATGACATCACTGATGACATCTCAAATGACATCACTGATGACATCACTGATGACATCATCCTTGTGATAGAGTGGCAGACCTCCTCTCACCCTAATATAACCTTTGATACACACATTCAAAAATAGAGACTAACATTTTCAAAACAATGGACATACCAATACCAGTTACAACAACCTCTTCAGTAATTCTAAGATCCACATACACATCCACTCATTCACCAACAGTCCTATACAGTCACTCATACATGTACTCACTCATCATCTGTACTCATACACCTATACATCCTGTTACACAATGCCACTCATCCATAGAGTTACTCACACACATAGTCACTCATGCTAATAAAGAATCAAACATACATTTACTTGCATATACAGTTATACACACACCACCATACTTACTTCTACGGAAACTTACACATACTTAGTCTTTTAAACAATCACTTATAGAAACACATACTTATTCATACAGGAACTCTTTCAATCTCTCACTCTCACATATACTCACATATATACACCAATAGTCACATATACTAGTTTAAAACATATGTAGTTACTCATAAAGACACTATTGAGACAGTCATTCACTCACTAACACACCCATACACACACTCATCCACCCATACAGTCCTGCACACATGCTGTGTTCAACACATACAAACAGTGAGTCACTCATTCATGCACCTATGCACTACGTAATACCCCCCACCGAACCATGCAGACACTCAGACTGATACTCAAAAAACCAACTAATAACCTATATAGACACCCATGTAGCTACTCACCAACCCATGCAGCCACTTATACACAAAGTGAGAGACTGATACAGATATTTACATATTTAAACATTACTCACTAAGCCATGTATTCACTATGATACACTTAATCAGTCAGTTACACAATCAATTTTTCAAAAACAAATCATCCATTTAGACACTTATATACCCATTTATTCTTCCATCGACCTTGAGATATACATATATAAAACATATTTAATTTTCAGAAAAACACACATTCACTGGATGATGTCATCAGTGATGTCATCAGTGATGTCATTTGAGATGTCATCAGTGATGTCATGAGTGATGTCACTGACCATGTCATGAGTGATGTAATATGTGACATCATCAGCAGTGCATTGCGGGCGCACGAGTTATAGTTAGCTGAACTAACTATAACGGGGGAATTTCAATGGTTTTGTACAAGTGAAAAGTCCAGCTAACTATAACACCCCTGAAACCTATGGTTTTTTCAGTGAATATATATATATATATAGATAGATATATATATAGATATATATATATATGTAAATAACCTGCTGATGAACAAAATATTTGAAATATAAAAGACTCAAAAGTCTAATTAAAGAAAAAAACATGTACTGTTTGGCAACAATGTATGAAGCACAATTGTATGAGGCATTATACCATACAACTAGGGCACTAAGCCATTACTAACATGCCAACAAATATATATAAATTATATATAATAGAAGAAAATGGTTCATCATTCAGAATTGTAAATAGTAAAAATGCATGCACTGTAAAAATAATCACTTTTTCACTATTTGTACTACATGTCCGATGATGCATCATAAATGCTGTATGGGTAATTGTATATATAAAGACATTACTTGTGGAACATAGCTAACCGTGAGCAAGAAAGACCAGAGTGGTCGAAACGCGTTGGTTTGTTTAAGGGAACTCGATGGTGTTAGGCTGTTTGAAACTTGAAGTAAAAAAGCTCTTGATACTTATATCCTGGAGTGCGAGTACTTCTTCTTTTTGGTGAAAAAAAAATAAAAAATTATATATATGTATATATATATATATATATATATCAAGATCAGGAAATTGATTACTTCTGAAACATAGTTTGTGGTCTATGTCCTGGAATACGATATGTGGACAGCGCAATCAATAGATTAAGACTGAGTGTTTTGCAACGTATCAGGGCCATCCAGCATTAGAAGCGAACATACCCCATGGCAAAATATGTTTAGGAAGTGCATCAAAGAAATGTAACATCTTTTCAATATTATGGCATAAAACACATTAAAGCCCATACGCGAAGAGGTAATAGGGAATTATGCCAGTGTGAATCACAGATGATCATCCTTCTAGGCACTGAGAGACCATGATTGTCATAACGTTGATGCTGAGCTGCACGCCTGAGCTGCACGCCC
The DNA here is from genome assembly GCF_964204655.1 of Triturus cristatus. Taxonomy (NCBI): domain Eukaryota; kingdom Metazoa; phylum Chordata; class Amphibia; order Caudata; family Salamandridae; genus Triturus; species Triturus cristatus. Next base: position 817,590,162 of record NC_140582.1, read on the forward strand.
ACTTATGAGTTACAGTCTTAGCCCTAATCCTATCCTCCAATATCCTGGTTCATTCCTCAATTCCCAGTCTGGTTAAGATTTTAGAAGGTTTTTTTGATGCTTTACCATCTATGATCAGAGAACTGTAGTATACTTGTTTTATATCAATTGACCCTTATGTATTTATCCTGGATGCCCAGTACTGCACTTTATTTGCATTTTACATAACTTTGGGTTTTGTTGAATAGGGATCTTAAGCACTTTAGTTACAACATCTGAGCCATATTTATCTTTGGGAGAAAGTAAAGGCAATTCTTTTGGGCGTCAGATGCAACAACATATGATTTATTCTTATCACATCTTATTTCAAGAAAGATGGGGATTGGATGCATTTGCATTTTATGCTTATATATGAGATTTAAACATTTATTGTATGCATTTTTGCTGGATTTATGATTTTATTTGAGCCTTCAGAGATTTCCCCATTTTTCTACGGTGTATATTAAGAATAAGAGTGGGTTGTTTAGCATTTGCACTTTACAGTGGATGAGACTGCTGTAGTAAATCGAATAGTGGAATTAATTATTCACTTCAATTAGTGGCAGGTCGGATAATGACACTATTGAGAAATGTGCATGTGCACTTTATGGGGTTGGTGCAATATGAGTATGATATGAGTCACTTGCACTTTATGTATATGTAGAAAATATTTATATTAACAATATTGTGCATTATTATATTGTGTTTCAATAATCATGATCAAATGACAATAATTGATTAATATGTGCCGCTGATGAGTGAGTCATGTTGATGTTATGATGGACAATAGCACTGGTGCCCCAGACATAGTGTTAGACATCCCTGATTCTCCAGACTGGTTTTATATACATCTTTTGTATATGAGGTGACAAAGGTTTTTTCTCCCAGAGTAAAATGAACCATACATGATTAATATATCCCCCTCTGATGCATTGTGAACTTAAAATCAAGAATGGTGTTTGAATCGACCTCTATTATTACATTTGGAATTTCAATGTGGCTGAAGCCCCAGGACGATATAGCTGAGTGGGGGCTTTAGATGTTATTAACAGGAAGTGTTCATGAGGATGTAATAGTCCTTTTTTGCATTTTAAACACTCTGTGTGGGTGAGGGGATAGCCGTCTTGAAGGCGTGTGCGGAAACGTACCATGTGGAGTGTTGCTATGAGACAAGGAAAAATATAAGATCTTAATAAATATTTATTTATTAGCACTTGGACTTTGTGCTACAGTGATTTTTCTGGAGTAGCGGAGGAGTGTGCGGCTGGATTACCGGATATGAGATGGTTGTTGTGGAATATATATATATATATATATATATATATATATATATATATATATATATATATATATATATATATATGTGTGTGTGTGTGTGTGTATATATATGTATGTGTGTATATATATATATATAAATATGTGTGTGTGTGTATATATATATATATACACACACACACACACACATACACACATTTTGGCCGTAACCTGTTTCACGGGTCAAGGAGTAGAGCAATGACCAATGACCCACATTAAGTAGTAAAATGACATAAACTGTGATAAATTATAAATTAACATGAATGTTCTCTTGCTGATGCACCCGTGCCAACTGTCCTGAAACGTGTCTAGAGATGCACAGCACTGCCTGCACCAACAAGGGTGAAAAACCAAAAGACGTCACTGAAGTAAGTGTTATCATGCACTGCATTTACCATAATGCATTGGGGCGAACCGAGTGCTGGGATATGATACCTAGAAATTTCTGTTAAACTACCCCTCCTCCCTTCAAAATTATCACTATCGCCTGTATCTGCAGTAGAAAGGGGGTGGACCGAACAGGGAGAAATCTGGGGCCCTTGCAAAGAGACCCATAATGTTGGAGTAGTGACCTCCCATAACGGTCTATATGGCTAACTATGGAGCGTTACTTTTAAATATGGCATCATCACTCATCCTTACTAGGTCCCTAAATGAGATGACCCACATGATGGGGCTAGTTACTGGTGTTCCTGGCACACAATTGTACTAGATACTCCAGAGGGATTTATGGCATTTAATGGCAGCAAAAAGTCAAAGGCATGCCTACTGAATGCATTGCTGCTTTAAGTCTCTAATCTGAACTCCAGCCAATATGATATGTGATTTGGAATGTCAGCAGGCACGTTCTGACATCTGCATTACCCAATGCATGATGTATGCCAAATTACTGTAATCATTGCCTTGATTAGAGGTTCACAAACTGAAAATGTATTAAATGTACCTGTGTATGTTTGTTGGCAAAACTTTATATAGATGTTAATTCAGAGTATGACAAGTAGTGCTTCTGTTGCACTCTTTTGCATAGTCCTGCATGTCTATGGTGAATTGGCCCCACCCATTTGAAATAAGAATTAAAGGGAATATTCAGTGAATATAAAATCAGTAAAAATAGAACAATTCGATGCCCTCTTCACATTGTTACTAATAGGGAGTTGAATGTTTCATGGCATGCAAAATAAGAGTAAGTGAAAAGAGCGCTCCTTTAGCACTGCTGTCCATACACATACATGCTTTTGTTTATTTTCCAACACCCTATTGGCATGACAATCCTTATTTTATTTAATATGATTTTTACGTTCTCTGTCGGATATTCATTAAGCACACTGCGCACAAACTATAGCTTTAATTCTCTGCTAGTGGTGTTAATTGCAATGGGGATGGTAATTGATCTTGAATCGGTGAACCGTATTCAATGGAACATTTTGGAATTTTTTACAAAGACATTTCGAGTACAAAAGGTACTCTTTTGCGTGCTCTTTACAAACCTTTGTGAATTGACCCCAAAGAAAAAATGTGAACACACTGGGAATATTTTGATACTGGTAATAAAACTAGAAATGACTATACCCTCCGTGCACCTTGGCTCATAGAGAGTTGGAAGTTTCGGGGTGATTAACAAATGCTGGTCAGAACTCCATGTCCTGTTTATCGGCCCTTCTGTACTTTTATTCATAAGATTAATTGCATCTCAAGCTGAAACATGTTGTTCTGTCAATATGGAAAGCTTTTAATCTATTAATATATTTCCTATTTAAAGTACAAAGTGGATTTAGTGCAAGCCTGGCATACTTCTGAAAATAAAGTACAAGAGCTCAACTGTTCACAAACCCAAAATAGTTTGTGGTGAATCTAAATAGTTGTGCAAGATATCAGCAAGGGTGCTTAAAGACCAATGTTTTCAGGGATATGATGAGAGAGATCTTGGCACACTATTGCACCTTGTTTTTGTTGAGTGAGGAAAACATTTGACAGTGCTTATCACGCTCCAAAAACCTGCAAAGAAAATAAATTATATCTGCATTTTTTTAAATCAAAAGTATAAATCAATAGCCAGCTAAAATAAAAGAATGTGGCAATTAACTTCAATTGCACTTACGCTGTAGGTTTAATCATATTATTATTATTAATTTTCTACTTCCATGATTTCATTTTTACTGTTGTATTTACTAAAGGCATCCAGTCAAACTTAGTATGTGTTTTAAGCTTTGAAGTCACGCATCAGTGTTAATTTTGTGCAAATAAACAGCTCTAGCATACACCTTATTAAAAGAGTGGTGGCCAGAAGCAATTTGTGAATGGCACTTTGTAGACCAATGGATGAAGAGGTTTGACCAGAAGCATGTATCGTATATGACTGTGGTACCACACATCATTAACAATGGGAAAATGAGAAGCATAACTCTCAAGTGGGTTTAGTTCCCCAAGATGCATTTCATTCTGATATTGTTATATGTTTGTGTCTAGTGACCTCCTTGGTTCAATGACTCCTTCCTTACATAACACATCTAGGTGTTCACAGAATTCCTTCCCAATGCTTTAAGGGACATTTCTGACCTTATCTGCTGTCATGTCTTTTAGGCTAGTTCTGTCATGAATTCTCCCTTTTTACATACATTGTCCCATCCACACGACAATAACGGTTCTAAATAGGCGACCTTTTACCTAGTAGCTCGCTCTTGTCTCCTCAACATCAAGCTCTTAGTATTCTATCATAATCCTTGTACCTGACGTACCTAAACATGCCCTCAGGCAATGCATAATTACTCTGCATAAGTGTCACCACTTTTTTCATTCTTGGCCAACAGCCCGCTGTACATGATTGCATTGTTTTAGGAAACATTTAGGATTGTTTCCAAAACATTTAGGATTGTTTTCAAAACATATTGATTCTGGAAGAAACCCTGGAGTGACCACTCTAGTATATAAGACCCTTATTCCCCCCTGCAAATTAGAGGAGAATTCCTTTTATGCTGACACGGAGTCCTGCATGCTGAATCTTCAACACGCAACCGCCGACATCCCTTGCGGGGTGTCATCCTCGGAGCAGAGACTCGGTCCTTCATTCTCTACCGTCAGGTGAGTGGGTTGGTTCTTCCCTAGGGGATTCTTGCTATAATCATATATATCTATACACATATGCATGCTACACCTACATATCTAGGCTAGGTACATTTAGGCAGATTACGTAGGGCGCGCATTATAGGAGTATGCAAATGCTACTGTTTTATCTGAACTGTTTATGTTCATCCTTGTAGCACTATGGTAGAAATGTATCTACTGTTTACTATATCAGTACTTGCAATTTCTTTCGTATGCTTCTGTCTCCTGATTGTCGTAGCAAATATGTTTTACCCAAGACTGATGCTGGACCAATCAATACTTATTGAAATGTCCTAACCGCAATCCTGTGTATTTTCTGAGAATAAGCAAGCATGAGTGACAAGTACTGTACTGTTTTCCACGATCCTCACTGCAGCCCTTTGTGTTCCATTGTGCAGCCACCGTAACCAGGGATGTGGAATTCCTATTGCCCAATGCCCAGGACATATTGTTTGGGGTCAAGTGCAACAAGTTTTCATGTGTATTTTGTCCTTGGGACAAGTATACCCAACCCCCTGCAGCACAAACCCTTTGGCTGCCAGTTTGCAGTACCACATTATGGTAATATTGTTGTCCATATGTTTTTTATTTTTTTATTTTTATTTTTGAAACCTTTATTACAAATTTCAATAGATATACAGGTATGGGCCTACAACCTTCGGGCCGGCCGCTAGTAAGCAATAAGGTCATAAACATATAGGTATAAACACAAGCAGCAAGCAGTACAGGTCCCAAGGATCCGAAATATCATTTGCGGCTATAGGCCTTGACATCCCAAATGGCGGTTTCATTTTGAATGAAAAAAGAAACAAACCCACAAGGCGGCAAAAGTCCAGGTGACATTATGCACTCCCCTAGGGAGGGGCCTACCAAACTACAATGGAAGGAGGGGGGGGAAGGGCAGGGGGCAGAGACAAAACCATCCCGACAACACAGAATCATGGAGATGCGCAGACTAGGGAGACAGGGCCTCAGCAGAGTCACGCGTTAGGGGCGGGGCGCAAATCCCGCCACGATAGGAGTTCCAGGGGCCCCACACCTTTACCCATTTCCCAGGCTTGCCTCTCGCCACATACACAGTCTTTTCTCGGAACATACACCAATCCATATTTTCCTTCCACACCGAAATCGTGGGTGACCTCTGGGAGCCCCACAATTGTGCTATGTCATGCTTGGCCACCATATATCCCAATGTCACCCACCACGTTTGCGCCACCGTGTAATCAGTCGGCTCCCAAACATTCCACAAACACCTCCTCGCCTCGGGGAACAACGCAACATGCGTGACTGCCTGCAATACTGCATGCACGCCACGCCAGAACCGAGTCACCTCCGGACATTCCCACAAAACATGGAGGAAGGTCCCAATCATACCACACCCACGCTTACACATCCCATCCACCGCATATCCCATACGCATCAGGCCAGGACCCGTAACATACACCCTGTGGAGTTTCTTGAGCTGGACGAACCGAAGACGGGCCGGTATGGCCACCTCTTTCGGGGAGGCCACCGCAGACACCCAATCCTCGTCATCCAGCTCCAATCCATCAGCGACCCATGCCTCACGAAGGGCGGCCAGCAGCCCCGAGCGATCATTGACGAGCTTTTTATAGATTAATGAAATAGTGCTATCCGGCACATACCCATCTAGCACTCTATCTTCCAATGGGGAGCACTCCGGGATGGACGCGACCTCCGGAAATACGGAGAGCAACGCATGACGAACCTGCACATATCGAAAGTACTCCCTGTCATGCAATTGGTACTCCGCTTTCAGCACATCGAACGTTTTAAATCCCCCCTTCGTCCAGAGATCCCCTACCCTGCTAATGCCGATCGTGTCCCACTTCTCAAAACCTTTCGTCGTCCACAAACAACCCAATCGCTCGGAAGCATACAATGGCGTCGCCCGGGTCAACCGATCCTTCCACCCCATCGCCGAGTTTGCCGCGTGCCACACACGTACCGCGACCCGTGTCGGACCCGTCAACCGCGCGTCGAGCGATCTGGAGTAGAGCGCCCTATTGTAGTCGCCACCCGGCAACAACAATTTGTCCATCTCAAAAGCCGGATTAAGGGCAGGCCCATAAAGCCCGTGATTTATTGCTGCCAGCTGGGAAGCCCAATAATAACATTTGATATCGGGGAGGGCGACCCCCCGTCGTACCACGGGAGCATCAGCTTCGCAAGGGGGAGACGCGGCCTCCCATCCCAGAACAGTTGGCGCTGCAGACCCTCTACCTCCCTAAAATAGCTAGCCGGCACTACGTCCATTGTGTTTTGTAAGGTGTATAAAAACCGCGGCAGTGACATCATCTTAAACAGCGCCGCCCGGCCAAGCAGCGAGAGCGGCAAGCGCCGCCAACGCGCCACATCCGCCTTCAAACGTTGGAGGGGGGGGAGTAAATTCTGTGTGTATCGGGCCGCTGAGTCCAGGGTAATAAAAATTCCCAGATACTTGAATCCCTGATGAGCGACCTGGATCGGGCAACCCCCCGGGAGGATAGGAGCCTCTCCAAAAAGAACATAAACACAGGATTTAGCCCAGTTGATGACTAGGCCGGAGTTACGGCCAAAGGAGGACAATACATCCACCAACACAATTAACGATTCACGCGGGGAAGCGAGATACAAAAGAATATCGTCCGCATAGAGAGAGACTCGGTCCTCATACTCCGGGGTCCATCGGAGACCACAAATCGAAGGGTGCCACCGCAGCCACTCCGCCAGGGGCTCCAAAGCGAGCGCAAAGAGGAGAGGCGACAGCGGACAACCCTGACGCGTGCCCCTGCCCAACTCGAAGGGAGCCGACACTCTACCATTCACCACCACCTGTGCCAGCGGTCTAGAATACAGCAATTTCACCCAACCGATGAATCCCGGGCCAAACCCAAACTTCTCCAGCGTCGCCCAAATATATGGCCACTCAAGCGTATCGAACGCCATAGTGGCGTCCAGGGACGCCAAGATGGCCGGCTCACGTATAAACGGAACCCTCGCGAGCACCCCATGCAGACGCCGTAGGTTAAGCGCGGTGTTGCGATGAGGAATAAAACCGGACTGATCCTGATGGATCAGATCGCACACCATGCCAACCAGTCGATTAGCCAGCACCTTAGCAAGGATTTTCGGTTCCGCATTCAAAAGCGAAATGGGCCTGTAGGACGTGACTCGATCCCGCGGCCTCCCCTCCTTATGAATAACCACGATGGTGGCGAGACGCTGGTCCAGCGGGAGAGAACCCGCCGCCCGAGCCGCGAGAAACATATCACGAAGATGAGGCGCTAAGGTATCCGGCCGCAACTTGTACAATTCAATGGGAAGGCCATTAGGACCCATGGCCTTGCCAGAGGCGACTGAGCGTATGGCCAGGGCGATCTCCTCAGACGTCGGAGTCGCGTCCATCAACAATTTATCCTCCTCCGAAAGGGAAGGCAACCCAATATCTTTAAGCAGGACGCGGGAATCCTCTTCTGGGCGAGAAGAGACCGGGGAGTACACCCCACGGAAATACTCTGCAAAGCAATCAACAATTTCCTCGGGATCAGTAACACACACACACCATCCACTCTCTCAACCAGCGGCACAACTCGACTCGCTCTCTCCTTTTTATCCAGCCACGCAATCAATTTTCCAGCCTTATCCCCCATATCATACAGTCGCCCCTGTTGCTCCCTACTCATGCCCTTGGCCGCTTCAGTGACCAGGGCCTTGTAGTCTGCTTGTTTGAGTCTGAGAGCATGCAATTGGTCCTCCGTGACACCACGAGCCAGGTCACCCTCCAACTCAGTAATTTCAGACTCAATACGAGCCACCTCCTCCCGCTCGCGCCTCTTGGAATGGGAAATGAGGGACAGGGCTTCCCCCCGGAGCACCGTCTTGAACGCCTCCCAAAGAGAAACAGCAGACGAGACCGATCCCACATTATCTTCAAAATATTGCTCAAGGGATTTAATCAAATCTGCACGAATTGTGGGATTACGCAGGTACCAGGAGTTGATCGGGACCACCCTCCCCTCCACCCCCAGGACAATATCGAAGTGTAGCAGAAGCGGGGAGTGGTCTGAAATACCCCGGGCAAGATGTCGCACCTCCCCGATCCTCCCCGCCTGGGCCGCTGGCATAAGAACATAATCAAGTCGTGAAAGACTACCATGGGCCCCGGAGTGGAACGTGTACTGTGTCTGTGCAGGGTGTTTTAGCCGCCAACAATCCACCAATCCCAGGGTGTCCAAGAGTCCAGACAACCAAGTTTGGGCCCGGGGGAGGTCCCTGGGGGGGTATCGATCCTCGGCTCCGGAAACCACAGCATTAACGTCCCCTCCAACCACAAGAATCCCCTCTGGTAGCCCAAGAAGAAGGCGCCCCAAGTCGGCAAAAGTAGTAGTCTGCAAACTGTGATACTGTGTTTTTAAATAACAACTAGAGTCGATCTCTTGGCTCCCCACGTGACTCCCTCCCCGCACAGCCGAGTCAGGTGCTGCAGCGGGTCGCAGGTGAATCACCGGGACACCAGGGCCACGCCCATTGGAACAGGCCACGCCTCCCTTTACTACAAAAGCGCGCCATTCCTCGCTTGCGCTTGTTGTAAGCAGAGCTCTTGAGGCGGAAAGCCGAGAGCAGAACTTTTTAAAGACTACTTTTAAAATTGTAATTGTGATACTGTGTTTTTTAAAAACTGTGATACTGTGTTTTTAAATAACAACTAGAGTCGATCTCTTGGCTCCCCACGTGACTCCCTCCCCGCGCAGCCGAGTCAGGTGCTGCAGCGGGTCGCAGGTGAATCACCGGGACACCAGGGCCACGCCCATTGGAACAGGCCACACCCCCCCATTTCCGTCATTTAAGGATGTGCTGGTTCCGGAGGCGCAGCGGACGGGCGCAGCGGGCGCGCCGGCGGGGCGCCGAAGGCGCGCCAAAGGCAAGCCCGTCTGCGCCCGTCTGCGACCAGCCGGGGCCCGGGGCCACAAACCCTGGCTCCCACCCTACCCAGAGCAGGACCTACAGCTCGGCGGCCATATACAGCATAGGTAGGACTGCCGCTCCCCAGTGCACCCATATCTATGCTCCCACAGAGCTTCCCGCCCGCTGTTCGGGGTGCAAACATTCCTTCCGCAAATCCCCGTCGGCCTCGGCACAAACTTACCGCATGTATGCGCTAAACTGCCGCTCTTTACCAAAACATAGCACACAGATTGCCATGCTGCTCGAGGAGAAAAAGCCAGACGCGGTTTTCCTGACAGAAACATGGCTCACTGCTCACTCTGAGCCAGACGTGGTTCTAGCCTTACCCGTAGGTTACTATATCCTTAGACTGGATAGACCGGTAGGGAGAGGCGGAGGTCTGGCGATCATATTGAAAAACCAGTACCGATGCCATACTACAGCAGAAACTATCCCTGAGTGCGAGAGTGTAGCATTCTGCATAGAGTTCAACGCAAATAGCTCTTTTTCCGGCACCCTGATCTACCGCCCCCCTGAGCCTGTAAAAGTGTTCCATAGGTCTCTTCCAGAAATCATAGCGGAAAGAATTCTATCTTCTGCCAACCACACGGTCCTAGGGGACCTTAATCTCCATTTCAATTCCCCCTCAGACCACATTGCTAAGGAGTTACTAGATGATCTGGAAGCTCTTCTATTGTCCCAACTGGTATCAGCCCCGACCCATGAAAAAGGCAATTTACTTGACCCTATATTTAGTAACTGCCTGGATCTAACTGTTGATCAACCCATCCCCCTTCCATGGTCAGACCATTTTTTGGTCCCGCTTACCTGGGTTACACACAAAACCCCCCAGTTACCTCCCCAAGTCACCACTAGGAGGAACTGGACAAAGCTCCCATTGGAGCCCTGGCTGCATAACCTGGACTCCACCCGCCCGCCACCCTGCCTAGACCCCAATGTGGCAAACGGCAACTATGTAGGTTGGATCACTCACTCGTTAGATTCGATCCTCCCACTTCGCAGATCCTCCTCGAAGAGATTACAGAAATCAGCCCCCTGGTTCTCCGACTCTCTAAGAGAGCTAAAACGCCTTTGCAGGCAACGAGAGAGAGCCTGGCGTTTAGACTTTCTCCCAGATAAAAAGGCTTCCTACAAAGAGGCGATCAAAGCCTACAGAGAAGGGATCAGAACGGCCCAGGCAACCCACTACTCTGAGAAAATACTAGAAGCGAAATCAAAGCCTAAGGAAATTTCCATATAATAAAGCAATGTACCAGTGCCAACACGGCACCCCCTCCTAACAAAACCCAGGACCAATGCAATGAGCTTGCGGATTTCTTTCACAATAAAGTTTTAAAAATTTACTCTACCTTCCCAACAGCAGCCACAACCCCGGATATGATTAATCCACTCCCCCCTAGACCGCCTCTTCACCCAGAACAGCCTTCCCTCGAGCACTTCCCTCCTTTGGACCTCGACACCTTAAGCAAAGTGGCACGACAAGTCAAGTCGGGCTCTCCTTGTGATCCTGCTCCTCCAGAAGTCCTGATGCAGGCAAGCAAAGCCACCCTGCCTGTAATCCTGGAACTTCTAAACACGTCCATATCCGCATGCTCTGTCCCCACAGCTTGGAAGCAAGCCATGGTGAGGGCGCTGTTGAAGAAACCCAGCCTAGACCCAGATGACCACTCCAGCTACCGCCCCATCTCACTTCTCCCTTGGGCTAGCAAGGTGTTAGAGAAGTATATAAACGCGCAGCTGGTCCAGTTCCTAGAGGACCACTCTCTATTACACACATCCCAGACAGGCTTCAGACCGAAGCATGGCACGGAAACCGCCTTATTAGCGGTCACCGAAGAAACTCGAAGGGTACTGGACCAGGGAGGATCAGTGGCAGTGATCCTCCTTGATCTAAGTGCCGCCTTCGATACGGTCAGCTATACCACCTTGCTGGACCGTCTCTATGACATCGGAGTTTCAGGTGACGCATTAAGGTGGTTTGATTCCTTTCTGTCTGAGAGATCTTTTCAGATCTTCGACGGAGAGACAGTGTCCTCTAGCAAACCTCTGAGCTGCGGAGTACCGCAGGGCTCCTCCCTGAGCCCTGTATTGTTCAACGTGTACATGAGGCCGCTGGCGGGTGTTGTCGAACCGTACGGCATTAAAATCTTGTCGTACGCCGACGACACCCAGCTTGTGGTCTCGCTGGCCACTGAGAACAACAGGCAATCCCCGGCAGATCTTCTAAAATGCTTAGAGGACGTCAAGGGATGGATGACCAACTCCTCCCTAAAGCTAAACGGAGAAAAGACGGAGCTCATGCTCCTAGGCCCAGCCTCTCCTGTGCCTTTCACCTCCTTGTGGCCCTGTGCACTGGGCCCTCCCCCCACCCCTAAGGAGAGTGTTAAGAGCCTGGGAGTGTGGCTGGACAACAAACTCTCCTTCTCCACCCAGGCCACTAAACTGTCCGCCACATGCTTTGGCCTACTCAGAATCCTGAGGAAGGTCCTCCCGCTACTTCCTCTAGAGGCCAAAAAGGTGGCGGTACAAGGTCTCATCCAGTCTCGCCTGGACTCGAACAATGCCCTATACGTGGGGGCACCTGAGATGACCCTCCGGAAACTGCAGGTTCTACAAAACTGTGCAGCACGTACCCTGTTACAGATCCCGCGCACCCAGTCAGCCAGACCTGCTCTAAAAAGTCTCCACTGGTTACCAGTGAGGCAGAGAGTAGCTTTCAAGGCGCTGTGCATGGCGCACCGCGTCTTCTGGAAAACGGGCCCAGCCATTAACAACGACCTTGTCATCCCCTACCACCCTAACAGGAACCTTCGGTCGACGGAGGCTTTCCTTGCTGTTGTTCCCAGAGTGAAGCGAGCCAGGTCTGGGGGTAGGCTGTTCTCTTTGAATACCGCCAGGCTCTGGAATGCTCTCCCCCTCTCACTCCGGTCCAACCCAAACCTGCTCTCATTCCGGAAAAGCTTAAAGACACTACTGTTTGCCAAATCCTATGTTCCCTAACTCCTCTTCCCGTCACCTCTCTGCTTCAAGTCAGCGCTTGGACGCCTACGGGCAGCAACCGCGCTCAACAAATATTTTTACAATTACAATTACAATTACAAACCCGGCGGGACATAAATAGAAACCAAAACAATCACTTTACCCTCCCATCTGCCCACCAGTGCAGTGTAGCGCCCCCTGTCATCATGGATCACCTCGTCAACCTCCAGCGGGAGCGAGGTTTTAACCATTATGCCCACACCCCTCGAACCAGAGGTGAAGCCCGAATGAGCCAGAAGGCGATAGCCCCGCCTATTCACAGCACGGAAGGAATTACCAATGAGGTGTGTTTCCTGCAGAAACACGATATCGGGTGAGATCCGTTTTAAAAACTGCAGGACCACCCCCCGTTTTATCCTGTCCCCAAGTCCGTTAACATTCCAGGAAAGAAGTCTCAGTCCCCTACCCCCCATCACAACCAGCCCCAATCACCACCCTCCCAGAGAGCACTTTAAGTATGAAACAACAATAATCCTGCCTTGTGGTACGAACAAACAATACCCAACCCCAACCCAACATTCCAAACAAAACTCCCCCCACCCTGCACCCCTGCATGAGCCCAAACAGCCCCCCCAACTTGCAGTGTGCCTGTCGCCCTTGCATGAACTAAACTACAAAAAGACCCCCTGGAGGAGGAAAGAGAACCCCCCAAGACACACCACAACCTCCAAGCGAAGGAGGACAAAGCATGACAGTCAAGGAACCCTGAGCCCAACAAAGAGGTGACATCACCAGAAAGTAGCCCCAGTGTCAATACATTAGGCCCGGTCCGGTGGGCACTCCCCACCCACGGCCCCCAGTCCCTCTCGATCATGTCCCCTAGTGTCCAACCAATCCCCCGCCGCCTCCGGACGGTCAAAGAAATGAGAACGACCCTCGGATTCCACCCGCAGCCTGGCCGGGAAAAGCATGGCGTACTTCAAGTTCATGTCTCGGAGCCGCCGTTTGACGCCCATGAAACCCAGCCTCTGCTTCTGGACCGCTTGCGTGAAGTCAGGATAGAAGTTCACCTCAACGTTCTCTAGCTTAAGCGGCCCCTGCACTCTAGAAGCTTGTAAAATCGCATCCCTATCCCGAAAATTGAAGATACGTGCAATAAGAGGCCGCGGAGGAGCTCCAACCTTCGGCTTGCCACCAGGAACTCTATGGGCCCTCTCCACAGCGAAGAATTTGCTCAATCCCCGAGGCATCAGACGATTGGAAATCAAGTCCTCCACAAAGAGATCCGCAGCCGAATCCTCCAATCCCTCAGGCACTCCGATAATGCGGACGTTGTTCCTCCGGGCCCTACTCTCGGAATCCTCCAGTCGCCGATCCGTGAGAGCACTGGCCTGCCGGAGCTGACGTACCTCCGTTTGAAGGGCAGCCACCTCAGTCGTGAGGCCCGACGCGGTGAGGGCCAAAGAGTCAACCCTATCATTTGTCTTGGAAAGATCAGCCCTAACAAGGTTGACATCGATGAGAACCGCGTCAAGTTTGTGCGCCAGGGTGTCAAACTGTTGACCCACCGAGGCCTTCATCTCCGCTATGGCGCCCATGATATCCTGCAAGGTCAGGTCCGTTGGCAAATCCGGGGCATCCGCGGGCCGCTCCGGAGACTTATGCGACCCGCCGGGAGAACCTTTCGGCAGGGTGTAGCGATCCATAACGTTGGCCTGGGTAGAGGCACCACGCCGGGCTGATTTGGCCTTCAGCCGCTCTCCATCCTGCTTCGTCGCCATCGCCCTGTAATCCGTGCACCCACGAGTCCAGCGACGGGGGGTGAACAATCGAGGCCGAAGACCCCAGAGGTCGCCTCAAGAAAGCGGAACGGGTCCCCGCAGAATAGGCAGGGTCCCCCAGTGAGCCAACCACCACACTCCGCGAAAGAGCCGGGATCCCACTTGTGATGATGGCGAGAGGGCTCGAAAGCAAAAGTGAAAGTGAGGGGTGCGCACCCCGCCAGGCTCGTCCCGCCGTTGTTATTCACTTCACCACGGGATCGCCCTTCAACTCAAGTCCGGGGTCAGAGGAGAAGCAGGCCGCAAACTTCAAGCGAAGCCCATCACCGCACCCGGGGTCCGATTCGAAAACGGAAAACGGGCACCACCTCGGCTCAGGTTCACAGACAAAGTCCCCTCAACCAAATCAGGATGAGGACAGGATAGATGTAGGAGGTCGTGGAGGTCCTCGGGAGCCTCGCACCTACGCGGCCATCTTGGTTGCGCGCTAGGCTCCTCCCTGTTGTCCATATGTTAATGCTGTTCAAACTTGTATTTATGGTTCATTAATTGAAAGTATTTATTATTAGGGTGAGCGCTCTAAGTAAATGCTGTAAGCTCTGACTGCACTACTGACAGTGGTTCCAGTATAAAAATGTGTACACACGTTTTCAAAAATTTAGCAATATGAGGCTATGTATAATGGTCCCAGAATGCTCTCTGGTTTGATGCAAATATTTGCAGAAGCTTGAAAGCAATATTGATGATTCTTTGCTTTCAAAATAAAATTTTCATAAAAAAATGAAAGCAGGAAAAAAACATTTTGCTAAACTATTGTAAAATGTCAGGTACCATTTCTTTGCAGCATCATTTAGTAACATGTGTTGATGCGTGCTAGTATTTCCCAAAAATATTCATAATGGAAAACCAGTTTCAATAAGATTATGGGAAACAAAAATAAACAAGCATAGGCAACGCCAGAAGGTCTGAAATTGATGGTAAGCTTTTGAGTTTTGTCAGTGTGTGACTTGTTTTGGCATGGTTTTTGTAAAAACCTTTTTGGTGTGGGAGATGCCGGGTCCTCACCATTATAATAAACATTGGCAAAAGCAAAAATTGGTTTTGGTTTCAAAAAGCACACACTGCCACAGTAGTTACTGTCACAAATCTACTTTGTGTGCCGATTTGCTTCTTGTGAAAGTGCAGAATGCTGTCACTCACAGTGAAGGCAGCCAATACAGAGAGAGAGACAGAATTGTAATAAACGCAAAAAGTCATGGTCAATGCCAGACCAAATTAGGGACCCAATTATTAAAGAAAGTCTCAAAGGTGCACCCATGGTATATGTCCTTGCATTAAGTGCAGCTATACGGCTTTCGGGAATTTCCAAGAATTTACAGAAGTAGGACAAGAAATAGTACCCTTAGAAAATATTTGTGAACTGCATTTTAGCATGTTTAGATTTGCTCATGCGAAAATCTGAGTGTTTGCAATTCACTTTCCCTCCAACCACTTTTTTCCAACTCTGGAAGAAGGTTTACGTCTCCCATTGTCAGGAGTACATTTCCAACATTTCTCAGTATGGGAAAAAATTAGAGAAGAGTTGTTGAAAACCCTTAATACATGCAAGTTAGTAGATTTGCACAGACTCAAAAGGGCATTCTAATCCTGGAACTATTGCTTACCACTACGTTCAGCCCCAGTATGTAGATCTGCAGAAACGTGGCAACATAAGGGGATTGCAAGTATTCAAACACTACTATGGTATGAGCCCTGGCATAATCAGAAAAGCTATAGCAGAGCTCCTATATAATAAGACTGCTGCCATAATTTGTCACCGCACTACATAGCACCAAAGGGACAAGTGGATTTTGTTATAGGACAAGTAGATTTATGAAGCACCTATCTCATGGATAAGTAGATATTTTGTTAAATTCCGCACCCCTGGGTAGGGTTGAAAAAGATGATAGACCATTGGTTATCTTCTCAGTGTATGCTGCTAATTCTAAAGATCATAACATATTATTTTTTGATCAGTAATCTCTATTAATGGCAACACCCTGTGTGGAGATTTTAACCTACCATTAGACATCTTGCGGGACTGACAAGGGTCAGCAATACATACATCAATGAGGAATTCCCAAATGGCATTTAGGCTGGTCACTTATGCCCTAGTGGATGTGTAGCGATTTAGTAGACTTGCAGAACCCAGTTTCACTTGTTTTTTCTTTTCTGCATCACACTTTTTCAGGACAGTTTCATTCAGATCAGAGTTTATTTCTAGTTATCTCTATAAACTTTAATGAAAGAACCATATCAGATAACAATCCTCTCTCATTACTCATTGGAACAAATGATACTGGCTGGGTGCCTTTACCATAGCATTGTTCATTCAGTCTCAAACTCCTATTAGACACTAACTTCCAGACTAATATGCACACTGCCATTGGGTAGTAGTAATGAGGGATCAGCCTCAGTACTGATGGAATGGGATTCCTTGAAGGCAGCAACTCAGGGTTTTACATTTTGCTACGTAATACTTAAAGAAGAATGAACATGCTTAATGATAAACATTTATGTGCATGTCTATTGCAAAAGAAAATTGCTTCTGCACGTAGTATTACGCTGAATTGACCACCCTATGTAAAGAGGTATATTTTTAATCAGTCACTATCTCTACAGTTGCTGATAAATAAAATATGGGGCAAAGCCTGTCAAAGGGTGTGAATGCAGAAGAGCAGATTATTAGAGACTAGTGAAGAGGTGGTTCAATATTTGGCTTCCCAGGCCAGGTTAAGACTAGCAGGAATTCGATATCCTGTATAAAGAATCTTGATGACCAAGTAGTGGCTAGCCAAGAAAGGGTTTCATAAAAGTAGTGTGAGTCTTTTTTGGGAACAATAATGAATGGGCTCCTATTCTACTGCTGGCTCTTTTCATTGGTATCAGAGTTTTTAGATGGCGGTCATCCGTCTGCTGAGTGAATCCAGGTGCCAGGCGGTAGCAGACTCGGCATACGAACAACCGCCATCTAATAACTTGGATACCAATGAAAAGAACCATTAGTAGAATAGTGGTCCAGTCATTACGGTTCCCAAAAAAGACCCACAACTACTCTTATCATATACCCCGATTAATCATTACGCTTGGCACCAAGAAATTGTTTTCAAAATAAAGTGTTCTTCATGACTGGAACTCTGCTACATGATTGGACCAGCCGTCCACAAAATACTAGGTGCTCACACACCTGCCCTGATCATGATCACAACTAAATGAGATCAAAATACCGTCGACTATAGAACAACCTAACTCCTTATTTTATTATAAATAAATTGTCCTAAGGATGCATATTTTAATTTTTTCACTCGCTAGAACACCTTATTTACCTTTTTTGTGAAGACTGAATCATAATAATTATACAAAAAAAGATAACAAATAAGATGATACTCTGTAATAAATAAATCAATTGCATTACAATGGTAAACATTATCCTGCTTTTTACTTGCCTTTGATACATTGTGTACAGTTGGGTCCTAAAGAAAATATATAGGACCTATTATGTTTTTCATAAAAACATTTCTGAGACCTATTGGCATCAATGAACCACTGTTTTTCTCAACATTATGGTAGACAATAAGGTCACACTTCTAAACTGCATCTATCAACCCCTACACATGGCTATGGCCTAACTTGAATTACGGACTCTTTTTTAATTTATTTTTTTATTGACATTTTACAGCATTACAAACCCAATCTTACTTAGATATAGCCAACAGCATTGTATAGCTAGGAACATGTGAGGGAAAAGAAAATAAAGCAAAGAGAAATAAAACAGTACAGCAATATGTGAATATATTATCCATTATGCATTGGGCAAAGATCCCGAAGCACACTACTCCTCAAGTGAACGGCTCATTTCACGTTACATGCCAGTACATTACGTGGTGGTTAAATTGCTCCTGTTTCTCCAGCAGCGCTGTAAGAAGTTACGTGGAGCAATGTCTTGAGAGCCGGGTGCTTTACACCATGTGGAGAGGGGTGGCAATGTGTATTATTCGGTTGCAGTGGCACAGTGAGGTGGGTTGGTGGTGTTAGTAGACTGTTAGTGTCTATAGACCTCAAATAAGCAAGTAAGCGTTCACAAATGTCTCCAGGACGGGACCGTGGCATCATCATGTCCCAGAAATGCGACAATTGGTTGGAGCAGTGAGCAGCGTCCTGTAACCAGTCCTCCACCTTCATGGGCACTCTACGCTTGGCCAGGAGAAGCAACATGGCTGTGAGCCTGCGGGTGTCTGTTGAGTCATCTTTAACGTATCCCAGTAAGCCTACTAGCGGTGTGTGATCAATGTGTGCTTCGGTTATTGACTTGACAGTCAGGAATGCTTCCTTCCAGAAAGCCGCCACTCTTGGGCAGTCCCATGCCAAGTGAAGAAAAGATGCCTGCGGCGCATTGAAGGCAACTGGGTCACCAACGAGACCCAATTCATGTAGTTGCATTGGGGTTCGATATATATGGTGTAAGAATTTAAATTGTATCAGCCGGAGTGTAGCATTGGGTGAAAACATTTACAGTTGTCCAAGGCAAAATATCCAATGGTAGTCTGTCAGTTCGGGGCCTATTTCCGTATCCTACAAACCTCTGGCCCGGGGGAGCTACGAGGGGCACTTTGCTGAATCACAGTGTATAGGCGATCAGTTTGCGAGGCGATGGCGTGGTGAGGATGTGTCTGAGTGCCAGAAGTGTTGGAGGCTGTGTTGGGAAGGTGTTGTGCATGGTGCGGTACGTGGCACTAATCTGGAATTATAAGGAGCGGTCCAGGGCCATAGTTGGGTGGGTGCGCAGTGTCAGTAGGCATTGTTTGGAGGAATTTGTCATCGGGGTAGAGGTCTGAAAAGGTATAGATTTTTAAGAAGCTTGTTCTCTGCTTGGCCCCTTTGTCTTGTAGTGTCTGCATCGTTGGGTTGTCATACAGCTGGATCAACGGAGCATATAGCTGAGTTAGCCCAATCCTTTTCCATATACCTTCCCATGCACAACTGACACATTCTACTGTGTTAGTTTCAGCTCTAGGCACCTTGAATGGAGCATATAGTGCTTTGATTAGGGGCCAGGGGTCCGCACAATCTTTTTCTACTGCAATGTGAGGTTGGTAGGGAGTTGGCTGCACCCACAAATGTAAAAATTGTGCATTTGAACATAAAGCATAGAGGGTCCTGTCCGGTGCACCCATCCCTCCCTGCGCATGGGGTAATGTGAGTAATCATCAGGGTGATTAGGTTGGATCGGAGATGCCGCAAAAAGGCACTCGTGAGTGGTAAGGGGACATTCAGAAACAAATATAAGAATTTAGGTAGCACCACCATTTTGGCGATAGCAATTGGGCCAGCCAGTGAAAGAGGCAGTTAAGTTCATATATGGATTTTGTATTAAAGCCATTCAATTGCACGGCCGAAATTAGCAGTCCGTAATTTCTGTGCATCTCAGGTTAGCCATATGCCCAAGTATCGCATTGGGCCCTTTGCCCATTTCAAAGGGTATTTAGTATTTTAATGGGCTAGTGGGGTCCATGAGGGAGAAAAGAGTGGATTTCGCCCAGTTAACATTTATACCTGAAAACCCCCCAAATCGGATCACTTCCTGTATTATCGGCACCAGGGTTGATCGCATATATATAATGTGATATCATCTGCATATAAAGAAATGATCAACCCCCTTGAAGAGAAGTCAATACCACGCTGTGCATGATGTTGCCTAGGAGCTACGGGATCGATTGCTATGGCGAATAATAATGGCGATAGCGGGCATCCTTGCGGTGATCCCCGTGTGATTAGTATAAGATCAGAGATAAGCCCATTCAGGCAGACTCACGCTGTTGGAAGGGTGTATAGCAGTTGTGTATAATGAATAAAGGTAGGGCTGAATCCCAGCCATCGAAGTAGTGGGAATAAGTAGTCCCATGTTAGCGAATTGAACGCTGTGGTAGCGTCAAGCAAGGCAGCCACTGACTGCACGTGCAGATCAAGGTGGTACACTGTCGCAACTAAAGTGCTTGGATTGTGCAAGGTTGAGTGGCCAGGAATGAATCCAACGTGTTGTCCACATTGATTAGCGATAATGGCATGTACGAGTCGCATTCGCCGACTCTTTTTAAGAATGCATTTCTAAGCAATTAGTGTAATTACTCCACTGCAAACAGTTGGTGCTTACAATTGAGGGAATATTTCCTGAAAGTTTCATCTAATGAATTTCAGTGCTCATAATGAGGCGTTGGTGATTCTTAATAAATTACCAAGTGGGCACGATAAGAGGACTATGTTGACTGTTTCTCACTGAACAAGGAGACATCCTCAGGTTTTTGGCTAATAAGTGGTCAAAAATATGGGTGAAAATATATAATTTCAAGAGTTTTTTTGAGCAACCAGATGAGCTTTAAGAACATAGTTTTCCTGACCTCGATTCCACCCCTTTAAGGTCTTGCATGGCATATATCACATCCCATTTAGATTAAATAAGTGGGGACTTTGAGAGTCATCTAAATGCTTCCTCTGTGGGCATATAGAGGTGGACACAGCTCATATATTGCCCAAAATGTACCTAGTATTGGAACATCTCGTTTATTGAACTTAATAATCTATCGGGGGCGGAGATCAGGTAGACTTAAAATTGGTATTGCTGGGTTTGTCCCCTTTAATGCCAAGAAGGCTGGGAGCGTAAATCAAATTCTTGTTGCCAAATTATGTGAGAAAAATAAAAGCTTATGTTTACAATACATTATTCACCAGTTGGGTTTTGTGCACATGAGGACATTAAAGAGTTGTCACGTAGTGCTATTGACCATTTTTATATAAATTGGAGATTTATAAGGTAAAGATATTTATTTCCAGATGTTCATTGAAAATTCTGAGACATTATACATTGTTGAAAATGGGGGACTCTTTTTTAATAAACAATTTAATTGGTTTTCATGAGCAATAAAGTGAACAGTGCATGACATATAAAACGTTTAAGTGCATTTGTCGAATTCCCCCCCTCGGTCTCGTCTCATGATAGACAAGCCCTGTATTGCTCCCCAAGACTTCCAAATATTTCTATGAAACATGAACCCAGCAAGTTCAGCCATTTGCCTCATATACGCTCGTGTTTGGCCAGACAGCCTCTTGCCTCATACACAGATTTTTCTTGGATGGCGCACCAGTCCACTCCTCTACGCCACTTCGCAATGGAGGGAGATTCTGATTCCTTGCAGACCGCTGCAATGTCTCTCTTGGCTATCAAAATGGCAGTCCCAGTGTAGGCCGGCACCGGAGCGCAAGATGGCGGCGGCGTAGAGCTTCGCGGCGGAGCCTTTACCTTGTCCTCCCACACTGGCTAAAAAGATATTTCTAAAGGACTAATTGTACCTGCCTGTTGCTGCTGACATTGGGAGAGACTGTTTGGAGCATTGCGGCCCCCGCTCGGGCCGCAGAGTTTCCAAGGATCGGTGTTGCAGACGTGCTTTTTCAAACTCTGCGGAGCGGAGTGACTTACTGCAGCTTGCCGAAGATGGAGACTGAGACGGGAGCATCGAGACGCGGAGCGGCCGCACTAGAAAGTACACCCATACAGCTGGCGGGATCCCTGCGATGCTCCGAGAGAGTTTGGACTAAGCTCCTGGTAGATGCAAGTGGTAAAATCATTTGGAAGACGCAGAGAGCCTTCACCAGCTGGATTTCTATTTTTGGTATAATGCCACCCAAGTCGTCGTGACAACTACATGAGCAGAAAGAGATGGCTGGGACTAACACTGTTCTACTGTTCCCCCGCAAACATGGAAGCACCAGCAGGTAAGCCCCAAGAGAATCGAACTGTAAAAAAACAACTAGATACAGGGGCTGCTAAGCGGAGGGCTCTCCATGACAGAAACCAAGCTGCAGGCAAAAAAGGTGGCATGCTAATGACCGTAGAAGAGGGAGGGGGGGTACAGGAAGGTAGCAATTCAAACATTACTCCAACAATACCCCAGCCGGCTATAACAGTGTTTTTTAAAACCCGGGATGGACTGACAAGCACAGACCTGAACTTGGATAATCTACAACCTAAGTGGGGAAATCTGGATTCTGAAAACAATTCTAACAGCTCGGTGGGCATTGATCATCAAGAGTCGCTGGCAGCTAAGTACTTCAGTAAAGACACACCCTGCGATCAGAGGATGGAGACCCAGGATGTAGGACTTAATATTCCAGCTTTAATACAGCTATCTCTACCCGTTGAGGCACAGGATCCACATGCTCAAGACAATAGGGTAGGAGGTTTTTCACAGGAGGGTCCAGGTTGTGGCACGGCTGCTGACAATTGATGCTATATCTGAGGTAGCCTCAGACGACCCGGATACATTTTATTCTCTGACGGAGGATTCACGATCGGGGACCTCGGACTCAGGCAGCATATAGCGATTCGGATCATATTGACACTACCTCAGGGTCTAGTACAGTTGAAGCCCCCGAAACGACTCGCAAACTTCATAAACATTCACGGAGGACTTCAAAAGGGGCTAAGGGCCTTAAGGAGACTCGGAAAAAGATAATGATGGTGGTTCCGGTCTGAAATTGGACTATTCAGACACTGGGATTATTGGCCCTCTTGATCAAGTTTCGGGCTTGAGTGGTACTCCCTCCTTTTCTGAACATCTCGGGGAGCCTGCAACAATTGGTAAATCGATAGCGAGCCTCATTTTGGAGACTATTAAAGATCATCAAGCAGAGACTAGAGCAGATGGGAAAAAGACAAGACAGGGCTAAAAAAAACTGGAAGGAGCTATCCGGAAAGTAGCTTACAGATTATACCAAGTCTCTAGTGCCACCATCATGATGTACAATTTAAAGAAAAGCTGGATTGAGGTACCTATTTTGAGGTAGCTCAAAATAGGTATCACTTCTTATAAACATGGTGTGTAGTTCAAAGATCAAAAGTCTGAAACGTTGCTCTTGCTTTTGATCTAGCACTTTAACCCATATTTCTGAGAATAGAGGACAATCCAGATATCCAGAGAGCAAACGTTTTCAGCAATGGTGGGTGATCTCATCCTCACGCTGACTAATCTGTTACTCTCAGTATCTGCTCTAGTTATGGCCTACATCGGTGTCATGCAGTCTCAGGCTTTTAGAATAATTTACCAAAATCAGTAGGTGTTAATGGTAATGCCAACATGTATGTTCTTAGAGCATATAACATTGTCGTGGTTGGAGGGAAAGAGAGTATTTCAATCTAATGACTGCTAGACCTTTACCTGAGGCACTAAACAAAAATCTAGGAAGACTTACCCATTCAGCTAAAATGGGCCGATGTTGCTGCTAGAACCATCAAATATTGGAGATGGGGGAAGGTTACGATGGTGAGGATGGTGAATATAAATGTTTTTCTCTTTTGGACTTAATAATAATTTAAGATTGAATGTTTATCATCATTCTAATATATTACAAAATGCAATATAAACTATATAAATCTAAAAAATAAGTGCCTCCACCTTCTCATCCCAAGGCGTAATGCCCATTCAGTGCCAGCAGGACCCCTCTAGTTTGCCTGCAGAAAAATTTGTCAAGTGTTAAAACACCAAAAAAGAAGTCTTAGCAAAAGATGGAAACAAGCACAGCAACAATGAACCGGACATAAAGTAAACAAGCATTGGCATAGCCAATAGGTCTCGCTTTTGGGACCTTCTAAGTATTTAGTTATGCAGCACAATATCCTTGGTGCAACCACATCAACTGTTGCGTGGCTAAACACTTATAAGGTCCAAAAGGCGAGACCTATTGGCTATGCCAATGCTTGGTGTGGTTATGTGTGTGGTTGTGTGTGTGGTTGTGTGTGGTTGTGTGTTTGTGTGGTTTTGTGTGTGTGTGGTTGTGTGTGTGTGGTTGTGTGTGTGTGGTTGTGTGTGGTTGTGTGTTTGTGTGGTTGTGTGTGTGTGTGGTTGTGTGTGTGTGGTTGTGTGTGTGTGGTTGTGTGTGTATGGTTGTATGTGTGGTTGTGTGTGGGTTGTGTGTGTGGGTGTGGTTGTGGGTGTGGGTGCAGTTGTAGGTGCGGGTGCAGTTGTGGGTATGTGTGTGGATGTGTGGTTGTGTGTGGTTGTGTGTGTGGTTGTGTGTATGGTTGTGTGTGGTTGTGTGTGTGTGGTTATGTGTGTGTGTGGTTGTGTGGGTGGTTGTGTTGTTGTGTGGGTGGTTGTGTGTGTGTGGTTGTGTGTGTGTGTTTGGTTGTGTGTGTGGTTGTGTGTGTGGTTGTGTGTGTAGTTGTGTGTGTTGTTGTATTTGTCGTTGTGTGTGGTTGTGTGTGGTTGTGTTTGTGTGGTTGTGTGTGTGTGTGGTTGTGTTTGTGGTTGTGTGTGTGGTTGTGGGTGTGGTTGTGGGTTGTGTGTGTGTGGTTGTGTGTGTGTGGTTGTGTGTGTGTCATTGTGTGTGTGGTTGTGTGTGTGGTTGTGTGTGTGGTTGTGTGTGTGGTTGTGTGTGTGGTTGTGTGCGGTTGTGGGTGAGGTTGTGGGTGTGGATGTGGGTGTGTGTGTGGGTGTGTGGTTGTGTGTGGTTGTGTGTGTGGTTGTGTGTGTGTGGTTGTGTGTGTGGTTGTGTGTGTGTGGTTATGTGTGTTGAGTTGTGTGTGGTTGTGTGTGTGTGGTTGTGTGTGTGGTTCTATGTGCTTGTGTGTGGTTGTGGTTGTGTGTGTAGTTGTGGTTGTGTGTGGGTGCCATTGTGGGTGTGGGTGCGGTTGTGGGTGTGGATGTGTGGTTGTGTGTGGTTGTGTGTGTGTGGTTGTGTGTGTGTGTGTGGTTGTGTGTGTGTGGTTGTGTGTGTGTGGTTGTATATGTGGTTGTGTGTGTGATTGTGTGTGTGGTTGTGTGTGGTTGTGTGTGTGGTTGTGGTTGTGTGTGTGGTTGTGTGTGCGGTTGGGTGTGTGTGGTTGTGGTTGTGTGTATGTGGTTGTGTGTGTGTGGTTGTGTGTGTGTGTGGTTGTGTGTGTGGTGTGTGTGTGTGTGTTGTGTGTGTGGTTGTGTGTGCGGTTGTGTGTTGTTGCGGTTGTGTGTGTGTGTGTGGTTGTGGGTGTGGTTGGGTGTGGTTTTGGTTGTGTGTGTGGTTGTGGGTGTGGTTGTGTGTGTGTGGTTGTGTGTGTGGTTGTGTGTGTGTGGTTGTGTGTGTGGTGTGTGTGTGTGGTTGTGTGTGGTTGTGTGTGGTTGTGTATGTGGCTGTGTGTGTGGTTGTGTGTGTGGTTGTGTGTGTGGCTGCGTGGTTGTGTGTGGTTGTGTGTGTGTGGTTGTGTAGTTCTGCGTGTGGTTGTGTGTGTGTGTGTGGTTATGTGTGTGGTTGTGTGTGTAGTTGTTGTGGTTGTGTGTGGGTGTGTGTAGGGGTTTTGTGTGTGGTTGTGTGTGGCTGTGTGTGTGTGGTTGTGTGTGTGTGGTTGTTTGTGTTGTGTGTGTGTGATTGTGTGTGTGGTAGTGTGTGTGTGTGTGGTTGTGTGTGTGGTTGTGTGTTGTGTGGTTGTATGTGTGGTTGTGTGTGTGTGTGGTTGTGTGTGGTTGTGTGTGTGGTTGTGTGTGTGTTTGTGGTTGTGTGTGTGGTTGTGTGTGTCTTGTTGTATGTGTGGTTGTGTGTGGGTTGTGTGTGTGGTTGTGTGTGTGGGTGTGGTTGTGGGTATGGGTGCAGTTGTAGGTGCGGGTGCAGTTGTGGGTGTGTGTGTGGATGTGTGGTTGGGTGTGGTTGTGTGTGTGTGTGTGGTTGTGTGTATGGTTGTGTGTGGTTGTGTGTGTGTGGTTATGTGTGTGTGTGGTTGTGTGGGTGGTTGTGTGGTTGTGTGGGTGAGTGTGTGTGTGGTTGTGTGTGTGTGTTTGGTTGTGTGTGTGTGTGGGTGTGTGTGTGTGTGTGTGTGGTTGTGTGTGTAGTTGTGTGTGTTGTTGTATTTGTGGTTGTGTGTGGTTGTGGGTGGTTGTGTTTGTGTGGTTGTGTGTGTGTGGTTGTGTGTGTGTGTGGTTGTGTGTGTGTGTGGTTGTGTGTGGGTGGGTGTGTGGTTGTGTGTGGATGTGTGTGTGTGGTTGTGGTTGTGTGTGTTTGGTTGTGTGTGTGGTTGTGTTTGTGTGTGTGGTTGTGTGTGTGGTTGTGTGTGTGGTTGTGGGTTGTGTGTGTGTGGTTGTGTGTGTGTGGTTGTGTGTGTGGTTGTGTGTGTGGTTGTGGTTGTGTGTGTGGTTGTGTGTGTGGTTGTGGTTGTGTGTGGGTGCGGTTGTGGGTGTGGTTGTGGGTGTGGGTGTGTGTGTGTGGATGTGTGGTTGG
The DNA here is from genome assembly GCF_964204655.1 of Triturus cristatus. Taxonomy (NCBI): domain Eukaryota; kingdom Metazoa; phylum Chordata; class Amphibia; order Caudata; family Salamandridae; genus Triturus; species Triturus cristatus. The sequence goes on from NC_140582.1 coordinate 817,616,597, forward strand.
GTGTGGTTGTGTGGTTGTGTGTGTGTGGTTGTGTGTGTGGTTGTGTGTGTGGTTGTGTGTGTGTGGTTATGTGTGTGTGGTTGTGTTTGGTTGTGTGTGTGTGGTTGTGTGTGTGGTTGTGTGTGCTTGTGTGTGTTTGTGGTTGTGTGTGTGGTTGTGGTTGTGTGTGGGTGCAGTTATGGGTGTGGGTGTGGATGTGTGGTTGGGTGTGGTTGTGTGTGTGTGGTTGTGTGTGTGTGGTTGTGTGTGTGTGGTTGTGTGTGCGGTTGTGTGTGTGGTTGTGTGTGTGATTGTGTGTGTGGTTGTGTGTGCTTGTGTGTGTGGTTGTGGTTGTGTGTGTGGTTGTGTGTGTGGTTGTGTGTGTGGTTGTGGTTGTGTGTATGTGGTTGTGTGTGTGTGGTTGGGTGTGTGTGTGGTTGTGTGTGTGGTTGTGTGTGTGTTGTGTGTGTGTGTGTTGTGTGTGTGGTTGTGTGTGCGGTTGTGTGTTGTTGTGGTTGTGTGTGTGTGGTTGTGTGTGTGTGTGTGGTTGTGGGTATGGTTGGGTGTGGTTTTGGTTGTGTGTGTGGTTGTGGGTGTGGTTGTGTGTGTGTGGTTGTGTGTGTGGTGTGTGTGTGGTTGTGTGTGGTGGTGTGTGGTTGTGTGTGTGGTTGTGTGTGTGGTTGTGTGTGTGGTTGTGTGTGTGGCTGCGTGGTTGGGTGTGGTTGTGTGTGTGTGGTTGTGTGGTTCTGCGTGTGGCTGTGGTTGTGTGTGTGTGTGTGGTTGTGTGTGTGGATGTGTGTGTGGTTGTTGTGTGTGTGTGGGTGTGTGTGTGTGGTTGTTTGTGTGGTTGTGTGTGTGTGTGATTGTGTGTGTGGTTGTGTGTGTGTGTGTGGTTGTGTGTGTGTGGTTGTGTGTGTGGTTGTGTGTTGTGTGGTTGTATGTGTGGTTGTGTGTGTGTGTGTGGTTGTGTGTGTGTGTGGTTGTGTGTGTGTGGTTGTGTGTGTGGTTGTGTGTTGTGTGGTTGTATGTGTGGTTGTGTGTGTGTGTGGTTGTGTGTGTGGTTGTGGTTGTGTGTGTGGTTGTGTGTGTGGATGGGATTGTGTGTGTGACAATAATAGTAAAAGCATCTCAAAATAAAGGAACACAAACATCGAGTTTGTGGAAAGAGAAAGCACGTTGTAAGTCAAACGGGCGCAGTAAAGCATTAACACAACAACAAAACAAACAAGATCACTTAGCGAAGACTGAGTGCTGATAATGCATACACACAGCCCATCATCTTAAGAGTTCTATTTCAGCCAATGTGCACTAAAACCTGCCCCCTCCTTGTGAGTTGCACCCCATATTTCATGAGCTGTAACTGCTGCACCCATCATAGCGCTTTGAGAGCTAAAGCGCTACATAGGTCTAATCGATTAACCAGTCGCCAACATGCTGTGCTTTTAAAGAGAATGTGCCAAAAGTTTCCAGCTTCCTCATCATGTCCTCATGAAAGCGCCAATGAAAGGACTCCCTGGATCGTGCAACGGACATGAAGCAGCCGCTGCGATCAGAAATAAACACTGTGAACGTTGTCCAGTTTCACAGTAACATTTCCTTAATGTTCTTCAAGTCACAAAACAGTAATACTAAAAGCATCTCAAAATAAAGGAACACAAACATCGAGTTTGTGGAAAGAGAAAGCACATTGTAAGTCAAACAGGCGCAGTAAAGCATTAACACAACAACATGTTCTTTGATGTTTGATGTTCTTTGAACGAGAACATCAAAGGGACGCCGCGAAAGTGATCGCGGGCGAAAGTGAAAGTGATCGCGGGCGCCTAATGAGCATGACGAGGTTTGCCAGCCTCTGCTCCTAAGCGCGCGCCCGCGCATATGCACTGTAGCTCTAGGCTGGCCATGGTAGCATTTTTTGAGCCCTCACAAAAACTCTCGCCAGACCAGCGCATGCGCTGGGTTAGGCGAGACCTTAAAAAGAACTGAAGCCAGGAAAAAGGGGAAGGCTAGAGTAAAACGGAAGTGATGGCTGGCCATTGTCCTAAAACGACAGAACATGCATGCCACATTACATGATGATCTCAAGAAATTTTATGAGTGGGAAGTGTGCCTGCTTCTACTGCTTTTTGCATAATTACACAGATTCTTGTGTAATAATCTGGGAATTTCACGGAATTCCATAAAAAGAAATCATAGACATGGTTACTTTGAATACTGCCTGGGAAAAAAGGTAAGTACATTGCTTGCAGGGTTACTTTGAATAGTGAACCTCAACAATAGACCTGTTCCCTCTATTTGTGTGAACAAGTATCAATGTTCACCATATATTTTTGAAGACGACACACAGCTTTGTGTATCACAGCAGAAGAACCAAATCTTACTTCTGCCACACAGTGACAAAATCACTACTTATAACTGTGGTGCGTGCTGTCTACTTGTGCATAGTCTCCCACAAATGTGCGGGTGAACAAGAAGGAGCAACAAGGTTAGGAAAAAAGATTAGGAAAAAAGTGAGGAAAAGTAGGCAGTGCCTCACGGGAGTAACACCAAGGGAAGTTACAGGCTGGTACTCGCCTGTGTCCTCCGGTTCTCATCATTAGCATCTGACAACTTAAAAAAATAAGATAGTGAGGAAAAAGAACCATGAAATTGTGATATGAATTCTCCAAGAAACCCTTTAAGGAAGACCGGGATCTAGCATAGAAACCCGATGTGCCTTAATATTAAAAATGAGCTAGACACAATGGCTGTATTGATTTATTCCTTGCTGTGTGTCTGCTCAAATTAAAACCAACATTTTTCATTGCCTTACAGACTTTATGGCAATTTCATCAGGGTTAGGGTCAACGTCCTCACTGCATCTCTTTTCTCCGTTTATTGTATTGGTTGGTTGCCCCTCTTCGGCATACCTGCAACCTCGGTTTTTAAACTGTAATTCATTCACAGCTCCCGTATCTATCACTGCAATAAGTCAGTCGATATGTTGGGGGTGTCTGGCCAGCGCTCAGTCCCTGTCACTGTGTGGCAGAAGTAAGATTTGGTTCTTCTGCTGTGATACACAAAGCTGTGTGTCGTCTTCAAAAATATATGGTGAACATTGATACTTGTTCACACAAATAGAGGGAACAGGTCTATTGTTGAGGTGCAGTTAATGAGTGGGGGGCGACCTGTTCTCTTCTACCCCCTAAGCTCCCAATTGTGAATAATTACTTTGAATAGTGTCTATTCTTCAAAACCTGAAAATATGTTATACTATGCTGTCCAGTTAAGATAGTAACTTAACTCCCAACCTGTCTTTTACTCTGTATGATGTCAGACATATTTTCACACATATCATGTACCTTTACATCATCTGTAAGATTGGTGATATCACTACTTTATACAAAATAGATATATTCCTTCTTGGTTAAAATATAGAACAACAGTTTGCAATACACTAGTGTTATATAAGGAGTATGGCATAATTTACGAAAAAACATCAACATACCAATAAAACTATCCATCATGGTCTCTATATCACAATATTTTGACACAACATAATATTCCTATACATACCTAAATTCAATTGTACACATGCCAATTATACACTTCAGATTATTAACCAAATGATTGAAAATCTCATAAACTCATTTAATCTAGTATTCATATATGCTTTCCACCTTTGGGACATGGATGTGAGGGAGGGAGTTAAAGTTAATTTAAAGGGTAAACTGGATATTTGTTTTAGGGATATTCGGCCCCTACTCAGTTAACCTTAATTAAAACGTAACCACAGTTTTTTCTCCATTGATAAAAATAGTTATCGTTATCAAATATGAACAAAAGTTATTGATCAAGCGCAAGACTGGGAAAATGGGGAACAACATATACCGATATCCTCTCTGCGTCGCAGACCCGTCGTCACGCACACTCATTCATACATGCATTCATTGGTGCGGCCCATAACATCAACTCACACATGTCACCATTCACGAGTCTACACACACAGGAGAGATGAGTAATTCAATCGCTGGACATGGGGGGGGGGGCACCTTATAGCCTATAGGGAGACAAAAGTTATTTTACAAAATATACATTAACATCCGTTGCCTATAGATCCCTAATCCTAAACATCAAGGCACTCCATCCACTTGGTCGACGAACCAATTAGTTGGATTGGTTGATGGTGATTTAGAACCAGCTAAAACACATTTAAGACTCAGAATCCTTATTTCCCTTAATGAAAAACCACAAACTCATATTTCTTGTTAATCAATATTCGTTTATCTAAATTTTCATAATGATTTATATTTGCATTTGTCTCGTCAAAGTTTAGAATTTCTAGATCAATTCAAGTAAATCGCAGAACATCATATTTACCTAATCTGGCTATTCGGGATCCTCTAATTCATTGGCTCTGCATAACCGAGTCTGTCGCAAATTGTCCGAATAAAGCAGGCCAAAGCTCAAAGTCCAAAGTCCTCTGCTCAGCATGTTACAGTCCCCAATTTATCAAAGGACCAGAAATTGTGCAAGCATCTATCATAGCCCGTGGATTTGGAAAAAGTTTGCAGTCATCAAACGGTCGGGCAGCCTCTGGATCATCAGGAAAGGCGTCAAGAACGAACCTATATATCCCTCTCTATTCTACTACCCTTTTTATAATAATATCAGGTTAAAGAAGATACATTTTTAGGCTTAGGACAGTCGTGATTGGCTGGTTGGGATTGTCCGATTCTTATTCCCAGATTCTCAGTACAGTTCGAGGGGTGAGGTCACTTGTCAGCCAAAGTGTCGGCTTGTTACGGTTTACTGTAAGGTTGATTGTTCCCCTATCTTGGCGAACCACCAAATTCATATCCTTGACCAAGAACATGATGAGCAAAGGTCGCTAAGAGGTTCACGATATTGTTCGCACTTGTGCAGTTCACTCCGCGCCTCACGAGACAGTGGCCACTTCTGCGTGCGATGTCAGTGGCCATATTGGATTAGGCCCAGATGCCAACTTAAGCGAAACAAACACAAAAGAATAATTAATACATAGAAATGGTGACTCTAATGTTAACCCCTTACTAATCCCTCGATGTGCAGGGCTCGAAAAATCTGAAAAATGGTACTAGTCCTGCAGGACTAGTACCTTGAAAAATCTCCTCGCCCTAACAGTGACCTACTTGACCTCCGTCTCGGAAAGCGGAGCAAAAGTGACAAGATAACAAGATTTAAAGGCATTTTTATTGCTCATTTGCTTTGTGAGCAATAAAAAGGCGTTTAAATCTTGTTATCTTGTCACATTTGCTCCGTTTTCAAAGACGGAGGACAAAAGTTAGTATGTTTTCCTACTCGCCAGAAAGGGCGAGTGGGACCTAAAAATAGCTCGACCTCATAAAATTTACCTCGCAAATGCGAGCGGTAGAGTGGATTTGTCGAGCCCTGATGTGCTTGTATTTATCTAGCATATAGCGACATTCAAAGCCATTATATTCACCTTTTTCAGTCCTCCTCGATGATGCAACGTCACAAAGCAACATATATCATGCAATATTCTATTACCACATATACTACTCATTAATATGCGTACAGATTTTAGTTATAAGAGTTATTTAGCCATGCAAATAGCAAATCCCATGTGTAGTTTAAGTTTTAATAATGTTGATTAGTTTAATAATATTATAGTTAATAAATTATATAATTAGTATTTTCATGCAAGAATAGAGGAGGTATACAAAATTTTGCACTACCTGCTCCATCATTATTATAAACTAGTACTTTATCATTTTCTACACTTTTTGTAAATGTGTAATGTTTCTCTTTGCTACTAACATTTGTGTCTCAAACACATCCAACCACAGTTGAAATTCACAGACTAGGGTGGCTTGAGATAGGACTTACCTCATTAAGTTTTAAATACAGATAAAAGGAATGGTGTTCCTGTCACTGTACAAAGTGCTCAAATCATCAAATGTGTTGTCATACAAAAGGTGCTAAAAGGCACTCTGATAAAATGGCTCTGAAAGTCTATGATGTGGCCCACAAGAATGCAAATGTGGCACAGAATGCTTCTACCGACTCCCTATCAACTATGGTGATGACCTGTTTGTGCAGGGAAAGAATACTTGAAATGCAGTTCTCTGCGGTCTTATATTATATTACATTTGAAATAGCTGAACTTACTGCTTGCATGCTATCAGCTAGAAAATCAAGAAACAAGTTTCAATTATTGATCTGGACCTGGTAATCCAAGGAAGAATGGCTTACTTTGACGAGGTTGAAGGCAATGCTCCTCCTAAGTTTGACCCAGAGTGCCACCTTGGAAGCAAAAATGGTGGCGTTGGAACAGACTGCTCTTTCATTCCTTGCCAAAACGTGCCCTTTTGCCTGGCTATGCCATTTTAAACATGTAATAATATTGTGGACATCAAAAGATGACCACAAGAGGTCCTCATTTCCCAAAAGTTGAGAAATGCGAAGTGAAAAAGCCCCTTGTCAGCCTCATCCCAAAAAAATTAAAAAATCTTTTGCGTGTAGTTTTGTAAAAATCGTGCCATTTTTACAAAACTGCTGATTTCGTGATTTTTTTGCAAATCGCGAAATCCTGGAGGGTCTGTATAGGGGCATTGCAAACACAGCTTTGGGTCTACCACTGGAGTCTGGCTGTAATTGTGTAAAACAAAAGTAAACCATTTTGACAGGTAAAAATCTTCCTTTTAAATATTATAAGGTCACCCCTATGTAGGTCTTGTATCCTACAAGGCTGGGTGTATGGTATTTAAAAGAAGGACATGTAGAAATTTTAAGTTATCATGTCCTTACAGTGACTAGCCACAAAAAACTATTTTCAATATAGGCAAGCTGTCTGGCCCAAAGATAAACACTTGAAAGCATTATTAGATACTAATAGTGTATGCCGGGAAAGGGACCAGCTAGACAAATAATTAAACCACAACACGTTTCAGCTAACTACACTGGCTCCCGATACACAGATGCACCCTATCCAAACTCGTTGCACATGTATTGAAGACATTACACAACTCAGGCCCCACATACCTGAACAGTCGCATCTCCTACCAACCAATCACCAAGACACTGCCAGGACTCCTACTTGCACACATTCCATGCATACACAGAACAGAATCAGGAGGATAACCATTCCCTTAAATTGCCACTAAAGCCGCCTTCTCTCTTGAATTCTGCAAGAAGCTGTAGACCCGGATTTTCAATTAACCAACCTACCATAGACATGGATAGGCACACACACTTTCTCTGTGCCAAGATACCCTTGCGGGTGAGAGTGCTCTTTTCAAATACACATAACATAACGTATTAAAAATACAATTCAGTTGTTGTAAGAAAATACCTCTTTTTGCTTGAACACCTCCATTTTTTGGACTAATGCTGCTGTGGTTTTGACTGTGCACTGGGACTCTGCTAACCAGGCCCAAGTGCCTATGCTCTGACCCCGAAAACATATCGAAATGAGCTATACTCCTAATTGGCATATTTAAGTTAAGTCTCTAGCATATGGCACACAATGCACCCAGGGCCTGTAAGTTAAATGTCACTGGTGGATTGTAGCATAGATTGTGTCTCCACTAATGTGACAAGACTGTCTTTCACAACAGCTGTACCTTTTAGGCATCATTGTCCCAACTAAAAAGAAGAAAATTAAATACAAGTTTCTATACTTAGTCCTGTTGCTAGCAAAGTGACATATAGCAATTGGATGGTTGCGTGAGAGGAGGTTTAGGGCCTGATTATGAGTTTGGCAGTCCGACTGCCTGAGAACCAAGTCCACACCCGCCAGTAGCCCACAGCGATGGCAGTCTATAGACCGCCGTATTATGAGTTGACCACAGTGCTGGCGGACTAGATACAGAGATCTTGCAGCAGTGGTGAGGACTTTTTCCAAATATATTGATGCCTCTTTGTGCATTTCAAATTATTTTGTGTCAGATACCACATATGCATGATACATGTGGGATTATACCATTTACCCATTGCCGGAGGCCGGCCCATATGCTGCCAGTCCTGGCATTGGGTATATGGTGCGAAAAGGACTCACCTGTAGATCGTTGCAAACAGAGTTGTAATCCTCCAGGTGAAGATCCCACTGTGAAGGGGGGTGGAAAGAAAGGGATCCACGCTGGACTCTGGCTAGAAGAACAAGCAGGCGGTTGAACTGCCACGGTCAGCTTGTGGAAAGGGCATCTCATAATAGGGACAGTGGTGCAGCTTCCCTATGCCCCTCTATGGCAGCTGCCTTTCCCCGACCGCGAACCCTGCTGTCAATGGTATGCTGGCGGTCTTGGCGGTTCAGCTGCGCTCTTCACAAATTTAATCCGCCCAACTTGTAATACGGCGGTCCACGGACCACCAGAGTCATAATAAGACCCTAAATATTGAATTGTTGCTGGGGGAAGTGATGAAGTGGGCTCTAGCGGAAGAGGTCCACTTTAGACGCATCAGGAAAGATGAAAAACTGATAGAGGACTTAGTGGTGTGGGTGGATGTACTGCAGGATTTCTCCAGTTTTTGGGATCAAGGCTCAGAATAGATGCCCTGTGCAAAATCATTAAAGCATTATTGTGATTGACACAGTAAAGGTAAAGATGATTAACACATAAAAAGTAGTATTGGTTATGCTGCTGCAACGATATGGACTATCTGGGAACTTATTGATTGGTCTGTTGGGTACACCCTGTAGGAGACGGGCGTATGATACGCAATGAGCAGTAACTGAGATTTGGAGAAAATAAAGTGAGTGTTGCACCAACAAAGATGTAAAAATATATATATATATTTTTTTTTAAGTGACAAATATTTTACAAAAGGCACTTTTAAGAAGTTTCCTTCAGATTGCCTAATGGCTCTATTAGTCCATTCCAGCTCTTACCCAGGACCTGAATAGATGCATATTGGGTCCCAGAGCTGAGACAAAGGCCTTGGGTCTATAGAGAAGTTGACCTTCCCATCTCAGAAGTCACTCAAAACCGATTCTGGGGGTAGCTCCGCCCCCACAGGGATTAAAGTCTGGGAGTCCTAACCCCCAATTGCTGTTTCTGAGATCCTGGGAATCCTTGGCTGGTGTTAGAGTGTACTCCTCCTGCCCAAATTGCAAAAACCGAGACTGAAAACCTTTTGCCAGATTTCTGCCTGGAGAACCAATAAAGACTGGGGTCACAGTAAAGTGGCAGCCATTGGACGTTGAATTACCTATCAGCCTCTACTTGTTGGTTTGCCACGCAAAAGGAAACTTGACTTCCAGAAAACGTTCCAAGTCTGAATGTTGAGGACTTTGCCGGGACTGATGTGAAGCAGCATCCAATTGACATTGAGGCTATCCTGGGCATGGACTTCGTCTACTTAGAGATTTCCTGCCTTCATGGACGACTGCACTGGGACCCCGCTCTTCAGCATCCCACTGTAATTGAGTCCTGCCTCGGATCCAGCTTGCCCTACTGGCGACTCGTTGATGACCACTTTTTCTCCATATAGTTTTCTAAGTCCAAGGATAAGTCTTAGAACTGTACCAAAACTGTTCCTTGTATCCAAACCATGCTCCATCGTGGTCAGCCTTAAAACTTACCTTTGTCCTGATCTAGCATGACCAGTTGCAGCTGGCATGTCGCACATTTTGCTGCTAAGTTTATGTAAAATGAAAAAAAAAATCATATTCTGGTTCACCTTATTGGATTTGTGATGTTTTGATTTATTTTTATACATTAAAATATTCTCTATTTTTATAAATTGGAATTGAATTTTTAATGTGCTGTGTTTTTCAACTTTTTATCTGTTTTGGGACATTTCTCAAGTTTAGCCTGTCTACTTTGTGCTGTAGCTAGCAAGGGTTGAGTGTAGTTTTAAAAAACTGTGTTAACTGAATAAATAAAAGTTGGATATTGCCTGTTAGATGTCAATACAGGGATTCTGCTCAGGAACAGAACTATGCTTGAGACTATAGAACATCAGCATGTAGGGACTGAGTCACCATACCACATTAGTATCAATGCGTCTGAATCCAACTAGCCTATAGTGCCTCACTTGCCCTCCTAACCTTTCCAGAGAGACAAGTGATTTGGCACCCCAGAACACATCACTCTGGACCCTCTCAGGGATCGCAGCAGCAGGTCACCTCCTTTCATTCTCTCACTTGTACTTGTCCACAATAAATAAAAAAGAGGCACAAAGGAAGTTTACAATATTTATTTAAACCATCGTTCTCTAATATGCAATAATTGTTCCACAGCTAGATTACAAGTCAGTAATGTCATGAGCATGATTTGCAGACCATTTATAATAAAAAAAAACCCTGTCATATTAGCTGGCAGATTTACCTAAACCCACCCTCACTAAAAAAGCTAAGTGAATATAGGTTATAGATAATAGATCTCTTGGCTTAGTGGCAGACCCCATACCTTAGCATACATGGATAGTTGCTCTACATCTCAGCGACGCAACCCTCTCGGCTGAGGAACTTTGCACTGTCTGCAAGTCTTTGCTCTGTGTTTTTTAGAACGCCATGTCCCGGGTTATATAAAACAATTTGTGTGTTCAAAAACAGCAGCTGGGCTTCTCTATTATGTGGAGGTGCTAGTGTCTGACTCAGAATAACAAGGAGCAATGTTATTCGACCTTGCCTAGGCTGTCCCGACTAAATCCCAGGAAAGAAACAAAATACAAAAACATGTGCTGACTATGTGTGAAAATACAATGTGGCACAAAAACAAGCGTGATATTTGGTAATGTGTGCAAAGCAAAAGCGGCCTACAACATGCATAATTAGGCTAAAATAGGGAAAATGAAAATGGGCTATCTGGGAAACACACAATATAGGAAAAGGCACACAATGACGATAGTCGACACGCATTTAAACATGCCAACTTCAAATAAGTGAATTATGTTCTCATACACATCACAAACTAAGGACTCAAAGGATGTATCCATAAGTTGCATTTACCATGACCTTCAGAGTCATAGAAAAAACACAGAATAACAAGCAATACTGGCAGTGGAAATTTTCTCTATCATCAATCGTGTAATATAAGAATGTTTCAGACTATGCTTAAATGTTTAATTTTATGAAAATTAAATCTGTTGTTTAAACATTTCCTGTCGCAAACAAAAAGCAAAATGTCTCCAATCCGGGAACACTGCTGACAAAACAATGCTAATTGCTGCATATGTGCATAGTTGTGAGGCAGATTTGTGAAATTAAATACATTTTCAATTGGATTGATTTGGCTATTCTGACTGTTTGCTTGTTTACTAAATTGTCTTTTTAAATTAATTTCACACCCAATGGGGAGTTACTTTGCCAGTGTAGTTTTAAGAATCAATCATAGAAGCACAGGAGAACAAATGGTACAAGTCAGAGAACAATACTGTCTCCTTTCTAGCAATACAACCCTAAATTGGAATTTTGCGTTACCTATAAAAGCAAAAAATATTATCACAAAGTGAGAAGGAGGGTGGAGACTGGAGAAGGGTCTCAAACAATGTCATGAGGGAAGTCCTCACATGATCAACAGAGTGGCTGCTGGAGGGAGTGAAGATTCAAGAGAGCCTCTAGAGGGGCGGGGCTGTCTGGGCAGAGGCCTACTTCTAAGAAAACTCACTTCTGAGACCAGAAACAGTGAAGCATTGTTTGTAATCTTGCAAAGCTTTTACCTGTGCTTACATTGCTAAATAATTTAGAGAAAATATTCGAAATTGTATTGAAAATCGAGCATACTTGTACTTTACGCATATGTGTATTGTAAATATGGGCTTATTTCTGTTCTATGGCACTGAGGTTAATTTAGGGCGAACAAAGCAAACACAAGGAGATGATGGACGGAGCGCTGAATCTTTTCAGACACTCACCCCCCAGTCACAGATCTGGGTTGAATCCATCATCGTTCTTTAGCTCACTTTGCCACCTCAGTTCAGACCCAACTATATGCAAATCAGTCTTGACCCTGTGCCTCATGACAACAGTCCAGCCCGAACTGCCAAGCCAGGTCTTCCCTGAACCGGAAAGAAGCATCCTGGGACCGGTTTCTGAGTAACACCCTTCATCAGCCAGGCTAGCTTGAATCCAGTGGCAAAGTGAGCAAGGGACCCACGTCTGGGCATACCTTGCCAACTTATGGCGAACAAAGTAAACACAAGGAGATGATGGACGGAGCGCTGAATCTTTTCAGACACTCAACCTCAGTCACAGATCTGGGTTGAATCCATCATCATTCTTTAGCTCACTTTGCCACCTCAGTTCAGACCCAGGTATGTGCAAATCAGTCTTGACCCTGTGCTGCATGGGAACAGTCCAGCCTGAACTGTCAAGCCAGGTCTTCCCTGAACTGGAAACAAGCATCCTGAGACCGGTTTCTGGGTAACACCCTTCATCAGCCAAGCTAGCTTGAATCCAGTGGCAAAGTGAGCAAGGGACCTACGTCTGGGCATACCCTGCCAACTTAGGGCGAACAAAGCAAACACAAGTAGATGATGGACGGAGCGCTGAATCTTTTCAGAAACTCGTCCCCCCCGTCACAGATCTGGGTTGAATCCATCATCATTCTTTAGCTCACTTTGCCACCTCCAGATCTGTGACTGGTGGTGAGTGTCTGAAAAGTTCCAGCTCTCCGTCCATCATCTCCTTGTGTTTATTGAGGTTAATTTGCTATTAAAATATCTTCCCTGTTTAAGGCAACTGTCCCTGGCAGTCAACAGTTAAATGCTGACACTGCCACTGCGGTGTGCTGCTGCCACCACTGTCAGTCCTCCTCCCCTGGTGAGCTAACAGTAGTTACATTCAGTAAAGGAGGGTGTTTGTTTTGTGCTACTTCACACCGCACACCCAGCCTCTGGGTGTCTTTCTCTGTCTCAAGTAGTCCTCAGTGCACAAACGTGATTGGTAGGAATGCTCAGGCAAAAATAAGAAACCAGCAGAAAGTCACCATGGGGAACTTGGCGCAGGGCTGCATGCTTCCCAGGGCCAAAGAGGGGATCTTTACCATCCCAACACTGTTGACTTGTTTTTATGGCACATGATGACTGAAGGGTGATGTTCCCCTGTATGGACAAGGATTGCTTTGCCATGGTTGTGTTTTTTTTTTTATTACATGCATTATTACACTGCATGATCAGAAACGCTGCACCCCAGATTTCATGCACTGTACAGTCATTTCCAATGCAGATTGGCACACTAGTAGAACAAACCACCACTTTTCACAAAGTGAACTCTGAGTCAAAATATATGATGTGCATAACACACTGAAGTATTTCTTCGCAACGGTACATGTTTTAAATGTAACAGGTTTGGAGTGGGTCACTGTTGGGTGTGTATACAAGGTATCGTTTTCAATTAAAACAATCACAAGCACTTTAACAAACTTTGAGCTCAGACAACTTGAAATGTCTAAAGACTAGATTGGCATGACCAGTCCACCAGGCACACCATACATTTGTCCACAATGCCTTTAATTCACCTGTCAATATTGCGCCTCTGCTCATTGGTCAAACAAAGGCCAAAGCTACTGGCCACCTGTTAGTTAAGAACATTGTTAACTTGCAGAGGGATCCCCATGAGTGCTTAATTTGAGCCGGTGCTTTCCAAGTGCTTAGCACCGGCACTTAATTGGTTTCTGGTGTTCAGCACCGGCACCTAAATGGCAACACCATACTTAGAACAGTCCACCACATGGTGGCTCTGCTCATCTAATTTAGAGATAAGCAGAACAATGGTAGTTTAGGACAACAATACACATTGAAATTGCAAATACCTGCCTCCCCTGCCATTCCTTTAGCTTTGGGGACCTGGCTTGATCTGAACTGTCGCATTTACATGCGAGAGAGATGGTCAGTAGTTGTTTTGGGAGCGATGACAGGGGCGATGGGTGGTGCAAGTTGCAGTGGTCTTCTGGTCAGAGCCCTGGCACTTAATATTTTACAAATTAAGCACTGTCCATGACTCTCTTTTTCCTCTACAGACCACTGGAGCGTCATGGAAATGCTGTACTCTCTCGCCTCTCTGTGCCTGGACTCCGGATGGCGCTATGTAAAACAAATCACCAATAATAACATGCACATTTGCATTATTTTAAATGTGATTCAGGAATAACCAACATCTCTCTGTTTTAAAACGTTTCCACGATTGTGTAGCTGCCTCTGTGCGTTTAATGAATCTCTGATCAAATCTTCATGTTGGGCATGTTTGCAACATATCTCTGGACAGGTTTAACATATGGTGCGGAAATGGATGCGAGTACCACAAATATTTAAAAATGAGATACTGGGAAACAATAAACAATTCTGAGAATAGTATATTATGTAAAGTATGCAATAACCAGTCTCAGAACTTCGGATCCCTGAAGTCGGTTGTTCAGTTTATGAAATCTGTCGTTTTTTTCTGACTCGAGACAGGCTTACAACCATATCTTAAAATAAGTATGCATACGAGAGCTGAAGAAAGCAGCGTGCCTGTGTCTCGGTGTTCTGGAAATGTTGGCGTTTCCCTGGGTTACTTGTCAGCATCATTCAGACTTCATCAAAAGGAGAGGGCTGCGCGGTTCAAATGCCACGGCTATGAGAATGCTAGAAAGATACGGCCAGCACAGGGTAGCATCCAAACGATGCCCTGTAAATCAGCAGTAGGCCTAACAACCCATGCCAATCTCATAGACGACCTTTGTAAACAAAACCCAGAGGGCCGCCATCAACAAAGATGTTGCAAAAACAATGCTTTTTGTAAACTTTTAACACTATCCACCAACCAAGTATTGAGGCCAAATATTGTACCAATGTAAAGCTGAAGCAGTGAGTGACGGGGAGAACGTTCATGTGCCCGCCTCCTCCAGGTTAACCCAGGTAAGATACAACTACATTCTGCGCAGTCTTATTTGAGACTGACAGGGCTGTTTGTGCATTAATTGCAGACACTCACACAAAGGGAACTGAGCTATGCCCTGCATATGCTGATGAGCCATCCTGGGCTAGAGTGGTTGGAGGTGATACTAGCACCTTAATAGGCTGTGGCTGTCCTGCACAATGCTGTCTCCATCCCCTGTGGTGTGGCTGGACCAGCGTTCACAGAACTGGTTTTACTGAGGAAGGGAGACTTGCTGATCAAAGAATTCAAAGGAAAAAGTAGTATAAGTATTGGGGCTGTGACCGCAGGATTTCAGAACACTTCTGGATCAAGAGGAACCTCTGCCAAGGAGAAGAGCAAAAGAGCCGTGAGGAGGAGTACTGCCCCTTTGCTTTGTGTTGCTTTGCAGGGTTGGCCTGTAGTTGCTGCTTCTTCTAATTCAATTCGATAATTCTTTATTTGGCCAAACAGGCCGTAAAAGACAAAAGCAAAACACAACATTGCACAACAGACTAAACCAAGATCATTAAAAAAAGAGAAGACCACAATTTAGACAACAATATGACCATGGATCAGTGGTGCAGTTGCTGCTTCTGCCTTAAAGAGGACAAAGACTGGACGTGTCTGCAAAACCTGCTTGAGAAGATTCTCCATGAGCTTGATTGAGAGCATGCCTCCTGTTAAGTCTCAGGGATACAAAGACTTCACATAGAGCAACCTTGAACTCCACTGCTGGGAGTTCTGACCTGCCTTGTGGTGCCTAATCCAGTTGCTTGGCCATTGGAAGTTGTTTTCCTGACTTTCCTGGTGTAAATCCACGCATCGCCCTTCCAGCACCGTTGTTCCCTCTCCGAAGTGTAGTGCAGCTAAAAAACACATGCATCGCCGAGTTGCGCCTGATAATACCGATGCAGTAGCTGTGTGCCTCCCAAGAAATCACCACAGCCCAAGTCCCAAGCACAGAGTTTCTGAAGTCTGAAACTCCTCCTCTGACTCCAAGGCTAGACTGCTGTGTGCCTGGAAGAATCGATGTATCTCCTGTCTGTTGCGGCAGAAATTGACGCAGCGCCTGGATCGTTGCTGCATCAACCCGCAGCGCCTAGATTTTCCCACACATTGCACCTGTGCTCCAAGCTCGACACCCACAGACCTGAGCTGTCTGTAAATTGATGCATCGCTTCCCCTTACAGTCTGGATTCGATACAACACTTCACCTGCGTGCAGCAGAACTGACACATCATCTCCCCGTGGACTCTGGAACGGATGCATCACTGTGTTTTCCCGCGCCTCGCTCATCTGTTGTGGTTGGTGAATTTTGACGCATCCTAAGGTACTATGTGAAAAACACCTGCATCCATAATTTTCTATGGACAAAACTGCTAAAACCTTATAAAAGTGATATTTTGATAAGTGTATGTTGGATTTCTGTTGTTTTATTCTTGTTTGGTTTAGATAAAGATACTTCATTTTTCTAAACTGGTGTGGTGTCCAGTTGTAGTGTTTCTACTGCGTTACTGTGTGTGTTATGTACAAATGCTTTACACATTGACTCTGAAATAAGCATGTCTGCTTTTACCAAGCTTCCAAGGGGGTGAACAGGGGTTACCTAGATGCGTAATCCACTTACCCTGACTAGAAGGAAGGGTCCCTACCAGGACAGGGTGCATACCATTGTCAACTAGAGCCCCCATTTCTAACACTACTTTTGATATTGTCGGTGCAGTCTTTAATATTTCTATTCCAGATTCAAAAACGGTCCTTTAATATTTGTTTACAGGCCAGTGATATGGCTTCAGGACCAGCATAAAATGTAGTTATACCCAAGTTATTTCTTCTGTTCTTTACTTACATTCGCCAGGGGATTTTAGTTCTTTGTCCAAAATCAAACAGTCCCTGATCACCTTGTGAAAAAATCAGCCTCAGGCTTTGTCCAGATAGACAGCCACAGGAGAGGTGGGCGATTTATAATAAGGTCACTGACACAATCAAGGCCAGTTCAGCGCAATAGTTGTGGGTAGCAGTACCATGGGGAACCAGCTGTCTTTTCAAGCACCCATTTACAACTTTCTGTATGGCGGATTAGTCTTTAAACCACCCCAAGCGCCAGCACCATAAAGTGCTGTTGCCAAACATGTAGCTCAATACACTGCCACAAGCTCCCTAAGGGGTTTAGAGCCTAGAGTTGCTGCCAACTTAAAAAGTGCCTCCGCAGTGCAAGCACATTTAGCTGCTGTAGCAGTACCACATGGATTTCATGAACCATTTTCACCAAAAGGACTCCCAAATATGGGAATGTTGGAGCAGGTACAATGTTTGTTCTGCTGACAAAGAAAGACATGCTCCTGTTCCTTCTAGGGCAGTAGACCATAATGTGGGTTTCAGAGTGGTTCACAGTTAACTCCAAGACATCAGAAAGCTAACAAAATTATCTAGTAGCTTCTGCAGCCCAAGTTTCGTTCTACTGCTAATGACGTCAGCCTAATGTAAAACTGGGATAGAACAAATACCTACACATGGTGCATCCACATCTAGATTGACACGGTATTGTTCCAGGTTGTTAGATTATAACGTTTTTAAAAAATGGTGCCACAACTGAACCTTGACACGCTCCCTGGGAAAGCTTGAACGAGTTGGTGTTTTCCCCCATCAAAGCACATCTCACACTAGCTGATACCTTGCTATGTAGTTGCCTCAGGAAGTTAGCTATATTACCGTCAACTCCCATATCCGTCTTGACTAGAGTCTATTTACTGATTATAAGTTGTAGATTCCGACACTGATCAACCGTGCCTAAACCCACCCGGAACCCTGCATCCCCCATCTTGTGAACCACACAAATCTAAATGAACTCCTCCTCCTCACCCTGCACAGCACAACTTCCTCTTTTAGTAGAAAGTCTAGAGTCAGTTGCATTCTATGCTTTCTGCAACATTGAAGAAAAAGTCCACACATAAGCACATTTTACTTTGACTAAATAATTTGCATAGTGGTCAGAGTTTGAAAGTTGTTTTAAAAGGCTGGTGATGCTGCCATTTGGAAAGCAATAATGTTGCACTCTGTAGATTGTTGCAGACAGACATTTATCTGTTTTTTTAAATTAAATTAAGTTAAGTGCTGTGACAGCAGACCAATACTCCAAGTTACAGACAATGCTTTAATTTCTGCCGGTGGTTGCCGGTGGGGTCCACCGGCACTTATTTTTAGAGACAGACACTTATTTGATCTATTCAGATATTGACAGAGAACAAGAGAGAAACAAGGAGGAACACAAACCGGAAACAAGGAGGAAGTGATTAGACGGAAAAACCGTCATCAAGGGAGAAAGCAGGAACCTGCAGGAGTGAGATAAAAGGGCAGAGAGTGCCTCGTAGAGGATTAAAGAGGCCCGAAATGTAATAGCAATGGCAGCAGGGTTCTGAGCAGAGCTTTGAGCATCAGTACTCTTTTACAAGTTAAGCACCAGTTACAGATCTCTTCAAGGCTCAGTTCCATTGAAAAAAGAGCTTCCAGGGAACAAAGAAAGCCCTCATGACATATCCTTCATGCAAGTTAGAATTTACAGCCCCAGGTCTCAGAAAGGCTACCCATCACAAGTCACACCTAGAATAAAAAACAAAATTAGCACCTACTCCTGCAATGCATAATATTCACCAATTTCTATTTTAGATTAATCTTTTTCTTTTTAAATACAACTTATTCGTGATTGCATACAACACCAGCTTCACACAGACACCCAACAGCATTGTTTTCAGCAGTTTATGGCATGCAGGTGGGGTGGCACCTTGCAACTTTAACATAACTTTAAAAAACCCTCTGGAGTTCACTGAAATTCCCTGAATAAAAACAGTTGAAGTGCAGTTATGGTTAGAAAATTGAATTTTAAAACAAGTGAAATTCACCAGTTATGGTTTGTTATTCCAACCATAACTTGCACTGCTTATGATCTAACATTACATCCCTCATCCTAATTTTAAATGACATCATTTATGACACCACTGATGACATCTCAAATGACTTCATTAAAGACATTACTGATGACATAACCTCAAGCAGCCATCCCCTTAGCATGTAGCCGTTGCCCATGCACAGTGTGAGTTGGCCACAGGGCCTGGCCAGAGTGGCCTCTGCAATACATGGACCTCAGCTGTGTGCAGCAGAGGTTTGACACTGGGCCTGGTGTCTGGTCAAGACCATCAGCCAACTGACCATGGCTCGGTAACCCTAATGTGTTTTTTTAAATTTGTGTTTTAAGGTTCTTATGATGGAACCCTTTATTTCGTTTTTTTCTTTTTGTGTTTTTTTGTACTTTTTCATTTTTTTCTTTAAAAGATATTTAACCCCTTTGATGCGTGTGACGGAGCGGTTCCGTCATGCGCGTCGGTCGCGCTGTACGCATGACGGAACCGCTCCGTCATGGCCCCGCCCGCGCACGGAACCTTCAGCACGGCGCGGTAATCCGCGCTGCGCTGAAGGGGTTAATTGATTTTAGAGATTTCAAATTTCAGCTTTCAACTATTTTTTAAAACGTTTTTCCTTCAAACCACTTTGTGAAACTGATTTCTTGTTTTATGTACTTCTTTAAAGTTGCATAAAAGTCTTTGATATTTTTCCAGAGGCTTGTTAATGGGATGTATTGCTCCTAAATTTGTATTCATATCACTGGTGCCAAATGAGTATGTCTGTGCTGCAGGACCTGGTTGCACAAAGAACACATCACTTTTGTGCCATCGATATTTATTTTTTCTCCTGTGAGGTGTGTGAAACATTTCCACAGTAAAGATTCTCTTCCTGAGAAATAACCAGCAGCAGCCCTTGAAGCTATTGAAATTCCTTATTCCCACAACATGATCTTCTTGATGTAAAACAGTAGATGACTGCGCTAAGCTTGGTCCTCCTCTCTATGACTCTGCCTTGTTCACACATTTTTTAGATGTAGCACAAGCTTGCCTCTCTTACTCTGCTGGGACAAAGTCAAGATGGTGAGCTCCTTTTTTTCTAAAGGCTGTAGATTTGTAATTACATTGTGTGGAGTGTTTAACCATTTAGATGGCTCCTCTAATTTTTTTTTGTGGGTGTTTTGGGATCTGTGGATCTTCTGTGTCTCCAATAGACACTAGTTAGTGTCACCACCCTCTCGTGAGATCGGGTACTGTGGCTCTAGTACAGGCTTCTCCAACCAGTAGCTTGTGAGCTACTGGTAGCTCTCCAGCTACCTGTAAGTAGCTCCTCCGTGTGCAACCTAGTCTACTACACAAGATGCTTATGCTTAGTTGAAGTATTCTATTTAAGCCAAAATTAAAAAGTGTATAATTGTAAAGAAATTGTGTCTATTTTCAGATACAGATTTTTTGAGAAAAATGGTTGAATTTTCAAAATCTATTTAAAACTGACATTTCAGTGATACATCATGTGGCATTGGGGTGACATTACTAATATCGCTATCTATGCCAGGTGCACTGCAGCTATGAATGTTATGTATTACCCACGTACATCCATTTCACATTGACAAACCCTGTTTTTAGGTCGAGCCTATAGCGACAGCGCGCATGCACTGCTCGCTTTGCGAGGCATGCAGTATTCAGTATGGCGTGGAAGCTCCGCCCACTCTCTGCCCATCTTTTTCATTGGCTTAGTTCCTAAATGCTGCCTTCTGATTGGATTTAGGCTTGTTAATCCCTCCTCATGAAGGCCATGTCGTCATTTTTATCCTTCCATGGCTACTGGCCCCTTTACTTTGAGCACTATTTTCTTACCGTGACCCCCTCCCACAGTCCGTGCCTTCTCGGCCCTCCTGCCCCCACCACTCCCGTTTCTGCCTACTCGCCCGCCCGAACTCCCGTGGAAACGTTTTTCAGTGCGATCAGGGAAGAAAAAACTGCTTTCGAAGCACAAGACATGAACTCTGTGCAATAAAAAATTGAGCTGGGGCAATTGCAATTCAATGCTGAGTAGAAAAAAATAAGATGCTGAAGAAGCATCGATAACTGCTGCAGCGTTGTAACATCATCCATCCTGGTGGAGTACTCCAGAAAATATTTCCCAACAGGGACATGATGACATTGATCCCTGCTTTACCATAGTGGGCCTGCACTGCTAGATCTGCAGGACAGTGATATTCTGTGGAGAGAAAACGCTAGAGCATGAAAAAATCAGGTATTACTACATCACAAAGCTGCAAAAAATATTTTTACCTCCAGTTTTTTATTCTCACAGTTGATGATCTATTTTTATTTTGTATTCTCCAAAAATTAAAAACTCAAAAATACACAGACAAAAAAATCTTAAAAGCACAAAAACTGTTCTTTTTATTGCCAACTTTAATGGGTTGAAGAAAAAAATATATATGCTGTTTGCCTTGTCAGTATGAGTAAGTGATGGGGCCGCACCACACCTGCCGTGGGCAGCTGTCTGACCCTCACTATGCATGGTGGGAGGCCGTGTGCAGCAGGGATGAATAACAGGGATGACCCACAGCTGTGGGCAACAGGGTTGTGGCACAGGGTGCACATCAGCCTCTGAATGTATTTATCCCATGCTGTGCACAACCTACAGGTGTGCACAGTGGAGGAGGTGCCCCTATGGATGTACAAAACAGGATTGAGGCTAAGACTCTGTGTCCTGGCCAGGTTTTGCATCCCATAATCCAAGGTCATCCAGCCATATGTGTGCATAACCTATGGCTTCTGGACAGCCCATGTGCTCTACCTTAAGAGTCTAGCGTAGAAGGAGTGCAGGCACCCAAGGCACTGTCATCTAACCAGTTTCAAGGACCTGTGCTTGATCTGCAGTTCTGGTACTGAAGCCCCAGAACTTATAAGAGGCCGAAACAGGTCTGTGGAACTTACCCTGTTTTTATAGCACCAAGACCTTGAAGATTGCCAGTTTAATGGGTGCATAATCAGTACTATGCCACCAGGAGATAGGTTCGACTGGGGGCCACAGTTTATCCATGAATCGAGCAAAAAAAAACTATATTTCTTTTAAATGAAACTATAGGGTGGGGGCCCTTTGAAACCACAGCTCTTGGGACAGGAGTTGGGGTGTGCTCACCCTGACCCCTTGTCTGCCCATTTTTATTAACTTTCAGGACGTGGAGTGTTTGTCCCTACATCCTGTAATGCCACCCGCAACATTTTCCTCAGATGTTGCAACCAATCTGTCGGATTGTTCCAGTACCATTAGTCCATCTACGGATCTGCTGTACCGAAATGTGGCCAGGAGAAAAAGCCATCCCCTCAATCAGATCTGAGTATTTTGGAGCCATGCGGGTCAATGTTACTGGTACCCAGGATAATCCACGAATTAAATGTCCATATATCTGCAAAATTTGTCTCTTCATGCCAAACCTGAGCCCCCTTTTAAACACTAATTTATCAAAAAACGACTGAATGGATTAGACCAAGATAAGCACATTCTTTGAGTAAATTTCTGCATTCTTGCCAAATTTGATGTCATTCATTATGGATGTGTTTTGTTTATATAAAAGCAAATAATTCTGTGGGAATTCAATTGGAACTTTTGCCTCCCCTTTTTTGAGCCACACTTGACTAATCTTTACGAAAGAAGCATGAAGGACCCAAAACAGATGTACTTTCTTCATACAGCACCAAATACATTATAAGAAAACCATAACATGTTGTTCCTGTGGAAACTCTGACTCAAGAATAACTATGCTGGTGCCATAGTCAGCAGTGAAATATATAGAGAAAGAGAATATGTAACAAGTAGCTGTGTCATATGGTCTAATATTGCCATCAAATGGTTCTGGCAACACCAAAAATCACACGGTTAAATTGCTTACAGTTTGTACATGTAACCAGAAACCGGAAATGGCAATATTTGACAGTATTGTACATGGTAGCTGTCAAGTATTTGTTATATAACATTTTTATTTTGTGGCAGTAACCTGAAAATGTTGTTTTCTTTAAAGAGCAGCCAACAAAGGGCATTGGTTGAAATTAGAATGTTTAGGCTTGTCTTGCCTTTCTTGAATGGTGAGGGTCAGTGTATTTAGTTGATTCTGTGACTGCAGCATTTACTGCGTGTTAGAACATGGTGTCATTTCCCCTGACCTTTTGCCTTCAGACCTCCTGTTTTCACTGTAGTTGCTAACTTAGTTTTTGCTGACTTTAGGAATTGGGGCACTTTTCCACTGCTAAGCAGTGCTAAAGTCCATGTGCTCTATACTTAAAACATGGAAATATTGGTTTCTCTACAATTGACATATTTAATTGAATTATAAGTCCCTATTAAAGTGCGCAACCTTCCAAGGGCCTGTAAATTAAATGCCAGGAGTGGGCCTGCAGCACTGATTGTGCCACCAACTTAAGTAGCCCTCTAAACATGTCTCAGGCCTGCCATTGCAAAGCCTGTGTGTGCAGTTCTAAACTGCCATGTTGACCTGGAAAGTTCACCCTCTTGCCAGGCCCAAACCTTCCTTTTTATTGCATATATGTTGCCCCTAATGTAGGCACTGGACTGTTGAAGGACAGTGTGCAGTGTTTTTAAAACGTAGCACATATACTTTTAAACTTTATTTGACCTGGTAGTGAAAAATGTGTTTTTCACTACTGCAAGGCATATCTCTCCAGTCGGTTAACATTGGGATTACCTTATTACACCTTATGAGTGTAATTTCCAATTGGGAAGATATGGGACCCCATATTTGGTGTCACTGGAATCACAATTTATAAACACAACTTATGGTGAAGTTGGATGTTAAATTGCAATTCAGAAAATGCCACTTTTTGAAAGTTGCCATTTTCATACTGTTACCCCTTTGGTGCATTCTGTCTGATGGACCATCCTGGGAAGGATGGGAGTGGAGTAAGGAGCTGACACTGAAAGGACCGTGTCCTGTCCCCACATAAAGGGTTGCATACCCCAATGTAGTGAGTCTGGGGTCAGTGCAGGAAAGAAATGGACTTGTGCTGCAGGAGGGACTGCCACTTTGCTGAACTGCTTTCTTGCGTTGGCCTGCTGCCCTCTTGCCTGGGAGTGAGGAGGACTGGACCTGTATCTCTACATCCCAGAACCTGAGTAGTATCTCCAAGGGCCTGTTGGTTTGCCTTCTATTGTCTGAAGTCTCAGGGATAACAAAGACTTCTCTCTACAACCTGCAAACAGCACCTGGACTCTGTCTGCTGTGAGTCCTATTCTGCCAAGTGGTGCCAATCCTGTCCCGGACCCTTGGAAGTGAGTTTAAAGTGCTGCATTCGTTAAAAAAAACATGCATTGCCAATGTTGCGCCAATTGAAGACAGTGAATTTCCCACAAAGGCGATGCATCATCACTGCTGCATGGATCGCAGACTCTGCATTGGCGACTGCGTGACGCATTGTCTCTAGTTTCCAACTAATCTCCTACTTTGCGCTGCTCGGTGTTAACATATCACTTAGTGCTGCTCACATCACCTTCAGCCCAACAATTTGACAATGATGCATTGCCTCAGTGTTATTTGCATTTTGACTCTTAACGCATCCTCAACGGTGCGCAGCTCTGACCCAATTCATCGCATACAAATCTGGAAGATGGATGATGACACATTGCCTCCCTTGCTCCTCACATTGCCCTTGGCATCAATGCATCCAAGGTACTATTAGGCAGGCCAAGGCTGGTCCCTGTATCCGACCTGTACTCCATCGCGGTCACCTGAACCTTTGGATTTGACCCGGTCAAGCGTGTCCAGATTGCCCCGGGTGGCACTATTTGTTTCTAAGCACTACAAAACAGTTTATTCTTGAAAAATTCATAACTTGACTTCTACTTACTGGATTGTTGTTGTTTTAGTCTTGTTTGACTCAGATAAATATAAGCTATTTGTCTAAACTGGTGTGGAGCCTTACTGTGGTGTTTTCACTGTGTTAGTGTTTAATGTGCTGCAGAAATACTTCACACATTGCCTCTTAAGTTAAGCCTTACTGCTCTGTGCCAAGCTACCAAAGGGTGAGCATATGTTAATTTAAAGTGTGTTACTGACTTACCCTGACTAGGATTGTGGTTCCTGCTTGGACAGGGTACATACCGCTGCCAACCAGAAACTCAATTTCTAACATTCACGTCAGGTGATCTGAAAAGAGGTGTGCCAGAAAGATTTTGACACACTGAGGGAGGCCATGTGCATGGTGCTCGTGCTCAAGACCCCTGACTTCTCCCAAGAATTAATTGTACACATGGACACATCAGAGAATGGCATAGGGGCTGTGCTTTCACAGCTAACTGAAGATGGCCTGGATCAACCTGTAGCCTGCATCAATAGGAGGTTGCTTCCCAGGGTATAGAGGTGGAGTGCAATAGAGAGGGAAGCTTTTTCTGTGGTTTGGTCGCTGAAGAAGCTAAGGCCATACCTGTTTGGTACTTACTTCCGGGTTCAGACATACCACAGATCCCTCAGATAGTTTATGCTATATGACAACTGAGAATTCTGCATAATTATTGATCTGCCATTATGGATGCATCTGCCATGTAATTTGTCAAATAATTAGAAAATGTGCATATTTCATAAAAACAATTGTTTCTGTCTCAAGTGGTTAAAGAAGTACTGACAGCGAATTGCTCACATAACTTGCACCTTTGTCACATAATTTAGATACCCTTTCTGCATAATTTGGTTTTCCTTGCTGCATAATCCTGCCACCCCTAACAGTGTTCCAGATGTTTAGAGCGGTTCAAGGCCTTTATTTATGATGATGAAATCTATATTTCACAGGTAACATTGCCCTGTGAATTTGGGGTTTTACACTGCATTTTGTGCAATAAGAGCACCAAAGCATTATATTATTTTATTAACACCCAATCATGTGACTCAGTTAGAGGCTGCAGGCACCTAAAAGTTAGGGCAGAAACATGCCAACTTTCTAAAAGTAAACACAAAGAGATCATGGACGGAGTGCTAAAACTTTTCAGCCACTCACCCCCATTCACAGATCTGGGTTGAATCCATCATCGTTCTTTAGCTCACTTTGCCACCTTAGTTCAGACCCAGCTATATGCAAATCAGTCTTGACCCTGTGCCTCATGGGAACAGTCCAGCTCGAACTGCCAAGCCAGTTCTTCCCTGAACCGGAAAGAAGCATCCTGGGACCAGTTTCGGGGTAACAACCCTAATCAACCAGGCTAGCTTGAATCCAGTGGCAAAGTGAGCAAGGGACCCACGTCTGGGCATACCCTTCCAACTTAGGGCGAACAAAGCAAACACAAGGAGATAATGGACGGAGTGCTGAAACGTTCCAGACACTCACCACCAGTCAAAGATCTGGGTTGAAGCCATCATCGTTCTTTAGCTCACTTCGCCACCTCAGTTCAGACCCAGCTATATGGTTCCGGTTCAGGGAAGATCTGGCTTGGCAGTTCGGGCTGGACTGTTCCCATGAGGCACAGGGTCAAGACTGATATCCATATAGCTGGTTCTGAACTGAGGTGGTGAAGTGAGCTAAAGAACAATGATGGATTCAACCCAGATCTGTGTCTGGGGATGAGTGTCTGAAAAGTTAGATTACATATAATAATTGATAACTTTCAATTGGAAGCAGGTAGGAATGTCGGGATTGGTGTCTAAATAATTGTAATATAAAGTCAACTTTACTTTAACGGTAAAGTCAGATTTTACGTCTCAAGTCTGAAATGCCACTTATAGAGAGTTTGTATTTTCTGTCCCAACCAATTGGTACCTGTATTCTGGGTCACATGAATAGGAATAACTGGCAGTTGGTCTTTGTGTATTTCTCCCAAACAGTGAGACAGAAGAAACATAGATGTTAGCAGGATAGGCCATCCCTGATTGGATGAGGAAAGGAGCAGCCACCTACCACACATATCACAAAGGTTCTGAAGCACACTAACAAAGGGTTTGACACTAGTCTACTGTGACCCCAGATAGGTTGGGGCCAGGACAATGAGGCAGGAAATTCCAAACACCTCTGGGGGTGGAAACATCCAGAACATTCTCCTACTTCAAAGTGCACACCGGGTATAATTAGTGGACCCTCAGACTCACCTCTTCATTATACCTCTGGACCTGTGGACGATCAGGAAGGACTGCTGTGCTGCTCTGCGAGAAGACTACTATTGTTTTGCCCTACTGCACTGCTGCTTGAGTAAAAGGGCTGGATATATTTCTTGAACCCATGACCACCAGAGTGACTCAAAAGGGGTAGTTTGCTACCCTCCTGATCAGAGCCTCTGGGACATAAAGGGCTCCAACCATATTCAAACCCAGCACCTGGACTCTACTTGCTGAGTGACGTGTCCCCTAAGTGGTGCAACACCAGTCCTGGACCCTTGGAAGTGGGTCTGAAGGAGCTTTGTCAGCTCAACTGTGGCGGCAGCAGAACTGACACAGAGTGACACAACGCTTTCCAGAAACTCTGCATCAGAGCTGCTGAGCATAATTTCACCAAAATCCACATTGGGACCGATGCGGGATGTATCCTTGATGCAGGCCTTCGCATCTCAAGCCCCTCGTCAACAGCATCTTTGCCGAAGAAGCAGGATTCAGGGTCACAAACCTTGCAACGTTTTTGGAAGCAGCCTCTGAGAAACGCATCTTCAGTGAAGGACTTTGCATTACGAGCCCCTTGTCAGCGGCATCCTCGACGACAAAGCAGGACCTTGCATCGCACCTTCCTGGAACTACCGCTGTGGGATGCATCTCCACACCAGACTTCTCATCGCCTCTGCTGTACAACACGTCCTCGACATAGGACTCTGTATTTGCTCCACAACCAGGAATTGAGGTTGTTTTTTCAACAGGCCCCACTGGGTCCCTGTAGCCAGCTCATGCTCCATCGCAGTCGGCCTGAACTTGTGACGTTGGCCCGGTCTAGCGCAACCAGATAACCACAGTTGGCGCTTTGTGCTTTCCATAGCTATTTTCACTTAAATCTTTAAAAAAGCATATCTCTGGTTCTACTGAAAGTTTCCATGTTTACACTTCCCTGTACTAAGTTTTTTCCCTCTGAATTGTGAAATAATTTCTGTGACATTGTTAGATATTTTCTTTGTACTTCAACTCACTCTAATCCACATTCGAAAATGTACGCCACTTTTTTCACTACAAGTTTACAGAATCTGTTTGCAGGAGTAGCCTGTGATCGATGGTTTCATAGTGCTAGATAAGCCTGTCTTTTGTCAGAACGGGGGTAGACCATCACGGGGGTCAATTAAATATGCAATCAACAATATTCTCAAAAATCTGTGAAATATTTAAAATTATTTGTGATTGGTTATTACCTTGTAAGGGTACGACCGAAGATACATTTAATAATTGTCAAATATTTAACAT
This sequence comes from Triturus cristatus, assembly GCF_964204655.1. NCBI lineage: Eukaryota > Metazoa > Chordata > Amphibia > Caudata > Salamandridae > Triturus > Triturus cristatus. The sequence continues at coordinate 817,644,676 of NC_140582.1, forward strand.
TATTTGTGATTGGTTATTACCTTGTAAAGGTACAATTGGGGATAATATCAATATTTGTAAAACATTTATGTTTTTACAAATGTGTATATTTTAACCATATGTTTAAGTAAAATATCAGTTAGGCTGTAGAATAGATGATCTAACTTCTGTTACTGCTGAGAATTGTCATTTAGTAATCGGGTTCGACGGGCGATTTCAATAAGGAATTAAATTCTGCCTAGTCAGATGATAAACTTAAGCATGACATCCCAGAAAAAACTTTAGAACTTTTGCAATGAAGGCTGGAGCGGATCACTGACACAATATCGAAACCATAAATATCATGCCAAAAATATTGATCACAAAAATATCATTTTCCTATACATATAATAGTGAGTATAAAAATATCAAAAGAAAATATCGATTTTCACTAATATTATATTGAATTTATTTGCATAAGTTAATTTAAACCATTGCATAACACATAAAATAGTTTTAAAAAACATGATACCAAACCACAAGAATGAGTACGTTAGCTAAAATCTCCAATTGCTTCCATGTCCAGTTAAAAAGGTACATATAATATTTTGGCGTGCCCTTGCGTCAAAGTTCAAGAAAGGTATGGTGATTTCAGGTAATGTGCAAAAAGGTACATGCTTCCCGGGGGTCGACCCATGCAGACAGTAACCCCAGAGTTCTATCCCATTAGATCTCCGACTCTGTGGACCTCACCCTTTAGCAGCACATGTTTAGCCCAAGGGCCACTTCTGTAATAAAGTGCATGTGCTCTGTGCAATTAAGTAGCCTAAGGCTTAAAGTTCATATTATTGGTGACCCTTTACTCAGTAAGTCAGGCCACCCTCTGATTCTTCTTCCGTTTCCCTTTAGCAGTACCTATTTTTGCCCTTGATCTGTGATCTTTATTGAAAGTGCTTGTGCTTTTTCCAGCCGTGGGACCTGAAACTGGCTTTTCTAGAGTTTGGTCCTTAGTGATCGCCAAACACAGAGGTTCCCAATCTGAAGATAAATAGATCTTGTGGAGTGCTGTGAGTTCCCAATCCAAAGATAAATATTGAAACATATATACCAAAATACTGTTTTTGACCATAAGTGTAGTTTAAGTAAGTAAAACTTAAATATATAACATTATATACTGTAAAGTAAATATGTTTAAATAATATTTAAAAATATATATAAATATTTACTAATTTAAGCAAATGCATACACATATATGTCAAAGTGTGTATGTTTAAATACATATATATGGTAAAACTATTTTATAGAATATTAATTTTAATTTATATCATTTGTTTTTTAATTTACCAATCAAACAATTATATATATAATATATGTTTGCATACTCATAAAAAATGAAAAAGTGCAACAAAGTACAAAATAATTTATAATATTTTTTCAATTTAATTATACATAAAAAGTAAACAATATATAAAAATACATTCTACTAAATATATTTTAAAAACCACATGCATTTACATATATATAAAAATATACATTTAAATACACATCATAATAATAGACATTTAAACAATATTAATAAAATAATTAAGCTATATAAATAATAAGTATACTATTCCCAATCCAATTTATACAAAAGTAGGGAAAGCGTTAAATTCAGGAGAGGTCAAATTTACTGTTCCCACTCCAGTCAGTGCAACAGTAGGAAAAGCATTGGACTCAGGAGCAGTTAAATTTACTGTTCCCACTCCAGATTGTGCAACAGTAGGGAAAGCGTTGGACTCAGAAGGGGTGACATTTACTATTCCCACTCCAGTTAGTTGAACAGTAGGGAAAGCGTTGGACTCAGGAGGGGTTACATTTACTATTCCCACTCCAGTCTGTGCAACATTTGGGAAAGCACTGGACTCAAGAGGGGCAAAATGTAGTATTCCCACTTCAATATGCGCAACAGTAGTCAAAGCATTGGACTCAGGCGGGGTAAAATTTTCTATTCTCATTCAAGTCGGTGCAACAGTAGGGAAAGTGTTGGACTTAGAAGGGGTAACATTTACTATTCCCACTCCAGTCTGTACAGCTGTAGGGAAAGTGTTAGACTCAGGAAGGGTTACATTTATTACTTAAAAAGTATTTATTAATTATAATTAATTTACTTCCCAACCTGTACCCCTTCAAACCCCACAATCCGCACCTACAATATAACTTAAAAATAAATCAATTACACAATTTACATAATTAATTATCATTTAAATAATTAATAATTACAAATATTTTTTAATTAATTATGATCAATTTACTTCCCACCCTGTACCCCTACAAACCCCACAACCTGCAACTAAAACATAACTTAATTTTTTTATTAAAGGCACAATTTATGTAATTATTAACTAAATATTCAATAACAAAAATGAATTATTAATCTTGATTAATTTACTTCCCACCCTGTATCCCTACAAACTCCACAACCCTAAAAAACTAAAAATGTGCAAACTGTATAAAAAAATTAACAATAATTACATAAACAATTTATAACATATACAATTAAAACATAGTTTCCTTGTTATGTCGTAGAGGTCTTTTAAGTTTTCATGGCTTGCTGCTTCTTTGGCTTTTGTGGCAAAACCACTGATGAATCTTCGCTTGTCTGCTCTTACGTTTCTCTTTGCTTCCTTGTTGGTTTTGGTGTATTCACCTTGAGATTTTGCTTATCCTGCTCTTCGGCTGGTGTTGACTGCAGCTTTCTTTTCTTTTTTTCTCTTGGATTTTGCGGAGAGTCTTGGTGGTGATCCATTCTTAATGCTGGCGTTTCTTAGGACCCAGTACTTCCTGGCAGATTGATATCACTATTCTTTGATCTTCTCCCATTGACTTTGTACTGGGCCTCTGTTGTCGTCTAGTTTTCGCAGGACTTGAAACTTGTTACTGAGGGTAGCTGAGTAGCCACTCAGTTTCTGTGCATCTTTGAGGAGGGTGGTGTTATATTGCTGGTGTTGGTTTGTCGGTTCCATTCATGCTTGCTTTAGTATTTGCATGGCCAGGACAAGGTGATGGTCTGATACCACGTCCATTTCGCCCATCACACTCACATCCTGCAGAGACCTCCGAAACGTCTTGGCAATACAGACATAGTCTATCTTATTGTCTATTGAATGGTCTGGTGACACCCACATTGCCTTGTGTATTCTTTTCTGTGGGAATACACGACCACCTATCACCAGATTGTTCAAGGCATAGAGATCTGTGAGCCTTTCACCATTCTCGTTCATGTTGCCAAGGCCATGGTTGCCCATGACTTCTTCGTACCCAGTGTTGTCACCTCCAATCTTGGCATTGAGGTCCCCCATCAGTATGGTGATGTCTCTGTCAAAGCATTTTTCCAGGATGGACTGGAGTTTGTTGTAAAAGTGTTCTTTTTCCTCTTCTTGCTCTCATTTCTAGGTGCATACCACTACATAACATTCATGTCGTTCCTCTTTTTCTTTGTGTGGAAGGTCGCTGTGATGATTTTGGGACTGTGGGCTTCCCATCCAATAGGCGCTCTGTTGGCTGCTAGTGTTAGCATCAGTACTACTCCCTTAGTATGTAGGGCATTCCCTTCCTTGTTTCCAGAGTACAGCAGCATTCCTCCTGGAGCCAGTCTTTTTTGTCCGTACTGAGTCCACTCTCCACTCCACTCTACTCCATTCTACTCCACTCTAAGACACTTCACTCTGTGACACTCTAATGTACGACACTCCACTACACTCTACAGCACTCTACTCTACTTTGCCACTCCATTCTAGGACACTCTACTCCACTCTATGCCTCTCCACTCTGCAGCACTTTATCCCACTCCCCTCTGACAATCTACACAACTTCATTCTATACAATGCCCCCACACCACTTTACTCCAGTCTACGCTATTTACTCTACACAACTCCATCTACGCCGCTTTACTCCACTGTATGCCACTCTACTCTGACACTCTACTCCACTCTACTTCACTCTACAGCACTCTACTCTGAAACACCACTCCACTGTACACCACTCTAAGCTACTCCACTGTACGACACTCCACTCCACTGTATTCCCCCTCCAATCTGTCGCTCGACTCCATTCCAAACTATGCGACTCTACACCACTCTACTCCATGACACTCCACTCCACAAAACTCCACTCCATGACATTCTATGACACTCTACTCTACTCCATGCCACTATCCTCTACCTCACTAACCTTTAGCCATGCTAAACAGCAGCCACAATGGTGTCCATAATGGCTAAAACACATTGGCAAAGCCAATAGTTTTTGTATAGGGGAGACTTATTAATTTGCCAATACTTGTATTTAACGTGTTGACCTAACCAAATGCCACTGAGATAAATCTTATCCTCAGAAATGGGTGCCTCTCCAGGCACTGTGATGCTTGACTAGGCCTGCCACTTTTTCAAAAGAAAAGTACCCGCCATTTGTTCATGTTTTAATAGTCTGTAGAGGCTCAACATAATACTTAAAGAAAACTTTATATAAAGTATTCATTTGCAACATGACCTTTCTGTTTTTTTACTTTACTTATCAGTCAGGGATATTACTGCAGCTCTAGACTATGTTTTAAAGCGCATCCTTCTGGTGGGACGTGGCTTGGCACTGGCCAAGATGGCTGCGTAAATGTTAGCTCTGCGGCGGTGCTTCTTTTATCCCATAATATCCAAACATGATCCGCCCGACTCTAGATTTGGAGCATACTGGGGGTCTGTGAATGCCCACCGCACCCTCGGCACCCACGTCGTCAACATCGATAGCCTGCCCACCGAGATCCAGTGAGGAAGTGAGGCCTACTGAGGGAGGATTGCTGGAAGCTGCGCCAAGTACACTGCCAGGCGAGGAGAGGCTGCTAGAACCCGACACCGCCAAGCCTGATTGGAGGGCCCAGTTGCCCGACTGTCCCCCCCCGTCTAGGAGCAGAGACACCCAGGGTGGTGCGGAGCACCCGCGGCTGCAGAGAGACGCTGCGAGCTGCAGGGCCTGTGCTGGAGGGCGGGTCCTTGCCTGTACGGGAGACAGGCTGACAATGAGTCCAGTATTTGGTGATGCTGGAGGGGGGAAGGGCGGAGGCCAACAGTGGGTGAAGTCCGGCTAGTACAGCAGAATGTCGGACTGCGGAGTGGTGGAATTGCTTCCCCATCTGCTGAAACTGAGATCCGGCGGACACTGCCGCGGGTGGAGGAGGCCTGCTGGCAAGGAACCTCAGAGGGGGTGTGGCTGGAGCAGCCTGCTTGCCTTGGCGATGGCTCCCTTGCAGGTGACAGTGGGAGGCGGGCAGCGGGGGAGGCCTGAGCCTGAATTGGTCAGCCCTGAGCCTGTTGAGTTTAGTGTAGAAGTGAGGAGCCTGCCAAGGGAGGCAGTGGGACAACGGCAGGGTGGAGCCCATGAGTCCAGGTGTGCTCTGAGGAGCTGGCGGATAGTGTGGGGGGAATTCTCCTACCCCCACCTTCTCTTGAGCAAAAATGTCACAAGGGAACAGAGAGGTCCTGGCAATATGGTGCCGCACCAGTGATGGAGGTGGTTAGGGAGAGGGCGACCCCTGCTGTGTGACCGGCTCTCGGACTAGGGTGCGATAAGAGAGAAGGGTGGCTAAGGCCCCGACAGTCGCCTCAACAGCGCGGGGAAGTGAGTGAGATGACAATGAGATCGAAAGGGGCACCCCTGGTCGAATCCAATAAGATGGACAACAATTTGCAGTGCTTTGGCAGGTGGAAGAGGAAGGTCCGGCGTTCGGGGAGAGATACGTCACAGCGGAGCCCCGTTGGGGGCCATCATGGTGGCCATCTCTGATTTAAAAAGCATGCTTGGAGCCCAAGTTGGACAAGGTGACTGCGGATGTCAGCCTGTTCCGTGAGGATAACAACAAAATATCGGAAAAGGTCTCAGTGGCGGGAAAGAAATCGACACACTTCAATCCACAACACGCCAGTTGGAAAAAGCAGTGCAACAATTGATCCACCAGCACAAACTCATAGCGGCAAATTTGGAAGCAGGGGCGCCTCCTCCATTAGAGCAGAGGAGCGTTGCCCAACTGCTTTCTTGCAGTGCGAGAAGCAGAAACATAAAATGGTAAAACTACTATTTTATGTTTCTGCTTTTCACACTGCGAGAAAGCAGGAGGGTTTGGTTGGGGCGGGCGGGTGGCTGGGTCTGCTCTAGGGCAGGGGAAGAGTTGCTTGCCCACTGCTGAGGGCACTGACTGTTTAGTCGACCCTCTGGGGCCGACCAAACCAGTCATGCTCACTCTGCCTTTTCTCCATGTAGGCTGTATACCGCCTACATGGAGAAAATAGACTCCCCATAGGCGCCTGGCTGGTCGTCGTCCCGACCAATCACAACACTGCCATTGCAATGTTGGAATTGGCTTAGAGGAGGAGAGGGAGGCTGCCTGCTTCCTGTTCCTGCCAGAGGCAGGACAGCAGGAAAACGTGGGATGCCGGCCGGCAGACAGGTATGTTTTTAAAATGTATTAAACTCCCCTCCCTGCGTGAACCTCCTCTTCACCCCCCCAATCCGTGACTGGTTGGAAGACCAGGAAAGCCAGGCCCAGAAAAACAATATAGGAGTGGCCGGGGTTCCAGAGGGTGCTGAGGGGCCTAGTGTGGACTTATTCTTGGAGGAGCTAAACCTCAAGAGACTCACACTCAAACGGCTCTCCACTTTCTTTACGGTAGAAAATGCGCACAGAGCACCGATCCCACCGCCAAAGCCTGCTACCCCTTCCCAGACAGTCATAACAAGAATCTTTAACTACAGGGATAGGGACACAATTCTACAGGTGGCCCAAGTACGAGGAGACTTGACTCACGACAATGCCACAATCTGAATTTTTTCCTGACATCACATTAATGGTGCAGAGACAGAGGCGCACTTTTGAGGAGGTCAAGAGTGCACTCCGAGCAGAAAACCTTAAATACATGATGTTGTTCCTGGTAAAGCTCTGGCTGCTGGAGGACAGCAGGTCCTGGTACTTCACGTCACTGGAGGAGGTATGGGACTGGATTGAGTGGTGCCAGGTGATAAAGATGCCACAGAAGGATCGGAGGCAGCGACGAGACTTCAGGGAGTGTGGCCCACATGCCATGCAAGAGGCTGATGACACTGAAGGGTCTGGACATGTGATGTGCTCTCCGAGCCCTATAGGGTGAATGTGTGGGATCTGCCCCCCAGGCCTTGAATGCACATACCCTAGAGGAGGGCTCTGCCTTGCTCTGGCTGGGCCACCGCAGACATTTTCTTGAGACACTGGCCTGCCGTATAAATACTGGAATACACACCATTCTGGTATACATGTAAATGCACACCTGATAGCTGAAGGTTACAGAAGGACACAAACTGTTACATAAACACTAAGGGGGTAGAGTCTGCAAACTAGACCTACGGTGCAGGGTAGCTGGGAGGGGGGCATTTAAATGGGGGATTTTTTCAAGGTTGTGGTTGCAGTTAATGCTATGGGGACAGAGGAGCAATGCGTGTGAGACAGCCAGACACAGAGAGAGGGAGGGACGTGAAGGTGGGGACCATGAAAAGAGGGCACCCGATTCACCTTAGGCAGGGTGTGGCGGTACACTCAGTGATGGCCCTAACATCCTTGACGTGGAACGTCAACGGCTTTAGTGATAAGATTAAGTGTACCATGGTTCTCAGATATCACCACAGGCAGTCCCCTGACATGGTCCTTCGGCAGGAAACCCATCTTAATCTTAAGGGAGATCACTGCCTGGCAATGAATAGATTTGGGTACACCCTCCTGGCCCATGCAGGATTCACGTCTGGTTCTAGAGGAGTGACCTTTCTGGTGAAAAATATGATCCCCTTCCTGCTGGGGCAATAATAGCACGACCTCTTGGTTGCACTCACGGGGACATTGGGACCCCAAACACTAAACCTCTGTTCTGTATACATACCACCTTGATTGCACACAGACACTCTCCCGGAGCTTGGCAGGGAACTGATGGTGCTGCCCCCTGGGCCTTGATGATGGGATGAGACATGAACGCTACAATGGCCCAAGAGATTGTGGGTGCAATGGGACTTGTGGACCTGTGGCGCGCGCACAATCCTGCGGTCTGGCAGTACACACACCTGTCAGCACCGCATGGCAGTGGGTCATGCCTAGATTACATTTTTACACAATGCACAAATGTAGGACACTTCGCCGGGTGCAGCAGATGGCCAGGGGCATCTTGGACCATTCTCCGGTGGAGGTGCAGCTCTAGGGCCCGTCCCATGACTTCAGCCTTCCGCCACGTATTGCCTCTTGGCATCTTAAAGACCAAGGGTTCAGAGATAAGACAAGGGACAGGACTGAATACTACTTCCTAGAGAACTTGGTGTAATTTGACTCGCCCTGTATCCTGTGGGAGGAATACAAAGTGGTGGTTTGGGGATACGCTCAGGCAGTGATAGGGGGACTCAGAAAGAGTGGTGCTTTCAGGTGGGACACTGGAAAAGGAGGTTGAGGTGCTGGGTAGAGATAGAGTGGGAGGGAGACCCAGACCCATCACTTATCCTCCGCTTGCACCTCAAACAGCGAGAACTGAAAGACCTGGCGGAGAATGCTGCTCGAATACAAGCCATTGCCACGCAGCGGCGTATTTATGATTGGGGGACAAGGCAAATACATTGATTACATGGCTAGAAAAGAGAGACCGAGGCAGGAACTGGGTGCTGGAGCTTAAACCTCTGGGTAAACCCCCATATACAACTGGGAGGGAAATAGCAGAGGCCTTTGCCGAGTACTACGAGGCAATGTACCAGTCGGCCGCAAGTAGATCCTGGGAGGACTCTACGGGCCTGGTCCGAGATGTCTCCCTGTGGGAACTTCCAGAGGGAGACAGAGCCGCACTAGGCAAGAACCTGACGGTGGAGGAGATAGGGCAAGCAATGTGGAACATACAGTCCAGCATAGTGGCGGGCCCCAACAGGCTGCCTGCGGAAATGTACAATTTGAGGCGGGCAAGGTGGCACAGCCCATGCTCTATATGCTCCAAACGAAATGGGAAATCGGCCAGCTACCTGAAGACATACGACCGGCCACAATAGCAGTTATCCTGAAAAATGATAAGCCTCCAGACCAATGTGGTTCGTATAGGCCCATCTCTTTGCTAAATTTTGAAGCCATGGTCCTGGTCAAAGCTTCGGCTAATAGATTACGCCTGGTCATTGCCTCCGTCATCCATCCCAACCAGTCTGGGTTTATGCCGCAACGGAGCACCAAGATAAATTTCTTGTGGCTCTATGAAGTCATGCAAATGATGGAGTCCTAGCTGCATGAGGCAGCAGCGCTGCTTTCGTTAGATACATGTATGGCGTTTGACAGCATAGAGTGGCCCTATCTATTTGCATTTCTGTCACGAATGGGCTTTGGGGGAAAATTCTGTGACTGGGTCTGGCTTTTATATCAGGACCCACTGGCGCATGTCAGGGTCAATGGGGTGGTGTCCAGATCATTTAGACTGCACAGGGGCACCCGCTAGGCATGCCCCCTCTCTCCCATGTTTTTTGTGTTGACCCTTGAGCCACTCGCGGCATGGGTGTGCCAAGATCCACTTGTATATGGTATCACAAGCAAAGGGAGCTGGAAGGAGCATATCTCTCTGTATGCAGACGACATTCTGCTATATTGTGTACAAGCCCCGACATTCAGTTAATTGACTTATGCACATTTTCAGGGTATTTGGCAGCTATTCTCGTTATCAGTTAAATTGGGACAAATCCTTGGTATTTCCATTGACTGGGGCCTCCCCCCCTTCGACATCTGACTGTGCGGCGTTGGTGAGGAAAGAAAGATGAGTTTCAATATCTGTGTATCCGTATCACTCACATGGAGGGGGAATATAAATCCCTCAATATACTCCTGCAGCTGCAGAGATTGGGGGAGGACATGACCCACCAGCGGCAGCTACCGATCTCCTTGATGGTTCGGGCCGTCCCGTTTAAGAAGATGGCCCTCCCGCACCTGCTGTATGTACTCCACAACCCCCCACAGAAGCCTGCATAACGTCTTCCAGACGATTGACTCTGAACTGCAAACCTTGCTTTAGATGGGAGGAAGCCCGTGAACAGCGTTACGGAAGCTCCAGTGAGGAGTATATGAGGGTGGACTGGCGGTTCCAGATACCAGGTGTTACGATCTGGTGTCCCAACTCAAAAACATAAATGGCTGGGTGTTTTCAGACAACTTGGAGCTGGCATACCTGCTGGATCGGCATGCCATAGAATCAATGGGCTATCTAGGGGTGCTCTATCAGAAGAGCCGCGAGAGGGACCTTCCAGCACACACTGAGGCGGTAGTGCAAGCTTGGCAGGTAACGACAAAATCGTTGGGTTGGGAGGGCAAATTGACAACTCAAACTTACCTATGGACCAGTGATGGACTAAGAGAAGTGGGACGTCTACAGGGCTTCGCCCGCTGGAGTCATATTGGGATTGATCACTTGGGGTACATCTGGTGGGAGGGGGCAATGATCGCATTTAACAATTTGCAGTCCGAATATCAAATGGCCAACATCGATCGCTTTAGGTACTTACAGTTGTGACACGCCTTGTGTTGCTGCCCACGTGCAGGCTAACTGATTCCCGAGTACTCTCCCCTTGAGGACCAGCTCCTCCTTGATCTCATTGAGGAAAAGGCCCTTTCCTGCACCTACCGCAAACTTCTTATTAGCTTGCCGGACACTCTGGGCCCACTTAGGGAAGTATGGGAGACAAGCGTGGGGCTTTTAGAGGATGATGAACGAGTTGAGGCACGACAATACCCTAAAGAGATAGCCATTTGTGCACGTTTTGGTTTGGCACAGATCCGGATTCTGCATAGATCAGGTACCTCCAGGGCACTACAACATATATGAGGCCAGTGCGACTCAGACCATTGCACCAGAGGGTGCTGCGGGGAGAAGGAATCCTTCTTCCATATCATATGGACTTGCCCAGCGCTACTGGGAGGGAGTAACTGGGGTCATGGCTGCGGCCATGGGTCTCCGGGTCCCACTGGAGGCAAGATAGCATATCCTGGGCGTAGCAGGGGAGGAGCAGTGGCCCAAACATTTCAGCATTTGGCTCATGCTAACCTCGTCCATTTCAAAGCAGAATATTGCTCGGAGAATGGGGTGTGGCGACTCCAACAAGGGTGTGTGACTGAGAACTTGATATAGACTGGTGCCAGTTGGCAGAGAAGGTTGTTTATGAAAGTAGAGCATGCCCCCAAAAATGGGAAAGATTTGGGCCTGCTGGGCGGGGGGAGGGGGCGGCAGGGGGGTGGCGTGGCTAAATGACATCCGGGGATGGATGTTCTGATGGAACTAAACTGCAGGGCTGGGAAGTAATGATGCGAGAAGGGAGGACTCGCAGAGGAAACCCCCTCAGTTTCCAACTATGCATACCATGGATTGTTTTCACCTCTGTATCTGTGTCAGTCATATTGATGTGTCCTGCGACTGTTTAAACAAAAGAGTTTTAAAATAAATCAAGATATAAAGTGCATCATTGTAATATTTGTTGTTTGACGTGTGTACTGATAAGAGAGAAGAATACATCATCTTCATTTTTCTACTTGCCGGGTCATTAAAATGCCAGTCGTCCTGTAGAAAAATGGCCAGATGGCAATCCTATACATGACTGAAAAATATCTATAAAATAAAAATAGATGAAATTTAGAATCATAGGTGCACATGCATAGACATTCTGAAAAGCGATTCGTTAATAGAGAGAAATAAAGAATCACTAATAAGGAATCGCATTCCGGAATGCATGAACAGATTCGGTATAATTTAGCGTTTCCTTAAAAATCGCTAATAAGTACCGAAAACTCAATAGCGATTCCTTAAAATAAAGATTAGCAATTACCGAAATCGGTATTACCGAATTCGGTATTAGCGAGTTCGGAAATAGCGAATTCTCAAAAAACGGGTCGCACAAGAAGCGGGCTGATGACATCACAACCAGGAAGTCATCCAGCCCATCCCTCATTCACTGCCCTGAGGAGCTCACAGGAGGAAGCAGAGCATACAAGCTGAGGCAAGAGACTTCACCCTCTGAACCCATCCACCCTACCTTCATCCAGGATGGACAAGGATGCACCTGCCACTTCAGACACGCCCAGGAAGAGGAAGAGAAAGTTCTCTGACAGGGAACTTGAGTATTTGATTGAGGGGGTGAGCAGCAAGCATGACAAGCTGTTTGGGAAGCTGTCACTCAAGGTGCCCAAAGCTGAGAAGCGGAAGATTTGGCTTCGCATCAGGGAGAGGGTGAATGCTGTAGGAGTGACGCACCGCAGCATCGACGGCCTTAAGAAAAGGTGGTATGACCTCAGGAGGAGGGCAAAGGAACGCATTGCCGAAAGGGTCAAGGAGGCAGCTGGCACAGTAGGGGGGCCATCCAGAGTACCTTCCAACACTGCCCTGGAGGAGCTGGTTGAGGGGACCATTGAGCCAGAGGCAGTCGTCGGAGTAACCCAGATGGACACCTCCGGCGCAGCAACCACAGAACAAGGTAAGATGCATGCCTGCGCCTAAACGCTGCGTATTGTATACCCATCCCCATCCCCCCAGGTCAATCACAGTGTGCAGGGAGAAGTGCATAACACATATGCCCTCACATTAGTATTGCATCATGGGAGTCGTAGTCATGTTAGCCAAGTGTGCATGTATAATCACCAATGCACAATAAATTAGATCAGCAGTACAGGCCCAACAGAGTGTCAAATTATGTAATTTATTGTAGGAAATAAATGCTGAATGACAAACAGATGTAGTCACAAAATAAACTAACAATGCACCGTTTCACACACAGATGCATCTCCTGGGGAATCTGATGACAGTGAGCGCCTCATCATCTCCGAGACACCGGCAGATAGCGATGGCGACACTCCGCAGGAAGGTCAATCCCCACCACCACCAGCGACAATACCACCACCACCACCAACGACAATACCACCACCACCACCAGCGACAATACCACCAAGACGCAGGGCACATGTCCCCTCCCTGCAGGTGATGGATGCAGACCCGAGTCCAGCACCCATAAGTGCGCACAGTCAGACACGTGTCACACCGCCAGCCCCACCACCAGCACTTGGCCGAGTCACACAGCGGCGCAAGCGGATGCTGCGTGTTCAGCGCCTGCAGGTGAGACACATGGGGACAATGAACCTCAATATCTCAAAACTCGCCAAACACATGTGCACTCTGACAGACGCTGTGCGGCACATAACCACAGTTGCGGCTGAGGGCAATCGGGACATAAGTCAAAACCTCCAGGAGCTCACCCGTGCCATCCGAGCAGGACAACACAGCGAGCGCAGGAGGCATAGGCAGAACTTGCTCCATACCACTGCATCGACCAGGGCCATCACAAAGCTCTGCAATAGCACAGCAGTTTTGTCCCGCCGCTCCGTGTCACTGCAGGTGGACCTCGGCCATTACTGTGGGGATGAGGCGGAGGCCTTAGGCCAGGTGACCACTTCAGTGGAACACTTGCAGTCAGGGACATTCAGTGGCAGCAACTTGGGAGGGGAGGAGGGCAGTGAGGCCGCATCCAGTGTGAGCAGCGTGTCGGTGCTGGAGACCTGCACCAGGAGGCGCAGTTTGCACTTCTCCACAGCCACAGAGACACAGCGTGGTGAGGTAGAGGAGACACGCGTCAGGAGGCTGGGGGTTCGTGGGAAGCGCCACCAGACATTCAGTCCTGCATCTCTGACCATGGTGGTGTAACCATGGGCCACTTTAATTTTGCCTTAGCACTCCCGTGATGCCAACGGTTATGTTTTTTGCCACAATGTGTGGAAGCACTGTAATTTTGCATCATAATGTTACATCACTTTCGCAAGTGCTCATGTGAAGTAAACAGTAGCACTCCAAAATATATAGTCATGGCTCATTCTTACCTGGCTCTGAACTGATGTTGTGTGATGTATGTCCGCCTCCTTTGACCTTCAGCTGTGTTTGGAACGTGTGACTGTCGGTGTTGTGCGTGTGGTTGGTCATCCCGATAGTTGTCATTTCTGTCCACCTCTATGGGTATCCCCCTTCTGGTTGCAATGTTGTGCAGCATGGCACATACTGCTACAATCCTGCAGCAGGTGTCTGGTTTATATTGCAAAGCACCACCAGTCTTATGTAAGATCCGGAAGCGACTCTTCAGGATCCCGAATGTTCTCTCAATCACATTTCTTGTGCTAATATGTGCCGCGTTGTAGCGTTGCTCCTGTGGTGTCGCTGGGTTGATGTAGGGGGTGAGGATATATTCCCGCAGGGCGTATGCACTGTCACCTACAGGGGGGAAGCAAAGGCTTAGCGGCAGTAATGATGATACATGTGTGATACTGATGTTATGAATAGGTATGAGTACGTACCAAGCAGGATTCCCTCTCCGAATTCTCCATTGAGCAGACGCCTGTGGATGCCACTGTGTCTGAATATATAGGAGTCGTGTGTGCTCCCTGGAAATTGTGCCATTATGTCTGTGATGATGTGCTTGGCATCGCACACGACCTGCACGTTGATGGAGTGATAGCACTTCCTGTTACGGAAGATGTACTCATTGGCTGAGGGGGGACAGATGGGGACATGCGTGCAGTCAATGCATCCTATGACATGGGGGAATTGGGCCACCTGGTAGAATTCCTGTTTGGTGTGGTCCATCTGCTGTGGGGTTGGGGGGAAGCTGATGTGGGTATGTATCATTGTCAGCATGGCATCAATGAATTTACGGAAGAAGCGTGAAAGTGCGCTTTGTGATACGCCTCCCGCTACCGCTATGACCCCCTGGAAACTTCCAGACGCCAGTAGGTGCAGGCTGCATAGGACCTGGACGTGTGCAGGAATGGCATTGGTCCTACGTGTCTGGTGCTGCAGTAGTGGTTCCAGGTCAGCAATTAGGCGCATTTTCATGGCACGATTGAGATGGTACTTGTCATATACTTCATCCTCATTTTGGCCCAGCAATGTAATGCGCACTCTGAATACCCTCTCCTGGATCCTCCTCCTGCGCTGCGCTGTGCTGCTGCATTTATTCTCATCCTCCTTACAAGCACGTAGAGGGCTGCCATTTTGTGAAAGGAAACGGGGTCTCCAGGCCCATTTTTTAAGGCTTTCGGATTGATTACATCTGTGGTACACTTGGACTTTTTTTTTTTTTGTGTGTCTGCAACTTTACCTCCTGGTTCTGATTCCCCTTACTCTGCTCATGCTAAATACCGATTTTGGAGATTTTCGGTATTTGCGATTTTTAATGCATTCTTTAGCGATTCTTTATTTGCTAATCGCTAATGCCAGGCGCTATTTGTGTTTTCGGTATTGCCGATTCTTTAATTTGCGATTCTTTATTTTAACGGGTATTATTTTAGCGATTCTTTATTTTTTCGCTCTTGGTGTTGATGTATTGGAATTGGTTGTTTGCCACTCGCTAACGGGAGATTTTAGCGATTCAGTAGTTTTGCGAGGAGATTTTTGCTTGATGCATGTGCCAGATAGTATATAAAATAGATTACATTTAAAATGCAAGTATTCAGTCCTCCATGAACTACATCCAAAAACCAACAACCCAGGTTCAAAGTATTTATTTTAAATCTCAAACTAATTGCCCCTCATGCCATCTTGAGACTATGTCCTTGTGTGGGCATGCGCATATAGCGGTCAAGTGGCCCAATTTCACGTGTGTCATCATAAACCAGTTCCAGCTGTTAAATCAATATCATTGTGCTTTCTGAACTCCTTTTTTTGTTTTTACCTTTATAGGCATGGAGTTAAAAAAAACTCCCAGGTTCCAAAGTGCTTTTGGGTAAAAAAACACCTGGACTTCCTCAAAGCGTCACACATTTCATTGTGTTATTTGTCAGATGTGCACAACGATCCTTTAACTGCAGCCCATGTTCTACTTGATTTGTTTTGTGAGAGAGCCTTGTATTGCTAATTGTTTCATATGCTGTACTCATTTTTGTCATCAGGTTTAGCGGAAGAAGCTTGCTGAGATCCTACTTTTGCTAGGGAAGCTTGCACAGATGCTTCAAAGCTGTTCCGTTTTTCTGTGAGGAGTTTCAGGTGTGCTCCCCATGTTGTAAATCTGCTGTGTATGAAGTAAGCTTTGCACAGGCCCTATCTTTGTTGAGGCTAGCTTGAATCCAGTGGTGTAGTGCGCAAGGGGGTGGGGATGGGGTGATGGATTTCGGCCCAGATCTCTGTACTGGGGTGAATGTATGACATTGTTCTGCATTCTTTCCCTCAATTGTTCTTTTTGCATTTTTTCACCCTGAGTGGTACGAGTATGCCCAGACATGGGTCCCGTGCTCTCCTTGCCACTGGAGTCAAGCTACCCTGGCTGATGAGGGGTGAAACCCCAACACTGGTACTAGGATGCCTGTTTCCAGTCAAGGGAGGACCTGGCCTGGCAGTTTGGGCTGGACTGTTCCCATTGAGCACAGGGTCAAGACTGATTTGCATATGGCTGGGTCTAAACTGGAATGGCATGGTGAGCAAAAAACGTTGGATTTAGGCCCAGACCTCTGTACTGGGGTGAATGTATGACATTGTTCTGCATTCTTTCCCTCAATTGTTCTTTTTGCATTTGTCACCCTGAGTGGGACGGGTATGCCCAGACGTGGGTCCCGTGCTCTCCATGCCACTGGAGTCAAGCTATCCTGGCTGATGAGGGGTGAAACCCCGAAACCGGTACTAATATGCTTGTTTCCAGTCGAGGGAGGACCTGAACTGGCAGTTCGGGCTGGACTGTTCATATCGGGCACATGATCAAGACTGATATGCATATGGCTGGGTCTAAACTGGAATGGCATGGTGAGAAAAAACGATGGATTTAGGCCCAGATCTCTGTACTGGGGTGAATGTATGACATTGTTATGCATTCTATCCATCAATAGTTTTTTTGCGTATTCATACTTCCATAGTGCAAAGGCGTGTGTGTTGTATAACGTAGGATATGTATTGGAAGCTTACTTTTCCAGTGCAAAATCGTATACATAGACAATTTTAAAAGCATTCCACACATTGGATGTGTGCTATAGAAAGTAGCACATGTGTGATGTGCAGAATGTTGGGATAAATGTAAAACTGCTTCAAGGGGCATTACTTACTGATGCAAATCGTAATCTGCCTATCATCGTAGGTTAGCTTTGCATTAAAAATATGGGTACTTGCACTGATCGGCCCTAGGTACACCCATTTAACACCGCCTTGACGCAAAATGCCACAAAGCAGTGGAAAACGCTATTGATATAGAGAAAAGAGCAACTTTCCAGCACAGAATACCTTTTGTGTTGGAAAGTTAATACTCTTCTAAGACTTTGCACCACTTTCCATCAATTTGAACGAAAGAGTCTTGCGCTCTTTCCTATTCAGTATTTGTTGCATGTGAGTCAATCCTGCAATGCCAGTTCATATACCAGACCCATTTGCGATCGCAAAAAAGGGTCCTGGCATAATATTTTATGAAAGTTTATACATTTTTTAATTTGAATTGATTTAATTTCATTATATTTGAAGTAAAGTTAAAGGGTTATTTCATTTAAATGTGCAATGCTAACTTAAAGGCCTTTTTCGAGATGCCTTTTCTCTGATGTTGACCTTTCCCTTCATTTAATACAATGGATCATTCTTTGCAAAGTATAATGTAAATTCTTTGTCCTGTACACTTCTATCTCCTGACATATTTTCAATACATTTTCCAACATTCACAGTGCAATACTCCTGTGGCAATAGAATTTTAGCAATGACCATAAGCTGTAACTTTGTATTCCTTTTCTAGCAATGTTAGCCTGTGTGGAATCGCAAACTTTCATTTCTCATGACTCACGTAGGAAACCAGCTCATTGTTTCAATTATCTTAGGTGACATGATGTGGCCATGGCTTTACCAAAGGATTTATAAAATAAGAAACCCCAAAGGAAGGGAATGCATGCAACTCAACACATTGCATTGCATTGCAGTGCATCACAATCACAGTCGCAGTTGCATCGCAAACATGAATGCTATGCTGTTCGATTTATTTATTTTTTTACTTCTTAACTAGCTTTGGACTGCCTTGTCAAGGCTACAGTCGGTAGCATACGGACTGAGCCTTCTCTGCCGAACCCTTTCCCATTTCTTTATTTTTCGTTATGTTAATAGACTCGCCCTTAATGGACTCTACAAAGTCTCCTAAAATCTGAGCTGTTAGACATTGAACTAGTCTTCCACTTATTTGGTGGTAGGATCCTCTGTGATTTTTAATGATTTGAATGCCTGCTTAAATGCTTGCCACTGTTATGAAAGCTGTTATATTTTTGACTGAACTTCTTAAGCAAATGATGGTTATGATGAGTTTTGCATTTCTAATACAATAACCAAATTATTTAATTTTTGTCTGAGTCTGTCATTGAGTACTGTTGATTTGTCCATTTGACTGTGATTAATGATTTAATGCATTGTAGGAAGTATCAGCAAGCTCTGGCAGAACACCAGATGTTACTTCTCTTATTCTGTGTAGCAATTGCAGAGTTATTGGTTTGTATAATCCTTCCTTGTCTTTACTTCTTTAGTAGGTTGGGACTTCCTGTTGCTATTCTTTATATCTGCAGTATGGTCTTGAGAGTGGTATATCTAAATCTGATTTCAAACCTGTGTATTTGCTGTCAATTAATGGTCCTCATTGGACAGCCAACATAGAGTTTAGACATCCAAATTTCCACCCATCATAAAGTGCCCAGTACGGTTAGAAAAGTAAATGGTAGTAAACTAAGGAAAGAAAAAATAAATTGTCAGCATGCTTACGCTGCATCACTATGTTGTGGGATTGATTGGTGAAGATTGAGTGGTCGCTGTAGACAATTCGCTTGGTGTGTGTCTACATTTTTGTCTAACTGTCCCCCAAAAATTGTCAAGCCATAAAAATGAGTTGATCAACTTTGGTTGGAAGTGCATTCACTGCTTCAGAAGTAGCACGGCCATCATAGGAATAAAGACAACGATTTGGTGCCCCTGTTACATTTAGAGGTCGAAGAGTTCAGAGGTGCTTACTCTTTTAGTTTATCTATTGGTATTTCTAGATTACTATAATGGTGTTCCTGTTATATGTCAAATCCATTTGTTTTTGATGTAAGATTAAGTTTTGATTTGAAAACAACATTATTATCATTTTTAAAAGATATATGCGAAGATAATTCTGGTTACCGTCTTCAGCCAAATGAAGCCCTAGAGAGGTAGTGGACATTAGAACTAAACCACCCAAATAAGCCAGATTGGAACTAAAATCAATCACCAGTTTGAGTGGAAATATGTATCTTCCGTCTAGATATTTGTGTACGTCTGAGACGCAGAGACAGAATAATGGCGCCAATATACACCACTGTGTAAGATCATTCGATGTAGAAGTCTTGGGTGATAGCCTTCCATCTGATGTTAGCTTCCCCTGGACGCAGGCGCCCGTGTGCAGTTCCTTTGTTAAATTCAATAATGAGCTATTGATGCCTCAAACATGCAATTTGGTCTAGAGCCACAAACAGTCAATATGATCGAATGCAGTGTAGTAATCCACCAAGACTGTCAAGATGCTGTCGTTTGGAGCTGGATTCAGAGTGAAGATGTTATCAAGTGTTGAGCAACCGGTTTGAAATCCCATATGCATATAATTTAATATGTTGTTTTCATTGGCCCAAGTCTCTAAGTTTGCTAAAAGTATTCTGGCAAAGATCTTTCCTTCCAAGTCCGGTAATGATATTATTCGGTAGTTGCTCGAGTCTGATTTGTTTCCCTTTTTTTGCTGAAAAGTTGATGGAATGCTTCCTTTTAAAAGGAAATTGCTAAACAGAGGCAGGAGTCAGGGTCCATAAATTCTTTGTGTGTTTTTCTTTTCATGCTTCCCTGTATTTCCTGGCTTTTTGCACAGTTATGTGTTTTTTATGTCGTCGGGACGTTGGAGAAGCTTTCTCTATAAACGACTAAGTGAGAAAGTGTGGGCTGCAGACTGAAGAGAGGATGCTAATGGACAAAAGTTTCTTCGAAAGATCAGAAAATAATAAAAGCGGCAATAATAAGGGCATGATAAGACAATGGTCCATGGTAAGTGTTTTGTAGATGAAAGAGAAGGAACAACTCATATTTTCATGACTGGTGAGTTGAAGGTGGCACATCAGAGTAAAGCAGTAAATAAAAGATGAATAGCAAGTTAGTTATGAAAGAATGAAAGAGGATAAAGTATAAAAATGGATAGCTGGAGAGGAGGCGAGTGGAGGTAGAAAATATTCCCCTTTTTGAGGGATTAAGACCTAGGAAGTGCAAACGCATCTTTGATTCAGTCCCTGAATGACAGTGTGATAACTAAGCATGTTGAAGATTTCCAGGAAATGAGGGAAAGGAAAAAGATTGTGACATCAAACGTCAGGTAAGTAAAGTTGGAAAAATTACAACTAAAACAAATGCAAAACTGTGAAGAGGGACGGGGGCCAAGGACGATGTCTTACTAAGCATTATAATGTTGAGAGTTTTACAAGAAACAGAGAACTACCAGCACCACTGAAATATGCCATGTATCAGCTAAGTCATTGTATTATGTTTTAATCCAGAATAAAGACTGAGCCCTCCTACAGCATGAATTAGATAGTCAAAGATTCTGACAGATTGTGTTTAAAATATTACTTCTATCATGTAGTTGCAGAAAGATGTTTATAGTTACTGATATTTTTGTTACTTCCAGCATCTCGCTAATAACTTCCAGCACTCCTTAAGCCTAGATGGGTGACTCATCTACATTTAAACTTCGATTTCTCCCAAAACGTAAAGCACAGGCATATGTAAATGTACAAAAAAAAGAATGGCTTCCAAAAATGTCAGCAAGGAATTTTTCAAATTACTTGCTGTATAAGAATAAAACTAAAGCAAAAGTAGTCCCAGATGAATATGTGAGATTAGTTCGCATGCGATACATCACATGCCATTACAACGCGGTCATTACAACGACCGCGTTGTTATATCGCATATGATTACATCGCAAGTCGTTACAACGACTTGATGTAGGGGGCGCGATGGACTTAGAGATAATATAATTTACTATTCCTACCCTAGTTTGTGCAACAGCAGGGAAGGTGTTGGATTGTAAATCAAACACCTTCCGCCCCCTACAGCAAGTCGTTGTAACAACTTGTGATGTAATCGAATGCGATGTAACAATGCGGTCGTTGTAACGACTGAGTTGTAATGGTGTGCGATGTATCGCATGCGAACTAAACAATGTCTTCCGTCCCAGATGTACCTAAGGATATGAGAGGTGCGAGAGAAGTGTGATGATCAAAAGCAGTGGATTGAGCCAAAACATTTGATGGTGTGACTGTTGAAATATATCTTATATAGCAAGAACTGTTTCATTTGTAAATTATTGTAGGGTCAAAGGTCCTTTCTAGATCTGTAAATCCATGCCTTTCTGCTCTTTTTCCTGACCTAGCCAGTTGTCTTTCCTTCTTTGGACCCGACAATACGTGGGACCTCTAGATTTGCTTTTTTCTACTTGCATTCCACATGTAAAGCAAATGGCTCGACTGCCTCTGGGTCACACCCAAAATGAACTTATAGTTGATTATGGCTACTGCCCCTCATACAGTGCCCATGGGGCTGAGAGTTGGGGCAGTTTATTAAAGTTCAGAAGAACCCTGTATCTCAGATTTGAAGATCACCTAGCAGGTCTCACCTGTACAGTAGTTTCAGTGCTCCAGAATTTCGTGTTTTTTACGGGATTTTATATAGCGCGAACTTGACCCGAAGGTATCGGGTATCAGAGCGCTTTACATAGCACCAGTTGCGTTACATGAGGACTCATTCATTTTGGTTAGGCATAGGGAGATTAAGGGCCATATGTATCAAAATGTTCTTTGGCGATTCTCAAATAGTGATTTTTTGCGAATCGCTATTTGAGAATTGCAAAAGGCTATGTATGTAGGATTTGCAAATAATTTTGCGAATCCTGCACATTCCTTAATTGCGAATCGCAAATTGCGATTCACAATTAAGGAATACCTCCCCATTCATTCCTATGGACCTAAAGGCCCATAGGAATGAATGGGAAGAATTTCTAAATTTGCGATTCTCAATTAGAGAATCGCAAATTGAAAATGCAATTTCAAGGGTGCCAGGGAGTCAAAAGGACACCATGTTGCACCCCTAAATTGTGTATGTGTGCACATGTGGCACACATACATGCCCTAAGGGCATGTATGTGCGCAACATGGCACTTTGAAAAATGCAAAAAAGTGCATTTTTCAAAGAAATCGCAAATTACCACCATCTTGAAGTTGGTGGTAATTTGCGATTTATTAAGGAGAAATAGAACAACTTAGGTGCTTTTTACATCGCATTTAAGGAATCGCAGTTTGCGATTCCTTAAATGCTTTCTCAAAATAAGGAATCGCAATATTTGCAATTCCCTATTTTGCAAGGGCCTTTTGGGATGATACATCCCAAAAGGCTTTTTCCCGTTCACGTTTGCGAACGGGAAATGGGCTTCATTCATATGCCCCTAAGTGATTTGCCCAGAATCACAAGATGTTCAGCGTCATTGCAGAGACTCGAACCTGGTTCCCCAGATTCGAGGTCGCCCGCCCTAGCCGTTAGGCCAGTGGTGGCTCACCGAGTGAGGGCTGCGGGGTGGTGGGGCGGGGTAGGGGCAGGGTGGGGGGTAGTAAACTCCGGCATACAGCAGAACGGAGTTTAGTAAATAAATAAATAAATAAAACAATTTACATTGCGCGCACGGCATTGCCAACTCGGCGTTGCAGTGCGCGCAATGTAAATTGTTCTATTTATTTATTTATTTGCTAAACTCCATTCTGCCGTATGCCAGAGTTTACTACACCCCACCCTGCCCCTCCCCGCCTCACCGCCCCGCAGCACTCCCTCGGCGAGCCGCCACTGCTTTAGGCCAACTTCTCTTCCCTCTCCCCTACTTACTTCTCCTCCTGTGTGAGTGTGACATGTTTTATGTTTGCATAGCCTTGTGAGTAAGTGCAATGTGAATTGTGATGCAATGGACACAGGAAATTATACTCAAATTGTTGGCTCACTGGCAGGCTGTCCCTGCTGCCATCTCTGGGATTCTGCCACGGAGGCTCCATCGATGTTTGGGGGTACCTTGGACTCTACATCCCCATCTTTGCTGCCTACAAGCCGGTTTATCTGGACTTGTTGCAGACAAGGAGATGATTGTGGTTAACAGGACTCTGCATGCTACTATACATCCCTCAGTGGGCAACTGAGCCCAGGTTTTGGAGGCGTCCTGCTGTGGTAAATGACAATGATGAGAAAGATGCAGAGTTGCTCTGGCGTGTTCCATAGTCAGTCTGCACACCACATCTGCACATGTTGCTGTGAGGACTCTGGCATGCTGCCTTGTCTACCTCCAACTACTGCCAGCACTGCCCAGCCATTATATCAACCAGCTCTCCCCATCTCTGCTGCTCCCTATCCCGTGTCCTAGAAAGTCCATTGAGTCCCCTGAGTGTTGGGTCAAAGCCCTCACGTAAGTAAGGGTATGGTGCTACCAAGACAGACCCAGCCCTTGCTTAGTTCTGCTCTTCAATCTTTTCTCAATGTTTATGCCACGTACCTTGGTACATACTCGCCCAACAACATTTTCTGCATCTAACTCTAATGTATAATTCTGACAAATATAAAAAAGGCTACCAAGTTGATTTAGCCAACCTTCAGTTGTAGGCCTGGTGCTAGTAAAGACCTTTAGATTTTCACTAAAAGTATGTACATATAATATACATAGGTATAGTGACTTTCTGCCAGTCCTTTTCATTAACTGATCTGTTGTGGTGTCATTCACGTTTTTATTCCCCCCCTAAAGCACACACCATGGGGGAATGGGTCAGCCCACTTCATTAGCCATTGACTATTTTCACTCTGGGTGACAGCAATCTTTTCCTTCACAGGGAGCACATGCTCGCACAAAGTAGTCCTTTCAGTGCCAGTGTCAGGGACTACTATGTATGACAATGTGTGCTTTTTGAGATAAAAAAAATGTTTTTGCTTTTGGTCAATTTTTTGTACTGGCCTTCCGAGGGTCTGGCAGCTGAACAAACAATAGCATGTTACAAACCCCAGGACAAAACAAGCATTGCCAAATGTAAAGTCTGGCAGCCAATGACAAGCCTGTTGCTTCAGAAATGCCTGGTCATGTCCTTGTGATCGTCGATGTAAACACGTGGTTTTATTTTAGGGTTCCTCGCGCTGCTAAAAAAAGTTGTGTTTTTCTTAAAAGCAAGAACTGCTCTGTATCCATAAAATTCACTGCCTGAAATAGCTGCACAATCATCTGAGTGTGAGAAAGCTTATGCCGGGTCATAGCACTGTAACAAGAAATAGAACCGATAAGATGGAGCCTCTCTGAGCACATGCTGGTTTGGCGCCTTTACATTCCAGCGTTTGGTGAAAAAACAACAGGGACAGCTATTAATAACAGGATCCTGATCATGAGATGCCTAAGAACAGCTGTGCAAAGGTTTATTCCGGGGTGGGGTGGTGTTAGAGGGAGGGAGGGGAGGAGCTGGTCCAAGGAAGCAAGTCTCCTTACAAGAAATGTATTTTTGAGAGTGCAGACCATGTAGTGCTTTAATTAAGGGCTGGGTGGTTCAACACAGATTGTAGTTATTTTACAAATGCGTTGAACCTACTTGTTATATTTTTAGTTACATTTGAAAGGAAAGGTATATGTTGCTCTAGCAGGTGAGGCCGCGCCTTTCATTTGTGAACACACACTCCTCCAGAGACTTAAATTCATTGAACAGTTCAATGCGTGTACCTGCATGGATTAGGGGTTCAGGGTTATGTACTGTTAAACTGCACTGCTTGTGGGTTGTGTGAGGTGGGAGAGGGGGCCCTGCCCTTCTCTGCAGCAGTCACAGGTAGACCCTCTCCCCATCTTATCCCATTCAGGTACTAACACAGATAACATTTGTAGAACATGAAAACACAACAGAATTGTTCCTTTTCACAGCCTATTCACTCACGGGCGGTTTATTTTCTCATTTTGTTCTCTGTGTCTTTCAAAGATTGCAAACTCATTCTGTCTCCTGCTGATTAATTTCAGTAGTTACCGAGTCCGTTTTATAGACCGCCTTGACATTTTCATAGACTTTGTGGAAGAAGCCACAAATAAGAAATGTGTGATGTGGTAACTAGGGAGGGCACTTCTTTTTAAAGGGAAAGTAGAGCTGCTGTAGCAGGAACTCAACTAGCACTAAAGGGAGTGTTGGAATAGTATTTTTGTATTGTAATTTTAGTTGTACAACTAGAACGGGTTCTAACAGTAGCACTAATAGTAACAGACAAGTATGGAGACAAAAGTAGTTTTATCAGTAGTATTGGTAGATGTCGTACTGTATAGGGTGCTATGAATGGTGCATGTAGCATTCTTCAAAATATTTTTATTAGTTTTGTCTTTTTTCCAGCAACAACCACAGAACAATAAACTTGCATTGCCTTAAAGTGGTATTTTTTACATCTCAAAACATATCAGAAAAAAAACAGAGAATTAAAGCTCTTCCCCCAACGCCACAGCCATCCTCTGTACCACCATGCAAGTAGCATTAGTGGTAGGTTGGGCTCTACATTTAAATGAAATTAAAATAGCTGCAATATGAGTGGAAATGCTAGTAGTTCCAGCTATTGTACCAGTTTTAATGTTACCAGCAGTAGTGGCAGTAGTAAGTATAGTAGTAGTAGTAGTAGCAGAATGGAAAGCACAAGTAGTCATATAGGAAACTGTAGTAATAGCACAAGTGCCAGTAGTAGCAATATCACTTCTTTAAATAGGGCTGGCTAGTAGGTGTAGTAGTAACATAGTGGCTCTTGTAGATCATAGTGGACTATGTTTAGGAATAGAATCTGTGGCAGCATTTATAACAGTAGTAGTTACAAACTGAATAGTCATGTTGTTAGCTATATTAGGACAGTATTATCAGAAGTTATAGTAGCAGAAGTAGTAATGCTAGTTGTAGTACTACTACTAGCACAAAAACTATAGTAGTGGTAATTATAGGCTGCATTACTGTGAGAAAGCATCACTATTCATCTAGGTTTGGACTGAAATAACATTAATTATTATACATATTTCAATGTAAGTGTATTTTTCTGACTGCCCCATACTTCGAAAAAACTGTACAACAGATGAGGTGTGGTTGGAACGAACACTTAACGATGTTTACTATTAGAAATACTGCATAACTATATGCAAGTGTTTAAATAACACTCTTCCAAGACAAGGAGTTTGACGCTGCGAGGAATAATTGCCCACAGCATAGCGCTGTTGACACAGTGTTTCTGTGAGGTGAATGCAAACACTGTAGGACATTCAGATCCCCCTATCAGAACGTCACAGTGTGATGGACGAATTTCAGCAAAAACCTGCACCATCTTTCTATATCCCTGAAAGCCTCCCGTGGAGCTCTTTGCCAATAATAATATGTTTGTCTTACATACGCAAAGAAGGCATCATCCAAACCAAAAAGCAGATTTCTTAGGTCGAGCCAACCAGACAGCACAAGCTAGTTATTGAAAGAGCAGTTGTAAACTTACAGTGAGCTTACTACCTACCGTTCATTGCTTGCCATTAGTTGACTATGTTGTCACTCCCATTTGCTTGCTTCTTATTCAATGGCATATGTTTCTCAGCCCCCTGGGGCATAGCCTCTTTACTATCTTTCTGATTGGCTGACTTTTGTCCTTCCACTGCTCACTTTTCAGCACTACTTTTTTCTTTTGATTTCAGTACTCCACTGTAGTGCCTGTGTTACCCTGTGTTACACTTAAACACTTAACTTCCTAACTTGCTATGGAGCATAACATCTGCCCAGACCTGGGAATGCAGCCCGACCACATAACGTGTCAGCTGCCTGTCTATTTACAGCGTCAGCCAGAGGTGCACCATTTGCTCTGCATTCCTGGCAAGCGATAATTTGAGCTCAGCTGATATCACGCTGCTGCAGTGGTACATCCAACGGCACGCTATAGATGGCCAGTTGGGAAATACCTTAGTCTTAGTTTAGTTGAAAACCAGGCCTTTTTTTAAAATTTTGTTTTACTATTCATGCTATACGTTCCTTTGACCTCGTTGCAGTAAAAATAAAAATGCAATGCAAGAACTCGCAGCGCACAAAGATACGCAACGCACATTTAAGATTCATGACACTATTTGTTTCACAGGTACGCATCTTTGTGCTCTATGGGCGTCTGCCAATTAGCCCTTCACCTGCCCCTCGCGGCTCACCCTATTTCTGGGCTTCCCCCTCAGGTTCACCATTTGAGATAGATCAGTGGGTGAAGCTTGTACTAGCCTCTAATACTCCCCTTGATCTAGTCCTTGCCGAACTGGCCATACCAGGCATCGGACGTTTTCCCAGGAGGCTGGAAGGTTGTGAAGATGATGGCTCTTTGGCACTGCGGGTGGCAGGCGCTATCTTCAGTAAACAGAGCCTCGAGCTGACAACCTCGATTCGTCACAAGGTGCTCATCAGGGCACCTCTCGGGTAACTTAATCTTTAGGACTGGCTCTGCGCCAACAGCATACTTGGCAGTGCTGCGGTCATGCAGTCCATTTGTGGGGCTTACCACATGGGCACACCGCTCCAAGTGCCTGGCAGCTCCAGCAGGGATTAATGATGAAGGTCCAATTACCTGATTGAGGAACGAGTGTGATTGCCTGATTGAGGAACGAGTCGTACAGTATACTTGCTTCACGATTATCTTTCGGACGGTCCCTACATCAGAGTTAATTACGGCAGTCTCTTCAATGATCCACTTCGCCTGCAAGATTGGCCCTTCCTTCCCTCACTCCGAGGTAGGATATATTGACATTCAGGACAGTCCAACAATTCCTCCTTCAAACTAGACTCATAGTTGAGGTTCCCTCCCCTCTAGTCCGTGTGACTCCAACCCTTGGCTGTGTTGTATCCTTCAGTACTTTGTGGAGTACCGCCTCGTAGGAGAGACCTCACCACATCAACAACCAACAATGGGTCTTGAGAGCCCATCTTCACAGATGGAGAATGTGTATTCATTGTCTTCTTTGTTGAAACTAGTTTGGTCCAGGTCCACCCTTTGTCTGCAAGGATGCTCTGACCAACAGGACACTCTTCATATGTAGTGCGCACCTCGGAAATACAAAGAGGTGAAAGCACACTGTACTCAGCTGTTTATGATCCCTCATAGAGATCAGAAAGAGAGACAACGACCTGTGCCCCATAAAGGCTCCTTTCCCTAACAACAGATACCCCATGCCATGTACCTAATGTCAGCTGTAGTCAGAGTAATTTACAGCCCAGTGTATCAAGAATGGCCCAAACAGGAAAGTCTTCCTCGCCTCTCCTTATCATCGCATCTAGTGCTGGCCCCTCCCACCTAGGAAATGCCAGCAATGCACATGTGCTGTCTGTAGCAAGGAACCTCTCCTCCATCTTGTACCATGGTCCAGGCTGTGAGCTTCCAAAATGAAACTCATAGGCCTGAGTCACTAGTGCGCAGCACACTATCACGTCTAGGAAACACAGACACATAAAAGGAACAAGCTGTTGCTTTCTGGATTCCAGGTTCATCTTGAGCATCACAACTTTAAATGAATGGGCCAGTAAGTACGCATTTATGTCATACAGGTGCAAGCCTGTCTCTATAATGTAACAACCATGGTACGCTGCCACTACTGCCCTTCACACATAAAACCTGCGGCAGGCATGGCAGTACCCTGTCACTATAAGGGCACACTTAATACACCCCTTCCAATTCAGGACTAGGTCCAGAACTGATCATTATCAAAAGTTCAGGCCTAGGTCAATTCACGTACACGGGATGTGTGTGGCATGACCAAAAATCAAAAAAACAGGCATGCAATTCAGGCACTCAGGGCAGGGGCATAACTGTACGTTATGCAGTGGTCCGTCCCAACACTTTCACATAGGCACCTGACATCCAGACTGTATGAGGGTGAGGGAGTCTTTAAGATGGGAGAAGTTACTTTATCAATCTTGATTGCAGAGCTGTGTGTAATCCATGCACTGGTATATGTTGATGCTGTGGTTGGACAGAAGTGCTACAGGTTATTCTTTGTATAGCATGAAGGTGAAATGGGAAAATGAATCTCCCTGTTGTACTCCATGTGTCACAAGAATCTGCTTTTTGATTGTCTGAACTAAAGAGAGCTGACAGTTCCACAACCATCATGATGTGATGTGGTGGTCACCACCGTTGGTGATTCACAGGTCTTGGTGGTGATGGTCACCGCCATCGGTGATTTACACGGCTTGGTGGTGATGGTCACCGCTGTCGGCGATTCACAGGGCTTGGTGGTGATGGTCACCGCTGTCGGCGATTCACAGGGCTTGGTGGTGATGGTTACCGCCATCGGTGATTAACAGGGCTTCGTCTACCACCTGGTTGGTTGTAGTCTCAGTCCATTCTTGGGGACGAAGTCTGATTTGCAATCATGCAAGAAAGAGCCAGTGTTAATTTATTTCAAGCAGATTGTTTCATTTCCTACACGAAGCAAGCTGGTGAGATTCACTCTATAAGCTGGACAGGATATACAGTGCGAGTTACAAAAGGCTAGCCCTGAAACTGTGCAAAGGATGGGCAACAGCCTTCCTGGGGGGCAGCTTGAAGAGGCAGGCTCATCCGATTAGAATTGAATGGAAGCAAGGCTCGAGTAAACACAGCCATAAAACGTTTCATCAGACTACTCCAGCCTCATTATCTTTTTTTGGACAGCGCACGTGTATCAGACGTTAAGAGCTCCCAAGAGTTGCAGCCGCTCTTATATTACACTGTATCTGGATGCCTGTGAATTAGGTTGCATTTGTGGCTGTCTGTACTAAAAACATGTCAGCAGGAAGCTAAGCCCTCACAGTTTAAAAGCACATTGGCGACCATGATTCATTCTTTATTAATAATAAAAAGAACTTGTAAAGTGTGGTATGTGGATCAATGTTTCATCTATTTCTTAGAACCCAATATACACTATTTTCTTTAAAGTGAAGGAAGGACTTTATAGAGTCCCGAATGTTTTGCATCTGTTTGATTTCTTCATGACTGAACTTTAAAGTGTCTCCAAGTGAGACACTCACGTTAAAAATTTAAGAGTCGCCCTGCGGTGATGGCCGGATAATAGAAGAACGCGTTGAATCCGCAAAGCCCCATCGTGAACCCGGACTGAGCCCCCACCGATCCGACTGTAATTGAGGCAGCTTTAAAGCATACACCGAATGGGCCCAGTGAACCCCGTTTATGGCCCCCTAGCACCGGCAACAATGACACATTATGCACAGCTCAGCACAGTGTGTGCATGTTTTGTGTACAATTGTACACTTCATCTATCAGTCCCGTAGTACATCTTAATGCTAATAGTGCTTGCCATGGGAAAATAGAAGTGCAGGAACTCACATGCAAAGTTAATTAGAAGTGCTAGTACTCTCCAATAAAAGTATTTTGTCTCCCTTGAGAGGTGCAGGTACTCTCCCTCTCAAAATAAAAAAGCGTCGGTACTCGGTACCGGCGCATTTTAAGCACTGCTAATAGCCAGCTTCAGATTTCTGGCCCAACCAATAGCATTCAAGAAGGAGTTCCGCTCAAGTGCTTGTATGCTGTACAGAGACATGAAAGTGACGAGCGATGAAGGTACTGTTTCCGATTGCCCCTGCTGTAGCAGAGAAATGTCAATTCTTATGGGGTCCTCCACTTGTCAGCATGTGGTGTATAAGAAAATAACAAAATTGCCGCCAGGTTGGTACCTCCACTATTTACTGATTCGTTGCCAGTGAATAATGTAGCCTCTAATCTGGCCACGGGTGACGTTATGTGGTCCAGAATGACCATCATTCCTCCCAGTCCCTCAGCAGTGCACCCGCCAGGACATAAAGAGGGAGACGGGGGAAGACCTTGGCTTAGCGCATGCGCAAAGCCCTTGTTTCTTCCATCTTTAACATAGCTGGTAGCCTGGAGCCAGTGACAAGGAAGAGATTCAAGAAAAGTAGTCGAAAATGGTCAGATAGACGTCAAGTACATTCAGCAGTGAGATCTTGGAGTTATTCATTTCTTTGATCGTTCTAGCAGTTTCCAGAAAGTGCTAAGAGCCCGGAGACTGTGATGAGGAAGAGTGAGAAGTGGGTGTCGAAAAAAGAGAATTCTAAAAGATGTGGGAATCCTCATTTAGATGATTGTAAGAAAGTGCGGATGCCTGATCCTCAGTGGAGAACTGCCAAGATGGTGCAAGATCTGGCATAAAAAGAATATTGAAGGAGGGAATGGGTGAGGATGACGTGAGACAGAGGTGTTGGAGTATTCGTTGTGTAAAAGTGAAGAAAATCCCACGTCCTCTTTGGAGGGTGCAGCTGTCTCCCAGGTAGCAGACAAGCAGGTGCAAACCCAACCCAGAGGAAATAGAGGCGATCAAGTGAAAAACAAGGCAAAATGCCACGTGTGGCTAAAAAAAGTCGATGTATTATGTTAGGAGGCTTCTTACATGTCCCTTCTAACGGAATTACCTGTGTTTCCAAGAAGCAGGGGGGGGGGGGGAGGGGGTGTTGGGGGAGGATTGTTGCCTGTTGCCCTGTACAATAATTTATTGCAAGAGGTAGATTGGTATATTGCACAATTTTGACTGAAACACTTAACAAGAATTATGAAACATATTTGCTGTTTGACCAATGTGCCTAGATTAGATTGGACTATTGAACCATATTTTGACTGAAGCATTCCACTAGAATTATGAAAATATATTTGCTATCCGATCAGTGAGCACAGGTTAGTTATGCACAAGCATATCATAAATGTTATGTTATGTTATGTTATATTCCATTTATAACGCGCTCGGCTACTCATGAATATCCCGGCGCGAAACCTGAGACAGACAAAGGATATCAGACAAAGAGAAATGTTTTCAGCTTCCTTTTAAAGGCAGCAAGCTCCTGTGTAAGACGAAGAGCAGGGGGTAGGGCATTCCACGCCTTGCTAGCTCTGACCACCAGCGAGCAACCTCCCATCCTCTGAAGTCTGAATCTGGGAACCAGGGCCAAGCCCAGAGAGGCCGAGCGCAAGGCCCGTGCAGGGACGTAAAAAGAAAACCGTTTCTGGAGGTAGAGAGGACCCTGACCATGAAGGGCACGGTGAGCCAGAACCAACGCTTTATATTTGATTCTGGCCGCTACTGGAAGCCAATGAAGGGTAGTCAGATGAGAAGAAACACTCATCCGAGAGGAGAGGCCCAGTAGCAGTCTGGCAGCGGTGTTCTGGACTACCTGCAGTTTCTTGATGAGGTATCCCGGAGAGCCTATGTAGAGGGAGTTGGCATAGTCAAGCCGTGAAAGAATCAACGCGCAGGTGATTGTGACTCTGGCTGCCTGCGGAAGGAGAGGAAAGAACTTTCTCAACGTTTTAATAAGTCCAAAGCAGCAGCCAGCAGTTTTCTTAACCTGGGTGGAAAACAGCAGACTCTCCTCAAACCAGAGGCCCAAGTTCTTGGTGGGCCGCCCCTCCGACGAAGGGAGGGGGAGCTCCTGAGGCCAAAGCTGATGCCGGAAATCAGAGGGAAACGGGCCGAAGAGCAAAATCTCCGATTTTTGGTCATTACACTTAAGCTGAGCCCCTGCAAGCCAGGCGAAGATGGAACGCAGACACTGTTGAGCACACAGAGCTGAGCTGACGGCCTTATCCCAGGTAAATGATCCTGTAGCAGTCTTCTTCCGTTCCTGCATGTGATATAATTCACATACCTTTTTATGTTTTTCTGTTATTTGTACGTCTGTCTCGGCAAGAGCTGGACATGAACAAAAAACATGCATAGAGAGGGGCTATGTATCAGCCCCTTCGAGCTATAGTTTGAACAAAGAATCGTTCACAGTTTCGATCAGAACAGAGGAGTATTTCCCCCTCACCAACCTTCAGCTCATTTCGTTGGTGCATTCGATGTGTGACTCCACCTACTCAGTGCTTTGGTTCCAGTGCAAGTACTTGAAGTGTGGTTGCACTGCAGTGGCAGCCCATGTGTTATGCTTGCTGCAGAGCACGTGAGAAGTGGCTCTTATTCTGTAATAGATATCTTTCTTTCATGGTCTTGTGACATGCAAGGCTGCAGCTGGGAGTGACACAGTTCTTCTAACCAATCACATAGGTGGAAACATAGTGAATCAATGGTTTGAATATGCCCGGACACATTGGAGTAGCTAAGGGGGGCTGGGCGGGAGGTGGTCCACCCATCTTTTTGGGGGCGGCGGAGGTGAGCAAGTCGTGTCTGTCGACTACCACCATCCCCCGCCCCCCCAGGACAAGTCTGTCTGCCTCCAACGCCCTCACTCTTACCTGCACCTAGTGGCAAACCTAGGGCCGCCCCAGGTGGCAGTAGGTCTAGCTACGTCACTGCTTCACCCTCAATTGGCATTTAGATGACTTGTACATTGTAGCATGGGCAGGGCCGGACTGGCCAGGGCGGGCATCGGGCGTTTGCCCGGGAGGCTGAAGGGTGGGGTTTTGTTTTGTTACTAGGGGCCAGTTTTGCTGCAATATCGACCCCAGTAACAAAAGCAGCAGTGCTGGGGGCCGGTTTTATTTAACAGCAATGCTTCATGTTGTTTTTCATCCCCCTCCCCTCCTGGGGGCTGGTCTGACAAATTTTCCAGGGCTGCTTTGGATAACCAGTCCGGCCCTGAGCATGGGACGGGCTGATGAAAAGCTTCCTGGTTGTTCATTGGCAGTGGCATTCCGGAGCGAGCATATCACCTTATTTCACCCTTCCTCTTAACTAGTGCTGACCTCTATAAAAGTGCACACAACTCTGACTCGGTTCCACAAGTGGAACTGTATGATTCTGCCTCTGTATTGGCTCCTCTACTGATGATGACCCTAGGTTGTACTGGGTGACTTCAGTGGCACAATCAGGTAGCAAGTCCCACCTGATATGTACACAAATAATAAGTTCACCACTTCTATATTAGGGACCAGTGTGGAGACGGTGAATTGTAGTTCAGTCTGAAACTGAGGTATACTTCTGCAATAATTCATGGGCTCCAGCTCATGGCACCACATAACAGTGGCTAAGTGTTGTAGCACAGAAGGCCACATTGGCACCCAACAGTGCAAAGTCCTCACATCGGCTCAGGCCACACAGTGAAAAAAGATGGACAGCATTTGGGCCTGTGGACTATTGCAAAACTCTAAACTCTTGTTTTGCCCAGCTTCCCTCCTCTCCCCAATGGATCAACAACATACCTGGCAATTCTGTGCAATGCAGAGAGGTAAAATGTAGCTCTTGCAAATGGATTCCACTCATTCCGCACACCAGAATTCTTTGCTTTTTGATCACCCGGTATTTGGACCTTTACTCTTACTACCCAAGTCTCACTCTAGGTAACTTCATGGTAGCTGGACTCCACTTGGTTTCTGCCAGTGTCCACCTTTTAAGATTAGGCTACTGCAAAGTTGCTAGGGGACAGGCAGTGGCTTGGTTACACATAAACATGAGTGCATGCCCATGTGTGCAGGCTGGATGTGAGAGACATCGTGCATATCCTAGTAGCCTGCCTGTGGCATCTTTCCTTTCAAATAACACCAATGAACCCATTTGTAGGCCTTAGTCCCATAAAGGCATGATATTTAAAAAAGTAGGACATGTAGAAATGTCCAGGGCCCCCTCTTGCCCCTGTGCACCAGGGTGCATGCAGGGGGGCACATGTTGTGCTCCCTGTAATTTTGCACCTCCAGTTCCTGCACTGGAAGGAATGCACGACGTTGTGAATTTCTTCCCGTGCAGGAACCTGCACTGGCAGTCCCGCAGTGGTGCTGTTTAAGGCTCACAGTAAGCTATTAAACAGCTCCGCCGTGGGAGCGCCACTTCGCCCACCCACCAGACCACAAAATTACTTTTAATCTGGTGGGCGGGTGACAGTGAAGCTTGGCGGTGCATGGGGCACGGCAGTGGCGCGCGGCCCACTACTGCAGCACCAAAAGTCATAAAAAGGTCCTAAGTTATAAGACAAGAATCTTCTTGGTCAACACCCCTTTGCATGCATCATAAGGGATCTACTGTCTTTTTGCACTTCTTACGTTGTAGACTGCAGCAGTTTCCAAATGTCCCACACCAAACATGGGTTCGACATCATCTTTTCATGCAGACCAGGTTGAAACATGGCTGAATAGGCCATTCAGTTAACGCTCTGGCCTTCCATGTTCTTTTGTCAGGGTCTTCTTCTTAGGCTCTTTAGTACAGTAAAGTATCTATTCTACAGCTAGCAATGTTTGTGAATACCTGCAAGAAATGTAATTTTAGCAGACAATGAAAATCTGAATTTATGCAGCATGAAGAATTGTTGGCCTAAATTGTCAAACTTAAAGTAGAGCAAGAGTTCACATTTAATATGCGTGTGCACATTTAAACACTAATGACTTTGAATGAACAGTGCATAAGGTTCACTTTACAGCATACACTAAATTCTTTTGAATAATTACGTGTAAGGAACTACATTTAAATAAAATACATGAAACATTACTGCACACATTACAGGAACTTTTTTAAATCATTTTTAGTGTAATCACATTCTACATATATGAGGATTGTTCTTTTCCAGTTATCCTAATAGTAAATGTTATTCAATGTATTGAAGCATATATTATGAAAGTCAAATTCATCCTTATAGTGAGTACATTTCTACTAAGTACGGATAGTTTATATTCATTTCTCATGATATGTGATTAACCACATACTTTGAGTAAATTCACTGAAGTATTTGTACTGAAAAAACACAGTAACACAGTGAAAACACCACAAATGGACACCACACAAGTTTAGAAAAATAGAGGATCTTTATCTTAACTAAACAAGATCCAAACAATAAAAATCTAACATACATATATCAAAATAGCACTTAAGAACAGTTATTGCAACAATAGAACTTGTAGAAACAAAAAAGCTCCAGATGTGGCTATTACAACGTTGTGACTGGCATAAATCCAATGTACAGCACCAACCGCGAGGTGCGCAGCTTCGGGCATGGAGTTACTATGCCCCCTAAAAAACAGTACCAAGGAAAACGAAGTCTATGGATGATGAATGGCATAGTAGCGGTGAGGCGTTGGTGCAGAGGTCGAGACCAGTTCCCTGGTTGCCACAGGGGAGGGGAGGTGTTGTGTCTGCGAGGAGGCGATGTGTCGAGTCCAGGATAGGGAAAGTCATCAGTGTCGACAGTGAGGCGTCAATTACGGTGAGGCGATGCAAAGTTGAAGAGTTTGTGAAGTCACCCTCGTCAGTTATCGGCTCTGGGATAACGCGATGCAGGCGGTGGCGGTGACGGAGTCGGTTTGAGCTCTAGCGTCTGGAGGGCAAATAACTGCTGGCGTCGAGGGGCGTTGGAGCTGCAGTGCAGGTGAAGCGGTGCATCGCACACTTCACAAGCAGTGCCCCCGGCCTCGGTGCAGATCATGACATCACTGGCGGTATTGTTGACGGCGTCAGAATCATTCTTCTTGCTTTGCAGCACCAACCACACAATTCTCAGGGTCCAGGAAATGGAATTGGCGTTCTTTTGAATGCAGGAGTCCAAACAGGAGTCAAGGTGTTGACTTGTGGGTTGCAGGTAAAGTCTTTGTGTCCCTGAGACTTCAGAACAGGAGGCGAGCACGCACTAGCCCATGGAGATTCTTCTCCAAGCAGGTTCACAGCAAAGTTCCAGTCCTTTCCTTGTCAGAAGCAGTGACTGCAGGCCAACCCAGCAAAGCACACAGCAAAGGGGCAGTACTCCTCCTCACAGCTCTCCGGCTCTTCACCTTGGCAAACGTTTATCTTGAGCCCAGAAGTGATCTAAATCTTGGGGTTTAAGGTCCTCTACTTATACCCCATTTTGTCTTTGTGGGAGTGGGAGGCGGACTTGCCCGCCCTGACAGACAATGATTGGGCCGAGGCACTGGCTAGCCCCAGGTACTCTGCTATTTCCACTAG
Organism: Triturus cristatus; assembly: GCF_964204655.1. NCBI lineage: Eukaryota > Metazoa > Chordata > Amphibia > Caudata > Salamandridae > Triturus > Triturus cristatus. Next base: position 817,681,603 of record NC_140582.1, read on the forward strand.
ATACAGGCTGATCCAATTTAAATATCTCCATAGAATATATTACACATGCCTCCGCCTCTGGAAGATGGGGGCTATTCAGTCCCCCACATGTCTCCACTGTGACTCAGACGAGGGGTCATTCCTTTATACGGTGTGGAGCTGCGGGGCACTGCAGCACTTCTGGTCGGGCTTTTTGTCTTGCATGGGGCGGGCACTGCCATGGGACATTCCAGCAGACCCTACACTGACTCTCCTCCACAGCACAGAAGACATTGGGGGCAACAGATATAAAAGACACCTTCTGTTCTTGTGCCTCACATTGGCTAAGCGAGACATTGCGCAGCATTGGAAGGCTACGTCCCCACCCTGCCTAGCTAATTGGAAAACAGCCATGCATGGATCATTGCATGTCAGCGGAGATTGCGGCGTTTCAGGCAAGGGGTTGTCCGCAGAAGCATGGGAAGATCTGTGCTAGGTGGGCCAAGTACAGAGGTATCGACTTGTCCTTAATAACACAGCCAGTTAACCGAGACCCTATTGAACGACTAGTGGTGAATGGCTTGCCAGTATAATGTGTTAGAGCTACACAGATGTAGACGGAAACTCATTCGATGTGTCTATATCATGTTTTCTATGGTATGTATGGTGCACATTCGGGTGAGGGGGTGTTTTTTCTGGTCTGATGTTCCGCGGACCTCAGGGGTGGGAAATTTTCTGTACCTAGAGTTTCTACAATATGCCTTACAAATGTACAATGCTTGCTGGGCTTGGAAAATCAATAAAATCTGTTGTTAAAAAAAAAAAAGTCAGGGGAACCACGCCAAGGATGCCAAGCCTAAAAGTTCACTTTAGAAATAAGGTCATCTTAAACTCCTATTTCAATATTGTTAGATCAGATAAGAATCAAGTGCTAAATGCACATTCATACCATGTGTTTGTTATCAAGTTGTGACTTATTTGTGACATGTAAAGGATGGGCAAAATTGCACTGCACCAATAGCGTACAGTAAAACGACAGGGTGGGCTGATTATACCACTGAATGAAAACATTAATATATAACCGCCAGCTGTGGACTAAATTACTGCATTCCCTTATTTTCCATTAGGTTTAACAAACAGATGTGCTCTTTCACTGGGGTTGGCCCGTCTAAAACCCCTAATGTACTGCAATACAAAATGTTACCAAAGTACCTTGATGGGGGGGAGGCACTCACAATCTCCAGCCATGGCAAATAGAATTGATTGTGTTCCTTTCCTTTTATATTTCACTGTGATGCATTTATCAAAAGTCCAATTGAATGATTGTTTAAGCTAAAAAAAGAATTGCAGCTGCCACATGATAGACAGTGCTTCAGTCCTTCAAATGCATTTCATTCCCACCAGGAACTTTTTCAAGACTTCAATATTTTGTACATCTGTAATTAAAATATGTTCAATATAACAAATACATACATTAGAATTTTATTTCAATCAATAGGTTCAATATCTACTGCGTTCGAGCCGTATATAGTATATCTAGTTATAGTTGTCTAATACATATGTTTATAATGTATATATGATTATATTTTCATTATTCATGTATGTAATATGACAGCCTTGAAAAAGTTCTTGGTGGGAACGAAACATGTTTGATGGGCGGAAGTGTTTGTCTTGTCTGAATATTGCAAGGTTTATTAAAGAACTAAGAAAATGCAGACTATGCATCTGTCCAACTATGACTCTGCAGACTGGGCTAAGTACATCTGTTTCAGCACTTGATATTCAGTGGTAGCAGTCACAGTGTTTTCAGGTTTGCAGTGTAGAGGGTTTTGAGCTCAGAGATTAACAGTCACACAAGAGTTCAACAAATGATTGTACAGCCCTGTTTTTTACTTTCAGGAAAGCAAAGTGCTTTAATGCACACTAGAAGGGAATACTACACACAATATATATATGCATGGTACAATTTAGTGTTCCAAGCACTGAGATTGTGCTGCAGTTCTATCCATTCTCTCTCCCAGATTTCCCCCTTTTCTCGTCAGGGCAGTATTCCCCTGGGATTAAGGCAATAGCGTGAGTATGGATCAGGTGTAGATCGTCCTCTCTATTTTAAGTTGCAATCGTACTCTTACAGTTAAAATGTTCACTTTTACCTTAGTTCAGTTGCTCAGTTCTTACCACCATTCATGGATCAGTCTGTTTGGGCAGCCTCCTGGGTTCATCTTCATGCTCTTACTTCACATGGGTATGTGCTAAACCCATGACGGGGACCGTAGTCTACTATCTGTCACTGAAGATGTGCGCCACTCCAGGTTACAGGACAGGACAGGTTCAAGACCTTACTTATGTCCAAACCAGTATGCCAGATACATGTATTTGGGCACTCAGTGCAGATGAACAGGATGAACCTGACTGTGTACCATGCAGGTAGCATTCCCATCCCAACATGTGTGCAATGCAGCTGAGGCCATTCATGGGTTTTCCAGACAACAATTCCATATAGCACACATACCTTGCACGCTGTTGCCTATTGTCCCTTATCATGTATTGTAGACTAGTGAGGTTATGGATTCACTGCGTACATTGCTAAGTTAGTATGAGCTTGGCTGCCATGTTGCCGCTTTTTGCACACGTTTCTACATGCATTTGTTTTGCACAACTCCTCTGCTTGTGCTCGCTCACATGAGAACCGTCTATCTTTCACTTCTCTTGCCGTACTCTGAGGCTCTGTCTGCACAGCGTGTTCAAGGTCTAAAAACAATGTGCTCTGTTAAGCTGCTGTTGATCAGTCCTACGCATGTTAGACACAACACTGCCACAGCTGCACTACTGAAAATCAAGTGCTTTTAATATGGCATAGCATGCATGTTAGGCACTTGGAGAAACTCATTCCAATGAAGAAGAGCTGTGCTTGTCCGGAGATGTGAACCTTTGCATCTAAACTCAGAGGTATGGGGTCCCCCTGACAAAGCCCAGAGGTCTTCTATAATTATTATAAACTAGTTCCTAGCGCGGGGAGGGTGGCAAGGCACAGCAGGCCTTTTTTCACACTAGCTTTATATAATGCTATACCCGTTCATGTTTTATGGAATTGTAACAATGCTCACTATATTTAGTTTATGCACATTGCTGCTAGTATTGGCTCGTGTACTGCATTATAGAGCACGTTAGTTAAAATAAACATTTTAAACTATACTGTGTCTCTGATTACTTATGTTGTGGAGAAGTATAAGTGAGTTGGCGAAAGAGTGTTCTTGCTCCCGGGATTACAAAGAGATTCTCAGTTACATGTTCTAGGATGTCTAATCATTGATAGCTTTGCTGTAGTACGGAGAATGAATGAGACACTATAGCTAGTCGGATTGGGGTTCTGGGCACTAAGGTGGGAGGTTGGTACACCACTGTACACCGAGGTCCTGGTTTCTTGCGCGTAGTTCTGTATATGTGCAGAATCCCTGCAACAGTACGAACCTTTCATTCAGGCCCAAAATTGTTAGGCAGTAGTGCATTGTGTCCCATCACTTGGAATTTTGCTTTTAAAATTGAATGTAGAGACTCATAAATTCCAGCACTCAAAACCAGAAATATGTAAGGAGTCATACATGACATGGGTCACTTGGTTAGAAAGCATGAAGAGGCTACAGTTCGTCCTCTTTTTGACTCAGTATTCAGCTATATACAGGTTTAAATTTGGATGAAGTGCACCTAACTACAGACACTTTGAAACATGTAAAACATGTGGATTTGAGATAGTTTGAGATGATCCAAATACACCTCTAACTACTTGGATTTAACCATTTTCGAACCAGTTGACGTTTTATACAGTGGGGGGGGGGGGGGGGGGGTGGAAGATTTGTGAGGCATAGAGAGGCAACCTGCTGCACATTTATAAATGTGCCCCTTGTGCAAGTAACTCATGCAGGCTTATTTGTTATTTTGCCTTTTTTGCAATTTCATTGTATTCATATAAAAAGCATTTGAAAATTCGTACATATAAAGGTGTCACATCAAAATTTCTGCAGCAAAATCACTTCATACGTAGAAGCGGTGCAAGGATATGAGAGCTGAAGCGAGAATGTCTTACTACATTTCTATCATGCAGTTATTTCCACACATTTTATGTCATATTTGTATTTTTTACATTAATTTACATTTTTCACATTTGTGCCTTAGATAAATCAGTTGAATATATGTATGTAATAAACCCATTTCTACATTCTCAACATTTTTCAAATACATATTCTTCAACAAATAACTTAGACTATAATGTTTTCAATAATTCTTCAAACAACGCATATTCAAAGCCATCGACTTTGCCAATGATTGTTTAGATTTGGAACTGTTGATCTTTTATATCTGCTGTGGCCTGGAAACAGAAATCAACCTCGTGCACTGTAAATACAAAAATATGCCTTTGTCCGCTTAGTACAATTCCTGCTGCTGTCGGCTGTCTTGACTCTGCTGGGAGCTAGGCTGCCATGAGGCCTGGCAGAAATATGAATAGCTTCCCACTTCTACCGCAGCTGTATCAGACCAGCCTGAAGTGGCATTGAGCTGTCAGTTATGGGAACTGTGGAGCAGAATACATCATTATCGCTCCTTTACAGTGTCACTCAGTTACGATTCTACACTGTCAGTCAGTCAAAGTAACTTTATTCGATCTAGATAAGACTATAAAAGCAGAGAACGCATAAATAAATACACAGTAATACACACAAAAAATAAAAACATTCCAGATACTATGACAATGAACCGCTTACATCGATAAGAACATAAAAAAATCACGTAACATTCCGAAAACTTGCTACACTGCAATTCTGACAGCCCTTTTGCAAGACCATGCCTGCTTCTTATAAATGTAATGCTAATTTTAAATTGGCTTCCAGTTTTAGTACAGGTGATCAACACCAACATTACGGATTGAATGTAATTTGCCATTTAACAGTCACATCGCGAAGCAGAATTGTTCTGCATAGTTTAGTTTTGTTATTTTTGAGAAATTGAATAATTTATGGTGTTTACTTCATCTTTAGTGGTTTAATTATGTTCCCATAAATACCTTGTCTGCGTCTCTCCGTTTCTCATTACTTGAGTTCAGCGGAAGGCTTTGTGTAAGCAAAAAGCACACGAATGTAATAGCCGAGGGAGCCGCGCAGGATAGCAAATCAGTTTAAGTCCCTTCTGGTGACAACTTACAAGCCACAGCTTCACACTGATTGGTTCTGATACTCTGTCCATCACCACCCCCTTTTGTACCGCTTTGTTCGCCATAAGTTGGCAGGGTATGCTCATATGTGAGTCCCTTGCTCACTTTGCCACTGGATTCAAGCAAGCCTGGCTGAAGACGGCTGAAATGCCAGAAACCGGTCCTAGGAAGCTTGTTTCCGGTCCAGGGAAGGCATGGCTTGGCAGTTCGGGCTGGACTGTTCCCATGAGGCACAGGGTCAGACTGATTTGTATATGGCCATGTCTGAACTGGGGTGGCAGAGTGGGCTAAAGAAAGGTGATGGATCAAACCCAGATCTGTTGACTGGGTGTGAGTGTTTGATTGGTTCTGAGGCTCTGTCCATCACCACCCCCTTTTTGTACCGCTACAGCTTCACACTGAGCAGGCGCCACTCAGACGTTCTTTCACCTTCCTGATGGAGCCAAGTACCACTAGGCCGCATAACTGCAACATCCTTTGTTTACAGTGTCACCAAACAGAAACCTTTAAATATGTGTAGCTCATGTTACTGATATGACATAATTAAGGCAAAGACTAATGTTTAGTGTGAAATCAATGAACAGAGAGTGCAAACTTCACAGGCAAAGCACCTTTCATAAAGAAGGAAACATATTTTGGGACAAAGTAACATATCAATGACACTGTGGAAGCATGCATTATTATTTAAAATAAAACTTTGGATTCATGTAATGGTGAGTAATGCTTTCTTCGCGGATTTCTCTTTAAGTTTGAGGATCAGTGTGATTGGAAATCTTTCAGAGCCATATCCAGACGATGGCCTTCCTCACCAGTAGCCTAACCAGCCAGTTCTGTAGAGTTCCCTCCAGGAGCCTGAGTGACCTCTTCTTCACTTTCCCAGTACTATGCCTAAACTATAAATGCTTGAATGGTCTGTCTTCTAGGCATTTCTAAGAGATGTTGCCACACTGGATGGGCCCACCAACTGGCTAGTGCATCAGGGCATGACAGTGTACAGCTCAGCGCTTCCAAGTTTGTGGGAAAGTTGTTGGGTGGATCGCTGTCGTCGCATCAAGAATGTGGAGCAGTTAAATCTCCCCACAGAGCTATGCCAAGCCCCATTTTTCATTCGAATTTTATAGGCACAGAAAACGTTGTTGTGTTAGCTCCAGTGTGTAGGCATTTGCTCCAAATGGATAGAAAGTGCGCCTTACAAGCAGTCTAAAGAATCATGATTTTGTCGGCTTCCCAAGTGGTATAAGCAAGATTTTTCGGATGTATGACGTTACAACGCATGCTGTTACAACGCATGCTGTTACAACGAAAGTTTTACAACGCGAGTGCATTGACAACGCAGGACATTACAACGCAAGTCTTTACATCGACTTGCACTAGATGGCGTGCTAACATTAAAAAAGTGTAATTTACTATTCCAACTCCAGTCCAAGTAACAGTAGGGAAGGTGTTGGGATAGTAAACTACACTATTTTTAATGTTAGCACGCCATCTAGTGCAAGTCGATGTAAAGACTTGCGTTGTAATGTCCTGCGTTGTCAATGCACTCGCGTTGTAACAGTTTCGTTGTAATGGTAGTGCGTTGTAAAAGTTGCGTTGTAAAGGTTGTTCCCCAGATTTTTCTATTGAAAAGAAAGGGTGGTGTTGGGCTGGAGACCAAAAGCCAGAGGCATGTACTGTGAAATCATTTACAACTGACAGCTGTAATGCAATCACAAATCCACAGCGAACCCACCACAATGAATGCTGGCACGCCGGGTGCAGTATGTTGCCAGAGCTCCAACCACATTATCAATTCCATATTATGTACTGGGCAGTGTTAGTAGCAGAACAGATGCATTCTTCTTTGCAGCATTTCAGCACGTGTTTGTCCACAGCTCACTGCTTGTACTCTGTTACCACTACAGCGATGATTAACAGGAGCTCCCACTCGACTATAGCATTCCCAGAATGATAGGGATGTAACACCCCGTACAAGAGACTACAAGAGGTCAGGAAAGTTAGGGACCGCACAATTCATTTTCGAGTGCGCAGACTAATCTGCGGAAAACAATTGCCCAACTGCTGGGAATTTGTGCGCATGTACGTTTTTTTGTGTGTTATGCGAAGGGACATGCTACTGAGGCTGCATGTGGTGGAAACAGTATTCAAATGAGAGATTACCAACTCATGAATGTACCAGCATACCGTGTCTGCCAGCAAACTCAGTACTATAAGGGGAGCAGTACCACCCCACATGTCCAAATTGAAGCTAGTAAGAATTTGAAATATTGGTGCTCCCCAGCCACTTTACATACTTACTTCAGTCAAGTCAAGTCAAGTCAAAAATAACTTTATTTCGGTGAAGCCATAAAAGTCAATAAAATACAATGCAAGTATAAATAAAATAGAAGTGATGCAATACACAATACATTGATAATAAGGAAATAGCACAATCACACAAAATCATATAAAAAATAGGTTATACGGCATATACACTTTTTAAAATACCATAAGATCATAAATTGATAAAATCAATAAACTCAAAGCTGGTGAATTACAAATTGTATAATCAAAGTGCAAATCATGTTAATTTCATAGCAGATCTTCTCTTCTCCCAATCAGCCCCAAAAAGTTTGCAACTGCACAAACACAGAGTGTGGAAGAGTCCGATCTCAGTAGCCTCAAAGCGCTGGAATGGCTAGAGGTGCCCAGTTGTCTGCACATAGGTGCCAGCCAAGTGAAGCACCCCTGGGCATAAGCCAGACATGCAAACAGCACATGTGGCACACTCAGTTTGGTCCATACTTCAGTCTAATGCGTATTATACCTGTATGACATTCTGAGTCATGCTATACATGCTGTTATCCCAATATGCCAGAGTAAACAAGGGGACGCTGATGATGTTAATTGGCTGTGTGTATATGTAAGATGTATATTGACTTTGAACGTATATTTCTTTTTAGGTGTCATAAACAAAAATTGTTTTGAATCAAACGAGAGCAACCTGTTGACTAGCAGAGGTGGTGTTGAACCATCTGACATTCCATTTACAAATACATCTAAACATGGTTTAAAAGAGTTGACCACAATGGAATCAAGAATACCTTCTCCTTCTTGGATCACCACATCACCTTCTACTGACAAAATGCAAACAGACTTCACTAAAGCTGGGGACATTTTACCACTAAGATTGTTTACGCCAAGCATGGTCACAGAAAGTAGCCCAGCAGATGAAATATTAACCAAAGAATCCAGCACTGATGATTCTTCATGGCCACTAACGACTACACTAGAGGAAGACCTCTGGACCACGGACATCACCAACCAGCCACCGGACTGGACTTCATATCCACCAACAGTAACTCCATTGAGCTCCACGGTTGGGATGGGAACAGGCCGCAAAGAAGGTAGGCGCGTCTTCAAACTGTGTCAAATGTGCATATTGAAAATAAATATAGCACCTTGCTTACTTTGTGTCATGCTTGCAATTAAATGTACAGTGTAATGTTCATTGCCTAGCCATCTGGTCAGCAAATTAGGCCAAGCTCTATATAGAGATTCTGTGAGGGACATCAACATGCCCTAACTATTGTGCAGTGTACAAGTGATTGTATTTCACTATTTTTATATAAGCTAAGAGAATACCTTAATTGGAAGACAAGTGATAAAAGAGTTGTGGGTTAATTTAGATTAAATTTGGGTGAAAATGTAGGTTTGATTACCATACTAGAATGTACATAAATACCTACATACCTCGTTTAGGATCTAACGCAAAACACAGGTGACTTGGAGTAAAGCTCAACAGAAGACCTGCAATCTTTAAAGTAGCAAACCATTATCAACTCAACTGTGCAAAGTATCTTTAATGGTTTGTCGAAGGAACTATTGCCATACAAAAACGTAATAATTAACTTCAAGGCAGTATATCATATTTATTTTGCTTATCAGATCAATTAATTTGGTCCCCATATCAGGATACCGAGAAATCATGCTTTCCTTTGCTTTCTTTTCTATTTCGTAATTTTGATGTACATGCAGATGTCTCCCATGGCCTCTTGTCTGAAACCCTGCTTGTGTGTGATTTGTGGACGCTTTCTTGGCAAACTACTTTAAAAAGAAGGGCACTTCAATGTTTTCTTGTAGTCATGAATTTCCTACATAATGTGGAAACATTTCCCTTCAAATTATGACAACGTGCTTAACTTTAACTACATCAAAGTGTTGTATATATACCTATCTATCAATTGGCTTCAGATATAAGTTTGCGAAGCAGCTTCGTACAGCATGATCTAATTTGAAACAGGTCACATCTGTGTGCTATTAGTATGCAGGGCCTTAGTAGCTTTTTTTCTTCATGTTTTCCATTGTATTGTGGTCATGATAGTAATGAATGACTCACATCATGATTGGTAATACCAGCGTAGACATGAAGTCGGGCTCTGTGTTAGTGGCTTTTCTTCTTTCTCCCGTTGTGATATTGTTCTTGTAGTCTTAAATGTTTCTCATTTACCTCATTCCTTTTATAGTATTTCAGTATTAACAGGATCTAAAGGCAAATTTCTAGGACGTTTTCCTCCTACTTGAGTTCGTTAGGAATTTAATTAATGTAAAAATACAAATTTGAATACAATTCCTTGTGTATAGTGGCAGGGTATCAATGCTTTTGGAGAACACGTCCTCCAGTGAGAAGCCAGCGGGCGCTAGAAGCCAATCAACTGAATGCAGTAACAAGACTGTTTGTTGGTACTCTGCTTGGGGCATCTCCCCATCTCTCCTCATTTCTCAATCATCCCCGGTTCCTATCAGTTGAATGAGGAAGAGGGTTATGTGGCATGTCCCATGTCTTAAATGTGCCTTAGGGAAAGCTGGGGTTTAGCAACCTTTTTTGGGGTCTGGCTTAAGATAGCTTTACTATTCACACCAAAAATAAACATAGAGAGGGGCCTTGGGTCAGCCTCTTCTGTCATTGGGTGTTTTGGGCTAGCCCCTGACAGCCAGTGTTCCACTGAAGTGTCTGTCACATTTTATTCAGCGCACAGGAGCACCTGTCACTGTCTCTTTTCAAAAGGAAAAATACCTTAATACATTCAAAATTAAATACTGTGAACATCGTTATTAATATGTAAAAATTGCAGAGGAAAAACAAAATTGCATCACCCACTAAAAGACCTCATAGACTACCTTCATACACTACCCTAATGACTCCACAAAACTGGTTAACTGAGAACCACCTCCTGCTCAACACCTCCAAAACAGAGTTCCTTCTCATTTCTCCTCCGAATCACATCCCCAAGTTAGACCTTTGGATGAACCACCTCACTGCCTTCAACTGCTTCCCCCTCATTATTGACTCAGCCAAATCTCTCGGAATCACCCTGGGCAAGCATCTGAACATGAAGAATCATATTAGTAATGTGTGCAAGGGAGCTAATCACCTGATGAGGATACTCAGGATTCTCAAACCATTCCTTCCACAAGCTGACTTCAGGCAAGTGGTCCAAGCGCTTGTTTTGCCGAGGCAAGACTATGGCAGTGCTACGCTCTGTGGCCTCCCCCAATCTGCCCTGGCCCCACTAAGGACTTCATTGAATGCTGCTGCCAGATTGGTTACGGGTACCAATAGAAATGCGCACATTTCCCCAGTCTTAAAATCCCTTATTTGGTTGCCCTACGAAGCAAGAATGCAGCTAAAGATTGCCTGCCTGTCTTACAAAGTCCTCCATTTCAAAGCCCCCAGTTATCTAGCGCAAAAGCTAGAATTATCCGGAGGGGGTAGACCTTCAAGAAGTGCTAACTCTGTCCTCCTGAAACCCCAGATCTTTCACAAAAAGAGAACGTGTCACCGAGCTTTCTACGGCTCTTCCCCGAAGATCTCGTACTCTCTCCCACCGGAAGTACATAGAATCTCCTCCAAGGCTGCTTTCAAATTGGAAGTTAAAAGATTCCTTATGAACAAATTATTACCTTAAAAGGGTTTTGGATCGTCTGCTCTAATGCATTGAACTAACACCTTTAAACCCTGCGCTGGGTGCTATTCTTCTTTTACTAATCATTTGCTCCCCTCCTAGTTCGCTTTTTACCAGTTATTGTCTTATTCTTTGTTGACCCCTTTTGTTTGTAACTGTTTTGTTTGGTATTCCTATTTGATGCTGGTATTGCAACTCTTACCTATCTTTCCCTCCAATTGTGAAGCACTCTGATATCCTTCGGGATCATGTTTGCGTTCTATAAAACTTTATAAATAAATATTAAAGGAAGGTCACAACAGTCAGTTAACTGCTTAAACTTAATATAAACACCATAGGGTTGAGGAACCTTTGATTGGTGCACATCCAGAACCTATCCTTGCACAGATACGTCTATCGGAAATCATGCAAAGGATGCTAATATTAAAAGCTAGACTTGCTGTCTTTTTCAAGGGATGTTCACAGTTCAATGACCAGTGAGCCGTTCATCATTTTAATATGCATGACCATTTCAGTGCTATACAACAAGTATGATATTTTGTCTTTCAAGATTGAAATAATAGAACTGATGGCTCTTACATACGTTTCCTAATGAACATTTCACAGTAATAAACACTTCATTACAAATATATTCTTATTTTTGCACAAGCACTCAAACCCATAAACACAAAGGGTCCAACATCACTTCCAAAGAATACGTAATCCCAGACCTTTGAAAATTAATTTTGGTACTCGCAAAGTCACTAATGGCCACATGTATGAAAAAACAAAATTGTGATTACCAAATAGAGATTTTACCGAATCACTATTTGGTAATCGCAAAAAATAACCAATTGGTAAAAACACATTCACAATTAGCGATTGCCTAATTGCGATTCTCAAAATAGTTATTCGAAAGTAGGTAATCACAAATTAGTGAATCTCACATTTCGGTGCAGCATGATGACCTCACAACCAGGAAGTGAGGCATGCAATGCTGTTGCCTGTGTACTGAGTGAGAGGAGGAGGCAAAATGGAGGAGCACAGCGCCAAGGAGCCTGTTTGGAGAGCTGATCCTGTGTTTTAAAACCAGCATGGCAGCTGGAGACAGTGGGAAGGAGGCAGCACTGTGCAAAAGAAAGCATAGATTTAGTGAGAAAGAGTTGGAAGTCCTGTTTGAGGAAGTGGTGAATAGCCACGAAAAATGATTTGGAAAACACTCACTCCATGTCCTGGAGTGTGAAAAAGAAAAAATATGGAAGGACATACAAACAAAAATCAACCCAGCGGGGGTCACACAGCACTCCATTGAGGAGCTGCATAAGCGGTGGTATGATCCGCGGAGCAGAGCGAAGGAAAAAGTTACTGCAGGCTTGCAGAGGTGAAGAAGACTGGTGGAGGACCATCCACCCAATCTGCAACTACACCTTTAGAGGACTTTGTGGAGTTGACCCTTCAGCCTGAAGCTGTCATTGGCGCGATGCAGATTGACACCTCTGCGCCACCCAGTACCACTCACGGTAAAATGCATGCTAATGAACATATGCGTGGTAAATGTAATGAAATCCCCATTTAGGAAGATCAGGCAGAAAAATGCAAATACAGCTCCAGTCCATATTTTACATGCAACACAGCAATGCATTATGGGTGTAGTAGTCAGAAAACACAAGAGGGAAGGCAGGGAGGAAGGTCCCAGCACCATAGGTGCATTGAAGTAAAACAAGCAAGTGCCGTTTAGACATTCCATGTGATGCTAAATACCTTTACTAGACAAAACAATGATAGAGCAGTGGTGGAATGACAGAGGGAAACTTCGGACAACTTCAGGCACATGACAGATGCCATCAGGGAACTGTGCAATGTAATGTAGGAAGACCATGTGTTCCACCTCAGATGGCAGTACCAATTACTTGGCCATTTAGATGGCTACACAAGGGCCATCAACCACCTGAGTAAAGGCAGGTAAAAATTACCCATTGTAGAAGGGATGTGGCCAGGGGTTTGATTCAGGTTACCAATGCTTTCGAGCATTTGCAAAGTGCTACAGTTAGTGGTAGTATTGTACTGGGTGGACGGGATAGTGAGGAGGCTTCCAGCCTTTGTAGCATTATGGCACCAGTGACAGAATGCAGAAGGCGCAGTTCCAGACATGCTTCTTCCTCAGAGTCTCACCAAGGGGGGGGCCTAGAGCATGCAGACCCGGCCATGGGAGTGCGTGACCACAGAAAATAGTGTGGCCTTGAACCCTGAAATGCCATTTGGTGTATCATATCTTTCTCACTATAATGATTTTGCTTTGAATGCATGCATGTACAATACCTGTGTTCTGGGAATAATAAATCACATTAGCAGTGAAACCATGTAGTGCATTGTCTCATCATTACCCACCTTCAAAAAAAGATCAGCGTTATTTCTGCAAAACTCTGTCTGCCTTCTACTGCCCTTGAACCGTCTGTTGCTTGGCGAGGTTGCCATGGCTCATCATCTTCATCTGTATCTGTTAGGTCCAATTGTATGCCTCTGGAAGTCGCAATGTTGTGCAACATGACACACGTAGCCACAATTCTGCATCACACCTCAGGCCTGTACTGCAGAGCACCTCCACTTTTATGTAGGCAGGGGACCCTACTCTTCAGTAATCCAAAGATCCTCTCTATCACGTTGCATGTATTTTTGTGTGCAGAATTGTATCGCCGTTCACTTGAAGTAGTCAGATTTAGGTATGGGGTGAGTTTGAAGGAGCGCACAGCATATGCACTGTCACCTACAGGGGAAAAGGCAATAGATTACTCACTGTAATGTTTCTCCTTATCTAGGGAGTCTGCCAGACTGTGATACATACATTTACCTAGCAAGTATGCTTTGCCAAATTCACCCCATAGGAGACGTGTATGTATGCCACTGTGACTGAAGATTAATGAATCATGCGTACTACCTGGAAATCTTGCCACTATGTCTGTGATCATGTGTGAGGCATTGCATATGACTTGGATGTTCAGTGAATGATATGATTACCTGTTCCTGTGAACGTACTCATTAACTGAGGGGGACATAGCGCTAGGTGCATCAATGCACCCAATTACATGGGGGGAAATGGGCTAGGTGGTAAAAATCAAATTTGGATTGCTGCAATTCCGGTGGTGCTGTGGAAAATCGTATGTACTGGTGTATCCTCTGCAACATTGCTCCCAGGGTCACATTGAAAAAGCATGACAGCGCAGTTTGGGAGACCCCTCCTTCTGCAGCTATTACTCCCTGAAGCTAAGAGATGCAGTGAACATATAACCTGCACATGTGTGGGAATGGCATTGGTCCTGCGAGCCTGATGCTGCAGTTGTAGATATAGTTCAGCTATCAGATCTAAGATTAAGGCTGAATTTAATCTAGATTTATCATAGATTTCTTCCTTTGTCTGCCCAAACAATGTGACGCGTGCTCTGAAAATGCGTTCTTGTCTCCTCCTTTTCTGTGCTCCTGCTTGTATCCTGAAACTTCTCGCTATGACGTACAGTGCTGCCATTGTGAAACATTCTGAGGCCCTCTGGACCTGTTTAAATAGTTTCCACCTGATGACCACCTGAATGGATTTGGTGGTAATTTGCATGTGCAAAATAGCAAATTCTGACTCATTTGCAAATTGTGAATGGGCCATACATATGTCTGCGATTATCTATTTGCGAATTAGCAATTTGAGACTCACAAATTGGTCATCACAAAATAAAGATTTGCAAATATTTAATCGCAAAATAAGGATTAAATTGTTTTGTGGACTTCTGGGTGTGGCTTGCAAATGCTTTTCATGCATTAGGTACAGCCATTTTACATTCACAAATAAGAACATTTCGTGATTCGCTCTGTTTGTGAATGCAAAATACTTTAATACATTTGCCCCTAGTTTTCTAAGCCGTAAGACTTATGTTAAGATTTTTTGAATGGCAGGGGACAAGGAGAGGGCCCACCTCCATCATTGGTGCCCCCCAATACTCTTCAGCACTTTCTGTGGTGCCCCAATACAGCCTCATGGACCAGTA
The DNA here is from genome assembly GCF_964204655.1 of Triturus cristatus. Classification (NCBI taxonomy): domain Eukaryota; kingdom Metazoa; phylum Chordata; class Amphibia; order Caudata; family Salamandridae; genus Triturus; species Triturus cristatus. Next base: position 817,696,719 of record NC_140582.1, read on the forward strand.
AGTCTTAACTTTTCGTTTTGTTTATTTTTTTCCATTATTGATGTGCCAGCTGTGGCCAAGCGGTTGCTCATGTGATTCCCCTACCCTTCTGGGCACCTATGAATCATGTTGTCCTGCCCAAGTGGTGTGCTCAGGTTTGATGTTCACAAACTCCCCTCCGCTGCACACAGGCTGTGGATGCCAGGCAGGCAACGGTATTTTCTTCTGCTCTGCCACAGAGCCAGTCTAACCCTGAGAAGCACAGATATGAGGCAGTCACTGCTCCTACTGCTTGGGGCACCCACTCCTCAAAGAGGAGGAGCATCGCTCTACTGCTTTAAAGCAGTGCAAAGGGAAAAGAAATGATAATAACGGAATGTTATTATCATTTTATTTTTAGTGTTGCAGTTGCACTGCAGCCAGGTTAAGTTATGGTGGTGCTGGGCTCCTGTGACATTGAGGGAGGCGGAGTGGTGGCTGCACCTTAAGTGTGCATTACGTTTTGGCCGGCCATCTCTAGCCGGCCAAACCGTCATGTGCACTTTGAATGTTCTCCACAGGCTGTATTGCACAGCCTGGGTGGAGAACATGCCATGACTCCCAGTTCCCAGAGCGTTGTACCAAGGTGCTCAGACCAATCACAACGCTGCTAAAGGCAGCGTTGTGATTGGTCAGGGGAGTATGGAAGCCTGGGTACTTACTGTGATGGCGAAGAGGTGGCAGCTGGCGACAGCAACCACCAGGTAAGCTTTCTTTTCTTTTTTATTTCCTTTTTTCTAATCCCCTCCACCTTCCTCCGCCACCGATCCCTACCAGCTGCCACTGAAAGTGAAACAATTCTTTCGATAACTGGAAGCACTGCATTGGTCACCTGGTGGAACCCAACCTTCCACAGGCTCACCTGGGGAAATATATAATCCTGCTTTGTTTATAGAGGTGGGGGATGACCTGCACCTCAGGTCACCCTCTGCACAGTTGAAAATTTATACATGAGTGGTATTTGTATTTGTATTTTATTTGTAAAGCGCAAAATTAATCCGGGAAGGATATCACGGCACTGTGCCAGGACTCCGGTAGATAGCTGAGCGGTTGATGAGTTTTGCCGGTGTCCTCGGAAAGGTGGAGGTCTTGTGGTAGTTCATTCAAATGCTTTGCTGCCAAGTATGAGAAACTACGACCCCCTGCCCTTACTTTCTTAATGCATTTTGTTCTGGCTTGAGCTAGAGACCGTGATCTTAGGCACCTGGTGGGTTACATAAAATTCAACTGTGTTCTGAAGGATGGGAGGCCCTTGTTTGTGCAGCGCCTTGTGCGCGTGACTGAGCAGCTTACGTTTCGCTCTTTGGTGCATTGGCAGCCAGTGAAGTAGTTTCAGGCACTCAGATGCTGAGCTGAGTCTGTCTTTGTTACATACCAATTTGGCGGCGGCATTTTGCACCACTTGTAGGCGTGTGAAGAGGTAGTCTGCCATGCCCACGAACAAGGCATTACCATAGTCCAACCAACTAGTAAGTAATGCTTGCGTGATGGTTCTCCTACAATCTAGCGGGATATAAGGGAATAGCCTTTTTAGGAGCTTCAGCGTTGCAAAGCTTCTTCCACATAGAATCCGCACATGGTCCTGCATGGATAGGGTATTGTCCATGAGGATCCCCAGTTTCTTTGCGCATTGCTTTGGAGCAGGCGCATCACCCAACGTCTGGGGCCCCCAGGTGGTATTCCAGATAAGTTTAGCTCCTCCGAATAGTACAATTTTGGATTTTCCTGCATTTAGTTTAAGGTAGTGATCTGCCACCCATGTTGCCATTTCCGAGAGGCAGTTATTCAGTTTTAATCTAGTGTTCTCGTGCGTTTCTTCAATGGTTATCAGCAGTTGGGTGTCGTCTGCGTAGGAGCAAATACCAAAGCCCCACTTCTCGCTGATTTTTGCCAAAGATGACACATAGACATTAAAGAGTGTGGGGCTTAGGGATGCCCCCTGTGGAACACCATAGCCGATGGGTTTTGGTTTTGATGAAAATTCCCCCATTTGTACTCTCTATGTTCTATTATTTAAGAAAGAGCTCAGCCATTGAAGGGCTTTGGCATAAACTCCTTTTCCATGAAGAATCTCCAGTAGGCAATTGTGGTGTGAGACGGTGTCAAATGCCTCTGATAGGTCTAATAAAATCAGAGTGGCGGCTTTCCCTTGGTCAACCAAAGATCTTATGTTGTCTGACACAGCTAGAAGGGTTGCTTCCGTACTGTTAGTTGCTCTAAAGCCAGTTTGGGAAGGATGCAGTAGGTCATTTGACTCAAGGTAGTTCGACAGCTGTCTGTTAACCAGTTTTTCCATAACTTTCGAAAGGTACGGAAGTTGGGAAATAGGTCGGTAGTTTGCAGGGTTGCGCATATCTGTGCCTGCTTTCTTCAAGAGGGGGGTCACTACGGCCCGTTTCCATGTTTCTGGGAATGCTGCAGTATCTAGCAGGTTGTTAAATAGCTGGGTAACATATGGACAGATTATGGGTATAAGCCTGGAAAAGACAAAATGAGGGCAGGGATCAAGGGGAGAGCCTGACTTGACGTCCCGCATTGTTTTAGCTACTTCTTCCTCTGTAAATGGGGAGAAGCTGCCTATACAGTCAGATGCATCGGGGGCGGGGTTGGAGTTTCACAGTTAAATGCTGGCAGTGGGTTGTTGGTGTTGAAGGTGGAGTATATTTTACTAATTTTGTCTGAGAAAAACTCACTGATTTCTTCGCAGCATTCTTCTGAAGGTGGCAAAGTTTGGGATAGGCTCACTGGGTTGCATAGCTCCCTAACTATTTTATACAACTCTTTAGTTGAACTACAATTCTCATTGATTCTTCTGGCAAAGTAGGTCTTCTTAGCTTTCTTAATGGCATTATTGTAATTTGTCAACTCTGTCTTGTATGTCTGTCTGTCTGTTTGTGATTTAGATAGTCTCCAGTGGTGCTATGTTGTTTTGCACTTTCTTTTAAGTGCCTTGAGTTCATGTGTATACCACTTTCCTGGTTGAGATTTGTTTGACTACTTTAGTGGCAGTTAAGGTACATAGGAATCTAAGGTGTTGGTGATTTCTTTTTCAAGATTCGTTGTTTCCCTATTGGCCTGATGAATACTTAGGGCCTCTGGATTCCTGGGGCGGATGTGGGACCGAAAAGCATCTTCGGTAACCAGCCTCCATGCTCTTCTTATCCCCTCTGAGCACCTCGAGGGCTTAGTTGCATTTACTGGGAGCTTAAGTAAAAAAGATATAAGTGAGTGATCTGTCCAGGGAAGGGGTTTAATCTCCTGTATAGAAATTGAATCAAAGTTTGAGTATAGTAAGTCCAAAGTGTGCCCTGCAATGTGCGTGGGCCCTGAAACCCACTGCTTTAATTAAAGAATCTGCATGTCATTCTCCAAGTGCAAGGCTGAAGAGTTGTTGGCTTTCTCAAAGTGGATGTTGAAATCCCCTTTGACGAGATAATGTTTTTATTTCAGGCAGGAGAGGAATAATTGAGTTTGTAGGTGGGCGCTAAGTACAGATTGGTGCCCAGTGTTAGATACTTTTTCAAATAGCTCTGATCCCCGTTGGGAACATTTAGAGGTGGTGTTCTGCTTCATGTTCATGGTGGTATGCTCCTGCCACTAGGAGTGCTCTTGAGAGCCTCCTGCTCCCTCAAGTTTTACTTCTTAATTCATTGATGCCTTGCACAGCCTATGACACTGCTGCTTTCTCCTCCTGGAAACAGTTAAACTGTGGGGCCAGGACATGCTCTCTTGTTCTGGCAGTCTCCTGCCTAGAGGTGTTTTGTGCAGTAGCACCCCTTGGTTCCCAGGCACTCCACTCTCATAGTCTGCACTCCCCAACCACTCAGACACTTTCAGGGTGCCGTTCAGGGACCTGTAGTATCCACTCCTTGGGTACCCACAAACAGAACCATTCCACAGATTTATTGTCCCCAGCAAATCCATCTTCTACTGGCCGAGAGGGAATTGGACACCTAGTGCCATTAGCTCTGAGGATAGTGTTCACAGATGTATCAGGGGCACAAGCCCAAAGTAGCGTCCCCACACGCCAGACTATAGTTCATTAGCGGGCCAATTCACCCTGGTGCTTTTCTTGCTCCTCTTTTCCCTCGATTTTATTCCTTATGTAGAGTTTTACAAACGGAGGTGGAGAGCTGTAGAACCAGAAATCCCACTCCAGTGTTGCACATTACCCTTCCCACCTAACTAGCACTTCATGGGATCAGACCGCTGGCCGGCCACCCTCTTGCACAGCATTCTGGGACAAACGCAAGGTAGTGTTGTGAGCAAAATGGCAGCACACCTCTCCTCTGAGCCATGCTCTGATCGCGCATGTCTGGTTTCTTTACTCTCAGCTTCAAAGATTCCTCCCTGGAGTGACAGGCCTGCTTGTTCTACCTTTCCCCAGTCTACATTCTGGAACTGCTCGACCCGGGGCGTGCTACTAATCTGCATACTGAGATTGCACAATTTCACATCTGTCCACTTCTGCTGTAGGTTCTGGGGTGAGAGACTTTTAACTGCCAGCTGTCCAGCAGGGTAACTAATTGACCTTGCAAGGCAGTTAAAAGCCTGAATTCCATTAAGGCTGGTTCAGGCAGTGGCGGCTGCTCTAACATAAAAGTGATGGGGCAACGCAAATGCTAGGGGGGAATGGGGGAGGAGGAGGATGGGGAAATAATAAATTAAAGGACTTACCTGCCGCGGCGGCCGATGCCTCGGTGCTCCACTCCCGACATTCCCCGATGCTGGTGCACACTGCACAGGCATCCAGGGGCCAATCCAGATGCTGCTCTCATCCTGGTAATACTATTAACCAGCATGAGAGTAGCGCCGTGATTGGCCTTAGCGGGCAGATGTGAAGCTCGCTCAGGCACGTTCTCCAACGTTAGAGAAATATAAGGGCGCATGTCAATTTGTTCATCGTAAGACAGCCGGGCAAACCAACATGCGCACTTACAGTGCCCTCACCACTCCTCCTTTCTTTTGCTGACGTGACACCCTTCAGGATGGCCCCAGCCCTAACACTTGTTTGGAAATTACTAGGTAAGAAAAATAAAATGATAATATAATGGTTGTATTATCATTTTATTTTTTACGTTTGCCTCTGCTGCCTCTCAGCAGTGGAGCTACGCTCCTCCATCATAACAGATAAGCCACCCGAAGTGTGCCTAACTTGAAAAGTACATTAATGAACATAAGTAGAATAGAACAGACTCTAGATATGAGTTTCTTCCCCAGTAAATGGTAGGCAGAGTACTCCGTTCCGGACAATTACCGAAAGCAGATGTTTATTAACCACATGCCTAAATGAAAGAAAAACGGAGGGGAGTTTCCTGGTTTAGAACCCACTTCCTAACAGTATTACTGAACGTTTCACTCATTAATTGTAATCACCGCACATGCAAGTGGACGCCTCTAGTAAGGCTTGGATTTCGTGGGCTTACATTTGTTTTTTTTGTTTACAGGGATGAATCCGATAGGGTGAATGCAGTGGGAAGAGTGGGGCTTTCAGTTCTTTTATGGAGGTTTAAATAGCATCAAGGGTATTCCAGTGGGAGGGAGCAAAGGAGAAAATACATGTTTTGTTCCCTTTTCTTTCCTATTTTACTTGATACAAACGACTCGTATGGCTTTCCAAGCAAATATGGTCCATGTAACATTCTGCATTGACTTACTTGTATGTTGATCATTTGTCTGTGACATTCAGAATTATTTTCTTCTCCATTTATTTTAAAGTAGAGCAAAAGAATGACTCTTGAACCATTGTACTCATTTGCACTTTCACTTTCAGTTCTCTAAACAGAGGTGTATGTTATAATGATGCAAGCCGACCCTATTCCCTCTTCACCGAATCTGGAATTATGTTTGAGCAGGGCTATTATTTGAAAAGGTCAACATACTGAAGTACAGATCACTTATGTTGTGACATTCTTTCTCATGTGTTCCATCTTCTCCCAAAGAAAGCTAATTGACCTTCATTTTCTACTTGTTAATGTTGAGCAGGGATCTTTCGCACCCCTGACTTCTGCAGTAGGGGTACCACCCTGCCCTTCAAAGGCTATGATGATGCATCTACCTGTGTGGCAACATCTTGTAGCCTGGAGGTCCTGCTGTGGCAGTGTTGCAAAGTAGAGCTACACTGCAATGTCAGTGTGACAGTGTCTTTATCAATGGTGTCAAGAAGACAGGATATGTCTCATGCATAAGGCTAAAAGCCAACAGATAGGGGCATGGTCGAAGTGGCATGTTTTAGAAGGGATGTGAGGTAAGACAAGCAGCAAGACCAGGGACGCGTTCAACACCACACATTTGTACTCTGTTTGACATCATAAGGTGATGAAAGAAGGCTATGCGTTGAGGTATTCACAGGTCTTGTGATTGACCCGTTATAAAGTCCTTTATTTCGTATATGCTTCTCTAGCTGGGAATTATTCTCAGTGTGTTCAATGACCCCCACTTCCCTGGACCCAGTTCTGTTCTCCTCCAATAGTCCTAGTCTATCTGCCTTATAGACTTATTAGGTCACTGCTGATCATACAAGTAGGTGTCAGAGGGTTTCCTCTTTTGCATTTGGGTTACTGTATAGCTATGGTTGTTTACATGAAGTAACATTCTGTACCCTGTAAACATCAAGGTGGACCTAGCAGAGCAGAGCTCACACACAGTGCATCTCCCACCCGATCCCATTGCCCTTTACCTTCTCGGTCCCCTTTTACTCCATTGCATGAGAAAAACAAGGAGGCAGCATCAGAGCATACTTCAGAATGCCGGCGCATCTCCTGCCAGACCTCTCTTCCCCTCATCTTGGTAGGCAGCTGGAAAACTACTGATGTGGTGGCAGAATTTTGTCAGTTTGTCATTTGAATTTGGCAAGTGTCCCATGTAACCCACATGGAAGGATGCAGAATTGGAACAACCCAGATGGAGACAAAAAAACGGTTTTATGCCTATCCCTTTCTCAGAGAGGAACTTGCCAGTACCCTTCGGTGAGGTCAAAGGTACTTAATAGAGGTGTGCAAAATTCATGTATTTTGCTTTAAAGCAATTACAAGAAATTTCAGGAAAATTATGCGAAATGCTAATCCATCATTTAGCACTATATTTTAGTTTGAAATGCATCCTCCCATTAAACATTAACAGGAGGACGCATTTTGTGTTAAACGAAGGGTGCAACAAAATAATGGAAGCAGGAATAATAGCCACTCGTGTTCTGTTATTTCTGTATGTGTGCAGTAAACTTTAACTGCAAATGCTGCGTTTATGGTAAATCTTTACCACATGGTGGCGTCATTTCAGGAATTTCGCAGAATAAGCGTAAAGTGAAATTCCAAACCATTATGCAAATTACACCAGTGTAATTTTAATTTCACTCAGTCCTAGTACTTATGTGCTTAGCAGACCCTAGAGTTCAATATGATTTTAGCCCATTGCATTGGGTAGGCATGAAAGTTTGACACTGTTACCCCAACTGAAATCTATCCAAAAGCAAATGGTTCTATCTGAATTCGCACTAGCACAATAGGTCCATTTGCTTTTAGAGGGTTCTATCATACCCATAGATTACATGGTCGATATATCATACGTCACTGCCCCATTTTGTACTTTAGTTATTCAATATGCATGTACTGTAAAATCCGAATGGTGTCTCAGTGCCTGCAGTTTAAGATACTCCTTAACCAGTACCTGCGACACCTGTTCAAAGGACCCACATCATTATTGCATATGCCTTATTGCATTGCATTACTGTCTTCACCTGAACAGGTAGAAGATGGAGATTCTGTTGTTTGGCAATGTCCAATGTCTCTGGTCCCCAGACTGGTGGCCCTCTGAACTGGGACCTGCCCCCCTCCAAGTAAATCAGCGAAAAATCTGAGTATCAAACTTGATCATGAATTATCCACGAAAGGTCACATCGCCACTATAAGAGGGTCATGTTGATAGAGGGCTACGTTATTCTGAAATTTGTAGGGGTGCATCATATTCACTCCTAGTCCGCACCCACATATTAATTGAAGTAGGTTAGGTGTGACATAGAAATGGTATCACTAGAATTGTTTAACATAGGTGTTATTAGAAATGTAACCATGCTTTTTATGAAGAGAAATGTCGTAGATTATTGCAATTGTATTTTTTGTAAACGCATAATGTTTGTTTTTCATGTAATGCAATGTATTAGTTTAAACGTACACCATATTAAAGTTCCACGTGTAGTCTGCTTATTCACGCATAAAAGAGTAATGAACTAATGCTTAAAGTGTGGCTTAGGAGTGTGTTTAACAATGTAAAGGCCTGATCGCATATGTTTAAAGAGAAAGGCCTGTTCTTTCCTTATGTTAGCTAAACGTTGTAGGCCGAAAATGATTTCCCTTGGTAAAGGCTTTGGGTTTTAGGAGGATGGAAAATCTTAGAGAAGTGAAAAGGTTCTCGTTCCCATGTTTCTGTTGCAGGTGCAAGGACATTTAGCTCGTTAGAGAGACTAGGTCTTTGTTTTAGGAGTTAGGATGGTACAAGAAGCCAACATGGGTGTACATTGGAATTTACGAATGATACTTTCAGCAGTGATGGTGCCTGGGACCCAAGGACAAGCTAACCGTCGTTGGATGGAGTACAAGTTTTACTGGAAAAGTACTGGAAGAAGACCTGGCTGAAGAGGTGTGCCGAAGGGCGTGTTCTACGTTTTTGGGATTTTGTATTAGGGACAGTGCCCCGAGGGTGGAGCAGTTGAGGTTTAGATGGGAAGCTAGAAGGAGCATCTTAGAACGAGCTCTGACTAAGTGAATGTACTTCTAAGGACGTCTTCACTTCTGACACCTTTTTACTCTCTTGCCTCGGAGGGGAATGCTAAGTAGGGATGTCACTTTAGAGATAGAGTAGGGATAGACTATCTGTTTTTCTCTTTTAGGCTAATGATTCCTAATGTAGACATTGGATTAACTATTGCAGTTCTTATGCTTTTGGAATTGATTATGCTTCTTATTCTGAGTCGAATGAGACTCTTGCGTAGACTTTCATTTGTATTAGTGCCCATTTATTTTCTTCACCTTGTATTGAGGTGTTTGTATGTGCAGTTATTCTTGGTTGTAATAAAATCTTAAAATTTTAGATTTGGAGTCAGTGGTCCTTTGGAATTGAGATTTGATTCTATTAATTATGTATTTAGAATTGAATTTTCTCCCCTCTACACTATTTAACAGATAAAAAGATCCTGGCGACCTGAGAGGATTCTTGGAGATTATAAGGTAGGCAAGAATCCGGTCCTATCAATGTTTTGCAACCTTGCGGCTCCTGAAAAAAAAACATTGATCCAGGCTTTGATCATCAGCCGTTTAGACTACAGCAACGCTCTGCTGATTCCAGCTTATGACCCCCTTCTGATTAAATTGCAGGTGGTGCAAATGACGGCTGCTCGGATGGAATGTAATCTCCCTGCAAACTCACCTTCTGCTGCCATACTCCATTCTCTTCACTGGCTTCCAGTTTGGAAGTGCATTGTCTTTAAGATCTGTTGTCTTGTCCATAAAGCCTTATTTGGCAGGTCACCTCTGTATCTCAAAGACAAACTACGTTACTACTGTCCCTCTTGCACACTAAGATCCAGCAATAAGGTTTTGCTGTCTATTCCCTTTGTCTGAGCCACAAGATATAGGAACAGAGCCTTTTCCTACCCTGCTCCAACAATGTGGAACCAGCTTCCAAGTCCCCTTTGCGGCTGTTCAGATTTTGCTCAATTTAAAAACTTTTTAAAACCTGGCTGTTTTGAATAACTAAGTGCGTTTTATGTGGAGGCCGAGCACCGAGATACACCTTCAGGTGTGATTTGCTTTACTAAATAGATATAACATGTGATGTATGTCTTGTCACTTTGCTTACCCTGGAATGTGGCCGTTCCCCTTCATTATGCCATAAAAAAACATGTTTATAGTGTCACCCATTGGCAGTAAAGCATACTTACAACGTTCACCTTGCATGCTTGCCAACCTGTTTATGAATGTCACTATATTTCCTCACAAGTCTGAGCAAACCTCATGTTGCAGGATAGTGTACATGCCAGTGACACATGTCTGCAGATTACAATCTGTTAGACCTGAGAGCCTTGAGGGTGGCTGTTAGAACTGGGGGTCTCTAGTTGGCAGAGGTAGGTACCTTTGACCAAGTAGGGACCCTTACTTCTAGTCAGGGTAAGGGGGCTACACTCCTAAATAACCCCTGCTCACCCCCTTGGTAGCTTGACACTTGCAGGCAGGCTTATCTCAGAGGCAGTGTGTAAAGCATTTGTGAACATATACAGTAATACAGTGAAAACACTACAGATGGACACCACACAGGTTTTATAAAAATAAGTATTCTTTATATAGACTTAACACAAGACCAAAATGACAAAAATCCACAATACTGTAATCATAAATAGACTTAAAGATGGTAGAAGTAACTTAGTTCAAGTTGATGGTAAATGCGACATGTTTCTCGCAAAAGTACCTGCAATGCGTAACGTAAAATAAACAAAAGGTTTGCAGGGAGAAAGATGCGTTGGTTCCTTGCTTCGGGGGAGGCGATGCGTCGGTTCCTCAGTGCTGGCGCAAAATAGGCGATGCGTCTGTTCTCTACCGGAGAGGAGGTGATACGACGATCTCAAGTGCGTTCCAGTTGCGATGCGACAAGATGGCGCCTCGATGCAATGCGACGATCCGGTGCGATGCGATAAGATGGCACCCTTGATGCGATGCGACGACGTGAAGACGATGCATGCACGCCCAGCGGCCGTGCTTCGAACTCTGTAACTTTGGACCTGCGACAGGCCCTGCGACACACTTCTCCGGTGATGCGACGGCGACCCTTGCAGTGGCGACACGCTTTCTCCGGTGATGCGACGACCAAAAGCTGCGACGGAGACACGCTTCTCCGGTGATGCGGCAGCGACCTCTGCGGCTTCTCCGATGATGCGACGACAACGGCTGCGGATGCAACACGCTTCTTCTCACTGAGTCGCGCTTCCAGCTCCCAGCGACATGCAGGCTTCTGCAGGCAGAACCCAGAGCAAGGGAATTCAGAGGGTAGCTGGTGGTGAAGTCTTTTGTCCCTGAGACTTCAGCAGGAGGCAAGCACAATTCAAGCCCTTGGAGATTCTTCTTCAAGATGATGAAAGTTGCAAAGAAAAGTCTTTCTCCTTTCCTTGGCAATAAAGAAACCACTGCAGGCCAACCACAGCAATTACACACTGGCACAGGGGCAGTCAAAAACTCCTGCAGATTCTCTGGTTCTTCTCCTTTGCCAAAGGTCCGTCTTGATTCCCAGAATTGATCTAAAGTCCTGGGGTCTGGAGCTTAATATTTATACAAGTAAACACTTTGTCCTCTGAAGGCAGAGGGTCCTGTACCTAGTCCAAGCCAGTTCTGGGTGCATTCTGCCAGTGCACAGCTTCATCCTTTGTCAGTGTCGGCCAGGGTAATCAGACGCACCACAGGAGGTGGAGCCAGCATTGTGGAAGGCAGGCACACCCCTATACAGGCCCAGTTGTTACTCCTTCCACCACTCACAATGCAGATAGGTCTATTCAGCCTTGTGCTCACTCACTCTGTCTCCTGGAGCCCCCCCCCCCCCCCCCCCAGCCCCTGTCACTCACAAACCAGACATGCAATACACAACCTAGCAGAGGCAGGCTGGATGGTTAGGTAAGAAAATACCTACTTTCTAAAAGTGTTTTTTTCAAACACAGAATGTTAAAACCAAGTTTCCTCAAAGATGTATTTAATCATTCTGAGTTCAGGCATACTAAATTCGTTTTTCCACCATGTTTCCTGGTAAAGTTAGGATTATAAGATGTTATAATCAAACAGCTCATTCTGTCTTATGGGAGCAGGTAGCCTTTCAATAGTGAAAAACGAAATTGGCTGTTGTTCACTATCAGGACATGCCACACACATCAGGGCATGTCCTACCTTTTACTTAAAATGCACCATGCCCTTGGGCCTACCTTAGGGGTGTCTGATATGAAGAAAAGGGAAGGTTTAGGGAATGGTAAGTGGGTGCACTTTACCAAGTCAGTATGGCAATGCTGGACTGCACACAGACTCTGCAATGGCAGGCCTGAGACACACTTTAAAAGCTGCTTCTGTGGGTGGCATAACCAGTGCTGCGGGCCCACCAACAGCATTTGATTTACAGGCCCTGGGCACACATGGTGCACTGTACTAGGGTCTGACAAGTAAGTTAAATAAGCCAATCAGGGAGTCACTAACCTTTTGAAAGTGGGCCTAAGGTGTTGGCTCCAACGGAACCGACGCATCCTCTGCTGCGAGAGCAGAATTGTCACATCACCACTGTTTCCGGAACAGAACTGATGCATCGACTTCGAAACTAGCACATCGCTTTCTGAGCCAATGCATCCCTGCTGCTGCATGGAGAAAATTGACCAATCACCTCTACTGCGTGGAGGAACCCGGCACATCACCTTCGAAACCGCCACATTTCGGAAACTGCACATTGCCTTCAGAAAGTTGCATCGCTCCTGTTGCATGGAGAAAATCATCGCATCACCCCTTTACTGCTTGGAGAGAATCGAAACATCCCCTTTGCTGTGGTATCAATACCGACGAAATTGCTTGGGTGTACCCCTCATCTTAGTCGACAAAACCAGGATTAAGGTACTTTTGTTCAGCAGGCCTCACAACCTGCCTGTATCCTGTCCGTGCGCCTTCTCAGTCGGCCTGAACTTTTGACTTTGCCCTAGTCCGGCGCAACCATATAAGTGGTTATTGCTTCTAAGTACTATTGTACAATTTATATCTTAAGTTCTACCTAAAGGATCTTTGTCGTTTTGATCTTGTTTTATTTATCAAATTAGGTTCTATTTTCCTAACCTGGGTGTTATCTTTTTGCGTGGTGTTTTCACAGTTTTACTGTTTAAAGTGTTGTACAAATACTTTACACACTGCCTCTAAGTGAAGCCTTACTGCTCTGTGCCAAGCTACCAGAGGGTAAGCAAAGGTTAATTTAGGGTTGCCTCACCCGTAACCTGACTAGGATTGTGGTTGCTGTTTGACTAAGATTCACACCCCAGTCAACCAACAACCCCATTTCTAACACTGTCCATGCCTATTGTCCACTCATTTGCTATCCATTACTTTGATGGATCATCCATAAACATAAAGAGATGCATTTTGGCCAACAGTGGGATGAGCTTCCTTGTGGATGTTTTTCTAATGGATTCTCTGCTGTGTCCACATAGGACAATCCCTGTAGTAGGTTAGGTGTTAAAATGCTATAAACAAGCTCTTGGACAGGTGTAGGAGTACTGGACCTTTCTCTTGTCTCAGATGCATCTCCTGGATGCCAGATCTGCCTGTCGTTTGCACAGTCGTATGTGGTCTGTGTTCCTCTCTGCATAGTTGCAGCACTGGAGATCTTTGGCCTTCTGGGGCAACTCGTGCTGTTTTGCCAAACAGTTTGTCAGCTTGTTTGGTACACTCCACTGCGAGATTACTCACCAGAAAGCATCATCTTTCCCTGGCTGTCGCCGCCGTCTGCATTGTCTTTCACTATTTATGCAAGGAAATATAATCACACTCACGAGGCATTGAGGAAACCTTCAAGTCCAGGGTGCATAAAATGTGGTGAAACAAAGGCACCAAAACACAGCTTTCCCTGGAAGCGGTGTCATGTTTTAGTCTGGGCGCGAGACATGAAAAATGGGAAGAAAGCATTACAATTAATAACAGGTTTTCCTTTCAGGAGGCATGTAATGAGAAGTGGCTTGAATGCCCCTGCTCGAAGTACGCATTCCGAGAGGGGCCCGCGTCGCGGCGTCCCCCTAATTCGAACCGACTTTGTAAAGGGAAATGAAACCCTCAGTTGGAGTTACGAACGAATATTTGACAACAGTACCTTAGTGTGACATTCCTTAAGGAGTAGTTTTACATAACTGTTTTGGAAAACGAGGGAACGATAAATGGAGTGTGCTGCGTTCTCTCTGTTTCTAAGAAGAGTTCAAAGAGCCCGTTGAATTCATCGACGGAAGGCTGTGCATGTGGCAGCGCGGGGTCCTCCATCTTCGTAAAAGGGAGGACCGTCCATCGGAAAGGTGGGAGGGCTGTCGGTGCTCAGGCAGACATGTTTGCCTTCAGTGCCCTTGAAGGGATGGGTGGAATGCTTGAATTAATGTCAAGCATTTTAATGCCACCATTAATAACGGGCTGAATGCTGCCCGACTAATCACCGGACGCCGAAATCCATTCAAGCATTCCACTCAGCACTTGTTTGCTTCTTTAAGTGAGATTGCATACTGTCAGCGAGGATGCACAGACTTGGACCCCGGGCTCACTGCGCCCTTTGACCCATGGTGCACCGCATGGATAATACCCAAATAGGTCAAAGCTGTCTGGGGTCGCTTATGTATCCCATCTTGAGGGGTCCTGCAATTAGGAAACACATGGCTGTTTTCCACATGTCTTCTGCTAAATTGATATTCCTCAAAACATTATATGACTTCCAGTATCCTGGAGTCAGATGTCTGTCTAATGTTTATACATTGTCTAGCCATCTCATGATGTGCATCAAATCCTAGAAGCCCTTTTGTTTTCTAACAATGCTCCATCCATCGGTGTTGCTGTCTGTATTTCCAGGGGGTGATTATGAAATGAATGCATCACACCGTCTTAGATTAGGTCACAACGGAAGGTGTTCGTAATTTAAAAAAAAGATGTTTATTGCCCACACGAGTGAGCAACATATGAACTTAGTAAGTTAAAAATGTGTAGCTACAACCTTGGGTGAATGTGGTCCATTGTACTTGTGTGATGTTTAAGGTCCATACATTTCATGGTATACTCCTAACAGGAACCTCAGATCTATGGGCACTTACACAGTCACACCGTCTACATTTACGTAAACTAGATGGGGCGGCAGCAGCTTCCACGCAGGAGACACTAGACGTTGGAACACCCTGCCCCCCCATATCAGATCCTCATCTTCTCTGCTGGCCTTCAGAAAACTTCTTAAAACTTGGCTTTTTAAATTATAAACTCTCTTTTCCACCATGCTCCCATACTATGCTTAGCTATCAGCGCCAAGACACCCTCGGGTATAC
The DNA here is from genome assembly GCF_964204655.1 of Triturus cristatus. Lineage (NCBI taxonomy): Eukaryota > Metazoa > Chordata > Amphibia > Caudata > Salamandridae > Triturus > Triturus cristatus. The sequence goes on from NC_140582.1 coordinate 817,711,801, forward strand.
GTTGCACTATATAAATTAATTTAACATAATATAGATTTACACGATTGTGCTGGAAGATTGAACAATGTCAGAATGAAAAACAGGTCATTGCTATTGAAGGCAAATAAGGAAGAAGTCGGAGAAAAGTTGGAACTAAGCAGATTGAGACCGAGATAAAGGGAATCCAGTGGAATAGAAAATTAGGGTAATTGGAGTATAAGGCAACAAAAGAAAGTAGCAAAGTACAGCCTTCATAGAACAATGGAAGGTATAAAAAGTTTAGAAAGAAAGACGAGAGATGGAGAGAATACAATAGTCATAGGGGAGGAAAGAGAGACAAAAAATTAATAAAAGAACCAAAGCCAGGGGCAGAGGAGAGAGGCTGGATGTAGAGAGGAAAATAAGAAAGTGGGAGGTGATTGAGAGTGGAAGAAGAAAGGCACAGGGTTGGAGAGGGATTGGGAGACAGTGATTTTAAATCAAGGAGTAGGAAGTTAAAGGGGAAAACGGAAAGATACATCTATAGTAAACTTCTTAAGGGAGAACTAAGGTGGCTAGGCAAGGTTTTGAAACATGGGTTGTAAGTCAGGTAGAAAACTAACAAAACAAAATGAAATCAAAGCTATCATGGAAGGACCAATTATTGCACCTACTTACATCGAGGACTAGGGACTTGATGTTCAAGGTCCTTTAGTGATTATAAACCTTGTGATTCACAAGTCCACAGGTTTTGCAATTGTAAAAGGGATTTTTATATTGTTTAAAAGCCCTTTCATGCGGCAGAAAAGTCTTTGCGTCTCAAAAAAGGGCTTTTGTGGCCTAATCCAAATTATAAACAGGAGGAAGCTTGAAAGGGACGCTGTCCTTTTATTTGCAATTTGAAACCAAATATATCAATTGTTTGTGACCACAACTGCGCCTCAAGATATTGATTATTTACCAACTCCTGATTTGGGGTGGTAACTGATTAGCAATAACTGTCCCATGGCAGGAGCAAGCCATGGTCTTTTATAGTTATCGGACCAGTTGCTTTGCTAAATTGCACATTACCTCTTCAGGTAGTTTTTGGGAGATGAAGTCATAAATTTGGCTTTTTCAAAATTTGGAGTTTATTCCATTGTTCTGTAAATCATTATTACTTCTGTTTTAAAAAATTTCCGATAGTAGTTAGATGAGGTACCAGAAGTGCTGATAGGGGGTAGTAGAAAAGACGGTGTTTGCACAAATGCAATTTTGGGGCAAATTCTTAAGTCTTCTTTGCTTACTTGGACGGGTCTTTATCTCCAACTAAGGCTTGGATTATCAATTCAATTATATATCAGTTACAGTGAAGCACAATTTTGCCCCCCAGTAATGATAGAGAGGAGTACATTTGCAAACCATTACGGTTTATTAACACAGTAGTAAAGTTACAACTTCAAATCAAATCGGTTTAGTCATAAATCAATAATTACCTGAATACAGCATTTGTGAATGTAGTCCAGGTGAGTCAAAAAGCTAATATGTAGTTGAGTTACTTAAAGAAAGAGTAAGTAATTATAACAGATTCTGGTCCCATAAAGGGAAGCTTCCCAGTGCTAGGCTAATGTTCCTGGCAAAGTTGGGGAATTCATAAGCAGCAGGTGTCAGAAAATATAGTATCTCAAGTAGTACAAAATGAAGGTTCCAATCAGTGCAAGAAGAAATGTGCTCACTCAAGAAACTATCTCTATGAGCAGAAATAAAAGGAGCATTGGGGCTCAAGAGTGTTGGAAAGGGATGTCCACCCCCAGAGGCGGACAGGAGTAGGCCTATCTCTCTGATACCCTAAAACCCTAAATACACACTTAATCATTAAATCAAACAGAAAGATAGACACCTGAGGTTCTCACGTAGGGGAAACCAATCAAAACTACACTGACATGTAACGGTCTGTGTCAACCCATTTATCATGAGTAATGCAATGCGGAATCTTCCATCACGTGAACTTCATAGATATCGCACAAGAGAGGATTCTTCTTATTCTGCTTCCTTCTTATGCAGGAGCTGAGATTCTCTGTCTAAATCCTTAAAAGGTTGCAGCAACAACATTCACTCTGAACTCTAGGAATAATTGTACAGCTAATAAGAAGACAGTAATCCTTGGTGCACGAAAGAAGCAAATAATTATTCACAGCAAGCAGAAAAACAACATTTCATTTACTATGGAGTCTTTCAACTCAGGCCTGCAATGACTCTGTATATGGTAATTTCCACACACTTTAGCTGTTAATGTGGAAGTCACACATTATGGTCAGTCTAAATATGAAAATATACATGAATATATGATTATGCATGCTATATATAGTATGTTGTTAAATGGAAATAAAAATAGTGGCACTGTGTGACTAATTCCCCCCCTTTGATTGCTCACAGAGTTATTACACAAAATAATCACAATTTCCCTCCATGACAGTTCAGAAAACAGTTGTTGCCTTCTCCTGTTTACGTCTAGATCCTTCTAGCTCCTTTAACTCATCATAAACAAATCACCACCTCTCTTGCAATTGTGTTTCTTCTTGTTTTCTTTTCATCCCGTGGTCTCAGATGAACTCTCTCCTCCTTTCTGTTCTGAATCATCTTCTCTTTCATCAGTTTGAATGCCTTTACCATCAAGAACAAACACATTACACAAACTGCAGTAATCAATAAAGGTCAAACTGTAGCACCTAAAAACCCTCTACCAATCCCACAAAGTCTTTTGCCTACAGCAGAAAATCCCTTCCAGTTGCTTCACACACACCTGTCTCTTCCAACTACTTTAAGTCTTTAGATAGACTTGTGATATTCTTCATATACTTGTTGATCTCCCTTATCTGGCACATAAGTGCAACATTGTTGACCGTTTAGCATTTTACAAACTCCGCCTTCTTTTGCAAGCAAAATGTCTAAAGTAAGCCAATTCTGCAAAACCATGGCTCTAATAGCAACAAATTCTGTATTAATGGTTAAAAGTGCACCGCTGTGCTGGTTGCTAGCCTAATAACTAATAAAGACAGCTTTCTAATCTTCAGATCATTTAAAAGTATTCCTACAGGGGGGATCATGGCCCAAAAAATGTCATGCTATTTGAATTGCACTGAGTTTATCTGTTCCAGAGAACCCAATTCCCTGGTCATCTAATCTATCTATAATAAACTGCTAAGGCTTGTATTCCTCCTTTAATAGGTAACACTGAACATGTCTCTCTGCTGGTGCTTTCATTGACATGAGTAAGCCTTCTTCATTTTCGACATTCACTATATCATTCCCCCTTTAGCTGATTTTTCAACTACTTCCTCACCTTTCCTATTGCTTGGAGTCATCACTGTGTATACATTCTTCTCAACATCCTGAACTAAAATGTCTAATCTAGTGGCGAACAATCCCCTAACTTCTGACTAACCCTTTTGCAACATCCTATCACTATCTGGATGAGACAGAATATCAGCTACAACATTACAAAAATATGCAACAAGGCCTTATATAGTTTCGACATCCAGGATGGTACCCAAGTGGACCACCCAATGAGCCACTTGTTGGGGGCACCCACCTCATCTACCATTTTCTTCTGCAAGGTGTGCAAAGTTTGTATGGCCTGTGTTAATGTTGCATTACCGGCACCAATGCCTGGGATATAAGTACAACAGGCCGTGTAAGTCTTGGCACATACTTCTGCTTCCATCGCTGTCATCAAGTCTAATACATATCTATGCTACATAAGCATTACTCACAAGGCTCGAAGTTCTCCTTTGATGGCACTGAAGCCATCCTCAGTTGCATTTATAGCTTTCAGCAGCTCCCAACAGGTGATCTGCAACCAATGTGCAGTTGCCTTTGCTTGAACGAACAGAAGGGTGCTGCTAAAAGAGGGTTGGGATTATTAAAAAGGCCTGTGCTCCTGTGGGACTTTCCCCAGGCTAAAGTGACGTAATACTCCGCAGTTCTTTTCCTTCGATGATGATGCAACAAAGTTGTTGGACTTCCTATAGGATGATCATGCAGTTCAGAAATATCAATTCCCGGAATCACCATGGAGGGAGTATGCACAGTCACTAAAGAGCAGAGACCTTGCCAACCTGAAGGGAGTCGTGTATGAAGCCATTCACTACAACTTCAATAAAAATCCATCAGATGGGAGGTGCCCCATTGCATTTCAGCATTCAAATTTGTGACGCTGCAGATGATGTTCTTTCCCACCAGAACTGTTCCATTACCCCTGAAACATAAAGAGAAAAGAATGGGATTTCTACCTGCTCATCAAGTTCTTGGTGTTTGTACCCAAGTTCACCTGGATATATTTTTATACCACACTACAAGACACTTCTATTGTATGCTATTGTCTGATTCCCTGTCCATAAAGATAGGGCCCCGGCCCCAAATGTAGCCTCATAATGCTAATGATCATTAACATATACTGACACATTTACTTGGAGATATGGCCTTTCCTGACAATCATGGGACCTAGGTATTGCGGATCAATTCTGGCAGTAAAGCAAAGGTCGAGACACCCCTAAAATCCCTGCTGTAATTTCCTAGCTCTCCAAGTTTCACCCTTGTACCTCATAATCCCTAGCTTGGCCTTTGCATCTAACTTCCCTACTAACTCTTTGCGGTCTGTTAGAATGCTCATTACATCTGCTAACTGTTCCTCATATTCTGTAGTGTTCACTAAGAATATTCCCTGACAGTGGTTTCATCTACGCTTATATCCTACAAAGTAAATGATGTAATAGACACACAGTAACATTTAGCCATAACTCCTAAGCAGAGTATATCCTATCTCAATCGGTGGCATGTGGAATCAAAGAGCAAACAAAATATGAAGTATTAGCAGTCTGCATACCTACCTCTGTCAAATGTTGTTACCACATATAGGTGCCGATCACGATCCGGTAAAAACCGGGTACGAACCGTCGGACGGAGCAAAATCTCCGTCCGACGCGTACCCGGTCGTCAAAATTTACAAACAAGGAATTACGATTCGCACGGAACACCATTTCCGTACGATTCGTAAAAAAGCCCGACCGAACAAAATAAACCTACCAATGCGATCCGGGAAAGGGCCGACCTGACGTCTGGACGCTCGCAGCCTGCCATTCACGAACCAGGAATCGCGATTCGCACCGACGTCATCCCGCACGGTGAATATTTTCCGGCTGCCAAAAACTGCCGGGAAATCAGGACGACGCGAACAAGGACCACCAGTACGTGACGGACAGACATGGACCCGAACCTACGTGTCATCCCGGCCCTCATAGCAGTCCACCTCCTCTACAGGTTCCGACGCAGACGCCGCAGAAGGTCAGAACAACTAAGGGAGGGGGGAAAGGGGGGGGGGTGGGGGTGGCAGGACCAGGGCAGGCCACAAAACCCCCACCAAAGTCACACACCACACATGCCCAGGACATACCTGACACCCATGCCCTGGTCACTACGAGGGGGTGGGGGCGTGTCCAGCTAAGCCAGCGACCGCCACAACGGAAGTCCGTCACCACGCGAACCGGCAACACAACCAGACCGGTACGTCCCGTACCCACGCCTCAAGAGCGTGGGTACGAGACGTACCACGCCCACACCCACGTCACCCCAACAATGGCGGGACGGATCGTACCCACGTGGCAAAGGCCTGGGTACGGCCCGCACAAGCATCACATAGCGTGGGGATAGAGATGTACGGACCCTACCCCCACCCCCCCTATGCATGGAACGTACACCCACCCCACCAGTGTAAGTACGACCCGTACCCTCACCCTCGTATGCATGGAGCGTACCCCCACCCCAACAGTGTAAGTACGACCCGTACCCTCACCCGCGTATGCATGGAGCGTACCCCCACACCAACTGCGTATGTACGTACCGTACCCCCACCCCAACAGTGTAAGTACGACCCGTACCCTCACCCGCGTATGCATGGAGCGTACCCCCACACCAACCGCATATGTACGTACCGTACCCCCACCCCAACAGTGTAAGTACGACCCGTACCCTCACCCTCGTATGCATGGAGCATACCCCCACCCCAACAGTGTAAGTACGACCCGTACCCTCACCCGCGTATGCATGGAGCGTACCCCCACCCCAACAGTGTAAGTACGACTCGTACCCTCACCCGCGTATGCATGGAGCGTACCCCCACCCCAACAGTGTAAGTACGACCCGTACCCTCACCCGTGTATGCATGGAGCGTACCCCCACCCCAACCGCGTATGTACGACCCGTACCCTCACCCGCGTATGCATGGAGCGTACCCCCACCCCAACAGTGTAAGTACGACCCGTACCCTCACCCGCGTATGCATGGAGCGTACCCCCACCCCAACCGCGTATGTACGTACCGTACCCCCACCCCAACAGTGTAAGTACGACCCGTACCCTCACCCTCGTATGCATGGAGCGTACCCCCACCCCAACAGTGTAAGTACGACCCGTACCCTCACCCGCGTATGCATGGAGCGTACCCCCACCCCAACAGTGTAAGTACGACCCGTACCCTCACCCGTGTATGCATGGAGCGTACCCCCACCCCAACCGCGTATGTACGACCCGTACCCTCACCCGCGTATGCATGGAGCGTACCCCCACCCCAACAGTGTAAGTACGACCCGTACCCTCACCCGCGTATGCATGGAGCGTACCCCCACCCCAACCGCGTATATACGTACCGTACCCCCACCCCAACAGTGTAAGTACGACCCGTACCCTCACCCTCGTATGCATGGAGCGTACCCCCACCCCAACAGTGTAAGTACGACCCGTACCCTCACCCGCGTATGCATGGAGCGTACCCCCACACCAACAGTGTAAGTACGACCCGTACCCTCACCCGTGTATGCATGGAGCGTACCCCCACCCCAACCGCGTATGTACGACCCGTACCCTCACCCGCGTATGCATGGAGCGTACCCCCACCCCAACAGTGTAAGTACGACCCGTACCCTCACCCGCGTATGCATGGAGCGTACCCCCACCCCAACCGCGTATGTACGTACCGTACCCCAACAGTGTAAGTACGACCCGTACCCTCACCCTCGTATGCATGGAGCGTACCCCCACCCCAACAGTGTAAGTACGACCCGTACCCTCACCCACGTATGCATGGAGCGTACCCCCACACCAACAGTGTAAGTACGACCCGTACCCTCACCCGTGTATGCATGGAGCGTACCCCCACCCCAACCGCGTATGTACGACCCGTACCCTCACCCGCGTATGCATGGAGCGTACCCCCACCCCAACAGTGTAAGTACGACCCGTACCCTCACCCGCGTATGCATGGAGCGTACCCCCACCCCAACAGTGTAAGTACGACCCGTACCCTCACCCGCGTATGCATGGAGCGTACCCCCACCCCAACAGTGTAAGTACGACCCGTACCCTCACCCGCGTATGCATGGAGCGTACCCCCACCCCAACCGCGTATGTACGTACCGTACACCCACCCCAACAGTGTAAGTACGACCCGTACCCTCACCCTCGTATGCATGGAGCGTACCCCCACCGTGTATGTTCCAAGCGTACATATCCAGAAATAGGAGGTGTGTGTGCAGAGTCCTCCCAGCAGTGCCCTGAGACAGGAGGGGTGGGTGTGGAGTCCTCCCAGCAGTGCCCTGAGACAGAAGGGGTGTGTGCCTATCACTCCCAGCAGTGCCCTGAGACAGGAGGGGTGGGTGCCTAACACTCCCAGCAGTGCCCTGAGACAGGAGGGGTGTGTGCCTAACACTCCCAGCAGTGCCCTGAGACAGGAGGGGTGGGTGCAGAGTCCTCCCAGCAGTGCCCTGAGACAGGAGGGGTGGGTGTGGAGTCCTCCCAGCAGTACCCTGAGACAGGAGGGGTGGGTGCAGAGTCCTCCCAGCAGTGCCCAGAGACAGGAGGGGTGGGTGCCTATCACTCCCAGCAGTGCCCAGAGACAGGAGGTGTGCAACACATGTGTGTGAGGCTGGAAGTACCCACATGCATACTGCCTACAAGGGAACATGTCCCCATGAACTCATGTCAACAGACTCCACACACAAGTACAGTGATCACCAAGGATGCCACGAATGTTGCAGGTGGAGACATGGCCCTGCATGCATGGCCAAAGTAGAAGGGCTCCGTCACACACACAGCTCATGTAGACACAGCTCTGCGCTAAAGATTGGGAACACCCTGCAGGGAAGATATCAGGGTACACAGAGGGAGGAATACACCCTGGGACAATTGCACCATGCAGTAACTGCTTACATGAACAAAGAAAGTTAGCTAACACCTTGTGATGGCACACAGATCCCAGGGTCCCCCCAATGAGCAGCCCACTACTACATTTCCCACACACCCAACACATAAACACCACCCAAAACCATGTAGCAGCGCCACCAACACCAATACCAGCATAGCAGTAGTGTCAGAATGAAAAAAAAAATAAAGCTTTATTCAGCATGATCACAGTGTCCGTGGATTGCAGGCAGTTAAATATTCACAAAGCCCATAGGGCAGTCAATAAGTCTCAGCTGGATGGGGGACACAGTGGGATGCGTGTCCCCTAGCTTGCCTGCACAGTTACATGCCGTCGTCTTCCACAGGGGTGAGGCCATCAGGGGGGGGGGAAGCACCAGGCACCGCAGGGACATCAGGGCAAAGGGGAGGCGTTGTGGGTGCAGGGATGGAGGATTCCACCACAGGGGGTGGGGCAGGGCCAAAGGCGGAGGCCAGGGTGGCACTACACACCTTTGCAAGGTCCTCCAGGGAGTCCCCTGCACCCGAAGGATCCACAGGCCCCAAGGAGGGGGGGGGGGTCAGAGGGATGGGTCGCAGCGCCACCGGGGGAGGGCGTAGACAGGGGGGAGAATCAACCACCGTGACCGAGGACTTCCTTGACCGCTTGCGGGGTGGTGTCACTGTGGGGCTCAGGGACAGAGCGGCCATGAAGGAGTCCTTGGGGGAGATGTGGCCAGGAGAGCTGAGGGGAGGGGATTTGGAGGGAGTGGACTGGGTGGAATGCGGACTCCCACTATGGCTGCGTGTCACACGTTTGCCCCCCGACCCAGTGGGTGTGCCTACCTCACCCTGTGTGTGCGTGTCAGGAGGAGTGCGGTGGACCTTCCCTGCTGGTGTGGTGCCTGTGTCTGTTGATGGGTGCATGCCGACGTCTGGGTGTACGTGGGACAGGCATGGGAGTGGGAAGTGTGGATGGGGCAGGGGTAGGTGGGGGGAGGTCGCGCTGCAGGAGACCCACTGCTGCAGTCAGTGTTGAGTCTATGGACCTCAGCAAGTTGCGTTGGTCAGCCTGCGATGAATGAATGCCCTCCAAGTATGCCTCGATGTTGTTGAGGGTTTGCCCGTGGGCATGGAGGACATTAAGGATCGCAGCCTGACCAACCTGCAGTTGCCGCTGGATGTCCACAGACTCAGCATTGGCGGCAGCAGTGGAGACAGGGGCAGGGGGTGCGGTGCCTGGCATGAAGGAGACATGCGGTGACCGGGCACGCTGGGAAGGGACACGAGCAAGTGGGAGGCGGCTGATGGGAACTGAGGGGGCGGTGCGAGGTGTTGTTCCGCTGTCAGCTGCTGGTGCAGCCTCCGCCCACTCGGAGACATCCTCCTCGGACCTGTCAGCTTCGTATTCTGATGTGCCAGTCGACAGGTCCTCGGCCACACTCTCCTCCGCCTCTGTCCCACTCGATGTGCCAGCCCCGATGTCACGGCTGGCACTGGTGCTCGGTCCCTCCACCTGGTCTGTGTCCATGTCTCCCTCTGTGTCCCCCGACGATGCTGTGGGCAGGGTGGAGAGACAGAAATTAATCAGACACCTGTACACATCTGTCACATGAGTCCAATCTACATAGGTAACATTGCATAGCCTGAAAAGGAAGATCCCTAACATCTACTAAACAAGGTACCGATGTAGGGCATGAAACACACAGTTGGTTGAGCCACCATGCCACTGAAATACCATGGAGAGCATGAGACAATAGCTAAAGACAGGAAACGGAGTCTGACATAGCACCCAGGCCCTGGGGACAATCCAGCACTGCATCTGCACCACACAGCGTTGGCGAAAATACCGATGACCAGGGACCATATCCATGAACTTGAGACACATGCTGCATAGGTAATGCTGAAAACATGCACAACATGACTCGGTCACTGCACCTTGCGTGTGTGTCCAGACAAACATCACACACTGCTCAGACCCAGCAAGTAGAAATCTGGATTTGACATATAGGCTTTGCCCGCCCCAACCACCCCCTACACGAGGCAAATAGTTGAGACACAGGTGGCACCAACATCTCATAGTCTGGGTGATAAACACAGGGGCAGGCAAAATGCAAGATTGGACGCCAAACAGCCAAGGTGCGCCTGTACAAATAATGAGGTACCAGTGCCCATCCTCAGATGAGTATAACAAGACACACAGGCACTAGCAACTGTGAGTATGAAGAAGGACATTCAGGTCAGGCTGCACAGTGGACACCTGTACAAAATAGCACGTCTATATACATGGTGCCAGGGGACAATGGCACAGAGCACAACCTACGCTGTAGACACTGAGAGTGTCCACGTTTATGATGACACATACAACACCGATGAAAAGGTGCCCCAGGGGACAGTAGTGGCCACGCAACTCCATGCTCCTGAATGGTAATGACTGCTACCCACGCCACCATCCCTGCACTATGCGTATCGCACACTCATGCACATCATGTCACAGGCCACTACATAGGACATGCGCGCTGTAAGGCATGACACATGAGAGACCAACTCCCATGTCTGGAGTCAGCATCAGTGCCAACTGACATGGAACCCACATGCAGTGAACTTGACAGGGCACAGCCAAGGTCCCAAAACCTGTTACACACCACCCCCACACATGATGCTACAGGCATAGTTCTCGTGGACAAAGCGCCAGCCTACATTACCTTGTGAAGGAGTGACTACACACAGACCAGGGAACACATTGCAAGGAGGGGAAGGGTGGCAGGGGCGCAGCGCTATACTGGGGCAAAATGGATCTGCACAGCACCTTTAAACCCTGGCAGTGAATTCATGCTACTGTGCCCTTACAAATGCCGGTGACACACAACACACACATGTACCTACCCCCTTCCGGCTGCTGCTTCGCCTGTAAGCGCCTATCCAAGTCTGGAAAGACCACCGGCAGCACACGCCTGTGGAGGTGGCTCAGACGGCGGCACCCGCGGTTCTTGTGGCTCTCAGGTGAGTCCTCCAGCAGGACCCGTGCAATCCTCAGCGTCCAGCACCGGATATCCTGCCAGCGTTTCCTCACCTGGGACAGGCTCCGCCTCCGACCATCCACACCCCTCACGGCACTGACGGCGGTCAGCCAGATCTGCTCCTTGGCAGTGGCGCCTACCTGTGAGGAAGAACAAGTGACACCACATCAATACACCAGCCACATGTCACAGAGAGACATTTGATAACAAATTAGCTAGTAACAACAAGGCATGTCATGCAGTCAACGCATTGCACCTTTGTCATAGGGACATGATCCTCTGGTGAGGGAAAAAGCAGTACGTGCCATAGTGGGTACACAGGTGAAATGATGGCAATGTCACAATCAATGATCAAGGCTCACACTGTGCATCACACCCACCCCTCCTGTCTCAGGGCACTGCTGTTAGTGATAGGCACACACCCCTCCTGTCTCAGGGCACTGCTGTTAGTGATAGGCACACACCCCTCCTGTCTCAGGGCACTGCTGGGAGCACACTGTACCCACCCCTCCTGTCTCAGGGCACTGCTGGGAGCACTCTGTACCCACCCCTCCTGTCTCAGGGCACTGCTGGGAGCACTCTGTACTCACCCCTCCTGTCTCAGGGCACTGCTGTTAGTGATAGGCACACACCCCTCCTGTCTCAGGGCACTGCTGTTAGTGATAGGCACACACCCCTCCTGTCTCAGGGCACTGCTGTTAGTGATAGGCACACACCCCTCCTGTCTCAGGGCACTGCTGGGAGCACTCTGTACCCACCCCTCCTGTCTCAGGGCACTGCTGGGAGCACACTGTACCCACCCCTCCTGTCTCAGGGCACAGCTGTTAGTGATAGGCACACACCCCTCCTGTCTCAGGGCACTGCTGGGAGACATCAGGCATCCCCCCCCCCTGGGACCCCCCCAACAGTACATGGCATGTGTGTCACACCAGGACACAATGGCAGAAGTCACAGTCACAACATAGGGACAGTCTGTGCCAGTGGCCTATGCACTCACCTGATACCCTGGTCGCCCATACAGCATGGGGTACTGTGGGAGGATCACATCCAGCAATGCCATGTTCTCCTCCAGGGTGAATGGCTGTGACCTCTCCACAGCCCTTGACATGGTTCCAGGGAATCAGTAGCAGCAGCTGGGTCGACGAATTCAAAGATGTGCAGGCAAGTACTCCCTCATGGGACCTGGCTGCCTTATATGTGCCTTTCTGCCCTGTCTCATGCACAGGAGTACAGAGTGATTGGTCACTCACATTTGCATCCTATGTTTCCACCAATCCCTTCAAACCTAGCAGTCTGTGTGTACTCTATCGGTTTCATTCTCCTGCATGATGTCAGCTCCACAAACACATTGCAACAAAGTATTTTTATTCCAACTGACTTCTGCTGTTCACCTTCCAGAAGAAATTCGAATTTTGAACTTGGTCTCCATGACAACCAGCATGCATGTAGGCCTTAATACTTGTCCCTCATGTGTCCCCTATGTAATTTTGAGCTCCACACACAGGTACGGTGCGTTCCGGGGCCCTAGGGCACCCCAAATGCATTGCAACGGCCCGTACACGCGTGACTACGTTCACTATCAGTATGTGTGGCCTCGCGTATGCGTACTCGTAGTGGTACGGGCCGTACACACGCCTGTACGCTCCCTATCACTACGAGTACGCATACGCGAGGCCACCCATACTGATAGGGAGCGTACACACGCCTGTACGCTCCCTATCACTACGAGTACGCATACGCGAACCACACATACTGATAGGGAGCGTACACACGCCTGTACGCTCCCTATCAGTATGTGTGGCCTCGCGTATGCGTACTCGTAGTGGTACGGGCCGTACACACGCCTGTACGCTCCCTATCAGTATGGGTGGGCTCGCGTATGCGTACTCGTAGTGATAGGGAGCGTACAGGCGTGTGTACGGCCCGTACCACTACGAGTACGCATACGCGAGGCCACACATACTGATAGGGAGCGTACAGGCGTGTGTACGGCCCGTACCACTACGAGTACGCATACGCGAGGCCACACATACTGATAGGGAGCGTACAGGCGTGTGTACGGCCCGTACCACTACGAGTACGCATACGCGAGCCCACCCATACTGATAGGGAGCGTACAGGCGTGTGTACGGCCCGTACCACTACGAGTACGCATACGCGAGCCCACCCATACTGATAGGGAGCGTACAGGCGTGTGTACGGCCCGTACCACTACAAGTACGCATACGCGAGCCCACCCATACTGATAGGGATCGTACAGGCGTGTGTACGGCCCGTACCACTACGAGTACGCATACGCGAGGCCACACATACTGATAGGGAGCGTACACACGCCTGTACGCTCCCTATCAGTATGTGTGGCCTCGCGTATGCGTACTCGTAGTGGTACGGGCCGTACACATGCCTGTACGCTCGCCATCACGATGGGTACACATACGGCAGCACTCCCATAGTGATATGGGAACGTACACAGGCCCTCTTTGCAGCAGTACAGCGGTATTCACACATCACAGTGGTGACAGGCGGCACACAGGTAGGGATAGGGCGGACATACTTGTCCATGGATGGACATACTTGTCCATTAATTGACATCGAGGCATCGTCTGTGCATCACTACATGTGTGGGGCACAGGTGTGAAAGGCCTGTGATGTGGAACATTACTCCTGAGTCGAGAAGGCACCAGATGTATGATGAGATGTGTACAGATGTACTGTGTGATGGTGCGATGTGTGCCAGGCATGCCCTTGAAACCTTTGACATGTGTGCATGTCGTACTGCGCACTTGGGGTGAGCGTCACTGGCATGGCACGGACACCAACACACGGAAGTGTCCCCTGATGCCCGGTACAGGGGTTATGACACCTGACTTGTCACTACCCACGGTGCACAAGGTGACTATGTCATGTATGTGTGGGGGCTTCCCATCAGGTTGATGTTGGAGCACCCTCAAAAGCTGCAGCCGTTGCAGCAACAAACATGTGTCTGTGTGTAGATTGTCATTGCACACTGTTCCGCACACCATGCCACATGTGGTATCAGATGTGAGGTGCACATGTATGCATGGGACACGGAGTAGCGTGACAAGGACATGTCAGCAGCCTCACAAGGTATGTGTGGTGAGTCATGACATGTGCACCTTCATGGCAAGGTGTGTGGGCTGGACTAGTGTAATGTCATGTGACCTGTGGCTCCAGTGTTCCGCTACCAATCTCTGCAATCGGCTTCCTACTGCTGCTGATGTGTGGGCGTGTTTCACTCCTGTGTTGCGTCTGGCTGTTCACTTGCACTGGGACACAGCTATTCCCATGGCGTGGCATGGGGAGGTTCTCAATCTCCGTGTGTAGCTGGGTCTTTGAAGGAGTGTCACCTTGCATCCATACGTGTCCTGGCCATGTAGCACATACCTGACTCCCTATGTAGCATGTGTGTATTGCCAGATTAACATGTGCTCAGTACACATGAGTTGTTGTCGTAGTGCACTCACTCTTCGTTGTCACTTCCAAATTACTGCAGAGCGCCGCCTCTTGCCCGAAGAATTCCAGACTTGGCTGCCATGCAGGATAATGACAGCATCCGGCTCTACCGCTTCACCCAACCGTTGATTCTGGAGTTGACGGCGAGACTGGCACCACACCTGCAACCGCAGCACAGGTATCCCACGGCACTGACACCCCAGCTGAAGGTAATGGCTGCCCTACATTTTCTTGCCACGGGTACCTTTCAAAATACCATAGCTCATGTTGGTGGCATGTCCCAGAGCACGTTCAGTGGTGTGCTGCATGATTTCTTAGAGGCCATGTTGATTCACCTGGATGACTTCATCAAGTTCCCAACCCCTGAACAGATGACTGAGGTCAAGCGTGGATTCTATGCCCTGGGAGGGATGCCCCATGTCATTGGGTCCATAGATGGGACACATGTAGCTTTGGTACCACCACACGCACGGGAGGTGGCGTACCGCAATCGGAAGCACTACCACTCCATCAATGCCCTTGTGGTGTGTCTGTCCAACATGGTGATTTCACATGTCTGTGCTCGTTTTCCAGGATCAGCACACGATGCCTACATCATGAGGCGTAGCGGGATGCCTGATATGATGATGCAGCTGCGCAACGAACGGGCATGTGTTGTTGGTGGGTACAGTCTGTCTGTCCTGTATTCAGTATAGCCTACCAGCACGACCGCTTCACCACTTCTAACGATGACCATGTGCTTTCCATGTAGGGGACGCTGGCTATCCCAACATGCCTTGGCTGCTCACACCTCTCCGCAACCCCATCACGCCGGCCCAGCTCCGCTACAACACCGCCCATGGCCGGACAAGGCGAGTGATAGAGAGGACGTTTGGCATGCTGAAGAGCCGATTCAGGTGCCTCCACAAGACCGGCGGCGCACTCCCATATGCCCCTGCGAAGGTCTGCAAGATCTTCATGGTCTGCTGCATGCTGCACAACATGGCAGTTGAGAGAGCTGTGCCACTCATCCTGAATCAACATGACGAGGACCATCCACCCGTGGAGGACGAAGGGCTTGGCAATGGGGCTAGTGATGTGGAGGATGTGGAGCCGCAAGAGGACATCCGGACTCGGCTCATACGCGACTTCTTTGCATAGTGGTGAGTACCAGTGTCTGAGTGTGCACGCATTGGTCCCCGTGTGGCATGCGTTGTGATGTGTGTCTCCACCTGCATGTATGGCACGTGAGTCAGAGGTGTGTGTGGGTGTGTCACTGGAGTGATGGTGCCAGTGATGGGTGTACTTCCTCAGTCATAATTGTGACCTAGCATGTTGTCATCCATACATGTGTCGAGTAAATGCACATGCAAGTGGCTGTGCTTTTTGTGGCTGACTTCTTGTGTGTTTCTCTTCCCCAGGTACCTGCGCATGCCGTCTGCTGGTTGCATTGTTGTGGCACTGCTATTCCTCATGGACATGACATCGTGGGCTGACTCAGCGTTACAGGCACGGACACGTTTGGAAGTCTCCATGGGGTAAGGGATGCATCTGGGGTGTATTGGGTGTGGCAGTTGTTCACGATGTGTGCACACTGCCCCTGTCGGTGTTTGGTTCCTCTGCAGCCATGTCGCATCCCCATGGAACACGACATGCAGCTGTGTACACCTGAATAGATGGTCTGCCTGGTTGACAGTCATCAGTGATGGGATAGGGGATTGTGATGATGGCATCAATGTGTGTGACACTGCCCTCGGACACATTCGGTTAGCATTGGCTTGACATGGTGTGGGACTTCGACATCCGCGGATCTATGGTGTATGGCAGGCTCTCCGTGTGCAGCTGTGGGTATTTAGCTGTTAGCCGACGCTTGTGTGCCAGTTCCATGGCGAACACGCATGTGTGCTGCTGAAGGGGGGTGCCAGTGTTGGACCCACATGTTACTCCACATGATGTGTTCATGTGTACTTCGAGTTGCCTCTGCAATCCCGAATACATGACTAATAAAGGTGTCCCTATGCCTCCAAGGTGCCTCTTCTCAGTCAATGCTGGTGTGTTGCCACGGTGCATCCTGCTTGTCTGGCATGGTATTCCCTGATTGTGGCTATGTGTCAATGTGTCGAGTGGCAAGATGCAAGCTGTGTGTGTGGGCTGAGACTGTGTATTGGGCATGATGTCCATGACTGTGTGGGTATTGTGACATGTGCCATCCCCATGCATCCAACGTTGGCCAGGCCCCCATTCTCTGCATCCACCGGACTCAAGCTTGCAGGACATGTTTCTGCCACCTGTCTACACATACCTGGGTGCCCCCCAGGACACTGGACTGGATCCCTGACCTCTGCGCATGACTGTTGCTGTACTCAATGTGTGTGTCAGCACGGTTGTTCGGTAACCCCCTCAGCTTGTTGGGCCCATCACGGGTGTGTATGGTGCTCCATGTCTGTCTTGCCTAATACACTGTGACCCATGTGTCCTGTGCCAGACTCAGGCCCCAGGGTGTGGGTGGTTGATCGAGGGCGAGTTACGACCCGAGGCTCAGACTGACGAGAAACAAAGTTCCGCAGCTCTGGTTTTAACAGCCAAAAGGGCCGGTATACAAATACCCAAGACACTTACATGATGGAGGTGCAGGTATGCCGCTACACAGCACCTCGAGGGTGCTGATTTAAAGATATCGCTGGTACACATTAGCGTTCGCAGAGAGACCAGTCGACCCAAGCCCTGATGAAGTTGCCGGTAAAGTAATACGGCAACGAAACATGTTGGTTTTTAAATGAGCAAACGACACAGCTGAGAATAAAGCACCATATAGCTAGTGTTATGCTGCTCGGTTTTATTTCTGAGTGACTCGAGTCCTGATCAGGCTCAACTCACCAAATCTGGGTCGACACTTCCTGTTTTTGCAGATTAGCTCACACCACCGCAACACATAGGTTGCCTGATAAGATAGGAGTCATTAGGACCATCACGTAGAGTTTGAGTGCAGTATACTACACATTTCTGTTCCACCTTTACTATTTCTGTTTGGGCGGCAGCGACCGATGATGACAATAGGAGGTAGTAGGCGAGTACCAGTCTACGCATACCTCGTTGGGGCTGCTTCCGTGAGGCGCTGTCGTCCTATCACACCTTTTTTACTTTCTCTACTTATCTTGAACAAGAACTAATCACTAGTAAGGTTTTTATAGCACCATTTGACACAATGTTTTTATGACACATGTGGTAAGCACACCAGTGACGTAGAGTCAGGCAGGCACTACATAGATTGAGTACCTGCTCACTACTTAAGAAATTTTTATAAACTTGTTCATAGGGTAGGTCTTGTTGTATTTCATGTGGGTGGTTGAAGACAAAAGATGACTCAGGCATGTTTTGACTTTACAAGACACATGTTAGGTAATAATGCTACCAGCAGGCATCTACTCTTCATAGTGTGATTTATTATTGGGGGGGGGGGGGGGGGAACAAAGTGAGTGTCTTTCCGGGAATTTTGAATCCAAAGTTCAGTAGGGGAGTTGGTGTCCTTGCCATTGGATGTCCTCAGAGTCCATGCCACAGTCTTTGTCAACATTGGTCAGCCAGTGACCAGCAGGGCCATGTGGCAGAGAATGTCTCTTGATGCTGTGATGCTGTTGCTCCAGTGGGCCAGGTGCCAGGCCAGGTGTCCTGGGAGATGGTGATGTAGCGCCGACCCTCACGGTCCTTTCCGTGGACGACCCGGCCTCCTGCGGGGAACCTCACCAGCAGGCCGTGATGACATCTGGGATGCTCCGTCGGATGTTTCCTCCTCCTCCTCCTCCTGATCCCTCCCTGTGGATGGTGATGTTCTCCGCCTTCTGGCACAGGGAGGGTCGGCCATGTTGTCGGCCATCCGACGGAGTGTAGCGTGAATCCCCTGGAATGCCGTCACTTGCTCAGCCTGTCTGTCCTCCATCCTCCGTTGGTGTACCAGTAGACAGGCATGTAGCTCCGCATGTTGCTGGGCCTGCTGGGTCTTTATCTCATCGAGGCTCCCCTTGATCTCATTGAGGGTGGACACAACCTGGGCCATGCCCGTGGTGTCCTGCCGGTATGAGTCCAGGATGTTACGGACATGGGAAAATACCGGATCCCCAGCCAACTGGTCAGGCTCGTGCCTCCGCCGTCCTCCACTCCCACCACCCCTGCCCACTTGCGCCTGGCCTGCCCTTGTGGGCACATCGGGTCTCCGGGACCCCTGAGGGGTGGCATTGGCGTTGTCGCCTGCCTCCTCCTGGGTGCCCAGGACACCGTGTCCCTCCTGGCCAGCCTGGCTGCATTGTGGTGTTGGGGCAGGGATCCTGGGTGTCTCCTGGGATGTGGCAGGAGTGGGGGTGGTGGTTGGCACAGTTGTACCTGACGCAGGTGCTGCAGGCGGTTGGACACCAGAGGGGCCAGGTCGGTCGGGGTCGTCCACAGAGTGGTGAGAGTGGTCGCTGCCGGTGGGATCGGGCTCCTGCAGATCCGGGTCCTGTGAGTGTTCCCCCCCAGTGTTGGGGGGTGCACCACGACGTTGACCTGTGTGTGAGAGAGACAATGTTAATTTTGGTCCATGCAACATCCATGTTTCATCATTTCCTAAGTTGGCACATTTCCTCTTGGAATTAGGATCTGTCTTGCATTCCACTCACAGTGCACTTGTGCATGGGTGTGTCCCTTGGGCACCACTTTGGCACCTTTAACTATGTGTGGCACAGTCTTACTTGCTGCGTCAAGTGTGACTGCAGTCAGCAGTGGAGTGGGCAGGTGTTGCGAGCCATGCATTGGCGCCTTCCGTGTAGCACTGTACATGTGCACATGGATTTGTTCCACACACTTATGTGATGCAGGTAGCTGTCATTGTGCTCGTGCACAGGTTGTGACATGGCCCTGTGTTTTGCCATGGAGAAGAGGGGGGGTTCTGGCACGGGCCACCCTTGGCTACATGCACGCAGTCTACCTGCTGACGAGCAGACATTCCCACACACCACACGGCTGATTTGCTCTCCCTGTGTCTCCCTCCCTCTCTGTCACCCTCTCCCTCCCTCTGTGTGTCAGCCTCCTCCCTCTGTCCGTCTCCCTGTGTCTCCCTCCCTCTCTGTCCCCCTCTCCCTCCCTCTCTGTCACCCTCTCCCTCCCTCTGTGTGTCAGCCTCCTCCCTCTGTCCGTCTCCCTGTGTCTCCCTCCCTCTCTGTCCCCCTCTCCCTCCCTCTCTGTCCCCCTCTCCCTCCCTCTCTGTCACCCTCTCCCTCCCTCTGTGTGTCAGCCTCCTCCCTCTGTCCGTCTCCCTGTGTCTCCCTCCCTCTCTGTCCCCCTCTCCCTCCCTCTCTGTCCCCCTCTCCCTCCCTCTCTGTCCCCCTCTCCCTCCCTCTGTGTGTCACCCTCTGTCACCTCAGCCCAGCTTCCTGGGCACACACTGTTAGCAGATCTTTGAGTGGCCCTTGGCTTGTTGATGTGAGTTTGTTTCTGATCTCCAGGCACCCATTGGGTGTGATGTGTGTCTGTGCGCTGCTGCTGTGGTGGTGTGTGCTGCCACTCTTTCACAATGTTGGCTGTTCATTAGCTTCTGTCATGTGCAAAACAGTGCCTTCACCCCCATGTGTTGATGCAAGGCGTCCGCCATTTGCTGGCAAGTCATTCCTGTGTTGGGACACACTGTTTGTCTGGCTGTGACCTAGGCCATATGGGCAGAGTGCATTGTTGTCTGCTTCGGAGTCGCACTATGTGATTTTTGGGGCCCAGCCTCCCGCCATCCGGGTTACCGTGTCATGTGTTGTTGTCTTCTGTGACTTGCCATTGTCCAGCTGGGTGCATGGGGCATGGTGGCAGCAGTGGCATGTGCGTGCTCATGGAGTGTGGTTGAGTAATGCGATGGCTTGTGGTGGTTGCGTGCCTGTTAGTGATTTTGGTTGTGGATGCCGTTCCCCCCATGTGAGGTGCGTTGTTTGTGTACTCACCCGGGTCTCGGAGTCCTTCTAATCCTTCGACTGCCTCCACCGGCAGTATGGCCATCACCCTCTCCTCCCAGGGATGGTACTGTACGGGTCTGCGGGAGGGCCCTCCTCCGGTGGCGTTGGCCTGGTCGTGTTCCTCCTGCCTCTTGGCTCTGACCCTCCTCCGCAGATCGTACCACCTGTTCTGGCATTCCTGCCTGGTCCTCCTGGTGTCCGCAACAGCATTCACAGCATCGACGATGGTCTGCCACATGGCTGTTTTTGCTGCCAGGCTGGTGTTTCTGACCAATGTTCCAAAGATCTGTGGCTCGACTCTGAGGATTTGATCAACAAGGACCTCCAACTCTCGGTTACTGAACTCTTTCACAATGTTGGCTGTTCATTAGCTTCTGTCATGTGCAAAACAGTGCCTTCACCCCCATGTGTTGATGCAAGGCGTCCGCCATTTGCTGGCAAGTCATTCCTGTGTTGGGACACACTGTTTGTCTGGCTGTGACCTAGGCCATATGGGCAGAGTGCATTGTTGTCTGCTTCGGAGTCGCACTATGTGATTTTTGGGGCCCAGCCTCCCGCCATCCGGGTTACCGTGTCATGTGTTGTTGTCTTCTGTGACTTGCCATTGTCCAGCTGGGTGCATGGGGCATGGTGGCAGCAGTGGCATGTGCGTGCTCATGGAGTGTGGTTGAGTAATGCGATGGCTTGTGGTGGTTGCGTGCCTGTTAGTGATTTTGGTTGTGGATGCCGTTCCCCCCATGTGAGGTGCGTTGTTTGTGTACTCACCCGGGTCTCGGAGTCCTTCTAATCCTTCGACTGCCTCCACCGGCAGTATGGCCATCACCCTCTCCTCCCAGGGATGGTACTGTACGGGTCTGCGGGAGGGCCCTCCTCCGGTGGCGTTGGCCTGGTCATGTTCCTCCTGCCTCTTGGCTCTGACCCTCCTCCGCAGATCGTACCACCTGTTCTGGCATTCCTGCCTGGTCCTCCTGGTGTCCGCAACAGCATTCACAGCATCGACGATGGTCTGCCACATGGCTGTTTTTGCTGCCAGGCTGGTGTTTCTGACCAATGTTCCAAAGATCTGTGGCTCGACTCTGAGGATTTGATCAACAAGGACCTCCAACTCTCGGTTACTGAACTTTGGATTCTTGGTAGTGGGCATGGTGAGGGGTGTGGGTGGGGATGGTGGGGGGGGGTGTGTGGATGTTGGGGGGGGGGTGTGTGGATGGTTTGTGTGTGTGTGTGTGAATGTGATGAGGGGGTGTTTGTGAGGGTGGTTGTGTGAAGGTGTGCAAGTGTAAGGTGTGGTGTAGCTTGTTGCATGGTTCTGTGGTGTCTGGCAGCAGTGAGTCTGTTGCAAAGGCTCATGGTTTGTGTGTGTGGGCCCTTTTTATTGGTCCATGGGTGGGTGTGGCAGTGTTTGAATTTTGGGTGGGTGTGTTATAAGTAGTGGTGGTGTTTTGGCCCTCTGTTTGTCTTTGGCAGTTGCAGGTCAGTGAAGGTGTATTTGTAGTGTTTGTTGGCCATGTTTAGTGGCTTTGTGCCATTCGAATAGTGTCTTCTTGTGTTGTTTTGTTTTGTCCTGGTTGTGTACGTGCGTTTTGAGCGTGTGTACGGTGTGTAGATGGGCCATTTGGTTGTACGGTGCTGTCCTTGTGTGTGGGTTGGTACGACTCGTACATGCGGTTGTGATGTTGGGGCCTGGGGTGCGCTCCGTACTTAGGAGGTTGTGTTGGGGGTAGGACCGTAACGTACTGGGGTGTACATAGACGGTGGTGCGACACGTACAGGGGTGGGGGTGGGGCTCGAACGTACTGGGGTGTAGGTACACGGTGGTGCGACACGTACAGGGGTGGGGGTACGACTGGAACGTACTGGGGTGTAGGTACACGGGGGTATGACACGTACTGGGGTGGGGGTACGACTGGAACGTACTGGGGTGTAGGTACACGGTGGTGCGACACGTACAGGGGTGGGGGTACGACTGGAACGTACTGGGGTGTAGGTACACGGTGGTGCGACACGTACAGGGGTGGGGGTACGACTGGAACGTACTGGGGTGTAGGTACAGGGGGGTATGACACGTACTGGGGTGGGGGTACGACTGGAACGTACTGGGGTGTACATAGACGGTGGTACGACACGTACAGGGGTGGGGGTGGGGCTCGAACGTACAGGGGTGTACATAGACGGTGGTACGACACGTACTGGGGTGGGGGTACGACTGGAACGTACTGGGGTGTACATAGACGGTGGTACGACACGTACTGGGGTGGGGGTACGACTGGAACGTACTGGGGTGTAGGTACACGGTGGTGCGACACGTACAGGGGTGGGGGTACGACTGGAAGGTACTGGGGTGTAGGTACACGGTGGTGCGACACGTACTGGGGTGGGGGTACGACTGGAACGTACTGGGGTGTAGGTACACGGTGGTGCGACACGTACAGGGGTGGGGGTACGACTGGAACGTACTGGGGTGTACATAGACGGTGGTACGACACGTACAGGGGTGGGGGTGGGGCTCGAACGTACAGGGGTGTACATAGACGGTGGTACGACACGTACTGGGGTGGGGGTACGACTGGAACGTACTGGGGTGTAGGTACACGGGGGTATGACACGTACTGGGGTGGGGGTACGACTGGAACGTACTGGGGTGTACATAGACGGTGGTACGACACGTACTGGGGTGGGGGTACGACTGGAACGTACTGGGGTGTACATAGACGGGGGTATGACACGTACTGGGGTGGGGGTACGACTGGAACGTACTGGGGTGTAGGTACACGGTGGTGCGACACGTACAGGGGTGGGGGTGGGGCTCGAACGTACTGGGGTGGACATAGACGGTGGTACGACACGTACTGGGGTGGTGGTACGACTTGAACGTACTGGGGTGTACCTAGACGGGTGGGGGTATACATACACGGGGGGTACGTGTCGGACGTACGGGGGCTGGGGGGAGTGTTGGGCGCGTATGCGGGCACATGTCTCCATGGTTGCTATAGGAGTTCGGTGCGGACGGTGTTTTTTCCATACGGTTGTAAGCTCGGACGCACGGGATGGATCGTGATTCCTCGGTCGGACTTGGCTTTTCACGTTTGTAAGGTAAATCGTCCGAGGACGTGTCGGACACATTTTCCGACCCGAGGACGTGTGGGGAATGATTCCCAGTGCGGTTCGTATGGACTTTTTACCATGCGAATCGTGATTGCCAGTTCGTACGGCACTTGTACGATTCGTACGGTAAAAAGACCCGATACGAGTCGTACGGGGAAATTTTTTACCGGATCGTGATCGGCACCATTATCTAATAAGCCAGCATGAATACTATGAGATACATTTTCTTGCAGTTACTTCTCTCTGCAAGCGCTTAATGCTGTTGCATAATCCCATACATTAAGTAAAATACTACTTTTGTGTAGCTGGCAGCATGAAAAAGCGCAAGAAGAAAAACAAGATAGAAATACATAACTGTCCGCTAGTATAGTTGACAAAATACTCCACTCTCTCTTTGAAAGAAGACAATGTTGTTACTCTTGTGCCTTGCTTCCCTCTTCTTGTTCCCATTCTGTCTGTGGAAGTGTCTGGGGGACGGCGGGAACTAGTCGTACATGGCTCTGGTGAATCTATGGTTTCCCACCATCCACATTCACCTCAGTAGGAGTACTCATCACCACTAAGAAGGGACCACGTAACAAGGATCATTCCACCTATGGACAAAGTTCCGCATGTACACCTTCTGGCAAACAGGTATTACACTGGTCTGCAGGGCTAAGGCAGTCTTCTCCTTTAGCAATACCTGTTTAGAGAAGAACTTGACAGATTTAATTAACTTGTTCGAATACCTCATTTCATCTCCTAAAACTCAACTGTCTTATGGGCAATAGTCTTTTGCCTCAATATCGTTAAAGGGGTGGGCATAGGACATCCTGTCACAATTTGATGTGGCGTTAAATGATGGTAACTTCCTGGCTGACTTCTGAGAGCATACATGGCTAGTGGTAGTCAGTACAGTCATTTCTTTTGCAGAGTGGCACATAGTCTGCTTTTATTATGCTTGAGGAGGCTGTTTAGGCGCTCCACTATTCCATTACTTTGAGGGTGATAAGCAGATGTCAGTTCATATTTTATTCCTAAGGCGGCTCAAATATGTTGGAATATACTGTGTTAGCAAAATGAGGCCCGGTATCTGAGTAGATTGCTTCTGCCACGCCCCATCTTGGTATCACCTACCTTATCAGAAAGTTGGCTGCTGCTTTAGCATCATTATGTACACAGGGTTCTGTTTCAATCCATCATGAAAATGGAAAAACAATTACTATAAGATACCTGCAATTATTACATCTTTCTATCATGTCGACAAAATATATGTGTACATTTTTAAATAGACCTGTTTGGCATGGTATTGTTGAGATGATGACCTTTAAAGTTGGTTTGGTCTATACTGTTGACATACTGCATATTTTACAATGTACATGGAAATCATTTCAGATAATTGTGTAATAAACCGTTCTGCCTGTAATGTGTGAAAGAGATACTCTTTTGCTGTGTGTGCTGGGAGGTGTAGTTGCTCTAGAGCCGGGTACAACGGGGTTTGTAGCAGTTTTGGCTTTCCTGTACTCTCTTGCCTGTAAATGAAATCTGTTGGTGGCTGAATGCAGCCTCGCTGTTCCCATCGCTCCGTTTCCTGTGGCAGTGATTGCTCTTGCAATTCAAGCAAATGTAATTTTGCTGTCTCTGAATATGGAGGTGGTAGTTCTGTATCATCCTGTTGCCTACTTGTCATTATACCTAATGTATTACCATTGCATTGGTTATAATGTTGAGATGCTTTAGCCGCTTCTTTTGCTAAACAATCTGCCAGAGAATTGTCTCTGGAAATTAGATCTTGCGGATTGGTGTGCGCTGCACATTTCACCATTGCTACTTTAGATGGAAGTGTTAAAGCTTCTATTAACTGTGCCAAAAAATCCTTATGCATTACTGGGGGCCCATCAGATTTAAAGAATCCTCTATTTTCCCATCTGTGAATGCTAGAATGTACAGTGGTGGTAACGTATGCTGAATCTGAGTAAACTGTGACCTCTAGTCCAGCAGCTCACTGCAATGCTTCGATGATGGCCACTAATTCAGCCTTGTGTGTTGAAAAATGAGAAGGCAGTGGTAATAATTTGTAACATATGAGATGATCCTTGCTGTTTAGCTCTTACAACTGCTACTCCTAAATGTCTTACTCCAGTTTCCTGATCTATTAAAGAGGAGCAATCAACAAAGAGTAACATGCTCCCTGGATTGGGGTCTTTTGCTGCTATGCTTTCTTCTTCTGGTGTGTAGTTAGCACAGTTGTGTACTTGTTCATCGTCAGGAATAGGTGTGAAAGAATGTTCTTGGATTACCTGTGTGACAGCGTACCACTTGTAAAGATGGTACTGAAAGGATTAATTCGTACCCAGATGCTTTCTGAATTGTGAGGGTGCTCTTCTTTGTAAAATAGCAATAGTGATCCCATCACTAGTGTGGGCTTTCCTGACCTGCAAAGACTGCTGTAGTCAGTGCTTGCTCACATGGGAAGTGACCTTTCATGTCAGGATCTAGCAGCCCACTGTAGTAGGCAATCAGTTTGTGTCCCATGGATGTCTTTTGAGTCAGTAAATCCGTCATTGTCATTCCATTGACAATGACAAGAAGTAAAATGGTTTCCTGTCATCAGGTGTACCTAACGCTGGAGCATTTGTGATTGCGTTCTTTAGCTCCCGAAATGCTGTCTTCCTTTCATCAGTCCAGTTTATTTTGTTTCCATTGGCATGGGAGTCTTTTAGAGCTGTCAATAGTGGTACAATCAAATACCCACTTTCTCACATAATTGCAGGGTCCTACGAACCGCTGCATCTGCTTTGTTATAGTGGTTTTGGGCATGTTTCCAATGCTATCTGCTCCCATCTGGACCTGTGTGGGTCCTCCTGCAGTGTTTCTGATACTCAGGGGTATATTATGTGACATTTGTCCCTGTTGTACAGTCCACTGAGCCTGAGGAACTTGTGGGGATTGTTGGGGACCCCATTGCATCTGTTGTAGCCCCATCTGCTTCTGCGGAATGGTCCATCGCTGTGCCTGCTTATTGCTCTTTTTGATTCTACGTTCCCTCACAAAATGGCCCATATTACCACAATAGTAACATTGTTGTCCTACCCTATATTCCCCTTGTATTCTTCCCTGTATTGGCCCTTCCTGAAAAACCTTCTTGTCCCTTTTTGATGTTACATACTGGCTGTCATCCTGGTTCCCATACTGGTTGCCATCCTGGTCCCTGCACCTGCACTGGTGTTGTGAGAGCCATTTGTTGTGCTGTTACAAGAGCCCCTTCTGTACTCGATTTTTTAAGTTTCTGTTGCACCAACTTATTTGTGGCTCTTTCTGTCTGCCCTGTTTTTTCCTTGTCCTTTACTTTCTTTCGCTTGAAATAATGTATCATATGGGCTTGTATTTCTGGCCAGGGTTTAGCCCCTATTCCCACCACTCCGTATAGACTTGCCTGCATGTCAGTGGGCAGACCTTGTTTCAGTACATTATAAAATAGTATTACATTTCCTCCAGTATTTTCCCAGTTATATCCTACTTCCTGTAGTGCCCCTGTACAGTATACCATGTTGCCCATACGGTGAGTGGCTCCCTCTGCACAGTGTGCTGTGTTGCCCATAAGGTGAGTGGCTGCCCCTGCACTGTACATATACCTCATTGAGGTCACGTTAATTACACAGTTGTTTCTAGTGCATTACCTACTGACACTGCAGTCCATAAAGGACAGAGCACCAACCACCACGCCATGTTCTCGTCTGTGCTGTCTTCAGCTTATGCACTAACTCGTAGAGTTACTAAGTATATGCACTGTACATATACCTCTTTGAGGTCACGTTAATTACACAGTCGTTTCTAGTGCATTACCTAGAGACACTGCAGTCCATAAAGGACAGAGCACCAACCACCACGCCAAGTTTCTCGTCACTTTCATTCACAGGATGGCCATATAAGGTAACAAAAATGCTTATTGTACTTTATTATAACTTTTCAACATGCTGCACAGCAGGTACACTGCTCTACAACATAGCTTAAACACATTGGCAAAGCCAATTGATCTGGCAAAACACTTATAAGGTCCCAAAGGCGAGACCTATTGGCTATGCCAATGCTTGTTCATTCTGGTAATGAATCCTGCAATGTCTTCTGTCAGCTCTATACTCTCTGCCATAAGGGCTCCAATGTCTGGTCTGTCTGGGTATGTCTGTCAAAGCACGTCCCAGACATCTTGACAAATGCTGTTAGGAGAAGACCCATAAAACTGTGTATTTATCAATGTTATTTGAGGGAATCCTGCCCTGATAAAAATGGTATTTATTTCATATCCTGCCAAAGAACTTAACAAGCTTTTAACATCGCCCAAGGCAAGGTTCACTCCAGCAGTGTGTTTCTGAAAGCATCCTATCTATTTTCCTGCTTTGTCAGACAGCGGGGGTAGTGCCCTCTTTAAATTCTCTTTATCCATTTGTGGCCATGGTACGTATGTGGGCAGTGATTCACCCTTGAAAATTAGGGTAAACTGAGTTATCAGTCGGGGATTTACTCATCTTGGTTCTAACCTTTGATTTGGTCTATTACTTCTGATCACTTCAGTTGGTTTGCCTATAGCAATACTCCTCACCATACCGTGAGGCACTCTTGCATATAGGGATAGTTCTACTCTGGGTTACCCCAGCCCCTACCATTGCTAAATCGATCGGTTGTAAAGACCCTTGTCGGGGCTATGGCTTCCTCCCATACTTTCTAGACCATTCTGCCAAATCATCCGAGAAGGGTTGACAATCGTAACTACCCTCCTTATATTCTATTACCTCTATAGGTGTTAGATTAGACCTGCAATTTTTCAGAATGTACTTTCTCAGCATTTGTGAAATGTCTCATACCGCCATTGATGACCCCTGCAGAGGACACGGGCTGAAATGATATGTCCTCCTGTTAGTGTCCTGTTCAATTGCACCCCTATTAAGCCTGTCTTCCCAATCCTCATCTTCTTCTGCCCCTCCTGCAGCTTATAGCTTCTTTGGAGATTTGAACTATTGTGGCATTTCTATGTTCCTTTCCCAACCTTCTTCTTCTCTTATCCATTCCTCAGTTGACTCTCTCAAAGTCTCTACAGACGTGTCTCCCAGCTTAAGAACTATATGTTCAGTAGTCCATTGTCCTCAAAGGGAAGCAGGACTTCTAGAGCATTCTGCCTGTCTAACGGTGTGCTGCAATTCATTCATATGTCTGTCTCTGCGGCCCGGTTCTGGACAGTCCAAGGAGTTGTAGTGGTGGGGTCGAAAGATGCCTCGTTTCCCGTGATTTTTGCGCCTCTCCTCTTTGGGTGGAACTCTAAGGGGATCTTGGTACCCTGCCGATGGGCGGATTGGGATAAAGACCATAAGGCGGGGGCTTTTCTAAAGACTGTGTCACTGCCTCTTTGGGTGCTGTTGATTTTATGTTTGCTTAGGTATCACGGACTACCCACCATAATGACATTTTAACTTCCCTGTTCTGACTATTTTTTTATTATACTAGCAAATGTAAGTCAATGGGTGTTCAATTATGTCTACGTCAAATGTCCCGACCTTTGGCCATGGCTGGGTGTGGCCCTTAGTGCCTTTATGCCATTGTTTACAATACTTTTGTATCTTCTTGTCTGAAGGAAAGGTCTTTATCATATGTTCCAGAGGGATCTCCATAGTCCCCTAAGGATGTGTACATATTTCCCATGTATAAAAAGTGTACTTATTAATCCCTTGTTCGTTAGCCCACTGTTGTGTGCCCTTTTTTGAACCTGTCTTCTTTTCTTATTCTTATCGCTAACCTGTGGTAGTGTTAAATGCGTATTGGCCCTATACAGTGTCACCTGATTTCACATATTCCACCGTGAGACCAAAGTGATAAACATCAATCACACTTATCGCTAGTCTGTGTAACACTTAATCCATAGTAATATCCAGGTTAATAGGGGGTCTTAGAGGATTCATGCCTAACGCAATACATGTTACAATATTATAATGCATATAAACAATTATCTGCGTTGCTCGAGGATGTGGGCTCCCATTCACATTTTACACTCCAGAATCATAAATATCTGTGAGGAATGCCTCAAGAAGGTCTCTAATATGATAGGCGACTCTGTGTTTATATGAATTTGAAGGGCCTTTCATGGACACAGGGGTTCTCCATGAGCCAATACAAACTTAAAATCCAATACAACTTCATCTGTGACCTGCCATGGTAAATTATTAGACTCATTCATGTGACCTGCCTTAGTAAATTATTAGACTCACTCATGGGAAGTTATTGTTGATCATTAGTCTCGTCTTGGGGCGTTTTATCCTGACTCCCTGCACTTTTATCTGAGATCATGTTTCCCCACTTCCGGGACACCTTAGGGGTCTGGACTAGAATACCAAAAATATCGAACAACTCTTGCTGCCTTTCTTCCTCCCTTATACCAGATTGTATGACAACCTGTGGGGACCCCTGACACTTCTCTACTATTTGCCGCTTATGATTATGCAATACTGTACTCTTTATACCGTCTTTCTTATTCATGGAGCAATAACTACTTACACATCATGCACTTTTTGGATTCACAACCAAGAGTCTGGCTGTGCTCAGGGTAAAGTCAATTGACATCCACGATTCTCTGTCCCTTTGCCTGTCAGACTCAAAAACCGATGCCTCAGCCTTGACCATTCCTCCATAAAGGCACCTTCCTGATTTCTGCAATCTGGGATTCTGGGAGCCGATATCTGACTTATTCAGAATAAGGCTTGCCAGCGCTGATCGAATGACCATTTCATTGCCACGTCCATCTTCACGCACTTGTTACCCAGTCCCGCCACTATTCCTACTCTGGCTCTTTGAATCTGTCCGGGATACCTGCCTAAGAGCACTTCCAAAGGAATGTTCCTTTCAGAAGTTTAATTCGGGGTAATGCACTGGTAGCCTGCTAGATCATTTCTCGAAGGAAATGTCTCTTTCAGGAACTTGTCTCCTAGGTAATGCATTACTACCTATAGCTCACCTCAAAAGAGTGTCTCTTCCAGGGGCTTGTCTCCTGAGTAATGCACTAAGACCTGTCAGATCACGCCCAAAGGAGTGTCTCTTCCAGGAGCTTGTCTCCTACTTAATGTGCTAATACCTGTCAGATCACCCCTGAAGGAGCATCTCTTCCAGGAGCTCGTCTCTTGGGTAATGCACTAATAACCGTCAAATCACCCCTGCGGGAGTGTCTTTTCCAGGAGCTTGTCTCCTGGCTAATACCTGTCAGATTACCCACAGAGGAGTGTCTCTTCTAGGAGCTTGTCTCCTGGGTAATGCTCTAATACCTGTTAAATCACCCCCCAAGGTGTGTGTCTTCCCTTCTGTTTCAAAGGGGAGTGCACACTAGGTCTTCCGGCACGTACCGGGAATCGCCACATTTCCTTTCTGAAAACGTCATTTCATCCTTACACAAGAACAAGAAAAAACCATGCATGCATTTCTCAAATATAATTTTTTTTTATGTATCTTTTTATTTGCACCATTACTGCATTACAAACTGTTGTTGCATCAGCACAGCCAAATATAACATGTGTTCAATCTACACCACTGAAAAAGGAAGTAGGACAGATCAGATTCTACAACCAATGATCCACTAGTCGGGCGTAACTCTTGTTCAGTCCTCCGCACTCTGTGTTTCTGCACTGGTCCATTGTTGCTGATATGTGCGTAGTGGCTCCCAAATGTCTCTGGGCTTTGAGGAAATCATCAGTTCCTCCGCATAAAGTTCAAGCGTCTCTTTGCAATAAACCATATCTTTAATCCACTTTGCAACACTTGGTGCCCTTCTGCTGTCCTACGTTATGGAAACTTCCCGATTAGCCATAAGTAGTGCAATTCGTACGAACTTCCCCAGGACACCCTTTACATGAGGGATGTAGCTTAAAAGGCAAACTGCAGCTGTACATTGAATATCTGACCCAGACATTTCTTGTATATGTTGCACTACCCGCTCCCAGTAGAGAGCCACCCTCTCACACTCCCAGGCAAGATGTATAAAGTCAGCCTCCATTTGTCCACAATGTTTACATCTGCTATTGTCCCTCAAACCAAATTTATATAAACGAAGGGGCGTGTGGTACGTCTGGTGAATGTATTTAAAGTGTATTATGCGGAGGTTCCCGTTGGGGAAAAGGTTTGCCGGTGAGGCCACATACATGTTCCCAGTCTTTCAGCGTCAAAGGCGTGGGCAGAACAGTATTCCATCTAGCTAAACTCCTGTCGGGTTTACCGACCCTCTCATCCCTTATCGCTCTGTACAGTCTCGTAATAAAATTTTTACATGTGGGGGTGGTCAGTAACATTTGAAGGGAGTGGAGTGTCGGCGGTTCGGCCGGGTATGTGGGGTAGTGTGTTCTAATAGCATGTCTCAGGCGATGAATGGCAATTCGGAAGAGCA
The DNA here is from genome assembly GCF_964204655.1 of Triturus cristatus. Lineage (NCBI taxonomy): Eukaryota > Metazoa > Chordata > Amphibia > Caudata > Salamandridae > Triturus > Triturus cristatus. The sequence continues at coordinate 817,743,911 of NC_140582.1, forward strand.
ACGTGGGATTATGAATGTACTGCAGATCAGCAGGGGTCAGGAAAGTGCCACCCGGATAAAAGCCTTGCATAGTAGACAGTCCTGCCTCCCTGAGCAACAGCATGGGGCCGGTTTCATGCGTTACCGAGAGCGCCACGTGGCATAAAGTGGTAGCTTGTTTGTAAGCTGCCCAATGGCGCACCAAGCTGCTATTGTGGTGTCAATTGTATTAATTTCTGTTTTTGGAGTGTCGCGCCTCATAAGAGTGATAATGTTGTGTAGAGGGACCAGCGAAGCGTCCCCATCTTCCACTGCTACATGGGGTATGAAGTTGTGTGTGTTTACCCAATAGCACGCATATTGCCCCTGCACGCTTAAATAATATATAAAGGGGTCCGGCACACCAAATCCTCCCCTGGCGTAATCCAGGGTGATGATATCCCAGGCCACCCGAGCCTGCCTGCCTCCCCATTTTAGCCGAAGAATAGAGGAACGTAACGTAGTGAAGAACCCTTCCGTTAGTTTTATTGGGATGTTGGAAAAGAGGTACAAGAAATGGGGCAGCACCGCCATTTTGATAATAGCGATACGATCTGCCAGGGACAGTGGCAGCGCAATCCATATGGCGGTCTAGCGTGGTGCAGGCCTGCCCATAATTTTCTCTAACCACTATCTCCGGGTCCTGTAGACCCAGATTCCCAGATACTTGTCTGGGTCTGCAGTCCATATTATTGGGTATTCCAAAGGAGGTGCGAGGTGATTGCTGTCAGGTGAATAATAAGTGATTTATCCCAATTGATGGTAAGGCCCGAAATCAACCCAAATCTAGTATACTCCCGAAGCACCTGCGACAAGTACCGCTCGGGTTCCCTCAGAAATAGCACCATATCGTCGGCATATAGCGAGATGCCCACCAGTTGGTGATTAAAGTTTAGGGCAGACTCTCTGTGCCTCTGCCGTATCGCACAGGCCAGTGGCTCAATAGCGAAGGGGAAGAACAGCGGCGACAGGGGACATCCCAGTCGGGTACCTCTTTCAATGGGGAAAGCCTCAGAAGTCAGCCCCCCAACTCGGATTCTAGCCGACGGGTTCGCATATAATATCCTGATCCACCCCAGAAACAGCTGCGGAAAGCCCATACGCCGCAGGAGGCGAAACATGTAGCCCCACTCTATAGAGTCAAACGCTGTAGCTGCGTCAAGCATGACTGACGCAGCGCGCAAGTCATTGTTGAGAACGTGCATCATAGCGAAAATGGTCCGCAAATTATGAGAGTTAGAGCGTTCTGGTATAAACCCCGATTGATCAGACAGTACCAGGCACCGCATCAATGGCTGGAGTCTCATGGCAAGAATCTTGGCTAATATTTTGGCATCAGTGTTAATCAAAGAGAGGGGCCGATAAGAGTCACAAGCATCAGGGACCTTGTCTTTTTTTAGAAGAGTAATAATGAGAGCCTGCCGGAGGGACGGGGCAACACGCCCGCATCGTGCGCCTCAGCATACATTTTCAATAAATATGGAGCCAGGAGGTCCACATACGCCTTATAAAATTCCACGGTGAGACCATCCGGGCCCGGAGCCTTAGCATTCGGCAGAGCACTTACTGCAGCCTTGACATCAGCCAAGTCTATTGGCTGATTCAAATAATCTCTGTGCCCGTCAGCTAGCCACGCACACGCAATATTTTCCAGATGGTCCTCCAATGCGGAGTCCGGTCCCGTACCGCGAGAAGTGTACATACTAGAATAATAGCCTCTAAACTGACTGCTCTAATATAGTCAGTGGAGTGTAGTGTGCCCTGCCCTGCGCGTCAACTATTTTATCAAGGTGGTAATGGTCTTCCCGGGCTTTAATTTTCCCAGCTAGCGTGCGGCCCGGCCTCCCCCCCTCGCTGTAGCACCTGGCCACGTGCCGCCTGTTAATGTATCTCATTTCAGTGTCCGCAGCTGAGTTATATTCGTGGATCAGGGTTTGGATGCGTGATAGCGTCTCTGGGGAAGGGTTATTTGTGTAGTCGTTCTCCAGGCCTTTTAGGGTGACTTCCAGCTTGCAGAGTTGGGTCCGTAGATCCTTCAATATACAGGCAGTAGTACTCATACAGACCACCGAATCATCACTTTGAACGCCTCCCACAATGTGGCAGCGCTATCAACAGTGCCCTTGTTCTCTGGAAAGTAGGTTTCTATTGCCGTACGAATAGCATCATTATACAGTGGATCTAGGAGTGCTTCCAATCGGAATCGCCATGTGAATGGGCGGCGGGTGAGAGTAGGGATGCATATGGCGAGCTGTACTGGGTTGTGGTCTAAGAGCGTTCGCGGATGGTTAGTGACCTCCGTCACCCACTCCACTGCGTTTGCGCTGAGTAACCAATAGTCCAATGTGGACCAGCTATTGTGGGCAGGCGTGGCGTGCGTGCCCTCCCTAACCATAGTATTGCACAGTCTCCATACATCTATCAGTCCAAATTCCAGCATAGCCTGGTGAACGCTCCGCGCTACTCTAGGGGTGCGATTGCTCTGTGGGTTGGACTTGTCCAGTGCCGGGTCTAGATCTGTATTGAGGTCCCCCCCACACTATAGCCGTCTGGGGCCACTGTCGGAGTTCACTGTACATTCGATGGAATATTTCCGGCTCGTCAGCTATGGGACCATGCATAGTGATGAGAGTAATCAATGTGCCTCCCAGTTTACCCTGGACCATTGCGCATCTGCCTTCCTCGTCAGTATGGGTGCAGTATGACGTAAACGGGACACCTTTTTTGATCAGAATATTGACCCCCCTGGCGTAAGATGAGTAAGGGGAGGCCAACGCAAACCACGCCCAGTTGCGCGCAAAGCTTGCAGCTGAGGCCCTGGTCAAGTGCGTCTCTTGTAGAAAAGCGATTCGGGTGCTGTGGCGATTTAGGTATGCAAGCACCTGATGGGATTTCTCCGGGGAGTTCAGCCCTCTGATGTTCCACGTTAGTAATATGTAGTTCTCACCCATAGCCCCCTGTGGTATCATAATATACTGTTACAATAACCATCTGAATGTCGTGATGCATTAAATAAACAATACAAGGTGTGAGCGTGGTGTCAATATTATCAGGGAAGATTGTCTCTACCAAGGCAGTATGAGTATATTGGCTAGTGTCAAACGCCCGGTACCTCCCGTCCCACCTCTCTCCACCTACAACCTCCGAATTAGGTCGAGAAAACACTCCCTCCCCCATCCCCGTAAATACCCCAAACTATATTAAGAATTACAACCCGGTAGGGGATCACCTTCTGGGGGGTAGGAACGACAGCGAACACCCGCTGGATAGCAGGGTGGCCAGACTGCATTGATAGCATATTCAACTCACTCTGAGATCTCCAATAGGATATTAAACAGTAAAGCCACCCTCCTAATCTGCACAAAGACAAATCCAACTGAGTGGAGACCCCACTATACCTAGCCTTAGCCGTACCCCAACATCATACTTTGCTTTTCAGATTACAACAGTAAACAAACATCCCAAAAAAAACACAAAAAAAGAGATAACCAGAATGGCCAATCATCACAATTCTCCCTGCGGACACCAGAGCGATTTGACCATCAATCAGCGTCACTGTGAGAAGCAGTCTTGACAGATTTGCGTGGACAGATGTATTTAGCAAATTTCAGGGCCGATTTGGGATCCGTAGAGAAGTGTGCTTTATCTTCATGGGTGATTTTTAGTTTGGCAGGATACAACATGGCGTATGGGACAGAGGCAGACTGCAAGATTCGCTTTACTGGCTGAAATTCCCTGCGAGCAGCCTGCACAGACGGGGTGTAATCCGGGAAAAAGGACAGGGTGTTGCCTTGATGGGTAACAGGACTTTTAGCTCTTGCTTCCCAGAGTATAGCATCCATGTCAGCATAGTTGAGAAGCCGTGCTATGATCTGGCGCTACGGTGCTCCAGGGGCCGGCCTGGGTCCAAGTGAGCGGTGCACTCTCTCCACAATCATAACTGCTCACGAAGAAGGTTGTCAATGTAGGTCTCCATCCTTGAGATGGCCTTCGATTCCGGAAGGCCAATAATGAGAATAATATTGCGGCGCGACCGCGCCTCTAAATCCTCATTCTTATAACCTCCAGCACTCGCTCCATGTCCAGAATCTGCATCCTCGCTTCAGCAGTGGCGTCGTGTGTGTCTTATAACCTGTTTTCCAGGACGTCCAGCCTGGTCTCGTGCACGTCCACCTTCTTTTTAACTGCGTCAAGACTAGTTGCAAGAGCATCGATCTTACTGTCGATTGTTTTTAAGCCAGTACGCATTTCAAGCAATATGGACCGCATGTCCTCTTCCGGGTCATCTACATTATCTGGAGCACTCTGAACGGCTCCCATCTCCATCGGCGTTTTCATCGTGCGTGTGTACCTCTTGCTCTCAAAGGGGATTTGGGGCTGTTTGGGGTCTGTTTTGTCCATATTTGCAAGTCCCCACTGCTGCACCAGGCCGCAGCCGCAGTATGCTGTAATAGCAATATAGCAGTCAGTAGTGTGAACAGTTGGGCAAGCCGAGCAACCCTCGGCAGATAGGCAGGGGACTGTCTCAGAATCTGTTACACTCCTATAATGAAGATTTAGGGTGTAGTTGTTTCTTCCCCAAGCAGACTGCTTCACGCCACACCTGAATCACCTCCGTTTAATAGAATGTGGAAGGTCAGTCACAGCACCGGGACCAGGCTAAACTGTAGTCAGATGGCAGTGTGTCCCAGAGGAAGCGGGTATTTATGAGCAGTGTGGTCAGCAGCCAGAAGTGAGTGCCGTGTGAGAGGGCCCCGACCCACTTGCTGCGCGATGCAAGGCGAAGCAGAGCAGCCCATGCACCGCACCAAACAGCCCCCCGCGTGCACTGCAAAGGGGGGAGTCAGGCGATGCCTGTGACCCCTCACCCGCCTCACCAAACCTGCAGCAGCAATGTAGGAGGGGAGCGCCTCTGTTAAGGGTAGCCGGCTAGGCCAAAATAAGCCGCACACAAGCCCAAGCAAGCACGATGCTGGCTGCGAGTCCCACAGCCTATTGAGCTGTAGAAGAGATCCGGGCCACCCCGCAATGCCAGCGCAGTATCAGCTAAAAAGGCCCCACCGCTCCTACCTTGTCCGTGTCAGGCCTCTGGGATGGCAATTCCACAGCTCCAGCGGGCCTCCGCAGCCGTGCCCCCCATCCGCTCCTCGGTTAACAGCTGTCTGTTCTTCCGGTCCTCAGCAGACGGCAGCCCCTGTCTCACAGCGTGCACGGGCCAATTGACGACCGTAATCAGCCTCACAGCTGCCCCGCCGCCCAGTGGGGCCTCTCGCTCATAGGCAGTGATGCCGCAGTAGCCTCACGGTCTCCGCAGCCTCAGATAAAATGGTGGCGGCCATTTTCCCGACTGCTCCGCCGGTTCGCGCCTCTCCTCAGCTCCGGGGCTCCACTCAGAATCCACGGCAACAAAGTACAGCTTCTGATGCGAAAGGGGTCTGGCTTTCAGGGCATAACTTCACCTCAAACTCAGAGTGGGAATGAAGGATGGTATTTATCGGATATCTCAGCCCGGCCTGCGGAGCTCCTTTAGCAGGCAGCCATCATGCAACGCGCCGTAGCCACGCCCCCATTTCTCAACTATAATTGCCACAGAATCATGCAATTTAAAAAATCTCTCTTCTCCTCTTTGATGGCAACCTGGGATCTTACCCACACCTAGCTTGAATAGGCAGATTTTCAGTATTAAAACACTTGGCTTGTGCAAGCGTAGAGATGACCTCCGTGGCTGGCTCCTCCTACTGTTGCCGAATGAAGAAAAACATGACACAACTTCTGCTGGCAAAATCATACAGACTTTAATATAAAGAACTGGAATCTGAGTTTCGACTTACAATGCAACTGACTGCTTCTTTTATACATGTCTTACCATGAATACATCATACATTTGCATGGTAGACGGACATCTGCTAAAGCACAACATTATCATCAAAAGGTTATACTTTCTGCAAAAACAGCTAGTCACATGTCTACGAAAAACGATTCAGGTGCACATCCTATTATTAGTTATACACCCACACCGCCGCTAGCTACCAGTGTCCTCGACTTGTCTCGTACCTGATGCCTAACAATTCTATACTCCCTACACATCTGCTACCTGGCAAAGCCTAATCTCCCATCTATTCTGCACCTCTGAGCTACCTTATCTACATAGTTTCTCAGATACGTATTCTTGCAAGCGAACGTGTGACCTTCCATTTGTTCTATGCCTAATTATATTTTTGTATTCTATTGAAGCTCTTATCTACTTCCTTACCCTGAAGGTCCGATCTCCATCTGTGATCTTTTTTCATCCTGCTACCGAAGACAGCTTAGCCCTGTATTCCTCCTTTAATACGTAACACTGAACATGTCTGACTGCGGATGCTTTCATTGACATGAGCAGGCCTTCTTCATTCTCGACATTCCTTATAACACACCATTCACCTCTACAGCTACAGATGGGCCACTTTGGTCTACCTCAATGATTGCACCAAGCATTCATTCTTCTTCTCCTCTCAGGCACCGTCATTGTGATTGATCAGGCCCTTGATCTCTGAAATTGCTGAAGACCCGCAACCATTAGAAACTGTATGAACTAGTTTGATGTTTGTTTTCACAACATCAACCTCCCTTGCCAGGGCCTTTTGATCCTCTGGGTTATGTGGCTAAAAGCATTCATCAACCTCCACCACAGGCACACTCGCAATGGGGGTTATCACCGTTAGGGACCTCGCTCCTGGATCTGCAGTAGTGCATAAGATAATGGGAGGAGCTATGTTTGGAGGAGCGGATGGGATGGCAACAACGGTGCTTGGAGGCACTTTCGGTAAAGCTGGTTCAACCTGTAACAATGGGCAAACCTCCCTTTGGGGTACCTTGTTCTGCTGGTGTACTCGCATTTAGGTCAACTATGAGTGGGAGTCCTCCTACTGCTTGATTCCTTACAACTAGTCGATTTCCTCCCTCTGGCTGGACAATATTATACGGAAGAGGTTAAGAAGCCAACAAATCATCCAAAAAGCTATCACCTTAGTAATTGTCATTAACTTCATTTTGCTTTGCTTCAGTCTCCCCTCTTGTACCTTTTCTCCTTTTTCTTTCACTAGTTAGTACGAGGTATATGCTAACCCCCTCAATCACATATTTTCTCTATGTCTTATGTTCTGCATCCCACTTCGCTTCCATCCTACTACGACTTCCATGCATTCAAAGCTACATATTGAGCTGATCTATGTGAGGGCAGGCTCTCATACAATACTCTCCTCTAATTTCTGATTTTTCCAAAATGAAAATACCATATGGACGAAACTGCAAGGACCCTTTATTCGCAGTGATCTTATTCCATTGCTTAAGCCAAATGCGCATGTGTAAATCAATATTTATTGACTTGTAATGGATGAGCGTTGGAATTATCACATCATTACTGATCTAAGCTTGCAATTTCTTGAAAAAGGGACTCTTTTCTCTAAATGCAGTGCAACACAACCCCAACCAACTGAAACTGAAAAAAACCAGTGATTATCAGGAAATCACAAAGCTACACACAACAGCACTAACTTTCAATTTCAGCATGACACTGCAGAATGAACCACTCACAGCAGGGTACCCTCTGATGTAGTGATCATTTACCAAGCACCACACACACACACACCGAGTAATACCAGAGTGGCACCCTATAACTCAACTCGCAGCACCTCACAGTAACTGTCACCCGACAGCAGTCAGCTTTGCAATAACCATTACTAAACACAAACCATAACTCTCCTCTGTTTCGCTAAAACAAATTCAAAGTTCACAGTCACTCTACGGTGACAGGGCAATAATGCTTCCTAATGCTATCACACACATGAAGTGAAATTGCGACCAGCAGGAAATCACCCTAACTTATGTGGTCTTCTACTCTGCGCAAAAAGATTATCCAAACAACAAACACAAACACCAATCTCAGTTATTACACCCTCACGGTAGAAGTTAATCGGTCCCTATCTTTTGTGCGGTCTGACATCACATACCTTAACAGACAAGTGATAACTCAATATAATCTGTTTTAGCCTCGGAATCCTGGGATCTGGAACTATCACCAGTCCGGTAACCAAACTTCAGCTATTACAACATAAGCGTTTTCTTCAAAAACACAATCGATAATCACAAAACAGCATCTCAAACCTCACCTCAACACAGAGCCCTTCTGTACTCAAAATAGACACAACACTGTGCAGCACACTAGCTCATCGAAACCCTCAAACACCGCAATCCCAACAACATACAATCTAAGACGCATAACGGTACTATACTCACACTCCTAGGATATTGCAATCTCTTTAGGAATGCCAGAACATCGCCATCCTCCATACCTGAGCATGGAGATCCCAGGTAGGCGAACTGGGCTGAGGCAGATTTTAATTGTCTCTAGGGCAACTTCTAACTCTCTACGTTTGAGTGAGAACCATCCTCTGCTACCATCTTGAAAGCAAAAAGAAAGAATGGTGTTTGCACTGTGAATTGATATCTCAAGCCTCAGTCCGAGATAAAGACCAATTGGTCACAAGTAGGTATAGCGGAGTTTAGAATTTGTAGTAAAGTTGTACAGGCAAACACCATCCTTTCTTCCCACTATCAGTACCAGGCAGAATCCCCTTGTATGTGTGTTTTCCAACTTTGAGAACAATTCTGTGGTTATAACAGTAAATTACCTTTGTAAGATTCACAATTTGGAACAAGTAGCAGAGGCAAGAACAGTTGGCAACACAATATTAAGAGGGCTGCCACCTATGGCAGTCTTTGACTTCCTACCAGCTATTTGTGGATTTGTTTCTGCACATAAAGGTAAAATGGGTTGTTGTAGGGACCTCTTCACTACCAGTATGAGAGAGTAGGCATTAATAATAGCTCTCCTGTCTAGATATGTTTGGGCAGTGCAGCATCAGATCCCTTTGTGGGTCCCACCATTAGTGTACCCACAAAAGCAGCAGAAACACTGTAACTCTGCCAGGAAAGCTAAATGAGTCACCGGTGTTACTCAGCTGAGCTCTGGATGTATGACAGCACCTGTAGGAGGATGAATGGTTTCTAGCTTGCAGAGGTGAAGCATTTCGAGCAGTTTACTAGGTAATCAAGTGAGTTGCTTGAAAGTGAATTGCTGAAAGCACAGCCCACCGACGCTCCTACCCTGTGTCGCAGTTCTAGCGGCATCCGATAATACATCCGCTTTGAGAGGGCCCATGCACAGACAGATATTTGCTGAAAGTGACACAAGTTCCATAGCAGCACAAGGGCTGGTGTAGTCCAATGCTAGGTCAATGCCCCCAGCAGTCAGCATGTGTTCCCAGCACCATTTTCAAAGACAGAGAAGTGCAGTAGACAAAATTGAGTTCTAAATAAGCTGAGACTTGAAGGCTCCTAAAAGGCAGTAAGAGGGCATTGCAGTGCGAGTCATCACTGTGAATGCTACTCACCCCAGTGGATGCAGAAGGTCAATGTAGCACCCCGCTACATTGCCAGGGGTGGGCTATGCTCCCACACTGCACCCACTGTGAAATACCAGCCACTGGTTTACTAACCAGAAGCCCATTGCTTGCCCATCATTTCAGTGTATTGTCATAGAATGCAGGAGGGTTAGAACTTCGCCCTGGCTTTCACATCGAATTTACTGTCTCCCTACTTATTGTGCACAGTCCTCAAGAAACATAGGAGGGCATTCTTGGACTGTAGCTTGCCCAGAGTGAGAGTAGAGGTGTCCTTGTATGAGTAACAGGAATATCATGAAGTAAGATACCTGTCAGAATGTTAATGACACCATGACATGCAGCAGAATGTTGAAGTGATTACGTGCCATGGAGTGTGAGGATGTAAACAAGAGTGTTGGAGGATACAGGACAGCAGTTGTTCCCCAGTCGCATCAACAACATGAATACCCTTTCCATAGACTGCTGAACTGCCACACAGTGGTCTGTTCTAGGAGGCAGAGCTTCTTCTGTTGTGCTCCAGGATTATTAATAGAGCTCTGTGCCACATGATGCCTGCACACAAATAGGAACAAGAAAGACTTCGGAAATCAAACAAGAATTCATAGATCAGTCATATCTACGCATGGTGCCTTCGATATTTGGTGCAGATCAGTGGTTTGCACACTTTAAAAAACGTGTAATTGAATGTACAGTTTTATACATCTTGTGCAAGTCAGCAATCTGCTTTAGAGAAGAAACTTGGAGAAATACTCAATCTGAGTGACATCCTTATCCAGACTCTGGATTTTCTCAGTAATGTATAACAACCCATTGGTTAGTAGTGGATTATTTGATTCACTATGCAGAACATAATGTCACCATCACAGTTTCTGCAAGAGCCGGAGGACCCACCTCTAGAATGAAGAGTTAAGAACATTTAAAGCTTATTAAAAGCTTGTTTGTGACATATAGGTGCCCAAAGATACGGACCTGGAAGGGAAAAGTACTTGAAATACTTAGGAGTTGGCGGACAGAATGTGTTCGACCATCAACCAGAATATATACCCCATGAGGGGAAAGACCCAGAGGAGTTTGAAACAGCAATAGCTCAATGAGAGCAATATGTTGGGGCCCTAATAACCTAGTTGCTCATATGTACACATTTTTAACAAGATGCAAGTGTCAAATAAATCAAGTGATACTTTTGTTACTTCGCTGAAAGTATTTGCATAAAGATCTGAGATTGAAGGGTTTTCATCTAAATGGATCTGTGACCAATTTATAGCAAGATGTTGTTCTAAGAAAATACAGGAACGACTTTTAGTATGCAAAATTCTACTCTTGTTGAAGTTAGAAATATAGCAAAAGGTTCTGAAAATCCATTGGAAGCTGCCAAGCAACTAGAGGCATCCTTAGTCAATGTTACAATATGTGCTGGGGTGGCAAGTCCTCAGGTTTCTCAGTTAGGCACATCAATGTAATGGAACATCCTGTATGGAACAGAACAGGTGGATTTTCTAGGTATAGAAAAAAGTAGTTTGATAAGGATGTGAATCCTCGAACCATATGTCTTCTGCAAGGAAATATCCTGCAATTGGTCAGAAATCTTTGGGTTGTGGAAAGCTAGGCCATTTTGTAAGAGGTTATAGAAGAACTCTTAAAGGTGTATGGTTATCAATGATTTACATACGAGTGAATTATTGTCAGCGCAGTTGCTCCTCGGAATCAGTGCGATGCTTAATTGGAAAATACTTAAGAGCACACAATAGTTACGTTGATTAAGGAAATGCTCAAAAATATGTGCCACACATCAATCCAAAAGATTATGGGCTGATATCAAAATGAACAGTCATTACGTGCTCTCCACCAGTGGTGATAGTATAAAACAAGTGTGCTAAAATTACAGGAATTACAAACAAAAGGCTTTAAAAGGAAGAACACCCCAACAGGACACCAGTCCAGGTAATTTAGTTCATACATGTGGTGATTCATTTTTTGGGTTGAAATTCCACTCTCAATGTTAAATGGGGCGAGGTATGGAGAGAAAGGTGTGGTAGGCTTTAATTTATGGGTCCTTTTGTCCTTCCATAACATTTGTTAAGAAGAGAATAGTCCAACCTAATTTAGCTGCTTTATAGTACATTGTGAAGTCAGGTAAGGCCAGTCCCCTGCATCTCTAGGGAGCGTTAACACTTCATGCGGCAATCAGGCCCTTCTGTCTTGCCAGATAAATTTACTAATCATCCAGCGGATAAAGGAGAAGAATTCCCTCTCGATTTTAATGGGAATGCCCTGGAAAAGACAGGATACAGAACTCTCGGTAGTACTGTCATTTTTACCACATGAATCCAGCCTAGCCAAGTTAAGTTTAGAGGGACCCAGCATTTGAGGTCAGCTTCTAGTTGACATAGTAAGAGAGGGTAAGAGGTCAGACACTTTGGGATTGATTGCGATAACCATGTGCCCTTGATGTTTTTCTTTGCGGGGTGCAGAGAAGTTTCTCCGCTCCTCCCCTCCGAGCTGTAGGGATCAGTCAGTGCGAGACCCAACAAGTAGATCGCATCCTCCAGTTCTGTGCAATGGTGTAGCGTATTTCGATATTGAAGGAAATGCCAAACGTGTATATCCAGCGTTTTGCAACTGGAACTGCAACTGCTCTGTGGTGCTTTCCAAAGGATTCAGTTTCTGTTGTAGGTCTTGGTTTTTAATTTAGAGGGAGAGTAAGACTGTGCCAACCGAGTCCATATTGGACTGGAGGGCAGCCAATCGGGAATTGATATTTGCTCTGAAGGAGGAAGCAAGATCACCCCTTAGTTCAGCTCTGAGTTCTTTCTTAAAGTCTTTGAGAGAGGAGAGAAGGTCCTCTTTGGTCAAGGCCATTGCTTCGCCGGGGCTACTGTCAGTGCTAGGACCCCGTACTTCCCCTGGGGTGAAGAAACTGGATACCCTGTTGGCTTGCATCTTCTTTGGTGGCATAAAGACTGGCGAAGTGTGCAGGTCAGGGGCCCCAGCGGTATGGCCGCCAAAGGAGGCACAATAAGATCCAAGCAGGTGGGCTTAGGATCTCACAACAGCCCTCGTTGTACTTGGAGTGGGGGTCTTGGCATAAATGCGCAGAGTGTGGATACCCAAATAATGTTGTGCGGCGGCACTATCTATATTTCAACTCTTTATTTACCAGTGACTTCACTATAAAGCCTTCTGTGTTTTGTACCAGTGACTTATAGCTATTTAGTGAGTCCCTCTGCTCCCCGGTTAGGTTGCATGTTATTGAGCTGTGAGTTCCTCACCTGGGAAGGAGTTAAGATGGACAGCGATCAGAGGACTCAGCACTCTTTGCTAGTTTGGTCACTGTGTCGAGGACAGCTGCAGAGTGGGCAGGTTGAGAACCCCTTCCCCCCAGCAGGATCTCACTGGTGGGTGCTGTGTGGTTGTGTCATCGGCACATAAGGAGCCTCATGCAGCTCTCAGTCAATCAATCAATAAATCAATCAATCAATCAATCAATCTGAGTACTTGTAAAGCGCGCTACTTACCCGTGAGGGTCCCAAGGCGCTGAGGGGATGGGGGGTGCTGCTACTGCTCGAAGAGCCAGGTCTTGAGGAGTCTTCTGAAGGCCAGTAGGTCTTGGGTCTGCCGTAGGTGGGTGGGGAGGGTGTTCCAGGTCTTGGCGGCGAGGTAGGAGAAGGATCTGCTGCAGGTGGTCGTTCGTTGGATGCGGGGGACAGCGGCGAGGGCGAGGCTGGTGGAGCGGAGCTTGCGGGTGGGGGTGTAGAAGCTGAGTCTGCTGTTCAGGTAGGCTGGTCCGGTGTTGTGGAGTGCTTTGTGTGCGTGGGTGAGGAGCTTGAAGGTGATCCTCTTGTCGACGGGGAGCCAGTGTAGGTCTCTCAGGTGGGGGGTGATGTGGCTGTGGCGGGGGACGTTGACGATCAGTCGGGCAGAGGCGTTTTGGATGCGTTGTAGTCGTCGTAGGTGTTTGGCTGGCATTCCCGCGTAGAGTGTGTTGCCGTAGTCCAGTCTGCTGCTGACGAGGGCCTGTGTCACCGTTCTTCTTGTTTCGGTCGGGATCCACTTTTAGATCCTGCGGAGCATGCGGAGTGTGTTGTAGCAGGAGGAGGAGACGGCGTTGACCTGCTTAGACATGGAGAGGGAGGAGTCGAGGAGTCAAACCCCTCATGCCTGTGTCAAAATCACCTCACATGTTACAGCCTAGATCGGCCTGCATTCCTGGGTCAAGCAGCAGAGCAGGCGTCTCTTCGCCTGGAGCGCCAGCGCCTGCTCAGCCCTCCTTCACACTGCAGGTGTTAATTAGTCAAGTTGCTGCCTCCCATGGGCTTTAATGTGCCATCAGCCAACCTCAAATCCCCCAGCCGTGGACCGGCCTCTCGAGACAGCCTCCAAAAAGAGTTTGGGCCTCGTAGGATGCTGTAGAGCAAGTAGGGTGGGTGCTTTCCCGTTAAGGCAGTGCTAGCAGGCAATGTTGCAAAGTGTTTGTCGCTCAGGTGGAGCTCCCCGTGGTGCCCAGTCAATCCCCTGTCTGAGTTGGCTGCCATTACAGGATCAGGCAGCCGATCGGCCAAGATTCCGCAGGGAGCCTCAATCTGAGCCCAGCTTACCTCACCAATGCGGGTGCCGGGGGGCAGTTGGCGATCCTCCGTGGAGCCGCAGATCGACATCCTCATCTGCTGACCCAGTTCCCATTGCCAGCATGTTGCTCGAGGCCGTCGCCTGGGCCTCTCCAAGGTAGCACACAGCAATCCAGCAGATGGTTTGTTACCTTTACTTCGCTGGCTCTACATCAGGAGATTTGAGTGGTGTAGACAAAACACCACATCCTGCGCCGAAGGAGAAGATATTGCTGCCATCTTTGCAGGCCTAATGGGGAGGGAGGCTGCAGGGGAACTACTCAACCCACTTGAGGCAGCTACCCCAACCCAAAAAAGGACATTGGTAAAAGCAACTGTAGCCCTCACAGTGAGGATGCACCATGGGTGGAAGCCACCACACGGCTGAGGAACCCTCTGAGTGTGTGCAGGAGCTGGCAAAGCTAATGCAGACTGTGGTAAGGTGGAAGGTTTGTGGCCTTTGAAGTGCGCCCACAGGATATGCAGCCCTGGGGTCAGCCAGCCCATAGGAGACAGTGGCAGGAAGTCTCACCCCGCAGACAAACCGCAAGTCCACTGCTCTCAGGAACAGTGATAAGGCAGGAGGTGGCATGGCTCCCGCATCCAGCCACTACAAGATAGACTACATAAGCAATGGTCAAACCGTTGGATGCTTCCTGAAGAGGCTGTGTGCTGTGTGCCAGAGCCACACCCCTTTCCAAAGTTGCTGGTGTCTCCATAAGAGGAAGAATAAGGAGCCACACTCTCTCCACCCAAGTTCCTGCAGGAGCAGCCCTTTCCCTGCCTCCCTCTTCATACCTTGGGCTGAAGCTTCCAGGCGTTGCTAACCTAATGGGATTGTAGAGAGCATCATGCGTTCCCTACCATTACCACAGGAAGCTGAAGAGACAAGCTGGATCCCATGACAACCCTGCAACACCTGCCTTTGTTCCCCGCTAAGACAGGAGAGGAAGGGGCGGAGCTTGGCTCTTGAGGAACATGGCCGCCTGAGCCCGGAGCTCCTCCGCACCGGCACTTAATCCGTCATTTATCCTGTCACCCTTCAACACATACCTGCATCTGGACGGCCAAATCTGGGTCCGAAAGCCTCGGCGCCCGGGATCTGAAGCCTGGGGCCCCGGAAACCCCCCGTTCCTGAGCAGCGGAGCAGAGAGGCGAGCGGAGGGCTAGGCCCCACATCCCCGAGGTGTGCTGGACGGGGGCGTGGCTGCGTCGCCCTGCGTGCGGCTGGGCTCCACCAAGACGTGCCGGTCACTGGAGCGGACGAGCCGAGACTCGCCCGGCCCTCGGCTGCCTAGCATCGGAGCGCTGGCGGAGCGCTTCGGGTCCGGTGGAGATCGGGACGTCCCGTCGGGGCAGACCAGGGACCGGACCCGTCCGACAGCGGTGAGGAGGAGTGGGCCTCCGCGTCCAACCGCCTGCGCCCCGGCCAGACTTGATATCCTGAAGGGGCAGCGAGAGGCGGTGGCTGCGCCTACACTTCGGAGGTCAGTGTGCGCTGCGACGGCGGAGCCCCCTGAACGGCTCCGGCTTTGCCTGGGTGGATTCGCCGCGGCCCCTGCGGCCTACTGAGGAGAGAGGACGCGCCTGACCGGGTCGTGCTGGGCCCCCGGGCGACGCTCCCTTCGCACCACCTGCTAAGGCCTGAGACTCTGACCTACTGGACGTCGCCCTGAAGCCTGGTGCTGCCTCCCCCTGACTCCTATGCTGCCAGGTTGGGGGGGCGCTCGCGCTGGGATCCGGCCTGACCAGTGTTTCCCCTGGGACTGCGAGCCCTTGGACGCCGCGAGCGGCGGCTGTCGCGCCGCACTGGTACATTGACCATCCGGTGACCTATTGAGGAACGGCTTCACGGCCCTGGTGCCCTGGGGGCCCGGTGCTGCTTCCCGGCTCTGGTGCTTCCTGGCGTCGGATCTGGCGGTGCATCTCTGTGACCACCCTACACGCGGGACACGACCGGGCACATCCTCGGTGCCTGCCTGGCGACATGGGAGGGAAAGGCCACCGTGGTGGGGCGCAGGCCAAACTGGACAAATTTGCATTCCTTCCAGATCGGAAGCAGTCCCCCCCCTCCGACAAACCTGTGGAGTTTACCTTGGCGGACGTCATGGCCACATTGACGCAGATGCAGGCTTCCATCGGCACGATCTCCACGGATGTGGCGCTACTCCGAGCAGATGTCGCCAAAATCAACTCAAGACTTAAAGAGGTCGAGGCCACCGCGGAGACCCTCACGCAGGACTCGGCAGACCACCACAAGCGCATACAAACCCTGGAACTGACGCAAAAGCAATTGCTGGCCAAACTGGAGGACCAGGAAGGACGGTCCCGACGCAACAACGTGCGGGTCGTTGGTGTGCCGGAGAGTGAACGCGGCCCGGCATTAGACCTCTTCGTGGAAAAACTGATTACCGACCAGCTCCAGCCTCGTGGGCTCTCCAAGTTCTTCTCGGTGGAACGGGCCCACCGGGTACCGGGCGGGAGGCCTCGGCCGGGGGCCCCCCCGCGCCCTATTCTGGCCCGCATTTTCAACTTCCGTGACCGCGATGCAATTCTCCAGGCGGCGCGTACGGCCCCCCCACTGCGGGTGGGGAACAGTACGGTCACCCTATATCCGGACTATACAGCCACGGTGGTGCGACAGCGGAGAGACTTTATGGCGGTCAAGGCGGACCTCCGCTCTCGAGAGCTTAAATACTCGATGTTATTCCCTGCAAAGCTCCGAGTGGAGGCGGAGGGGCGCACTTGGTTCTTTACATCGCCGGCGGAGGCCTCGGAGTGGCTGGAAGGATGGCGTCCTGCTAAATCAAGGGGCAGGGGGGAGCATGCCCCTGGCGGCCTCTTAACCTCTCCCGGGGACTTGGGTGTCGAGGAGTCGGGGGCAGGAGATGGAACGCCGTGAAACATGAAGGTATGGAGACGATCGGACTTGCTGTCACCCGGCGATCTGCGGCCTAGATGCTCCAGACGGCCCAGTGGGGCCTTAACTTTGCAGGAGGCTACGAACTCGGGGCCCCCGGCTAGTATCGGACATTTGACTGCTTGAAGGGACAAGCATCCGGTGTGGGGATCGGCAGCTGAACAGTGAGCGGTTTTCCCCCCACACGCACGTAACCAGTTTATGGGGACTAAGCACTCTGCTGAGTTGGGGTGGCGGGTAGTTTTAAATCCGCATGGCAGGGAGGCAGGGAGGGGGGAGGAGGGAAGGGGAATTTGCTGTTATGTTGTTTTGTGTTTTAGTTCAGGTTCACCTACCACTCACGGGCACTTCAGGTTGACTAGGCGAGCACAGGGGCACAGGGGTGGAATACTGCAGTGGACAATCTCTATATCCCTCCCTGAAGATGGCATCACATAGCTCTCCCCACGTAACCACTGACACAATGCCCGGCGTCCCTACGCAGCAGCGACGTCCCTCCTTTGCGGTCCTCTCCTGGAACGTCAATGGTTTAGGAGACAAGATCAAACGTGGGCTGGTGATTCAATACCTCAAGCGTAGGGGGCCCGCGGTGGCACTCTTACAAGAAACGCACCTGGTGGGTTCTGCCACCAAGGCCCTGGATAGGCTGGGATTCAAGATGGCGACACACTCAGAGTTCACGACAGGTTCCAGAGGGGTAGGCATACTGATTAACAAACGTTTCCCCCTAATCCTTCTAGACTCCCGTAGGGACGATTATGGCCGCTTTGCAGCACTCACCTGCCAATGGGAGGGGAAGGTGTACAACCTAGTGACCGTCTACATCCCCCCTACACTGCACCAGGTCTCCTTTAGGGCACTGGGTGAATTCCTGTTGGCGCTCCCGCATGGGGAACTTATCATAGGTGGGGACTTCAATGCAACCATGGATCATACACTTGACAGGTCGTCACACAGGGCACACGGGGGGGACACCTCCATTCTTACCGAATTCACTGCCGCGCTAGGCCTGGTGGACACCTGGAGAGAATATAGGCCCAATGAGCGACAATACACCTTTCTTTCTGGCGCACACCGCACCCTTTCACGCATAGACTACATCTTCACTTCGCCTGCCGGGTTCACTGGGGTGACCGAGGTGTCGCACCTTCCCAGGGGTATCTCGGATCACTCGCCTGTGGTTGTAACGTTTGCGACCAACGACCCGTGTAAACGCACTATGTTTCCGGTCCATCCCGGGTACCTCAAAATCCCTAAAATCAATAAGGCCCTCAAAACCGCGACCAAGCACTATTTCGCCGAAAATGCTGACTCCGTCAGAAGCTCAGCAACCCTCTGGGAAGCCTTCAAAACTGTCCTCCGTGGGCAGGCCATCTCCGTCATCTCTGAGCACAAGAACACCCAGCGGCAGGCGGTGCTAGAGCTGGAGCGTTCGGTAACCGAGGCCGAAACGTCCCATACACTACAAGGGGATGAGGATTCGGCGCATACACTCCGCATGGCGCAGCAGGAATATAGGTCCCATCTATGGGAGGCAGCGCGTGCTCGGCGGGTAGCAACCCAACACACAGTCTATGAACTTGGGGACAAGGCGGGAAAACTGCTTGCATGGCTTGAGAAGGGGGACCGAGCGTCGCGATGGGTGGCTCGGATCCGGCTCGACGAGGGGGAATTTACTTCGGACCCTCAGCGCATAGCGGAGGCGTTCGCGGCCCACTACCAATCCGTTTATACGCCTGAAGCCTCCTCTACCGTGGCAGAAAATGAGCTATTCCTTCGGGACATCGCGATGCCGCGATTGACTTCCTCCGAAACAGAGGCCCTCGAGGCGGACCTGACAGACGACGAGATAACACTGGCAATCCTGTCCCTTCGCACAGGGAAGGCGCTGGGGCCCAACGGGCTCCCGATCGAGTTCTATAAGCACAACTCCTCCCTAGTAGTCCCGCACCTGCGGGCCATGTTTAGGGACTGTCTATCTAGGGGGACCCTCCCCCTGGATCAGAGGATGGCTACAATAGTCGCGATCCCGAAACCCAACAAACCGGCGCACGAGTGCTCCTCTTATCGCCCGATTTCGCTGCTCAACGCCGAGGCTAAGATCCTGGCAAAGTTGCTGGCAACACGACTGCAGCCCTACCTCTCCACCCTAATCCACCCTGACCAGTCAGGCTTCATGCCGCACCGGAACACCGCTCTAAACCTACGGCGTCTGCATAGCATTCTTGCTTGCCGCTCCACAATAGAGGAGGATGCGGCCATACTCTCGTTAGATGCTCGGATGGCGTTTGACAGGGTGGAGTGGCCTTTCCTGTTCGCCGTTCTCCGCCACATGGGGCTTGGCCCCAAGATCTGCGGGTGGATCCAGCTTCTGTACACCCAGCCGCTTGCGCAAGTGGTGGTAAACGGCCGTGTCTCTGACCCCTTCCCTCTGGGGCGGGGGACAAGGCAGGGATGCCCCCTTTCCCCTCTCCTCTTTGCCATGGCTCTCGAGCCCTTGGCGGCATGGGTGCGCCAGGATCCGGTGATCCGTGGCCTCAAATGGAGGCCAGACTGGGAGGATCGGATCTCCCTTTATGCAGACGATGTACTACTCTATCTGGCCTCGCCTGCGCGCTCTATCGCCTGTCTCCTCGACATCTGTGAGTCATACGGGCGACGGTCGGGCTACGAAATCAACTGGGAGAAATCCATTTTATATATGCTCCAAGGCTCCCCGCCTCGGCCCCCGAGGGGATGCAATATTCTCGTGGCCCGGGAGGGATTCAAATACCTAGGGATATATGTCACTACAGACCGGGATAAATTTGTGGCCGAAAACCTAATGAAGCCCCTCCAACGGCTTCGTACCGATGTCAAGCACTGGCGAGCCCTGCCCCTGACCTTGCTTGGGAGGGCCTCGCTCTTTAAGATGCTCGCTCTCCCTAGATTCCTCTATGCGCTACGGAATACTCCCTTCCCGGTGGCGCCCTCTTATTTCACGGCTGTGAATGCGGAGATCACCCGTCTCCTTTGGGAGGACAGGGCACCTCGGATTGCGCTCCATAAGCTCACCAGTGGCTGGTACGACGGGGGTATAGCCCTCCCAGATATTAAAACCTACTACTGGGCCTCGCACCTCATGATCATAAATCAGTGGCTCCATGTACCAAGCGACGACCCCGCCTACCGTACGGATAGGCAACTGCTTGCTCCGGGGGGGGTGCTAGGAGCCCTCTATAACCCTAGAAGAGGTCGTGTCCAGGCAGGGCCTGCAGCACACACCCTTCAGATATGGTTTGCGGCACAGCGTGCGATGGGTTGGGCGGGTAGGATCACCCAGGCAACGCCACTATGGGAAGCTAAATTGCTTGGGCTGCTGCGTACCACCAAGGGATTCCATCAGTGGGATCTTATTGGCATTTCTAGGGTAGGGGACCTTTGGCGACGGGGAGAGGTGATCACCTTTTCCCAACTCCAGGCAGAATACGATTTGGCTAACACCGAACATTTCCGCTATATGCAAATTCACCATGCACTCCGGACGGCGATTCCACCCGGGACTCGGCTCCCTGAGTCATCACCCTTGGAGGACCGGCTCCTCACTGAACATCTGATCCAAAAAGCGACGTCCCTAACATACCGGAAAATAATCAATAATCGCCCTGACCCCTTTTTGGTCCTTAAAGGGAAATGGGAGGCAGAACTTGGAGATTTTGACGATACTGACTGGCAGGCCGCGCTGTCATCCCCCAGAGAGGTGGGCATATCGTCCAAATTAAGGCTAGTCCAGCTTAAAATTCTGCACCGCACATACTATACCCGTACACTTCTATTCAAACTACATCGGACGGACTCCCCACTATGCCTCAGGAACTGCGGCCACGAAGGAACCTTCCTCCACACCCTATGGGACTGCCCCATCATAGCGCTTTACTGGAAGGGGGTGTTCCGTACTCTCTCCCAAGTGACCAAAATCCCCACCCTGCCCGAACCTCGGCTCTGCCTTCTTAACGTCTGGGAGCAGACCGACCACGTAAGAATGGCCCAGCTCTGGGTGACATTGGGGCTCATGCTCGCAAAACGTAACATAGCCCAGCGATGGGGATCGGGACAGGCACCGACCCTGGCGCACTGGATCCGAGACATGGACCTTGTAATGGTGACTGAAAAAGCGGTATATGTACACAGAGGGTGCCCCAAGAAATGGTCCCAGGTGTGGGGTGGCTGGAATGTGTATAGAGGGAACATCTGTGAGCCCCCACCCGATGCACCAGAATCTGACCTCAGCGACCATGACTAGCTGCCCCATCTCGCACATTGATTGGGGATGGAGACTAATGTGTTTGGTCCTTTGCTTGCATATCTATCTCTGTGCTGCATGTGCTGAATTGCCAAGATATATTCAAATCTGCTTTGTCCTAAGCCTTACACTGAAAGAGTGGTTTTTACTTTCTGTTTTGTTGAATAACCTAATAAAAAGATTTCAAAAAAAAAAAAAAAAGACAGGAGAGGAAGCACGCCAAGTGCAAGGTGCACCACACGTCAAGCAAGAGTGACTGTAGGCTCCATTGCCATGGTACGAGAGAGGCAGCAGCTGTCCAAGAACAGACATGGAGAATTAAATTAGCAACTACCTTTATCATCCATCACCAAGTCAGAGCCCAACACCTGAGGCCTACGGCCGAACTACAAAAATACTCGACCACTGAAGAGGCACTGTTGGCCGACCCGAAGAAGGTGTATGCTGCTGCACCCAGAAGAAGAAGACAACACAGTAGAGTTGTCTAGCATAAATGGAAAGAAGGTACATGCTGATGGATCAGAAAGAAAAGGAAGTGTGACCTGCTGATTCACACTGAGAATCCTGACGGATCACCAAGCCCAGAAGGGAAAATCAAGAGTGGCCAGGCATGAAAGACCCACTAGGGAAGACTCACTCTGCTGATGGGATGCATCCCTCCTCACATTCAAGCCAACAAGAGGAAAGGAGCACGACCTGGTGACAGCACAGCAGGAAAACCGAGAATAATCTGCAAGCAAGTGCAAACCAAGTCTCTGCCCCACACATCCCACTATAACTGTCCCGCCACAGTAACCGCAGGCTCACCAACCCAAAGCATCCAGGCTGAAGGATGCAGATGCCTCCACCAAGAAAAAATATGAGCACCTGGCCACCATCACTCCCAATTGGAGGAGACCCAAGACGAAATGGCTGGGAACATCAAGGCAAGTCATATATCACTGTAGTAGTGAAATATTAGCTTACTATCTACTATGAAACCACTATAAGGCACATGTGTAACTTTTCTTACACTTACAATATGTCTCTGTATGAATTACAATTTAATATTTCTGATACCTGAAAAAAACTATAGTTAATATTGGTAGAAGCTGTTTATCCTTTGCGATATTTGGTTAGTTCTGAAAGATTTCTTTTTATTCTTTCTTTTTAATTGTCTTTTGGATTTTTTAAATATTTTTTTAACAAAGGCATCATGACCAAACAAAACAATAGTTTCAACAGGAAACAGGAGGACAACAAAGGCAAAAAACCCAAGGCTTTTGGGGAGCAAACTGGTGAGCCATGACAAGCTCATGATTGATTGTCCTATCCCTCTCTCCCTCAACATGGACAGTATGGCAGAGGTAAAAGTATGTTGCTGTACTACCATATTGCTCTACAATTGCACGGTTCTGCCTTAAAAGATGTATTGGTATCACGGTAGCAGGAGCAGGTACTGGTAGAGAGACAGATGCACCAGGTGTTTGTGGAGGGACATACGGTGCCGAAGTCAAAGGTACTACTGGAGGGACAGGTGCAGCGGGTAGTGGTGGTGGTGCTGATGCAGTAGAGGAAACCTAAGTTGTTGGAGTAACGTAAAAAATGGCAGCTACTGATATTCCTGCTTCTGCCTCTTCTATCTTTTTCTGATGCATTCTTTCTGCACACGTCAACCTGGTGGAATGAACTGCCTGAAGGTGTTTTCTCATTCCTATGGGAAACTACTATGTTTCATAGGATGCAGGTTACCACTTTTGAGTTCACCTTTTCCCCCTCCAGAGAAAAAATGCGGCACAATCAATTTGTTTGGTTTCTTCGGGCCCGATGTACGAAGGTATTTAGCATTTCTTAATGGGCTGAATTGCTATTTTGGCCCATTAAGAAATGCTAAATAGCCATTTGCCACGTACAAAGGCTGTTTGGGAATCGTAGAATGCCCAATGCACACCTACAAAGCATTTCCTAAATGTGAATTAAGCATTTAGAAAATGCTATTACAATCGACTCAAAGTCGATGGTAACCATGTGCAATTGAAAAAAAAAAGCACTCCAAAATGCTTTTATAAATGCAATAAAGTGTACACATGCCCCTAGAACATTAATGCGTTTTGCATGTGTACCACTTTTTTCGGGGTGCAGCAAGTAAAAGACTTAGGCCGAACGTCACCCTTGTTTTAGCATTTCCTAATTTACGATTTCCTGTTAGGAAATCGCAAATTAGGAATGCAAAGCCATTTGTATCTACGGGCCTTTAGGCTAATTGGAACAAATGGTCGTGTTACCTAAATAGCGATTTCCTATTTGGAAATCACAAATTAGGAAATGTACAACCATTCGTACCTATGGGCCTCAGGCCCATTGGAACGAATGGTTTGGTATTACCTAAATAGCGATTTCCTAATAGCGATTCCTAACTGTAGCCGCTGTTAGGAAATCTCTATTTTTGTACATACCCTTTTGCATTTCCTAAATAGCAATTTCTAGGGAAGTCGCTATTTGGGAAATGCAAAATAAGTATTTCGTACATCTGGCCCAGAATCCACTCCACCTCTTGTTCTTCCTGTTCCAACAGCACAGGATCATCTTCTTTAGCCATTGCAGGTCTTCAAAAGTTGCAAGGTGGTTTTTGAATAAAAGATTTTCACTCTTCCAAACAGCACAAACTTTCTCCTTGAAAAAAATCTAATTGAATGGGAAAAATACACTTCCTGTCTCCTTCAATCGACAGAGTTTAAAGCCAATGAAATGTTGTTTTGTAAAAGTGAAGTACCACAGTAGTCTTTCAATACTATTGCGGTACCCAAATAGTTTGCAAACACAACCTACGGAATCAATACTAACACAACAACATAACTAGCCATGAAGCCCTGAATCCATATTTGAAATAAAAATTACATCTCTGGTCTAAATATCATTTAAAATTTTTACGAGGGTACCGCGGTTCTTTCAAGTAAACACTAATAAACGTAAAGGAACTCTGAACTTTCGTGAAAGTACCCCAGTACCAAAATAAATTAAAAGAAAAATTAACGCAAAAAATAATTTTATATGCTTTCAAACACATTTCTATAAAAAAATAAAAGAACATTGGAATTAAATAAAAAACGTTTGAGGATAAGTTATAGTTAGGAAAACGTATGTATTTATTTCTATACAAAGCCAACTGAATCCACACACACCCTAGAAATTCTAAAGTGATAGCTATAGTTTAAAATTATCATTTGGGCCCTGCTTGAAAGTCACTAAAAATAATTTCCCTCTGTTGGCAATGTTGTGAACTCTCTAGCCACACTAAATGAACTATAACTGGGCTTGCTACCATGCACATTGTTCTCATAAATGATGTAATTAGAGTGTCATGAGTGTTGTTATGATTGCTATGATTTAACATAGTATAAGTGATGTAATATGAAAGGGTATAAGCAGTGCTTGGGGAAGACTCAATTTCTTCCAGCAGTTGCACTTCCAGTAGAAGTGGTCACAGGCCAAGCAAAATCCTCTCGCCCAAATTAGAAAGTGCTCATCAAGGTTTTACTTGAAAAGGGAAGAAACTTTGCAAGCAGGTTCCACTGGGGTATCAAAGTTGTTTCGCGAGCCTGCAGACCAGAATCGCTGAGTCTTGGTGTTGTTAAAGGGGGCAAAGGTCACGCCGGCACACTTTAAAAGACACATACACAGTCTTGGCAATAGAGTGGGAAAACCGGATCAGGGTTGCAGTCTTTTCAGCACATCATGCATCGGGAAACTCTATAGGCCCTTAGGATTAAAAGTGGGTCCACTAGCACAGCAGATGTGTGCCCCACTCTAGTTATGTGGAGTTTAGTCCACGCTGACATGATCACAATGCCAATCTGGAGGAGTCGAAGTCACCTATTCAATCAGCAAGCATGCAGGAGTTCACCCTAGGTCTTTGCAGCACTGATCTCTCATACAATTTGCAGCACAGGTGTTGCTTGTTGACCTCCTTCTGACCGACGCCTCTTCTTCCAGGCATCTGGCTGAGACTCTTCCTTAAGTAGTCATCCTTCTGTAGAAACACCACCATGTTTATGGATGGAGCCTGTGGATATTGCACCGTTGTTGTACTGGTTTCAGATCGTTCTCTTCCTTCTCCTTATTTCTTTCAGACAGAACAGCCACAGTCTTAGTCTTCCAGTATTAGCAATAATGAGGTGTGGTTTTAGGAGTCTTTGTCTGAGAGAAACCCAAAATACGGGAACAAATGGGGGAGAAGCCTTCACACTCGACACCTATCAACCTGACTGTCTCTGCACTTCAGAAGGCACTGCTGTCTCTTTTTCACCAATACAGAGTCTGGCTTAACACAAAAGTGTCACCTTCATACTCCATTTTGTACAACGTTCCCACAGAGGAAATGCAAAATGACATCCACGCACGAATTGACGGAGTGAAGGACCGGGTTGTAGGGGACTGGCAGATCAGTTCAGAAGGAGGGCAGTAACCGACTGTGAAGGTTTAAGGTTAAAAGACCTGTCCTTCCATATTAACCATCACTACCACCACTACCTGGCCTCTACTGCCCTGTGAGCTGACAATACTCATGCTTGATTATGACGCTTCTGCGGTTTGCCTTCCAGTTCATAAAGAACTGCTCTGGGTTGCAATGCATGATCCATTTGGTCATGACTATTGGGGACACTCGAACTTGTGGTGGGCGCTAAGTGTTGCTGCACAGGGGGCTGTGTTTGATCCTGCGCCCATCTGGACATCTGCTAGTCACTGTGCGTACTTCTCCCTCACTCGCACGAACCCTGAGACAATCTTCACACTCTGGTGGAACTTCCAGTCCCAGAGTGCAACGCGTGGCTTTTATCAGCTCCAGCTTGGAGGGAGGCATTACCCCAGGCCATTTAAGCACCGGTTGCATCCCGCGGCGCGGGACACTCGAACTTGTGGTGGGCGCTAAGTGTTGCTGCACAGGGGGCTGGGTTTGATCCTGTGCCCCTCTGGACATCTGCTAGTCACTGTGCGTACATCTCCCTCAATCGCACGAACCCTGTGACGATATTCACACTCTGGTGGGACTTCCAGTCCCAGAGTGCAACGCGTGGCTTTTATCAGCTCCAGGTGGCAGGGAGGCGTTACCCCAGGCCATTTAAGCGCCGGTTGCGTCCCGTGGCGCGGGCCAAGGGCGAGCCTGTCTGTGCCCGTCCGGGACCGAACGAGGCTGGGCAGGGCCACCATTCTAAGAACTTGGCTATGGGGATCATTTGTAACGTTTATGGTAAAGCACAATTTATTTTATATTGTATTTATTGTATTATATCGTATATTTGTACTGACTTGATCCGTATGAGTAAGCGAAAGCTTGGAGTAGGTCAGGGCATTGTTGGGACCCTTGATACCTTTTTGCTGAGGGCAGAATCAGCCCTCATTAATGAGATTAAATTTACAGAGCGGAGATTATCCCTTGAGCCTCTCCCTTCCCAGAATAGACTTTCTTTGACCCCCCGTGCTAGCTGCATCTAGCTTGATGACTAACTATGAGGCACCTCCCCTTCGGATCAGTTTGCCACAACGCATTGAATCTGAGCTCGTGATGGAAAGCGCTTCTTCTCCCTTATCTTCTGATTTAGAATGTAGCTCCGTCAGACCCAAAGTAAAAACTAGAGGTCAGAAAGCCAAACTAAGTACTGATCATATCGTTGAATCATCTCCCAAGAAAAAGAAGGGCAGAGGACCACTGAGACAGTGTTAACCCGCACAAAGAGTAACCGGGAAGAGACCGAGACACGCCACAAGCGAAAAAGAGCCCAATGTGAGTCTTCCTAACACTACCCCTCACATTGAGATAGGAAAGTCTGCTAATAGCATACAAGAGGGGAATTTTTGGGGCAGATTAAAAAACAATGATATCTGTACTACTGGAACCAATTCTACAAAAAATAACAATGGTAAAAGCCAGGCTGATTAAGGTAGAGGAGATGGTAAGCTGTAAACCTTCGGCTCCATTGGCTATTAGTTCTATGGCAAGCCCTGGCCCGTCAAACAACAGGGGGAAGGGTAAGGGGGTTGGTCAATTAGTAAGCTCTTCCACAAATAGACAGGCCCATAATAGGAGTTCTTCTAATAATACTACCCCTAGTACAGCCAATGCCCCTATTCGAACTAGGCTCCCTCCTCCTACCAGATAGTAGAATCTAGTAATTCTGCTAATATAGAAAGAGGAGCATTAGGCGCTAAGACGTCTGGCAGAAATAAGGAAGCGGAGAGAGATATAAACCCACATGACTATCGAGACAAGCCTTCCAATTTATTATGAAATTTAAACTTGCCTCCAGAAGCAACCCCGTATACGGTTGTCTTGGCAATTGTACCTTCCCTACCACATAACATTGGTCGACTTTAAGGAATAAGTCACTAAATTTTTTAAGTTCAAGGACTGGTATTAACAACACCCTTTTCTCAGAATTTAAAATGGCACGGAGAATAGGGTGGGTGGGCACTTCGGCAAAAACTCTGCAGGGAGATTGTGTTGTTTTAACTTTTAGCTCGCCATCCTTGGTGTATTCAATCCTGGAGAGGGGAAGCAATGGGTTTGTTAACTCCAATGACATTAACATACTCCCTCTTGGATATTTTTACCAACCGCCCAAACACCACACACTCAATGGTGTACGTCTGCAGGAGAAAACTTCATGGGAAGTAGGGAACCTAGATACTTGGTCCCAGTGAGTAATCGCTTTGATGTTTTGAATCCACTGGAAGACATTGATTGACTGGGATCTTTGCTCAACCCAAGCCTGCATTTGATCGGTTTGAAGTTAAGGGTAACTTTGGATTGACTCAGGCAGGAAAGGATGATTCTCCTCCCATTTCTATCAGTAGACGTCATAGAGATGAGGACCCAGGGACAACAGTTTTGAATTTGGAAGTTTTAACTGATCCCGTGGGATGTTTAACCAAATCCCATCCATATAGTAATATAAATAAGGAACCATCTGGGATAGTAACCCCTACTAACGCTTTAGATAGTGGTAAATTACCTCTCTGCAATATTGCCTCATTGCGGGTATTTCTTCCAAGTTAAGTAACAATCTGTGGTGGGATTACATTCTACAATTCGAGGTTCTATGTTTACAAGAAACATGGTCTAAGGAGATGACCCACAAGAATGGTTATAGGACGTATCACACTCCAGCAATAGATGGTCTGATTGGGAGAACTAAGGGCGGGATGTGTATGTACATATCATGCAGCTTGAAAGTAAAGGAAATAACGATGCTTGCTAACGATCCCTATTACCAAATAGTTACACTGGATCTAGATGCAAAACATTGTATAGTCTTGATCAACCTTTATAATAACATCCCCTCAGACAAAGTGGGAATTGTTGTAAAAAATATGATCAAATTGCTGAAATCTGCTGGTAAAAGCAAGGCAAAAGATACAATGCTAATATTGGTAGGGGATTTTAACTGTGCGTTATGTGCCAATGCCGAGGATAATTTATGTGGTGTTCTAAATGAAGAAGGGGCATGTTCATCCCATTTTCAGCATTCTGCCTTGGGAGAGCAATTTAATGAATTCATTTTTAGACTTAACTTGGGTTTTGTAAACGAATTATGCCCATCACCCATCCCCATCCCCATGCCCTGGACCTTTAACGGTAGGGGTTTCCACACTACCATAGACTACATTTTAATGTCAAGTAATCACGCGCTCAGTCTTTACTCGTTTAATGTTTCAGAGAATTCCCTCAGTGATCATTTTCCATTGTGTCTGTCATTTACATTACCCTTAAGTAGAACAGTCAGACCTAACAAAAATGATCAGCTGTTAGAAAATATAGCTATTGGGAGATTGAATGGGTATTCCTTGCGCTGGTCCATGGTAGATCAAGTAGCGTCAATAAAGACAGTGGTGGATAAATGTAAATCTGCTATTGGGACTTGTTTGAGCAAAACAGCTGCCCCAGATAATATCCTAGCTTCATTCCTGGTGATATCCAATGTAATAAAAGAATCCCTCCTTAGACGTAAAAGCAGAAACAGACATTCAAACGGATGGTTTGACTCCAGATGTACCCTAGCATATTATCTTTTAAAAAAGGAGCTACACAAAACCCCGAGAAACTTGGTTGATCTGAGGCATGCTAGAGTGGAATACAAACAAGCTATAAAGGCTAGAAAAAATACCCTGAAAAATGAGGCCTGGGAGGCATTACATAAGGCAGCAATAGCGAAGGATAGTTCGGCATTTTGGAAGGTAGTTAAAGCACCCTTTTTATGAAGTGAGGCTGGTCCATCCACTGAAATTGCAATTACTGAGGAACAATGGATTAAACACTTTTCTAGAGTATATAACGGCAAGGGAAACCCCGACGTGATGGGTATCAATGTCCAGGAGGATTATAACTTGAAGTCTCCTCCTCATTACTCTGACTTGCAGTTTACCTCAGATAAAGTGGAGCGGGCATTATCCGTAAGCCAGGGTGGCAAGGCCCCTGGACCGGACGGGGTCCCCATAGAATTGTTTAAATCAAACATCTCTCTGTGGGGGCCCATCATAGTTCAGGTGATTACTTCTAGCTGCAGCACCGCTTTTCCATCTACATGGGTAGAATCTACCATTGTGCTTATTTTCTAAAAGGGGGATAGACAGGACCCGGGCTGTTATAGGCCAATTTCCCTATTGGACGTTGTAACTAAAGTAATAGGCAGAATAATTTTAGAACGCCTCCAGGATTGGGCAGAGGAGAACTCTGTTCTATCCGACCTGCAATATGGTTTTCGTGCGGGTCTGGGGACGGTGGAACAGGGCTTAAATCTGTCTATCTTGGTGCGGAAATATACGAGGGCAAAAAAGGGGAACCTGTTTTTAGCATTTGTGGATCTCACAGCCGCTTTCGACTGTGTGATCCACAGTAAACTCTGGTCAATTTTAAAAGTTATGGGAGTTCATGTTCAGATTATCAATTTTCTCAAGCGTTTTTATAGTGATGCCAAGGCAAGTGCGCTCTGTGGATTGAAGGGTGAGTGTTCGGCTGCATTCCCTATAAGGAGCGGAGTCAGGCAAGGCTGTGTCCTGGCTCCGTTCCTTTTTAATCTCTACTTTAATGGTTTGGGGGAGGCGCTTCTCAAGGATAACCAAGACTTCCCACAAGTAGCCAGACGTTCAATACCAGCCCTCCTATACGCAGACGATGCGGTGCTGATGTCCCGCACACAAGTAGGTCTTCAGAGGGTGCTCCATAGTTTCTCTCATTTTATGAAAGACCTCGACTTAAGAGTAAACTCCTCCAAGACATTCATTATGCACTGCGGCTATAGTATTAAGAAATTTAAAGATATGTTTGTGACAGGACAGAAGATTGGGGTAACCGAAAGGTTCTCATATCTGGGATTCCTCTTTGCTCATAATGACACTTGGGCACAATCAGTTGCAGCGAAAAAATTGGTACTCATAAAGAACAACATCTGTCCTCACTAACTTTGCTAGGAAATTGGGAAAAAGACCGCCTGAGGAGCTCATTAAAATTTATAAGGCAAAGTCTGTTTCATCTGTAGTGTATGGTGCAGGGGTCTGGAGGTTCACTGATCTGCTGCCTATCCAACGCATAGAAAATTCCTTCTTAAGATACATTTTATCTGTTCCGAATAGCACTTCATCATGTATATGCCATGCGGAGTTGGGACTTCCCTTCATCTCTGGCTCGAGCCTGTGGTTTTATGGCACAGGCTTTGGACCAAAGAAGAGGCAAAGTTAAACAGAGACATTTTATGATATATCTTGAAACTGGAAGGAGCCCTAAAGATCCCATGGATAAGATTCGTCCGCAATTTCTTAAAATATCTTGGCCGTATAGACTGTCTTACTAAGCCCAGAACTATTCGGACTATAACAAGGAAAGAACTAAGAAAAGAGGGCCTTCTAATGGTGGACACTATTAGAATTTCATCTGAGATATTGAAACCTACAGTCCTGTATAACCAGTTGATTTTAACTACTTTTAACATTCAACTCTATTTAACTTTTGTACCGGGAGTTTATGATAGGTTTTTATTAAGTAGATTTAGGTTGGGCGTATTTCATAGACCAGTCACTTTAACTACAATGAATGACTGGTCCCAAAACCTTCAACTCTGCCCCTGTGATAATAATTCCAACCAATCTACGATTCACGTGGTTTTCTTTTGTAGATTTTATATTCATGCTAGGAGAATGTACTTAGTACCAGTTTTAAAATTATATGGGCTCCATCAATGCCGACCTGCTTTTCTTTCACTACAATATCTAGCACAGTGTTTTTAAGATAGTAATCTTTTTGAAGGAAGTTCTGAGTCAAAGGAAACGTATGCTTATTTAATCGATTCTAATTAGACAAGGGATTCTGCTAATTTAATACTGTTTTAACTTTGTAATGTACTGAAGATCATGCTTATATTTGTAGAATACTTATGAACTGCTTGACGTGTTTTATGCTTTTATGTGCTTTTATGATTGTCTGATATAGCAATCGAATAAAGCTTTCTTTGACTTGACTATTGTCACGAGGGAGAGGCAATGAGTCAGAAACACCAGAGGCTCGCTCCATGGGTAATCCAGGACCGGCTCTGAGTCATCCTGAGGAAATGTCCGGCCCAACACCACTCTCCTGTAAAGTGCTCTAACGTTATTTCGGTTCTGGGTGTGCTATATGAAACAGGCCAGAAAATAAGTACATTCATATTTTATGTTGCCGGGGTAGTTTAGAACTGTTCTTAAGTATATGTGTGGTACAAACAGTCTTCATTTCTGGACTTTTTCAGTTTTACAGTAAAACCACTAATTGCAATGCGGTAATGTTGCTTCAGTGATGTGATAAACCGCACCAAAATATAGTTATTTCGCCCCACTGCAAAACATCTGGTAGGAACTCCAAGGGAAAAAATATGGTGTGGCAGTGTACTACATACTATTACTAATTTATGTCTATCAGGAGCTGCCCAGTGATGCCTGTAACCCCACCACGGTATTGCCCTCTGAGTTCCCTCTTTATGCCCAATGAAACGTTTGTGAACGAGGCCTTATTTATGTTTGGATAGAACTTGTCTCACGTGTGTTCGTGAAGACTGTGCAATATTGCTGCTCAGTTTGTACCAAGAAGCTAGCATGCAACGTAAAATAATTGCTCCTATCAAGCTAACCACCAACTATTCTAATTGCACGTGTAGAACAAAACCTTCAACAGAAAATGCCAAATAAACTATGTTCGGTTAACCAGCAACAGAGTGGATATCAGACACTCTCGAATAAAACACTTTAAGGTATTTAGTCAGTGAATTTTAAAGCAACAGCCGTTCACCTCAGATCAAATCACAGCTGTTTACTGGAACGCAGAGCAGCACTGTGTGATTTATGCAAGCTACAGGCATGGAAAATCTGATGTTAAGATATGATTTGCATGGGAAACCAGCAACCTTTCCAGCGGCTTAGCGCTTCAAAGCAGAGTGTGAAGGCCTCGAGCTGTATTGAAATCCGATGATTCCTGAAACAAGCTTTAATTCCATTAAACTAATATTCCAGCAAAAATTAGAATTACCCGTGCATTTCTGATTTTGTAATTTTGTCATTATTTCAGTAAAGGCAATTGGTGAGCAACTTTATTCAGGCATGGCTGCCTTGTTGTGCGGACAAAATGCAAAACCGCATTGATTATTAAATGCATTCATTTTGAAGAGTCCTCTCCTGGAGTATAATAATCGTCAGGTTAATCACAAACTTTATTACTAAATGAAGCTTGATTGGGTCTGCGAGGGAGAAGAAACGTGCAGGGTGAGACATTACTCAAGCGGTATAGGAAGGGCTGGTAATTGCGTACAATCATTCAGTTCTACATAGACCTAGTTCGCCTCGATTGGTAGATTCTCGGGTCAGAGTTACCGATGCTGACAGGTTTCTCCATCCCAGTTACCAAGCTTTATAAGTTACTGCGCTCGGAATCATCGGCTGCAGCGTGCTGGCTCCAGGGTCGCTGGGCCACATCCGAATGTCGCCATGGACTCCCGGTGCGTCATCACAGCTCACCGAAACGATTGAACGTTATTGGGCGCTTGAACTTGGAATCAGTCGGGGTGGCAGCCCTAAGCTTGCACCAGAACTATTTTACTTTGATAATCACAGACATTCTGACAATGCACATTAATTAGATTAGACGAAAATATATCGATAAACAGGGAAAACATTATTTCTGTAAACGATGTACCACTGAATTGATTTCTTTCATGTTTATCTACTGAAATTAAAATGTGCGCCCCCTTCCCTCCTATACAATTGCTCGCTGCCTTCCATCAAGCTATGTAAGATGAGTTTCTATGGGTACCAACTACCAGGGTGAACTAGAGACACTAATTGCCTGCTAAACACCACTCCAGTTCTTCTTCAAACATTTGGTCGGTCTAGTCATCTACTCAATCAATCAATCAATCAATCAAGCATTTGTATAGCGCGCTACTCACCCGGAGGGTCGTCTCAAGGCGCTTGGGGGAGGGGGGTCCGCTACTGCTCGAACAGCCAGGTCTTGAGTTGCTTCCTGAAGGAGAGGTGGTCTTGGGTCAGGCGGAGGTGGATGGGGAGGGAGTTCCACGTCTTGGCAGCCAGGTAGGAGAAGGATCTTCCTCCTGTTGTGGCTCTTCGGATGCGGGGGACGGCGGCGAGGGCGTGGCTGGTTGATCGAAGCTGGCGGGTGGGAGTGTAGAAGGTCAAGCGGTTGTTGAGTTATCTTGGGCCTTGGTTGTGGAGAGCTTTGTGTGCGTGGGTGAGGAGTCAGAACGTGATTCTCTTGCTGACGGGGAGCCAGTGCAGGTTTCTCAGGTGTACGGAGATGTGGCTGTGTCGGGGAATGTCCAGGATGAGGCGTGCTGAGGCGTTCTGGATGCGCTGGAGTCGTTTCTGGAGTTTGGCTGTGGTTCCGGCGTAGAGGGAGTTGCCGTAGTCCAGTCGGCTGGTGACGAGGGCCTGGGTGACCGTCTTCCTGGTTTCGGTGGGGATCCACCGGAAGATCTTACGTAGCATGCGTAGGATGTTGAAGCATGATGCGGAGACGGCGTTGACTTGTCTGGTCATGGAGAGGGAGGAGTCCAGGACGAAGCCCAGGTTGCATGCGTGGTCTGTTGGTTTGGGTGCGCTGCCAAGGGCAGGGGGCCACCAGGAGTCGTCCCAGGCAGAGGGTGATGATCCCAGGATGAGGACTTCCGTCTTATCTGAGTTCAGTTTCAGGCGGCTGTTTGTCATCCACTCGGCTACGTCTTTCATCCCTTCGTGTAGGTTGGTTCTGGCGGTGGCGGGGTCGTTGGTGAGGGAGAGGATCAGCTGGGTGTCGTCGGCGTAGGAGATGATGTTGAGGTTGTGTTGGCGTGCGATGGCTGCGAGGGGGCTCATGTAGACGTTGAAGAGGGTGGGGCTGAGTGATGATCCTTGTGGTACGCCGCAGATGACTTCGGTGGCCTCGGATCTGAACGGGGGTAGGCTGACTCTCTGTGTTCTTCCGGCGAGGAAGGAGATGATCCATTCCAGTGCCTTCTCCTGGATACCGATGTTGTTGAGGCGCTGCACTAGGGTGCGGTGGCAGACCGTGTCGAACGCCGCGGAGAGGTCCAGGAGGATGAGGGCCGTTGTTTCCCCGCTGTCGAGCAAAGCTCGGATGTCGTCGGTGGCTGCGATGAGGGCGGTCTCGGTGCTGTGGTTGGCCCGGAAGCTGGACTGCGAGTGGTCGAGGGATCCGTTCGTCTCGAGGAAGGCGGCCAGTTGTCTGTTGACGGTTTTCTCGATGACTTTGGCCAGAAAAGGAAGGAGCGAGATGGGGCGGTAGTTTTTGAGGTCGGTGGGGTCTGCTGA
Source organism: Triturus cristatus (assembly GCF_964204655.1). NCBI lineage: Eukaryota > Metazoa > Chordata > Amphibia > Caudata > Salamandridae > Triturus > Triturus cristatus. The sequence goes on from NC_140582.1 coordinate 817,779,002, forward strand.
TGGTTTCTTCAGTAGGGCGCTGAGTTCGGCGTGCTTCCAGCTCTCTGGGAAGGTGGCGGTGTCGAAGGAGGCGTTGATGATGTCCCGCAGGTGGGGTGCGATGACGGAGTCGGCCTTGTTGAAGACGTGGTGAGGGCAGGGGTCGGTTGGAGATCCTGAGTGGATGGAGTTCATCGTGCGGATGATGTCTTCGGTGTTGACTGTGGTCCAGGCACGGAGGGTGGTGGTGGGGGGCGTTGTTCCGGTCGTAGGGTGCGTTGGCTGTGTGCTGAAACTGTTGTGTATGTCTGCGATCTTGTTGTGGAAGAACGAGGCGAGCGAGTTGCAGAGGTCTTGCGAGGGCGTGATGTCGTTGTTTCCGGCGCTGGGGTTCGAGAGCTCTTTGACGATGTTGAAGAGTTCCTTGCTGTTGCGGGCGTTGTTGTCCAGTCGTTCCTTGAATGCGGATTTCTTGGTGGCGTGGATCAGCTGGTGATGTCTTCGAGTGGTGAGCTTGAGGGTGGTCATGTTGTCTGTAGTTGGGTCTCTGCGCCAGGCTTTCTCGAGGGCCTGGCAGTTCTTCTTGGAGCTCTTGAGTTCGTCGGTAAACCAAGATGCTTTCTTGGTGCCGGGTCTGGCGGGGGGGTCTTCAGTGGAGCGAGGTCGTCTGCGCAGTTGCTGATCCATTTCGTGAGGTTGTTGGCGGCTTGGTTGGGGTTCGCTGATCTGGTGGGGGGGTTCTGGCTCAGGGATGTGGTGAGCTGGTCGGCAGTGATCTTGTTCCAGCTTCTGCGGGGGACCAGTTGCGGGTGGTGGTGAGTCGTGGTCCTTCTGAAGCTGAAGTGGACGCAGCTGTGGTCTGTACAGTGGAGTCCGGTGGCGTGGCTGAAGGTGATGTCCTTGCTGGAGGAGAAGACGGGGTCGAGCGTGTGGCTGGCGTAGTGGGTGGGGGTGGTCACCAGTTGCTTGAGTCCGAGGTTGGCGAGGTTGTCCAGCAGGGTGGTGGAGTTGCGGTCGTTGTTGTTCTCCAGGTGGAAGTTGAGGTCCCCGAGGAGGATGTAGTCAGCGGAGGGGAGGGCGTGCGGGCTGATGAAGTCGGCGATGTCTTCGCTGAATTGTGTGCGAGGTCCCGGGGGTCTGTAGATGAGGGTGCCTCTGAGGGTGGTCTTGGGGTCGGTGTGGATCTGGAAGTCTAGGTGTTCGGCGGCTGTGAGGGTGTCTTCGGAGTTGGTCGTGATGCGGATGGTGTTCTTGTGGACGATGGCGATGCCTCCTCCATTCTGGTTGGCGCGGTCCCTCCTGGTGATCTTGTATCCGTCCGGGATGGCGATGGCGATGTCGGGTGCTGAGGAGGCGTTCATCCAGGTTTCCGTGAGGAAGGCGACGTCTGTGCATGTGGCGTCGAGCAGGTTCCAGAGTTCCACTGCGTGCCTGTGGACGGAGTGGGTGTTGAGCAGGATGCACTTCAGGTGCTTCAGGTGGTTGCTGTTGGTGCTTGGCTTGGCGGGTGCGGTACGGGTCCGTATGCAGGAGAACTTGCAGGATTGGCAGGTGAAGGGTCCGTGGGTGCGTCTTGGGGTGGCTCTGCAGCAGCCGGGGCTCCGGCCGGTGTTGAGTGCGATGAGAGTGGCGGCGTTGTAGGTCTTGTGGGTGGGCTGGCATCTGCGGGGGCCAGGGGGTCTGGCGCTGGGCGCGGGCCAGGCGCGGATGGGCGCAGACGGGCTTGCCTTTGGCGCGCCTTCGGCGCACCAGCGGCGCGCCCGCTGCGCGCGGCCGGTGTGCGGCCGCTGCGCGGCTTCCATATGAGTGGGAGAGGGAGGGAGGAGCAGCTGGGAGGTGGGAGCGGGGTGGCCAATAGGGTGCGAGGGGGGCGGAGCTATGGGACGCGGCAGCCGATAGGGTGCGAGGGGGCGGAGCTACGGGACGCGGCGGCGGGAAACGGGCGGCGAGGGGGAGACGCGGGGAATGACAGAAGAAAAAAGGGACACAATCTGGGCACCAAAGGATATGTGCATATGTGTTCCCCTGCAGGACAGTGTTGCACCTCGCCTACCTTTGCACTGATGTTGCTGATCGAGGCTGAGATTCTGGAAGTGTGATGGTGACATTCAATCTGTGTTTCCTGATGCAATTCTTCTGAGAATTTTAATAGACAGAAACTGACATATTGACCAAGAAAGATGGTGTCCTCGGTATCACCACATATTAACATATTGCATGGGGGAGGGCTACGCCCTCAAGCTTCGAATTGGGGAGACCAGTTGGATAGAGAAGTTGTTGGTCTCCTCGAAACTAAGACACAATAGGGGTGTCCCTAGGGAGCAATATATCTGCCGATTGAGAAGACCTTCTGGATCGGTTGTCCCCCAAATATAGCTAAAAAGCTACGTATGCACAAATAAGGAGGATTGGCCAACTGCACACAGGCATTTGTCCTTGTTGGATAGTTTGGAAAACGTAGAGTTATACTATTGCAAAGTAGCTTCATGATATTAGCAGAGTAAGACATACAAGATGTTTATAGTTCTTTGTACTGTTCATATATTTACATCTCAACATAAAAGATTACTTGTGTGATCAAAACAGGAGATCCATCATTTTGGAATTAAACAACCTAGAATAGTCGTTCTTAACATTTTGACTTCTGTGGACCCCCACCGAGTTATTATTGGAATCTGGGTACCCCCACTATATCATTATTGGAAGCTGGGGACCCCGACTATATCGTTATTGAAAGCTGGAGACCCCCATCCTAAACAGTTTTTATGATTTGAACTTATACACAAAAATACAAAAACAACTATACACCTAACAAATGCTAACATATTGAAATATTTTGTTTAATGCACAATCAAATATAGAAAATATTTTCACATTTTCAATTTATCTTCTTTATCGGTGCATACGTTATTAATTTTGATGTATTAATTTCAATATTATTCAATTTGTTAACACTGTTGTGGGAAACACCCATTACAACGATGGCAATTGGACGCGGTGCCATTGCAACGCAACTTTTACATCGCAGGGTACTTTAGTTCGCATTCCTTCACAACGCATGCTATAACTGCGCACTGACATTTCCATCGCATGCAATTACAACGCAAGGTCACGCTGTAAAAATGATCGCAAGCATGGACGGAAAGATCGCAGAACAGAAGTTGGCATGAACTGAAGGCATGGGCAGAAGGTAGCATGATGGACGGAAGGTAACGTTATTATTTATAGTCAAAGGTTGCGTGGACAATAACGTTATTACGGAAGGAGGCATGAACGGAAGGTAACGTTATTATTTATAGTTGGTTAATATTTTGAGTTAGGTCACTATACCTGTGGGGTTGTCGTTCATGAATTTGGGGGGCAGCGCGTTTTACTTCCTCCCTTTTTATTCATCATTTACGAATCGCAGCGCCACATCCCGGCTTTCAGCCTCCTGAGCCGCAGATAGCTTTGTCTGTTGTGTGCCTGAGAGCTCACGCACACAACCGTTGTTTGTAAGAATAGTCATCAGTGGGCTCCCATTATATTGATTGCCTTTACTAAAATGCTAATCCTCAATAATATTCGTAAACAATTAAAACATATACTCTTTTTGAAAATAAAGAATTTTTACAAATATATGCTATCTAAATACTGCTCGAAATTCACTATTGATTGCCACTATTGATTTTCATAGGCGACAGAATACATAAATAATACTATTCGTAAAAGTGCAGAAAAGATAACATTTTTGCAAATATATGCTACTGATTGACACAGTAAATAAAAAAAAATACTGCTCGCAATTCACTATTGATTGCCATATGCTATCAAATACATAACAAATGCTATTCATAAAAGTGCAGAAAAGATTCACCCTAAAACCCCAGGTTTACAAACATCCCGTCCCAAGGAGTTAATTGACTTAAAAAAAACGTTGTAACGGGAAACTATTTAATCAACTGCGTTGCAATGGCAAAACACAGCCGAGACACTACAATCGCGTGGCAACAGCATGCGCAGTAAATGCGTGCGAGGTAATGATGTAAAAACAGCAGGGAGATAGCATGCGTTGTTCCGGTTTGCGAGGCATCATCATACAACCACTGTTGTGGACCCACTAAGTAGCCCCCATGGACCCTCAGGGGTCCCTGGACCACACGTTAAGAACCAATGACCTAGAATGTAATTCCAAAGAAGTAGACGTGGTGGGCTATAATAAGGCTTTGATGATACTTAGCCATTGGATATTAGACTGGTAATATTATTACTTATTTTCATATTGGATGCATTAATATGGTGAGTTGACATTTCTGAACCATTTAGTTTGTTTGATCTCAAATATGGATCACAGTACATGCCTGAAATTTTCGGATGTATGAGTAATAAAATAATCAGCATCTAATATTTCTAGCTGGCATTTAGAAGTGTATTGATTATTATGTTGTGCTGCACAGAGGCAGTCCAAAAGTGGGGGCTAAGCAGAGAGTTACTATATTGGAGATTATTTCGTGGAAGTTATAGGTAAAAAGGATATGCAGGTATTGATTGGGGATGCATGAATGAAAAATGTTAGACAATTGACTCCTGACCCAACAACGATGTCAAGGATCTGTGTCAAGAATGGAAAGGAAGATTGCTAACACAGCTCCCTAAGATCACAACACAGTCAGATGAGAGGAGTGCTGATACATTTAAGGCATAGGCAAAGTGGGCAATCACCCTATTACCTAGGACCCCTGCCTTCCAAGAAGCCCACTGGGAAAGTGAACTTTCTCTGTAAATCACTTCTGTGTATTTTTGCATTTTAATCTTCAATATATAATTCAATCTTGTTAGGCAACATTGATCTTAAATTAGCAAAATAAATGCTAAACCTTTTTTTAAATTGTTCCAAACAGGGGCCCACAAAATATTTCTTGCCCAGGCCCTTAAAATCCTTAAGATGACACCGAGAAGAGGGAGCCGCTAAGGAAATCCTGCACAAAGTGACAAAGGAACTCAAAGCTCATAAAGAGCAGGGACTCAGAAGGCAATACAACATTTAGAATGGGTAACATCTAGAGTGTGCAAGATACATAGATAAGAACATTGAAACTTTACAGGGTGTGGAGTAAAGCACCCAGGAGGTCCCCACAGTAATAATGAAGGTCAGAAAGTACCTTATGCCAATAGTATACTGCTCTGCAAAATATCCACACATCCATACATGCCAGGGTAGGGTCTGTGGAGCTGAACCCTGGTGATCTTATAAAAGTTGACATAAAAAACAATACTCTTATTGGATATGAAGTAGCACACAGGGTAGCAGATATTCTCATGAAGCCTAGCAATCACTTCATTTCTGCTTTCAAGAGTAGAAATATGTAATCAATGTGCAACTCTTACCCAATGTACAAGGAGAGGTTGTATATGAAATTAGCTTTATCAACATTTATTAAATCCAATATATTCTATTTAAATACTTTCTAGCTACCACCTCACCAAGAATAGCTAATTGATGTTATTTTCTGTAAGCTACTTTTGATACAATAACACCCACATGGTTTTTTGAGACGAGGAACATAATTAAGAACCATGGAATCTATCACATATTAGCAAGCATAGATAGTGGCTGCGAGACGAATGAACCAAACGAAAAATCCCATGATTTTGGTATCAGAGATATGTAGAATATTGCCGCAGTTACTGTTGCAGTATTTATTTCTGGCAAAAAACACTACCCCAGAGTCTTTTTCAATATGAACTCATAATGGTAGCAATAATGTCCATCTATCCTCACCTCTCTAACACACAGACCAGGTACAGAAGCAATATGGGTTTTCCTCACACATTAAGGAAATGCATACGTAAGGATTATGTGAACTTTACCACTATTAACCAGTGCTAAAGTGCTTGTGCTCTTTCCTCTAAACATGGTATAATTGGCTTACACACAATTGACATATTTAATATTTAATTTACTTATGCATTATGTAAGTGGTACTACCTCTACCAAGGGTCTGTAAAGTAAATGTTACTAGTGGGCTTGCAGCACTTGTTGTGCCACCCACATAAGTAGCTTTACAAAACTGTTTCCGACCTTGAACAAGAATAATAGACAACAATAGAAACTCCAGCACTCTGTAAATTATAAGACTGGTTTAACTTTAATGTTTTTTGTTACATGTATGAAGTATTGAATGCACTCAGTTCACCCAGTGTGGAATTATTATTTTTTATGTAATTTCGTGAAAGTGAAAGTTACGTTATTCAGACAAGGACTGTAAATAATGTGTCGTATACTTTAATGTTGTCTCAATGATATGTCTAATTGTCTGTAAAATGTACTAAAATATTATAAATGGTCTTTATAAAAAAAAGTTACGTTAATTAAATTATATGATCTTACAGTAATGGAGCGTTGACTAAATAATTACCAGTTTGTGTTTACTGTGGAAATACAATATATTAGTGGCCCAACCCATCTGATCAAAAGACCCAACCCCTTTGCAAGTTAACTTTTAGAAAGTTGGCATTTTTTTTTGCTTTTGAGAATTGGGCTTTGTGTATTCCTGTTAGACAGCCACACACAATAGAAGACTTAGTGTGCCTAGATGGGCCAACACTGGTAGGATGGGAGGGTGGAGCTGGGCACAGCCTCCCTACAAAGGGCTGAATAACCCCTGTAGTTAGTCCGTAACCAGGGCAGGGGAGGCAGGAACCCTATGCAGTTCAAAGAGAAACCTCTAGAAGCTGCCCCCACTTCAAAGGAGGCACCTGGTATAAATATTGGACCTCAGACACCAACTCTTCAGCACACTTCTGAACCTGTGGAGGCGTTGCCATGAAGAAGGAGTGCAGTGCTGCTAAAAGGAGAGTGCTGGACTGCTGTACTGTTGGACTACTGTCCTGCTGTACTGCTGTCCTGCTGCCTTGCTTGCTGCCCTTTTGTCCTGCTGCTCTCCTGCCAGAGGTATTTGGGCCTGAACGCAGGAGCCCCAGAGTAACTTGAAGGGATAGTCTGCCTTCCTCCTGTTCAGGGCTACAGAGACATAATAGGCTCCCAACCACCTGAACCAGCACCCAGATCCAGCTGGAGTAAGCCCCCGACCACCAAGTGGTGCCCCTCAAGTCCTGAACCCTTGGCATTGCCTCAGTGGAGCTGAATTGAAGTTTTTGGGCTCTTCACAAACAGGCCTGTTGGTGCCAACGCAAAGTTCTGTCGACCCGACCCATCATGTCACAGCATCGACTGCTCAAGGGGAGCGCAATCCTTAAACTCTGGCCCGACCACCCGCAACAACATGACCTTCGCCCTACTATAACAAACATCTGTGCTGCATGGCCGGCTTTTCGCTCTACATCGACGACCATCTGAGATGCTTCCTTGCTCCTCACCACTGCCTCCACCGCAAACAGGACCCTTTGTGCTGGACTGAGAAGGCAACTTTTCAGCTGGACTAACCTTGTCTAAGTATCCGACCACACTCCATCATGGTCTTCCTGAACTTGTGACTTTCTCCTGGTCCTGCACAACCAGATTGCTGCGAGTGGCACTTTTCGCTTTTTGGTTCTATTTTCACTTACATCTTTAAAATTGCATATCTCTGGTGCTATTGATTACATTTTTTTGTTTTGGTCTTGTTTTAGTCTTTAAATTATTCTCTAATTGTCTAATCTGATGTGAGATCCTTTTTGTGGTGTGTATTCATTTGATTACTCTTTGAAGTGCTGCATAGATACTTTACGCATTGCCTCTAAGTTTTGCTGACTGCTCTGTGCCCAGCTACCAGGGGGTTGAACACTGGTTAATTTTGGGTTTGCTTGTGACTTCACCCTGCAAGATTGCCAACACTTTGCATCACAAAAAGTGGCCAATCTACCTTGGAATGAAAATGTGTGCCCATGTTCAAATGTTTGCATTGATTGCATGGACAGAGAGTTATGTTTATTGGGTTTGACACTGTTCCATAAAACAATTTATGGCTATGCTTCTGATTATCTGAAAAAAACTCTCCAACGTTATGCCCCAGGAGGCAGAAACCCAATCACAGACTAAACTGCATCTGATTTTAGCCAGAGTAATTTTGATTGCCACCATGAAGCCTGTTTCCTGCAGCACATGCCAGCATATCATTTAACTCCCAGCTCTCCTTTGTTGAATCGGTTCTCTTGCTCTGTTTAGGAAAAATATACAACCTTTCGTTTTATATGCATTTTTATGTTGGGATTTTTATCAGTGTTAGGTTGCTCTTGCTAGATTTGTGTTTTCACTACGTAAATGTCCTGATGATGTGTTTTTCATAATATCCGCGCTTCAGCACATATGCTTTTCACTTAATTTAGGAAAACGAATTCTTAGGCAAGTGTTATAAGTCGGAGGTTAAGGAAAAGGTCAGATGCTATGTCCCTACTTTTCTAACTGAAGAAAGAGTGCAGAATCATTTAGGTCAGATTTGCAAAAGGGGATGGCAAAAAATATATTATCATAGTTTAGATGTGTTCTTATGAATAGGATAAATAGGGCTGGGCTAATATCTCTTGCAAAACTCAAAATAGATTAAATCCTCCTGTGTTTTTTAAAACTGCTTGCCAGTCTACAAAAACTTCCCAGCGCCACTACCCCTTTGAACTAGGCAGATGTTGTGGCTCCTGCTTCTTACCCGTTCCAGGGTAAACTAGATGAACTGGCAAATCCCTCAGCAATTTGTGTGGTTCTCACTAAACTCATTTCATCTGGGAGAACCACACAAATGGCTGGAACTGGTCTGTTGTTGCGGATGGGCCTTCTTTTTCTATGGTTTCTGGCAATACATGTTTTTGGACTTTCATAGGAATTTGTTTCCACACAATCGGGAATTAAAAAGATATATAAAAATAGTTTTTTGCAAGCCCTTCTTAGATGTAATATAAAATCTATTTATGTCTAATGTCCCTGAGAGATTTATGTTTATTCATTCAAGAGGAGTTATCCACCAACTTAATAATGCAATCAATATCTTTCCAGATCAAAAACAAAACCGTTTTAATGAGAAAACCTTCGTCAACCCCTAGTGCAAGCTCAAACGGGAGGCATTTCCCCGCACAAATGAATGCTAAGTATTTAAGCCCAAATCAGTTTAGTTAAACAGACAAAAATGAATAAATAAAATACACCAACAATAGTTGTACATTTTAGTTAAAAAAAGCACCAAGAAACAACAAAGTGCCAATTACAGTCAATAGTTGCAGTTGACCGGGACCTATGTGCAATCAGATGAAGCAGGAGTGGAGCAGACCTAGTAGGTCACACAGTCAAAAGATTGAATCTTTTTTATGGAAGTGAAACTCCTTGAGGGACCCTTGAAGTCAAGTCAAACCCTGGTTCTACGGGAGCCTTCAGCTGTGATACGGCAACGCTGGATTTTGGGGCCTCTGATGCTCAATTGCCGACTTGGTGATTGTGTCGCATTGTCCCGTTTTCAAGTTCGTTGGTCTTAGTCACTTTTTTGGTTCTCAAAATCTTCCAGTGGGGACAAGACAGAATGTTCCGTTGATAAAAGCTGATCTTGGTCATACACTTCTTTTTGGTAGTCTCACTGTAGCCTTGAATCTCGCTTGAAAAAGCTTAGTGTGGGAGTCTTTCTTGGGGAACTTTAGCATCTTTGTCCTTGTTCTCCAGGGGTTCCAAGGACAGGACACTGAAGACCTTTTACGTTTCCTTCTTGATTGCCTGAGGAAAGGGCAACTCCACCTAGTATCCACTGTGCCACTCCACCTTCAGTATGCACTTAAAGGGTGTCAAGTTTCGCTTTCATAGAGTCGTAAATCACTTTACACATTGGAGAAAAGCATCTTTTTAGACTTCACTGAAGACACACGAGTAGAAAAAATAGTACATACTTGTTACAAGCAGGAAAGGTGAAATATTCTACAAATAAAGCAAGAGTGTAAGTTAGGATCACCTGTGCCTGAAAGATAGTTCATGTATAAAAGTTTAGCTCCATCATTTAACTAGCAGGTGCTATTAAATATAAGTACATGCATAACCACATACACACCGCTCAATTTGCTCATTTTTGCAAGAACCTAGAATGTGAATTCGGCCTCTACTAAGTTATTCATCGTGCACTGCTCCTGCTTTGTATAATAAAACCAGACAAAAGACATTGGACACATGAAGTGAGTCTTTTTTCTTTTTGATATAATTTAATTTCGCTTTCAGAACAAAAATATTATGCACAGGCACATATGATTAACGGAGTACATAGATCAATACATGGATCAGCCACCCGGGCATCAACCTACAGTATAATAGCCACACAGAGGAATCCCAAATGCACTCTTGTAAGTACTTGCACATAACCAAAACTGTACTAACCAAACAAACTGGCGACACATGAAGTGAGTCTTGATAAGTGCATCCATTTAAGGACACAGGTGACCCCAACTTATTTGTAGAGCAGTTCTCCTTTCCTGTGAGTAACAATTATGCAATATGATTCTCCTTATGTGACTTCGGTGAAGTCTAAACACATTCCTTTCTCCAGCTTGTAAAGTGGTCTGGCCCCCTTGCAAAGGACTTTGACCGTGCTAGATAAAAATAGTATAGATAAATATAATAATTAATAGTTATTATTGTGATTATTTACTTAGTTATTAGGTGAATGCAGGTTCGCCAATTCCCAGGTCACTTGGTGCTATAGAATATCTTACTTCATCGGGACAGATGTCGTCTTAAGCATCCAAGATAAAAAGAGTTTAATTAGAGAGAGAGAATCCTTTGTGGACATTTAAGTCTGGAGAGCTTCTCTTGAGCTTTAAAGGCTTCACTGCTTTAAAGCTCACTCTGTGTTTTTCATGTGAATGTAGAGTGATGCGTTTGGAATGTTTACAGAGCTTGCTCCACAGAACATTTGGGGCCTCAGCATGGTAGGCGTGGTACATAAAGCAAGCCATCTTCAAATGTATTCTCTTTTCAACAGGAAGTCAATGCAGCAGATGTAAAGCACTGGACACATGGCACAACTTCATTTCAAACAGTGACCTATAGGTTAGATGTCAGAATATTTTATACAGAAATATTGTTAGACATAAATATAATACCCTATGTTTTGTTCCATTGGGTGTAGATATTTTAATAATAACACCAGTTGGGCGATATTTTTTAAACAATATTTAGGACACAATATTTAGATCAGGTGATATTTTGGCTGTGATATTCTGGTACAAAATGTATTCTGTATATATTGGAGTCTTCTCTTGTTTCACTTGGCCGCCCCTAAACTGGTTTAGCTCTGGAAAGCTAATACTACTGAATAAATGCTTTGTGTGCAAAGGAGAGGGATCAGAATATTTTTTGCAGAAACTTTAATTGGTCAAAACAGGATTTAGAAATGCAGCAAACTTTTAGTTCAAAGAAAGTTCTATAAGGTTGAAGACAGCCACTAAGGTAGGGGGGCTGAAACCTGTTGTCCCAATTATTTGTCAGTTTAACTAGCAGCACAATCTCCAACAGTAAACTGTCATTCAGCCAAGATGGTACCTATCCTGGGCATGGGTATGGTTAAGAGGTGACACTTGGACTCGCATTCTGAAAAGCATCTACATGTCATCTTTGTATAGGTAAAATGTGAGTTTGAACTCATGATGTAGCCAATCAGGAGGTTGCACATAAAAGATAAATAGCATTGTAGAGATAGATGAATCCTGAAGTACACCCAGCCTGCTGTATGAATTGGCCAACTTGCACAGACTGAGATCTCTTTTTTTGGAAAGAGGCCAATGAAGTAGGAGGAAACCAGCGATCGCATGGTCCTTAAGAGGGTACAAGAGAAATTGATGGTCAAAGGTGCTGAATGCTTGCAGATACAATTAATGTTAAAATTGTACTGACTCCTATGATTTCGGAAATCTTTGTCAACTCATGGACCACAGACATTGCAACCCCCTCAGTTGCTATCTAAAGTCCAATTTTTACTTGTGTATGGCTGTCTGGTCATGCGTGGTGCATATGCTAAAGCAGGGTCAGCATGTGAGGGATATTTCTCCTAAATGAATGACAGAAAAATCTCTAGGACTAATAAAAATAATAATAGTAATACTGTTTTTAATCTAGTGCTTGACGCCTCTACATTTCTTACCCAGTGTTTAATAGTGCTCAACTCGGCTATGTCTTTTTACACAGTGAAGGGTTCAGTGTTCAGTATTTTACTCACCGTGAAGGAGCATAAGAGGCCAGGGCAACATTGTGGCACTCTCACCATGTGACCTACATTGCCAACACCAATGACTACAAGAGGGTATCAGATTGCAACAACTAGACTTAAAAATGGCACTGCTTCTGAGGAAAAGGTAGAGTCCAAATGGTAAAATATAACTTGTTACTTGCCGCTCCCAGAATCCGTTCACCAGGAGTGTTGGTTTCTGTTTGCTCTCATTGCTGTAGGAACACGAAGTGCTGGACCACATGCACACCTTTGCATTAGTGGTATTTGAATGCGTCTCTGGTATTGTAGGGTTATGCTAGCAGACGTGGGGAGCGAGTATTTTAAATTGTCAGAGATGAAAGCTGTATCTATATTTGAATCTACCAGCGGTAAATTGCATGGTGTTAAACAACATCCACATATTGTACCATGGAATGTGTTCTAATCGCTGCCTGAAGTATTTTAATAAATAACCTAAAACTGATTTTATTGCTGACATATTCAGACATCACTAACACAAAAACTGTTTATAAGATGCAGCTGTGTTTACATCATACTTTTTTGTGCTTTGAGTGCTGAGTCCATATAATCATCACAATTGTGCAATTCTTTTGCTAGAAAAAAAACATTTTGCCAGGCTACTTTCAAAGGAAATTAGTACACCACTCTGCTTGCTTTTAGTGCAAAATTCTGCTGTACTTACAACTGGCAAGCTGAGTACAATAATCACAGGGGCGGCTCCTCCGCTATGGTGGAGGAGCGTCGCCCCACTGCTTTCAAGCAATATAAAGGAGAGAAACAGAAAATGATAGTAACTTTAAGTTATTATCATTTTATGCTTCCTGACATCTCCTGCTGCTTTGCGGCGGGCGGGTGGGCGGGGGCTGCTCTGCTCTACGAGCATGGCAGGGGAGGAGGGGTTTGCCCATTCCACAAAGTGTGCAATGACTGTTTGGTCGGCCCTCTCGGGCTGCCAAAACCAGTCATGCGTACTTCCCTGTTCTCTGCATGGAGAACATGCCCACCCCTCCAGCCCCTGGCTGAGCGCCATGTCACGGCGCTCAGACCAATCACTACGCTGCCATTGCAGTGTTGGTATTGGCTTAGGGGAGGGAGCCTGGCTGCCTGCTTCTTGTTCCTGTCGGAGGCAGGAGAGCAAGAGCAGAGAAGATGCGGGACCTGTTGAGGTAAGCTTAGCTTTAAAAAAATAATTTGCCCCCTCGCACAACTGCACCCCCCTCTCAACTTCCCCGGCATGGCCAACCCCTACAAAAACCCCGCGCCTGCCCCCCCACCCGCGAGCCATGCCGGCCACCGCTGATTAGTCCTTCATCTAAGCCACACAATCTACCCTTTCAACTGGGATAACACAAGGTTCTATCCAGCCCTCCTCCCCTAGATAACTCCTAGCCCCAATATCCTACCGCCCAAAACACTTCTGAACTGCCCACAACCTTTGAAAGGCCAGGAGTCCTTGTGGTCCTTGCCCCGGAACCCATATTAACCGCCTTGTGATCATTGCACCGGATCCCACATTAACCACCTTGTCCTCACATTGGAACCCACATTCACCATCTTCTCCAGCCTGAGTGATTATTGGTCCTTGCCCCAAATCTTGGCTCCACTGTTCTTTGCTTGTACCTACACCCCCATCCGCTGAAGAGTTTGTCTTCCTCTGCCACCAGAAAGATGCACCCTTGAGGTGTTATTTCAATCCTCCCCCCAACTCAGAGCTTTGTTTGGTCATTCATCCACCCTTCCAAGGCCCTTGTCAGCCCTTCCAAGTATAGGTTATTGCCCTGCTCGGGCAAAATTACCCCATTGTACCTGAACAGGTGCAGTTACTCAACCAGAATGCTCTAGTGCACTATCACCCACATCCCTCTCACCTTCCAGAAACCTGTTCAGCTCCTTCCCGGTTCTTTTGATCACAGTTGGCCATTGCACACTCCTCCACACCCTCCTAGACAACAGCATAGTCATAAACAGTAGTTTCTCCTGCGTGCGATAGAGCCTATGTAGATATTTGAAAAGTATTAGGCGCAGGCGGCAGTAGTTAGGCGAGAGCGTGCGCAATTGAGCACAGTATTACCTCCACTGGTCGTCGGTGAGGGAAGGCATCAAGTCAGCGTCCAATGCTCCGCGACTTGCAGGGGCACACATCGGCGCTCTCTCCTGCAAGGCAGCATATAATCGTGTGATAAGTCTGCGAGGTGAAGGAGAAACAAGTATCATCTCTAGAACCTGGTAAAAGGTGTGGGTCTTCCGAAAGGAGTCATGAGTCGCCCGCCCCACCACCCTCAATTGGTGGTATGTAAGAGCGTCCAAAGCAAAGGTCTTGGTCCCTTGAAGTATTAACTGCGGTGTTACAAATTTGCCATCTGGGCATATGGTTTCCATGGAAGTCAGCTGCATGTTATGTAGCCTAGCTCGGGTTCCCCCATCCAGGGTTAAACAGTGAGTGCCTTATGAGCGGCACCGATGGGGTGAACAAATGGTCCAGTTTTGCTCTTCGTCTGAGCTCCCACTAAGCCCACACCATACACGCCACAGTGTCAATTTGCAGCCATGGTCATCTAGGAGTCTGAAATAGTGCCATCGCCAGGGAGCACGGCACTGACATGTCATGTTTAGGGGATGTATATGCAAGGAACTGAGTGGAGAAGAGGCGGTATGCCGCAAAGTGTACCTGGGCACTGTAATAGTAAAGGTCCATGTACGGGGCTTCCACCCCGCCCTATTCGAAAGGAAGCATCATCACCTCCCAGACTATTCAGGGTTGACCACCAGCCCATGCAAGTTACACCAAGTGGGATCTGAGTTGGCGTTGAAAACAGAGCTTTAGAGGCATCGGCAGATTGATGACTAAATAAAGGAATTTCGGTAAAATACCCATTTTGGCGATGGCAAGTCTCCCTGTCAATGAGATTATGCCAACTCTCCACATGTTCGTCCAGCCACATCTTCAACAGCCCATAAATATCACGCCATAGATGGTTGACATCCCTGCTGAGCCATATCCTGAGGCATTTTACCCAACCATCTGCCCACTCAGTCGGGCATTCAGGGATGAATTTCTTAGCTGCATTTGTTAAGGAAATTAGGGTAGCCTTTGTTCAGGTGATCGTGATTTTGGCCAGGCCACTGAATCTAGTAAATTCCCATATCAGGTGGCCTAGATGGGTCCCTGACATAGAGCATCAGTGTACATGAATACAATGAACCTGCGGGATTTAAAAGCTAGGCCATGCTGCAAGTGATGTTGCTGTAGACGTGCCACAAGCGGCTCCACAGCTATCGCAAATAGTATTGGCAATAGGGGGCATCCTTGCCGGGTCCCCCTAGTCACCAAGAAGGAAGAGATGATCATCCCATTCACCTGTAACCAGGCCGTCTGTTGACCATACTGTAGCCCAATCAGATGTCGGAAGCGAGACCTTTCTCCAAGACATGACAATAGGGCAAAGAGATAAGACCACTCAAACAAGTCAACCGCCTTGAGGACGTCTACAAAAACTCCCTTGCTCTCATGTCGGCTCAATAGTATGAAGGAAGGCGAAAAAAAATGCAGGTTGTGGGACTTTGATCAGCCCGAGATGAACCCTGACTGGTCCAGGCGTAATATGTTCGGGAGCAGGGGGAGCAGCCTCGTAGGCAATCAGTTTTGCTAGAATGTTATTGTCTATATTTATCATTGATAGCGGGCGGTAAGCATCACAACTTCTGGGATCTTTACCTGGCTTGGGAATTGTCATGATCAGTGCCTCTCTTAGAGATGGGCGTAGGGAGACTGTAGCCAATGATTCCTTGTACATGTTGAGGAGAAGTGGCACTAGCAGAGGGGCATACTCCTTTTGAAATGCTGCTGTCAGGCCGTTCAGCCCTGGGGCCTTATTGGCCGGCATAGCTCTGATTACCTGCAGCACGTCCTCAATTGAGAAGGGTTCATCAATATATTTCCTCTGTCCATCCTCCAGCCATAACAGCTCGTTAGAGTCAAAATATTGCACAAGTTCAAAAGGAGTCATGGACAACTGTGATTGGTAAAACATAGAAAAGAATTTAACCATTGCCCCTTGCACCACCTCGGTGCCAACGTATTCATGGAAGAGTGCATCTTGGAGTTCTAATATGTAATCACTTGCCCAGGGTTTCCACAGCATATGTGCTAATATCTTGCCTGCTCTAACCCCTCACCATATCTCAGTGCCTGGGACTCTCTTCCCAAGTTGACCTCTCTCTCTGTTGCCTACTCATACTCCACCAGTTTTCCACCGATGGCTTTCAATACCTCCTCCCTACATTCTGGAGCTCTAGATCTCTAATCTCCCACTCAAGACATGCCAGCTCACCTTGCAGCGTTCGCAGCACTCGCGCCTGTTTCGCAATGCATGCACTTCAGACTGCAACCTCAAAAGTCTCCCATTGGGAGGAGAATGCTCTGATGTCCTCCCTAAACACTTGATCTTACAGCACATTCAGCGAAAGCCCTAAGGTGAATGCATGCAAGGGACCTTCCGAAAAAGCGGGTTGAAGCAGGACTGGAGCATGATCGGACAGCGTCCGGGAAACCGTCAGGAAAAGGTGGAAAACCTGCAAAGTCAATGCATCGATGTCTCGTTACCACAACCAATAGTCGATGCAGGACCAAGTGGTGTGCATTGATGTTATACAGGTGCCCTCCATTGCATTGAGATGTCGAGAGCGCCATAATTTGACAAGGTCGAAGTCCACTAGAATCGCATGTAATTGTGCTGCTGCTCGCACGTGTGGTTGCCAAGAATCACTCGATCTTCCTGCCCCGTGGTCTAAGACAATATTAAAATCCCCACCCCACAGCACTATCCCAGGGCCCATGGAACTAGTCATACACCACACCTGTGCAAAGAGGATCATCTACGTTTAGCCCATAGACTGCTAGCAACTTGACTAGGTGGTCATGTAGCATCCCAGTGAGGATCACATATCGTCCCTTGTGATTACGGACTAGGATCGCCATGCAACGCGCATAGTTGGAGTAGTGGGCTATGTGTTTTTCTCTGACCCATCCCACCCTCAGCCTCACCGGGTGCTCTGAGCAAGATGAAGTTACTGCAGTAGGCAAATATCTATATAGTGACACTGTAAATAAGCGAGGACAAGCCGCACTTTGTGCCAGTTATTGAGGCCGCGGACATTTCAGGTCAGGGGCTTGACTGTGCAAGTATGTGCATATGGTCTATCATGCGGGGTCACCCATCGAAGCAATAAATGAAAATTGAGCATACGCACTATCAACCGTCGCCACGTCATGTCTCTCACATGTGTTTGCTGAGTGTACATCAGGAAGGAGTTGGCTAAGAGAAAGAGTAGCCAAGCAGCAAACAGCATCCAACAACCATTCCCTTCACCTCCCACTTTGGTCCCCCCAATCGGGCCAAAAACCATAAACCCGCGCACTGTATAACACTCAACAATAGATTTGTGGGAATTCCCAGGGAATCATCCCATGTGGACAATCCAGGGGCCTGGTACTCTTCTCGGCTCAACAACCTGGGTGGCTTGACACCCTAATAGCAAGGGGCATCGTGCACCTTATGAAAGTACATCATTAAAAGAATCCATCAAGCACTCTGATACACTCCACTTTCCCACTGGATGGGGCAGTCACTCAGTCCACCGGTCACCCTGATGTGTTCTTCCTGGCAACAGGCAGCATCAGAAGAGGTGCGAGTTCTGCGAGTGTCTGTGTAGGTTGTATCTATAGGGGGCAACTGTTCACACAGCGGCAGGGGGTGTATGTTTGGCCCTTTGACAGGTGCCTTCTCAAATCATCTCAATCATTGGGTTCAATCAGTGGCTACCTAGAGCTAGTCACTGTTGCTAAGATTTTCTGGCTTCGCTCTGCAAGCATCCAGGGGGGAACATCCTCCTCTCGATGGGATCCATTTGACAAACTTAGTCACGACTTGGGGGCAGTGAAATAGCGGGTCTTCTCTTAGTGCAGGATCTAAAGTTAAGCAGTATAAAGCAAGGACTATTTGTCGTCGGTTCGCAGGAGACTACATTTCATCGGCAGGAAGTCCCTCCTTGTCTCCTGCACATCTAATGTAAAGTCAGATTGTTTTGGTATTGTTTTGGTCGTCTCTCGCTTGCCAAGGGTAGCACCACATCACGGTTCGGTAGTTCAGTAGGTGAGCTATTATGGGATGGGCCAGGGTACTCGGTGGGGGCCGCTAATCAAGAGTCCTGTGGGATTTCTCTATCGAAAACATAGTGGAGAGGGCCTCCTAAAGAGGGCATGGAGTATACCCTCAATATTGTCTTCTATTCTGTCCATGGCAGTCGATTCAGGTGCTCTTCCAAGGCTTAATTTTTATCCTCCATATGCAGTAGTTTTTCTTTATCCACGTATTTACCATCGACCACATCAGAGGTGCGATGTTCAAGCTGCTCGATTCAATCATCATGCTTGTCGACCTTTTCTTTAAGGTGGCGGAATATGCCCATTAATAAATTAATTTTCGTGTCAATGGCAACAAGGTTCTGTTTCAGACCCAGAAACATGGCTTTGACATTAAGGTCTGGTACTGAAGGAATCTTGCAGCTCTGACCCGACATGGAGATGTCTGCGGGGAGGTCCATCGTGCGGGTCTGTCATCTGTTTTTGAAGGACAATTTAGCCTGCTGGGTATCTGTTTTGTCCATCGTCCATTTAACAAGTTGCCGTGGGCAGTGGACTGCCACGCTTCCAGGCGTCCGCGCACGCTGTATAGCTCTCAACCAGGGGGGCATGAGCAGACCTGTGTCGGTTGCCTCCAAGCCGAGTCTTCCTCTGCCAAAGTCCATACACACGCAGGGTAGATCCTCAATGGCATAGGCACGGTGCCAGGGTGCCCTTGGACCACAGGGCCTGCCACTTCCCAGATCTATGAGGGGCACAAGCAGCCTAGAGCCCATACTCCTGAGGCATCTGAAAAAATCTCCACCTCCCATGCCATTGGGTCTTTTGACCGGGGGCTTTATATAGAAGATGCTAGTGAAGACAGTTAATGCCGCTATCCAGGTATCAATGTTAGTGGGCACCTTAGACCTCTTAGCCATCTCTCTTTCTTCTGCTTTAGAGCATTCTTTGCTTAACGTCTTCCTATGCAGTAATTTAAACAAATCAATATACTCATTGGCCCAAATCTTATCCTTGGTCACCCTGCATCAAGAGATCCCCAAGTGGTTCCCAGCACCCATATATGGCAGTACCGCATCACTCCTTTTTGCTGTTGATGCAGTCCCGCTGTGCCCCCCACAGGGGCATCCTCTAATGCTCCACTCCCTTCGCCCCTACCTGTGTTGCAGGTATGCTTGTCTCTCATGCCACACCAAGAACCACAATCTGAGCAGTATTCGCCCCCGCTGTTGAGCCCTGCCCCTACAATGCATCACCAAGGATCCCCCACTCGTGCCCTGGCTCCCCCTTCCCCTTTTCACTGTCACTAAAAACAACTCCCACAATTCCCACCAGGCCTTCTCCATCCTCTCAAACTCCCTTATGCCACAAAGATTCGCAGACCCCTGCTATCACTGCCCCCTCTGCTGTACCTGCCTCTCCTCCCACACCCCCCGAGTCTGCCCAGTTTTCATCTTACTCACTTGCTGGCCTATCTCCCCAGGCCGCCAGATGTCTTCTCGCCTTCTCCGCTTACCATCTTCCCAATGCTGATCTGTTTCATGCCATTTGAGCACGTTCTTACCCTGACCCCCCCCCTCCTGCCAGAGCTACCTTACTCACTGTCAGAGCACTCACCCTCCACCTGTTCCCCTTCTGGAGCATGGCCAAGCTGTCCTGATTTCACCCCAGGTTAGAATCTGACCCCTCTGCTCCTGAAAAGTAGGCCCCATCATCCCAGCCATCATTATTATCCACCCTAGCCAGAGTATCCCATGGCCCTTTGCCCACATCCGAGGCACGTTCCTCATTGAGCAATTCCAGCTCCTTGACCCTTACCACCATCTGAGAACAGTCCTGTGTTCCACCGCCTGTACACACTTATTTGCCACCCCCCTCTCATTACCTGCAGCCCTTCCAGTGCCGCCTGCAACACTTATAGCCCCATCTGACTCCTCCATCTGCCTCTGACCCTGATTGAACTCCAGATTCCTATTCAAGAACACCCCTCCTGGAATGTTAGCTAGTGACAGGGCCTTGCCATGGTGAAGTCTCTAGTTGTTCTCCCTTGGTTCACCTTGTTCCCAGTCCTAACGTCGTGCTTCAAGTCGCCTGCACCGTCCCTGAACCCTGCAGTTGCCACTTTCCGATGACTGTCCTCTAAAAGTGGTGCCACAAAGTCTGCAGCTCCCTTCCCCTTGCTTGGCCTCAGTGGTGGGCATAAGGATTTGCAACCTTTGGGTGTATTGGTAACAGCATCACCCGCACCTCTATTGTCCACCTCTCTCGACCCTCAGGGAGCAAAACAACAATGACCTAGATTTCCATTGAGACCATCTCACTGGTACTCCCATCTATCTCGTTTGGCTCCCAAAGCCCCTCCTTACCAAAAGGGGAGTCCATTGGAGACCTCACACCAGACTTGCTACATGATGTCGCTGAAGGCTTGCCCCAGCCGTGAACCGCACCAGGGTGGGCTAGGTCAGTTCTTTTCCCTCCTTCTGGCTGGGTCCTGGCTCCTCCACAACTCCTTGTCCAATACCTGTCCGTCTCGGGACTGGTGCCGCTGTCCCTCCACAGAGCAGCAGAGTTGGGCACTGCAGCAGCCCTCCTCACCTCTGACTCCAGATCAACTGCGCTTGTCCTGCATCTGGGGGTCACATCACAAACCTAGGTCATCGCCAAAAACCTTGCGGAGGCAGTATAACAGGAAAGGCCACAGACTATATGACCCCCCACTCCCACCCTAGCAATCGATGTCAGGGGGAAGCTGTCCCACCACTTCCAATAGTGTAAATGCGCACTGAATAACGAGTTCTGTGGGCGATAATAGCCACCTAATCACCTGAAGTTCCACAAATTAACAACAACCTGCGGTAATAATCAGTGCTGTGCCCAAAATGTAAAAATCTGCCACCTGCATCCCAAATTAGGCCTTCGAATAACTGGGTCACAACATTCAGAGCTCAAGGGATTTTCTTCCACTCTGTGGGCGGTGCAACAGAGAAAGCGCTCGTTGTCGTACACACTGACACTATGTGGGCGGTCCTTTTGCCGCCACATCACCAAGTTGTTCCGCCCCTTGCTCCCAAACTCCCCAGCTGGAGCCCGCCGCACTGCCAACGCTCAGGGCTCAGAATGGTGAAAGGAATATAACCATAGAAGAGTGTCCAACTCTTCCTTCCCTATGGAGACTAAACAACCAACTTAAAGTGTAACCAAGCAGAACAGAATTATAGGTTGTGTTCTCATTTTCTGAACACCATAAGACATCCAGGGTCAGTAGCGTAATATCCAGAGTTCACTCTACTGTGGCAGACCTGTAACACAAAAAGGCTACAATTCATTTGTTACTATCACATCTATCAAATTTATTTGCACACTTGACTGAAAAACAGACCACAATTGACACCAATTCTTGATCCACAAAGTGGGTGAACACCAACCTAAATTATCTAATTAGTTGACAGACAGCAGTAAACAGTATTTGGGAAATCGAGAAGTTAAAATATCAACAGTATGGAACAATGTAGTTTATATTTGTTCAAATCTGTCTAACATGGTCACTCTTTAAAAGCGTGGTACAATTCATTAATGTAGATCTTACGTTTCAAAGAATAGGTTAGTGTTGCACAATTCACACCGCATAGCTCTGCATACTCTCCAGCAGGTACTGACTACTAGGAATTGTAACACATGTTTCTACTGTTCATTGCCTTCCAAACAGAGAATGTTGATTTGTTAGTAACTGAAAACTTTGCAATCTCTTTGATTCAATGACAATAATACTGAGAAGAGCTAATAATAGTGAAGCCTGCTGTCTCCACAGATGTGGGGTCAGGTCTTTCCCAGGATGCACTGGTGACTCCACAGATTCTGGGACAGATTGTGATTTAAATAGTCTTAAAATAAGCGAGCCAGAGTGAGCGGACAGACATCCCAGAAGGAGCAACACTCCTGGTTTTTCTGCTCGTGCTTCGGGAGCACTTACCATTTTTAATTGTTCCCACACTGTGTGACTATTCCATTGTTCTATTGCTTTACTGTGGTTGAGCCCTAATTGGGATTAATATGAAATGCTGGAAAACTTTTTAAAACTAGAAATTACTTGCCGCATTTTACATTTAAGCTCACCTGATTTTATGACAAGACCAGAGGCTAATCTTATTGCAATCTTCTTTATTTAGTTAACCACAGCCACTTTAAAGAACTTAGAATGTTGTGAAACAACAAATTCCAACCCAATACAAGGTCAGAACATACATAACTCTTCCGTCCTTTTTTGGCTGCCGAGTCAAGATAAGTATTCTTTCATCCCCTGCTCTGCTATCACTATTTTGTGGACTCTTTCTGTCTTTTAGTACCTGTGTCTTGCCTTTTCATGAATGTAGGCTTTATATTTACATATATTACTATTCTTATAGGTTAATAACTTGAAATTAATAAAATATGTTTATTCTTGTTTACCTGCTAAGCTTACTGTTGCTAATTGACTAGTTATGTCTTCTATTGTGTTGCTATTTGAATCAGCTTCTTAATTCACATATTTATTCATATTTTCTTTCAGCTTGTACTTAATATTTCGTTTTAATTAGCCATTTGATTTTCTTTGAATCCCTTGCCGTCCCCACGAAGACGGCAAGACATGCACCATGGTAACCTCCCTGGTCACCGGTTGCGCACCTTGGGCGCGTTGCTAGGAGCTCCAATAATGCTCCGAACACGGCTGAGTCCTCGCTACTTCTCCCGTCCACGATGTTTTCACTTTGGGCTTGTTCAGCGCCGCTGCAAATTTAAACTCAGTCTCGCTTTTCAACAAGGGTGTCGACTCGCTTTTTACTGATTCCGCTTCCGACGCTTGGGCCACTTCGTACCGCAGTCCCTCTACTGTACCGGAAGTACAATCCCCGGTTTAGGAATTTTCACTGAAACAGAAGGAGGACTATCAGGGAGCCCAAGTCTACGTTTCCACGTAGTCTCGGCGGCCATTTTAAGGCATTGGGATGACTTACATAGCTTTGAACTGTTCTCACGCCCCCATGTTCCTTTAAAAGTGACAGTTACTGCCCTCCCAGTATCAGCTGATTATCAACTGCTCTTCCCAGATGCGGCTGTACTTTCTGAAAAGCTTTTACCCTGCATTTCAATCTACTAGATTTTAAACCATTTAGCCTGCATTTTAAATCATTGGCTTTAACTTTTAATAACCTCCACCATGAATTCTCAAGAAAGAATTAATCAAACACCCCCTAGTACCTCTGAAGAGTCCCTTGAGGAAAGATTAAGGGGAATGTTAGAAAAATTCTCTAAAGATATGGAGAAGAAAATGGACAAGAAGCTAGAAAACTTTTCTTTCGACAAAAATAGGTTCTCAGATGAAGAGAGATTTTGGTCAGCCAATGAGGACCCACTATCTAAAAACGGAGGTAAGGCTAGCAGAAAACGCAAAAATAATGTAACAACTGGCCCAAACTATAAGAAAAGTAAATTCTCTGATTCAAACAAAGTCTCTGTCCATATGAAAATTGGTGGTATCTAGGACACACAAGGGAACAATGGAAAGGGTCCACCTAATGAATCAAGAGATATAATACCTAATGCTCGCAAGCATAAGGTTGTGCATTGTGACAACTCCTCTGGGAGTACTGAAGTTGAACTGAGCTGTTCTTCTGATTTTGACTCAGAGGGTTCTGAGATATTACTACCCAAGGCAAACAATGCATCACTATTGGACCAAGAGAATTTTGGGGAGTTTATAGATCCCTTCGGGGGCCTTATTTTGACCCTTCTCTCTTAAAACGCCCCTTATCTCCCGAATGGTCACTGGCTGCTCATGTAGCGGACTACTTGCCGTTTTGGTTAAGAAAACAAATCCCCAGACACGTGAGGCTACGCCTCAGATCAGACTGCCCTAGACCTATGTTATCCAACAAAGTCAGTCAAACCCCTGATCTGGACCCAAAAATAATTGCCTTTATTGGCAAAGGTGGCTGGGACCCCAGAAAGGGTTAGACAAGGGATTACGCATGTGCCAAGACAGGCTACTAGACCTCTCTGGCCCCTTAATCAAAATATTCGATATGACAGAAGAGGCATTTGTTGGTAAATCCACTCTTAATGTGGAAGAGCTAAGGCAATGGATCCAAAGGGTGATGACTAGGCAATGCCAATACAGCCATATATGTTGAAAGAAGGAAGAGCATCCTTCTAAAAATCGACCCCAAATTGGTAGAGCTAGCCAACAATGAAGGAGGGCAAGAAGCCAATGGGCTACTTTTCGGCGATGATTTTATCAAAGAGATATCCAAGTA
The DNA here is from genome assembly GCF_964204655.1 of Triturus cristatus. Taxonomy (NCBI): domain Eukaryota; kingdom Metazoa; phylum Chordata; class Amphibia; order Caudata; family Salamandridae; genus Triturus; species Triturus cristatus. The sequence continues at coordinate 817,803,583 of NC_140582.1, forward strand.
TGTAGGCGCCTTTAGCTCCCTACAAAAATGTCAAAGGGAGATTAAGAAGGTATTTGACATGCGTGTTTTTGGTGGGGCCGGGTGATCAAGAGGTCGATTCCCCATCCGAGGCCAAGGTAATTCAAGGACCTCCTTTCAGAGAGGATTTAGACCTAACCTCTGTCAATCCCAAAACTCATGCAGGTTTCTACCCTCAGAGACAAGGGTTTAGAGGAAGAGGACAAAAAGGTGATCGTCGCTCAAGAGGCTCAGGTAAGTCAAGACCCTTCTGCTACTCCTACAAAGATAGGTGGGAGAGTAGCGCAATTTGCAAAACATTGGTTATCGATAACACACAACTCTTGGGTGTTGGAGACCATTATGGGATACCAGGTAGACTTTGTGGGGGATCCTGTGCAAGACCATATCCTGGGAATAATAAGGTTCGACGAAGAGCTAGCAGAACTAGCCAACAAAGAAGTTCAAGACCAATTAGAGAAAGGTGCGATCAGGGTATCTCTAGATTCGTCAAAAGGTTTTGTACGCAATATTCTTCTAGTTCAGAAAAAAGAGAAAGGTATGAGACCTGTAATAAATCTAAAGAGTCTCAACGATTGGGTAGAATATCACCATTTCAAAATGGAGGGTCTACACTTAATATGAGACATATTGCAACCGGGAGATTGGCTAACAAGATTAGACCTAAAAGATGCCTACTTAACAATCCCTATTTGCAAAAATCACCAAAAATATCTCTGCTTCAGCAGGAAGGATGTGGGAGTTTGTATGCCTACCCTTCTCTTCGGCTTCTTGGTGTTTCACCAAGGTCCTCAGGCCAGTGGCAGCTTACCTAAGAGAACGAGGGGTATGTCTAATTATCTATATAGACGACATACTTATAATAGATCAAGTGAAATCAAGAGTGATAGATTACACTACTTTGGCAATAAACCTTTTGGAGGACCTGGGGTTCGTGGTAAACAGACCAAAGTCTTGTCTAATTCCAAATCAGGTTACTCAACTCCTAGGTTTTATGATAGACACTGTACAAGGCCAACTGATTCTCCCAAGGGAAAAATTAAAAAGCATAAAAAAGGAACTAAGGAATATCCTAATTGGGGGGAAAATATCTCTTTGAATGCTAACAAGGGTAATAGACTTGCTATCCTCTACGATCTCAGCCATTTTTCCTGGTCCTTAGAAATTATCGGGTGCTCCAGCGTCTGAAGAGCAAACACCTAAGAGATGGCTTGAGGTATTCGGAGGAAGGAACCCTCTCTCAAGAAGCCAGGGAAGAAATAGACTGGTGGTTAAAAAATATGGAAGCATGGAATGGGAAAGCAATTTTTGGGTCTCTCTGGGATCTGGTGATAGAGTCAGATGCGAGTTTGTCAGGATGGGGAGCGAACTGTGGCTCAGTTTCTACTGGTGGTCTTTGGAAGGAAGAAGAAAGGAGTTTACATATAAACTGCTTGGGACTTCTGGCAGGTTCTTTTGCTATGAAAAGCTTTGTGAAGGACTCTGCAAGATGTTCAATTCTCTTGAGAATGGACAATGTTTCAGCAGTAAGATATGTCAACAAGCTAGGAGGTCCGAAATTGAAAGATTTGGCAGACTTGACGAAAGTATTATTGGGACTATTGTCTGGAACAGAATATTGTGGTTCAAGCGGAACACATTCCTGGCTTGAAGAATATGGAGGCAGATTGGTTTTCAAGTAATCACAGGGACTCAAGCAATTGGTGTCTGAACAGGGAAGTCTTTCTAGGTCCGATGGAAATTTGGGGTCCATGTCAGGTAGACCTGTTTGTGGACAGACTCAATACCCAACTAAAGATTTTTAGCATCTGCATCTGGAATCTGCAGGGGTGGATGCTTTCAGACAAGATTGGAGGATTCTGACAGAATATGCTTTTCCTTCCTTTTCAATGATTACTCGAGTAGCTGCAATGGTTCGCAAATGGAAGGTTTCACTGGTTCTTGTGACTTTCCTTTGGAAGTCTCAAGTATGGTACCCTATGTTGTTAGCAATGCTAGTGGATTATCCGGTCTTACTACCGGTATTCCCGGAAATTCTTCTAGGTCCTTCAGGAGAGCTGCACGATTTAGTTCTGTTCGTGGTGCTTCTGCTTCTCAAGCTTTCTTGCAAGGAGGTTCTTTAAATAATATTCTTAAATGTGCTGATTGGTCCAATTATATGGTTTTTCACAAGTTTCATTTTAGACCTGTTGAAAACGCTGCTTCATGTCTATTGAAAATGCTTTAAACTTGCCATATAATTAGTCTAAGGTCTTGTCATAAAATGTAGATTTACCCCAACCTTGATGGTCAGAAAATCTGGAGTTTATTAAAGACACAGAGGCTAATATTATTCCCTCCCTAACCCAACCCTCTGTTGATTTTCTCTTTGCTTATTTGTAGGGCAAGCTCAACAATAAAAGAGAAGTTATTCAAAGTTGGATTTCCTACTATTGGATTTGGATGAGGAAGTGGATCTAAGCCCTTTGGGACCTTGTTTCCATGTTTGTTGTGTGTTTTTTTGTTAATCTTACTTTAAGAATGTTTTGGAGAAAAAAAGAAAGAGTTATGTATGTTCTGACCTTTTAGTGGGTTGGAATTTTTTGTTTTACAACATTCTAAGTTCTTTAAAGTGGCTGTGATTAGCTAAATAAAGAAGATTACAATAATATTAGCCTCGGTGTCTTTAATAAAATCCAGATTTTCTGACCATCAAGGTTGGGGAAAATCTACATTTTACCCTGTATTGTTTCCCAGCTCCTTGGTCTGCCACAGGTTACGCGATTGTGCAGAGGGAACAAGGACGCGTCTTGCTGCCTATGTCAGCTGTGCTCCGATGGCAGCCATCTTGGATGGCTTGCAGCACAGCTGAATGGCATTCTGTCGCTTTGCTTGCACTACTAAAGGCCAACCTGGTGCCAATGTGCAGCGGGCATGCACAGTGGGTGTGCCAAATGCAAGCCCGTTTGAGCCTGTCCGTGTCTGTCCGAAACCAGCGGCCAGGAACCCTGCATCTCCTAAAGCTCCCATAAAGGTCTTCTCCCCAAACCAGCTAAAAGCTCTCTGTCCTGCATGCCTGGAGGCATGGCAGTTGTCCATTGATCCCCTAGCTTACAGTAACTGCTGTCATCAGTGCCACCTTTCTTGCAACCCATGGACCCCTCCACAATCACATATAATACACCAAGCATCAGCACCTTGCAACCCTGCCAAGTACTATGCATCAGGCGTGTGACTAACGCATTTCAGTGTGTTGGGCCAGATCACCGCACTGAAATGCAAAGTCACGCATAATTGCGGGTCCTAAGGAGCTCTACTAATCATGCACTAATAGTGATTGATTGATTTACACTGACTGACTTTAACTCCTGTACTAATTTTAACTGACTGACTTTAACGTCTGTGCCCTTATTACCGTTTACTACTGACTGCTCCCTCCACGCAAAACAAAGCTGTGTCAGAACCGTACCTTTCACTAGATGCAGGCGGGGCTAGTTGGTGTGCGTTCATGCAGAGCCCATTAGCATGGCAAAGAGGGGGCACAGCCATAGTGGCTGAGGGCTGGAGTAGGCACGATGGCTCCCTGACCAAGCGGTGCAGAAGCAGCGATGGCCCATTCTGTCTTTGGCAACCTGGTGGTAATTACTGAGTGACAGAGGGGGAATTATGGGGAATGATATGGGATCATGTCTCACTGGGCAAGTATGACTTGATGGAATGGTGGAGCCGTGTATCGCAGCGGAGTCAAGTGTGTGACAGACAGGTTGAATATGTGACTGCTAACCATGCGCCTCCTTTACCTGTTTCACTGCGTCCACTAGGTCTTTTGTAGATTCGAATATTTGCTTTCTACAAGAGGGCAAGTTGGCATTAAGTTGACAGAGCTAAGCTGGACATCCTGTTTGGGTGTAAGGTTCCCACCTTGAGAAACAATTCGGCTGTTAATACAATTTTCTTGAGAGGCCTAAGTTTGTCCCTGTGCAGCTGCCGCTGAGCCATAGAATCATGCTTGGGCCAGCTTTTGCTGAGGGAGAGGTTAGAGCAAAGCGGCCCGTACTAATTGCTGCTCCCCGAGAGTCGCCTCACAAAATAAGTAGTGGCTTGGTGAGGTGCTTCAAAATTTACTTTAAATTATTAATAGCACTAGTGTGCCCGCTCCTGGTGGCGATCCAATTAATTTAGCTAATAAGTGTGTGGATTACCAAATTGCAGAATGTTGCTCTTATTTCTCTTCATTTACTGTTTCTCTAACAAATTCAATGGCTCAATTCACAAAAAATGTTGCACATTGCTAGGATCATTTTGCTCCTTGTAAATGTGTCTATTCTCTGCATGTAGGTTCTGACTCTCAAAAGAATCTGTGTCTAGAGGTGATGCTCTTCATTTTCTTTTCATTGTTGGCCATCCATGAGTATGAAGCAGTGGGCACGTGCCCACAGCTTTACTCGATACAGACTGCCCATAAGGCATGTGGGCAAAGTAAAAGGTCCTGGTGATGTCAAAATTCTTATTGCTCCTTCACCAAGTGGGATAGAGAGTGCATTTCCTTCTGCAGATTTTGGAGGCCAGGTCAGGATAGAAATGCAAAGAATAAAATGAATTAGACTGGAGTAGGAATGTAATCCAGTTAATCAGTGGACATAAACTCTATCCCCTGAGGGAGTAATGTACCATGTTAGTACTACCACAAAAGAAGAGGCAAGAGCATATCTGTTCAGCCACACCGCTAGTCCTGACCACATTTACAAATTGTGCGAGAGGGTGAGGTGCTTACATCCTACTAATTTTCCGCACATTTAATGCATGATGCATGTGCAATAGTTTGTTTTGTGAAATCACACATGCGAAAGTGTATTTTTTCCTGCCTCGAAACAAACCATTTCCCATTGGGCCCAAGTTTTGATGAATGTTGCCTTTCCCACACATATCTTGTATGGTTCAGTAGACTGAGCAACATTTTCCCACTTTTTAACTAAATTTCCATTTATGTGTGACGTTCTTAAAATTGCCGAAGGTACATATCAAAGATTTTGTTAATCCCCTTAAATACTGATATTTATTTATTTTATTTTATTTTGAAAGTTTTATATAGCGCGAACATGACCACCGAGTTTATCAGAGCGCTTTACAGATTATGCATCACTAAGGGTATAAGCAAACAAAACAGAATAAACAAAGCGACAAAGTCAACGTCTAAGATTGACCAATAATCTCGTGAGTTAAAAGCAAACACAACAGAATCAACACAGTGACAAAATCACATTCTAGAATTGGCCGACAAACTCAAGAGCCAGGTGGCAGGGTCAAAGTCAAGGCTATGGACACAGAAACTGATGAAGGGACCAGACTAAGGCAGAAATGTCTTCATCAAGAGCCCTTTGACTTCTTTTTTGAAGAAGATGGTGGAAGGGCTCACCTGGACTTCGGGGGGAAGGGCGTCCAGATCCTTGGAGCCACACTCGAGAAGCCTCGGTTATAGATCTTTTTTTTCTTGAATTTTTGTGGTTTTAGCAAAAAGGTATTGGCGCTTCTGGAGGCTCTAGAACCACAGGAGGGCTCCGGTTTCTGCGCGAGGGGTACAGCAGGGTCTTGAAGTGGATGGCTTTGTGAGCCATGCATGCAATTTTTAACTGTATCGAGCTTCAAATGGAAGCCAATTCAGGTCCTGCAAGTCTGCAGAGATGTGGTGGTATTTTTTGTGTGCTAGTTAAGAGCCTAGCACCGGAATTGAGGGTAACCCTGAGAGAAGCCGTCCTTACTCTAGGCGGACCGCAAAGCGTTGCTCTACCATAGTCAAGCTTTGAGATCATTAATGCTTGTACGACCACCTTTAGGAGATGGGGGAAGAGCCAGCGACCATGATGGCTGCTCTGAACTGAAGCTGCGTGGTGGACCCGCTCTCTAACATCCCTCCGGACACATAATTCCTGCAATCGGAATGCTGCCTGATCTCAATGATCATAAAAGCACCTTTCTGTGATCCTGATCACCCGCGATATGACCTGCGGAGTCCCTGTACGGGAGTGAGCTAAGATGGCGCCCCAGAGCTCTATGGGTCCACACTCTGAAGCCGGGAGCCAGGTACCGTGATGCCACTTACCTTTCACTTCGAGGAGTTGGTTGCTGTTCCCCCCCTTGCGGTGCTGGCGCAGCGAAGCCCAGGTCCCCCCACTCCTTTGTGGGACACTCAAACTGCTGCTGGAATCTGGAGCGGATTCCTCCACGGCACTTAGTTCGCTGTTATTTCTTATAGTACTGATCATTGTGCTGCCGTAGGGAGGCAAGGTCTTGAACTGAAGGGTCTCCATTTCACCGAGGCACCGCCAGGGCAAAATGGTGGCTGGTTGAATCGGCTCGGAGCAGAACGGCTACTGAACTCTGGAGGGGCGACAAAAGCTCTGATTGTTCCCCTATGAACACCACAGACTAGTGACAGGCACCTATGGCCCGCAACATCACCCGAGCGCACACAGGCCATCCTCCCCACACCCCCTCAACAAAACTTAACATCTATTACCTCCCATACATGGCACAAACCCCGACCGCCTGGGCCACACTACAAGTGACTGACTTTAATGAGCTTCCCCTCCGGGGCAGCAATCAGGCGAGAATACACTCATGAAGGGGATGCCTGACTCCAACATGGCGGCCATGGGAGCCAAAATCATCAGGATGCAGCGATCGAGGGATCTCAAAATACCCGGGTGCCCGACGGACTAAACAACTAGGCTCCTACCTTCTTTTCTTCTATTCCTCACCTTTGAAGCCCCTCCACCCACACCAGACTCCTTGGACTGGCACATCGAGCTTACTCTAGCGAGGCTAGGGGTGCTCCCCCATCATCCTCCCCTTTACATACATTGTTTTTGGGGAGGAACGGCTGTATAGGGTCAGTGATATTCGACTCTGAGGGGCGAAGGGTGTTCAACGGACCGTTCGAGATGTGATCTCGGGCCGAGCGCAATTTAGTCTCGATCTTAGTAGACTTCTCAGTGAAGAAAACAGCAATTTTTTCACAGTTCGTCAGTGTCCTTTGACACGGAGCCGAGAGGTTAGGATGATTGTTAGCTTGGGACTTGATGAGTTCGAACAGTTTTTTAGGTGGGTTTTTTGCTTGATCAAGTTGATTTCGGAAGAAGGTGGCCTGCGAGCCTGTTATTTTTTTATTTTATTTTTATTGGTTTTTCATACATCCAAAAAGGCAATGAAACATGGAGAGAAACAAGGGGGTTACATGCCCCATATAATCGTCAGTTGTCCAGTTTCAAGTAGATTAGTTAAGGCACAGTTATAGCGTCAGAAGGTGTTTCACATCAGTTTTCGGACAGTCTTCTGAGTATTCCAAAATGATCCTGGGCATTTATACTTAATCGGAGATACAATGTTCACCCCATGTGCTATCCAAACCTACAGCCTTGGCAAATCCATGAGTAAATTCTGTGCAAAAGTCCTTGACCAATCATAGAAAAAATTCAAACCCCAACTTCTCCCCCCCCCCTCCTTCTCCACCCTCCCAGGTGTGTCACTTAAGTACTGACTTCATAGGATCTAGGGAGCTATAGCCACAAAAGGGCAACTCATTTGAATGAGGGGAAATCAAGGGGAAACAGATATACCTATGACGGGCGCCAATACGCTTCCCGAGGAGCCAAAACAGGGTGGGTGCCCAGTGTACCTTGCACTAATCTACCGCTGCCACCGGGTCATTCGCAGGCGCTTCTTCCCCAGTGCTGTCAGGGGTCTTGAGCGCCACAACAAGCAGTTCCCAAGCTCTCGCCCTTTCCATCGCCTTTTTACTCTCCGTGCGGTTTGCAATCTGTAACCTAATCACCCCCTCACACTCTGCCCATTTCAGTAGGTCCACTTTCCACTTAACAGCACTAGGAGCCCGCTGTTCTTTCCAATGAGTGGTGATGGTTCTCTTGGCTAGTAGGAAGCCCAGGTCTATAAATTTATTGGTGATTTTATTTTTTAAGGTATGAGGACCATCGAGCCTCTGATGCGTTTATTGTTTATGGTACGGAAGGATCTCAAGTGGCAAAGATGTTCAAGAGAGGGATACGATCACCACTTCCTTTCTGCAAGTCTTACATTTCTTTTTTCGGCATTAAGACTATCATTGAACCACGGTTTGGAGAGTTTAGAGGAAACTCTTTTAAGCTAAAGTGGTGCCACCAAGTCAAGTACATTAAGCATTGCATGGTTATAGTGGGCCGTAAGGTCATGGACAAACGACATGTATATAGTGGGGGGTAATATGTTATCACAAAGCGCCATCAGGTCTTGCAAGTTGATGTTCTGTAAACATCTTTTCAACAGTTTTGGGTTCTTAGGTTGAGATCTGCTTGCTCTGACCGATTCAGGGACAAGGAAGGTGATGCAGTAGTGGTCTGTCCAGTCACATGAGAGGATCGACTCCAGGAGGACAGAGTTGGGCTTACCAATGACAAGATCTAAAGTGGCTCTATTGATATGCGTAGGGCTGTCACATAGTTGGATAAGGTTAAGGTCAGGTAGGAAGGATTTAAGGCTATTAACCACCTCATCGTTTACATCATTCCAGTGGAGGTTGAAATCTCCCAGGAAGATCTGAGTGCCCTAGAAATCCGTGGTGGACGACATAATGTCCATGATCTGTTCTGTGAAGGGAAGGTTGTTGCGAGGGGGGTGGTAAAACGTGTGCAGTTTGCATGAGTTATTATTACCCCCAGTCACTTCAATGCATAGGTATTCACAAGACAGCAGGAGGTCGGCCTGAATGACTTTCACTGTTAGATCACTACGATGTAGGCATGCAATGCCTCCCCCTTGACCACTCGTTCTGTCCAACCTAATGATATCAAAGTTGGGTGGCATTAAAAGGTCCAGGGTGGGAGCGGCTGAGTCATTTAACCAGGTTTCCGTCATTATTACAAGGTCAAGATCCTGGACAAGGATGAGATCGGCAATATCCGCAGCGTGTTTAGCAGCCGATCTGCAGTTAAGGAGCGCGCATTTGAGACTAATGGGGGTGTGAGCTGGTGTAGGTAGAGTGGTGGTGACTATCGTGAGGTTGTTCTCATTTGAGATTCTAGTGTTTGGCCTAGGGATCAGTGGGGATTGATTCAATTAGATGAAAAGTTTGATGGGGTGGAGAGAAGTGACAGATCATATGAGTAGGAGAGAATGGATATCACTATCCATCAGGGAGGCTCCACATCTGGAGGGGTGAGAGAGGTTATTCGGGTGTGACGTGGAGGCCCACCTATGGGGTGTGTGAGTGGTGAAGGATGCAGTTCACCTAAGATAGGGGGGGTAGGGGGCCTGGTACAACTGCAGTCTGGGTGCGAGCGTAGATGGAGATTGGTCCTAATGGAGCGGCTTACTCTGGAATTAACTGACAAATCCTCAGTGAAGTGTGATAGGGAGCGCACATCTGCCTTAAGTTGTTGTAGGCAGAGTGCAATCTCGTTAACTCGGACTTCCAATGAAGTGTGTGAATGGGGATGTGAGGCTAGGTCCCAGGGACCTTGCAGTGGAGGGTAGCTTGTGAGGCAAGGGAGAGGTAGGGCAGGTGGCGAGGTAGTGGGCCCCGGGGCAGGGAATTCTGGGAAATGGAATTGCATGCTTGAAGGGATGTGTAGGAAAGGGGTGGAGGGGACGGACAGCAGGCGACCCTTGCCAGCCTGTCGGACCAGGTTGGGATTGCGGGTTGGGCTGGGGGAAGGGCTCCTGGGAAGAGTCCGGGCAGCTTTGTTAACGGTGGGGCTAGGGGAGTTAGAACCAGCTAACCGTGAGGGAGGGGGAGCATGTAGACTCTCCTGATGAGTGTACTGTCGCTTCTCGCTCACCATGGGCAATGCGGTGGAATTGTAATTCTGATTAGAGGTAGCTAGAGGGGGGATAGTTTATTGCATTGTCTTTGAACTACACTCACTTCATTTGGAATGGTTCAGTTGTCATTACCATGCTTTGCCTCACCAATCTGCTTCACCACAGAGCTCTGCTGCTCCATCCTCCTCGTCCTGCTATGCCTTTCATTACTGAAAAACCTGTCCACCACATTCCAGTCCATCCGTTATAAGGAGGTGTGTGTCCTCCCAGACCACTGAAGTATGCAAAAAGTGTTGTTTGGAATGCTTGAATTAATCTCAGCCACTGGTAATTGCTGAGGTCTGCATCTCAGTCCATTGTGGTTTTGCACACCATGTTACCTCAATTTGGACTCAGCCAAATGCAAATCAATCTGGATCCTCCACCAATGGGAACAGATTAGCCTAAACTGCCAGGCCAGGTACTCCCTGAACCAGAACACAAGCAACCAAAGACTGGTTTCGTCCTTATTGAGGCTGTTCTGTTGGGCATAGCTTGGTTCCAGTGACAGTGTGCCCAGGAACCACGTCTGGACATATTCGTAACAGTTAAGGAGTCACACTGAAGTATACAAAAAAGTGATGGATGGAATACTTATATTAATCTCATCCACTGGTAATTACCTGGGGAAGAATCCCAGTCCATCTTTATTTTGCACACATGCCACCTCAGTTTGGAGCCAGCCATATCCAATGAGAACAGTACAGCCCAAACTGCTAGTCTTTGTCACCCATGTTTCTCTTCTATGTTTATTCATAACCCATCCTTACCTGCTGGTAAAAGGTCCCTCCTCGCACAAGCAAATGCTTATTGTGGGTCTTAGTAGCAGCTTTGTTACCTGATCCAGGTGTCAAAAAGGGAAAATGTCTCAAAAAACGTTTTTGTGGCAGCATATATTTTGCAATTAAAACAGGTTCATTTGGTGCTTCTGCAGCTCAGACCTTTCTGAAAGGGTTACAGTACCTTTTTGAATGTCTGGAAGCAGGAAAAGATGCTGCTGCTATATTAGGGAATTGGAACTGTTAACCCCTTTGCCGCAGGGGTAATTCCCCTGCGGCGCGCGGGGGGGGGGGCGCGCCGGCGCTGTGCTCGTGACGAGCCCAACTCGTCATGAGGCACAGTGGAGCTGTGCTCATGACGAGCTGAGCTCGTCACGACTCCGCCCACTAATTGATTCTCCCGCACAGGCGGGGGATCAATCGCGCGTGGGCGGAGCGCGACCGTTATGACGAGCCCAGCTCGTCATGAGCACAGCTCCACGGTGTCTCATGATGAGCTGGGCTCGTCATAAGCACACAACGGGTTAATAAAGTTTCTGTCAAACACTACCTTTGACTCCTGATATTCAGCATTTATACTAATGGGAACCTCAGTGGTCACTATGTTGGAAGTTGTGGAAATTGGAACCTTCCCAGAGCTTTCTGATTCAGAAGCTTCCATTAATGGGGCAAAAGCTGCTCTGGATGAACTTAATGATTTGATAAAGAAGACGGCATTAGAGAAGAAAATTCTTCAAATCTTTATGCCTTTTTCATCAAGGAAATATTTTATTCAAAGAAAGTTGGCCTAAGTGGCACAAAGTTCACATCCCCTTCATGGCTGATCCTGAGGTTGTGAGGCTGCACTGAATGGTAAAGTCCAACGACACCTGCCCTAAACTCAAAGACTGATATTCTGACTATCAAGGCGACAGAGTTGAGGTGAGACTTTTCAACTTTTATGGCAAGTGGAAATGCTAAATCAGCGACAAGTGAGTTCATTAAGTCGTGAAATATGGCTATTCTACTGAGCTAGATAATTAACTCCAGACATTTCTTCCAAGAAACCCGCACACCAAAGGATGTGACAAAAAAGGAGTACCTCCTGGAATGTCTGGACTCTTTACTTTTGAAAGGAGCAATATGGAAGTCCCAGTATTAGAGAGAAACCAAGATTTCTATTTGATCTTAGTCCTGAGCCCGAAGGCAGATTGCTCTTCCCATCCAGTGATAGATTTAAAAGGGTTGAGCCACTAAGTCCTAAAATTTCCGTTCAGGATGATGTCCCTTCAGGAGGTGATTACACAAGAGGGGATCTAAGGAGGACGCTAGCTCCCCAAGATGCATATTTTCACGTACCAATACATTGTACAAGCTACCCTCTGCTTTGATTTGCTGAAGCGGGGAACTATTATCAGTTTAGAGCTCTACCTTTCATCCTGACAACCGTACAAAGAGTCGAGACAAAGGTAATGGCTCCAATAGTAACCTGGTTGCATTTCGAGGGTATTCAAATCTTACCATACATAGATTGATGGTTATTTGTTTCCTCTTCTCTTCCAAATGTGGTATCTGATGTGGCAAGAGTGGTCAAATGTCTCACCAGGATGGGTTTTCTGCTAAAACTGAAAAAGTCTCAGTTGATTCCATCTCAACAAAGATTGCTTATCGGGGCTCTACTCAATACAGTTGAAGCAAGGGCTTTCCTTCCAGAAGTAGGGATTGAAACGTTAGAAAACACCTTGTGTTTGGCACAATGCAAAGAAAAACCCTGGACCGGAGAAGGTAATCATGCAAGGAACTGGGAAACTTGGCAACTGTACTGTGTTTGAAATCCTAAAATAGATTTTTCGAAGCAGCACCAGGCAAAACATGAGCCCTGATGCCAGTCCTATGATGTGTGCAAAGTGGATTTGGGAGGGGGTCACAGAGAGATGTATGATTGTTTGATGGCAGACACCCACTGCTTGAATCGCATACCTGCATAATAAGCTCTGTGAAGGATCCTTCCAGTAGAAATGGCAACTCAGGCAGATATTAGAGCATGCCCGAAGTAGGAACATGTGCTCCTGTAAGAGGCATTCACAATGGATAGTCATGAATGAGCAGTTGTCTCCAGGAGGGATTGCTGCTTCTACCTCTGTTGTCTGCTGCTCCCATAGATGGGCTGCTATGGAATGCAGCAATGCACAGGCCTTATTCACACAAATGTAGACCAGTACTGTGGCCTGATTGACTTGTGAGGGTAAATTGATTATAACCATTTCAAAGCAAAAAGAATCCTTATGTTGTTCCTTCTCTGCTGAATGAATGAACGAATGATTGAATGAAAAAATCTGCTTATATAGTTCAGCTATTATCCAGCATCCTTTCTTGCATCTGTCAGACTCAATACCAATCTAGAACAATAGACGGGTGGCAAATTATGGCAGTTGAAAAAGCCATTATTTACGTTTTTTTCCTCAAATAAATATGGCTAGAATCTTTTGCAATATGTAGAGTGAAGGAATTCCAACATTTGGCAGACAAAAGAATCTGTCTCCTTGTCTGCATAGCTTTATTTTAGGGACCACCACTTGGTAAAGGGAGGCAGAGTGAAGGAGAGAGAAGGGCCGCTCGTATGCAAATGTATGTAGGCAGGACTCATCCTGTGCTGTGCTCTATATGTAAAATTTTAGAGCTTAAACATGGAACGTTTACGCACAGGGAGCCACTGTAAGGCCTTCAGATGATCTTTGGTAGAAGCCTTTCTGGGACAATAAAGAATAAGCAAGCTGCCGCTTTCTGATCCACCTGCATATACTAAATACGAATTAAAGATGTCCTGTTGTCAATCCAGGATATAAAAAGAGCTTGTACTACTGTTTTACATGAAGAAATATGAAGAAATGGAAATATTATGTATGACAATCAAAGTATGTGAAAGCAGGTAGAAGCCACTTGATTGCTTTGAATAGAAAAGTTGGTTGTCAAAAATGATCTCTTAATTTGTAGCAGAATGCTAGGCTGCTGCAGAAGGAGACCCTGGTTCCTCAGGCCTCTACTGTGGAGTCCAGGCCAGTGAGTGTTTGCCGAACAGAAGAATCTTTGTTGTGTCTCTATCAAGTTTGACTTATCCAGTGGGCCACATGCACTGTTGGAATTTGAGTTTGGTTGTATTATGATTCTCGATTCACTGAAATGGACACAATGCTCAGCGTGTCACCTGCATAGGAGACAACAGTGCAGCTTTGCCAGTCCTACCTTTAATCTTTGCATTTTCACAGTTGCAGTTTTGATTTTCCCCATTTAAGCACAGTATTACAATTCTATGAATGCAGGCAAATAAACTGTTCTGGATGAGAAACAAATTGGTGCAATCTGGGATCTTTGTTGATCTCAGTTGATATATTCATAGACATGCTCCCAGCACCATGGCATTCTCCTCAGCACTGTGAGGATTCAGGTCCAGTTTATGGGTGGAAAGGAAGTTCTAGCAATACAGAATTCCTGCATTGCAATCTGATTGTAATACCATTTTGCTATCCTCTTCCCCAAGTAGATCATTCAGTCCCGTTGTTTCTTTACATTTTCCCCATTCTTCTATTCATAGTATTGTTTTTCTGTCATAAACCCAAGACTACATGTGGCCCAGAGAAAGAGAAAACAGGACTAGGTGAACTATTCATACTGCACAAGCCCACTTGAGATTCCTTCCCCCACTTCTCAGCAGAGCAGTTTAGAAGAATTTTTGATTGCTGTAGAATTTACAAGTCCAGAATTCATCTGTTTCAGAGAACTCTTCAGATGACAAAATATCTTAATTTCCTTTTTACCTGTGATGACCACTTTGGATACAAACATGGTTCTGGATTCACAAATAGTCATCTAAAAAGGTGCAGTTTCTGTGAACAATGGCCAGGTCAAGAGTACATAGAAGCAGCTCAGTTACAGTGTGCAGGTGACAATGACAGTCACACAGTCACAGTTTGCGGGAATGCCAACTCATAGTGCTATTAGCACTATCACAGCATGCAGGACAGCTGACTACTATAGTTATAGAGTCTCGCCACTGCAGCATGTAGGTAGCTGACTGCTGTAGTGACACAGTCCCCATGACAGCATGTGGGATGGAAAGACGACTACAGTGATACCGTCCCTGTCACAGTGTGCAGAATCTGTAATGTTCAGGACTATAACTTCTGTATTGATGCTACCTGTCCTACAGTGTTCAGGGTGTTTGATATTTATCAATTTCCTGGCACAGAATGATGGATGAAGATACAGCTTCAGCTAAACTCTCCTTGTGCGAAGAAGTGTGCAAATCTTGTGTTGGTCGTTACAGACATATATCTCTGTCACACCTCTTTCAAGGTCTCTATAAGCATGCATCTCAATCCAACACTAGTCTGTAGGTCAGAATGAATTTGGGGTTTATTATGTATGTTTGAAACAGTTATATTGTCTTGATATCACTGGCCACAAAATGGGAAGGACCATATGACGAAGCATGCCACCAAGGGGTAACCCTGGTGGGTGAGTGTTTCACAGAAAACCTAGTGTTTTCTCCTAGGCACAAACTAGACTTTCCTTAAATTTGTTGGGTGCCTTTTTTCTGTGTTATGAATCATGTTTGGGGACGGCCCAGCTCTTATCCTCTAAATCCCTCTTTATTTATGTTTGGCATACATTCTTTACACATTGCCTCTAAGTTAAGCCTTACTTCTTTGTGCCAAGCTACCAGAGGGTTAAGCACATGTTAATTTAGTGGGTTTTGTCGTTCATCTTGACTAAGGATTATGGTTGGTGCCTAAGTGGGGCTTCCACCCTCCTCAGCCAGTAACCCAATTACTTACACCACAGCATTTGCACCAACCAATACACCTTAAATAATTCTGTCCCAGTTACACTTCCATTCCATAGACTAAATTCTGTTCAGGCTGTTGCTTTGATATAAGAAAATAATAAAGTGGAATGATCTGCAGCTACGTTGATATCCAACGATGTCAAATTATTAATATTTGTAAAGTGTGCGCAACATATAATGAGGATGAAAGTAACATACATATGCTGTGCACTGGTGAAATTTGCTCAATTGTGAACCTAGATCACGTTCTGTGAGTGTAGGAACTAATGCTCTAGGTGGATAGGTATTAGACACCAATATTGCACCTAATATTTGTTTTGATGTTTCTGAATCACGTATTTTTAGAATAAGGTGACATTATTGATGTGCAGATATCTGAAAAGCATATCCACCACATTCTTTCTAACTAGATACTTACACCACAGCATTTGCACCAACCAATACACCTTAAGTAATTCTACCCCAGTTACACTTCCATTCCATAGACTAAATTCTGTGTCACACTGTTCTGACTTTTTTGGAGAAGAACATTGACCCGTTTTCCAAACAAGGTACTCTTGACAGTTTTATTTCCCAACAGAGTTATTACATGTTGACTGCATGCAATGTTTAGCTTTTGTGTCATAAAAAGTGTCTATGGATTGCAACTGTAGTTTGAGAATCATTTGCAAACATTTCCTTTCCGAGATAAACATCTTCATTTACGATTACTAGTAAAAGAAATAACAGACGCACATGGATTATTATTTGTAAAAGTAATCACCATGTGCCCAAGCCTACAGGGTTTGTATACATAAGATGTTTGCCAGGAAATTGACTCGTAATACTTAGAATCTGTGATCGTTTCTATGCATGTATGTTTTCTAATAGACACGCCGTTAAAATGTTACAATAGTATGGCGCGTTCAGAAAAAAATCAGCATGTTTATAGCAGAACACATTTTCTAAATGTGTGGATATTGACATAGATATGTACCAGCAGATCATTTTAGTCAGTATATTTATTTAGCAACTTCCCGTCCACATAGTGTGCCGCACATAACTCCTGATCAAATCAGCTACTCATGACTAATCATAGAATTTGAAGGCGAAATACAATGACAAGAGGCAGACCTGTCTCCTCTTGACAGTATAGATAACTGAAATAAAGGTACAATATGTTTTGGAGAAAATGCTTGAGAATGTTTAACATGTTACACAATATTGACTATTGTCAGCATGGGTCTTACTACACTGGACATGTAAACAAGTCCAGCCCTTCATCCAGCAAGTTCTCTGTGGTCGGCCTAAGCATGGCCAAACCAGTACCACTCAAAGTCAGCTTGCTGCCGCATTTACTGAATGACATTAGCCTGCCTACCAGTGACTTTGAGTGTGTTTCGGTGTGCTCCTACGGCTGTATGTCGTCACATCGCACTCCTTTAAAACGCAACCTTTTAACACGCATATTTTTTCAACATCCATGCCTTTACCACGTGTTTCTTTTCAACAACATTCGTTGTAAAAGCATGTATGATAAAAGCATATATGTGGTAAAGGTTTTGCTGACCCCTACCTTAAACCCTAATTCCAGGCCCTGGCATACCCCACCCCGGCATCCCAACCCTTCCCCTGCCCAAACCCTAAAACCCTACCCCAACGCGACTCCAACTGGCCCCAGCCCTACTCCAGCCCTAAACCCTAAAACCCTACCCCTGCATAACCCCCCCAGCCCCCTCCCCTTTTCCTACCCTAAAACAATACCCCTGCTGACCCCCCCCTGGCCCCCAGCCCTTTCTCTACCCTAAACCACTACCCCTGCGTAACCCCCCTTAGCCCCCAGCCCTTTCCCAACCCTGGCCCACTACCCCAGCGCGACCCCCTGGACCCCAACCCTTAAAAAAAAATACCTTGCCCTAAACCCTACCCTAACGAGACTCCCTCTAGCCCCCTGCTCTTTACCAGCTCTAACCCTAAAACCCTACCCCTGCACTACCCCGGGACCCCAGCCCTTTCCCTACACTAAATCCTAAAACACTACCTCTGAGCAACCCCCTCTGGCCCCCAGCCCTTTCCCTAACCTAAACCCTAAAACACTACCCCTGCTCGCCCCCCCTCACTGGCCCTCAGACCTTTCCCTACCCTTAACCCTAAAACACTACCCCTGCGTGACCTCCCCTGCCCCTAAAATAGTAGCCCCCAGGCCCAATCCCCCTTACCTCTCTCCTCGTGATTCGTGCAGGCAGCTTGTCTGAGGGGCCGGTGCACGTCATTGTGAGGAAGCGGAAGAGTCTCTCCGTTTCCTCTGACTACCAACACAGCTGTTTCCACGCACATAGTTGCTAACTGTCCCTTATAGTTTTTTTACTCCACATATGCCTTTACCATACATACCTTTACAATAAAATTAGTTGTGAAGGCATGAGTGGTAAAAGCATATGCGTAGTAAACTCTACGCGTTGTAATGCTTGTGTTGTAATGGCATGTGTAGAAACAGCCGCGTTGTAATAGTGTTTCCCTCTGCTACTCACTTGTGCATCTTCAACATTGTTGCCTACGTACTCGTACAGGTTTCTTTAACCTCTTAAGTACTGAGGATTGGTGTCTCAGTACTGAGCATTTCTTTAGGTCTTACCTGCATGGTGACTCATTCATGAAAGCATATGTCATCACACATGCACACTCCTAGGGAATGATGCTGCCGCCTCAGTATGCTTTTATTTTTAGCTGGTGCTGTACAGCATCAGCAAAAAAAGCATGTTGATGCCAATGCTATACGGCTTCTGCAAAAAACATTGCCAGAGACAATAGGCCAGTGTGGACGGTCTGTTTGACTTTACCAATTCATGTTTGATGTTTTGTGCGGTTTGTCCTTAAACCATCATAATCTGTTCTGCAAACTGTAACTGGGCCAAATTTGCATCCTTTTTTCCCAACATGTTAAAGTTTCTAAGTGTAATAAAGGTGGGTGAATTCCAATAGAGCGAACTAAAAAAAATAGCCAAAACATAGCAAAAAAACGTGCTGTGGAAGAAAGGGTATGTTTTTTCTCTAAAAATAGCAAGAGTAAAGATTTGCTTTGGTAGGATCATCCTCTTCCCAGCTTTCAGGAACAGGCAGAGTTGTAAACTACTACAGTGTTTGCATTTTTCCTATTATTTTTCCTATTTTGGGGGGGTTTATTCCTACTTTCATTATGTGTTGGAAACAAGTACGAAATCCATGGGTGAACCCAGAAAGCTCTAAGTTTCTGAAAAGTAGGCAACTTTTAAAATTCAAACAAGGGGTCATTTGTGTAGATTGCTCATGGTTTTCCAAAATAAAAAATAATCATTCAAATGAAAAGAATTAGAATAATTACCTGGTTTCTCGTGGTAAACCCCCCAGCCTGACCCTTGAGGGGAGGGTCAGAAAGAATGCTGGGGCCTTTAGGGTGGTGCGGCAGCCTGGTAACAGGCCAGGCTGCCCAACCCATTTAAAAAAAAATAACTGCCTGGTGGTTAGTGCTCTTTCTGCATCCCTCCTGGGGCAGGTTAGGGGTAAACTCACCAATCTGCCTCCCTGTGTTGCATGGGACATGCTCAGAAAGACTTCTGGGACCTTTGGTAGTATGAGGTATGGCCTGATGCCTGGGCAGGCCAACCCACCTCATTCTGTTTTTATTTTTTGATAAAACTCCCAGATTTCTAGTGGCCTTCTACAATCCTCTATCACCCCCCCCCCCCCCCGGGGTTGAGGGGAGGAGGGTGTGGGGACAGATAAATTTTCAGGGGTGATGCACGTAGCCATGTCTTCAGGGACCGCTCCACCAAAAGCAGTCCCTAGTGGGTGGACCCCTGCTTGGTAATCACCCTCCAGGTCGATCCCACGCAGGGATCCACTTGGGAGAGGAACTGTTGGAATGGAGACAATGGAGTCTTTTCATAGGTCCTCTCCTGTCTTGATCAGTGCAGTGCACAGGGGGATGACATATGCCCCTCAAGCAACAATCAAAGTGAAAGCTGTTGGTGCGTAAAGTAATAGCATTTTTATTTGTATAAACTTCATATTTTAGGAGCACTGGTGTAAATTTGGTCATCTACATACAGTCCAACGGACGATACATTCTTGTACCTTAGCCTTCCTAGGCACAAGAACAGGTACCTTTATATCTTTGTATAAAAATATCAAACTATGATGAGGATCACCCTGAGTGAACCATGAGTCTCAATTGTAGTTGCATATGTCTAATCCAGGGGTCTAGACAGTATTTTAGGTACCACATGCTTCTATCAAGTAATAAATATTCTTTGGGGTAGGCCACTGATTTTACACTCCGCAGCTACTGAAATTCTGCCTCTTTACCTCAGCTATAAACATTTTCTTTAGCACCATCTTTCTTGCGTTATCACCTAAATCTATTGCAGTGTTTCCTTCTTCAATTAATTTGTTTACTGCCTGGACACATTGCACAAGGCCTCAGTTCTTTTCTACCTGTATCATTGCACTAGATAGTAGAGCGATCTTTTTGAGATCACACCTTCAAGAACCATATAATTAAAATGTGATGTGCCTAAAGTTGCGTTTGATGACCGTCCGTGTCTCGGTCACTTGGCCCATCTACACAAGTGAGGAAGCGCTTTTATCCGTAGACCTGTGGGAACGCTGGAAAGTAGGAAATTTGTGCCAGCCCGGTGATCCCACAACTTTCCCACACAGAAATGTGTGGAAAATGTGACTTTTTAGCTAAATTTGAAGTTTACAGGGGATTCTAGGTAGGAAAATATTAGGATATCCACAAACACCACAACTCTCTGGACTTGCCCAGATGTCTAGATTTCAGAAATGTCTGTGTTTGGTAGGTTTCCCTAAATTGCCGCCAAGCCCAGGACCAACAACGCTGGTGCTCCCTTTGCAAAACCAGGTAGATTTGTGATAGATAATTTTGATGTCTCCACAATAAGTTTTGGGCCCTTCCCGGTCACAGGAATTTGGCCCACCCACACAAGTGGGGTTGCATTTTTATCAGGAGCCCTAGGGGAACGCTATTGTAGGAAATTTGTGCCGGCCCAGTCATCCCACAACTGTCCCACACAGAAATGTGAGGAACAAATATGTTTGTATCAATGAATCAAATTTACAAGGGCTTCTGGGTAAGTAAACCTTGTTAGATCCCCACAAAACAAACAACATATTATTTCCTTAGTGACCAGTTTCCAAAAACCCTCACTACACAGAGAGTATGCACTCACGGTAAAATGCAAAAAAGAAAACCAAAACATTATTGCTCACCCATCCACTAGTCAATCACAGGCATACTTGTTGGATTACAAGGGTAGGTAAATGGTTTGTAAAAAAGTCTTTACTCACCAATGACTTTATCAAATAAATTCTGCAAAAGTCATTGTTAATAATTTTATCAGATCAGAGAACCATCGACTTGCAGTTTGTGAGCAGTAAAGCCACATCAAGGCACCAACCGCTTTACAGTTCATTCACACGCCTTTCATGTGTTACACACAGAAAACCATTCACACTGCCAGCTGGGGGCACAACATAATACAACACTTACATTTACAAACAGCGTCATTCATGGGCCCATCACTCTCATACACCAACAGCACTAACACACCAATCATACCACCAAGCACCCAAATATCAGACAACTGACAAACACACCTCAAGCAAGTCCATACACATACCGGCTACCTGCCACCAACACACCGCCAGTACCCGCACACCGCCAGCCAAGCACCAGTCCATGCACACCGCCAGCCAAGCTCCAGTCTACACACACCGCCAGCCAAGCACGAGTCTACATTCACTGCCAGCCACACACACCACCAGCCAAACTCCAGTCCATGCACACTGCCTGGCAAGCACCAGTCCACACACACACACTGCCGGTCAAGCGCCAGTCCACACACACTGCCAGCCAAGCACCAGTCCACACACACTGCCAGCCAAGCACCAGTCCACACATACTGCCGGCCAAGCACCAGTTCACACATACCATCAGCCAAATACCAGCACACACACAGCCAGCCAAACGCCAGTACACGCAGAACGTCAGCCAAACTCCACTCACACACACAAACTTTCCCTGGTGTCTAGTGGTTTTCAGCCTCCCTTGGGGGCAGATCGTCTAAAAATATGGCCAATCTGCCCCCCATTGCCCAAAAAAGAGGAGCGACTCTTGCCCAAGGGGCTGCTCCCAGACATGCACATTCGATTATCTATGTTGTCTAGTGGGTTACTACCCCCCTTTTGGGGGCAGGTCGACCTAAATTGTGGTGATCTGCCCACCAGGAGGGCAGAAATTGCCAAAACATGTGCCAAATTAAAGAGACCCTTGGCATAGAGACTGCTCCCTGAATTGCACAAAACACTATCCCTGGTGAATAGTGGCTTACGCCCCCCACCCCCGAAGGCTTAAAAATGAGCGATCAGCCCTCGGCGGGGGGAGGGAGGGGGAATCCAAAATAAAAAGGCCCCCTGAGGGGGGGAGAGAACCTTGCCCAAGGGGTCACTCTCCACAATTGGGCTAAATAAATCATCCCTGGTGGGTTTTGACCCCCACCCCTCCGGAGGTCAGATTGGTCAGACAAAAAGAACAAATTAGTCCACAGGGGGCTGAAACATGCACAAATATATTGCCCCCTAAGGGGAGCGACTCTTGCCCAAGGGGCAGTTCCCTATCAACAAAAAAGCCCTGGTGGCTCAGTGTTTCGGATTCTTGCTCCACGATCGCAACCCCCCCCCCCCCCCCCCCCCTGTCATTGTGGATCAGAAATGCACTCCAAACAGGCACAGGGGGAAGGAAAAACGATTTCCTTCCACACTGTTTTCTGAAACCTTCCACCCTCCACCGGAGAAGGACTCATCTGTGCGAGGTCCTCTCGCCTGAAGTGCTGGAAGCAAACAGCTTCCAGCGTGTTCCCGGCTGCTTTTGATGACAATGGCGTGTAGTGCACGTACCAGCATCATCAGATCACCAAGGGGGTGGTTGGGGGTGTCAGCGGAAGATCTTCCGATGCCATCCTTGGTGGGGGCCTGTAGAGGGGCGGCTCACGGTGGGAGCACCAGCGCTACCCACATGGTTGGGTGCGAGGGCGGCTTGGAGCCAACCTCAGCACACGCCCACAATGCCAGAGGACGACTCCAAGCCATCCTCGGCATGCAAGGGTAAATACATCAACATATTTCGATAGAAAGAAAAATATAGTCTATCAGATTATATACATTAATGTGAATAAAGGTGCGCGAGGTAGGATTATTAAAGGGGAAATATCCGGTTGGGTGAATATCTGAAATTCTACTAATGGCTTGCTCAAAAAGGAGCATATGGACTTAGTTCAGCTAAATTCATAAAACCCTCAAGGAACTAGATAAAAGCCCAGCATATTTTTCTTTGAATTGTATTGGTCTTCTGAGTTTAATTCTAAGTTTTAGTGCGACATCATAAAGTTAGCATTAGGAACATCGATATAAATCTCTATAAATCCTCTCTTAAATATTCCAAGCAAATATGCTTTGATTACTTATATTCACATACTAATTTATAAACAAGACTTTTATCTAAATGGCACTATTAATCATACAAATCTACTTTAACTGTCAAACCTCAACCACATTTCATGTCCAGAAGTGAATAATTGCCCTCCATCTCAGGAAAAAACAAATGGTTAACTTGTTCCCGTAGCGTCGTCCACCACCACTCTTTATGGTGGATTTATTAAAGCAAATAAACTCTGATCTCTAGCAATTCTCAAGTATGTTTCTTGTAGCTTAAGAGCTCGGCTACTTTTTATAAAGGCAAAAAATTAATTCTTTGATGGAAGGTGTTTTACACCCTGGGTATTCTGTGACTGGAGTGAACGTTGATTTTTGCTCAGATTGGGTGTTTTTTCCTAATATCGGAGATACAATCCATTTTTCTGGCAAAAAGATTGCTTAAAACCAATATCAAAGTATACAACAGTAAAAATGTGCAATTTTTTAGAGCCTCGTAACTGTGATCGCATCCCTGGGATAAGGTGATTTAATTATTTTGGCTATAAACCCTTAGAGATGCAATGGGTTTTCTAAATATGTCTGCCCACAACTCGCAAAGTTTTGTTTTCGCTGACTCTCAGTAGGTGTGTTTTGTCTCTATGCATATGTGTATCTCACTGATTCCCCAGGTTCTTGGGGGGAACAACCTTTACAACGCAACTTTTACAACGCACTACCTTTACAACGCATTTTTTACAACGCATAATCCATTACAACGCATGACATTACAACGCATGACACTACAACACATTTTTAAAAACTACCTTTACAACGCATTCCATTACAACGCATACTACCATTACAACGCATACCATTACAACGCATAATATTACACTACACTGTCCAACACTTACCCTACTGATGCACCCCCTGGAGTTAGAATAGTAATTTTTACCCCTATACTATCCAACACTTACCCTACTGATGCACCCCCTGGAGTTAGAATAGTAATTTTTACCCCTATACTATCCAACACTTACCCTACTGTTGCACCCCCTGGAGTTAGAATAGTAATTTTTACCCCTATACTATCCAACACTTACCCTACTGTTGCACCCCCTGGAGTTAGAATAGTAATTTTTACCCCTATACTATCCAACACTTACCCTACTGTTGCACCCCCTGGAGTTAGAATAGTAATTTTTACCCCTATACTATCCAACACTTACCCTACTGTTGCACCCCCTGGAGTTAGAATAGTAATTTTTACCCCTATACTATCCAACACTTACCCTACTGTTGCACCCCCTGGAGTTAGAATAGTAATTTTTACCCCTATACTATCCAACACTTACCCTACTGTTGCACCCCCTGGAGTTAGAATAGTAATTTTTACCCCTATACTATCCAACACTTACCCCACTGTTGCACCCCCTGGAGTTAGAATAGTAATTTTTACCCCTATACTATCCAACACTTACCCTACTGTTGCACCCCCTGGAGTTAGAAAAGTAACTTTTACCCCTATACTATCTAATACTTACCTTAAATGTAATTTAATATTATGCGTTGTAATGGTATGCGTTGTAAAGGTAGTATGCGTTGTAATGGAAATGCGTTGTAAAGGTATTTTTTAAAAATGCGTTGTAGTGTCATGCGTTGTAATGTCATGCGTTGTAATGGATTATGCGTTGTAAAAAATGCGTTGTAAGTGCATGCGTTGTAAAAGTGTGCGTTGTAACGTCATACATCCGTTCTTGGGTACTATTGATCTACTGATGATTTGATACCAAGAGTTTGTATGTGGGTCTTGATTCTCCACTGTGGAGAGAGATTGGGCAGTCAAGACTTGTTCAGGTTGTAATGAGAGCCTAAATCGTGAATACAGATTAACATAAAAAAAATTGTCAATAATGGTCCATGTCTGTCCAGTCAGAGCCAGTCAGAGCCATATTTAAAGAAAATATATGAGTTTGAGGACAACAGTAAAAGATAGCACAGTTAAAAATTAAAGGTCTTAGCATCTTCTCGAGGCAAGATGTGATCCTAAACGTTATTTGAGGGATTACTTGTTTAAGAGCTATAGCAACATTAACATTTATGGACACTTTTAGTTTATAGGAAGGTATTGTGAAAAGAGAGAAATTCTTAGATGCCCTTGGGTCTGGTCAAGTTAACTATTTTTTTGTTTCTGTGGTCTGACCACTGGGAGATGGTTCACTTGGTTTATGCTTTTCCATCAGCAGAGTATTAGACTGTTCTGCACTGTGGGTATACCCAAAGTGTACCCCAAGCCATAGAAAAGAGTTGGTACGGCCAGTCAGCAGAGTACAGGTAGTCCGACATTAGGTGGCAGTTGAATTGGTATGCAGGGTTGCTAGCTTTTTAGTGTTAACTCCCGAGAGAGGTGACCAATATCTGGGACATTCACTTTCCCAGAATATGTTTTTTGATTCTGTAGCATGCAGCACATTTAGGAAACATGAGCTGTATGAATGCTGTCCTTTAGGACGAATAAAATGCATATTAAACTAAATCGTGTTCCCCGACATCAAGGTCAATACCAGTCTGGATTTCATGTCCATGGAACAGCCCCATCAAGTCTGCAGCCCAGACTACCCATAGCAATTTCATCAGTGCATGGCTCTAAAATGGTGCTCTAGCCTGAGTCAGTGTAACCATGTGGAGATACACTGTTACTAGATTTGCCCACCACCAGCTCAAGCCACTTGAAATGTTTGCCTTGTGACATCCAAAACACCATCCTTTTGACCATTGTTTTCACCCCCTTTCATTCAGTGTAGGAATCCCAGAAAAATGCATGTGAATATGCTCGCTGAGATGCTTTGTGCGAGCTATGAAAATCGAAGGGGGCATACATTTCAATATTTGTCTGTATATGGTAATTCCATAGTGTGAACCTAGCCAAAAGGCAGAGAAGCGCTGTACATGAACAAAGACACGTATAAAGTCAATGAGTAATTGGAGAGGTGTTGGTGTTGATGACTTTGTAAATGAGGCAACTGGTTTTTTAAGATGCT
Organism: Triturus cristatus; assembly: GCF_964204655.1. NCBI lineage: Eukaryota > Metazoa > Chordata > Amphibia > Caudata > Salamandridae > Triturus > Triturus cristatus. The sequence goes on from NC_140582.1 coordinate 817,829,529, forward strand.
GCGGTCCGGGAAGAAGTCCCATCAGGATTGGGTGAAATAATCATATTTCTTCAAGCCCTGGATGCAACATCCTGCTGTATGTAGGACGCCCTAAGGGGTGCTAGTATGGAGTCTCGGAGGCCATGGAGCAGGGCGTTACCACCATCCAGAAACAAGAGTATGAGGGTCTGAACAGCAGTCACTTTTTGGAAGAAAGGGTTTGGCTTTCTGTAGAAGAGAGAGCTGCTACTAGGCAATCTTTGTTTCTTTGGCAGTGCCTTTCTTGAGGTTGGTGTCCAGGGTGAATCCAAGTGACTCGGCATTGTGTTAAAATTGGGGTTTGAATCTATCCAGCTTCATTTATTCGAGTTAGGTTTGTGCTGTGTCTTGTTTGTTGCATTGTTTGCAATATGAGTCCTGACCCTCAGTGCTTCCCATTAATCTAGCAGTGATGCTGGAGCTCTACAGCACCGCTCAAGAGAAAGGTAATATACCAGGGTCAAGACATTCTATGATGCTGTTCCTCTCCAAGGAAGAAGCCTAGGACCACAGCAAAACTACCCCCCTCTTCCCAGTGGGTTTCGCAACAACCGGAAAATCTTGACTGTGACTAGCTCAGTTCAAAATACAGGCTTCTAAAAGCTTTGGAACTCTTATTGGTAACAACAAGGATTTATAGGTTTTCTTGGCACCCGGAAATATAATGGAGACCAGCATGAGACATAACTGGTCTCTTGGAGCGTGTTTGATAAACCCCTGTTACAGCACAAGAGCGTAGAATGTGCAGTACACCTGAAAGCACACTGACAAGAGATGCTTCTCAGCTTCCACTTTGTCAAGCAGTTTGGATTCCCTGCTCCCTTTTGGGTGGTGAGTTTGTTTGGTATGGAACAGGAACTGTAATACTGGATCAGACACACTGAGTCATGTTTCTTGAACCCACTGTTTCGGTGGCATTAGGAGAAAAGTAAAATAGATCATAGCTCTCATCAATATATTGCTGCATTCTCTCTGACACATATCACAAATTGAACAATAACGTCACTGGGCACTCACAGGATAGACTAGAAATGCACAGGAATGAGGACTGATGTCAAGACCGGGTAGGTGAGATCATATCGATCAAGATAGCATTTTCTGAAATTCAGGGAAGTGGTAGATTTGAAAACAAACTTTGCTTAATTAAAGAATCAACACAAAAGTAATTTAATTGGCACTTTCAAAAAAGAGTGTTTGGCCATTTCATTTGAGTTGGTTCCTATCATGCTCTTCAGATGCAGATAAGAACTGTGTGGACTCTGACCATGAGACAAAATTGCCATTCACCAGCCGACTAGAATTCACCCAGCACTCTCAATCTTACTAGTGTACAGTTCAATTAAACACTCTGGCAAATTCTGTTTACCCACCCATTCCTGGCACATTTCCCCAGGCTTCTTATTGCATGCTGAATCTATCACTAGAGGCATGCTGCAGCCTACAATTCTGTCCTGCAGAAATTTCCTTGAGGCTTTTAATTAAGGTTTCCAATACCTGTAAGTGTAGAAGATACATGAAAAGAAATAGGGTATTCATAATCTATTTTCCTATGGTAAGGTATTAACATGATAAATCTTTTTGGGGGGTGGGTGAGATGAGGGTTCTGCTAAGAATTATTTTGCCCCATAGTGCATCTTATACTTTTAGTAGTGTCTACAGTTTTTGTACTGCCTCTGAATTCATCTGCGCATTAGCTAGTGTAATGGTGACAGATTGCAGAGGCATACGCAAACCACTGACTCTATATGTGATTCCAAAATTGATTGACATTCTGAGTTTTGCAGTAAACGCTGCATCTTAGCAATTTTCTCCTAACACATTTAGACATATCACAGCTGCCAAACTTTAACAGGGGTAAATGTGTGGAAAACTTCTGTGCATGAGGATTTTGTTGTAGCAAACGTTGGTAAACAGCCATTAGTACGCGGATGTTAGTCCGCGTAACATTACTTCGCAAGCGATGTTACAACGCGTAGCCTTTACTATGCAAGTTGTAACATCGCATGCGTTGTAATGCTTGCGAAGCAAAGACTATCAACACCGTTTTGTGGAAACGGACATGCCTCCGTTTCCACACAACGACGTGCACCACTGACGCTGGAAGCCCGGAGAAGAGGAACCACGGCTGAAGGAGAAGAGAGGAACCGAGGAGCGAGAGGTAAGAGGGGCTGTGTAGTATATAAGGGTTAAGGGTAGGGGGAGGGTTGTGCAGGGGGTAGTCTTTTTGGTTTTAGTGTAGTGTAGTTGTGTTTTTGTAGTGTAGAGTAGTGTATTTTGGTTTAGGGTAGTGTCAGGGGGTTGTGCAGGGTAGTGTTTGGGAGTAGGGACAGGACTAGGAGTAGGGTCGTGCTAGGGGTAGTGTTTTAGGGTTTAGGGTAGTGTTGTGTTTGTGTTGTGTAGGGTAGTGTTTTAGGGTTTAGGGTAGTATCGGGGGGGTCGTGAAATGTAGTGTTAGAGTGTAGGGTCCAGGAAGGGGGAAGGTCGTGTAGGGGGTAGTGTATTAGGTTTTAGGGTAGTGATGTGGTGTTAGTGTAGTGTAAGGTTGTGTTTCAGGGTTTAGGGTAGTGTTGTGGTGTTTGTGTAGTGTAGGGTAGTGTTTTAGTGTCGGGACCGGCTTGAGGGTAGGGGCAGGGTCGTGCTGGGGGGAGTGTTTTAGGGTTTAGGGTAGTGGTGTGGTGTTTGTGTAGTGTAGGGTAGTGTTTTAGGGTTTAGGGTAATAATACCACAGTCATTAATAGGTCCAGTCAAGTCTCAATAAATTAACCCTTTATCAAACCTTGGTAACTTGGCAAACGAGCAGTCAGGCTTAAGTCAGGGACAGGTATTGGTAAGGACTTTAACATCCCCAAAAACAGTAAATAAGTCAAAGACACAACATAATAAAAATCAAACGTCAGTTTATAAATGTAGAAAATATTTCTATCTTTAAATTGACACCAGAATTACAATAATTCTATGTATGGAACTGGAGAAATGAATTAAAAACTGTGCATACTAGCGCCAAAAAGCTTAAAGCACCACTCGCGGCTATCTGGTTGCAAAGTCAAAGGTTTACGCCAACTGCAATGGAGCATGGGTCGGATAGGCTGAGGGCTAGGTCCTGGTCAAAAGTTTACTTTGGGACTTAACGCCTGATTTTGATCTTGGCTGACGGGTTACTCCATCACAACAATGACATATATCCCGCCTGCCGAAAAATAAATCCCATGGGATATAATGGAATTTATATTTCAGTGGACGGGATATCCGTCACCGTTGTGACAGAGCAACCCATCTATCAAGATCTAAATCAGGCCCTTAGTTATTTTCTTGGAGCTTTGCTCTTGACGATGAGTCAGCAGGTTTCTTGATCCAGCATCCGATATGACAATGGCAGTCTGCTGCAGTGTGATGCCTCGGTGAGCCATTGGAAGTCTTTGTCATTGACATTGACGTAGAGGAGCTCCAGAGCTTTCAGTGGAACAAGCCGGCGCTGTCATTGTGATTCACAAGTCAATGGCGGAGGCTTGACCTGACTATGATTCAGTCTCATCCTGGACCTTTTATGCAAAACTTTGCAGAAAGTTTCCAAATTTTGAGTTCTTGCAGCTTCCTGGTTCCTTTGGAGAAAACAAGGGTCCAGAAGCACCAGCCAAGGGGTCAGAGATACTGGATTGCCTCTTGGGAGCTAGGACTCAATTTCCCACAATGCACCTGCACAGTCCTGAAAAAATCCAGTTGCAACTGGTCAGCTGGGCAGATCCTCTCTTTGGCTAGGAAGGTGAATACTTCCAGCTTTGTTGTACCTGTTGCTGATCAGGGAGTCCACTCATTTTCCTTTGAGTCAGGAACAATCCTTTCTTTCTTAATGGTGCCTTGTGAGTGCAGCAGGTGCAGTCCTTCTCGGTGCAAGTCTTCTGTGGCGCAGTCCAAGGGTCCAGCAGGGCAGTCCTTCTTCTGGTGTTCCATGCATTGATCTGAGGAGCTCCTGCAGTTCTCCCATATTTGTTCTCTATCCTGGGCTGGCAGGACGGGGGGACACATTTTGCAAAGTGTGGCATATTGTTGACCCAGAATGCACTGTTCTTCCCAAAATCAAAATAGAGAAATTCTCTCATTGGTTTGTGTGTCTGTGCAACCCAACGCAGAGATATGGCTAACACTCCCCTTCCAGCTCCTTTCCTAATCTAATTAGGGCCCCCCATCTCACTGAGGATAAAGGAAGTGGGTGCTGTCCATGGTCCTATGACATCTGTTCTCCTGCTTTTGAGGTTCAGCTTATCTCCCCTGCACCCTTACTCTCCCTGGGTTTTCCAGGAAGCAATTCTCCTCCCACCAAATGGCTGTATTGTTGCAGCCCCAGGGGTCTTCACACCTTCTCAGGTAGTATCTTTGTTCAGGCTGTAAAAGGCTGATTAGTCACAGGAGGCTGCTGTAGGGCTGCTTTAGGTAATTTCTGCGCAGTTCGTTCTAAACACACTTTCCTGTAATCATTATAATAAATCTGACCTTGGCAAGTTGATGAATTATTGGATTTACTGTATTTTGATACTTTGATGTGTCTAGCTTGCTCCAATCCAAAGTTAGACATTATTAGGTTTAATAAAGCCTTCCCATGTTAGCCTATGGGGCTAGCAGCACAATAATAAGGAAACACAACTTCAGCTGTTTTTTCTTGCCAGACCATATACAACATATTTGATATTGTCCTTGTTATTTTTATAACAAGGCACCATATCCTTGGAGCACCTAGGGCACACCTTAGGGGTGACCTAAAAGTAATACAAAGGTAGTTTTAGACTTTGTAAGTTATTTAAATTACAAAGTCAAATTGGGACTGGGAGTTTTATTTTGAAACCAGCCTGCTAGGCAAGCCTGGCTCTAAAGTGACACTAGTCACCACAGCAGTGCACACTTAAGTGCCTGGGATCCACTGGGGTCTCCAAAATCTACATGTCATTCCATATACCAAGGACTTACAGGTAGCTTGCCTTTGCCAGTAAGAATGATACCATTTACCATATACCTTTGGAGGACAGAGCAGTGGCCTAGGCCCAGTCAGTGGAGCCCAGGGCACTTTAGGAGTTCATAGCCACCAGAATCAGTTAAACAATAGGGGTGGTGAGGGCAAAAAGAATGACTTTCCTACAGTTGTGTATAAAGAATGCGACATGTGGAGATTGGCTTTCAGTAGTCCATTTGGGTATTTTGAATATCATATTATTCCAATTGTGTTGTGCAGTGCTGCTGCCATTTTACTGCATTTTAAGGATTTCATATTTTCTGATTTCTTTAATCAGTTATTTTTGCTCAATATGTATGATATTCCATTGTTTTAAAGACTCTTGTGGAATATTAAAAACATATGAGCTGGGTGTTAGCAAGACTTTAGACAGCATCATTTTTGTAACCAAACAAGGGAAGTGTGAGTTTGAGGAGGAAGAAGTTGAGTATCCTGAATTTAGAGTAAGTGTTTCTGGTGCCTCCATGGATCCAAAAGCTAGTATGGATTAGCCTTCGCCTACTAATGTTAATTTTGCTTGCTTTGAAAGTTTTTATCATCAATTGATTCAGAAGTTTGCAAAGACAACTGGTGACATCACCCGAGATTTGAAAAAGGAAAATATGAGGAGAGACTTTCACCTGTGATGGTCAAACTGACGAGTTTGTAATACAATTAAACAGATGTTTACTCAAACATCAACCTTAGGTCATCCTGATACTTCAAAACGTTTATTGTGGTAATGGTTGCCTCTCAAAGAGCAGTTGGAGCACTTTGTTACAAGAGCTAGAAGATGATGGATGAAAACATCCTGCCTTATATTTATTTCATTGTTTTCTGTGTCTGAATGGAACTACTCACTTCTTGAAGGAGAACACTTAGCCATGAAGACAACTTGTACTTATTGGGGATATCTTCTGATGGGAACTAGAAAACTAATTTATAATCCAACTCACAGTGGTATTGGCGGGTGCTCAATCCGTAATTGCCCTGCGTCATCACTTACTTATGACCAGCCTGTAATTCCCTCTCAATGTATGGTTGGAGTAGTTAAGTCTTTTTTAGACAAACTCAAAATGACTCAAGATTAAATGAATCCACAGGAATTGTAAGGTGTTCTTCTATCTGCACCCTTACGCGGCCCGACCGTGACCAGCGCCAGGAACCCTGGTCCTCCGCTGCACCGCCGCTATGACTCAGCAACCCCCCACGCACTCAACCCTGGACGCAACAACAACTGCCAGCTCTCAATGTTGAACATCACCCAAGGCCCATTCTCCTGCTGACACTGCCGCCGCACCTTCACTCACCTCCAGACCCCAACAGCTACCGCCACCCCAGCTGATGCCAGCGCACCCAAACCCCTGAGCTGCATCATCCTCAACGTACGCTCCCTGCACAGAGACGCAGTAGAAATCTGGGACCTCCTCAACACCCTCTCGCCCGATGTCGCCTTCCTCACAAAGTCCTGGACTAACACCAGCTCCGCACCCGACATCGCAACCGCCATCGCCAACGGGTACAAGATTCAGAGGGAAGATCGCCCCAACCACCCTGGAGGAGGACTTGCCATTGTCCCCAAAAGCGCCATACGACTGACAACCTCCCCCTTGAACAACTCCCTGCCCCCTATGGAATACATCCACTTCCAGAGCCAGGTCAACCCCAGAACAACTCCACGTGGAACCCTCCCCCACAGACCTCCCGGACCCCGCACCCCGTTCACTAACACTATCGCAGACTACATTGCGCCACACGCCTTTGCCTCCATGGACTACGTACTGCTCGGAGACCTGTATTTCCACCTTGACAACTTCAGCAATGCCAACTCCATAGCCCTCCTAGACAACCTCGCCAACATCGGATTAAAGCAACTCGTCTCCACCCCCACCGACAAGGCGGGACAAACCCTCGACCCCATCTTCGCCAGCCAACACCACGCCCCTATGCAGAAACTGGAGCAAGATCACTGAAGAGCACCTCGCCTACACCCTCAGCCACACTTCTCCTCCCACCAAGAATGACGGCAAACCTGTGGCCAACAAACTCCATAATGGATCGCCGACTGTGCCAACACGCTCGCATCTCTCCAGTACTCCGACAGACAACACACCAGGAAAGCCACCTGGTTCACCACGGACCTCCGAGAATCCAAGCGCTCATGTCGAACACTCCAGAAGGTGTGGAGGAACAACAAAACCCTGGAAGCACGCACCGCCTACAGGACTGCCACTACAGCACACCACCAACTCATCAGATCTATGAAAAGGAACTTCATCCAGGACGAAATCCTCTCAAACTCCAGCAACTCCAATGAACTCTTCAACATCATGCAAGAATTCACCAGACCCCCCGCGAAGCCTCTGCCGTCCATCCCTCCCAGGTCCTCTGCAACAAACTTGGCTCCTTCTTCCACCACAAGATCAGGGCACTCTACGACAACTTCAGGGGACAGGATCATGCGAGGTTGCGGCCAGAGCTACTAGCATTGGAACTGGGGAACCAGGTTAGAGTTTTGACCGTGGTGGGCTAAATATCCTGTGATTCTGGGCAAATCACTTAGGGCCAGATGTACGACCAAGAAAATAGCGCATCGCAAATTGCGACTCTTTTGCGAGTCGCAATTTGCGAGGCACAATTTCCGATGTACAACAGTGTATATAACACTGTTTGCGATTCCCAATGGGGTCCCAAATTGCGAGGCTCATTAATATTAATGAGACTCTCGCAGTTTGCGAGCCCATTGGGAATAACAGCCCTTCCAGGGATGGTGGCCTGCTGCGCTCAGCAGACCACCATGTCTGGGACTGCTTTTTTTTCTTAAATGAAGCTCGTTTTCCTTAAAGGAAAACAGGATGCATTTAAAAAGAAAAAGAAAACTTTTCAGTTTCATTTTTTTAGGGGCAGGCAGTGGTCTCTGGGGCCACTGCCTGCCCTTAAAAAATATTTTCCAACATACTCACAAAGGGGAAGGGGTCCCCCGGGGACCCCTTCCCCTTTGCGAGTGGTTTGCCACCTACTTGAAGTAGGTAGTAAACTGTGAGTGTTTTGCGGCCACAAATGGGGTCGCAAAACACTAGTACATAGCATGTTGACTTGCTATTAGGAAGGTACGCCCCTTCCTAATAGCGAGAGTCGCAAATGCTATTTTGCTAATCAGGGACTCACAAAATAGCATTTATACATACTATTACCCTTTTTTCAGCCGCAAATGGGAGGGTTTCCCATTTGCAGCCGCAAAAAAGGGTCGTACATCTGGCCCAAGATCTCCTTGTGTCTAGTAAAATTAATGTGACATTGTGTACTGGAACTAGTGCTCAAGTAAAGCGCTGCAATACCTTCGGGTCAAGTTTGTGCTATGTAAAACTGCAACAAAAAATAACTCTGTAGTATGAATCTTCGCTGGGAATATTTTAAATTGAGAGGCACAGGGCCAGGTATGTTTAAGCAAAAGTCGAAAAACATTTTCCGTAGCATCATCCTAACTGATCGTTACAGAACATTAATGAACTAAAAGAATATGAAATTCTGTTTTTAGCTGGTCCTATGTGAGACCTATTTTATAATATCTTTTCACAAAAACTGTTTGCGAGAAAATGGTTGTCTCTTCTGACTGGCTGTGCATGGTTCACCACATTACTCTAGTATCCACGCGCATGCTACATTTTAAAGAAATAGTTCTATTTTCGTATAGTATAGTATAGGAACATTGTGGTGTTTCATTCCGTGAGTTCTATGAGGCCCAGCGCCACACACCTTACACATGTAGTAAGATGGCCAAGACCTTCTGAAGTACTCAGATGTGTTATTTGTGCATTCAGAACTTTAGTTTCTGTTTGAAAGAACTACATACCCATTGATTTTTTTCAGTGTGTTACCATTACTTTAAAAAACACAAAAATTGAAATGTTGGCTTCTGAGGGGGTCAGTTGTTTGAATTCAGTTTAGAGGATGCCATCAGTCTATACATGATCAGATATGTATGTGTATATATATAGATGTATGTATATATATAGATGTATGTATATATATATATATATATAGCTGTGGATAGTACATATATATTTTATATTTCATCTGTGAGTTGATCACGTACTTTATAGTATGTTGTTTATGTTTATTCATCTGTCCGGTGGGAAAGGCTACTTAATACAGGTGCAATTCAGCGCCAAACTAGATTGACAAAGGCCTCTTGAAGGCTGAAACGCGTCTCTCCTCGTGCTTGGGATTGAGGGCGACCTGAATAAATAAAAAGATGCCGAATCCGGAACCATCTTGAGTCCGTGCCTTCTTCCATAGAGCTTCTGTGGGAGGTGGTTGTTTGTTTCATTTGATGCAGCGTGAGCGGTCGTCACGCTTTTACGGAACACCAGTTGACTGTGGCTCTCCCTTCAGACCGATTTTGTGGAGGAGTACTTGAGTGCTAATGGGTGAGCCCCCAGCTGTGCAGCCAGGAAGAGGAACGAGGATGACTGCGGCAGAGGATGAGGGTCTCGTAGCGGGGCGGTTTTGCGACTGCCAGCATGGGATCTTGGTTTTCACCAGCAAGAAAGGCCTTCCCTGGAAGACTGGTACCAGCTGGTGACTGGGCACTGCAGACGCCAACGCCGATGTGGTGAGGTGGTTTTGGCGTTATCAATTTTGATGATGGGTCTCCCTCAACCCCGAGGTTGTGCCATATTGTGACTAATTGTATGCCAACTGTCAGCGCCCCCCTTTTTTGACTAATTAATGCCTTTGCCCCGGTGTGAGACACCTTTGACACTGACCCCGTAACAATAATATCTAATGTTCATCATCCACTTAAGAGCTCACCATTCTGTGGCATTATGGGATTTGGAGTCCTAAGGGTTTGGGTGCACGTGCTCGGCAGATTTTGAGTTGCAAGTATACTCATTGTCTGAACATGCAACCCCGAGATGAGACTTTAATTATCCAGTCCCGGTGCTCGGTTTTCATCAGGATTGTGACATTGATATCGTGGCAGGAAAACACTTCAATTTCAAATTTGAGGTCAGATGTCATGATGCTGCGGATTTGTTATCAGCTCGGGTGAGCTTTCGGGACATTGGCTAACAAAAGCGGACATGAACAATAACGTTTGACAGCAGTGGCATTTTTATATTAAGAGTTATATATTTGTATTAAGGCAACACAGGATTACGAGTTTGGCTGCATTTTTTTAAATACCCACATCAATCCCACTGTGATCAACGATTTTGGTGATTCATATGTATAATTATCCATGTGGACAACATTTTCGGTATTTTAAGCAATCTAAATACATGCATTGTGCGTAATATTTATGAAGTTATACCTTACCTGCATTTATGCTGATTTTCTAGCTGTGGATAGTACATATATATTTTATATTTCATCTGGGAGTTGATCACGTACTTTATAGTATGTTGTTTATGTTTATTCATCTGTCCGGTGGGAAGGGCTACTTCATACAGGTGCAATTCAGCGCCAAACTAGATTGACAAAGGCCTCTTGAAGGCTGAAACGCGTCTCTCCTCGTGCTTGGGATTGAGGGCGACCTGAATAAATAAAAAGATGCCGAATCCGGAACCATCTTGAGTCCGTGCCTTCTTCCATAGAGCTTCTGTGGGAGGTGGTTGTTTGTTTCATATATATATATATATATATATATATATATATATATTACCTACTGGCGGTCGCCAGTAGGTAGTTATAGTTAGGACCACGTTTCCATAGGAAAACCTCAACATTCTATTTTGAATAACTTTGGCGCCGGTCGACGAATCCTCGCGAATTTCTCAAAATAGGTGGGGCGCTACGCTCCGCTCCTACCCTGAAAGTCTCGGGGGGATCCGTCAAGCGGGGGCTGAGATAAAAGGGGGGTCCCAAAACGCGTTTTTCCCATGCATTTTTCCATAGGACCTTTAGAACGAGCTACAGCCCGAACGGCTGAACAGAATTACTCAAAATTTGGCAGAGAGGTAGTCCCTAGGTCAAGGAAGTGCCTTTTGTAGGTTTGGTGTAAATCTGTTCAGTAGATTCTGAGAAAATAGCCTTTAAATCAATATATATATCTGAGCCCGCTTACGGTACGCTTACCGTACGCTTACGGTAAGCGTACGGTGGCGTGCGCGAGCGCGATTCTGATTGGCTCTTAGATCTTAGTAAACATTCGAATCGGCCGAAACCAGGAAGCGGCGGCCGCCATTTTCTGTGTTTCACTCTGAAAAAAAAAGAGTGAAAACAAGAAAAGGGGGCAATGAGGAGAGTTACAGACCCCCTTACATTTGTGAGGGGGTCAAAGAAGGACTGTAAAGTACAAAACAAACATTTATTGATTTTTAAAAAAAATCACGGGGTACGCGTACGGTAAGCTTACGGTAAGCGTACGGAAGAAACATGGCGTGCGCGAAGGAGATTCTGATTGGCCCATAGATCTTAGTAAACATTCGAATCGGCCGAAACCAGGAAGCGGCGGCCGCCATTTTGTGTGTTTCACTCAGAAAAAAAACAGAGAAAACAAGGAAAGGGGGCAATGAGGAGAGTTACAGACCCCCTAACATTTGTAAGGGGGTCAAAGAAGGACAGAAAAGTACAAAAAAAACATTTATTGATTTTAAAAAAAATCACGGGGTACGCGTACGGTAAGCTTACGGTAAGCGTACGGTAAAAAAATAAAAATAAATAAATGAAAAGCAGATTTAAGAGTTTAGATATTAGGGAGCTCTAAAAACTGCGTAAAGTGGGCGCGCGGTGCGCGAAGCGCACCGCGTGCTTACTGTGCGAGCACGGTGCGCGAAGCGCACCGTGCGCGCACGGAACGAACTGCGTTAAGTGGGCGCGCACGCCACGAATGGCGTAAAATAACTTAGCATTTAAAAAACCGTACAAATTCACTGAAAAAACCATAGGTTTCACACACGTTATAGTTAGGAATTAGCATTTAAAAAACCTTGCAAATTCACTGAAAAAACCATAGGTTTCACACATGTTATAGTTAGCGGAAATTTTACTGATAAAAAACCAATGAAATTGCCCCGTTATAGTTAGTGCTGGCAACTATAACTCACGCGACCGCAATCTTCTGCTGATGACATATGTGTCTTTATAAAAAAAAATATTTGTAATATATGTATAGCTAAAAATGTATGGAAGAAGACATGGGCAAATAAGTGTCTAAATACAGCATTAGCATCAGCAGAGGATTGCGGTCGCGTGAGTTATAGTTGCCAGCACTAACTATAACGGGGCAATTTCATTGGTTTTTTATCAGTAAAATTTCCGCTAACTATAACATGTGTGAAACCTATGGTTTTTTCAGTGAATATATATATATATATATATATATTATCTACTGGCGGTCGCCAGTAGATAGTTATAGTTAGGACCGTTTTTCCATAGGAAAACTGAAAATTCTATTTTGAATAACTTTGGCGTCGGTTGACGAATCCTCGCGAAAATTTCAAAACTAATGGGGCGCTCCACTCAGCTCCTACCCTGAAAGTCTCGGGGTGATTCGTCAAGCGGGAGCTGAGAAAAAAGGGGGGTTCCAAAACGCATTTTCCCCATGCATTTTCCCATAGGACCTTTAGTCGAAGGTACAGCCCGAACGGCTGAACAGAATTACTTGAAATTTGTCAAAGAGGTAGTCCTCAGGTCAGGCATGTGCCTTTTGCATATATTGTGTCAATCTGTTCAGTAGTTCCTGAGAAAATTGCAGTTAAAAGCACATAAATATCTATAGCCGGTGCCAACATCCGAATCGGTCGAAATCAGGAAGTGTCGACCGCCATTTTGTGTGTGACAGTGAAAAAGAAAGGTGGAGAACGTGAAAAGGGGGCAGGGTACAGAGTTCCTGACCCCCTAGCTTTTGTCAGGGGGTCCCTGAAGGACCATGAAGGGTGAAAAAAACATTATTTGTTTTTAAAATCGAGGGGTGCGCACACGGTACGCGCACCAACGTGAGGTGCGCGCACGGTGCGCGCACGGCGGAATCATAAAAAAAATAGAATTAAAAATCAAATTAGTGTTTAGATGTTAATTGGCTCTAAAAAGAGCCGTTGTGTTAATTGAGGGACAGAGGGAAAAAAAGACATGGAAAAAATTATAGGGTGCCGCACGTGTGCTGCTGTATCTTGCTCTCTATTAGCGGAATGCTGGTGTCCGCATTTGAGAGAAGAGCATTGCACGCATTGCACCGTATATGCATCCTCTTAAACAGAGGGTGTATATCCAGAGGAACCAAACCAGGTGAAGCTGCCGCCGCAGATGAAGTACTCGGCTGAGCTGCCGATGATGTGCTCGGCTGAGCTGCTGCGGATGTGCTCGGCTGAGCTGCTGGAGGGTTTTCTCTAGCAGCTCGAGCATAAGCAACAGGATGTACATCTCTAACGTGCCTGATCATAGTGAAGATACTAAAAGAGTATTTCTTTTTAGGATCTCCTCTTGATAAGACACGATCACAAAGAGTGCAGGTGACTTTTGGAGCATTCACCTTCTTCTGCCCCTGTGGAAATGTAAAAAATTGCCATATAAAAGAGTCTTTCTGTTTCCTCTGTCTCTGTCTCACAAGGGTCTCCTGCTCACTCCCAGAAGATGACTGCTGCTCTGCCATTCTCAAGTACTGGAGTACTAGAAAAGCTGCTCAGCTCCTTCTCCCAGGGAATCAGAAGTAATAATGAGGGGAGTGGGTGTGGTGTTGGAAGTTTCTGGAACTGAAACTACTATAAACCAATGAAAAGTGTTGTTTCTAAATCACATGACTTGCCGTGCGCGCACGCATGCGCGTAGGTAGCACGCGCGCATGCGCGTACGCGCACGGAGAACGCACGCATGTTAGCTGGACATTTCCCTCGTACAAAACCCTAGAAATTCCGCAGTTATAGTTAGTTCAGCTAACTATAACTTGCGCCACCGCAATGCACTGCCGATGACGTCACATATTACATCACTCATGACATGGTCAGTGACATCACTGATGACGTCATCCATGTGATAAATTACTGCATCTTCTCACACCCTAATTTAACTTTTGATACACCAACTCAAAATTTCAGACGTCCATTCTCACAACCATAGATACTCCAATTCCAATAACTACATACCCACTTATTAACTCTTAGGTCTACATACACCTCCACTCATTCACCTGTACAGTCACTCATACTTAGTCACTCCGTACAAAACTATCATATGCATTTATACACCTACATAGACACTCACACACCACCAATCATCTATAGAGGTATTCTCACACCTAGTCAGTCATGCAAATCATTAATTACACTCCCATTTACTCACCTATGCAGTCATATACACACAAGTTCACCTACTCATAAAAATAATACCACATTCTTACGCTCTTATACAATCACTGATACAAGCACACACTCATCCATACAGCCGCACTCACAATCACACACTATCACATCTACCCACTTATATACTCTTACACGCATATATACTGCCTTTCACATATGTAGTTAGTCACAAATGTACCACTGACATATACATTCAATCCCTAACACACCCATACATACACTCACTCAACCATACAGTCCATCACAGATGCACTCTTAAAACCATGCACCCATAGAATCACCCACTCACACATCTATGCATAGAGTCACACACACCCTACCCACACAAATACTCAGGAACCCATACAGATACTGAGACAAGCAATCAATAACTCATATAGACACTCATATAGCTATTCACAAAACCATGCAGCCACTTATACACCAACATACAGACACATACAGACATTTACACAGTTTAGTCACTAGTCTGCAGTAAGATACATTTAATGACTCACTTATAGAGTCAGTTACGCACCACAGAAAATCATCCATTTACACACTTGTACACCAACTCATTCTTCAACAGGCCTTTCCCTATATATATTAAACATATTAAAATTGTTCAGAAACACATACTCAATGGATGACGTCATCAGTGATGTCATCAGTGATGTCATTTGAGATGTCATCAGTGATGTCATGAGTGATGTCACTGACCATGTCATGAGTGATGTAATATGTGACGTCATCAGCAGTGGATTGCGGGCGCGCGAGTTATAGTTAGCTGAACTAACTATAACGGGGGAATTTCATTGGTTTTTTACGAGTGAAATGTCCAGCTAACTATAACATGTGTGAAACCTATGGTTTTTCCCCAATAAAAAGCCTTTATTGGTATGAGCAGTACACATTTCAGTCCATTAAAAGCAGCCGACCGCTGCCTGACGCGTTTCGAGATTAACTCTTCCTCATAGGCAATGGCGGTCGAAAGAAGCAATAAAGGCTTTTTATTGGGGAAAAAGCGGTCTGTGGTTTCGAGTGCTGCTCGCTTGTCGGACACCCCACGGAGCATGATATATATATATATATGTATATATTCATTTAATTATTTTGGAAATCATTTCTAATTAGGTTTACCAACAAAGCAATACAACAAAAGTGTCTCTCTCAGTGCATTACATGGGATCCATGACAATTATCATAACAGACAGTGATAGGGCCATATGCTTTCAAACCTCTTTAAACTAATTAAAAAGGAACAGTGGCAGGACATGGCATCAGATAAAGTTGAGTATAGCGAGGGAGGCCCAGAAACAAGGGGGGAAAAATAGTAACAACATGGTGTTGCGCATGTGAAGCAGCGGGGGATTCTGCGTGAGGGCGTAGGGGTTCCGCCCCCCCTTATTCCTTCCTCCCGGGTCAGCCATTGCAAAAGTGTAAATTTACTCTTTTAAAAAATCTTTATGCACACACTCCTCTTGCTTGGGGCAATGCTGTTGTGACACTGACAGCGAAGCCGATGCATTCTATTTTTTATGGGCGGGCCCTCCGTCTACTGTATTCATTGGGGTGACAAGCTCACAGCCATGAGGCTTGAAGGCCAGTCTCCACCCCTTAATGACATGGGGGTAAAGTTAGCTCCTGGGCCCTTCTGGCTGAAGCCCTGTAGCGCCTGGGGCTTTACGTCAGTCAGTGAATGGAGAGGATGGTTACCCCACCCATTCCCAACTCATCACAGGGAAGTGGGTTGTGCTCTTTGACGAGTTGGGAAAGGGTGGGGTAGAGGCTGCAGGCCGATGTGAAGTTGACAATTTGAGTCTGCCCAGTACTTTTCAAAACACACTGCGCAGACTCAAGGTGTCTGCTTCCTGCTACTGATGTTAATTGCAGGGCCATGTGGACCTCGGACGCGTTCATCCATTTTCAGCTCCAGCGTCGCTCTGGTGTCGCAGGTGCCTTTCGACATCACCTACATGCTTCCCTTACCTGATCCGAAGTTGACACCTGCGCAAAGTTATCAGTCATCTGCATTGGCTCTCCGGGGTCCCCAGAAACTTGGCCAGGGACATCAGGTCCTTGTAAGTTTGTTCTTCTCTTCCTTTAGAGGTGCAGTGCTGCTGTTACTTCAATCTCTCTTTAACTTTTCTGTGAAGCATGGAGAATTTACAGTTAGGAGGGGCCCGTACCCGTTTCAGGAAGACAGCAGTGAAATGTTCCATGCTGGCGCGTACACATTGGTAAACAAATTTATGTAGGAAAGTATCAGGGGGCGTGGCTTGCAGCCCAGTATGGCGGTCGCTTGAGAGACGTGCTCTGGGCCAGGGTAGCTAATCCGGCCAACACCCGATATTTACTGCCGCATCCGCTTACTGGTGCATACATAAGGGATTATCTACCCGCAGAGGGGACGCTAACGCAAGGGTTCCGAATGGCTGAGAGATCCGTTGCGATGGAGTCTGGAACGGCGCGAGGCCTAAGCTGTGGGCGGAGACTACTAGGCAGCGACCTGTCCTACTTCGTGGCTGGGCCGGAGTAGCTTGAAGAGGGCTGGCATACTAACATGAGTCCCCGGTCCTGGGCCCTCCATCCGGGGCCTGGACTCGTCACCCGGAGAAGACCCCGCTGAGCTGAATTTCAACCTGTATCGCTCGGAGGTCCCTCCAGCATCCAGGTACACCCAGAGAGGCATTGCCAGCGAGACCGTCCCCGTGAGAAGTAGCAGGGGCACTGATTAGGCACAGTCTGCCCGTGCTCCCCTCTCCCTCGTGCCAACCATTCCTTGGGGCGGCTGCCAGGAGTACGCTGCTGTTGACTGGGGGCCAGGGGACAGAGGCTGGAGTGCGGACCTGCAGAAGGCGCCCAACTGCACGCTGCCCTGATCAGGGCCTGGAATATCTGCGCTGCCCCTGATAAAGCCGCTGCAGCACTGTGTGGGTCCCTGCGGATATTTCCCCCTTTCCTGCCGGTCTCCCCTGTAGAGTGTGCAGCTGGGAGGCGGCAGGGAGCCTAAAGTCTGTGTCTGGAAAGGCGGCTGAGGACCTGGCTGTGAAGGGGGCCCAGAAGACGACAGATCATGGCGCAGCAGAAGGGCCTTCCCACGATACAACCTTGTCATGCATCCACAGGCTTCAGTAGTTGACGTCCATCCGTGGGGGCCGTCAGATATTTTTCACTCATGCCACCTGGCCCCCCCCCCCCCTTCCCACGGCTGTAGTTGGACACCGGCGCAACTACCCTCCTCACTGCAGACTGTGAGTACATTTCCTCCATGTGGAGCTCATAGAGACAAGGCGGGACACCCGGTTGGCTTCCTGCTGAGGCCCGGGACAATAATATCAGTGGAAGGGGCTGACTGGGGGTGCAGTGTGGCGTGAGCCCAGAGACATAATTAAGTGCGAATGGGATCCGCTTGTGGAGGGTTCGCTTTGCAGCTGTTGAGGCATGATAATGTTCAAATGTGACTCAAGAGGCTAATGCGGCTACCAAAAGCGGTCAAGAACGCTAGACATTGAAAGCTTTGGCAGTTTGTTGCACCCACCTTGATGGCTACAATGGACAGTGCGACACAGCTGAGGCGCTAATCGTTTGGGGAGATCTCACTGCGCTGAGCTGACGTGGTTCATTCTGGATCCCCAGCTATGCCTTGCATCAGTGTGACTTAAATAGCAGCCTCTCCATATGGTAAGAAACACTGTTTTCCCTTTATCGGTGATCAACATAGGCCCGGCCCCACTGTACTGTACACTGAGCAAATAACAGGTGGGCAATCTGGACTACCCAATCGTATACTCAAATATCACCCTGTCACCCAAGCTAGAGGTAATCATGGGCAGAGGAAAGCAGAGGACGACCTCCAGATCCGGGAGGGCGGGATCTCTCTCGCCGACATCGGAGCGCTCACCCCGACGTTCACAGCAAGTACAGGACGGAGCGGTCTCTAACCCCCCAGTGGATAAATTGGATATGATATTGAAGGAGATAAGAGACTCGAGATCTGCGTTAGAAAATCAGTTGGGCACGATCTCTGTGGACCTTAACTTACTCAAGGATGACCACAGAAAATTAGCTGATAAGGTTAAAACTACAGAACAAACACTGGAAACATTAGTGCCACAAGTGTACACCCAAGATGAACAGCTAAGTCAAATGCGCCAGCAAATCGAATACCTACAGGCTTGTGCAGACGATGCAGAAGGCCCAGGCCCGGTGAAAAAACATCAGAATAGTTGGATTCCCGGAGGGATCGGAGGGCCTCAACCCAACGACCTTCATAGAAAACTGGTTGCAAACTAGTGTGGCCCCTACGGGTTTGTCCGCGCATTTTACTGTCGAACGTGCTCATCCAGGCCCCACACGACGGCCTGTACCTGGTGAAAATCCCCGCCCAATATTGGCTAGGATTCTGAACTATAGAGACCGTGACCATTTATTGCAGGTGGCGAGGGACACAGGCCCGCTACAGGTGGATAATGCTAAAATCTCGATCTTTCCTGACTACATACTAGCAGTGCACCGTAAACGTTTTTCATTCATGGAAGTTAAGGCTCGAATCCGAGCAGCAGGCCTCACATTTGCATTACTGTTTCCCGCAAAACTGAAAATCATATATAACCAGCGTTCTGTCTTTTTCGACACGCCTGACAGTGCCTGGGATTGGTTGGACAGAAATTTCCCAGACACACTACCTGCCAGACGGTTGGACTCCGCACAGCCGAAATCACAACGCACTCCCCGGAGATGCAGAAGGGGTCACCTCACGCAGAGAACAGGATCCAGTCCTCTGCCTCATCAACAAGTGATAGAGGGTAGACAGGAGGCCCCCCGAACTGCCACGGCTCTCTGTGTCCCTCGTCCACCTATCAGCACAAGTCCTTCCGAGGAGGTTAATTCGGACTCCGACTCGGGAAGCAGTGTCACACTGTTCCCTTCGGAGCTTACGCAGCTCAGCAATGATCCCTTGGGGTGACCTGTTTGTGTATAAGATGGAATATGGTACCCAAATAGTTAAAATGTGAAATGAACACATTCCGTATAATTTGTAATGCTGATTCCTAAATTTGTATTGGCCAGAATGTACGTCATTACGTAGTATAATTATAATGTTTTTCGAACACATGAAATGGAAGGATTGGTAAGCTCCCTGGCCCGGCCTGTTCTGGGCGTTTTCATTCCCACGTCACTGTTTTTGATGGGAATGCTATATGCAACCTCCTTCGAAAGTGACTGCAACTGGTTAAAGTGTTTTCTGTTGATGTGTAGTACACAGTTTGGTTGAGCGAAGTTGGATCGTTGGACCCAGTATTGGGATGAAGTTGTATTGTTTGTATTATTGCTTCACAATCCAATGTTGGGATTGGGGGGTGGGGTTCGTGGGGTGGGATGGGGGGGTGCTAATTAATGTGCCCTGATGATGTCGACTGCCAAATCTTATACTATTGTATCCTGGAATGGGCACGATGCACAAGTGGCATAGAATAGCTGCGCAATTACATTGCCATAAAGCCCAAATAGTCCATCTTCAGGAGACACACCTAGTGCCCTCAGAAACTATGAAATTGCAGAGACGGTGGAGGGGGCAACTTTACGCAACAGCCTATTCCGCCTTTTCTAGAGGGACTGCAATTTGGATATGGGCGGAAATCCCCTTCTCCCTTAGTGAGAGTAAGATAGATGACCAAGGAAGATATGTATTTATACGGGGAGCATTGGATGGTAGGCAGGTGGTGTTGGGTTGCTTTTATACTCCAAATGTAGACCAATAGTCCATTTTATCAAGAGTCTCCCGGGCACTGGTCGCAATATCCATTGATGTTAGGAGGGGACCTAAATGCAGTGTTTGATGTAGGACTAGATCGCTCTCATGCCCCCTTACCGAACACGACAGCTCACTCACAAGCGGCTGCTTTAACGTGATGGGAGCAGGGATGGGAATTACTGAATATCTGGAGGACCCTGCATGTAAACATGTGAGAATATTCCTTTTATTCCTACCTGCACAAGTTACATACCCATCTAGACCACTTCTTTTGTACAGCTGACTTGTCCCCGACCATTAAGCAATGTAATTATTTGGGCAAGACCATATCGGACCATAATCCCATAGAATTAGTGCTAAATTGGGGTCGTTCACCCGCACCTATCCCCACATGGCGATTGGAACCGATACATTTAGAAGATCAGGTGTTCCGAGCCACACTGACTACAGCCATTTTTCTTTTTTTTTTTAAAGTATCTTTATTGGTATTTTCTGAAAATCATCACGACTTTATACAGAATGCTCAAATATGAGAAGCAAAAATATAAAACACATATATAAAAAACATTTCTCAATGCAGCAACATAAAAGTGACATTAGTGTGCCATTCCCAATCACAGATTGTGCATCTTGCGAGCTTGTGTCGTGAGGTCGCTCCTCATCCTCTTTCATATGTATTTTTTTTGTTTGTTTTTGCTATATCAGATATTACACATAACTATTATCATTGTCTACATATTATTTACGACATTTCCAGACTGGACTGTTATGGCAGCAACTTATTGTTATGCAACTCACATTTTAAAAAGAAAATGACGTGCCAGTCAGACCTGGTCAATCATGCACTGCGAAAGAGGGATGTGTGATTTACATGATGATAGGACATAGAAAATAAAAAAAAGAAACATTGTTTTCATTCTCTGGAATGTACCAATGAGACATATGTTTAAATACACTTCAACCAAACTGAAAATTACAATATAAAAAAAGAAGAAAAAATAACATGCCATCTATAAAGTTTGAACAAAAGCAATAGGTACCAAGCTGAATCATCAGTGCAGTGTCATGGGAACAGCATACCCGGCCAAAGAGCGGAGCAGTGCTCATATTAAGGCACAGTTGCCAACAAGCGGGGAGGTTCTCTATATCCGAAAAGGAGGGGGGGGGGAGGGTGTAGGCAATTATCTATAACGATCCAGGGGGTGCAGTGATGTGTTCTACTGTGTGCGCTGAGGTGTTGCTGCAGCCCTCAACTAAGTGTTGAGGAATCAGTGTACCTGACTCGGGTCGGCAGCTTGGGTATTATTTGCTCCCGCTGCGTGTCCCGTCCACAGGAGGGTAAGTAAGGCGTCCCAGCTTTGCGCAATGGTAAACTTGCGGAGCCCCACTGTCTCCTCTCTATGCAGCGCTGTGCTCTCTGCTTGCGCCCATATTGTAAGTGAACGTCTCCAACTGCGTGTCTCTGGAGGGCTGGCATTTTTCCAGTTCTTGGTTATTAAGCGCTTTCCCTTAACGAGACCTAAATCACGGAACCTGGAGGTGACCTTATTCTTTTTGGACCTGGTATAAAGCCCTAGGACGCATACTTCCCATGACAATAGTAACGATGTGCCTGGGCATGAAGCTAATAGTGTGACCACCTCCCGCCAATAATGTTGGAGGGACGCACAGTTCCACAGCATATGAAGCAGGTCAGCATCGGGATGTTGGCAGCGTGGGCATACAGAGGTAAAGATGTGAAAATATCTATTTATCAGGTATGCCCTCTGTATGATGTATGTTTGTATGAGCTTAAACCTAAAGTTCCTTAGTATATGCTTAGCGCCCACAATATAATGTCCCATTCCTTATCGGTCCAGGGCCGGACTCAATCTGTCTCCCATTTTACTCGGAGACTTTGCATTCGTTTCAGCGTATGTGTAAGTAGTGTACCACATGCGATCCCGCACCCATGACATGCAAATATTGGATCAAGAGGTGTGTTGATGGGGGGAGGAGCCAAGATGGCGACCGGGACGGCAGCGTAGGCTCCCGGCTCCGTGAACCTCCGCATCCCGCACAGATATCCTGCATGAGATCCTTAGCCTGCGCTATATGCCCGTGTTGGTGAATGAGAGCGGCAACCGATCGTGTGACTCCGAAGTTTATGGCGGCGGTACCGCCGGAGAAATGTCCATTTGAAGTTTGCGGCCTGTGCCGCCCTGGAACTGGGACCTCGAGTGGACAACATGGCCGGGCGGCAGTTCAACAACAGCGGCCTTTGGTGACTGGGTGGAGTCGGACTACCGGAGCGGTGCGAATATCAGCCTACATTTCGCCGTGGTCGTTCCTACCACTAAGCGTAGCGGAACGAGTGCATGCCCGCGGTGGCAATTCCAAGATTCTCCGGTGATTGCCTCAGCCTTCGCCGGTGAGCTGCCCGGACGCCGCCCGTAACTCGCCCTGATTCTTGCGGGCTGCTCCCGGATTTTCGCGGGCGCTGGTCCGTGGTGGGGATGATTGTTGCCCGTGACCACACACCGGATATATTTTTTGCCTGCCCCCGGCACCCTGTTTCCAGTGACGTGGACCTTGAGGCGCTTGTCCCTGAGTCCCGGTCCCAATCTGGGTTGGACCTACCCGGCGGCCATCTTGATAGGACGAAGTCTACCATCCTGTACACTGGGTCGCGGCAAGATTGGGAGTGTGCGACTATGAGGAGCGTAGCGGAGCGAGCGCCAGGAGCTGTGCTGGGGTACGGTGACCTTCTCGAAGCTCTCGGTGCCCTTCATTCCACCTTGGTTCACGGCGCCTGGGTACTGTTTCCCGCAAAACTGAAAATCATATATAACCAGCGTTCTGTCTTTTTCGACACGCCTGACAGTGCCTGGGATTGGTTGGACAGAAATTTCCCAGACACACTACCTGCCAGACGGTTGGACTCCGCACAGCCGAAATCACAACGCACTCCCCGGAGATGCAGAAGGGGTCACCTCACGCAGAGAACAGGATCCAGTCCTCTGCCTCATCAACAAGTGATAGAGGGTAGACAGGAGGCCCCCCGAACTGCCACGGCTCTCTGTGTCCCTCGTCCACCTATCAGCACAAGTCCTTCCGAGGAGGTTAATTCGGACTCCGACTCGGGAAGCAGTGTCACACTGTTCCCTTCGGAGCTTACGCAGCTCAGCAATGATCCCTTGGGGTGACCTGTTTGTGTATAAGATGGAATATGGTACCCAAATAGTTAAAATGTGAAATGAACACATTCCGTATAATTTGTAATGCTGATTCCTAAATTTGTATTGGCCAGAATGTACGTCATTACGTAGTATAATTATAATGTTTTTCGAACACATGAAATGGAAGGATTGGTAAGCTCCCTGGCCCGGCCTGTTCTGGGCGTTTTCATTCCCACGTCACTGTTTTTGATGGGAATGCTATATGCAACCTCCTTCGAAAGTGACTGCAACTGGTTAAAGTGTTTTCTGTTGATGTGTAGTACACAGTTTGGTTGAGCGAAGTTGGATCGTTGGACCCAGTATTGGGATGAAGTTGTATTGTTTGTATTATTGCTTCACAATCCAATGTTGGGATTGGGGGGTGGGGTTCGTGGGGTGGGATGGGGGGGTGCTAATTAATGTGCCCTGATGATGTCGACTGCCAAATCTTATACTATTGTATCCTGGAATGGGCACGATGCACAAGTGGCATAGAATAGCTGCGCAATTACATTGCCATAAAGCCCAAATAGTCCATCTTCAGGAGACACACCTAGTGCCCTCAGAAACTATGAAATTGCAGAGACGGTGGAGGGGGCAACTTTACGCAACAGCCTATTCCGCCTTTTCTAGAGGGACTGCAATTTGGATATGGGCGGAAATCCCCTTCTCCCTTAGTGAGAGTAAGATAGATGACCAAGGAAGATATGTATTTATACGGGGAGCATTGGATGGTAGGCAGGTGGTGTTGGGTTGCTTTTATACTCCAAATGTAGACCAATAGTCCATTTTATCAAGAGTCTCCCGGGCACTGGTCGCAATATCCATTGATGTTAGGAGGGGACCTAAATGCAGTGTTTGATGTAGGACTAGATCGCTCTCATGCCCCCTTACCGAACACGACAGCTCACTCACAAGCGGCTGCTTTAACGTGATGGGAGCAGGGATGGGAATTACTGAATATCTGGAGGACCCTGCATGTAAACATGTGAGAATATTCCTTTTATTCCTACCTGCACAAGTTACATACCCATCTAGACCACTTCTTTTGTACAGCTGACTTGTCCCCGACCATTAAGCAATGTAATTATTTGGGCAAGACCATATCGGACCATAATCCCATAGAATTAGTGCTAAATTGGGGTCGTTCACCCGCACCTATCCCCACATGGCGATTGGAACCGATACATTTAGAAGATCAGGTGTTCCGAGCCACACTGACTACAGCCATTTTTCTTTTTTTTTTTAAAGTATCTTTATTGGTATTTTCTGAAAATCATCACGACTTTATACAGAATGCTCAAATATGAGAAGCAAAAATATAAAACACATATATAAAAAACATTTCTCAATGCAGCAACATAAAAGTGACATTAGTGTGCCATTCCCAATCACAGATTGTGCATCTTGCGAGCTTGTGTCGTGAGGTCGCTCCTCATCCTCTTTCATATGTATTTTTTTTGTTTGTTTTTGCTATATCAGATATTACACATAACTATTATCATTGTCTACATATTATTTACGACATTTCCAGACTGGACTGTTATGGCAGCAACTTATTGTTATGCAACTCACATTTTAAAAAGAAAATGACGTGCCAGTCAGACCTGGTCAATCATGCACTGCGAAAGAGGGATGTGTGATTTACATGATGATAGGACATAGAAAATAAAAAAAAGAAACATTGTTTTCATTCTCTGGAATGTACCAATGAGACATATGTTTAAATACACTTCAACCAAACTGAAAATTACAATATAAAAAAAGAAGAAAAAATAACATGCCATCTATAAAGTTTGAACAAAAGCAATAGGTACCAAGCTGAATCATCAGTGCAGTGTCATGGGAACAGCATACCCGGCCAAAGAGCGGAGCAGTGCTCATATTAAGGCACAGTTGCCAACAAGCGGGGAGGTTCTCTATATCCGAAAAGGAGGGGGGGGGGAGGGTGTAGGCAATTATCTATAACGATCCAGGGGGTGCAGTGATGTGTTCTACTGTGTGCGCTGAGGTGTTGCTGCAGCCCTCAACTAAGTGTTGAGGAATCAGTGTACCTGACTCGGGTCGGCAGCTTGGGTATTATTTGCTCCCGCTGCGTGTCCCGTCCACAGGAGGGTAAGTAAGGCGTCCCAGCTTTGCGCAATGGTAAACTTGCGGAGCCCCACTGTCTCCTCTCTATGCAGCGCTGTGCTCTCTGCTTGCGCCCATATTGTAAGTGAACGTCTCCAACTGCGTGTCTCTGGAGGGCTGGCATTTTTCCAGTTCTTGGTTATTAAGCGCTTTCCCTTAACGAGACCTAAATCACGGAACCTGGAGGTGACCTTATTCTTTTTGGACCTGGTATAAAGCCCTAGGACGCATACTTCCCATGACAATAGTAACGATGTGCCTGGGCATGAAGCTAATAGTGTGACCACCTCCCGCCAATAATGTTGGAGGGACGCACAGTTCCACAGCATATGAAGCAGGTCAGCATCGGGATGTTGGCAGCGTGGGCATACAGAGGTAAAGATGTGAAAATATCTATTTATCAGGTATGCCCTCTGTATGATGTATGTTTGTATGAGCTTAAACCTAAAGTTCCTTAGTATATGCTTAGCGCCCACAATATAATGTCCCATTCCTTATCGGTCCAGGGCCGGACTCAATCTGTCTCCCATTTTACTCGGAGACTTTGCATTCGTTTCAGCGTATGTGTAAGTAGTGTACCACATGCGATCCCGCACCCATGACATGCAAATATTGGATCAAGAGGTGTGTTGATGGGGGGAGGAGCCAAGATGGCGACCGGGACGGCAGCGTAGGCTCCCGGCTCCGTGAACCTCCGCATCCCGCACAGATATCCTGCATGAGATCCTTAGCCTGCGCTATATGCCCGTGTTGGTGAATGAGAGCGGCAACCGATCGTGTGACTCCGAAGTTTATGGCGGCGGTACCGCCGGAGAAATGTCCATTT
This sequence comes from Triturus cristatus, assembly GCF_964204655.1. Lineage (NCBI taxonomy): Eukaryota > Metazoa > Chordata > Amphibia > Caudata > Salamandridae > Triturus > Triturus cristatus. The sequence goes on from NC_140582.1 coordinate 817,855,720, forward strand.
GAAGTTTGCGGCCTGTGCCGCCCTGGAACTGGGACCTCGAGTGGACAACATGGCCGGGCGGCAGTTCAACAACAGCGGCCTTTGGTGACTGGGTGGAGTCGGACTACCGGAGCGGTGCGAATATCAGCCTACATTTCGCCGTGGTCGTTCCTACCACTAAGCGTAGCAGAACGAGTGCATGCCCGCGGTGGCAATTCCAAGATTCTCCGGTGATTGCCTCAGCCTTCGCCGGTGAGCTGCCCGGACGCCGCCCGTAACTCGCCCTGATTCTTGCGGGCTGCTCCCGGATTTTCGCGGGCGCTGGTCCGTGGTGGGGATGATTGTTGCCCGTGACCACACACCGGATATATTTTTTGCCTGCCCCCGGCACCCTGTTTCCAGTGACGTGGACCTTGAGGCGCTTGTCCCTGAGTCCCGGTCCCAATCTGGGTTGGACCTACCCGGCGGCCATCTTGATAGGACGAAGTCTACCATCCTGTACACTGGGTCGCGGCAAGATTGGGAGTGTGCGACTATGAGGAGCGTAGCGGAGCGAGCGCCAGGAGCTGTGCTGGGGTACGGTGACCTTCTCGAAGCTCTCGGTGCCCTTCATTCCACCTTGGTTCACGGCGCCTGGGTACTGGGGAGTAAGCTTGATGGTGTGGCATCAGCGTCGGAACAGTTGCGGCCTGCCTGTCCCCAGGTACACAGGGACTTTCTACACTGCACACAGGAGGACAGTGTCGTGGCCGCCCCTGTGAATAGTGAACAGCTGGAAACTCCGGACTGTATACTAACGTGTGATCGGCTGGCTGTGGGTCTGGTCTGTTCCGGAGGTCTTGGACCTGAGTGGGGGGTGGTGGCCTTGTCCCGTGCGCGGCCTCCGGCGACCCAGGCAATATTCAAGCAACGGTCGCCTGCTCTGGCTGATTCCGCCTTCCTGGACCTTGTGTGCAGTGCAGATCCTGGGGCAGCACTGGGAAAGACGACCCTCCATGATGCTGACTGTGTTGGTATTCAGAGACTTCCACCCTACCTGTGTGTGTCGCTTCCTGGTCTTTTTTGGACGCTCCTCTTCCTTGTAACATTGGACATGGCACTGGGTCGATGGGTATGCCTGGGTAGATTCGCAAAGAGTGGCCAAGGATAAGGTTGATCCTTCAGAGGTGGTCATCTAATAGGCGGGCGGGCTCAGGGGTTGCGTGCTCTCACGGCATAACTGTTAGTGTAATAGGTGCATAATGTTCCCCATTTTTCTTTGACATGGTCGATTTTGTGTTGTTTATTGTTTGCTTTGGGGGAAGACATATTGTGCGGGAGGGAGAAGCCGGGGGCATGTTTTGAAGGCCCTCCTCCAGTTTATTAATACTCTCTCTACCCCCCCGTCTGGTGGGGTTTCTTTTCTTACTCCTTTTTCTCTGCTTCTTCTATATTTCGGGTCTGGTTCCGGGGCGACAGGCACACTGCTGGGGGGGGGGGGCGTACTCATCTGCAGAGGTGCAGGGTGGGGGGTTGGGGGAGGGGATTCTTTAGTCTTTAACCCCTTTTTTCCATGGCCTCCTTTTTCTTTTCTTATTCTTCTTTGTCTTTCTTTTCTGGGATCAGCATGGTAGAACTCCTTCGTTGTTAATCACTGCTTTTTCATGTGTGCCACAATTTCCGTGGTGTTTTCTGGGTTTTAGGGCAGGGGACTGCAGGCGCAAATGGCCGTGATATTCCTCCACATCCTGAACTTCCTGTTTCAGCGCCATTGATTAGATAGATTGCTGTTTATTGTTGACGTTTATTATTCCGCCTGCCATTTTTCGCTGCTGGGAAACTGTTTGGCACCTGATCCTTCCATCCTCCCTTATTATAAAATGAAAACCTTTTGTATCCTGGTCTCCTACTTGGGCTGTTCAGTGGCCGAGAGTATACTAGCATGGAGATTCTGCTCCCCGAGGTGCTGCCTGTGATAAAATTTGATCTCTGTTACTCTGACTGCTTAGCGGCCGGCCCCGGGGGTTGTAGGCCCATACTTGTTATTGTTGAAATGTCAATAAAGGTTTTTCAAAAAAAAAAAAAAAAAAAAAAAAAAGAGGTGTGTTGATGGCTCAGTTGACAAATTCCCCCAGGCAGCCGACAGAGCCTTCAGAATGGAAGTATGTAATAGGAATTGACCTGCTGGTAATTCAGCATCTGCGACTAGTGTTTCAAACGGGATGTATGTTATTACATCGCATACCAATACCACGTGTGCCATTACAACGTGGGTATTACTACATGATGTCAATGACAACGACATGCCCTTACATCGCAAAATTTAACCACGACTATGATTTTACCACGCATGCCATTGCAACGCAAAGGCGTGCGTGGTAAAGCTATACTCGTGGTTAAAGTTTGCAAGGTAAGTGACTCTACCTTACCCTTGCACAACCATCCCCGACCCCCGGTCCTCTCCCTACAATAACACTGCACTACACTACACGACCCCCCGACACCACCCTAAAACCCTACACTACAACACTAACCTAAACCCTAAAACACTACACAAGCACTACAACACTACCCTAATCCCTAAAACACTGTACTACACAAACACTACACTACCCTAAACCTTAAAATACTACACTACACAAACACTACAACACTACCCTAAAACACTACACTACACAAACACTACAACACTACCCTAAACCGTAAGACACTACAGAAACAAACACTACAACACTACCCTAAACCCTAAAACACTACACAAACACTACAACACTACCCTAAACCCTAAAACACTACACTACACAAACACTACAACACTACACTAAACCCTAAACCACTACACTACACAAACACTACAGCACTACCCTATACCACTACCCACACTACTCCCACCCCAACACTACCCTAAACCCTAAAACACTATGACACTACCCTAAACCACTACCCACACTACTCCCATCCCTACACTAGCCTAAACCCTAAAACACTATGACACTACAACACTACAACACTACCCTAAACCACTACCCACACTACTCCCCCTACACTACCCCTAACCCTAAAACACTACCCCTAGCACGACCACCCTACACTACCCAAACACCACTACACTACCCTAAACCCTAAAACACTTCGACACTACAACACTACCCTAAACCACTACCCACACTACTCCCACCCCTACACTACCCCTAGCCCTAAAACACTACCCCTAGCACGACCCCTACACTACCCATACACCACTACACTACCCTAAAACACTACAACACTACCCTAAACCACTACCCACACTACTCCCACCCCAAGCACAATCACCCTTACCTCTCTTTCCTCATGGTTCCTCTCCAGCGTCGACGTCTCTGCTCCCGGTTCCTGCTTCCTGCTTCACATCGAGAGGCAGTGCACGTTGTTGTGAGGAAACGGAAGAGCCTCTGTTTCCTCACAACGAGGTGGATCGGCATTACATTGCATGCATTGTAACAGCGCATTCGATGTAAAAACACACGTAGTAATGGCTACGCATTGTTACATCGCATGCGTTGTTACGCTTGCGATGTAATGGCATTGCGGGGAAACAGCAGCGTTGTAATGGCTGTTTCTCTTTCAAATGGTATCAATGCGCCTTCCCTATACAAATCGCCTAGAGTGACTAGTTCTGCCGCATGCCAGGTCACCAGAGCTGCTTCCGATGTGCCTAGCGTACCCCTCGGTGTTCCCATCAATGGTAACATTGGGGCATATGGGAGTATCGTGCGAGTGAGATATAAGCTTCTTATATAGCACCTATGATCTAATCCCAAGTGTAAATGTGGTGGTCGCGGAAGTTTGGCGATGGGATCAAACAGATGGCAGATTTAAGAGTGGGTCTAGGGCGGGTGCGTAGACACCGTATCTTCAAGACACCTGCCAACTAACCATTTCATCGCCCATTGAAGCTGGGCTGCTAAATAATACAGTTCCATATTAGGGACAGCTAGCCCGCTCTGATTCACTGACTACAGCCATTACCACATTTTTTGCGGAGAATGAGGACACAGCAGCAACCAGATCCTTAGAATGGGAGGTCTTTAAGGTCACGCTGCGGGGTGTCACCTTACCTTAGGGTCCTTGGTGGGAATTAGGAGTGAGACGGTTAGAGATATATCGGAACTAGAAGGTGCTCTGCAAGCAAAAGAGATAGCAGCCCAAATAAGTGAGGAGGGGGCCAAAGACTTATAAGAGGCCAGGATTCAGTATGCTGAATTGTTGGAACGGTTAAGGACGATTGACATGCAAACGTATACACTTCGTACACACACAGAAGCTGATAGAGCTAGCACATTATTAGCCCGATTGATTAAACCTCAAATAACCCCCACCCTCATACTGGCGATAACTAATGCCCAACGACCATTGGTCACCTCCCAAGCGGTCATTAATCACACATTGCGAGAATACTACACTAACCTGTACACTGCTCCCCCTCTGGACATGTCAGAAGCAATCACTCGCTTTCTGGCAGAGGTCGAACTTCCTACTATTTCAGACTCACATGCTGAGGAGCTGGAGGCTCCGCTCACTGCAGCAGAGATCCGTGTGGCCATAAAGGCATTGGCCCGCAATAAAACTCCGGGTTTAGATGGGCTTCCGGTTGAATTTTATTCAACATTTGCAGAAACATGAGTTCCAAAGTTGCTACAGCTCTATACTACCTCACTCACGGAAGGTTCCTTGCCTCCCACCACTAGGGAAGCACTGGTCACATCCTTGTTAAAGCCTCACAAAGTCCCTACTGAACTTACGTCCTATAGGCCCCTATCAATTCTTAACACTGAATACAAAATACTTAGTAAACTTTTGGCATCTAGATTACTCCCCCTACTTCCCATACTAGTGTACATAGATCAATGTGGGTTTATACCCAACCGTAGCACCTCACTAAATATTTGCCGTCTACATGCTGTGATCCATGCGGCTTCGCCATCAGCAATATTCACTGGGTCTCTTTCATTAGATGTACGCCAAGCATTCGATACTTTGAGCTGGGCATATATGTTAGCCGTGTTGGCTAAATTCGGCCTTCCCCCACCATACTGCAATTGAGTAAAATTGCCTTACACTAACCCTACAGCCCGTGCCGAGACTGGGCTCACTACCTCACCAATGTATTCTGTTTATCGTGGTACACGCCAAGGATGCCCCTTGTCGCCCTTAATGTTTCTGCTAGCATTGGAGCCTCTAGCTCAAAGTCTGCGTCAAATTATGGCCCCATATGGTATACCACTGGCTGGAACAGTCCATTCTGTGTTAATCTATGCAGATGACATGTTGTTATATGTTAAAGATTTGAACGAAAATATGCATGAAACAGCAGCAGAGTTTTCACGGTTCGGGGGAATATCCGGATTATGCCTTAACGCCTCAAAATCAGTGGCATACTCCTTTTATGATACATATAATAGACCTCACTTACAGTTTGGTCAGCTACAATTTAAGGTGGAACCCACAGCTTTTAAATACCTAGGGATACACGTTTACAGAACCAGTGCGGACATTATAGACGGGAATGTGGTTAGAACTATTAACTCACTCCGTTCCCAGATCTTTTTGGAATACATTACCGTTAACAGTGGCGGGTCGTTTGGCCGTGTCTAAAATGGTCATGTTACCTAGACTCCTATATCACTTTGTAAACCTCCCGGTGATTCTCCCTGCATGGATTTTTAAAACATTGGATACCCTGTTAGTGTCTTTGCTGTGGGGAACGGGTAGACATAGGCTAGCATTGGCCAAAATGCAGTTGCAGAGTGCCGCAGGTGGTATGGGGGTTCCCGATATTAAGGCCACTGTATAGTGGGGTAACTACAATGGCTAGCATATTGGTTGGCGGGCCATAACTTATTTAAGATAGGATATACCCCGGACCGTTTGCAACGCAGTTTCCTACAGGCACAACTATGTCCTGGGGTCGACAAACTGAGAGTTCCCCCCATTCTTTTGCATGTAGCAATGCAATATTGGAAACAGGCACAAAAGTATGCAAAAATATCTTTCCCATATGCCCCAAATATCCCGCTTTTGGCCTACCCACTGGACGAGGAATTTTGTCTAGTGCTCGAATACAAAGTTGGACCCAGAATGGTACAGGGATGGTTGGAGATCTATTCTTGGATGGCAGCCTGATGAATCATGATGAATTTGTACATAATAATGCAGTACCCGCAACCCTCTTTCTCACACATGCATCAATCACACAATTCATCCGGAAATACTGTTTGGTGGATCAGAAAGAACCCCCCCACCTTTCAATTGTTGAAAAAGTCTATTCATATAATGGGGCATGGCCGCCACCTTGTTTGATGGCTATACCGGGGGCTCCGGGAACATTTGGGCACTCCACTACTGTCTCTACGACAAAAATGGGAAACGGCCCTAGTAAGGGAATTGGCTGATGGGGAATGGGACTTAATGTTAGAACACCCTTGACGGGTCTCCCGTAATTTCTGCCTAAAAACAATACAATTATTCATACTACATAGGGCTTACCTCACACCGAGGGCAATCCAGAAAATGTTTCCTACTGCCTCTTCTGGCTGTCCCAGATGTCCTAATCCGAATGCTGATTTTATTCACATGTTGTGGTCCTGTCCCGTGTTGGGAGGGTTTTGGTCAGAGGTTACACAGAGCCTTTCAATCTTAACGGAGCATTCCCCTTGGAATACTATAGACGGCTGCCTTCTGGGCCTATTCCCTCTCCCCAAGAAGGTGAAGCTACTCCGCGCTTTGTGAGATTAGCCTTGATGTTTGCCAAAAAATTGATAACTCAGGGCTGGAAATCCCACAGGGCACCGCACGAAGGTAAATGGAGGGAGGAACTTCTTAGATGGGCCGTGGCGGAGAGGGAGGCGCTTTATCGTGAGGAATATAGAGGGCTGAGAAAATGGCCAATCATCCTGGAATGGGCGCAACTAGTAGAACATTTCAAAGCAAACACAGGGGAGGTGTTGGAGGGTTCCCGGGACACACTGGAGGACTTAACGGATGATCACTAATTATTACTGCTACGACTATTCCAGTTTTCGCGGTTGCCTCCATCCCCCCACCGCTCTTCCCCCGTCTCCCTCCCTCCGCCTCCCTTGTGCCCCCTCCTCCCTGTCCTTCCCATCGATATCGGATGTGTCTACCTCATAGTATTATATACTAATGTTGGGGTATCTACAGCACAGTGGCAGAGATTATTTGTTCCTTGTTAATAGGGTTGTTATTTAGGGGTGGGTAGGGGTAGTTATAAAATGATAAGCAACACACTGATAATGCTTGATATACCATGTCCGATACGTAAGTGCATTATTAACATACGTATCAGTGATAAATGTCAATGTAACGTAGAGAAATGTAATACTATGTTTAGAACAACAGAAAGACATGTAAACTAAGTAATAAGAATGTGAGAAAAACCAAAAAAAGAACTCCGATACTTGTAATGCATTTGAATGATTTGCAATGCTTAATAAAAACTGTGTTAAAAAAAAATATAGGAAACTATCAGGCTTATATTACATTACCAGACGGAGGTTTTAAATGATTAATCAACTGCACTATATTTACGTGAATGTTGTGTATACCCTTGATAGGGGCTGGGTTCAGTCAGCATATGTAAAGTTTGTGGCTATGCATTATTAGTTTTTATTAGAGACTGAATGAAACAACAATAGCCGATGTGCGGTTGAACATGCACAATAATAATCTATGCAGTGACGTTTTAGTCATGACTCCTGAGCGTAGGAAACGTTCACAACTAAAGTGCCGGGTTAAATGAAAGCCCTCCAGAGAGTCCTACCCTAAAAGGGAACAGTAGAAGCAGCGGTGTCTAGATTATTCCTTGATTGACACCTGCTGGGGAAATGCATATTTAACACACACAGTACTTTAAATTAAATAAATACACCTCCACAATGTATAAGGGGCTACCAAGGTGTGCATATTATTACACACCGAGTCTTTTTTCTGCATATATTCTAGTTCTGACATAATATCACACTAGTTGAGCCCTGTAGAGCTCATAATATAAGCGCTCGATGTATTGTTGAATGTCCCAGCGGCGCTCTCCATGCTGTATTGTGTGCAGAATCTTTCAAGCTTGTGTCTCCGCTTGCTGGTTGTAGGGCATTATCACCAATATCACCATTGAATAGCTGATGTCACTGGCTGGATGGAAACGGGGAGCCACGAGTGCTTGAAGCGTGCATTTATGGTGTAGTGTGTATATGAAAGGGTGACCCAATATGTGAGACACAGCTCCTATCCCTGGGTTTTAATATCTCTCACATCCAAGCCCACAAAGCCCAGACAATCGTTTTTGATCCCATCTTGGCACTGCAATTCATCTAGATGCTCAGGGTTCGGTTTAGCATCCCTTCTGGTCATTATACAAATCTAAACCTAAGGAACACCTTCTTGATGGTAAGGTGTGGGCATTATCATGGTGTGATAGTAGTGATTCAGGTGTTTCTTTTAGGATTCTTTTCATATTGTTATTTAACGAGGATAACTTGTTTGCAAATATGTCCCTTATGTTGTTTTATTTATGACAAATGAATGTTGTAGACTGCACATGTCTTATTGGTAACTTTTTTCTTTAGTAATCGCTGTGTGGGGGTTTATTTCTGATTGGAAAGGTCTGGAAATTGACTTTTAGGACAATTTTGGATCCTTTAATTTGTGTAGCCTATTTGTAGAAATGTGATTTAAGTGGTAATACACTGGAGTGAGGCGGGTGATGATTGTCCTTGCTTGATTCGCCTGGAGTAGTTAGCAGCAGTAGTTTTGAGGTAGTCTAGATGTGTGTGCGGATTTATGAGGAGAGTCTTTGTATATGAGAGCATTGGCATAGTAGCAGTCTCTAGAGTGAAAATATACAAACGCCCTTAAACATTGTGCATTTCCCTCTATATCAACAAGTGAGTCAAATAAATGCAGGGCGCAGAGGTGGCGGAAATTAATACTACTTAACACATACAATTTTTTGAAGACAGAGCAGCTGAATCATTTCCTTTTAGTACCCTTCTCAGCATTTGAGCTCCACGTATGGGCACATGGAAGTGAATAAATTCCCATCGTGTCAGGTCAAAAGGCCACAACGGGATGTCCCCAGAGTCTAGGCAGAGCTGGACATTCGACTCAGGGCAAAAGCCCATGATGGAGCACATAACAAAAGGTGATCTGCAGGATGGGAGGGTTTTTGGAGACAGACGATTTGGCGTTTGCACTACAGATCCAAATGGACATAACGCAGACCTTTTCTTTATCCCTGTTTTGCTGGCAGTCACCTCACGCCACACGCACACCTATAGGGTTCCAGTAGGGTTCTTCATTGGCTATTCCCTAAGCCACAAGAACAGCTTTGCCACATCATTCTAGCGACCAATGGCGTCTATTAGAAATGCCTACGTGTTTGCCTTTCTCCATAGCTCTCAAACGCTCTGAGGTAGTTTACAGTGCCATGTAGGCACTACAACAGACCGTAAATAAATGCGAATGAACAGAATGGTGATTTCATTAAACTCTGAACAAAGCTAGTCTTTTGGAAATGACAGCAATAAACAGCACAGAGACACACACATACCCAATTTACTTTTTATACTGAATAAGCAGCTTCCTATGTCATTATCATATAAAATCTCTTCATTGATGTCATAACTACAATTTCACAATTGCTTTATTAACCTTTTTGCTATCTCAAATTTCCTTGAAAATGCACTTAAAGTAGAAGACGCAATGGACACCCTGGAACAGCTTGTGCATTAGTTTTTGGAAGACGGCCGCCGCGGATGCGAGGCCGAAGGGCAGGCGTCTGAACCTGTAGCACCCAAAGGGTGTGATGAAGGATGTAGGTTTCCGGCATGGCGGGTGAAGTGATACCTGGTGGTAGGTGGCTTTGATGTCGATGGTGGAGAACCACTTGATGCCTTTGGTCTGGGCGAGTAATTCATTGATTTTTGTCAACGGAAATGTTTCCACAATGATGTTCTTGTTGAGTTCGCGGAAATCAATGCAGAGGCGGATCTTCCTGCCTGGTTTGCATGCCACCACCAAAGGCACGAGCCATTCGACGCATTCGATCGGTTCAATGATGCCGCTGTCTTCTAAGCGCTGCAGTTCTTGCTGTACCGCTTCTCGGCAGGTGAACAGTATGTTCCTGACTTTGTGGGCGACTGGTACCGCTCCATCTTTTAGGACGATCTTGTGGGAGAACTTGCACATCTTCCCAATCTGGTCGCTGAAGACAGTAGGGAACTCTGCTTGGAGCGAGGATGGCATGGATGTATCATCCGTTAGGAGCACTTGCGTGTCACCACCGGGGTTGAGCTGAATACCAAGAGCCCCCTGGTCAGCCTAACCCAGAACCGATGGGCCATTTTGTGCCACGTACAACTTCGCTGTAGTGTGTCGTCCTTTGAACTCGAACAGGAGCTGCCGGAAGCCCACTATGGGGATTTTCCAGTGTACGTGACTGGATGGACGTCCGTGGGGTGAAGATGGTCGCCCACCACTTGGGCGAAGTCTCGATCCCAGATCTGTTTCTGGATGATGGTGTAGGGTGGTCACGAGTCCGCTACCATAATGACGTGGACGCCGCCTATGGACAGCTTGCAGGAGGGTTTTTTTGTTAGGACACCCCCTATGCCCAGGAGTTAGTCTTCAATGCACAGGATGCTGTTTGGGTCTGAGAGCTCCGCCCCCTCTTGGTCCTCGGAGACGTCCTGGACGTATTTGACTGCTGCGTTTCTGGGTCTATGACGGCAAACCTTGCCGAAGTGTCCTGTGATAAAATGATCTGGGCTTTCTGACGCTTTATGTAGGAATAGATTGTGTATCGTTTGCGCCCCAAATGCATACCACGCATGTTAAGCATGAGGAAGCAAAAATCAGAGTTTGTAGATATCATCTTGTTGCATGTAGGGTAGGGGAGCTGGAGGAGTGGGGCTCGTCGCTGGGGGTAGCAACCTATTGGTGTCACCCTTCCATCTTGGGGGAGGTATGTATTCCTGCTCTGCCATGGTAGTACGATCTAAAGGGGGGTAACTGAGGCTAAAGGACTATGGTATGGTTAATAGGGAAATGAACAGGGGGGTCTACTACAACAGGTAGTACTCCCAAACCATTTTTTTATTTTTAGGTATAGTGCGGGGGTGACCAAGCCTAGGTGGCAAGACTATCACTCATGGCCCTATGTGCGTAAGGAGAAAAGATGTTTGAGGACCTCCAGTAAGCAGATGCTGGAGGGGTCTTCAGATGGGATGCCCAGAAAAAGAGGACACGGCAGTGTGCAATTTGACTCATGAAAGGACCATCAGGGGGGTTTGTGAAGGATGCATGCTTGGGGTGCCCAGGGGTGTCTAGGAGAAAGAGTGATAGCCTGTACCTGGTGGGAGCCGCGAAAAGGCATTATAAGTAATGGTTGAGTGGATAAGTTACAGTAAATCGCAACATCATAGCATGACAGAAATAGGAGAATGTATACATTTTAGGTCCATTGGGCAGATCGCACCCAGTTGATGCATTTAAATGACTGTGCCTGCTGTTTGTGGGGTCACACTCGGAAGATTCACTGAACCCTGCTGCGAGTTGTCCGATAGGAGAGTGTCATCGTTTGACGTTAAGATGTGTAGGCCCTTATCTTCATCAGTGTCAGTGGTAGTGGTTCTCATGGCGGCAGCTGCTAGAAGGACCCGATACTTGGTTTCTTTGATCTGTTCCAGGTTCGGGGGTGTCATCGGGGAGGATCTGGATGCGGGGTCTGTTGGGTTTTCCTCCACCGTTTCCAGCGCAGCTTGGCAACTGGTGAGAGCTGGGTTGGACGATGTGGGGCCCCTGCGCCATAATGTTGATTCAACCAGTCCCAATCCTTTTTGGGATCTGTGAAGAAGTGAGAGGCACCCTCAACTATGATCTTGAGGCATTCTAGGAATAGGAATGAGTATTGGACTCCGAATTATCGCAAGTGGCATTTGATCTTGAGAAAGGAGGCTCGTTGTTGTTGAACTGCCATGAAGTAATCCTTGAACACTATGAGCATTTTGTCCTCGATCCGGAGAGGGCCAGTGCAGCGAGCAGCATGGAGAACCTCATTCCGGTATTTGAAGTGAAGGAACTTGACCAACATTGATAAGGGGAGAGGAGCCAGGAGGAAGTCGCCTAGTTGGTATATAGTGTGTTCTGTCCAGTGTGAAGAAAGGGGTGAGGTCAGAAGCAGGGGTGAAAGACCTGAAACAGTTTTCCAGGTAAGTGATGAGATCCAGACCCTCCACACCCTCTGGCAACCCGAGTATTCTTATGTTGCGCCTCTGAGAGTGGCCATCTATGTCCTCTGCATTTTCCTCAAGGTAGCGGACTTGATCCTGCAGATCGTACACAGTACATTTGTTGTCTTCCACTGCTGGTTGCAGTGTAGCAAAGTATTTCTTGCCCTCCGTGACTCTGTCTGAGAGTTTTCTGTGATTGTCGCAAAGGAAGCTGAGCTAGATAGTCAGCGTGCCAAACTGCGTCTTCATTGTGATGCAGGAGTGTTCAATGGCAGCCAACACTTGGTCAAACCAGTCGGAAGTGGACATCTTCAGGGCGGGATCCACCATTACTGTTTCTGGGATGACTAACTGTGGAAGATAGGCCTGGAGTGGTGAACCACAGTCTGGCCATGATAAAGAGCCAAGAGTGTCTCCTTACACAGGCAATCGTATGATGACAGAATGGCTCCTGCAAACCTCTGCTCCAATGAAGGTGATGAAGACCATCTAAGGTGGTCATCTGATGGAGTCGCCGGAGGACTGGCAGAATGGAGTCAGCATCTAAGGGAGTCTTCCTCTGCGATTGTCGACTCCAGCTCCAATGCAGAGGTGGGTGAGGCAAGAGAATAGGTGTCTGATGCACTGGACTCCAAGTTGGGCTCAAGGGCGATCCCTGGTGATTATTGCAGTCCAGGTTACAAACCAACGAAGTCAGTGTAGTGTCAACAAGGCACTAACCATCCAAAAGGCACGGGTCTCCAGAGTCAGAACCTGCCCAATATGTTATAGGGAGGAAAACAGACCTAAGGAGGTAATACAAGTTATGTATGAAAGCCCTCACTCACCAACCTAGTTGGTGACATGCTTCATCATCGGGCTCCACCGGGTATGGCCGAATGCCATCCCAGTGTGCTGCAACGCCAGGTTACTGCGGAGCGGGATTGTGTGTGGTGACAGTGAATTTAAAATTCCCAATTGAGTCAAAAAAATAATTTAATAGTTTTGCTAATTGGAAAAAATTAAAAAATAAAAAGGAGTGAGGGTCAAAAAATAACAGACCAGGTTCACTCCATGGCGGTCAACATGTTTCTGCCTTTATGTGTGTTCGACAGGCTTTCATCAGGACCAGAGTGGGAGTGTGGGAGCCCCGGTGGTATGAACGCGCTAAGGTTCACCCTACCGTGGGCTGCTGTGTGAAAAAATATATATAAACACAGTTCAAAATCCGCCAAGTGATATGATGGTGGAGAGAAACGAGTTTACTTGTGAGGCAAGACCGTTCGTCGCCTCAGGGATCCCGGGGTGAAGGTGCGAGCAATATGGCACACCGCCCTCGCTGCTCGGCACCCGTTCGGAACCTGCAATGCCTCAAGCCACCGGGTCCAGGAAGTGACTTCCTGGACCCGGTGACGAACGGTCTTGCCTCACAAGTAAACTCGTTTCTCTCCACCATCATATCACTTGGCGGATTTGTATAACACGACTTGAGGGGACTAGTCGTGTTATTACCCTTCCTCTTCTGTTGTTACTTTGATTATTGCAGTCCCTCCTCTACCCATGCACACTGATTGGGGGCAAGGGGTTCCTGTAGGTATGACCAGGGAAAATAATGTACGCATGGCACCGGTTGTGTCTGGTGGGGGCAACAAAGAATTGATTATTGTAGCGCTTCCGGCGCCTCAGTGCATGACTGGTAGGGCTGAAAATGTGTTTCACAAGGGTAGTAGGCAATTTGTTGTGGTGGAGTTATTTGGTCAGTTTGTACCAGTTATAGCTCAGTACAACAGGTCAGCCACACACACACCAACATGAGCACCGATATGAAGGGGGAGGTTCCGCCTGGGTGCAGGGATGTTGCTGCGGGTCCCCAGTCAAGGCCAAGCAATGGAGGGAAGATGCTGATATCGGGCCCTGGAGGCTGCGACGTGCTGCTGGAGAGGCTCCTGGGGGAGGATCCAGGATTATGGGCAGTTCAAGGCATGCAGCGGTGCCCCAGTCCCTGGTACAGTTGTCCCCTGCGGAGGCATTCCCTCTTGCGCACACCAATCAAAGTGCTGAGGTGAGGGGGGAAGAGCATTGACCCTGAGTGTCAAACTGGGCTGTAACACAGGCCACGGGGCATGGAGGGGGTGGGCGAGATTCACTGTGGGCCCCTGCTCCACAAAGTCAAGGGCCGCTGTGGGATATGCTGGCCCTCTCCCCGTGCTCTGATCCGAGCGCCGATGCTCGGGAGAGGGGAAGTGGCCAAGTACTGTCCTGGTCTCACTCCCCTTGGCCCATGCCGGCCAGGGCCAGCTCCACTAAGGAGGGAGGGAGGCGCAACATGGCACGGGTACAGGAGGGCCGCGGTGAGTTTCGTCAGTGTGCAGGTGTTAGGTTGCATCAAAGGGTGGCCCCACCGCTCCTCACCTTGGCCCCTTGGCTTCTGTGGGGTTCACCAAAGAAGGGTCCACCACCAGGTCATCCGTTATGCTGGCCTAGGCCGCAGCCCATCCCGCGTCTACCAGGGCCGTGCATGCACTGGGCCCAGGGCCGCTGTGGGTTTTGGCAGTGTGCAGCCAGCTGGGAGTGTTGATATACTGAAGAGAGGCCCCGCCGCTTCTCATCTGGGGCCCCAGTCTCCTCAGGCTCATCCGGGACAGGGTTCAGCACCGGGTTGTGAAGATTCGTCAAATGGGGCTGAGGGTCTAGGCCGTAGTCCGTCCAGCTCCTATCAGGGCCGAGCGGGCACCAGGCCTGGGGTCTGGAAGCGGTGTGAAGGAGCCCGGTGGGCACCGCAAAGATCTCTGTTGGGAGAGCGCAGAGGGCCCCCTCACTTATAGGCAGCCCAAAGGCGTCCGCCAAAGGGGGCTCAAGCCCGGATGGTTGTAGATTTGCGGGCCGGCGAGTGGAGCTTCAAGGAGTCGCGTCTGCCATGTATTTATGTATATATGTGGTGTTTGCATTACACCAATATAAAGAGCCATGAAGACAATTCACTGATGTTTATAATTAAGATAATTTTTCTCACATCTGCAAACAATGACTGCCCTGGTGTTACTCTTCCAAACTAAAGAAATTATATTTCCCTCTACTTGCAAGAAAGAGAAATCATTTTTTTAATTCGGCCAAAACAAGTAGCATAAATAAATGGACATTCTGAATGCTGCTGCAGTGCCAACGTGTCTATGATGTTAGATGTGGGTGAGTAATTGAATGTAGCGACTTGGTCGCTAATGTGTTTGTTGTGAAGAGGAGGGTGAGAGTAAACTGGATGGATGTGGCCTTGTAGAGGTGGGATAACTGACTGACACGTCCACCCTGTCATCCGGAGGGTAGTATAATGGTCAGCTGTGGCAGGGCCCAGCAGCTGGTGTGCATGGTGCAAGATATTTGGCCATGTGGATGGTTGAGGATGGCTGACGTTTGCCTTTGTTTCAAGGGCCAAACTGAAATTCAGGAGTCTTCATTGTCTGAAGTCTAAAGTAACAGGGTGCCTTTTGCGGCAATTGCACTTGACAGCTCTGGGATGATGTCCAGCAAAACTACCCATTGTCAGTGAGAGATGAGAGAGGGAACCTCTACAGGGGCCCAACTAGATCTAAGCTTTGGGGAGGAGGGGCGCTAAGATTTCGAATAAGCTGGGCAGAACCATTTTGAAAGTCAGAGTCACAATTACACGAATGAACCCATCAAAGTTAAATGTTTCATTTTAAACAAACATATTCACAGTTGCTTCATACATCTTCTTACTTTCTTGCGAAACTCTTTATTAAAATTTGCTTTAACATGCACAATTTTACTCTTTTTTTTTTTTGCAAACTTTTTCGAGGGGGAGAACTTCCCCGAACCCTCCTTATGTCAGTCGGGGTCACTCGCTTTTCTTGCTCACTGAGTAAAACTCATCTCCACCTTTTACGCCACACCACTTTGAAACGCCACCAGTAGTACTGGTTACAATAGTGTCTGCGACAGGAAGCTTAACCTGTTAGTAGCAACACCACAATAAGGCATTATGTAAGCAATAACCTTTAAAAAGTGCACATTTTTCATGCTTCGTTCATGTCCAAACAAAAAAACAACAAAAAGGATTAGCCGGGGCATTAGTTTCAGTGTGAAAACCTTAGTTTAGTAGGCCAAGTTGCAAACATGAAAATGCCACGTACTAGCAAGAATATGTCTGTAATTCCATAAAGATGCATAAAGCTAGATATCATCCTGTGATTTATTGCAACCAGATCCAAAGAGAAAGTATATTCATTTTTGTGTGGGAAATTTCTTATTCAAAACTTCCACATGAAATGTATCTTATATCCAGCAGCGATTGAAGGACCAAGTTCTCAAATTAGAAAAATATGCAAGTCAGAATGTAGAGGAAAATGCTCTCTAAATAATTGTATGGTACATTAGACGAATAGACGTAAAAGTGACGTAAAAGTCTGCTTGGCACCTGCTATCACAGGCAAGTCGATACCGCTGACTAATCGTGCTCTATTGATTGCAGATCTCGTCTACTTTTTTTTTCAGGTGACGAACGGTTTTAGCTCATGCTTTGTAAAATGAGCATGGGATCAAATTTAGCATACCTGAAGCATGATCGATAGAGGCCAGTTAATGAATAGCAGGTCTGCCATGAGAGTGAGAAAAGGAGAATCTGCAGATCATTCACATAGCAAAGATTATTTAGCTGCATGTCAGCCTCCCCTGCAGAGATCTAAGTAAGACATATTTTCCAAACTCGATATCTTTTGTCCAAAAATGTAACTCGCTCTCGTGGAAATCTTTTGAAGCATCACACCGATCCATCCCCTCTTCTAAACTTCAGATTAAAAATATCATCTGTGTCACCGATCCACATATATATATTTATGTATATAATATATATATGTATATATATATATAGATATATATATATATCGATATATATTACCTACTGGCGGTCGCCAGTAGGTAGTTATAGTTAGGACCCCTTTTCCATAGGAAATCCGCAACATTCTATTTTGAATAACTTTGGCGCCGGTCGACGAATCCTCGCGAATTTCTCAAAATAGGTGGGGCGCTACGCTCCGCTCCTACCCTGAAAGTCTCGGGGGGATTCGTCAAGCGGGGGCTGAGATAAAAGGGGGGTCCCAAAACGCGTTTTTCCCATGCATTTTTCCATAGGACCTTTAGACAGGGCTACAGCCCGAACGGCTGAACAGAATTACTAGAAATTTGGCAGAGAGGTAGTCCTCAGGTCAAGGAAGTGCCTTTTGTAGGTTTGGTGTAAATCTGTTCAGTAGATTCTGAGAAAATAGCCTTTAAATCAATATATATATCTGAGCCAGCTTACGGTACGCTTACCGTAAGCTTACCGTACGCGTACGGTGGCGTGCGCGAGCGCGATTCTGATTGGCTCTTAGATCTTAGTAAACATTCGAAACAGCCGAAACCAGGAAGCGGCGTCCGCCATTTTCTCTCTCGCACTGAGAGCTAGGTTGTTAAATAAAACCAATAAACATATAAAGGGGCTGTTTAGACAGCTCCCACACACATAGCCATGTTGAGGGAGTCCCCAAAGACCCCCCAAGGCCAAAAATGCATTTTTTATTTTTTCGCTAATTTCGCCGATTACGCTTACCGTACGCGTACGGTAAAAAATGTAAAAAAAAAAAACACTATCCACACTCTCCCCACCCCCTGCGCTTTTGGTGGCCGCAGGCCACCCAATGTGCAGGGCTTATTGGAGTTGTGAAAAACCACAATATTTTAAACAAAAATAATAAAAGAAAAAATTAACAACACTCTCTCCACCCCGTGTGGAAATGGTGCCCGAAGGGCACCATTTGTTCATGGCTTATAAAAATTACGAAAAATTAAAATATTACCTTTCAAAACGAAGTGCATCATATGTCCTCCATGTGCGCACGGTGCGCGAAGCGCATCGTGGGTACATGGCCCATCTAGCGTAACGTGGGCACGCGGTGCGCGTAGCGCACCGCGTGCCCACCGTGCGTGCACGGCACTAACTGCGTAAAGTGGGCGCGCGGTGCGCGAAGCGCACCGCGTGCTTACTGTGCGCGCACAGTGCGCGAAGCGCACCGTGCGCGCACGGAACGAACTGCGTTAAGTGGGCGCGCACGCCACGAATGCCGTAAAGTAACTTAGCATTTAAAAAACCGTACAAATTCACTGAAAAAACCATAGGTTTCACACACGTTATAGTTAGGAATTAGCATTTAAAAAACCTTGCAAATTCACTGAAAAAACCATAGGTTTCACACATGTTATAGTTAGCGGAAATTTTACTGATAAAAAACCAGTGAAATTCCCCCGTTATAGTTAGTGTAGGCAACTATAACTCACGCGACCGCAATCTTCTGCTGATGACATATGTGTCTTTATGAAAAAAAAATATTTGAAATATATGTATAGCTAAAAATGTATGGAAGAAGACATGGGCAAATAAGTGTCTAAATACAGTATTAGCATCAGCAGAGGATTGCGGTCGCGTGAGTTATAGTTGCCTACACTAACTATAACGGGGGAATTTCACTGGTTTTTTATCAGTAAAATTTCCGCTAACTATAACATGTGTGAAACCTATGGTTTTTTCAGTGAATATAGATATATATATTATCTACTGGCGGTCGCCAGTAGATAGTTATAGTTACAACCTAGTTTCCATAGGAAATCTCAAAATTCTATTTTGAATAACTTTGGCGCCGGTTGACGAATCCTCGCGAAAGTTTCAAAACTAATGGGGCGCTCCGTTCAGGTCCTACCCTGAAAGTCTCGGGGTGATTCGTCAAGCGGGGGCCGAGAAAAAAGGGGGGTCCCAAAACGCGTTTTCCCCATGCATTTTTCATAGGACCTTTAGACACAGCTACAGCCCGAACGGCTGAACAGAGTTACTTGAAATTTGGCAGAGAGGTAGCCATAAGGCCAAGGAAGTGCCTTTTGCAGGTCTGGTGTAAATCTGTTCAGTATTTCCTGAGAAAATAGCATTTAAAAGCATATCTATATCTATACGCGCGCACCGTGCGTGCACTGTGCGCGCACCCAGCCGTGCGCGAGCGCAATTCTGATTGGTTGTTAGATGTCGGTAAACATTCGAATCGGTCGAAACCAGGAAGTGTCGGCCGCCATTTTGTCTCTCGCAGTCTGAGGGGGTGAAAAAAAAAGGTGGAGAACGTGAAAAGGGGGCAGAGTGGACAGTTCCTGACCCCCTAGCCTTGGTCATGGGGTCACAGAAGGACCCCCAAGGGAGGAAAAAACATTTTTTTTTTTTTTTTTAAATCTCGAGGTGCGCGCACTTAGCGCGCACGGCACGGACTATGACCCGTGGGTGCTCGGTGCGCGAAGTGTGCGCACGGTGCACGCACCTCGTGATTTAAAAAAAAAATAATAATTCACGGTGCGCACGGTGAAAAACCTGAAAAAAAATAAATTAATAAATAAATAACTTAGCATTTAAAAAACCGTACAAATTCACTGAAAAAACCATAGGTTTCACACACGTTATAGTTACGAATTAGCATTTAAAAAACCTTGCAAATTCACTTAAAAAACCATAGGTTTCACACATGTTATAGTTAGCTGGACATTTCACTCGTAAAAAACCAATGAAATTCCCCCGTTATAGTTAGTGCAGGCAACTATAACTCACGCGACCGCAATCCTCTGCTGATGACGTCAGATATTACATCACTGATGACATATGTGTCTTTATGAAAAATAAATATTTGTAATATATGTATAGCTAAAGATTAATGGAAGAAGACATGGGTAAATAAGTGTCTAAATACAGTGATGTAACATCTGACGTCATCAGCAGAGGATTGCGGTCGCGTGAGTTATAGTTGCCTGCACTAACTATAACGGGGGAATTTCATTGGTTTTTTACGAGTGAAATGTCCAGCTAACTATAACATGTGTGAAACCTATGGTTTTTTAAGTGAATATATATATATATATATATATGTATGTATGTATATATATGTATGTATGTATGTATATATATATAGTGTTTTTTTGGTTTGCTAATGACTTTGGCCCCATTTGACGAATCTTCACAAAACTTTCCCAGGAAAAAGTTCATCCACCTCGGTTCCTTCCTGGAAAGTTTCTGGGTGACCCGACAAGCGGGGGCCGAGAAAAAAAGTGGGGCTCTACCTAAAACGCAAAAATCCCATGCATTTTCCATAGACTTCTTTAGACACGGCTACAGCAAAAACTGCTGAACAGAATTGCACCAAATTTGGCTTGAAACAAGATCTTGGTCCGCAGATTGTGGTTTTGTGATTTGGTGTAAATTTGCTCAGTAGTTTTTGAGAAACATAGGGTAAACAATGATTGTATATTTAGGCTGTTGGGTCTGCAAGAGTCTCAAGAAACTCCAGCGGGAGCACCAATATAAAAATTTAACATTTTGATTTGGCCTAGGGTGCTTTATTTCCCTAAGGCCATCCCGCTCCCGCAGGAGTCAGACTCCCACAAGAGCGAGGTCTCTGATTGGCTGTCAAACAACATGAGAAAATGAGGACTTAGTCTCCTCTCCTGAAGTTTGATTTGCTTCGACATTTTGTGACGCGCGCATATGCCCAGAGGCGTCTTGGCGCCAGCTTCTGACACTGATTGGGGCCCTGATTAATTGCTATAAAGTTGCCTCCCCAAGAGATACATTTGTGGGAGGGAACCACCTACAATTCTTCTGTAGGGAGTCTGGACCTGACCCATTCAAGGATCTGAATGCTATGCATAAGGCTTTAAAAATAGCAAGTTGTTTCAAAAGGAGCCTGTGTAAATCATTTAGAGCCTGAGTCGCAGAATGGAATTTAGGGAGGTTCAGCAACATCTTGGCAGCTGAGTTTTGCAACATTTGTAGTTTAGTTAAAAGGCCCATTTGTAGATTTAGATAAAGGGCATTATAATAGTCAGTACGGGAGAGAATTAATGTAATGACTACTACCTTTAAAAGCTCAAAAGGGATTAAGTGAGAAATCTTTTTAATGATTTTTAAAACTAAATAGGAGGAGTGTATGACTGTGGACACCTGATTCTTGTGTCTATTATCCAAAATGATGCCCACATTTTAAACTTTTTTTCTTGGAAACCAGCAGAGTCCCAAACTCTTGTGGTCTCCAAGATGGGGAGCAGAAGGAGGTGTAATGCCCGAACAGCATCACCTCTGTTTTGGAAGAGTTTAATTTGAAGCAGTGGTTGCCCATCCAATTGCTAACTGCAGACATGCAATCTCGAATAGTATCACCTATTTTGTAGTCTGAATTAGAGAATGATACAACTATTTGTGTATCGTCTGCGTAAGACACCAACAAACACCCAAATGATTTGATTAAAATAGCCAAAGGCGTAATGTATTTATTAAAAAGTGTAGGACTTAGACCCACTCACTCACCCATACAGTCACATACACACCCACTCACCAATACAACCACTCACACAGCAACTCACCCACACAGCTACTCACACACCCACTTATATACCCATACATACACTCACATACCCATACACACAAGGATACATACAGTCACACGGCCACTCACATTATATTTGTTAGAAGCAGTATCACTCAGTAGTAGTGCACCCGGTATACTACTTTAACTTTTATCATACATTAGTACATATGTTTAACAATCATAACATTTAAAAAAACACTTACACTCACTAGATGATGTCATCAGTGATATTATCAGTCATGTCATTTGGGATGTAATCAGGGATGTCATCCGTGATGTCACTGACCATGTCATGAGTGATGTAATATGTGAGGTCATAAGCAGTGCATTGCGGGGAAGCAATTTATTGTTAGCTCACTAACTATAATGGCTGAATTTCTCTGGTTTTGTATGGTTGAAATGTCATTCTAACTATAACGTCCCTGCAACCTTTGTTTTTTTCAGTGAAAATATATATATATCTCAGTGAGTATATATATATATATATTCACTGAAAAAACCATAGGTTTCACACATGTTATAGTTAGCTGGAAATTTTACTGATAAAAAACCAATGAAATTCCCCCGTTATAGTTACTGCAGGCAACTATAACTCACGCGACCGTAATCCTCTGCTGATGGTAATACTGTATTTAGACAATTATTTGCCCATGTGTTCTTCCATTAAATTTTAGCTATACATATATTACAAATATTTTTTTTTTCATAAAGACACATATGTCATCAGCAGAGGATTACGGTCGCGTGAGTTATAGTTGCCTGCAGTAACTATAACGGGGGAATTTCATTGGTTTTTTATCAGTAAAATTTCCAGCTAACTATAACATGTGTGAAACCTATGGTTTTTTCAGTGAATTTGCAAGGTTTTTTAAATGCTAATTCCTAACTATAACGTGTGTGAAACCCATGGTTTTTTCAGTGAATTTGTACGGTTTTTTAAATGCAAATTTTTTTTTGACATTTTTTGTAAACCTATGTATAAAATAATATATGTACTATATCCTGCATTATGGAAAGTTTTTTTTTTTTTTTATGCATTTTTTTCCGTGCGCGTACGGTAAGCTGACGGTACGCGCTCCGTACGTCATAAGTACGGTGCGCGTACGTAATAGGATACGCGTACCGTAAGCTGACGCTACGTGCTCAGCACGTCATAAGTACAGTGCGCCTACGTGATACGTGCGTGATGTACGCGTACACGCGGAAGCAACGTCGCGGTTACGCAGTGGCGTGTAATGCGCATGCGCGAGTGCATCTTACGTACGCACTCCGTAAGCGCTCCGTAAGCGTCACGTTTGCGCATGCGTACTTGTTTAGGAGCGCGTACCGTGAGCTTACGGAGCGCGCACGGTAGGTCATGTGATCCACAAAGAACACTTTTCATTGGTTGAAATTACTTTCAGTTCCAGAAACTTCCCACACCACACCCATTCCCCTCATTACTGCTTGAAAGAACACTTTTCATTGGTTTAAACTACTTTCAGTTCCAGAAACTTCAAACACCACACCCATTCCCCTCATTACTGCTTGAGATCCCTTAGGAGAAGGAGCTGGATTGACATTGGGATTCAATGGCAGAACAGCAGAGCTCTTCTGAGAGTGAGGCCAGCAGCACCACCATGATCCAGAGAAGGAGGAAACAAAAGACTTCTTTTGTATGGGAGTATTTTACTTTTCCAGAGGGGGAGAAAAAGGTGAATGCTCAATTGGTCACTTGCACACTTTGTGGCCGTGTTTTATCTAGAGGAAATCCAAGGAAGAAATATTCCTTTGGAAATCACTCTATGAAAAGACACCTGCAGGATAGACATCCCAGGACCTTTGCTCGACATACTGGAGAAAACTCTTCAGTAAGTCACCAGAGCCCAACCTCAGATGCTCAGCCTAGTACATCATCGGCAGCTCAGCTGAGCCCTTCCTCTGAGGTGGGAGCATCACCTTCTTCTTTTCCTGTGGACATTAACCCTCGATTTGGGAGGGTTGAAATGAGGTGTACAAGATGTGGTGGTCTTATTGTTTATGGGGAGATCAGTCTTCCCCTTATTAACAATAAGATAGACCAGCATGTTTGTAGACGCTTATAATATTCCTATTCTTTCTTTCCTCTATCCCTGTATTAACCCAACGGCTCTTATAAGAGCCAACCTTACCTCCCAATTTTTTTTTTTTTTTTTTAAGCTTTCCTTTTTGCAAATTTTTTTTTGCCGTGCGCGCACGGTACGCGTAATTCCGCGAATTTCGCGGAATTTCGCAGTTTACACCGTGCGCGTACGCTACGCGCATTCGGCGATTTTTCGAAAAAAAAAATAAATTTCATTTTTGCCCTTGAGGGTCCTTCTAGGACCCCCTGACCAAGGCTAGGGGGTCAGGAACTGTCGAGCCTGCCCCCTTTTCACATTATCCACCTTTTTTATTCACCCCCCTGACAGTGCGAGTGACAAAATGGCGGCCGACACTTCCTCCTTTCTTCCGATTCGAATGTTTACTAAGATCTAACAGCCAATCAGATGTGAGCTCGCGCACGCCACCGTACGCGCACGGTAAGCGCACCGTAAGCGCACCGTAAGCTGCCACAGATATATATATTGATTTAAATGCTATTTTCTCAGAATCTACTGAACAGATTTACACCAAACCTACAAAAGGCACTTCCTTGACCTGGGGACTACCTCTCTGCCAAATTTCATTAAATTCTGTTCAGCCGTTCGGGCTGTAGCTCTGTCTAAAGGTCCTATGGAAAAATGCATGGGAAAAACGCGTTTTGGGACCCCCCTTTTATCTCAGCCCCCGCTTGACGAATCCCCCCGAGACTTTCAGGGTAGGAGCGGAGCGTAGCGCCCCACCTATTTTGAAAAATTCGTGAGGATTCGACGACCGGCGCCAAAGTTATTCAAAATAGAATGTTGCGGATTTCCTATGGAAACGTGGTCCTAACTATAACTACCTACTGGCGACTGCCAGTAGGTAATATATATATATATATATATATATATATATATATATATATATATATATATATATATATATATATATATATATATATATATATATATATATATACATATATCAGAACAAAAGCTGTTTTTCTCATCAAATAACAGCAGCCACGGACATCAATATACTTGCAGCAATTGTTTATTTAAGCAGAGTTAAACAACTCAACGCGTTTAGGGTACAACACCCTTTATCACGAGTGATATAAATAAACAATTGCTGGAAGTTTATTGATGTCTGTGGCTGCTGTTATTTGATGAGAAAAACAGCTTTTGTTCTGATTTATGAGGCTCGCCCCCTCGCCGCGGACTGCTGTCGGAAGTGGAAAGGGAACGGCGTTTTTCGGTGTGTCACACCGGAACACAGGTCTGGAGATATATATATATATATATATATAAAAATATATTATGGCCAATAAGGGTCTTATCTCAGTAACGTAACATGTATCAACTCATTGCAAAGTACATGAAATCTGTTTTGGAAAATGAAAGCCACACTGACCTATACATAAAGGAAGGGGGAGAGTGTAAATCATCTGCTCTCACATATTAAACATCCATAGAGAAAATTAATGAAGCACCATCTGTTCATCTGCTTACGTTGACTTGTCAGCCTTTCAAATCTACTGTATTGTGCTTGCCTTACTAAGAGGGTGTTTACACTCAACTGTGCCACCTTGATTGGTTGTAGGCCTGGGCATAGTTCAGTTTTCATAAGGTCTGCTGCACTTTGTGTCTTGAGCAGTGCCGCAGTCGTGCTCCGAGATGCTTTTGTGATTAAGATGGCAGGCATTAACTCATTTCAAAATACCTGCCTTGACTTGTGTATTGCATGTGTCACAATCTTGGGAATATATATTTTAAAAGAGGATAACTTCATTAAACTGGTTGTAATAGACAAAATTACTAAATTGCTTCAAGGAACTTATTGAGGAGGTGGCCAATAAAAATGTTTCAGTGAATTTCCTATTCGATACCCAGTTCTCCAGTTTCTCTGAACAACTCAGAGAAGGTGCTCCAGGTCAGGGATAATGCGACTTATCCATCTCACCATTCATGACACAGTTGAAATCATCTGCTATTCATGAGGGAATATCACCAGCAGCTTCAATAATCTGTCAAAAAATGTTGTTCGCTCAGAGCTGGGCAAAGTTAAGCTTACTAAATGCAAGTTTGTGCCATCCAGCCGGCCATACATATACACAACACTCTTCTGGGTCTATTTGTGCATCTTTACCATGTAAGATACAAAAGGACATATCCAGCTCTGGCATGTGCTGAGCATGAAATGAAGTAAATCTGATACTTCCATCAGTGTTTCTTCTTCTGACTTAGTGAGATGTGTTTCTTGAAGAAACGCAAAGTGGAGTACATCTGTACCTGCCTTCGGCATCTTCTGTTCACCAACCAACAACTGTACTCCTTCTATGTGGTCACAGATCTGCCAACTGGTTCGCAGTAGTTTGGGAATGTAGCATGTTCAGTATGTAATGGTCTTTCAGCCAGCTTGCTCTGGTCCTCTCTCAGAAGACACAAGTCTATTGCCAGTGCATAGATTTTGGTTTCCAGTAAATCACACTTAATGGTAATGCCATTTAAAATAGCATCCAATTTGTCTTCTGGCTCTGTACTGTCGCTTGCCTTAGCTGTGATGGGCTATTGCAGGGCTTTTAGAATCTTTGTATGCAGGCATCTTGCTTGGGAGGCATCATAGGGAATGATTTTTGTTTCAACTTCGTGCAAACTCATGAAGAACTTGATGAGGCGAATAAAGTTTAGGTTTTATGATTGGAACATAAAGGGACAATACATTCAGTGAAAAATTGACCCGCCTTGACTCCGCTTGTGCCAAGGTCTTGCAGCATGAGTATCAAGGCATGAGTGGCTGGTATTGATTTGTCTATGTCCTTTTGATGTTAGTGCTTAGTTTGTTTGCAGCTAAAAGACAGAGGGCAGAGGCCCACACATCAGCTCCACCTCCTCCAGAAACCTTCAGCACTACAGTGCATGAACACACCCTCTGCCCAGGAATGTGATGCCAAAAATATAGTTACTCAGGTTGACAAGTGACAGAGGAGAAGGGTTGAGGTTCACGGACACAGATGATCAGTCAAAATGGGAAGGCTGGCTGAGTTCAGCAGTCCTCTTTTAACAAAATGTGTTTATTAGCATTTTATAAAATACAAACATCTCACGTTATTGATATAGGACATCATAGAGATCGCATAAGTCTGAGCACGAGAGCAAACAAACATAAACTAAAGTAAAATGAAACAAAAAAAGGAAACAGCAATCTACAATCTTGATAAGCAGACATGACGCTTACTATACAACACTCATCATCACACCATATCCAATGGACATCGGGCCGGATCACCTCCAGAGTAACAGCAGGAGTTACAGCCAGCAGTGCTTTGGCAACCACCACCCACAAGAACTGCATGTTTTAAGACATACCTGCCAACCTGATGTACGCAAACTAGTCTGAATGACTCACAGAATGCACCCCCGATAGCACTGTGTCGCTAGCCACCCCAGGGCCAAGAGGGGTAGATACATCCTCCTTCAGTGACTTTAACCAGTCCAGAAATGGCTCCCATATATTTCTCGGCCTGGAGGCCGCAGGCATCAACTCCCAAAAGGTCGACAGTTGAATGTGGCTGAATGTGACGTCTGTGATCCAAGCTTTAACTGTAGGAGCCCTCCTTTCCCCCCAGTGTATAGATACCCTGCGTTTGGCCATCAGGAGTAATAAAGCATGCAATTTACGGTGCTTGGCCAAAGTGTCTTTCAAATAGCCAAGAAGGCCTATTATCGGATTCGGCTCATGGGGTGTCCCTAAAATACAGAGAATCTTGCTAAAGATGGCAGTCCAGTAGGGAGCAATGGGCGGACAGTTCCAGGACATACGTAAAAAGGTGGCAGGTATGTAGCCACATCTCCAGCATCTAGATTAGAATCTGGTCGTAATCCCATACAGGAAAGTTGACTAGGGGTTCTGTAGAGCCGATGTATATATTTGAAGTGTATTAATCTCAATTTATAATTGGGTAAGAGTGCCTGGAATTGGCCGCAGCAGAAGACCCACTTCTCATCTGTCACCTGCCCATCTAGTTCTGTATTCCAGTCTTGTTGAGCCTTAGGTACAACTATGGGTGACGTGGTTTGCACAGAACAATAACGCTGTGTTATGAGTCTGTGGGAGCTGGCTGTGTTTATCAATTGTTAAAGGGCTGGCAGCTGTGCTGGGGATTTCGGGAATGAGGAATGCCTTTGCCTATACGTGGCTCTAACGTTAAAATAGAGAAAGACTGACGAAAAATACTTCATGTTTTCAGTGCCAGCATCTGCTCGAGGACAAAACTCATCCTCGGGGGTATAAATCTGCAAATGTTTCGAGCCCCATCAATGATGGCAGTGTCACATTTCTTCCGGGATCTGTGGATTGTAAAGCAGAGGGATTGACGGAGCATATAGTGTCTCCAGTCCAGCTCTAATATGTAGACATTCCCAGGCCCATCTTAGGGTCTCAACAGTGTCCATACCGTATCTGGGTCGGCTGTATTTTTTATATACGGCTACCTGAAGTGGGATAGCGGCTGCAATGTCCACCTTAACAGCCACGTGAGGCTGGAACGGAACTGGATGTATCCAAAAATGTTAAAACTGTGCTTGTGCACAATATGTGTATAGCGGCATATCCGGAGCTCCCAGCCAACCTTGTGCCAAGGCAGGGTAATTACCTCCCAGCACACACGAGCCTGCTTCCCCGCCCAGACCAAGGAAATCATGAGAGATCGAAGGGTTTTAAAAAACATCTGTGTCAATGGGAGTGGTATGTTGATAAATAGATACAGAAACTTGGGTAGAACGATCATCTTTGTTATGGCTGTCCTGCCAGCGAGAGAGAGCGGTAGCTTGGCCCACACCCCAACTTTTCCTTCCAGCCAGGCAATGGCACGGCCAAAGTTCAGATTCCATATTTCTTGCATGTCGCAACTTAACCAGTTCCTTAAATATTTTACCGGGCCCTCCGCCCACCTGAGTGGGAATTCTTGATCAAAAGGCTTAGTGGCCGGCGTTAGGGGGAACAGGGTCGATTTGGACCAATGTATGAATATACCTGATAACCCGCCAAATTTCGTGAGCTCCCTTAGTAGTGGTGCAAGATTGACCTCCGGTTCGCTTATATATAGCGTCATGTCATCTGCATATAACGAGATCAAAAGCCCCCTAGAGCTAAACCCCAATATCTTGGCAGCGTGATGTTGACATATCCTGGCCGCTATCGGTTCCATTGCTATAGCAAACAGTAGCAGGTACAGGGGGCAGCCCTGTCTTGTCCTGCGAGAAATGGTAAAAAGACAGGAGATCAAGTTGTTCTTGCGAAGCCTTGCCGACGGTCTCATACAATAATTTAATTAGAGCTATGAAATTTGGACTGAGACCCATCCTCCCTAGGATGGTGAACAGAAAGGGCCATTCCAAAGCGTCGAACACTTTTTGTGGCGTCAAGAAACGCAGCAGTCCTCTTTAACAGCTTTTTCATCCTGCCCAAAAGTCCAATTGGAACCACATGCAGCTCCCTGGCCTTAAGGCAGAATAACACATTTGACAATAATAGAGTCTGGGCTCAGCTCTGTAAATGCCACTCCTTGTCTCATTTTAGGAAACCCTCTCCAAGATGTGCATCACCCCACTGTGCTAGACTATTGACGAGTGCCGTGAGAGCAATAGGATCACTTCTGTCCAGATAGCACAAGCTTGCCTCCTAGCTCCACGAAAGGTTGCAGTGCCTTGATGACAGGGGCTTTCTACCTCCCACTCCAGACAATCATATGCAGCAGCTGCCACAGTTTAATAACCACAACCACCAGAACCGCTGAGGTCTGGGAAGACTCAGCTTACCTCTATCCTCCCTGCTTCAAGGGTCCAGTGCACATTTCATCTTCCCGCGAGGCTGGTGCCATGCAGGTGCATCCACAATTCAGGCCAAGATTCATCTGTGAAAAATGTTTTGGATTTTGGATAGTATTTAGGAACTTCTGGGTATTTGTTTGAACTTTTCGTTTGGTCATTTTCCTTGATGTGCTTAATTTTCCCCATTAGATGGTGTATATAGACATTTGTCCCATGACATTTCTGACGTTTATGTTCCTGTCGCCCACCCCACTCCAAGTTGAGTCTCCACTACCTGAGCTCAGGCTCTATTTTGTTTTTTTTCTCCTGCCCCTAAGGACATTTTACAGCTTTCATCTTCATATCAACCCCACAACCCATGCCCCATTTCTTTTTATTTTAACAAGAACTGTATGAAAATCTTTATTTTAATAAAAGTACTCGTATGCGTTGTGACTCTGCCAACACTGTTTGGACATGCCTTTAGACGGATGTTTGCATGGTGACCAAAGGGTAAACAGCACATGATCATCATTCTCCAGTAATTTCCATGACGTTACTCACATGCACCAACCATCAGGCTCAGGCACACATGAGATTATATACAGATAGAAGGTGGGTGCAATTTTTGGGGATTCAAAATGTTTAACAAAATATGTCTTACCATAGATATTCCATGATGGCATGGGTGATTGAATACAAAAGTTGGGGTGTGTTCTATGAAGATGGGGCGACAACGGGTGGGTGAAATCTTCATGAGGGTGGTGCTTCCTGTCCCTGCCCATGGGAGGAGCATACAGATCCCTGGTAGGGGTGGCAGGAGCTTTCCTCTGGGCGGACGAGTTCTTTGATAAACAGTCCTCAATGCGATGTGAGATCTGTCGAATGGGGGAATGGACCATGTGCACATTTTCATCCGCCTGAAAGGCCTCTCCAATTTGATGGCCATCATGTAATTTCACAAGGAATATCTGTGTGTCAAGGGAGGTGGATGCAAGGCAACATGCTGGAGTCATGCAGCTCATACAAACCCTCACTAACAGAGGCCTGTCTTAAGCTGGAGGGCCATATCTGATGTATGTTTGTATGTATGTGTGTTCTTATATAGCGCTCGACTTACCCTTGGGCATCTCGGCGCTTGCATTGGGAACCCGTCCTGGCTTTTCCCTGTGAGATAACCCGTACTGGGCATCCCCAAGGTGAAAGCCAGGCATCCCGCCGCGGGGGGGGGGGGGGGGGGCCGTAGTGGAGATTAAGCAAGCTATTGCCCAGAGTTGCAGAGTGTGAACCCATGATTCGAGTAGGCACCGAAGTGAGAATTATCGAGTCCGTGGACACTTGGGCTCAGACCCTGCCGCGTCGGGAATTGAACCCTGGTCCCGGGTCTGACCTCTGCTTCAGGGTATGCCTTCTCTAACCAGTGAGCCACACTTCTCCATGCCTTAGACAACTGGGGTCCCACCCCTCACATCCACCCACCTAAGCAAAAAACCAAAACAAACAAAACGGTATTCTTACTGCAGTCGGAAAAGCATATGGGTCGAGGCTCCGAGGGACAGACGGGGGTCTGGAAGCGTGCCGCAGACCTCTGGAGGAGAGCACGAGCAGCCGTAGCGCTAGTTGGAGGAGAGGCAACGTCAGAACAAGACAACCAGGGACATTGGAGGAGGCAGAGATGAGACGCTGTGTGCAGTATATGGTGCAGAGGCCCAAGACCCTAGTTTGAATTCACGACCCGAGGAATGGGTAAGGTACAGCAGCAAGCAAAGTCTACAAACTGAGGTAAAAGGAACTTTGTCTTTCCCTCTGTCGATGGAAAGGGACTCTCCCCCCCTCACCTCCCCCAGGTACCTCAGCTAGATAAAGAGAGGAGGGAAAAGGAGGGGGTTCCAATATAACAAACATTATAGATAAAGAAGGCACTGTTAGCCCACAGACGAGGTCGGATATACTGGAAGAGGAGAAGGAGAGCAGTGCCACTACCAGCACCTGTATAAGTAAGGAGGTACAGTCCACCCAAATTAAGAATAGATATCAGCTAAGGTCCCATCCTGAGGCTAAAGGCAGAGGTGGTATAATTAGTGCCGTTAAACAGCAGGTGGTTCAGGAATTGATACCGGTCTCCCCTAAGAGAACGGTGATAAAATCCGGGGCAAAGCCAAAGTGGTGTGGCGCTAAGGCGACGCGAGTTCTGATAACCCCCCCCGTCCCTTAGCTCTTACTTCAAAATAATGGAGCATGTTGCAGCACCTAAGGACGGAGGGAATAAGCCTACTTAGTCAAATTCGGTCCCTCTACAATTGGAAAATCGATTCTCCCCATCAGCAGGTACACAGGGTGGAGATGGCCAGAGTGAAAGTCGGGGAGCAGAAAGAAATGCCAGTCCTTCCCCTAGCTCTCCCACCTCCAGTTTAACTCTACCTTTAGGTAGTGGCAGTACCTTAGGTAGTGAATACGGGCAAAACGCAAGGAGTGGAGGGGGCGAAGAGTCAGGTTAAACTACTGTTCCTGATCTTGAGGCAAGGCATCTTAATGAAATTTGGTATCTCCGAGACCAATCAGAAAGGGATACAAGACAAGTGTGATATTTTGAAAGGAAAACTAAATGATGTAGCACAGTGAACTGGGGGGCTGGAGAGTGAGGTGAACAGCTTGTCAGAAGCTGTGTCAGAGAACACCAAAGACTTAGAGAAGTTGAGAGTGCAGAATAGAGCTTTACAAGAGGACATGGAGAGACTTGAGATGCAGGCCAGATGTAATAATGTGAGAATTCTCAAGGTACCGGAAGGATCAGAGGGTGGAGATATCAAGGCCTTTGTGTGCAAATTGTTGAGAGAAGGCATTTTGAAGGGTAGACCTCACATTGAGCTCAAGAAGGAGATACAGAGAGTCCACAGAGACCCTTTCAAGTTAAACCCAGCTAGGAAGGCGCAGAGAAAAATCCTGATAAATTTCCTCACTTATGTGGTGAAGGAGCTAGTGCTGGGGCACGCTTTGAAAGAGGGATCTTTCATGTATGAAAACTTCAGATACCAAATAAGATCAGATCTTGGAAAAAGAATGGCTCAGAGGCAATGGGAGCTGGGGGTTAGAATGAATGAACTGAGGTGCAAGGAAACTCAAGTCCAAATGAAGTTCCCGGCCATGTTAAAAAAAATGTGGCGAAGCAAAATGCACAATATCAGCAACCCGGAGGAAGTGGACACCTTCCTAGCACAGATGGAGGGATAAGTCCTATATAATAAAGGCGGTGCCGTCAGTAGAGACAGAGATCTTGTGTATATTTAGTTTGAAGCAATAGGCTGATTTTTCTGATTTTGTTTAATGCTTCTTTTTGGGATGGGGGGGGTCACGAAGGGCGGATTTCTATGGAGTAGAAAGGGGGTTTCCCGGTGGGTGGGGGGAGCACTGGGTGTGGGGAGCAGAGGGAAAAAAAGAAAAAATGTAGTCCTCATGATTAAGTTGGGCTCTAGATTGAAGAAATTAAGGTACTATAAGGAAAAAAGCTTTAAATATGGATAGGTTGAATACAATGAAACTACTAACATGGAATGTGAATAGGAAAAAGATGTCCCGGATAGCAGAATTTTTAAAGTACAGTGAGGCGCATATTATATTTTTACAAGAGACCCTCCTGGAAAAGCAAGAATGGAGGCAGAGTTATAGTAAAATAAGATGGGTCCAGGAGGTGCTCTGTTCTGAGCAAAGAGGAAGTACAAGGGGTGTGGCCCTTATAATAAGATCCAATGCAGGAATAAGAGTAGTTAAATACATTTTTGGATCAATCAGGGAGATGGTTGGTGGCCACCATATTGATTCAGAACAGACCCTTAGTGTGTGTAGTATACTATGGGCCAAATGAGGACAATTCGGAGGCACTACTAAAGCTTGAATCCAGCACCGATTATTATGGGAGGTGACCGTACCTCACGTGTAAAACACATTAGTCCCCCAAAAACTTTTGCGAGTCTTAACAACATGATAAGAGAATTCAACTTGGTGGTCATCTGGCGTAGCAAGATGGGGGAACCAAGAGATTTCACTTTTTTATTTTTTTTTATTTTCCAAAACCTTTATTAACACAAAGGAACAATACAGACAGCCTCACCCGAGATTTCACTTTTTATAGTAAAAAGTACAGACACCATTTATGGATAGATTATTTCCTTATAGATCAGGAGCTATATATTGATGTGGAGACAGTCAATCATATTCCTGCAATTTTATCGGATCACTCAGCAGTGGCCCTGACTCTAAGGTTTCAGCAGAAAGAGGGACAGAGGAGGTGGACATTAGATAGAACAATCTTATTAGATGAGGAAGTGATTTGGGGTAAAAAAAATTGATGAGTACTTTCAATTCAATATGGGCTCAGCTAAAGATCAAATAGTCTGGGATGCTTTTAAAGCATATTTAAGGGGGATACTCAGGTCCATAACGGGGAGAAAAAGGAAGGCTATGAAACAAGATGAAGAGAGAAAAATCAGAGAGATTAAGGAAAAAGAAGGGGAATTGCAGAAAGCATCGATGGAAGGCCTAAGTAATATACCAGTGTTAGCGAAGGAATTGGAGAGTCGGCAGGCTGAGTTCCAGGCGCAACTAGATAAAAAGCTACTAGAAAGATGGAGAGCAAGCAAGCTTCAGCATTTCGCATATGGGGAGAAGTGCAGTTCCTTGTTGGCTTCGAAAGCGAAAACGGATAGGGCCAGAAATACAATAAGAAATCTAATCAAAAGAGGGTCTGGAGAAGTGCTTCATGCGGATATAGACATTCGCGAAGAAGCCCGAAGTTTTATGAGCGACTTGTATAGCAAAGACACAACACCAGGTGGAGAGAATATAGAGAACTGGCTAAAAATGCTAACACTCCCCCAATTAACATCGGAACAGAAGAAAGCTCTAGAAGCAGACATTACAGAAGAAGAAGTCAGGGCACAGTGCAAAAAGAAAACGGGAAGAAGAAAGGCGGCCGGACCGGATAGTCTGCCAGTGGAGATATATTTGTGTATCATAGATAGACTGACACCAGTTTTAAAAACTTCGTTTAATAAAATGTATAGAGATGGGGAAAATCCACCTAGCTCATGGGCAGAGGCTACGGTCACACTAATTTTAAAACCAAATAAGGATCCGCAGAAGATAGACTCTTAAAGACCTATATCTCTTTTAAATATAGATCATAAGATTTTCTCAGGCATTGTGGCATCACGAGTTGCTAAAGTCATAAAAGAGGTTGTTCACTCTGACCAAAGGGGCTTTATACCAGGGAGGCAGCTTAATTAACTAACTTTTCAGATAATGGGGGCTATAGATATGGCAGAAACCTGAGAGGTCCCATTAACTATAGTGGCAATAGATGCTGCCAAAGCCTTTGATCAAGTGAGCTGGGCATATCTGTGGGAGACCTTAAATGGCTTTAGCTTCCCGAGAAACATGGTTAAGGGGGTGCAAAATTTATACCTGAGCCCCAGGGCAAAGGTGTTGGTCAATGGGGAAATAACAGATTGGTTTAGTATTACAAGGGGGACAAAGCAGGGGTGCCCCCTGTCCCCACTTTTGTTTGATCTGTATATAGAACCCTTTGCTAATTGGATCAGGGCGGACCCCTCAATTTCTCCCTTTAGATCTGGCGAGTTTGAAGTAAAATTAGCCCTATATGCAGACAACCTGATTCTGTATACTACAAACCCTCAAGAAGCAATTCACAATTTAATGAAGAAGGCGGAGAGTGTTGGTAAAATTTCTGGTTATAAGGTTAATATGGGAAAAACAGAAATAATGGAGTGGAATCAGAGGTCAAGGAGTCAGGGAGCCAAACACCAAATGAGATACTTAGGTGTACATATATCTCAGAAATTAGAGGATATTCCTATAGTGAATTGGAAGAAAGTCAGTAAGGAGATAACAAGTTTATTGTCATGATGGGCGAACCTACCATTAAACATCTATGGGAGGGTAAATCTTGTAAAAATGATCATTCTTCCTGAAAAAACTTTCCTCTATAACTGTATCCCCCTATCGTTTAGAAAAGAAGACATAGCTAACCTACAGGGTAAAATCGATAGCTTTATCTGGTCCTCGAAGGGCCCAAGAATTGCATGGAAAAAGCTTAGAAGAGGGCTTGAGGTGGGAGGATAGACTTTACCGGATCTACTTACTTATTGTTATGCCTTTCATTTAAAAAAAATTTGTATGTTGGCTAATAAGACAAATAGATCATCATTGGGACTATTATTTGAAGCCATGTTAGGTGATGTCTGCCAAGGTCAGCAACATTTTCTTTATAAATACAGCGATCCAAAGTTTAAAAAAAAAGTAAGGATGAAGATTTTAAGGTCTGCATTAGAAACCTGGGTTCACATAAGGAAGAGACTGAAAATCCTATACTACTCATCGCGGGTTCCGATTTGGGAATCTCCGGGCACTCCCGAATGCCTGAGAGATCAACTTAGTCAGCCTTTGAAAGCAGGAGGCATATATTACTGGGCATATCTAAAAAAGGACTCAATTTTGGTAAGCTGGGAAGTGCTTAATAACCTTACTAGAGGTAGTCTGATCTGGTTCAAATATTACCAGCTATGCTCCTGGTGGGCTACACAAAATTGGCCCCAGGACGAGGAGAACGCAAAACTGGACCAAGCGACAAGAACAGATAAGTGCAAGAAAGAAATATCCTTTTGTTATTGGCCTTTTTGGAAGCTGAGGACAACATAGAAACCGAAATCATAAGCTTATGGGGTAGAGAATTCAGGGATGAAGACATTAAGACACTCTGGTCTGACTCCTTTAGTATGTTGCAGACAGTAGTAAAATCTGCATCGCTCAAGAGAAATCATATGCATACTATCTACAGAGTCTATTGGTCTCCCCAGAAGTTATCAAAGGTCACAGGAAATACATATAATTGTCCAAGGTGCAAGTATCCCGTAGCAGATGATATGCATCTGTTTATGGAGTGCCCAAAAATTAAACCTTACTGGGCAGGGGTGTGCAACTTTTTGGAGGAAATACTTGGGAAGCCAATTGAGGTAAGCCCCTGCGTGATATTCTTTGGACTTACACATGGTTATCAGTTGAATGCACTTAATTCAAAGCTTTTATTCTATGTGATAGTATTGGCGAGACGGGAAATATGTAGGCTCTGGAAATCTGAAAACCCCCAGCCTTTATTGAGTGTTTAAAGACCATTATTTACACAAGCGAATCAGACATGGCTTGCGACCCAAGAAGCAGAGATAAGATCTGGAGTGCACTGGTGGACTGGAGGGAGAAGACAAGTGAGTCAAATGATTAAGCCAAATATGCTTTTGGTCTTGGCCTCTCCAGTACTTTTCCGATGGCCCCCACAAGTGAACAGGAGATGGAAGTGGAAACAGCACTGTATTTGTGGGTAATCTCCGCTCTCTCTCTCTTCCCGAGGGTCTCTACAATTTGGTATAGAGAGATAAGAGGAGTCCAAACAAGAGAGTTTGCAGAATGAGGACAATAAAAAAAATCTTTAGAGCCTCCTTTCATTGGTAACTTTGCTCTCCCAACATGGCATGGAGACAGAGTATTCTGATCTTTAAAAATATTCTTCAAGACAATGTGGCTAATTACCACCCTATATGTTTGATCCCTTCCATCTAAAGGATATACTGTGAACTATTACTTGTCAGGTCGCAGGGCAGGTGAGATCATAAGAGACTTTGAAAACAGAAGACATGGAGAAGGGGGAGTACAGGGATGGAGAATTCAGAATTACACAAGTAGTATGTAAACTTCCAAAGTCCGCTCTGCTGCCCTCATCACAGTCGGGCTGTCACTAATACAAACATTTTCAGGTCATTAGGGGCAGACAGTATATATAAGCGTTAGCATGTGTAATTGTAAGCTGTCTGGCAACACTGGTTGTTGTGATTCTCTCACTTGTTAGTATAGTCGGCACCCAGCTTATTCTGCTCCTTCACCTTTGCTGTTTTGATCCTTCTCAGCCCCTTTGGTTTCCTCCTTCTTTAAGTTTGTCTGGTTTCTTTGTACTTGTCATGATCATCGTTTGTCATGTGTCTCCCTTCTCCCAAGCTCCTTCTGTACCGTTGATGCAGTGATGTTAATCCTAGTTTGGTTCCTGATCAGACTCCTAGTATTACCAAGAGCTAGTTACAGCATGCCATTTACTGGCATTGATAAGTCCCGGCTTGCATTTTTCTCATCTTAGTTTTGGCTTCTTTCCTGACTTATGTTCTCTCACCGATAGTTGGGGACTTATCTGTGATCAGAAACAATGTGCCGTGTCAAATCCAGTCTGGATTTTATGACAACCAACCAGAAGTAGTCTCTCTCTCTTTCTCCAGCTTGTCTCCCCCTTTTGCCCTATCTAAGGATCCCCTTTCCAAAGCTTGATATATATCCACAACTGGGTGAAAGGACCCATTGGGGAGGAGGGATTGACAACAAACTTTGCATGTTCACAATAAACTGGTCACAACATTACTAAGCTTAGTAGAAGCTCTAGTGAGTTAAAATAGCATCATTATCTCTTAAGAGGCTGGATTTTGAGAAAAAGTCAGCACAACGGATCAGATGTTACAGTTAAATCTACTTCTTGAGATGTGTTTAATTAAAAAAATAATTGTTTCACATAGTATTTGTAGTTAAGAAATGCTAATTTGATAGTTTCATAAGATTAGTAGGACATTGGTGTTCTTATCCAACTGCTAAGGGCAATTAAATACCTGTATATTAATACATTTACTAGGTGTTACATCTACACTGGGAGCTTACATGAAGCACTAAGTATTCAGACAAACTGGTCTCTGGAGTCCACACTCAACATGTTGCTGGGCGGCCTAGACCATGCAGTGTTTTGGGGTTGTGGTTACCTGGAGGGGTGTTCTGTGTCTTGCGTGGCACATAGATAGGTAAGGGCGATGGTTGGAGTTCAGAGCCTTGTCTCAGAAGAAAGATATCAAACTTGGGGGGTCTTTTTCATGTGCCCAGTCAACATCATATGATGAAAAAAGGGCAAGGTCAAGCCTTATCAATGGACCTGTCTAAGACGATGTCCTGTCCAGGGATTACTGCCTGAGGTTCCCAATTCAAGATAAAGTTGAGTCTTTCCAGTAAAGTCAGTTAATGTTAGAATCATACATAAAAAATAAAGTCTGGTAGAAGCTCGATATCGTTTTATTAAACCAATATGTTTTGGACATAACATTTTTTAATATCAAAAACCTGATCGTCTTAATTAGATAACCTCCCAATGAATCTGTGTGTCATAGTTTGTATAATTTTTTTTAATCTTTTAATATCTATTTTAAAAAGTTATAAATATGGACTGTTATAATATTGTACTGATTTTGTATCCATTTTATATTGATGATCTCTGAAGAGCTCTATATCAATAAAAAAAATTATTAATTGAATACATAAAAAAGGCATTGACTAGTTATGCATGTGTCACAAGCATTTTTTCCGTTATCTTTTGGCACATTCATCGCCCACTTGCTACTATTTATGTCCCAGATTTTTGCTCTTTTGCAGCCAGAATTCTGTTTGGAATTTCTCTGCCCTGATGCTGGGGTAGTTGGATGTTGTGCTTATTTACTTTTGCAGAACCTTTCATCTTTAATGAAGAGCTTCAAGATTTCCAAAGAAAGTGTTTTTTATTTTTTATGTTTCTTTCCTCCTAAGTGTAGCTCTTATAAGGTGACACATGACTCATTTCTTGTGTACTATTGTGTAATCAATCCTTTATGTGAAGGATGGCATTATGGCTATTGTCCCTTTTCTTGGGCAATCAAGAAAGAAAGTTGACAAGACTTCAGAGTTTCTAGGTGTTGACACTAGGGCCAGATGCAGTCCTACTGGCAGAACCATCAGAGACCTCCCAGTCCTTAGCAGTGTTGGACAAGCAGTGTTTTGTCTCTATATAAATGATTTGTCTCTGGCCCGTGATTCTGATTATTCTCAGATGACACCACTATTATTTCTCAAACATAAATGGGTCATACTAGTTCGTTCTCATTTTTTTGACATGACAGAGGATGATCAACAAAAGTAAAACAGAAATGTAGGACCGTTATCTCGAATTAGTCTTTTAGGAATAACATCTTTTTAGACTACTGTGCTGGATTGGGTATTAGAATTAGAATATTTGTGCGTATGTCTGATTTTCATTCTTCTCATCTTAGTTTTGGCTTCTTTCCTGTTCTCTCACCAGTAGGAGGAGACTTGACTGGGACCAGAAACACTGTGCCATGTCCAATACAGTCAGGATTTTATGACAGCCAACCTGAAGGTGTCTGTATTCCTTTCTCTTTCACTTCTTCTCGCCTCTTCCTGTAGCCCTACCTAAAGGTCCTCTTTACAAAACTTGAATCATTCACAAGGGGGTGAGTGGACCTATTGGAGAGAAGGAGGAATTGGCCTCAAACTCTGCATGTTCACAATAAATTAGTCACAACATTAACATGCATTGGTGAATGCATTAGGTTTCGCCTATGCAATTAATAATAAGCTGTTTTTGTTGTTGTAGCTTGCTGAGTAGTTGAATCAATATAAGTTACAGAAAGGCTGTTACTAGTGGTATACTGCCATGCCAGTAAGTAATAGCAAAAGTTTTAAAAATGTAAGAAGGAAATAATATAATTAATTGATGTAATAGCAATATTATATGTTTAGAGGCGTTCCAACAACTTTTGGGCCCAGTGCCACTGCACCTGCTGCACCATTCAAATCATGCCCCTAGTGCCTGCAAGATAACTGCATTTGTGACTGCTTATTTGGAGGTTAAATATAGCAATATTTAGTATTTAGAGGAGTTCTGACAACTTTTGGTCCCAGTGCCACTGCATTGAAATCATGACCCCCTGCTAGATAACTGCATTTGTGAATGCCTGTTTAGTAGTATAGTTTAGCAATATTTGGCGTTCAGTGGAGTTATGACAAGTTTTGGTCCTGGTATCACTGCACCTGCTGCACCATTAAAATCATGACCCTTATGTTTGCAAGGTAACTGCACTTGCGACTGCCAGTTTAGTGTAAACTTTTAGCAATGATCTGGGAATAGTGAGGTCCCTAGAACTTTTGGCCATGGTGCCACTGCACCTGCTGCACCTTTCAAATCAAGTCCCTTTTAACTGCAATGTAACTGCAATTGTGACTGCCTGTTTAGTAGTCAAATGTAGCAATATTATATAATTAGAGGAGTTCGAAAAACTTTTGAGCCCGGTGCTACTGCACCTCCTGCACCATTTAAATCACGAACCTGTTGTCTGCAAGGTAACAGCACTTTTGAATGCCTGTTCAGTAGTATAATATAGCTTAGCTCTTGTATATTAACTTTATTTTTAACATGAAATGTTTATTACAGTATTTAGAATTTGATCATAATGACCAAATAGATTAAGTTGAAAAGAAATATCCAATAATGCCTACAAAGTGCAAAATAAAGGTATTGAGGCATGAATCGCAAATGCCACAAACGTCCTAAGTCTAAAGCATCTGTGTTACACCACTAAGTAGTAATAAAAAGCAAACATTCCAGCATAGTGGTAGAAGCTGTCTGTCTTTTCCGTGGGAAGAGATCTTATCTATCAGTGAAAGGCACTTAAACAGTGTGGACAGCTTTAGTAGAAGTATTG
The DNA here is from genome assembly GCF_964204655.1 of Triturus cristatus. Lineage (NCBI taxonomy): Eukaryota > Metazoa > Chordata > Amphibia > Caudata > Salamandridae > Triturus > Triturus cristatus. The sequence goes on from NC_140582.1 coordinate 817,896,897, forward strand.
TAAACGCATTCAGCCTGGGGAAGTTAACAGAAAAATACTCCACATAGAAGCGAATGAACACAGTAATTCTGCATTGGGAACTGATAAAAGCCCCCTTTTAAAATATATTAAATACAAGAGATTTCACAAGCACAGCGCAAGCGCTGGACAGACGAATCCTAAAAAGCAGATTAGAATATCTGATGAGTTCAGATAGCATCATTATCTGTTTTGTTGCTGGATTTTGAGAAAAGGTCAGCACAACTGATCAAGTGTTCCAGCTCAATCCACTCATTAAGATATATTTAATTAAGAAAAGAATAGTCTTACATGGTATTCTTAGCCTGAGAGATGATCATAAATGGCATAGTCAGTTCAATGGAATAGCAGATACTCTTAAGAGAGATTGCATAACTCTTCTAGTTCTGTTACTGCCAGCCAAGAGGCCCAGACATGAACTCAAATATGTCATTTTTTAATGAATGGGTCACTACAGTTTAAGACAGCATTGATCCATGCAAACAAAAGTGTTTTCATAGAAATTTGTCATCTGCTCTCTGGTTTTCTTCGGAATCAGCAGCAGCCAAAAGATGCTGTAAAGCCTTAGACAGGTTTGACAGAGTTGAATATGATTCTATGTGCAAACTAACCTTTCAAGCTGAACTAAAAACCTGGAAGACGTTCTGCAGCCAGGGTAGGAAGTCTTACTTTTCTGATGTGATCTCTGAGGCAGAAAACTCTCCTTGGGAAGTTGTAGAATTGTGACCAATCTCTCTTATCCCTCTTCAAACTATTCACCTGTTCCACCTTCGAAGGAATTATGTAAATCAAAGTGGAGAAAAAAGCCACGCATAAGACTTCTGGAGATAAGAATCCAAAAGAAATGCAGCTGCAGAATAATTAATCAAAAGTCAGGAAGAAAAATAATAGCTAGCGAAAAAAGTATTCATGCATCTATTGCTTATCATTGTCTCCTTTTCTATGATCTAAACAAGAAATTAAGTCACAGGAAAAAAATTACCTACATGTTAGCTTGGGAGCTTCAGGCAACAATCTATAAAAAGCCACAAGCTTGGAGAGGTCCATACTTAAGGCTAGCCATGACTATCTCTTCAGTAGTATTGCGTTGCTTCAGCATGCGAAGAAAAATGCCATGTCAGAGATCTTCCTTCCCTTGTGATCTTACATGCTCTCCATGCTTACCTTAAATGTCCTCATTCTGCACAGACTGTGAAACACTCCAACGGGTGACTACAACTGCAGAAACGTTGACGCAATCTGTACGCTCTACAGGCCTGAGCACAGATTCGAGACATGCGGCAGCCTCATCATGTGATGAGTGCAGAACACCAGGGTGTGCTGTCTTCTCGCTAGTGCACATTATCTCTAGTAAGTACATGGTACAATTGCTCTAAACATATCTCCACTGTGTATGACCAGGGACATTGAAGTTGGCACTCAGCAGGTTAACAAAAGGCTCTCCCAGGCAGCTGACACTGTTGCCCTTTTAAAATCTCCTCAGTGGCTAAAAGTCAATCTGCTTCCAGGTTCACTGAGGAGCTAAAAGCCCTACGTAAAACCTGTAAGAGACTTGAAAGAAGGTGGAGTTGTCAATACCTTCATAAGGACAACTTAATCTATAAAACGGCCCTATATAAGTAACCTCAGGCTCTTAAGAAAACTCAGTCAGATTTTCTTAGAACTCCAATTGACATCGCTCAATATAAAGCTGGTGAATTATTTAAAATTGTTTAAATAGTCACACATCTTGATGCTCTACTTCTGCCAAGGGCGCCATGGCTCAAGCTGTGCAATCAACTCCCCGAGTCCTTTGACTTTAAGCTAAAACAGATAGTTGACTCTCTTCAGTTTTCTCCTTCTGAATCCTCAGGCAATAGTGATTGTATGGCTCATCGAGTGACTTCACGTTTTCAGAAGAGCCCCTCCATGCTAGAGTTTGTTCATACCTCCATGGAAGAATTGGCGCAGACTCTGATGTCCTGTTAGTCTGGTTCCCCAAATAATCCCTGTCCTCCCCATATCATTGCTGCGAACAACATGGCAATTAATCACCCTCTAAATCAGCTACTAAATCTGTCCTTACAGTTGGCCTCAGTTCCCAGCTGCTGGAAGCAGCCCAAACTAATTCCACTATTAAAGAAGCCTACTGCGAACAAATCAAACCTGTCCAATTTAGGAACAATATCTTTGGTGCCTGCTTATGTCAAGATATTGGAAATACTTAGAAACTGGCAACTATCGCTCTTCCTAGAAAGGAACAGGCTGTTGCATCCATCACACTCAGGTTTCCATCCTGGATTCAGCACCAAAACTATGCTGCTGGAGGTCAGTGTCACTATCAAGCGGCTGTGGATCAGGGGAATCAGGTAGCCCTGATTCTCCTGGATCTATCCGCAGCATTTGATACTGTATCACACCCTCTATTACTACAGCATCTCGGGAACATAGGATTGAGCAGGCCAGCTTAGACCTGGCTGTGCTCCTTTCTCTCAGATAGGCTTCAATCTGTGTGGATGTATCTATTCATCTCTGAACCAAAGCCATTGGGCTTTGGGGTACCTCAAGGGTAGGTATTAAGCCCTACACTTTTCAATCTCCATATGGCTCCTTTGGTGTCCTTTGTTGAATCGTTCGGTGTACAGATAGTCTCTTACGATGACAATGCACAACTGCTCCTCACACTTGATAAGAAAGCCCCGATGCATTGAGCAATTTTAAGGACTGCATAGCAGCAGTGTTTCATTGTGTGCACAAGAGCAACTTGCATTGCAATGTCAGCAAGACTGAAATACTGCTATTTGGAACTCCTCCACCGTGATGGGATATTAACATCTGGCCCAATGAGGGTCTGCCTCCACCGGCCCTTGCCTCAGTGGCAAGTAACCCGGGAAGGAAGTTTGACAGTGCAGCCACCTGTGCCTCCCAGATAGGAAGTGGTGTTGTCGTCTGTTTCAGATTTTTAAAGAGCCTAAAGAAGTTTCTCCATCTCCTCCAACCCCAACACCCCCGTAACAGAAAACAGTGATCCAGGTGCTGATCACTTCTAGGCTTGATTAGGCTAACTCCCTTCATCTAGGGCTACTGGCCTATCTTCTGAGAAGATTGCAGTTGGTGCAGAATGTTGCGGCGTTTCTTCTCTTAAAGCTTTCCAGAAGGATGCACATCCAACCGCACCTGAGAGAACTGCATTGGCTTCCTATCTAAGAGCAGGTGAGGTTCAAAGGACTAAATATTATTCATAAAGCCTTCTATCATTCTGGCCCCAAATACCAAGCTAAGAGGAACATTCCCTATCTTTCTCCCAGTTCCCTGTGTTCTTCTAACTCTCTGCTGGTGGTAATTCCCAAGTTCAGAAAGAAACACTTAGGTGGTAGCTGTTATCCTCACCTTCCTGCCAAAGACTGGAACACGCTCCCCCATTTCTGTCTTTAAAAGATTGCTTAAAACTTAGCTTTTCAGTTCTGTATTTTAACTCTGTGACTTCAAGGATCTGTGCCTACTATAGCTCCAGGACAATCTTGGAGTAGATATTGTGCTTTATAAATCCCCTAAACGTAAACATAAACAGATGTAACACTTCTTAGTTTACCTAAATATTCTCTTATACATGGATTTGGGCTAAGATTCAGTTGTGTGTAAGACTAGCGTTAAGAGGCTGGTTCATTGGGTGAAACTTTGGTGTCCTCCTGCTCAATTATCCTACAGATCAGCTATCCTTCACCTATCTGAGGATCTGAGAAGCCCCTATTTCCCCTGGCATCACTTAATGGAAACCACAGTGATGAATATTGGCATGCAAAGCCTATGACTTGCTCACAAATCAGGGACTATTACCATACTTTAATTTCTCTAGAAAAAAACCAATTAGTGGTACAAAGTGTGTTCGCACTACCGAAGGTTATTGGTGAGCCAGAGCCTTTTTTTGAAAACACCACTGGGCAGTAGAATCTTTTGTCATTATATTGGGTACAAAGAAAGTAAATCAAAGTCACTTTAAAAAAAAAAATAGAGTATATAGTTTTAACTATTATTAGTGTTTTATTATATATATATATTCACTGAAAAAACCATAGGTTTCAGGGGTGTTATAGTTAGCTGGACTTTTCACTTGTACAAAACCATTGAAATTCCCCCGTTATAGTTAGTTCAGCTAACTATAACTCGCGCGCCCGCAATGCACTGCTGATGACGTCACATATTACATCACTGATGACATGGTCAGTGACATCACTCATGACATCACTGATGACATCTCAAATGACATCACTGATGACATCACTGATGACATCATCCAGTGAATGTGTGTTTTTCTGAAAATTAAATATGTTTTATATATGTATATCTCAAGGTCGATGGAAGAATAAATGGGTATATAAGTGTCTAAATGGATGATTTGTTTTTGAAAAATTGATTGTGTAACTGACTGATTAAGTGTATCATAGTGAATACATGGCTTAGTGAGTAATGTTTAAATATGTAAATATCTGTATCAGTCTCTCACTTTGTGTATAAGTGGCTGCATGGGTTGGTGAGTAGCTACATGGGTGTCTATATAGGTTATTAGTTGGTTTTTTGAGTATCAGTCTGAGTGTCTGCATGGTTCGGTGGGGGGTATTACGTAGTGCATAGGTGCATGAATGAGTGACTCACTGTTTGTATGGGTTGAACACAGCATGTGTGCAGGACTGTATGGGTGGATGAGTGTGTGTATGGGTGTGTTAGTGAGTGAATGACTGTCTCAATAGTGTCTTTATGAGTAACTACATATGTTTTAAACTAGTATATGTGACTATTGGTGTATATATGTGAGTATATGTGAGAGTGAGAGATTGACAGAGTTCCTGTATGAATAAGTATGTGTTTCTTTAAGTGATTGTTTAAAAGACTAAGTATGTGTAAGTTTCCGTAGAAGTAAGTATGGTGGTGTGTGTATAACTGTATATGCAAGTAAATGTATGTTTGATTCTTTATTAGCATGAGTGACTATGTGTGTGAGTAACTCTATGGATGAGTGGCATTGTGTAACAGAATGTATAGGTGTATGAGTACATATGATGAGTGAGTACATGTATGAGTGACTGTATAGGACTGTTGGTGAATGAGTGGATGTGTATGTGGATCTTAGAATTACTGAAGAGGTTGTTGTAACTGGTATTGGTATGTCCATTGTTTTGAAAATTTTAGTCTCTATTTTTGAATGTGTGTATCAAAGGTTATATTAGGGTGAGAGGAGGTCTGCCACTCTATCACAAGGATGATGTCATCAGTGATGTCATCAGTGATGTCATTTGAGATGTCATCAGTGATGTCATGAGTGATGTCACTGACCATGTCATGAGTGATGTAATATGTGACGTCATCAGCAGTGCATTGCGGGCGCGCGAGTTATAGTTAGCTGAACTAACTATAACGGGGGAATTTCAATGGTTTTGTACAAGTGAAAAGTCCAGCTAACTATAACACCCCTGAAACCTATGGTTTTTTCAGTGAATTTCTGAGGTTTTTTAAATGCTAATTCCTAACTATAACGTGCCTGAAACCTATGGTTTTTTCTGTGAATTTCAAAGGTTTTTTAAATGCTAATTTCTAACTATGCCTACAGAGATAGGACATGTGAAGAAAGAAGAAAAAATGCACAGAAAGAAACAAAAGAAGTGCAGAAAGAAGCAACAGAAGTCCTCAAATATGAAGATAAGTGCAGGAAGAAGGATAACGTGCAGAAAGAACAAAAAGAAGAGCAGAAAGAAGCCTTGTTGCAAAATCATCCTGTACCCTCAACTTTTTCAGACGGATACTGGTGGTAACTGAGTCTGACTAACCAGTCCTAGAGCCAGTGCTATGTTAAAAGACACTTAGAATACAGTGAAAACACCTACATACACTAGAGAACATTATGCGTTGGGGTCCCCCTGTGATTAGCATGACCTCCTCTGTAAGCCCCTAGTATATAATAGGGCATGGGGATTAAAACTACCTCTTAAAACAGGCCACAGGGTGTTTTTGCACACGTTAACTCAGGCCCGTCCCCTCCATTCACCACTGTGTAAACACGCCCTGTGTCCATTTTTAGTTGGGAGATTAAGTTCATTTGAATCCTGAGGGTCCCTAGGGTCCAACTAGCCCACTAGGTACCTCCAGTAAGTGCCACAGAGCTGCGTTGCAGAGAGGTGTAAAAAGTGGCACGGCCTGGACCACCTCTCTGCAATGCAGCTCAGTGGCGCTTACTGGAAGCACTTGGTGGGCTAGTTAGCCCCCAGGGGCCCTCAGTATTGAAGGGAAATTATATCCCCAATTTAAAACGTGCCATAGTGCGTGTTTGCACACGTCACCTCAGGCCCCGTCCCCTCCCTTCACCACTGTGTAAACGCACCCTGTGGCTGTTCTAAGTTGAGAGATTAAGTCCCCTTGAATCCTAAGGGTCCCTAGGGTCAAACTAGACCACTAGGTACCTCCAGTAAGCGCCACAGAGCTGCGTTGCAGAGAGGTGTAAAAAGGGGCTTGGCCTCAGAACACCTGGCTGCAGCGCAGCTCCCTGGCGCATACTGGAGATGCCTGTTGGGGGCGCGTTTGCAGAGTGCTGCACGGAGGGGGCATGGCCTCCGGCACGATGCCAGTCTTTTATTTATTTTAGTTTTTTAAGAAGGGGGGCTGTTTGGTTCCCCTTCTTATTCTAATTTATTGGCCCTGATGACCCCATCCCCCAGGGCCAGTCTCCTAATTATATTTTTTTGACCACAATCCCCAGGGCCGGCCACTGTTTTTTATTATTTTAAAAAAATATATATTTATAGACACACCTAGGACATGCTGGACAAACCGTACGTACCTATCACCATGACGATTTGCGTGATATTCATTAAAAGGCGACTATGCATGCAATTAATCCACGTGGAATGTATTTACACCACTAGTGAAGCTCTGACATGTCTGATGCCCTACCGTGCCTAATCCTGGTAGACACCCTTGTCGTTTATTTATACAAACATGGGTAGCTATTGACGGGCACATTTAATACACATGCACACCAAGCCATTCAAAGGGGATTCGACAAAAATTCGACCAAAACTATGCAAGAAACCCCCCTCACGGTTAATAAAACACACATCCACTGCCGGATGTGTAATACTTTTTATTTTACTCTCTGGAAAGGGGACGAACATCACTTGAGAGTCACAGCGTGCTCCTGACCGAGCCCAATGCTGTGTTACACCCACCATTGCCTGCCGAGTGCCACACACCTCTGTGTTGTATTCCACTAGCTAGTGCATATGCTATGACACTCTCTAGCCCATGTGCACTGTAACACCACCCCGTGAATATGTCATGCCACACTTGTCTTTGCACGGGTTATATTGCCCCATCTAACGTGCCTTTCTCGATGCCTATGTTATAACGCACAGTGCTATGCCATACATATTACAATCTGGGATCCATATCTTTGTCACAGTGCATATGCAACGTTACACTCCCCAGCACATATTTTATATTACAACTTTAGAGACTAGTTAGGTTACACAACACTGCCCTGTGCATATTACACTCCAAGGCGCATATCGCATAGCACACGCTAGTGCCTGTGCTATCTCGCGCTCTCCAATGAATCTGTCATTGCGCACAATGTATTGCATATTATATTTCACGCCCGGTTCATCTTATATCACACTTTTTGGTGCATAGTTTATACCATACACTATATCTAGTTTTCATTTTCAATCGTGCTCTCAGGACTATGTTCTATATAACACTGTGTTCACCTACCCTTTTCACGGGCATTACATTTTGCGATAGGGGGTGGAGGGTCAGGGGGTGTTTCTGCCAAGTGAGCCCGGAGTCACAGTCACAAACGTCCTCTTCTTCCTGAATAAAAGTGAGATTATGCTGCATACTTGTTCATATTTTAAGTAGTTCGCACAGACACAATGTTTTAAAAACAATAAAGTTCCTAATACCCGCCTTCCCTGAACAGTTAGCTTGCTGCCCCATCCCCTTCCTCCCTATCCTCTGTTGTGTGAATCCATGGACTAGCCTCCTCCCTCCTGCCATGCATGGTCTGATGTGCTGCCACTGCCCTCAATTTAGTATGATGTACCAGTCCACTCCTCCTGCCCTCCATTGCCCAATTCTATGCCCCATCATTGACCTCCTGCTTAAACTCTGTGCTTAGCTTGCTGCCCCTATTCTCCTTCCCCCTGCCCTCCGATGTCTTTGTGCATGCCCCTGCTCCATCCTTTTTGCCCACCATGTCCCATGGACCTGCCACTCCTATCTACTCTGAGTGTTCTGTTGAGCTGCCACTCCCCTCCCACCTGCCTAGCATTGTCAGATGACTGTAACCTGTCCCTGCCACCTCCACCCTGCCTGTCCACATGCCATGCCCCTATCCTCTTCCTCCTGTCCTACATGGTCCATTGTACTGCCACACCCTTCTGCCCTCCCTGGTCTGTTGTGCTGCAACTGCTCCTCCTGCCTGCCCCGTGTGGTCTGTTGTGAGGTCCCTTCCCCTGAACTTTCTTGTCTGTGCACAGGTCCTGAACCTCCCTTCTATCCTCCATCGTCCTTTGTGCATGCCCCTCCACCCTCCTTCTTGCCCATCATAGCCATTGTGCTGCCACTAACCCTCCCACTTGCCATGCATGGTCTTCTGTGCTGCCATGGCCCCTCCCACCTTCCCTGTGTGGTCAGTTAGCTGCCCCTGACCCCCTCCCACCTTCCCTCCATGGTCTGTGTGTATGCCATCACAGTCTCACTGTTGCTCTTCATGGTGTGTCTTGCTTCTAGTGCCCATCCTGCCTGACCTCCATGGCTATCTTGCTGCTCCTGCCCTGCCCCCTTGCCCCCAGCCCTACTCCCTCCCTCCTGGCTTGTCTGTTCCATTGTAATGCCCCTGATCCGTCCCTCCTGCCCTTTATGGTCTGTTATGCTGCAGCTTTCTCTCCTGTCTGTCCATTATGGTCAGCTAGCTACCATTGCCTCTTGCCCCTCTGTTCTCTGTTGTCCATGTGCATGGTCCTGTCCCCTCCCTCTTGCTTTCTATGGATTGTTGTGCTGCACTCCCGTCCTGCATGCCCTGTGTGGTGTAATGTGCTGCTGCAAACCCTGATGCCTGCCCTGCAGGGTCAGTTTGGTGCACCTCTCCATGTCCCTCCTGTCCTCTGTTATCCAAGTCCATGTCCCTATCCCATTTCCTTCCATGATCCAATGTACCATACTTGCGAACATTTTGAACTTGGTAAGAGGGAGATTTTGAAAAAAAACTGGGGTATTGATTTTCCCCTTTGAGTTACATTGAAAAAGAGGATATTGTAGACAGGAGACAGATCAAATAAAGCCCATTTGAGCTTAAAAACATTGGACGTTTCCTGGCTGAATCGGGTCTGTTGGCATGTATGGTTGTACTACCATTGCCTCTTCCTTCTGCCCACAATGGTCTATTACATTGCCACAGCCTTGAAGGAGGGTAGATTTTGTATCACAGGGGGCCCCTGGCCCGTTCTGTCCACACCTGAAGTATGAGACCCTTGTCCTTGCCCTGCCAGCTGCATTTGTAGGCCGTATTAAATTGACCAGCGGGTCCTGTGTTGCTATATAATTATCCTGAGACATCCTTACCACTCAGCCAGCATAAAACCCCTGTGTAGGCCCTTCTGTTCAATATGTAGGCCTCTTTGTTAAATTGACCATAGCTCTGCAATTTTAGTGTATAGCAGTCTGAAGGCAGGTCTGCGAGGCCTTCTGATCCAAACTAGTAGCCCCCACCCTACCCGAGTGCTCCGTGCTCGGTATCAAAGTTCAACATCCCCCTGAAGCTGTCGACATACAGTAGGCTGCATCCTGGACTGGTACTTGCTTCCTGGGCAGGTTTCCCGCTTTTAAGGAAGTGGCAACCGCAGAGCGTCAAGTTAGGAGAACTGAGGAGATTTTATACATGAATATATTGAATTCCCGTACAATACCCATTATTTTCTGCTTGCTCTATGGAACTTACGATAAGCGATTGGCCTGAGAGACTGACCTTTTCACCCAGTCCATTGTCAGCATTAAGTGGGTAAATGACGAAATGTCTGGTAAAATCTGCAGACGAAGCTTTTGGGTAGCATACGTAGGTAGATGTAGCGTGCAAAGGAGCCCACAAAATGATATAAAAAGGGAGCACCCACAGATATCGACGGACTACCTCGCCGTCTGTATGTAGGTTAACAGGCAGTGCAGGTTTTCCCCAAGAGCTGGGAGCTCTTGTCTTCCTTTGCTTAAAATGTCTTGCTCTGCTTTGCTTGAAGTATCTTATTCTATTTTACCTATATGAAATGTCATGTTATGTTTAACCATTGTTCTCTTTACTTTTGCATTTAAAAGATTTTGTATTGTAATTGCAGGAATGCTTGCTCTAAGAGTAAACGTGAGTGTTCCTAGGTAACATTTTCCTTGGTGTAACTTGTTTCTCATGATGCATTTATAGATGTGTTTTCTCTCTCTCTCTGTCAGTACATTAATTGAGATACAGAGAATATTATGACAGCTGTATGATTATCTGGATTCTGTATTTTGTACTTTATGTCTCTATTCTGCGGTTTCTTTGAAGTTGCATCTTCTCATTAAACTGCCATTGTATTCTGCCTCCAATTCCATGTCTCATATGTCTGTTTTCTTCATTTTTGGAGCAAGCGTTCCTAGGCACCCCGGCTCAAATTAAGGTGCCCCTTTTGTCCCTGACTCACTCGCCTGCTCAGTTCTGTGGTGGCTCCCGGGGATCTGGGGACCGCCCCTAGCTTCCTTGACCCGTAATAGATCTTCCCTCCAACAGCCTCTCTTGCAAGTCCTGTATTGTTGGTTTGTTGCCCCTGCCCCCCTTTCCACTGCCCTCCATAGTCTGTTGTGCTTCCACGGCCCTTCCTGCCTGCTCAGTGTGGTTAAATTGTTGCCTTTGCACCCTCCTACCTGCCTTCAATTTTCAGAGTCCGTGCCCCTGGCCTCTGCCTCTCAACAGTATCCTAATGAACAACTAGATTGCTAACATTCTATATTTATAACAAAAGTGTGGAACGCCTGACATCATCTTGATGTAATCAAAACTGTAATACCTAGAGCATTTCCTTTAGAAATTACATATATGAGAGGGTCTTATTGGCATCAAAATTATGGTTAGTGCTCTAAAAGACTAAAATAAGGACATATTTTCTGAGTTTTCAAATAGCGACAAAGCACTTTTAAATTATTTGTTATCTTTATGTTTTTTTATCCAGTTGACCACTTGATTAAATGTTGCACTTAGGGGAGAGGATGTGGTGTTACTTCCAGAACTGCAGACTTTGCAACTGGGGAACCAGGTTGAAGTTTCTGCTTCAGCTCGACATTCTGTGATTCTGGTCAAATCACTTAGTCTCCCCATGTCTACAACCAAAATGAATTTGTTCTTGTGTGATGTAACCAATGCTCATGTAAAGCACTCCAATACCTGACAAGTCTGCACTATATAACACTGCAAAAACACAAAATAATAAGTGTTTTGCACACTTCTGTCATTGGGCTATATTTGGGCTACATCTGGGTGATTTTGGGCTACATTTGGGCTCTTTTGCCTCCGGTAGCCATCTTGGGAGATTTATTTGTTATGAAGTTTCCTAATTTCCTCATTTACTGCAGTCTCCTCAGTAGGAAATACTTTCAGTTTCTTACTTTGATTCCAAAGGCATTCAGATGTGTCACACATTTGCCATAAATTCAGAATGTTAGCACTCTTTTTGCTCATTAGATCACTGTAGTAAAGCTACTGCTCACCAGGGAAAACTGCTGCTGGTATTGAAAGTGCATGTTTCAGTCTGCATGTCAGAATTTTTTAATGAAATAGAAGAGGATTTGAGAAGTCACTCAAAATGTGCCCTAATTTTTCTTTCTGCAGCACTAATCATACTTTTTATGAAAAAATGAACCCCCTCATTTTGTTCCTTTTTAAATTAAATGTTTTAAGAGTTACCACTTTAATCCAAGCAAGATGGCTTCAGGTGTGCCATACGTTTATCATAAGTAGGACTGTTAGCGCTCTAGTTGTTCTTTGGAACACTCTGGGAAGCTGCAGTAGAACACAAAGGAATCAACTGACAGTCTCTGCCCTTGTTGGATGTACATGTTTTACTGAGAATGTCAGACTTCATTCTCACATGACTGAGAAAGATAATGTGAATTTACAGAAAATAAGCTCTCAGTTTAGCTTATAGATCACCTTCCAAACCTCTGTGGGAAAAGCATGAGAAAATATTTCTCTCAATCATGATATCCCAGCAGAAGGCTTTTTCACATGGTGAAATCACCTTAGAACATACCACAATTCCTAAAATGAGTATGGTACCATCAACAAATGATTTATAATGTAACTAAAGTCTTAAAACCTTCTATTAACTGCAATGCTTTTTAATGAGGTGCTATCATGTATATTGGTCCCAAGATGGCTGCCAACACTTCTTGGATGAAGTGCTGACAGCCAATCAGATCTCAGGATGAGATGTGTGGTTAGGCTCCGCCCACATATATATATATGATTTTACTTTTTATTTTCTCAGGAACTACTGAACAGATTGACACCAGGCCTGCAAAAGGCACATCCCTGACCTGAGGACTACCTCTCTGCCAAATTTCAAGTAATTCTGTTCAGCCGTTCGGGCTGTACCTTGGACTAAAGGTCCCTATGGAAAATTGCATGGGGAAAACGCGTTTTGGGACCCCCCCTTTTTTCTCAGCCCCCGCTTGACAAATCCCCCCCCCCCCCCCCCGAGACTTTCAGGGTAGGAGCGGAGCGCCCCACCTATTTTGAAAATTTCGCGAGGATTTGTCAACCGGCGCTAAAGTTATTCCAAATAGAATGTTGCGGATTTCCTATGGAAACACGGTCCTAACTATAACTATCTACTGGCAACCGCCAGTAGATAATATGTATATGTATATATAAAATCTACTGTCAGTCGCCAGTAGATAGTTATAGTTACAACCTAGTTTCCATAGGAAATCTCAAAATTCTATTTTGAATAACTTTGGCGCCGGTTGACTTATCTTCGTCAAATTTTCAAAACTAATGGGGCGCTCCGCTCAGCTCCTACCCTGAAAGTCTCGGGGTGATTCGTCAAGCGGGGGCTGAGAAAAAAGGGGGGTCCCAAAACACGTTTTCCCCATGCATTTTCCCATAGGACCTTTAGTCGAAGGTACAGCCCGAACGGCTGAACAGAATTTCATGAAATTTGCCAAAGAGGTAGTCCTCAGGTCAGGGATGTGCCTTTTGCATATATGGTGTCAATCTGTTCAGTAGTTCCTGAGAAAATTGCAGTTAAAAGTACATAAATATCTATATGCGCGCACCGCGAGCATAATTCTGATTGGTGGTTAGATGTCAGTCAACATTCCAATCGGTCGAAATCAGGAAGTGTCGGACGCCATTTTGTGTGTGACAGTGAAAAAGAAAGGTGGAGAATGTGAAAAGGGAGCAGGGTAGAGAGTTCCTGATCCCCTAGCATTTTATTTTTTTTCAAAAAATCGCGGGGTGCGCGCACGGTGCGCGCACTGTGAAAAACCCTTAAAAAAAACAAAACATTTTAAACTGTTTATAAGTTTATAGAAGATATTAACTATGCTGTTCAACTTTATCCAAATTCAAAATAAAAGAGCTGAGCCATTCCATATTAAAGGATACAGTCAATCTATAACTATATACATAGGTAGTTTATTGTAAAATAAATATATAAAAAATATAATAATACATAAATTAGCATTTAAAAAACCTTACAAATTCACTAAAAAAAACATAGGTTTCACACACGTTATAGTTAGGAATTAGCATTTAAAAAACCTTGTAAATTCACTGAAAAAAACATAGGTTTCACACATGTTATAGTTAGCTGGACATTTCACTCGTAAAAAACCATTGAAATTCCCCCGTTATAGTTAGTTCAGCTAACTATAACTCGCGCGACCGCAATCCACTGCTGATGACGTCACATATTACATCACTCATGACATGGTCAGTGACATCACTCATGACATCACTGATGACATCTCAAATGACATCACTGATGACATCACTGATGACATCATCCAGTGAATATGTGTTTTTCTGAAAAATAAATATTTTTTATATATGTATATCTAAAGGTTAATGGAAGAATAAATGGGTAAATAAGTGTCTAAATGGATGTTTTTTTTTGTAAAATTAATTGTATAACTGACTTATTAACAGTATCTTAGTGAATATAGTGATGTAATATGTGACGTCATCAGCAGTGGATTGCGGTCGCGCGAGTTATAGTTAGCTGAACTAACTATAACGGGGGAATTTCAATGGTTTTTTTACGAGTGAAATGTCCAGCTAACTATAACATGTGTGAAACCAATGGTTTTTTCAGTGAATATAGATATATATAATATATATATATATATTATCTACTGGCGGTCGCCAGTAGATAGTTATAGTTAGGACCGTGTTTCCATAGGAAATCTGAAAATTCTATTTTGAATAACTTTGGCACCGGTTGACGAATCCTCGCGAAATTTTCAAAACTTATGGGGCGCTATGCTCCGCTCCTACCCTGAAAGTCTCGGGGTGATTCGTCAAGCGGGGGCTGAGAAAAAAGGGGGGTCCCAAAACGTGTTTTCCCCATGCATTTTTCCATAGGACCTTTAGACACAGCTACAGCCCGAACGGCTGAACAGAATTACTTGTAATTTGGCAGAGAGGTAGCCCTAAGGTCAAGGAAGTGCCTTTTGCAGGTCTGGTGTAAATCTGTTCAGTAGTTCCTGAGAAAATAGCATTTAAATCAATATATATATCTGTAAGCGCGCTCCGTGCGCTTACGGTAAGCTTACCGTACGCGTACGGTGCCGTGCGCGAGCGCGATTCTGATTGGTTGTTAGATCAAAGTAAACATTCGAATCGGTCGAAACCAGGAAGTATCGGCCGCCATTTTCTGTCTCTCGCACTGAAAAAAAAAGGTTGATAACATGAAAAGGGGGCAACGAAGAGAGTTGCAGACCCCCTAGCGTTCGTCAGGGGGTTCACGAAATTACGAGTGAAATGTCCACCTAACTATAACATGTGCGAAACCTATGGTTTTTTCAGTGAATTTGCATGGTTTTTTAAATGCTAATTCCTAACTATAACGTGTGTGAAACCTATGTTTTTTTCAGTGAATTTGTACGGTTTTTTAAATGCTAAGTTATGTATTTATTATTATATTTTTTATATATTTATTTTACAATAAACTACGTATTAAAATTATTATTTTTTTTAATGGTTTTTTACCGTGCGCGCACGGTGCGTGCACCCCGCGATTTTTTTTAAAAAAACATTTAAAAAAAAATCTGCCTTCGGGGTCCTTCGGGGACCCCCTGACAAAGGCTAGGGGGTCAGGAACTCTCTACCCTGCCCCCTTTTCACGTTCGCCACCTTCC
This sequence comes from Triturus cristatus, assembly GCF_964204655.1. Classification (NCBI taxonomy): domain Eukaryota; kingdom Metazoa; phylum Chordata; class Amphibia; order Caudata; family Salamandridae; genus Triturus; species Triturus cristatus. Next base: position 817,912,326 of record NC_140582.1, read on the forward strand.
TTTTTCACTCTCGCACTCAAAACAAACAAAATGGCGGCCGACACTTCCTGATTTCGACCGATTCGAACGTTGACTGACATGTAACCACCAATCAGAATTACGCTCGCGCACGTTAGGGGGAGGCAATTACACAGCCCTCCCTATTTTGGGTCGACAGTGTAATGTCTTTTATTTTCTGTGTTTCACTTCTAGGAGGAATCTAGGGGTGAAGAACAGAAAAAAAGAAGTCCTCAGCATACTGGGAGAAAACTCCTAAGGTGTGAAAGTCATTTGGTTGTTTTGTTTCAGAAGCAGACTCCAACTTAGGCAGTTTTTTTCTGAAAAACAAAACCTTTGGAAAGGTTTGCTGAATGGGGGTCAAAGGTGACGGTGAGTGTCCATCTCACTATTAGGACATTGAAAGGAACCACAGTGTCATGTACAGAGATGTCTGCTGGCCGGTGGTCATCTCTCAATATGGCAGACAATAGTCCATCAGGGTGGCAAAGGTAATGCCCTCCAACACCATTAAGGATGGAGTATTGTATTTCAAACCTTAAATCAGGCCCTTTCATTCATGCAGATAAGTCTTGTTACTTTTGTCAGTGATAGTCATTGCTGGATAAAAATTAAGATTTAGAAAGTATATCAGAGGCTGTTTCTTTACCAAGACTGGGCTTGAAAGGACACGCTGAGAAATAGGCAAATAAATGGTGAAATGTCATTAAATAAACAGACAAAACAATAGTTTGCAATCTATGCACCATTTATAGTTTCAATTTAAAGAGGCTCTGTGGCATATTAAAGATTTGGACAAAAGATTAATTTAGGAATTTGTATACAGATGGCCATTCTTAAAGTGTATGCTCTACCTTCGAATTGGTACATTTTCCTGAGTCTACCTTATTAATGGGAAAAATATATTTCATGAGCATATAAAGTATTTTGTGATTTCATATGAGGTCTGGGATAAGAACCTCTGCTTTCTTAACGATTTTGTAAAGGTTGACCCCAAATGAGGAGGTTTGGAATTCCTGGATTTGTTATGATATCTATCAATCAGCCTTCTCCTTGTTTTGCTTCCTTTTCTGCTAAAAAGTTGATTTTACTCAATTTCAATGATGAGAAACTGACAACCTGTATTTTTACCTCTTCTCGGTTTTTATAGCAGGAAACACACCACTTTTTGGTGCTGCTTACTGCATATTAAATGATTTTCTGGAAGCTGTGGGGAAAGAAAAGTCTGTTGACTTTGAACCAATTCTACTCAGATTTTTCCTATTTCAATTACTTACTCAAAACTTTTCATCTACCAAAATGAAAACTTCAGCTATATAATTATTTCCAAGGTAGCATTGCTAGGCGATGATCTGGATTAGCCAATTGTGACTTTACCTCCTTTTTTGTTTATTGGAATTTTGTTTCCTTTTTACCAGCTCATTTACCTCCTTCATGCTAATATACTACCTCGTCCAACACATTCTCACCATTCACATCTGGAATTCTCACTTGCACAACAATCACAATAATATGTATTATTACCTCTTTACCTAATTGTACTTGGCTATAAACTGCACCCAGTCTTCTGGTAGTGTCATCCGACATAATAGTGGCACAACTCTTCCCATCAAGCATGCAATGCAGTTGCCTCCCTAATCTTCCTCAATTTCTCTTTTACACCTTACAACCTATCTTTCCTCACTTTGCCCTATTCACCACGTCACCTGGAGCCATGGTTGACCTCAGCCACTCTGTGCACTAAGATATAATTTTGAAAACAGACACCAGACATTCCTTCAAAAATGTTTTTAATTCCACTGACACCCATGCTAAACCACATGCCAATCATGTGGCTGTAGTGACATTCCGAAAGCGTGTAAGAAGACTTGCCACGTTACATGATTGCAGGTGCAACTAAATTTGATGGGAGACAGGCCGCACATCAAATGTTGACAAACAATTAGCCTTTTCTATTGGTGACAATATTTCTCCAGTTTCAGCAAGGAATGCCCATTCACCCAAAACCTTTTGTGAAGGGAAGGGTAAAGCCTTATATTCAGCAGCATCAACTTAGCCATACACATTCCCCATTCTAGTTCTACACCACAAGAAACACAACTTCCTAGTGGATTTATTTCGGAATGATGGTTATTTTTTCTCACCCCAGATTTCCAACTCTTCTACAAATCACACCAACCAGCATGGTGAGTGTAGTAACACTGCGAGACTCGGTAAGGGAGAAAAACATGCTTTTTCTCTTTGGTACAAAGTGCCTCTAATCTGCGATCTGGTTCATAACTGAGTGTTTTCTCTCACCTTACTAACCATTCTAAACGTGCTCTCCACCTACCTACGTTCTAAAAGTGCATCTTAGGCATTTGGAACGTTCTATTTGATGAAGGAGGTGAAAGAGACAAAACAAGAAAGATACCTTAACACTGTTTAAATCACATCTCCTTATGCAGAAAAAATAGTATCTCAATTTCAATAGGTAGCCATAGAGTTATTACTGCATTTTAAAATATGTGTGCCATGTGGGTGGTCGACATTCTCTTTCTGTCGAGGCGGTATTGGTTACGGTTTGCTTATTATTGACTAGTTTGGGTCCACCATCGTGGGAATTAGTGGTTCAAGGCAATTGGCTACCCTGTCCATTCACCAGGTGCGCAATTGTTCCAGACTCACTGCATTTTGTTCTACTTTTATATCTAGATGTAATTTGTTTCTTAATAACAACCCACTGTCCAACTTTCCAATTTCTATGTACACTTCTCTATTTGTTGTCATACCAATTTTTGTAATTGTTCTCATGTTGTCTCACTTTGTCAACTACTTACACCCTGTTAACCCATATCTGCTTACCACCAATTAACCAATTCAGTGTAGGTGATCCTGGTTTCATACCTTCAAGTGAAGCAAAAGGTGAGACACCTGAGACATTTTTAGTTGTTGTGTGATATGACCACAACTTTTCTCTCACAGACTTATAAACTGAATCACCCACTGTTCTTGCGTACTAAATCATTTCATTCAACAACCTGTTAATTCTCTCTAAAAGACCGTTTGCTACAGGACGATCCGAAGACGTTTTATTTGAGGTATATATAAACGTTGTTTTTTTTATGTGTAATTACCACTGAATAAAATTAAAATCCATTGTCGGTGACTGTGGTGCTGGGAACACCTTCTTCTGCAAACGTATCCTTCAAAAATGTTATCAGAGCAAATGTGTTAATACTGTTAACTGAAAGGGTGGTGACCCAATGAGAATGATAGCCCGCCAAGACAAACATAACATTTTTGAAAACTTTGGGTAAATTGATTGGCCCCATAATGTCCAAATGTAGCTTGTCCCAGGGTTTTGAGGAAACGTCTGCTGGAGAAAGAGGAGCTTTGTGTGTGGATTTAGATTTGTTGCTGGCACTGCAAGCATAACAATCTAGTACTTTTTTTTCTACCATTGAATACATGTTAGGAAAAAATACTCAGATCTGATCTTGCTTTTTGTCATGTTCTTACAGACTTGCCTCATGGGAAATTTCAACTATACGTTCATGCATGTCCACAGGGCGAATTATATTATCTGATTTGAAGAAGAGTTCACCAGTCATGGAGATCTCATATCTCACATTCCAAAAAGGTTGAAGTGCATCAGGTTACTCTTTACACCGTTCCAGCCACCCAGTCATTATTTTGTGCTTGACACATTTCAAGTTTTTGTCTTTCTCCATGAATTGTTCCCACTCTTCTCTAATAATGACATGGAGAAAGACTGTTAACCCCTTCGCTGCTGCGGACATTCCGCTGCAGCGCTGGGGGTGGCAGGGGGGCAGCGCGGTGGGCCTGTGCTCATGACGGAGCCGCTCCGTCATGAGCCACAGTTGAGCTGTGCTCATGACGGAACGGTTCCGTCATGACTCCGCCCATTTGCGTTGTCCCCTCGCACAGGCGGGGAAACAGCGCCGCGGAGGCGGAGCGGCCGCCAACAGGATTGTCATGACGGAACCGTTCCGTCATGAGCACACGCCAACCGTGGCTCATGACGGAACGGTTCCGTCATGAGCAGGGAAGGGGTTAAAACAGCTTCCTCTGGTATGCTTACTTGTGGTGCACAACTATTTAGAGGAATACGAGAAAGGCAATCAGCAATGTGGTTCTTTGCCCCTGAAATATATTCAACTTGTAAACTGAATCCTTGCAAGCCTAAGACTCATTTAGATGTGCTTCCGGTGTTTTTTCTTACATTCTTGTTGTGTAAAATACAGATACTAGGGGTTTATGCTCTGTTCTCACTGTGAAAGGTAGGCCCCACAAATAGAATTTATTCTGCACCCTTGAGGCAAAAGCTACAATTCTTTCCTTACGTTCGGAAATTCGTGACAGTGCGGCACCAAGGTCCTTGTTACTGGCATACGTGGTGAGTAAAGTCTTGGATTTTACATTGAGGTTCCCTATATTTGGGGAATTAAAGAAGGCATTTTTTATTTTGGTAAAGGGCTCTTGACATTTAGGGTTCCATTCAAAAGAAATTCCCTTCTTATGTAAGGATTTTAACAGATGAACTAGATCAGAAAATTCCTTGAGGTATTCTTAACAGATTTTTTGCTTGGGAGAAGTGAGGATAGCCTGACTGAATCAACTAAGTTGTACTTTGGTTTTACTCCTTCTCCTGAAATGGCATGTCCTAGGTATTCTATGGATGTGACATCAATTTTGCATTTATCCAGACGACAGCTTCCAGGGGTGCTACAGCTGGCTGTGACCCTGGTTCCTTTCAACAGAGCTAGAAGGAACTTGCTTAAGGCACGCGGTGCTAGGAGTCTTCATGCTTCAGGCTCCTCTATATGACTGATTGAGGGAGGGAAGGTGTGCTCAATAGCCATCACATCAAGACAGATAGAAATTCTGATAAACGTGAACAAATTAGTCATGCCGTGTTGACGAATTAAAGGAGCGGCACACTAGCCACAGTGCCTTCCTATGTTGGATTACACAATTGAATGGAGGTAAGGTGTGTCTAGCAGATGTCACGCTTGAACTAATTACTTCAGCGCTGTGCTAATCAATGAAACCTGGTTACGTGTGCCCTAGTGTGGCCTTACAGAGCGCTTAGAGCCCGTCCAGTGTATACCATTGGTTAGCTTTTTTGTGATTCTAATTTGCGTGCTTTTTATTCAATTGCCTTCCTCTTGTGTATGTCCCTCACCTGGAAAATTGCCTCTTTACGATCCTTTTGATCGGATGATGTGTATCTTTCCACTGCTCACATTTAGGGAACTACTTTTTGTCTTTTTCAATCAACAATCCACAGGAGTTCATATGCATTCTACCACTTTTCGTTGTGTGCTGCTTCTCCTCCTAAATAATGCCACTCACTCTGTGTTTATCCCGACCATTCCCTGGTTGTCTTTATATACACAGCAACATGGATATTTTATGGAGTGTAGCTGAAGAACCGACTGTATAGATTGGTTTTATTTTGGGTCTTGCATTCCATATATTGCATAAAAGCACAAACATTGCCACACAAATGCTGATATGGTGCCGGGGAAGGGCCATTTGCTGCACTCTTTCTACTGGAATCGGAGGCACAAGGTGTACTTGGAATGACTCTTTCTCTTAGCCACATAAATATGCTCCTTAGGGTACTAAAGATGACTAAATGGCTGAATACTGTAGAAAGAAAATTAGACCTTGGCAAGTGTTTGTCTTCGCTGTCTGACACTCCCTTATAGAACAATAAAGAATGCCATGATTAAAGATTGTAATCATTGAATTCAGCATACAGGTTTGAGATACAATAAGATATGTATTTGCTTTTCTGCTAGTATTTTTCAAATGTTTTTTTCTTTTACTTTCATGTAAAAATACTATACAACCAAACACTGGCACAGCCATAGCTCAGCACCCACATTGCACTTTACTATTAACTTTGCCAATTCTTGTTAGCTCTGGATTGATAGCTGCTTATGTGGTCAAAAGAAAAAGAGTTTTACGAACCACTAATGACAGTGGGGGTTTGGCTAAGCACAAATGTTGGCTTTCTTGAGTAAAACCTTTGATTGTGCAGAGGTTGTGCGCTTGGGGTGAAATAGAGAGCTGGTATGGCACGCTGAGGTGGTCATGGTGACTAGCCATGTATCAAGGCTGAAGGCTCCATCTGTCTGTTATGGCAAATGCAATATACATGACTTATTTACTGTAAAAAGAACATGTTAATGTTTACTGGTGATTTGTCATTATACTGTGTTAAAGATTTCAGACGTGTATATTGTTGTTAGGACTGTCACAAATGATCACAGAATGCAAGAACGTTGGTGTTGGTTACACCCTGTGACAAACCCTCAGGCAGGAGATTAGCACTCTAAGAAACCTTGTTATGCTATTTTAGGAAGGTTTGTATATTGTTTTGGCAAGTGTAATTTCGGATATGATTGTAATTGTATGCCTTTTGAGAGAGGGCTCTGGCTCTGCTCCCCATACAGCTCCTACTGAATTATTCGCTTGCAGCTCTTTATCATCCGCTGAGGCCACTATTCTAACTGTGACCCTCTCAGAATGGTACTGTCCACATTTGCTCATTGTTTTACCACTGCAAGATATCCATCATGTGTAGAAGTATTCTGTTGGTCGTTGATGGCTTCCGTGCTACATTGTTGAAAGAAAAAAAAGGATTTTAACAATGGAATTGAATGATTGGCCACCATAATTTTTGTAAAATGCACATGACATCAACTTTATTCTCAGGATCCACTCACTAGGACTTAACCTACGTATTAATTGTAAAGATTGTTGCAGCTGGCTCTCCATCATTGAATTAATTGTGCTATGTTTGTATCCTGGACAGCGGGTCAATGAGGTAGGCAACCATATCCTATGACCCAATATGTTGAATTCTGAGAAATGTGGGCTGCCACTATAGCTGCACTCCTTCCAAAATTGTGGTTGCTGCTGTTGATCAGTGCAACAGTGATATGCTATACATTTTACTATTCGAAGATAGTTGGCAAGTACAATACCATTTCAAGACGCCTATACGCTGCTATGTTGAATGATATTTTTGTATTGCAAGCACATGCCCGTCATGTTTAGATGGTGGCATGTGTCCTTTTTTCTACTTTTATTGTTTCATCTTCCATTTACTTGTTGAGTTAGTGTGTCTTTTTGTTGTGGCTGGGTCAGTGGATGAATGAAAGTCAGAGCGTGGCATTGCCAATTCTTGTTAGCAACAAGAGGTTAGCCAACATGTTTATGATGAGAGCAATGGGTTTCATGAATTGCTTTCCAAATGCATCTACTTCAAGATGCTAAGTATACTGTGCTGAATTGCAAAGCCCTGTGACCAGACACCTTGTGTGTGTATTTATGCAAATCAACCCATGGTACATGTCACCCCTTTTGCAGAAATCTGTAAATAGTTCCCATCTCCAAATAATCATTTCTGTTAATTTTACAGGTTCCTGCATTGACATCACTAACAGCCATTGCCAAGTGCTGCCGTACAACCTGACCACGCGAGTGTCCGTGCTCTCCATGCTGAGGAGCAGTGAAACGGAGAAGTTTCTGAAGTTCTTCAGCTATCTCCACCGCCTGAGCTGCTATCAGCACATCATGATGTTTGGCTGCAGCCTGGCTCTGCCGAGGTGCATCAGTGACGGCGATGACAGGTACTTGGGAACCAGAATCAGTGGTTGCAACCAATCATTGCAATGTCCCGCTATGAATATCTAATCAGAGTGAAGCGACTCTAAACTAAGCTAAACATATGAGCTCCGAGCTACAAATTACTGCCATCGAACACATCCGCTGTAGGTTGCCAAGCAATACTGACAACAGCAGTTTTCCTTAAAAAGTAGTGTGGCACCAGTTAAAATGACTGGATAAGTGAAACTTGGATTTTTGTAGAGGTTTACAATATGTGATCCACTAATCCCTTTAGTCAAATTAACAATAATCTATTAGAGAAGCCAAAAGCATCTTTGTAATAACAAGTAAGCCAAATTTGTCCCTCCCCAGACATTTGTAAGCTTTATAGGACACTGTGAAATTCATGGTTTTAAAAGTAAACCTATATTTTAAAAAAAATGTCACTTAGTGGAAATTGAGTAAATTTACCTGAGCCATCTTTTGTTCAAATTCGTCCTGCTCTTCTTGTTCTGTCGTCATCTATGCTGAATCATCACAGTCTCCGGCATCTCATCCACTTACACTCAGCTACAGCACAAGCATCATTTCACCAAACTGATAGAACCATTTTTTTGTAAAGCAGCACTTTCACTTAAAAGCCAAACCAATTCCCTCAAACAAGACTTGTTATTGCTATTTCAAATTTAGCCTGATCGAATCTGCTTTTACTTCTAAATGTTTCAGAATAGCAATTGGATAGTCAGTCACCCATACTGAAAGTTAGTGGGACATTTCTAATGCCGCATCACACAACAAAACAATGATGTATTTGAAAATACACACGTGATGGTATTATAATTAATAGGGTTAGTCGAAGAGACTTTAGAGGCCCAGTCTGAAGTGAGAAGCAAGACAAAAGTATTCATAGAAAGTGCTTTGTGAATTAGGCTTAGAGTGATATATAGAAATAGAAAGATATAACGAGAGGGAAGGAGAGAGATTTAATCAGAAAATTAAGAGACAGCGACAGATGCAAGTATACATGATGAATACATGGATGGATGGATGAATTTGAATGGGTGAGTGATTGTGTGGATGGATGATGCAGGGACCGTCAAGAGTATTATATACAAGAATAGACAAAAAGATTGAGAGATAGTCAGAAGAACATGCAGGGTACATTGAGAAAGATGCTTTATTAGGAAAGACAGACAAATAGAGGGACAGATAAAAAAAACTGACTGGCAGCAAACAGACCAATGAACGGACAACCAGGTAAAAAGAAAGTGATGCAAAAAGATGAATAGATAGAAAATCAGATATATGGAGGGAAAAATGACAATTTCAGACAAATACAACAGAATGCCACAGAGACAGAAATGCCGATGATATGATCGATTGCGAACAGGCATGTTTGGGTGAAAACAGGTAGACAGGCAGATGCATATTCCTGCATTGCCTATTCGTATAGTACTCTAATATTTTACTCCTAAAAACAATTAAAAAAGCTCAAGATAGCCGAGTAAGAATGAGTTCCTTCTATATTTCGAAAGCCGCTTCCGTTCAGAAAATATCTGCAGGCAATGAAGCCTTTAACACTGACCCGTTGACTGATGCCAATATGTAGAACATGCTTCTGCATACATCTGCTTAGCATACAGAAGGAATTTTATACACCTCTTAGTGTTTTGCTTCCTGTGGTTCATCCCATAGTACTCTTGGTGAGTGGCAAGTGGCATGGGTAGGAGGAAGACATGACTTTGACTAACGTACTCATCTGGTGGGACTTAGACCCATAAGTACTAACATGTTTTCCCATTGACGCAGAATGGGAAACCCTTTCCTACATATGGGCCATTGTGAAATTAGCAGAGAGTGAGAGGGCGGCTTGTGAATGTAAGTAGGGTGGCTGTTTCAAAAACGTCAGGGTCTGACTTGCCTATAGGGCAGTTTGGCAGTGCCGGAGGGGCTGGTCTCACGGGTCTCACCGATCAGTATGTAGGCTTGTGTTTTAGAAGTTTGTGGTCTATTTGTTGGCTTGGTGGGATGGTTTTAACTGTTGATTTCCCTGCTATCATTACAAATATTGCCAGCAGCAAACACAAATACATACTGTCTCTCATAGCTTGCAAAATAATCATAGAGCGTCTCTTTACAAGTTCAAAACTGGACTGATTTCCAAATGTGGGCCACTTTTATCGCCATCTTGTTTGCTAAAGGGGGACCGTTTTTATCTTGGTGCCAGGGCCTATTTTTTTGTCCCAGTCCGACCCTACAATTCCCATGCCTCCAAAGGTGGATTTCATACTAAATCCCACTTTCTCTTCCTTTTTTAGGTCGAGCCTGAACCAGCGCACAAGCGCTGCTCTGGCGATCTGTTGTAGGTACTGTAAGGAGGAGAAGCCCCGCCCACATTTGTCATTGGCTTGTGTCTTTGTCCTTCATAATTGCTGGCGTCTGATTCCTTAAAAGGCTTGTTAGTCCCTCCTCAGTACGGCCATGTTGTCATTTGTATCCTCCCATGGCTATTGGCCCCTTTCTATTTTCTTTATTTAGTTACTCCATTAGGCAAAGCAGCCGAGATAATGTCAGCACTTGTTTCCAATGCCATAGGTCTCGCATTTAAATGCGAGGCCTATTGCATTGCAAATATTTGGAATAACGGTTCGGTGGTTCTGTCTTTTCTGGAGGAAGTCCAGTCAGCTGTGCCTTTCTTCGTGGCACCCGCCCGGTGCCATGGCCTGCGGAGCACCGGCAGGCACCCTCCCCAGCACGAGCGGTGCGGGACAGTGAGAGTGTCACCGGGGCCTATGCCCTCTGCCTCCTGTGAGTAGCCAGGCTCCCCCTTCCTTCCTCTTATTTGTGCTTTAGTGGGGCGTCTTACGCTAGCTGGGCATCACATTCAGATATGTGCCCTCGCTCAGTATTTTGTGGCGTCTCGCTGGGGAAAAAAACACGAGGCGAGGTCTTGTTTTAATACATTTTCATTCCTGCTGCTTTCTTTTTTTTTTTGCTTTCTCTCCGCTCGTCAATCAGCATGGCGTCCGCTTCATGGACGCTGTGCTTCATGTTTTGCATGGCATTTATATTATGGCTGCCTTATTTTTCCTTTCCGTTGTTGCCTCTATATTTCTGGCTTTCCCCCTTTCATCTTCGCGATAGGAGCCCCCCCACCCCACCCTCCGTGGTCAAATGCAGCTGTGGGTTTCTCAGTACACGTAGGAAAGCTGACACCCAGACTTTGGATGGCAAATATGCCATCAGAACAAATTAAACAATAGAAACAAAATTACAAACGCCAATCAGACTAGAATAAAATATCCAGTATGAAAGGCATTTGTAGTTGTTTTTCCAATGTTTAATTTGATTTCATATTTTTTGGAGGCAAAGGGGAGAGCCGACTCCAAGACTCTAATCAGTTTCCAGCTCACTAATTCGACAGCTATGCAGCTTACATTACACCCTCTCAAAAGTGTAGCTCACACCTAACCACCACTAGTATGGCTGCACCTGAATGCTGCTACTTGGAAGTGACTCAAGAAAATAGCAAGGAAAGATGAAAGCGTAGTCTGGACGACTGATATGCTACTGCTAGTCCATACCAGCAAGCAGGTTTGTCCGTGGAGGAAGAAAGAAAGAGCTGCAATTAAAGCGCTCTGACACCCTGCCTCGGGCCGAGTAAAAATAAAAATAAGAGAGAAAACGGAGTAATTTCCATATAAATGTTTATTGGTGTAATTACTCATGCAGACAGATACATATGACATTCTTGCAGGGCAAGAGCACCTCTAAGAGAAAGGAGGTAGAAAAGGAAAGCCCTTCCTTCCAAACCATGGTTTCTTCTTCTTAAGCACCTGTGAAGCCGTACAAAAGCGGGGTGCCTTTGTTTCCCTCCATCACACTTGCTTCTAGGTGTGAGGCTGCAGATAGCTCCCCACCAGCATGAACAACAAGCATTTGCAATGCAACAGGTCTCGCATTTACGCAAGTCTGAGCTATTGGCACTGCAAATGACAATGCCTTTTATTTATGTTTTGGTTTTTGAACCATAAATAAAAGGCATAGTCATTTACAATGCCAATAGCTTAAACTCGCGTAAATGCGAGACCTATTGCATTGCAAATGCTTGTTGATAACAGGTGATCGTTTTTTGTCAAACTTTTTTCTCACCCGTCTAGTGGTGAATTAAATCAATGTTGGAACCTTTTATGGTAGATTCCCTGGTTCCTGATTTATGTATGAACTGCATGCTTTTTCCTTATACTGAGAAGCGAAGATCGCACTATAAATGCAACTTCAATTCCTATCAGTCTGAGCTGTGTCATGTTGCCATGCCGTCATCCCACATCCCACTAGTCATCGCATTTAGACAGGCGTTCCTCAGGCTGGTGATCTCCATGCATCGGACAGACTGGAAATGCCGGCAGCAGCCTTTCTGTAAAGTACGCCTTCCTTCTCTTGAGGGATCCGCCTTTCTGCTATTAGGCCGCTCTTTGCTTGCTGTCTAGGACATCATGTTTTATGCCTTTTTCAACAGCCTCAGACACCTGGCTATGGCATTTGTCCGTTATGGTTCAGATCGTTTCAGAATAATCGTACGATATGTTTGTTGGGTCTCTCTTATTGGCTATTGAGGACCTGTAAAGCTTCCATTGTTTTTGTGATACATTTCTTGTGCTACATATGCAGTTTTAGCCCATTTTTCATTCTGATTTAGATCCTTTATTATTATCCGCAGCCTTGTCTTTGTCTGTCTCAGGCTGTCAAATCGATACTAGCATACCTGACTGTTGCAGGTAAGTAGTATTTTACTTTGCAACATCACAGTTGGGTATCTGTTTATAATTCTATATATTTTCCACCTTATCGGGGCTTGTGGTGGCACCTTGAGGGTGAAAGTGCGGCCTCTTCTGTTATATGAAGACATGTGCGCGAGGCGTAGCGCTTGCGCAGTTCAGACTCTGCCACACTGTCAGTGCCCCATGACACGTGCTTTCTTAGTTGAAGGGACGGTGGCTCATAGGTCCTCAGAGATAGAAAGGTGTTTTTGTGCTACAGCTCCACTGCTCCCCCCCTCCCCCCCCCCCCCCCCCCCCCAAAAAAAAAGCCATGCCTGCAAAGCTCTAATGTTACACAGTAAGGTGGGGAATGCCCAGACTTCTTTCTTTCAATGAGGGTATCGGCCACGCTGAAAACAGAAGTGTGAACGTGCCTCTTTCTTTACTACAGGAAATCAAGGCATGTTACCAGTAATGCAACTATACATCCACGCTGTGTGATGCCCTCCATTGAAGTTCAGAGGAACAAGCATTGTTTCATAGCTGGGCATACAAACAAAGCCCTGGACTGTAACTACCGTACCTCCCCGCTGACCTGCTTCCCCATATTAATTGTATGCCTGCACCCCGAGCTATGCTAAGAGCTGTAAAATACAACACCTGCATATTTAGGGCTCTGGTCGCATTTTACAGACCGTAAGCGACACCCCTAGCTGTGGCAGAACTATTATTTCATTCAGCAGCACAGGTAACTTTGTTTTCCTGAGAGGCTGTCTGCTAGGGCAAGATTATCAGCATAAGGTGTTTGCAGGCTCGTTTATCCCTCCGTCACCTTATGATCTAACATTTCTCTTATGGGTACACACTAACCCGTTATGTGGTCATGTTTGCTCTTCCACGTCTACTGTTGGCACCCCAAATTCTTTGCATAAAATCATAAAGAAATATAACTGCTCTGGATTTAGCCTCCAGCTCATGCACGGTATGTGGGGTAGATTGTCTAGAGCCTGCAGACGCCGCATTTCACAGCTAATTTGAAAATGGCAGTCGATGGCTTCCTAAACTCTCCTTTTGGGAGAGGAAGACATGTTATACACAGAAACTTGTACATATTGTTACATCTAATTAGCGAGGTGAGATAATGCAACATGTTGATTCAAATGATACTTATTTTCCTCTTGATAAACTTTAGTAAATCAAAAGTTTATAGGCACCGCCAGGCTTATGCTTGAATATAGCTGTCCATGACGTGTACGTTTCTTTCTCAAACTCCTCGGTTATACCTGTTTTCTTTACTGTTAAAACAAATGACATCAATATCCCATGTAGCTGCTTGCCTGTCTGCTCTTTGCAAGATTTTATTCATATCAAAGATGTCACTTACTCAACACGTTCTGAAACACTACATTAAAAAAACTGGGTCTTCAACTCCAGTGAGTGACACACCAAACTAAATTCCAGATAAATCAGGGATTGTTTCGAGAAGCAAGGTTGATTAAAAAAAAATAACCTCTCAAATCGTAACATTGTGCTATATTTAACCATTGCGTTCTTCCTATAAGAGACTCCTTAGTCATTTGCCATAGGTTAAGATAGGCATCAGTTTTGCTATTGTTACTGCAAATATCGTTTTAGGATGTGTGTGAGAATTTTTTAGGGGGTCGTTTACTGTTGCTGCCCTGATTGTAAGTTTTAGTAAATGACATTTCGGTCTTGTTATCTCACCCAGCCAAACATCTATGCTATTGTAAAATGACCAGTGCTTCATCCAGCACATCATTTTCCAGACTTAATTCATCTATGTCCAAAAATCCAAACTTTTGTTTTTGCAATATCAACCGCTAGATTATTTTGCTGGTGATAACATTACAACTCTAACAGTCTCTGCAAGCCCTCTACAAAATGATCTAAAACAATAGTATCGGTGTCAAGAATTCAGTATGCATGGGAAACATCTAATCTTTATAAGTCCCAGCCCCAGGTCTTCAGTTTATAGGCAACACTTTAAAGGGGCCAGCACACCCCCTGCTTTTCCTCCCAATTTGTGAATATATTTTCAGAAATGCTCTGATTCAATCCCTGTTTAACATTTTTTTGTGTTTTCACATCAAAAAACATGCATCAGGAATTTGGATATACCCCATCCAGCAATATGTTTTCCACAGATCCGTTCTGCACACTCCTGTTGATGCAGCAAGCATGGAAGAGCTCCCGCTTGATACATATGGAGGAATAAGTCGTAATAGAAAGGACCAAATGGTTATCAGAGATTCTACTGTGCAGGGGACAGCCTTTCTGGTAGCTTACTTCTGTAATTTCTCCAAATAAAGGTACCAAGGGGCTATTGTTTTAGGTCTTACCTACCGACACCTTGTTGTGAACATGACATATTTACAGTGGGCTTTGGGTCAGTTAATTCCTTGTCATTTGGTTAGCTTTCTTATCAATCAAATGTGCTTGATTGCTATTGAATGGATTTCCTTCCTCTTTTTGTATTTGCCCCTCCACTGAAGCACAACGTCTTGACCGTTCTTTTAAATAGATGACTTGTATCCTATCACTGCTTACATTCAGTGGACTATTTTCTTCTTTTGCTTTCAGCCCTCAGCCCCTCTCTCTTGTGTGCTACGTCCCCTTTGCATCCCTTTGCTTTGCTCTCTGTATTGCCCCAAGTTCATTAATTCCTTCCCCCACTCCTCCCTGCTTGTTTTTATCTTAGTAACCCGCCCCCACCGCTCCTCTGTTTCTCTCCCGTCCCTCACTGCTCTCTGCTTGGTTTTCCATCCCGTCTCCTCTGTTTCGTCTCTGTCCCGCCTATCTCATTGTTTTTTTTTTATTTCATTTTTTAAAACCTTTTAGACTGGACCATCTGCTCCAATTTGCTACTGGGCCGCTCCTTCTAAATGTGCTTTTGCGCACCTATTTGTTTGGGCGACAACTAAGTGGGACTAGTAAGTTAAATAAAAAGCCAAAATGCCCACCATGTGATGATGCATGTGTGTATGTCTGATTACGATTAGGCCAAAAGTCAAAATGGCTGCCAAGTCACGACCTATGCGGGCACATGGTTGGTGACACATGCACATCCATAAATCATTATGCTGGGGTTTGATTTGAGATTTTTTTGCCACCAAGAATTATCAAAGCTAAAAAGTCACCTAATGCCTTTCAACAGCTAAACCTATTGTATTTAAAAACAAAATCTTTTCATTCAATTTCCATGCATAACAGTAACATGAGTACAGGTTTCGTATAATGATTTGTGTGCCATTCATAAATCACAATCATATAAGTACAATACTCATTTATATTCAGATCTAGCAAAATCTTCAAGACATTCAGTGTTTCCTGACATTTCTCGTCCTAGTTTGTTGCAAACACTTCCCTCCCTCAATCACTCATGTCTCGCCGGTAAGTACTCATTGCCTCGTATCCTGGTGTGTGCTGGCATTGAGGATAGGGATATGGTATCTCATCTGACCTGCATATTTAGTTAATCTAGTGCCCTCTATGGTTATTGTGTTGGTTAGCTTGTGTTTGTAGCGGATTGTTGAGTAGGTATGTTTTTAAGAGGTTCCATATATCCTTCTGTTTGGATGTTGGTGGGAGCAGTTCTGCATATGTTAATGTTTGTTCTTGCCAGAACATTAAGTCTTGGAGCCATTCCTAAAATTTAGGGGCTCTTCCCTGCCCCCACCTGCAGGTCACCTTTCCTTTAACTCGGAGAAATCCCAGTGCTACGTATTTCCTATAAGCTGTTTCAATTCCCGCAGTGTATACTAATATGGCTATAAGGGGAGAGGCCTGTCTTGGAGATTCTGTCATTTGAACCATAACATTAAATACCTGTTGCAAATATTGATTAATCCTGTCACATTACCAAACCTGGTGTAAAAAGTTGGCTTGTTCACACCCGCACCCGTAACTCGCAGATGGAATTTGTGCAAACTTACTGGTGTATTGTACATGCTGTGGATGCGGTGGATTAATTTATACTCAATTATGTGTAATCGGCTATTAGCAGAGATTTGTCCTATCTGCTTATAACAGTATTCCCATTGCTTGTCTAGGAGACTGACTCGTAGTTAGTTCTACCTCCCATTGTGCGTGCAACCTTACCTGGTTTACTCGAGGGAGGTTTGTACATTATGATATAGGCGAGAGACAATGTGTGTGGGTTCAGTGGACTGTAGTAGAGTATGTAATGGGGACACAGGGGGGAGTTCTTGTGGAAAGTAAGGTGTAGCTGCTCAAACGCTTTGTCGTATTCTAAAATATAGGAATAAAGCTATGGGTCTATGCCTCTGAAAATGTGTTTCTGAGTTCGGAAAGTCCCGTCTAAGTAGAGGTCCCTCCATGTTTGCATCTTGGTCTTCTGTAATAACTGTCTACAGCCTAGTTCTTGATTCACCTTTATGACTGAGTGATACGGAAGGGGCAGCAGGGACGAATAAAGCATCGGTATGCCTATCTTCTTAGCTGTAGTGAAGTCTGTATCCTTTAATTTTGGTTTAACCGCTTTCATTCCTGTCAGTGGGATCAGATCCATATAGCCCTGTTCTACCGCCAGCTGCGGCATATATGAGGGGATTTGAACCAGTAAGCTGCAAAGTGTGATTGAGCACAGATATAATATAATTCTAAATCGGGAGCCTCAACACCTCCTTGCGAGAAGGTCTGAGTTAGGACTTCCCATTTCAGTCTGGGTTGTTTGCCTCCCCATACTAAGCGTATTAGCTGTGTTTGTAGGGCTGTAAAAAAAGGTACGACCAGGATTATATGGTATATTAATGAACAAATAAAGTAGCTTGGGAAGTACCACCATTTTAATCAGTGATATTCTTCCCACCATTGATAAAGGCAAGGCTATCTATCGACTAATGGAGTCAGTCAGTGATGTGAATGCCACCCCATAATTAAGCCGCAGTAATTATGTTTGATTTCTGGCAACCATGACCCCTAGGTAATTGACCTCTGCACTGCACCTTTCTATGTGGAAGTCCAATGCATAGGGAATGACTGCCTCAGTGACAGGGAATACCTGGGATTTCTCCCAGTTGATGTGTATCCCTGAGAGCTCACCAACAGCAATAAATTCCCGTAGTATGGTATTGAAATTTAGTTGTGGGTTCCTGTTGTAGAGTGTAACATCGTTCGCATATAGAGAGACAATATTTGCCATGTGGGATAGCAGAGGGCTCGTTCCCGAAGATGTTGTCTTAATTTGGCCACAAATGGCTCAATAGCGAGTGCAACAAGCATTTGCAATGCAACAGGTCTCGCATTTACGCGAGTTTAAGCTATTGGCATTGTAAATGACAATGCCTTTTATTTATGTTTTAAAAACCAAAACATAAAAAAGGCATTGTCATTTACAATGCCAATAGCTCAAACTCGCGTAAATGCGAGACCTATTGCATTGCAAATGCTTGTTATCTATTTATTTTGTTATCATAAAAACAATCGGGTCTTAGCTGCACGTCATCAAGAGTTAATACCCATGTCCGATTGTGTCGCTATTTCTTTTAAGATTTTAATATCGACAGATCGCTTATGCGATTTTAAAATCCTTACTTTCATACGCAAAATATTTTGTTCGTTGTTTCATGTAATGATTTAAAGTAATTGATTATGAATACATTATTTTATTCATTTATTCCTATATTTCGGACGAATAGATCCTGTACTGGGAAATGCACTTTATATCGAAAATAGTTGCTGTAATTAAAGCAAAAAAAGTCTGTATTAAACAATGGGCAAGCGCAGAGCTCATAATTCATTACAAAATCACTTAATTATGACACTGAAGAGTACTGTTACGGATATGGGTGAGTATTCTTGCATCTAATTACGTCAGTATGATTCAAATACCACCCATCTTAGTGTATATGCGCACTGTATGTGTCTAAAACACCATATCACGTGCATAAGGTAATCCGTCATACCTTCGTTTTAAAGTGAACCCCGATTCGTCCTTGCGTGACCTTCGTGTAGAGGTGCCATGCGTGTGCTTACGTCATGCGTGTGCAGTGCTCACCTCCGACTGGAAAGTGATGAATTAATACCCCTGATAAACACACTGACGTGGAACAGCGGAGTTCCTTCTTAGACTGGTTTGGGCTCTCAAGTCAGTAGAATACCTACTGAAGGTTTACAAACTTTGGACCAAGAGTTTGGGGGGCAGTTGTCTTGTGGGAGCCTAGAGATATAGGCTTTCGCACATAGTGCCATACACGACACAAGCCATGTTGCCTATAACAGCTAAAAGCCGTCTCGTACATGAGACAAACAAGCATTGGCCGCACGCGCGCCTCGCGATTAAAGTTAAAAAAATAAAAAACACGCCCCGGAGTTGTGTGTGTGCGCGCGCGCGTGCGCTAGAAGCAGGGGGGAGGAGGGGGGCCGGCGCGATTTACTTGCGGGAGCGATAATTGCTACCATATGGTGGCGCTCACTCCCGCAAGTAAATCGCCTCACGTGCACGCGTTGCCATTGAAGGCAATGGAACGCGTGCACGTGTTTGGCTGCAAGCTGGATCGATTTCTAATGGTCTCTTTCCTATGCAGCGCATGCGCGCTTCGTAGGCGAGACCTAAAAAGGAGGGGTGATAATGGACACCCCTGTCTTGTGCCCCGTGATTTTAGAAAGGCGGTGAACTCACTCCATTAATGAGGACCTTAGCCTCAGACTTATTGTATAACAATTATACCCATGAGAGGAAGCCCGGAGGCATTCCCATTCTTAGTAATATGCCTAAAAGGTAATCCCATTCAACTGAATCAAATGCTTTGGTGGCATCTAAGAAGACCGCAACCGCTGCTAACTCGGGGTCAATGACTTGCATCACAGAGAAGAGGGCTCTTAGATTGTGGGACGTGGCTCGTCCAGGAATGAAACCTGCCTGATCCGGTAATACTAATGTCTCCATTGGTAGACTCAGTTGATTGTACAACACTTTACCTAGAATTTCAGTGTCACTATTGATTAGAGAGAGTGGACTATGTGATTCGCATTTGGTAGCCGGTTTACCTGGTAATCACTGCTTCCCTCATGGGAAGATGTCAGTTTCCCTGGACTCCTCATATACTCTCTTCAACATAGGGGTTAGTTGGTCCACATAAGTCTTATAAATTAGGCGAATAGGCCATCTGGTCCTGGAGCGTGACCAGATCTCATCTGCATTATCGCAGTATGGATCTCTTCTTCTTGCAGGAGCGTGGAGAAAAATTATCTTTGTGCATTCCCCAACCAACCGAGGGACGCATCCTCCAAATATGGGGTTAGGCTAATTTGTTGTTGCCTCCGTGTGGTGAATAGGGTGGTATAATATGTTGTGAATATTTGTATCAGGTCTGACGTGCCTATGAATCTGACCATTGGAGTCCTGGATCTCCAACACGTAGTTGGAGAAACGAGGCTTGCGACTCTCATCTGCCACTGCCTACCCAGGTCCCTCCCCTTCACCACATTTGCGAGCTGGAAAGTATTTACCCAGGAATAAACCTTCACGGTCCTCAGTGTTTTTGTATTCTGTCAGTTTATCTCGGAGGTCTTCCTGAATATCCCCATGTGGGGAGGAGGTAGCGTTGTGTTACAACCATTTAAGCTCTATCTCTAGTTTGCTAAGTGTATTGCATATATCACGCAGTACCTCAGTCCCTTTCACCATACCAAAACCTTATATCGTAACTTAAAGGCCTCCCATACTGTGACTAGGTGTGTGACAGACCATACATTATGTTTAAAGAAGCCTGATATTTCCTGTCCCATTTCCACCTTAAATGGGGTATCTAATAGTGTAGTCGGGATGGGTCGCCAATTTTTACGTGGTATACTGGTGTCTGGAGAGGTCAGTATGAATATCTCCCATGGGAACATAAGGGGTGTGTTTTTTGATCAGTATTGCTGTGCCTCTATCATAGGTAGAATATGATGCAAAACACCGATGTTCAGCTCATCGAGCTAAAAAGACAGGGGCACTGTGAAGGCCAAGATGTGTTTCTTGTAATAGCGCAATTTGAATGTTGTGTCTATCTAGGTAGGCTATCACGTGTCAATACTTGCGTGGGTTGCCAAGTCCCTGAACATTCCAGGTCAGCAAGTGAAGTTTTAGAGAGTGTGTTGACTGTCACGGTATCGGGAAAGGGGACACTCTGAGCCATGTAGTAGCTATGCAGTGATAAAACATCTGTGGATATATAGAACTGTGATGCACTTTGTGGATGAGTTTGTACCCTAAATTTCAAAGAAGGTGGTCCCATGCCCAGCACCTCCCACAACCACATCCCTAATTTGCCAGAGTAACATTTGCCACCCCCTTCCAAGACAACAGTAAACATTAACTCAATCAGAACGTAAATCAACAATGAAGAGGGTTCTCGTTTTGAGGAGCACCAGGGGACATCGCGGCTCTCCTCTCCCTTAGTACTAAGGTAATTGTAGGGTGAGGGTGCCCGGGTATCTTAGTCGTCCCAATGCCCAATATATATCTATGTCATTAATAAAAATGTATGTAAAGACAATCCGCAACCATTATTGCATGTGATAATTTTGCCTCTAAGTCTATTTCAAATCTGTAGAAATATGCTGCTGTGACATTACGTATGAAGGCCATGCCACATCTGTTTCCTGGTGCAAAAACAACAATTGATGGACAGAAACCAGAACAATGTCATACACTCAACCCAGTACAGAGATCTGGTCCTAAATCCATCGTTTTTTTGCTTACCATGCCATTGCAGTTTGGACCCAGCCATATGCAAGTCAGTCTGGACCCTGCGCCCAATGGGAACAGTCCAGCCCGAACTGCCAGGCCAGGTCCTCCCTGGACTGGAAACAACCATCCTAGGACCGGTTTCGGGCTTTCAGCCCTCATCAGTCAGGATAGCTTGACTCAAGTGCCATGGAGAGCACGGGACCCACGTCTGGGCATACCTGTTCCACTCCTTCCTGTTGTCCGAAGTATCTTCTAGGTCTGATATTCTCTGTTCTGTCTCTGTATGACGAATATTGTACTTTTCAAATTTGTTTGCTATAGAGTCCATGCTGGCTGACATTGTGTCCATTTTAGTCTCTGTGGAGGAGAGACTTTGCTTCATGGTGAGCAGGAGTGTTTTCACATCATCCTCATGGCTCTCTGATGTATTTGGGGGTTGGTCCAGTGTGTTCTGCATCTTCCTGCTTAGGCTCCATCGATGCACCTCACAGTGGTAAACTTTGGTTCCCCAACTTAGTTTTGTTTTATTTAGTTCCAGAAGGGAGACTTTATACTTATAAGCTGTTGGGAAGAGGGAATTCTTGTTGTCCTCTGATGCTTGTTTCCGGTCCAGGGAAGACATGGCTTGGCAGTTCGGGCTAGACTGTTCCCATGAGGCACAGGGTCAGACTGGTGTGCATATGGCCATGTCTGAACTGGGGTGGCGGAGTGAGCTAAAGAATGATGATGGATTAAACCCAGATCAGTTGACTGGGGGTGAGTGCTTGCATTGTCCAACACTCTGTCCATCATCCCCTTTGGATTTGCTTTGTTCGCCCAAAGTTGGCAGGGTATGCCCAGACGTGGGTCCCTTGCTCACTTTGCCACTGGATTCAAGATAGCCTGGCTGAGGAGGGTTATGAACCCGAAACCGGTCCCAGGATGCTTGTTTCCGGTCCAGGGAAGACATGGCTTGGCAGTTCGGGCTGGACTGTTCCCATGAGGCACAGGGTCAGACTGATTTGCATATGGCCATGTCTGAACTGGGGTGGCGGAGTGAGCTAAAGAATGATGATGGATTAAACCCAGATCAGTTGACTGGGGGTGAGTGCTTGCATTGTTCAACACTCCGTCCATCATCCCCTTTGGTTTTGCTTTGTCCTCTGTACGTGCCCAGGTGTTTTTCTGTCGATCAATGCTTACTCTGTCCTGTGTTGCACTTTGTGCCTTTTTCTCCCCCCACTCAGTTCGAGTTTTTGGTCTAAATGGAGGGGACCACACAAAAGGGTGTGTTAATCTTTGCTTTAGCTAAAGCGATCTCACCGCAATTCATGTAGTGCTGCTGTTATTAATAATGTTCCATTATTCAATAGTACTGTAGGCACCAATGTGTAGAGCATTAGCTTTGAGGATCCCCCGTATGTATTGTGAGCATACCGCAGTGAGTTAAGCCTCCGCTCCAATCACTGTTGTTTGGGGCCTATTAACGTCTTACAGGCCTCTGCAGCATTAGCACTCGGCTTCAGTTTCTCAGCTTTTATTTGGTTGGGGTAGAGGCTGACAGTCTTTTTTCCCTCCTTTTTTAGTGTTGTTGGTTGCCTTCTTGTTGTCTCCTCCCCCGCCTTGCAATCTATGTGCCTCCCGCACCACTGCTAACCTCATGTGGCCACTTTTCACTCGGAGGGCCTCTCCACTCCAAGACGCCGCAGACCCACATGATTTGTAGCCTAGTAGCGACGTCACCTCACTCAATGCCTGGTGGGCTGCTCGGTGCAGGGTGCATCTTTACCTCCTTGCTCTGGCGTGTCTGTTAACCATGCTTTGGCTCGTCCATCACCAGTTTCATAGATCTCTGCATTTGAGAGGGGTTGGGAGGGGGGAGGGAAGCCTTCCTAATCCAAGACGCTGCGGACTCAAATGATTTTCAGCCCGGCGGCAGCGTCATTAAGTTCGGTGCTTAGTGTAGCGCTCTAGTTGTTCGCAGCTATCCGTCCCCGAGACCCCACCCGGAACCAGACACACACTTTGTATCACCTTCTAGCCAGGCGTGGCCAGAGGGCTTAAATAAACGGGCCGGGGTCGCTCGTGACTTCCGGCCCACACTAACAAGCCATACGTGTGTCCCATACTTGCACTGCCCTGTACGAAATACGTACCCCCGACACTGGCGACGAGGGTGGGATGCAGAAAGCCCGCCAAGCACCTCAACCAGTGTGAGCTGTCCAGCCCGGCCCGTCGGCCGGATGAGAAGATTGACAGAAGCCTAGCCCTGTCTCGTTGGCACGTCGGCGCGAAGGCCCTGGGTAGGATCGATGCGGCGGTGCAAGAAACAACCGCCACCCTGTGCCCAAGTCAGAGGCAGCGCCCGGCACAACCTAAAACGCGCTGGTGCTCCCGGTAGAAACTCTGGTGGAGCCCGCACAAAGCAGCGGAGTCCGCGCATGCGCGTTAAGAGGCACTGAGCAATCGGCCTGCAGGCGCGGAATCCCGTGCGAGAGACAGTGAGCGCGCATGCGCAGAAGCGCCCTGCCCAAAGCGGCACATAGAGCCCATCAAGCATTGGGTAATTCAACAAGTGAGGACAGGGCAAAATAGCAAGAATCAACAACGGTCCCATCAAGCGTTGGCAAAGGCAACGCTGGAAGACACATGTGAAGCATCAAGCAGAGACCGCAAACCCAACAAACATTGGCAAATGCAATGTCTCGACTAGGCAAGGCCTGTTTAAGTCACCCCAGCATAGTCGAAGCGCACAACGGCTAGCATTGGCTCAGTCCACCATCCCGCGGGTCCAGCGGCACATGTTCTCTCTCAAGTTAGTGCACTACCCCCATTCAGTGAACTAATTGACCCTGCCACCGCATCCCCCAGGAGGACCGTGTGGGTCGGCCGCTTAGACAAATACTTTATCGCCACCAGAAAAACAGATGGGGCAGTCAGGAGGTCGCTGCTGTTACACTTCACAGGATTCAAAATCTATAAATTGTTCACACATCTGCCAAACACGGGACCCCCCACAGACTACGACGCAGTGGTCAGAGCGCTCAACGCCCATTTCGACCCTCAACTCAACCCAGATTATGAGCGATTTAAGCTGCGTCAAGCCCGGCAGAGGGAGGGCGAATCTATGGATGCCTTGCATGCATGCTGGAGAGAGCTAGTAAGCATGTGCACCGAAGATGATCAAGCCAAAGAGGTACGGGCGCAGCTCATTCAAGGGTGTCGAAACAAAACCCTGAGGACGCTTATTCTCCGACAACCCCGGATCGCTTTAGAAGATATGCTAGTATTGGCACGATCTCATGACCTGTCCGAAGTCAGATCCACAGCCATGGAAGCGGCACTCACTACCACCACTGATCAAACAGTGACAGTGAAGGCGGAGCAAGTAGACGCAGCCCGCACTCCAGCCTGCGGCAGCCAAGGACAGGGGCCCACCCGAAGACTGCGTCAGCCACAATGCGGATACTGTGGCAGATAGGAACATGCCCCGAATGACTGCCCAGCGAGGCAAGATCTGCTCGAAGTGTGGGGTCCCCAATCACTTTTCAAGCGTCTGCCGCGGAGGAGAGCAGAGCAGAGGAACCTCAGGACGAAGACCACAAGCTAGGTCTGTGAGACACCTGTCGCTAGATGAGCCTGACACGGCTCGGACGCCGAAATCACCTTCGCAGTATAGGTCGTACCTCGAGGACCCTTCCACCGACGAAGAAGAGGAATGTTTTCTTTTATCATTTGCAAGCGACCTCATATGAAGACGGCGTCCTCAACCGACGTGTGCCATTGAAATCGCAGGGTCCCCCGTCACAGCCCTCATCGACACCGAAGCATCGGTAAATGCCATGGGAAGTCAAAATTACAAGAAATTAAATCCTAAACCAGCGCTCACGCCATCCAAAGTTAGAATCCTCACATATGGCAGCCAAACACCACTTGCCCTCAAAGGAAAGATGACTGTAAAATCAGAAGGTCACAAAGTCACGACAACATTTCATGTAGTCGACAGGGAGGCAGACATCCTCGTAGGAAGTCACACCGCGGAGGACCTGAGCCTGGTAATGTTCGCAAATGGCGTGAAGACCTTACAGACGGAAGACATTCTAGAATTATTCCCACAACTATTCAAAAGATTGGGGAGCATGAAGCGACCACCTGTACAACTACACATCGACACTTCAGTAAAGCCTGTTGCTCTGCAACACCAGAGGGTCCCATTTCACTTGAGACCGCTAGTAGAACAAGAGTTACTAAAACTAGAGCAACAAGGAGTAATAGAGAAAGTAACAGGACCGACTCCATGGGTGTCCCCCATGGTTATAGCGGAAAAGCCAAAACAGCCCAGACAGATCAAACTGCATAGACATGCATATGCCCAACCAGGCGATACGAAGGGAAAGGCACTTGACACCTACGGTGGACGACATCCTGGTGGACCTTAATGGGTCCAGGTGGTTGTCCAAGCTGGACCTCAATTCAGGATACCACCATTTGAGGTTAGCTGAAGAAAGCAGGTACATCAACACCTTCTCGACGCACCTGGGGCTCAGGCGCTATAAAAGACTGAACTTTGGAATATCGTCAGCTGCCGAGATATTCCAAAACGCAGTGAGAGAGATATTGTCCGGACTTCAAGGAGTATTAAATGTCAGCGACGACATTCTACTACATTCAGCGACACTCGAGGACCATCACCATCAGCTCCGCGCCACTCTCCAACGCCTCACTGAACACGGAGTGCCCTCCACAAAGAGAAGTGTCAATTTTTCAAGAAATCCTTGAGTTTTTCGGCGTGAAGGTAGATCCTCAAAAATCACAAGCCATCCAGCTTGCCCCAGCTCCTGCGACAGCGTCAGAAGTGCGGAGCTGGAGGAGGAGCCTAGCGCGCAACCAAGATGGCCGCGTAGGTGCGAGGCTCCCGAGGACCTCCGCGACCTCCTACGATTATCCTGACATTATCCTGCCCTGGATGAGGGGACTAGGTTGGTGAACCTGAGCTGAGGTGGCACCCTTTTCCCGCTTCCGAATCGGACCTCGGACACCGGAGTGAGCACCGATTGAAGTGTGGGGCCATCCCCTCGCCGGACCCCGGATTTGCGCTGTGGGGTGATCCAGTGACAAAGTGAACAACAGCGGCAGGCAGGGCCTGGCGACTCGCGTGCCCCGCACTTTCGCTTTCGCTTTCGCACCACCTTGTCGTCTCTGCGAGGTTGGGTCGCGGAGCCCTTGGTGTTGGTGTGGTGTGGCCTTGCTGGGAGACCCTGCCTGCCTGCAGGCTGTGATCCACCCCGCTGCCCTGAGGGGGCCCCCCCGGAGCCCGTGTCTGCTTTCCTGCCCTACACGACGTGGCTGGTGCGACTGGGAGACTGGTGGCCATGGCCACGAAACAAGATGGAGACCGGGCAAAGACCAAATCGACCCGGCGCGGCGCCGTCCATCAGGCCAACAGTATGGACCGCTATACCCTCCAGAAGGGATCGCCCGATGGACCGCGCAAGTCCCCTGAGAGCCCTCCTGATGCCCCAGACCTGCCCGCAGATTTGACTCTGCGAGATGTTATGGGCGCCATTGCCGAGATGAAGGCCTCGGTGGGCCAGCGGTTTGATACACTGGCGCATAAGATTGACTCGGTCCTCGTGAATGTTGGCCTGGTGAGGGCCGATCTTTCCAAAACCAATGACCGAGTAGAGTCTTTGGCCCACACCGCATCGGGCCTAACGACAGATGTGGTGGCCTTGCAAACAGAGGTGCGCCGGCTTAGTCGGGCGACTGCGCTAATGGATCGACGCCTGGAGGACTCCGAGAGTCGGGCACGGAGGAACAACATCCGCATTATCGGGGTGCCCGAGGGACGCGAGGAGGCGGCGGCGGATCTTTTTGTGGAGGACCTGATTGCTACCCATCTCCAGCCACGGGGGCTGAGCAAATTCTTCGCTGTGAAGAGGGCTCACAGGGTTCCCGGGGGAAGGCCGCATGTCGGAGCCCCTCCGAGACCTCTCATCGCCCGGATTTTCAATTTTCGGGATAGAGACGCTATCCTGCAAACCTCCAGACTGCATGGACCGGTCAGGCTTGACAATATGGAGGTTAATTTCTATCCTGATTTCACCCCAGCGGTCCAGAAGCAGAGACTGAGCTTCCTAGGTGTCAAACGCCGTCTTCGGGACCTAAACCTCAAATATGCCATGCTTTTCCCGGCCAAGTTGCGTGTGGAGGTGGATGGTCGCACGCATTCCTTTGATCGTCCCGAGGCTGCCGGGGACTGGCTGGATACTCTGCCCGGGGATCGTGATCGGGGGGGCGGGGGGGGGGGCGGCGGGGGGAGACGGCACGCTGGATCAGGACTGAGGGTCTAATAATGGGCCTCACTCTGGACGAAAATGATGCCACTTTTAATTCTGCGTCAGTTTTTTGTAAGTTCCCCTCCTATGGAGGTTGTGTTGGGTCTCTTGGGGGTTCTCCCTCCTCCTCTAGGGGGTTTAGTTAGTCTAACTACATATGGGGCGACAGGCACACTGCACGTTGGGGGGGCTGTTTGGGCTCATGCAGGGGTGCAGGGAGGGGGGAGTTCTGTTGGGGTGGGTGGGTAGGGATGGGGTGTTGTTCGTTTTTATCACAAGGCAAACGTATTATTGTGTTGGTTTTAAAGTGCTCTCCGGGGTACGAATGATGGCTTTTGTATATGATGGGGGGTAGGGAACTAACTTTGTTATCCTGGAATGTGAATGGACTGGGGGACAGGATCAAACGGGGTGTGGTCCTGCAGTTTTTGAAACGAATCTCGCCTGATGTAGTCTTTCTGCAGGAGACACACCTCATTGGTAACTCCTTCTGCGCCATGAATCGGCGTGGCTATCGCCTAGTGGCTCACTTGGTGAAGAACTCGCTCCCGTTGGAGATTGATGAGATGAGATGATAGGGGACGTTATACGGTCTTGGTGGGAAGACTGGAGGGCAAAGTGGTTGTCTTTGTGTCAGTATACATCCCACCGGGGCTGCAGTCGACCACCTTTGCGGACCTTGGGCGCCTTCTCCTTGGCCTTCCGGGGGGGCTTTTGGTTGTGGGGGGGGATTTCAATGCGGTGGTATCTGGATCTTTGGATCGTCACCCCCCTAGGGACCTCCCCCGGGCACAGGCGTGGCTACCCGGCCTCTTAGATACATTTGGATTAGTGGACTGCTGGCGTTTAAAACACCCCGCGCAGCTGCAGTATACTTTCCACTCGGGAGCCCATGGTAGTCTCTCACGACTAGACTATGTCCTTGTCCCGGCGGCCTATGTTGGGAGGGTGGGAGAGGTACGCCATTTGCCACGGGGTATTTCGGACCACTCCCCGCTCCTACTGCACTTTGATGTCTTTCCGAGGGGTGAGGGTAGGGTGGTCCCAATCAATCCTTGGTACCTGCGCGACCCCTCCATTCGCGCTGCATTGATTAAATCCCTTCAGCGATATTTTGATGAGAATGTGGGGTCTGTGCCTTCGGCCATACCGCTATGGGAGGCCTTCAAGACAGTACTCCGAGGGGAGGCCCTATCCCTTATTTCCCATGCCCGGCGGCGCGAGCGGGAGGAGGTGACCCGGATGGAGGCTGAAATAGCCGAGTTGGAGGGGAATTTAGAAGGTGGGGTGACGGATGCTGCATTACATGTCCTCCAACTCAAGCAGGCGGCCTACAGGGCCCTCGTCACGGAGGCGGCCAGGGGCCTCAGTAGAGAGCAACAGGGGCGTCTGTATGATGTGGGTGATAAGGCTGGTAAACTTATAGCGTGGTTGGACAAAAAAGAGAGAGCGAATCGTGTGGTCCCGCTGATTGAGAAAACGGATGGTGTGTGTGTGACTGAGCCAGAAGAAATTGTCTCCTGCTTCGCGGATTATTTCCATGGGGTGTATTCCCCGGTGTCTCCCTGCTCGGAAGAGGATTCCCTTGCCCTGCTCAGTGATATCGCGCTGCCCTCCCTTTCCGGGGAGGACAGGGTGTCGTTGGACGCCGCTCCCAACTCCGACGAGATCGCCCTCGCCATACGCTCGGTCGCTTCCGGCAAGGCCATGGGTCCGAATGGTCTCCCTATCGAGTTGTATAAGTTACGACCGGATACGCTGGCACCCCACCTCCGGGCTATGTTCCTGGCGGCACACTCGGTGGGCTCCCTCCCGCCGGACCAGCGTCTGGCTACAATCGTGGTCATCCACAAGGAGGGGAGACCTCGGGACCGGGTTACATCCTATCGGCCCATTTCGCTGCTGAATGCGGAGCCCAAGATTCTCGCTAAGGTACTGGCCAATCGGCTGGTCGGCGTGGTGGGCGATTTGGTTCATCAGGACCAGTCTGGCTTTATTCCTCATCGCAACACAGCCCTTAATCTGCGGCGTTTGCACGGTGTGCTCGCACGTGCCCCGTTTATACGGGAGCCGGCCATTTTGGCGTCCTTAGACGCCACCATGGCGTTTGACACGCTTGAATGTCCATATATCTGGGCGATGCTTGCGAAGTTTGGATTTGGCCCAGGGTTCATCAGTTGGGTCAAATTGCTATATTCGGGCCCATTGGCGCAGGTGGTGGTGAACGGAAGAGTATCGGCTCCGTTTGAGCTGGGCCGGGGCACTCGACAGGGCTGCCCCTTATCGCCGCTCCTCTTTGCACTTGCCTTGGAGCCCCTGGCGGAGTGGCTGCGGTGGGAGCCTTCCATCCGTGGTCTCCGCTGGACCCCCGAGTATGAGGACCGCGTATCCCTATACGCTGATGACATCCTCTTGTACCTAGCTTCCCCACGTAAATCACTCATAGTACTAGTTGATGTTCTGCATTCATTCGGTCGTAACTCCGGTCTGGTCATCAACTGGGCTAAATCGTGTGTGTATGTTCTCTCTGGGGAGGCTCCTATCCTCCCGCGGGGCTGTCCGATCCAGGTCGCCCCGCAGGGATTTAGGTACCTGGGTGTCTTCATTACTCTGGACCCGGAGGCTCAGTATGATCGGAACTTGCTTCCCCCCCTCCAGCGTCTGAAAGAGGATGTCGCGCGCTGGCGGCGTTTGCCGCTTTCGCCGCTAGGCCGGGCGGCATTGTTTAAAATGATGTCGTTGCCGCGTTTCCTATACGCGTTGCAGAACACGATGGACCTCGTCCCAGCGCGCTACTTCCGCGAAGTGGAGAGTTTGCAGCGCCGCCTGTTCTGGGACGGGAGGCCACGTATTGCCCTGGCTAAGCTGACGCTCCCCTGGTATGATGGGGGGATTGCCCTCCCGGATATTAAACGGTATTATTGGGCCTCCCAGCTAGCTGCAATTAATCAGGGCCTATATGGGCCAGCCTTAAACCCGGCGTTTGAAATGGATAGGATGCTACTTCCAGGTGGTGACTATAATCGAGCGCTCTACTCTAGCGCGCCCGACGCTCGCCTGACGGGCCCCACGCGTGTCATGGTGCGAGTGTGGCACGCGGCCAATGCTGCAATGGGGTGGAAGGACCGTTTGACCCGGGCGTTACCACTATAAGCATCTGAGCGGTTGGGCTCCTTGTGGACCTCGAAGGGCTTTGAGAAGTGGGATTTAATAGGCATCAGCAGAGTGGGGGATCTCTGGACGAGGGGAGGATTTAAAACGTTCGAGA
This sequence comes from Triturus cristatus, assembly GCF_964204655.1. Taxonomy (NCBI): domain Eukaryota; kingdom Metazoa; phylum Chordata; class Amphibia; order Caudata; family Salamandridae; genus Triturus; species Triturus cristatus. The sequence goes on from NC_140582.1 coordinate 817,943,010, forward strand.
TGCTGCAGACGGAATTTCAGTTGCAGGGCAGCGAGTACTTTCGGTACTTGCAGGTCCGGCATGCGCTGGGCTCCGTCTTTCCGGACGTTGCCTCCATCCCGGAGTGCTCCCCCCTGGAGGATAGAGTGCTGGATGGACACGTCCCTGACAGCACGATCTCACTGATCTACAAAAAACTGATCAACGATCGCTCAAACTTGCTGACTGCCCTTCGTGAGGCTTGGGTAGCCGATGGGCTGGAGCTGGACGACGAGGACTGGATCTCCGCGGTGGCCTCCCCGAAAGAGGTGGCCATACCGGCTCGCCTTCGTTTCGTCCAGCTCAAGATACTCCACAGGGTCTACATGACGGGGCCAAAGCTCCTGCGTATGGGCTATGCTGAGGACGGTTTGTGTAAGCGTGGGTGTGGTGCGCTGGGGACTTTTCTGCATATCCTTTGGGAGTGCCCGCAAGTGGAGGGGTTCTAGCGAGGTGTGCATGAGGTGCTGCGAGTGGTCACGCATGTGGCGCTGTTGCCCGAAGCGAGGAGATGCCTGTTGAATGTGTGGGAGCCTACCGATTACTCGGTGCCGCAGACGTGGTGGGTGACTCTGGGGTATATGGTTGCCAAGCGTGATATTGCCCAGCTGTGGGGATCCCAGAGCCCCCCGACTGTCTCGGCCTGGAAGGAACATATGGATTGGTGCATGTTTCGGGAAAAGGTGGTGTATGTGGCGAGAGGTAAGCCTGCGACATGGGTGAAAGTGTGGGGCCCCTGGAACGCCTACCGCGGGGGAATCTGTGCTCCACCCCTATTGCCTGATCCGTCGCCGGCCCCGTCCCCTTAGCCAACCCATCCCCCCGGTACCTGGGCATTAGGTGTCCCCAACCCTAGTTCTGATCTCTCCCCCCCCTCTTGAGATTCCTATGGATGGCTAGAATCCCCCCTCTAGGGGAGCACGTGTTGCTATTCCGATTGAGGATTGCCTTGTGGGTTTGTTTGTGTTTGTTGTTCTTTAAATTTAAAATGGAACCATATAATGGGGTCTGAATAGTGTGGCACGCAACGATGTTATCTCCTGTAAATGCTCGGCCGCAGCACCATGTGTTTTATAAATGTATACCGTATACTCCTTTTATTGCTAGCGGCCGGCCGGAAGGTTGTAGGCCCATACTTGTATAATTTTTTGAGTCTTGTAATAAACGGTTTAAAAAAAAAAAAAGAAGTGCGGAGCTTCCTAGGCATGTCGACGTATTGCGGGAGGTTCATACCCAACCTCGCAACCATCGCGGAGTCATTGCGTAACCTGACGAAGAAGGATGCCGGGTGGACATGGGGCCAGGCTGAAGAAGACACCTTCCGCAAAGTTAAGTCGGCCCTGTTGGAGAAAACATCCATGGTCTACTTCGACACCTCACGACCAATGGAGCTAATAGTGGATGCCAGTCCCGTGGGGCTGGGAGCATTGCTGACGCAAGAAACCGAACCAGGGACGTGGGTCCCGCTGGCTTTCGCAAGCAAATCGCTAACTGCAACAGAGACCCGATATTCACAAATTGAACGTGAAGCACTCGCCATCAAGTGGGCCTGCAGTCACTTTCAATTATATCTCAGTGGTCACCCGTTCCGGGTGGTAATGGACCATCAACCGCTTATCCCGCTGTTTAAAGGAACTGCACCTCATCCACCGCCCAGGATCGAGAGGTGGGCGATCCAACTCCAACACTACCAGCTAGAACTGGTCTACCGGCCGGGCGCCAAAAACCCAGCTGATTTCTTGTCACGCCATCCAGCCACCCTCGCAGAAGAAGTCTCTGATCATGAAACGCAGATGGAAGATTTCGTCAACATGGTTGCCCAGTGGGTGTGTTCAATAGCCCTCACTATCGTGGAAATCGAAGCGCACACACAAAAGACACAGTTCTAAGGAAAGTGCTAGAAGCGCTTCAGAAGGGCTCTTGGACTGGGTTTCTCCAGGACATCAACGGATGGAACGAATCCGACTGGTCCCACTTAGGGAAAGTCTGGAGAATCCATGAGAAGCTGATCGCCACAACAACTGGTATAGTGTTGAGAGGCTCACGTATCGTCATACACCTGAGCCTCCAAGAACAAGCAACTGCATTGGCTCATGAAGGCCACCGAGGCACGAGAAGAAAGAAAGCCAGGATGAGAGAAAAGGTGTGGTTCCCTGGTCTGGAAGAGGCCGAAGATGACTTTGTGCGTGGGTGCCGAATGTGTCAACTCACTGGCGGCCCGGAATCACCAGCTCCCGTAATAACAGAGGACCCAGCCCCGTCATCCTGGACATGGGTGAGCCATGATTTCGGGAGCTTTCCAGACGGACGAGTCACTGCCGTCCTGGTAGATAGCTACGCGAAATACCCAGTCGTGGAAGTACTGCCCTCTAACGCATTCCACCACCTCCTACCAATGCTGGAAAAGACATTTGCACTTTTTGGATTACCACACATAATTAAGACAGACAATGGACCACCATTCCGTTGCAGCTGTGGGAAATTCCGAACACCTTACAAACCAGGACTATGGCTCGTCAAGGCTGTCAGAGGGACAGCTGTCACTGCTGAAAAGAACAGAGAAGTTATTACCCGAAATGTCTCATGGTTCAAGAGAGTCCCCACTCCGGAAAGTGAAAGACCAAGGCTCGAGGCCGCTGTGGTGGTGAAGGAGTGATTGAAGAAGTGATCCCGAGCGCGGCTGAAGACCCGGCTCCAAACCCAGCGGAGCCAGCTGACCTGGTGACACCAGACCAAGAGACTTACTCGGCACAGCAGGGTGCGCCGGCCCGAGGGGTGGCCCTCGTCAACACAGGTATGACCTGAGGCCTAACCCGAAACCGAATCAAAGACTTGCTGATTTTGTGTGTTAATCATTGTTTTGTGTTGTTCTATTTTGAACTGATTGGGGATGGGATGTAGCGGTCTAGTTGTTTGCAGCTATCCGTCCCTGAGACCCCACCCGGAACCAGACACACACTTTGTATCACCTTCTGGCCAGGTGTGGCTAGAGGGCTTAAATAAACGGGCCGCGGTCGCTCGTGACTTCCGGCCCACACTAACCAGCCATACATGTGTGTGTCCCATACTTGCACTGCCCTGTACAAAATACGTACCTCCGGCACTTAGCAGTAGCTCATTCACAGCTTTATCTCCCAGCGCTGGTGTCTCTGCAATCCGGGCTTTGTCTCTCTCGATACGGGGTCCCTAGAGCTCTCTACCTTTATTATCCTATGGCACCGCTGTTGGGCATGGAGAAGGATATTGCTGGATTTCTACCTGGACCTGCCGGTGCCTCACTACAGTTCGACCATCTTGCATTTGCGCCCCCTAGCGCCCTCCAAAACCTATTGTATTTGCCAATGCTGGCAAATATTCTGTGAACCTGATGATAAAAAGTGGGTCATCCTTATAGTTGTTTGAGGGAAGGCTATTAGGGCCTGATGCATTTGAGGGTGTGATTTTTTTTAAATTATACCTTTTAGTACAATTGGGGTCAAGTCTACGTTTTATGGTGTGTGCAACCTTTGAGGGTCCAAGTAACAGCAAGTCATGAACAGATAGCCTGATACACAAAAGTGGCTTGTTGCAGTGCAGTTTCACATTACTCTGCAAACATCATTTCCCTTTGCAATACCTTTTCACATTAATTTTTAACCCGTATGCTTAATCAATATTAATAGGAGAGGAAGTGGATTGTGACAACTTTTGAAGAGCAGAACCTTCAAATTCGTAACTCTTAGACTCACTATTCCGTCTCTGACACCACATCTGGACCCCACTCCCAATACTTAGGCCATCAACCTACCTTCTTTTATGTACTTTTTTGTACCTCAGTATCACTCAGCACTACCTCAGTGCCAGTGCGGCACCACCTCAGCACCAATGCAGCACAACCTCAGCACCAGCACAGCAACCGTGCAGCACCACCTGAGCATCAGCATAACACCACCTCAGCATCAGCACAGCCCCATCTCAGCATCAGCGTATCACCACCTCCTCATCAGTGAACCACCATCTGTTCAGCACCAACTAAGCATCAGTACAGCACCACCTCAACATCAGTACAGCACCACCTCAGCACCAGTGCAACACCACATCAGCACAGCACCATCTCAGCATCAGCACAGCACCACCTCCGCATCAGTGCACCACCACCAGCGCAGCCCCACCTCAGCACCAGTGCCACCCCCCTCAGCACCATCATGTCCCCACCTCAGCACCAACGCAGCACCACTTCAGGATCAGCACTGCACCACTTCAGCATCAGCACAGCATCACCTCAGCACTGCACTAACTCAGCATGACTCAACACCACCTGAGCGCGAGCACAGCAGCACCACCTCAGCATGACTCAGCACCACAACAGCATCACTCAGCACCACCTCAGCATCACTCAGCACCACCTCAGAATCACTCTGCACCACCTGAGCATCACCTCCACACCAGCACAGCACCACCTCATCATCACTCCGCACCACCTTAGTATGCACTCAACATCACCTCTGCTCCAGCACACCACCACCTCAGCATCACCTCAATCTGCCCTCAGAATCTGGCATCTATTGGTTCTCCCCTAGTGTCTTTCCGCTGCTCATGTTGTAATTCAGATACTCTTTCCCAATCTCCACCCGCCTGTTGTTTAGGTCCACACAAACCGTTGTGGAAAGAAGAGGCTTAAGGGAACCA